>NC_134584.1:13187500-15687500 GCF_037038515.1 Microtus pennsylvanicus
TGCTCTGGAACATTTGTTTAATGGTGTGAAGATGATTGCATTCTTTTTGTTGCATTTGTTTAACTCTGTGAAGCTGTGACTCTTTGCCTGCCTAAAACACCTGATTGGTCTAATAAAGAACTGAACAGCCAATGTCAAGACAGGAGAAAGGACAGGAGGAGCAGGCAGCCAAAGAGAATAAATAGTAGGAGAAATCTGGGAGAAGAGATCTCAGAGCGAGAGAACAAGAGGACTCCTGGGGCCAGTCACCCAGCTTCACAGCAAGTCATGGAATAAGAAGAAAAAAAAAAGCTGTATAGGAAAAAAACCCAGGACAAAAAAATAGACAGGATAATTTAAGAAAAGTCGACAAAAAAAAAAAAAAAAGTCAGGCTAAGGCCTGGCATTCATAAGAAAGAATAAGCCAGGACATGACTTATCTGAGAGCTGGGTAGCAAAGAGCCAAAAGAAAAAAAAAATTACAAAGCAAAACAATTGCAAAGCATAGTAAAAAGTAGTGATGGTTCTAACCTAGTACTCAGGCCCTCAGTTCCACCACCTAGTTTTGAGTAGTTTGTGCTAACAGATCAACGGGGAAGGGCCCCCAATATAACCAAACCTTGGTGGCACAAGCCTTTAATCTCAGCCCTTGGGAGGCAGTTGCTGGTTGATCTCTGTGCCTTAAAGCTCAACTTGATCATCATAGGGAGTTGCAGGCCAGCCAGGGATGCTTAGAAAGATCTTGTCTCAAAATAAACAAACATATTAATTAATAATCAAATCCATTTTAAAAATAAGATAGTATGGCTTGTGGGAACATGACTGAAACAAAGAAACGAACCTGAAGAACTTCCAAATTGTGAGAACCTAAGTATGTTTGGAAACTCTGTATTCTGGTGGGTAAACATGCTCCTGAATTCACACACTGTAAATGTCTAGGACTTTTCGGCACAGAAAGATCAATGAGAGAGTTCTTAGCATTCTCCTCTCCCAAGCAGGAGAGTGGGTTCCTACTTTGTGCTGTGATTTTAGCCACAAAGTAAAAATCAGACATGAGATTTTCTAGTTGTAAATTAAAACAATTCTTAGTTATTTTTAAAGCACATAAGCCCATTTGATTTTTATTCCAATCAATCATTTAGGTAACATCCATATCTCTTCTCTCATCCTGGATTATAATCCTCTCAGGGCAAACTATGACTCTTTGTATCTCCACCAACCTTGGCAAAACACCTGTTAAAATTTGACTATGCTAGAAAGAAATCCCACAGAAACCAAAGCCTCTTCTCAAGGGACTAGGAACCTGGGAACATTTTCAGCTATTCACTGCTAAGAGGACTGAAATTTCAAAACTATGAACTGTCTTGGGTTGAAACATCGCAATGAATTTTAAATCCAAGAAACCATCTATTTTCGTTTTTCCTTCAAGACAGAGCTTGCAAAGCACTTGCAGAATTGAATAGACTTTTATTTATTTACCTTTTCACATCGTTGAATGAAATGTGAATTTCTAGTAGTGGCTTTTGTTGATTTCTGTCAAGCCAGACAATGATTTGTAGAGTTAGTCTATCATTTCAGGAAGAACGGAAAGAAAGCTGCCACATCAACTCTACTTCATTTCAGCAAGATACCTGGAAAGAAATCACTCTGCATTGACTTCTAAAAAAGGGTATGGTCTACATTTTGGAATATAAGGAATATGGATCAGCTCCCTGGTCAACTGTAGCATGCTACAAAGCAGAGAAATCAAGGCTGCCACTGATTTACAGTTCCCTAGTAGCTTGCATTGATGGTAGTCTAGAATGTCAGTCTCTCCACCAGCCAACCCCAGGGAGCTAGGTATTTCACACACAGTCACCAGGTCCATGACCAGGAACATGGTCAGTGTTCCTCTCATGGAAAATTAACATACGAACCTAAACTGACAAGCGGGTGTCAACAGAAGAACACAAGCCACAGCAAATGGAGAGCTCAGAACAACTTTACAGACTGGGGTCTTGGTACCACCTTTTCCACAGAGGAAAACTCAAAGATAAAAAGTATTAGAGCACACTCATTATAATGTTTTGAGGATTTAATGAGGGAGGTTAAAATGAAAATTATTCTAGGGCACTGTATAAAATTTCTCCAAAAAAATTAAGTAATCAACATCTGATCTCTGATAAAGGGCATTCTGAGGAGCATGAGGTAGGATTTAGTTATTGCAAGAGCCTAAGTCCTTGCACATATAATGGATTTGGATAAGTGTTTCTAGGGTGGAGACAAAGGAATGTTTTCTATACTGTTCTGAAGCTGTACATCTATTGAAATCAATGCAGTCCACATTCACAGGAGGAAAAGAGGTTAAAGTTACTATGTACACAAGAGACTCACAAGAAAGTGATTGCCCAAAACAATGATGAGATTTAGAAAATTAAATACTTCTCTTCAAAAAAGAATGGATAGCAGACATATTCAAAAATATGTAGAATAATTGAATAGGCAGATGTTTGTGAATGAATCTTTCTGGATGTTGAGAAGGCACAAAGCCCAGGAATCAGCTTGTGATATTGTCTGTACAGGTTTGGTTCTATTCTTCAATTCTCTTTCCTGGTCATGGGTGCAGTCTCACCTGGTTAGTGACGCTTGAAGTAAGGACTGAGTGCAGTGTTATTCCTTCTGGAGGAGAACATAACACAGGAGCTTCCAAAAGGGCCACCAGATCTATGCTTAGGTTTGAAACAGCCAAGATTTTAAAGCCCTTCCTTTCCTGCTTGGGGCCAGATCTTATTGTCCTTTAAATATTTATGTAATTCTATGTTTTAACAAACTGAGAGCTTCAGAATTTCGGGCTAAAGCATCAGAGCAAACACAGCCAACTGTAACCAAGCATAAGAAAAAGCAAACACCAGCCAACTGTACCAGATCTGTGGAGAACTGTTGACATGCTGATCAAGTCCATTCATTTTAAGTTGGGGGAAATGTGTCTTAGGAATGTTTTTAAGTTCCTTCTTCAAGAACTCAAAATATTGAGGATAAAAATGATATTCTAAAAGGAGATATGGCTACAACCAAAGGCCACAAATCCCTGAAGAGAAGAACCTCAGAACATCATCAAAAGTTCATATTCATCATTTCATTTGCATCATAAAAATAAATAAAGTAGAGGTAACAGGTGAAATTCCCATTACAGTGAACTTTATGTCCTATACAGATTGATTTTTTTTCTGCCTCAAAACTTATTTATTTCTGGAATTCACTCAAGGCACTGGACATGAAATTCTATGTCCAAACTCTCTAAAATGAATTAGCAAGTAGAAACAGCTACTTTAAATGCAGTTCCAAAAAAAAAAAATAGACATGGCAAACTCTCCAAATGTGCGAGTCTGTGTAAATTGTGTAATTTCTTTTGAAAACAGACCAGATAGTTTAGAAGGATGCGGAGGGTGAGAATCAAATGTATAACAGTTTGGGCCACAAAGAAATCAGTGATGAATAAGATCTGTTCGTCATTCATAATGACGGTGATTAACTGAATTTGAGAACACAAACATTCAACCACCCAGCAGTACATACATAAGAGACACAGGAAAATTTCCTTCTTGTCAGAGACCCTAATACTAAGAAAGAACTTTCATGGTAAATATCTCCGGACATGATGGACCATAGCAAGTGAAAGGCATTTCCAGCCTACACAGATAATCCTTCTGTTTGAAGATCGCCTCGGAAGGATCCTGCCTTACCCTATAGTAGAATGAGATCCTTCGTCCATGCATGCTTACTGATTACAATGCAAACAAACACCTGAATTTTCCTAGTGTCTTCCTTTTGTTCTGCCTTTTGGGTTCTTTTCTGAAGTCATATTAACCAACTTTATTCACTCTGACAGTTTCCTCTTAATTTTCAGCTGGAAAGTTCTGGGACATTAAACAAAACATAACAAAAGGAGCTCGTTTAAAAATATTATTTTGCAGAGCTATTTGCGGCATTTATTTTACACACAGCATGATGGTTACTTCTCCAGGCTTTCTCGCCCTTGATTTTGCTTAGAGATAACTAGATGAGCAATTTTTAGGAGATAGTCACATTACTAAGTGCTGAGCACATTTGGGGGAGGCTTCAAGACCATTTGCAACACCACCGAAGACATTTTCAATAACTTACACAATTTAGACATGGAAATTGCTCTTGGTGTTAAATTTTAGAAGCAATTTTGTTTGGAAATATTAGTGCATTTTGCAAAGAAACATCAACTCATACAGTGAAGAGGACAACAGGGTTTACATTCCAGCTGCTGACTGAGACGTCTCCTTCTGCGCCTGTCATTAGTTCTTCTCCTTTATTTCCAGGGCTAAGATCAGAGTATGAGATTTTATGTACAGGTAGGTATGTAGATATTTTGGTTTATACAAGTATGTATAAAATTTTTTATTCACTGTAAGACTCAAAAGCACTAAAAATTTTAACCAGGACACACTCAGAAGTTGAAAATATACAGAAAGTAAGTTCTTTTTTAGGCTATTTAGAAACTGGGGATAAAGACATTTAACTAAGATTAGATAATTCATTGTACAGAGACTCAGACCTATCTCTTGCTGCCTGGTACCAGCTCTTCCTTAGCAGGCATTGCTGTTACACATACAAGAAGCAGCTGTTGTCATGAACCATGTCCAGACTATGACCCAACTCAGTGTCAAGGCTTATAGAAAAACAAGCTAGTAAGTCAGCTTTTCAGATGCAGGCTATTTAAGCTTAAATTAATGCCCACAATGAGGAAATCCTGACCTGAAATGGGGAAAAAGATGTGAATAAAATATCAGAGAGGCTTTTAATTGGATACAGTGGTCTTGCTCTATTATTGGGAAAAGCCTTTTGATACCATGGACAGAAAATTAAGATGCACCCACTATGTTACTATTGTCATTAAATAATGTCAGTTTTGTTATTGTATATGCATAAGTCAGTGCTAAAACAAACCCAAGTTATTATAGAAATAAACAATGCAGATATTTTTAAATAAATGATTCTTAAGATTGACTCAATCTTAAATTTTCCTTAAGTTATATTTTCTTTATGTTTTAATTAGTTCCTCTCACCCTGTATTACAATAAAAGTAAACTACAGAAGAGTAAAGAAAGAAAATACTTATATAAGACATAAGTAGCACTATACCTTTCTGCTCATGGTTAGGCCACTTATAAGACAAGTCAACAGAATTGGCATGTGCAAAGTGTAACTCACAACCTCATGAGCACCTCCCATCTCTCCACTTACTCAACCTTCACCAGTAGGAGATAGGCATCCTGCAGCAGGTGAATAAAAAACGGAGCTTGGCTAAGGACCTATAGTCTCACAGCCAAAAGAGGCCTATAGCTAAGGACAGGGTGTGGCTTAAACCCATGCCCTTAGGCACAGCTAATGCCCAAGCTACACTCTTCTATAAAAATGTGAAGCCTGACTTCTAGCACCCAGCTGTAGACCAAGCAATAGAAATTGTATGAGGACGTAAGTGGTCATGTAAATGTGAGGTAAACTTCTAAGGGGCCCAGGATGGAATGAAACAACCTAAACTAGGACAACTGATTAACTCATATGCAAGACATTTGTTGACAAACCACATGGCTGGGTGTATGAAACACTTGAGAAAGAGAAGACAAAAAGTTTTGCACATCTTCTAATACTACTGACATTGTGTCCCACCATGAGCAAGAAAGAATCCTGAGAGGATGAGAATCCTTTCCATTCTAGTGCCCTGCCTAAAGTATACTCAGAAAGTGTAACTTCTGAGTACTGCAATATAAACTCTGACTACAAATTTTTTATTTTGGCTCTTTCATAGCCTACATTAGGTACAAACTACATTTAGCACATTGACTAGTATCTCCTAGAAAAGTTTCTCTCATTCACTGCTATAAGTAAATGTATTGCAGTGATCTTAACCAATTACTGAATCTTGGTTTATTCTGCCAGTTAGAAAACAAACACCACAAAGTAAAGCTTCAATTACTATTTTCTGTTAACTTCAATATCTTAAACTGTGTTCCGTATTTTTCTCATTTACTTGTAAGTCACAAGGTAATTAGGAAAAATACACAGAATTGTTGAAAATCATTCTACGTTAATATAAAGAATCAATGATAATTATTTTGAAGCCTGAATAATTTGGTAGCCAGGGAATATCGAATATCACTCATATTTTTTAGAAACTTTTTCTTTCTTTTCACTAGTGGAATGTGATGTTTCAAAGAAATAATTTCTTTTAACGCTTTGGTAGACCCTTCTTAGTCCCATTATAACAATTATCTTCATACACAGTTACTCAGACCACCAAGAACCCTCTGTAGAAAGTTGTGGAGTATCCGGTGATGAAAGTCAAAAGCCGTGCCTGTAATGTAACAAAAGCCCAAAGAATCTTCCAGGTGTAAGATCCTTTAACCTTGCCATGAAGTATCTTCCTGTGTGTTTCCCCTTCACCTATGTATGACTCCTGGGTAACAAAACACTTGTAAGAAAGCAGACAACTTGAACTTAGCATTAACTGTTGAAAGAATATGATATATGTGGTGGTTTGAATGATAATGACTCCCAAAGGCACGCATATTGAATACTAGGCCCCCCAGTTGGTGGAACTGTTTGAGAAGGATTAGAAGGTATGCCTTGTTGAAGCAGGTGTGATTGGCCTTTGAGGTTTAAAAGGATTCCTGAAATCCCCAGTGCTACTCTCTGCCTTCCAGTTGTACAACAGGACGTGAGCACTCACACCTTTGCTCTGCCATCATGCCCTCTAACCTTCTGGAAACACAAGCCCGAATTTAACACTTTCTTAGATTATAAGTGCCTTATATCAGCAAAGGAAAATAACTAAGATGATACAAAATTAGTTTTGAGAGTTAAAATAGTTATTGCATTAAAAGATACAGTAATGATTATGGAGAACTTATTTAAACATAAGCTCTATGTGAGTACTGTATGAAGAGCTTTGCTACAATTAGAAAGACAAAGTGAGTGTTCACAGGAGCCTATACAGTGCATTTATGAAGAAACAGCTTATTAGGAGCTGGGACTGATTTTGGTAGGGCATTTGATGATGAATATGGGGTTTCTTAGAAGTTAAGAAAGCTTCTATTTAGTTTTCTCCACAAATTTAATGGCTACTGAGTAAATAGAAGTGAAAGATACTTTCCTAACACACCTGAGACAGAATTCCTGGTGAGATAGGACAAAAACCCACTGTGCACAATGTAATAGGTACAAAGCTCCAATTCTCTCTTGATCTCTGGATTGCCACTGAGCCACTCATGATTATATAGTACTTTACCCACTTAGCAGTCTCCCAAACCCTTAATCTGAATATTTCTGAAAAAGTTATTGTACAATTTAAATATCTCTTAAAAGCTTATGCTAGCTTATATCTAAATAGACTGTGAAGACATTCCACAGTACACATATAAGTAGTATAATATTTATCAAAGTGTTACACAGCTTGTAATTATTAATCGCTGCTGAGGCTCAGCAGACACAAGTCTTCCTCACTCCACCTTAAGGTTCCAGTGAATTCTTACAGTTTTTGCATTAGCCATTATCTAGGTCACCATGAACATAATCATCACCAGTAATTAAGTGTGCATAAATGCCAAACTTTACTCTAAGTAGAACACATGTGTCCCACCAGATCTTACACTATGTCCATAGGATATATGCCAGCATAAACCCCACTTAACAGATGATCAGAAAGCTGAAAAATAACTACTTTGTTCTTCCAAATCACAATGAAGAACCATGATTCTTTTCCAGAGGACAAGGTTTCTAATGCTCAAGTTTCCAATTTGTTGTGTAATATTATTCCAGGGAGAAGGGAAAAAAATTTCAACTCACCCGAGATAGGGAACCAAAAACAGAGCAAACGAATGAAAACAAAACGCAGTCCTACTTGATGAGCCAATGAGTTTACTGAGGTTACTTACAGGAGTATGGGTGAAATGTTACTTACAAAAGCAGAAATGACTCAAAGGCAATTCAAAGACAATCAAAAGTCCATGCCAGCATGGGGGACAGATCATGAAATGTGAAATTCTAGAGCTCTCTGAGCATCTTGTAGGCAACTCAGCAGGTGAAAGAGTGTCTCATTAGGTGGTTAGGTTGGTCCTCTAAGAAGCTCAGCTTCTATAAGTGTCTCTCATCAGTCCTGACTGCTTAAGAGCCTAGTGATTTGGTCAATTTCAGGGATTTTCTGAAGCCTTGAGTCATTCAGTGCCTGTGGTGGATATTGAGCATCCCTACAAGATAGATGAAATAGTTCATGACTCTCTATAATATCCTGTCTCTTAAGGATGTCCCTCCAAAAGAGAAGTTTATCTTGCAGGAAATTGTGACATAAAAAAGCTCTAGACCTCTCTGCGTTGCTAGACTCTGAAGCACATGGAGAAGGGGGCGAGCTAGAAATGGAAAAATCTATTATTAAGATTATGCATCAGAGTCAAGGAGAAAGGACAAACATTTCTCTTCCAGATGCACCCTGCAGTCCATACTGATAAGTATTGTCAGTTTTCTGGCCTGAGTGCTTAGGGTGGACTGTGACCCTGTCCTAGAGATTGTTGACTGGATCATGTTTATGCAGCAAGCTAAATAAGTCAAATGAGTTGTCAGGAAGTGTGTCCAGGCCTTGCACATAAAATTTATGTATAATATAGGACACTGTGCAGAGAAAAGTCCAAAGCAACGTTTAGTTGAGGGGCAAGGTGGAATCCATGGGCAGAAGACAGATGTTCTTTTCTCATACACCAAGTTTCACTCCTTCCTTCAGGCTCTTCTTCTCCTCTCCAACTTGGATGACCATTTATTCACATCCACATTCTGCTCAGCCATGCATACCTCATCACTCTTCCATGTCCACTTTGCCTTTTACCAAACCCTGGGAAAACCTGACCATCTGCTTTTGCTTATTTCCATCCTGCTTCTGAGCTCATAGCAATTATAAGAAAAGAAATAAAGCTGTACCAGGTGGCTCGACTATAAATTCTCATTATCTGATTTACCCAAGGCTTCCAATCCAATCAGTAGCAACTTCTGTCCAGTTTGGTACCATTTTCATTCCCCAACACGGCTGATGTCATGGAACTTTCTTTCATTCTGCCCCTCTTCTCCTGTACTCCTATGTTGAATCATTTGCCTGCATCTGATTCCTCTGAAGACTGAAACAGTAAGGCTTGAGTTTCTTTCACTTCCATCTTTCCTATCACAAACTCTCTGGTCTCTCATATCTAAAAACAGTCATCCCTGCATCTCTTCCTTTAATCACAACAATTACACCTCATTAAACGCTTTGCCTCTCATATTACAAATGCTCTTGCTTCATTCTTTATCATTTTTGCTTTTGAAAATATGAGTGACCACCCTTAGTTGTACTTTCAAATTTGGCCACCATCTGCCCCACACAAACCAAACAAAAAGTTATCATATTCTAGCCTTCCAAATCAGAGCCTTAATATTCTTCTCCATATTACATTTGGTCAACCCATTCCTTATCATGACTCATTCATTCAGCAAATATGTGTGCACTCTAAGTATCTTATGCAAGTCTACTAAACGTAATGGACAGAATACCTGTCTTGTAATATTTACACCCTCGTGGAGAAACAAGCAATAAAATGTACTGAGAAGTTAAATATTCACATCATACAACATTATAACGAGAAATTAAAATAATGAAGGATGAGACAAAACATTGAGGAATAGGAGATTAAAGAGACAGAACAGCCAGCGTCTGATGAATCTCTTGAGAAGATATTTTCATAAGCAACCTTTCAATGCATGCTTTTTAAATATCACTGATCATTCTTATTTAAAACAAGAAATAAAATATGGGTGGGGTATTTGCCTAAGCACATTGATCTCTGAGCCAATTTTCAGAGAAGAAAGAGTAGACAATGGGCAAGGAACCGTGCCATACACATTTTGTAACTTTCAACCCCAAAATGATGAAGTTGGATAAATTTAGCAGTAGAAATCAGAGTTTAGTGGTCATTTTTAAATATATTAAAAATAAACAAGTAGACTAATTCTTGAGACAATTCCCATGATGAGTATTTTACCAGTTTTAAATACGTTTATGAATTTTTTAAATTTCTTATTTGTGCTGTGAGAATATAGCAAAACTACGACCGCCAAAGAGAACAGTCAAGAGCCACATATCTACTCTGTGTTACGATGACAAGCAAAATTTTTCAACTAAAGAAAATAATTCCCCCAAATTTATATCATCTGAAACAAGTACCCATAAATACACAAGGGTTTGGGTACGAATCTATCGACTTTAAACACTATATATGTGTGTGTCAGTATCATTCAGAAGTCAAGAAGAAAGCAGGTGCAAGACATACACTAAGCTCTCTCAGAATTAAAATGTCAAGGAAATATTAAGAAAAAAGCAAGAACTCTCTGCATCCTGATGTGTAGCAGATAAAGGGGGCTATGTGTGCAATTTCAAATCATTCTTAAACAGGAGAACTCATAGTTGTCTTATCCCTAAGACACTCTGTTGCGATCATAAAATTCCCTGAAATCCATGGTGTTACTATTCCTAGGTATGATTTGCTTTGGGAAACATTTCCAGTTCCTGTAAGGTAAGTTCTTTTTCCCCTAGGACCAAACAACCTTCTTCCATTCAGAGAAGTTTTGCCAGTATCTCCAGGAAGCCATAACCCAGAGTCATTGTCTGTGGGCACTGAGTGAGCATTAATTAATGATGACTGGAGGATACTTTGCCATCTGTTCTGCACTAATTCAAGATACACTGTTGTTACTTAATTGGATTATTTTTAGTCTTGTAGTTTCAGCTGGATGAACACTGATGGCTGCCACTCTGAGATGCCCTGGCCAATACCAACTGACGGCTGCCACTGTGAGAAGCTCTGGCAAATCTGAACTTCTATTTCTCACTCCTTGTCTGGAGGGGTACCCTCATATTGAGTGACATGCACATCCAAATAACAATGAAAGCTCTTTTTGACATTTTATTTTCTTAAAGTCTTAAAGCATTCTCAGGATAATCCTTCAAGCCAGGAACTTCAATTAATAGCCTGGAGGATGAAGAGTCAACAAAGAAACATAAAGAACTATATTTTCCAATAAAATATCTTACCTTACCTTTCCTTGATACAAAGCCCCCATGTCCTTTCCCTCAAATCTCCTCTCATGACTCCCTTATTCCCGCTCAAACCCACAACCCTTTTTCTTTATTATTTTTCACATATATACACAATCAAGAAATATAATTTGTTAAATCCTTTTAGTGTTGCTAGTGTGTAGTTCAGAGTTCTTTTAGTGGTGTATGCATGTGTGTCTGTGTAGGCATATATGTATAGAAGAAGTCTGTCTTTAAGAATGAGGTAGAAATTGGAATTGTCTTATGTGATAACTAGCCCTTTCTGTCTCTGAGCCGCTGCTTCCTCCTAGCACATACTGTTATACCATGTGATCCACTGGAGCTGTGTTCATATATGCACTGAAAGCAGCAACCCAGTTTAGTCATTTCAAGCTCATAGCACAGCTATTTCTTTGTGAATCAGAATTTAAGATAGTTTTTAATTACTTAAAGCAAAACATTCTGAGAAGCTGCATCCATTTTTCAAACACTTAAATTAGGATTATGCCTAGGAAGTAAATATATTCAGGTCTGGTTGGTGATTTGTGATTCAAATTTAGAGCCTTGTTTTTAAATCCTATGGGTCATTGTTCTAAAACAGTGGTTCTCAACCCATTTAGGAGTCAAAACACCCTTTCACATATGGTCGCATATCAGATGCCCTGCATATCAGATATGTACATTATGATTCATAACCGTAGCAGAGTTGCAATTATGAAATTTGCAACAAAAATAATTTTATGATTGGGGGTCACCACAGAATGAAGAACTCTGTCTCTTAATGGGCCACAGGATTAGGAAGGCTGAGAACCACTGTGGTAGACAGATTCATTATCAATAGCCAGCAATACTATGGACCCACAAAACATTTAGTGTATTTTGATTTGCCTGCCTCGATCTGCTTTGACAAAGCCATAATCATCTGAGGCTTTTTTTTTTTTTTGCATCATACTTAAAAAGCTATATAAAGCACACACCTCCAAGGTGTGTTCTGGTTAATAGAGTGCACAGAAAGAGGCAATTTCTGGCTTTCAAATCACAGTTCCATTCAAATCAGGTGTGTGCCCTTGGCCAAGCTGCTTAGCATCTACAAGCCTCAATACTCTCAGAATGAAAATGAGTATTTTAACAAAATTGACATCATGAAATCACCTTGAGTAGCATAATCAAAATTCATATAAGGTATTTTATACACTCTCTGGGTCCCTGAATCAATTTTCCCCCAGGGAAACAGAACAATTACAATATACAGAGATTTAAAGAAAACAATGCAGCAAGGGAGACAGGTTATCGAGGTTACAGTAGCTCTGAAGCCTAGAGTCTGCAGTCAGCAAACTAGAAGCATGGGAAAACAAGTAGTGGTGTTCTTGTGTAAGCTCAAAGACACAGAACTAGGAATGCTGAGGACACACTTTGTCCAAGTCCAAAGCCTTGAGAAGCTAGATCACCAATATCCTTAGCAGGAAGATGGATGCACCAGTTCAAGAGGAGAAAACAGATTTGGCTTTCTCCTGTGTCTTTGCCTTACCAAGGCCCTCGGCAGATTGTGATCCTCCTTATCACAGCTTATCCCTGTACTTGATGTACCATTGCAATTGACCATTTCTCTTAGAGATGTCCTCAGAGATACATATATAATGACAACTCATTATTATATAATATGCTATAATAATATAGTATATAATCTTTTTATATTATAACAATATAATGTATATTAATATATAATCACATAATCAACTAATTGTATTAATATATTATATAATCATAATTAATTTTTATTATAGAACAAATATTTATTCTCTAAAAACACTTTTTTAATCTGCTTAGGTACATATTAGTTTTAATCTGCCAAAAGAATGAAATGTTATTCTCCTTTCTATACATACATATTATATAATTAATTAATATGATAATTTGTTGATGGCAGTTTTTGCTCTGCCTGGTCCCACAGCCATTTGGTTCCAAAGAAACACGCAGAGGTCTACATTAATTATAAATTGGTTGGCCTATTAGCTCAGGATTTCTTATTATCTGAATTTATCTTTACTATATATCTCTCTTTTTCTAACCACATGAGTCTTTAATTTGCTAAGTGATATGACTAGGATTAAAGCCACGACTTTGACTGCTGGATCTACCCCCATTCCTTAGCTTTCTGAGAGTCTAGCTTCATGGCACAGGTACTTGTGGGAGCCATGTTTATTGCCACAACTCTATGGAGTTTCAAGGTCCCTGCCACCACCAAGAAGCATGCTGTCTGTCAGCTATTCATAAACACCATTTAAGTGTTTTGTGGCAGCCTCTTAAAAGGGCAGCAAGGTGTTTGCAGCTAAAGCTGAGTCAGGAAGCTTCTCTTAAATGAGACGCACTTGCTTCTAGCAAACAGAGCCCACCTGAGAAAATGCTGCTACAAAGAAGAAGCCATGCTTAATTCTGTTCTTTTCTGTCTAGAGTTACTTCCCAAGTTCTCTCAGGTTTTATGTGGATGTAATAATTACTATAAAATATATTATAAATATATGATCATGTAATTAATATATCACATAATTATAGCTAACATATTACATAATATATAATAGCAATATATTGTTATTATATTTATAACTATTAAAACATTTCTAAGAGAGAGAAACAATTGCATTGATACACCAATTGTATTACCTCCAAGTACAGGATACGCTCCTGTGATGTGTATAGATGTCCCAATCTACAGAGGGCTTTGGTAAGGCCAAGACACAGGAGAAAATCAAATCTGCTCTTTCCTCTTTAACGGGAGCATCCATCTTCCTGCTAAGGATGTTGGTGATCTAGTTTCTCAGGACCTTGGACTTGGATGAAGTCTGTCATCAGCATTCCCACTTCTATGCCTTGGGGCTTACACAGCACCACTTTATTTCCCATGGCATCAATGACTATACAGAATAACATAAACACATATAAAAATACTTTGTCAGTTATTTGAGAATTCTTTAACCTAGTCAAGTTGAAACATAAAATTAACCATTCTTTTTGTCTTACTTAGCATGTTTTTTTAATAAATCTGCATTACACCTTCTCAATTGAAATTACTCTCAAACATTTGAGCTGAAGACTCCCCATTTTTCTCTGACTACATAATATAGTCGCTTCCTTACCTAATGGTAACTTCCCTTAACTCTTTCCTTCTCTCAGATGGTGTTTTATTTCTTTTTACTGTGCCAACACTCTTTTTTTTATTTCTTATTTCCATTTTATTGAAAATAGATTATTTTTCTCATTCATTATATCCTGAATACAATTTCCCCTTGTTCCACTCCTCCCAGTTGCCCCCCCAATCTATATCCACTGCTTTTCTGCCTCTTGTTACAATAGAACAGGCTTCTAACAGATAGCAACAAAACATAAGGGGATAAAGTATAATGCAATACAACAAAAACTATCACATTGAAGTTGGACAAGGCAAAAAAACAAAAGGAAAAGAGCCTGTTCTGGCTGGTTTTGTGTCAACTTGACACAGACTAGAGTCATGAGAGGAAAAGGAGCCTCAGTAGAGGAAATGCCTCCATAAGATCCAGCTGTAAGGCACTGTCTCAATTAATGATCAATCAGAGTCATGACTAGCAGTGATGCAATGAGTGATGACAAGAATGGTCCTGAGGTGCTTTAGTTTCCTGCCTTGGTACTGGTTAAATACTGAGAAATATTGCTTTGCTTTACAAATTAAAAGCAATTAAAACAATTCCATACATGGAGCAAGAAGCCCAGAACTCACGGGCCCCTAGGGAGCAGATACCAGAAGCTGCACAAGTCACCACATGGCAAGGAACGCAGCAGTAGGAGAGGGGATGGTTGCGAGCTTGGGAAATTTCCATGTTGCAGCACGCAGTTAGCTCCACTGTGGCTGGGGTTTTACAAAAAACAGCTTAGGTAAAAACAAGCCAAGTGGGCAGGTTTGGGAGACTTTCTGGACTGTGGATCAGTTAGGCCTTTAGGCTGTGCACCCGGTAAGTGTGGAGTCTGAATCTACATGGGGCACCAGATGTACCAACACTCTTGAGATACGCTACCATGAGAATACTGGCTTATCTGAGCAACAAGGTATTTTTCTAGTTTCCCATATGTACCACATGTGTGAAAGTACATGTACACACATGCATACACACACACACACACAACACCCGGTTTAGTACACTTTTGTTGTTTATAGGTATATGGTTTCAAGGCTGACCACAGCACACTAGAAAGGCAGTGAGTGCTCATTGTTGGGAGAGGCTAAATCTCCTTCTCGCAGTAGTTTAGTTCTCGCAACCATTTTTGTAAGTGATTGGAAGTCTTTTTAATAAAACTTGATAAGCATGAGGCACTAGCATAAAACCTCCACACTCCCACTGGATAAGCCTGAACTGTACACTAGCAGAGTTACTGATTTGTGAGCCTGATGTAATTTCTTAGTGAAATATTGCTGGGAAATGTTATATGTTAATTTTATAACTCTCTAAGAGTAATTTAATAACTTAAATTCCCAATCTCTTGGGGCTTCCCTTATTAAAAAACCACCTACTGCCCATAAGTCATAAAGAGATACAGAATTTCTGATGTTACAGGTGAAAACTGAAGCTCAAAGAAATTAAATGAAGCACTCATCAAACTGCGGAAATCCGCACTAGGACCTAGGAAAGCCCAACATCCATGTTGTTTCTTAAAGATCTACACTTTGAAAACCAATTGGAGCATTCTCTCAAAGCTGAGAGTAGCAAGTGAAAAAAAAAAAAACAGGAAAGTTTAATTTATTTTCCTGCTTTCTTTAGGAAGCACTTGGAAGCTCATTGAATAGTCCCAAAGAACTGCTGTCTATTCCTTTCACAAGCCAACTTTTGCTCCCTAAAATCACTCTCAAACCTCATTCTAGTACAAATGACTCTCCCTTGAACCTCTATAAACAATGCAAATATAAGCTCAATCCATGAATCAGTCTAAATTCATCCAGTATTTATTATGCTATTCTACTTTCTGGAAATCTCTTCTGATAAATCAGAAGCATTTTTGAAGGCGGAAGTTATGTCTCAGGCAGTTTTCCATTTTCATAATCTGCAACAATTTATATACACAAAAAAACCCAGGCTGAGTCCATTCTTGTTTTTGGGTATTTCGGGAGCTAGACTCCTGCAAGATGCTCTGGAGATGTTACTTGTGGAGCAATGAATAAGAGATCAATAAACCCACAAATGAGTGTCATGACCTATCTTTTGTCACTACTATGACAATCATAATAAAATACGAAGGACAGAATTCTCCAAGATGGACATCCTGGACTATCTATAACTTTAAAACATTAAATTTTCACTGTTTGTATTTATGGAACAAATATTTGTTCTCTATACACTCTTTGCGGTGCTCTGTAGGTATGTTATTAGTGTTAACCCAGACAAAAAAATAAAGAAGGAAATGCTATCCTCACTTCTTTACAAATTAACTGATGTTGACTGACTCTACTGAAACGGAATCACACTGTTAGCACACAGCACCAACAGGATTTAGACCCAGTGCGCCTGATTCTAAAGTTCATGCTCTTTACCAACTGTCAACAGCTCCTTTTTAAAACGTTACTAAATAAATCAAGCTCTGGGGTAATTCGGTGTGGAATAAAAGAATAAAAACAGATTCTGAAGCTCAGTGTTTTGCTTCAGTTCTCGGCTCCAGTTGTTTGGTGCTTGAGGGTGTATATATACCTGTAATGGCAATTTTATTAGGGGACACTTAAAATAACTCCACAGAGAAGTCTTTTATCACAGTGGCATCTCGGTTTGGCACCGCTTCCAGTGTCTCTGATGAAGCTGTTTCATCTGAGATCTCTTCGCATTCATTGTGTGTTTTCCACTGTGTCCAACCATTCTGGTGCTAGCATATGGTTAGTTTTATCAATTGGGCTTTCTGCTATGCTGCGTCTGCAAAGCTTCTTGTAATTTATATTCAAATGTGTATAGTACTCTGGCAGTCTGCTCTGTGCTGTCTGTGTTTGTTTTATGACCCATGACTACAGCATGTATTCTGTATTCTGGCAGATATTTTGAAGATGTCCCTCCATGTACTGCCTTCCCACTGTTCCCTTGACTAGACACCAGAGGTAGCACGAGGGAAGAAGAGTAGATGGGGGGGGGGGGTTGGGTCTTGTTTTAGCCAATCGGGGGAAATGGACTAGAAGAAAGTAGTTTTGTTTATCAAAGACAGAATGCTAGAGGATTCACATAGCATTAAACATTTACAAAAGCTTATAATGTGGCAAGAACAGGATGTGATCAAGGCCCAGAAGACACAAACAATGAATAGAGAGAAGCAAATGTGAGCTGAACTGAGCCTGTATCCTTAAACGCAACTTAACTGAATTCAACAAGGTGGTCCAATATTCACCGGATAAGGGACACTGGACCAGGTGTTACAACTCTCTGGGCTCCTGTTTCCCTCACTCCAGTGTGCGTGGGTGATCATAATATCTATATCTATTTCAGGACTGGTGGGATATAAATTAGCTATAATTTATATGGAGTCTGTAATACTGGACATAATAACACTTAGGGTGAGAAGGACCACGGGAGCAATTTGTATGATGCAATTTGAGGAGATGTAAGCTCTTGATCATGTTCCTAATTGTTTAAGATCAAAGTCTTGGAAATTCATCTGAAATGGCAATGATGCAATTATGTGATACAAAGCAGAGGAGAGAGAGAGAGAGAGAGAGAGAGAGAGAGAGAGAGAGAGAGAGAGAGAGAGAGAGAGGAGGGAGAGGATTCTTAAAACAATGTCAAAACTAAAGACATGATCCTGTGGTATTTGGAGTATATTATCTTCTGATAAAATGATGATATTTCTCAGAGAAGCCCAAGAGCATCCAAATCCCCACAATAAAAAGGACATAAAACCCATCAAGAATTCTGCAGCCTCCTGGGACCTTCATGAAGCTCATCTAAAATCCTGAAGAGAATTTTTCCTTTGCATTTCTAAGTTGAAGACGCGCAACATCTATTTGCCTCCTTATCCTACAGTTTGCCATGTGCTCCACTGGTTGGGGGAAAGTTAGGAAAGAAAGGGTAAAGAGGGAGACAAAAGGAATAAGTTAAAAGTAGGCAAAATTAATCATGTCTGATAAGCATCATTGTATGAAAACAATCTCACAGCCAACGGACTTACATTTTTCTTTCCAAGCAAAGTTTATATGGAAATATTTCGTCACCTTTAATGTGAAACCTTAGGCATTTGTCTGCAGTATTAGACACTAAGGAGAAACTGGTGAGCCCGACAAATGCTCAATACCTGCCCTCCCAAGGAGTACTGTGCATTTTACTATACAGATCTGAGCTGAGCCATGAGAAGTTCATTAAGCACTTTACTCTAGCTGGACAGAGAAGAAGGAAAGAAAGTGGCAGGTAAACTAAGAATTAGGGGGACAAATAGGAACTAATAAGAAAAGTACAAGAAGAAGAAGCAAACAGAAAAGAGAGAAAGAGACAGACTGACAGAGAGATTGGTTGCTGGGAATGGAACCAGAATCAGGGCTTTGCACATGCTGTGCAAATACCCTACACCTTAGTTAAAAGATCTTCTCTTAAGAAACGCTCATCAAATTCAGCAATCGTATAGGTGTTGGAGAAAATCTATACCGAGGGCACAGACAGGATGCTGCAGACTGAGGGAGCAGGAGGAGTGTGAGCTCGTCAGTGTGTGGGCTATGGAGATGTAGAGGTGGTGTAGGGAGCAATGGAGGGGAGTAAGGTCAAAAGGGGGGCTTTCTGTTCACTCTTTAAAGGAGGCAGGAAACTTGGTGTGTAAACAGTGTTGAGAAAAACTCATGGATAGAAACACCTGAAACATCAAGTAGTGTGTGTGAGAACACAGAAAGTGTGAGAGGGAAGACTATGGAGTTGAAATGTGATTGATTCTGTAATGGTATGAAATATCATAGCTGTGTATATATCTATACAAGTTCTTTCCTATTTCCATGGGCTGTTCAACTCCTTTATAAAATTGTCTAGAGTGCGTATGAGTGAACAGGAACTGTGTCTCTCTTCTTTATCAGTGCCTCCATTGATGCCCATGACATGGGGTGCCATGGTACACACATTGATGGAGAGTTAGAAATGCTGGGAAGATTATGTATTCATAAGTACAAGACAAAAGAAAGAGGACCGGGGTCAGGAAGATCAAAACGTGATATTTCAGGGTCAAAATGTGTCAAATAGCAATAGCTCCCAAGCAGCCTTTTACAATTCAAATCGTGAGGCTCTATCACGGGGCAGCATGGTTCGTACATAATTTATGTGCTACCTTCTGAACCTTCAATCCTGATTTTGACTGAGATCTTCAAGATCTCTAAATCTGAGTTCCCCACGTAGGAGAAGGCAGGAAAATAGATTCTATAGAGGGACACTCCTGTGTAGAAGAGACATCTATAAATTACCAAAATTGAAAATTGAGAGCCAAGGGCTGTATATATTATCACTTGAAGATTTTCATACTCAGAACAGTGAATCCTAATAGAATTTATACCAAACAGATATTTGTATTTATCTTACTAATAATCCTTTTGATAATGTATTTATATTTATTGTTTAAATCTGTCTTTAAACAACTTCACATTTATATGCAACTCTAACAATGCTTTTTGTGTAGAACTGAAAACACAGGTAAGGCTACGGTAAAACATTTGGTCTCATAAGTGACCCTTGTGTTCACTCCTCATCTTTGTTCCACTTATTATCAGATAGGCAATAAGTCACAAAGATAGGTATTAAATCTTAAATCCATAGCTAAATGAAAAGTGAAATCTTTTTAAGTACCAATTAGGAAAAGATGAAAAATTAAAAACAAAAAATACCTGTAGGGCAAAGGACTGAGGAAAGACTGAACAAAAGAGATAATAGATACTAATAAATGTATTAAATGGTAATATATTGATATATTCCCCATTTATATATGGAGAGAAAAAGGGAGGGAGAGACTGAAAAGAAGAGGAAGGGTAGATAACAAGTTGAGAGAGGATGTGGGTGAGAGGGAGCCATGGGGGTAAGGGGTAGAAATGACGTAAACATATCCTATTCATATGAAATTAACCAAGAATACATTTTTAAATAAAGTAAAAATTTCCAGGAATTAAAAAAACATCACTTTTTTAAATGAAAAGACACATAAAAAGTACATACATACACTTACTTTTGTAATATATTTAAAACATATGAAAATTATTCATGGTGCTAGGACTCAGAATAGTGAACCAGACCTTCGTCCCTGTGACACGTACCTGGTAGAAACTATTTAAAGCAGGAAAGATCTATTTTGCTTCTGATTTCAGAGATTTTAGTCCATGATTGACTGGTTCCCTTGTTCGGGGCCTGAGGTAAAGCTAAATACGATGGTTGGGACCTATGGAGAAGGCTGCTCACCTCCGCACAGCCAGGGGGAAGAGGGAGTGAACATCTGCCCTAGCTCCCCCTTCTCCTACCCCTTCAGTGCCCTATGGGTTCACAGGTTCCCAGCCTGCAGGATGGCGTTGCCAACGTGCAGAGTGGGGCTTCTCTGATTAGCTAATGATCCCCCGGAAGAATCCCTACAGTCCCATGTGAGAGTGTTACTAATTTCATTAGTATCAGTCATCTCAGTTGGGCATCATCGTAAACTGTACTGAGAGAACTGGGCCCCTCTTGACCTAAGTGGAGTTTACACAATGTTGATATGATGTTGTCATAAGCCATAGACCACCAAGGACATACCTCTTCTGAACTCTCCTTGTACTCCAGCCAACAAGAAACTCCAATGAGGAAGCTTATTTTTCTGATTTATTTCTATTTCACAATCCAACTATTAGTAGGAAAAAATTCATCATTACCACTGTGAAGCTATTTACTGCATATTTGTATATTTATTGAGTTTTATGTTTATAATGCATGCACTTTACTGATCTACATTATAGCTCAATAAGAAAATTAAAAACCAAAAAGAAACAATTTCCTGCATTTCTACATGGATAGTCCCTGCCTCCTCCCTGGTTCCTGTCCAGGTTCCCTGCTAAGCAGCTGCTCCATCATCCCCAAGACCCTGGAATTGCCTTCAAAATGTTCCTGCCACTGACTGATGCTATAATGTTCTTTGGGAAGCAAGCTTCCCTTTTCCCTACTGAGACCCTGTATGACCATCTAAGTGCATGAGGTCTTTTCATAGTCTCTTCCCCAGGAGAAGCACAAAGGGGCATACCTTGTGTTGGCTCTTCACATCACATAGCCATTCTCTTGCCATGTACAACTCTATACACTTCACATAGATCATGCTGTGTCTGTAACTATGCCAGATGTTTCATGAACTTTCCAGCTAAAATATTATCATCTGTGTGTCTCAGACATTAACAGACATATGCACACGCCCACAGAGTCCTTGAAACCTGCACACATCATGTCTTCTGTAAGCACATTTTAGGTACATCTGGTCCCCTGTCTTAGTTTGATTTGAAACCAGGCTGTATTGTCTTCCTATGTGATAATTCAGATTACACTTTATTTTATGTACAAAGGAAAAGAAAACAGTTTATTCTTTAAATTCATTTGGGGATCAGGAAGTTTCTTTCTTTTAGTCTTACTTTCTTACTATCTTTCTCTGTAAAAAGAAAAGTTCTCATCATTTAGTAAGTCATCATAAAACTCATAGAAGGCCCCTGCTCCGTGATTACATTTAAGGCTACTTTGCTGACACCTACTGGATAGGATCTTTCACACAAATAAGCAACCAAGGTGCCTTGGGGCACAGCAATTCTGTTCCAGCTGTGAGAGACCAATATTTTTAAGATGAAATACATGGGATTGGCTAGATTTAATATTATTGTGTTTTGTAAATAGACGTGTTTCCTTCCTTCCATCTTCTGTCCTTTCTGATAAGGAGAGAAACTATAAAGGTCCAACATTTCAATATTTTGGGGTTGAAAACTACATATTAACTTTTCCCTAGAACAGTAATGGATGAGAGAAATTGATGTATACTCAAGAGGCTGCATCACGTTGTCATCTTCCTGCTGATACATCTCCCACTTAACAACTCAGATGAGATGAAAAATATTATGTAAATGAATCAGTTAGCTTCTACTGAGATGTTAATGTGCTCTCCTTGGTTGCTGAGAAAAGATTTTTCTAACTCCAGCCAGGCACTTAGAGGCATCAGGGAGCCCAAAGCAAGTGAGAGGCTTTTTTAGTAGTTAACTAGAAGTGATGATGTTATTACTCTTGGTTGTAACTCTGATGCCACAGAGAATGTAAGCCTATCATCGGAACTAGCATTCATTTGGCTCAAACTCAGCATTGTTAAGCTGTACAAGTGGAAGGTTCTAATAATATGAATGTCTCATAGAATGCCTCAGTTGGTTCTTATTCTATAGCCTAACCAGTGGGTCAATAGTTTACCTAGTTGCCACTACAAGCTTAATCTTTAAGTGGTGACTTAACTATTTATATCTCCATAGCAACTCCTGGAATTACATGAGTGATTAAGATTGGTTGTCATTTCAACCTACAGCTTGTACTAATGACAGAACACATGATCTGGTGACAAATTTGGTAAATATGCAAACATATGTAATTTGATAATATTTTATGGCTTACATATGCATTTATTACATAGAAATTAATTTATTGCTGTAAATTATCCAATATTTAGTAATTTCTAAATGTAATATTTGCAGCTGCTGTGCCTCTGTAATTCAAGCACAGCTTGGCTGGGGCCTCTGTTTCTGAGTTCCACAAAACTAAAATAAATATACTGGCTGGGGCTGTAGTCCTCTCTGACCACATCAAGGCCCAGCTTGGGAATCATCTGTGTCCAGGCTCTCTGGAGTTATCAGACTTCTTTACTTAGACCTTCAGAACAGTGGTCTACTTTCTGTAAGTTGTGTGTCAGAGATTGACTAAGCCACCAGCAGCATGAGCTTCTTGCCATACGAGCATCCCACCATGGTTACTTAACCCCTGCTTCTTAGTCAAAGCCAAAAGAAAAGAGATTTCATCTAGACAGGGTTACGTTTTTATGGACTGCAGCCACATTATCCCATCCATATATAATCAAATAATGCCTTTTCTAAACTCTACATAGAAACAGAGGAAAGATCCCATTCACATGAAAACCTGAACACCATAGCTGGTGACACGGAGGACCACCCTTGACTTTTTTCCTTGACAATACAGTTCCAGAATTCCCAAACTCACTTTCATTTGAAAATCATAAAGTAAAGTTGCCTTGGAAATGGTGGGTGTACATTAATTAAATTGACAATATTTAAGTGATTCTGGGTCTTTTCCACAAATGAAACTTGAAGGGGAACACACCAGATGGGAGTAATGTGAATAAAATAATCCCACACTAACTCTGAATAGGGTATAATAAGGGGTTCTTTATTAGAGGGGAACTCACAGATCACAACAGGGAACAGAAATAGAATCCAACATCCAGGTGTGGTGAACAAGGAGCGAGAGCAAGAAATGCGAGCAGGAATGTTTTGGTGCCCAAAGATACACCCAACCTGGTCCAGCCTCTCAAAGGCCATTGGCTGAAGGAGAATGGCCTTTGAGGAACAGCTCCAGTGAAATGCCCGAGGCCAAGGGCAGTCCTGGCCCGCATCAAAAACTGCAGGAGATGGTGCGGATGTAGTCAAAGTCATAGAGTTGCTTATTAATATAGTGACATTGATCCTTAGCTTACTATAAGAAACAATACTTCTTACACTGTGTACCCTTCAGAGACAGAATACATATTTGTCCAAAGAAAATTTATCTCAGTAAAGCTACAAAGTAGGCCAAGAGATGGAAACAGAGCTGTGGCATGGCTCAGTGACAGAACTGTAGAGCATGCACGTGACCCTAGGTTCCATGCCCAGTATGGAAAAAGACAAGGCATAAAGGAATCAAGTAGATCATTTTACATAAGCCTTGCAGTCGGATAGCTATGTTAGATTTTAAAACCACACTTTCCAGAAACTAGGGTCAAAAATATTCATTGCTGATAGGTGGCCATATATTTCAACACCTAAACCAATGGTCTTGAGTGCGCTTTTAAAATAGCACACATTTGAGAAGCTCCCACAACAAGACAGGCGGTCTCACCAACTTATTTGTCCTCCATTAATTCTTGAAATTCATAACCATGAACTTCAGCAGAACTACAAACAATGCTGGAACAAATGTTGGGAATGTTTTATTAACATAAATAAGCAATGCTAAATTGTTTCCTATATTTAGAGAGCTGGGTTACGATGCTAGGTGAGAGATGTTGCGTAGATTTAAACATGAGTCGCCGCCAACTTAACTTCAGCTCGTCAATGCAAGAACACCGCCAGATTGATAATGAATGTTAAATAGTCTGATTTACTCTTCAAGGTAACCTTGCAAGCCACAGTAATACCCTTAAATTTAGGAGAGGTAATGTAAGCAACCAGCCCAAGTTGACTTTAAATAGATAAAGGAATGTATGCATGAATGTATCCTTGGTTTCAAAAGCACTGTCACATTAGTGTTCTGTGCAGAGGGGACGACATGAGGTGGATTTGTGGATATTGGGAACCCAGATTTTTGGGCCTGGCCTGTATAAGACCCAGAGAACTGGTGATGGCTGCCATACAGAAGCCTTCCCTATTTTTAAAAAAATTCCAGTGTGTTCCAGAAACACCCCTTTCTGTAGCTCAGTTCTTGTAGTACATCCTTCCGGTTCTCCAGTTCTTATTATTTATTGTGACCAAATTCTAGCCAGGTCACATCTTCCAGGACCCTTTTCTTACATGGGGACATACGCAGGACCAGAATGAATGAGGGCTTTTTTTTTTTATTTGTCCAGAGAAAGATACATTCTCCTTGAGGGTCTGGGAATTTAATATCCTGTACATCTGAATATGTAAAGGAGGGGAAAGGCAGGGTAGAGGAGAAGATGAAAACAAAGAAATAAATAAAAGATAGCATACCTTTATTTTAGGCTTGAGATGATGTCTGAGCCCAAAATTTCTTTGAATTATGAAAAAGAAAAGAGTTATAAATTTTAAAAAGCTAGGGCTCCTATGTGACTATGCTCAATCTTGATGATTTTGAATGTCCATCCACGTTAAGGCAAAAAAATGATCTAGTGATGCAATCAAAATTAAATTCATTAAGAAAATACGTCATGAGTGTATACCTTCCATTTTATTGTGCTTTCTGCAGGATTCCAGCTATGAATCCTTCTTTATTTCCCCCGTCAACCTCTATTGAAATCTGTGGAGTTTAAAGAAGCCAACTTATAAGGAGGCTATGGGTTATTATTCAGAAAACCTCCGTGATCAGAGCAACCAAGAGCTTATATTAGCATAAAATCCTCAGCAGTAAATTCGATGTTTACCAAAAATGCATGCACGATGATATCAACTAATTTGTACTTAATCCATTGTTGGAATAATTTATTTATGAAAGCAAATTTGAATAACATTGTAATCAGTGTGAGAACAGAGAAAAGTGAAGGCATAAATAGCTTAAATAAATAATGAAGAGAAATAAATAGAGGAATAAGATCATCACTTCCCACTTGAAAGTGTGCTAGACCTGCATGTCTCCATCCCATAAAGAAAACAAGTACCAGTGCCAACGGTGGACTCTTCATTCTTAGGGAATGGATTTATTTTATATTAAGTGATTCCTGCCTTCAAATATGCTCTGTCTATTTTACTTTCCCTATCTTTTGCAAATACTCACAGGTGATGTCATCATTTTCCAGTCGCTTCCAGGTTCTGGCTAATTTCAGATGTCATCTCGTGGAGCCCACTCATACTCCCAAGTGGAAAGGTGTGCAGTGAGAAGGACATTATCACTCTTTCTTTTGTTTTCCTTGCTATTTCTGAGCAACAACTGCTCAGCTCTGCCTAGGACTCAGTGAGTCATTAACTTCTGGAATCATATTTTGACAAAGTCATGTACATTACAGTAGAAGATTCATTCTGCACACAATTTTCACTGTAAGGAATTGAAATAGCCTGATGACATCAATGAAAACACATATATGATAAAAGAGAATCTTTTAGATATTATTGAGTTACAAAATATAACAACAAAATTATTAATGGAATGTGCATCAATCTGTTTGGTCTTACATGGTGAGACATGACAAACTGGGCCTCACCTTCCTTAAGATCAAAAGTCCTAAATCATGTTCTCATTAATATCACTTCCTCTGTCAGTCATGAGAGACAAATCTCTCTCCTGTACCTCATTTTTAGATGCCCATAACTTTCTATCAATCTAAAACATTCCTTGACTTCTCCTGTCATCTCAGGGACTGCCTTCATCTTCACAAGTCATCTTCCCTGTGAGAAGCAGGGTCAAAATCTCCCCCTTTTCTAAGGGCACAGTCAGAGTTGATTAAATGCCCACTTCACTCTAAGATGACCTCTTCTTAGCTAATTAAAGCTTTCTAAAACATTTTATTTATTCTTTGAACTTTCAATATGTATATGCTACATATTTTGATAATTTCCACTCCCCAATCTCTTCTTCCCACTACCCTCACAAAACACCCACCTCCCTCCCAACTTCTAATACCATCGGTTCCAATTAGGCTGCTTGAACAGACATGCTTGTAGATCCAACCACTGGACATCAGCAACCTACAAGTGGCTGCATCCCCAGGGAAAAGTGACCTCCCTCCCCCAAAATCAAATAGCTTCCAATGGTTTCTTAACCAAAGATATGACCTTGGAGGTCTTCGCCCCCATCTGTGCTAAAGTTTAAATTGCTTTGATTCTGTGAAGCTCATATGAAGCTTATCACAGCTACTATGACTTTCGTGTGCTACAGACATCATGTCCAGAAGATAGCATTTCACAGTAATTAATAATTGACACAGTAATTAATAGCTGGAAATCCTATATTAAAATAAGATCACACAGTATGGCATAGTGTTACTTGTGGTCTGCCAGTGTCTCTAGGTTCTCATCCTATTTAAGACTGCAATAAGGTTCATATACATTGCAAAGTAAGAAAGCTTTATTTAAAGCAAATCAACATGTCAAACCAGTGGGCCAAAAGGGTGACAATATTCAAAGGCTTGGGACTTCTTTATATGGGTATCTAAAAGAATATAGGGATCATAACTAAGGGGTATAGTTTGATGATTCAATATTTTTATTAATAAATCACATGATCATTTTTCTACTCTTCATGTTCCTTCCTATAACATCTCTGATATTAATCATATGCATGCTCAGTATGCAAGGACATCAGATGGTAAATAGAGTAACCATCCTAAAAGTTCACTAGAGGATGCAGTTTCACCTGATTGTACATGCACACAAAAGCAGTCTATGCCAGTCTGGCATTTTTGGTCTCATGCCTGGGAATGAGGAGAATAAGACTAAAGAGAATCATCTCAGTTTGGTAGTTGTCAGAGGGAAGAGAAATCCCTTACATTTTGGTGAGTAAGGTATACATGTAACCCAATGAAGAAGAATATTCTAGGTTCCTAACAGGCTTCCATGTGTGTTGTTTGGAGAGTAGTACATTCACAAAGCATATTCAGGTAAGGGACCTAGGTTCTCCAGGAAGGGTGTGTCCCTAACCCAAACCAAGTAGAGTCATCAGTTGATGAACTATTCCTATACCTGCCTACCTCAGCAAGACTCTTATACATGAATTTGGGGTGGTATAGTGAAAGTCATCATGGAGTACAAATAGAGATTAATTGGAAGAAAAAAAAACATCCTCAGACTTAAAGGTAAGGACATGTTGGGAGCAGAATCTAAAGCGTCAATAAAGTAAAGCACTAAAGAAAATAGAAGTTAGGCTTTAAGGTTGATGAATAGAGAAGAAAAGGGCATTTAGACAAATGAATGGAGCCTCGGAGAACTGTAAAACGTAATTTTTATAAACCAGCATGCCCAGAGTGAAGAGAATTACCAGAAATTAGAGTAAGTATCCTACAGGAAATATTGTTGGAAAACTAGTTAAGGTTGAAAGGATTGAGGTGAGAAGAAAGGATCAAGAACACAAGGGGAAACAGGAAAATAAGTAAAATAGAAAAATAGCTAGAAATGTGTAATAGCAATGTCTGCTCCATTTTAGATATTTTTGTGTCGTTACTTAATTTCATCACCATATCAGCCAGCTGTTCAAAAGTATCTGCTCTACTCCACAGTCATATGTGATTATTGCTGGAGGAAATTAAGGAAAGAAATTACTGAGATGGGGAAGAAAGCCATGAGCATAAAGAGAGAAATAGAAGCAAGATTGAGAAATCAGAGCCACAGCTGACTGAGCAGGAAGCAATCAGAAGTCTACTGATAAATGGCCAAACATGTTGGCCTTCGCAACATGCTTAAGATGGAGTTTTGGCAAATCTTAATTGAATCTTCAAGGACAATGAAAATCCAGCCACATTGATTTTGATTATAATTGTTATAAGTTCAAAAATAGAGAATGCAGTAATTATCTAAGTGGTACTAGAGGCTTAATGAGGAGGACCTTAAAGTCAGTCACCACTTATCTCCAAAATATGCCTAAGCATTAAATTGTAGAGCAAGAATCCATGTGTTTCCATCTGGCTTCAGATAAATGAATGAGTTCTATTTCCTTGTAAATGTATTTAATTCACATCATATCATTTCATACCTATAGAAACATGATTATATCGAACTCGCAACTATTGTTCCTTCTATAAGGTCATTCCCCATCTTTCAGCATGAATCTTCGCCAATAGGAAAGGTCCTTAAGTGATCGGGCTGCTCGCATACCTTAAAATACATCAAAGCCATAGTTGTACCAGAGGAGCAAGCCACTCCAGGATGGCAGACTACTATTGTCTCATCTTAATGTTCTTTAAAAGCTAGTGCTGAGTTCATTCAAGTTGAATCCTTATGCGGAAATGATCAAAAACTCATAAGAAAGTCTTTATACATTTATTCTGAAACTTGGTTTGGAGACAAACACCTGAAGTTGCTCCATGTTAGGTCTGAAGTAATTTGGGGCTACTAAGTTACTATATGTTAACAAACACAAGAATGAGATGAGCAAATAGAATTTGATTTCTATGGTTGATGGGCACAGCACCATTGGCTGGTTTATGATGTCACAGGCATGTTTTCAACTGTCCTTGTACCCTTGTTACAGCAGAACAGCATTTTTTCCTGAGAAGCACCAACTCTTTTATCATCCTCTTCCTTGGGATAGAAGATGCTTTAGAGCGCTAATGAGCAACCTGTGTCTAAGAATCAGCAAACTCAAAGAACAGCAGAGAAATCAGCAGAACAGCTCTGTAACCCTTAACCAACTTACCCAACCTTAAACAACTTCAGGTGTTTGTCTCCAAGCTGAGTTTCAGGATAATGGAAAGACTAGTTAAGATTAGTGCAGGGAGCATCAAACTGAATCTAGAACACTTGAGAAATGAATACATATTTCTCTGCCAAGCATCCTACACTTTTTTTCTACTTTTAACTATAATTTCTGTCCAGGTTAATACTTTTGAGTTACATTTTCTTGTATATAAAATGGATATAGCTTTTACCACATGAAGTTGCTCTGGAATGTAAGACACAATAGGTATACACCAAACTTGCAAATATTAGATCCTGGCTTCTGTCATCCCAGCTTGTAGAGTAGGTCAGAAATAAAATCTTTGGAAGTGGGTGATTTGGGGTTTTGTAAGTTTTTTAAATGGAAGGTGTTTTTACCTATAAGAAACTCAAAGGGAAGAATCCGTGTCCTTCATTTGGAATGAAAGAAGGCTTGAGAAGAAAGACTTAATATTCAAAGAGAAATAATGAGAGTATCTATTTCATAGAAATATCATGCCTGATAGCAAGTCCTAGGAAATCATGAATTAATTCAGTGGTCAGATGGTAATTGAAAGATAGAATATCAGAGAACTCCTGTCGCTACTTTCACAGACAGTAAGCTGTGTATGCCTCTTGCAATACAGAATACATTTGTCAAAATTCTTATCTATGTAGAGGAACAGAAGGCAGGTGGCAGGGGGCACACTTGTTTTATGTTTCTAATTGCCACTTTTAAAAAATACCATGCAATGGAAAAAGTCATTCCATTAACCGACATTCCAGCAACTGACTGATGACTTTAGCAGAGACGCTAGTGAGGATGGATATTATATAGAAATGCTGGCGGGGGAGTCTTATAGGGCCAGGAATGCATAGGTGAACAGATATTGAAGTCTACAGAAAACTAAAAACATCTGGAACTCATGAGAGACGCTGGGAATCAGATGTTATTGCTTGCCACGTGAAGAAGCAGAATATCGTGGATAGCTAACGGCATAGTCCAGAAAGGTGCAGATTCTGAATCCCTCTGGTGCTGATGGCATGTCTTTGAGCAAGTTACCCAAAGTGAAGGAAGGGCTATGCCTGAAAATACCAAAACTACACAAAAGTGATGGTGAAATGAACGCTCTGACACCAAAGCATTTTGTCTTATTTGTTGTTTACTTGTTTTATTATATTGGAATTTTAATTTCCTTTCTTGAATTTTTCATTGTACTTTTGAACCTATCTGTTCACTCTACTCACCCATTTGAATCCTCTTTGAGTTCATTGATAATTCTTACCACTTGACTTTTGAATTGTTTCTCCATGATTTAAACCACTTCATTATCTTTGGACTCAGTTGTTGAGGATCTATGAGAATCTGGAGTACAGCATTGCTTTGCTTGTTTCTATTGCTTATGCCTCTAAATTTCAATTATATTTCCAAATTACTTATATGTTAGTTTGGATTATTCTCTTCTTCTGTTTGTTGTTTTTGAATGAGAATGTTTATACAGGACAGCCTCTCCTGGGCTCATGATCTACCACTCACTCAGGAAGGGAGGATGAAAACAGAAGAAAAGAACAATAAAAAATTAACCTGGTATTTTAATGGAGTAAAAGACAATGGGAAATATTAATTATACCCCCAAAAAAGTTATCAAAGAAAGGACTAAAATACTTAAGAATGAATTAGAAGTTTACAAATTTCTAAAGTTGATGACTAATAAAACAGAAGAGGGTGGTTAAAAAAATACAGATGACGCAAGGAGGAAAAGATGGTAGAATTATATGTGGCAAAGGTAAAAATGAGTAATGAAAAGACTCAGCAAAATTAAAGATAAAATGTTTTGAAAATTCTAACAGGCAGGAAACAACTGAAAAAAGCAAAAACAAATAGTTTTTAAAAATTAAAGCACCAGTCACTATGACTTCCTTGTTGAGGAGAAAATAATGAATTCACCCCTAACCTTCTTCTTTGAAGTTTACTTGGGGAAAGAGGTGCAAACACATATGCTATTTTTTCTTATATGTTGCTTTATTAAAAAGAATGCTATTAAAACTATTCTCTTTGGCGTCCAAACAGACGTGCCAGCAATTGCTGTCTTCAGGATGATCCCACTCTGCCTCCCCTACTGAGCTAAATTCTTATCAGTGCTTTTTTGTATACAGGTGTACACTTTCACCTGTATGAAAATTCAGGACTTGCTCTCAACTTGCAGCAGGGCCCTGGGAACTCTTAATTATAAGGTATTCTCACACCAGAGGGTCTTTGTTTGTGCAAATTTGGCGTGAGAATGCCCCAAGCAGCAGTGGTTTCATTCCATCAAATTTCTCCAAGTTCTTCTGTATGCAAAGCAGTCTATCCTGTCCTGGCAAGGCATAAAGTTCATTGGGTGTGCCCTGGGCTGACAGTTCTCTGTCCTAACCCTCCTACGTGTCTCCCTATGAAGTCACTCATCTACGGTTTTGTTTCAGATATGGAGACACAAGGAAGAGCTAGATAAATCTAACTATTCCCTTCTTGGAAAATGTTTCCAATAATATTAAGTAGTACAACAGTATTAATTAGAACAAACTTTAAATCAGTATCTCAATCCTGACTGCTGTAGCAGATCATCCACAAAGTTTGCTTTAATTAGACTGTGGAAGGATCTTGTTAACGAAATCTTTTAAAGGTCATTCAAATTACTATAATGCACAACTCCAATTAAGAACCATTATGCTTTTCAGTTCGCATTTTATAATAAAATAGCAGAGTTTTATAACTCCATATTTGGCCTTCATTGTTTTTCATCTCCTTTTCATCAAGTCTTGTATATGACTACTAGTTTGTGAATGCCATCATCGGCTTCCCTAATTTAGGTGAGCAAAAAGTTCCCTCTGAATGAAGATTAGCATCAGACTTCAGCATTGATTGCCATAGTCTTATAACACTGACTTTATTTACATACTCCAAAATCTAATTGTAGATGGTTGTCTTAGTTAGGGTTTGTGTTCCTATAAAGAGATGCCATGACCAAAGCAACTCTTCTAAAGGAAAATAATTAACTGAGGTGGCAGCTTACAGTTTCAGAGATTTAGTTTGGCAGGAAGCAAAACGGCATGCAGACAGACATAATGCTGGAGAAAGAACTGAGAGTTTTTACATCTTGAACTTCAGGCAACAGGAAGTGGTCTGAGACACTGGGTGTGGCTCGAGCATATATGAGACCTCAAAGCCTGCCTCTGCATTGACATACTTCCTACAAGATCACACCTATCCCAACATGGCCACACCTCCTAATAGTGTCATTCCCTTTTGGGTCATTGTCTTATAAACCACCACAATGGTTCAGATTGTTCCTTGGAATTCAGCTACAAACACAATCCATTCGAAACAACGAAGAAAAAGAAAGCGTGGGCAATCAGTTTGCACCACAATTAGAAGAAGGAGTATCATTGGTGGAGACAGAACTGGGATTGGTACACGGACTGTAATAGAAAGACTATGTTCATAAGGCTTAGTTCATTCAAACTGCTGAAACAAAGTACATTAGCTCAAGTGCCTTATTCACTATAACTTCCTTTTCTTGAGCTCTGGAGGCCACAATAAGTATAAGATCAAGGTAGTAGAAGATGTGTTGTCTGCTAAGACTTCCCTTGCTGGTACACAGATGGCCAATTCTCTGAGTCCACACGTAGAAGTAGCAGTAAGTCCTTTCCAGGAGTTCATTCATCTCTTTCGTGTGAGATCTATCTGTATGTCCTAAACACTTTCTGAGTGCCCTATTATAAGAACCATCATATTAGGAATTAGGGTCAACATATGACTTCAGGATACAAACATTCAGACAATAGCACACTTGACCATCAAGCGTGCCTCCTAAAGACACAACATCATGCCAAATGAAGGAAATTTGTCCCCTCTCTCTTCCATATACAAATAGACTTGTAACAAGTGATGTGAAAGGAATTAACTTTGATGGGGCATTTTTTTTGTCCTGGCCCTTCATTGTTTGAATATACTGGGGGATTTCTAATGTCCCTACATATTCTAGGAAACCACCATGTCACTGAACATGGGAAAGTAAAGAGTAGAAGTAGGAAAAGCACCATCTCCCCCAGTGCAGAAGTGGAAAGGCTTGAAGCAGGAGTGCAAAGGGGGAATAATAGTGTCAGAATCTACAAGTCCCTTTGTCTTTTCTTTTCCCATAGAAAATTAGTAACTGTATAGCCTCTCTACCCTGATAATTCTTGGTTGCATATTGAAATGCTCAAAACTAGCAGAACCATATTGAGTAGGTTGGGAGACCAAATAATGAGATCAATAGAGTGAGCAAATTGGCCAGGAAATTTCTGGCTGACAATACATGTTCCTGTGATGAGCTCAGTTTTGGCATTCTTGCACGTTTTACTAGTAAAATGCAGCCGTGTTTTACTAATTAGAGTTTCTAGCCTAGGAGGAATGAAACTATACTTTCTGTTATGATCTTTGTGACAGCCCAACCCTATGACTCACCTTTAATGTCTCTCAAAGAGCAGTGATTCGTGTGCTCCATTCCAGGAGAGCTGCTAGGATATCACTGCTTCAAGGTAGCCTTACACACTGTAGGCTCTGCGCAAGTCTCTGGTCTAATTTCTTCTGTGAGAAAGATTGTTTCAAATTATGAATTAGTTGACATGAAACTATATTGCTTAGGCTATTAATAATCAAATGATGTTCCATTCCCTTAATGAACTCTTCATGTTTAAAAAAAATGACTTTCTTTTTAAAAACTAAGCTAACTGGTTTTGTGTAAGGCATTGATTTTAGTACCTATTTTTATCAATATCATGCTTACATATAACTACAAACATGCCAGTATTAGCAGAAGTCAAAAGGAGTGAGTTTTCAATAATTCTGTGAAAGTTATTCAAAATCAAAATGGAGTTTATGTCAAGACAAACAAAACCAGATGAAGCCAAAAGTTATGAAAGGTTCTCATTCTTGGTTGTCCATGAGTGCTCTTGTTACTCCTGCAAAAGACTTTGACAGAAACTTAGCCTTACAAAAGGCCACCATAACTGCATACAAAATTAATTCATCAAGGACATCTGCCCAACAATCTCTGCCAATTCTCAGATAACATCACTCTTCTTATTAATGACTCTGTTCAAGGACTGTTGTCTCACAATATTTTATATACTCCAGCTCAACTTTGTCTTTTAAAAAAACTGCCATGCCTCAAAAATTTTAAGTACAATTTGTTGATAACTGTTGATAATTGTTTATGGTACAAAGCAATCCCTCTTTGATTATTAGCCTGGTAAGCCATACTGCTACAACATAGAAAACTCATTATTCCACATCCATCTCAAATTTATCAGGGAAATCCTTACCCACATAATACCAATGTGTCAATCGTATATTCCCTAGACTTTCAGCATGGGAAAAATAGATTAATAAAACAAATAACAAATAAAATAAAGAAAGTTAAAGAAGAATAGATGTACATGTTATTTATTGGCTCAATTAGTACTCAAATTTTCTGATTTCCAGTACCTATTACAGAATGTTTTTGTTTTCTTAGAATATCATTCAATTTAACACCAATAATTTTTTTAAAACCTCTTATTTTTATCATTAAATCTTCAGTATCAGTTGTATAATGTATCTAAGCTATAGCAATATGGATTACCAGGATAATAATCAAAGAGTGATTGCATTGTACCATAGTGAAATTTTAACTGTTAGCAGGCTTTACTTAAAAAATTGAGGAGGTATTAAATGTGAACAAGTGATTTACTATGTTCACAAACTACTAAAACATTTTTAATACTCACTGGAACAGCAAAAATTGTCACTCGTGCATGCAAGTACTTTGCAAATGATGGAACACTAAGATGTTTCAGAAGGTCCTTGCCTAAAAGTCTCCAGGAATTTTCTTTATCAATTTGCATAAATAAATTATAAATGGATACATCACAGCTGATTGCATTGAGCAAGGTAAAATCCAGGAATGAATATTAAATTATTCTTGGCCATAAAGAGGAGCGTACACTATCCATTCCCAGCACTGGTCTTGATTCATAATCTTTCCTGGCCTTTTCACTCTGTTATTTGCCAGGTGTTCTCTTTGGTATCTTTCATCACATTTAATCTTCCTTTTCTCAGCTATTCGGGATGCAAACTCTATGTGGCCTTATTAAAACCAACTCCTGAACAAAGTGTTAGAGGAAACTTAATTGGCTTTCCAAGGTCTGTTTGGAATAACATTTGATATGAATTCTGTGCGTATTAGCCTAAGCAAAGCAATAAATAAAGAGCAGTATTCCAGCAAGCGTAACCATTACTAGAGCAGAGCACGTATCATGCTGCACAACATGCCTTGGTTTTGCCCACAAGATGCACAGCGAGGTGCAGTGATGTATTACTCAATGAAAAATACCATTTGGCCAGCTAATTAAAGAGAGGACAAGGTACTTGGTTCTGCATCCACCCAACATAAACTTTGACTTGGAAACAATTAAGCATGCTTATTAATCCAGAATCCTGAAAGACTAAATGGAGCCCTAAATCAGAAAGACCCTAAAGACTACAGGGAAGACATACTTAGTAGCCAGATCCAAAGTGCATGTGTGTATATTCCTAAGCAAGAATAGTAACAGCCTAATAAGTTTTCATATTAAACACTTTAAGGCATGGGAGTTGCAATATTAGATCACAAAACTTTATCATTTGAAAACACCATGTCTCAGAAGGTAAGAGTCCCCTCCACTGGGCAATCATTCTACCATGACCTGTATACACAGCTCCTGCAAGTCATTTTTCAGAGGATCATTTGAGGAATTATGAAATCAATCCCAGGTTCTCAATTTGCAGGACATAGTTATATGCTTAACAAGCAAACTCTAACAGTGTCTAAGAAGAAAGAAGCTACTTCTCTCCGGCTGTTTTCACTCACACAGGACACGCCCTTCCCCACAGACAGTTCCTGCTTCCTGACATCTTCTATTTATTTTCATTTTTTCTGTGTAAATCAAAGGAAATTAGGATTCTGTTGATACTACTGCCTACCTGTTGTTTAAGATTCATGGCTTTCCAGATCAGAACCAGTGAGATTTCAGTGGTACAGGTTACGAACAACACATCCTACCTTTACATTAGTAAATGGAAGTTTCTGTGCAACAGAGGCAGTCTCACCATTGAAGATAGCTGAAAATACATTTGAGAACTCGATTTCTTATATCAAATAACTAATCTGGTTCTAAAGCTGACCTTGAATTTTCTACTACCCTCCTGTAGTAGGAGCTGCGGGGCTGCATTCTGCCACCCAGCTCCCACCACCCGCTAGCTTTACCCGAAATAACAACACACAAACTGTATTCTTTTAAACACTGCTTGGCCCATTATATCTAGCCTCTTCTCAGCTAACTCTCGCACCTGGACTAGCCCATTTCTAATAATATGTGTAGCACCCCAAGGTGCACTTACCGGGAAGATTCTAGCCTACATCCATCCTGGGTAGGGAGAGGGGAGCATTGCGTCTGTCTAAGGCATCTTACCTCACTTCTTCTTCCTCCCAGCATTCTGTTCTGTTTACTCCATCCACCTATGTTCTAAGCTATCAGGGCCAAGCAGTTTCTTTATTTTTTAACCAATGACCTTCCTCCATCACCCTCCTCCTTTTAAGTTATGTATGGACAGATGATAGGTATCTACTAGACACACTCCATGCCAATCAATAGACTAAAATGCATAGAACTTAAGAGTGTGTGGTCTGATCTCTTTATGGTTTCAAAATCGACTTGTTTGTGGATTTCTCAAACCATTTATCCAATGTGGAGGAACGTATTGTGAATATAAAGATACCAATTTTTACCATAAGAAGCTTTAGAAGCATTATTCTAATGTGCTTGTCATGACTAGTAACCAAAGGTAAGCAATTGCACAATATACTTTGAATTCACTCCTGCAAAAGAACTATTTAAATTAGAAAGGTAATTATGTACCTCATTAGGAGCATTTCAGAAAAAATAAAAAAAAAACACAGCATTGCAGATTTTGGGGAAGCATACATTTTGAGAACATTGCTCAAAATCATATATAATATATACATAAAGTTATAACATATTTATAACTTTCCTAAAAAAATTTTCATGTCACCAAATCTTTAAATCATTATGTACTCACATATAGTTTTATATTATTCTGAAACTTCAAATAAATGTTTAATGATAACAATTTTATTGCTTTTATTGCGCTATACATTTTTCTCCACCCTCCTTCCTTCTTCCCATCTCCTCTTCTACCCTCTCCCTGTGGCCCCCACACTCCCAATTTTGATTTTTTATGATTTTATTATCTTTTTTATTGTTTTCATTGCACTACATTTTTCTCTGCTCCCCTCCTTCCCTCCCCTCCCTTTCTACCCTCTCCCGTGACCCCTGTGCTCCTGATTTACTTGTCTTTTTCTCCTTCCTACATAGAGTCACATATGTCTCTCTTAGGGTCCTCTTTGTTGTCTACTTTCCCTGGGGTTGTGGCCTATAGACTGTTTTATCTCTGCTTTATGTCTAAAAGCCACTTATAATTGAGTATATATTATATTTGTCTTTCTAGGTCTAGGTTACCTCACTCAATATAGTTTTTTGTAGATCCATCCATTTGCCTGCAAATTTCAATATGTCATTATTTTTTACTGCCTATAGCAATAAACCATGTTCCTAGTCCAGGGTCCCAAAGTCTTCACATTACTCAAAAATAAATAGATAGTAGCACAGTCTGGCCTCTCTCAGCAACAGCCAACCCCATGACCCTCAAGTCTATCTTAGTTACTTTTCTATCACTGTGACAAGACACCATAACGAAGGCAACTTACAGAAGTTTATTGAGGACTTACAGCTTCAGGGGGATCCAGTCCATGACCATGATAACAGGAAGCATGGCATCCAGCAGGTAGGCAGGACTGTAGGATGAGAGCTTACATCCTGATTCACAAACAGGAAACAGAGAAAGAGCTAACTGGGAGTGGCATGGACCTTTGGATCCTCAAAGGCCATACCTTGCAACACAGATCCTCCAACAGGATCTCACAACTTACTCCCTCCCAAGCAGTTCCACCAACTGGGGTCCAGGTATTCACATATGAGTCTGGGGGGGGCCACTCTGATTTAAGCCTTCACATGGCCCAATGATAAAAGGTCACCTGAGGCTAACAGTATCCAGAGTGGAGAAGATGCTCAGGAACACATAGCTCTTTGTTGTCACCTGATGGAGACATGATCTCTCTAATTCTAGGTTGATTTACTTTTCATAGACAGACCCTTGAAATGAAGCTCAGAGAGGTTACTCTGTGAGAAATTATGTCTGCCTCTGAATGAAAAGGTGCTTTATTAAGAAAATGTTACCATTGTCTAACTCTAAAATGTTTCTAACTGCCCTGAGTATCAACAAAGAGTTGTAATTAACATAAGAGATAAAGAGAACCAGGGAAGAACTTTGGGGGATGGGGCAGATTTGCACATCAGACAGGGAAGAGCACACAGCTGCTGTCCAGCTTTTAGGAACACTTCAGTCCTGTTCTACACACCTAGAAACAAATAGTAAGTGTATGGGGGTACAACGCAGTGAAGATCACTTGCCAAGCATCCCCAAAACACTGTGTTCAAACCACCAATACAAAACAAAAATTAAAAACATGATCATGATAATGTAGCATCTGTTTACTATCCATGATAGAATGAGAATTATGCCAGCCTTTGTCATTTGTATATGTGGCATCCTTTACAATATCGTCCTTTACAATCCTTAACTCACAATCTTGACATCACTTTCTTTACATCCTGCATATGTCATGATATCTGCTCTAAAATTGAGATTATATATAGTTACTTGCCTAAATAATTGCTTGTTTCCAGCATCTACACCTGTTGGGGCAATCATAGCTCCAGAGAAGCAGAGGGGTCTAACACACAGGTGCTGTGAAATAAATACATTTTAAATAACTCAGTTGTAGTACAAATAATAAAAACCCAGAGACAGATATTGGGGTTCAACCTGAAGATCAGAAAAACAAAACAGCCAGCCACTGACACTTACCTCTACCTCAGACCAAAATAGCGATCCATCCTCCACAAATCCTCAGAATGGTGAGAGCTGTCTCCTCCCATTTTATATTCCTCTCTAGTGCTGGGATTAAAGGTGTGTACTACTACCACTGGGCATCTAAGACTAACTAGTTTGGCTACTGGGATTAAAGCTGTATGCCACCACTTCCTGATCTGTATGGCTGACCAATGTGGCTGTTTAACTCTTTAATCTTCAGTCAAGTTTTATTTATTAAAATACAAATGAACTATCACTGCACTCAGTAGTGAGACAGATGACTAAGATGGCTCTATCACTCCGCAATGATGCAGATCCCATGCAGTACTTTATATTACATCCTAGGCTGTCAGTAGACACAACCATTTTGTTCTTGCTCTGATATCTGATTCAGAAAGCCGCACACTTTCCCATCAGCAGGAGGAGATGGGATAGAACCAGAACAATTAGACAGAAAGGGACCTTGTGGCTCACCCTGGCTTCAAGGTAAGTTCATTTCAAGCATTTTTTAATTGTTGGTATAGTGTCCCTTTCTATTTTGTCTCTCTGGACCTTACACATCTATACCAAAAGGTTGCATAATAAAGTTACATGACTTATCAATTTTCTTTTGTTGTTGTTGTTGTTTTCTTTTTTTCTTTTTTTTCAAGAAAGGGTTTCTCTGTCCTGCCTTGGAACTAGCTCTTGTAAACCAGACTGGCCTTGAACTCACAGAGATCCAGCGGCCTCTGCCTCCTGAGTGCTGGGATTAAAGGCGCAAGCCACTGCCGCCCAGCGTGAATTATTAGTTTTCAAATTTGATAGAGTACAGTTTTGAAAACATTTTTCTGGGTACCTAATAGCAGTTATCCCCTTTCAGAAAACAATAAACAATCCAAATTTGCACATTTACTAAGAATCTTTTATTAATTTGCATCATATTCTAGTTTTTATTATCTTTTTTAAAAAATAATGTAATCAGTAAGTCACAAATCTCAAGCATCAACTGATATATTAATCCATACAAAAGAAGCTCTTCAAACAGAAGTAGTGCCACCCATGATCAGGAGCCACACACACGACACAGCACAATGAGCATAAAACAATGATGCTAATCCCAGATCTGCACCTGGTGAGGAACAGAGAGCCTCTGCATTCACTACACACACAGGAAAGCCATTACCTCAGAAGAAGCTGCAGTTAATCAGACCAAGAGCTAAACCACAATTCTAATTACAATGCTGATCAAGTTTCCTAATCAATACATCATAGGTGACGTGGAAGGTCATTTATAGCCAGAACTTAAAACAAAAATAAATGAAGGATTCCTTGGAAATAATTTTCCTAATTAATAAAAGTCATTTTGGATTCCCACACACCTCCTTCTACAGGCTTTGTTCCTCCTTTCTAAGCATTACATTTTTAAAATACTGCTATATTTATTATGCCATAACACCTGGTTTGAATTTTCCATATTGTTATCTAATTTTTGTCCACATCCAAACTTATTTCATAGCTGTAATCATAGAGATCAATATTTTGTAAATTGTATCTTTCATTTATCATTATGCATGTCATTTTCTTCTAATACTACATTCCATAGTTACCTAATACCTCCTGGCTTCTGTTATCATAGTTTTATATTGAACATTTGGAGCAGGTCCATTTATTTTGTCTACTAAATACAGCTTTATATCTTAACTTTGCCTTCAGTGGGTTTGCCCGCTTGATACAGAGCAAAGAGTCTGAATGTTTTTATGCTTCTTTCTCTGTTTAAATTGTTTTATAGAAATTTTGCATCCATTTACATTGTTCTAACAATCCATGAGCATATCACGAGGACAGACAACACACTTTTTTTGTTAGACATCCATCAGTATCCTGTTAGTGAATATAAGTGAGACCTAATGTTGCTCGATGAGTTTGCACTCCAGGTTCACCTGTGTTGTCTATTTACAATCTTAATCTGTCTTCCATTTCCTATTATTTTGTGAAAGATCTTTTAATTAGCTGCTTGAAGTCTAGAAAATAAGTCTCCTGACCTGACCAAAAGGCAAAAGGCAATAGAAACAGATTTGGCACAGGCTTCCCATGTTACCTTAGAGAACCTGGCTGCTACTAGAACTACATTATCAGAGAAGCAATCCCTGAGAGGGAATGGCAATTGCTTAACATAGGCTTCAGATGGAAATGAGAAAAGGATACATGGTTAGAGATTTGATGCCCACAACTCATTAGGAGGCTGTTAATTATGCTTTTATTTTTTTTTTTGTTTGATTTTTTGAGACAGGGTTTCTCCGTAGCTTTTGGTTCCTGTCCTGGCACTAGCTCTTTCTAGACCAGGCTGGCCTCAAACTCACAGAAATCCGACTGCCTCTGCCTCCCGAGTGTTGGGATTAAAGGTGTGCGCCACCACCGCCCGGCTTAATTATGCTTTTAAATCAATAAGTATTTTTTCAAATAGGTGCAAGAGTCAGTTAGTTACCAATAACAACACAAGTAAAATACAACTAAGCATCCTAAGAACTGTGTGGGGCAGGGCCTCCTCATTAATCACACACACACACACACACACACACACACACACACAGTCTGATTTATGCACGTCCAGCACTGACAGAGAAATAAAGATTAAATTCACTTGGACTGTGCATTTCTATTACTTGACATCACAGAGAAGGGCGACCCCACGGAGAACCCAGTGTTCGGGGGCCTGGACTGTCTTGAGGTCCACAGCAGCGATGTAGTTCAAGTCTGTTCGAACTGGCTTCTTGTAGATGGGGCAGCAGTACAACCAGGGATCTCTTGCAGCTACAAAACACAATTCGAAGCAGAAAGGAATCTGATTAATTTCGAAGTGAAGCATTTCAGAGTACAGTGTCAAGCTTGTATATAATGGAAGTCATTCCAATGACAGTCAAAATTAATAAAATGAAGAACTACCCTCTGAGATCATAGGATCCCTGCATATGGTGAACACTATCACACCAGCTAAAGTAAGACATCCAGCCTCACGTTGGCGTTATTAGTCTCTCACCAATGACCTTGACAACTTCCACTTAAATTCTTTCTCTTTCTCTCTGCGTAAATTTGGCATTCCTTTCCACCAATTCCTCTTGACCTCAATTACTCAAGTCTTGGGTGCCTGCTTCCCCTTCAGGATCTATCCATTTTTAACTGCTTTGTACAGCATTTTCTTTATCACCATTAGTTATTTACATTCTAATTTTCAACCTTCTGTGCTGTCATTTACATCACATTTAAATTACAGGAGACGGAATACCCCAGCCAAACAAAACGTTGTGAATTTCCTGTATAAGAAAAGGACTAAAAATAGCTGGGAAACTGAGAAACAGCCATGGCCACAAGATTCAGTTTTCCCTGGAGAGAACTGGGAAACAAAGAAGCAGCGCAGTCTGTGAGACTCAGTCCTCCCTTTTCAGAGTACAGGGCTAAATGCAATTTCTGAAACAACTAGCATCTATGAGGTCCTTGCACAGGTGTCCATCCTTCAAAGATCTTCCATAAATCATCCACAGGCTCTCTTTTCCCCCAGTCCATGACATGCCAATACACCAGTGATCACAGACAGAGCCAACTGTGAGGAGCACTAAATTTATACAAGTTACATCAGCCCTCTTTAAGAAAAAGTGTGAATGTTTACAAATACTAATTTGACCTGGGAATTCAAGCTCCATTAGCTTCTTATGAAATCCACTCTGCCCATAGCAGCGGTTTATCTTCATGTCTGCCTAACTTTCGTTTCTGGAAGTGGTGTGTTCTATGTGCTCACTGAGACTCTAGAACCTTCGCAAACAAAAGTTTTCACCCACACCGAGGCTCTGGCAAGCACATGGAGCGTAGACGACCCTCCTGTGACTAATGTAATGGAACCATGTGTCATGAAAGTGGAACTTGGCCTTCGTGCTTTAGCTTAATGAAGCTGGGCACTGAAATTACTCTCACTCCCTAACAAACTACAAAAGCACGGTACTAACAAAAGTTAACATCTCCTTAATTAACTCAACAGAAACTTCACCTACCTATCTGTTTTAACTATTCATTATAAATTATCTTGAAGGATTATTAATATTTTAGTATGTGCTATGTATGTCTCAATATAAATATTCTGAAGTAGTGACTCAGAACCAGAGGTGATCCTACCCTTAGCAGACAACAGGACATTTATGGTCATCACAACTATAGACTTGCTTAGTATCTAGTGAGTAGATGCTGGGATGCTACAAACATCTTCTAATTCTAAGAATAACACCTACAATGGAGTTATCCAGATCAAAAGCATATGTGGTATCAAGGCTGACAACCTTGTGCTGTAACAGCTAAGTCATATGTGCTATAGTGTTTAAAAGCCCTTCATGGACTTAATTTCATGAAAGTCATCATTAAATAATCAAAAGTCATATAATAACTAATTCACAATTCTCTAGCTAATGTTAGGATAATCGTAATTGCACTAATTGGAAAGATGTGTAGAATGCCAAGACAGTGTGTGTGTGTGTGTGTGTGTGTGTGTGTGTGCATGTGTGTGTGTGTATAAAGTTCTGAACAAGTAAATATCTGATAATGAATCATGGAATATTAACTATACTAACAGATATGTTTAAATGCTTTAATTCTAAAACCTATAAACATCCACAAAATATACAACTAATTGCTCTTGTTGTAAATTTGATTAACAGCCATTTTATAATCCTTGAAAAAAAGCATTAGAGTTTTACCTCTGAGTTTAATGATAATTATAATAATTATACCTTGTACAGTATTTGATTACTTGGATTTTAATTCCAAAAAGGAATTATAAAATAATAGAGTCATTTTTAGTAAGCAAAGAAAAACAAGTCTCTGAAATGTTTATCCAATTTTATTTATTTTTAAATGCTTCTTAACTGAATGTACACGCCAAGTCACAGCATGCAGCAAGCGTCTGCAACAGGATTAGAAATCACCCAAAATATAATTTCATAGTGAAAATGCTACCACAGAAACAGATTGTGTGTGCCCAATTCCCTGCTTAGACAACTAACTCTGAAGACAAATGTTCAGGGAAAGCAGCTTAGTTACATATGTTTCAAGCCTTGGGGTTCTAGAAAACAGATGGGGACATGAAAACTGGCAGACTCCACACTTTAGGATGCTAGATACTTTAATAAAACGCCTTGAAGAAAGCCTATTTTCTAGTCACTTACCTCCCTTATCTAACCCATGCATTCATTCATACACACTACATTTATTACTACAAATATCCAAAGTAACCAAGCCCGCAGTCTTTAAGCCGTTCCTTTACTTGACCTCGCTGTTGCTAACATCCAGGTTACTAGGCATTTTACTCCATCAGTGTCACTTCTTTCTACTATTTTTTAAAAGTCACATAAAATCCTGTGATTTAAAATGGTAATGATAATAATACTAATACAATTGTTTGATTTTTGTGCCTTCTCCTAAGTGCTCAACATTGTCAGTTGGGTTATTTCAACAACTCTGCTGTGGATACTTTATTAAGTCAGGACCTTTCCCACGTCACAGATTAGAAAGCTGAAACATGAGGAACTGAGATATTTCTCCAAGATGCTGAAGCCTTCTTGGCAAGCTGAGCATCAGACCTGGCCAGCAGGGCTCACAGCCCACTAGGCTTCTATTCTTTGCAAAACTTGGCATGTGTCATGCGTGGCTGCCTCCTGGTCTTTGCAGGAAGATGTGATGATGACAATGATGACGTGGAGAAAATCTGATTCCCTAGTTCAGCTTGTGGCATACTCGAAAGCCATACTACTAGGGTTTGCACACATCAGGCTGCAGCACTGCTGCTTCGTAGCCACAGTCACTGGCAAAACTAACAACTTGAAACTTCAATTTCCCCATCTTGAAAGGGAGGAAATAACGTTTTATAGATTTGTTGTGAAGTTTAAATAAGATAATTGTGTGACTATCCATTATAGTACATACTCTGGATGTCATATATGCCTACAATGTGTCATTTGCTTTTTCTGGTCTCCCCTCAATACACATGTATGCACACACATTACCATGTTCACACAGGTATGTTCCCAAACATGTGTGAACATTCATGCACACACATGCAAACATGTATACACACATGTACATTCATGTATGCATACACATGCATGCACACACATGCAAACATGTATACACATATACATTCATGTATGAATACACATGCATGCACTGCGATGAATGTATACATATGCGTGCACACACACATGAATGCACATTTATGCACACCCATGCATTCATGCACACACAGACTTACCTGCATTCATTCACACACAGACTTACCTACAACAATATTACCTTTCACTAAGAAAATTTCCCTAGACTGACACTTCCCATTTTCTTGACCGAGGTCTATGTTTATAAACTAGAAGTGAATTAATCACTGTGGGGCTCAGGAGTCAGGAAGTGGCCTCTCAGTCGCCTTGTGTGACTTTCCCTCACACCTATGTCTTCACAGTCTTGGATGAGGACGACAGTGGATCAAGGCACACTGAGAGAAACACATTGATCTGGCAGGATATAGCCTCCTGAACTTCAGCAGTCCTGAAACTACCATCAAACCCCACTAAGTGCTCAGCAGAGTCTTGCCATAATCCCCCAAGTGTACAACCCCTGTGCTCCCTCCAGCTCCTTTTAGCTACAGCCTTGAGGTTGGTTTAGATGCAACCTTCTGCCCACGTAAGTAATTCTATAATTCTACACAGCGGCACATTTTCTCGTATATCTGCCCCGTCACAGCTTCCTTTGAGAATCTAGTTTGTGTACATAGATTCCCCAGTTGGAAGAATCCCATAAAACGTTAGTGTTTTTCTGTGATGTCCTCATGAGAACCTTGAACAATTAAACTTAAGAATAAGCTATTCACATATTGTTAAAACAAATGTCCAGATATCTTCCCTTTGGGAATAAATAGATCAGTCTTGTTTCTGCACTTCTGTAGCCTCTTTGTTGTAAAGTGATAAATTACCTTCCATATTAATGTAAACACTATTAACTGAGAATTCCAATTTGAAAGTGCTGCACTTGGCGTGTCCTTTGGTCATTAAGGATGACACGTTTCTATATCTCAATTAGAACGTTATTTAGTTATCAGAATGAAATGAAATGTTCACCATGAAAGCAGCAATAGGAGTGTTAAATTTTCCATTAGCAAATACAAGTCTCTTCAACCAGAAAGCAAAACAAGCTTCCACCTACATCTGCTAAAGCAAAGAAAAAAAAAAGAATTGTCTTGTATTTTATTTTTCAGTACCTTGAAACTGATTTCCTTTCCCTCTGCTTGTTTTACCCTCCGCCCCTTGCCTGCTGCTAATGAGTCTCAGAACTGACTAATGCCCAGCAGGACAGGCACAGCCGCCTTGGAAAATTTGTTATTAAATAACAAAGGATTGCCAGTATTATGAAATTATCACTGCGTTATGTTCATGCTGAGATGCTCAATGTCTAATTGTTGTGGATTTTACAGTTTGGTCACAAGGAAAGAAAAATAGCACCTGACTCACTATAGGGAGGACAGCTCTCTCTTTTTATGAGGAACACGTCTTCACAACACCTTGAGTAGAGAGGATGATATGATGAAGCAAGCTTTCAAAAGTATATTTTGGGAAAAATAATATTTTATTTATATTCCTATTTAAAAAAAAACTCCTGCCAAAGACTGACAACCCCAAAAGCCAGCTATCATAAAGACTCAGCTGGATTTCATCGCAGCCCTTTCAGGCGTATTTACTCCTCTAGGTTCAGCCACAAAAAAGCAACACATGTGCCAAGCAGGGTACTGAGAGCCTTCACCTCCCTCACCTAGGGTTCAGTTTCTCTCTGGTGGGTGCCTCTTCCTTTATACCTTAAGCACTAGTTCTCACCCAGAGAAATTCACGGTTCTTTGGACAGGAACCCTCCAAGGTAAAGTCTTCCTAGAAAACCTCACAGTTTTCTAGACCCCGTAAAGAATCCACCCACCTCTAAAATGACCTCAATAGATTCAAGTTCTCTCTTCTAATACCCGTCCACCTCCATCTTCTGCTTGAACAAACTCATTCCTTTGTTGTACACCTAAACACTGTAGATAATGCAAATGTTTCAGAGTGAGTCTATCTTTTTAAAGCCACATTTAAACTTTAGAAAAAACTTCTAGAACAAGAGGAGTTCACTTCTGAAGCCAGACAAACCAAGGCAGACATCCCAAGTCTGCTGCTAACAGGAGCTCACATTCTCTGAGACTGAGCACACTAAAGAATGGGGCAGGAAAGAATAACGGACTGTTAGAGTCATTGCAGGGAAAGAAGGTATTTCTAGCGACGTTTGAGGGTGTTTTGTGCACAACACAAATTAAAAGGAAAACTGAAAGTGTTCATTTTTCTTTAATGTTGTCACTATTGTTACAGTTAGTGCTTAAACATTAATGAACAACTGTATCGAACGTATCCACAGCTCCTCCATATTGTGCTTTTAAAAATATCTATATAGATTTCATCTTGTGGACTGACCTGCATTTCCTCCTCCTCACCACCATCTAGCATTTCTAGTCAGAGAGAAATATATTTTCCACAGAGATTTCCAGGATCATTCTAAACTCTCTAGCTGACCAAGTGTTAAACCAGAGTTCAATAGTGGATGGTGGAGAGCTGAACTTTCCTGTACCTGAAAATGTAAAGATGTTGATGGTCCCCTGAGACAGCTCTTTCTTTCCCTCCTGGATGCTACAAGAAATCGTACTATGATCCTTCTGGCCTTGATTTTGATTCGAGGTCCAGCAAGAAAGATCACATTTCTTACATCTATCTGACCCTTCTGTAATCAGAGATACATTTTTGACAGGTTGCACTGCTCCAGAATGGTGACAAACTGAAATAGGATGGGATTGTGGCACAGCTGTGATCGTGTTTCTCCCTCAATCCTGAAAGAACTTTCCCTCGAGCAACGCCCGTAGCCCTGTTGGGTGCCACATGCTCTTGGAACATTCTCTAAGATGGACCACAGCTGTCTACTCTGTGACCTCATTCCCCCACACTTCTGGAGGTTGCACCCTTTGTTTGAGAGATGCTGTCACCCAGGTTCACTGTGCTGATTTGAGAAATGTCCCCACTGGGTCACATATTTGAACAGTTGGTCCCCAGTTGGTGGTGTTGTTTAAGAAGGTTATGGGATCTTGAAGAGATGAAATCTTGCTGGAGGAAGTATGTCACTGGGGGTTGGCCTCAGGCTTGTATGGACTGGCTCTTCTCCCACCCCCAATTACCATGTGGTCTGCTTCCTATATACCAGGCTGGCATCATGCTCCTGCTTCCATGACTCCCCAATGTGATCATGTTTTTCCTCCATAACTATGAACTAAAAATAAACTCTTCCTTCCTTAAGTTACTTTTTTGCAGAGTACATGAGTAGAGCAACATAAAGTAATTCATACATTCATGATACATATGCAATTGATGCCCTAAAACATGAAGTTGTCCTCGATTCCCTCCCTTTATTTACCTGTCATCCTAAGGATATGGTTCCCTCTGTCTTAACTCTACATGTTTCCACTTCATTCTTCACAATTCTGCTTGTATTCTTTAACAACTTTCCTAAGTGCACTGTTACCTCTTCCTGGACTCTCTTCCTTCCTCCTTCTCACAATCCCTTCATCTCCATCCTGAAGAATCTCTTAAAAACTGATCTTCATAAAGAAAACATAATCATGACACTCACATACAAAAAAATCTCAAATCTGGAAGTCAACCACAACCTTCATACCTGGGCACCCTCTCGCTTGCCACCCTGATCCCATGTCAATCACCTCCCTTGCACAGAAGTCCTGGTTGTTGTGCCCTTACTGCACTGTGGGATCTCATGCATACCTACAGATTTGTTCCCACCCTTCATCACCATTCATAGCTGTGTACATCCACCATCTTTCTCTTCCTCATTCAGGACACAGCCAATGCTACCTCATACTTCTGCATGCTGCAAGAGATCAGCAGAGCCTGTTTTGTCTCTGAAACTCAGAGCAGTGTCCTCTTCTCACTGGACTCTCAAATTATCTCACATTCAGCAAGACATGTGTGTGCTCTCCTTAGATAAACAAGAACTATCTGTGCATTCACTTATGGTCAATTCTCAGTAGTCACCTCATTCAAAGCCATCATTAATGCAGGTTAACAAACGCTGAGCTCTTACTCCTATAGGAAATGCCAGATTAGTTTCCTGCAAACCTCGGAGCATATAGCATTTGTCATCAACCAATCAGTACATAATCTTGCTTATACATTTTTCTGTTTAATATCTCCTTTATAATATATCCAGCTGATTCATTAGCATTCAAGATCACAGAACCACCAGCTGCACCTAAAGGAAGTCTCCCAAATATATACATTTTATACATAATCTATACTGCAGAGACTTTCTATCCCTGGAAAGGTAAGTTGTCCATCAGTACTATACTTGAGGGCAGCCACATCAAACAGAAAAACAAATTATTTATAATATACGTTATGTGATAATGCATAATAATATATACAATATTTGTAAAATATATAAGATAAAAATATATGTAATTTTGGATATATATATAATTTTACATATTAATACAGAAGAATAATAGAAAATGCAGTATGGAAATGGCATTTGTTTATAGCATAATAAGTCAAACCAGAAGGCTAATCATCTCCATGCTCAGCCTCACCTGGGAGCCAAGGTGATTATTAAGCAGCTCAAACATTGTGCTTCTCTATGCACACCTAGGGATTACTGCAAGTATTGACATCAGTATTATGAAGAAACTCAAGTATAAACACCAAATCTGCAAGTAACAAGACTTGACAATATTTGCTTCTTGTATCTCCCTCAAGTTTCGAAACTGAGTTCCATTAGAAGGAGAATCCTGTCTGGTCTTTGCTGATGCAGCTTTAGCAGCAGAGTGACCTTGGTCAGATGTAAAGGACCAGGTAGACAGTCACTGAACAGCTGGATGAACTCATGCGGTTTTCCTCTACCAAGAAAAGTCTTTCTCTGGCCCCCAGCCGTACTCATTCTTGACCCATCTCAGAATCAGTCCAACTAACCCTTAGACAGAGGTTTTTTTCCCCCTTTAAGTTACCTAAGCATTATGAAGACATCTCTAACATAATATTTTTCTAATTATATTTTAGTATTAGTTTGTATTGGTCTTCTTGAACAGACTGTTGTTCTTATGGTCAAGATCTGGTTCATATTTATCTTTGTCTTCTAGTATTTAAGGTTATAGCTAATACATGTTAAACAGGTAGCAAATGTTTGTTTGCTCAGAAATAGTTAAGGGCTTCAGAGAAAGCTAAGCAGGTTAGAGCACTTGCTTGGGCCTCTGAGCCATGTGCATTGCTCTGCTAGCATGGTGGAACTGCTTGTGCCTCTGAGTTACTTGTGCCTCTGAGCCGTGGTGCACAATGCCCCCCTTCTAAGCACACTGTAGCACTTTACTCACAAACCCCATCTGAATGCTCTGTCTCCTGCAAGAGACAGAGGTCATGCTAGGAGCATAGCTCAGAAAGCCAGAGGTTTAAAACTGCGTGGCTTTTTTTTTTAGCTACAGCTGAATCAGGAAAATCTCTCTTAAAGCAGCTGCAGCAAGCCGCCAGTAAACAGCAAGAAGCTATGTTAAACTCTATATTGTTTTTGAAGCTCTCTCAGATTTTACATGGAGTTAGTTTACCACTTTGGGCACCAATCTGTAGTAAGAGAGTGGGGTCCCTTTGTTCCGTCCTGCCCGGCTAGCTTACACCTGAAATACAACCACACAGAAATTGTATTAATTAAATTACTGCTTGGCCCATAAGCTCTAGCCTCTTATTAGCTAACTCTCACATCTTGATTAACCCTTTTCTATTAAATCTGTGTATCACCACATGACTGTGAGTTCCTGGCAAGATTCTAACCTACATCTGTTTCAGGCAGGAGATTCATGATGTCTACTACACTGCCTTCTTCCCAGCATTCTGTTCTGTCTACTCTACCCACCTAAGGGATACCCTATCAAAAGGCCAAGGCAGTTTCTTTATTCAACCAATGGAAGCAATGCATAGACAGAAGAACTTCCTGCATCGTTAGAGGCCATGGTTTGCTTCCTAGAACTCACACAACAGTTTACAACCATCTATAACCCAATTGTAGGGCATCTAGACCCTCCTCTTGCCTTTGTGCAGAGTAGGCATTCATGCAGTGAGCATACATACACCAAGACAAGACACTCATACATACAAATAAATCTTAAAAATGAATAAATATGTAACCCAGGCCTAGTGTCATAGGCCTATAATCTTGGATACGTGGGTGGCTGAAACAGGAAGATTCCAAGTTCAAGATTAGCAGTTGCCTTGCATGTAGGAAACCCTGAATTCAATCCCCAGCACCAAAAATGACAGAAAATGTGGAGTTTACAATCTCTTTTCCATTAGCTAAGTTTTCAAGTGTATTATTTACCTATGGTGTCAAAATACCATCAACCTCTAAAATATTTTATCTCTTCCTTTACTTATTCAAAGAAAAAAATAATTTGTGATTATATCACTGAATCCCTTCTTTCTGGGGACCCTCAATCATGGCTATCTATAGAGTTTATAGCTTATGCTTCCAAATGAACTATTCCCTGGAGAGAACTGTGGGGAAGTTAGCTGAAAGATAGTTGGATGATGCAACAAAAGCCTCTAGGAAATGTGAAGCCACAGTGAGAAAGACTTGATGTATTTTTAGATTTCTGATATAGAACTTTGATAATGTAGAAAAAAATGTGTGTCTCATCAAAACAGTATTCCATCCATTAGATAAAATAGGAACCCAGCATTTTTTCTTTATACTTAGGCCAAATATCCCCAGGTTCAGTCTATATTTCACAATCTGACTCAAACCCATAAACTAGTAGAACCACTCCCCTTGGTGAGCCCTGTGTACAAAAGAAATCATTTTACATGCTTCATCTCCCTCCTCCTGTCCATTCTTCAATACCAGGCCAGGACCAAGAACTCCTGGTGCTCAGTTCCTGGTCTCTCAGTCCAATAGTTGTCTCCTACTTCTCTCCATGTATTCCTTATTTATCTCATCTGTGAAACTGTCTATGAAAACTCTATTAGTATTCATGTATATTTTATCTACTTTACCAGGAAGGCCATGACTATTATCTCTATAATAGCATATAAGAAAAGGTCTGGAAATGAGTCATTTAGCATAGGCATGAATATGGAGCCAATTGATAAATGAGTAAAATACCTATTGCTTGACAGAAGTCATAAGACTGTATTTATAATGTCAGTCAATGATATAATACCAACCCTCTCAGAAGATACAAGACAACTTACTGTTGTTTTCTGCATAAATCCGTATGACAGGCATCAACTCAAAAAGCACTTTGGGTTTGGATTCAATGAGCTTCATGTTTCTTTTGTCCCAGCCAGCACCCTCAAGATATAAGCCGTAGACATAGACTCCTTCTGAGGGAGGGGCAGAAATGTCATCCTTTGCCAATTTGGTGACTTCATTGCAAAGAACCATATTGTCCAGAGCCCAGCCTTTGTTTGCCCGAGTTATTTCCTATTCAATTCAACAAAAAGAAGTTTGTCTTCATAGGAAAAGCTAAGTTATAATCAAGTTATTCCAAGTATCTTCATTCAAAGGAACTGGGGTAGTATTTAAATAATTTAAGAGATTCTCTCATTTAAAAAAATGCCCATTTCCTAACTTAACCATTTGTACCTTAAAAAGGGAACTATAAAATTAAATCAGCATAGAAATAAAAATAAATACTTCAGAATAAGATAAGCAGTCATATTTATAGTGATAGCAATGTAACTGCTACTACCAATCAGAAATACTCATTCTCTGTCTTATTATATTTTTTAAAGCTTTAAGGAACAAGGAGAGGTTGTAGAGGGAAATTACAGTAACACAATGAGCCCAAGTCAGAGTTATTACCTGTCGCATCGCAGTTAAAAATCCCTGGGGGTTAAAAAATCCTGTCATCCAAAAGCAATGGGGTCGGCCATTGAACACCCAGGAGGTGAACTGGCAGTTTCTTTCCAGAAGCTCAGTAAACCAGAAGCCCAGGGTGCTTGAAACCCACGATGCCTGAAGCACACACATTGAAACAATCCTTTAATGTTGGTTTGATTCAGCCGTGTAAACTGGCTGTGCTCACTGAGAAAAGCAGCAGGCAATGTCCCTCCAGTCTTGAGTTTCCCTTGAGCTCTGACCTGTAAACTTCTCAGATTATCCTTTCTCTTTCACATTAATGATGTGCAAAAAAGTGAAAGATGTGAATTGACAAAACTCAAAAAAAGAGCACTACAATCATCTTCTACCTGTGAGTATATTCATCACTAATTTATCTGCTGTGAAGGAATAAAAACCGTCTATGGAATGACATTTAACAGGCATAGGTATCGGCCATGACCAAACTACAATTTCAATAGATACTGTATAAAGACTTCTATTTATATAAATAAACTCATGGCATCACCGGGATAAGTCATCACTTTAAAATACATTCTGTGTACACACAATACATCATAGAAGTCATTCTCTGCTCATTTTAATGAGGTAAACAACAGTTGAGCTTCTGAGTGTGTGCCCCATTAAGGAGCAGAAAGAGAAACCCAGTTTCTTTTACCATCTGCAATTTATTTATACGTGTTGCTTCTAACTTTCTCTTCGAATTCACTCCATTTCCTTTATGACAACGGGCATGCATGTCATTAATGCTACAGGAGCAGCACCATGGGGAAGAATCTGCAAATCATAGGTTGTAATGTTTCTCTGTAATTGCAACATTTTCAGTAGGAATAAATGTCGTAATCAACTTGGGTAGGCATCCCACTTGAATTTTAAATATCATTACAATTAATTTGCGTATATTTCAAGAGCCTCTGCAATCCCGCAGACTGAAAGTAGCATTAATAGAAGAAAACTGTATAAAATGATCATAATTTTAGAATCAGGTGGCTCATTCTATCGTACCTTTATAGGTGTATTAAGTTAAAAAATGTTCTAAAATCACATTTGGCTCCAGAGTAAAGGGACTTTTAAATGAGACGCTGCCACCTGCAAAGACTTCTGGTCTGTTCCAGAATGTCTCGGAGGCTGGCAGGGCTGAGAGAGACAGCTCACAGGGAACAAATTTGCAAGGCCAGTGGCTTAAAGGTTCTCTATCTGTTGGCAGGAAGAATGGGAGATTCAAAAGAGAACTGTTCGGGCCCTTGCAATGAATTTGTGAAGGGGGAGAAAAAAGGATGCTGATGCAGAGTTCTTAGGCTATGACTCAAGATGCACAGTGACATCATTAAATAAGGTGGGAGGAAACAAGAAGTTCTAGCTGCCAAATATGGATCAATATATGGGAAAGATGTGTGAGGCTCAGCATTGACAAGACTTGCGAGTGTGTGTGTTGCACCTATGTGATTGTATGGGAGTGTGTCCATACCCAAGTACACACTTTTAGAAACCATGGGACATCGGATTTCTTGTTTTATTACTCTGCACTTTCAACCCTACTGTCTGAGACACTCTCTCATTGAACTGAAGGCCTGCAGTCTCTCAGAATCTGCCTGTCTACATTCCCCAATGTGAAGCTTACAGGCATGTGAATCCATGCATATATGATTTTTTCCTTCCGTTTATTTATTTATTAAAGATTTCTGTCTCTTCCCCGCCACCGCCTTCCATTTCCCTCCCCCTCCCCCAATCAAGTTCCCCTCCCTTATCTGAAAAACCTGGGATAAAACCGGACTCGCTGAACATAGCAGACAACGAGGAATACTGAGAACTCAAGAACAATGGCAATGGGTTTTTGATCCTACTGCACGTACTGGCTTTGTGGGAGCCTAGGCACTTTGGATGCTCACCTTACTAGACCTGGATGGAGGTGGGTGGTCCTTGGACTTCCCACAGGGCAGGGAACCCTGATAGCTCTATGGGCTGCATATATGATTTTAACATGAGTGCAGGGGATTTGAACTCACAACACCTTTCCCAAGACACATACCTTTCTATTTTGCTGGAGAAATCCAAGCCTCTCCAAACCTCCTTTTCCCAGTTTCATCTCTATCTACCACCTTTCTCTACATTCTCAGCTTGACCCAACCTTCAACAACCCTGCTGTCCTGGTCCTGAACACTTCATCTTTAGCATCTAGTGCCATGAACAGAAGATATCTCTGGATCCTTCACCTTTCTATGTATATGTAACAATAACCTCTAAAGACGAGGAAACTCAGGAATAGGAGTGTGGGTACATGGGGGAAGAAGAGAAAAGGAGTATTAAGAGGAATGATGTAATCATATTTTAATTAAATTTTAAATAATAAATAAATAAATAAAAGGAGAGGTGGTTCAGTAATTAAAAGCACCCCCTGCTTTTTCAAAGGACCTGGGTTTGGTTCCCAGTACCCACATATGATTACTTACAACTGCCTGTAAATCCATGTAAAGTGAATATGATGTGCTATTGTGACTCTGTGGGCACCTGTGTGCCTGTGAAACACATTTATAAACTTAGACACACATGTCCACATAAAATAAATAGAGCCTTTTTATTTTAAAACAAAATTCTGTAAACAAGCACAGGCAGAGCAATGCCCCCCCCCAAGCATCACTAGGCCTAAGAACCAAACTAAGTAAGTCCCCAATCTTTGGGGCTCCCCACTGAGGTTACAGTCACTTGCAAAGTAGGAGCAGGACTCTGCTTACCTTTTTCCACCGGGCAGGGATTCTGGCATCAAACATGCAATCCAGAGCATCTCGCAGATTTTCGCTCATGATAATAGTGCCATCAAGAGCCAGTTTCAGCTCAGTCAGGGTGCTGCGGACAAGGCTGAGTACCCTCTGCATCCTGTCGATCTCCTGCCTGAGGAAAATGTTCATGGGCTGGAAAGGCCCCATCTTCTGCAACCTCTCTTTCACCTTCCATGGAGACATTCAAAGAAAATATTAGGAAGTAGATAGCTACTGTGATGGTGTAGTACTGTGCCCTGGGCTTCTAAACCATTTATGTCTTCTACAATGCCATAAATATAAGCTTTGAGTTGTTCAACAACAAAATAAATTATATATGAGAAAGCAAATATGTGACCAGCAAGTATATGACCAGCACAATATTTTAGAGCACAAAAATTTAGAGAAAAAAAAAGGGAGCCATTAGTTCAAAGAAACATACAAAATGTATGTAGCTATATTATAGAGTGAATAAAATCACTGTATTAAAGGAACTGCCCAGGAACTATATGTTCCCTGCCAATGTGGCATATGTGTGAGAACATGTAGGCAGTGTGTCCTCTACACAAACACTAGGCCAGTTATCTCAGATAACTAGACATCCATGTTTACAGCCCTCTGCTTTTTTCCATAAGCACAGATACATGTTCATTTCTTTCTATTTTCCAGGTATCTGTTGAGACTCTTCTATATATCAGATAATGTGTTAGGTTAGACTATTTTATGCTGGAATGGTTCTGACCAATGCTGAAAAAAAAAAAAAAGGTCTCTTCAAAAAGCTAGCTACCATGTTTTGTTATGCGATTATTCTATCTTAGATATTTTAATTGCTTCATAAATATTTCGACCTGCAATAGAGGCAATGACCTCTCTTCCAACACTGTAATGAAGAGACCGTATGAAAGCTGATAACAGTATTGATTTTCTCCAAGCGAGTGGTCAGAGATTCTCCCAGGGAAATTATTCCTTTGACAAGAGACCCTTAAGTATAGTTTTTGTAGTCAAAATTGTCTCCTTAGTAGTTACAGGATACCAAAGCTACTTGTGTGTGGCAAAGGAGTTAGGTCATGCAGTCACCTCTTAGACCATATGGAAAATAGCTCATTTCTTGTTTTATCAAAGATTTCTAAACCATATCAGGGTAATTTTCTCAAAAATCCATTAAATGCTAAAACATTAACCTTCATGATTATAAATTGCTTAGAAGCTATTTATATACCAAAAGAATGATCTTTCAAAGTTAATTATGTGAAAAAATAGCAGAGAGTAAGGCTAGAAAATGCAGTCTCCCTGCAGTGAGGAAGCCTACATGTGCTTTAAATCACACACACAGGCGTGCACACACACACACACATGAGCATGCACACACATGAGCATGCACACACATGAGCATGCACACACTCACATACACATGCAAAGACATACATATACACTTGAGCATGCACACACATGCAAACACACACATGAACACACTCACAAACATGCACACACCACACTCTCACACATATGCAAAGACATACATATACACTTGAGCATGCACACACATGCAAACACACACATGAACACACTCACAAACATGCACACACCACACTCTCACACATATGCAAAGACATACATATACACTTGAGCATGCACACACATGCAAACACACACATGAACACACTCACAAACATGCACACACCACACTCTCACACATATGCAAAGACATACATATACACTTGAGCATGCACACACATGCAAACACACACATACTCACACGAGCATGCACACATATCTGGCCTTTCACTCTGATAACGCAATGTTTTCATTTAAACAATGGTACTATGAAGCAGCTCAAGAAAGGTTTTGTAAAGTAATTGTAACCCAGCAAGGCACATAACAGCCAGAAATAAACATTGACAGTCATGTAGTTTCTTTATGGTTTTCCTTTTGTGGTTTGTCAAGGGTCCTTTAGTTTGAATATTATCATTCACTTCAGAAACTTGATTTTGTCTTACTTCCTCCTCTTCCCCCACAAACAGACTAATCTGAGACAAATTTGAGGATTTGGGGACTCACGTCAAAAGGGCTGTAATCTTCCGGAAGCTTCTGCAGCATATCTTCAGCCAGGCGTGCCACCACAGTCTCCCGTGTCTCGTCTCCTCCACCAGAGCTGTCCTTAGGCTGGATGCCCAGGATGGTGTCCAGCACATCCTTGGCCAGCTTGCTCTGGTAAGTGATGTCAGCGTTGGGATGCAATCCAAACACCTCCGGAGTGTCATAGGCAGGCAAGCTCTGAACACCAAAGACCCCCAGATAAGCATGCATTGATAACACCAATTAAATTATAGACACAGGAAAAGTATTTTCATGAGGATAAACACTGACTTAGACCTCGCTCTCGACCCACTATAAACCCCAATAATTTCTCCACATACCCAAAATGAAAAGTTGTAACATTGAAAAACACAAAACAGACTAAAGCAAAATTTAACCAGAGACAGTCTTCTTATATGCATAAAGATAAAAATGGAGCTTTTTGGATAGTGTAATTAAAATCATTTTATGTGAGTGTTGCATAAGTAATGGCTATTGTACTGACACAAATAGCAGGAAATGGAAGTTTTATGAAGCATGGTTCAAATAAGACTGAGGGTGGAAATGGTTCTATCCTAGGGAGTAAAATGGAGACTTGGGAAAGAGAACTATTCAAAACACAACAGAGAAAAATGGAGTGAGAGAATGAGACACAACCGGGAACAGTACAATCAAGCAGGAAGTCTCCTGGACCATTGGGAAAGAAAAAATGTACCTACAATTTGACATGTATTTCTGTGTGTGTCTTATCGTTAATTTTGTTATCTTACTGCTTGTCTCCCTCTTTTCCTCTGCCTCATTTTACTCCTTTCTCACAGCTTCTTATGAGCTACCCATTTCATTTGTGGAATGAGGTATATATTTAGAAATATAGGTATTCTTTAAATTTATGATGCCGTGGACACATTTCTATTCACAGGTAATGATTTAAAGGCACACACAGTAGAGTCAGGCGAATGCTATTTGTTGATTTGAATTAATAGAAGTGTAGAAGTGGTAATATATGATAAACTCATTACATTTATACATCAAAACCCTATAAATATACTGATGAATGTATCCCTTTGGGGTGCTGTGTTTTAGTTTATTTACTCTGAGATAAATCTGAGACAGAGGCCAAAGCAACTCTAACGCATTCAGAGTACAGAGAGGAATTGCAGATACCATCAGCACGAGATATTCTTTCCTTACATATTCCTGACGGCCCTATCCAATCTGCATTAGTCTGTCTTGGAGCAGCACTGCTCAGCCAAGAGCTACTTTTCCAACAAGGATCCTTTGACAACACATGGAGACATTTATTGATCTTAAAATCAGGCAGAGGATGCTCCTGGCATTTAGGAGGCAGAGGCCAGGGACCATGAAAGAGAAACTAGAATACACAAGAGAGACTAACCTTATTGTAAATGCCAATGCTACAAAAGTTGAAAAAAAATCTGTCTTAAACAAAGGACTTATACAAGGTAGGTTCATGGAAGGCATATCTATATACTCCCTTGGGCCTGGGCTAAAGATGAATGTCAAATATTACCTACCTAGGTTCAAAGTAGAACAGACAGAGCCCAGAAATATTCCTTGGTCTACATGTGTAGTAACTGAAGCCCCATGGGCAGAGAGCCCCACATGACTTATGCATACCATCTCCCTACATTGTCCTCATCTGTCATCTCACCAAAGAAAATCGACCCCCAAGCATTACAACATTGGAATATGCAAAAGGGTTCACAAAAGACTTATTTCTCAGAGCAAAGATAAGTATGATAATCAAGAGGTTATGAAAATATGAAGAAAGAATTCACAGCAGAAAACGTTGCTTTCATTCTCATTACAATTGGGAGCCCTTACCTGTTAGAAGGAGTGGGTGGGGGTGGCCATGGGGGGGCGAGGAGGTGGGAGGAGGGATGGGAGGGAGAACTGTGGTTGGAATGTAAAATAGAATAAAAAATAGATAGGTAGATAGATAGGTAGATAGATGATAGATAGATAGATAGATAGATAGATAGATGATAGATAGATAGGTAGATAGATAGATAGATAGATAGATAGATAGATAGATAGATAGATAGATAGATAGATAGACCTGCAGAGATTTGTTCTACAATTAAAATGCTAAAGCCAACAAACCTGAATGTACTGAAGATAGCCATCCACTGTGTTACATTTTGGAATGTTATATCCTTGGTAAAAGGTGAAATCTGGCCCAAACATGTTTTCACTGAACCAAACCTTAGCAAATGTGTTCAACAACCTCTTATCAAAGTCATCAGTGACTCTGCCTCCATACTGGATCTCTCCAATCATGTAGCGGACAGTGGTCCAGGACACACCCTAGGAGTATTCAGAGTATTCACAAACATCATATATGATTCACAGACATCATCATACATTCACCACCATCATATCAACAACGCAGTCATTCGTCTTAACAATTTCAAGATATAGAGTGTAGGAAAATATTTAAGCTAGCCAATGTAAAGAACTACTCCCAGGTTACATTCATGACTTCATATAGACTCTCCTGAAATTTGTGTTTTCACACTTCAATGTCTCAAAAGTTTACTTTTAACTATTTACTTCTATTTTTTAATGACGTCTATGTATATGTAATGGGCAGTACAGGTGCTGGAGAAGCCCAGAAGATGGTGTCAATCTTTTGAAGCTGGTGTTGCCTACCATGAATGCTAAGAACTAAATTTGGGTCCTCTGTAAGAGCAATATATGTTTTTAACAACTGATTGATCTTGTGATCCCTAAAAGTTTACTTTTTGAAAATACTTAGGCAATTCCAAAAACCATAATAGAAGGTAATTTAACCTCTTGTTTTTATGTCTAGAGTTTTGCTCCCTCCATCTGGCACTGCATCCCTGCCATGGGTCATTTTGGGTTGTCTTATGAACTGCAAACTTGTCTTTGAGAAATACCTTGCTAATAAAACATTTCCAGGTTTTTTCCTAAAATCGAAAAGCAATTGTGACCCAAGTGGACTTGCCTTTAATATACCCTATAGCCTTATCAAATCCTCATAAGATTTTCCCCTAAAGCTGAACTGTTGTTGTGTGAGGCTGGCCACATATGTTCAATGTATCTCATGGTATGAAGAAGGGGCTCAGCAATACCTTCTTGAGATCCATATCATCCAAGTGGTTTTGAATGAACTGCACAGTGGCATTGAAGTCTGCTTGATTAAATTCATAGGGGATATTCCACCCCAGGGGACCAAACTTGCGCCTCTCCTGGACAGTAGAGTGTAGGAAGGCCACTGCATACAACATGGGCTTCCATTGGGCCCCCACACTCACGTCCAGCAGGTCCTGACTCACACCTGTTGTGGTTCGGGCAGAGATAAAAGAATGTATCTCTCAGGCACTTTCATTTATTATTCCTTTTGCAAAAAACCATTCTGGCAAATGGTTTGATCTAGTTATTTACACTATTTTTATTAAATTCCTATAATAATTATCATCTGAATTTAGACTATTTGAAGACCATTTCTCTTTGAAACATTTACTGAAAGCCTAGGTCATGGTGAAGGCTTGTCAACATGAGACAAGTTCTTAGAAATCCAGCAATCCAGTGTCAGGATAAAGTAGAAATGAAAGGAAAATGGTTATAAAATGAATGCTATTATTATTGTTGTTATTTTAAGTTAATAATAACTATATTAATATCTTAGGTATATACATGGAGCATAACTTAATTTAAGTTATTAATTAAAATAATGTGTGCAAAAATCCCATTTCAGTACATGACCCAAATAATTATTATACATTTATAAATTATATTATGGATGCCAATTTCTATTGTTATTATCTTTCAAGCTTTATTTTATCTCTATATTATCTCATAGATTGGCAATATTTAACTCTTATTATAAGTAACTTTTTAAGCATAGCTGTAGCTTTTAATTGGAATATCATCACATTATTATCATTAAGTTTTCATTTAATTGTATCCTTCTTGATAGTTTTTTTTAATTTATTTATCTATTTTACATCTTGACCACAGTTTCCCCTCCCTCCTCTCCTCCAAGTTCTTTTCCCTTAACTACCTCCCCCATTATCACCCCCCAATCCGCTCCTCCTCCATTTCTGTTCTGAAAAGGACAAATCTCCCATGGATATCAACAAAACATGCCATATCAAGTTGCAGTAAGACTAGGCACCTCCCATGCATTAATTAAGGCTGGCCAAGGTGGCACAGTATGAGGAGTAGGGTTCCAAAAGCTGGTAAAAGAGTTGGAGACCAGCCCCTGCTCCCACCGTCACCTCCTAGTTAGCTTTTATTGAGCCTACTTCAGGTATGAAAATTGAAAGGTTTTTGAGTGAACAAAGTATGTGGCACACACAGCTGTGAATTAGCAGGGACAGGATGAAGGTTCCTGTTCGCAAGCTCCAGGTTCCTTATGTGACCGTGAGTTCCAGGCCTGGTAGTAAAAGGCAGAGGTAGTGAAGACAAAACTGTAATCTGGGGGTCAGTTGTGACGAGAGGGTCATTTTGGTCTTGCTTGTTGATACTTTAACTGTTTTTGCGTTGTTCACTTTTTGTTTTCATTTTGTGCTTTAAGATATAGTCCTACAATGTCGCTCCAGGTGCTTTAACCTGCTATGTAACTCAGGCTGGCATTTATCTCACGATTCTCCTGCCTCAGCCTGCTGAGGCCTGGGATTACAGTATGAGCCACGCTCCACCACTGTCTGATTTTTTTTATTGATTTTTATTGAGCTCTACATTTTTCTCTGCTCCCCTCCCCGCCTCTTCCTTTCCCTCCAAACCTCTCCCAAGGTCCCCATGCTCCCAATTTACTCAGGAGATCTTGTCTTTTTTTACTACCCATGTAGATTAGATCTATGTAAGTCTCTCTTAGGGTCCTCATTGTTGTCTAGGTTTTTTGGGATTGTGATTTATAGGCTGGTTTTCTTTGCTTTATGTTTAAAAACCACTTATGAGGGAGTACATGTGATAATTGTCTTTCTGTATCTGGGTTACCTCACTCAAAATGATGTTTTCTAGCTCCATCCATTTGTCTGCAAAATTCAAGATGTTAATTTTTTCTGCTGTGTAGTACTCCATTGTGTAAATGCACCACATTTTCTTATCTATTCTTCAGTCAATAATACCACTTTTGGGTATGTATCCAAAGGATGCTCAATTGTGCTACTGTCTGATTCCTAACGATGCTCTGATGTGTGGCCCCGATCAGATGGATCAGGCTACACATTTAACTCAGCTCTTCCTTTCCAGAGAGGCAGTACTACTACAGTAGTGCAGGTATGGAGTAGAGAGACCACAGACAAGGGTGTCCCACTCAGGCTTAAGTAGAACAATATTGGAAAGACAGAAAAATTGAAAGTAGAAAATCATGGGCTCAATTCGCATCATTTCCCATGGAGCACAATACCTGAGTCCCTACCAGGCAAAGGAAGTGTACAATTTTCTGGTTCTGCTTTTGAAATCCCTTTAGGAAAACTGTGTGCAAATCCTGTGGCCTCAGGATCATTCCCCAACTTACCACCGTACGTTCTCTTCAGGCCCGCCCGCAGGCCCTGAGGTGGCTCGTTGGCAAACCTAATGGACATCTGCAGGAGAGTTATAGGGAACTGCTTGTGAACCTCGGTGGTGATCCACAGGCGGAAAGTGTGGTGCACAGTCTCCGTTTCTGTGATTATGTCCATTAGTTCCCCCAGGAAGTCAAGGCCCAGGTGGCAGTTCTGTAAGAGGACCCATCCGCCCTAAGGATGGAAATCAGGTCAGTTTCTTTCACCTGGAGATTTCAATACAACTTTCTGCAGAAATTATGTCATTAAAATTTAAAATAGATGCATGCTAAACAATATAATTAGTCTAGGCCAACTCTAGCAGTTCGGTAATGCTGACTTGAGATATACAATATGTTTATTGCAATTTTATTCTACAACATACTGTCTTGCCAATACATATAATGATGCTTTAGCTCTGTCATAACAATAGCCAGAGTAAAGCAGAGAAAGAGGAAGCAGAACTTACAAGTAAGGCTGAGCTCTGCTCCCTCCCCCAATTCCATTCAAACTACATCGAAAGCACTGTAAGGCATGATCCTAAACACGACGATAATGACAATAAGCAATACTGATGGCATGTAAATAAGATTCCAGAAAATTGAATCCTAAGCTGCACTCTGGGTGCTTCTGGGAGAGGCCAAGAGTTGCTAAAAGTACGAGAATGAAAGAGACAGAGAAACAGAAAATGGTACCCAAAACCAAAGAGCAAAACATCTGGCAGGGACTGAAAGAAGGGGGGATGAGGAAAAAAAGGAAGTTAGCCTTCCAGTGCATCCTCACCTCTCTACAGAAAGATGAGAAGCTGGGTCTGTAGAGGGCAAATCAGACAAGGCCTGGACTGAAGAACCAGCACCTCAGGGGGGAAACAATCACACTGAAAACACTTGGAAGAAAGTTTGCGGACAGAATTTTGAGACTTGATTTCTTCTTCTAGAGTCTTAGAATACTGGTAACCAAACATATACCTCTAGTATATGGAAGAAAATTCCCTGACAATCTAATTACTTTAAAGACAAGAGCCTTAAAATGATGTCTTAATTTTTGCATGAATTATTCTATAACTGTGAGATTCTTTACATATAGCCACCCAGGCAAATGGTAACTGTGCAAAAATATCCCTAATATCTGATCTATGGGATATTTTTAATACAATCAAATCACCTACAGTGTCCATATCACAATCTTAGGTGCTTTTGAATCTAGACATTTGGTCTTACATTTGCCATGGTCTGGTGCAGCAGCTTCCTTGCGTGGACCTCCTGACCCTGGCCCATGGACACATAGCGTGTTTCTATTTTTAGTCTCTTCCCCAAAGCAATGATGGAATCCGTGGGGTCAGAGCCCATGGACAGGAGGCAGATGAGTGGTGTCCGTGGGTCAGATTCCTCCCATGTCTTTTCCAAGTCCAGGATAACTCCCTCTGCATAGTTCTCTCCCATAGAGTCCATGATGTACTTGCGAGCCTGTCAAAAGCAGTACAAAGTCAAGAAAACATTTTTAGCCCCTTTGTGTATCACAATACAGGATGGCTTCTGCAGACTGTCTCAAAGATATTCATATTAACTGCTAGGGAAATGGGGCAGTGGCATCTTTTCCTGGTGTCTGTTTTCCGTTTGTTTACATTTCAATGTTATACTCAGAGAGACTATGCTCCTTGCCAGACACAAGCAGAGTTAGAACTTCATAACCCAAGCTGAATCACCCTGGTTCCCACCCAACACACTGATGGCTTCTTGCTGTCTGCATAAGATTTGGAACCTTTATTATTTAGGATGCTAACCCTAAATCTAAATAGTTCAACAGTACAATACTTGAAAATTAATGAGTATTTACCAAATAGATAATCACTGAAGAGCTATTTAACATTTATTAGTGAATTGATTTATTATTTTTAAAATACTTACTTGATAATGTCTGCTCATCATTTTCATCATCCCTTTCCACTTTTTGCTTCTGTCCTTCTACTATTAATTTTGTTTGAACTTTTACTGAAATCAATGTTGATAAGATCACAGATTTTATTTAATTCATTTACTATCATAAGAAATACCTAGTATTCTTTTTGTAAAAGTTAATATAGTAATTTTTTTCAACTGCCTGTATAACACATATGACCCTTAATCCCTATTCTTTCCCTCACAATAATTGGGTTGTCCCCCACAAAACAAAAAACAAAACAAAACAAAAAGCTGTTCTCCAATTCCAAGCTTGTAGCATCCATATGTCTCCATAGTGAGACCCCCAGATGAACCTTTCTCACAGATGAACAAGCAAAACCCAGCTGTCAGTACACTAACTTTATCTCCCTTGAAGCCAGAGATGAGTGTACTCAATCCTGTCCCCAGAGGAATACACACAGAGCTTCCCTTGACTCTGAGGTTTTAAACAAACCTGAGCTATAAAGTTAACCATCTTGAACGATGAGCATCTTACCAGTAGAAGCTCAAAGCCCTGAACTGCGAGATCATTCTGAGAATGAATAATACTACAGATGAAAGAAGTATGTAAATAGTTACTGGAATCAAACTTGGGATACTTTCAAACCAAAGATGGTTTAACTAGCCTTAACCTTGACCTCCCGGGTCCAGGTCGTGACAAGGGAATCTGGAGGCCTGCAAAGATGCCTAGTATCTTCATCATAGCAGAAGTGAGTGCCAACTGAGACAAGATAATCAAATACTCATAATGCTCTACTTCAGCATTTCCCTTCTAGATAACTTTGTCCCTCATATTACAAAGTAAAACAAGCTATGAAATACCCATCTTCTGCAAACTGAAAAAGAGACACATTAGGTTCCCATTTCCTAAGGGGAATGATCACAGATGATCACTGAGAAAGCCCTGGACCATTGTACCATCATCTCGGTTCTAAGTCTGCCTTATCATAAACCCTAATGTCCAGTTCACCACAAGCGTGAAATTAAATGTGTGCTGATTTGGTAGAGTGCACAATTTCCTTGACTTGGTAGCTATTTCTAAATAATTGGGGGCTGTGAAGTTTCTACTCAGAGCCCTTCCTTGCTAGTATGGCTGGGCAAATGGTAAGGAAAGAACTAGTCAGGACTCATTCCCTGATTCATGGAAGCCCTCACTCATTCACACCTTTCTCCCATTTGCTGGCTTTAGTAGATGAGAGGTGTTCTAAGGATGTGGAGTTCAATCTGGTTGAATTTGAAGCACAATATGCCATATATCTCATTGTTTTCTAAATTGGCAAAATCCAATATGAAAGTATCTAACCTTGCTTTAAATGGCTAAACACTTTCATTGCAGTAAGTACTTAAAAAGTTTGTTTAGCATGTCCACTGAGGTCATCAAAAATCTACTCTATATACACATTCGGAGTCACTGATGGTCTGCAGGCAGGAAGCAATTCAAAGGCCGGCCGGTCATTCCATAGTTGCAGTTCCTGCTCAGCCACAGGCAGCTGCCATCACTGCAGCTTCTCAGTGTGGCTCGCCTACATTTAAAGACCAAATGTTTTCTATTTTAAGCTAATGGGGTGCTCGATACCACCCAAACCATCATGCAAATCAACCTGCACCCAGTGTGGACATGACATTGCAATACAGTAAGGGTCACATGGAAAATCATTGAAGCTTTTCTAGCTACATGGGCTCTGTTGCAATTATTTAACCCATCCGTTGTAGCACAAAAGCAGCTTGATATAATACAAAACAAAATGGTGTGGCTTTGCTCCAATAAACATAAGCCTGATTTGACTACTCCACAATGAACACATGTAATGACATCCTATAATAGTATACAATTATTTGATAATAATGATAAATTAAAACTTTCAAAACATTACACTGAGATTTAACTGTTACCTCATTTTCACATCATAAAATATCATTCTTCTTGTTGTTTTAATGTATTAAAAATATAAAAATTATGCTTAGCTCAGAAGATATTTGAGGTAGTGAGCCCAGCTCTCATTCTCTAACTCCTTGGTAAAGAAAGCTATTTAACTTAAAATGGAAGTCATGATTGGTGTAGAAGGTCCTTCTGTCTATGTTTTGCTTTCATTGGTTAATAAAGGAACTGCTTTGGACCTACAATAGGGCAAAACTTAGGCAGGAAGACTGAATGGAATGCTGGGAGAAGGAAGGCAGAGAGAGAGAAGCCATGGAGTCACTGGAGACAGACGCTGGAAATTTTACCCAGTAAACCACAGCCTTGTAACGATACAAAGATTACTAGAAATGGGTTAAATTAAGATGTAAGAGTTAGCCAATAAGATGCTAGAGCTAATGGGCCAAGCAGTGATTTAATGAATACAGTTTTCGGTGTGGTTATTTCAGGGCTGAGAATCCCGGTAGCCAGGACAGTCAAGCGGCCCTCTTCTCCCACACATGATTGACTTTTTTAATAAAATCCTTGTTTCTAGCGAAGAAAGAAATTCTCAAGATCACAGCCACTGGTTCTGATTGGTTAAAGTCCAGAGTTTGCAGTTCATTCTGGGATGTAAGTCTCAAGACAAAACTGCAACATGTGTGAGAAGTAATGTTTCCTCACCTCCATAACTTAGCCCAACACAAGCATTGTCTCATTGGGTCCCCATCCCCATAAGTCCCTCTCTTGCAGAAGGCATGAAACTTGGCTAGCAACCTCTTCCTCCTCTCTCCAAGGATGTGCATCAGGTGGTCCTGCCAAGCAGTGACAGGATGACCCTGCCTTTGGGATTCCTGCTTTGCCTCAGGATTATACATACAATGACCAGATAATAGCAAATAAACAACAGCCTCTTGAGGTTGTGCAATGGCAAAACCAGTTGGTATTGTAGAAATACAGGAAATTCATGTTTATTACCAAACGAGCATTTAAGCTGAACCACAGAGTGTGGGCGGGCCTTGTCCAGACAATAGAAAGTCAGAGTAGGGTGTACTTCATACAGTGAACACATGTACAGGAATTTCAGAGCAAACAAGAATAAATTGTTTCATCTGCATAGAGGACATCTAGTACAACTGTGTAACTGATGGTTTGGTGAGAGCCAGCCAGACTTCTGCACAGCCTGCCAATCTATAAAAACTTAACACCTCATTGGCACGAGTAAATACATCGTGCTACATTTTCACAAGTGATTCAGTCCAACTCCAAAGAACATTTTGTTCCATCTGGTCTCAATTAAGCAGGCAAAACCTTGGAGGATGGGAAGGAAAATGAACTCAGAAGCTGTCTCGTATGGACTGACCTCCCTTTGTGGCATGGTTTTAGACATCACTGCATATGTAGCATTAGGACACCCCCTGACAGTGCGGTATTTCTGTGGCCAACCCACCTGCTATTCCTACTGTGAACCATCCCACCAGACAAAGAGCAATGCATAAACTGCAGCCTGATATTGCTTATGGCGAACACGAACAGAGTATATGACAATGTGGAGCTTCTCTGGCAAGAGTTTTTAAAAAGGACTCATGGAGACACACATTCAGAGGGTGGAATATATTTCCAGAGGACCATCTAGATTTTATTCAGAAATTGAGTGTGATTGTAAGGGCCATGGTAAGCCCTTACGATTTAAAAACTGTGAAATGGAATATCCTTGCTGTTTCTTTTAGAATATAAAGGCTATTTCAGAGTGGGCAAGAAGATACAAAACGTGACCAGTAAAGAGGCCACACTTGTGGCCTGAGAATGACAAAGCCATACAGAGGTGGGAATGTTACAGAAGAGTCTGAAGGCTTTCATTTTAACTTTGAAACTAAATGTTTTCTGTGGAAAAGGGAGAAGGGAGGTAAGGAGGCAGAAATGGATAAAGAAACAAATGTACTTACATTTCCCTCTTTCACCACCCTGAAAAAGGCAACCTTTGACCATTCATTGTGGCAAAGTACAAATCAAGAAGGTGAAAGTGGGAACTGAATGGAAGCGAGACCTTAGTGCCCTAAGTGGCAAAACCCATTTTTCTTTTCTTAATAAGTCTTTAGATCTAGCAGTTCTTTGATTTGAGGTACCTGAGTCAAGGTAAGGATAGTTACCTTGTCCATTTTGTGTTACCCTCTGCAGAGAACACGGTGAATACAGAGACCAGCAGATTTTACTGCCGTTGCTTTATGGAAGTTATTAAGTAGTCTGCCTGTGCTAAATTTTAAAGTTTTAGTTGTGAAAGCAAGTCCTGCTCCTTCTCAGTGGGTGAAAAGTCATATAAAAAGTCTTGGAGAACATGAAGCTTTGGAGGAAGGATTTACATTTTAGCCATATGCAGAATTCAGTTCTGGAGAACCTGTCACTCAGAGCGGTGGCTTTATCTAGGGAACTGGCACTATGTCTGTCCTGCTAGACGTCTCTCTCACTAACGTTTCTGCAGTTTTCTTGATTATACAAGAGCTGATTTACAGCTAATAAAATAGAGCAGCTCTATCATTTCTGAATTATTATAAGATGACACACGAGAATAATGCTTTGCATTTGTGCTATTCTTACATGCCAAGCTCAGAGTCATGACTTTCTCATTTGCATTTGTTTTACCCCTGGGACCACAGAGATTTAATAAATCACTTAGGGACGTGTGCACCTCAGTCCTTCCTTTGCTGTTTTCAATTCCATTTATCATATTGGTCTTGCTAAAAAAATAGTTTGGATGTCCATTAGGAAATTCCATTTGATAATCATATTCAAAATACTTCTCTAAGCTTAAAGAAAATTCTCCTGTAGAACACACTCTCTTGCTTCCTTTTAATACACATTTTACCTGGGCAATGGTTCTGTCGGGACACCAGGACCTAATAAGGAGAAGACGTCTGAAGCAGTCAAGAGATTTATCATAGGCATTTGGAAGAGGTTCCTCCTCTGGGTTTTCTTTGTCAAACCAAATTTTCCACAGTTTTTCATTTCTTGATATCTGAAAATACCATAGGATAAGAAGTGTGTCGTGTCACACAAAAAACTTTCAGCAATTGCGCATTGTCATTGTCTATCAACCTTTCTGACCCTTCTAGGCACGTGTAAGCCATACACTTTCACTAATTTTAAACATTATGTGTCCTGGTGTCAAAAGTCTGGCTGTCTAAGATTAAATACCACTTGCCCCCAAATCAATCTATGCTAACATTAGCCTACGACTGGCTGCCAAGGTAGAGAGAGTCCTGAGATGCTTGATTTCCCCTCTACCTTTATGGTAACAAATTTATAAAGAAAGAAAAATCAATGGAGCCCTATTTTCATTATCTCAAGGAAGACTCATCGGCTCCACAAAATTCTCTTATAATCCGGTCTTGCTCATTCATGTTTATCATTTCCTAGGACCACGCTTGACTCAAAGGAAGACATCAAATATATTTGTTCTTGAATAAACAGGTTTGGGGTCAATATTTTATCAATCTAAAGTAATTTGAAAGATTGCATCTAATATCATCATCACATGGATGATCAGACCCCTGGTACTTATAGGCAACTGGCAAAGCATACGATGTATTACCATATACCAGATACAGATAACAGAAACAAATAGGTCACCCGAGTTACAGAGGCAAACACATCGAAAGTTTCAAGCAAACAAATAACATCCACGAATTAATAGATTTTTTTTTTTGGTTTTTTTGAGACAGGGTTTCTCTGTGGCTTTGGAGCCTGTCCTGGAACTAGCTCTTGTAGACCAGGCTGGCCTCGAACTCACAGATATCCTCCTGCCTCTGCCTCCTGAGTGCTAGGATTAAAGGTGTGTGCCACCACCACCCGGTGAATTAATAGAATCTTAAGTCCTCTTATAATCACTTTGATAAAAGCCTCAAGTATATTTCCTAGTTTAACCAAAAAAGAACCTTCCAAAAAATTTTAAAAAATAAAAAAATAATAATAAAGAGCCTTCCTGGGTTCATGTTTAGAAAGAACCATTTACGAATAAAAAAATAATTTGTTTCAATCATGAAATTCTGCATAATGGGGCTGGATTTCAAACATGTGACATACTATCCAATCCAGGGAAAACTCCTAGATGTATCCTGATAGAAGGGTAAACTAGAGTGCATTAATAACTCGGAATTTAAGTTATTTTTCCTAAAAAACTAATTATACATAAATTATGGGTTAGTAATAACAAACATCACCAGTTGTGAGCCAAAGTATAAAGGCACTTCCAAATTTAAACACCTGGTAAACTTGAACTATCAAAGTTAAAAACTCATCTCAGGATATTTCTTGGTCAAAACAGGCATCCATAGCCTCTTCATTCTGTTTCTGAATAAAGCCATCTTTCTGTCAATCTCATTTCTCTATGATCATCAGGTCATAACTCCTTTTGGACTTACACTTAATTTCCACTATCCCTGCACAATCACTGGTGGCAGGCAACTGTATGGTTTAAAGAACAGTGACATCTACAGATCAAGAGACAAATGCCAGCATGAGGGTCAGACCTGGATGACTAATTAAGAAGGAACTGGAAGGAAGGGCAGAGGAAGAGGAAGGAGAGAGGCAAAGGACAAGAAGGGAAATTTAGTAGAATATGCTGTGTGTATTTCTTTCCATTTCTTTTCATTCTCTAAAAAGACCGCACACAGAGAATTATGCATGCATTTAATTATTCTATCTAATTAGATGCATCAGTTTTTCTATATATAGACCTTTATAATAACATGTAGGCTGAGACAATGCCAATTAAACATCCTGAGCGCACTTCTTCCTACATAACCAGCCTTCAGCGGGTGCTGTTGTTTTCAGGCTGTGGAGAAGCTGCAGGAAAAAACAAACACGTACAGTACCTTCTAAAACTTACAGTATAGGAAAGAAGCATCTCTCCTCCACAAACTGCAGTGATGAATCTAAAAGCTGCTCACCATGACAGTACCTTACACACAGTCAACAAACATAGTACCTGATCGAGGATGTCTGAAAACTGTCTAAGTTTGCTAAGTTCCACCAAGTTCAGCCAGGACATGTCCAGGATCCATTTTGATGGTTTAGGAGGGCAAGCTTTAAGATCCAATGAGGCGCCACCTTAAAAATTAAACATAAGAAGTTGCCAGCTCTTATTTTTTTTTGCTTTAAAACAATTCATTTAGTAAATGTTTCTGTTTGAAGTGCCTTAATTTCAACGACTTTATTACTTTAACATTTATTAAATTCAGAGATATAAATCATAGTGAGGAGCATGCTTCAAACCTAAATAAATAAATAGATGATTATAGAAAACTCAACCACACATCAGCATTATAGCTTTGGAAACAAAGTGATGCTGGATTCTGTTGACCTGACCAACATCTAGGGCAAGCTACCTTATTGGCCTGGAACTCTCCCTCTAAACTTTAAATAATATGGCCTACATGCTGTGCTAGAAATGTATAAACCATGCAGGATTGAGGGCATGGCAGGTCACTAAATGAGCAGCTCGTCTCAATATTAAGAATGGCCTTATACTGGTATACGCTAATTTTAAATATATAGCTTATCTACAGATGCTAGAATCACTAAATATATTTGAAGGTTTCTCTTCTGTAAGCAATATTCATCTGTTTTGACCATATTTTAGGGCCTCTGTCACATTGCTTATATTGGGTAATCTAACAAGAACAAAATTTCCATTTGGTACTGATTCCTGTCTTTTTTCTGATAACCTTCCTAAGCACACATAACTTTTAGCACCAAATGATAAAGGACACCTTCAAAACATCATTGCTGCCACTTAAAAAAATATCAGCAGGTAAAAGTCATAATTTAAGTAAAAGAAACTATTAGGCACTCTTTAAAATGATGAAATAGGTTGTCTAGTAAATAACATCCATTAAACTATTTCAGGGGAAAATGTTCTAAACATTATTCTCAAAAGAAAAACCAACCTACTGAGTCATCCAAACACTATTTGTTTGATAAAGCAGGTTATAAACAAATAATGTAAAAGATATTTATTGAGTCATTCTCTACCTAATCCAAATACCATGTACTATTACACTGTATCCTTTTGTCAAATCAATCTTAGTTCATTTATAGTAAGGTAAACAGGGCCTTGAAACTATTTCAATGCAAATATTAACTCATAAAATAAAAAAAAAATCTTGTCATGCCAGGGAGAAAATGATAATAGCACCATGTTCAATAAATGCATCACCAATTTCCATGACAACTACCCATTTTCCATCAAAATGTATAAAATAAGGTAGCTACCAGTGAGTTAACAAAAGACTATTTTTGGAAATGGTGAGTGAGCCTCATAGGTTTAAGCACTATTCAGTGTTGAGAGAGGACAACTATGTTGTAACTGTCTTGTCTGTTCCAAAAATGTACAGTTAAGCACAAGGAATGGTTGTATGTTGGGGAAGAAAAACTATTTTTGATAACTCAATAGCAGATTAAATAGATTATTTAAGAAACAGCTGAGAAAGGAAAAATGGATTCAGCAGGGCTCAACGAGAAGATGTTGGGGAGAAGGAAATTAGAGTTAATATTAAAAATAAGCATTATATTTGGGTATGAAAATCTCTAATTGTGCCAATGGGACATCACCAGCCAAAATCTCCCAGATACGTAAACCATTTACTGGCACTGAAATTTTTATTTACTAGACTATGGAGAAGAGTAGAGACACTATTACCCATTATAGGGTTTCTTCGTTATTTTACATTGCTGGTGGTAAAATACCATACCCAAAGCAACTTTTAAAAAAGTTTAACTTGGCTTACACTTTCAGAATATTGGAATACCTGATGGTGGAACCTACCCCCTACCCCCAGTGAGACAGTTCTTCTAAGAAGGCCATGCTTCATAATTCTTCCTAAACAGTTACACTAGCTGGGGACTAAGTATTCAAAAATATGAGATTGTGTGAGTCATTCTTGTTAAAAACACCAAATTGACAAACTTTATTTTAATTTGTTTTATATATGCCTATATTTAAGGAAGCTTCTACAGTAGTATGTCTCCAAACAAACTTTTGAAAGGTATTAAGTGTTCTACCTCTTCCACCCTGCCTTCAACTTAACCCCTCCTGCTCCTTAGTTCCCCTTTAACCTTTTATACCACTATGGTCCATCTCTCCTAGACCCATAGCCTTGTAACAATTTCCTGCATATCTATGGATTTTCCAAATTAAAGACACTTATCTGAAGAGCTAAAGCTAACAACCACGAATGAGAGAAAAATATGTGACATTTGTCTTTCTGGGTCTGGGTTACCTCACTCAGAACATAAAGAAATCAAGCTGGTACTCACCTTGAAGCTTTATCTTTGCTGGCTAGCTTTCACAGAACTCAAATGTGCTATGTATGCTACTGGGGAATAAAGGGATCTTTGATGTCACATAGCTGTGAACCTCGAAAGCTACAGTAAAAACCAGATTGACAAGTGACATACTGGCGCTACAGTAATTTGACTATCATGGTAGTATCAATCTACTTTCTGGTTGGATTCAAGGACCACTCCAGATGACCAAACTCATACCTGACTGCATTACTGGAACCAAGAACCCATGGCTAAACATGTCATAGGCCTTAGGGGAAAACCTGCTATTATTCTGCTAAATGTACATAGTATTAAACAGAGTCCTAAAAAATATACTGTTTGATCATAGATTAGTGCATCTATCAATCCTCATCAGAGAATCATCTCTTGTCAATAGATAGCAATTAACTCAGACCCACAACTAGCCAGTATGCAGCAAATAAGAGACAGCAGAACACAACACTCATCCCTACATAGAATATGTATATCACATTCTATCCTCCAAAGGGTCATGGATCACTGCAGAAGAGGGAATGGAAAGGCTGTAAGGAATCCAATAGCACAGGAAATAAAATGAAAAAAAAATAAAAAATAAGATTGTATATTTTTAAATATGCATATCAAAAGCTAATCAAGTCAAGAGAAAGACTACAGAATGAAAGAAAAATCTGTGTAAGCTATATCAGACAATTAGTATCTAGACTTTGGAAAGAACCCAAAAATCTAAGTACCAAAAAATTGAACAATTTGAGCAATGAATTGGGTGATGAGGAAGAGGAGAAGGAGGAGAAGGTAGAGGAGGAAGAGGAGAAGGAGGAGAGTGTTGATGAAGGTGGTGACAATGACAAACAAACAAGGAGAGCAGGAATAAATGACAAATAAGCAAACGAAAATGTTCAACATCCTTATCTGTCAGTGCAAAATGAATTTAAAACCATTAAGACTCCATCACCCCAGTCAGATGAGCTGCCATTAAGAAAACAAATAATGACAAGAACTAGCAAGGGTACATTTAGACATTGCTGGTGGGAATACAAATTACTCCAACCACTGTGAAAAATAGTATAGAGTTTCCTCAGAAAATTCAAATTACCATATCTCTCAGGTACTCTACTCTTGGGTACGTATCTGGAGGCCTCTAAGTCACCACACCACAGAGATGCTTCCTAGTATATTGCAGCGCTATTCATAACAACCCAGTTATGGACTAGTCTAGGAGCCCTTTAACAAATGAAGAATATCACAAACAGATACAGGTATATGTACTTAAAATGGAGTTTTTATTCAACCACAAGGAATAGAATTATATTGTTTTCAAGAAAATTGAGGCAAATAGAGATCATATTAAGTGAAACAAGTCAGATTCAGGCAAATACCACATTTTATCTCGTCAACCCTGTAAGAGACAGACCTACAGATACACCCATATTAGGGGACATATTTAGTCTTTGGGCATGCCTTTGAGAGACTATGCTGCTTAGGTTAAGAGAGGTGGGCAGACAGACATTAAAAGTGGGGAGCATATCCCTTCAGCGTGAGTCCACAGTGGTATAAGGAAGAACAAGTGGTTGAGCACAAGCATCCTCTGACCCCTGCTTTCTGACTGTGAATGTGGTGTGATGTTGAGCACAAGCATCCTCTGACCCCTGCTTTCTGACTGTGAATGTGGTGTGATGTTGAGCACAAGCATCCTCTGACCCCTGCTTTCTGACTGTGAATGTGGTGTGATGTTGAGCACAAGCATCCTCTGACCCCTGCTTTCTGACTGTGAATGTGGTGTGATGTTGAGCACAAGCATCCTCTGACCCCTGCTTTCTGACTGTGAATGTGGTGTGATGTTGAGCACAAGCATCCTCTGACCCCTGCTTTCTGACTGTGAATGTGGTGTGATGTTGAGCACAAGCATCCTCTGACCCCTGCTTTCTGACTGTGGATGTGATGTGCCTGGCTCATTCACTTTCTGTTGCCCTCATTTCCTGCCATGGTGGCCTGTGTCTCAAATGATGCACAAATGAGCCCTTTCTCCCTGGAGTTCTATTTTTTGGGAGGTTGGAGATGGGCCAGAGAATTCTATCACAGCAAAAGAAAGGTTAAAACTCATTTCCTCCCATTACTCTCAAGTGCTTGCTAGCTTCCCACATAGTGTATATTTTACTTGTTTAATTACTTTTTCTGTACCTTCTCCTCCACCCCAAAATCAGACACTCTGCAAGGGGCTTGGTTCAGTAAAATGTCTGTTCGATGCCATGAGACACAGTCGATCTCCAACAAATATTCATCATTTGATAGATGATCAAACAGAATAATTCATGTAAGTAAATCATAAATGAAATGCAAAGAAACTATTATGACTTAGAAAGCAAAACAGAAGCTCTATGAAGGGTATTTGCACGTGCACTGTGCAGAGCACTTTCTACTGACCTTTAATGAGGGTGAGAAACTCCTCATGCTTGACTCTGTTCCTCTGGATGTCAATCTTTAGGGTGAGCAACAATGTGAACAAGAATTTGTGTTCCTCGTATAAGCCTCGAGCAGCATATTTGAAAACCTCATAGGTCATGTGCTCGATGATATTAGCAATTCTCTTGCTTGTAATTGGGCTCTTGACAGACCTGGGGAAGAGACCCATGACATCATCATCCCGCTGCCCTTTCCAACTGTCTATAGAAATAGCATTTCTGGTGGAGGATAAAGGACTAATTTTTACTTTTACACAAGAAAGGGCTCCTAAATCTAAAATAACAAGAATTCTCTCAACGTGAAACAACAAAATAAGAATTCCTCATTGTTGTCTAAATCAATTTTACCCACAGGCCATTATTATTCACAACAATGTCTTGAAAATTTCCCCATTTAGTGGAACACGCAAAACCAAAGGAGGCAAATCAGTGGATGAGTGGCCAGCACGGCTTCCTCTGAGCCTAAGATGCCAAGTCTGAATGATGTGTTAACACTGTAATAACTACACTAATCTCAGATTTAGGAAAAGAAAACACTCTTACTTCCAGGCAAAAAGGAGATTCTAATATCATTGTTCTAGTCCCCAGATAAAGAATTCAGCTTGACTTCCTAGCAGCTGTACCTGGCTAAGGAAAGGTCAAACAAGCCCAGAAACTGGCGGAGCGAAGTCTGATACATCTCATTAACCAAGCGCATCTCAGTGATGAGGAAGTAGAGGATGCTGCCCCGGGTAGCAACTGAAAGACAAAGATCAGAGATGCACATAGCATAGGAATAGAAAACGAATGAGCTGTGCAAGCACATCACCCCAGTCCCTTACTGAAAACAGGATTTTCTTTTATCAGTGCTGCCTACTGACAATGAGATCTAGAACAAAGCTTATTACTAAGTTCTATATATAGTTTTTCATAGTTTATTTATATTTATCAAATGGTACTAATGACACCAAGACATTTTAGACTCTCTACACTCCTTTTTAAGTATAGTTTTCTGTGTTTTATCAGAGTAATAAAAGAAAAGAGACTTTTAAAAGTTTCCTATTTAACATTTAGCAAAGGCTACATGAGATCACACAGGAACTTATCTTAAGCTCAGGAAGAACCAAGTCTAACCTTGGCCTCAAGCTTTCGATGCAAACATCGCAGAGATGAGGCCTGACTGTCCATAAAGCCATGACATAGCTTCAACTCTTTTTTTCAGGAAAATGGTAAACAGCACAAGGAAAGCCAATTGAATATTTTACATGTCTGGAGCAGACAATTAACACCATCTATTAAACAGGCAGCTAAAAAGAAGCACCAGAAAACTGACTTCCAAATAAACACATTGTCGCTACATGATATAGAACTAACAGAAAGTCTACAGTACTAATGTCTCAGATTTCACTAATTTGTAGCAGTGATTTAATCTCTTATTTTAAAATAAATTTATTAGTACCTTAAAGATTTTTCAGTTACCCTAAAAGTTTATACCATTACATACTTTTCCATTTCTGATTTATTAAACTGCTCAACAGAAATGGCAGGAAGCATAAATGGCCACCCCACATGGCACAGCAATTTATATAATGTTCTTACTTTAATCAGTTGCTCTAATTCTCATTTCTGCCTTGCTCTGTTTTCTTGTGACATTTGTCTTCCATTACCAGACTCACCAGGTCGGTACTCCTCCCGAGCTGAGTTAATTTGAATTTCTGTCTCTACAGAAATGTCCAGCTTCTGTGTCACCTCCTCGGCTGTCTTTTTGGTATTGCTCAGCACAACAATGAGACTCTCATCTTCCACCAGGGACCCTTGAGTGCTTGTCAGGCGATAAAGCAAATTATCTTCCAGCTCCTTCATCTTTCTCTTGTTTGCTGTTACATCCTCCATGAGATGAGTTCGCTCTTTCTCCAATTCCTGTTAATTTATGTAAATATATTTTTATTATAACAGAACCTCTCTTTTGAGGACATTCCTTAAAATGTGAACTTCTCTGTCTGCTATCAGGCATCAGTAATGTAGTGCATCTATCTTACTTGACTGAAAAACAAAAACATAGACACCAAAAAGCAAATAGACAGAAAATAACATCCAATGTATTCAGACATATATATATACATTTGTTTACATTATATAATATATATGTACTATAAATACCTCTATTCTCATTTGTGTTCTTTAAGTCAGCATTTTAGTGGTTTTGTGATTATATACAGAGGGAAGTCAAATTTGAAGACAAACATACAGATCACTATTTTAACATAATTAGTTCCGTTACCTTCTTTGAAAGAATTCTGCTGCTTTAGTAAGATTATCTCTAACTTATAGGTTGAAATGGTACTCTCTTCTCAGGGGAAGCAACTCTGTGTAATCAGGCAAGTAATCTAAGCTATTTCTGTAGGCACATATAAATTGAAAGATCTCAGCAGTTCATTATAGTAGTACATACCTGTAATCCCAGCACTCAGGAAGTTGAGGCAGGAATATATATGTTATGCATACAAAATATTTTTTATAAAATTCTCAAAGAATTAGTTATATATTACATATATATATATATGTATAGTATATACAGCAGTAGGAGGCTGCTTGTTTGTTCCCAGCTGCCCAGACTCAAAACAACCACATAGAAACTATATTATTTAAATAACTGCTTGGCCAAGGACCTAAGTGTATTTCTTGCTAACTCTTATATCTTAAATTAGCCCATTGCTATTAATCTGTGTAACACCACGTGGCTGTGGCTTACCAGATAAAGTTCTGTCCAGCATCTGTCTCCTGCGATGGCTACATAGCATCTTACTGACTCTACCTACTCTCTCTCTCTCTCTCTCTCTCTCTCTCTCTCTCTCTCTCTCTCTCATATATATATATATATATATCAGACTGGCTATATTCTGTTAAGCCATTGGCCAAAATAAGCTTCTTTATTAACCAATGGCAACAAAATATATTTATACCATACAAAAAAAGAATCCCACATCATGTATATATGATACAAATGCAAGGGTGGCCTAGACTACATAGTAAGAATTTGTCTGAAAAAAATAGCAAAATAATTTTCTTTTCATTTGAAAACTTTTCTTGACCTGAAAAGGTACTCTTCTTTCCCCCCAAAATTAACAATATAGTTTTGGGTGGGGTAGTCAATGGGTAGCATGCTTGCCTAAAATGCATAAAGTCCTGGGTTGAAATCTCAGCACCCTCAAAACCAGGTATAGTTTGCATGCCTGTAGTTTCAGAACTCAGGAGGTAAGGCAAAGTGTTCAAAGTTCAAGGTCATCCTCACAAAGCAGCTTTGAAGCCAGCCTGTGCTACTAAAACCCTTATCTTAAAATATATCTATATCTCTATGTTGATAGAGATAGATAGATAGATAGATAGATAGATAGATAGATAGATAGATAGATAGATAGATAGATGATGTACACACACATACATGAATATGTATGTATATTATATAAGTACATATACAAATATGTTTTCAGGGACCATCATATAAAAGTGAACAGAAAGATTATAACAGCCAGACATGAAATCATGACTTCTGGACACTGCAAGATTACCTGTATTTGTGAACTACAGCCACTATCCCTGCCAGACCAAGATCTGGACAGGATTAAGCCAATCCACATTCACATCCCAGCATGGGATGAGAACATACTCATGAAATCACAGTCTTAGATGAGAAGCTATGTTAGTTCATGGCTTCTTGGGGAGAAAGGGTCAGTTTTCATGAAGGGTGTGGTTGACCATGCTCCAGGGGATGAATTATTAAATTTAAAAAAGAAAGAAAAAACACAAATTTGGTGGTTGAGGTACACCTGGACAGAGTTAAGGGGAGAAATTGGGTAGAATATGATCAAAATACGTTTTATAAAATATTCAAAGAATTAGGTATATTATATATATATATATATGTATATATATACATATATATATTTTTTTTCCTCTGAGATACCAGTTTTATTGTTTAAGCTTTATAGTTCAGGAGCAACACTCTGGGAGATTATTGTCAATGGGGTTTCTTTCCTTGGAAGCTCAGAGAGCGAAAGGAAGCAATACAATTGACACTGAGCCAGCCACAGGAGAGGCAAAGGAAAGCAGAGAAAATACACTGACGCGAAGATAAGCTGTGCGTGAAAGTGAAGCACTTATGCCAAAGACTTTGAAGCTAAAGAAAATAATCAAAAATGGAAAGGACAGTAAGTAAAGAGTACTTGTAACTGGTAAAAGAAACGTCTACCCTTGATTTTTACTTGAAAAGCCTAAATACAGTGCCAATTAATGATGTGACTAAATGTAACAAGGTATAAATCCTCATAACTGCAATCAAGGGAAACCCAGGGTTAAATGTGAGATCAGCAGCAAAATCACATTGACAGCCTTTCTCAGTTTAGAATGTGACTCACGGCAGCTACAAGTCTATCTACACTGTGCGCTGCTCAGATTCCTAGGGAAGCATCAGCAAAGAGCATTTCACCAGTAGGTACTCAGGATGCCCTCGGCATCCAAATTCTACTCCCTGCTGAAAGAGGTCTAAGTCTATGCAGCAATAAACCCTATGGACTAATATTACATAATGGAGGTACTAGTTAATTACTGGATGGTGTTATCTCCTGTCTCTTTGGATCTAGTGCTCATACAAACCTCAGGAGGACAAAAGTCATACCTACAAAAAAGGACTTATTAACCAATATTCAAGTCCCTTCTCTTTTATGGGTTATAATTCTTCATTTCTAGGATTTATCTTATGATTGTGAGAAAGGAAACACACAGCAGTCTGCAAATTATGCTTTGTTTTGTTCACCTTCAATATGCTAATCACTCAGCTGGGGATGTCCTTCAGTTAATTAAGTATCACTTCCTTACCACACACAATGTCCTGGCTTTGATCCTCAGTGTTGAAAATAAAAGACAGATGATAAAAGAAGACAGACAGATAGGCAGATAGACAGATGACAGATAGATAGACAGACACAGAGAGAGAGAGATAGGCATAGATACAATAGGTAGATAGATGGTACATAGTTCATAGGCAGGGACATAGGAAATTGATTGATGAAATGTGACAGATAGATGAGATAGACAGATAGATAGATAGATAGATAGATAGATAGATAGATACGTATGTACGTACGTACATACATACATACTTAGATAGATATACAGACAGACAGATTGATAGATAGATAGATAGATAGATAGATAGATAGATAGATAGATAGATAGATAGATAGATACGTACGTACGTACGTACATACATACTTAGATAGATATACAGACAGACAGACAGACAGACGGACGGACAGACAGACAGACAGACAGACAGACAGACAGACAGACAGATAGATAGATAGATACGTACGTACGTACATACATACATACTTAGATAGATATACAGACAGACGGATGGATAGATAGATAGATAGATAGATAGATAGATAGATAGATAGATAGATACGTACGTACGTACATACATACATACTTAGATAGATATACAGACAGACAGATAGATGGATGGATAGATAGATAGATAGATAGATAGATAGATAGATAGATAGATAGATAGATAGATAGATGATAGATACATACATACATACATACATACATAGATATACAGACAGACAGATAGATCGATGGATAAATATTGGTAGATGGTACATAGTTCCAGGAAGATACTCCAAGTAGGTAGAGAGATGATAGAGAAAGAGAGGGATGGTAGCTAGAGAGATGACAATAGAGACATAAAGATGGATATTGATGGTAGGTAGAGAGATGATACAGAGGTAGGCGATAGATCAATAGATAGATTTATACAGAGATAATGTATGCCAAACTGTGTCCCAGCTTCTTGTCAGTCCCTCATTGTATAACTTTTCAGTGTCTCCACTTGAGACTTCAAAGAGATGAATGTTCCTTAGCATTGTCAGCAAAACTGAGCTCTAATCTGTCTGAAACTCTGCCAACATCAGCCTTCTTCATCCCAGCAAGTGGAACTCCATACTTCAGCTTCTCAAGCCAAGGCTTCTGAGTATTCACTTTTTTTTTTTATTCTGTAGTGCCTTTATTTTTTTTTATTTTTTTAATTTATTTATTTATTAAGGATTTCTGCCTCCTCCCCGCAACCGCCTCCCATTTCCCTCCCCCTCCCCCGATCAAGTCACCCTCCCTCATCTGCTCAAAGAGCAATCAGGGTTCCCTGACCTGTGGGAAGCCCAAGGACCGCCCACCTCTATCCAGGTCTCCTAAGGTGAGCATCCAAACTGCCTAGGCTCCCCCAAAGCCAGTACGTGCAGTAGGATCAAAAACCCACTGCGATTGTTCTTGAGTTCTCAGTATTCCTCATTGTCCTCTATGTTCAGCTAGTCCGGATTTATCCCATGCTTTTTCAGACCCAGGCCAGCTGGCCTTGGTGAGTTCCCGATAGAACATCCCCATTGTCTCAGTCTGTGGGTGTACCCCTCGCGGTCCTGAGTTCCTTGCTTGTGCTCCCTCTCCTTCTGCTCCTGATTTGGACCTTGAGATTTCTGTCCGGTGCTCCAATGTGGGTCTCTGTCTTTGTCTCCTTTCATCGCCTGATGAAGGTTAATATTCATGAGGATGCCTATGTGTTTGTCTTTGGGTTCACCTTCTTACTTAGCTTCTCTAGGAAGAATGGATGAAGAAAGTATGGAATATATACATATTAGAGTATTACTCAGCAGTAAAAAACAAGGACTTTTTGAATTTTGCATACAAATGGATGGAAATAGAAAACACTATCCTGAGTGAGGTAAGCCAGACCCAAAAAGAGGAACATGGGATGTACTCACTCATATTTGGTTTCTAGCCATAAATAAAGGACATTGGGCTTATAATGCATGTTCCTAGAGTATTCACTTTTTAAAAAGGATAGAAGTAGTAGGTTATGTGTGTGTGCGTGTATAGTGTGTGTGCGTGTATAGTGTGTGTGTGTGTGCGTGTATAGTGTGTGTGTGTGCATGCGTGCGTGCGTGTGTGTGTGCGTGCGTGTATAGCGTGTGTGTGTGTGTGCATGTGTGTGTGCGTGCGTGTATAGTGTGTGTGTGTGCGTGTGTGTGTGCGTGTATAGTGTGTGTGTGTGTGCGTGCGTGCGTGCGTGTGTGTGTGTGTGCGTGCGTGCGTGTGTATGTGTGTGCGTGCGTGTATAGTGTGTGTGTGTGTGCGTGCGTGTACAGTGTGTGTGTGTTTGTGTGCGTGCGTGTGTGTGCGTGTATAGTGTGTGTGTGTGTGTGTTTGTGCGTCTATAGTGTGTGTGTGTGAGTGTGTGTGTGTGAGTGTGTGTGTGTGTGCGTGCGTGTAGTGTGTGTGTGTGAGTGTGTGTGTGTGTGTGTGTGCGTGCGTGTATAGTGTGTGTGAGTGTGTGTGTGCGTGCGTGCCACTGTATGAATGCAGAAGGCAGAGGACAATTGTGGAGCTGGTTCTTTTCTTCCACATAAGTGGGTTCCAAGCATTGAAGGAGGATCTCCCAGCTTGCACAGCAAGCCCCTTTACTGACTGAGTCATCTCACAGCCCCCAGAATAAATTGCAGTTGCTTCCTTTTCCCAGATTCCACAATAAATTAATGATCAAAGCCTACCACCTCTACATCAAAATCTAGTCTTTCCTCACTGACACTACTCTGGTCTAAACTCCTAAGTGAGAAGTTCCCACATCGGGGCACATTTGAATCAGGTGGGGAGGCTTGGATAGCAGATCTGGAGCAGGGTCCAGGATCTGGAATTCTAACATATTCCGAGACAGTGGGATACAGCTGGTCTCCATGTAGGACTCTGAGACCTGTTACATCAAACACATGCTTCGATCTTCTCGTGAGACCTCTGCACTGGCTACTGATTTATCAGATTTATTCTTCCCACAAAGTTAATTGTCTTCCCTTCTACAAGTCTTTCTTAAATGTGCCTTCTCAATGAGGTTCCTCCCTCCGACCACCTGGCTCCCCAGTTCTCTATCTTGTGAGGCTTGGTATTTATTTATTTTGGGAGCATGTTAACACCTTCTAACAAACATGAATGCTTATGTATATGCCATTCCCTTAGGATAGCCAGAAGTGTGATTTGTTGGTTTGGGTTTGGTCTATTTTGGTCATTTATTAAAGTCCTCCAACTCTGACAGTGATGCCTGGAACCTCGTGTACACACCATTAATATCATGGAACAAATGACCAGGTGCTGTGTCGCTAACAGGTAGACTGAACCATAAAGTGAGCTGAAAACTCTAATCTCCATGGTGTAAATACAAACATGAACATTCTCTCTCTGCAAACCCCAAAGTTAAAAAGAAGGGCTGTTGTGAAAGAAAACTGCATAAGAGCAAACAGCAGACTACTGACTCTACATTATATTCAAGCTCATGAATTCTTATTGGTTGAGCAGTTTTGGTGGGAAGGGCCCCACCAAATTCTGAAACTCATGGTCTGATCCCAGTGAGCAAGTTACCCGTCTTTAAGCAAAGCATAGATCCAGAAAGTCTACACGTTTACTATTTTTAATTTGCTGAGCTGTAGCCACTCAAGGGAAACACATTCTCCCCATCACGGCTGCCATCTGCTGTGCAGCATTTGAAATGTCCTTAGTCATTGCTTACATTCATTTATTCACTAAATAAGATTTTCAAACCAGAAAATATAGAAATTAGTACAAACAGGTGACATTTACGGGCTGCTCTAATGTTGCTTTCCTTCAGCAGTTTTCAGAAAACACCGCCTTTTGTGGCATCAGTAGGAAAAAAAGTGGTGATAAGTCACAAAACATTTAAATGTGTAAACATCACACAGTATGGCCTCTGACCTCCTAGAGGGAGATGCTGTGAAATCTTTACCTATAGCAGGTTCGGAAAGGAACCTAGGATGGCAGAAAGACACATACCCGGATGGTTATCTGCATCACAGAGACCATTTTATGACGTCACACAAGCCTCGGGGCTTTTACCCATAAAATGTACATGAAACTCACACATAAGGATGGTACAGGCATCCTGTAGCTAAGATAGGAACTGCATGGCTCCTCAGGCTATCTCTCCTTCTCCTAAAAATATGTCTATTTCTATTCAAAATAGCAAGCAGACTATTTCTTAATATGCAGAATAGGTGAGAAAAATGTTTATCCTTCTGTATATGTGCCTATCTATATATCTAAATATCTTGGTTTGCCAAAAAATATTCTCTTTGATGAGAAAGGTTTATAGACAAAATTATTCTGATTCACTTTGGGACATCTTAGTTGAAAAATACTATCTTCTTGAATATCAGAAGTCAATTTCTAATCCTGTGTTCCTAAAGCACATAGAGATGACTCATTTAAATGCAGTGACTAGATTATGGCAAATGGCTCAGGAAAAAAAAATAAAACAGATCAGCTCAGACCCTAATTCACCACCCAGACTGAGAAATCTCAGTCACATGAGAAAATTTAGAGATACTATATAGCGGGAAGAAGAGATATTGGGGAAAAGAGAACCTCCCTGATAAAAACAGACAATGTTAATCTGTGCACAGTCAGTCACAGGACTGGAAAGACTGCTTAGCCAGCAGGTGCTCATATGACTTCAGTCTCCAGCACCCACACAGAAAAGCCAGGTATGATGTTGAATGTCCTTTATATGCCTTGTTTTTATTGATTGATGAATAAAGTTGTTTCAGCCAATGGCTTAGCAGAGCAAAGCCAGGTGGGAAGTCCAAACAGGAATACAGAGAGAGAGTAGGCAGAGTCAAGGAGACACCATGTAGCTGCCAAAGGAGTAACATGCCACACCTGTAAGCCACAGCCTCATGGCAATACACAATTAATAGAAATGGGTTGATTTAATTGTTAGAGCTAGCCAATAAGAAGCCTAAGACATTGGCTTAACAGTGTAACTGATAGTGAGCTTCACAATGGCTATTTCATAAGTGTTTGTGGGAACTAGCAAGACCCAGTGGGTAGAGAGAAATTGGTCCAGTGGAACCAGGCAAGACAGAGAAAAGCCTTCTGTTTACACCAGGTGTGTGGCATGTGCCTGTAATTCTAATGCTGGCAAGCTGGAGAGGAGAAGATCCTAAGGCCATTGGCCTGCCAACCTCACCTAGCTGGTAAGTATGAGGCCATTAGGAGACTAGGTCTTCCGGAACCTAGTGGATGGTGTATAGGAGCAACACTGGAGTGTGACCACACACACAAACACACACTCACATAAGTCCATCAACTTATTTCTTTCATCTTTACATTTTATTTTGGCAAAGCTAAGGAAAAGATAACTATAATTATTATATTGATGTACATAGTAAGATAATCCCCTGGTGCTGAAAAAATAAATACAAGCAAATAGACTGTCATGCTACCCTGGCCATGATGCTTGAAAAAACTGTTTGTTGTGAGCATGTGTCCTGCCAATGATACATTAGTAAGGGGGTGATTTTCTCAAGAAGAGGGAAACACTAGCTATATGGGGACCCACACTTATTTTTGTAAGGCTGATGAAAGTCTCTAAGAATCTGAAATCAGCCCTCGATACTGTAAGCCTCCCCTGCCACTGAAGCTGGGGACTGGTGGTTTTGTTGTTGCCTTTGCTTTGTTCTATTGCAGCCAGCATCAGTCAGACCAAATTGTTTCTTCCAGGAAAATTGTATTTCTCTCAACAAATACAAATATAAAAAAACCAAAGACAATAACATTATGCAACCTGCCACCAAGGCTACAGGTGACATCAGAGCCTAGGGCTGCGGTGCTGGATGCTGGCCCAAAAGACTCTGGCGATTTCATGTGCTCAACAGTACATTTTGGTGATTCAAACCCCAATCTTTACTGAAGTACCCGGGTGGCATGCTGCATCTCTCCAATCACCTCCTAAAATGTAACAGGTGTGTGGCAAAGGCTGTTTTTTTCCTCAATAGCTACTCTGCCAGAACCAGCACTGGCTCCTCTCACAGTAAGGTTAACTACCCATATGAACTTATGAAGCTGAGTTAAAGGCTCCTCAAGCAAGTTCTGAACTCATGCATTTCACTTATATGTTGTAATTAAAAACACAGTGAGAGATGGGGGGAGAGAGGAGGAAGAAGAAAGAGACAGATATTTTCCCTTTCTCTTCTGGCTGTAGAGCTCAGAAGAGCAAGCCTGGTGCAGCATGCAGAAGACATAGAGACAGGAAGAGGTGAAGAGTCAAGGAATTTGCCAATGATCTTAACCTAATATATCTTCAGGTCAGAATAGCATGGGCCATGAAGTAAAAGAAACTCACTGCTATCGAACCCATGAGAAAGTCAATAGCATCCTCAGCCTCACCGTGGTAGTCTCATCAAAGCCTTCTACATCTCGTTGCATAAGCTTCACACACTTCCAAAAGGAAATGCTGACTCCGAAAAGGGGAGTTTATAAATTATGGGTCATTTTTTCACTGAGCACTAAGATTGTTATACCCCCCGCTCAAAAAAAAAAAATAGTAGCAAAGGAAGCCAACATTGGGTTATGTTTCTAGGGCTCCATTAAGTCAGTGGCTGTCCTGGCTAGCTTTTGCTATTATCTTAACACAACTTAGAGTCATCTGAAAGGAGAGCCTTAGTTTAAGAATTGTCTAGATCAGACTGGCTCATAGGCATATCTCTGTGGGATCTTCTTGACTATTAATTGATATGGGAGGTAGTACATGTCCGCACTGTGGGTAGTCCTATCCCTAGGCAGGTGGTCTTGAGTTGCATACAGCGTCTACCTGAATATAAGCTGGCCAGCAAGTCAGCAAGCAGCATCCCCCCAGGTTCTTCTGTCCTTCTTTGGCTGTGAAGTCAGCCCTTTTCTCAGAGCTAATAATGTGTGGAATAGCAAGCAGGCTTGCCTTCAAGTTCCTACTTGAGTTCCTGCTCTGATGCTCCTAACAATGGACTGTGCCATAGAATTATAAGCTAAGAAGAAACCTTTCTTCCCCTCACTGTTTTTGGTCAGAATATCTGTCCCAACAACAAAGATCAACCCGGAACAGTAGAGTTGAGAGGCTACATGAATTCTTCTTTATATTGTACTCATTTATTTATTTGTGGGAAGAAGCATGTGTCACACACACACATGTGGAGATCAACTTGCAGGAGTTGGTCCATAAATTCCACCATGTGTGTAATAGGAACAAATTCAGGTCAACATGCCTGACACCAGCAGCCTTGATACACTAAACCAACTCAACCGCCACAGAGCTATGAAAGTTTTACACCAGACTCATCAGTCATACGCGGATCTCTTTTAGATAACAGGACTAGAGTGGGTGAGCAGAGAGATGGCTCAGTGTCTAAGAAAGAATGATGCTCTTGCAGAGGACCCAGGTCCAGGCCCCAGCACTCATGCTGGGTGGCAACAACTGCCTGCAACTCTATTTCTAGATCTGACATCCTCTTATGGCGCTGCAGGCATCTACATGCATGGGGTACAGATCAATGCACAGAGGAAAAGTGTGTGTTTATACACTCACATAAATAAAAACCAGATAAACAAAAACTGAGGTTGCTTATGGCCCAAGAACAAAGTTTACATCTTATATTCTAAGAAGAATCAAAACAAAAGTAGACAAGAAAACTGAAGGTAAACGGGTAAATAGAATTCACAAAACAAGAAGCTTTTCATAGAAACGAAACAGTTGAAGAACAGAATAACAAAATAAAATGATAACTATATTCTCAGAGTTACACTGTTGATTTTGGGAAAGTTATCAGTGGTGTGCATAATTTAAGAAAATCTATAAAACATGAGGGTAGGGATGCGATGCCCAATGCGCTACAGTGCAGTTCGCAAGCTTGGGGCGGGGGCTGGCGGTTGAAACACACAAACACATACAGACAGAGAGACAAGGACACGGACCTCTAGTCCCTGGTAAGAAGCCCCTTATTCAACAGCACCATGGAGGCTTATATACCCCACAGTCAGGTGGGCCAACAGGTGAAAACCTTATCCTCTGATCCTCAAGACAAGGCAACACGTGCTCGTGAAGCAGAGCTGGTAAACAACTCTGACACAGCTTTCAGTAACTCAAATCAGAAGGAAAGTAAAGATCTCTAGCAGGGAAGAGCAGCTGGAGGCCAGGACTCCAAACGGTCCCAACATAGGGAGATGATTCTCTAAAGTGCCTGCCACAAAATCATGGAAACCTAAATTTGAAACCCAAGGATTCATGTAAAAAGCTGGGCACTGTGGCATGCGCCTGCATCCCCAGCCCTGGGAGATGTGGTGGGGAAACAGGTGAATCACTGAAGCTGACTGACTGGCCAGCAGAGCTGATGGAACCAGCTCCAGACTTAGTGAAAGGTCACATCTTAAAAAATAAAGAGCTGGAAAGATGGTTTTAGACCTAAGAGCAGCCCTTGTCCTCTCTGAGGACCCAGGTTCAATTCCCCACACCCATATGGCAGCTTACAACCCTCTATAACACCAGATCCAAAAGATTCAATGGCTTCTTCAGACCTCCACATGCAGCAGCACGTATGTGGTACACAGATACTCATGCTGGCAAAGCACGTATAAAAATTATTATAATCGTTATCATTATTATTATTATATCGTGATGATGATAAAAGTTTAAATTAAAAAGGTGAGGAGAAATACCCAGTCTCAATCTCTGGTCTCTACACACATTTGCACATATAAATACATGCACATGTATACACCACAGCCCAGTACATGCATGCAAAGAAATACATATGTAGATAATTGGCTAATACTTTTCCTTATGTGGAAAAAGAAAATACTGAAGAATTAATGTGAATTTAGGATTACAGATTAGTGGCTTCTAAAGCAATGCCAATGTTATAACTAAGATTTAGGACACAGGGAAACCACAGATAAAAGAGGAATTAATTCTATTGCTGTTTTAATATTATTTTTCTCAATTTAAGACAGTGCAAAAACAGAGTTGGTCTTGATCCCCCACCTGTTTCTCCATGAGGATGACTCTCCCAAGTAACTGATCCTCCAGGCCTCTCATAGTGACTGTGAAGTCAATGATGGAGGTCCGAGCACTTATTTCTGGGGTGTAGGCTGGATTCGGCAGCTTGGTAGTAATGTAGAGTTTAAAGCCATCCATAACATCTACTTCCTTGTCACCGACTTTCACCTTTATTTAAAAAGAAAATTAAACAGAGGAGAGATACACCTGAGTCCTTTTAATCAGTTATTGATTGGATCAATTTGCTAATGAATTTAATTTCTATAGCAAAACAAAAAAGAAACTATCACTAGGTACTCACAGAGCTTCAAGATCCTACTAAGACAGCAGAGGAGAGACCAGAAGGGAAGGAGGAAGGGACAAAAGGAAAGAAAGGGGGAGGTAGCTAAGGGTTCTAATCATACCATGTAATAGACAAAGAATTTGTTGTCAAAAGTGTCATGACTAAGCCAAGGAACTGAGAAAAAGCTAACCCACAATTTGCTCAGAGCTAGAGAATGATGAGAAGGTTTGCTAGTCACAAACTGAGGTTTTGGAAGTCCCACAAGCAAGGCCCAAAAATGGCATGAGAAAGCAGGGTGGGGGCATTTGTATAGAATTTATGGCAGGCAAAGGATAGGGCCAGGATGAAGACTTGTGGACACACATGTGGCTTCAGTTTCTAACAGAGTTCAAGGATTTCATAAGTGTGCTCATATCTGTACAGACAAAGAGGGGGGACACATAAATGTTCTTAAAGATTTCAGTGGTCAAAGATCAAAATAGAATCCATTTCTTTGTTACAGAAGTAAAAGAGACAAACATAAGAAAGGATTGTTCTTCATTGATTTAGTCCCAACTCAAGAAAAGTAGCCCACCCCACCCCAACCAACTCCAATTGCTACCTCTTGAGAAAACTGTGTCTCATCTACTGGAATGCAATATGCTCTACGTATTGCTACCAATGGGTTTAGCCTACCTTAAAGGTAGATCCAGACTTAATAAAGTTTTTTTCCAAAACATTGTCCAGAGCAGGATCAAGTTCCTCCCCAACATCTTCTATAAGTAGCGGCCGTCCAAGGGAAAGGCTGTCCTCCAGGTGGTTTCTAAAGTACTTATGGGTTAGAGATGTAACCTACAAGTAGAATGGGGTCACAAGGTTACTCTGGAGGGACAAGCTCATGATGCAATGGACAGTGATGTCATGTGAGCTCTAAACACTTTGCCACAGGAAACAAAACAAGAACATGAGAAGCCTTGGCACTGAAACCATGCTACATGAAGTAATGTGGAAAGCTTAAACATTTTCATGTTGCCTTCAGTAGACAAACATTATCCCCTGCCCTGAAGCATTTTAAAGTTGTGTGGGACATCACTGCTTCTTTCTATCCCTGTTGGTAGACAACTAGAAGTCTGTCCATAAGCCACTGTCCCTATGGCTTTCTGATTCTCAAAGAAAGCCATAGCATTGACAGATAAGAGTCTGAGCCGTGAGTCACTGAGATATGATGCTAATAGGTGTGACCAGAAATGGAAACAATAAGTTTATGGAAAAGACTTTGTTATTACACATAAGCTTATATCTTACTTAGGATTCCAAACAAAACCTGTAAGACATTCAAATATTCCCCCCCCACACACTTTTATTTTGGAAGAGATCTATAGAGAAATACAACCAGAAGTATGTGAATGTGCTCAAGAGGAAATCACCTGGAGTTCATTTTGACTTTCTTTATTTTTAATCCAGATCTTGCCTTGAATCTGTGGATCAATTAGCAGAGGGTAGCGAGATGCTTTTGTGACAATAATCCCATTCTGGATAGACAGATCATCATTTGGAAGGCCTTGTAGATTCCACTCACTGATAGTAGGGGCATCAATCAACATCTCATTAAGATTTAGATCATTCCCAAATGGAATTTTACGGGCTTTCATTTCCTTCTTCCAATCATTTAGTAGCAGATCTCGAAACTCTTGGTTAAATGGACCAGAATATGACAGAAAAGCTGTCGCCAGCAGCACGTCCCCTAAAACAGAAAGCAAGCACCCCTAAAATAGTCTGTGACCATCCATACAATTGTGTAAGTCACTACAATTGAAAAAGTAGTATAAAACTGCAGCTATTCTTTTAAACTAAATTACACAATTCAACCTGTAAGCATGGGCTACACATGGCTTGATAAATAAGTGTGAGTTTGATTGAAGTTGAACAGGGTCTAATTTTCTAATTGAGAAACAACTGTCAGAATTCAAGCACTGGGTCATCATAACTTTGTTGTAAGACAGTGACCTCTAGGAAGGAGAGTGGAGAAAAACATTTAGCTCAACAAAAAACAATTAAAAAAATAAATAAAATCCAGAGAAGAAAGAGTCTTCATCAAAATGCCCTTGATCAATATTCCCACACTTATCAAAGCATTTGAAAGTAAACTACAAAGAAGTGTGAAGGTCATTAACCCATTAAATCAGAATACATATGTACCAGACAATTACCTGTCTCCTTGAAATTTTACTAGACACACAAACACAAAGAGGAATTTGAAACAAGCAAGTGTTGTTTGATTAAAGCTTAAGGCTTCTGACTCCATCCCAGTCAACACACAGTCTCATTAATAAAAGAAGCTACAGACCTACAAGCCGTTTAGTTTGTGCAGCAAAGTCTTTGCTCTGCTCTGTCCAGCGTTCCTTTTCACCTGCCAAGCCACTGATGAGCGAGGACGCTGTCTGCATTTTATGCCGGCACCGCTCCGCATCTTCCAGCAAGGTCTGAAGAAGGCCAAAACCAGAAGAAAACATTTGCTCAGAGAAAGTAGCTTCTAGTTCAAACGTGGAGCGTTAAAGCATTTATTGCCTGCCTATCTTGGGACATGCAAGGCCCGTTTCACAGGAAACACAGATTCTACCTCCAAGTGTTTGTGTTGGCCCCGTTCAGTCTCTAGTTCCCTATCCGGCACCTTGAACCCAGCATCCAAATCCTCTCAGGTGTCACTAACAGAAGATGGACGTTCCTGTCGCTCACTAGTAAAATCACACAGGGTAGCATCATGTAGTACAAAATATGTAAAGAATATAAATTCTCATAAAAATGCAATTAAGAATATCTCTCATGCTGAACCCTGGGGTCATCCATGCCTTATCTAAAGCAACACTTTATTTCATGTCAAAAAAAAAATCTTAGATTACCTGTAATCTTCTCCTCATTGTACTCCAAGGTATCTGCATAAATTTGAACCTCATTTAACTTATATGTATTTTTTAGCCTTTCCTTGATCCAGAAAAAGAACTTTAAGGCAGACTTCCATACATTACTGCCAATCAGAACTCAATCCCATCTCTAGTTTCTGGTTCTGATGATGGAGCACAGGGCCTCAGGCATGCTAGGTATGTACTGTGCTGTTGAACTACACTCCCAGCACAAATACTTCTTGGCATCTATGTTTAAGAGATGACGGCTAGCATTACATGTGAAAGCAGAGGAAATAAATTATGAGCAAACGGTGTACATCAGTAGATATCCATCTATAGCTAGCCCATACTGTACCTTCTTACAGGATAAGTTTAATGGGAATACCTATAACAGTATAGAAAGTTTAAACTGTTTAATACTTTTCTTTAGTGGGATAACTTCAACCACCTTTTAAATTATTAGAGTGTGCTGATATAAGTACTCTAAACTGATTAAAACTATTTTGCAAGTTTTTATGACCGAAAAAGTTTGCAATATTTTATGAAGTTAATACCTTCGATAATAAAACAGTTGGCACTGAAGGCTCTGTTTATAAATGGGCTTAAAGTATATGCAAAATATATAGCATATGTTCTGGTCCAAGAGCCAAGTATTATTTATATTCCTCTCTGGGACTGCCTAAATACATTTTCTGTAATGAATAGACTCTGTTGTAAGAATAACACAATACAGTGTCTGGCAAAAGGGAGATACTTAACCCAATTGTTTTCACCTTCCTTCTGGAGTTTTGTCTTCCCCTTTAGTGAATGAAAACTAATCCACAATCCACTTCTGCAGCATAACTCCACTACATATGTCCATCTGCCTCCTCCCAAGAATAAAGATACCAGCTGCATGATGTTTGGTTCCATGTAACTATTTAAAACAATGTTTTCAATTAAAAGACATTCTTAATTGCGTTTTCTCATCCCTACTCATATGCAGCCAATTAAAAAAAAAATTCTAGGCCTTCCCTGCCTGTCTTTGTTCTCTCGGCACCCAGCCTTCTCTGGATGCTACAACATAGGCCAACAGCAGTTTGTGAGATTGACAGGCAGACTGTTCCTGTGGTCTCAACTAAAGGTCGGGTACAGAATCCCCTTGGTTCGGCTCTGTGGTCTAGTCTCTCCTCACCAGCCAGTAAACTGGTTCATTCTTCAGAAGGCCAGAGAAATTGGTCCCTACAACAAGGTACTGTGTCCTTTGAGGACAGTAACCAGGGCACTCTTTGAAGAAACCAAGCAGACCGAGGTTACAATGAACTGTAGACTAGAGCCCTTTTGGGAGGCCCACGAGCCCCTGTCAGCTTCATCCAGCCCTAGGAATAATGAAAACGCGGCAGGAATGAGTGAAGGTTATTCAGAAGTTCGTGGCAGAAAACTCAACACTAATTTTTTTTTTAACTTAAAGAAATGTGAAATTTGTTGAAACTCAAGTTTTCAAGCTATGGTCATATTTTTACAGTTCTTAGGTGTTCATTTGTCTAAACCAGTGGTTCTCAAATTGTGGGTCATGACCCTTTGGGGGTCAAACAGCCTTTCCCAGGGGTCACCTAAGGCTATCGGAAAACACAGATATTTACACTGTGATTCACAAAGTAGCAAAATTACAGTGCTGAGGTCTCAATAAAATAGTGTTATGGTTGGGGTCACAACATGAGGAACTGTGTCAAGGGTTTGCAGCATTAGGAAGGGTGAGACCCACTGCTCTAGGCCAACAACAGATGCTCCAGAGCAGCAATAACAAGGACTGGGATGAGTAAATGCAACCCTGCTAAAACGTAAACACAATAACAGAAGAAAGGAATCTGTTATTCATGCGTGCTTCTGCATACAAGTGACTATCCAGAAAGACAGAAATTCATGCTCTTCCCACCTGCTTTTTAAAGTGGATCTGAAGCTGCAGTGTTAATCTTCTCCTCGGGCAAGTGAGCTCCCTGGGTATAAATATGCGCACCCATGCGGATGCTGCTGACTTACTCCTGCAAACGTCTTTAGAGATGCTCTCACACGGCTTCCAGGAGACTTTGCTTTTTAAGGGAAGCAGCGTGTATTCTGCACACAATGAAACTGCAGAGTCACTAGCAAGTGTCTTAATCTGGACAGGGGCCACTTCCATAAAATATTCAAAGGAAAGTCAATACAGCTCCCATCTGCCAAACACAATACAGGGTTCGTAGAGCCAGTCTAAGTGGGGCTGAAAGCTTATGTCATTGGTATGGGGATGGCTTTAATAATAGATCTTCGGCAAATATGAGATACATAGGTATTTAAAACAGGGGGAGGAGAATCATGGAATAGTTTTGTGACTTAGGCACTCCAGTGTCTTTTCTCTGAATCACTTCAGGCATATTCTCCGAATGTTAATACGCAAGTATCTGCAGAGCGCAACCCAGCCTCCTGTCGCCATAAGACTGTCAGTCTTGTTGATCCGAGCACTCATAGCCTCCTGCGTGAGTGAGGAACCCTGAGGTTTCAGCTGCGTGAACTCTACATTAAATCCACGTGGATTTCAGAAGGAAGGGAGTCTTTAGGGGAACTTTGTTTTGTATAATTGATTGCAAGTATATGAACCTAGGTTCTTTCAACAAGTACAAAGATCTCTCTTTCCCCATCCCCATGTGCCTCTCTCTCTCTATCTCTCTGTCTCTGTGTGTGTGTGTGTGTGTTGAGAAATTTATAGACAATCACTGTAATTAGAGCATGCTCCTGTAGTCAACTACATCCATGTAACAGGAAGGCCTTAAGTCAACATCAAAATATCCAAGTCTACTCAAGGCTTTTACTGATCAGCTGAAACCCAGAATTCTCCCTTGACATCTCTGTGTCTTGCCTACTGTATAAAGTATCTGTCCCACCTGGCTATAAAACTGTTTGAAAGACTAAATGTAACGGTGCGGGGATCCTGGGATGACCCAGGGTGCACAGGGATCATCTCTATCCACTTGCGTAGGAGACCTGGCATAGTTGTGTCCTACAAGAAGATTCTGTCAGTGGACCAGCCTGAAGCTTATCAACAGCTTTTGGTGTTTGTGAGAAACAAAGTCAACAGATCAGAGAGTGTAGTAGAAACCAGGGTCCTCAAGCCAGGCCAATGACTCTTTGCAATGGACACTTGCAAGTAAACTATATGGACAAAGGGGTTTGCTGCATGACTCACTGTGTCACACTGCAGCTTCCTTGATGAGATTTTTCTTCTCTTTTCCCCTTTTGTCTCTTAAATTTTTGTTTTATTTGGGGGGTGCAGGGGCAGAGGAGGGATACAACGGGATGGAGAAATGAAGCCAAGAGCTCAGTGAAGAATCCTGTGCTATGTGCGCATTATACATAAAACTCCGTGAATTCTTACAGAAAACCAAGCCATCAGATAAAGAGAGCATAGGAATGAGAGCTCACAGGAGCCAGCGGAAGGGACAGACATCCCTCCCGTGCCACGCCTTGGCTACCTGCTTTTCACTCGTGGCCTGTTCATACTCGGCCTGCACCACATCGAGCTCCGCTTGTTTGTCGTCCAGCTCTGCCTGGGCCTTCTGCAGGTCCTGCATGGCCAGCATGTGGCGGTTCTCTTGCACTACCAAGTTGGCCTGCAGGGGACACAGGATGAGGGCAAAGCAGGAAGTCCCCCAAACACCCACAGTTTAAATGGTAAAAGTTCAACAATGGCACAAGCTTACGCCTGTCCTTTCTACCTCTACAATCGCCTCTATTTGCATTGAAACCAACATTAACGTGAATTTGTCATCATGTTTATAAGCATAAATTAATTATAAACCATTAGAATGCCAGTCAGCTAATCTATTTTCTATAGGTAAAATAGCCTAAAAGTTATCTTAGGCTACAGAGGCCAAAAGACAAAAATCAAAACTTTTACATGTTTGTTTCAAAACCACTTCATAAGCCACTAGCATAGATGACAGGCTAGATTTTTCCTTCAGTGGAGCTTAAATATGAACCCAGGAGAAAAGCTTTTCATTGTTCTGCCTTTTTTGGAGGTCTTTGTTTAATGGTTTCAATTCCCTATTCTTAAAATAGCCACAATAAAACAAAATAAAAATATGTTTTCGTGGAAAGCATGGAAAGAGTGCCACATACTTCTTAGGACCAATCCTGTGCTATGCTGCGATCTCCAGTGATCAGATTCTCCGTGATGTCAGTGAGCATGACATCAATTATTTGCTCTGAGATTCTCTGATGTGAATGAGTCTTTGATCCTTTACAGAGTTCTGGGACCCTGGGACTCACCCTCTACATTCTGAACCATCCCCTTGATACTCTTGATTATTTCATCATAGCTATTTCATTTCTTGGGTAGCTGACACATACAAGAGAGTTTTGGCTTATGGTTGGAAAAGATCAAATTTACAAAACCAAAATCAAGCCCCAGGAGATGGTCCTTAAGACATGACTATTAGGGTTTGTGTATTTAAAGTACTCACTGCTCTGCTCCAGACTGAGTGTCTTTAACAGTGATGGTGAATATAGAGAAGATGTACATAAATTCAGTGACTTGGGGAAAGAGAGGCTTAGTCTCAAGATCACATTACGTTACAAATAGCTGACATTCTTGCCTGAGATGCAAAGAAGGGAAAGGGGAAGGCTACATCTTCCTTCATCAAAGAGCAGCATTTTCTGGCCCTAGTGTCTATATCTTAACCCTGTCTCATTCACAGGATTCCTTTGCTTAAGATCTTGAACACTGTTGGAAAGTTCTGTGCTATTAATTTCCTGTTTTATTTTTAAGCAACTCACAACAGACTCTGTGTCTTCACAGAGAACTGGTTCCTGCTTAAAGCTCATGCACCTTCAGATTTGGGTTATAGAAGAAAGAAACACCATTGTGTCTGTCTTTCAGAATCTCACTCTCCCTGTGGATCTGAGGACAAAGACACCAGCTGCCAAGGTGCCTGAGCTGCTGTGTAAAGACAGGACCAATTAACCCGGAGGCTTCCCAGTCAAGGCCACACAGCTCCCTCGAAGAGTCCTACCTTCAGAGGCAGCACCTCCTTGTTTATAGAAAAAAAGGAAGCCATGGCTTTAGTCCAGGAACAAAGACCAGCTACATTCCCACACACACGTTTGGCGGTCTCAATGTTGTAGTCGGCCATTTCAAAGTAAGGATTCAAAAATTCTATCACTTCTTCATTGATCGTGTCTTTGGGGAATTGCTGTGGAAGGAGAGAGAGTAAATTGTGTCAGAATACTTATTCCCTGGGTATATCCAAACTCACATTCTGTGTTCAGCGTAACTGGAACTAGTAAGCTGGATGAATGGGTATGGCTTTTGTCAGGGTCTCGGGGTATTGGATGAAAGTCTTACAGCTGAAAGCAGTGTGGAGTGATTGCAGAAGTCTGTCAGCATGCACTCTGTTCTGGCAGTGCGGACACCAGCAAAAGAGTAAAGGATTTAGGTGGTGAACACTAATAGAGTTACTAGAATTTCAAAAGCAATAAAAATTTCTTTCCATTAATCCTAAATAGGTGAATTACAAACCCATAATATCAGCAATGAGAAACAAACACACGCAGCTGTATTCAGGCTAAGGACAGATAGATTTAGCATTTATCAGCAACTAAATGCTTAATAGATCCCAACAGAAGTCCTGTGGAGCTCACGTGAAATGTGAGAACAATAATGAGGACACTGCACCTTGAGAATGATGAATTGAATTTTGATCATACAACTATTACAAATATGAGAAAATTATTATTTCCTGGAGAAATATAAGTTTAAAACACAGCAGAAATGGATGTAGAATGCCTTCCTGCATCCATAAAGGAAATCCAGCCAAAGATGAAATTGGATGTTTAAAAGATGGTTTTCCTCTTCTAAAAGGATGATTGTTTTCCAAGTAGAAATAAATAAAAAAAATTCATGCAACTAATAATTGCATGAAATAAACCTTCACAGAACCTGGATAGCAGAGCAGAACCCCTCTCTTTTAGACCTTGCTTGTCACAAGTCTCTTTTGTGAGACTTAGAAAACAGTGCGGGCAGAGCTCCCTTAAGCAGGGAGTTCTTCATCATATGCACAAGGGAAAGGTCTGGAGTCACTCACAAAGGGTCTCTACAAAGTCCATTTGCACTGGAGTGTGGCCATACGTGTCTCATGTAGTCTCACATAGTCTCACTGTCACTTGTCCACATACCTGGACAAGTCTACTACTGGTGACTACTACTAATGTCACAAGCTACTCGTTGCCATAGCAGTAGAAGGCACCTTTCAATGTCATAGCTTCAGCAGCCTGAATGATGCTGAATTGAAAGGTGGTACTGAAGTTGCAGCTTGTGAAATGAGCAGGGGTTGGGTATTCCCAATCAGTTGTCTCAAGATCTAAATCTGGGAGATAAGACAGTATAACTTCTAGAAGGAAATGTAAGAAGATTTGTTCTTCCTCAGGGGAAAGCCAAGACCTAAATGGAACACCAAAAGTGCTATTAAGTAGAATATCAATACAAAGACATATATTCAAATTAAGAATTCATGCTTAGCAAAAGACAGCATTAATAAAGTGAACAATTAAGCCAAGAAGCAACTGGAGAAATCTACAGCATTCATAAAATATTTGAATCCAACAGGCAAACAGCATTAGAAATGGGCTGTGGAAATGGCTCAGTACCTGAGTACTTGCTGCTGTGGAAAAGGATCCTAGTTCCTAACAACCACCTGGTGGCTCACAGCCATCTGCAAGTCCTGTTCCAAATATTAGATTGTTTCTGGTCTCTGTAGGTACCAACACATACATACATACATAATACATACATACAAGCAAACACTCCACTCATACACATAAAGTAAAAGCATCTACAAAACACTCCCATACTGAAGGCTAGGGGAACATTGCAGAAGAGGGCAAGAGATATTGTGAGAAGAAAAAGAAGCAAAAAGTTTTCTGTGAGATCATATCTCCTCAGAATGCCAGACACTACACCCATAAAGTCTTACCCACATGAACGCTCAAATGTGAGCTAAGCAAGGACACCAATAAATGTGCTAAAGTAGACAGGGAAAAAACACCATAAGGTCTCAACACTGCATGAAGAACTACAGGCAACTAAGGGCTGAGAGGGCGAGGAACAGTCTTCCTGGGGGAAGATCATTCCAATTTCTTATCCAATACTAAATGGTTAGCCTGAAAACAGATAACACTATACAGACTGAGCAAGTTAATGTTTAGGGATATATGTGTATATTATACATATATGCGTGTAAATTAATGAAAATAAGATTGTGAACTTGAAGGAGAGCAAGGAGGGGTCAACGAGAGGGTTTGGAGGGAAGAAAGGGAATGGGGAGATGATGAAATTATAAGTTCAAAAAAAAAAGAAATAAAGAGAGAGAAGGGTCCAAATACTCACTTAACACAGAAATTCCTGAAAGGTTCACAGACACCAAGAGATTTTCAGCATCAATAGTTGTCAGTGAGATGCAAACTAGTCCCATAACAGAAAGAAGCCGCTACCATCAGACACACAAGGATAGTAAAGAGCGGGAAATAAGGAGGATGTGGAGCGCAGCACGGGCTGAGTGTGGAAAACGGCGGGGCTTTTTAAAAACTCTTTTGCACCGTCTACAAAAATGAATTAAAATGTATAATCTATGACTCAGAAATCTTACTCCTGAAAATATGACAGACAGAAATACATCCATACAGCCCCCAAATATCCTGTACATCAGTACAGACAGCAGATTCATTTGTAATAGCCAAAACTTAGTAACAACCCCAAGGATTGTTTTTACTACAACGATCAGGTAGACAAATGGAAGCAACTTCCAAAGGGTCTTATGGAAAATGATGGTAAACATTCAGAAAATGAAGCACTGATTGATAAGCCTATTTAAAGCCTGTTGCATACACTCTCAATTAAACAGTTTTATTTAAAATAAAGGCAGACTATGGTCAGAACTCAGTTTTACTGACTCTCCAGGGCTTCCTATCACCTACAATTTGTAGGTCATTGGTGCTCACAGCACCTGCATGGTGTATTGTTACAGAAGGCCATGATTATAAGAAATAATACCTTCTTATTTCTGTGCCACCAGCATCATTTTTGGAGTTTGAAACCGGTCTTTCAGGGAGTAATTATACTACGCAAAGACTAATAGCCAATGTCTTTGCTTCTTTCTTATTTTCCTTCTCCAAATAAAATCTAATTATCATAGCCTTACCACACAGCACTGAACATTCATATACTGGAAAACTCTAACTAAAAAGGAATGGAAAGTTGCCTTTTGCCACGACAGAAATAAATCTCACCTATACAGTGAATGAAGGTCAAAGCAAGGCTTCGTTTTTGACTTTGCATGTGTTAATTTCCACACAGACAATGAAGATGAATAGGAGAAAATAATAATAGTGACTTTATGTCAGGTAACTGACTGGGTTTAAACATGAGAGATATTCTAAATATATGTAGTTTGCTTTTAGTGATGATTAACTAATAGGTATATACACATTCATCAAGTGATTTACTTAAAATGTGTACATTAAAAATACAACAAAATTTAAAAAAGACAAATTAGTCCTCCAATAGTATTGCTGTGGACATTAAATTGCAAATATGAACACAGAGTGGATCCTTGATTTCTATAGACTCCAAAGACAAACCCAAAATATTCATGAGAAATACCATGTCTGTACTAAACATGTACAGACTTCTTTCTCGTCATTTTCCCCTAAGCAATACATCATAACAAACTGGACATGGTGGCACATGGTTGTATTCCAGCCCTGGAGAGACTGAGGCAGGAAGATCATGAGTTCAAGTAGGCTATAGAGTGAGATATAGATCATCTAACAACAAGGGCTGAATGTATAGCAACCATCTATGTGACATTTACACTGTCACATAGGATCATAAATAATCTAGCAGTCATTTGCAGCATACCAGAGGCTATGCAAGGGTATATACAAAGCCTATGTCATTTTACATAAGGAACCTGAGCATCCTCACCTTTCTGTGTCCACCGAGAGTCCTGAAAATGGTGAGAGATAACTGCATTTGTATTTATATTCAGTCAGTACCTACATCTACTTAGTCTCATTAGAACAACTTGATCACTTTTTTTGTAGTATGCGTGTCAACATAGCTGAACATACCCAGAAAAGATCTCACACTCATGCCTTACTTTGAAAGAGAAAATTCTACTACAAGAGTATTCACATGCTTCTTCAAATTACATATGTAGAATGAGTTACTTTTAGAAATGAATTCTATCAAAAGATTCAACCAACTGGGTCCCCCTCCTTGTCCATTAGCGCTGAAAGGCCAACCTGTAGGTTCTGGAGAAAGTTCCCTGCCGTCATCAGTTTTAAAGATTCCTGCCAGGAAGGCACGGTGCAGCTTTTTTCCAGGTCAGTTTTCACTGGGTTGACCTTCCTCTGAAACAGCAGCAGCACACAGTCCATGATCCGCATGATGAGGTGAGGGGGTCTGCCCAGTGTGCGCACTGTGGCGATGTCGGAGGGCTTGATGGTCTGCAGGATAGGAGGGGGGAGCATCCGAGCTTAGATAAGCAATTCAAGCAAGCTGTCATGAATACATGCTACTATTTCAGCAGAGGACAGATAATGCTTTTAAACTAAGAATCACTAGGTATAGATGCACACTTATACCCAAAGAAATGAATGTCCTACAAAGTCAAAATTCTTTACAAATTTTTATAATTTTTGTTTTTGAATTAGCTTAAAAACCTGCAAAGTTTCATTTTTCTGTTCTAAGCTATTTTGTTTTTCCTTGTCTAACGGGAGTGTGTGAGCCAGTGCAGGTGTCCCTCTAGACTCCTCTAGAGCTAGAATTGAGAAGTTATGATCCACCCAATGGGTGCAATCGCAATGGAAAGGAGTCTTTTACAAGAACAGCACCTGCTCTAAACCACTGAGCCATTTCTTCACACCCTAGTTACAGGTTCCTTAATGGCACTTTCCACATATACTGCACTTTGGTTGACCCTTGCCATTCCTAGCTCCCTCCTCTCCCCAACTCTTCCTGTCCCCCTCTTGAACATCCACACACCCAGCAATCCACCTCCCACATTCATATAACACATGTTCCATCAACTCCCCACTTTATTCCCTAAAAACCTCAGTTTTTAATACGTGAAATTGGAAATGTTTGTATTTAGTGAGATAGCCCGGGCTTAGAAAGGCCCATACTGTATATTCATGTGGGCCTGGGGTGCGCAAAGGCCAAGTTTTTACAGTTCTAACGAGCAGTAAGAGGAGAGAAATGTTGGTCAGCAGATAAGGAGTTGTGACTTCCCTAAAAGCATACAGACTTCGTGTTTTCTTTTTAAGTACTCTAAAACAAGATACTCAGCACTTAAGTAGTTATCAGGATTTGGAGTGAGGGAAAAAATACTGTATTCGCTGTGGCTTTTGGCTCGTTAGCTATGTAGGTCAAGAATCTGCCTCTCTCTAACGCAATGCAGGCTGTCACAGTGGACTGACACCAGAGGGTAGCCTTGGGGCTGACAGATTAAATAATTAGAGGTTTCTTAGCTGGAGCTGACCTTTAAATGAAGGGACTTGGGCAATCCGCATTTCACACAGATCTCAGGAAGAATTCTATTCCAATTCTAGCACAGATATTCTTGTGCAGCAAATTACTTAGCAATCAGACTATTTTTGCTTGGTAACACTGACCCCCCCCCGAACTTTTTATGTAATCGGTATTAGGGAAAAGACGAGTCTAACACAGGCTTACTTTGAGGACACACAATGCACACACCTGTGTGCCTGTGTCTTAAATGCTTCCGTCTCACCTACAGTCCCTGTCAGAAGAAGAACTTCCTCTGAAGATGAAGGACCCACTCACACTGAAGTTGGTGGTTCGCTGTGAAGAGATGGGTTTCAACCTACCAGCATTTCTGACAGTTAAGCAGCCAGAAAAGAAGGGATATTAAAAACATTTGACAATGTGAAAATAAGATGCCAACTCTTAACTCTTAGGGAAATACTGGCCTTCTTTTTTAAAAACAATACCTGAGAAGCTAAGATCTAGTCCTATGATTGCAGGTACCCTGAATGCAACATGGGTTTAAAGTTCCAGCTCCGTGCCCTTCGTATCCTCCCTATGCTGATCAAAGACTCTCTCATTACAGCCAAAGTGATATAATTGTGGGACAGGAAAGTCAGCCATGTTCACAGATCTTAGGAGCTAAAGACCCAGGAGAGCTTGAAGGATGGAGGAGGATAAGTTAGCCAAAACACAGGAAAGTGAGAAAAAATGAGAGAACACACTTTCAAGGCAAGTATAGTAAAGAAAGCCAGAGAAAAAGAGATGTCAATATCTTTATTATATCTCAATAGACAAGAAAAGCATGTAACATTTGCTATTGCTGTTCATGATACTGGGAATTAAGACAAAAACGTCATGTATTCCAAGCAAGTACTCTATGGCTAAACTATACCATTGGGTCAGAAATGCCTAAAGAAAATAAACACCCTAAAGACTTGGATTTAAAAGGATTTGGAAATTTCTCAATCACCATACTAAGAAAGTGGTAAGGGAACAGACTCTCATTATCAAGAAATGATCCATGCCCAACTGAGGTCATATAACTTAAGTTAGCAGTATACAGCATAATTCTGGGGTTTTTTTCATTCATTTCTAAGCCAAGGATCAATAGCTTAAGGGAATAGATGAATCAACATAAATTAAAAGTAATCTTTAAAAATGAATCCTACATCGATCCTTCATCATTAACCTTCCCTATAATTCATTGTCTAGCTCACGGAACATAGTATATTTCTCAAAATATCACCTCCTTTTTTCATTTCAGGGGAAAAAAATTCTGGTATGGCCACACCATTGCACTGCCTGGGTTGGAAGCCATCCTGCCTCTGTCATTAATGGGCCACATTCAATCAGCAGTCTCTATTCAGATGATTCACAAACAGACTCAGGAAGCCTCATCTCACAGACCACACGCTTCAAAGTCCTCAGTGAGTCAGGGAACGTTTTGAAAACGTCATGCAACTTTTTCACTATCACATGGGCTATTAATGAAAAGGTTGAAGTAACAACCCAAGACTCTTGGCTGCTCCTCTGTGATGGGGCAAATGAGCCCGAGATGTTAATCTGTCTCTGTGAGGTCTACAGGGATGAGGGTTTCTGCAGCTAGAGCTTTGGTCTAGCCCACATCACTTCCCCCAGACGCACCTGCAGCGCAGCTTCTGCTTCTTCTAGAGCCGGCTTTGCTGCCTCTAGTTTCTCTTCGGCAATGGCTTTATCCTTCGAGATGCTGTCTACAATGGCTTGGGCTTTGTCCTTCACCTTTTGGACCTCAGCCTTGACCTTCTCAGCGGCCTGTGCTTTCAGTGTGACTTCCTTTAAGACCTAATTGAATAGGGGAAAAAAATCATCTAACTTTCTTTGCCTTGGTGTACTGATTTTGTCTGTTTGTTCAATTTTCATACAGAAAATCAATTGTTTACTGTGACAGAAATACACCTCTGCAAGCCCACAGCCATCCACCTACTGTGTCAGCTTTGTCGTTGGCCACCTGTAGCTCCTTTTCTTTCACTTCCAGTTCTCTGCTCAGGGCTGCGACCGACTCTGAAGCTTCTTTCAGCTTTTCCAATCCAGTATTCATTCTGGGGTTGAAAAGTCCAAGCCAGCAACATTAAAATGTGTATCAATTTCCCTTGTTTGCAAGTGCTACTTCACTAGTAAGAGCGGTGGGGTCATATTTAAAGAATGAGACTACATAATAAAGAAAACCTAAGAGGGCCTCACCGAGGACGTGCATTTAGGTTTAGCTCCGCACTCACAGGCGCATGCTCTTAATCAACCACATATAGGAAGCACATGCACCAAAACATGTACCCAGACGAGGAACAACCACAATCCAGGCTGTGTACCCAGGACCTAATAACAATACATACGCATCAAAGGTCCAAAGCCCGTGTCAGTGGAAGGAAAATAACTTGCGTTTTTCAAAATAGTCCAATGAAATTAAAAGAAGAAAGATTTGCACTCAAAAAGTAAAATAAGATTTAAAGGGGAGTAGGCATGAACTAGCTACCTGCATAGACCTGCAATAATATTCTCTACAAAATGAGAGACCTTGGAGTCATTTAGTCATCCGCTCTTGGATCCTTTATGTATAATCTCGTCTCCTACCCAAGGAGCCCTCACATGGTAATCTTAACGAGTTCTGACCCCTTTCTGGGATAAAATGTGAATATTTGCATTCCAACTCCAGCAACAGAGGATATTCACATTGCAGTGACCATAACCCTCAACCCAACTCTTCTACCCTGGTCACGTGGGGGATTGAGAGGCAAAGGATAACAGACCGCAGGATGGGAGTCTCTATTCCCATCTTCCTTCCACATCTATTACATAATTAGGTCAATCAATATCATAAAAGTGGCAGTGGAAATTTAATCACATCAGGCAATAACAATAAAGTCTCCAGGGGGCCAGAATTGTCCTCCACAGGAATCTAGAAGAAGGTTCCCAACCTCAGCACTAGTGACTTTGGGCTCGATGATCTTTGCTCAGGGGGCTGCCCTGGCCTCTCTCCTTTGATGATATAACATTATGAAAACATCTCTTCCATTCTAAGAGACTGGAACTTTTGCTGAACCTCACAGTCAGGGTTAATAATACCCCTTGAGGTCACTTAAGACTGATATCCTACTGGGTAGTCTGCCTGTTTGTTTAACCTGCCTTTAAGCAAAATTTAACAACAAACCTTCCTTATCTTAGATTTTGCATTTAATCAACTTTTACAATCTAAACTAGGGCATAGCTTTAATCTTAAGATATATACTTTTCTATGCCCCTGAACCACAGAGGAATGCATGTGTGTATCTGTGTTATGGTAACAAATGCTGAAAGCAGATAATATTTTGAAAGCAACACTAAATATTCACCATAAATGCTGGAAACAACATACAGATTTATTTTATAGTATTTATTTGTATGTTATCTGGGTCAGTTGGAGTCAGTTGGAATCAGTGACTTAATGCAACAGAAACCCTATTAAAGATTTCTGCAAAGTATCTCACATTCCTTCCCCCATTTGATTCTCCCTGTGCTATTCAATAAACACAGAGTGAAAACCCTTTGTTAGAGAAAATCATGGACACAGGGACAGACAAGAACACTCAGGCAGGCACAGATTCAGACTCAAATAGCAGATAGATTACAGGCAAGAGAGACAATGGGAGACACAAGGAACAAAGTAGAGAATTCAAGTCTGAGTTCGCTATATTTTGACCAAATTACTACAAGGAGAAATGTTTTGGATTTTTGTTTGTTTGGTTGGTTGCTTGGTTTTTGTTTTTATGCAACACTGATGCATTTTTGGGACACTGAGGCTATTATTAATGCATCTGAATTGATGCAGTTTGGTGACCCATGCGAGGAATGTGTTTAAACTGATGCACTGTCTTTTAGATGCCAATAGTATTAACCCTACACCACCGTAACTTTAGAACCCCATTGGCGACAGCCAATAATGTCGCTGGTCATTTCAAAATGTATTCATCCAACAGTTTGGCTCAGGGATGACAGCCGGGGCTTCAGGATGACTTTCATTTGACCTTCCCACTCACCTGTTGGCCAGGCTCTGCACCTCTGCATGCTTTTCTCCATATATAAACTTATAGCCCTGAATAAAGGAGAGGTAGGACTTGGGCGTCACGTGTGTAGAGCGCCGGAACCTCTGGAAATAGTCAGCACATTTCTCAGCCACCCCATCCTGAAAGGAGCCCATGCACTGGACCACTTCCTTCCTGACTTCCACACTGCAGTCGATATCATAGGATGAGAGGAAATATTCCGACACTAGGAAGAATAAAGACAACAGTGCGTGATGTGGGCATGCGAACCGTCACTTCCAGAGTTGCCTGACCATGTTTCAGAGACAGTCATTTCCTAGGGCAGCACACAATCTTGTTGCCACATGTTGAAATATCTCCCAGTACTTTGGACCCCAAGCCTAAGAAATCAGCAATTATATTGTGCCTTTCATACATAACACTATAAAAAACTTTAGGCTTATCATCATCCCTTGTTTCCTGGAGTTTGTGTAGAGAAGTCCCCTCTGCACAGGGTCCAGTGGCAGCCAGCCAGTCTTGGGGATTTTAAGGACAAGAGGGTTTAAGCAACAGACACCAGTGCACACCTGCCACTCAGACTATTTATCCTTTTGTTACTTTGGTACGTGTTGATCTTTTAATTCCTTTTGATTCTGGCTACATTAGTCACATGGAAATGTTCAAAGCTACGTTTGTTTATTTTTTGTTTTGCTTGTTTTGCTTTTTAATGATACTCATCTTCCTCTTATAAGCAGTGACTGGAGATTTGTGATCAGGCCTAATTTATAGGATCTTTTAGAGATGCTTGGGTAAAAAGTCTTCTACTTGAGACTTGTACCTTGCCCACAGAGTTTAACAGTGAGTCAATTTCTAAGACACATTTTCCATTAGAAGAACAAGCCAGTTTGGGGGCATGATGGCAAACACCTTAAACCCCAGGGCTGACAAGGCAAAGGCAGGCAGACCTCTTGAGTTCAAGACCAATCTGGTCTACATAAAGAGTTTTGGACTATAGTGAGCCCATGTCTCAAATAAAAACTACCAGAAAGAATGAGCTACAAGGTAAGGTCGAATCTATTGTCATATATGTGCTGTGGTCTCACTGTCTGTCCATCGCTGGCATGGATAGGTGTGAGAGAAATATAAAATACAGTCTTAAGTCCACAGAATTTTTCAAGATTATGCACAATGTACCTGTAAATGATGACGAGGATTTTAAGTATCTTATAAGAAAGAGTCTATATGTATGAGCTGAAAAGAGAAATATGACTACTAGAAGCAGGAGGGAAAGAAAGGGAGTCTAATGAGCCCAGAACTGACAGCACAGACATACACAATACTGGCCTTTCATCACTATGGCCTGAGAAGTAAATTAAGCTCTCAGTGGAAGATAACATTCCCCAAATTGCTTGAAGATAAAATGGACTAAATACTAAAAGGCAATCAATTAAGTTACCTATGACTCATGTTTCCCACATAAGTTAATCAGGTATTGTAAGAAACAGCTCAAATACCAATCAGTTTAAGTCTAGGCATTGGAAACATGGATTCTTATCTACAACAGAATTTTTGCTTTTTTTTTTTTTTTTTGCAATGTTAGGCCTGAAATGTTGAGTGAGGTAATCCAGACCCAGAAAGACAATTGTCATATGTACTTACTCATAAGTGGTTTTTAAACATAAAGCAAAGAAAACCAGCCTACAAATCACAATCCCAGAGAACCTAGACAATAATGAGGACCCTAAGAGAGACATACATGGATCTAATAATCTACATGGGAAGTAGTAAAAGACAAGATCTCCTGAGTAAATTGGGAGAATGGGGACCATGGGAGAGGGTTGAAGGGGAGGGAAGAGGTAGCTAAATGTATAGCTCAATAAAATCAATTTTAAAAAAAGAAAGAAAGCCAGACACAAGCCATGCCTGGAAATATAGAATTGAAGTCCTAGCTACTCAGTAGGTGGAAGCAGGATTCCAAGTTCAAGTCCAGCTAAGACAATTTAGGAAAATCCTGTCTCAAAATACAAAACAAATGAGTCCTGAGTCCTGGAGCCATGGTTTACTTTTAGAACACTAGTCCCCAGTTCATAAAGCAGGAGAATGAGGAAGAGGAGGAAGAGGAAAACAAGGAGGAAGAGGAGGAGGGTTAGACCAGGTTATTAAACTTGAGAATTAAAGGAGGTAATTGATCTTAATACAGTTCTTGACACTAATACAGTTTCAGACACAATGTTCAGTAAACATTAGCTGCCATGTGAAATTCGCTATTTTCAAGATGTCATGGCTGAATTTTTCCATTCTTTTAACATTTTCTGAGCTTGTAAAATATGCCAGGCATTAAAGAAAATAAAAAGACTAGGGAAAAAAAGCACAATCATTTAATGTTTTTTTTTGTTGGCAATATTACCTAGCAAAAATATAAAAGTGGAAAACAGGTTATGTGTCCCTCATTTAAAATGCTTGTTGTAGAACCAATTTTTTTAAGGATACGTAGTTGCTCAAAGTGTTTTAGGTTTCAAGGCATTGGAGATTTTCAGATTAAGAATGCTCAATCTTTATTCTCAAATTTTTTGGCTAGAGATAATTCTAAATTTAAAATTAGTATCCTTAAGACAACTAAAGTAATATTTTTTCTAGAAACCTTGTCATTTAATTTTCTTTGGGTTTATACGTACATGTAGTGTATGTGTGTGTGTGATTTATGTGCAGGTTCACACACTCAAGAACAGTGTAGGGGCTGAGGAGGAGATTGGAGTCCTGCTTTATAACTCTATGTCTCATTCATTTGAGACAGAATCTATCACTGAAGCTGGAGAGACACTGACAACCAGCATGCCCAGGTGGCTCCTTCATCTCCCTCTTCCAAACACACACACATACGATGGTGGTACCTAGGTTTTTAAGTGAATCCTGAGGATTCTCTTAGGTCCTTATCACATAGCAGCAATAAAACCCTTTAGGAGAAAATTCTTCTGGTCAAAAGAATGAAATCTATTGCCTAGGTGGAGACCTGATAGTTCAGATGGGACCAGTTAATCTAAAGATAAGAAGGTGCATCCATCTTAAGCCTTGGTAAAGGAGAGGAGGAATAATTAGTCCTTTAACTAGATGATGTAGTTTTTCTTCCCACAACCCCCAGCCCTGGGTCACAGCCACACAACTCCATAAATCTGCCTGATTTTCTAAAGTACCCAGAAGTGTGACTTCTCCCTTTCTTCTTCCCATCTCTTCTCTAAGTATGTTTTTCCTAACATTCCAGGCTCTGCCAACATCTTCAGCTTCCTAACTCTTTCTTTGAAGTCCCCCTTTAGTTTTCTTTTAATAGTTAATGAAATTGTCTGTAAGATTCTGTTTGAGTCCATTCGTAAGTTTTTATTAATGAGACTAAGATCCGCAAGAGGAGAGCCAGATTTTCCCTGTATCATTTATACTCTTAAAGCAAGTTCCCATAGCCACTGAGTCATCTTAAAGCCCAAACTTTCAAAATACAATAAATATCAACCTAATCTCCGTGTGTATTACAATATCTGTTGTGTGCTTATATAAAATACCTATGCTTCAAATACCTGTTGATGAAATTCTTCCAAAATATTGTAAGGTAAGGTATTATTAAGTGTTTAATCATTGAATTCCAAAGCAAAATTTTATATTTTTCAACAAGAAATGAATCATTGTAATTATTTTACCTGTTACTAGAACTTATATGACATTTAATATCCAGAGAGTATGCAAGTTATAAACATAACTAAACTTATTTGAAGCAATCAACTCAAAAGTTTACCGGCTATCAAAGTTTCAAACTATTTCAATGTCAGTGTATTAAATATAGGTGTTATTGACAAAAGAAGGTCAAGAAAGGGGGAGGTTTTAAAAGTAATTTTAAAATTTGATAACGTAAAATTATCAAAGGATATGATTGGGCCTTGACTAGCTTAAGTACTTGAATAAACAAGATGGGTGATGAGTTGTAGAAGGTTTAAAGAACAACAGGACATTTCTATAGACAGGAGAGATGACACATCAGAATAAAGAAAGATTATGAACAAATTAAGGCAAAATGAAGGGAAGAGGATGAGTGTTAAGGTGGCCTGATTTATTCATCAACATCATATCATACAAGGACAGTTGCTGAAATTGTCAACAAGGAAACATCATCCTTGGCATTGTGGGGTATCCCCCCCCCATAAGACTAATAAGTACAACTCAACAAACACCCAACTAAGTATAAATCACAAACCAAACCGTAACCAAGGCAAAGCCTTGGAGTATCATTGGAAAACTGAAGTCACTGGATATTTAATCAAAGAGACATAAAATGGAAGGCTTCACTCTCTGGAAACCACACTTTAGAAAAAACAAACTACCAAGTTAAAAAGAGTAACGTCTTACACAAAACACCTCCAACACTGGGCAGAAGTTGTTCGGCCCAGTGCAGAGATACCTGGTAGCAGAGAAAGTAAATGAATAAATAGGAAGTCCCTGTGAGCGAGAACACATGACAGAGTTATTTCCACCACACTAACCGGCAACTAAAGCATCCTTGGGCCATCGGCTGAACCAGTCAATTGTGCATCCTGAAATGAGGGCAGGGAACTTCAAAGCTCGATTGCGAAACTTCTCCCCAACGGGTGAAAAGCAGAGCACAATGTGAAGATTCCCTCTGACCCTGCTCATGAAATACTCATACAGGTTGTCATTAGTGGGAGGACGCTTGGGGTGCTCCTTTTTCATGACTGAAGTCAGGTCACTGCTAATTTCATCAATTTCATCTCGAGCAAATAAGTTGGAGACCTCAGAAAGAAACACAAGTATATAAATTCAGTATATACACATGAAACCACCAAAATATGTGCTCAAAAGATCCAAGATTTTTTTTTCTCCACTTGTGCTCTTAAGTTCAACTTTTTAAAATGAACTTAAAATTTTCAAGATGAAAGACATCACGCCTTAATGCACTTAGATGATTCTGTGACTAACCGCAAAGCCACCTAACTAGGAAGAGGTGAATGGCCACGCGAAAAGCCCAGCCTCCTGAACCTCCCTCCCACTCAGTTCATTTTTCATTTCACTGTTTTTAAATGCCTGGTTACACATCTTACTGGGAGTTTCATTCTTTAAAGACCGAATGGAAAAAGCCATCCTCCCTGATGATTGCCAGATTCCTACAAACATTAACTCAAATTTCTAAAGAAAGACAAAAAAATGAAGCTTTCTACATTGAAAGGAATCTAGAGAGGCAAAGGTACAATGATAACTGAGCTCCTACCTCTCCTGATGATAGAACGTTGTTCATGTATTCCAAAAATGACTCGTCTTTAATATCGTTGTCTGTGAAAATGAATGTGACTCCTTTGCCTTGCTGGCCAGCAGTCCTGTATAGACCCTTCAGGTCTTCCATCAGATTTGCTGTGTTGTAGGATCTGAAGAACCATGATCATGTGTCAGACAGTAAATTATTCCCATAAGAAGGCAAGAGCCATATAGTATATAAGCAACCCAACCATGCTAGTTTTATTTCATCATATGGAGACATACTATCAATGAGTGTGAGTTAACTGGTCCTTTAACTTCATATTCCACAGATATCGTAGTTAGTGTTTGGGTACACAAAGAACATCCCCCAATGGATTGTTAAGCCTGAAGTAAACACAATTTAACACAAGCAAGTACTGTTGGCATGCATATATATCATGTGTCTGTATACAGTGACCAGTTTGAAAATGCATGTTGACAGGGGTAATATTTGTTGGATATAATGATTAGAAGATTTATAAAAAACTAAGCACCCATCTGCAAAGGACATATTAGAAATTGCCTCATAGACTGACTGAACAAACTAGACTAAATTGATTCAAGCTTTCATGATATTGGAAAGAAAAGCCAAATCCTGACCCACAGAGCCCCTCTCATCTCTCACAATCACTATTATCCTCACATCTTTGGATTCCACATAAAGGAGTTAGTTTTGAAGCAATCAGTACATTGTATCAGACTTGCTGGGAACATTTGAAATACGCCCTACCATAAACCTCCTTTCACTCCCCAAAGCAATCCTCAGATGAAAATCATCCTATAATCAAGAAATGCTAGAGCAGTCGCCACACAGAGTAGTATAGTACTGCCAAGAGTAGAAAAACAACAATACATTTCTGGAGATTTAGATGTATTAAATTATTTTCTCTGTGTGTGTATGTGTGCGTATGTGTATGTATGTGCATATATGTGTGTATGTGAGTGTGATGTGTATATGTGTGTGTGATGTGTGTATGAATGCGTGCATGTATGTGTGTGATTAAAAACAGAACTAGGAGAACAAGATAAAATAGCCACTTCATCTTATTTTTAAGATTATTAATAAATAACACCTAAACTTTTAATATCCATTTTTAATAACTATAAACTAAATCTACAGTCATAGTCCTAGTGATGGTTTTTATTGCTGTGATAAAAAAAATGTGACCAAAGCAGGTCAGGAATGGAAACAGAAGCCTTGGAGGAATTTTGCTTACAAGCTTGCTCCACATGGCTTGTCCAGCCTGCTTTTAAACAACATCCAGCACTTCCCGCACACGGGTGGCACCATCCACAGTAGGCTGGTCCCTCCCACATCAGTTAAGAAAATGCTCTATAGACTTGCCTACAAGCAGGCAGGTGGAGGCATTTTCTCAATTGAGGTTCTTCTTCCCAAACAACTCAAGCTTGTGTCAAATTGACATAAAATTAAACAGGACAAACAGATAGCAATAGTTTTAGAAGACTTCTCAAGAAACCAGGGCTAAGTGATCATAAAACAAAACTATTTTAAAGACTCGGTCTTCCCTTTAAAAAGAGGGGCTGGGAAGACATCACCATCAGTAAAGTGCTTATAGATAAATGTAACAGGAGCTGAGCTTCATCCCCCAGAGCCCATGTTTAAAATGAAAATGAGAAGAGTGGGTGCAGAACTCAGGAGACAGACTTGGGAGCTCTGTCACTTGCTGGCCACATGTCTTGCTGAACTGACAGCCTCTGGGTTTGTGAGAAAAATCCATCTCCAAAATCTAAGAACGAAAGCATTGAGGAAGATGCCAAAAACTGACCACTGGTCTCCAATGGGAACACACACACAAGAGCGAATGAGAGAGAATGCAAATTTTATCTCATCCAGCTTCTTGACTAAAAGGGGGAAATTACTGTCCTCTAATATGACCAATAGCTGTGCATTCCAATTGGGAGGCTGCTTAGGCTAGCCTTGGCCACACATCTGCAGCTTATGGAATTAAGTAGCGTCTCTAAGGCTAAGAGAAGGTGAAGAAGACCTTGCCTTTCCTCTCATTGGTAATGGATCATTTTCAGCGTGACGTGCAGAGGAACCAATTTGTCACTGTGAGAGTTGAAGGTGTTTACTGAGCCATTGGGTTGCAGTAGGAGTTACACTTGACTAGACACCTGGATTGATTGCAAATGCTGCAGTGCAATCAATTCCCCTACACTGTCTGATGTCAAGCAATTCTCAGGCTCTCTGAACCCAACTGCAAGATGAACTATTGCTGCCTGACCTCCTAACATACTTCTTTTGAAAATTTGATTAGCTTGGATATGCAAAAATGATTTTAAAACAGTGAAATTTTATGCTAATGTTGATGACAAATGTATGGATCAAATCTTTTTCCTGTGCAGGTTATCTGCTTCCCTAACTTGGCTTCTACACATGAACTAGAATCGCACACATGGTAACCAGGGCTATTTCTGTCATCCTACTACACGTATTAAACAGTAATCTTTGGATTTATTCTGCAAGGAGGGTCCTATAATTCAGACCAAGTACGACAACCTTAGCTTGAATAACAGGATCTCCAACTCTAATATTTAATAACATTCAGCCTCCATGCTAGCAGGTATAAATGGGTCTCCCTCAAAGAGACAGGCCAGTGGCATGGTTCATGCGGATGTCAAATGAGCAGGACTTCCTACACCCCATGTCTGAATTAACTGCTAATGATTTCACCTCAACTGAACTCCCCAAGCTGGCTTTATGAAACTTCGTTAGACTTCTGTGAGTCACCTCTGCTTATCTCTTCATGTTAACTCTTCTCTTACTAATTCTTTCTACCTATAACACACATACACATGCACACCTGACACAAGTCACCTGGAATATATATATAACCAAGAAGAGCTCTAGATTGCTAATAATGTCCTAGATTTCCATCCTCCTTCATTTCTCCCTTCTCACTGCCACTCCTCCTGGTAATATTATGTCTTGTCTAGACCCCTAAGATAGCTTTATAACTGTATCAGTTTTGTTCTTTCCATCCATTTGCTACACACACACACACACACACACACACACACACACACACACACACACCTTTACTGGTAACCCATGAGTGCTTTCCTATTACTCTCTGGTGATATATCAATTCCTTACTGTACCTTCAAATGTCTCCATGCATTCCCATTTGTCACCTCACATTCTACACTCAGCCATATTTAATTCCTCCAGGCCAGGGGTCAAAAGTAATTTGCCTTAATGCTAACTTCAAAGAACCAATGCTTTTGCCTGGGAACTCCCAAACTCTTTTTCTTCTACAATTCCTATTCATATGCTGCTGTAGAAACTCCTTCAGTAATCTTTTTTAAGATATAAGCCCACTTGGGCATGGCCTCTTATACTATAAAAGCTGACATAAAGTGTATGCTCACCCTCTCTCCTAGCTTCTGCATTCAGTTCCTGTTCCCCATTGATGCAGAGGACTGTGATCTATGAGACTACACCTAAATAAATAACACTTTATTATATTCAATTCTGAGCTAGTGAGGGAATATTTTATAACTTCCATCTTCATCTGGTAACCACATGAATCCCAATTCCACACCTACAGGTATAGGCCAAAAAGGGCCCGAAAGTTCTGTGTCCCAAAAGGTCTTCCACTCCCACCCTCCTGGTTTAATTTCTCCTACTAAGCAGTCTTTTGCCAAACCCCACCACACCACAGCAGAGCTTCCGTGTGGTGACTTGGCAATTTTCCAGGCTCACACAGGCTTCCCCTTGTATTCCCCTGGGCAGTGTTCAGTATCTACTCAATATTCAACAACTACTTTAGGGTTTTAGGTAGAAAATTTTCATCTGTTTTTCATTATATTAATATTGCTGAACTCTGCATTAATACTTATGATATATAAATGACTTCTAAAAGATACAAAGGATACACTTAATGCTCATACTACATAAAACATAAACACAAAGAAGCATTTGGTGATCTGTAGTGAGAGCCTGGGCTGTTTCAAAGGCAGGTTACTAACAGGAAACATTCTGGTCGATGACAAAGGTTGAAAGGGGAAGACGTGTCAGTATTCAAGGAGGAAAAGCATTGTGAAAACTATTGTGATTCTTGGCGTACATAAGAAAATGCATTCTTAACTGCTGGTGACCTCTGAGAACCTTTCTTCAAAATCCATTTCAGGGTAACATAAAAGCTCTTACCTTGTCAGAGTGATCTGGAAAGAGGTATAGCCAGCAATGAATGAAGCCAACCTTGTCAGGCTCTGTTTTCCTGATCCGCCCACACCAACCAGGAGGGCATTTCCCCGAGGAGTGCGAATGACTCGAGAGATCTATAACAAAATGTAGAAAAGACTCACATCTTCCAACATGTAAATTCACCATTATATTATGCACTTGATTTAAAAGTGAGGCCAAATGCAAGTAATAACTGATGGGAGAGGGAGAATTAGCCTCTCCCTGGAATGAGACCTCTTAAGGGTTATGTGATGGAAAGTGGTCAGCCCTGAAATCTCACACACACACACACACACACACACACAAACACACACACACACACACGGATTTAGCATCTTGTATTTGTGTGTTTATATGTGTAATAATAATCAAAAAGAGGCTGTTGATTTGAAACATTGGAAAGAGTAGGAGAGTACCTGGGAGGGATATAGGGAAGGAAAGGAAAATGATATGATTCAATTTTAACTAAAAATGTATTTTAAAAGTAATAAATAATTTTTAAGGCAAAATAGTCATTTGGAAGACAAAGATGACTCGAGGTCAGAATAGAGAGCCATACTGCTTAAGGGAATGGAGCACTTCTGAACCACAGCACTTGGGTTGCACCACCAGGTAGCAACTGTGGGGTGTGCCCTGAAGATCACACAAGGTACTGACTGTTTCTGACTGTGGCTGGCTCTATTTACAAGGAGAAAACTAAAGGAGACTTTCAGATGCCCTTTTAGTATGTGCAATCTAAGGCAGCATGCTAGGAAAGACAGCAGAAATGTTAGAGCAATGCCTGTCCTCAGAACCCACAGCAAGCCACCGACCACATACAATCCACATTGAAAATGCTTAGCTTAAATCAAAGGGAAGAAACCTACCTAAGAATAACAGCGACGATGGAAGGAAAATGTGTGTAAACATCCGCTCTTTGACAAGATGATGATACACAAGGCTTCTACTAAGAAGTGATGAAACATGGATCTGGAGTCTATACCACCCTGCCCAGTAGACAGAGACCATCCCCAGATTCCCTCTTTGCAGTAGCTCATTAACTTAGCTTTCCTAGTATGGAATGATGGACTCCCATCTGACTTCCTGCTCCTTCTAGAGAGGAAGCATCATAGAACTCTCCAGGATCATTTTACTCTGTGTGTTATTTCCCTCTTAAAATACACACTTTCTAGATTATTGCTATAAAAATTGCTTTTCTAAGTCCAACAACGTAAGAGGTGAGGGCTGAAGATACATTCCCTCTAACTCTGGCTAGGATCCCTGGGGCTTTGCATCCTGAAAAGATTTTACTAAGCATCCTTCCTCAAAATATTCTTCTATTAGCTCAGCATGTTCCATTTCTACTTGGAATACCACTGGGTTTGCAGTTAATCTACAAAATTAGAACATGTGAAAAAAGAGACTATGCTGCCTGCCTCTATATGGACCTAGAACCTGACGAGGGATGTGTGCTTCAGTGTCCCCAGATTTCTCCTCTCAACCTGTCTCTGTAACTCGCTAGCCATGGGTAGAGTGAGCTACCATGTGTCTCCCCATACCATACCTTGGTGTAACTCAAAATGCCAAAACAAGACAATTGAGGAGCAACCATAACCACATTAGGACCTTCTGACTTCCCTCACTTGCCACTTTACAATGACAATCCTGTCACTTTGTTTGATATGTATGAATATATTAGAGGCTTATGTAAATTTTATATATTTAGTTTTAAGAAATCTTCACTGTATTTTTAGCTAGAATTGACTAAGGTATTAAATTAACATCTTCATTCCAGTTTCTGGCACAGGATACATCATCATAACATTAGAAAGATGGGCATATATATGAACAAGCAAATAAAATGTGTTAATGCTAAAGGGGAAATGAAACACATATAATCTTGTTAAAAATCGAAGATAATAAGAGAAAGAGCATTCAAGGGAGACCCTTAAATGGGGCTCATTTTTCCAAGGTGTGAACTAAGATGAAGGTGTTCATGTTTTGATTTCTTTAGCAAAACTGTAAAAATCAATGATGCCCATTGTGCCCTATGGCACTCAGGTTCCACAGGGGAGAGAGACCTGAGAGAAGGAAAGGTGAGAATGTCTGAGAGAGACATCAATGACAACAAGGGGAACAGGAAACTCCAGAGAACTCACTGTCTCAGAGAGTCGAGGTCAGGTGTGGGGACTGAATTTAACCTAAGTCTTAAAAGATGGCTACAAGTTTAACAAAGAAGTTGGCTTGTTGGCTGAGCATGGAGGCTTACACCCTTAATTTTATCAAGAGAATAGAGTGATTGAGGCTAGTCTTTGATATATAGTTGACTACAGGGCCAACTGAGTTACACAGCAAAGACCATATCTCCAAAAGCAAAACACATGCCAGAGAGGGGAGGAAGTAAGGAATGGAGGGAAGGAGGGAGGGAAGGAGAGAGGGAGGGAGGGGAGGAAAGATGTTCAACAGCAGCTGAGACACAAATTCTCAGAGTCAAAGTCAGCAAAAGGCCTGAAGTAGGGAAATAGAAGGGGACGAGGCTGAAAAGTATTGTTTGGGAGCACACTGGGGGCTTGTTTAAAACTGATAATTTGTCAGCATCTCATATGTGAACATCTTCCAAGTATTTTGTCAGGAAAGATGGAAGTGACTCAAAGGAAGTATGTCTCCACGGAGCTCATAGTGAATAGATACCCACATTAGTGGCTCGGAATTCACACTAATGAGGAGTTCTGGAATCAGTCATGTATAACCACAAAGAGTTCATTTTTTTAAATTATATATTAGGTAAACTGTTGTTCATATGTTGATTGAAATATCAGAACCTAGGTCATGATAAGGCATTGACAATATATATTATATTTTCACACACAAAAAAAGATATATATAATATATCATATATATATCACTTGATAAGCCATTGACAATATATATTATACTTTCACACAAAAAAGATATAATATATATATATATATATATATATATATATATATATATATATATATCACTTTGGCTTGTTTATTGTTTTTGAAATCTGGCAAGGCCTCTATCCGGCAAAAAACTATGGGCAACTAGAGAATGATGAGAGCGGAAGAAATAGTCTTTCTCCGGGAAGCACACACCAACTGGTTATCCAACACCAAAAGGTCAGTCCTGAAAACATAGATACAAGTAATATTATTCAGACTGAACAGATTTATATTAATATCCATATATGTATGTAATAACAAATAATAAAATTAATTAATTAATAAAGAAAGGCCTTGAATTTGAAACAGACCAAAGGGATATACTGGCAGTATTAGAAAAAGGAAAGAGAAGAAAGAAATAATATAAATGTAAGATAATCTCAAATTTTAAAAAATAACATTAATAAAGATACATAGCACAGAGACATAATCTGTGTGTTTTTATGAGTAAGAGAGCTGCACCTCAGATCACAATCCATTTGAATGCAGATTTTACCTCCATCTATCTCTGACTCTGTCATGTACACACACAATACACATAGACACATACACAAGTGTTAAGGAAGAGTCACTCTAGAACACAGTACGGAATGCACAATTTTGTCTCAAATATTCTGGATATGTTTTCCTTGACCAATTCCAAAGCAGCCAGGCTAAATGTTGAGAGCCAAGGGAAATACCCTCAGAGCTGAGGCACTCTGCCTGCAATGGCATACTCAGATGGATAGAGAAAGGTTTGTAATTTGTGTTGTAAAACAGAAGATAAAGCAATCTCACAAGACTAGCAAAAATAAACTCATTATCAGTTTTAGTGATGGGCAATCACAGACCAAACAGCCAGTGTCTTCAGCAGACAGTCACGATGTCACCATTGGCAGGGCTCATTCATTAAACATGAAGTGTTGAGCTTTTTTTTTTTTTTAATTTCCTTACCCTCCCTTTTCTCTAACTATTCAATATGGCAGAAGTTCTACTCTTAATGAAACATTCTACTTTTAACCAACTGTAAGTTTGAAGTTCATGTCACCACTATTATTTATATTAGGATTTGGAAGGACATTGAGTTTCATCATTTAGTCCAGACACGTGTCTCAGATTCTAAGAATTCACATCCCCCATGCTTGGGAGATCCTGTTCTTGAATAGCTCCTCTGCCTTCTCTTTATCTCAGACTTGCCTCAATCCTGCAGAAAAACCGTTGTCCTCATATGGAGAGAATCAAGAGGTGAGCAAACCCCAATTCACAGAAAAGCTCACTGGCTAGGCTCTCAAACCCTGCTGCTCAGGAGCTGTAACAGTTAGAGGAGGAAACTTGCATTTATGAGATCATTCTTCATGCTTAAACCTAGATGATGGAAGACAAGCCCAAATCACCTGTTTTCTAGCTGAAAGGATGTAGGCTGAGAAGTAACTGAAGTCAACAAAGTGAGGAAATTGATGAAATCTGTTGAATGACAACCCTAATGGCATAGATAAATTAGGTCGTATAAGTTTCTAGATATATATTACTTCCAACATTTGAGAAATGATCAGCTCTCTCATATGACAAAGTAGGATTCTACTTCCCTGATGGAATTTATTTTAACAGCATTTTTCACCTTCTCAAGATCAACTCTTTCTGCACTGTTTTGTTTTGATTTAATTTTTACAATTATTAGTTTTGACTATAAAATGCATACAATGGTTAATCTTTATTTTGTAATTTGAATCAATTTATAGCAACCACAGAAATACACCTGTAAGTGTAACGTGGAAGATCTTCTAGATTAGATTAATTGAGATAGAACAACCATCCTAAATCTAGACATCATCATGCCATAGGCTTGGGTCCTATACTGCATAAAAGTTGAAAGCCAGCTAAACACCAGAATTCCTTTCTACCCCCTGCTTCCTGACTACAGACGCAATGTGACCAGCTACCTCAAGTTCTTGATACCATGACAGACTGTATTCCTTTAAACAATTAGCAAAAAAAGAAAGAAATAAATCATCCCTTAAACTAATTTTTATCAGGTATTTGGTCATAGCACCCAGAAGAGCAGATGGTACCACCAATGCATGCAACAAAATTTACTGTCATAACTAATGAAGATGTATAATTTAATATTATTACATATATGTACACTGTTGGGCAACCATTAATACCATCTACTTCCAAATCTCTTTTTTCCTGCAAAGCTAAAACTCTTCCCACTAAACATTGACACTGCATTTCCTTCCCCATCCGTCCTGCTCTCTGGGAATGACTAACCCGAGTACCTAATGTGTGTGAAGCACTGTGGCGTTGCCTGCCTTGCTTACCTCATTTGATGTCCTCTGGGCTTAGGCATTACTTCAAAGGGTTATTTTTTAGGTGATGTAGAAATAAATAGACTTTGTTCTTTGAATGCAAATAAACCACATACATCCTGTGTAGCAAAAAACATTGAGCCAAAAGCTGAATATCAACACTGAATAAAATTTTCACATTGCATATTGGAAATATACATGCACTTATTTAAGCCCATAATGTGTGACATGTTACATTCAGCTTAGAAACTCACTTGGAATGGAACAATGAGTTCACTTTTAAACTGAGTGTTCTCCTAGGAAGTGACACTGAAGGGGATTCAGGGCGAAACCAAGTGTCTGTCGCCTGTGACGCGCGCCTTGCTTAGGCTACTGTACCTTGACTAAGTGGACCATTGCATCTGTGAAGAACACCAGGTCCATGCCAGTGCCACGGATGGTCTCATTATAGAGCTGGAGGAACACACTTAAGCGCTCTCTCAGGTGATCAAGGGATTCGATTGGCTCGTAAAGCTTCTGTATTTCAGCTTCAGGTTCTTCAGATGTTTCCCCTTGGCAAGAGACAGTAAATGTCATCAAATCGCTGAACCTGACCACTGCCCAAATTAGCACACTCAAAGTGCTATAATTTAATGTTAATATTTTTCATCAAAATACAATATTATAATTTTTAAGAAACAAAGGCAGACAATAGAAGAAGTATTAGGATTTTCATAATCATAGGCTTGGAGTTTTTCTGTTATAGAAAGAATCAGTTTCAAATGACATTTTTCATAAAATTTAATGATAATTCACAATTAAACATTTTATGTTAAAGATTATGCTAGAGACATGATCTTTAAGACTATTTAAGATGAAAATCAAAATAAATAGGGACTCAACATTAAAATCTTGAGAGGTCATGATTTTTTTTTCGGAGGAATATTTAGGAGAAATGTAAAGAAAGCCTCTCATAAATGTTCAACTCAAGCTACAGGAAATAAAGTGCTTTGAAGTCACAGGAGGTTAGACATTTCCCTGTGACCCTTGCCCTCTCCCCAAATGGACAGCTTGGCTTTGCTCCCCCAAAACCGCAACCCCTCTAGTCAATCCTGCTCAGAGGGTATGAGACACAAAGGAGTGATAAACACAGGACAGATTCTAGTCATTCTCCAAAGAACATTGCCAGACTCCTGTATGTGCTTGACTTGATTTACAAGAAATGTGCCCACTCCCTTCCAACTGCAGAGAATGAAGAGGTGTCCATTTGTAGTTGTCACTCCGAAACTTTTACAGAATCAGACATTTCATTACCACACAAATCAGAGATGCTGCAGTCATTCTCAACCATTTAGAAGACACAACTACATTAGCCTAGGATGCCTGGTAAGTCAATGATGGCCTTAGCTCCCCCAGCCTTCCAGCTTTTGAGATAGCAGGCTTGTGCCGCCACTTCTTGCTTACGAAGTCTAAAGCTTTATGAGTGGTAGGCAAGCTATATATCTTCCAACTGAGCTATATGCCCAATGCCAACAGCCCTTTAAATATGAAATTTGACCAAAAATACATCCTCAGTTTTAGAAACAGTTTTGAAATGAATAATAATGCTCATTTTAAAACCAGTAAGTTTTGGTTTGAAATTCTGGGCATTGTCTGTTTTCATCGATAAAAATGACAAATTTCTTCTTTTTATGGAACCAACCCCAAAAGGCTGACTCGTGGCACTCATTTCTTGTGTTACATGCGCTGGGTGTCTCATAGAATTCCCATGACCTGGGTAAGGATAATCACTGCCGCTCTTGTTGCCTTTTCCTAGACAGTGACTATGGCCTGCAGTTGTCTACAGATCCCATAGAGAGTACTTTATTGATTCCCCCAATGCCCATGATGGGATAGTCACATTTCTATCTGCAAACAGGAAGACAATGAGGGTCAAAAGACATTCAGCCAATCAATACTGAATCCTTTTCTGTTCCTCTGACAGATTACAAATCCTGGGCATATTCTGCCCTACTGCGTGTCTCTATTCAGTGCTCTATGCAAGCAGGATCAATGTAAAGGTAATTCACCTTTAGGAACTGCAGCCCTGAAAGTGTACAGCTCTTCTACCATCAGCTCTCCCTTTGAGGATCATCTTTTGGAGGACTTCACGCTCCTCCTCGGTAGTTACCTGTAGCTTCCGGTGCATCCCTCAAGAAATCCACAAAATAAGCATCAACTCCACAGTCCACCACCGGTGTTTTCTCTCCACCAAACTCCTCCTCGACCAAACTGACTAAAGCCTTATCAAACCACATCACATCACCTGATGTGGTGAAGCGGTCGGCTATCACACGTTTACACTCATGTTTCCACAGCCTGAGCAGTTCCTGTTGAAGGCATAAATTGAACGCACCATTAATCCCGACTGGGGCACAATTGAGATTTCAAATAAAGATACTATAGAGTTTCATGTCTCTGGCTTTCAGATCAGATACATTTAAAAATACATACAACATGTCCATATTTAATTTTAGTTGATCTTATTCAGGTAAATAAATGGAAATTGAATATGTTCTTTTGTGGTCTTAATTTAAAAAAAATATTCCCAGATTTGAAAACATTACAAATTCATCGAATCAGTCAACAAACTAACTGGTGTTATGTGAAAAGGTCTTTGTTTGTTATTAAATCGGTTGCAATGTTTCTTTTCATGGGCCATTTACAGTGTAATGTACAATGGATGAGAAACTCTTATATGTATGCAATTGAGATCTACAAAGGCATATTTAATTAGCAGAAATAAAGAAAGTTTGTTACAAATATAGATCTGGAATATATGAATGAAAAAATTCAGGGACCAAAATTCACTGGTAGTTGGAAAAACTGATTAGACAACAGTCTGATTCTAGTCCAAGAAAAATATTTACTGAAGTTCATTATTTAGTTTAAAATACTATAAAAATTTCTTACCTTACAAGTCAGATTTTAATACTAATGATAAAAAGGCTATTTAGTTTCCAGAATATAAAAGTTTCTGTTAAGAAAAAGTTTACTATAGCATCAATTGCTAAAATTGTTTGTGTTGACTTAAAATAAGTGACCAGAATAGCTCCTGAAAAATAGCAGATAAGCATCACATTTCCACAATTCCATTAATTTATTAATAACACTAAGAGAAAAAACTCAAGAGCAGGCCAGATGGTTCAGAAAGTAAACACGCTTGCCATGAAAGCTTGATGTCTTCAGTTTGACCGCTGAGACCTATGTCAAAGTGGAAAGAGAGAACCTACTCAACAACGTTACCTTCTGACATGCACATGGGTACCATGGCATGCTTGTCTTTGTGTGTGTGTGTGTGTATGTGTGCGTGTGTGTGTGTGTGTGTGTATGCACGCCAGTGTGTGTGCATATATGTGCATGCACACACCTATACAGGCATAATAACAGTACATTTTAAATTTTATAAATCAACTTGAAATATTCACTATTGCTAAACTCAGTGATAGAGGAAGCCATTACGAGGTTAGAATAAAACCTTGTGCTAGGGAAATTCCCAGTGATCCACAAAGATGACCCCAGTTAAGACTCTTAGCAACAGTGGAGAGGGTGCCTGAACTGGCTTTTTCCTGTAATCAGATTAGTAACTACCTTAATTGACATCATAGAATCTTCCTCCAGTAACAGATGGAAGCCAAGAGAGGGAGGAAGAATTATATGAGGGGGGGGGGTCAAGATTATGATGAGGAAACCTGCAGAGACAGCTAACCTGAGCTCCTGGGAACTCATTGATTCTGGACCTACAGCTGGGAAACCTGCATAGGACCTAACTAGGCCCTCTGCATGTGGGTGACAGTCATGTAACTTGGTCTGTTTGTGGGCCCCCTGGCAGTGGGACCAGAATCTATCTCTGGTGTATGAGCTGGCTTTTTGAAGCCCATTCCCTATGGTGTGATGCAGGGGGAGGGGCTTGGTCCTGCCTCAACTTGATATGCCAGGCTTTGTTGACTCCTCATGAAAGGCTTTACCCTTTCTGAAGAGTGGGCAGGGCTGGAGAGAAGCAGGAGGAGTGGAGGTAGGGGGAACTGTGGTTGTTAAGTAAAACAAATAAATAATTTAAAATAAAAGAATGTGTTCGATAAAATTTTACTGATTTTGAAAAAAATAGTGAGCCACTGCGGCTGCCTATTGGTGAATGTCTGGAGGAGAGATGAGGGTACATGATAGTGAGCCTTTATTTCCCACCAATATTTGCTACTAATTCCACACCTCTGTTTTTTCTTGTCACTGGTATTTCTGATGCCAATCGCCAAACTATATCCCCAACTCCAGAAAGGCTGGGGAAGTGGCCACCTGTGACTTGGCCTGAGCACAGGGTCATGCTCTGAGGGGAACAGACATACTGGATTTTTAAGATATTGTTCTAGCTTGAAGGAAACTCTTACCACATGGGAACTGTCATATCCTTATACATCCACAAGTACTCATTACAGGGTTTGTATTAAATGAATTTTCTACTCTGCTGCCTCTTTTTAATTGCAGCAGAATGAATGCTACTTTTACTTCATCTAGTTGCAAGGAAAAAATCAAGGGTGATTAACAACAGAATGGTTTCTTTTCACTCTGATTGCTTATTTATAAATATAATTAACTTTTTTAAGTTTAAGAAAAGTATCAGGACTATTATAGATAAGCATAGTATGAAGAAAAATAAACAATGATGTCTCCTATTCTAGCCTGTGGTGAATATTGACCATCAGCTTGACAGGAACTGAGGTCAGCTAGAACACAGTCCCATGCCCACGTGGGGTCATCTAGAACCAGCCAGTTTGTGGGAAGGATAGAATCGCCACCTTTACTCTGGGTAGGCAGCATTGTTCCACACGCAGAGACTGGAGCTGAAGGAGAAAGCAAGCTCAGTGCCAGCTTACACTGCTGCCTGCTTCTCGACTGGGATGCCACGTGACCAGCTGCCTACACTGTCACCATGACTTTCCCACTAGGATAGTCTATACCTTCCAAGAAAGACCCAGAATAAGTCCTTTCTCCTTTAAATTGCTTTTATCAGGGTATTTTATCACAAGACTAAAAAAAGAAACTAATACATACCCCCCTTAGATAATAATTCTTTTCACTATTTCCTTAAGTATAAATTAATTTAATTGAAAAATAAAACTCAAATTTTCTAATGTAATATTTAGCGTTTTTTTTCTTAATGATGTTAGTCAGACACAGACAAAAAAATCAATAGTATACAAAAGGATCCACATTTTTTTCAGACTTCACATAAAATCAAACGTAAATGTTTAGATAAGAAAATAGCTATGTAGGTCTAGTAAGGTGAGCATCCAAACTGCCTAGGCTCCCACAAAGCCAGTACGTGCAGAAGGATCAAAAACCCACTGCCATTGTTCTTGAGTTCTCGGTAGTCCTCATTGTCCGCTATGTTCAGCTAATCCGGTTTTATCCCATGCTTTTTCAGACCCAGGCCAGCTTCCCACAGGTCAGGGAACCCTGACTGCTCTTTGAGCTGATGAGGGAGGGGGACTTGATCGGGGGAGGGGGAGGGAAAGGGGAGGCGGTGGCGGAGAGGAGGCAGAAATCCTTAATAAATGAATAAATTAAAAGAAAAAGAAAATAGCTATGTGAGTTGTTTTTATGTCTTAGGTATCACGTACGCCTGTGTCTTTGATGACCTCTGAGGTTATGTTCAGCATGCCCTGCCAGATCCTGGAAAGGTCACGAAGGTTGAACACATAGTGGAATTTTGCAGGTGTAGGGAGCATCTTCACTTTGGTCATCTGCCACAGGCGGCGTGTCAGGGGCACCAGCTTCGTCACGGCATCTCTCACTTCCTCAGAGAAACCCCTCTGGGAGCAGTAGTAGCCTACCCCAATCACCCCTGAAAAGATAAGAGAGCCAAGCAGTGCAGACAATCACATCAATTAACGGTTTACTGATTTTTCAAATACTGAAAAACTATTGATAAGTTTAAGTAAGTCAGCATTCAAAATATCAGAGTGTTGACTCAAAAATACTGCCAAGGAACTGGAGAAAAGCTGTTCACTGGCAGAGCATTTGCCTAATGTGTGCAAAGCTCTGGATTCTACCTGTAGCAGAGTAAAACTATAATTATAATCATTATAATTGCTATTTTATATTATTATTAAAGAAAACAAATATCACTGAAAACATTAGATATACAATTTAGTGTTATTAAATAACAGTGATAAATATATAAAATTGACTTATCAAGAGAAAAGAGTCCTAAGTCCTCTACAGTTCCCTCTTCTGTTGTTGACTTTCCAAGCATTATAAAATAATTCTTTTATGCATCACATTTTCCGGGCACCAAAGAATAATTAAAAGTGATAGTAGTCATTCCTTCTCATGTACTTCTCTTTCCGCAAGTTGAGATAATTCAAATGTCATTTGGTCTCCAAACCTTCCCACTGCTGTGACTCAAGGCAGAACTCTGTCACACTCTCCTAGCCTGGGGTGATGAGATGACATTTTATTCTGCCAGAAATTAATTAGGGTAATCTTAATGAGTTTTGTGTCAGTGGCAGTTTCAGAAACTGTAAATTAATACCTAACAGAGAGTTGTTCATAATTTCACACTTTTTTCTGTAAAGAGTAAGTCCAAAAGAAGTAAAAATATATTTTCATTGTTCAATTAAATAGTACTTGGCTATATATTGAGCTAGTAGCTCTTCAATCAAATTATCTCTGAATAACAACATGTTTGAGCCATCAGTAATTTATTACAATTATGTTGACTACCCTGATTGTCGGATGGAGAACTCTAATCTGTTCTATACACTGTCATTCTTATGGCAAAAATATTCATTGTTTGTATTAGAGTGTCAGCCACATGTTCTTAACAAAAGAATGTATAGGGAATACATAGGCCGCCCATGGGAGAACAAGTTCATGAATATGCCATGTTTAACATTCTTGCTTGGGAAGCTAGTAACAGCCACTTAAATAATTAGTAACAATAATATTAACAAAGAAGAAAATACAGACTGAGGTCATCCACCTCCATAAGTACCTATAAAAAATCATGGTAGGAAATAAAATAAAATAGTAATAAGGAAGCAAATTAAAAGGCCTCCTGTGCTTTGTGTTGCCCGCCGAGTAGACACTTGCTGAGAGCAGGTGGCCCTCTTTTTTCTTTTTCCTCTAACAACCATCTTACCAAAGATTTTGTCCATGGAAGCTTCTGAAGGCAAGGTGCAGTTGAATATGGAGAACTGCCTCTTCAATCGCTGTGGTATGTCATTGCGTCCACCCCCAGGATGGATCATGGCTGCCAAGAACTGGATGTCCACAATGCTAGTAAACTCTCCAGGTTTCTCTAGGTTATAGAATCCATTTTGTTCCATCAGCTGTCGGACAATCTCATTAGTAACCTACGGGGGAAAAAAACCTCAGAATTAAAATGCCATTCCTCAGATTAAGAAAAGGCTCAGTGAGTAAAGTGTTTGATGCTAAGGCGTGAGGACCTAAGTTCAGATTCCCCGGCACCCACATAAAAGCCAGGTGTGATTGTGCACACCAATAACTCAGGTAGAGACAAGCAAACTCCAGGGCCTCAGTGACCAACCAGCAAGATGGTGAGCCCCAGGCTCAGAGAGATCTGTCTCAAGAAAGCTGGAGAGAGGCAGAGAAAGCCAACAGATGACAACCTCTGCCTTCACAACCACTATTGCAGGAGAGTGCATCTACACACGCCACTCACAGAGGGAGGAGAGGAAATACCGACAGACCACCTTATTCCTAGTATGGAATTCCTTAAGCTTCTCTACAGAAGAGAGCTTATTGGAACTCAGAAACTGCATGCTGAAGAAACATAAAAAGAAAATTTAATCCTCGAAGAATAAATCAGCCACAATTTACCAAAATAAAAATATACAGTAGGCTCAATATACCTGATCACCCCATTCGTTGATTACTGGCATATTCAAATCATCAATAAAGACAGCCATCTTCTTCCCTGCAGGAGGACCATATGTTGTGCCCATACGTTTATCCACATAGCTCTCTATTGTCCTCTGTTAAACAAGAACACCAACAGAAACACCTGTAAAAGTCTTCCCTAAGACATGGTCAGCTACTGAAAACAAGCAATAAGCAAGACTATAACCTTTCAAATGACAGTAGTTATTTCCTTATAAAAGGCCATAATGTCATCATTAATTCTGGCAAGCTAATTAGTACCTATATTATTTTGCATAATATTTACAACCTTTAAAAATCTGGTTTCATCTACGATTTAATGAAGTTCTAATCAATGTAAATTCTGAGTATATGATGGTCTTCTGTCCATTTATGAGGATTTACTTTCATTTCCCTTTGCCTATACCAGTGATTCCTAACCTCGGTTCTGCAAAAGTATTGTCACAATCAGTGATATTGTTAAACAGGGATATTACCTAGTAGGTTCAAGTCCATAGACTGAGCTGCAAAGCCTGCACTTAATTTAAAGTGGTTACAATGCCAGTTGGGTCCAGTAGCCCTATATGCCCTGCTCTGGGGCAGATGCAACCACATGAGTCTTTCCCAAAACAGCATAGAGAACAAAGCCCACTGTCTTCTCATTCATCCGCACTCCCCAATGGTAGGAGAGGAAGTCATGCTGTGCTGTACAAATCCAAGGCAGTGTAAAGAATACTGAACCTCTTAAAAGGAATCTTTGAAAGAGTGGAGTGGTTGAGAAAGATCTTGAACTCTTTTTTTTTTTTATTCTGTGGAAATTTTTATTGTATTCTTTTCTAACTCCAAACTCCTTCCAGATGCCACTCCCTACACTCCCAGCTTCATGTTCTTTCTCTGTCTTAAAAAGAATCTCAGACTCTCAGCAATGGCCGTGGTTTATTTCCACAGTGATCCACTTAAAATTAAACTATCAAATTAAAATATTATTGGTAATTTCCATCCAAGAAAAATAAACTATCAAAATTCACCCCTTACTTGGTTCTTAGTGACTTGGTCTTTGCCTCTATCTTAGAACTTTCCAGGTGACAAACTACAGCAATAATCATTTGTGTTTTCCAATCTCAGCTTCTTTTGTATTGCTGTTAATAAATACCAGCTGCACTTAAGTTAAAATAAATGCATAGAAGCCGGGCAATGGTGATGCACGCCTTTAAACCCAGCACTCGGGAGACAGAGGCAGGCGGATCTCTGTGAGTTCAAGGCCAGCCTGGTCTACAAGAGCTAGTTCCAGGACAGGAACCAAAAGCTACAGAGAAACCCTGTCTCGAAAATCAAAAAATAAAAATGCGTAGGCCAAGTAACTGCAATTTAGCATACAAGAACAAACAAGAAATTCAAGTTCTTCAAATCTACAAGCTCAGAAATTCTAAAGTCCTCAAGTTATTGCTGCAATTGTAGCATCAGTTCGTGCATGTTCGTAAATCTCGTTAGAAGCTGTACACATGCCGAGAGAATGAGAGCACACTGAAGTAAAAGTGAATTCTCCTATCCAAAAATATCTTCTTACATCATATAAAGAGTAAAGCAGTTCAAATTATTTTTAAACCACTATATAACTATAAAATGCACTAAAATATAAGGAAATGGCTATAGATTTGCCTCCAGAAATCTTCAGAGTAATTGCAGATTGTAAGTTTCCATCATCACTTTAATAAGCAATGGGGAAAGATGAGAAAGTGTTTTCATCATTTTCAGCAGAAATACATGTAAATATATCACAACTCATTCAATTACAAAACAAATCCCCCATGAAATTATATGATAGAAAAGAGAATTACATATTCCCCTGACATAAAAACACACTGTTTAATGCACTAGGTTAAATTTAGCTCTGCTTTTCAATGAATTTAAATGCATAAGCCAATTAATAACCTCCTGACAGCCCCCTATGGCAAACCAGAACCTCGCAGACATCCCATGTCTATTAATGAGAACTCTTTGTCATGTAAATTTTATGTCTTATGGGACCATCTTAGAGCTAAAACTCCATAGGTGGGATAATTAGAACAATACAGAGTAAGAAGCACATACCTGTACCTTCTCCCTTATCATTATGACCTTAATTTTCTAGATAGCAGGAAATGATAAATGCACTACATATCATAAGAAGGGTTTGCTGATATAAACAGAAAGAAACTGGAACGTAACAGTTTGTGAATGTGGGGCTATGTTGTTAAATTTCTAAGATTTCTTCCCACCGTATAATTTTCTAAAAAAATTCCAAGTTAGAAAAACCTGCTACTACAGGTTTTTTTTTCTATCTACACTCCCTAGAGATATGACCCAAAACATCTCCCAGGATGTGCAACTCCCAGGCACTGTCCAAAATGCCTTATGAAAACAAATCTTAGATTAATGATCTTCCAAAAATGCTACTGTCTTCAACCAGCTGTTGAGTATTAAAAATCTTACATCTCTAGCAGAAGGCTGGATGCTTCTTTGATAATATAACGATTGGAAGTTATAGTCACTGTGGCTTCACCTTTTAATCTATAAGTCCTAATCAAAATTCTGATTCCGTTGTCTATCTATGCTTCATTGGAAGCCAGCGTTACCTCCAGGCACAGAAGTGAGTTTTCAATAGTTGGAAACTAGGTGATTAGAAAACCAGTAGGCTTAGGAATGGAGTGAGGAAATTCCTCATCCTTCCATCTACAATAAGAGACCTAACGCTTAGTGCAGTTTGGTTTTCTAAATAAACATCTCAGTAGACAATTTTGTCTTCATAGTTCCAAATATTATTAAAAGATATGCTAACACCTCTCATACAGAAACATAAAATGGTCAGTTCTTCTATTATCTTCATTTATGAAAGATTTCATAAAGAAATCACACCTTTATCCTCAGCAATTTATGGTCCTTACATTATATCTTAAGCAGTATTTATGGCATGAGCTAAAGTTGGCATTATAGATGTGTCCGTTTCTCTAGCCAGAAAGAGAGAAAAATTTTTTTGCTGGAGGGGCTTTCTTTGATCAAAAAATTGTTCATTCGGGAATCACCATTCATTCACACAGCTGTCCTTGTGAGTGGGACATAAGTCTGCATAATTTGCAAGGCTTTATGTAACCGCTCTCTCCAAGCTTAGAGTCATAAAAAGGGTTAAGCGACTGCTTCTTTCACTTATTAGCTTTGTGATTTTCATCTATCTCTTAATATTTCTGAGCCCAGAATCCATATAAACACACACGATAGAGAATTAAACCTAAGTGATATATGAAAAAAACAATTAGAAGTTTAAAGTTATTGTAAAAATAATATAAAGTTAATTTATTATTTCAATGTGAATGGCAGTCAAGAAATTGAGTCATTTCTCATAAATATCACATACAATTAAATTGAAATATAAATCTACTTACTTGGTTTTTATCTACATGTGATATATATCTAAAAATTATGAAAACTGAGAGGTTTTGCTCTTTATTTAAAAATCTACAGCCTAAATAATAGAATCTTCCTACTTTGTTGTAAATTATTGAAGCAGTCTTACATTGGCAAAGTTTAAAAAGTCAGTCAGGGTTACACAGTGAGATCCTGTCTCAAAAAGAAAGAAAGAACGAAAACAAGAAAGAAAAGATAAAGAAAAAAGGAACGAAGATAGATGATATCCAGACATAAAACTTTCCATGAGGGATTTAAAACTTAAACCTGATATGAGAACTGACAAGGAAATATCGAAATGCATAACTAAAAGCTAAAAATGAAATAAGCACACTATTGATCATTCGGTTGTGAGTGTTAAGGCGGATAAAGAAAGTCCAGGGGAAGTATGCGGGAGAGGGAGGGGAAAAGCACAGCAGGTGATGGGGCCAGGCTTCTGGCTCACACTTGGCCACCAATGAACACTTAGTATAAACAGTGAAACCTGACGTCTTAACCGTGCTTCCTCATCTGTTAGGACTCTCCTCTGGAAACTAGTGTCATGTTGTTCTGAAAAGCCCCAAGAGTTCTCTCTTACCCAGGAGAGATGACTGTAAGAAGCAAAGATGAGTCTGAAGGGTTTGAAAAACCTGACTCCATGCTCACCAAAGCCACCATGCTTTCCTGTGTATAGATCATGGTTTGGCTGTAAACGGCCTATACAGTTCGTTCTAGTGCCAGAAAAGATGTGAAGTGTGTTGCCAGGCCTTATGATTCTCATTTCTGAAAGTTAAAATTTATGGATATAAGATAGTTGCTATATTCAAAAGACATTAAGATAGTTTTTTGAAAGAGATCAAACTTTTTAGAATTTCTCTTAATTTTCATTTTCTTCTTTTCACATTTTTGGATTACTTAAATCACAAATATATGAATCAATAATTTTAAAAATGGGAAAAAATAAGGTAACTCTAGGTTAGGATAAAAATGGGTTGTCTTCTAAAGAATATAAACAAATTCTCTTGGACAAAATGTAATTGGGGCTGAGTATAAAATTTTTATCCAAACTAAACACTTTGGATAGCCTTAGGGGACATGATTAATTATGAACAAGAGACAGTATGTGTAAACCTGAGTGTCCCAAACAAGGAGGGACATATAAACATATAAACCTCCCACTGGCTGGACCACACGGAACTGTCATGAAGCAGCTGGCAAGACCAATGTCCTCCATCTGACTGTGCGGTATCATGGCAGCCAACAGGAGGTGGGCAGTAGCTACCTCCTCATCTATAATTTCAATTTGCTTGGGATTCATATAAGTGAAAGACTAAGCGACAAATTACCTCTGCTGCATTGGCTCTGTGTAGTAAGAATGTTTGGAAATTATAGTGAGAAAGTTAATTAATTACAGGAGTTTGGTTAATTGAAAGCTTTCTCAAACTAACGAGTCAGCTTGATAAAAAGCGTTGATGGTCAGCAGTCAGGTAGGCCTGGGCAGAAAGCAGAGTAGGTGGTGCTGTAGTGTTTCTGGGCAGGAGAAAAAACAATGATGTCATGAAATAACAAAAGACAGGAAGCTTCCTGTCCTTGAACATTGAGAACATAGATATTCCAGTGATTGTTTGCCAGACCCCTACGTCCATCTCTAACAGTGATGCCCCAGTCATACTAAAAGCCAAAGATGTACTGAATTCTCAGGAAAGTGGCTAAGTAGGTAATTGCCTTATGCAATAAAAAGAAAAATGACACTGAGATAATTTTAAATATCCGTCCTCAAATAAGACTATAATTATAACTATTAAAGAAAACTGTCCTTCTAAAGTAAAACTAAAAAATCTACTTAAATATGATGCAGAATCGTAATATATGTGTATAGTGCTAATAATATATGTGTGAATATCTCTCTTGCTCAATCACTCGCTCGCTCTATGTGTGTGTGTGTGCATGCATGTGTGCATGTGTGTGTATGTATGTATGTGTGTATGTGTGTGTGTGTAGGGCAATATATATGTATAGTTATATGTCAATTACTAGTCTAGGGTAATTCAATATTCTGTTCCACACCCACACAAAAATAATAATAATACAAAATACCACTGCTGAGTATCTTCAATTTGGGGTTGACATTTCATCTAGAATTCCATGCCAAGACACTGTATAGATGTCATTTGTTTGCTGAGGGCTAGTCAGTATTGGAAATTTCATCTCCAGCAGAGGAGTATAATGAAGTTGACAGTCTTATTCAGAAATTCGGTCAGTAGTCCTAGTATATTGGTGCTCTGATGTGATCAATTAAATTAAGCAATGAGAAGTCATGAATTATCCATGACTTCAACAATTTTCATCGATCTACTATTTTGATTTTAATAAGCAGAGAGAAGCAAAGTTCATCAGAAGCAAAATTTTATGAGCTTGTTTTTTCATAAATATTTGCCTTACAATTATACTTTTTGAGAAGTATCTTTTTCAAATTTTATTAATGTTCTAATAAAAATATTAAAATTTGCAAATGATTAGGGTGTACACTGATATGAAGAATTTTTTTCCTTAAATTCCCTTCCCAGACACCATAGGCTATCACACAAACACAGATAGAGCTTCCTCTTTTCAAGGTATGGGCCAGTGGGGTCTCAGAAGCCATGGAACATTACAGGCTAAAGACATTGATATGGATGCCCATGCAGAACTTGATGGAGTATCTGATTGTTGGAGACACAGCATATTTGAGCTGCATGACATGAAGAAATCAAGCTCTTACCAACCTGAATGCTTCACCTTTAATGGTTAGCTTTTATAGTGCTGGAAGGTGCTACACATGCTACTCTAAGAAAAAGGTCATCAGTGGTCTTACCCAGGTGGGAATCTGGTAAGCTATAATAATGACTGGCGTGACATTACATATGCTAGTGGCATAAATACTATGGAAATCACCAAACACTTTCTGATTGGATGTAAACCCTGCTTCACAAGACGTAATCGATTCCCAGCACTATTAACTTAACCAAGAACCTGTGGCTGATTAAGTCCTAGGTTCTAGGGGAGAACCTAATACTAATATTTTGCTAAGCGGACATAGAATTAAACTGACTCCTAAATAGGTATCTCTAAACCTGTAGAAAAGTGCAGTTCTCAGGGCTTACCAAAGAAGCTTCTCCTGAAGTATATAGTAATTAATGAAAAGATATTTATAATTAGTTGCAGTATAATTAATACTGTAACTGATCATTGTGCAGAAAAGAAATTGTGGAGTGCTGAGCCCTAAATGGAATCTCTCCCCCAGCCTTCTCTCTCTAACACACACAGAGAAGGAGCTGAACAATAGAAATCATCTTGGAAGAAGGGAGAGAGGAAGTAGAGAACTACTGCACATGTATGCCTCCACTGCACAGGTATGCCTCCACTGCACAGGTATGCCTCCACTGCACATGTATGCCTCCACTGCACAGGTATGCCTCCACTGCACAGGTATGCCTCCACTGCACAGGTATGCCTCCACTGCACAGGTATGCCTCCACTGCACAGGTATGCCTCCACTGCACAGGTATGCCTCCACTGCACATGTATGCCTCCACTGCACAGGTATGCCTCCACTGCCCAGGTATGCCTCCACTGCACATGTATGCCTCCACTGCACATGTATGTCTCCACTGCACAGGTATGCCTCCACTGCACATGTATGCCTCCACTGCACAGGTATGCCTCCACTGCACATGTATGCCTCCACTGCACAGGTATGCCTCCACTGCACATGTATGCCTCCACTGCACAGGTATGCCTCCACTGCACAGGTATGCCTCCACTGCCCAGGTATGCCTCCACTGCACATGTATGTCTCCACTGCACAGGTATGCCTCCACTGCACATGTATGCCTCCACTGCACAGGTATGCCTCCACTGCACAGGTATGCCTCCACTGCACATGTATGCCTCCACTGCACAGGTATGCCTCCACTGCACATGTATGCCTCCACTGCACATACATACCTCCACTGCACAGGTATGCCTCCACTGCCCAGGTATGCCTCCACTGCACAGGTATGCCTCCACTGCCCAGGTATGCCTCCACTGCCCAGGTATGCCTCCACTGCACATGTATGTCTCCACTGCACAGGTATGCCTCCACTGCACAGGTATGCCTCCACTGCCCAGGTATGCCTCCACTGCACATGTATGTCTCCACTGCACAGGTATGCCTCCACTGCACATGTATGCCTCCACTGCACAGGTATGCCTCCACTGCACATGTATGCCTCCACTGCACAGGTATGCCTCCACTGCACATGTATGCCTCCACTGCACAGGTATGCCTCCACTGCACAGGTATGCCTCCACTGCCCAGGTATGCCTCCACTGCACATGTATGTCTCCACTGCACAGGTATGCCTCCACTGCACATGTATGCCTCCACTGCACAGGTATGCCTCCACTGCACAGGTATGCCTCCACTGCACATGTATGCCTCCACTGCACAGGTATGCCTCCACTGCACATGTATGCCTCCACTGCACATACATACCTCCACTGCACAGGTATGCCTCCACTGCCCAGGTATGCCTCCACTGCACAGGTATGCCTCCACTGCCCAGGTATGCCTCCACTGCACATGTATGCCTCCACTGCACAGGTATGCCTCCACTGCACAGGTATGCCTCCACTGCACATACACACCTCCACTGCACAGGTATGCCTCCACTGCACAGGTATGCCTCCACTGCCCAGGTATGCCTCCACTGCACAGGTATGCCTCCACTGCACATACATACCTCCACTGCACAGGTATGCCTCCACTGCACAGGTATGCCTCCACTGCCCAGGTATGCCTCCACTGCACATGTATGCCTCCACTGCACATGCATGCCTCCACTGCACATACATACCTCCACTGCACATACATACCTCCACTGCACATACATACCTCCACTGCACATACATACCTCCACTGCACATACATGCCTCCACTGCACATACATGCCTCCACTGCACATACATACCTCCACTGCACATACATGCCTCCACTGCACATGCATGCCTCCACTGCACATACATACCTCCACTGCACATACATGCCTCCACTGCACATACATGCCTCCACTGCACATACATGCCTCCACTGCACATACATACCTCCACTGCACATACATGCCTCCACTGCACATACATGCCTCCACTGCACATGCATGCCTCCACTGCACATACATACCTCCACTGCACATACATGCCTCCACTGCACATACATGCCTCCACTGCACATACATACCTCCACTGCACATGTATGCCTCCACTGCACATACATGCCTCCACTGCACATGTATGCCACACTCCATCCATTTGTCTGCTGACAGGTGCCTCGGAGGATTCTGTCACTCATTTTACAGAAATAGTGCACCAATAAATATAGCAAGTGTGTACCCTGAACCAGCATAGCTGGATCGCATGGAAATTCTACTTTTAATGTTTTGAGGCACCTCCATGTTAATATCTATAGTGGCCACCCTGATTTATATTGCCATAAACAGAGTATAAGTTTCCCCCACTGGCCCTGCAGTCTCACAAATACTTGTTTTCTCAAGAATAGCCTTTTTGATGAGAGTAAGATGTGGTTCAGTGTAGTTTTATTTTTACTTTGCTAATTTCTAAGTATTTTGAACATTTTTCTTCATGTTTTTATGTCATTTGCATTTCTGTATTTGAGAAGTATCTGTTCATGGCATTTTCCCATTTTATGATTGGGTTATTTGGTATATAAACAATGGGATTTTTTGCATTCTGAAGTATTTCCCCATCAGATGAGTAGGTAGCAGAGATTTTCTTGCATTCTGTAGGCTCTTTCCACTTGATAATTTTCTGTACAGATATCTAATTTCATGAAATCCTGCCAGTAATTCTATTCCCCTGAGCTATTAGTGTCTAGTCAGGAAGTGATTCTCTGTGTCTCAGGTTTAAAATGGTTTTCCTACACTTTTCTACATTTCTACACAAATATTTTAAACACCACTGAGGTCTGTGGCACCTTATTTGCCCACCTTTTTCATTAGTTCTTGGAGAATTTCTTATTTCTCCATAATTTAAGATGATATAGTATAACCTAACTAAAAAGAGAATTTACTACATTTGAATGACAGTCACAATAGAAGACAGTATTAGTGTGACGTTATGGTTACAGAAGGTCCGGCAAGGTTCCACAAACACAGGAAAAACCTTGAGCCTCCAGGAGTGGCACAGACCTACACCTGTGAGCGAGATCAAAGGCAGTACCTGAAACATCAGTGGAGTGGTCGCCGAAGAGAAGTTCAGATTCTTGACCATGTGACTTTCAGGGTCATATTTTGACAAAAATCCTTTGATTATGACTGTTTTAGCTGTCCCTTGTTCACCAATCAACAGCACAGCCTAAAATGAATTCAGATGGAATGAAATAAAACAAACAACATGGTTTGAACTGTGCCCCTCCCACCCGCCAACTACTAAACTGAAGCCCGGATGCCCAGTATCTTCCAATGTGACTGTACCTAGAAAAAGGAACTCTACAGTGTTGGCTGCCCAAACGAGGTTATTAAGGTGGTAGATGCTGCCTAATGATGTCTTAGACAGCACAGGATCTATATACACAAAGAAACACGGGAGAAGCAAACACTCAGGAAAGCGCCTTGGGAAGACACAGGGAAAAGCTGCTGTCCCTCAGCTTAGGAGAAAGACCTGGGGAAAAATCAACCTCAACAGTACTTCATCAGGGCTCTCAGCCTTCAGCACTGAGAAAGAAACGGCTGTGGTTTGCCTGTCCAAGCTCTGGCATTTTGTTATAACAGCCATAGCAAACTAAGTCAGTAACCAAAAAGGAAGGGATGGTCTTAGCAAAAACAAGTCAAACTTCACTTCCTTCAACTAGAATGGTAAACTAGGAGCCAGGCCTATTTGACCCATTAGGTTGTCGTTGAGAAACAACAAAAGGAGATCACTCATTTAGATAGTGTTTTCCCTTATTCTAAATAGAAACTAGTGGAAGATAAATGCTGGGTACTTTTATATTTTCATGTGCCCCTGCAACATGCACTATTTTCCATAGCAGTTAGAAAGTCTTACCTTGCCTTGTTTGGCAATGGTGTTGATTAGGAAGTCAGTCCTCACATTGTCAACATTCGGCACCAGGATAGAACCATATTCTGGGGTGATATCAGGTGGATACACATATTCTGGGGTACACAGGCTCCAATGCCTCCAGGAACCTGAGAAGAACAGGAGGCATTCACACCTTCCAGTTAATAGTGTACATCCCTGTCATGATCAGACACCTTCAAAACATCACGAAGATATCTTCAAATACTCGCCATAAAACAAAGATTATTAAGGGGATGTGGCTATAGCCCAGCTGGTACAGTGATTGTCTACCATGCACAGTTTCCTGGGTTAAAGACCTGCGCTGCATAAAACAGGGTCTTCTACTGTTCTTTCTGTTGCAATAATAAAATTCTGACCTTTTCAACTTAGAGAGGAAGGGAATCTCCGTCAGCCAATGAACTTTAAGAGGTGGAACCAAGTTAAGGGATGATCTTTGTGGGTCCTAGGAGAAAAATACCTAGCAGCCCAGGGTTCACTCTATCTCTGTGGTTCCCGAGAAGCTTGGGCTTTTCTTTCCTTTTTTGTGAGTTTGCCCCTTATAATCAAGAAAAATATAATTGGCTTATCTTGTAGCTAGCCTGGCATTTCTCGACCCATGTTAATTCAACAGGTGTTATTTCATTTTATTCTTCCAGGTCACAGTCCACCACTGAGGGAAGTCAAGACAGGAACTCAGTGCAGGAGCGTGAGACAGAAACCATGGAGGAATGCCGCTCGCTGGCTCATCCACTGACTTGATTTCTGGCTAATGTTTAGCTAGCTTCTGATATACAGCTCAGAACCACCTGTCTAGAGATGGTGACTCCCACAGTGTTCTGGGCCATTCTGCATCCATTTAATTATCAAGACAATCCCCCACAGACTTGTATGCAGAGGAATGTGATCTGGATAATTCTTAAGTTGTACCTTTCCTCTCAGATAATTCTGGGATATACCAAGTTGAAAATTACAGCTAAATGAGACACCAGGAACAGTGGCACATGCTTGTAATATCAGTGTCTGGGACATAGAAGCAGAAAAATTAGAAGTTCATGGCCATCTTCAAGAACATACCAAGATGAAGTCCTGTTTGAGCTATGTAAGACCATGTACCCAAGAAATATCCAGTAGCGTTAACTCTCAGAACATGTTAGCTTGATCAAAACTTCCCCAGGAACCACTCCAAATAGAGTCCTCTATTTGGGCACCTTCAGAAATATCTTTGAGCTCTTCAACAACACAGCATACATAAAAATACCGAGGAGAGTGACAGAAGCAATGTACCAGAGCCATCAATCACTGTCAAATGTCAAATCTCACAAGCTTTTCATATGGGGAAAGATACTAGGTGGCATGTGTATGAACACTATAAAAATACAAAGTTGCTTCTGTGTATTACCGCATATATGTGTCTATGCATTATGCATGTTTATGCATATATATGTTATTTTAAAGTATATATTGATGCATATAGAGATATATAAATGAGTGAATAGACATCTGTAGATATAGATGTCTATATTTGAATGCAGTTTTTTTTTTTTACATTTGGTTCCATTGAATGGCTGCTGTATATCTGAGTAGGAAAGTGATTCAATTTGTTTAGGTCACTAAAGGTCCCACCTGCTAAGCAAGTGGAACTTGTACCTGGAACCCGAAGTAAAGCTTGGGGAAATAACAATTACTAGATTTCTCTGTTCATTAAAATTCCTAATTCAGTGTTACCGGCAAGCATTTCAGTTCTCACTATAATAACACAGAAGTAAGTTGGACCAAACACCCTTTCCTTCCACCCTGAATACAGGGCACGCTCACCATCCGGTGCAACGTAGTAGTCAAACATGGTGTCCCCGGCATCCGTCGACTGCGGCAGGGGCAGAGTGGGCACCTCCCGCGAATGCAGCCAGAGTTCCAGCCTGCTGCGACCTTCCAGCTCCAGGACTGCACCCACACTCCACATCATGGCAAAGACAAACAGCCTCCCCAGGTGCTCTGGACCTACCTCTCCAGCCTGCTCCTGAGGAGGCACAAGCATTCCCTTTTAATTACTTGGTTCTCAGCTTTCGTCTAAATTTTTGCTAAATAAAAATGATAAACCGAGAAAGGAGACATTAGCTATGCCCAAAAGAATAAAAGAATGGATACAACCGAGGAGAAAATGAGAAATGGAGTTACACAGGTACTAACTGGTTTATAAAATAAATAAAAGCAAGAAGGCAAGATGGTACTTTGGATAAAGGTGCTTGACTCCAGGCCTGACAGCATGAACTGGATCCCCAGACCCACATGGTAGAATGAGACAACCAACAACCTACAATTGATCCTCTGACTTCTTCAAGTACACAGAATAAACAAATAAATAAATAATAGGAATATTTTTTTAAAAAAATGACACTTGTTATATAGTTATACTAACCAGCAACAAAATTCAAAGATAGTTATGGAAAAATAAAATTAGTGTGTCTGAAACCTCTCCCAACCCCCAATCACATCCACCCTGATCAAGTCTAGTTTCAAATCCTGCCCTCTCTACAGTGTGCTCGGAAGGAAGGTGCAGCCCCTCACCTTTGGAGGGATCAGCCCTTGCAGCATCTGGGTACTCTGTGTGATGACAAAGGCTTCCAGCACCTCCATCTTGTACTCTAGATTCTGAACGCTGAAACGATACAGGTCTGGGAAAGTCTCCGCATACAGCTGCCGCAGGATTTCTGCCTCTTGAGGAGACCGTCTCTTGAGGAAACCCTGTGGGTTCAACACATCTGTGCATTGGTGAAACCAGGAAAAGGACCATTGAGGGCTAAACATTTTTACAGCATTATCAAATTTATAAACATTAATTAACAATTAATAATTATGCACAGGGTTATTGTGCTTGAGCTGTATACCAAGCCTGTCTACAAACTCTTTCATATAAGGATTCGTCTAAATATTCAATGCAACTCTCTGAAATGGGAACTATTAGCATCCCCCGACACTTACAGCTTCAGTAATCCACCAGTGTCCCACAACCAGCATGCAGTCTGTGGCAAGAATTAACACCCAATAAGTCTGTCTGCAGCATTCTCAGCCCCAATGCCATGTGTGCAGAAACAGCCCTCAACTAACACTAGTTAAAATGTACTTCAAGAAAATGGGAAGGCATTTACAGTGGGTTGCTGAGATGGCCAAAGGCAACAAAAGAGGAGTGAAGGAAACTCCATACTCAAGTCTTTAAAAAAAAAGAAACAAAAATTTATCCACAGTTGGCTATTTCCATTAAATTCTTCTAACTTAGTAAGTAATGTAGAAAATACCAAAGGTATTCAGAAAACAGGACAATTTTGTCATTTTGGACTAAATAAGGGAGGTGTGTCATTCAGAGAAAAGCACTACTTAAAAATTTGCTGGTCAGTGCTGGGAAGGCAGTCAGAGCACTCCATTGCTGGCCGACAGGGCCAGATTTTCTTCGGGTAATTCTCACAGGGTCAAGAGATGAGTGTATGGGCTGGAGAGATGGCTCAGAGGTTAAGAGCACTGACTGCTCTTCCGGAGGTCCTGAGTTCAATTCCCAGCAACCCACATGATGGCTCACAACCATCTGTAATGAGATCTGGCACCCTCTTCTGGCCTGCAGGCATACATAGAGGCTGAACACTGTGTACACAATAAATAAATAAATCTTAAAAAAAAAAGTGAGAGAGAAAGAAAGATGAGTGTACCCATCAACTCAACATCCCGGGTAAGAATTAGGGACTCAAGAAAGCAGTAAAATCTTAACTCTGAATTAGTCATTGAATCATGAATGTACCGTGATTCCACAATAACAAAATCATGGCACAGAACTGTTTTATGGGAAGGGTTCCTCAGGCCTGACTCCTCCTTAGCTTCTTAGGCCGCAGCACGCTACTCTAACATCTTCAGTCTGGTTCTCGGTAAACCCTGCTTCTTCCTGATCATGTCCAAGAGAATACTGCTAATAATTTTTTAATTATTGCTATTATTTTTGAGATATTAACTGCCTCATTTCCCTCTTCCCTTTCTTCCCCCCAAACCCTCCCATATGCTTCTACTTGCTCTCTTTCAAATTCCTGATCTCTTTTCTTCACTAATGGTTGCTACATATATACATGTCTAAGTACATAAACACAACCTGCTCAATCTGCATAATGTTCCTTGTATGCATGTATCCCGGGATAACCATTTGGCACTGAAGAGCCGGTTGTGTGTTCCTCTGCTGGTGGCCTTGTCAGAGGAGCTGCAGACAGCAATGGAACTTATGGGATACAACTCAGGATAACAAACCTACTCTGGGTGCATCCTGGGGAAGCAAAGCCCTGGGAGGATTGTTTCCGGGGATGCCCCTTGCTTCTGCTGTGCTTCCTTCTGCTTGGTGCTGCTGTGATCCTGCTGTATGTGGCATGGTATGATTACTACATGAAGGGATCCCACTGTATCTAGTATGGTGTGATTATTTCTTGGGAATATCCCAATACTCACTGAAGATAATAATGAAGATAATTTTTATAAGAGCAGTGATGATTAGTTAGGCCTACAATTTAATCGGACATTCTAAGTTAGCCTAAAAAGATAGGGGTGGTTAAGATAGTTAGTAAAGATGATTAGGGACAGGATTTAGGTTATTCTGCCAAATGCTCCAATAAGAGATACAAAAGAAGGTAAATACAGACTAAAAGTTAACTTCCCCTTTGTTAGATGTGAGACTTGCAGAAGATGGAAAATAAAAACAAGGAAGTTTCATGCATTACAGACCCACGAAGTCTGCCTGTGGGAAAGGAGGCTGATGACCAAAGAAAGCAGTTATGCCCCTACACCCAAGGTTAGCCCTGAGTTCCTCGGTCATGTAACTTACGGAATTAATCACGGGCCCTAGTAATTAATCACTTGGAAAAAACAAAGTTGTGAAAGGAAATTAAATGACCCTGTTCTGTGCAAAGGAAAATAGGTGGTGAGCTAAGCCCTCATTTAAAGTCTCTCAGCAGTGAAGAATAGGAATCCGCCATGCTGAAGCTGCACAGCCACCTGCCAGAACAAAGGAACTGCCTGAAATATATGTGGCTTGCTTAGAACTTTGTTAATCAATAATAAAAGAACCATTGCTTTGGGGTGAAGATGTTAAGGTGGGAAAATTAATACAAGGAATAATGTCTAACTACTTGTGGGCTTCTAAGGAAAACATGTAACTTGTGATCTTAACGTAATTCCTTCTTATGTGAAGAGTTTAATTAGTTTTTAGAAAATATATCACTTGTGGTTATGAGGTAATCTTTTCTTATACAGAAGTCTTTGTCTTGGGTGATATAAAAGAGATGAGAGAGAAACGTAGGACTGTAAAAGAGAAAAAGAACATCCAGCAGAGCAAAAAATAAAATGAGGAATTAAGCTTTGACGCTCAAACAAAGTCTCCTGTGTGTGAGAGCAGCTCTGTCACCTCCTGCCCGGTTTCTCTGAGCTGCTGAAAACTGATCTTAAAGGCAGCACTCTTCCCCGGGAAGATCTCTCCAGCTCTCCGCATCCCGTAGTAACGTACAGCACTTTGTGTAGGGTGAGACCTAGTGGTCTCCGCACGTCAACCCGGAACTATTTATTATTGTCCTAGTTGGTGAGACTCTCTGGTGTATCTTCTGGCATCACTGGGAGACAAAGCCTCACAGCCAGCCTCTGATGTCTGAGGACACTGCATTGTTATAAAGCATATGAAGATGTGATTAAGTGGGGAATTCTGTAAAACTCCAGGTAGGGTACAATAGAAGTGTATTTTAGAAGGAGCAAGCTAAACATTTGTTAATACAATAGGTGTATTTTTCAAATAATTTATGGAATTTAAATATTTGGGGGATCATGTAATTACAATTTACTTGCATTCTATTGTGGCTGTAATCATCAAGCACAGATACACGATCTACTGTGAGACTTAAACATAAGGACCCTTTGGAGCCCTCCCTGGAGACTGTAGCTTGGCAGGATTCAGATCTGACACAATTACCTGTCCTTTTAAATTACCACTGATGAGTACTTTCGCATATCTAAGAGCACCTTGCTTCATTTTTAATGGATATAAAAACTATGCAGTATGAAACCTTTAACAGTGATTTTTAGAGTCATATTCAAGAATGTCAGTATCATTTGCTACCAAACATGCTTTTCTAGCTCTATGTATATGTTATAAAGTCTAAAACTTTTTGTAGCCCAGGATCACATAACTTTTGAAAAGACATTAATAAAAGTTAGAATATGTTTATATAGATAAAAGCACAAAAATATAATTGAAAGACAAAATAATAGTTACCTAATTTAAGTTAGGAAGTCTTAAAATATAATCATCTTCAAATATAAAGGAAAATGAAAATTAAAAATCTAGACAATTATGTCATAAACATCACATGGATTATCCAGTAGCACTTACTTTTATCTTATAATAAGGGTTTAATAAAATGCATAAGTATGTAAAATATGTAACTATAATCAAACTATAATTAAAAGATTCTAGAATCTATTGAAAGTAATTAACTACTATACCGGGTCATAAATTGAAGTGATATCATATGAAATATTATTTCTAACCACAAAGGTAAAATTAATATTACAGCTACTGAATCTCATAAAAAAACTTTATGTGAAATTTTAAAATTGTCTTTAAGTTAAAATTCTAAGATGGCCGTTCCCATATTTTACGTGAACAAGTGCCTTTCAAACCTGCCATGGATTCACAAAGTGATGAATTAAATTTCACTTTTCAGGCCTCAGCCACACTTTGGAAGGATTATTGATTCACGTGAGCCTGACAATTACCTGGAAATGACAGTTCTAAGTGATTCGAAGAGGACTGAGAAGCCTGCGAGGGGCAATCAGGGTCTGCACATCCCTGTGCATTCAAGGGCCTTTCATAAACAGTGCTATAAAAAGACAATTACACCACCAGCTGCAGAAGAATCAGCACGCTCACAAAAAATGCTGAAGACTCTTTTCCCTTTTTAATTATACGAAAGAAGGAATTTAATCATACCTCAAGAATAGGACTCCAATCAAGGACAGAGGAACTCATGAAAACCATTCCATTTCTTGAGACAGTGGCAGGAGAAGCATTGTCAATGTTATGAGGTTCAAAAACAATCTTGCAGTTTGGAGCCATGGGAATCCGGTCACCATTGGCCAGAGTCAGGGTTTTATTATCATCCAAAACAGAATTCAGATTTTCAATCCATATGGCGTCAACTGGACCATCGAGAACTATCCAGATATGTTCCCCTGAAATGCCACCCAAGAGGAGACAAAGAGCACACGACACACAGGTGCCTGTGTAAGTAGCTGTGGAGCTTCAGAGAGAAGTAGAGCTGTGTATAATGACCATTAATTTTAAATAAAACTTTGATCTCAATGATGACTAGGTTGTATAAGCACAAAGGACCTTCCAAATTCCTTATGTGGTAGTTACGTACAAACTATAGTTAAATCAAAACTCCATTGTTCCTGGAACAAATACTAAGCACCTTCTATACTAGCACAGCTCTAGGGGCTGAGATATGACAGTGAGTGAGAAAATGTACCACCTTCAGAGAGCTTACATTCTAAGTGGAAAAAACACACAGACAATCAGAGAAACAATAAGGAAATATTAAGCAGATTCGGAGAGCAGGTATTATTTTGAATTAGGGGTCAGTGAAGGATTTTACACAGAGAATGGAGTGATTTAAAGATCTGGAGGTAAGATTTTTTTTTTCCATCTATGAACAGAAAGTGCAAAGACCCCGGAGCAGGAACAAGCTTCAGGTGATAAAATGAACTGAATGCCTTGGCCCCCGTGAGATGTTAAAATCTTATGTATAGGATTAGGGAATGAAGGAATGACTTCAGGAATGGGATTAGTGCCCTGGTATGAGAAAGAAATCCCTCACCCCTCTGTCCATCAAAGGACACAAGCGAGAAGTTGGCAGCGTTCAAAACAGGGTAAAGTAAAGTCTGTCTGCTGTTTGTGGACCAGCTTGTCTATTGTGCTGTATTACAATAGCCCGAAGGGATGAGGAGAAGTAAATAAGACAGTCTAGGGCAAAAATTAGCCAAACCTAATTAGCAAGATGAGAAGGGGTGATACATCAGTCTAATAAGAAAGACAATAAGGAGAGACATGCAGAGTTAAGAACAAATTCAGTCTTGCATATGCTAATATCCAGCAGACATCCCAAGAGAGTTCTTGAGTTGTTTGAGAGAGAGATCAGTCTAGATATTAGAATGTAGAATCTTTCCACTTAGAAGTGGCATTTAAAGCCACTGGGATTGTATGGGTTTCTTCTAGATTAAAAAAAAAAAATGTAGAGAGAGACAGGAGGTCTGGGAACAGAGGCAAAGTAACATTTAGATTTCTATTAGGGACTCCATTGTTGCCCCTCAAGCTTCCCACCTTTTCCAAACATCTCAACCCAGTGAATGTGGAAGGAAGGAAGCCCACAGGATGAAGGATCTCTGAGACCAAGCATTCAAGGTTCAGAAAGAGGGGTGACCATTTGTGAGCCCACTGAAGGTAGAACTGGACTGGAAAGAAAGGGCAGTCTGTATCTGATATGCCAGAAATCACCAAAGCCCTTCGGAGTGTAATTTCAGGAGATAAGGGGGACCAGCCTGAAAGGAGTCACTTAAGGGGATAACTGGGGCCAAGGAACAACAAGCAGAAAAAGGCTCAGCAAGAAGGCAAATGTAAGTGAAGGTTATGTGCTTCATTTGTCGTTCCTCTTCACGTCTGCCTGCCTGTGTTACTCACCAATACTATCACTGTCTCATTGCAAATCTTCTTTGCTGTGTGTTACTGTGAGTATTCTAGTCAAGCTAAATGACTTGGGATGCCTAATGAAACCCACTCAGGCTGCCACAGGTGAACTGTAACCTCAGCACAGGTCTCTGTGGAAACCGCAGCTTCACTCTTCTCTAGAGAAGACTGCCTGCTGAGCAATTGTCGGAGGGAAGCTCTCATCACTAGATCCACGTGTATGTAGGGCGATTGAACAAATCAGAAGCAATTTTTTAATTTCCAGTAAAATAATTGTTACTAATAGGGGCATTTTCATTGTCTTTTGTCAAACTGGTATCAGCAGGGGTCTGTAAAGGCAGGAAGGATCTGTCAAGAGCTCTTCCTGTGTTCTCAGCCCTGCCACTGTATCCATTGTCCCTTTCTCCCTCAGAAGTGAGAAGACACAATGAGAGGGGAGCTGCGCTGTCTCCTCCTGCTGAGCTTATATTCTGAGAATGCTGTGCTCTGTTCAATGTCCACAAGTGGGCCCACTCAGGCCAAGCAGCCAGCCCTCAAATGTTTGCTTTAACAACCCGATACTAGTGTCCCCCCAAACAGAAAGATTTGCTAGCTCGCTTTTGGTACATAGGATTTTCTGCCCAAAGAAGCTCATTTCTCTACATAATTTCATAGGAGAAATAGTTTTTAAAAACAAGTTGTATATAAATAAATGTTACATTTTTAAATTGTTCAGTGAACACAGTCATAGTGGAAATCATTTTACTCAGGCTATCAAACTTCCTTAACAGATTTTCCCTATTTATTCTAAAATATTACCAGGTTGCATAAGTATTACTTTAAAAACAGACATTTCTTAAAGAGGAAGCATCTAGAGGGAGCAAAAGATCTCAACAGATAACTGACCCTGTCTCCACGCTCAAAGCCTGAGTTGGATCCCTGAACCCACATGGTAGAGGGACAGAGCCAACTCCTAAAAGCTGTCCTCTGACACAACACGCATACTGTGACATGTGTCTACACAATAATGTGAACGAATAAATAAACACAATGAAAATGCCAAAGGTGTGGTTTAAGTACACTAGTCAGAATTTTATCACTTCATCGCTCATAAATACAGTAAAATCTTTTACTCAGTTTTGGCTAACATATTATATGAGCAACACTGCTGCTTAGCAATTCTATCTAGTCATCTATGATTTTGTTTAGAAGTGCATGTCTGAAATAATATTAATTCCTCTACCTTTTTTGGCCTTCAGTGTTTTCCTCCAAAGGGTAGAGAATATCCCGTCGGTCCAATCGTTTGTGGCCACATCGAGTCGACCAAACATCTGTGGGGCAGTAATTGCTTTGGGATTCATCCTCAGTTCTCTGTGCGGTTTTCCACAATCTGCAGCAAAGACATCCAAACTTTCAACATCTCAGATGTGACATGAAACAACATTGCACTAATTTGTGGTGTGCTGTCAGTAAGTGGTCAAAATATGAAAAGTGAAAAATTATCCCGAAAATAAACGTCATTCTGTATTCCAACTTATAATCAGCATGTCATCCTTTATTGAGTACAGCACTTTGCTGTCTATGAAATAAATTTATCTTGCTTTGGGGACAAAAGGAATGCCATACCGGAACTATGAGAGTACTTTCTCTGTGTATAAGAATTACCCAGTCCATTGGAGGGACCTAACAGAGTAAAAGATGTGAGATGAGAGGAAGCTCCCTTTTATTTTTTTCTTTTGTAACTGAGCCTATGCACCTATTCATCTTCTACAGTCTTCCGGCTAGGATTTATACCATCTTATCCCCTGGCTTTTCAGTATAGAAGTATAGAACCAGCTCTCCTGGGTCTGCAATTTGTGAATAACAGGAGATGCAACCTCTTGGTATCTATTTCCATTAATCCAACTTACAAGATATCTCATGCATGTGTGTGTGTGTGTGTGTGTGTGTTTATTTCTGTGTCTATGTCTATGTGCATGACCCCCTACTGTATCAGTTTCCTTAAAGAACCCCAACTAAAACACCCACTTAAGAAAACAGAAACAAATTTCTAATTCTTTAGAAATCACAAAGCAAATTAGTAATGGCAGCCTGAGAGTCCAGCCCTTCAAGGCCACCTCCAGAGTTCAAGGAAGAAGTCTTAATTCACACACGTGCCGTTCGAGTCAGGTTATTTATTCTTCTGCCTATTTTTCCATCCTCTAATTTTCACCTAAGTTTTAATTCTTTCCAGTTTTCCTTTGTCTCAATTCTTTGTTTCAATTCCCCCTTGCTTCTCTGTTTACCTACCTTAAATACATTTTTTACAGGAGGCTTAAGGCAAAAAGAAATAATTATAAGAGTTACATCTCATTGGTCATAGCACATGTCTTGGGTAAACCATAGGAGCTGAGCCATTTACAGTGGCAAGCACTTACTCCACCGCTACACGCAGCCCTATGACACACAGGGTCCCACCACCCACTGATTGAGTCAGCCATGCTGAAGCACTTTACCCATGTATAATATCCTTCCCATTCACTCTTGCCTTTTGCAGGGCTCTTGTGAAAAATACCTTTTATCTACCAGCTCAACCCTTAGATGATGCAGCACCTTCATTGGAAGACTCTCTAGAATAACTTAGAAAGTTTCTCCTCCCCCCCTCCCGCCACTTCTATTTCCATGATAGCAAACCTTCATCATAACAATTAAATGCTCAGTTGTAATTATGAGTCTATGACTGTTCTCCTCACTGTACTGTTAACCTCTTACATGCTTTTGCATGCCCATTTCCCTACTTCTAATATAAAACCTGGCAGAATCGCACATTACAGAGTGTTACAAAACAATTACTGTGAGTTGTATTGTGAATCAGCAAACAACAAGCACGGGTCACGCTCCTCTTTAATACGAGTTCCACCCAATTATCTCCTTTGTCTTTTGGATAATTAAGCTTTTCAATATGAAGCAATTTGCTACTTAATATAATTAATGTTTACTCTATATACTAATGCCAAGAGTAAGTTAATAAACAGCAAATCATCTAGGAATAGATTTGTCTTTTCAAGGAACTCCTCCCAAACTAACAACACCAAATGGATTATACAATTCAGATGTAGCATTCATAATGGATTTATATTGTTCAATATTTAGCAGTTTATTTTGTTCAAGCCATTGTACTGGGTACATTTACAGTTGATTGTTAACATAAAATAGCTTCAACTGTAGTAAAAATATTGAGCATAATTATGAAAACATCATCATTTAAAGGCATATAAAAATCCTAAACAGAAGGTTCACAGCATTCGTGAAAAGCCATGAAGATGTGAGTTCTCAGTTTGGAGGAGCACAGTTTGCCACCACCTAAGGACAACTGGTAGAGCCCTTGCATACCAAATTCACTTCATCCGATATTTTCTGGAAATGAGAGCCAATGTATGACGTGAAGAAGCCTGCTGCAGGTCCTATCAGGCTCCGGCAATCAACAACCATGTTCCAGTGTCAGCAAGCAGGGCGCCATTAGGTGGAACCCTGAAGCAACTTTTCCCACTTTGATGGTGTCTATTTCATTCCAACAAAGTTCATAAAATTTTGTAATTTAGCTCTGCAACCATTCAGGCTGCTAACAGGTTTAGGGGCATCGGTGTTAGAGCAAGAGTCAGAGAATACAAGAATAATGGCCAACACGGCAATAGCCACTATCCTAAGGTGGCCTAAAGCAATGACCTTGAGCAGAAAGCTGAGAGGGCATCTGGAAATAAAATTTGTTTATGCAACTTTACTAGAGAAATATCTGCATACGAGGTGCTTTAGGATAGAGATAACTCTTCATGACAGAATTTAAAAATTGAGACGACAATTTTGTGTGTTTACTCAAAAGTAACATTGTATCATAGATTTCATGGGGAAAGTGCTGTGATATTATTGGGAATTTGCTGATGCGCCCTTCCGCTAACTCTTGGTCGCATCTCTTGTCATTTTCTGACCATGGGAATTTCTGAATCTGAGCATTGGTATTTATAGTAAATAACAAGCAGTCTCCTCTCAAACTCAACATGAGGAGGAAATTAAATGTGTAAAACACACAACACCACAGAAATACTACTTTAAAGTGTTTCCTTTTTGTGGTGCTTAAACACAATATATTATTTCTTAAATGTCCCCAATTAGTAGTAAATTAGTATTCCTTCCTAAAAGAGAGAGAGAGAGAGAGAGAGAGAGAGAGAGAGAGAGAGAGAGAGAGAGAGAGAATGTGTTCTTCTCTGTGTCTTCACATCTCTCTTGAGCATTCAGATGTCCTACAGCTGTTGAGATGTGTCCCCCAGGGCAACAGAATTGCTGCTCCCGTACCTGTCATGGCTTTCATCAGGGTATGGATGCAAGTGGTCTTCCCCGCTCCACTGGGCCCCAGGGTCATCATTCCGTGCCTCACCCTCTGTGTTTCAAAAAGCTGGATGACTTTCAGTTTCCAAGGAGGGTGGTCAATTAAGCTGGCTTCCTCAACCTGAAGCACAACAAAATCCCCATAATAGACAGCATTCACCGTGACCCAGATTTACGGCAGATGAAGAGTGGAAGAAGAGAAATGGGGGGGGGTGGATTAATGACCGGGGAGCTTCTGTTTGTAAAGAAAGAAAACAATCAGAGAGTGGACAGGATGGGTGACTGCGTAGTACACACCCAGGAGTGAGACGGCCCGGGCTGTAATCAGACTGCCTCCTTCACAGCGGCCACAGTAATAAACTGTATGGTGTGTATTTAACCACATTTAGAAGGGGAAAAAATACCACACAGAACCAATGCATGCAAACATGGACAAAGAGTGGGCCAACATTATCACTCATCTCAAGCTAGGAAGAAGTACCTGCACTTCTCTTCAGGAACTGACTCTTCAATTCTAACACTTTATTAAGTGTAAATCAGAGGAGAAACTTAAGAAAAAAATGAAATAGCAAAATGTATCTGAAACATTTGATTTAAACAATGATATGGATAACCACAAAATGTTTGGTACATCAGACTGATGGAAAGTCTATGTGAATTCCAAGTAGTCGCAATACTAGTCGCTAGCACACTGTGCATTCTTCTACCTACTAAACATGGAGTAAGGAACTTCCAAACACCATTCTAAGATTCGTCTGTAAAACGAGATGATGAGAATGGCCCTATCAATAAGAAAGAAAATTGAAGCATGTTCCATGAGGTATAACTTGCAGTCATGAAGTTGGAATCTGAGCCCAAAACACCGATATGATCCGATATCTATGAAATGACTATATTATGCTTTAACTTGCTGTAAATCATGATTTTATTTTGAGTAGAATAATTTTGAGTTCATGGATACAGTGGCTCTGTCGAGCCCAGAAGATGGCATTCTGCAACTCCTCTACTTTCCAGTTCCTGCATTCTCTCTGTGTCCCCTCCCATGAGCTTCACTGAGCTGTCAGAGGACGGGATGCATACAGTTCTGGACCCATGGTCCCATGGTCAGCCCTGATCAAACTCAGTAAGTCGCAAAACCAAACAAAAAGACACAAATCTGGGAAGGGGATTTATAGTAGACATGGAGGTGGATGGGGGTGGGAAGTAGATAAAAGAAAGTATAGATGAGCGTGATCAGAAGGCATCATATACATTTATGAAATTAACATACAATAAATCTAAGTAATAAAATATTAAAAACAAAAATAATTTTATAGATAATGATCATGTATCTTTATGTAATATATACTCTTCAGAAAGTTCCCTGCCTACCATCAATTGACATAAGTCATCTTATAAATTACTTAGCCTTTTAGAAAGGGCTATAATTAATTTAGAAAATGATGAGAAAATATTTTTGCAGAATGAATTATTATTCTTTTTGATCAGTAAATACAAACTTCGGTGCACTAATTCTAAGGCAAAAAAATATACAGTAAATACTACCACATTTTAATTATATTGCAATTACTTTCAAGAAAATCAATTTCATGTTATAAACTAATGACCATGGCATAAAAACAATATTTCTTCCCAAAACTCTTCTTTGAGGAAGGTAAACTAAGGGACAAGGTTTACACAGTTTGTTCCCACTCACAGAAAGACTCTGGTAAATTAAATGGCAGCAAGTGTCCTGAAATCCAGATGCTTGACTAGACATATTACAACAAATTCCCTCCATCACAGAGACTATGAAAAACTACATATGTGTTCAGAGGAAAAGAATAAGTGTGGAGAAGTCACATGACATCACTGCAAATAGAACACAGATACAGAAGCCTGGAGACCACTGTGGCAGATGCCAGAGTCAAGCTGAGGTTCAGCAGGAAGCTGAGTCCCCACAGACCGTGTCAACTGTGACATTTTATTTCTGAATCTGGTGGAACGGTTCCCACTAATGCTGAGGCCATTTGGATGTGACTGCATTGGACATGTGACTGTCAGGGGAGCTTCATCAATAGCCTGCAGTGACCTCTCCTTTAAAGAAGCAGCAGTCTCAGTATCATTCTTGAGGCAAGAGGCCAGTGAGGACATTTCCCCTGAGTCCCGCCAGACTCAGATAAATCAGACACAGCCATGAAATGCTTTACCTGTTTACTAATCGCTGTCTCCAGCTCAGGGTATCCTGCTTTGTCCAAAAGAATATTTGGAAATAGATCTTCAATCAAACTCAGAAACAGGGGCTCATCTTCATCAATCTACAAAGAACAAAGACGGAAATAAGACCAAGTATTTTAGTACAAACCCAGAATATACAGAAATTTTGAAAACACTCAACACAAGCCAGGGTGACCATTAGTAGATAAAGCATAGCCTATTTGAGCAATATGTTCCTCATGTTTCCCATAATTAAAAAGTTAAGATGAGAAGAGAAAAGAAAGAAACAAAAGGAAAGAAAATCCTACTTACATGAAAATGTTTCATAAAATCCCCCATTCAGAAGATAGTAGTCTATAATTCCTAACTTAATTCAATTCTACTGAAATAGAAATACTTCTGGGTAGATGTGAGCCATTTGAAAAGGAACCTCTGAAAACATATAATTTAAACTCTGCTCTCAGGCATTTGATCCGAGAATTAGGCATAAATAAATTTAAATAAATATCTCTAAATCTGACTAAACTCATCCTTAAGCAGGTGGAATTCTTCCACCTGTGGTTCTCACCAGTTTGGAAAGATTCATGTCACGGAGCACGCGCATTACAATGGTAGACTCTGTATCCGTGGGACTGGCTCGTTTTGCTGCCCCCAGTGTACGCAGAACTGACAAAATGTTACGCAGACCAAAGTCATAGTGGACCTGAAGAAAAGAAAATGCTGGGCTTATTTCCTACTCATGGAAACAATATCAATTTGGCTGAAAAGCACTACATGATAATAAAGTAACGCTGATTTCCTTAAAAAAGACAAATAACAGCATGCCATGTTTTGTTGATACTCATAAGATACCTGTCCTTTCCTAAACAGAAACAGAGGAAAGGTGGATTGGGGTGGAAACAGAGGTGAAATGGGGAGGACGGGATAGAGGAAGGAGGGGAAACTGTGGCCAGGATGTAAAATAAATAAATAAATTTATACATTTTTTAAAAAACAAACAGTAGAATAAATATTCCTTTATTGGTATGATTTTTAAAAAACTGAAGACTATCTGAGAGTCTTTCCCTGTATCATCATTAGCTTAAGTCCTTAGATTAAAACTAAGATGGGTCTTGATGGGAGAAAGGTAGACATTTCCTTAAGACCACGACAACCCTTTCCCTCCTCTTAATCATTCATACATACGAAAATATATTTGTGTCTCCACAGCTAAAATTCAGGACCAGAGATAAACTCAGACACTACATTCTCAAGTTTTTGTTAATAAAAAATGGATATTAAGCATGAGGGAAAGAAGTTATATCCCAGGATCACCTAGAGGAAAAAAATCTCACTAAATTTGGAGCCTTGCCCCAGCTTTGAGCTTAGTATAATAATTATGGAAGTTCTACAATCCAAATGTTAGCAGATATGCGGTGAATAATTAAAATTCCATTACCTAACCACCGTGGAATATAGCTGGCAGTTCTAAAATTTAAAAATGGAGCAAGCAGGCCAGGTGCGTGGGCAAAGGCCTATAATCCCAGCACCTGGAGACTGGCGCAAGAGAATTTCAACTTCAAGGCTAAAGGCAAGTTTCAGGACAAGCTGTGTCATGCAGTGAGACACTGTCTTAAAAACTTAAAAAGTAGGCCTTCTGTATGATGCAACAATCCCACCAGTCTCACAGCGATATTTGAACAACAATGTATAATATTCATATTCGACCATTCACAAAAGACAGAAGTAAGGAGCAGCCCAAACGTCCAGCCGCCCTGCAGCAGATGAATGGAGATGCAAAACCCAGCATTTACACACTGTGGAATACTATTTGGCCACATGAAGAAGGCACTCCATACCACATCCTAGTAAAATGCTGTGGGATAATTTTCTTGTACACTGTAAAAAATTGTCACTTGCATTGATTTAATAAAACGCTGATTGGCCAGTAGCCAGGCAGGAAGTATAGGTAGGGCAACCAGACTAGGAGAATTCCGGGAAGAGGAAAGAGACGCAGTTTCTTGAATAGGGGACTTTCCATGTCGCTGTCTCCGGTCGTTGCCTTTGTTGCTTCTGTACTCTATGAGACGAAACCACAGCTCTGGCCAACACCTTCACTGGTGTCTTAGAACAAACAAAGGACCCCAAAAGATGGCTTCGGTTCTTCAGACGTTATGCAATATTGTCCACTCTTTCTAAGCTTGTTACTAAAATTGCAATCCAGTGAGAGATAATTAATACAGATATAAGTGATTAACTCATGTCTTCTAGCCAATAACTCTCATGAGGGCTTTATCTGCTATCCCAAACATATGGAAAAGTATCAAGAGGTTTACAATAGAAAAGATAATTAGCCAAGCTCGGTTAAATATATGGGTAAGTTTGGGAGTAAGTAGAGTCAATGACTCATAAGTTTCTGAAAACTATGTCATCACCTGTTACACCATGATTCATACACAGGTTATATAAATGGCGAACAGCAACACCATTCATATTATAGCTCCTACATCAGCCTGTAAGGTAACCACGTCACTTCTGTATTAGAAATAGTAACTTGTTCATATGTATTTTTCAACAAAAATCTAGAGAAAATCAATTTTTGTTGTTGGAGGCTTGGGAGATAACTCTGTAGCTCAAGTACTTGCTATGCAACCATGACACCTGGCAACAGCCTGAAAACCTGTGCAAAAATAGGTAGGTATGTAGGAGAGATAGATAGATAGATAGATAGATAGATAGATAGATAGATAGATAGATAGATAGATAGATAGATAGATGATAGATAGATACATAGATAGATGATAGATGACAAATAGATAGATATAGATATAGATGATAGAGATAGATAGATAGATAGATAGATAGATAGATAGATACATACATACATACATACATACATACATACATACACACATACACACATACATACATACATAAAATAAGAAGCCAAGCATGGTAGCACATACTTGGATTCACAGCACAGGGAAATGAGAAACAGAAAGGTCCCTAGTTCTCACTAGCCCTAGCTCAGTCAGCTAGTTCAAGGCGGGTGAAAGACCCTATGTCTAAAGCCAAGGTGTATAGAACCTTAGGAACAGTTCATGAACATGACATTTGGCATCCATGCAAGTGCACAAACAATGCACATGTACCTGCACTTTCTCTCTCTCTCTCTCTCTCTCTCTCTCTCTCTCTCTCTCTCTCTCTCTCACACACACACACACACACACACACACACACACACACACACACACAATCAGCTTTGTCATTTTATATTTAGCATCAAAGGTACCTTGTCAAGAATTCTAGTCTAAGCTGAAAAGCCATTGCTAATTGGTGACTTCTGGGTGTGGGCGAGTAGATTTTTTTACCAGGAATACAGCCTGAGAGGCGACCCATGCTCCAGCAGATAATCCTACACACATACATATACTGGCAACACTAAGTGAATGCAGTTGAATTTTTTGCAAAATACATGAAATTGGAAGAGAAAAGAAGTGAAGGGGATAAAGGACGAATTAGAGGGGACAGACTATGGATTATAATGTGCTTATCAAAGTACGTTATATGCATATATGAAATCCTAAACAATTCTTTTAAACAACCGGAGATATTCTAGTGAACAGAAAGATAAAATGTGGCTAACTACATTTTAAAAAAAAAACCTTCAGAATAACACACCTGCTTCGAGAGCTGCTCTTCACACAGCTGGTAGAGTGTGAAAAATTTCCTGGCTAGGACTACGTTGTCAATGAAGCCACAGCTGGCCAGCTTCACCCTGATGATGATCTGCCGGTCAGGGACCATCATGGCCACGGAGCGGAAGTTTATCTTCAGGTTCTCAGGGAGTTCCTGGCGCCCCGCATAGCCAGGGTTCTACATGGAAGCAAAGCCCAGGGATGAATGACACATTCCTGGGGCAACTAGGACGCCCTGGCGAGCCATGGAAAGATTCATTATGCACACAACACAAATCTGGAATGTCAATTGGGGAGCTCATTTGCATAGCCCACTCTTCTTGTGCTGGACAGACTATGTCATGAGTTATTAATATGAGCTTTGTTTAGCACTAAGGTTTTCAGGCAGGAATGATAATTGCAATCTCCATTTCCATTCCTGAAGCACAGGTGACACCGGGCTGGAAGCACTGGGACAAGAAGACTGAATTACAGTCCTCGAGCGATTCCTTACCATGGTCAGAAAAAGTCCGAATTCTGGGTTCATGGTCACATTATCTCCATCGGTAAAAATGAAAGATTTCTTCCGCTCCTTTTTACATGTGAGAATAATGGAGATTTGCTGGGCTGCTACGGAGAGTACTGGTAGATCGATACGGTTGAATTCATCAAAGCAGCCCCAGGACCCAGACTGTGCCAGCCCTTAGAAAGGAAATTAAACAGAAAATCCAATTAGTATGTCATTTATGAAAACCAAGAACACGGATATTACGCAGCTGCCAAAATGAACCGGAGATCAGTTTATTCAAAACTGAAGTTAGAATATAAACGGTGCATCAAGAGGCCCAAAACAGCCGACAAGTTGGCAGCTCGTCTGTAAACATCCAAGCCATATTACTAAGGACAAGTGCCTAACAAAAGGCAAATTACGGGAGCATTCCATCCACCTAACGCTGCTAAGACTGAGCTTGTCAACCAAACAACTTAGAAAACTGACACCAAAATATATCCAGTTCTTGAAGAAGTAAACAAATCCTTTGCTGGTGTTGTTGCTGCGGACCGAATCAAATCTCCCTCAAGCCAAGCATGTGTTCCCAGTGAATCGCATCACCCACCCTGAGAGATAAATCTTTTACTTTAGGCTGTTTATGTCTTTTATGTGTATGGGTGTTTTACCTGCATGTACATCTGCATACCAGAAGAAGGCATTGGATCCCACTATAGACGGTTATGAGTTGCCATGTGGTTGTTGGCAATTGAATTCAGGACCTCTAGAAGACCAGAACCACCAATGCTCTTGACCGCTGAGCCATCTCTCCAGCCCCAAGAGATAAATCTTAACAAGGAATTGTACCTGACCTGAAATTTCTTAGTCAGTGAAAGGCACAGTACTCACCTTTGAATATCCGCCCCAGGCCTCGGAAATCCATCTGGTCAGAGCAGTTGAAAACCACAACATATTTTCCGAGACACCGGCCCATATCCTTGGTGGTTTCTGTCTTGCCTGTTCCTGCAGGACCAGCAGGGGCTCCTCCCATGCTCATTCCCAGAGCCTGAGCCAAGGTGATGTAGCATCTGCAGGACCACATTATCTTTAGAAACTTGCTACAGCATCCCAAAGGCACTCAGGACATCACAGAGAAATGAACCTGTGCTTCAAAGATGCAGGAAGAGGGTCAATCTCCCTTAGATAATTCTAAAACTACATCCTAAAAAAATTGTCCTCGTGTGTGTTGACATGTGCTGTGGAAAAAGAAGGAGGTAGTCTGTAAAAAGTTAGATTTCTTTACAGATAATTTTCAGACTTTATGATAATGATGTTTATGATAATTATTGGGGATGTAAAAGCATGAAAAAAAAGTATAGAGCATTGCCAACATTTCTTTGGCAACCCCTCCCTAGAGGTCTATCCATATCAAAAGAATAACATTTAGACAGTCTCACTAGTCATGAAGGACATGCATGTCACCGTATATCACCTGGCACCCTACAGGGTGGATGTTACTAAAAAGGTAAAAGCAAGCATTATCAGGGGGTTGCACACATAGTGAAGATATGACTTAGTGAGTAGCTATTGAAGACTATATGACCTTTCTCCCCCCCCCGAAAAGAGAAAAAGAACACTAACATACACCCCAACAATCTCCCACCAGGGTGCATACACAAAAGAAAGATGAATTCACCCTTTATGAAAGTATCTCTCCTGCTGTGTTCACTGTAGGCCAAGCAAAGACCCAGTCGTCAGCCAATGGATGAGCGAAGTTTTCAAAATATGGTCTTATACAATGGGATACTTTTCAGTCATGAAAAGGAAAATTCTACCATTTGCCATATAAGAGTAGACCCAAGGAAATTTTGCTAAGTAAAATAAATCAGATACCAAAAGACAAATACTGCATGATTCCACTAACATGCTAGGAAGAAGGAGGGCAGAACACATAGAGAATAATTTTATAATGACCAGAGGCAGAAATGGAGACAGGACATAAGCTGTATGGCAGTTAATTCAACATGTCTACTTTGTAAGGCCAGTAAATATAGATAGCTGATTGCAAAGGGAGTATTGTTAATAAAATTGTATCGCCCTAGGAGTATTCACCAAAATTTGCAGACTTGTGCTGTTCTTCTCTCCAAAATAAGTAACTGAGAATCTCTAGCTATGCAAACACGCATCGCTGTAACTACTAACTATCTTTGTCTGCTATCATGTTGTGTTGTAAACTTCAGATACACACAAAAAAATGAATAATCTGGTCATAATAACATAAGCTGTACTCCCAACTATAGAAGGATCATGAACCCAAGACCAGCCTGGGCTTCATAGTTGACTCAAAGTTAGCTTAAGCTGTGTATGAGATCCTGGCTCCCAAATATATCAAAATCTTGGGATGTAGCTAAGTGGAAGAATGGCAGTCTAACATGCCCAAGGCTTTGGATTCAATTCCCATCCTGAGAAAATAAGAAAAATAAATACATTCTATTTGTCAGATTGGGAATCATTTAAATATATTCATTGTCTTTTTAATGGTTCCACATCCTTGATTTATTTCATTTAACATATTATAAATATGAGTGCATGCATGTGTAAGTTTATGTGCACCATGCGTGAGCAGGAACCCCCAGAAACCAGAAGAAGGTGTTGGACCCACCAGCACTGGACCTCCTGACAGTTGTTTTGATCGGGGTGCTAAAAAGTGAACCCAGATCCTCTGCAAGAGGAGCAAGTGCTCTTAACCCCTGAGTCATCTTCCCAGCCCCACCTGACCTTGGTTTTAAACAACACACGGCTGAGTAATACTATTCCAGGTCTGTGCAAGCATCTGCAATCCCTTCCACATCTTTCCATATGAGTTAACACGTGGAAGATTTGGTAAGCTTTACTAGGAAACCTGTAAAGGAAATTTTTACCCTAAAAATATGCTGATAGATTACTTGATTCTCAGCACCACCTGGTGTTGCTAAAGAAAACAGTCCATAAGGCAGTGCAGCCTTGTTTCCTGGGGCTGAATATAAGGTGTCCTAGGGACCTGAGAAAGAACTCAGCTTACACAAGGCAGTGAATGCCAAGTACACAGATTGGGTCTCCTAGGTTCTCCACCAAAAATAAGTTCCTGCAAACCAGATGAGCAACCAGCCTGGCCAAGGAGGGAGAGGTCTGGTGTGAAAGCAAATGGACACTTGTACCTGTGCCTCTATTCCCTCTAGCCAAAGACCTAGTTCCCCGCTTGCATTTCACCATCTCTTTCTGAGCAGTCTTTAACAACCAGCACCTGCACCATGGTCTCCTTGTTATCTCATTAAAACCCCAGAGCAACCTGTGAGAAGCCCCTGATCCTTCACAAATGAGGGAAGATACGCACACAACGGAGTGACTTTGCTCAGTTTCTCAAAGGAGTTGATACTTAGTCTAAGCCAAACCCTTTTAGACTCAAGGTGATTCCAGCCTTCAAGACAAAGAACCAACTTGGGCCCCTCGCTGCTGCCCTGCAGAACTCTTCACACCTGTGAACATCAGGCATCTCTTGTCACCATTGCAATTACGCATCCATCGCATTATAGAAGCTTCTTAGCACGTGTGAAGAGAAGCCTTTTCCACACCTACTGATTCCAAAATACTCAAAAGCTTCTGAAGGAGCATACAGGGCAAATGCACCAGCAAGAAATTTCCTTTGTTGATAATGAAGTTAGTTACAGACTATGAACCAAGACGCACAGATGTGTTTAAGGGGCACAGACAGATAGGAAAGGTTGCTCAACAATGCATATTGTGTGGGGACACACACATGGAAACAGCTCACCTGAACTAATGGGAGCTCACCAACTCTGGTCAGACAGGAAAGGAACCAGCCTAGGACCAAACTAGGTGCTCAGAATGAGGGTGACAGTTGTACGGCTGGAGCAGACTGCAGGGTCACTGGCAGTAAAACCAGGATTTATCCCTACTGCTTGTACTGGCTTTTTTGGAACCCATTCTCTTTGGAGGGATAACTTGCTCATTCTAGATACAATGGGGAGGGCCTTGGTCCTTCCTCAAGGCAGTGTGCCTTACCCTTTCTGCCCCTGATTTCATCTGGCCTCTGCCTGGGCGACAGCATTAGTGAGGACCTTCCAGCCTCCTCTGCTTGTGCTCAGAACTGGAAGGAGAATGGTCATTGAAATCATCAGGAGTTTGGGGGGAAGGGATTGTGTTTTTATCATGTGATGGTGGCCATCTGACCATCTGAAATGTCAGCAAGTCTTTCCATGTGACCGGAAGCTCCTGAGCTCCGGGAGCTGCCATGGCTGTCAGATTTCACAGGTCAGACAGCACAAGCTGACGGTACATGCCAGGGCCTCCAAAACTGTACCTTTATAAGACATTTGTTTTCGTGAGGAGCTTTCTTGCTGTAAAGAGAAATACAGAAAACCTTGTGCTCTGAACCAGGGCTGAGATCTTGCAGTTCTCACATTAGACAGGTACAGTGATTCCTATTCCCCACAATATTCTTACTCAGATTTCCCCCTTTGACTATTATTTTAAATTATTCTTTTCCTTGAACATGCAAGCTCCCTGAGTCAGGCTTCTTATTAAAATGTCTTTGTCACATAGCTGCTAAATAAACATTTCCTGGAGAAACAGAAGAAATGCTCATTGACGAATTAGCTTTTATATGATGAAATTAAAAAGAAGAAGAGAAAGTAGGGAGGGAAAGCTTTTCTAAAATTTTTAAATTATTAGTTAATTTCTACTCTTACGCACATACTGGGTATTTATTTGTCAAAGCCCCAAATTTCACATAGATATGTCAGATCAGTCTTTTTTGTTACTTGATTATTTTGCCTTTAAAAACCAGAGAACCTCAAAAGCAAAGCAAGCATTTGCAATGTTAAGTGCAGACAGTTCAGAACTCCATTTCAGACATTTACTCCAGGCTTCCCCTGTCTGCGTTTCTTCAGCTTGAATGTGTGAGGACCGAGGGATCATTTTCAGCTGCTGGTTGAAGAAGGCATTCTCTACCAATCATTGCGTTTCAAATGCAAAAGCCCTGAATCAAGACTGTGCTCTGTCTGCTAAGGAAATCAAAAAAAAAAAAAAAAAAAAAAAAAAAAAGCATGTAGACGAAAGTGAATAGGAAGAAAAGATAGGAGCGCCCAGGGCAGCTTGTGCCGGGCTTCCTAAGCTGATGTGATAATAGCCTCGGTTTTCTGTGCCATGGGGCCAAAGTAAAGAGCTAAAGGGAGACACAATCTCACTTACGTTCTGTTTCTGTACTGGGAACAGACAGACAACAGGGCACGTGAAGGAAACCAACTATGCCAATCATAATGGTGGGGGATTGTGGTGAATGCCAAACAGTTACAGCAAAGGCTTACAGGGCTGTCGCATTCCAGACATTGATGATAGACTGCACAGTGGAGTAAGAGGGTAGACTTCAAGGGTGCGCCAAGGAGTTCCTGCCTGGTGAAGTAAAGGCAGCAGATTCCATAGCTAGGAGATCGATGCCACCACAGTGATAAAAAGGAAGCGTGAAGAAGATAAGAGACAATCAAGCATGCTGCCATTAAATAGTCTGTGCACATATAGATGGGCATGTCATGTCAGCTAGTAGATGGATATATGTGCCGGGAGCTCAGAGAAGGTGCTCTGGCTGTATTCAGTTTGGGGGCAACATCTAGATGTTATTAAGAGTCACGTGAGATCTGTGCAGTGCACCAGAGACAAGAACCCTGATGTGCAATGGAGCAGCAAGCAGTTAGAGGAGCCACATGAAAAAAGCTAAATCAAAAAGGAGGCAGCCCAATGATGTCATAACTGACCACTAGTCAAGGAAGGGGAGGCCAGAACTGACATTGGATGTGACAGCCTGAGGCGTGAGTGACTTTCACAGGCACTCTTGAAGGGAATGAGGGCATGTAATAGAATAATGTGGCCCCCAAAATGCTCATGTGCTAATCCCTGGACACTGAGAGCATATCACCTTCTGTAGCAAAAGGAACTTTGTAGATATTATCAATGTGATGACCTTGGGGTAGACAGATTATCCTGGGTTACAAAGTGGGTTCAGTCCATTCTGGGCAAACAGGAGACAGAAAAGCATGTCAAAGACACAAGAGGGATGAAGGGGAGGTGCAAAGACAAACGGCTTGAATTCAGCATACTGTTTGTGCTTATCAAGGTGAAGGAAGAGATCACAAGTCAAGGAACAGGGCAGCTCTCTCTGGCGCTGGGATGGTCTGCTCTCACTCAGTGAGAAGGGAGGCTCTAGGTCCTACAACCAACAGGCTCTCTGCTAAAGGCCTGAAAAGATGGGAAATTGCGCCCCCTTGTGTCCCTAGGAAGAAAAGCATCCCTTTTTTGATTTACGAAGGTAAAATTAATAGGTTTGTGTGGCTTAAGCTTCTGACCTTGTGATGATGGTTATGGTGACAGTATAAAATTGACACTGTAAGTCTAAAGAGAGTAAATTCAAATGAGCAAGATAGAAATAAATTGCGCCTTTGAGGGGGGTGGTAGAGAGCACAGAAATGGAAAGGGAAATGGAGGGTGGCAGGAGGGTTTTCCAGGCAGAAGCCACTACAGTATGCTATATGCTGCTGACAACGACCCATCAAACGGTGGACACTGACGATGACCTCAGAGAGGCTCTCCTGGAGGCTGAAAATCATCTGGCTGTCTCCTTTTCACTTCTGATTCATCCCGAGCCCCTGAGGATGGTGACATCACTCTCGGTTCTTCGTGGGGAAAGCCCTCAAAAACAGCTAAAGGTGTTGGTGATGGGTGGCCTGGGCGTTTCTTAATCCACTCGAGCTGACAATTGCAATTAGCGAGTGTGAGTGGCGGGTGATGGCAACGGGAAACCAAATGACAACTCCCGTGTGCCCGCCTGTACCCAATCAGTCTTCCTGTTTTCAGCTGGGCGTTACTCCATTTTTCTCTGCTTTTTAAAAACACCTTAATTGTTTCTCCAAAGAACAACAGGTGTTGAAGTTAATAACATAACCTCCGATGCCAACCGCGTTTGCACCTAGTGGCTCACCGTAATTAATTCCTTTCTTGTCCATTCAAGGTTTTCCCCTGAAAGACGGAAGGCAAAAGAAGCCGGGTCTGTTTCAAACACAAACCCGAATCCTCCATGTGAAGACACAGGGAAAGCTAGAAATACTAACCTTCAAAGGCCTTGCTATAAAAAGAGCTGTTGGCAAAAAGTCCCCCGAGCTGCCCGAGGGACTAGAACGCCGGGAGGAGGAGAAAGGGACTACGGAATCACAGAATCCTCCCATCACCTGTCTGTGAGCGGAGTTATGACAAGCCTGTCAGTGCAGCCTAAAAATTCATTCTGGTACATGAAAGCCACGTCTGTGATGTGGATCATCATCTTGTCAGAGTCTTCCTTAAAATAAAACCGGCACTGCTTCAGCCACTCAAAGTCCGTAGGGCTCTTGACGTGCATGTGGCACTGAAAGGCAAAAGGTGTGCGTTAGACCTGAGGTGAAGCTCTGGCCAGGCAGACACACGAGCATTGGCGCAGACCGTAGAGGCGAAAGAAGAGACACCATAGGCCAGAGACATCGGGTCTCTCACCACCTGACCCAATCAGTTCCTGGTCAACACAAAAGCGACCTGAGATGCTATGGGAAAGGGAGGAGCCAAGACCACCCCAGCTAGGTCGCTCACATTGAAATGACGCTCCAGTTCAGTAAGAAGAGAGTCACTTCTATAACTGCAATCTTTGGGCTTGGTACCACATATCTAAACCATGAGATTCACTCTAACAGAGCACAAAGACAAAGCTACAATGTCATCACAGAAAGGGAGCCTTTTGAGAATAAGATGAAATCTTTTAAAGCTTTATTTAAACTGGCTTTTTCCTATGGCTTTCAACAGGTTAAAAATCGTAACATTTAAACGGCAGCTTAACACCTGGCGATGACTTTGTTTGAAATTTTGACCAAAATTTTAAGATACTTTAATCATTTCTTTTTGACAAATAAGAAATCTAAAATTACCCTGTGCCCCTTATTTCTCTGAGAAGCAAACAGTGTGCTTAGCTATTAGGCCAGAAGATTAACACAAAATAGCTCAAAAAAAAAAAAGCAGTCTTTTGGTTCCAACACATCAGGACCAATCTTTCATAATCTTTTTTTTACATAATGGGTCTAAACACAATCCAGAAAATTAATATGAGTGTAAGAGCTTCTTATCCCTTACCTAATATTACATTCTATAGAAGAGGACAGCTCTAATTTCTTTTCACTTTTCACATAACTATAATTGTGTGCCTCCCCTTATCCATCCCTTTATCTTTTGAAAGGCAAACGCTGTGTGATATCCGCTGCCCTGAGAAGGGCCACTTTGCAATCAACAGCACAAAGGGCGGTAAAACTTGTGAAGGACGTGATTTGTCAAATCCCCACACACAAAGACGCCTTAAACAGCTCCTACTACCAGCACGCCTATAATTTCTGCCCCCCAAGAAAGCAGTAATCTTGGATCAACAAGTACAAGGGAAACAAGAAAGAGAAAAGTTTCTCGGGACATGGCATGACATTTTAGCATCTGAAATAAACACAGAGACTCAAAGTAATGCCTTGTCACCCCAATGGTGTAGTATAGATCTTCAGAATATGACTGAAATTTCAGCTTAGGGCTGAAAAGTGAGTCTGACGTGTACACTCTGACAGCCGTATGCCTATGCCTGAATCTGGATTTTTCACAAAATCGATCTTATCCATCCAGTGTGTGGACACAGACAGCATCTTGAGTTTGCTTTTCCATTTATGATAGAACATTTATCAAGTATGTACCAGGTCATCGAAGATGTCCCTTTGGTGCACATGGATGGTAATCAGAGTCTCGTATTTAACTCGTTCTATGGAGCTCAGGTCCTTTGTGGTCATGTCGATCAGCGTGTTCAGTAACTCCAGAAACGACTGGTTTGTCTTCTGCATGATTCTCTTATCAAACCTGGCATTTTGAAGGGCTTCTTCTGAGTCCCGGGTCCATATCATTTGAATCCCTAATAATCCAACCTTACAGAGGTTTTAAACAAAAGAGGCTAAGACTTTTGAGCTTATATATGTACGTTTACAGTTTGCATAGGCTTTCCAATTTACACAGAAATCACTATAATAAATCACTCTAATTATTATACAAATGGATTGCCCTGATTGTATCAACTTCTTTGATTTATTTCAAAGTCCATGGACTCAATTGATGTCATTCATCTAACGCCTGAGTGTGAGAGCCCTCTGACGTGTCTACATCTCTCCTGGGATCTTAAATCACACAGGGTTAGCTCACACCGCGCTCTAAATAGATTTTTAGGTCACACGCAGATAAGAAATTAAATTAACTTGACACTACTCGAAGAGGGACTATGTTGGTACATAGTAGATACCCATAAAATATTTATTGACCATAAGGACTAAGAAAAATTATTTTCTGTATTTTAATACTAAAGAATATTTTTTCTAATTAAGATGTGCTGAATACACTTTTATGATCTATGGTATGGTCTAGGATCATTGTTTCATATGGATATTTGGTAAGAGAAAAACTGTTTTAAGTTAAAGAAAATACATCAAATATCTCTGTAACCTCTAATCATATTTAAGATTATAATTGTATATGGTCAAATAAGCAATAGTTGAAATCTTTAAGCTCATCCATATTTGGTAAGTCTTTATGAAAATCTTAATATTCAGCCAGAATAAAATTACACCATTTATGAGGCTTATAATAGGCAATATCTAAGATTTAAAATAACTGTTTGATCAAAAAAATAATTTCCAGTTTCAATACACTAACCTGGGCAGGGAAGGAAGAAAGAAATTCAATCAATTGGAAACCCGTTTCTTGAATATTTGCAGCTGCCTGGCGAATCACAAGATGTAATGAGGACTGGGATTCCTCCAGCAGGGAGTTAAGCCAGACTTCTACATTGCCTTCTGCCATCACAGGTTTGTCCAATTCAATTGTCTCACCCTCCCGAGAGGAAATTGACAGGATTCGATCATAGACCTATGTTAGAAGATGAAAACGAAAGCCATATTCATATAAAAATAGGAAATACCTTCCCTCTGTGTCCTCTCCTCAATGTTACCCTTTCCATAAAAAGTTAAGGCATAAAATCGTAAAGAAAATAGCAAAACGGGACACAAAGTCAAACACAAAATGTTGAAACAACCACAAAGAGCTAACTTTAAAACTTTAAAATCCAGGTTAATTCTAGCTCATCAGTACCCTAAAGGACTGGGGTTATTTCTAAAAGAAATACTTCATGCAAACGTGCTGCCTGAAGAAAAGAGAAACGAAAAGCTCTACAACCCTCCAAACAAACTGAGGCCCACAGAGAGGCTGTAATTCCACACCATGTGGCTGTTGGGTTGATGTTAGGAATGGCCTGATCAATATGATTATGATAACAAAGCCATTATAAAGCCATTCCGGTTCTGTACCAAGTATGGTGTTCCTGCAGGAGTGGACTCTCATGGGTCTTCTGATCAAACCCAACCTCTATTCGGCTCATCTCACTTCATCTGAGCAGCTCAGCATCATGAGAAGAGCGTGCTGTCCAGAGTTCAGAACAGACCCCGACACACCTTTCTGTGGAGGGCAGCACTAAGGCTAAATTTCTTGTCTGCATTGGTCATTGAAAGGATGAACCTCCTCTGCATCTCTACCTCCCTCCCTCTGTGCATGGCAAACAAAATGAAATAAAGGAAATGCAAAGGCTGCTTTTGTTTCTGCTCTTTGGTTTAACAAAAAAATAAACCAACAAAACACAATTTGGGGGGGGGGGCTGAAATTTAGTGCTGGATTAAATGCTCTTCGGGTGTCTACAGATGTGATCTTCCAAAGAGGCTGGTGCATCTTAAACTTCGGTCTCCTCTTTTGCATGTGGTATTTAAAATTTAAAGAATTTAGAACCCACAAAATCAGGACCTGATTCTGGATGTACCATCCTCATGGTGGGAACAAGAGAAAACAAAGGCAGCGTGACCTGCAGAGGTGACTGCTGAATGGAGCCTACAGCTGGGTCACATTTAATCTACAAACTTACCTTCATAAATGACATTAATACAAATTGATAAGGCAGGCTGCCTATTGTTGCAGATGTCTGTGATCCCAGCACTTGGAAGCCCAGGGCAAGAGAACCATATGCTGGAAACCAGCCAGGGATGCAGAATGAGTTCTGGGCTGGCTTTTGCTACACAACAAGTCCATATTTCAAAAAAGCAGCAAATACTAACAGCAGACTAGAATAAAAGTAAAATGTAAGCCAGGTGTAGGTGGGGCACACCTTTAATCCCAGCACTCAGGAGGCAGAGGCAGGCAGATCTCTGTGAGTTGGAGGCCAGCCTGGTCTACAGAGTGAGTTCCAGGACAGGCTCCAAAGCTATGAGAAATCCTGTCTCAAAAATAAATAAATAAATAAAATAGAGACAGAGAAGTAAACAGATGTCGTCTACAGAGTGCAGTTAGGGCTGTGGCAGATCGATTCCTAGTAGACAACAAAAAGGCAGCCATTATGGTCAGGCACCTTACTGTGGGCCACAGTGACACTAGCTGTGGGGTTCTCAGGGAGAACGTATCATCACTCACACAGAATTCTTTCTTATTCCTAAATTTCTCTCTCTCTTCCATCGGAGTGTGAGTTCCCTGAGGCTGGCTGACATATTCCCATTCTTAAGGAAAACATCTGGCCCTTGCTAGCTACTCAATGGATTAAACTGGCTGATAGGGTGAACAAATGAACATTACTGTGTTGATATGGGGCGCTGGAGGACTGAGCACAGTGTCAAAGAAGAAAGGTCCTTTCCTAGGATAGACAGAAAGATAAACAGTGCCTTCTGGAAGCCGTGCAAATGAACTCTTCACCGGGCTGGTGAGTTATCCAACTCCATGATGCCATAAACACAGCAGGAGTAAAAGATAAAACAAAATAGTTTGAAGGGCACCAAAAACTTCTAAAGTGTGACAAAATTAACCAAATCTATGCAGCAATTCTATGCAATCAAATTATATATAACTAATTGATTTCCTTAACTCATTGTATTTCTGAATACTTAATACATTAAATGATTATAAAATACATTTTTTATTAAGTTTGTGTTTTACTTTGTGTTTTCTTTTAACTTGCTTGTGTGTTTTGAAATGAAGACTGGCATTATAGTCCAGGTTAGCTTTAAACTCCCTGTGTCATCCAGGCTGGCCTCAAATTTGCAATCCACCTGCCTCAGCTTCTTTGTGTTGTACCTACATTCTTGATCATATTTAATCTGCATTTTGGATACTAATAAACCATAGAAGTCTGAATGTAAATTTGGACACTGGAGTTTGCCTTTAATTACTGGCCAAGAGCTAATGGCAAGGAAGTAAATCTTTTGTAAACGCGGTATTAAAGAACTACTCGATAAAGACAGTGGACACTCTGAGATGCAGAAATAACAGGCAGTGATAAAGACTGAGCAGACCTTCTCATGGAACTTGACAGTTTTAATGTTGTCAAATACATTCAGCAAATGGGCCTGGATAGTGTGGGAGTCCGATGCCTGGCCCAGGATCTCCAGTAGAGCAGGGTCCGACACGAAGAAGAATCGCGGAAAGCACAGCCTCTTCTTCTCCAGGTATCTGAAAGAGGAAAATGCTATGCAAATGAACTGACCTTTATGAAAATGACATCCGCTGGGTGTGAGAAGGCTGTAAGATCATGCAACCATCTGCTTTTCCCACCTTCGTGTTTTGATGTTGTTTTATTGTAATATTTGTCAAATAGTATTTTATATTCTCAAAGAGAAGGGTAGGCTGCTGTTTTTTTCCCCAGAGTAAGTGGTAGAATTTCTTTATTCTTTCATAAATGTTAAGCTCCTATTTTACTTAAGCTAATGTATCATTTATTTCCTTTATAGACAGCAATATAGAAATACAGTTTAGGGACTCATTTTGGGATTTTGCTTTGCTTCTCAGCACTGTAAAAAGGTTTCATTCACATCATTAGAAGACAATCTTAGGAGAAAAGTAAATACACCCTTCCTCAGAACAGACTCAAACCCCAGGTCAGTATGTTCCATAACAGGCCATCTGCCTCCCAGAGGTACATGAATTCTGTTAAAATGCCCTATCATTTGGCAGCACTTCAGAGAGCCAATCCTCTGGGTTCGTGTCGGGATTTAAATTTCTCCTGAGCTATACATGCAAACGAAATGACCTGAGTTCTGCATCTTGATTGGCTGGCAACAGAAGCATCTGTCCCACTGAGCATGGCTTGAGCATATTTGAGACTTCAAAATCTACCTCCACAGTGACATACTTTCTACTCCAACAAGGCCATACCTACTAAGAGTGTCACTGCCTATTACCAAGCATTCAAACACATGAGTCTATGGAGATCATTCCTATTCAAATGACTACTTTTCACTTCCTGGCCCCCACAGGCTTGTAGCCATAGCATTAAGTCCAACTTTAAAAATTCCCATAGTCTATCAGAGTCTTAATAATGTTTAAAAGTCCAAAGTTCAAAATCTTTTCTGAAATTCATACCATCTCTTAACTGCAATCCCCAATAAAATAAAAAAAATTTAAAAATGATTACATTCTTCTAACATACAATGGCACAGGATATAGATTACCATTTCAAAATGGAGGAAAGGAAGGATGGTGAGGAAATATTGCACCAAAGCAAAGCCAAAAGTCAACTGGGCAAACTCCAAACTCTGCATCTCCGTGTTTGATTTCAAAGCACTCTTCAGATCTCCAATTTCTTTCAGCTTTGTTGACTGCAACACACTTTTTTCTCCTGAGCTGATTCCACAACCTGTTAGCAACTCTATTCAGCAGGTATTCCGGGGCTCTGGCCTCTCCAACATTTTGGGGTCTCCAAGGCAATTCAGGCTTCATGTTCACAGCTTCACACAATGGCCTCTCTGGGCCTCCATTCAAGGACACCTCCAACACTTGCCTATATCAGCAGCTTTCTTGGTCACAGAGGGAGATTCTGTAAGCCATTTCTTCTATCCGTGACTCTAAAATAATAACCACGTGGCCAAAACTGCCAAGTTCTTCTGCTTGCTGGGGCTGGAAGAATTGCTTTCTATTTTCCATGGTTTTCTTCACTGCCTAAACTTGGCTTTTCTAGAACTTGCTCTATAGACCAACCTTGCCTTGAACTCAGAGACCCTCCAGTATCTGCCTCTGGAATAGTAGGACTAAAGGCAAGTACCACTACACCCAGCTCTGAGATTTACTTTAATCTCTTTTTACAAATTTCAAGTTTAGGCAGGTAGGATCTTGCCCCAAGGTCACCGCTCCCTTTATTCCATTTCTAAATCTGTTTATCTCTTTGAACACATAACTAGCTCCATTCTACTTGTGATGACCCCTTTCTCCTCAAATTGTACATCTCGTATTTTTTCTTGTTCATCTTGTTCCTTTCCATTATATATCTTCATAAGAATGAATGCTGATAACACATGACAGAGTCAAAATTAGGCTGCTTTGGGACTTCCTCTGCCAACAGAATTAACCCAAAGCTCTTCAGTTTAACCTCAGGTGGAGTTATTAGACAAGAGCAAAAGGAAGCCACATCCTTTGCCAAAACATCACAAGAACAGACTCTAGACCACATACAAATGTTCTCGTCCTCTGAAACCCACACTTTAAATTATCCTCAGCACCGCTGCCTTCCATATTCCTAATAGGATGACCCATTAAGCCCCACCTAAAGAGTTCACCTGCTCTTCTAATCCACAGTCCCAACATCCATATTCCTCCAAACAAAAATATGATCATGCCTATCACAGCAATAACCCAGTCTCTGGTACCAACTTCTATCTTAGTTAGGGTTTTATTGTGATGAAGATACACATGTCCACAGCAGCTCTTATAAAGGAAAACATCCAATTGAGGCAGGTTTATACTTTCAGTGGTTTAGTTCATGGAGGGACAAGGCAGCGCGCAGGCAGGCTTGGTGCTGGAGAAGGAGCTGAGAGTTCTGCAGGCAACAGAAGCACCTATACCACTGGGCATGGCTTGAGCATATGTGAGACCTCAAAGCCCACCTCCACAGTGACACGTTTCTTGCAATAAGGCTATACTTATTCCACAAAGCCACACATCCTGATAGTCCCATTATTTTCTGTGGTCAAACATTCAAACACTGAGCATATACAGGCCATACCTATTCAAACCACCACAGTTTGTATACTTGTGAATTTTGTTTGTTTAGGAGAGTTGTTTTTATTTCTGTGTTTGTTGTTGGTCTGTGGGGGGTGTGTGTGTGTGAGTGCATTTGGGTTTTTTGTTTGTTCAGGTTAGTTTTTTTGTTTTCTTGTTTTGATTATTTTTTTGATATAAAGTCTCACTATGTACTCTAACCTGTCCTCAACCTCCTGGGTGTTTGAACATCAGGTAGTGTCATCATGTCTGGCTTTAGATTATCTTATTTTAAATCCACTAAGAGAAAAGCAAAGGGAAAATGTTATGAGTCTTTGAATTTCCAAAGCCTACATATGTGTCTGTTTGTCCATATGCACTGGTAGATACTATTGCATACACTCATATCTCTATAGTCCTGAATGCTTATCTATATACACTATTTCATAATTAATAAATGATAGAATATTTCAGTTCTGTATCTATAGATATAGAAGAAGAATATCATAAGGGGGTACAATGACTTTCAAAATGGGGACTATAGCAGAATGTTTACAAGATCTTACCGTCTTAAGGAAATCTCTTGAGTCCTGAATCTAACAACAGGATGGGCATGGAGCATAAGGCTCCAAATGAAGACCTTCACTCATGCAATAGTTTTTATATGAAGCTAGTTTTAGCCAAACAGCACAAATATGGCTCTTATTACCTACTCTTTCACCTCCAAGGTCCAGAGAGCTTTCCAAGAGTGACTATACTCACCCTGTGAGGGACTTCTGGCAGATTTCCAGCTGGTCCAGCAAGTGTGGCAGCAGCTGCCCCATGGTCTCATCTCCGACACAGCACTGAACCACATTAGGTATCTCATGTGCCCGTGTCATAATCTTCACCCAAGACTTATCTATATTGGAAAAGCGCTTGGCTTCCTGTGGAAGTGACAGAGTGGACAAGTCTAAGGTCTGTCTCAGTGACAAAGCATCTCACAGGCCTCTGCCTGAGGCCATCATTCCAACCAGGATATGTATCCACACTGCACATGGCTGATGCCCTTACGTTCTATTTAAAGCCTTCTTGTGTCTTTATTGTTATAGTGTCCTCTTTATTGAATAAAAATATGTACCTCAACCCACCCTGACATTTCTGCTATGTTAAGTAAAACGGGAACTGTACTCGAAAGTAGCTGTCTATACAAGATGACTTGTGAGGAAAGACAACACCTAATTGTTCTCTTTGGTTATCCCTAAGTAGAGTGAAGTTGATATTTTCCAAAGGTATAAAGAAGATTGGATTGCTTATATGTTAAGAAAGGAAATACTAAACATTTAAAAATAACAACACAGATGCAGAAAGTCGTAGCTAATCAGAATGTGAAGAAGAAGTGTCAGTGGAGAGCTTGTCCACAAAAGGAAATCTGTGTCATGCTCCTTTCCCACAGGACTCAGGGAGTATTTCATAATAACTTTAAAGAGCCAGGGGTTGAGGAGACTAGAATGAAATCATGTCTTCTGGACATGACAGGACCACTGCACTTACTAACTCACATCAGCTATGGGGCCTACGAAAGACCTGCACAAAATCAAGACAGTCGACATTATAGCAATGGTAGGGGAGGGGCTCCATGAGCCTCCCCCTGTGAGGAGCTATGAGCAAGGTGATGGCTTCTGGAGGAGGAAGGGTCAGTTTGCTTTAAAAGCATGGGCCCTGTCCACCGTACACCACTGGATGACCCCACACCTAGGAGTGTATGGGTAAAAATTGGACTTTGTGGGGTATTTGGAAAAAGAAAAAAGAATGGAACAAGAAGTTGTAGGCAGAGAGGGGCAGTAGATCTTTGAGGAGTTAGGGGAGGAGTGAGGAAGGTGAATACGATCAAAATACATTGTATAAAATTCTCAAAGACTTAAAACCAGGCAGTGATGGTGTATTTCTTTAGTCCCAGCTTTTGGGAGGCAGAGGTAGGTTGATCTCTGTGAGTTCAAGGCCACTTTGATCTACACAGTAAGTTCCAGGACATCCAGGGATATACAAAGAAACCCTGTCTCAACCCCCCCCCCAAAAAAAATAATTCTCAAAAAATTAATAATTTTAAATTAACACAAAATTCTAATATAATATTGTAAAAACAGCCATTTTTCAGGAGAAATTGGAAATGGATAGGCTATCTTGGGGTTGTTGGCATAATTATTCCTCCTTTTCTTTTTTAAAAGTTGCTATATGCCACTAATGATCATAGACTCCCAAATAAGAGAGCAAGAAATGTCACTTTAATCCTTACTGTATGTGAATGTTTCTACTGATACATGAAGAAGAAAAACCAAAAATGCATAAAAGAACAATTAAATTTTTAGTATGTGAATGAACTTCCTGCTGACCAAAATAAAAATGTTCTACCTGACAAATGGCTTACAGCTTTTCCTACCACAGTTCACTTAAATAACCAAGCAGAAAGTTACAGTGGACACAGTCATGTGCCAGCAATCCAAATATGATGTTAAATGTCCTCACCTTTCAAGTAACTCAAGACACTTAAATAAGGGCTTTTAAAATCTAGTTTAAAATGTCTTTAAAAAATTCTCAAAATGCTTCCAATATGTGCATGGTAAGGTAATTATAACTTGATAAAAAAAAATATACCCAACATCTCAGAGAGACAGCTTTTTCTTGCAGATTCCAACCCTTAATTTACAGCATGTATATAATTAGGTGTATTCCGTAGTATGTATTATTTTAAAATGTCAGTGGTAAAAGAACAAATTATCCTACCATTGTCAAGATAACTATGCCATAAATTTACACTGTTCCGAACTCCCCCTTCAAATTATCTGAAGACCATAGCAATGACACAGAAATTTATTCTCTGGGTTTTTTAATCCTCCGTTTCCTATCAGACATTATAGTTTTATGACATTTTTATTCTCTAATTATCATTCTGTCTTTCCCACAATTCCTCACTTCCTTTGAAAAATAGTAACATCAGAAAGGAAAGCTAAGTTACCCAAAATCAAAGATTTGGTGGAGGCTACAATATTACTACTTTCTTTAAAGAGTTACCAGTTCTTAGATGTTTCTCAAATTGGATAACTTGATGGAATCATAAAAAAAAAGTCCAAAACCTTGGGCAACTGCTTGGCAATGTCTCCTCCCACGAAGACAGCCTCTAGATAAACCCACAAGTTTTGAACCGTCATCCAGTTCTCAATGATGTCTGTTGAGTTAGAAAGGCATTGAATCCATTTTTGAATCTGAGCTTTGAATGGCATGTTGTACCTACAATAAGAAACACATTTTATGGTGTTAAAAACAATCAGTTTTCAACTTGTATTTTTTTTAACTTTTTTTTGTGCCACCATCATAGCACAGTAAACCGGACGCTACTGAATATTTCTAGTTTGGATTTTACTGCTTTGATCCTGAGTGAATAGCAACAAGAGACTGATAATCTAAGGAAGAAATCAGTCTTGAGGTAACTCCGCCCAGATTCCAAAGAAAGATAATTTAAGTCATTTTGTGATATCCAGGAATGTAACGTTCTCTCTGCTGAGTTTCCATGCCTATTGCACAGGAGGCATGAATTGGCATCCACGGGTGGCAACTCCAGGACTGTCGTTGGAAATGGATAACTAATGTAAGCTTCAGCTATGATAATTTCTGGACTCTCTTTAGCCTCCTTCTCTCATGTTGCTTCCTACTTTGCCACCCTCCTGTGGCCAGCCATTCCAATGTGTACATACAAGTATGTTAAACCTTATGCTGTTGTGGAATCCATAATATGCAGCTACCAGGCCTATAATAAACAGCCAATAAACATATAATTGAATAAATCTTTCTCACACAACTCTGAAGTGTATACAACATTGGTTAAAAGAATAAATACTCCTGCATCCCTAACACAGATCTGATCATTTACTTAATATTTATGCATGCTTGTTCTGTGTCTCTGCGTGTGCTATCATTCAAATCACCATTATTCATTCTAGTTACAGTGTATAGGGCCTGAGTTTATTAAGAACTCACCAAGTACCGAACAGCCCAAACAACACTATCAAGGGTCCAAAGACTAAATTTTATAGTCCATATCACTCACTCAGGTATGCAAATAAATGGAAATAACAAGAATTTTACTGAAATAACATTAAATATTAAATAATTAAATTATTGATTTACAGAAGGTAAATGCCTGAAATTCTAGTGCTCAGAAAGCAGAGACAAGAAAACCACAAGTTCAAGGCCACCCTGGACTACATATCAAGACCTTGTCTCAAAAAAAGTATTTTTAGATGTACATATGAGGTGATATTTTAAACCCAGAAAGGCACAATGCATTCATATCCCAGTGATACTCATACAATTATCCTATCTTTGAGGTTTTAGTGTACAGTAAACTATTTGGGGAAAAGTAAAGAGAAGTTAGTTCATTGAGAAATATAAGCCTATGGTTTCAATGTCAACACGGGCTTGTTTTACTGCTACAAACAAATGGTCAAACAGAAATGTCAGCCTCGTTTCTGTCTGTGCTGTTCTTCATGCCGTCTTGATCTGTCATCAGTAAAGTACGCACACAACTAAATGCTTCTAGATCAGAAAGGATTTTGATCGGAAGGGTTTGCAGGCAGAGCAATTCTAGGACCCAGAAGAGCATTCCCACTGGGGTCTGCAACGTGTTGCCTGTCAGCTGTGCAGGGAGGCACATCAAGAGCAAAGACACAACATCCAGTGCCATTCAAGAGGCTAATTACAGGAGGCACTCTGTCCAGTTGGTGCCTCAGACAGGCCCCACAGAGAACAATGGAACAAAACCACTGCCTTTGTACATCTCGAAAACAAGGAAAATGGCTTCCCTACCTGTTGCTCAGGAGAGAGCCCAGCAGCATCAAGCTGTCCTCCATGCTGGCGATGACCTCCGAGGTGCTGTCTCCCCTCAGGAGGAGTTCTCCACGGGTCTTGAAGCTGCTGAATGTCAACGTTTTGTTGTCCCACTCACTGATCACTTGTTTCAGCTTTTGTTCAATGTCTCTCTCCTTCACTGCGCCGATGCAGATGTCCTAGCGACGTAGGAAGCGCTCATTTATTCCAGGAAAGCTACACATCTTATTAATAGTCTGAGCCCAGAAGAGCCCCTTTTAGCTATTTCACATGTGTTTAAAGCATGTTTCCAAATATCAAATAAAATGTCATAAATGGTGTGACTGTGTACACGTAAGTAGAGGGAGAGGGTAAAGTTATGTGCAAATAGAACCTTAATTTCTAAAATTTTCCATCCATGTCAGAAAAATAAACAGCAAAAAAGATTCAATATCATTTTACATTTTAAAATATAATCATAGACTTAAGATTTTCTGCCTCTGGTTTTCCTCTCAGTACAAGAAATGCAGTGTGAAAGGAGAGAATCAGTAAAACTCTGAGTTCTTTGCTCCTCTCCAGCCACATCCCCAGCCTGCTGTGCAGCTTCTTCATCTCCCAGACTCACCGCTGAGCCCAGTCTTCATCTCATTCCCTCTCACTGTGTTCCTTTTCTCGTGAGTTCATCTCTGTCCACGTATTCAGTATCCTTCATATCTCTAGTCAAAACCCACATCTATTTGCCCCCTTGATTCTCGCACAAACATAACCCATGACCCTGCCCAAATTTCAAGCTTGGCCATTGTACCAGTCATCCAGTATGACTTCTGACAAAGCTGCCTGTGTCTGTGATAAGAATGCAGACCTGTGACCCATGCAGCCCTCTCAAAAAGAAACCCACAGCTCATCACTGTCCCATCTTGCTGTTTCCAATCGTCCTCTTACCTTCAACAAATTCTGTCCTATTTTACTCCCGACGAATTCCATAGATCTTCCCTTCAGTCTTCAGCTTCATGATCTCAGCTCTCCATGAGCAAACCGCTCCCTCCTCCCTGCTCTCCAGCTCCATGACCTCCACTCTAGTCAACAAACCATTCCCTCTTCCTTTATGTTTTCTTCTAATCTCCCAGTACGTTTCCCATCATTTTCTTCTTGTCCTCCTCTCTCTGCATTCAACTATCAGTTTGAACTTTACCGAATGCAATGCTTGATCATCCCCCATGAAAACACAATGCCCAGGTGGCTGCACACGGCTCTGGAGATCAAAACCAATGATGTGTTTAACACACACTCCACTTCTCTGGCTGGCTTCAGCCTTCTCCCTTCCCTCCTCACCCACACCAGATGGCCACCGAGCCGTCTTCTGGTTCTTCTAACACACTTCAGACACCTCACAAATGATGTTCTCTCTGCCTAGAATGGTTTTCTCTGCACTTTCACACCCTCTAGTCTCCACAATACAACCACGTTCCTTTCACCCAGACAGACTTGCATCCAGATAATACAAGCCATTTGTCACAGGCTTTCCTGAAATGAGCAGCATGCTTTCCTTCTGGTGCAATTTGCGACAGTTTATAACTATAGCTTCATTTGAATAACTAATTACACTTGTTATTCACCAATCTACAAAAGCAAGACTACATCTCTATATTTTCACCATAGACCTTTTTCCCATAATAGGCATCAGTAAGCGAGGAATTGGCGGATGGATGCCAGGAATGCATTCCTCTACTCTCTGTCGGCTGTACCTCTATTTCCTCTTTGTATTTCAGAAGAGGAGCCTCCATAATATTTCTTAACTTAAAGGTTTCATTGCCCACATCCAGACTGTGCCCAGTGAGGGCAGTTATCCTCTGCCAGTGTCTCTCCATCATGGCTTTACTGGCCATGTACTCCAACAGTGGGCAACACTCGCTAAAATCATCAATGGTCTTCTTCAAATCCAGAAAGGCCTGCCAATCCTTTAGGGCCCGGGGCAGCTTCCGACACCTGTGGGAGAAACCAACAGGAAAGACCACTGAATTATTCAAAACCCAGTCACAAACAATGAAAAATGGCCTGCTAACATTTCCATCTAAAATAATCTCCTAAAGCACTATCTCATTTTGAAATTTCATGACTCATAAGCTTTATACTGGTACATAGTGCAGATAAAAATCTTCCTCTAAATCAGAGATTTTATTTTCAATCTTACATGACAATTGCCTATATGGACGTATTATTGTTAAAGGATAAGAAGTATCTTTCAATTCACTTCAACTTTACCGACATGAAATTGAGAACTCTCCAAACACACAGCACAGCATCAAGTCTCCGGCTGTTGGCGCACACATAGCCAGTAGCCTCCACTTTCCTTGGGACTGGCTCCCAAACAATGCCAGAAAGGAAGTGTGACACTTGTTTTTATTCAGGGACCTACCTACCACAAACTTCAAGTATTTCTAAGTGTGACACAAACAGACAGACTCTCTTCCCGCTACAGAAAAGACCCTGGTAGCATTCAGTCCGCTCTGAAGGAGGGGCTCCGTTCATTGTGCACACACAGGGAAAGCAATCAGAGAGCTTGATACACAGATGACATCAACAGATGACGGTGGGGCTGCACAGGCACACTCCTGAAACACCTGCGGGGCACAGAAGCCCTCTCCCCCCACACAGGCACACTCCTGAAACACCTGCGGGGGCACAGAAGCCCTCTCCCCCCACACAGGCACACTCCTGAAACACCTGCGGGGACACAGAAGCCCTCTCCCCCCACACAGGCACACTCCTGAAACACCTGCGGGGACACAGAAGCCCTCTCCCCCCACACAGGCATTAAATCAAGATACCAATGGCCAATGGCTCTGCAAACGCAAGACGTTTGATCTCTGACCTGCTTTGGAGTTCTAAGAGCTCGTTGTTGATTTTTTCAATATTCACTTCCGACCACAGGCTGTCCTGGTAACTATTCACAGTGTCTATGACGCTGTTGTACAGGCTGTATATTTTCTGGAGAAGATTTAGCTGCTTCTTTATCTCAAGAAGCTGAGGATACGGAGTAACTGGCAAACCAAAAAGTTCCTCTCCTCCGGTGTAGGTGATATACTTACGATATATGTTATCAAACTGATTCTGATAAAAAAAAAAAACACACACACACACACAAACACAAGTGATGAACTCTATCAGGAAGATTTACACACAGGCTAACAGAGGATAAAACAAACAAGGGGCACAAGTAGGGGGCACATGTAAGTAACGTCATCAATGAGATAATTATTTATCTAAAAATTCTTCTAAGTGTAACCACAGCAAATCATATTTTTATAATTTATTACTTTATAATGTAAGTACCCCCTCAGTCATGCAACAGAATTTTTATTCTTTATGTGTGCTTAAAATACGACAAGATATTCATTGCCTAGCAAGTTTGTAGAAATGAAAAGGTTACCTGAAACATAACAAGCCTGTCGCTGGCTTCCTGGGGCTTCAAGCCACTCGCCATCGGACCATTCTGATGCAGATGAAACATAAAACATTAAACAAAATGAAGCATCAATACACAAAATATCATGAGATCAAAATACTCAAATATCAGAGTTTCATGATAATAGTATCATGATGTCTACATGATAGGAAGTTGGTTTTTGTTAGTTTATTTCCAAAAAGGACCCTGAATGGAATCTACTTCAGAAGATGTTCCTAGTCTAATAAAGCCAAGGAAATTTCAACGTTTCCAGAGGTTAAGAAATCTTGAAGATTTTTAACTATTTATCATTCACTTCTCAGGCCGTACCAGCAAGGAAGCATTGGTTGCAGTTCAGGTTTGGAATGAAGGCTTTAATGCCATTAGCTCACTCTGCCAGCGATTTGGGAAATGAAACATAATCTCCATGGTCTGGTTAGGTGTTTCCATATTAGTTCACCTTAAATGAGCTGGCTCTTACATTTCCTTGACTGTGAAGTGAGTACAGAGACCCAGCTTCCTACCTTTACAGGCTTGGCAGTGCGGAGCGCCAGTAACTAATAGATTCAGAACTGGTCCCGTACTTCATACTTCCTTTCTGTTGCATGTTATAATAAATGGGTCTCCTCACACAACAATTTGCCCTGCAAGTTTTTGCATTAAAACCATATACACGATGAAAAGATGGATACTGGGGAATAAGGCTCCACCTGCCTTGTCTCCCACTATGCATGTGTTCAGTACAAGGGACAACTTCTACACAGGCTGGGAGCTTGAAGCATTAATGTGCCTTTGGAAAGGGAGAATCAGGTGTGTGTTCTAATAGTATTATTCTGTACAAACTTAGAAGCCATCCTGGTTTTTATTCTAGTTTGAGGTAGGGTCATACTGTATCCCGGGAAGCAGCTGAACAACTTCAGAACTTTTTAATCATCTTTTCATGATGAAATTATATTCTAAATTAACTTTTAAGAGGAAAAATTCAAAAAGAGAATTATGCTTGCCCATATAAATATAAAATTACTATTCCTAGAAAATATTGTGGAATTTAACACACAATTTTAAACAAATATATTTTATGTATCCTGCTCATTCTCTCTAAACTCTCACAGAGAAATTGTCAAAGTCGTACCAAATCGTAGTCCAGGTAAAACTGCTGACAGTCTTGGAGGAACACTTCTACCACACCAATCAGCTCTTTCCGGAAACTGGGCTGCAGGGTGACTAGCTCATTCTGAAGGTCACTGGCCCGGGCCAGCAGCTTCTCCCAAGTGTAGCGCAGAGTATCAACTTTGTCCATCTCTTCCTTGGCTACCAGAATCCCATACTTGTTAAGCAGGGCATAAGATTCCTATAGACAAGAAAGAAAACTAAATTTCTGGCAGTCAAATACATAAATCCTTACATAGACAGAGGCTGGAGCCAAGAATGGAGGACCAGCATGATGGAGAAGTCACCCTAAGGACAATATTTATCCTATTCGTGAACTTTAAGGACCTAAGTGAGCAAAGGAACCAGTCAGATTCAGTTCTCTCTCTCACCTGTGAAATGAAGAGACTCCAGCTACTTCCCAGAATGTCTGGAACTATCTAAAAACATCATATATATATATATATATATATATATTTTTCAAAACTGTAAAACATGACACAAATAACAGATATTTTACACAGGCCCCAAAATTGTTTCTGAACACTATAACATTATATCAAGTGAATGAAAACATATAAAACTCAACTTTTAAGTTGGGATTTCAAAATAAGGCATAGTTTTAATTCATTCTTAGCTTCCTTTGTTCTTAGGAATGTCTGATGATCAGACACAAGAAAGTATATTTAAATCAAAGCTTGAGTCACGGCTTTTCTGTCAGAATGGAAATATTTGAACTAAAATATTAATATGGCAGGTCATATAATCCCAATTGCTCATAAACATAAAAATTCTAAATGGACTTAGTAGACTATCAGCAGAGATGTGTATACATATAGAGAGAGACAATAATTTTGGAAAAGGTTATCACTTTGAGAGGGGAAACACTGAGGAGTTGGAGGGATGGAAATAGTGTAAATACTAACTGCGAACATAACAACTAATAATATAGGATAAAATATTAAAATTCAGATGAACAAAGTTGGCGTTTGATGTGGGATTCCCCTCTGTATGCTGTGAATACCATTGATTATTAAAGAAACTGCCTCAGCCTGTTGATAGGGCAGAGTAGAATTTAGCCATTCTGACAGGTGTAAGATGGTATCTCAAAGTTGTTTTGATTTGCATTTCCCTGATTACTAAGGAGGTTAAACATGACCTTAAGTATCTTTGGGCCATTTGAACTTCTTCTGTTGAGAATTCTCTGTTTAGTTCAGTACCCCATTTTTTAATTGGGTTATTTAGAATTTAATGTCTAGTTTCTTGAGTTCTTTATATATTTTGGGAGTGGAATTAAAGAAGTGTGCCACCAATGCCCAGCTTATTTTTATTTTTATGTGTGTGAAAGTTGGCCTGCATGAGTTTACGTGCAATACCATGTACATGCAATACCCAAGGAAACCAGAAGGTGGCAGTGGATCCTCTAGACCTAGAGGTACTAGGGGGGCATGTGCTGTCATGTTGGTGCTGGTGGGAATGGATCGTGGGTCCTCTGAGTAGTGAGAACTCTTAACCACTGAGACTTATCTCCAGCCCCTTAAATCTGGAATTCTACCATCACAGCTACATTAATACATTTAAAACAATAAATGCAGTGACCATTTTTAGACAGGTTTTTCGGGGGGGGGGGGGGAATAAGTGCAGTAAGTAGTAAAACCAAAGCAGGGGTGCAGGGCAGGGAGGCAAAGTGCTCACCATGCAAGCATGAGCACCTCAGTTGGGATTCCCAGCACCCACGTAAGATCCAGGCATAGTGGTATCTGTCTGCAGCCCCAGTGCTGGGAGATGAGATAAGCGAATATAAGATTCACGCTGACTACGCAGCCTAGCTGAAGTGGGGTGCTTAAGGTTTAGCGAGAGACCATAACTCAAAAAACAGGGTGGAAACATGATTGAGGAAGGTGTTTGGACATCAAAGACAGGCTTCCGCCTGCATCCACATGGGCAGTTACACACATGTGCAGACTTGCAAACTGCACACACACACATACACAGTGACACAGCAATATAATACTAATTATATGACTTGTTTGTGTCAAGCAGAGCTTCAGTCATGGTGGAATGAGAACATGCTCCCCGGGTGTTATCAGACTGATAGGGTGTTGACTAGGAAGACCTGCTTCCTCTTCTAGAAAATGGCACTGGATGGATGAGAGCCCCCTCATGGAGAGATTATGGTCAATGACCCACTGACTCAGAGTCACAAAGAAAAGAAAGTATCTCAGGCCTCCAGGAGGATGTAACAGTGTGCCGCAATTTGTTCCAAAGGGTCCCTTTGGCATCAGGCTGAAGATGGTCTACAGCTGAGACTCCAGCCTCATTTGGCTTTTCTCTCATTGTTTCTTCCTGCTTCCAGCACTCCCCTTTCCCCAGAATCATTCATCCATAAATCATTGGTCCAGAAATATAAACTTGGGTTCCCCATGAAGGGTAGCCTTAGTGTTGAAATTGCTACTTTTAGCTTTAATGCCCATTTCTCCTTCAAACACAGACCCAGTTAACATTCCTGCTGATAATGTTTCTCTAACAGACAAGCTGCCCATCTACCTCAATGGGTCCCACTTGGAAGTCAGTGGAAATCTGCTGCTCCCTGATTTCTTTCAGGGCTGCCATGGCGATCCGAATATCATCCAAGTCTTTGATTGGCCGGTTCAGCTTCTTTTGAAATTCCTCAACAACTGCAAAAATGTTTTCCATCTCAGCCCTGTACTTTTTGTTGCAGTAACGGCCAATGACAACCATCCAGGCTTTTGTCTCAGCAGTCAGGGAAAACTTCAAGTCAGCTGTAGTAGAAGCAAAACGCCCACAAGTCAGTCTGAAAAGCTTGATTCAATGGAAAAAGACTCAGAGCACCGTTTGACTCTCAGTAAATACCGTGAATTTAAAGCAGTGCAAAACTAGAGTTAAAAACGGTTTCCAAGCTGGGGGTACAGCTCAGTCAGCAAGAGCCCTCGCTGTGCTATCAGTGTTGCTGAAACCCGTCAAGTTCCGGGTCCAGGGAGAAACCCTATCTCAGGGGAACAAGATGGAGATGAGTCCAACAGCCTCCCCAATGTCCTCCTCTGACCTCCATGCAGGCCCACGCATGCATTATGTAGACAAATGCTACATACAAAGAAATGTTCTTCATTATATCTCATTCATCTTATAAATCTTATTTTTTACAATTCAAATAACATTTTAAAATCTTTACACACATACATATGTGCATGTATGAGATAAGCTTCAAATGTTTGTTATTGTTACTTATAAAAGCTAAATCCTAATTCTAACTATAACAGACACAACTCCTTTCTCTAAACTCCCCTTTATTTTCAAGTTAAGCAGCAAAGTGTTAAGATAGACCAGAATTAATAATTATGTGAAAGGGAATTATAAACAAATTTACAAATTGGTCTTAAATCTTGAAACCTGTAAAAGGAAAGTTTTCTTTAAGAAAGCTAGAACTCTCTGGAATCCTTATCTAGGTAAAGAGACAGAGCAAAGGCTACTGGATTTACATGATTGTCTGAAAGACAATTAACCCACCTGTGTACAGAGCGATGGAACCCACACTAATGTATTCGGGCTCGGCAATAATTTCCTGCTCCAGACTTTGGAAATAAAGAATCCTGGACTCAAATTCAGAAAGCAAAGGGTTTTGTTCAATAAATGCCTTAATGGTTTCTTCTTTCTCCTTCTGCCAAATGTGATTGTAGCGTTTGAAGCGATCCATGGATGTGATAACTTCCTAAAACAGAAATAATAGATTTGTGCAGAAATGACATCATGATACAACTGAGGATTGGCTCGACGTTGACGGTGACCTCACGGCTACGAACATGTTCAGTTAATGATCTGGGATGAAATGGAAATGCCATAGAAGTAAGCTATATACAATAAAATTAACAGTAACTCAGAGCTAAAATTTTCCATCTCTAGTCTAAAGGGAGAAGAAAGAACTGTGTTAAACCTGGAAGGAAAGGAAATCCTTGTTGGCCCTTGGGGACAGGAGCCTCCTACTAGAGATTGACCTTAGATCAAAAAGAAGCAGCCACGTTGTGCCATTAGGAAGCCCAAGAGGAAATTCTGCAGATCATTCCCTGCTCAGGTGTCCTTCAAGAATCCTCATTGGTTAAAGACAACTTTGTGTTTTTTCCCATAGTTAAAGGAAATATCGCATATGTTTTTTGTGGCTAGCCCTAGGTCATTAAAACTACTGTACTCCATCCTTAGATTGCCATGATAGTGGCTGGATATTTTCAGAGGAAGCATTAGACTCTTCCGCTGTGATGATTAGCTTTTACTGTCAATTTGATTGGATTTCGAATCTACTGGAAGACACACAAGGTTTGACTGAGGAGAGAATACCTGCCCTGATGGAGGCATCACTGTCCTATGGACTGTGAGTCCTGGACGGAATGACAGTGGAGGAAGGGAAAAGCAAGTGAGCACCAGCATTTACCTCTCACTCCCTCCTGACCACAGATTCCCCCGTGCCCAGCAGCCTCAGGTGTTGCTACCACGCCTTCACTGCTGTGATGGACAGCACTCTTGGGTTGTGAGCCGAAGTGAACCCTTCCTTTCTTAAGGTGTTGTTGTGGGATAGATACCTCCTCAGAACAGAGGGAAGAATCTAACACAAGTGCTGATTTATTTCGATGCATTCTCTATAATTTCTGAAAGTGTTGTAATAAGGGCGGCGGGGCTGCGTCCCCAGCACCCCGGCCACCTGGCTAGCTTATGCCCGAAATAACAACACACAAATTGTATTCATTTAAACACTGCTTGGCCCTTTAGCTCTAGCCCTTACTGGCTAATTCTGATACACCGATCAACCCATCTCTAATAATCTGTGAGCACCGGTCTTACAGGGAAGATTCTAGCCTACATCCATCCTGGGTCAGAACTTCATCGCGTGTGTCTGCCCGGGAGTGGGGCATGGCATCTCTCTGAGGCGTCTGCCCCCGAGAGGAGAGCTGTCAAGTCTGAGCTCACTTCCTCTTCCTCCCAGCATTCTGTTCTGTTTACTCCTCCCACCTATGTTTTAACCTATGAGGGCCAGCCAAGCAGTTTCTTTATTTCTTAAAATGAAATCAACAGATTGATATATGACACTCCCACATCATGAAAGTATATCTAATTGCTTATTTTCATAAACTACACTTTTCTCTGTCCTTTGGTACAGAGCGTGGTAAACTAAGCACTAGATAAATAATTGTTGAATATGTGAACGCTGTCCCTAGAGGGAAGTTAAACCCAGGAGCTTCAAAATACTAAGAGCAAAAGATTAAATATGCATAAAGGCAAAGACTTGCCGTTCCCGAGGGAATACAGTAAACACAACCTAATAACATTTCTTCATCTTGTTATAGCAACAGCAGATTTTCTGGTAATGTCCAAAAAATGCAGCTCCTTCTAGCAAAACAACCACAGAAAACATGTACAGCTACTCGCTCAGCCCTAAGAAACACCTGAGAGTCCAGGGGCTGTAATAGATGAGTTCATAATCTTTTTAAGCAAAAACTGATTCCAAGATCTCAAATCTTTTTGCTACAAGGGTAAATCTGTCTTAATACAAAAAGAAAATTGAGAGGGGGGGAGGGAGCAGGTTGGGAAAAATAAATAAACTGGCTTTACAGCCAACCAGTATAAGTTCACGTTGATGATAGTAACATTTTAATACTTGCTTTTACCTGAATTCCATGTGGCAATTATATATATAAAATCACCTTAATCTGAAGTTACATTCATTCATGTTAACAAAAAAAGGGGAGGGTTAAAGACATTCAACAGAACAGAATATGAACCAGGGAGTTCATGGTTCTTTCCCATTGCATTCTAGATTAAAGGGTCTTCAGTGAACACTCATTCACTGAACACAAACAAGATGCCTCTCATCAATCAGGGAAGCTACCAGGGGTGAACACAGGTTGCATGCAGGGTGAGCATAGATAAAGTTCATGGGAGCACATTCGGAGCAGTCCAGGACCTCTGACAACCCATGACACATACCTTCTTGGTTGAGTTGATGATTGTGCTGAGCACAGAGACTAATTTTACAATCTCTTTGTTGTCAGAAATATTCTTATAGTAATTCTGGGTTTGTACAGGAATGGGCAAGTTTACAGATGCTATCTCCAGGGATTCTAAAACAGAAGAGAAACAAAAAAAGATGTGCATGCTTCTGTAATGACAAAGATACTAAAAATTTGCACAAAAGTGATGAAAATAGTTGAGAATATTGACAACCTTAGCTATTTGGGTACTAAGAAAGTAAATCAAAGTCTGTGACAATCCAAAATGTGTCTCTTCAAGAAGAAGTGCTGGATCTCAGTGGCAACACAAATTCTGTGTGCTGTGCAGTGCTCTACTCTGCCAGTCTTCCTCTCTGGCTAGCACGGAGGCCATCGTAGTCACACAGTAAAGCTTGGGTAGTGTTACTGCTCTCCTGCACAGAGTCCCTAAGCAAACAGTGAAGACTTAGGGGCTCAAAACAGTAAGGTTGTTTGTTTGTTTTTTTTATCTCCACACAGTGTTTAGCTGACCTCCAAACAATCAGACACTACTGTGGCCTATGCGTCAAGAAATAAGGGATTTTACAGAATTAGTTCATGGAGGTAAGAGTCAATGTACATGTTCTTCCAGTACTTAAATAATTTTTTTGTTTTGTCGTTACATTTTTTGTTTTTGTTTTTTGTTTGTTTGTTTCACTTTTTGAGACAGTTTCTCTGTATAACAGTCCTGCTCATCCTGAAACTTGCTTTGTAGACCAGATTAGCCTCAAACTGAGAGATCCTTCTGCCTCTGCCTCCCAAATGCTGGGTTTAAAGGCATGTGCTACCATGCCTGATTTGTTTTTGCTTTTTAAGTGTTATGGTTCAGCATTCTGATTTGGTTTGATTTTCTAACTTTTTAATTGTACTTCAATCCCTAGAGTTCCTCTTTTTATTACTTATTTTTCTATTTAACTATTTGTATTTTTCTTTCTTTCCTCATCTTCCCCCAAATTCACCCCATCTCCCTACCCATCCAACTTTTTGTTCTTTCTCTCAATCTCTTTCAAAAAAAAAAGGAATCAAAATAAGCGAGCTAAAATAAAACTGGTAAGACAAAATGTGCAAAAAAAAAGTCTACACACAAAAAAAAGTTCATTTGTGTTGGCCAACTACTCCTGGGCATGGGACCTGCCCTGCAGTGTGATTAATACACCCAGTGATACTTCATTGGAGAAAACAGATTTTCCCATTCCTGGATCAGATATTAATTGCAAATATCATCTTGGGTAGGGGTGGGACACTGTCTGCTTTGCCATCACCATTGTCTGGCTTGAACCCATGCAGGTCCTGTGCTTGCTGCCACAGTTTCTGTGAGTCCGCAAGTGCATCAGTCCTATTGTGTGATCAGACAACAAGCTTTGTGTAATTTAAACTCTTCTAAATTGAAATATACCACCAAGTGACATACACATTCAGCATACCCCTACATAAACACTGCAACTGCGTTTTTCATAGAAACTAACAAACTGTTCCTATAACTCATAAAGAAGCATGAATGATCCAGTTTAAGGGAGTTTTGAAAAAAAATGAAAAGGACTCACACTCTCTGAATTTACCCCTCCTAAGGAACTAGAGACAGAGCAGGTGGGCAGGGGGTGTGGCCCTGCTTCATCACCCCCAATCAAGCAAACTAGTGTGGCCCCCAAACTCATGAATTACATGCCATGGGTCACAAAAAAGGAATGCCATGAAATAGGGAGAGGGGGGCACTTCTTATTTGGAAGAAGAAAGGGTTTCATGGGAATGGAATAAGAAGCTTTGAACAAAGAAGAATATGTGAATAAAAAGGTAAAAGAATAAATAAATGACTTTTTGAAAGCCTCCTCCAAAGTTATAGTAGTAAAGACAATGTGGCCACAGGATAAGCACGAACTGAGATTAACAGAGTAAAACCAAGAGCCCAGAAACAAAGGCTGGGATTTGTACTCATATTTAAATGAGTTTCAACAAAGGTCTCAAGAAAATTCAATTATAAAATAATTATTTCTTAACTAACAGTGGCAGTACAAGTATACATCCATATGGAAAATAATGAATTTAAACTCCAACCTCACTAAAAACGAATCACAGACTAAAATATAAATGCTAAGCTATGCAACTTGAAGAGAGTATGTCTTCCTAATATCATGCTAAGCCACTGTTTCTTAGATATAAAGTGAAAATACAACTAAATAGAGCTTAAAACTCTAACCTTATTCTTTCAAAGATATCAAGAAGAAATTAAAAGCCGGGCGGTGGTGGCACATGCCTTTAATCCCAGCACTCGGGAGGCAGAGGCAGGCGGATCTCTGTGAGTTCGAGGCCAGCCTGGTCTACAAGAGCTAGTTCCAGGACAGGAACCAAAAGCTACAGAGAAACCCTGTCTCGAAAAATCAAAAAGAAAGAAAGAAAGAAAGAAAGAAAGAAAGAAAGAAAGAAAGAAAGAAAGAAGAAATTAAAAATAAATCTATAATAAAATTGAAATTTTTTACAATTTTATGTAGAACATAAAAACTTATAGAAATTGGAATAAGTGAGTGCATTCTTAAGAACATGGAAAATTAATAGATATTGCTCCAAAGAAATATACAAATGGCCAGAAAACACATGAGAAACTATTTCATTATCATTGCAAAAATTCACACTAAAGCTGCAATGAATGCCACTCTGTAGCTATTACAATGGCTGTACAGAAAAGGCAAAAATAACTCTCAGTGGCTATGAAGAGAAAAGCAATGAATGTCCCCTGCATTGCCCATGGGAAAATAAAACGATTTCATAGCTTCCAGACTTAGCTCTCAACTTCAAACACAGAGTTATCATATGTTCTATAATCCTAATTGTCAGTATCTGTCAGTATCACCCATGAGAAATCAAAACATTTTCACATAAAACCTTGGGCTTGGAAGATGGCTCCCTTGGTAAAATGCTTGCCACTTAGGCATGAAGACCTGAGTTTGAATTTTCTGCACCCATTTTGACTCTGGGTGTACAACAAACATGTGCAACTGAACACTGGGTGAGATGGAGAGAAACAGACAGGTCCGGGAGCATTGATTGATGAACCCCAGGATCAAGGAGAGACTCTGTCTCAAAACACAAGAGAGGTGTAATTGAGGAAGGCATCCAACATCAACTTCTGACCTCTGCATGCACATGTACACAAATGTACACAAAAATGGAGTAGGAGGCCACATGTTTGTTTCTTGCTACCCAACCACAAAATAACCACACTGAAACTGTATTAATTAAATTACTGCTTGGCGTATTAGCTCTAGCTGCTTATTGGCTAACTCTTACATCTTAATTTAACCCATTTCTATTAATCTGTGTATCACCAATTGGCTGTGGCTTACCAGGTAAAGTTATAGTGTCTGTCTCTGGTGGGGCCATATGGCAACAAGCTAAGGAGATTATAAAGAGATGTCCTACTTGTTATTTCTATAACCAAATACCATTGCCTGTGGGGAGTAACCCAAAGGGTACTCAAAGGAAATCTGGCAGATGGATGTGTTCCACTTTGTGGAATTTGAAAAATTAAAATATGTACACCACGCCATAGACACTTATTCAGGTTTTCAAAGGGCAACTGCCTTGGGATCAGTAAATGCTGATTCAGTAATCACGCATTTACTAGAAGTCATAGCCATGATGGGTATTCCTGCACAAATAAAGACAGACAATGGTTCAGCATATGTATCTAAGAAAATAAAACAGTTTTTGCTTATTATAATATAAAGCATATTACAGGTATACCAAATAATCCTATAGGTCAGGCAGTTATAGAAAGGTCAAATCAAACTAAAAAGGATATGCTGAACAAACAGAAAGAGATGGAAAATACTCCCAGAAATAGATTGCATAATGCTTTATTAACCTTGAAGTTTCTTAATGCTGATGAGAAAGGGACAACAGCAGCAGAGAGACATTGGATAACAAAAAAAAAAAAAATACTGAAATAAATCAATAGGTGTATTTCAAGGAAGTGTTGACCTCACAATGGAAACCAGGAGAGGTGCTACATTGGGGAAGGGGTTCCATTTTTGTTTCTACAGGAGGAAAAACACTATAGATATCATCAGAATTAATAAAGATTCACTTTGAAAAAGATAAACCTTTTGAGAAAGAGAAATGACAGTTCATCCACAAAGGTGACAACCATACAGGTGGTAAGGAATCCATATAGGATTGAGGCAGGGTAAGATCTGTTAGGACGTGATCTGTTAGGACGTGGCTTCCTGGGTACCAGGAGAAAAACTGGGTAGCCCAAAGTTCTCTCTCTCTCTCTCTCTCTCTCTCTCTCTCTCTCTCTCTCTCTCTCTCTCTCTCTCTCTCTCTGTGTGTGTGTGTGTGTGTGTGTGTGTGTGTGTGTGTGTGTGTGTGTTTCCACTCTACACAGCTGAGCTGGACTTCTTGTTCCTGTTTCATAAGTTTGTCCCTTATAATAAAGGAAAATATAATTGATTGCCTGGTTTTGTTTTCAGCCTGAGATAATTCAACAGACCAGTGGGACTGTCTTCCTCTCAGATCTTCAGGAAAGCTTTAGTTATTAAAACACATTTGAAATGCCACTACATTCCTAAATGATGAGCCATCTGTCCAACTCCAGAAAACGCCTTTTAGCTTAAGTTAATAAATAATAGATAAATAGGAGATAGATAGATAGATAGATAGATAGATAGATAGATAGATAGATAGATAGATAGATAGATAGATAGATAGATAGATAGAGTAAATATATAAGTAAGTTATGGGAAAATATGTTCATCTGTCACTGCCTTCCTTGTTTGTGCTTTTTCAATAAGGTAATGGCTTCAGTTTCTTCCTCATGGTTAGTCAATTTATAATCTCAGGAGAAAGCAATAGCAATGAAATTCTACTGGGTCTGCTAACTGTGATGTTGATTTAAAAGGAATATGAGGACTAAAGATGACATCTGATATCATTAGCAACTTGGCTGCCTGATGCGCCCCAATTTTCCAGACTACAAATGAAAACTGCAGGAAGCACAGCAACACTCGGAATGTGTTAACAAAACAAAACTCATGATAGGTCAAAAGCAACTATAACATGTCAGGAAATATTCATTGTGAGGATAACCAGCATCTCAGCAAAGTGTGAAATTAAAACATGTCCTGTCTTCAGCCATTACTAGGTCAGACCAAATATCACTTGTGCATGCACCAGCGGATGTGATAGGTGCCACAGAAACAAATGTGTGACACTAACGTATGTGTATGCGATCCTGCATGTTTTTCAACTCAAAATGGCTCAAAGATTAAAACTCTGACTGAACATAATTTGAAAACCATACACGGCATAGGAGATATTATAAATCTATTATTATAGTATAAACATTTAACTTGTAATGACTTTGTTTTAAAACAAAGTTGGGGAATATGGCTCAGTAATTAAGAGCACTTGCTGCCCTTGCAGAGAATCCCAGATCAGCTACCAGCTCTGCATCAGGTGCCTCACAAATGCCTGCAACTCCAGCTCCCTCTTTTGACCTCCATGGGCACCTGTATGTAAATACACATATACACATAGAGAAACACTCACACAGACAGACAGACACAGAGACAGAGAGAGGCAGAGACAGAGACAGAAACAGAGAGACACTTTTTTCAACTTTTAAAATTTTTTTGAAGCATCTTTACCTTGCAGTTCACTTCCCTCCACCTCAGCATCAGAATCACTGTCTTCAGTGATCTTCAGAGCAGCCATTTTCCTTTCATGCATCTTTCTCTAGAATGCAAAAGGAGGCTTTTCAACTTTGCCCCATCTTTAAAAAGAGCAGCCTCAACAAAGGAAGTAACTTTTTAATACTCTACCCACCATGGACAGCAGCTCGATGCTCCACTGTCTAATCCCCTTGGGCACACTGATGATGCACTCCACAGCCTTGTTCAGTGTCTGCTGTATGTCTTCCAGGGCAGGACTCATAGCAATGTTGGGAATGGCCAGGGTGATGTTTGCCCGAAAAATAGGAAGATGGTTTTGCTTCGTCTTAGATCCATTGCTACTGTCTGAGTTAATATAGCATTTTTAATTGAAAATGAACCCCTCCAAAAAACACCAAAACATACATAATATGCATGTAATCAAACAAATATTTATCAAATTAATGAGTGCATGAATATTTCAAGATCTCGTTTGGCTCAATATAATAGCAATTTGGTGGATCCCAAGGCAATCTGCTGGTTGTAGGTGTTGGTACATCTACATAAAAGGAATCGTTTGGTGTAGAGTTGGGATTAAGTACAAAGTCTTACCAAAGATTTTTTAAATGATAGTGGCAAGTAGCAGGAGGCCAAGAATGAGTTTATGCACAGTAAGCAAATAAGAAATAAAGAACAAACAACAGTAAATAAAAGTTAGAACAAGCAATATTTGGAAATTCAAATAAAACACCCTCCACAAAGAATAAATTTGAAAACTTGGGACAGTTGTCACATGTGGGGAAAAAGTTAAATGTAACTCATTAGTTATAATAATGGAGCTTGGTTAAAGCTGCATATAAGTTTAAGTATTTAGACAGAGATGCATGTGTTTGAGCATGTGTGTATAAAACACATATGATTTTATATAGCTAAAAATACCTGCAATGCACAAAGTTACGCAATAACTGTGGTTTACTGTTGTGATATATGAGCCAACATTTGGTGAATCCTTTTAACAGCCCTGTGTCTAAGGGAAACCCTGTCTTCCATTCTGAAGTACATGAAAGTCATCTCCCAAAACATTTTTTCAAAGACTTTTTTCTGCATCCACTTTCAGTCCAATGTTATGCTTCACTTTAATTACAAATTACAAAATAAGATTTCACTATTCTATTATTTTTGTCTCAATTAATTACTGCTTCCCTTTTAACCGTTCTTAAATTAGATTTTTATCCACAGCACAGAATTTGTGAGGATGAACAAAATTCATGCTGCTTAAACTTATCAGGAGGTGCACAATGAACGTAGAAGGTTTTCAGATTGTTGAAATTTAACAGAAATGTACACACACACACACACACAAGGCTTCTACCTGGTGAACCAATAGGAAAATTGTGCAAGATCATACCCCGGAAGTTAATCATGTGTGAGAAATGAATGCGCCGGCGAATGGCCTCGAGAGTATTCCTTGTCACTTTCAAAAGAGCATCAATGTTTTGATGGTTAAAATGGGAGAGCAGCTCACGGGCTTCCTCTAATGTCTCACTTTCTTTTTTCTTTCTTGTGTTTGCTGTCAAAGGCAGAGGACAAGCCCCAGCATTAAAGGAAGATGCCAAAACCTCAGGATACCCTTCTCTTTTTCCTGAGAGAAAGAGAGAAATCTATTAAATTACAGGGAGAAAATTAAGATAAATTACATGCATGCTCAATTTCAGTTAAATGTCCTGCATCTGAGAAAATAAGGTCACTGAAGAATAGGAGGGAGAAATCGAGGGATAAGGTGGCCCAGGAGAAATCAGCTCAATATGGGAAAATAGCCAATAACAAACAGATCAAGGACTACAGGTTAAAAGTTATACTGGGCCTCAAACACGTGTTCTGATATGTTCTCTCCCAACAATAACCCTAAAAAAAAAAAAAAACTTGGGAAATCACATCCTCCCCCTCCTTTCTGTAGCAAACAATTTGCTTTAGTTTGTATAGGCTTGAGGAGGAATTCTAACTCATTTCTACCCTACCCTATGCCCAAGGGAAATATAATACCAAACCTTACATGAATTGCAAAAGAGTCAAATGCCAGGGTCCTCCTTCACACAAATCACATTTCCAGTTTAACACAAAACAATCAGAAGAAGCAACTAAGTCATTGCCATTTGGGCAAAACCGTAATTTCCGATTTATAAATATCAGTATAAAATTGGAGTGATATTTCTAGAACTTTGAAATTGATTGCTGTGTAGAAAATTTAGTTTTAGTTTTCCATGAATATTCTAAAAAAAAAAACAGATGCTTATATTATCACATTACTTCCCCTCTCACCTGAAGAGTTACCATTAGAACCGACATTCTCGTGAGAGACTTTTTCACTTGCTTCTTCAGGTGGGACAGCCATGTCCAGTAACATGTTTATTAACTCATTGACTGCTTCCTCCACCAGGGAGCTTTTAAAATGGAGCGTCTGCGCGCCATTCACACAGAGGTCCTAACAACAATAAGAACGAAGATGGCAGTCACGGGTCTTTATCTAGCACTTGAGAGTTCGTGGGGAAGATCAGCAAAGGCGCAGGTTAGCCTCCAACTGACACTCTAGCCACTGTAGTGGTTAATCTCAATTGTCAATGTGAGTTGTAGAATCAGCCGAGGTAGGCTAACCTGTCTGGAGGTGTGGTTCTATTCCCGGGGCTTGAATCCTGCACTCTATAAAATTGAAGAATGGGAGGTGAACGCAAGCATCCATTCCTCTTCGCTTCTGATCTGTGTAAGCTACAGGAGCAGCTACCTCCAGCCCTGCTTCTCTGACCTCGAACTGTAAGCCACGTAAGCCCTTTCTCCCTTAAGGAGCTTTCGGTGTGTTATTTTGCCAATACAACAGGAAAAGTAACTAAGACAGCAACAAGCCCCGCACTAGCCCCAGCTGGGCATCCTGAGAAGAAAGCACCAAGGACAAGAGAACCAACTGGAGCCGGGGAATAGACCGAAACTGCATTAACTTTCCAGCATGGAGCACACAGCTCCCAAAGCCACCAGCAGCCTCCAGTCCCATCATTTCCTTCATATGATGTGAATCTGGGCTTGCCAGTCATCTTTCCTTCTCATCATTTCTAACAAACCACTGTCATGGACTTCATTTCAGATCTACACCCCCTTCAGCTAGGTTAGACCTTTCTCAGAAATAAAAGAAGACAAATCTCACACAATATGAAACACTGCAGTAGGTTTTGTGCAGCCATGTAAAGCACACAGAGAAGCAGTTCTTTTACTCCTTGGAGGAAAGCTCCATGAATAATAGACTTTGTCAGTTGATCACAGTTGCCAAGCCTTTTCAAGTCCTTTGGTTTATTTATTAAGACTCTAACATGTTCATGGACTGTGAACATCAGTTCATGGTTCCAATACCTCCTCGTTTAGCAACCTTGACTTCTACACACCCCTCTTCAGCAAGGAACATGACATTTTGATGTGAGTATTCTAAGATATCCTGGAACAAACCTTTAAACCTGGCTGTTACCAAGCAAAATATCAAGTAACGACTTCATTCAACAAACTTCACCTAACTACGAATCTCTACCCAGTTTTATTTTGCCTAGTTTTTAAAGCTGGAAGATAAGGACTAGTGCTGTAAAATGCTTATGTCTGGACATGACATGGCTGTTACTTATATAACTCACAGCAACTGTAGCTACCTACACAAGATCAAGCCAGCCAAAATTTCCGGCATGGAGAGGGAGACCCTCATGAGGCCCCAGCCCTAGATGACGACAGTGAAAAGCTGTTGAGGGACAGACAGTCCGTTTTTCTTGAGGGGTGACCACTGGCAAGTTGCCTGTGTCCCAGTGATTATACCACGGGGTTGTGTACATAGGTGACGTTAACTGGACTCAATGTGCTATTTTTTAAAAAGAACTTGAAGTTAGATGAGGGACCAGCAGAGTTGGAGGGATGAAGTTGGGATCTATATGATTAAAATGTATTATATGCACGTATGAAATTTTTTTAAGAATAAATTAAAATTATTTTAGGCAGTTGCATGTATTTCATGTGATATATGTAAGAGCCAGGAACAGTGACCAGAATAAAAGAAGTCCTTGGTAAGTACTTACTATTATTGACTAGCAAATGACATCCAACCAGGGGACCTACTTGCCAAGCTTGTTTGCCTCATACTACATCACCTAGCTCCTTTTTCTCTAGGAGATCCTTATTTATTTTTTCTTAAACAGCTTTTTGAATCCTCTGACTCTGTACTGGAGAGGCTCAGAATGGACCATGATGTCGGCTCCCATCCTCGAGGCCAGGTCTCCCAGGAAACAAGTCCTCCGTTGACCTCTTAGCGGTTGCTTCAGTGCTCACAGCAGCAGGGGCAAGCATTGGAAACCCCAGAATTCCTTTCTACTGGGTGTTTTGCGAAGCAACTCTTAACAATTAATATCTTTCCAAAAAGATTGTTCAAATCCCTCAACTCTTTCTAAGAGAATCCATAATTATAAAAGTGCAAGCAACATGAGAATTAATAAAGCAAATTATAAACAGAATGAGGACAAAGTAATAATGAATTCTTCAAAATGCCCCTCCGTCAAACAAGAACTATCAAAGAGTTGCCTCCAGCACCTGACACTTCATTTCAATGACTCATCTCCATGGTGACAGCAGGCATGAAAACTGTCCAAAGGTCTGTCTTTGAGTCCCCACCACCTCTCTCTTTTCTAAGAAGCTAATGTGGAAAGGGAAAAGTCCGAGGGACCCCCAATCCTACACGGAACACCACAGGCAGCTAAGGAATGAAGAGAATGGGGAACTAGTCTTCCCCAGGGAAGAGCACACAAACTGGTTATCCAAAATCAAACAGTCAGCCCCAAAAACATACATATAAGTAGCATTATATAGACTGAGTAGGCTATGCTTACATATATAGGAATATATGTGTGTGTGTAATATAATATTATATATATATATATGTAACAACAATTAATGAGAAAGAAGCCATGAATTTGAAAGAGAGCAAGAAGGGATGTCAGGGAGTATTTGGAGACAGGGAAAGAATGAGAAAATGGTGCAATTATATTATAATCTCAAAAACAAAAGAAAAAAATAAAAACAAAATAGATATAAATGAAAAAATTAAAAATTGTAAGACAAATAAGCAGGTTGTAGAAAATAAAACAGTCAAAAAAGTATTTCTATGGGCAATAAAAACAATTTTATTTAATTTAGAATGTTTGATTTTTGCCGCTCAAACTAAAATCAATAGGTTATAATAGAACAGTGTTTATCAGAAAGTAGCAACATTGGTAGTATTGCATTATGGCTTTGTACAGTGAAACTGTCCCTTGGAAAACAATTTGTCTATGACTGTAAAGAGTTGTAAAATAAAACATACAGTTTTCACAAAAATCTTATTTGGAAACAATATTCCTGAAAATCAAAAGTAATTATACATATATATTTATTATAGCTCTTGGTAAAACAAACTTTGGGAGCCATTTAATGTCTAGTAGTAAGAAACAATATAAATATCATCTTAATAAAATGTTATAAAGGTGTCATTTATGTGGTGTTTGTGAAAGTCATATAATGACAAGGAAAAATGTACAAAGAAATATTAGCTGAGAGCATAATCACTAACAAATCTGCAATGAGTACAATGAGAGCCAGAAAATACATAAAGTCTACCACGGTGGTGATGTGATGGCTATAAACGCTAATTACTCCACTGTTGAAATCTAAAACCTACCCGATTTGGATTTTTTTAAATTACCTATTTATCTTTAATGTGTATTGGTGTTTTGCCTGTGGAAAGTTCCAGACAGTTGTGAGCCTCCATGTGGGTGCTGGGAATTGAACCTGGGTCCTCTGCAAGAACAGTCAGTGCTCTTAACTGCTGAGCCATCTCTCCAGTCTCCCTGATTTGAAATTTTTAAACTACATTTTGTAAATAACAGAGCTAAGTGGTTTCTCTTATGATGGGGAGGGAACTTAAAAGTTAGCAAGAAAAAATATTAAAAAATCATGTGAGAAGAGCAAACAGGATTCTGAATTGCAGTCATTAAGCATTACCAGCTAATGACAAGTTAATATAAATTGAAGTTTAACATATATGCAAAATGGCGTTGGCACCAAATGCTTCATTCCTGTCCTTTCCAAGGGTGCTTTTGAGTTTAAAGCCCTCCTCACACCAAGGAGATCAGATTCCGGGGGAGGGGAGGCTTGCTGCTGTTTACAGAGACACACTGTCTCTGTGTCTGGAATACTTCTGTAGACAATATGGGTTACACTGAATCCTTGATTCCTTCTAAGAGTCTGAGCCTTTTCATGAAAAGCAGAGTGTGCCATGGTGACAAAAGCCAATAAAAGCTTTGGGATGGAAGAGATGGCTCAGTGGTTAGGAATGCTTGCTGCTCTTCCCGAGTTCAGAGTTCAGGGCATAAGAGGGCATAAGAATCTGATACCCTTTTCTGGCCTCCGTGAACACCTACACACACACACACACACACTCCACACTAAAATTTTAAATTAAAAAAAAAACTGGAATGTCAAGCAATGAACTTCACCGGGCAGAAAGTTTGCACATGGATTTCTGTGGTTTCGTTGTTGGGTGAGAAGGGCTCTCTGTCAGCCCTCACTGGAAAGAGCTGGCGTGTCGTGGGGGAGCTGAGAAAAGACTGAAGAAGGTGAGAGAATGAGAACCGTGGCTGCTATGTAAAATGAAAAAAAAAAAAACTTTTAAGGAAAAAAAACCCTGAAAACTCTGAGAAAAAAAACAAAGGTTTGCCCCAGCCTCTACCCGCCTACTGTATTATTCTGCTTAGCTGCCACTCCGTTTTGGTGATAAATCTGAACTGCGGTGTAGCCACAAGCTGAATGGAATATAGTGGGTCCTCCTGTAAGCACTGCTGGCCAGCAATATTAAAATCATCATTGAGGAGTTCATATCACCAGAATACCCATAGGGAATGTCATAAATGAGGCCAAGGTACCATTTCCAAAAGTTCTCTCTGCTAGTAGCTTGGGCATAACATAGGAAGAAAATGCCCCATTTGCAAAGATTTTAGAGAAATTATGAAGACCTTCTGAGGGTTTTATTTTCATATGTTGAAGTGTGGTGAACCTGTAAATACAGTCTCTACCTTTGTGTGGACTAAACACAAGCCTCTGGCCTTCCCCAGCTTTCCTAGGGCCAAGTTCAGAACTCTATGCTATAAAACAATGCTAGTTTGGAAACAGCTCTTTGAAATTACTTGAAGAAAAAACCTTGCCCAGAATCTGCCCAAGTACTGCATAATTGACCCTTTTCAGTAAAAAAAAAAAAAAAAAAAAAAAACCTTTGCCCTTCATAAAACATAAAGAATTCTGAAATGTGTGTCACAGCAATGCCCCTTCAGCTGATCTGAAAGGAATTAACTTATTAGTAGCTGCTTAGATAACATTTTCTTTATCTTCAAGTTGTCAGAAGGTCTGACATTTGAATAACATCTATCACAGAGCAAAATAGAATTTTTTAAATCCCAATTTATAATTCAAACACATCTTTTATTTTAAAAAAAAAGTTTTGTCAAAAAAATGAGTTTTCTGATAACCTTTGTCATCTGGAGAAATTCTTCACAAGTGAGGGGGTCCTCTTGAGGGAGCTGACAAAGTGGCAAGCTGCTCATTTCTTCCAAAATGGCATTGATGCGGAACTCAATTAAATCATTGACCCGGTCAAGCAGCAGCTCCAGGTCCTCTTTTGGAAAAACAAATGAACAACAGATGAAGTAAACCATTTCCTTGAACACGTACACGTGACTCAATGACAGCAGGAGCATCCAGATTAATGGTTACCTGGGTTATACATATCTGTCTTATTTACTTTCCTACTGCGTGAAAAGATGCCATGACCATGCAACTTATAGAAAAGCAACTTCTAGAAAATGTGTTTGATGGGGCTTTCTTACAGCAAGTGAGTTGGTGACCATCGTGGTGGGGAGTATGGCACCAGGCCGGTAGGCATAGTGCTAAAGTCGTAGCTGGGAGCTTACAACAACCATGAGACAGAGAGAGCAGAGAAAGAGTAGAGAGAGGAGAGAGAGAGACAGAGAGACAGAGAGAGAGAGAGAGAGAGAGAGAGAGAGAGAGAGAGAGAGAGAGAGAGAGAGAGAGAGAAGAAAGAGGTATAGCATGGAGTTTTGAAACCTCAAAGCCCACTCCAGTGAAGTGACATACTTCCTCCAAGAAGGTCGCGCCTTCTAATCTTTCCTAAACAATTCCACTAACTAGGGACCAAGCTTTCAATACACAAGCCCATTGGGGTTCATTCTTGCTAAAAACCATCACAGTGTCCTTGGTATTTCTGGCTGTTCCAAACATAGCTGTTGTACACTCTTCCTCCTTTAACAGTTTCCAGTTTTCCTACAGGCCTGGCTCTGGCTCATCTTCCCAGGAGGCCACCTGTAACTGTGGGGGTGTAGGGGATCCCCTGGTCCTGTCTTGACTATCATCTAAGCATACATTTCTGTGTGCATCCCACTGGTTACTCTTGTGTCTGCTGTTTTTCCATCTTTACATCTTGAACATTTATGTCAGTGCCCATCCCAAAGGGTATCTTCAACAACTTTGATTGAAATGAAAGTCTGCTGCTATTTGATATTTCCTTATATCAATACCTTCAGTACATACCTTCACTACCTAAAGGATAAATACCTAGGTTTCAATAAATTTCAAACTAACTATACAGGCAACTTCTTAATATACCAAATGATTCTTCTTCACAAAAGTAGTCAATGTAGAAAGAACCGCACTTCTCCTTAAGTGTGTGAACTCCACAGAAATCCCCTGCTTCTCTCTGATTCTTCACATCTTCTAAGGCATTTGTGTCAAGTTGAAAAAGTGATCTCCTGGGGGAATCCCTATTACCTTATGTGATTTTTTTTTTGAAGATGCATTAAGGATCTTGAGATATGGAGACTGTTATGGATTATTTAGGCAGAATTGTCTTAAGGACCGTATAAGAGGAACATTAGCAAGACAAAAGAGGGATAGAGAAGAGTGTGACCATAGAAGGAAAGGGGTTGCAGAAAAAGGGGTGGCCATGAGACACAGCTAGCTCTGAATATGACATGGTCATGCTCCAACAGATGTAGGGACCCTGTAAGACCTAGAAGGTGCTAAGGGAAAAACTGCTCTGCAGAGTTTCTGGGAAGAGTGCGCTCTCTCTCTCTCTCTCTCTCTCTCTCTCTCTCTCTCTCTCTCTCTCTCTCTCTCTCTCTCTCTCTCTCCCTCTCTGAAGATGCTTCGAATTTAGCTACATAAGACTCTTTGCATTTCTGACCTCTGTAATTGCGTTATGAAGCAATAAAACTTGTGGCAAGTTGTTATCGAAGCAATTAAAGAAAATGAACCAGCATTTATGCATAGGGTACACAAATGATGCCCATCGAAGTTCTGCTGATGACTTTAACAAATAGTGACATCTTTTTCCAAGTATGTGGCCCAATTGAACACCTACAATTCTAAAGGCGTATTCATTTATCTCAATACAGAATCCAATTGTTCTTGAGACTTAACACAGTTTTTTCTACCCTCGTCAAAGAAGCTTCTCTACGCAACATATTGAGGCCATCACAGAAAAACCACACGTGGTCAAAATACAGAGAGCACTTGACCATGAGGTACCCAACCACAAATGCAATGGCACTTAATTTTTTTCTTCATTATAGTCTTCATTTAAGTTACAAAAGCAAACCACAATAGAAAAGGAGAATTAAGATTTCTTTAGAAGCTATCTCCTTGTCTCCAGCTAGCATCTAATAAACTATCCAAATTGCTAATACTCTAATCCTAGTACCTCTCCAGGGAGAATACTGCTAAAGACTACCTTAGCAGCCTGCTCTAATTTGATGGTGATAATACTCACTGTGAAGCTTTTATATGCCTTATAAATGCCTCCTTAGAGATTTTAACTCATTTACTCTTGTTATATTTCCTAAGGAGAGCTATTTTGGAAAGAATATTGGCCTAAAGGCAAAGAAACCTATCTTTATTGCTTCGATCTGCTCAGCACTAACTGCCATTTGACATCTCTGGGTTGTTGTTTCCATCTTTTAAATTGAGGATGCTTTTGAAAACCATTTCACAACGCTCTCCATCCTTCTAATGCCATGGTCGCCTAATTGTGCACCTTTCAGTATCCCACCCAGAAATGGTAGTGAGCCTAAAATACACTTCATTAATATGCAAACACTCGGCTGTTACATATCTTTGAATCCAGTTCCCACTTAAGTCAGCAGAATTAAAACAAAAGTATGCAACTGCCTTAGACAAGTTTTCTATCACTGTAATAAAAAGTCACGATCAAAAGCAACTTGGAGGGGGTGGGTATTTTATCTTAGAGTTTTTAGTTCATTATCCAGGGAATCCAGGATAGGAAACTGGGAGCAGAAACTAAAGCAGAACAATGGACAAGTACTGCTTTCTGACTTGCTCCTCATGAATTTCTCAGTCCTTTTCACACAATCCAGGACCACCTGGCCAGGGTGGCACTGCCCACAAATGGGATGGGCCTCCCATAGCAATCACCAGTCAAGTTTACTCACAAACTAATCTGGTAAAGAAATTGTCTCAATTAAGATTCCTTCTTCCAAGATTACTCTACCTTTTGTCAAGTTGGGCGGAAAAAAGCTAGTTAGCATACCAACCATAATTCCTTACTTCACTTTCTGCCCCAATCCAGTACCTCTCAAATATTCTTGAGTAGTGTGTATCTGCTAAATTAGCATATATTAAATAGTATATACTTGTTTGGAAGGTGCAGTAAGAAACCTACTGAAAAAACAAGCTGCTAGGAATTAAAGTTATCAATAAACTAGGTCCTACTTTGGGTGAGACCAAGAGAGACAGAAACAGACATAAAGAGAGACAGAGAGTACCATCCCAGGAGTTACCTAGAAGAGATTTAAAAAAATGTGACCAGAAAGGAAGTAACATGTCCAAGTGGATTAGAAAGACATCAGAGTAATAAAGAAACAGAAATTACACAATTATGAATCCAGAAGTTTTGAAGCATAGCCAACACCAGACTGACCAAAATAAGCAGAAGAAAATGCCTGGGTTTTAAGCCCTTTGCAACCAGTTTGGGAGAAAGATGAGGTTGGGCTACTCAGGTAGGAGATATGTGCAATACAGAGAATCTGGTCCCAGCTATCAAGACAACAGAAAGGCTGGGAGCAGGTGGACTCGAAATAATGGAGTCAGGCTAGGATCCTCAGACTTTGTATCCCAGACCATAAAATATAGGCAAAGTTGGGTCATGAAAAACACTGACAGACAACAGTAGGTTGGAATAAAGAATAGAAATGTCTAAGTATAAAAAAATAAACAAAAACCTCTGACATTGTGTTCCAATTTGTATGTCCCTGGTTACACAGGAATTGGGAACTAATACATTTTAGAAGGCAGCTATGAACTCATGAGTGAGCCCACTTTTGGACACTGAGAGACTGTCAAAAGTCCTATATAAAACAAACACTTGCAATTCCTTAACATCCCAATTGGACTTGAGGTCAATTTTTTTGCTTTTGAAAAATACCTGTGCTTATTCTGGGAAATTGGATTAAATTGAATTGAGCATCTCACATACATTTTAAGATCTGCATCCTTAGTTAAGGAAAACTAGCGTTTGCCTGAACTATTCTCACTCGCAATTCCCTGTCCTCCATCACACCGCACATCCCAATCCATCCCCCAAACCACTGAAAGGTCTACAGGTGTTGGTGGGAGAGTACTTGTCTACTAAATGGAGCTTTGTTTGTGTTTAATCTAAAAGATGAGGATAAGGAGGAGGAAGAAGAGGAGAAGAGAGAGGTGGAGGGAGAGGGAGTCACTAAAAAAAACAATTTTAATGAACTAATCAATTAGTATAGTAGTTAAATGGCCCTAAAGATCTTTTAGGTACTAATATACAACAATAAAAATCAACAAAATTACATGGATAACCTCTGGGAATAAAATTAAATAATGAATATTTATGACTTGTAAGAAATTACTGAACTCATTATATTTTGTTGCTGTTCACCGTGAAAGTTTTGAGCCTTATTTCTCATTTCATTATTTATAAAAGCATATTAATAACAAATTATCCAGTAGGCAATAAAAACTCGGCTCCTAAAACTGAGAAACAAAACTCAGGTAGACAGACTCACTGATCTTTGCAAATGCATTTTCTAAATATGTCTCAATATTCAGGGATGTCCAAGTCAGGGCAGCCAGGCCAGGCTGGAGGGCTTCATCCACTCTGGCCAAGTGCGGGACCATCAGTTGCTCAATGGCAGGAGGCATTTTCGACTTCACCTGCTGGTATTCAGACAGCATCATCTGCAACGGTATGGGGTTAAATAGCCAGCTTATATGTCACTTTTCATATGTATTAGTATTTTTATCTAAAAAGATAACTTTTATGTTTGGTCAAACTATTGGGATCTAATGTCCTGACAGGAAAAATGTCACAAACAAGACAGATGACTCACAAGCACCCTCTCTACAGCCACCAAATCCTAACCCACAAAGTTACAATTGAGAATGAAGAAGGAATTGAGGACCATTTCTTAGGCTCTACCCAGCCCCAAACAAAGAAACTATGGTGGCCTTTGCCTCCCTAGGCTCACTCATTCCATTTTTGACGGGGACAAGATGCTGCAGCTGCTTTGGGAATCTTTTCTAGACCATACCCACCTTCACAGTTGTGTGAATCATGAGAGCTTTGCTAGACCGAACTATCAGCTACCTCTTGATGCAAGACCCAAGGGGCAGCGGGAGAGTAAAGAATCAGTGCTGCTTTCAAATGACTTTAAATATCACCTCCTGGCACACTGAAGACGGGGTAGGCTAGACATTAACTGAGGTGGAATAAATGCATTATTTACTTATGTGCTCCCAACCTCACCACCTGACCACAAGTCAGGAGTAACTGCATAAATAATACAAGGACAAGATTTTTACCTGGTTTTTTTTCAATTTGTTTGAAACCTTAGCTAGAACACAAGGCAGGATCTATTAGCATTTTTTAAACTAATCAACTAGTTGTTATCAGAAAAAGAATTTGAGGGGTTGGTTTGAGTTCTCCATTAAAACTCACCTACAACGGCAAGTCAAAGTAGGTCCCTATTCTGTCCATATACTATTGTTTTCAAATACACCTGCTAGTTCATACTGCTGCTCTTCCTTGCAGAAGTCATCAATGTGCTTCCTAAAGACAAATACTTTTAAGACGGAACTGGTACAGGAACTATTGCTATTATCATAATGTTAGATTGATATCTGTCACAAGTGTTTTTATTGCTGTGCTAGAACGGAAATGATGCCTGGGTGGGTATGATTGCAAAGCTCTCTATACAACAGCGTCACAATTAACATTCATGGTTTTATAGAACCTGTCATAAAGATATGGGATGTCCTGGTGGAGTCTGAGAAGGCAGATAAGCCCAATGTCTCCCAAATGAGCCCTGTCTTCCGATAATACTTTTCTATACTTTCCATAATGCCCTTTCATTTTCCATAAAAGTCACTTGAGAAAAGCCTACAATTTGATGATTCTATTAGCAGCTCCTTCCACATTTCCGAAAGCCTTTAGCCACTGCTTACCACTGTTTTTCTTAATGCCCATTACTTATTCTATCAGAAAAAATGGTTCTCAGAATTTGCCTCCAGCGGGCATTCTGCTCCTCACCTTCAATTCTTTAAGCCCAGGAAGTACTATTCATCCCTTCTACAAATGAGAAACTGAGGCTTAGAAAGTAAATCATTTACCTAGAGATAACGGTTTGAATCCAGATCATATTGGTTTCAGAATCTATATTCCTTACTATTAGCCCACACTAGCCTATCTCTACAATTTCAAATATCTTCCAAGAAAAAGATGAATAAAGCAAACTGCCAGCTACTTTTGTGTGTCTGTAGAAACCTGGAAACTCTGTTGAATGCCCAGCACAGTGGCTCGGAAGCTGGGGAGGGGAGCTTTGGAGGGCCCCCAAGTGGGCCAATAAATCTGCTTTGACCAGCTAGCCACATTACACAGGGACTTCTCTTTTCACCTCCAATATGTAATAAATGCCAACCAGATGATAACTTCCTTGTTCAAGTCTTTGGTTGGAACAATGGTAGTTTATAAACATTATCTGCCACTCTTCTTCTTATGGAGTTGGGTCTCTGTACCCTCCACTGAGTCTATGCAGGCATTCAGAGTACTAGCAGGGCTCAGCAGAAGAACCCTATGAGACGCCCGGTACTGGCACGAGGACTAAGTAGCCTCCCTGTCCAATGTAGCCCTTGCTCCTAGATAGTGGTATAAGGTACCATGCCAGCTGGGGGATTCCATACCAGAAATCCTTGTTAGATGCCCAAGTCCATAATCCCAGCTGAGTATATCATTCAACATCTGTTCAAAACCTTTAACCCAGAACCATAAAAAGTACGATAAAAGCTCCTATATTTTGAAGTTTTGTGTGTTACCTGCAACACTTAACCAAGAAAGACTCTGTGGGAAAAAATAAGTAGCAGTAATTGTCTGGAGGTATAAATATTGTTTCTTAGTAAAACTTTTATTTTGTAAATATGTAAATTGACCATGTTTTTTTTTCCTAATACAAAAAAATTTAAAGAGAACATAGGCATACTGACTAATGTTTTAGGGGTCCACATTAGAGAAATATCTGCTCATGGCAAATTGTAACTTTTTAACATAGCAAGGTGTAGTGAGAAGACAGAAGAGAACAATTCTGGATTCTGGCGCTCGGCGATGAGACCTTGACTTACTCACTTTGGCTGAGTCACAATGTACTCTGTCCCACCTATCTCACATGGTAGGAAGAAAGGTGACATTTAAATAATGGCCCTGAAAGGGCTTCACGTGAATTGTACTGAGGCACAGTTCTGTAACCCCAGCTACTTGAGAGACTGAAACAAAAGGGTTGGAAAGAAGTTCAAGGCCAGCCTGGATTACAGGAATGAGTGAAGGGTGAGCCTGAGACCCGAGATGCTGTCTTAAATCACACAGTGAAGACAGCGCTGAGAATATAGCTTGGTGGGAAAGTACCTGTCAACAAGTTTAAAACTTTATATTCAATGTGCAGCAGAGCAAAGCGAGAGAGGGGAGGGAGAAGGAAGAGTGGTGGGGGGAGGGAGAAGGAAGAGTGGTGGGGAGGGAGGGAGAAAGATAGGCTTACACCATAAGGCACTAAGTAAGGGCATGGGCATAGTGTCATTATATGATGTTAATAGCTAACATTTCTTTTGAGATGGGGTCTCATGTATATTAGGCTAAACTTGCTTTCTAATCAAGAATGACCTTGAACTTCTGATCCTCATACTCTGCTTCCCAAGTGCTAGGATTATGGCATACACCAGCAAGGCTGGTTTACTATGACATTCTAGTAACAGTTTCTATGTGGTCCAGAACCAAGGCCCCGTCTTTGAACTTTTCTTTTTACTTTTCCAGGAAGTGAATTTGTGAGTCATGATCCTTGAATTTTTTTCTTTACTTTTGGCTTCTTTATTTGGTTTCATCCCACCTGAAAGTCCAAGTTTGTTTTGTGGTTTGTAATCTTCTACTAGACCCACTAATATTGGATCAATCTTATGTCTAAGTCAACAGCCCTCCATTCAGTTCTGTCTCCAGTCCTCACTAAAAGCTCTCATCCAGGACAATGTCATTAATATCAACTGCAGTCTCCCAGCTCCAAAAAGCATGTCTCCAACTTTGAGTGCTCTATTGAGCCCTGACTTCTATATCTAACTGCACTGGTACCATGACCACATGGATGTCTAAAAGCCATGTGAGACTTAAGACAAGAACTACAGATTCTACTGGGCCCCACAAAATAAACCATTTCAAGTCTTTATCTCCTCCATAAATGAGATTACAGTCAAGTCCCCTGCATGGGGTGTGGGGAGTATAGAATACAAGCTACCTGGCCATCCATAATAGCTCCCATTTCAATTATTCTTGAGTTCCCTCTTAACCTTTACTTGTCTGACAAACTCTGTGACCATTCTAGCTCAAGTTACTAACCTCATTCACCATTCTCATCAATGCAAGAAATTATTGGCTTCTCGCTAACACTCTTATCCCAATCAAAGTGCAAAATTTCTGCTTTGCCAGCAAGCAGCAAGGATTATGTGTCTGTAAATGAGACTGTGCCTTACTTTCCAGCCCAAAAATCTTCCAGTGACTTCCTGAAACACTTAGAGGTAAGACAACTTTCAATCATAAGATCTAGAATTCAGATCTTAAAAACCCACATAACAGGGCAGCCTCAGATGGTAGAGACAGAATCTCCAGATCAAGCTGACCATTGATACTAGTCATATTGATGAGATCTGGGTTTGACTCATAGACCCAGAGTCAGTGAATAAGGTGGTAGGGTGATAAAGATGATTGTGGGCATCAACCTTGGGTCTCCGTGTGCAATTGCACACATAGGTGCATGTATGCACACCAAAACAAGTATTTAAAAAAAAGAGAAAATAGTTAATGTATGTTAGAAACATCCAGAAATGGGAAAATAAAAGTACTATACCTTCACATCACTGAAGTTCTTTTTGTACACATCCCGCTTCTGGAAGAGGGCAGCTGCTAATGGTGGGACTGGCAGACCCATCTGGGACATGCATTCTGTTTCTCTAAATAAGATTAATATCTGAGGATCAAAGTTCACGAACAATTCCCCTGTGCCTGGAGCCTTCACCAGTAAAGAAGCCTCAAGACCCATGTGGATTTCTTCGACCTGTGGGAGGAGGTCAATACTTTTACTGTCAGATGCAATGTGTACACAGTATCTGGCCCAACCATTCCTGAGACTCGGTGAATACTCATTCAGTATCTCTCTTGGACTTGACCTTGTGTAATCCCAGCAATAGGGTCACTCACTCTACCCCTAAATTCCCTCTCAGAAACCAGCTTTCAGGTCTTGGTGGTGATATTTCACAGTCAACCAAGTGCATTTTTTTTCTTTCTTGAGACTTTACATGTGACAGTAGCCTAGAAGATTTTGAAAGACACATTTAGCTCCCTGATGTCCTTATGCCTAATCAGTTATATGTACTAATAAAGGTTACACAAACCCAACTAAACTCAGTTTTTATTTATCTAGAAACTAAGTGGATACAGCTATACAACCATTGCTTCTCATTGCTTCTTACTTATCTACAAAGAAACACAAGTGTTGGTTGGATATAGCTTGATTAAATGCTGGTACAACCAACTAAAACCCAAGACTTCTTTTGACAGACGTACTTATATTTGCTAATACATTCAGGATCTCTCTCTCTCTCTCTCTCTCTCTCTCTCTCTCTCTCTCTCTCTCTCTCTCTCTTTCTCTCTCTGTGTGTGTGTGTGTGTGTGTGTTTGTGTGTTGCTGACATGCTAAGCAAATGCTCTACCACTAAGCTACACCCCCAAGCAGTATTTTACTAAATTTTTAAAAGCATAAAGAAAAAACCCTACTGACAGAGTAGTGAAATGCTATGTGTTCTCATTTATGATGTTATAAGTTAAATCATGAGCTACTATTACCTAAGTTACTGGGTTTTTTCAATATTAATAATTATTTTCTTTCATGGTTATGTTATACACTTCGATTTCTTATATTCAATCAAACTGATTTCTAAAATGTCCCTGTCAAATTCTAGGAAAGGGTTCCCTCTGTCTGGACACTAGAGACCACTTAAGGAGCACCCATTCAGGAATTCACCTGCTGAAGCCACGCCCTGTGGTAGAGGACCTCAAACTCCAAGAGGACCTTGCCTATCCTGTTGTAATTGCGTATCACTGGCTTGGCCTCCTCGGTCCTCAGCACCAAGGGTTGCTGCTGGAAGAGTTGCATTGGCTGCTCCAGCCTATGGAACAGCTGCCGGGCCCACAAGATCTTCCCAGCGATGGGAGGCTGGTTCCGAGCCAAAGGGGGATCATATTTCTGTTTCGTATACAGCTTAGAAATCAAGTCGATCTCAGTCCCAAAATTCTGAAAAATTACTTGGTATTTTTCTTCAATACCAAGGTTAGGTATATTCAATCTGATTGGGGGGAAAAAAGTACAAAGTTTTGAATTAATGAAAAAAATATATGTACTAATCTTATTTATTAACATCCATTGTAAGACATGCCAACTGAAAGCTATGAAGTAGTTGTGCAGTGTATTTAAAGAACCAAAATAGCACCAATCCTTACAAGGCAAAATTGCTAACCTGGGAAGAATTATCTCGAATTATTCAGACATTAGGCGGTATTACTACAGGCAGCTACAGGCTACTTCAAAGCTAAGAGAATTCTCTATTGACAGAAATGAAGCAAATCCTTAATCCTTCCAGGAATTAATCCTGTTAAGCCTCTGAAAAACTTAAAACCTGTGACCTTGTGACTCAGACTGTCGAGAGGCTTTTCTTCCCATTAGAATGCGAAGTGATAATAAGAGTTATAATTACAATAAAAGATAAGCTATAAAAAGAAGCTAAACTGTGCCCACATTATCCCAAGTTTAGAAGACGGGACTTGGGAAGCTATTTCGAATCTTTACCTTTCAAATTTCTTCAACGTGCTTAGAGCTCGCCTGATGCTCTGAGTATTTTCAAATGTGCCGTCCATGAACTTCTGCAGCTCATTCTAAAAACAGAACAAAACTCCGTCATGAACAACAAATTAGCGCTGAGATATTCTTTCGAGACGAGGTCACTCTATGAGACCAGGCTGAACTGAAATCGACAGCCCTCCTGCCTGTGTCTCCCAGGGACTGAAACTAACAATGTACGCCACTGTATTGAGAAATAGTGAGGGTTTTCTATTTAGCAGTAGAAGAAAAGAGACCTACATTCCTTACACTGTTTCTAATGGGTGGGAGATGTAACAGAAAATTTAGTAAGCTCAAAGGGAAATGAAATGTCCAGAAGCCAGAAATGGAGACCTCACTGTCCAAAGAAACGCAGACAGTTTTTACTATTGAGCAATTTTGCACCTAAAAGAATTGCACGAAAAATAAACATAATATATTTGTTAATGATCCAAGAGTCAGTTAAGATTCTTATTTAAATGTAAGTTTAGTTAAATAAAACACAAAGAAACTATTGTATCACTTTTTATTGTTAAAAGGGTTTTCCTTGCCTGGTGGAACCGCTGCTTCTGTGAAACCACCCACCTGTGCTGCTTCAATACGTGGCTTCTCTCGCTATTGTTAGTGCCAGCATGGACATAAGTCAGGACAGAATCAGAGGCTTCCACCTCCTCACCAGCAGAGTTATGATCCCAACCATCCCTGGACCTCTGAACCCCCACATTCTTTCCCTATAAACCCCCTAATCCTTGTCCCTGAGATCCATCCACTCCACCCACTCCACCCAGAGTATGGGGAATGTGGATATTTTTACCCCAGTTTTAAGGAGATAAGGGTTGAATTTAAGAGAATGGATTAGTTTCAAAGACAGAGTGAAATTGGATTGGTTAAGGGAATGAGAAGGAGAACAGAATGGAGAAGTCAAATGTGGACTACCCAGTAATCCAAATTCAGAATTGGACCGTTTTTGTCTATATGATTATATCATAGAAGATGACGTGGACATATGCTGAACTTTAAATGTGTGTGTGTATGTGTACATGTATATATACACACACATATTAGAGCAACAGTAAATGGACTCAACAGGTTGTATATACAGATATACATACACACATACATACACATATACATATATATAAAACAAAAGAAGTTAATAATTTGAAAGGGAAGGAGAGGGATGAGATTATGTAAAGATGGTACTTATGTATGAAATTCTTTTTCTAAAAAACTCTTTATTCATTTTAACATAGAAGAAAAGCAAAGGGAGATCAAGAGTTAGCACATGATCTAATGCTTTAACACCTGACTCCAGAAAGTCTGCAATCACATTCTCAGCTCTGTGAGAAGTCTCCTGCCTCTGCTCCTGCTCACTCCCACCTCCCTTGCTGGGAAATCACTGCCATGAGTCATGGCCTCCTCTCTGAGGAGCTCTCAACCCCAGACAAACACAGTGTGATTTCCTCCCCGGTGCACACCCTTTGAGGTACAGGAATGATCAAGTTCCATGCATGTTTTGTAAACTGTCTCCTCCCCCATAAGTTTCTGTAGGTCTTTTTTACCTTTTAATTCTCATTTCAAACACAGTATCAGAATACTGTTGATTTATAACTGATTGTTTCCCCTCCTCCATCACCATTATTGATGTCACAGCCACCCTCCCCCTTCCCCTTTGATGCTGTAACATCCCTCTTTTCTAACTTAAAGCACATTCACGTTTCCATTGTATCACTGATCTGTCTGAGAGTGGTGAGGTCAAACCTACTTCAAGGGAGTGTTTATTTTTTCTTCCACAATCTGCAGGACAGAAGCCCAATCCACCACTGCAAAGGGAAGTGGCCGCTTCTTTAGAAAATTGAGACAAGAAATGACCCCTGCGTCCAGATGCTCACCGTCCCTCACCAGCTACGGAGGAACTACTGCGACAAATGAAGAGACTCTCTTGAGAGGAACACAGATGGGAGCTTGACTGTAGGATGTGGGCCATGGAGGGCATGACAACAGTCAACTACAGTCTACCAGTTTACAACAAGAAGAAGTGGGATCCACTGTCCTTATATCTGAATTAGCCGCCAAATAGGTCATTGTTTAAATTCTAATGAGACCTGTGCCTTCTCATCAAAGGAAACACACCATATGACTTGAGAATTCAGATATTGTGCGCTAGAGCCAAATTGTCAGGGATTGGCTTCAACCTTGCCACTTGTTCTTTGTGTGACTTGAACGGGCCACTTACAGCCATTCTGCTCCTCCTCGGAAGGATGAGAGCAGCAAGAGCAGTGACTTGCTAGGATTGTGATGATTACTAAGTTAATCTACAAACATAAAATACAGCATCCAGCACTTTCTGATAGCTCCTTCTTCCTTGAATTCATGTCACCCAAAACTCCACTTGAACTCCTCACACCATTTCCTCTCTATGTACGAATGTAGTTCAGACCCTCATTGGGAAGGGGTAGCTGAATGGCCATTTTACTTTTACCTCAGGAAAAAGTAAGTGTGTGTGTGTATATATATATAGTCATGTGTGTGTTTGTGTGTGTACATAGTCATGTGTGTGTTTGTGTGTGCACATAGCCATGTGTGTGTTTGTGTGTGTACATAGTCGTGTATGTTTGTGTGTGCACATAGTCATGTGTGTGTTTGTGTGTGCACATAGTCATGTGTGTGTTTGTGTGTGTACATAGTCGTGTGTGTTTGTGTGTGCACATATTCATGTGTGTGTTTGTGTGTACATAGTCATGTGTGTGTTCATGTGTGCACATAGTCATGTGTGTGAGGGCATATGCATGTATGTATACAGGCTGCTGTGTGTACAATGCACGCACAGATGTGCTTTTCAATTCAAACATCGGAGGATGACTTTTAGTGTCATTCTTCAGTAACTATCTACCTTTTTCAGGGACAAAAATCTCTCATTGGCTTAAAACTCACGAAGAGATGCTCCTGTCTCCATTCCCCACCACTAGGCTTACAAGCCTATGGCACTATACCTAGATTTTTTTTTAACATAGGTTCTGGTTCAAACTGAGGTCCTCATGTTTGCAAGGAAAGCACTTCATGGCCTGCGCTGTCTCTCAAGCCTGACTGCGTTCCCATAAGGAAAGATGGACACCTACATCTCCTATGGATGAACGATCTCCGCATATTAATACATCAGATAGCTACCAAGTTGTCTCCTACCTCGGCCTCCCTGACTCCCATTTCTTAAAAACAAAGATCCTCCATGATTGTCCCACCTATCCTTTGTTTATCACATGACCCCACAGCTGATAAGCTCCAAGCTGTGCACCCCTATCCTTATAGTTATCCCCGGGAAAACTGAAACTGGACTGCTTCTGTTGTGTGTTCTCGGGTGCTGATGGAGGCTGTGCTGCCCAGGGCTGAACATCAGGATGGCTGGTCTGTAATGAGTAAAGATGATGGGAAAGAAATTTGCAACTGAGACCAAGAGGGACCCAGCACCACGATTTCTAAGGCCTGCTACAGCCCTGCCTTTAGAATCCACCAGGCACAGCTGGCAGCCTGTTAGGTTACTACCCGTGAACATAATCATCAATATGCCGTAGTAACAAAGGGAGACCAATGTCACAACTTAATGAAGCTACAGAGCATTTCAACAGAAGATGAAAGTTAACTTCCTAAAAACTACCACGGAAGACGCACAGAAGTCTATGATTACGAGTCATTAGCCGAGCTGTATTTATGACCCTTTAATCCAGGGAAAGGAGCTCTCCGTCATTCATCTGAAATCAGAAAATGCAGGCTGCGATTGCTGCCAGCCACCCTGTGATGAAGGTAGCTCTGCCTGCGGAATGGGGAATGATGATCAGAGCATCACCAAGGACAAAGAAAGCAAAATCATGTGGCTGTCTCCAGGAATTTTACCACGCAACCTACATGAAGGTCATTAGTCCGCTTGCAAAATTCTTCATAATCCTGGTCAAAATCCATTTTCCGCTGATCTAAGAAATTATATTCCTTCTTCTTTATGGCAGCAACAATATCCTGAAATAGATGGAAGACATGAGGCAGAGTTTCATTATCCTTTCAGTCCTCGTGACTTGTAGCCTTTAAATGCAGAACTTTATAAAAATGGTTCCTGAGAAGATGTCTGTTTAAAGGGAACCTGATTTTCTACGTCTCTCATTGATTCGGTGCTATTTGTTTTGAACACAGTAAAACGTCACCATCCTTCATCCAAAGGAGTCGCCAGGAAAGATTATCTCATGGATTTAAAGATAGTTTGGACAAATACAATTAAATAATTCACATGTGAATATAAGCAGGTGATTTATATATTAATTTTATATATTAATTATATATTAGTTTTATATATTAATTACATCTGAAATGAGCTAAAACAAAGCCCAGAGTAGAATTTAATGAAATGTTATTTTTGTTGAAAGGCTTAAATAATTGCAAAGAATAGTTAGAAAAGACTTTAACAAAATAAAAACCAGATAAGAAGAAAATGGGGGTGCTGCGATACCCACAGAAGAGATGTCATCTCCAAAATCAGGTACTTTAAATGAGACATCAAACACAGTCTACCACTTTCAAATGCTCTGGGATTAATTTTTTTTTTTTTTTTGCTCTCCTGTAGAACTACAGTCCGTGACTAGGAAAGTATAAATTAGGGATTCATCTCCTTGAAAACACTATTATCAGAAGTTCTGTTTGCTCGGAATGATGAGCAGTCACGCTTTGTGATCATTTGTAGCCAGGTGCTAAGCCGTCCTCAAACTCAGAGCCCCGCATTATTGACAAAGGCATATCATTTTTATGAGGACTATTGTGCCTTTTCCCACAATCTTCTCTTCAAAGTCATTTCCACTTAGGCATCCTTCAGATCTCTTAACATACAAACAAATGCACCAGCTACTTAACTTCTAGAGTCAGGTCTGCTAGTGAAAACAACACCCTTTCCCTGTTGTTTCCATGCAGACAGGAGTATTCACCCGTGAAAACTGGGAGCGTGCATGCAGTGTGTGACATGTTTAAGACGAATGTGGAGAAGCTGCATTAATTAACTCTTTCAACATATGTTCCTTTTTTAATTCAATTTTGGAGAATTTCATATAGCATACTGCTATTTACATCTCCACACTGCCCTCTCCCCCTTCCAACTCCTGCCAAGTTCCTTCCCACTCTCCTCAAATTTATGATCTTTTCTTCTGGAATTATTATTGTTACATATCTGTGTGTGTGTCACATACACCTGCTCAGGTCATGTGTGTGTGTGTGTGTAGTATGAGTGTGTCACACACCTACTCAGCCCACTTCGTGTTGTTCATGTGTACCTATATTTAGGGCTGACCCCCTGGAACTGGACAACCTCTCAGGGTCTCATCGCTGGGGAAGACTGATTTTCTCTCTCGGCAACCACTGACTGACTGTAGCTCTTCATCTAAAGTGGGGCCTTGAAAGATTTTTTTCAGCCACATTGGCATTGTCAACTGCCACGGCCATTATGTAGGTCTTGTTTAGGCAACCACATTGTTGAGACTACATAGCTTCCATATCCTGGTCATGTCTAAAAACACTGTCTGGCGGTATCTGGCCCTTTGGCTCTTTACAGTCTTCTGCGCCCTCTTCCCCTGACTTTAGGTGTAGGGCTATGTTTGGATGTACCACCTGGGGTTGGGAACTCCGTGATCTCTTATTCTATAGCTTATATACATATGTATGTTTGATAGACATACATGTGAATGCAGATTAGTGCTTGTCACAGCCTGCCGGCAGCAGTCTAACAACCACCTTTACGAATCTGTTAGCTCTTTCTCCTATGTGTTCTGAGGATCAAACTCAGCCTCTCAGGCTTGCACAGCAGACACTTCTGCATGCTAAACCATGACACTGGCTCTAGTTCTTTATATATCTTTAACATGTACACAAATTAAATGTATTCAGATAGTTAAATGTCACTCAAATCAAATAGTGTCTGACATATAGAATGTTCTTCATAAACTATTTCTGCATGAGTCAAGAAATAATAAAAGAGAATAAGAAAATCTGAATAAAGGGGCATGAGGAAGAAGTGGATACAGGCAATGAACATGAGTTATGAAAGAAGATACAAGGCTAAGCGGTTTTCTAGTTCTAATTATGCCAGGAATGTTTGGGTCTTGGAGGCCAATAAATGCACAGAATATATTTAATACTGAATGCGTAAAATCTAATGTGAAGCTCCACAGCTTCCATCCCAATTTCCAATTCTAATTATATTTAAGTTCATTAAGTTGTATGACTTTGGGTCTCACTAATTTCAGTGTGTACTGATTTTATTTATTTGCAAGTTTTTTATAATAAATTGATTTTTAAAAGGGAAAATTGTATTTTAAGAGTTAGTAATGAAAATGCTTTTTCTTAAAGATGAGTAACTTGAAACCACTGGTACATTACCCTTACAACCACACACCTGAAGAGAATGTACTAGCCTCACTATGCAATTCTCAAATAAATACAATCTCTCTATTATTAAAGAACCCAAACATATTTTATGTTATATACAGATGATTTGTCTAAATATCACTGTTTTGTAAAATATGTAACTTCAGTTATGGGCACTCACAGAGAACAGAATTTAAACGTATAATACCTGGTATTTAGTGACCAAGTCTTCCAACCCCTCTATTTTGGAATCTTGCAGAACTGAGTATGTCTTGATGGTTGTAAAGATGTCCATTATCTTGGCCAGACGGCGATGGAAAGTTTCAAATTTTCCAAAAATATACATCTCGCTAAAGTCAAATTGTTTTTCATTTGGATTTTGCTTCAGCTTTTGTTTTGTCTCGTGAAAGCAGGACTGATACCCCTGACGGCCCAAAGCAAAGAGCGTAAGGAAGGTATGGCCCAGGATAGAACACCTACTTACGTCTACACAACCTGGGTTCACCCCTAATAAGGAAGGAACAGGGTTGGGGGGGGCAGGAAGGAATTCATCTGATTTCTCAACTGAAGGTGACAGCAGAATTGGTCCGAAAATCCCCATCTTTTCATGCTTGTATTCCTATGCATTTAGCCATCCATCTGAACCATTATCTGTTCTGATCGTCTATTCCAACAAACCATTATTCCTACTGCAACTCAAACCTGTGTATTCTCCTCCATGGTCCCACTATTTCAGTAACAGAATCGCTTTATGTCTATCTCCCCATTGGTCTATAGGATGCCTGAAGAAAACTGATCATAGTCACCAGGGCATCTAAGAACTTTAGGGGAATAAATGGACATACATTCTCAGAAGGTTTATTAATGCTCAATTTTCTTAACAATGAAGTTATTTTTAAAAATAAAACAATTGCTATTCTGTTTAGCTACCAAAAATATCATTGACAAATGATTTAACTTGGCCTCAGAAAAGCAACATAAAACACAAGACGTAGGAGCACACTACCAGCCTAAACTAGCCATTACCTGCTTGAGTTGAATTGCAGACAATATCTTTTGTGTAACAATGTCCTGAGGCTGGCTCCAGATGGTGGCAGTCCCATTGTTGGTGATGTGGGCTTTACAGGCAGATATCATCTGATTCGTCACCTGGAATGTTTCCAATAAAATAATGTTAGGTACATAAAACTCTGAGGAACTATAAACCTGAATCAAATCCTTGAGTCTTCTTCCTCTCGGAATCCACCGTCTGTGACCTTCATCTTCGACTTTGCTTTTCCCTCACAACTCTGACCTCTAATACAGCCAGAATCAACATGGTGACTAAAAGCTGTCTGGAACTCCAGGTCCAGGGGATCTGATCTACTCTTCCAGCATATGAAGGCACCAAGCATGCACACAGTACACAAGCATACTTGCAAGCTAAAAACCTATATACATAAAATCAAAATGAATAAATCTTGGAAGTGAGGGTGTGGCAAAGCAATATTAGTCGTGTGTTGCTGCCGTTGATTTTAGGACTATGTTTGTGTTGGGAGCTGAGAGTCAGTATACAATTTCTTCTCCTCTTGTGCTACCTGAAAATGTCTTTAATAAGATGCTTCTGGTCACTAGTAGTTTCACATAGAACATAAAATACCAATCACACAAATGGACTTTTATGTCTCATTTACCAAGGAAATATTCCCTCTAATTTAAAATGCCTATAAGTCAGAATGTGGTCTTACAGTTTAAACATTATTGTGGTTTGGGGCAGGATCATTTTAACTACTTTGTGGGATTCCAAAATATTGTATCTTATTACCATGGTTACTATTGTATTAACACAGCCAAATAAGTGTGCCATCAAACAAATGTAGGCCTGCCGTATGAAAGATAAAGACAGGATAGCAAGTTTTCCTTATATTCTTGTTGGGTGGAGCTTAAGGGGCATTGGGCTTTTGTTTTATTTTTGGTTTGGTTTGTGCAGTTTTTGTTAGTTTGATCAATTGGTTGGTTTTTTTAGACAGGATCTCACTCTGTTGCCCAGGCTGTCCTAGAAGTAACTCTCCAGTTCAAATAGCCACAGAAATCCTCTCACCTCTGAAATGTTAGGATTACAGCCATGAGCCACCATAACTGGCTTAATAGCATTCTTCTTGATTAAAATTGGCACAGTAGGAGATAATGACAGGCTAGAAATCATATAGGAAAATTCTGAAAAGAATCTTAGTTCTTAATACATAAAACTATAGAATAATTATTTTAGCAAATACAAAACAATGGTTTGTTTGCTAAAGTTGTAAATAAAACAATGGTTTGTTTACCTGTCACATGAATTTAATTCTACATCCATTGACAAACTAAGCCCTCCTAAATATAAAGTGCACAGATAATAGATCAAGCCAAACTAAAAGATTTTACCTATCCAAAATTTGGCCATTGGCAGCTAGGTGACCACAAACTCTCTGCTGTGCACTCACCTTTACAAACAGAGATGTGATCTTCTCAGAGGTGTTATAGTAGTGAGAGATGCTGTAGATCATTTTAATTGCATTTATAAGTGTAGGGATAGCATCTATCATACTTATCTGGAAGAGATTCCAGGAAATGTCAAGTTAAGCAAAAGTCTGATTGTGATAGTTTGAGCACTCTATTTTCATTAAAATAAAGTTTTATTGTTAACAAAAAAATCTTAAACAGTACCTGATGCTTCACACAGACATATTTTACAATAAGTTCATTTTTGTTGTTTTAGTCATATGAGGTAAATCAAAATTTATTTCAATACAAAAGGCTTAATTCCATGACAGTGGGTTATGCTAACAGTTGGTTTTATAATGTACACAAGCAGAAATTTCCTAAAGCTACAGGTTTTTTTAGAACATCAATGAATGACTTCCCCCATAGTTCTTTGGGGTATAATCTAGAATATCAGCTTCAATATTTAATATGAAATGTAATAAAATATAGCATTTTTAAATATACAACATAGATAGATAGATAGATAGATAGATAGATAGATAGATAGATAGATAGAAGATAGATAGATAGATAGATAGATAGATAGATAGATAGATAGATAGATGGGGTGGGTGGATGGACAGATAGAGATAGATAGATAGATAGATAGATAGATAGATAGATAGATAGATAGATGATAGATAGATAGATAGATAGATAGATAGATAGATAGATAGATAGATAGATGAGGACATAAGATATTTATAAAACTATGTGAATATACTCCTGAGAATATGAGATTTCTAAGACCTTTCCAAGAAATATATCAGCTAAAACCCAGCACTCCATTCTGCTAGTGCAGAAAAGGTCACCAGTGGTCGTAAGGGACAGAAACCTTAACTCACAGGGTCACTGCTGTACAGAGGGTCACAACATTTCTCCAGTGTGTACAAATATTTGACATTGTCTTTTGCTTCATTTGCTGCATCAGTGATCCTAATGTCTGTCTCCCGCCAAACCTAAGCACAACACAAAAGCAATTTTAACACAACTATTCCCAGAGGAACTTGCAAAGTAGGAGCCACTAAACATCACCTCCCATCCCTTAATCGCCTTCATTTGCTCTTTGCCTCCTGCATTTAAACATGAATCTTAGAAAGATATGGAAGAGCAAAATCTTTAACTAAATGTTCAAAGGCTTCCATCTCCAGACTTCTCTTGAATACTCAAGCACAGAGCACTACAGGGTAGCACAGTTCTTTAAAGTCACGGTCTCCTGCTCCGTAGCCAGCAGTTAGCTTTGTGTCTCAAGCTCATGTTCTCCATATTCTCTCCTTTATAACCTGATTTCCCTTTTCCCCAGGGCCCTAAACTTGTGTCCATTTGGCGGTCTAACAAATATTTGTTAACTATCAACTATTTGTCAAGACATTAAAATAGAAAGATACCTAACAATTAAAGAGAATATAACACACTGAATTTGTTGTATCCCAATCTTAATGGTAGCATTTCTAAACTGTATTGTATCACAAAGTGTGACATTCCTCTAAAACACACAATGTAAGAAAAGTCTAGTGACTTGCTGCTAATTATTTATTATTATGACAAAAGCAACGCCACGTCAATCTCAGGAGAAGCTTGAGACTGTGGCCTCTACGTTGGGTGCCCTCTTACACAGTTCCTAGTTCTCTTTAAAGGAAGCCTGGTACCCCATCAGCTGCCTGTGGAGCGGTGTTTGTGGTAAGAACTGAAGGATGCCTCTAGCCAACAAAGAGCAGCCATGTCCTGAGCAAACACAGAAGCAGGCCTTTCCTGTGTGAACCTAGTCAATAGTCCAGATGCAACTTCAAAGGAACCTTGAGTCAGAGGCACCTATTTAAGCTACACCCCAGTTCCTGGCTTTGGGTAAAAATACTGATTTTTAGCTAATGAGTTTTGGGATTGTTTGTTTTGCAGTATAAAACTAATATTTGTGGGCTTAAGTTTTCATGATTGCTACGCCTATATTGTCTGAATTTATTGCATGTTGCATGCACATGTACATGTTCAGTCATATGGTCACATTATATCTTAGTTATTTGCAATGCTCACTAATAATACATATACATTCAAGTATAACAGTCAGCAAATGTCTTTAGCTTGAAGGTCAATTCACAGTATCCAAAATTACATGGCTAATATTATCCAGTCTTAAAAGATTTTCATTCAGATAAAACGACGCCTAATTGCTCTGTGGAGTTGGGGATGGAGAACTCTCTTACGCCCTTATTCTAAGTCACAGCAAAATGGCTAAGAACCTTCAGCAGCTTGGACTTGGCCGCAGCGAGCACTGCCAGCACAGCCTTCACCTCCGGGCTTTTCAATTGGTCTAAAAGGTAATTAAATTTGGAGAGCCTTTTCTTCCAGTGCTCCAGCTCTGCTCGGGGCCCAACATCATCTGCTTCCTTCCGCAGCTGGTTGTTCTCAGCAAGGATCTGTAGATGCAGAAGAACAAGCAATCGGGTGAGAATTGAGGTATGAAAACCATGCATGAGCCAAAGGAGAAGGAAAAGGAAGAGAAAGAGGAGGAAGAGAAAGAGGAGAAGGAGGAGGAAAAAAGAAGGAGAAGGAGGAGGAGGAAGAGGAGGAGAAATTACACTAAATGGATCCTGTGTTTTATTCAACTCCACAATTCCAAAGATGGGATTCTGACTAACCTAGCACGTATCCAGTTTTGTTTGTTTGCTTGCTTGCTTTAATTTCAACCAGGAACTAAGTTGACTGTTGCTCCCTGACAATGACTCAGGGGATGACTTCCATGCATATATGCATGGAACAGGTAACATCCTTACCTGTTCTTTTACTGCATAAACCAAAACAACACAACTTCGAGAAACTTCAAGGGTCGAACAGGTTGATTTTACAGGTAGATGCTGTTTGCGGAACAGTCACCTCCATTTACAATTTTCCAAAATTTTTTTAAGTAGTTTTTATTCATGTGTACATGAGGGGCATTTGGAAGTGAGTGCAGGACCTAGGGAGGTCACACAAGGGTGTTGCTTCCCCGAAGCAGGAAGGAGTTCCAGGCAGTTTAAGTCACTTGATGGGAACGCTAAAATCTGAACTTATATCCTCTACAAATGTAGCAAGTGCTGTTAGCCACCAAGCATCTCTCCAGCTTTAAAAAATATTGTTAATACTTAATTCTCAAGCTCTCCCTTGAAGGACATAATGAATTAGGAACCTCCCCCACAGGTCTACAGAAGTTTTCTCAGGAAGAATTAGCCTGTGTAACCTTCTAGTCACTCAAGTAAACAAAGTCACCAACTTCTGCTTTGTGAGAGCCCTATTCCTCTTTCATAATGATCATAAACAGAAGCTACAGCCGGTGGTGGTCCAGGCCTTCAATCCCAGCCCTTGGGAAGCAGAGGCAAAAGGATCATCTGTGAGTTCGAGGTCAGCCTGTTCGAAGCAAGTTCCAGAATAGCCAGGGCTACCCAAAGAAAAACTGTCTCAAAAATCAAACAAACAAACAAATAGAAGCTACGTGAAATCTTTTTAAGAGCTTGTGCTGTGATATGTGGACAATGAGAATTCCAGGGTGGATCTTTCTCCAGCATCAACCCCAGGGATGTGGCATCAGAGACTAAGCAAGGGTTTCTGGGAATTACCTGCTCTGTTTGTTTGATCCACACTTTCATACAACCTTCTATTTTTTCCACAGTCTCGGGGTTACTAGCTAGAGCCAAGTAGTCCACGGGTTCCTTCAGGGATGTCAGTTCAAATATATCACATTTTTGAAGGTTTACCTAATTAAAATTAAGAGCACAATAAAAAGATAATGTTTATAAATGGCCCTATACACATTTTGGTCAATTTGGGTCTAAATGGAGCTCAGTAGCATCTTCACATCTTTACTGCCTTGACCACTCAATGAAGGAATGGTACCTAATAATAATGAGAACAATAATAATACCTACTCTTTGCTACGTCTTAAGTGCTACAAAAAAATTTTGAGGTGAGATTTGAAGGCTGTCTTCGAGGCAATACATCGTAAAATAAAGAAGTTAATAAGAAAATTAGAAATAGTCGCCAAGACACCAAGAGCATTAAGCCATGCATACTGTATTTCAAGCAAGCTACAGTCACATCCTAAGAAGACACTAAAATTACCTGCAAACACTTTCAGGACTTTTTCAGTGCAGTAAAGTAAAGCCCAAGTAAGAAGAGGTTCACCCCTCCTATTCTGTTTTGTGGAGAATCTGATTGTTTTTTTAACAAGCCACTCACTCCTTCTTACCTTCTCCTTCAAACTCTCCTGTGCACCTGACAAGATGCTCACAAAACCTTCCAGAGAGCTCAGGAACTCCTGCCGAATGCTGGACGCATCCTGTAGTCCTTCAAGCTCTCCCCAGCCATGGCTGGAGGCCCTGAGAGCTGGAATGAAGATGTCTGAGAGCAGACGCCTCACGCTGTTTAGCAGGCCCCCATCTGCAGTGTCTAGCATGTTAAAGCTCACCTCCTGGAAAACATTTCATCATCCTGGATTGTAAAACTTAGCCTCAACTGCAGCATAGCAACCAAGTCATTGAAGACGCTAATTTACCAAAGAGCAAGCGAACCTTTTTTTTTAATATTCTGTTAGAGAAGGATACTTTTATTCTAGTCCAAATTATAACCACTTAACTAAAAAAATAAAATAAATTGAATTATAAATATTCACCTATTTATTTGCTACAAGAAATTAACGAGGTCACACAACCTCTAGCACTCAGGGAATACCTGTATAGGTGCACGCTGCTTTACAGAAAACATAAAGTTGTATATCCACTTTTAGAAATCTTGTCAATAAGTAAATTATGGGTAGGAGGATTCTTGGTGGGGAAAAGAGCTCACTCTGTACAGAAATACAATGATGTGTGGATATTTACTAATAAACTGAATATAAATTCCTCATTATCCAAAGGCAATATTTTTTAATTGCCTTTTGAAATGCCAAAAATATCTTTAAAAAATAAGGGTGTTTTCCTCAAAGCTTTTTATTTATTTATTTGTATGTCCCGGGTATTAAACTGATATCCTTGTATAGGCTAAGCAAGCACTGTACTGCTAAACTGAAGCCCCAAACCCTGAAAGTAGCTTTAGACCCTTGAGTAAGTCACTGGTTCTCTCCACAAGAACGGGTAGGTTCGAGCAAGTGAATGACTGTCCCCTTACCCGGTGGATATTCTCAGCTGTAATGGCTTTGGATGGGTCAGACCTGATGAAGAACACACATACTCCTGTAAGAGCAACATCTTTTCCTTCGGTGACAAACACCTTGGGTTTCTTCACCTTTCCAGAAACAGGATTCACCCCTCCTGAAGAGCCAAACTGTCCTACAAATGCAAAACAATTTCAGTCTTATAAATGCAGTTTGTGGTGCACAATGTTGTTTCCCAGCATGAGTTTCCTTCTAGAAATTACTATGGCAGACTTGCCCCTGCGCTTCAAGCAGAGCCATCATTTGGATGATCTCTAGTCTCATCCTGAAAGAGATTTAAAAGAATCTCCTAGATTCCAGATCACAGAGCTAGTGAGAGAGACTGGGGGTGGGAGACAAAAAGCACTCACTGGTTGACATGCGCAGTGTCTCAGGAGCTCTCCTGGGCACCACATCTACACTACTAAAGCTTTCAACTGAGACACCTGTGAGTTATCCCAGCCCATTCCAACCACAAAGGGCAGGCGCAAGGTCAAAGGACAGCTCTCATGACAAAACTTGGGACTCTCACTTCTCAGAGTTTCCATGACACCATCATAGTTCAGGCAGCTGGCTGGTCTGTATATCATGGCATCAAGCCTGTGCAGAGGTAAGATGGCAAAGCAATTGATTTTCTTGCTCTAGAGTGAGAGCCAGAGCTTCAACCTCCATCTGTTTCCTCACCTCATGACCTTGAACAAGTTACCCATTCATCACTTATGTGTATGGGTGTGACATCTATGACTTGTCCCCTGAGAGGCCAGAAAAGGGTGTCAGATCCCTTACACCTGAAGTTGTAGAAAGTTGCATGCACCATGCAGTTGCTAAAGACTTAACCTGCATCCTCTGCAAAAGCAGTTGGTCATCTTTATCTCGCCAGCTTCTCCCACAATTGAAAAAAAAATGAGAAAGGCTATTCTAATGTAACATTTTTTGGAAATTTTTTTGCAGAATATTTGTGAGGATTAAAGGAATCTGTGTGTAAGCCACTTACAAAATTTCATGAACTTATTAGTTCATCAAGCCTTATCAGAAGGATCTGAAAGCTCATGCTTGTTTTTCAAGCAAGTGTTTCCAGAGTGGATCAGTTAGGTACATCGAAATATGATCTGTGTTGTATCACTGGGTTCAAGTAAATTTTGTATCCATAAGTGAATTGAAGATTCAGTTTACTCCCACTAAGATGAGGGGGTGGTGCTCAGGGGAAATTCTGGAAGAAGGCAGTGAAACAGAAATTGAGTTCCAAGCCCTGAGAATAGATTTTTCTCCTCCCTTGTGGTGCTTCCTCTTTATGGTGCTGAGCATCTGACTAGAACTTTGGGAAAGGACCCAGAAAAAGGAAAGCCAGATACACTAAAATTCCAAAGATACCCCACTTCTCATGAATGAACTCGAGTCTAACCAGCAATACGGTCCAAGACAACCAAGATACCAAATGTGACAGATAACCAGAAAACGGTCTCTTAGCAGAAATCTCAGGTGTAGGCAATGGTGCTGTGCACAGGTGCTGTGCTTCAGGTCAAGAAGGAGGTATCCATTGTCTAATTGCCCTGGAGCCTCAGAGAGGTTTCCTCAGATGCTGAACACCCAGTGCTAGAACCAGAAAAGGCAAGCGAAGACAACTTCACCCCTTAGATAGAAGCAGGGTTTTCAATCCAACCTCCTGGAAAGTGTGCGTTACTTATGCCTCCTGGAGCCCGGCGATGTAATAGGCTGGGATATGATGCCTGTTGCCAATAAATCGAAACACAACACACAACATACACAGAGAGAAGTGGGCCTGGGATGAGAGTGAGTGCTTCTGATGAATAAGGTGGGACAACTTCCCTGAAGAGAATCAGCATGGAGCCACATTCCATTGCTCAAGAAGCAAACTGGGAGGATGCAAAACAGAGGGACTCCAGATGGCAAGCACTGTGAAACACTGAGGCCGAGGGCTGTGAGTTTAATAAGGACAGTCCACACTGTGGGCTATGTAGGCACTGCTGCATGGGAGACCCACCAGGGCCACAGAAGTAGGAGCTCAAAGAGCACAGCAGAAGCAGTGTTAACTTCCCTGTACCTGGCCTCCGGCCTGACCACTGTGATTGGCCTGAGCTGAATTGGGATGAAGGATGAAGCAGAGGAGAATCATGAGTGCCTCTCATGCCACAAGTGGAGCCCCTCAGAGGCTCCAGATGAGGGTCAGAGGGAGCAGAGCGTGAGCACAAAGAACGATGAGTCCACTTCACGTCTGACCAACTAGTTTCGGTCAACTGGAGACTCTTCTTGTTTCAGTCAATATTGTATTTTCAGTTTTGAAATGACCGTAAGAATTTTTCCTAAGAATGTCTAGAAAAGTCATTCAGGGGCCTGATTCTTGCTCCAAGGTCAGAAGAACTATCCATGCTGAAAAGATCGAAAAGGAGAATTAGAGAGAAACAAAAATCTTGCTTATATGTTGAGACCCAAGAGCCCTTGTTGTTCTGTGCAATTTATATGGAACAGGCAATTTCACCCTGGGCATGGATATGGCTGAACACAACACTTCCTGGTGTAACTCATATTATTCAATCTGAAGGGGAAATCAAAACTTCTATCTTTTGATTCTTTTTATTCAAATTGTAATGAGCATTTTTTTGGGGGGTGGGAACTCAAATTTAAGCCAAGTGGTGGTGGCACAATCCTTTAATCCCAGCACTCAGGAGAAAGAAGCAGGCAGGTCTCTGTGAATTCAAGACTAGCCTGGTCTACAAAGCAAGTTCCAGGACAGATGAGCTATTATACAGAGAAATCCTGTCTCGAAAAACAAAGCAAAAAAAAAATCAAATTTATTACTAAAGAAATGCCAGCTATTCAAGATTTACATACATGATTAATGTGTGTGTGTGTGTATAAAGGTGCATACATGTGTATGGACACACATAAAGGAGGTTGACATTGAGTGTCTTTATTAATTAATTGCTCTGATTTTTTATTTCAGGGTCTCTTACTGAACCTAGAGCTCATTGACTGCCTAGGCTCCAGGAATCATCCTGATTTTGCCCTCCCACTGATGAAATTATAGGCACAGTCTACACCAAGTTTTTTCTTGTTTTTTAACATTGACTCTGGGGATAAAAATTCAGGTCTTTGTGTTTTGTGTGGTATATTACCAATTGAGGCATCTACCCTCTCTCTATCCACAAACAATTTCTCTATGAAATGAACATTTTCACACCTTTAGTCATGAGGCCAGATGTAAGATTAATCCAAAAATATAAGTAGCTCTCCTATACACAAATGATAAATGGGTTGAGAAAGAAATCAGAGAATCAACTCCCTTTACAATAGCCTCAAATAATATAAAATATATTGGTGCAACTCTAACGAAGCAAGTAAAATACCTCTATGACAAGAACTTCAAATCTTTTAAGAAAGGAATTGAAGAAGATATCAGAAGATAGAAAGATCTCCCATGCCTGTGGATCAAGAAGATGACTATAGTAATCAATGGTATCAAATCAAAGACCCAGACATAAATCCACACACCTATGGACATCTTCTTTTCAACAAAGAAGCCAAAATTATACAATGGAAAAAGAAAACATCCTCATCAAATGGTGCTGGTCTAACTGGATGTTGGTAAGTAGAAGAATGCAAATCAATCCATACCTATTATCCTGCACAAAACTCAAGTCCAAGTGGACCAAAAAACTCAACATAAATCCAGATACACTGAACCTGATAGAAGAGAAAGTGGGAAATATTCTCAAATGCATTGCACAGGAGACAACTTTCTGAACAGAACACCAATAGCACAGGCCCTAAGTTGATGACAAATGGGATATCATGAAATTGAAAATTTTCTGTAAGTCAAGGACACCATCAACAGGATAAATCAGCAGCATACAGAGTGGGAAAAGATCTTCACCAAGCCACATCCAACAAAGGGCTGTTTTCCAAAATACATAAAGAACTCAAAAAACTAGATATCAATAAACCAAATAATCCAATATAAAAATGGGGGACAGATCTAAACAGAATTCTCAACAGAAGAATCTCAAATGTCCAAGAAACACTTAAGGAGATGTTCATATCCTTAGCCATGAGGGAAATAAAAATCAAAATGAGTCTGAGATTTCATTTTATATCTACCAGAACATATAAGATCAAAAACACAAGCAACAGCCTGAACTGGCCATCTCCTGTGACCAGGTTGGTGTCTAGCCCAACTGTCATTAGAAAGGCTTCATCCAACAACACACATATATACACAAATACTATACACACCATACATAAATACTACAAAGACAGCACACACATATACTACACATGCACATACCACTCATTCACTCCACAAAAACATCATACACATATACATCAAACATATGCAACATCATAAAAACATCACACACACACATACACAACATGACATCAAACATATACAACATCATACAAACATCACACACACATACACACCATGACATCATACATATACAACATCATACAAACATCACACACACATACACACCATGACATCATACACATACAACATCATACAAACATCACACACATACACAACATAACATCATACACATATATACAACACATATGTACCACACATGCACACTACAACATATACGCAACCCACAACACAACCTTAATATTCCAAGGCATGAGAAACTTGTTTAGTCCTCCATTACATTTCTTCTTTTTCCCACTCTCAGATGAATTTAAGAATAACATTTCTAGGCTATGTCATGCCAAGTATCAATACCTGCTTCTGCCCCCTCGACATTCTGATAGTAAAACATGAGATGACGGAGTCCTCCAGGAGGAAAAAGCTGATCGATTCTTTCAATCTGGAAAAAGGCAAGGTAACATTTTGCTCTTAATTAGAAAATGCATGTAAGTCCCTCCCTGTCCCTTTTCCTCTTCCTCCCTGCTCTGTCTCCCTTCTCTTGTCATGTGTCTAAAGAGTTAAGGCTTTGAGAATCTCATTAGGGCTCCTAAAAGGACTTCCTCACTCATAGGAAACTTTACCTTCCATATTAAATTTGCCTTCCCTATCAAGGTCAAATTACCAAACACATATCATCCCAAATTTTTAAAAAATATAATTTCTATCAAAAATATCAAAACTAGGAGCAGAAGAAACTAGTTTCAGATGCCAAATCAAAAACACAGTCAGAAAATTATGGCACAGTTGAATATTCAAACCTAGAATAGGAACAAAATAGAAAGGAAAAAAGGAAGGAAAGAAAGAAGGGAAGGAAGGAGGGGAAAGGGGAGGGAGGGAGGGAGGAAGGGAGGGAGGGAGGGAAGGAGGGAGAAAGGAAGGAAGGAAGGGAGAGGAAGGGAGGAAGAAGAGAAAGAAATAAAGAAACAAATATATAAGAACCTCTTTATTCTACCATCTTCACCCAAGACTCAGGGATCATCACAGAGGAATGGGTGGAAATATTATAAGAGCCAGAAGTATGAATAATTACAATACTTATGAACTCACAATAGCTATAACTGCATGCACAAGATCTGTGCAAGCTCAGGCCACAAAATCCTAGCATGGAATGGAGGGGTGGTCAGGAAGACTCACGCCTAGCTAAGAAGCTACTGGTGACTGATAGCTGCAAGGAGAGGAAGACTCTTTCTTTATGGTCCCTGAGAGGTACCTTCAATAGATGATAGTTCCCCACCCAGGCACACACTGTCAGCACTAAGTAAACTTGGTGGATTTAAAAAAAAAAAAGCAAGATAATAGTAGTGGGAGGAACAGGGGAGGAACTTAAAGGGAGGCAATGGGATGACTTGGTCAAAACACATTATACATATGTACAAAATTTTTAAACAATAAAAATAAATTAATACATACACACAAACATACATAAATACTTTAAACTTACATCCATACTTATATATATACAGACTTGCATACATACATACATAAATCAGCAACTTGAAAGATGATTTCACTCCCTAGCCTCAGGTCCCAAACTGGTTCAAGAATTCAGCCTTTTTGGTTATAAAGAGATACTGGCATTGTCATCAAACAGTAGAACTCAAATGACAACTACAAGTGCCATTCATTATTCAACGAGGAGAGCTGGGGAGTTCTGAGTCTGTTCTGCCTAACCCAGTAGAGCCCCTGCACATTAGGCTGGAACCTCTTCAAAGGCAGAATATGGGTTCTTGCCACAGACCCCTGAGGACGCAAAGGTTTCTTACCTGATTACCCTCAAGGAGGGCATCTTCCACTTCCAGTTTGTTCAGGTCCAAACAGGAAGCTACAATTGCAAACAGATAGTCATGCCTCCCATCCAGGCGAGCCCTCTTGGCTTCCTTCTCTTCTTTCAGCCGTTGCTAAAAAAAAAAAAAAAAAAAAAAAAAAAAAAAAAAAAAAAAAAAAAAAAAGGAGTAAAAATGTTATACTGCATCGGCTGCTCTCAAATGGTTCATTTTATAACAATTTCACACAATTGTGGTTTTCAAGTCATAGGGATCCGCATAACAAGCATCTTAATGGTGCCAGTTTTTATGCACTTTCCTCTATTTTTAGAAATAAATTTACTTCTCTTAAACAAATAAGGTGTGGCCGTTGTTTTGATATTGCACAATACAGACAAACAAAGAAAAGCCATGAGAACCATCTCCCATCCATAAATTATTACTGTTAACATTCTGTTCTGTCTTTACAGGCTTATTTCCACACACATACGAAAATGTAACAGATACACACGAAAACTAAAATTCCCATTTTCGTAAGCTTTTCCCTTAGCCATGAAGTAATATTCTTATCTTTGCTGTTTGTACATTTGTATGTGGTGTTGGATTTAACTTCTATCACCACTCATGCTTTTGTCTATTTGTTGTTTATTACAATGAGGGATGCTCAGTGTAACCGGGGTTTGCAGCTTAATGCTTACCCTTCCATACTTGCTGCTTGTATAATGTATGCAAACATGTACACATGTCTATGTTTATATCACGGCCTGAGAATTATTCATGCATTTCTTCCTTAACAATCCATCAGGGTTGTTTGAGTTTAATACAGACTTTTCCAGAACTTGTATAGTAACTATAAAATATTAGATATGGGTATGCCATAATTTATTCAACTATTTTGCTATTAGGACATATTAGGCCCCAATCTATTCCTTACATAATCACATTACCTTTAATATCAATCAGTAGCTCCTAGCAGAAGAAGAAAAGTTGCCACTTTGGATCAACAAACATTTACTAAACTCCTATATGTGCCAGTACTGCCGTAGTAAGAATTACCAGTAACCTCAAAAAAGAGCATGGTTTGGCTGCCACGGGATATGTAGAAAATTCAAATACAACAATGTGGCAAAAAGACTAGGTGAAAAATAAGAGTTGTGGGTCCCAGAAAACAGGAGGTTAATAGATCTTCAGAGAAGGAGCAAGAAAGGAGTCTCCCAGTCTAATCTACAGTGAAAGAGGAAGAGAGGTAAGGATAACAGGGAAAACTTTCAGGAGACGACAGCTTGCGCCTTGAGTTGACATCACTCTCTAGGATGAAGACATTTCTGCACCTGCAAAGGTGAGAGGAATAAGAAAGCACAGCACCTTCTGGAAACACAAAATAGCCAGGGTAGTTGATTAATAGACTAAGAAACATAAGAGACAAGAAAGAAGTTACAAGGTAAAATATTTATTGGACTCATCAAAAGTTCAAACATTATATACAATCCATGGGGAAGCACTGATGATGTTTGAATAAAGTAAGATAGACCTGGGATTTGTTACCTGAACCCACATGACAGCGCCCAACCATCTGTAATTCCAGGTCCAGGAACTCTGTTATCCTCTTCTGGCCTCTGTGGGCACCAGGCATGCATGCATTACATACTTGTAGAATAATACTCATACACATAAAATAAATAAATCTATAGGGAAAAACAAAGGCTTTCCAACAAAGATAATGGAGATGAAGAGACAAGGTAGTAAAACCCTTGGCTCACGGAGGGAATGAAGTGCAAATAGAGATGGCAGCGATGTGGATGTGGGAGACAATGTCATCAATCAACCGTAGCTAGTAGCCGACAGCGCTAGTGCCATAGGTGATTGCTCACGCTAACAAGAATGTCTGTAGGGACTTTGTTTACAAGATGGCTGAAGCATTTCACAGCTGTGTTTGCAAACGTGAGATGGCAAAATTACCCAGGCCAGCCATCAGATAACTTTAGCTTTTGCTTTTGCATTTTAGCCAAGGTCATGAGTCACAGAGCAATGCAGCTGAGTCCAGTCCCAGAACCAAAAGAGACAGCATATCCCCCCTTAAATGTAAGCGAATATTTATAAACAATATCTGGGAACTTGGGCATAGTTTTCTCCAAACTGTTTTCTGCTTTTTGTTGGGCAAAGTATTTCGGGGGGTGTTCATGACAACCTTTCAGGGGCTCTTGGTCCATCAAACCATATTACTCTGGAAGAAGTCCACAAGTTCTCAACTTCTGTGGAAACAAAAGGAGAACCCCTTTTCTAAAGCAACAAATCCTTAGTCTCCAATTTTGAAGTCAAGATACCTTTAAAGTATATATGTTGGTTTACCTCAGCAGCCCGTACAATGAAATTTCTCTCTGTATTTAGTTCCTCCACAGTGAAAAAATTGAAGGAAAACACAATAATATACATAATCAAGACTCTCTGTGTATACTCCATATTTACATGGTTTACTTGGTTTTTACTTTATTAATCTATAACTATCTGAACTCTGTCTCTATAAAGACTTTGTTTTATTTTTAAACTATTTATCTCCATTTATAACTGTCTATAATCTTTTTCTTCTTTCTCCCAAGCCTACATAGATTTATCCAACATGGTGACCCATTTAGAGGTCTTCTTTATCTGAATCTGTCTTTATTGCATATCTATCTGTAATCCTTTTCTGACCAGAATTATTTTTTCTTTTTAAATGGTAGCAGTCCTGCCTGCTTACTCCACCCAGTCAAACATGACAGAGGCATGTTCGCTGCCTCTGAGAGCCATGCACATTGCCTTATTTTCAGGCACACAGCTGGTCTATGTTTCCATTAAGCAACTTGTAGCACTCTGCTCACAAACCCCATTTAAATGCTCCATAGCAGGACCTCCTGAAAGAGTCAGAGCTGTTTGTGCTGGTGAGCCAGGAAGCTGCCATTTTTAAAGATGCAGTTTTACTGCACCTTCCTTGCAAACACAGTCTATCTGAAAAAAATGTTACCAAGAAGCTGTGCTTGGCTCTTGTATTTCTGGGTCTAGAAGCCTTTTCTTTGTTTTTAAGTTTTCTAAGACTTTATGTAGAAATTCTTACCCCATGTTGGCATGCCAATCCGTTGGGTGAGGACACTAGTTTCTTTCCTGATCACCCTGACTTGAAATAATCACACTGAAACTATATTAATTACAATACTATTTGGCCAATACCATAAGCATATTTCTGGCTAGCTCTTACGTCTTAAATTAACCCACTTCTATTATTTTATATTTTACTACAAGGCCCCTGGCCTACCCACAAGGTTCTAGATGGCAGCTCTCATCTTTCTCCTTTGGCAGCTTCATAGCTTCTCCTAGATTTTGCCTACTCTCTATATATATCTCCTCCAGCCTAGCTATATTCTGTTAAGCCATTGGCTGAAAGCAGCTTTATTTATTAACTAATAAAAAACAATACATATACAGAAGGACTTCCCACACCATGACACTGTTATAAAAATTTCACTGGGTAGACAAAAACAAGTGAATGCATGCTTGAGAAAAGGGTGGGGGTGTCAGGGAACAAGCTAAGCACAGGCTTTTCTTTCCAGAAACTTTACTGTAATGGATAAAGGACATTGCTTTAGTTGAGAAGAATTTAGAGTTAAGAAGGAACATGATACAAAATGATACAAAAGATTGACAAGAAAGTAAAGACAAAAGCGCTGAGAATTTCAGAAAACTGAAAGAGAATGAGGAAGGTAGGATGTATTCCCAGTACTCTAGAGAACAAGACAGGAAAACCACCAAGATTGAGCCCATCCTGGACTACATAGACCAGAAAGAGAGGAGGAGGAGAAACAAAGGAAAGGGGAACAACAGAAAGAACAGAAAAGAGGGAGGCTGGTTGGTCATTGTCAAACCTATATAGTTGGCACTTGCTTCTCTTATCCTGCAGGACTGGATAGAGACAACTTGAAGAAAGGAATACAGATTGTGTAAATAATAATAATAGAATAAAATAAACATTCTACTGATTTTCTTACTGTTTCTCTAAAAATGGTCTTGACATAAAGTATATATTCTATAAGTGTCAAATAGAAGCCCATGTAAGTTATTTTCAAATGTCACTACAACCAAAAAGATGCCACTATTTTCAACCTGGCAGGGAGAAGCAAAATACTTCTCTCAAAGTGATCTCTCAGAGTTTGTAGTAAATGTTTTTAGCATCTTGAGAGCTTGGGGGTCAACCAGCAAAAAAACATCAGCAGATGCACAGGAGCCAAATGAGAAAGAAAAGGGACTGAGGAAGAGGACTCCAGATTCAGTATAACTGAAGGCTTGCAAAGAGGGCAAGATCTGAAATAAGATTCCACCATGGCAACACATTACTCCATAACCTGATTTTACAAGATTCCAGAGGGGGAGAAATATAGAGAAAAGAAAGCTTGGTCTCTAAAACAGAACACTAATTATTCTATTTTTACCTAGCTATCACAGAAGGAAAAACTCCCAAAGCAGTTTTGTATATACAAAGAAAGTGATCAGCATATTTTTAAAGTAAACGTTTTCACAGGTTATTTTTAAGTATGTTCATTTCCTAAAAAACAAGCAGGATGAAGTCAAGCCTGGCATCATGGAGAAGAACATTTGCCAATCGCCGTTTTTCACTTCCTTGCATTAGGTATAACCTGGTGCAATGAGAGCATTTTTGTTCTGTTTTGTTTTTACTAACATGATATAGTCAATAATACTAGGCAAATACTTAGCAATCCAATCAGTACACTGCCAGGCTGTGAAGTTAATCTGCCCATTTCTGGTTGTTTGGGGACAGCACCCAGAAGGTGACCAGATGTCTAGACTTGGTGCTTCCTGCTGGACATTTGGGGGGTGAAGTCAGAATGTGATTAGGAAAGCAAGAAGTGCATATGTAATACACCTCTATAGTCCCAGAACTTGGAAGGCAGAAGAGAGAGGATCATGGGTTTGAGGCCATCCTGAACTTCATGTTAAGTTTAAGACCAGGTAACCACTCGGATGTTGTTGAATGAGAATGGCCACCATAGGTCCAAATGTTTGAATGTTTAGTCCCCACATGGTGGAATTGTTTGGAAGGGGTTGGGAAGTGTGACCTTGTTGGAGAAGGTGTACCACTAAACAGATGGGCTTTGAGCTTTCCAAAGCCCAGATCATTCCCAATCAGCTCTCTGCCTCATGCTTGTGGGTGAAATAAGCTCTCAGCTACTACTCTAGCACTTTGCCTGCCTGCTGCCTGCCTGCTGCCTGCCTCCTGCCTGCCTGCCTGCCTGCCTGCCAGGCTCCCTATTGTGATGGCCGTGGACTCACCCTCTGAAACTGTGAGCCTCCAGTAAAATCTTCCTTCTGTAAGTTGCCTTGGTTATGTTGTCTTATCACAGCAATAGAAAGGTAGCTGAGGTCACTGCATAGTGAGACCCTGTCTCCAAAAACAAATGGCGAGAAGTAACCATGTGTGTTAGTTAATATTGATGAGCACTTTTATGAGATTTGTTATCATCCTGGAAACATACCTTCAACTACATCTGTGAGGGATTTAGATTAGGTTAGCTGAGGTGGGAGACCCTTGCTAACTATAAGCAGCATAATCCCACCGGCTGAGATCCTCAGCTAAATAAAACATAAAAGAAAAAAAAAGATAAGCTCAACAGTCATTTCTCTCTGTTTCCTAACTACAGATGCAAACTGGCCAGCTGCCTCATGCTTTTGCCACCACCCCTTGCCTTCTCTTCTATGATGTTGGTACCCCAAAACTGTAAGACAAAGTCTACCCCTCTTTCCTTAAATTGCCTGTTGGGCATTTTGTTCCAGAAGAGAACAGACATAGTGTGAGATGAATCTTTTTCTCTCACTGCTGAGAATAAACCTCCACCGCCTCATGCATGCTACTGCTTTGCCGCTGAGCAGCTGAGAGGGTTCTGTTTTGTTTCTCAAGCATCCCATTACACTTGTTGAACACTGAATAACAAGCACCAAAGTAAGGGGTGGGGATGATAGACAGAAACACACTTAATATCCAAGAAAAACTGGATGGTGTTAAGACATTTGTGTTGAGCTTTGTTGCAGATGCCTTCACAAGAGAGGGCGGGTAATACACTTGCCTACCTTAAATGGGCAATATTTCTCAGGCAAGGCAACTCTCTGTGCATAGAAAAACTCGTGTCAGACAGGGTCGTGGGTTCTAGTCCTTTCTCCTCCACCAATTGCAACCCCTGAAGTCTGTCATTTAACCTTCCTGGCCTCAATTCCTCAACTCCAAGATCCCAGGACTGGATGATGCAACAGTGAAGAGCCATTCCTCCTCTCTCATGTAGACTATTTCTCAGTGGCCTCAAACTTAATACAAACTGTAGTCCTGAGTGACGTGACATTCCTAATGCTCTGCACTTTCGCAAAGCTCTATGAGTTTTTATTGAAGCCAATCTGCCCATTGGGTTGTCTTAAGTCCTATTTGCTTTGCCTTGAGCTATGCAGAACTGTCCGTGTCTGCCTTTGTGCATACAAACGGAATGAGTTGCATATGCTCAATCTTCTATTACCTCTAGCAGGGAGACAGAAGGGTTGGGGACAAAAGCCCTTATATGATTAGGATCCCCAAATCAGCCAGCCCAAGGATTAAAATGGCATGACTAAGGATTTTACTCCAAACAACAACATTTAGATGAAATAGAACTTTCATTAGTGATCATTCAATTGCATCAATGTTCAAGCCTTCTCCCCCATTGGCGTTACCTTTCATCAAGTTTGCCTCTGACCCAGACCCACCACACTGACCCCACTAACTCCCAACAGAAGTGGGATAAGGATGAAAGGACAAAGCTGAGAGCCCCTTCGTGACTGATCAGGGCTCTTTTCCAGAGCTCTCCTGAAGGGCACATTTTATAAGTCACCCTGCTTGCATTGCTACCTAGACTTCTGCTTCACACTGCTTGCTATAATAGGAAACAAACCTTTCAAATCAGGCACAGCTAACTCCACACCAGAAAACTGAGACTTAGACCATTTACAACTCTCTTCACACATAAGTGCCAGGCTTGGGAGTGGAGTGGTAGAGCTAACAGGACTAGATGATTCATAGTGTGTTCAAGGGAAACTAAGATGGTTGGATCCATTCTATAGATTTTTTCTTTAAATTAGCAGTTAAGGATTATTCTAGGGTGTCCAGCGACTGTGTGCTGGTCACGTGGGGATCTGTGGGCAAAGACTAGTACTTATATCATGAGCTATTTACTGACATCTTGGTTCTGTCTCTAAGTTTTCCTGTCACGTGTCCAGCTCTATAATTCTACTCCTAAGTCTCACAGTAACTGAGAATTCCCTCATCCTTCACCCCTAAAAATTCTGGGAGCTGAGTTCTCTGCTCATGCATACAAGAGACTAAGCTCCACGTTTTCTTGCCTCCCAGATGCTTCTATTCCTTACTGATGATCCCAGTGGGAAAATGCCCTTTATCTGTATTGTATTTTATACACCATGATCAGCCAATATTTTTACATGAGAAAGTGATTGTTCAAAACAATCAATTCAATAAAAAGAGACAGACAGACAGACAGATGGACAGATAGATAAATGATAGATAAACAGATTAGTAGATTTCTTTGTTAAAATGCTTTTCTATATGAGGTGATTAGTCTGTTACTTGTCTAAATCTGACAGTTCTACTTTAACAAAATCCAGTTCTATTTTTTTAAGTGAATACATTCCTACTTGTCTGGTATAGATGTTTTGTTCTTTTATGACCATGTACAGGTATAGCAGTACAGTTGCTATGCAACTTAGGTAGTACATACTAGAGATTAAAGTCCACATCTGAGAAAACTGCAAACAATATGGAATCTGTGGGTTGCTTTCAAGATCCTTTTCTTAAATAACCAAAGGAAATACCCTGATGATCAATTTTGACTTAGCTGCTCATATTAATCTCAAGCCTGTGGATAGTTTATCACTTGATGAAGACATGGAGCTAACAAGGCCAAGGACATGGCCCTGGTTAGGCCACATAGCGTAGCTTTGTTCCAGTTTCCCCAGCTTGATGAAGCAGGACAATTCGTGACCCATGGAAATTTATGAGAAGTGCCTATCCAAATGAAATGGCTGGATATTGACAGCATGTGTGTTTCTTTTCTCGTTCTAGGTGTACCCAAATGACTCACCAGGCTTACCTTATCTACCTGCCGCAAACAAACCTGATCCCTCTTATCAATCTGCTGAGCAGTGAGGCAAAACAAATCCCAGCTGAACACTGACATTACTGCAAGGGCCCCAACACTGGAGCAAAGGGTGGTTTGGTTTTGGTTTTTGCAACATCCTCAATACCCATAAAAAGAGGGTCAAGTTATATTGCAGGGGCTCTCAGAAATGATAAACTAGAGCACTAATTTTCATCCTGTGGGTCATGACCCCTTTGGAGGTAGCATTTAAAATATCCCGTGTATCAGATATCTATATTATGATTCATAACAGTAGCAAAATTATGGTTCTGGAGTAGTAACAACATAGTTTTAGGATTGGGGGTCACCACAACATGAGGTCACTAAAGTGAGGTGCCTTCTAAAAAGAGGAAGTGGGCACAAAGTCCCACCCTAACCCAGAGCCTATTTGCAATTGGTACCTGCTGGGGAAAGGAACATCAGTTTCTCAATGGAGCATCACTAGAGATATATGAACCACACTGCAGGGAGGGCCCCTTAAAAACCACAAGGCCTTCAGAGTAAGCCAGAAAAACTGGAAAGGTCTCTCTCCCTTCTGTCTTCTTCCTTGGAGCACTTTATTCTCAAGGGGTGCCAAACCATATTTCATGCCCAAGGGGGTATAGATATACAGAAAAGCCAAAAGGGAGCTGAGCAGACAAGCCATGCTGAGCTTCCCTACTCGCGAGCTCACACTCCTTTTGCCCAGTTGATCATATTTCCACCTGACTGTCTACAAAAAGAGATAAGCTTCCCTGGGTCCTTGATTCTTTATTTCTGGAGTCTTCAGCATCATGCAAAACTTTGATTAAATAACTCTGCTTCACTTTCGTCTTGTTAATGTGTCCTTTGTTATTGTCTGTGACACTGACCTATAAAAGGAAAGGTGCCACACCTTTCTGCTCCGTGATGTGTAATCAATGGATAAATGAGCTGGGTGGTTTACTTCACAAGTCACTTCCAAGTAAGGGGTTGAACCAATTACTTCAGATCAATATGGGTCCGTGATTGGGGACCAGGATTCAGTCAGTAGATTTGAGATTGACCGGTGCTGATGAGACCTAAGTGAGAATTACCCTCTATGATGCTATGTATGAATAACTAGCCTAACCCAACTTCTTATTTAAATGCATTGAATTACAGACACTTGGTGAAGCAGATCTCTTACTCGGTTCAGCCTCCCTCTTTGTCCTCCAGCCTTTTCCATTTAACCTATGGCTCCTACTTCTCCAGCTCTGCGGGATGCTTCCCGACCCATCCTATTCTGCTCTCTGATTGACTAGGATAACCAATAAAAAAAAAACCAAACTCTTTTTGCTCACTCTGCTTTTCTTCCATTTCTCCAAAGTGAAGGGCTCCAACTACCAAGGAGGCAGGGCTACTTCTTCCTGAAGGAAGAACTCTCCAGCAAAGTGGTCTCTTGAAGAGAAAGAACTTCTCCACCGGCTCATCCCGCTCACAGCAGGTGTCTGGTGAATCCCTTTTTTCTCCAGCACTACTACACAGCCCTTAAACAGAGAAGGAGTCCTGTCAGTCTGTGACCAAGAGTGTGCTGTGGAATTTCAACTCTTCCCGTGGGCCTTTAATTCTCCTCATTTGCCAATTCCCCTTACTATCATTCCTTTCAGGCAAGAAAAAGATTCTCTCGTTTTTGAAGGAAATATACTAAAAATAGATTTTATGATACACACACACACACAATGTTAAGAGGGAAATGTTCAGAAAGGTATACCCCAAAGAAATAGAGGTGGCCTTCTCTAAGAAACAGTCACACTTCACATCCATACATAGGCTTTGTAAAAGTTTCAAAGCTTTTACCTTCTAAAGGTGGCAAAGGAGCCTAGATGAGATCACAGAATGAATCCTAGGACACCCATCAGGAACAAATTGATGAGGTAAACTCTGGCTCACAGAGATGCTGGAAGCTAAGAGAGCTTCAATCTTTACAGAGTTAACAGTCTCATTTACTTTCCCCAGAAAGCCTGTGTCATTGCTATTTTAATGTAAATTATCTCTGAATGAACATGATGGTAATTGTACATCAGTAGCCCTTACAGCAAACGTGATGTTTCTTTACTATTCAGTTCAAGTGACTTTCCCAAAACCAACTTTAAGGTATATTAATATATAATGTTAACATACAACATATAATGATATACTATATTAGTATAATAATATATTGATAGGGATATTACCATCACCAAAACCCCCTCCCCACCCCAACATTCTATCCTCCCAACTCAACTCTTTTTTAAGTGGTGGTGGGGCTCACTACACAACTCTGGCTGACTTTGAGCTTACTATGTAGATCAGAGATCTGCCTGCCTCTGCATCCCCAATTATGGAGATTAAAGCAGCATAGGCCACCATACCCATGCAGCCAAACAGGAAGCCAGAGTTATAGATTTTATTGGCATGGGGGCTGGAGAACACAACTTGAGTCCTTTAGAAAGACAATACACACTTTAACCACTGAGTCACCTCTCAATCCCTCCTCTCGACGCTCACAATCTGTTTTCTGCACACCAAATCTCTGGGCATAAAAGATTTAGTGAGCTTTCACATCGCCATATATTTCATCTTCCCCAATCTAACAGTGGTTTTACTCTAAAATCAAAAATACATCTCTTATAAAATTCTCTCTGCCAGACTTTCTTCTGGCAATTGGAGTTATTAATACAGGTGGCTCTAATCCAAGTACTTAAAATATATGTGTCAGCACTCACGTTCTATGTGACATCAGGGTAAAATTTCCAAACTTCTCTCATTCACAAGATAAATCACTGTGCTTAAAGCTAGCTGTCCTCCAGCGTCACCTGGAACCCCTGATGTCAGGGCCTCCCACCACAAGGAAGCCCGACTTGCCTATGGAAGCTGGGAGCACAAGCTCACACACATACAGCTAATTCTCAAAACTCTCCAAGTCTATTGCATGCCAGTCATTCTCTAAGGGGATAGTGATTGATTGGCATTGCTTTGAATACAAGTTTATGATAGAAGATACAAGGGCAGAAATTGTGGGGTCCTTCTAATTCTTAGCCTCTCTTTTTCTTCTGGCTGGAATTGTAGGGGGGAAAATGAATCATCAAATAAATTCAGCTTTAATTTCTACGAGGTCTGGGGAACCTTTCCCTACTGTATCCTGGAGCACAGCGTGTGGCATAAGGTGCGCAGCGGCAGCTGTGCAGTCAATGGAGTTTGACATGTTCTCTAGAGTCAACTAGCTCTTACATCGTTAAAACACGAGCATCTTTGGGACTAACTAGCTCAGACCCAAGGATACTCACTTGGCCATTAGCAAGCAATATCCACCTCTTCCCCCCTTCCCTGATAAAGCCTCAAGCCATTTTCTCTTCTTGGTGCCAATGAAAACATTTTGACCTGCTGATGTGAAATGTGTTCACCAAGCTGAACAAGTCTAGGCTTGAGGAACAAAGGACTTCGCTTGGCCGTAGCACAAGGAGGAGAAATACTGACAGCCTTTCAGCTTTGCCAGGTATCAGACAGGTTAGGTTCTTTATGTCTTGGCCTCCACTGTATTCCCCACTGAAAACACAGCTGGGCCTCCTGCAAAGGATCACAGTGGGAGACATTGTGCCTACCCAGGGGAGTGCTGCACTCCCCCTCATCCTCAACCCACACAAATTCTTCCCCCACCACCATGGAAGCAATCTGAAACCCTACCTGCAACAGCATTATCTAACGTGAATACATGCAAAACTAATAACAGGTCTCTCCGCAGCTAAGAGAGAACATCTCCATTCTAAAATCTTCCTCCCTCACAGAGAGATGAATTCAACAGTCAAGATGACTGTCATATGTCTTCCTAATTGTCCCTTTTCTTTGAAGTTAACAAGATCAACCTACAAAATTAGGTGTTTCGTCTTCATTTTAGAGAAAAAAATGAGTTATCAGGTCTGTAATTCATGCCTGTTGTAAATAGATACTAATCATTTTTTCTAGTCTATAAGAAAATAAAAGAAAGAAGGCAAATACATATGGACCAAGGTTTTTCTAATAAGTGAATGAATATACACAGAGTTATTTCAAGTATTCTTCATTGAAAAGCATTTGTGTTTATTATACAAGAAAGGAGGAGCTGAAAAGACAGCTCAGTGGTTAAGTGCACTGTAGTTTTGCAGAGGACGTGGGTTCAATTCCCAGCACCCACACAACTGCTCACAACCATCTGTCACTCCAGTTCCAGGAGACCTGGTGCCCTGCTGGGTGGTGGTGGTGGTAGCCTTTAATTCCAGCATTTGAGAGGCAAAGGCAAGAAGATTTCTTGAGTTTGAATCCAGACTGGTCTACAGAGTAAGTTTCAGGACAGCCAATATTAAACAGAGAAACCCTGTCTCCAAAAAAAAAGAAAGAAAGAAAAGAAAAGAGAAAAGATGTCCTGTCTTTTCCATGTTCATAGAATTTCCATTACATCTTGTTGCTGCTAGCATGGATATATCTGGATAACAATAAACATATCATTGTAACCTAATTATAATCCAGCTCCAGCATAGTGAAAGTTCCAAACCAAGGTTAAATAAACCCATCTATGGTTGTTATGCTACATGTAATGCTTTTTTTCATGAGGATTTCAGCTCAAAAAGTTATTACTCGATAATTATCATATCAGTCAGCAAATAGACACTATATATTTATATAATATACCACAGTATTGTTAAGATAATTCTGCTCCCACCATGCTTCAAAAGGGTGACCATAACTAGATTCAAGAAACATAAATGAAACTTCCCCAAAAGATTTACTCTCAAGGGGTAGCATATGTTGAAGGAGAATTTAGTTCATTAATTATAGCTAAAAGTTTACATTTATTACAGTGCCTTAGATGTGGTAGAGAGAAACAAGTAAGGAAAGATGACCAAGTCACTCCAATACCTCATAAGCATTATAGGTATTGTGTCCCAAGCTCTATAGTAACAGTTGGTTATTAAGAAAACAGAGACCTCTAAAGAAATGGGAGGCCAGTGATGGGCATGCTGGATTGCCTTATCCTAAAATGTATGCACATGTCCAAACATCTTACATTCCCCCAAGTTTATAGCTTTTTGCCAATTAAAAATTAAACTTTGTAGTTGAAGATGTAGCTTAGTAGCACCCAGTAAACACACAGCCCCGGATTCAGTCTCCAGCATAATAAACTGCATATGTTGGCAGTCAGAAGTTGAAGCTAAACATTAGAAGTTCAAGGTCATGCCCTTGGCTACATAGGGAGTTCAATACCAGCCTGGGCTAGAGACCCAGACTCATATAAAAAGTAAACCATAAAGTTGGTGAGATGGCTCAGCAGGTAGGATAAAAGAGAGATCTGCATCAAAATCTCAGGGATGGGTGGCAAGTGCTGAAGGGATCAGAAGACACGGGATTGTCATCCCTACCCTTTCATAGCCACACAACAGGCCAGATGGCTTCATCTGGATCGTTCCTGAGTTCTAATGAAGTTTGTCTCTGCAATTGTTGGCTTAATCTTTGTGATTTACTGTTTTCTGTCCCCGTTTGAGCGTCTGCCCCCTACATGCTGATCTTCTACAGGGCTTGTCATGAATGCTTACCCATGGCAGACACACTATAAATGCTTGCAAGGTCGATCCAGTTTAAGCCACCATTGACAAAACAAACAGGCCTCTGGCAGGATGGGGAGCATCCATTGCAAGACCTGGCTTGGTTACAGTTCTATATTCTGTCTAGCTGTTTCAAGACAGGAATTATAACATGTTTATCTTTCTATCACTCTGGGCCAGGTCTGTCCATGACTACTTGCAAAGAGATCCCCTTCCCCAAGTACCTGGACATGAAGGAACTTGACCAAGTCAGGCAAGAAGCAATGGAGTATTGTTGGAGGATTAAGTCTACAATTCCTAGTAGTAGAAGGTTCAAAATTCCATGAGCAGCCGATATGCAGCCCCTGAGGAGGGCGCTGTGTGAGGAAGCTGATTCTTGCTCCTTCATCTCTGTGTCCATGACCTCATTTCCAAAGACATTAGACTTGAGGTGGGATGGCAAAGATCCTAAAAAGTATTGTATCCTAGAATCTGCCTTAACCATAACTAATAACCAACAAGAGTGTCCACGCCTTAAGGAATATACAGTGCCCAAACTACTGGCCTGAATGTATTTTTGACCCTAGAGAAACATCTTCCCTAAAGATCGCGCATAAATTTCTACACAGTTACACTAGGGCAGAAACGTGTCACAAGGTGTGCTTCTTCTACATGTGAAATAATAATACATGTACTGTGCCAAAAAATTAGTGAGCAAACAGGTTTTGCATAGATGCACCTGTGTATATGTTTGCAATCTTTTCAGATCTCTTTAGACCTGGTAGTAGAGGTGTTCAGGTCACAGCCCCCAGTTCTTACCGTTAGAACGCGGCTGGCGCTCTGTTTCCAGAGCTGCCTCCTGCCGATCCTAAACATCCCAGCGATCCTCTGCTTTAGGTTGTGGCCCAGAGACAGCTCTTCTGGAGTGGTCTTCTAACTCTAAAGAGATGTATTCACCCTCCAGTGGAATTTCAGAAGAAAAGACTCCGCGAGGGTCACAGTGTCACTGTCCCGTTTCTCATGCCTGTGACTGACTCTCCATAGTCACAAACATGAGGAGAGAAGCCTGTCCCCTCGTGCTCTGCCCTGGGGCTTTCCTTGTTTCTGAGGTCCTACGTTGTTAGGGCAATGCTGTTTCCATGCTGTGAAGTTTAAGCATGCCTCTTAATCTTGTGTAGCAACCAGAGGGAGCGTTTTAACTGCTTGGTTGCAACCACAACTCCTAATGTTCCATTCTATACACTGCCCAACAATAAGCTTTGAGTCAATAAAGAAGCTTCAATTATTTCTTTGAACAATGAGAAACCTTAAACCAGACCAAAACAGAAGGCAGACAAGTCACTGCTCTGGATATATTGCTCAAGTTAAGAAATTCAGTCTTACTTTGTCTAAACAACTTTGTGTGCACAATTAACTGCCAGCATTGTGACTAATTGTGACTAATTGCTTGATAGGCTAATTGTGACCTAAAGGAGCCATTTTCTTTCCCATAAAGAACAAGCAGCCTATTTCATATGCAAATGGAAAATGGCATCCATAAATTACTCCTGTTCACAGGGCTGCCCATGCTCGGAAAGCCAAGTAATGCACTCCCTGAGACTAAACATCTAGATCTTTCTCTCTGTGCAGACAAGATGAGGAAACATAGTCACCTGTGATTCCTCTCACCAAGGTGCATAAAAGGAAGAACATTTGGGGTCAATGTCATTGACTCTAGAATATTGTCTTTGGGATTCAAAGTCCAGAATGAAAATCTTATCAGGTCATTCAAAGATCAGCAGGAAATTAAGGACTATCCTGCCATTAGCCTCAGTGGAGACAAAATTGATAGTAGGGTGCTAGCTTGGTATCAGTAGAAGAGATTCGTCTAACCAGCAGCCAAAGCTTGGGTACAGCCTCCATTTATAGTGTTAATTAATATGAACACAACATTTGAAACTGAATATTATGTGGTAAACGAATTTAAAAAGCACATAAAGCTGTATGTATATGCACAAAAGAGTTTTCTATTTTCCCACTGAGTTCTACGTTTGAGTCTGATGATGGCAGCAGACAGATTGACAAGGGAGAAGGCACGCAGAGTGCACACACTGGGAACGACACAGGTGCCCAGCAGTTCGGTGAGATGTAGAAGCTTACATCTGTTCTTCTTAGGGGAGAGAGAAGGATTGGGCAATTTTAGAAGAAGAGTAAATTGGTTTTGGCGAAGATGAATGGCCTCAAAGAACAGGCAATGCCTTGGGGTGATGCTCATGTGGGTTCCAGGTGTAGCTGCCATCACTCCTTCCTGCCGTGTGCATCAGTCTCTTCTTTTCCACTGGGATCCTGGGAAGACAGTTGCAGCAAATACTGTCTCCTGGAGCGTGTGAACCGGAAGACAGATAAAGGAGCTGGGAGAAAGGCCTCGCTGGATGTTCTGCTGTTAGTGTGCCTTCACTTTAAACCATGAAGCTGTATGTTAGGGGGTATCATCTTCTGAGCCAACATTATTTGTGAATTCATTTGTCAGTGTTGTGGACTTAAGACACTCGTGCAAGCTAAGTACACACTAGGTATGCCTGAGTTATACCAGCCCCAAGATACCTTTAACCAACCTCTGTGTGTTGATAAGCAGCTATTTCCTGTTATAATTGTGAATGAGGAGACACCCAGGCACAAGGCAGGAGAGTGTGATCCTCCCTGCTTAGCTGTTCAGATCAGTCCCCAGACTCCTGTCGACATATGGCCCTCAGGAGAGATACCAGGCTCCATTAAGCAATGCCCATCTCTCACCAGTTATGTTAAATCAGTGTTCCTTCCATGGTGTATGAGGTGCCACCCTCATTTCAGCAACAGCCATTTACAATGTGATCTCCTGGGGGCCGTTACTTGCTAGGAAAATTGCCAGCCGTGACTAATGGTATTTATTTTGTGTTTGTATTTGGCACGCATGCCCACCACTCTCCTGAGGTTTCCCGGCAAACGTTGGAGTCTTCAACCTCTTTGAGCTAAGTAGAGGAAGGCTGTGGTGCCTTAAGGGATCTTCTTGAGTGTCCCTGAGCCTAAAAGAGACTCCTGAGAGCTGCCCCTAGGCAGAACAAACAGAAAATGTACAGCTAACTTGCCTACTCTCAAGGCCTAGAAAAAAATTCTGTTTCTGGTAGTTGGAAAAGAGTTACCAAACATTTGCCAATAGCAAAGTCAGGAAGGTTCCTCCACCAGCATAGTCTGCCAGGCAATACGTGAAGATGCACCTTGCAGGCTGAAAGGGGTTAGTCATGCACAAATCCTACACCAGGAATGATGGGAAGGCAGACATGGGCAATGGGCCATACACAGGCAGAGGACTTCATCAGGAAATCCAAGTACCCTCAGCCACACTGAACATTTCCCCCTTATTCGCTCTCTCATCTGCAAATGTTTGCGTGTGCTGTTCATGGGGTCAGACTGTGGTGGCTTGCAAGAAAATGGCCCCCAAATGGAGTGGCTCTGTTTATAGGTATCGCTTTCTTGGAGTAGGTGTGGCCTTGTTGGAGGAAGTGTGTCACTGTAGAGGCAGACTTTGAGGTCTTATATATGCTCAGGTCATACCCAGTATCTCAATTCACTTCCTGCTGCTGACAGTTCAAAAATGTAGACTTCTCAGCTCTTTCTCCAGTACCACTTCTGCCTGCACACTACCACGTCCCACCATGATGAGAATGGACTAAATGTCTGAAACTGTAAGCCACCCCATTAAATGTTTTCCTTTATAAGAGTTGCCATGGTCATGGTGTCTTTTCACAGCGACAGTAACCCTAACTAAGACATAGACATTGGATTATATACTACAGATAAAACAATTAATAAAAATACACATTACTCAATCATTAAAAAAATATTATTTGTGGAACTGGAGGTATGCCTCAGCACTTAAGAGCATTGCTGCTCTTCCAGAGGATCCGGGTCCAGTTCTCAACACCCACAACAGGTAGCTCAGACCACCCAGAATTCTAAGGAACCAGACACCCTTTCCTGGTCTCCATGGTAGCCATACACATGTGGCGCACACTCACACAGATAGACACACAGAAAAATAAAAAATTAATTGTAGGGTGCATAACTATTCTACACTCGGGGGGGGAGGTGGGGAGTGCTGTTGAATTTTACAACCTCTATTTAAACATGCATTCTGATTACAGCTCTTAAAACACAAAAACATATATCTCATCGACGAAAAGTGGCAATTTCTGCCTTCAAGGGAGGCTGATACCGAATAATGCAAGCGTGTGATCATGAATAAAACATAATTACAAATTGAGGAACGTGTATGCGCTTTACTTGAAGTTGTGTTTTAAAACTTTACCTTTTTATGCTTACATTTGAATGAAAACTCATCTTTTGTTCACATTCATGCACTTTGAACCTAGGAGCCCTGTATGTACCACCTACCCTAGGTGTCAGAATGGAACATGGAAATACCAGGGTCCAGCAGACATGGGTGTGAATCTAACTCTGTTCTCTTCCCAGCTGTGCAACAGCTGTCTTCCTCTAGCTATCTAGTGTCAGAACTTTGGCTTGGCAAGAGATTTTGTGTTTTCTCTGTGTATCTGTGACTATGTGTGGTGTGTAGGCCTGTGGTTATATATATCCACATGTGTATGTTCATACATGTGTGTTTGTGCATGTGGAAGCCTGAAGTTGATGTCAGGTGTCTTCCTCAATCACTCTCCACTTTGTTTATTGGACAAGATCTCTTCCTGAACTCAGAATTCACCATTGCTGGCTAATCTATCTCTCTAAATTGGACCAGAGATTGCCCCCGTTTCTGCCTCTCAAATAATGAGATCATATGTGACTACCACCCCTGCCTGGTTTTTAGGTGGGTTCTGGGGATCCAGACTACAGCCCTTGCACAGTGCGGTGACTGCTTCATCTACTGAGCCATCTCCCCAGCACTTTTGCTAGGTTTTACAATAGAACTAAAACTGCATGTCTAACAAACATAAAAAATATGTAAATCATAGACACTGATAAATCAAATATATCTTCTCATATATCCAAACCTGTTTGGAGAGTAGATGATGGTGATGAAGCCATAGCTACTGTCCTACCTGGCTTCCCCATGTTGAAAATGTGAAAGAATCAATAGGCAGATGTGATACCCGAAACATGAAGTATCTTTTCTTTTCATTTTTAATTGACAAAAGAGTTCTGACCATAATTCCATAATTAGCAGCAATAAGAACATAGGGCACAAATTCCCAAGGAATGAGTTTAACCCACAAATCCTAGCCTAGAGCTGTTGGGAAGTTTTGCTGATTCTGTCCCAAAAAGGAGAAATTCAAGTTTCACCTGTTTCTGTTCATCTATTTCCCATGAACTTCCATCTCTAAGAATGTTGTACAGACGTCCAGCAGAATGGTCCCAAACAGTGACATCATAGAAAATCGCAAATTCATTCTGACTTACACATTATTTTCACTTTGTACAACATAGAAATTGAATGGTTTTTTTCCCCCTGGGTACTGAAGATAGACCCAATGCCCCCCACATGCTGGAAGGGTTCTGCCACTGCTTCCTCTACGCCATGGCTGCCACACCAACCCTGCTTCCTATATGCAGGGTTCTCTTGTACTTGCTGTTTGCAGGCAATGATCGTGGTGTAAGTGTCTTTGCCAGTACTTGTACAGACCCAGCTGTCAGCCCAAATATCAGGGCCACTACAGCACCTTCTATGGCAAGTCACAAGCCACTGAGAGTTCGTTTAAGGAAGGAGCATACGCCCTGGCCACTATCTGAAATCTTCATTGATACCTTCTGGGGAGGCCAGGAAAGCACCGGTGTAGTAACTTAGACAGTGTTGTCATTGGCTTTGGAAGGAAATCCCTAATGTGTCAGACTCTAAGCATGAACAGGTTTTATAAATTTCTTGACAGATTTAATGTATTTGTCTTTGCATGGATCCAAAATGTAGTATGTGATTTTTTTATATCTATGTTTAAGTCTAAAAGAGCTTTTTCAATTAAGGTAAAATGCAATCCTAAGAAAGCAGTACACTGAGCTCTGGTTTAATTGACAGCTGGGTGGTCAATGACGCAATGGTTTGTATCTGACAGTGGCTTAGGTCAGATGAAAGTCAGTTTTATGAGCTCTGGTGATCAAAGAAACTTTCTAAAGAAAGCAGAACTTCAGGCAAGCCTTGAAGCATGGGAAGCTTTTTTAAAAGTCAGGGCATGATAATGGGTGGAAAATATCACACAAGGTTGAAAACTCAAGAGAGGCTGTGACATCTGAGGGGAAGAACACTTGGTTGATCTCTTAAAAGCCTGGTGTACTGGTGGTTGAATGTGGATGTCTACCTAGAGAAGAGGCCTTCGTGGGCTTTAGGAAGTCAATGAAGAATAAATTGGTGGAAGCCTTGCTCGCTCAGGGGGACTGCACTAGTAACTGTGTGCAGAAAGAATGCAGTGGAGAGAGACTGAAGACACTATCCAGAGGTATGAAAAAAAACAGATGATATGATAAAAGAGACGCAGTGGCAACCAAGGCTAACCAAAGCTGAACAAGCAAACAAACAAGTCCTAAAAGTAGGTTCCCCTTCCTCCTCCCTCCATTCAACACTATTCCTAGAAACCATTGTTGAGGCAGGAGTAAGAAGGAATGGACAGAGCAAACCTTATGTGCACACACACACACACACCACACACACACAAATTATGTAAACAAATACATTGATGTAAACTGGTGAAAAGAGGCACAGTGTTCCAAGATAGTTCTGTGTTGTCTGGCTTAGGTAAGGTGAGGATCACAGCATCTCAAACAGAAGGGGAGCAATGCGGAAAGCCTGTTAGGAGAGTAGATGATGGTGATGAAGCCGTAGCTACTGTCCCACCTGGCTTCCCATGAAAATGTGAAAGTGGAGACACTTGTCTGTGACACCTGAAACATGAAGTATCTTCTTTTCAAATATTTTCTGTATATTTTGAAATTCAAATTTAATCATACAACTTCCCCCTTCCTTTTCTCCCATCCAGTTCTTCCTATATACCCTGAACTCAAATTCACGAACTCCTGGTCTTTAATTGTGTGTGTATACTAACATTATATCTCAATGGTTATAAATTTATAACATAAACAGCTATTTTTCAATATATAAATATAACTTGCTCAATCTGTGTAATGTTGCTTACATGTATATGATTTCTGGGCTGACCTCTTGATTAAAATATTTTTGGTTTTTTTTTTTTTGGTGGGGGGACTGGGTTTTTTTTTTTTCAAGACAAGGTTTCTCTGTATAGCTCTGGATGTCCTGGAACTCACTCTGAGACCAGGTTGTCCTCGAATTCACAGAGCTCTTCCCTCTGCCTCGGCCTCTGCCTCGGCCTCGGCCTCTGCCTCTGCCTCTGACTAAGTGCTTGATTAAAAGCATCTGCCACCATGGCCAGTTTCTCGGTGTTTTAAATGGAGTTTGATTTGGCACCAGTTACATGAATTGAATTTGTGCAGCAAGTGATTTTGAAAAAAAAATTATGTACAGTTTTTCTAAAATCTCTTTGGTCAAAATGTAAAGAATGGAGATGAAATGAGAGGAGGGATCTTGGAGTACACAGAAAGCTGATGAGTCCAGAATGAAGCAAAGACTGAAGAGAGGACCCCATTATGTAAGGATCTGACAGAGGTAGAGAGGCAGTTGTTCCATGCTAAGTATGTACTCCAGGAATGATTTAGAACAATGTATTTCTTGTCAAAAGTCTGTATTTCATGTCAAAAGTCTGATGATTAGATGGACTTGTTCTAAGACAAATAAACTCAAGGAAACACTCTCAAGAGCACCATCTTCCCTTCTCTTCCTGTCTTCCAGGATGAGTCTGCCATGCATCTCTGTAGAAACCCTGTTGTCTTGGCAAGGGAAGCCATGTGTTCTGATCCTGGCTCATACATAGTGGTTGGTTTTATGGCGATTAATCAACTACCAGTCACGTTGGCCCCATTTCAAACATGTAATGATGTAATGATCTCTTAGGGACCAGCCGGCTCATGAAAAATAAAAATCCAGCCTAAGCAAGTGATCTAAGGTACAAGTGTGGTTTTTGAGTAAAGTAATTGCAACATTATCTTAATTGAATGCTATGTGAATCCTCTAGGACTTTAGCACAGAAAGCCCTGGAGCTTGAACCATCTGAAGTGAGGCTGAGCTAACCCTGAAGTTCTGTATTGCTTACTTTTCCAGTTGATGTGGCAAACTATCTGGCAGAGGCAACTTGAAGATGAACAGGTTTGTTGCAGCTCACATCTAGAGGCTGTGGACCATCATGACAGAAGGCACAGCAGCAAGAGCAAGAGGCAGCTGGCCACGTTGCCCCTGCAGTCAGGAGGCAAAGCGAGATGAATGTTGCCTCTCAGATCACTTCCTCCTTCTCATGCCGTCTGAAATCCCAGCCAATAGAGTGGTACTGCCCATAGTCAGGGTGATGCTTGCCACTTTAATTAATCAGCCTAAAAACTAATTCATAAACATGCTCAGAGGTTTGTGTTCATGGTGAGTCTCACCGTTTTGGAGACTCCAATCCAAGACCAAGAAGATGCACTGCTTTAGACCAATGGTAGATGGAACAGATAACAGGTGACCAAACAAGCTTTTCACCTCAATATAAAGGAAGCAACAGAAAATGATGGAAGATCTGAGATCCCACAACCCCTTCAAGAGCTCTCGCTCAACCTTAAAACTCTCCATGAGGCTCCAGCTCCGGCTCCAGCTCCTACAGTTTCCACTGCCTTCTAATAGTACCACCAGGGGTCACGCCCATGACATATGGGACCGCAGGGGAACATTTATCCAAGTAACGTAAGGCCATACCAAAATTTGTTCTCTGGTGTAGAAGATAGCACGGAAGAGTGAGAAGCACCAATAGAATCATTGGACTGCACGCACCTGCTCTTGATAAGCTCTCAACTCATCATAGCTCGACTTCGCCAACCCCCTCGTACTCTGATTTTTCTCACAACTAAAAACCCATTAAAATAAGTCAGATATTACAATAAATACTGAAGATTAGAAAGCATACACATGACAAGGGGGTTAGCAATAAAAAGGGATGCATTGATCTGAGAAACAGAAAACCTTTGATTATTAGGACTGCGATCAAGGATAGCAAATCCACTGATCTTAAACCAAGAAGTAATTTTTGCAATGAAGGTTTTCTATCTTTGAAAAGCTTAAAAATAGGTGCAGGAGACATCAGAGGAAGATCTTTCAAGCTGTGGAAAGAATTATCTCCTCATTTCAGAAACAGAAGAACTGGAGCAGATCCGAGATCCAGAGGAAACCCGGGGGCTCTGCTTATAAGAACCCCCATTTCCACCAATGCTCCTGTAAAGCCAAAGGGTGGGGATCTTCCCACGGTCATATTTGTGTCGGGGTCTTCATGGTGCCCATTAAATGAATAAAGAGCAACTCACTGACACTTCATCCTGGAGCTAACTATCTTCAAACTCCAACAGCCTACAGTTACAAACGATACCAGTGACTCCAATACAGACAAAGCGTAGTGATACTGCCACAGAAGACACAATTGGCTCTTCACTGCTGTCTCGGCTTTATATTTCTTCAGCACCATTACTACCTGGCCCCAGACTGAGCTCACACAACCCACATGAAGATGAAGAAAGGCCTCAGGACACCACTTCAGTCTACTCCATAACAAGGAAACATTACAGAGCAAGCTGGAAGGGCTTCTTCATGGGGTGACTGACAGCAGAAGGGGGCAAACACACAAACCTGAAAGTCACCAGCTCCTAGGGGAAATGTGAGGCCATTACACAAAAAGAGGAACCGTCCAAGTCAATTTTCCTCCACCCTGTTATCCACATTTGAAAACAGCATTTCTGTCTCTTTTTTTCTAAGAGAATTAATGAAATAGAAAACACCTTTAAATCACAAAAGCTTGCCCTTGTAGTAAGTGTTTGGAATCAACCAACAATCTGTTCAGAGCTTTGTTTTTTCTTAATTAGCTGCATTCAACCCTTGTATAGATTGGACCTTATTAAAAAGCAATTCAAAATTCTAGTTTTGGTATTAAAACAGTGTACTCAGTGTTTAAGGGAAAGGAAAAGCTTAAGGAACTGAAGGTCTTTGTGTGATAATGAAGAGAAAATGGTGGCACTGTCCCCTGCCCTTTTCCACCCACCACCCCAGCCCACACCATAGGCATCCACTTTGGGCAGCAGGTATCCAGATGCGCTCCCAGACAAAGTGTCTGCATGTGTCTGTAGAACTCCTTCCTCTTGTAGTGGCCACTGCCTCATCCAAGTATCTAAAACTTGTTCTATATCCCTTCTTTTATGGGATATCTCTGAATCTCATGGCTTTTATCTGAAATTGCATTGGCTATCCCTTGAGTCTGATCTTGAATCTAATGGTTTTTATAGTGGTTTTTGAGACCAGACTAATGTCAAACTTGCTATGTAACTAAAGATGACCTTGACCCTCTGATCCCCCTGCCTCTACCTTCTGAGTGCTGGGATGACTGACATGCACAACCATGAGGAGGTAAGCAATGCTGGGAATCAGACCCAGGACTTGATGCTACCCACTGAGGCATATCCCCCGCCCAATAATGGTATCTTAGAAATAAACCATAATGGCTTTTCTTAAGTGACTTTAAAAACTGTCGTTAACACAGCATCTGTCACATTCCAAATGCTCATGAAATAGACAATGAATGATTATTTTTTAAACTGTCTTTATTGTGTATTATAAATCAAAATGATATTTCTTTTTGGTGAAGAATAATCTCTATTTTTCAATCCTTGTGACAGTATCTCTCATGTCACTGGCATTCTCATTCTTCTTGTTTTCCTTTCTGACATGTTGGGATAAAATAAATATTGGCAGAGATGTGCGGGTGTAGAGTAGAAGAAAATGACGAGGGTGGAAAAGGCCAACCCCGGCCCCTCCTTTCCTATTGTGGCCCTGATTATCAAAGAGAAACTGTAAACTCCTTACTCTCTTCCCTTAGCACGAGATCACCACCAAGATTGACTCCCATGATTTTTTTTTGTTGCCTTGAAAGACAAGAGCTGTTACTCTTTCTTCTTATCGAATGGATTAGAGATGAAAGCTAGCGTCTCATCAATTGAGGTGCACATAAAAGTGAATGTCAATGTAATGAGCATCGACTCACCCTTGCTTGGAGCTACCAGCCTGCATTTCAGAATTGCCTTGCAGAGAATTGTCGCATGATGTTTGGGGTACAAGAATGTCATATTGGGAAAGTTTTGTTACTAATAATGGATCTATAAACACACGAAAAAAAGCGCTGTACCTGCCATCAGCTGGCACGTTTGTCAGGCTTTCTCCTTTTAAGAAGAAATCTTTAGAATTCCACTTACAAGAGTTACAGCCTTTCAATCTCATGCCCTATAAAGTCTGATGTTCGGAGGTTAATAAAATGAGATTAATCCGGAGATACAACATGTCTTCTTTTCTTCATTCCTTCCAAGCAAAATACATTTCAACACAGCACAGTCTGGGGCGCTGACAGAGCGGCGGCTCGTGGAGCTGAGCTGCCCTCCAGCGGCTGAAAGGACAACACGGTAAACAAGTGGGCAGAGCGACGGAAATAGACCTGGGCAGCTCTCGGGAGCACTGTGGATTACCTCGGTTTAAACCAACTCTCTCGTGTCTACAGAAGAGATGGCAGCAGGAGGCAGTGAACGAAAGAGATGCCAAAGTCTCCTGTTTGACAGCTCTAAGCCTGGAAACACATCCTTATGCCTGGCATGTTAAAACAAGCCTGTTAATCTCCGTAGTCTAAATTGTGAAGCAGGAGGATCTCAAGCCTGAGACATGCAGCCCACCCTCTGTAGGAAGACCCTATCTCAGAACAAATCTTTGTCTGTGCTCCAACCTCTCCTTTTAAAAATTCCCATTTTAGGACTCTTGCCCATGTTATGAAATGGGCTAAGATAAACAATAATTAAAAATAGTAAAATACATTTTCTTGCATAAAAGGCCGTTAAAGAGGCCAAAAGTTGGTATCAATCTCTAAGAAACAGGACTCAAGAAATGGCTCAGCGATTAAGACCACCGGCTGCTCTTCCAGAGGACCCAGGTTCAGTTCCCAATGCCTGCATAGAGGTTCACACCTCAGTCCCTGAGGATTCGCCACCCTCTTCTGGCCTTCGTGGGTACTGCACCTGCACCATGTACAGACATGCCAACCAACCATACTAGTAAAATATAAGCAATAATTTGAAAAACATCAATAGGTCAAATATATCCGTAGCAATCCCAGTGTTTATCTTTGAATTTGGTTATTTTCTATTATGTAAAATATAGTGTTCTCTTTTTGTGATTTATTTTTTTTATTCCTTTCAACAATTTTAGTATTGCTTTTGAAACACCAGGGATTTTTTTTTTAACTACAAGAATAGTATGAACTTGCTAGAAAAGTCATTATCTCAATAAGTTCTCAGCACAATGTGAGCATTAATGAAGGCATTTCCTTCCAATCTGTGTGATATGCACTGACTCTAACTTCCTTAGAAGAGAGGGAAAGACAGACCTGAGGGTGGGGGGAGAGGGAAAGACAAACCTGAGGGTGGGGCTCAAAGGGACACGGGCTTAATATGCACCAGTCCCTGGGTCTAATCCCCAGAAAAAATAAGCATATGAATAACAATAAATAAAATTGAATTATGTTTATAAACACACCATACACACACACACGCACGCACACACACACACCTTCTTTATTTTTTCCTGAAGAAGTATGAGAACTTTTTGTCCCTAAATATTTAACAATTGTGAATTAATGACTATAGGCTTCCCTGGCTATAGCCTTAATTTATTTAGCCAGTACTATTTCTTTTGTCTTCAGATTGGTTCCCCTTTTTCACCATTGTAAATAACACTATAATAAATATCCTGGTGTAAAAATACTTGCATAGGTCTCTGCTTATTTATTTCAGTAAGCTACTAGAAAAATTATTTATTAAAAATTATGCACTAGCTCCCATGAGAATAATTTTAGAAAGATTTTAGTTCATCCTTGCCAAATGATAGATGAGAGGCAGTATGTCACCATATCTTTTTATGAATTCAACCATAAACCCCTGACAACAGCAAAGTTAGCATTCTAAAAATATTTATTGGGCATTTGTGTTTTGCGGTTTGTTTTCTTTGTGCTGTTGTGAATTGCCTGTCTGTGTCCCTTCCCATTTTTTCTGCTGATAATTTTTCCTCTGTTGATTTGATGTTTTAATGTAAACATGCAGCGCACGTTCAGGAAGAGGGCAGCTGCTTCAACACTACTGTCACTCAAAGTAGAGCTAAAGATGCCGACCCTAAGCAGGTTATGGCTCAGGAAATGATGTGCCCCAAAACGAGACACCAAGTCACCCTGAGAACGCTGAGCTAGGGGCCTTGGGCAGCCTCGGAAGCAGTTTCAGGGTCAAGGTCTTTCTGCCCTCCTCTGCCTGCCTGTCTCTTGCCCTTCCATCTCCCTGGGGCAAACCATTCAAAGCAGAATTTCTTCTTCCCCAGACAAGAGCAAGTCATAAAATGTGGGATAATTTTTTCCCCAAAGCCAGCCATAAAAAGTAGAATTATTACTCTAACCTTTCCCTGTCTTCCTACCTAGTCACCAACCGTAAAGAAGTTTCTGGCCTGCTCTTGTCTAATATGTCATGAGATCCTCATTCCAAGGAGCTTTGCCACATACCTAGGAGGAGGGAACATTTCACCAGACAGGACTGGAACTCCCGCAGGCTACTGTACTAGCTCATACCATTTTTGTCCAATCATCTTGGGGAATATTATTTTCAAGTATGTGACTTTTATTTATGCTACACTTGTTTAACTCTGTGAAGCTGTGTTCCTGTGCCTGCCTAAAACACCTGAAGTTCCTAATAAAGAGATGAACATCCAATAGTGAGGTAGGAGCAAGGATAGGCGGGGCTGGCAGGCAGAGAGAATAAATAGAAGGAGAAAAAATAAGAAAGAAAGAGGAGCAATGAGAGAACAAGGAGAGGAGGACATCAGGAGTCAGCCACCCAGCTACACAGCAAGCCACGGGGAAAGAAGCAAAGAAAGGTCTACAGAAGCCGAGAAAGATGAACACCTAGAGGCAAAAGATAGTTAGGATAATTTAAATTAAGAAAAGCTGACAAGAAACAAGCCAAGCTAAGGCTGGACATTCATAACTAAGAATAAGCCTCTGTGTGTGATTTGTTTGGGAACTCGGTGGTGGACCCCCAAAAAGCCAAAAGAGTAAAAGATCGTACAACACAATCATAGTTCCTCCCTCCCCTCACTCTTTTTAAGTCAATCCTAAACACAAAAGCAGAAACTTGTTTTGGACATGTGAGGATGCATGTGCATGTATGTATGAGTGCATACGTGTGCAGGTGAGCATGCAAGAGCATGGATGTATGAGTGCATACGTGTGCAGGTGAGCATGCATGTGCATGGATGTATGAGTGCATACGTGTGCGGGTGAGCATGCATGAGCAGGCACACACATGTGCATGGATGTATGAGTGCATACGTGTGCGGGTGAGCATGCATGAGCAGGCACACACAATGTGCATGGATGTATGAGTGCATAGTGTGCAGGTGAGCATGCATGTGCATGTATGTATGAGTGCATACGTGTGCGGGTGAGCATGCATGAGCAGGCACACACGTGTGCATGGATGTATGAGTGCATACGTGTGCAGGTGAGCATGCATGTGCATGGATGTATGAGTGCATATGTGTGCAGGTGAGCATGCAAGAGCATGGATGTATGAGTGCATACGTGTGCAGGTGAGCATGCATGTGCATGTATGTATGAGTGCATACCTGTGCAGGTGAGCATGCAAGAGCATGGATGTATGAGTGCATACGTGTGCAGGTGAGCATGCATGTGCATGTATGTATGAGTGCATACGTGTGCGGGTGAGCATGCATGTGCATGGATGTATGAGTGCATATGTGTGCGGGTGAGCATGCATGTGCATGGATGTATGAGTGCATACGTGTGCAGGTGAGCATGCATGTGCATGGATGTATGAGTGCATACGTGTGCAGGTGAGCATGCATGAGCAGGCACACACAATGTGCATGGATGTATGAGTGCATATGTATGCGGGTGAGCATGTATGAGCAGGCACACACAATGTGCATGGATGTATGAGTGCATACGTGTGCGGGTGAGCATGCATGAGCAGGCACACACAATGTGCATGGATGTATGAGTGCATACGTGTGCAGGTGAGCATGCATGAGCAGGCACACACAATGTGCATGGATGTATGAGTGCATACGTGTGCAGGTGAGCATGCATGAGCAGGCACACACAATGTGCATGGATGTATGAGTGCATACGTGTGCAGGTGAGCATGCATGAGCAGGCACACACATGTGAAGGCCAGAGGACGGTTTCAGGGATATTCCTATGGAACACCATCCACCTCTTTTGTGTCAGGGTCTCTGGCTGAACCTGCAGCTCACCCCTCAGGCTCTCTCTGCCTCCACCGCACCAGCAGTGGCATTACAAACGCGCACTGCCAGGGCCAGCTCTTCTTCACATGGAGGCTGGGGTTTGAGCTCAGGTTCTCCTGGTGACAAAGCACTTGGCTGACTGAGTTGTCTCCATGGCCTTCCAAAACAGAAAGCTGATTCTTTGCGTCACTGCTTCTGAAGGTTCAAACTTTCGCTAAATCAAACTTGTACTAAATAAATTCACTATTCTTTCTCTTGTTAGCCAACCTTCTGTTACAGAAACATCACTTGTGAACCTTACAAGTAATAAAGAAAGGTGTCATGCACTCCCTGACCCTACAAAATTTTGGAACAAGACAGCCTTTTAATATTTATCCATGTAACATTTTTATTGATTTGCTGGGAGCTTCTTATCATGCTTCCCAATCAGGGCACTTTCCTAGTCTTTCCATGTCCACCCCACCCCCTTGTGACCTCCCCTCCCATAAGAAATAAAAAATAAAAACATTTTAAGAAAAAAAATATTTCTTGAAAGTCTACTTTGTGTTATCTATATACTTCCTGAAGCATAGTAAAATTCTTAGTGGCCTGACCCTTTAATACAACTGAGTCCTTCCCCTCCCACCCCTCCGCCAGAAGCCATCAGCTGTGCAGAGTTACTCTTTGGCATCTCCATCATACTTTTTGAGAGTTCTCTTTGGGGGTTTCCTGTCTAAGCTGTTATTTGGTGGGAGGGAGGCTGAGGGTTGAGGTAGGGGTTGTCCCAGGGGTCCTCCAAGTCTCTCCCTCTCAACTGTGCATCTGCAATCATTGATGTCACAGCAAAAGTAGCTTCCTTGCTCTTCACAGTTGATGGGAGAATGGATCGTGGACCTCTACTCGGTTTCTGGTGACAGCACCGACCATGAATATTGGCCCCTGCTGCAATGGGATCATGAGCCCAGATAAGATCCTCAGAGGCTGCCCTGGACCACAGACATCCACATGGCCTCAGCTGGCAGGGCAGGTTTCCCACATCAATATGGCCCCTTGTGGTATCTAAGAAGAGAAAACTACAGTTTCAAATGTTTTTTAGCAAAGCTCTTGAAGTCTGAGACGGATGTCATTAAATATTTCAGATTTCTCCACAAGGTGGAGCTGCTCTCCACTGCTTAGGTGTTTTTTTTTCAGACATTTCAATTTCATGTCGCTCACATTAGCATGTGGACAGGGTAGTTCAGAGACTTTCAGACTCATAAATGAAAGGAAAATGGCAACATTTCTAGAACCATCTTAAAAGCTGCTGCCTCTCCGTCTCTGTTCACTGGAGTAAGGGAACCCCAACCTGAGGCTTGCCTGTGACACCATTTAAGCTGCCCCTTACAAAGGGTAAAAGTTGCCCATTGCTCACCCCCACCATCCATCTATTTACAGTGTCTGTCAAGTCCTTTTCTTGGTCCCATAAGATGCTATAATTTCTCGCCAAAGAGCAGGTGTCTTATAAACAAAAGAAGCATCTCGGATAGTTTTGGAGGCTGGAAAGCCAAGCCTACGGTGGTAACCAGCTGTATCATTAGAGGCCATTTCTTTGCCTGTAGATGATGCTACTGTGGCAGAAGAAAAAACAGAATTCTCTAGGGTCTCTTTTCTAAGGATGCAATCCAATTCATGAGCATTGAGTCCTCATGACATCGCTATCCAAAGGCCCCACCTGGTAACACCATTGTAGGAGGGGGGTAGCAGTTAATCCAATTAATTTGAACAGTACAAAATGTAGTCTGCAGCACTCTGATTCCTTCCTAGGAAATGCTGTGCTGAGAGGCACTGATCTGGAGAACACTTCTCCCATTATCTCAGGAGAAGCAGTAAGTCTCCCAGGGTGTGGTGGGTAAGAAGCAGCACAGAAAGAGGAGACAGAAGGGGAAGACCAGTAACCCTGGACCAAGCATAGAAAAATTCCTGTTTCATCTCGTTGGAGTCTCACCACTACCTTGCTTTGCAACTGGACACCATCTTACATACAAGAAAGCCCACGACTTGAAAAAGGATCTGGCTGTAGATCATGCAGCTAAAGTGGACAGCCAATCTGAGGGCGGAGCCTCAGGTACTGTTTTGTCCATCCATGCTCAAGGGCACATCTATTAACTGTATTGGCAGTTGGGTTGCACACAACCTAGTCTCAACATGGAGACCTTCGTTATTGTTTGGTTTTTGCTGGGCTTTTGGTTTGATTTGCTTTTTTGTGGCACTATTCTATTGCTGTGAGAAGACACCATGACCAAGGCAATTCTTATAAGAGAAAGTATTTAACTAGGGGTTTGCTTACAGTTTCAGAAGCTTAGTTCATAATTATTATAGGAGCTTGGCAGCAAAAATGGCAGGAGGCATGATGTTAGAAACATAGCTGAAAGCTACATCCTGTTCTGCAGGCAGAGAGAGTCTGACATGGGTCTGGCATGGGCTCCCACTGTAACACACTTCCTCCAAGGCCACACCTCCTAATCCTTCTAATCCTCCCAAAGAGTTCCACTTTCTGGCGACTAAGCATTCAAATATATGAGCCTGTGGGGACTGGCTTCAAACCACCACACTGGGCATTGTCCCTGGGTCACACTCATGCTAGACAATTACTCTACCACAGAGCTACATCACTCTTACATTCATTATATAAAATATCAAAATTCTGAAACTTAACTGTTTCTATTAAGTTTTAGCTTTTTAGCTGCCACTTCTATTATCTCCAAGAATATCTAAAGAACTCAGTGCATAGTTAGTAACAACATGTTTCAAAATACCCAGCTTCTGGCCTTACTCTGATTATACCTCAAGACTTTTCTAGAAGTTGTTGTTGTAGAAATCTTACAAACTTGTCTCCCTCTCTTCCCTCTTACCCCCACCTTCCTCCTTCCTGACTTTGACTCAATACTCACCCTTTTTGCCTCTGTTCTATAGCACTATACTGGCAACTCCAGAGCCTCCCTACAGAGGGAAGAAGATCCATAGTGGTTCTCATCTATGAGATACCAGGGCTCTGTTTGTTTCTCCCACTCACAGTGAACCCAATATATACTATCCACATGGTGCAGTGTGAACTGGGAAGTCTGGGGATGGGGAAGAACCTGCCTGGCCCACAGAATCCATTGCTTATGGTGGCCAGGTTTCTGAATATAAAGGAAGGACATTTCTAAAAGAAAAAAACATTTGACCCTTGACAGGTCCAGTTAGTAGTAGTCTTAGTGGCAGAAAAGACAAGAGTCTTCCATTTCAACTGGGCACGCACTCCTTTACCTGACAGATTCGAGTTTAGAGGACCCAGGAGGCAGTTACTCCATTTCACTTATACCCCTGTGTCTCTTCTTTTGCTTTTGACTGTGAATTTATAGTTTTTGTTAAGTTTTTTTTAGATTTTTCTTTTTGGCTTTTTGTGTTACATTAATCTAAATAAATTCTGAATGTCAATAGGCTGTCTTGTGCAGACCCTATGCAGGCACCCACAGCAGCTGTGAATTCATGACAGTTATGACAAGGCCATGCCACTAAGACGGCATTTCACAGTCCTCCTCCCATCATCTGTGTTTTAAACTCTCACCACCCTTCTTCTGTAATGTCCCTTGAGCCTCTGAGGAGATCATATCATTGTCCCATTTAAAGCCGAACACCCAAAGTCATGTTCTCAGCATCTTCATCACTCATTAATCTTTGAATAAATCCATATTTGTTGCCATGAGATGCTTTTTTGATCAAGTCTGAACGCAGCTCTAGTCTATGGACATACACACAAATATTTAGGGATGCAGTTTGACAATGTGTCTACTATTTAACCAAACAATAGTAGTAGGTTCACACTTAGTACCTAGTCATTGGCCTTGGACCAGACCCGCAGTACAAAGTATGAAGTCCTTTCTTCCTGTAGAATGGGATGCTCAGAACCAACCAGAAATCAGTTGGTTGTTCCTATAACAGCCATGCCACTATTGTGCCAATAAGCACCTCTTGCCCAGCAGACAATGCAGCATAAAAGCTCCACACCATCAGAGTGGATGTAAGGGTTCAGCCCATGATTCTTGATGAAGTCAGGACCAAGGGCACCTCCCAAAGTAGAGTTTACTTCTCTTTAACTGAGCTTATGGACTGGGCGAGACCATTCCTCTAGACAATGCTCCAAACCTGCTCCCAACCAAACATGCACGCTGAGAGTTTTCAACACTGGGACAACGGTCTCAATATTTTAGGACTCAGAACACCTTTCACTCTTAAAATTTGTCACAGATTCTGACATACATTTTAAGTATGTGGATTTGTAGTACTGATATTTACTATCCAGAAGCTGAAAGTATGCAAACACACCCCTCCGTCAGTCATCAAAGCAGTAGGGGAGGTCCTGGTGGGATGTCCAATGTGCGTATGAACACAGCTCAGACCTTATGGACTGCTTGGAAGGATGTGAGGCTGCCCAGGGGTTCTGGACTGCTCTTTGATAGCTGTGGGCTATGGGAGGAATCAGTTTCCAGGCTTCCACTGGCTCATCTCCTGTATCACTGGGAGGGAAGAAAGTACCCCAAAATTACTTCCAAGGCCATCAGCTAAGGTTTCGCAAGAGGTGGAAAATCTGAAATCCCATAAGCCTACATCTTTCTCAGTCACCGAGGAAATTTTCAGAAGCAGCTGGCTGGTAACAGCCGGTCCCTGTTGTAGGAGGACTGTGTTCCAAGAGCCTGTTGTCTTAACTGCAGAACCTGCAGATACATTCCCACAGATAGAAAGGGGAAATTTAGGCTGCAAGTACAAGTGAAGTTAGCAATCAACTGGCGTCAACATGAAAAGAATGTTCTGGACTATCCAATGAGCTCAGTGCATTCATGGGGTCCATGTACTAGAAAGGGAAAGGTGGGATGAAGGTCAGTGAAAGAAGCTCTGAGAAGCTTAACAGAAGATGATGGGAGTTAGGGAGTCTAGACACTGGGAAAAGCCAGGGGATGGATCCTCCCCCGAGCCTCCAGGGAGAGCTCTGCACCTCTTGCAGGCCCAGTCTTAGCCCCGTGAGACCCATGTTCAGATAAATAACTTCCTGAAACTGAAATATTTGTTAGGTTGTGTAGCACCTGAACACTGAGCCTGACTGGGAATGATCTAGAAGATCATCCAGGGAACCGTTTCCCTCGGGCAGAGTGTGGTAGGCCACTAGCGATTAGGGAATCTATACTGCTCCGTCAGCATCAGGATGTGCACCTGAATGAAACAGTGTCTTTACTTATTTTTTTAATTATTTTGTGCATGTGCTTTGCCTGCATGATGAAGAAAAGCGTTTGCCATTAGGAAAACGGAGTTCAAGGAGCGCTCCCCCATCCTCCCTGCTCACATCCCCTACACACATACACCTCTACTCACATGAATATGAACATGCAAATGTATGTTCACTCACACAGATATGCACACACATACATATGCGTGTGCATCCACATGAACATGAACATATACATACACACAAAAAAACCCGCTATGGGAACACATTTCCATCCCAGGGATTCCCCTGTCATGAAGCTATGCAGATGCGGCAGATGTCATGAAGACCTGAGAAGAAACTGGTTTCCACCCTCAGCGACGCTGTCATTTTCTAAGACTAAAAGGAGGTCAAGAGAGTAAAAATATGTTATTAACCTTTTTAAAATCTTCATAATAAGATTGAAAACATTAGCTTACAAGGTGTGTATCTGCCCCACGGTGAAGCTTAAGCAGCTTTCTCCATTTCAAACCAGTGGCATACAGAGAAGGGTAGCAGCGACCCACTTACCCCCCAGGAACTTTAATTAGCCCCAGAAACACCAAAGCTCCTTTTTGTGAGAAGTGGAAGTCTATTTCTGTTCCTCATTAGCACCCTCAAAGCATCTCTGCAGCTATTAGTTGCAATCCAATAGCCAGGCAACAGAATGTCACCACAGAGCATGGTGGATGTCCTCCACAGAGCCTGTAGTACCCCTTCTTCTTGGGTGAGTCCTGTGTGAGCATGCTCATCTTTACCCAAGAAGTGCACTAATTCCAGTCAGGACAAAATTAGCTTCCAAAACCATCCCGAAGTTAACAAACAAGTGTGATCACGAGGCAGATGCCAGCACACACCAGGAAAAGAGTTAAATACCCTGTGTCTTTATTTCGCTCTAAATTTTCTCTTTAAGCAGGTGGAACGTATTTCCAAGATAAATGAATTGTCTGGGTAGTTTTTCATTTTTAACTATCTGGGTCTACATAAGCCTGGGCAAAGTTGTATACACAAAGGCTCTGAAATCAATTCTCTGAGCAAAAGGAAAATCAAATACTGTGGTCCCTGTCTTATCGATTGTAAATATAACCATATAGATTGCATAGCATTTAGAGTCTTGAAAGAGTTGTGCCATAAGGATTTCTATTTGTCCAGAATGCTTAGCACTGGGATGGACACAAACAGGGGTTTCCCGGTAGCAAAAGGACACAAAGTGAATCCTGTAGCCCCTCTTCAGGAAATGGCCTATGTGAGGTAGAAACACAGCTATGAAAACAGATTTCCTCTGAATGACTCGGGTCAGCCTTGCTTTGTGCAGTCAGGCCCCACAGAATGATGTGTCTGCAAGACGGCCCTCAGGCTTTCCTGCTGGACTACTTGAGAGCTACACTAATCCCTTCCAAAACAAGAGCAGACCCCAGAGACTGAGGGACTCAAGATCACCTCCAACTCTCACGTACTTCATCGGGGGTGCCGGGTATGCAAACAGTCCCTTGCTCAAATCCCACAAAATGGCAAAGGGCCTTGTAAGGAAGGAATCTCCTCGGCAGTCCAAAGGGGGAAGACAATGTTCAATGTTCAATTCCCCACTCTCGGGCTGTCTCCTGCTCACCTCTGCCCTGGAGAGGTCATCCATACACTAAGCCCAAACTGCCCTTCCTATCCCGGGCCCATATGCCTTCTCTGGTGCCTTACCATTGAGCCACTGCCCAGCCCCAAAGAGCTTCAGGGAGCCATGTTCCTTCTCTCAGCATGCTACCCCCTCAACTCCTATTCCTTATGTCTAGTGACATGTCCAAGATTCCCTCCACCCCCTAAGATAACATTCTTCAAAATAGACACTGCCGTCCAAATCATCAGTTACAGTGACATTTCTAAACAAGTTCCAAAGGAAGCAAACAGTGGCCTACAGAAATGTAGACTTACATTGGGACCTTGGTGAAATAATCACATCATGAGGAACACACACGAAACGGAAGAGTCCTGTTATAAACGACTGATTGCACATCTCGAATACAACATGATGGCTAACCCCTGGCACAGCAGCTACACAAGATCACAGCCTGATGTAACAGGGAAAGCAATGGAATATGATTACCTGCCAAGGAGTCCTACTACAGGTGGGCAGGATTCCCCATGCAGATGCTTAAATGGGCAAGGAAACTGCACTAGGCTGACTATAGCAGACCTCAGTCTGAGAGCCCCCGTCCATCTCTTCCTTCTTATTCCAGGAGAACATTCAAATAACTGCTCACTTAATCATCTGTCTGCTGCCATTACTGCATCTGCCTGTCAATTTTCTTCCATAACACGGCCGTCTGGCTGCTTTCTTAGGGTCATTGAGAACAGCTGCTTGGATTCTCTGCCGTAATTCACCTTCAGCAGGAACTGTCCATCACATAGGGGCTTCTGGGAACCGTAGTCCATTGCAGGTTGGAGGACAGTGATCAGGACAGCACAGGCATAAAGCATCACAGCCAAGACCCAGAGCCACTGGTGGAGGCCAGTTTGAGGCTTCACTGCACACTGATTCTCCTGTGCTTTCCTGCCATGATAACCACAGGCATTTTGTGCTGAGTTAGTTTCAACTTGCTTGGGATTTTCAGTCCCACTTGCCATGCTGGTCTTCCCAATGAGAAAGATAAACCTTTTCAAAAATTAAGACCCTCGTCATGTTTCTTTATTTTTCTTTATTTTTTGTGTTTGTGCAGGTGTATGCACATGCAGGTATGTGTGTGTGCATGCTACACACATGCATGTAGAGGGTAGAGGCTGTGTTCCCTGTCTTGTTCAATTATTCTACTTATATTTTTGAGGCGGAGCTTCCCACTGAATCAGTGGTTCATTGACTGGGCTAGGCTGGCTGGCCAAGGAACCCCTCAGCTCTGCCTCCTCAGCACTGAGATGATAGCTGAGTGTCCCCATGCCTGATTTTTACAGGGGTGCTGGGGACTGAACTCTGTCCCCCGTGTTTACCTTTCTCTAGACCTCACCTCTCAAAGGTTCCGCCACCTTCACCTGGCCCACTGGAGACCGGGTTTCCTGTACATGAACTTTTAGGGACTCATTCAAACCACATCAACCCAGAGCAGTGTGTTTACAATGGTGTAGTCACACTGCCAGGAAAAGTCTTAGGGCTAGGAGATGGCTCCGGGCTAAGAACACACACTGCTCGCGCAGAGGATCATTTTTGGTAACTCGAGCTCTAAGGGATCCAACACTCTCTTCTAGCCTCCACATGTGCCCGCACGCTCATGCACATACCAACACAAAGAAACATGCATCCGTTTATTAAAAATAAAAAAATAGAAATAGTCTCAAAAGAAGAAAAATTCCAATTTTGATCAATGCGATTCCAATCTTTTCTCTTGTCTGGTCAAATCTAATGTCTGAAAGTGTTGCCCATAAACTGTATAAAAACCAGTCTCTCTAAATGGCTGTCATACTCATGAACTCACAGCTTTGGTGATCATCAGCAAAAACCCTATACATGATCAAAATTCTAGCAAAGAAGGAGGTGGTCTCCAGGCCCCATCCTTCACTGAGGAGTTATTGGCTACTAGGAGGGAGAAACATTCTTCTTTGAAAGTGTGGCCACTGGTAGATTTCCCAGGCTCCAGTGGATGGACCACACTCCTATACATATGGCCAGCCCTGATTGGATTCAGTGAGTTATAAAAAAGGAAGGGAAGGGTTAGAGAGATGGCTCAGTAGTTAAGTGTACACACATGTCTTGCAGACATTGTGGTTCCCAGAATACACACATACACACACACACACAAAATTAAAAATAATAAAAACAAACCTAAAAAGGAAGAAGACATGATATGTGAGGGGTACATATTGAAGAAATATAGAAGAAATTGTAAGGGCAAATGGAGAATGAATATGATCATATTTCATTGTATATACACAGATGAAATTCTCAAAAGATAACTATTCAGGGTGGTAATGGCACATCTCTTTAATTCCAGCACTAGGGAGACAAAGACTGGTGGATCTCTGAGTTAAAGGCCAGCCTGATCTACAGAGTGAGTTCTCAGACAGCCCCAGGACTGTTACATAGAGAAACCCTGTCTCAAAAGCAATAAGAAACAAACAACCAAACAAAAAATATAATTATATAATAAAATAGTTTATCTGTATGTATAAAAAGAGACTGATTTTATGTTTCCCAGATGGCCAGACCCAAATAATTACACAGAAACTATATTAATTACAACATTGTTTGGCCAATGGCTCAAGCGTATTCCCAGCTAGCTCTTGCATCTTAGATTAACCCAATTCTATTAATCTGTGTATCCCCATGAGGCAGTAGAGTTATCTCATTTTCTACATGTCTTGTTTTCTCAGCAGTTGACTGGCATCTTTTTCCTTTGGTAGCTACATGGCATCTCCCTAACTCTGCCTACTCTCTCTCTCTCTCTCTCTCTCTCTCTCTCTATATATATATATATATATATATATATATATATATATATATATATATCTGTTCAGATTTCCCTCCTGGCTTTACTCTGCTAAGCCATTGGCCGAAACAGTTTTATTCATTAGCCAATAAAAACAATACATATACAAAAGGACTTCCCACATCATGTGTGCTGAATAGTTAGAGGTCAACTTGACACAAACTAAAGTCACCCGAGAGGAGAGAACCTCAATTGAGAAAATCTTAAGGATAAGATCAGGCTTCAGGCAAGCCTGTAGTGCATTTTCTTGGTGATTGACTGAGGAGAGTCTATCCCATTGTGGGTGGAGCCATCCGTGAGCTGGTAGCCTTGGGTTTTATATAAGAAAGCAAACTGGGAGAGCCATGTAAGCAGAATCCCCCCAAGGCCTCTGCATCAGCTCCTGTCTTCAGGTTCCTGTTCTGTTTGAGTTCCTGTCCTTACTTCCTCCAATGATGAACAGTGATATGGAAGCGTAAGCCAGATAAACCTTTTCCTCCCCCAAATTGCTTGGGTCATGGTATCTCATCACATCAATAGTAGCCCTAACTAAATAATCTGTCTTTCACAGAGTAAATTCTTAGATGCTGTGCACAAGAGTACGTCACAGGAATATGACCTTGGCCATGAAGCTTCAGATCAAGTCTCTGCATGTATGAGGACAGCATAACTGAGGACTGCTGGCAGAAATACATCTGGAAATAAATTTATGTTGATGATCTAGATATATATCACAACCCCCAAATGAAATCTTTTTTCTCTGGCAGTATCTGAAAGATCTGCAACCACTGCCACTCCACCACTCCAAGAGTGGACGGCATTGGAGGAAGACAGTATGATTGGCCTTAATCCTTTGCGGCTGCCCTAAGAAAATATAAGAAAATATCTTATAGTGGGCAGTTTTAGAAATGTTACAAATGAGTTGGGCTGTGATAGTGCATGCTCTTAATTCCAGCACTTGCGAGGCAGAGGCAGGTGAATCTCTGAGTTTGAGGCCAGCCTGGTCTGCAGAGTGAGTCCAGGATATCCACTGCTACACAGAGAAACCCTGTCTCAAAACACAAAAATAAAAAGTAAGAAAGAAAGAAAAGAAAGGAAAGGAGGGAGGGAAAAGGGACGAAGGGAGGGATAAATGCACTTCGGAGTTCTAGTGGCTGTGAAATCCAAGCTCCAGGGAGATTCCAGTTCTAGTAAGCACTCACTCTGCTCCATATATGGCACCTGTTGCACCATCCTTTTGTTGGTGAAATAGCAGAAGAGACTAATAGACTCCCTCGAGCCTTTTATAAGAACACTAATCTCATCATTATGACCTGGCCATTTCTCAAAGATTCCACCTAATACCAGAGCATTGGGCATTAAATTCAACATGAATTTTGAAGGGACACCTTCTTTGGCCAATTCTATGAAAACATGTGCCCATGGAATGCACTGCCTGGGCTCTCCCTCAACACACCGCCTGGGCTCACCCTGAACACACCACCTGGGCTCTCCCTGAATTCACTACCTGGGCTCTCCCTGAACCCAAAGCTTCACTGTGAACTCAATTCAGAGCCTACCCATTCTGAAACTGAGAAAGAAAATAATGTTGATTAAGAACTGCCCATTTTATGTTCACTGTCATTTAGTCACTTATCTTATAAAAGCAATAACATTTCCGTTTTATACATAAAAAAACTGAAGGTTTGTAGCAAGGTTGTGAGAAGATAGTTTAAAAAGTAACTGCTATGAAGATCATTTGTAGTAAGGAAGCTTGTGGCTAGAGCTGACCTCTCAGGGTGGATTGCAGGCATGTGCCACCATGCCCAGTATTATGGGTAGGGCTGGCCTCTTGAGTACTAGAATTGAAGGTATTCATTACCATGCCAGCTTTGTGGTTGTGGTTTTTAATTTTAAAAATAATTCTTAATATATTTTAAGGCAAAAAAAGACAAAGGAGGAAATTATAGCTAAGAAGTTCATGAACTGTATTAATTCTTCTGAGCTGAATTTATTATCTCAAAAAATTCATTGAATTCCTACAGCACAGGACTTCAGGTTATTGAGAAAACACATCTTGAAGACTTAACTACATTATAATAAAATTATCAGGGCAAGCTCAAATCTGATATTATTAATGTCCTAAAACAGAAATATCTCAACAGCAAGTACAGAGGGATGAAAATGAGGAGATGTAGAGAGAATACAGTCAGTTGGCTGGAATGATACAGTCTAGAAACATCTGCAGCCACTAGAGCAGGAAGAATGGTGTGCAATGAACCTTCATGTGGTGCCATCAGAAGCCAAGGAAAATGTAAAAGAAGACTGCCTTTTCATTTTCCGGCCACCCAGACCCGAATAATCACACAAAAACTTTATCAATTACAACACTGTTTGGCCTATTAGCTCAGGTTTATTGTTAACCAACTCTTACAACTTAAATTAGCCCATAATTCTTATCTATGTTTAGCCACGTGGCTTGGAATCTTTTCTCAGTGCAGTATTTTCATCTTGCTTCCTCTGGCATCTGGATGGTGACTGCATCTCTCTACCTTTCCTCTTCCCAGAATTCCCCTAGACTGGTGGCCCCATCTATACTTCCTGCCTGGCTACTAGCCAATCAATGTTTTATTAAACGAATACTAGTGACATATCTTTACAGGGTACAAGAACATTATTGCACAGCAGGTAAAGACACAGAATGAGCTCTAGAAAAAGTCTGGCTCTTGTCAATGCCTTGATTCCAGACTTCTCAGAATTACTAGAGAACACATTTCTGTTGATCGAAGTTACCCAGTTTGTGGGCACTGTAGCTCTAGAAAACTCATAGCAATACCTTTCCTTGATCAGTTAACTTTTTAAGATGCTATGTCAAAGGGGTGGCATTGGTATGGTAAAATCAGGAACAACCGATAACTAAGTGCGGTGTGAAGCAGACCTCCAACTCCGAAGGATTCTTTCCTCTCCTCCTCTAGCAGCTGCCAATATTTACCAACTACCGCTCTATGTTTTTCTCTTAAATGCCAATTAAATTATCCTCGGGTTTCTAAAAAGTCCTTTTATTATTTGCTTAATTTATTCAACTACTCATTTCTTAATGCAGTCCTTCAAAAATGCATGAACCTCCTAGAAATAAGTCTGGCCAATAAATTTACACCTTCACAAAAGGAAAATGCCACATGAATCAAAGAACAATAAATGGTTAGAGAGTTGTGTTTAGAATAAAACTGTTTTAAAACATGAAACAGCTGGGTGGTGGTTCATGAAACACCTTTAAGCCCAGCATTTAGGAGGAAGAGGCAAGTGAACCTCAGTGTGTGTGAGGCCAGTCTGGTCTACAAAACAAGTTTCAGGACAGCCACGACTTTTAAATAGAGAAACCCTGTCTTGTAAAACCAGAAAAAACAAAAACAACAAAAAACATACAGAAAACATAAGTTGGGCATGATGGCACAAATCTAAATTTCTAGTACTTCTAGTACTCAGGTGACAGAAGCAGAAGAGTCACCAAGATAAGGCTAGGCTGAGCTACATAATGAAACCATGCCAAAAAAAATCCATAAAAAATAAAGAGGGCACATGTGAACACACGCAAGAGATACACAGACAGAACACCTAAAATCCCAGTGCTTGGAAAGTAGAGGCAAGAGGATCAGAACTTCAAAGACATCCTCAGCTACACAATAAGTTCAAGACAGCCTGGGCTATATGAAGTCCTGTCTCAAGAGAGAGAGGGTACACACATGTTATAGTAATTAAAACAAAGCAATAGACGTCTGGTTTGGACTTTTATTCATTAACGTGTGTTTCTCTATGAGGATGTGTATGTGTGTAAACATGCCTGTGGATATCTGAATAACATGTCAGCTCTCTCAAGGCTGAGAGTTCCAGGTGGTTGTGAGCTGCCCTGTGTGGTGGTGGAAACTGAACTATGGTCATGTAAGACATCAAGTCCTCTTAGCTATTGAGCCTTCTCTCCAGCCTATATGTGTCTGTTGTTTTGATAAACAAGATCATTTTAATAACAAAAGTTGCAGCTGGTACAACACCTGGATGCTTGTAAACACAGTGGCGTGTTTTCCTTACTAGCATTCCCACAGCCTTTCTAAGAATAATCCAATACAGGATCACATACGCACACCCTAGTAACGTAACTTCTCTGATTTTTTTTTCTTTAAATAATGCCCTCTAGAAGGGTGGGGTACCTCCTCTTGCTGTGAGGAGGTCCCTGCCAGCTTGTATTGCACACACAATAAACCTTGCTTTTGCATTTTAGTGAGTTGGTTTCCCTGGTGGTCTTTTTGGATCCCCACAGGCTGAGCATAACAGAAGCAGCCTTAGTTAAGGAGATGCCTCCATGAGATCCAACTGTAAGGCATTTTCTCAGTAATAATTGAGGGAGGGCCCAGCTCATCGTGGGTGGAGCCACCCCTGGGCTGGTGGTTCTGGGTTCTGTAAGAAAGCAGGTTGGGCAAACCAGGGGTAGCAATTCAGTAAGCAGCTCTCCTCCATGGCCTCTGCCTCAGTTCCTGCATCCAAGTTCCAGCCCTGTTTGAGTTCTTGCCCTGACTTCCTTCAGTGATAAACAAGATATGAAAAGTGTAAGTTCCTCCCCAACTTGCTTTTTGGTCCTGGTGCAATTGCAACAGCAGCACTAGAAACCCTGACTGAGATGAGAGAGAATGACGTTTTGAATAAGAATGACCCCCATAGGCTCGTCTATGTGCGTGCTTAGTCCTGGGTTGAGGAACTGTTTGACAAGGATTAGGAGGTGTGACCTTGTTGGAGGAACTGTGTTGTCTGGTGGACTTCAAAAGCCCTCATCAGGTTCTGCCCTCGGCACCCCCTCCTACCTGCTCTCTGTAGATCTGCATGTAAATCTCTCAGCTACTGGTCCAGAGCCTGCTTGTCTGTTTCCCACAATAGCCATCATGAACTAACCCTCTGAAACTATAAGCAAGGCCCCAATGAAATGCTTTCTGACATGGTTGCCTTAGTCATGGTATCCCTTCACAGCAATAGAACAGTAGCTAAGACAGGGAGACTGACCCTGCTTTGATCCATAGAGTAGAACAGAAGTAACTTTCTTGGCCAGGTCCAATCACCTCTTGTAGTTTTTAGGCACATTGAGCATTGTCCCTGCCTGCAGCCACCCTGCTGTGGGGAGCCCAAAGCACCCCCTGCAGAGACACTCCAAACAGCTATATGGACAATGGAAAGAGCCAGCTGAAGGGCTAGCCCCAGATACTCCAGCCTTCAGGAGCTACCTGGTAGATTCCCTCACCGAGCCAAGACCACGAGGCAGGCATACAATAAAGGCAAGCTGAAAGGCAAGTGTTTGTTTTTAAGTCAGTAAGTTTGCATTTGATCTGCTGCGTAGCAATGGTAACTGGAACATTTTCCAACTTCCAGAGCCTGGGTTTCTTTCATTTGAAAGTAAATACTTCTTTTCTTGGGGGCAGTGGGAGATGGAACTGAGCCCGGGGTCTTGTGCGTGTTAAGCAAACCTCTACCTGAGAGCTGCAATCCCTGCTCAGAAATACCTCTAATGTTTCTGCTTTATCATCTGTTTGAATATGTGCTACCATGAAACAGGACTATCAAGTCAAGGTCTGGGCCAGCTCTTCTCATCCAGCCACCCTTGTATGAAAGAGGTAGAACAGAGGTACTGAGGGACACCCAGTGATGTCCACCTTTCTGTGGTGAGCTGTGAGCGCGCTAATTAAAGGCCTTTATTGCCAAATACAGAGAGGCCAGAGGACAGAAGAGGGGACAGTGATAAGCCACAGAGCTATTCTGAGATCCAAGCAAAATGGAGGCACCCTGCCCAGGGGCTCTAGATTCCCAAATAGCAGCAGTTTGGCTTCAGCTAAGTTTATCAACAGGGCATTTTTTGAGCCTTTTCCTTCTAAAAAGAGGTGCCTGGAGCTGTATCATAAGCTAATCTTCCCATAGTTCTAAAAACTGAAGCCCAAGATCATGGGGCCTCCAGGATGCTTTCTGTGAGGCCTCTCCCCCTGGCTTGCAGATGGCTGTTTTCACACTAGGACTTCAAGTGATCAATCTTTCCTTCAGACACAGGAAGAAAGAGACAGATGCTGGCCAATACATAGGCATGCAAAATAAACCTGTGTGTGTGTGCATGCATGGTAATGTATATGAAGAAAAAGAGGGAAAGACAAAGAAATGAGGGAAGGAGGATAGAGAAGGGGCAAGAAGGAAAATGAGATAACAAAAGCAAAATATAAAGGAAAGGAAAACAGAGAAGAGGAAGAGAAGGAAGGGAGGGAGGGAGGAAGGGAGGGAGGGAGGGAGGGAGGGAGGGGAGAGGAGGGGAGGAGAAAGGGAGGAGGCAATGAAGAAATTAATAATAGAAGGGAGGGAGAAAAAGAGCAGGAAGGCTAGAAGCACTATTTCCCTGAGTGAGCCTGTTGTTCTCAAACACAGTAGGGACTCGACAAGTGTTTGCTAAATTGAACTGAACTGCTCAAGTGTAGTTAATACCTTCCCCTTTCGAGCTGCATTTTCTGAATATTTTCTCCAGAGAGAAGGGAAAGCAAAAGAAAAGCATGCATTCAGCCAACTCCTTCAGAGCACAGGTGGGAAGCGCCAGGGCCGACCTGGCCTGACCACAGCTGACAAAGGGAGCCGCGGGAGATCTGCAGGCTGGTTTCCCTGGAGGAGAAATGATCTGCAATATAAAAATATCCTTGGCAGATGATTGACTCATGAGTTCTGCCATTGGTTTTTATTTCTAAACACAGTAACCTAGAGCTGTTCCTGTCTTTTTTTTTTTTCCTGTTTGTTGAAGGCCACAGACACAAAACCAAATGCAAACAGCATAGGGGTATAAATGAACACCCGCTGTGGCCCTGAGCCAGGAAATAGCTAAGGCGACAGAATGGGAAAATGTAACAGGTGAGCTTCCTCCTGGAGTCTTTCAACAGCCAGGAAGATGCAGTTCCTCGAAACAGCCGTGTTCACGGGGCCTTTTCTCTGATACTAAGACTGGCTTCATTAATTCCATTACCCAGACATGAGGGGGGCAAGGAGCCCTGCCCTCCCTGGGGAAGGTGAAGTCCTATGCGATCAGTTTTCAGCAACGTGACACCCTATATTTTGCAACGTGACACCCTATATTTTGCTTCAGGGTCTGTAACCTCAGAAACCTTTACAGTATTAATGATATTTCTCCAGGAGCATTATCCAAAATCTTGCCCCTGTCAGCTGTGGCTTAGGGGCAGTGACAACGTGGAGGAGTGTTGAGAGAGTGGTGCTGTGTAGAAAACAAGACTGAGTCCAGTTTTCCCGCACTCTCCGTGTTCTTCACACCGACCCAGAAACATTCCCCACCTTCCGCCAGCAATTAGGTAAACCAGGAGCTGCTTGCATAGACGGGGTAAGAGTTGCAGAGAATATTTACAAAGTGTGACCCATGCACACAGACAAAGTATTTACCAAAGGATACTTGGCTTATCTCAGCGTGGCATGTAAATTTCTAGAAGGGATATTCTATTTCTTGCTTGTTTCTGCTTTTTGAGACAAAGGTTCTTGATGTAGCCCAAGCTGGCAGACAACTTAAAACCTTTGAGGTTACAGATGTGTTTCTGCACAGTAGGTCTAAGACCCATTATTCTCTGCCCGTTCTCTAGGTACAAAATTGTGTATAAATGAATTTATTACAGAAAAGAAAAAAAGACAGGCTTTTTCTACATAGCCCTGCACTCTAGCACTCACTCTATAGACCAGGCTGGCCTCAGACTCAGAGATTCACCTGCCTCTGCCTCCTGAGTACTAGAATTAAAGGCATAAAGCACTTTGTCCAGTAATTACAGAAAATTTTTAAATAAAGAAAAAATCCTACTTAATGTCATTATCCAGAGAGAGCATCAATACTTTGTTGTGTGTTTTTAATTTTGCACTCTACACATATTCATAGAAATGTATTCCCTTAGTGTCCAGTTTTTTCCTCATTAATTTATAAAGATATTTTTAAATGCTATTACATTGATTGGTTGATTGATTGATTGACTGATTGATTGCATGCATGCATGCCACAGTGTACATGTGGGGGTAAGGAGAGAACTTGCAGAAATTGGACCTCTTCTACTACTATGTGTGTCCTGAAGACTGAACTGAGATCCTCAATCATGACAGTAAGTGCCTTCACCCACATACTTCAGAGCATTCCTACCAGCCCCTTAACATGATTCTCAACAACATCGGGGGCTGAAAGTTTTGCATATGTGATAAATAAAGACATATATCAAATTAACATTTTGGTGTGCTGTTAAAGTTAAACATTTGCTGTGCATGTGGATGCTTGTCTGGAGACTGAGGCAGGAAGAAAAAGAGTCAGAAGCGAGCCTGGGATACTGTGTAAGACACTACCTCTGAAGGACAAGAACAAAATTAGAAACAACAGTGCCCAAGGGTAAGGATGTAGCTCAGTAGTAAGAGCCCTAGCATGTGCAAGGCCCTTAATTAGGTCACCCAGCACCACCCAAAACTAAAACAGTAGATCATATTAAGTCCTTTAACTTCAATAGATCCACACCCAGCTAAAAATAGAGGCCAAGAAAATGGTGGTAAAATTTTAAAGCAAGAACAGTTAACAATGCTCAAGACCACACTATGACGCTAGCAGGTGTGCAACACAGCCTTACAAGATAAAACCTGGAGAGCAGGTGTGATCTCATGCCACATGGATTTAAGTTTGAGCCATTGCTTTTCCCAGTGCTCATAGCACCTGTCCCTGTGTGGTCTCTATTTCCTTTGTCAGACGATGAAAATGGAAGGGTCGTTGAGAAGAGTAAGATGAACCAAGTATCACTTTTGATGAAACAAACACCAGATATTTATGGCATATAAATTTTACAGATAACAAGAATATTAGCATGTCTCCCACAGAGAGATGCTCATGGCACAAAGCAGCAGCTTTTAAACAAGGTAAATATTTACAGAGAAACTCTACATGATCTCACCAGCAGAATCTTAAAGTATTGAACTAGTGGAATCACCTGGAGGATGCTAGCTGTCCCCAGTATGGAGAGATACTGTATATAGAGTATATAGAGGGAAGGATACAAAGTTACAATTGGAAAGTATTAGGGTTAAGGCATCTATTCTGCAAGACAGTGGCCAGAGTTTGGAAGGAAGTATTGTGTTCAGGGAACCAGGTAGGAACAGATTTTGCTTTCTCTTAAACAAAAAAGATGCTCATTGGCAAATGTATCCCTTAATTAGCTTGACTTAGCCACTCCACAACCGTCACAATTTCAATACTTACCTTTAATCTGTGTCTATAGCTCAGTGGGACACTACTTACCTTGCATGTGCATCTGATAAATGGGAACAATTTTGTCAACTAAAATAACTCAAGATTTTACAGAGAAGAAAGTGCCAAAGTGGATGAGCTGTAGATATAATCTCTGGTCTTCATTCAGTAAGTATGTATTCACATTTCTTAAACAATACAATTTTCATATTTTATTGATTTTTATAGTAATGCAGCAATATGTGGTATGGTTAAATGAAGCATATACAATATAAATACACACATATACACTATTTCTATAAATACACACATATACACTATTCCTTGAAGACAAATACGATTTGCCTGGATTCTTTTTTTACTCTGAAACAGTCACTGAAACTAAAGAATAGGGTTAGGGTGTAGTTCTCTGCTAGAGTTCTTAGCTCCTACATTCATAGAGCCCTAAGTTGGCTCCTCAGCCTCAAAGAAACACAAATAAACAACCTACAATTTAAAGGGAGCAAAACTAAATGAAAAGAAAGTTTGCTTGTATCTTTTGTTCTGTGTCTCACCTGCTGTGCCGAGGATAGGAAACCACCACTGTATGGGGCTTTTATCCCTAAACCAAACTAACCCTATCTCTACCTCGCCCTACCCTTCTCTCTCCCTCTCTCCAAGGGAACTAAACATTTGCTTTTGCCCAAACACAAAGGACTAGTGAGAGCTGGTAACAGCCAACAAACGGACACAAAAGTGATCTTTACCACACCTGGATATCTGTGATTCTCACTATGAGACAACCTAGTGACTTGAGTCTAAGTCGCTGACCAGCAGCGTCCGCTTAGCAGTGAGAGTAAGTGGGATAAAGACGAAGATACTGGGTGGGGAGGAGGTGACCCTTGAGGTACCCACGTTTACATTTAGTGCCCCAATCGGCGGGAGCACTCTGGGCTGCCTGGGAAAACCTGCAAAAATACCCCAACAACTCTTGTCACAAAAAGCTCATGAAAGTGCTTTCAAGCCCCAAACTTCAGAAGTTTAACCCCAGAACAAACGCATGCCAGACCCCCTCGCCTCTGCCGTCACCCGTGGAGCTGGGAGCCCTCAGTCGTCTGGGTGCGGGAATCACCCCAGTGGAACGCTCACAGTACCAGCTTCTCCATGGCGCGGCGCTCCTGGGACTCCGTGCAGTGGTCAAGGTGTAGTGCAGGGACGGGGTCCCAGCCACACAGCCTTCCTCAGTAGTCTCCTCAGCTGAGTGTTGTCGGATATGCAGGGCTGTTTGCTGCTCCCGGGTTGCCATGACGACAAGCAATGCTCCTCCTGGACCAGCTCCCTCCCCTGGCTTCCAACTACAGGGAACATTCCTGATCCGGACAAACTAGCGGGACTCCAGGCTACCCACTGGGAAGCAGAAGAAAAATTCAGAGCTATTTCTTGACAGTTAGCCACCAGGTGTCTTGCAGGTCTCACATTAACGTCATTCTCAGTGTCGTCTATAAGCAAATCTATGTATTTGTAATTTGTTTGAATGAGAAAATTGGAAGCACTTCTAACTTTAGGAGAAAAAGTATTTATATTATAATTTGATAAATTGAAACATGAATCCATAGTTTCCCACAGCCTGAAATCATTCCTAACTGTCCTTGCTTCCTAGCCAAGTTATTTCCATCCCAAGACTTGCCTGAGACCCCAATGGCACTGTGCAAACTTGAGTTTTAATCTGCAGGGGAAAAAGCTAACTGTACCTGCTGATTCCCCTTAGCCAGAACTACACGCAGGGCATGGGAGAATCCCAAGGAACTGTTCAAGAAATTTTAAACAGAAGCATTTCAAATGTGCCGGCGCTCATGTGGGTCAGTATTGTCCAAAAGGAAGAAAACATGTGACACATGTGTGCTTGTGTTTTACAGAAGTAATAATACTTCTGAAAGGAAAAAGTACATGAAGTTAATATTTCATTTAACCTAGTATGTTGGCTCAATGTGAACAACTTATTAACAATGCACTCACTCAGTTCCACTAAGCCCAGAACTCTGTGTTTGATGCTTAGAGGACATCTTTGTTCCAGGGCCACCTTTCATGTTCTAGGAATACCAAGTGTGTGGTTGATACTGTCCTGGACAGGACAGATCTCCTAAAAGCTATCAAATCTATGAAGACCAACCCAAGTCCTTATGAGCAAAGAAACACATTTGTTCATAACACCTAATGAACTTGATTCTCACCAGAAAGAAAAAGACCTTATGTAATCTTCAGAAACAAAGAAAATATAAAAATGACATCCTAGGGACCAGTGAGGTTGCTGTAGTGTGTGTGTGTGTGTGTGTGTGTGTGTGTGTGTGTTACATATAAAATATAAAAAAAAATTAATGACATTCCAACTCTCTGAATTTGTAGACAATTTGTGCTGAAGAAGGACAGCTTTGCCATGTAATTCCTTTCACATTCAGATAAAGAAGATGCTGATATGGGGCTAAAGGGAGTTGAGTCTGTCAACAAGGCTCTCTGATATGTCATTGTCCAGTCTCCTTCGTTACAATATTGTCAAAGATAATATCCTACAGTTGCCTTAGAAATATTTAAACCCAGCTATCTTTGTTTGATTGTTTCTCTTTGTTGCCCTGGCTATCCTGGGATCCCCTTTATAGGCGAGACTGTCCTTGAACTCAGAGACTCACCTGCCTCTGCCTACAGAGTTCTGGGGTTAAAGGCGTACTCCACCACCACTGAGCTTGGCTCCTGCCTGTCCTCTAGTCAACACCGAGAGAAGATACTGGAAAATTGAGCATGGATGTAAAGGAGTGTGTGCAGGATACTGATGCATCAGCACAACTCTGGATGAATCCTGAAAGTGGGTCTACACTGGGCTACTGCAGTCCTACAGTTGCCTGATTCGCCTCACCTTAGGTAAAATTCTATAGTAGATGTCATTTTTCAAGTTCCAACTTCTTTCAAAAAAAATAATAATTTGCTTGTGGTGCAACAAGATTAGTTAAGATCCCCAAGCTAAAACAAACCTACTTGGTCATGGTCTAAGCTCCTGACCTTCATTTGTCATGCCAATCCACCATTAATATTGAACTATTCACTCTCCTGGGTACTGCCTTCTTAAGAACTGTGTCCTAGCTGCAAGGGAGGCTGGAAAGCATTTACAGTGCCTGTCTCTCTGTAGAAGCAGGCCTAGAGGAAAGGAGCTGAAATGAAGTGAGTTCTACAGCAGACAGTGACTTCTGCCATTTCTAAGTTTTATCATGTAAATTTGGTGGCTAACAAACTATTTTCCCCCTTGTTTGTTGATGCTTGTCAGCCCATAGCTCATGAAAGCTTCCCCCAAAATCATGGAGGTGACATGGCTAACAAAATTCTATTGGGTAGTGTCGATTTGTCTGTCTGTCTCTCTACCTACCTATTTTCTCTTTTCTTTCCATTACCCTCCCACTCTTCTGCAAAACAGAAAAACATTACTACGATAGACTGTAGTGATGTACCAAATCAAGGAATTTCATGGAACTCCAGGGAGACGGCATAGAATTAATTATGTAAATCATGAAAAATCAGATTCACAGTAAAAATATATAATTTTTAAGTATCATAATATTCTAAAAGATAATACAAAAAGACCTAGTGTCTAGCACTATTCCAGTCAACACCTATGTGGTTTTTAGTGAGCCAGTCTTTTGTTTTCATTTCCATAAAATGCCCGTTTTTTATAAGAATGAAGTCATTGTCTAGATCAGCTCTTCTCGGATCTGAAATGCTGCACTCTGTGTAATTAGCACCTATGACACAGTATTCGCGAAGTTAGTCTTCTTAAATTCAAGAGCTGTTTTTTTGTAAACTAATTTATGCTGGGTAACAAAAGCACCAAGCAGGAATCTGTTGTTTAAAGGGTGGGGGAGTAGACTGAGGTTAAATTCAAGATCCTTTAAGAGAAGGAGTGGGCTGCTTTCTTGATACAGGTAGTGTAATTCCTCCATTGTAGCCAGATATTTGGGGGGGGGGGGCTGTTCTTTTTTTTAACTCTTTACTCTTAGGGGAGCCCATCACCCAGCTCCCAGATAATCACATGGAGCCTTATTCTGTCCTGGAAGTCACTCTGTAGACCAGGCTGGCTTGAACTCGCAAAGGTCCACCTGCCTTTGCTTCTGCCCTTGGAGTGCTGGAGTTGAAACATGTGTTACCATCACCCAGCACCAGCTTTTCTTAAATTATCCCATCTATCTTTTGTCTTTGGCTTTTACCTTTCTATATACCTTGCTTCACTTCATACTCCACGGTTTACTGTGTAGCTGGGTAGCTAGGCCCTGGAATCCTCCTCGTCTTCTTTTTTCGCTCCCTGGTCATCTCTTCCCAGATTTTTCCTCCTATTTATTCTCTCCGCCTACCAGCCCTGCCTATCCTTTTACCTGCCTAGCTGTTCAGCTCTCTATTAGACCAAGCAGGTGTTTTAGACAGGCAAAGTAGCACAGCTTCACAGAGTTAAACAAATGCAACATAAAATAAGGCAGCACATCTTTGCCTTATTAAAGAGACATTCCACAGCATAAACAAATGTAGCACATCTTTACCCAATATTCCACAACACTCAATGATGGTATGGTTTGCAGCCAAGATGGAGGAAGACGGAAGCTAAGGAATTTCTGTATCCTCAGCATCCCTCTCCAACCTACCACTTCTCTGAACAAGCTTTGCATCACCTAAACTGATCCTATCATTGGAAGGTAAAGTTTGAGTAGCTGAACCAACTGTCTCAGTAAGCCCCGCAGTTTTGCACTGAAGAAATTAATCTACTATATTATCGGGGAAGGGCACACCAATTGGTTATCCAATACCAAACAATCAGCCCTGAAAACATACATACAAATAACAGTATACAGACTGTGCAAATTATACTTAGGAATACATACATATTTACATATAGTCAAGTAACAATAACAATTAATGAAGAAAAGAAGCCATGAATTCAAAAGACAGAAGGAAGGGTGTGTGGGAAGGTTCTGGAGGGAGGAAATGAAAGAGAGAAATTATATAATTACAATCCCAGAAAATAAGAGAAAGGTTGTTGTTGTTTGTTTGTTTAAAGAAGCTAATCACCAAAGATACAATACAATGTAGACAACACATTCTGACAGAAATCCCTGTGGGACAAGAAACATCAGATCTCCTGGAGCTGGAGTAAGAGGTGGTTGCAAACTACCAGATGTGGATGCCTGGAATCAATCTCTGCTCCCATGCAAGATGAGCCATCTCTTAAAAACCCACCAAAAATATTTTTATAATTAAACCATGGGTTTTACACCAAAATTAAAATTTTGTCATAGCCAGCTAAACATACAAGGTGACTGCTTCATTTCCCTAAAGAAAGTGATACGTGCCACATAAGGATTTAATGAACGAGAAACCTTCGAGGAGGCTCAGGGGTCTTTGCCACTTTGCTGTGTATGGGTAGAATCACAGCTTTCCAGAAATACAACTAAGAACGGAGAATGTATTACCCACAAAGGATGTGTCATGATTAAAATGTCTAACAGAAACTGTTAACAAATAATTTGGAGAGTGTGTGTTGTGTCAGGGAATGTGTGTATGTGTGTGTGTGTACATATATATGGTGAGATTCATCCAAAGTTGTAATATTTTAATAGAAATTATAAAGTTGAATTTACTATGAATACGTACTGTTTTAGCAAATGATATTTTTCATCTAAATAGAAGTATAAAAATTTATTATTTTAATACCTAGAAAATTCTTAGTGAATTGTTTTTAATTTGTGTGTCTGTGATTGTGTGTGTGTGTGTGTGTGTGTGTGTGTGTGTGTGTGTGTGTGTACACACATGTGCATATGGAGGCCAGAGGTAGATGTCAGGGTCTTCTGCTGCTCCCCACCCTGTTTTTTGAGAAGATGTCTCTCATTGAACCTGGAGTTCACTGATTCAGGAGGGCTAACTGGACACTGAGTTGCAGAAATAATCCCCCTCAGTTCTTGAATTACAAACACACACCACTGGTCAGGCAGTGGTGGCGCATGCCTTTGATCCCAGCACTTGGGAGGCAGAGGCAGATGGATCTCTGTGAGCTTCAGGCCAACCTGGTCTACAGAGGTAGTTTCAGGACAGCCAAGGCTGTTACACAGAGAATTCCTGTCACTAAACACACACGCACATACCATTGCACCCGGATCTTTTACATGAGTGCTGGGAATCCCAACTCGGGGCCTCATTCTTCTGCTCATCCACTAAGCCATCTCCTCCTAGCCCCAGGTTGATTTTCTTTCAATAGGAAATAAATGTACAAGTTCCTGGTTATATAAACCATCCTTATATTGAATGTTTTAGCTGTGCCTTCAAAGTAATAGTCTCAGATTATCAAAAAAATAAGAGTCATATAATCTATGCACCTTCTGCTTGGACAACCTTGTTGATAATTTTTAGAATTGGAATATTAAACCAATCTCTCGAACAAATTGAGAAAAGTCTGTGTCAAGGTTTTATTCTGAATTCTCCATAGGAGAAAAAGGCAGCCAATTCAAAGATGTTCCTTCTGTTGGAGATATTTTTAGAAAAGCGAAAATTGACAGTTTATTTAAAAAGTTCCAAATTTTGGAAATCAGAAAAAATACTCATGATTTCTGAGTGTTGGAGTTGAGCAGAAAAGGTTGGCAGGACAGAAAGGTTGGCTCTTCTAGGACTTCATCTTGTTATCAATGAACATGAACCGGGCACACATGGTACCACAGTAGGTCTTCTGTCCAGGAAGAAGGAAAATGATTTCTGCCTGATGTTTCACTGTTGTGGAAAACATCAACCACCTTGATGCTAACATTATGCCATTGATGAAAATACTTTGGAAATTTCTGTAATACTTACCCTACCCGGATCTTCATTAACTGTTAAAAGTCATTCATGTGTTGTTTCATGTTTTAAAAAGTATGTTTTAAAAGTCTATGCATTATTATGATGCAATATAAATCATGTCTAGTGGCATTAGAGGCCCCAGAGACTGAAGTCAGCTAGGAAGTTGGGCACACACAACTTTTCAGAAAACTTTCCTAACCTTCTTCAAGGGTACCAGAATCCAAACAGGAGTTACACACTCTTGCCTAAGGGAACTTCTGTTCCAGCCACCACAACCGCACACACACAGACCAGTGGAATGACATAGAGCAGCGTGGAGGAAGATGGTTCACTAAAATAACAGATATATACATTGGGAAAGAAGACAATATCTTCATCAAATGGTATGGAAAACTTGTGTAAAAGGGTGAAACTAGATCCCCAACACCAACCGAAAAAAATTGATCAAATATTGTAATGTAAAATCTAAAATTTAGAAAATATTAGAGATAAAAAGCATAAAAAATACTTATGATATAGGCACATGTTAGGACTTTCCAATTAGGGCTCCAGCTGCTCAGGAATAATGTTAACCATTAACAAACTTGACCTCACAAAGTTAAAAAAGCTTCTGCCCAGCAAACAAAATAACCACGTGAAGAGACAGCCCGCAGAATGCTGGGAAGTCCTCGCTGACTATACATCTAACTGATGGTAAATAGCTAGAGTATACAAACTCAAAACACAAAGCAAGAAATCAAACAACCAAATAAATAATGAACTAACTGTAGGTAGACTTGTCTGTTCCACTAGCCAGTTCCCAAAAAAACCACACAGAGATTTATCATTAATTAATTAATTAATTAATTTAAAATGCTCAGCTGATAGATTAAGCTTCCTTTTTACCTAACTCTTATAACTTAAATTAACCATTTCTATTAATCTATGTGCTGCCCTGAGGCACACTTACCTCGTGTTCAGCCTTCCCATCCTGTTGGCTCTGCATCTCATGCATTTCCTCAAGACAACTCAGACTCTGCCTTTCTTTCCAACATTCTCTCTACCTCAAAAATCCTGCCTAGCCATCTGTCAAACAGCTCTTTATTAACAATGAGAGCAACACATCCTCACAATGAACAGAGGATTATTCCACTGCAATGAATGTCTATGAAATGAACAGACTGTTCTCAAGCCAATGACCCATGATAGGTCAATAGGCATGTGGAAAAGGTCAACATCTCTAGTCATCAGAGTTGCAAATCAAAAGTACGTTGAGATTTTATCTCATCCCAGTCAGAATGGCAGTCATTAAGAAAATAAATGCTAGCCCAGGTGGTGGTGGCACACGCCTTTAATCCCAACACTTTGGAGGCAGAGGCAGGTGGATCTCTGAGTTCCAGGCCAGCCTGGTCTACAAGAGAGCCACTGCTGGTGAGGATGCAGAAAGAATGGAGCCCTTCCTTATATAGTGATACTTTGTTTGTGATCTAACAAATAAAGCTTGTCTGAAGATCAGAGTGCAGATAGGCCACCTTTAATCCCAAGACTCAGGAGACAGAGGCAGAAGGATATCTGTGAGTTCAAGGTCACCCTGGGCTACACGAAATTGATTCATTCTCAACGAGAAACAGAGCCAGGAGGTCATACAGACAGCATTAAGTCTGAGGATTCATAGAGACAGGATCACCCTTCAGTCTGAGCATTCGTAGAGATAAGAACTCTCTAGTGACTGGTGACTCTGCTTCTCTGACCTCTGAGCTTTCACCCCCTGATAGCTGACTCTGGGTATTTTTATTATTAAGACCAATTAGAATTCATACTACACTCATACCTAGTACTGGTGAGAGTTTTAGCTAATCCAGCTACAGTGGAAATTAATGTGAGGGTTTCTCAGAAGACTAAAAATACATCCACCATGTGACCCAATTATATCATACCTGAGGATTTCCCTAAATGACAGCAAGTCAAGAGGTCGCAAAGACCCCTTCCTGTTGATGTTTATTAAAGCAGCACTCAACAACTGCTAATGTATGACAGCAAATTGGTGCCCAGCGACAGAAGCGTGTACGGAAAGCACGGTGGAGACACACAATGGAATCTTTTTATGCTATAAAGAATGAATTTCTGGAAGAAAGAAATGGTGCAGTTATATTATAATCTCAGAAAGAATAGGAGAAAATAACAAAGCTATGGCATTTATAGAAAACAGAGGTGCCTGGAGATGATCATATCAAGTCAGACCCAGGAAGACAAATATGCTTTCTCTCACCTGTAGCTCATTGGGTTTGTGGAGACACATAAACCTGTGCGTATTTATATGACACGAATTAAAAGCAAACTTGTATAGGGTAACAAAAGGAACGAGAGAGGCAGGAAAGAAGGAAAGAGGAGGGGATGGGGAATGTACTCACTGTACAGTATATGCTTGTATGAGATGTACTTTCACGTACAGCACCATATACAATGAATATATGGGCTGATTTTCAAAAAGGGGTTACCAGACCTTGTTTGGGACAGTTTTCTTTCTCAGTTGCCATTTCAAATTTTGAAAATGTGTACACTGTCTACCACCACTTGACAGAAACACTGTAGAAATACAGTCTATCATTGGATTAAACTGGGGGAGGAATGTCGGGAAGAGAATATGGCAGTACATTACTAGAATTGGGCACTTGGAAAAATATCTCCTGCCAATAAAGAGGAGACTTTATCCGCAGTGTGCATGTTTTCGTGGTCTATATCCTCGTTGCTAAACACTCAAGCCAGAGAGGGGAAAAGAACCTCAAACACCCTCATCATTGGTCAAGATGATTTTTGAAAAGAAAGCAAAGCTCGCTTCCGTGTGACTTACGGGAAAGCAGGTGCAGTGAGAAACAGGGGTGCCTCAGAAGAGGGTAGTCAGGATGTCCTAGTGGCAAGGCAGAAGCACCCTCTGGCACCTCTCTGCCACCCAGACGTGCCCTGCTTTGAGTCCCTGATTGTTTGCACAGCTCTCTGGAGCCCTTCCCTTTCCCACATACAAGGCAAAGGGCTGCTGCTCTATGTCATCCATGTTGACAAAAATCTTAGCTTGAGCAGCCAAAACAGACTGTTAAAGGTAACCCTAACCCCTAAAGAAATCATCTGAGGTCTAGTATTCAGCTTGGTTCCATCAGCTGTGACCCATAAAGCCAACAACGAGGATAGTCCCAACTCTGCATGAAGAATAGTCAGGAAAACAAGCATGGAAGAGACAAGTACCCAGAAGAATGATGTCCTGGCACACCCAGGCTGACATTGCAGAGCACCACAGACTGGGGGCTTCATCCTGGCACACCCAGGCTGACATTTCAGAACACCACAGACTGGGGGCTTCATCCTGGCACACCCAGGCTGACATTGCAGAGCACCACAGACTGGGAGCTTCATCCTGGCACACCCAGGCTGACATTGCAGAACACCACAGACTGGGGGCTTAAGCAATGATATCCATTTCCTCACAGGGTGTCACTATAGTCAGTTCTGAAGAGGACCATCTTTCTGGTTCACAGATGACCTCCTGGTACAGCTCCACATGGTTTTCCCCCAGTGAGTGTGCATGCGCATGATGCATTTCTCCTCATGTTTCTTCCAAAACCACCACCCCCAATCCTGGCAAATTACATTTCCATATTTATGACCTTGCTTACCCTTAGCCCTCTGCAACTTCTGTCTCCAAATACGATCACAACGAGGGCTAGAACTTCGAAGATGAACTTGAGTAGGACACAGTCCATTCAATGACGGGTATCTCAATAGCAGGTGTCTGTTTATTTTCTGTTTCTGTGATAAAATGCCCTGTCAAAATCTGTTGGGCTTTATTTTAGTGCACAGTTCAAAGTATAACATTATGGCAAGAAAGTTTAGCCACTAGGAACTTGAAGGGACTGGCCACATTGTCTCCCCAGTCAGAGGAAAAGGGTAATGCATACATGCATGTTGTTCAATTACCTTTCTTCATTTATACAAGTCCAGGATCCCAGGCAGGGAATGGTGCCACACCCACAGTAGACAGGTCTTTCCATGTTGGTTAGCTTATCAAGATAATTCCTAGTAAATATTCCAAATAATTCTAGATTATGTCTAGCTGCCAACACTAACGACCAAAGCAGGTGTCTATTGTAAGCCAAAGGGGTCACTGTGGGGATGCAGAAACTCTCCCTCTGCCTTTCAACCTCTGCTTCATGCTGCAAGGTTTTCATTCATTCGTCCATCTATCAACTAGCACCAGGCACTGCACATGAGACAAAAATGAATGAGATACAACCTCTGTCTTATGGGTGCCCTTAGCTGAAAGAGGCAGGAGACAGAAAGGAATAAAGAAACGGTGCAACACCGTGGCATCAAGAGGCCTCTGTGCAACATTTCCTGGGTTCGTGGGACAGAAGGCCACCAAATTCCAGGTACAAGAGACATGTCACAGAGGCCTTGCTTCACAATGAATTAAGATCAACTTCCCACTCACTCCACATTTCTTCAGGACCCTTGATGAGTCTGTATTGTCGTTAGCTTTGATTTTCTTCTTCTTTCTTTCTTTCTCTCTCTCTTTCTTTCTTTTTTAAGGAACATTGAAATCCCTCTTCATCCTGTTCACACATGATGTATTCCGTTTGATTCTGTAAGAAAGAGCTCTTGTAAATCCCGCTTCTCTCTGAGAGCAAAGTAATGATTTTAAGTCGCAGATCATGTCTCTTCTGTTTACACCCAAACATACCTACTCTTTTTTTTTTTTTTTTTTTTTGGTTTTTCGAGACAGGGTTTCACTGTGGCTTTGGAGCCTGTCCTGGAACTAGCTCTGTAGACCAGGCTGGTCTCGAACTCACAGAGATCCGCCTGCCTCTGCCTCCCGAGTGCTGGGATTAAAGGCGTGCGCCACCATCGCCCGGCCATACCTACTCTTAAAATTTCTCTCAAACCAGTTCCTAATCAATCCATTAGCTCTTGACAAAAAAATCAAACTGCTACCTTGTCTTTATCCCCAAAATTCTCAGATTAAGAGGTTCAAGGACAATCTGAGCAGAAAAAAAGTAAATTTAATTAATTTAATAAACCAGGTGAGAATTTGAGGGAAACTTATACAATACATAAAGACTTAACATAATATTTTATTTTAATCCAATTTTTAAAACTTAAATCAATCTTGGGCCCATGATATAGTTCAGTGGGTAAAAGTGCTGGCTGTCAAAACTGATGACCTGGGTTCGAACCCAGAATCCACTGTGGAAAGAGAGAACAGTTTCCTGAATGTCCTCCTCTGACCTCTAGATGCACACCATGGTGTGTGAAAACTTACGTTAGTGTCATCTTACCACGCTTGCCATTGTTCCTAATCAGACAAACAAACACAGTTCATCCTGTTGGCTTTGTTTGCCTGGATGAGAACAGGCAGAAACCTCCTGGGGTGCCTCTGCAAAGTCACTGTTCTCGACAGATCAGCTCGAGCTGTACCAAGTCCCATAATTGCAATGTCACCAAAAGTCGGTGTTTGTGAAACCACCAGCAGGTGCCAGGCTAGAGTGTGTGCTTCCCTCAACGGTAAAGAAGGGATTTGCTAAGCAAACAAATGGTGTCTACAACATTTAGTTGAACAGGGAAAATTTAGCTTGTTGAATCCTTCTGTAAGTAATCATGTTTTCCAAATATTTGTAAGCTCTCTAGAGAACTATGTATTCATAAATCATTGATAAGTTAATTGGAAAGCATTCTTATGTATTTATCAAGTGGGGATCCCGACGGGCTCCTGCTAAGCAGAACTGTGCTATCCTGGCAGAGTGCTATTTATTTAAAAGTAATGCATACTGCATGTCTTAACCAACTGAAGCTTCTTCCCCTGGATTAGTGATAAATGCATATATGTATATATATATATATATATATATATATATATATGTTGATGTGTGCATTTATATAGGTAAATATTTTAAAATCTGATTTCATTATCTGACTCCCTCTTGCCTCTTCCCTGCAATTTACAAGAGCGAAGAGAGCTCCTCACGGCTAAGAGAGCCAGCTAACCCTCACTTCCCCTAAAGGTTAATCCAGCAGCCTGTTGCTTCTTCCAGGAGACTTCATTGTGTTGGATCCAGAGTCAGTGTGAGCAGCTGAAGGTAGAAACAGGCTAGCGGACCCTTGGCGATGGCGTTCATCTCTGTCCCTGTTTCACAGTTAACACGCCTGTTCCTTGCCATGTCTGGAAAATGGTAGATAAGGGGATGTTTCTCTCTTACTGTAGGTACTCTTACTAATTTCCCCTTTGTTCTCTGGCGTGTTGTGAGTAAATCCCTTATGAGTGACGTCACTGTTTGGGAGAGCTCACTGCCAACAAGCGAGCACACCATCTTCTTTTTTATTACTGTAATGGACATTTCTTTTCCTCCAAGTCATCTAAAAGGTGGCTGTGAATAGTTTGTCACAGAAGTAGTCAATAGTAAGATGTTGTAGACCTGGTTCAGGTTGATGAACATGATGACGCTAGTACTCTTGTCATTGGTGGAAGTTATTAACTAGGTCTTTAAAGAGTTTTAAAGAAACATGACTCCGTGTCTATCAATAACAATTTCACTAATATAAAATGGTACACGTTCCCCACATTGTGGCATTCTATACTTTCAAGATTACACGGGCAGAAGGTAACAGAAGGTGCCAGGTTCTCAATCTACTGCACTACGGTTTCTGTTTGTTTAGAGCTATGCCGAAATGGGGGATGTAACAAAGAGGTTGATGTTCACGCTGCTTTGAGTGTGCATATTTTAACAAGATGTGGTTTAAAACTCCAAGAAGCACAGATAGTTGATCGAGTAGAGAATTGTGATCGATGGAAGATCATATCAGAATGCTGAGCCCAACTATAATATCAAGGAGCAGTTGGATTATACTCACTGTATTGTCGCTTTGCCTACTCTGCAATACCAAGAGTTAATGGCGGATGACATTGCCTCTCCACAATGCATCCGTCGAGGTTGTGAAGGACACATCTTCTCTGCATTCTTTTTTGTCTTTTTTTGCCAAGTTTAAGAGTCTAAAGTGTAAGAAATTCAGTAGTCTTGCCCCATTCACGTTAGAGAATATTTCTAACACCCTTCTACATTCAAATCTGGCAACATGGTGTTCAGCCAGTTATTGAAGCCATAACCAGCCTCTTGGAGTTACTGGCATATGCACTCGCCATCTTTCCTTATAATATGGCAATAGATATTTCCAGATATTTCAGAGATGGTACTGTACCTTTTTTTAGCAGTTTTTGTGGTTTTATTTAAACACAAACAAAACATGCACACAAGCATCTACTCATGTTCTTCGCTGTGTAGCCTGGCATTGGAACTGGTGACCCTGTTGGCCAGTTATGCTGCTCTTTCTACAATGGCCTTTCAGTTCGTGGAGGGAATGTTGTGAGCAATCTCAGCACAGTAAGATGTGTTGCATATCAGAAGCGCCTCCAGCTCCTTGATGCTGTGGACCAGGAACTTCCAGAAGCCGCCAGGCAGATGCGCTTCGTTTTCTTGTTGCTCCCATAACCAATGTTGGGAATTAGGGTCTGGCCCTTGAATGTTCTCTTTATCCTGTTGCGGGTTTCCAACAGTTTTGCTTAATTTTGACATATTGGTCTGACATTGCTTAATTTTGACATATTGGTCCTTCCTTCTCTTTCCTGATTCCTAAGGGATTCCTTTCAAATAGGACCTTTTTCTTCCTACACTCACTTCAGAACAGGAACAGTTTCTGCACACTGGCTCCTCTTCGTATAGCTCAGCCTTTCGATCTTGATCCAGTTCAGTAGGCCAGGGTCTCCAAAGCAAGTAAAAGAAACAGGGACTCTATTCTTCAATGGCCCAACAGTCAGTCAATGCGTACACTACAGAACAACTAAAACAATAGGATTCCATGTGCACTGGACACAAGCAGCAAGCAAAGGTACAAGACAAGGATATCTGCTAACAGTAAGTTAGCTGTGAACACCTCTATGTAACCCCAAGCTAAGGCATGTGAAAATGTATCTGGGGATGGATACATGGTATTCAGAACCCAGGGATTTGAATCTCCTACTCCGCATCTTGGAGAAATGATCTTTAAACTGAGGTCTTCACTATGGATAGAATGAATAAGAGTGTGAATAAGGCAACAAAGTTTCTACTTCATAAGGTCTTACTGTGGCCCCACACGTATCCTCTGGCTCCAGGAGAGAAACCCACAACCAACCAAAGCAAGAACTGTGCCAAAATCCGACTTGGTGCAGCAATGAGTTTTTATAGGAGCTACCAACGGGTGCATAGGTGAAGGGATTACTTGCAGGAGCAGGAACGACTCAAAAGAGCTGGTGTTTCACCAAAATGCAGCTCAGGGAATGAGTAATAAAACTGCAGCTTGAGTGTGCTCTGTGCGGCAGCGCCACACATGCTTGCCGGTCTTCCCTGCAGCTGGGTGCTCCGGCTCCTCCCCGGTGTCGGTTATCCTTTCATAAAGCTGGGGAGTGCCTCCCAGATTCTTTACAGTTTTCATTTTTCTAGACACTAAAGTCTGATGAGTCTGCCCATCCCGTCTGAGGGGACTATTTCAATTTGCAAGGAATTACCACATAGGTCATGGGGTCTCCTGCTACTTCAAGTTCTTTCACTAGAATAATATACCACTGAGGTTGGTTTTTTCTTCCCCCCATGACTCAGGTATGTAGATTTTAGTTCCCTATATCTAAATACTAAGTACTAAAAATACCCTTTTTGAAGAATAATAAGAAGCATTTATTTCATTCTCTGTCTCTGCAGGTACTCAATGCTTTTCTGACCCATTATCCTTCTACAATTTTTGGGTCCTCTGTTCTCAGCTGTTCATGACTCCTAATACTCTTACCTCCTAAGGTGTTATTGTAGTAAGGAGGCCGCTAGTTAGTTCTGGCTGCTTAGCCCTGAAATAATCACAAAGAAACCATATTATTTAAATCACTGCTTGGCCCATTAGCTCTAGCTTCTTCTTTAAAAAAAAAAAAAAGATTAATTTATTCTGTGTACAGCATTTTGCCTGCATATATGCCTGCAGGCCAGAAGAGGGCAGCAGATCTCATTACAGATGGTTGTGAGCCATCATGTGGTTGTCAGGAATTAAACTCAGGACCTTTAGAAGAGCAAGCAGTACTCTTCACCACTGAGTCATATCTCCAGTCCCTAGCTCTAGCTTCTTATCTAGCTCTTACATTTTAATTTAACCCATTTCTAGTAATCTGTGTATCGCCACATGGCTGTGGCTTACCAAGTAAAGTTCTGCCTGGTTCCTGCCAGGCTACATGGCTTCTCTCTAACTCCACCCTTCTTTCTCCCAGCATTCAGTTTAGTTTTCCCCACCTACCTAAGTTCTACCCTATCAGCAGGCCAAGCCAGTTTTCTTTATTTATTAATGGTAATCACAGCATACAGAGGGAAACCCCACATCACTTTATTTGGGTACATCCCTGTCTCATAACAAGATGTTGAAATCACAGGAACATGGTGTTTTCTTTTTTCCCATTGTACCTTAAATTCTCTCTAGAACTGTGCAGGAAAGAGGAGGGAAAGGAAGAGAGTGGGGTCTGAAGATAGAGACAGAAAACCCAACACAAATTCTATCTCTTTTATTAAACACAACACCTTCCTTCAAATATCAGAAGGAATGAGAAATGCCTTGATTTCTAATGTTCCCACCACACAACAACAATCAATACAGAAAGCTCCTGTGACCACTGAACGTGGGAAATTCCCCATCAGCAAACAAGCAGACAGTTACGCAACTGGATTGCTTCAATCCAGTTCTCACCTGTCTACATGAAAGCAATTACCACCTATCTACAGGAAGGCATTGTCAGAAATCAGAGGCTGCAGCTTCATCCAAAGACCTTCCCTCCCCACCGTGACTCCAGATGCCAGGAGCCAGTCCAAGTTGCTTCACCTGTTACTGACTGGCCAACAGGGAACTGGGGCTCCCACAAGCCACTCTGAATTGGGTTAATTTGTGTGTATGGCCCACAGAACTCTGCAAAACACTAACCCTTTCCAGTTTATTTCAGAGGACACAAAGGGAGAGATGAACAGAGTGAGGCACTGGAGAAGGGGCATGGAGGTTCTGTGTCTTCCCCAAACTTGCCACCTTCCAGAAAGCTCCATGTATTCAGCTACCTGGCAGGTCTCCTAAACCATCCTTTGGAGTTTTCATGGGAATTCCACTGTATTATCCCAAGTCCAAATAGACTGGAGAGAGCAACACCTGTCTGCACTGTTCCTTTCTGGACTCTCTGCAGAATTCCCTCCTCCTGGGTGTAAGGCAGTACTCTTTTACTCCTCTGGAATGAGGAAGGTTGCACGACTTATTGGGCACCAGGGAATTTCAAGTACAGATACACAAACAAAAAAGAAAGCTGTGTATGCTTGGCCACTAGTGAAATGCAGATCCAAACCACAGTGATATGACACTTCACAGTCACTGGATGCCCAAAAGAATAAAAGAGACTCGTGTAAAGGCATTTGCAAACTAGAGCCCTTGTTCCTCTCTGGAATTTAAAATCAGAGTCTTCCCTTTGGCAGGCAGTCTAACAGTTCCTCAAGATGCTAACTGTAGAGTAAGCAAGTCACGACCTGGGTACTCTGTTCTTGATAAACTAAAACATATGTTTTCATAACAACTTAGACTCTTATGTTCCCAGCAGCATTACTCATACCATTAAAAGGTAGAAAGAACCAAAATTGCTAAATAATACTCCACTGTGTAGACGTAGCATATCACCAACCCACTTAGTGAATGAACAAACAGAACGAGGCCCAGCTGTGCAATGGAATATTATTTGTCCCTGGCAAGAACATTGGCATAGAGTGGGCCCTGTATGGTGACTGTGTGACACTTTCTTGAGTGAGGGCATGAGGGACAATTGAGTGCTGTGTCCTCCTACTTCTTCCTCCCTCTGAATCTCCCACAAGCCATTGTAGAGAATGATGAGCCACCACAATGGGTTGGCAAGATGACTCAGTGGGTAAAAGCACTTCCCACACTAGCCTGACAAACTTGCATTTGATCCCTGGAACTTACAAAATTCTGAACGTGGCAGACTGCATCTGTAATCTCAGTGCTCCTACAGCAAGACAGGAAGTAGAGACAAGAGAACCAACCAAAAGCTGATGAGTCAGACAGCCTCACGTACGTAGAGTGGCGGAAACAAGAGAGACACTGCCCTAGCAAGGAGGGAGGAGGGAACCAACTCCCACCGGTACACCATGCACATGTACACACACAAACACACACACACATGAAAAAATAAAAGAGCCACCACACCAGCCCCATCTCCACACGTGACGAAGTCTTAAGCACTAAGTTCACAACCTAAGAGCTCAGATTTCTTCCCTGCATCTTCAGGCTTTGGGATGGGAGCAGAGAGCTAAATGCCATCTGAAAAGACAGAAGGAAGAGGGAAAGAGAATGTGGGCCTAAGAAGCTAATAGGGCACTGATACCTAATACCCACAATGCATAGGGAGAGAGGAGAGTTGGGGCCAAGACAAGTGATACCGCTTTGTAACTGCCTAAGTGCTGATGACCAGAAAATTTGAACTAAGCTGAATGATTCCACAATAAATTCCTGCTCTCCATCCCACAGCTGGGTTCTGAATGCTTCTTGACAATCATCCTCCTAATCAGCACACGATTTCCTTTCCATCCCCTCTGCAGCTGTGGTAAACCTCCCCACCTCCACCCTACCCTCCTGTCTCTTCATAGCAGACGGCATCTCTGGAGTAAGGGACACACCACAGGCTGCAACCACCATCAGGGTCCTTTCTTCCGCTCTGACTTGAAGGTCCCTAAGAATCACCCACCCTTCCTATTCAAATCCTGGCACCATGTCTGTCACCTGGTCAGCCTTACTAAAGCACGAACTCTCTTTGGGGCTAGAGAGATGGCTCACTGTATAAAAAGGTTTCTGTGTCCATGTAAGGACATGGGTTCAGATTCCCAGCACTTACATAAAAGCCGGGTGTGGTCACATGTACATGTAACTTCAGTGCTTGGTAAGGAGAGAGAGTCTGGGGACTGTAGAAACAGTGAACTCCAAGTTCAATGACAGACGCAGTGTGTTAAGATGAAGAACAATAGAAAGAAGACGCCTAACAGCAACCCCTGTCCCTACACATGTGCCCAGCATGAGTGCACCTGCACATGGGTGAGCATGCGAGCATGCACACACATACATACATACACACACACATGCACACACACACATGCACACACATACATACATACATACATACACACACACACACACACACACACACACACACATACACACCTCCTTTTCACTGTTACTGAAATAGGCTAAGAGTACCTATCTCATAAGACAGTTAAAAGGACACCATCTCTGTCATCTGTATTGTAGGTTTGAAATATTTCACAATGAAAATTTGAGGCAGGAAAGACACATCCAAAGCTACTGGTTCTGAACTAACAGTTATGTCCTAAGTTGCTACAGCACAAAGCACTGGAGATTGCACAGTAAGCAGATATGGTGCCTACCTTCCTAGAGTTTGAGGCCTCGTTGGTGTGACCACAAAACAACATGTGAACTTAAAGTAGATATTTAATTGTGCATGGAAGGAGAGGCTATGAAAAAAATGACAGAAGGGTACAACAAATGGGACCTAAGAGTGGGAACACTTTCCTGAAAAAGGTGACAATTGAGGTGGCACCTAGAGTCAGTCAGAGGTTAGAGCATCAGGGGAATGGTGAGTCATTAGCCTTCAGAGGAAGTGTGAGTCAGGACTTGAACATCTGGAATGCACAAAGCCAGAGGAAATCAGCAGGGACTGGTCATCCGGAAGCTGTGATGGGGAGATGTGGTCCCAGGGATGCAGCGGGAGGCAGTTATAGCCGCTCCCAGGAGAGGCTGGGGGAATGGAAAGGCTATTGAAGCCAAGAGAACTGCATAGGACAGGAGAGACAAGATAAGAAGCTGACCTACGATGGTAACTAGAGGTCACAGCTCCACTTCACCCTGTGGAAGAGAGAGAGAGCCACGGGTTTCCAGAACAGCCAGGGGCCCACGACCAGGACTCAACCAGGGAGATCCAAGCAGGAAGAGCTCTTCCATAAAGCATCATGGGGTGTCTAGCCTTTCACCCCAGAGCCTCTCCCACATCCACGCCCCTTCAAAATGCATTGGCATCTAGTGACTGAGCCACGCCATCCACGCATTGCATTTGTGTTCTGTTCATTTCTTTCAGTGCTGTCTCGAACTTCCCATCCATCGTTCGGCCATCATCCCCTCTGATGTGGACCCGTCATATTCACTTGTTTATTTTTATTTATTTATTTTTCCCTGTGCTGCCCAAGGCCGTCTCAAAGTCTCCTGAGTTTGAGTGAGTGTCCCCCTTTAGCCTCCCAGGTGACTGCAATCATAGACCCCTGCCACCCCACCCTGTTTGATTAGTGCCACTTCACTGAAAAGGCTTTGCCTACAGCCTTCTTGTGGCTGATTCCTTTTGGGCCCTTTCCTACTTGGCCTCTCTGTTTCTCGAAACATGCTGGCCACACTGGTCACCCTGAGAAGGTTTCACTGATTCCATACACCAGTTTTCCTGTGTTTCCCTCACCTTCCCTTTCCCCAATCCCGGTATGGGCTTCTCTTCCAGTGCCCATACCTGGTATTCCTACAACCCTCTAGGACGGTGTTTCTCAACCTCTGGGTGGCAACCCATTTAGGATGGAATATTCCCTCCACTGGGATCACATATCAGATCTCCTGCATATCAGACATGACCATTAATAGCAGTAGCAAAATTACAGTTATAAGTAGCAACAAAATAATTTTATGGTTAGAGTCACCACATGAGGAACTGTATTAAAGGGTCACAGAATTAGGAAGGTTGAGAACCAGTGCTCTTTTTTTTCTCTCCCATGCCTGCTCTTAACTAGTCTCATCCATTCCTATGCTTTCTGTTTCCTTCCCTCCGACAGACTCTACACCAGAGTATTCAAAATAAGTTTGTGGTTATTACAAACTGAATTGTGCTCCCCAAAAGACCTGTGGGAGTCATTACCTCCCACACCTGTGATTGGCATCTTATTTGGAATATTTGGATATGATCAGTTTGTCATTCTGAATTAGAGAAGGCTTATATGTCCAGGGGCTGCTGTGCTTGTAAGAACAGACATATCTGGCAGGCTGTGACCCTCCTGGGTAATGAGAGCAGAGATTAGATTGCTATGTGCACAGCTAAGGAACCTCAGAGACTGCTGGCTACCTCAGAAGCTAAGCGAAAATCATGGAACAGTGCCCAGCATCTCCAGAGGGAGCAGAGCCCGGCTGACTCAGTGGCACCAGAATTTCAGGTACTCAGACGCTGAGGAAATGGGTTTATGTCGTTCTGAGAAACTGAAGTTCATCGTCTTTGTTTCAGCCTCTCTGAAGAGAACATTCTACATCACTACCATCCAGTCTGACAGCCTCGGGGCCCACATGACCACCGAGTGGAACTTATGTGAAGAAGAATTGCATTTCAGGTTTTATATCCTTTTAATTAACTTAAGTTTAAATAGCAACCCGAGACTGGTGGCCTACCATATTGGACAGCCTACAAGGGCCTGCTGGGTGGGTCCTCTGGGAGATCTTACTCACAGCTCAAAACTGGAGTATTCACACTAGATGGCCTCCCCTCAAACCTCCCCATTGTGTTTCAAGGAAGATGTCTATTCTACCAAGTGCAGTTCAGAATTATGGGCCTCCTCCTTCCCTTCCACCTGCAGCACCTGGCCAGGTCCCCTTCCTTGTGTGTCTACCATTTTCTGTGCCATGAAGCTCTTTCTGAGCTGGCCTTGGCTCCTTCCTCCTGACTCCCACACATACCCCACTTGCTCTCTGCACCCGTTCTGCCCCTCACTCCACACCTCATCCTAGCTGAACTCTAGTTACCCCTCAGTGTTCACAAGGGATTCCATGAAGGTAACAAAACCCCTTATGTCAAACTGTGTACCATTTGTAAATAACCTAGATACACCCTTCTGTGCACTTTAAGTCATCTCTAGATTTCTCATGGTACCTAAGTAACACTAAATACTATATAAGTAGCCCTGTGATACTATGCTGGTTAGAGGGGAAGAACGAGTTACAACTAGGTCTGGGTGGGCTCCATGTAGACACAACTTGTTCTAATGTTCTTCATCTGTTGTCGGTGGACTCTGAAAATACAGAATGCAGAACTCACAGAGGCAAAGAGTCAGCTACACTTATAGTTCCCCTAACTGAATCCTTAAAATAGTATAACCTCCTTTGGATACGCTTAGGCTGCCTGAAGTGTCTGCCTGCTGGGGGCTGAAGCGGAAATAAAGCTGTCTATCTTCTCTGTCTCACCATGACGTTTTGAGTCAACAGTTCACAGCTTGGTATATACTCAGTACCCAGTAATTATCTCATGAATGAATGAATGAATGAATGATCATAATCAAAACAAAAACGATATGGATTGCTAACAATGGTAACTCACACTGCCGGTTAAGGTAATCGTTAACATTGATGCTAACTATGGATAAATACTACAAAGATAACAAAATTATAATAAATGAAAATTTTGCTGGGGTAACACCCAAGTGCTACTAATTACAGTTATTTATGTGAAGTCTTACTTTAATGCCTAATTACCATGTGGTGCAAGTGAGGATTATGTATATCATTAAATGTGGTCGATTCACTCTGTTGAGTTTTTTTCATTATAATAGTGAATTACACATATGTAAACTCTGGTTGGTGTCTGCTGTTTGTTCCTGACCTTGAAAAAACTTACATTCCTAAACTTGCCTTCCTTCACACCTTAGTAATTTTGATTTTCTTGTCCCCTTTTGTGACCTAGACCAACAGGAAGGGGTTGATCAGAAAGATTAAGTTAATTTGGTCAAATTCTCAGCGGTGGTAAATGATGACTTTTGAATGAGCTCCTTTGGTCCAAGAACTGACGCTTCTCCCTAGACTTGGTTTATTCCTAATGATGCAAGTTCATCGAGAAAGCAGGTATAGAGGCCTCTGGGAGTTAAGAGGTGTTAAGTTTGAAAGTATCAGAAAAGAAAGGAAGGAAGGGACAAGCAGTGCTGTAGAGTGTCTTCCAAAAGCAGGTTACCCATTATAGCCCGGACTCTTGACTCCTCTTCTCCCTTTCCCTCCTTCTCTCCTTCCCCCTCTCATCCCTCCCATGCTAGCGAGTCCAGTTTTGGCACTCAGTCATCTCCCGGTACTAGAATTTTGAGTGAAGCTGCCTCCGACCCTTCAGACCAAACTAGCCCATCTGCCAACCAAATACCACACGTGACCTCAGTCAACCCTGCACGGCATAGAAGCACTGAGCAGCTGAGCCTGACCTGAATTCCTCGCCCACAAAATCATGAGGCATAAAAATGGCTGCTGCTGTAAGCCTGGAATTTGAAAACTAGATAGCCAGCAATAGACCACATGCCACAAGTTCATTTTCTGCAGGCTCTCACTTAGGAGTGCCAAACAAAGAGCCAAGGGCCAATCTAATAAACTAGAGTAATTAACAACACAGCTCCCTTCTCTTTCATACGGCAATCCCCACACAGAGACAATGACAACAATTTTGAATGTCAAGCAAATAGCCTATCTGTGGACCTATCTGAAATGTCAGCCATAAAATAATTTCCCCTTTGCAATTTCTAAGCCCTGACAGAAAAGAGCTGTCTGTGAGAACCCAGCCAGAAAACCCTTGGATAGACATCCCGTTGATAATTTTCCCATTTCCATTTTTGACACACAGAGCCTTTCACTATTCAAGCCAACTTTGAAAGGAAACAAGATAATATCCGTTTCCTGCGTTGTCCTTCCCTGCATCTAAGAGCAACCAGATACACAGGTTCATTTCCCAGGAGGTTGGTGTCATTCAAGCTCACCTTCTGGTGAGCCTAAGACAAAATGGCATTTTCTATAGCTCCATCTAGCAGTGCAGGCCAGGAATGCAAAGTAGCTAAGGAGAGATGGAGAGGAGATTCCTGTAACCCCAGTAGACCAGTTACCCAAATGCTGCAGCTGTCTGCAGAGGCACCCGCAGTATTTCTGACAGGGCAAATCACGCTGATGATGTAAGACTCTTTTCTTAAACAGTGAAATGTGAGAAGGGGAAAACACAGGGCTGTTGGAAGATGGTTTTCCTTGTTTGGGGAACCGTATTCCCAAATGAGTAGGCTAGCCACAGGTCTGGGTTTCCTCGGCTCTTTGAAAATCCACATTCCTGTCGAGTTCTTCATGAAACCCTGCAGTTGGCTCCCTGGACTCTTGGCTACCTCACCAGTCTGCCATGCAAGTCACTGCGCAGGGAAAATGACTCAGGGCTCTAAAGAAAATCTAATTCATTGAACTAGACCTTGGAAAAGAACCTAAATGAGTCATTGTATCCTTCCCCCTGCCTCTGGGCAGCACCACACCTAGAGCATTTGAGCCAAAGGAAAGGTAATCACATTTTTTAATAAAGCAGTCAGAGAGGAATCATGAACAATATTACTAAATCTCTCTTCTATATATAACAATGTCCAAAAGAATCAACAAAGACGTTACAGAGTTGGACCCAACACACTGAAGACAGAGCCAGGAATCTGGCTCACAGAGTGCTTTTGTGTGAGGTTTTTAAAAGGTGGCCCTTGGAGGCAATAGAGCTAGGGAAACCCATTCCCTAAGGAAAGCAGCTGCCAGGAGCCAGGGTATGGCTTGTGAAAGGGCAGATGGGTCGGTGGATCCTCTCATTCTGTCTCCCCCACCCCACCTTTTGTGCAGAGGACAAATTGGCAGACCACATGCAGAGACTTAGGGAGAGGGTGATAAAATGGTTCATGAAACTTCCCCCTCACTTGGTTTCTGTTTTGTTTTTTAATCGATTATCTCCCTTTCTTTGTCCCTGTTGTTTGTTACTGCTGACACTAACTAGGTAACACTGATTTTTTTTTTTAAATTTTAATCTGCCACCCTTCCTTCACTAATAAACCTATAGTCGACAGGTGATTTCTCATTATCCCTCTAGATACCTGGCAGGCGCTCAGTAACCATTCACTGGCAGAGTGGACGGCTTTTGGAGAGAATAAACACAGCCCTAGACCACCGACACCTAATGTTTTCCTCCGTTTAAAATGAGAATACTGTGACCTCACCTCCCATGAGGGAAAGCAACAGACCAGAATCCCAGGTTAATAAAAAGAAATTCTGAAAGCATGGGGTTCCTGGGTATGGGAGCAGAGCCCCAGGCTGGGGCCATCACTCTGCCCTTGCTTCCCGTCTGGATATCATCACTAAGTGAAGAGCAGGAGAGACTGGCCACGGAGAAGAGAAGCATTTATAAGAGAGGGACAGAGCCCAAACCGTGGCAGGTGACAAAGTATGCCATGCACAGAGAGCCTGGGTGTGAGTTTATTTGGGAAGAGGATATTGGGAGGAAAGGGAGAGACACAGAGACAGAAGGAGGGAGGGAGGGAGGGAGGGAGGGAGGGAGGGAGGGAGGGAGGGAGGGAGGGAGGGAGGGAGGGAGGGAGGGAGGGAGGGAGGGAGGGAGGGAGACCGAGATGAGCCTGCTTCAGAGGGGAGCCAGCGATTGGGGGTGGGCGGAGCTTCTCTTAAAGGGTCCTTTGCACCTGCTTACAGTGAGTGCCCTGCGCCATGCGGAGGGGCAGAGCCAAGGTCTGCCTGGGTACTAACAGCGTTCTTTCTTGTTTCTAAGAGAACTCTTACTCTCAACAAAAAAGGCTGCCACTCTTTCTTCTTAGGGAGAAGATTGGGTCCCCAGACAGTCATTAGAGTCACCAAAGACTCAATGTCCAGGCTTGGTTAATCCTGGTAGCTGTGCCTTGACCTGTGGCATGGTCTCTCCCATCTCTGCCATCTTCATGTGGCTTCTCTCTGTCTGTCACTATGTCTCAAATCTCTCTCTCCTGTTCCTGGGCCTAAGGACACAAATCATTAGGTTTTAGGGGTGGCCCTAAACCCAGGACGATCTCTTGTAGAGATCTTTAATTAAATCCATAAAAGTTTTATTCAAATAAAGTCACATTCACAGGCAGGTGTCAGGACATACAGGACATAGATGTACTTTGTGGAGACATAATTCAATGCATTCTACTATGATAAGTATTTGCTGTTCGCACTGATTTGTGACCTGTGTACGTAGAAGCATGTTTGGCTCATCAGCCAACAAGTGATTTGATAAGAAGGTGTAATGACAGCAATCTAGTACAGATAAGGCAAGGATGAGCGGTACCCAGGAATGAACCTGCTGCGCATTTATTATCTCCAGACAGAAGCAATCCCTCTTGGAAAGAGGAGGGAAACTCATAAGAGTCAGCAAAGTAACAGAGCTTATGAGTCTCACTAAAGAGACAGGATTCAGAAGTTCCACCCCCAAGATTTTACATTTATTGGGACAATTGTCTAGGGAGGGAAGAATCTTCAGTGAGAACCTGTAAGTTGAACAGGGAACCCCAAATCACCCATGTCAAAGTGGGACCTCAGCTGGGGACCTTCTACCACAAAGATGGACATTCTTAGAGAGCTTGTGGCATTCACTTTGAAAGGACAGCGTGCCAATCATGCCCAACAATGACTATCATTTCATTTCCCACTGTACTCCCCTACCACCCTCTATGTCTGCAGTCACAACACTCCAGGGACAGGAGAGGGGAATGGTGGTAAAGACTTGAGAAGCTCCATCTTCCTGGCAGATGCTCTGGCCTCAATCCATGTGCATCCCTGTAGGTCCGGGCAGGGTGGAGCTCCTGATATCCACAGGAACAGCTTCAATGACATCCTTTCACGTTGACTTTTCCTTGGTCAGTATCTCATGCTTTCCAGTCATTCACTTCTACTTCAGAATTAGCTCCCAAATATGTCTTATGAGACCTTGATGTTTATGGAAACCTGAAAGAAAGTAAAGTCCCTATAGGGAGTCACAACTCTATGAGGACATGACATTTTCTGAGTTTGAGAGAACAAGGTTGGGGATGAAAACAGATATGATGAAGATAGTGATAACAGAGCATGGGAGTATGTGGAGGGGTGCTCCCTGGTGAAAACCCTGTGTGTTTCCTTCCTTCATTCATGATGGGTCTCCATGCCATCTTTTAGGAGTCTCTCTGAATCATCATAAGTTATCTAGATGACGGCCCAGAACCTCCACAATAGTCATTTAAAAAAAAAGAGTCTTAAATAAAAGCAAGAGGTGTCAGCGGCTGTGGTCTTTCATTGCACTGGAATCTTGCAGAGGAGCACAGGAATCTTGCGGAGGAGCACTGGAATCTTGCGGAGGAGCACTGGAATCTTGCGGAGGAGCACTGGAATCTTGTGGAGGAGCACTGGAGTCTTGCAGAGGAGCACTGGAATCTTGCAGAGGAGCACTGGAATCTTACAGAGGAGCACTGGAATCTTACAGAGGAGCACTAGAATCTTGCAGAGGAGCACTGGAGTCTTGCGGAGGAGCACTGGAATCTTGCGAAGGAGCACTGGAATCTTGTGGAGGAGCACTGGAATCTTGTGGAGGAGCACTGGAATCTTGCAGAGGAGCACTGGAATCTTGTGGAGGAGCACTGGAATCTTGCGGAGGAGCACTGTAGAAGTCTTGCTGGTGCCTCACCTGTCAAAGCCACCCTGGAATCACATGTGATGAGTGTAACCATCCATCTCGTCTTTGGCCATTCTCACCTCATCTTCTTTTCTCCAGCTGTCACCTGAATTTCACTCACATAACCATAGATACAAAATTGTGTGGCAAATTCCTTTTTTAAAAAAATATTTATGTATTATGTATACAATGTTCTTTCTGTGTGTATGCCTGAAGGCCAGAAGAGGGCACCAGACCTCATTACAGATGGTTGTGAGCCACCATGTGGTTGCTGGGAATTGAACTCAGGACCTTTGGAAGAGCGGGCAATGCTCTTAACCGCTGAGCCATCTCTCCAGCCCGGCAAATTCCTTTTTGTAGCTGTGGAAGGACAATTACAGCCACAAACAATGAAGTTTCTTTTTACCACAGCCTTTTAGAGATCAGCCGCACTCAAGTGTCTCGGTGGCGTGCCAGCTACTGCCATGCAGTTGTCATGTGGGATTTTATATAAAACATGTAAAATGAGGAATAAGATTTAGACACTGAAAATGCAGCTCTTAGTTGCTATCTGAGCCCAGACAAAGAAAAAAAAGGCATCAGAGGCTTATTTTTTTTCCTGATTAGACAATACTAACAGTTGTTTGATGACAAATCTTCACAAATGTATTTAAGGTTAACAAAGGTCTGAAAGGATATAATCCATCACAAGGGAAGCACAGTAGCTGGTGGCTCCATGGTGACCAAAGTGTGCAGTTAGGACTCCTTACTCCCTCATACCTTGGTGGGGCAAGAACTAGAGAGCAGGCAGAAATAGGATTGAGCTTCGAAGCCTCAAGACACGTTCTATTGGCCCACTTCCTGCACCGAGGCTCTACCTCATAAAAGTGTCTCAGCTTTCCAAACCACACCCTAAACTGCGAGTCAAGTATTCACGGACCTATTAGGAATGGTTCACATTCAAACCACAGGAGTTAGAGAAGTCTTGTTACCCTTTCGTAGGGTAGCATTGGTGTTGTGAGAACACTGGAGAGGGCAAGCTAACATCTGGTGAGTCACACAGTTGCTAGTCCGTTGCTGTGCAGTAATCCTTCTGTTCACTGGGAATATGTCTTGCTCTGATTGTTTTAATAAGGATGCTGATTGGTCACTAGCTGAAGTGATAAGATTTGGTGGGAGAGCCAAACTGAGAATGCTGGAAGAGGGGTGGAATCAGAGGAGACACAGCTGCTGAGGAAACAGGATGTGTAGAAAGTTACCTTACTGTTAGTATAATTGCAATCTGGAACGAGTTTTACTGGACTGCAATCAGTCTTTCATCAGATCAATATTCTTTCTAGAGGATCTGAACAAGAATTTGTTTCCTTCCCTTTTTAGTTTTGTCTTTTGTTTGTAGTGTCTACTTGCATCTCTCTCCCTGTGGTCCTTCTCTCCATCAACAAAACAAACACATCTTCCCAATATGGTGTCTCTCATTATGTGTTCCTCTCATATAAGAGCCTTGTGACCATAACCAAAACTACACCCACCTCATGAAACTAAAAAAAAAAAGATAAAAATTACACTTATTTAATTTCTCTTTGTGTGTATATGTGTGCATAGTCACACATGACACAGCACACATGTGGAGGTCAGAGGAAGATTTACATGATTGGTTCTTTCTATTTCTCCATACAGGTCCTAAGATCAAACTCAGTTCATCAGGCTTCAAAGTAGGTTCCTTTACCATCTAAATCCTCTTGTGATGAGAGCACTAATCACATCTGCAAAACTCCTTAGCCCAAAAGACTGGCCATGGGCTCCAGGGACTTTACACTTCTGTGGGCCTCTCGCTAGGAGGAAACTATTTAGTCAGTCTGGCATACCCTAGTTCACATTCTAAATGATCACAAGCTGATGAATTCTGGAGAGTTAGGAGAAAGTACAAAATACCTCTGTCTGATAGTTGCAGGGTATGTAAAAGAACCACATATAAGAGAAAAAAAAAACTTCTGGGCAGTGGTGACACATGCCTTTAATCCCAGCACTCAAGAGGCAGATGCAGGTGGATCTCTGTGAGTTCAAGGCCAGCCTAGTCTACAGAGAGAGTTCCATGACAGCCAAAGCTATTACACAAAGAAACACTGTCTCAAAAAATTAATTAATTAATAATAATAATAATGAGGACAAAAATTCAAGCAGTAGAGTGGTGCAGGTGTATCATAAAACCAAGGATGGATTTGGAGACCTGAGTGCACAGACAAGGGGTAGGTCTCCTTTTAACAAAGAAAATAACTTCGGCATCTCCTCTCTACCGTGCTCCAAAAAGTGCTGAATCAAGTATGACAAAGAATTTTTTCAGTCATAGCTAAGTGCTTAGGAAGTAATGGGAAATTCCAGGGCTAAAAAATAAAACCAGAACCTAAAAGTCACGGGATTAAACACGAGCTGAGCTGGAAGTCCTCTCAGGGAGTGGGAGAGGACGCAAGGCTTGGGAGCCAAAGGATTTTCTTGATTATCTACACGTGGAGAAGACAAGAAGACTTGGGTCTGTCCCAGGTAGAGAATTTTACACAACTCTGGAATAGTCCAGGAAAAAAAAATGTATCCATTGTCTCAGAAAAATTTTAAAAACTTAACTGTATAATTTGGACTTACGAAAGAGTAGTAAGAGCTTCCATAATGAATTTTAATTGGGCTTGTCCTCGCTGCAGCTTAACGTATAAATTTTGCATGATTTTTATGACCCCAGTAACTCAGAGCCAAAAAAGCAATTAATATAACAAATTGAGTCCCTCTTCTCCAAAGAGATTCTTCTTGGACTGCTATTTTCTCTGCCAAAATTAAGATATTGTTCTTCAGAAGGAAAGAATGGAAACAACATAAAATAATAAATTTCAAGAGTATTATATAAGCATCTTACAACATAGTAGATATAATTGGCTATGAATACAAAATATTAGATTTCAGAAAGCCAAATATATAATAATTTGCTTTGAATTCCAAACAACTTTCCTTGAAAGTATAATATTTACAAATATTAGTTATAAATCTTAGATGAGAAATTGAATATCTTACTTGGTTCAAAGAAAAGTGATTAGACAGAGGAAAAGAGAGAGACAATCACAGGCTCCAGGTTGAATTAAACCCTAGGCAAGGAATACACGGAGAGATAGATACCACCAGGGCCACCAGCCCACAGACAGAACTAAAGGAGTTTGCAGTAAGAATTTTTTATTCTTGCCGCAGGGATGTCCCCAGCTAGGACCCTGGGCAGTAGAGAAGAGGGTGCCTGAACTGGCCTAGTCCCATAGTCAGATTAATGACTATCTTGAATATCACCATAGAACCTTCATCCGGCAACAGATGGAGATATAGACAGAGACCCACATGGGAGCACTGGACTGAGCTCCCAAGGTCCAGTCAAAGAGCAGAAGGAGGTAGAAGATGAGCAAAGAAGTCAGGACCATGAGGGGTTGGTCCACCCTCTGAGACAGTGTGCCTGAACTAATGGGAGCTCACCAAATCCAGCTTGACTGGGACTGAACGAGCATGGGATCAAACTGGACCCTCTGAATGTGGCTCACAATTGAGGCAGACTGAGAAGCCAATGATAATGGCACTGGGATTTGTCTCTACTGCATATACTGGCTTTTTGGGATCCTAGTCTATTTGGATGCTCACTTTCCTAAGCCTGGATGGAGAGGGGAGGGTCATGGACTTCCCACAGGGCAGGGTACCCTGTCCTCTCTTAGGACTGGAGGGGGAGGGCAAGGGGGGAGCAGGAGGGAAGTGGGAGGAGGAGAGGAAGTGGAAATCTTGATTGGTATTATTTATAAACTAATAAAAAAATCAGGAAAAAAGAAATTAGGCATGGAAATAAATTAGTCAAGTATTTTCTTTATATCCTTCTGTTGGTAAAGTAGAAGTGTTCATCAAAAAAACCACAAAATTACTAAAAGAGCCAATATTTTCTAGGCTTCTTTATCACAATTTTGGATTCATCAAAGGCTATCTATGTGAAAACAATTGACCACAAGAAAACTTTAACTTTTCCTATCAGAATTGAACATTGAAAAGGCTAGTTACTTTACAATGTACAATAACAATGCAACTTTGAGATTCTTTACCTACTCTAACAAAACAATAAAAATATGCTACAAGTGCGAGAGAGAGAGAGAGAGAGAGAGAGAGAGAGAGAGAGAGAGAGGGAGGGAGGGAGGGAGGGAGGGAGAGAGAGAGAGAGAGAGAGAGAGAGAAAGAGAGAGAGAGAGAGAGGGTCCACTATGGAATTCAATTCAAGGCTCAGTTACTTTCAAAGCCCATGCCTTTAATCTGAGGTTAGAGGAGAACAAGGAAAGCTTGATGATTCCAGGTGTTGGGTGTGGGCAGCTGTCAGCCTCCTCCTGGATAGGCTTAGTGCCTACTCCCACCACCTGCACCTAGGCGGCCTTCTCTTGGAAAGGAAAGATATCTCAAGGACTACCTAGGAAGGAGGCAACCGCAGAGGTGAGGAGGACTGATGGGAACATGCAGGTGGCTGAGAACCAGGAAACACAGCATCACCTTGAGGGGCGAGGTTGCTTTTCGGGGTGAAAACGGAGCATGATGGTAACAGGGATTGTTTCCACTAAGGAAAGACTCCTGTGACTAATTAGGGAAGTCAGATTGTCCTTCTGTACGTCTGAGTAACGATAATAAATTCTCAATCCTCCAGGCAGTGAGGGGGAGATTTAACCAAAATGCACTATAATCACATATGAAATTCTGTATGAATTACAAAATAAATCTAGAGCCTTGGTCTGCATTGGAAGAAATATTATATGAAGCTGACCATCTTGACGGCATAGGATAGAGTCCCAGAACAATGCCCAACCTACTGGTTCTCCGCCAGGGGTGGTGTGGTTACCCAGGACACATTTGACCTCATCAGGCAACTATCTTACTTCTTACAACTAGACGAATACTACTGACCCTAGCTGGTGGAAGCCAGGCATGCTGCTGAACATGCCAGAGTGCACAGGACAAACCATCCTCAGTAAAGAATGATGTGGCCTCCAACGTCTAGAGAGCTATGGTTGAGCGATCACAGGCAAATTCAAAGTCCTTTCTAGCCACTCATTTTCCCAGAGAAATAACTTCCTCTTAGCAAGTTCACCTCAGTTTGAAATTTCCAAGGTCATTGTCCTACTGACTATATTTTGGAGGCAGAAATAGTCTGATCCCAGAATCTGTGCTTCTTAAGCAGGCTGTCCTGTGCCACACAGTCATTCAAAACAAAGACATTGTACTTTTGGGTATATGAACCCCACACAAGAGGTTCTGGGAAGCTCTCATGAGAATTTCCCTTGCCCCCAAACTCTCCTACAAACCATTCCCAGGACCAAGACTCTGTTACCAACCCCTTTCCTTCCCCTGGGCAGCATTCTATGGAAAGACAGGTAGGTACTCCATTCTGGTTTTGGAAGATGGTTCTACAGCATAGCCTGCCATGGTAGTGTGCTTTGTTGAAGTTTGACAAAGAATTTGACCTCTGTATACCTCATCGTACTTGTCTGTAAGATTCATGGGTCGCTGGGTGTGTTACAGGTTGTCGTAAATTCTCCAAGCTTTTATGCAAAGACCTGAGAATGTGACTGTCACGTACAATGTGTAGTTGCCAATTGTGTTTTCAAGCATCCATGGGAAAATCTGAATGGACCCTTTAAAAAGCCTGGCAGAAACCCAGCTTCAGAAAAAATTAGCAGTAGAAGAAGTGCAGCTTCTGCAGTTTCTTTTCAAATGAGACAACCATTCGAAACGGAGCAAGCATTAATAAGAAGTTGAGTTAAATGTGTGAGTAACTATTAACTTAGTTGCCAAGGAAATGATCCAGGTCGGAAAAAAAATAGACTGCTACGGAAGTCCATGCAGAGTCAGGAAGCCGCCCATAGGACTCTGTTCTTCCTCCCGGCCACAAGAAGACAAGAAAGCAAAAGGCCTTAGGGTGTTCAAAACCCAAACCTTGTGGTTCAGAGAGAAAGTCTCACATATGAGCCCCACGAAGTTCGGGATGGCCCATTAGCCCATAAGTCGGTTACTTTTCACATTTCTGTGAGAATATCCGACAAAATCAACTGGAGAAGTGTCCTCTGGCTCACAGCTTGAGAAAGGATGCAGTCCATCAGAGTAGGAAGGCATGGCAGGAAAAACCTAAGACCACAGGACACCCTACATCTACAGCCAGGAAGTAGAGACTTCAGGCATACACACAGACAGAATATTGTATACATAATAAATAAATATTTAAAAAAAAGATGGTTGCGAGCCATCATATGGTTGTTGGGAATTGAATTCAGGATCTCAGGAAGAGCAGCCAGTGCTTTTAACCTCCGAGCCATCTCTCTAACTCCACACACAAATATTAAGCCAAAGAAAGGTACTGTGTGAGATGATTTTCTCCTTGCTGCACAAACATGCCTGAGAGGGTCAATTGAAGGGAGGAAGGATTTATTTAGGTTTCAGAAGTCTAAGTACATAATTGTGGGGAAGGCACAGTAGAGTTCGTGGTGATGGAAGCATGTGACCCTGTGACCGCACATGACAGCTGAAGACAGGAAGCAAAGAACACAGACCACAACAGTTTAACATTCCAAGCCCCACCCTAAAGGGCCTACGTTTTCTCGTTGGAACCCATTTGAAGGGTTTCACAACCTCTCCAAACTGAGCCTCTAGCTAAGAACCAGGTGTTCAGATACATGAGCCTGTGAGGGACATTTCACATCCAGACATAGCACCTGAATATTTCTCCTGTTTCTTTTTTTTTAGGAGAAATAAAAGCATAAGATGAGCCATGAAGAGGCCTATAGAGTGTCTAGAGAGTAATATTTTGAAAAAATTGATTTCTTATCACATTCTTGATTTGGTGTAGATTTTTCTATTATGATAAAATATAGGTAGTATATAATTTATAATTTTATAGTGATTTAAGTCATTAATACACTCATAACATTGAATGACCATCGTCTAAGTCCAGAGCCTGTTCAGAAGAATTCACACTAGCAGTCAGTGCTCCACTCTCAGCCCCTAGCCTGCAATCAGTGACCTGTTTTCTGTCTCAGTGGACTTACCTGTTCTGGACACTTCCGTATGGTCTTAATGGTGCTTCTTTTATTTAGCATATGTTTCAGGTTCCAGACTGTATTTGAAAGTCATTCCTTTTTGTAGCAAATTTAATATTCTGGTAGACAGATACATCACATTTGATTTGAGTTATTAGAAGCTATTACCAGACTCACAATGAGAGACAATGGTGGTTTGCCTGCGGCAAGAGAGTGGGCAGACAGATTTAAAAGTCAGGCTTGGTAAGTGGTTGGCTACCATGAAGAGAGGAAGGTGGCAGGCTGGCACCAAGGTAACTATATTGCTTCTAGCACTTTGCTCTGGGTTTTGAACTAGAACAGTAGAATCTGTCGTAACTTCTTTGTAAGGAGGGAGTTTGTAATGGGGAGTGAAGGGTCTACAAGACTCAGAAGAGCACAGTGGGATCCAGGCTTCAGAATGGCCTCCCTGGAGGAAGCAGCAGCAAGGCTCCAGTGAAGCGCTGGCTCTGTCATGTCTGCCCTGAAGAACACAGAAGTGACTCTCTCCAGCTCTTCAACTCCCTTTACATAGAACCAAGTTTCAAGTGGGTGCATCTGATCAGCAAGCTCTGCCACAGGTCTGAGTCCTGGCAGTGACTGGGGGCTGGGAAATGCGGTTGACTTTGTTTGTGCTTTCACTTCTATAATGGGGGAAAGTCAGTTTTAGAGATAGTGTCTCAGAGATTTGTGACTGCTTTAAAGGGTACATACCTATGACAAAGGACTTATACTTCACCCAAAATAAACCTGAAAAAGAAGGAACATAGTTGAAGGATTTATATAACCTGGATTTCAACACTTAATAGAAAGCTCCAGTCCTCAAGGGAATGGAAGTAACAAAGGACAGTCGAGGTAAATGAAGATAAAGGAGCCCAGCAATAGAACCACAGACACAAGCAATTAATGCTCAAGAAAGGTAGCGAGAACTCTGAGAGAAAGAAGGTAGGCCCTTCAGCAGAGGCTGCTGGACCAACTGAGTGAGCATCATAAAGATAAAAGATCTTCACTCTTACCTCATAACACAAATGCATTATAAAAACTAAGCCTGTAAGAGAGAGAGAGAGAGAGAGAGAGAGAGAGAGAGAGAGAGAGAGAGAGAGAGATCATTGTGAGCTTGAAGCAAACAAAAACTCTTAGGGGACATACACACACAACCACACATGCGCGCGCACACACACACACACACACACACACAACCACTAACCACCAAAGAAATTAATTGAAAAAAAAATGAACTCATCGAAGCTGAAGGCTCCTCCTTTTCAAAAATACTGTTGAGACAATAAAAAAGCAAGCCACCCAAGAGTAGAAATTTATACACATACGTTTCTGTCAGTGGGCTTGTATTAAGAACATATAAAATGTTTATAGCTCAATTATAAGAAGACAAACCACTCCGATTTTAAATGGGCACAGGATTTCAACAGACTTTACTAAAAGGGATATGCAAATGGACACCAGGCACATGAAAAGATTCTCAACATCATTAGTCATCAGGAAAATGCAAATGGGAAAGATGCAGGGAGCTTGCAGCATACACCCACTAGAGTCTAAAATTAAAGAGGCTGGCGCTGGAGGGCTGGCGGGGAAGTAGAGCAACTGGGGGTGGGAATTTGCTTTGGAAAACCATTTGGCAGGTTCTTAAATAGTGAAACACACACTTAGCATCTGACCCAGGAATTCTGTGGCTAGATATCTACCCAAGCAAAAGGGAAAGCACGCTTTTCAGAGGACCCGAATGGGAATGCTTCCCATCACTTTCCTTAATGAAGTTGTGCTAATCCCTGCACTAAAATACTTCTTGGCAATATAAAAAAATATGCACATGTAATAATGTTATTAATAGCTCCGTAACCTTTGCATATTGACCCTAAGCCAAAAGCTATGCCCTACAGCTCTTCTTACAGAATCAGTAGGTCCGAAAGAATTTGCCATAGTGATCCTATGATGTCTACAGCTGTCTCAAGGTTTCCCTTAATCATTTAAAGCATCCAACTGGATATGGTAGCACATCCCATAATCTTAAATAACCTCAGTACTAAAAGGAGGACCCTGCAGACCCTTGAGTTCAGGACAACTTAAGGATCCCCCGCCCCATCTATCTTGAGGATACACGCACAAACATGCAGACAGATCACTAACTACATGAAATGAAACATCCTTGCTACACTGAGACATTGTACACTGATACACTGGTACACCAGAAGGCCATGGTGAAATTTGGAAACCATAAGGCTAGAATTAAATTTCCAGTGGCTAGAAGAATAGTGATCGGCTTGGGATGGGCCATCAAGGAGTTTTCTAGATGATCGAATTTTTCTAAATTTTGATTATGGTGCTAGTTACACATGTATATACATTCATCAGAACTTGTCACAACAGATTCCCAAAAATTTATTAAACATAAATTCTATCTCTACAAGTCTGACTTAAAAATAAAATTCAAAGGTATCCATCTTGGGTATGAGAACATACCTTGTGGACACACACACCCAAGGACACACATGGACACACTCACACACTGTTCGCAAGCTCCAAACTAACAGATGGCCCTTCGTCATGTATGATGGGCCCCATGAGTTGAGAGCTGACATCAACTCCAGCCTTGTCTCCCTCCTTACCCACTAATACTCCATTAACATCAACGAAAGGTATTTTCATTTTCATTCAGTCCATTTTTGTTCGACGTCCATTGACTAAAGTGTATTGACTTTGTTGAGACTCAACGTTACCTAGGATAGGATGCCATTATCACTAAATACCCTGAATACACCTCCTCTACAGCCCACACGCCAACCATTTTGTTGAACATTTGCTTTTCTGATGAAAACTGTGGTGCCTACTTTTCGGTTTTATTTTGTGAAAGAAACCCTTCAACATGGCTCAGAGAGGTTTAGCAAGCTCACCTGTTACATAGGTACTGGGGTTGGGGCACAGCTACTCAGGGAAGACATGGGTACTGGGGTCACAGGTACTGGGGCAGGGGACAGGCATTCACAGGGAAACACTAGGATCTGCATTCCAACATGCCTGCCAGATGAGCTCACCTCTCAGCCATGGCTACCTAACTGGCTTCCTGGTCTTCATCTGATTGCTACCAAAGAATAGAATATGCTAATGGGAATCTGAATTTACCATATACCAAGAGCAAGGCACGGTGTCATCTCTTCTTCCTGATGGGGACAGGTGATAGAGAATCCTGTTAGCTGCCCTCTGGCTGTACCTTCACAAGTGCAGTTCACAAAGATTTTTTGTGAAGGAAAATCAAGAACCTTATACTCTTTCGGGTGGGCAAGGATGCAACACTCAATGTATGTTCTTTATCAAATGTCAACTACATTGTCAGCATCTGAGTACTGAAAGTCTGTGTGCTTAGATTGTGACCATGAACCAAGTATTCACACAGCAATGATCTTCCCAAACACCACAGCTATCCTATTCGGGTAAACACTGTTGCTGCCACATCATCTGCCCAATGCCAATGATTTCTCTGAGCTCATCACAGTAACCCACTCTTCAGGCTGGTGATAAGATTAGGAATGACATGTGACCCGCCTAGCCATGAAGAAACAACATGATAAAGGCTGTGGAAAGAAGGGAACTCTGTCCTTTGTTTGGATCTAGGTCTTGACAGGCCAACTGAAATTGCTACAGCCTCCTTGTTCCCATCCAGTCAGCAAATAACGAGATGGCCATGTAGTAATACAGAGAGCAACTGGCCCTCCATCGTTGTCAATTTATTTCACCCCAGAGACGTTCTGCCTCCAGTTTTCCCCATGGGCACCGTAGCAGATGTTTTTGTTACTAAAAAAGGTTGATTTCATCGCTTGCAGGAGAGACACTGCTAATGCCTTTGCTGTCTTTATGCTGCCACCTGGGACTGCAAGAGGGCAAGCAACATGCTCTGTGTCACACTGTGAGACTGACTCAGGTTGGATTGGGGTTCCCATGCTGGTCAACCAGGTCACATCTTTTTTTTTTTTTTTTTTTTTTTTTTTTTGGTTTTTCGAGACAGGGTTTCTCTGTAGCTTTGGTGCCTGTCCTGGAACTAGCTCTTGTAGACCAGGCTGGCCTCGAACTCCCAGAGATCCGCCTGCCTCTGCCTCCCAAGTGCTGGGATTAAAGGCGTGCGCCAACACCGCCCAGCACCAGGTCACATCTTTGGCCCTACAGCTGTTGATTAGTTGAAACTCAGTCTGATTCAAGGAACATTAGTGAAACACTATGTTCATAACAGCATTGTTTGTCATAGTCAGAACCTGGAAACAACCTAAATGTCCCTTGACCGAAGAATAGATAAGGAAAATGTGGAAGATTTACACAACAGAGTACTACACAGCAGAAAAAATAATGACATCTTGAAATTGCAGGCAAATGGGGATAGAGCTAGAAAACATTTTGAGTGAGGTAACCAAGACACAGAAATACAATTATCACATGAACTCACTCATAGGTGGTTTTAAAACATAAAGCCAAGAAAACCAGCCCACAGATCACAATCCCAGAGAACCTAGACAGCAATGAGGACCCTAAGAGAGACATACATAGATCTAATCTACATGGGATGTAGAAAAAGACAAGATCTCCTGAGTAAATTGGGAGCATGGGGACCTTGGGAGAGGGTTGAAGGGGAGGGGAGAGGCAGGGAGGGGAGCAGAGAAAAATGTAGAGCTCAATAAAAATCAATAAAAAAATTTTAAATTTAGCAAAATTAAAAGTGACAAGCAGGCAATAAAATGGCTGCTGAGTGTGAAAATGTTTTGCATAGATGTTTTGCAGCACTGTTATCTTACAACTCAAAGTCCAGCTGAATACGTCTGTTTTCACATAATGCACGAAATAGTATCTTCAGAGACATGCTCAAGGAAAACTAGTCTTTTTAAAGTAAGATGTGTGAGGAAGAATTTCTGCAAAAGATTCCTTCTCTCATAATTTTTCTTAAATTCTAAGTGAACAAGATGTGAGATCATTTATTTCTATGTTACAGTCACTAAATGTTTGGGTTTGTAGTTCCCCCAATTCAGGTTTATGTTTTAGTGACACAAAGATTTGGGAGAATTTTTTGGCTAAATGATTTTATCAACTTTGGAATATTTTACAACCAGTGGTTTTATCTTTTATTGGGTTCTGGAGATAAAGGGGCTTAGACAGCTGTTAATTCATTATACTCTCCCAGCAGGAAATTCTGTGCCTAGGATGGAATAAATCCATGCTGCTTTTAATACCCCAGAAGCATGCACATGCTCGTTCCTGAGACATCTTCTCTGTGCTAGGGAACTCTCCCCAGTTCTCATATAAATCTTGAATTCTGCGGTTTAAGCTAAATTTCTCATTTTCCATTTGCACAGTTGACCAGAATTTTCTTCCAGCCTGCACTGAACTGCAGGGTCTCTACACCTGAGCCTCTGGACACACCTCCAGTGCTTTTGTCCGGGTCTCTTCCATCTGTCTCCATGTCCACTGGTCAGCTTGGGCCACTCAGTGACTCCTACAGTGACTGTGACCTCAGGGTCCTGGTCCAACCTGATGAAAATCTATAACTGAAGTGACTTCTTGTCTTTGTCTGCCAGTCAAAGGGTGGTGAATGCCTGTTGTCTATATAGTTATTCAGGTCACCCTCTTTCAGTCACCCTGCTAGTATTTGATTTGCTTAATAAACTATAGAATTATATTTCAGTAATGAAGAATCAGGATTTCGTTGGTTCTCCCAATTCAGGTACTCTATCACAGGAATACAGAGGTCAAATAACAGACACAGCAACTCAGGACAGAGCACTTTGGAACTACACTGTGCAGCCTGGGACCCAACAAACACAGGACTAAGGAGCCACTCCAGATTGAGAGGTGTTAAAAGTCTAAGATATCTTCCAGATTACAAAAGTTTCATTTCAGCATATAATGTAAAATAGATCATCAATAACTTTTATATTGAGGTTTGTAGGCAGAGACTGTTTATTTCCCGACCTCCTAGACCTAAAATAATCACACAGAAAGTATATTAATTACAACACTACTTGGCCAATGACTCAAACATATTTCTAGATTGCTCTTACATCTTGAATTAACCCATTTTTATTATTTTATATTTTACTACAAGGCTTATGGTTTACCAGTTAAGTTCCTGGGTACCTCTCTCCCTTGGTGGCTAAATGGCATCTTCCAGACTCCGCCCCAGCATTCAGTTTAGTTTTTCTGCCTAGCTCTATTTTGCCCTGCCAATGGCCAGAACAGCTTCTTTATTAATCAAGGATAATAAAACACATTCACAACATACAGAGGGGAATCCCACATTAGAGGCTTCATGTAGTTTAGTGGTAAAACACCTTTTTTGTGTGTGCAAAACTATGGGTTCAATACCTTGCATAAATATAATAACTGCTACATTGAAATTATATCTTGAGCCTATTGGGTTAAAATTATACTTATTAAAAATAATTAATATATGGGCCTGCAAGATTGCTCACCAAGTTCAGGTTTTTTCTTCCAAGGCTGGCAACCTGAATCTGATCCCTAAGTCCCACATGGTGGAAGAAGAGAACTGACTCCCACAAATTGTTCTGTTCTCTCCACATATGTATATATGTATGCAAAAGAAGTAAATACAATAAAAGGAGTCAGATAATAATTAATATACTATTAAAATTTAAATATATTTTCAAAAGTATTTATTCTCTCTCTCTCTTTCTCTCTCTCTCCCTCCGTCCCTCCCTCCCTCCCAACTGCATCTCAAAATGTAAGCTCTCAGCTATTGCTCCAGTAAATGCTTGCCTGCCTGCCACCATATGTCTTGCCATGATGGTCATGGATTCTAACCCTTTGAAATTGTGAACCCCAACAAACTCTTTCTTCTATAAGTTCCCTTGGTCATGTTGTCTTTTTGTGGCAATAGAAAAGTAACTAAGACAACACTGCTAGGAAGTTAAAATTCCACATGAGGAATTTTCTCCTGGATGCAGCTACCCTAGACCAAGCAAATCCCTCTGGGGAGTGGTGCTAATTTCCTTCTCTATAGACCACACACTAACCTTGCTGTCCAGGAGTAGATGGTGAAGTTTCATATATTACTCCTCCCAGATGATATTTGTCTAGTGACCATGCCATTATCCTGTAAACCAAGAACATCCAGACTACACAGGGGACTTCTCTCCAGTTGAAAGACTACTTCTAATCTCAACATTGCTGATATGTAGGCTTAGTTAAATCACTAACCTCAGGGGCTTCCGATCTCCCATCTGTTAAAACAATCAAAGGTTGCAGTTACCCGACTACTGAACCCCTCTTCCTGTCTTCCTAAGAGGCCTGAACCAGCTAACGACCCCTGTGGCTCCTATGTGGGCACTCGCAGTCTTATGATTTGGTAAGAATCCTTGCTTGCCTTTTAAACCATTACCCTGTACGTCCAACCCTTATTGGCATTGTCCCAGAGCGCCATCAGTTCACGTCTCTTCCCACAACAACCGACTCGGAAGCAGGCTGCACAAAAATATATAGGATTAAGAAGGGCTTTAAAACTGAGCAGTAATGGATCCATTACAAATTATTAAGCAAAGTAAGAATTATCTTGAATCATCTTGTCCTTTCTCGCTAATGTTTTCTTGGAAGCCATGCGCATCTTTTCCATAGTGGCTATACTGTGGTTAGAGAGATGTACTTCTGACCAACGAATCATCACGGATGCTAAGGCAGTGCCAGTGTACACAGGAGTCTGCATGCCTTATGGCTGTTTCATTTTTTCAAAGAATAACTTTAATGGATTTCCTACATGTGGATCACGAAAGCCAGGTGGGTTAGAACAGACCCTGTGGGGCAATAGTGTTTCCTAACAATCCTCATGTCTCCGGGGCTTGCCAAAGATCAACCACCTGACCGACGCCCTGAACAATGTGGGAAAACTATGAGGAAGGAGGATGAGTGTTCAATGACCTGGAGCCCCAGAGGATGTGGACCAATGGCATGAGGAAGTGGGATTTCCAGACGCCAGGGGGCAGAGTGGGGTTCAGGCACGGCGGGGCTGAGGGCAGGTGGAAGCCTCTCCAGGAGGTCAGTGGAAGACAAAAGCAGAGACAACAGAACTCACTTCCGGTCCATCCCTGCCGCTTCCTGCCCGTGCCCACTTCCTTTCACCAGAGCTATTAAGTAAAGGCCAGAAGTAACCTGAAAAATGTGTATGTTTATAGTGAATTATTTCCCCTGTGTCTCATGGAAAGGGTTACTCCAGTGGAAACCGTGGGCCACTGGATCCGCTCAGTCTTACTACCTTTCGGGTTTTCCTGCTCGACTGTGAGGACGCAGGAAAGGGGCTACAAATGTTTGGAAAAGGATACCCTTCTGACTGGGGACCAGCTATCAGAATGAACCATGTGGAGGAAAACACCATGGTGTTGGGAAGGGGAAACACACAGTAAATCAGAAAAACAGATGGCTAATGAAAGGAAAAACATAAAAGGGGAAATAGAAAGGGGAGAAAGAGAGGCCAGAGGGACAGAGACCAGGAGGTCTTGGTAAAAGTAAATAGCTCAGGGCAAACCTTGCAACTGAAATGAGAGGGCCAGGCATTTGGCCCAAGTGTCCTCAATCTAGAATAAAGTCTCCTGGGAAGGGAGAAGCTATAGTAGGAGTCTTGGCAGTAGCAGGTACCTCTGGTCAAAGGCTGTAAACTCGAGGGCCCTGTCCAGTAACTGAAAATGTGCCTGTGCTAGTTTATGTCAACTTGACACAAGCCAGAGTCATCCAAGAGGAGGGAACCTCAGTTGAGAAAATGCTTCCCATAGATGGGGCTGTAGGCAAGCCTATTTAGTGATTGATGGAAGAGAAGATGAAGTCTACCATGGGACACTCTGATATGCTTGAAAGTCAGCTACAATAGCAAATTCTGTTACCCTTTCCCCAATAACCCAAACCTGGCCTCTTGTTCTGGCCTCACCATATGAGATGAAGGGGAATGTCAGTGGCCACATGAACAGCAGTAAGCATGCCATGACAGTGTTTTTTCTGATCAGTAGTTTCAACTCTTCAGTCAACAGAAAGTCACCAAAGGATGGAAAGTGAGGGTCTGACCTGAGAAACATCATTAGGGGAAACAGCACAGAGCACGTACCCCCTTACGATGCTGTAGGAGTCCTACAGAGTGGCTAATAAGGATCTATAGTGATGTTGTTCTGCTGAGAGGGGAGATGAAGCTGGCTGTGGTGACATCCGGGGAGGCCGAGACAGGGAAAGGACAAGTGTCTCTTCCTGGCCTCCAATCCTTGATGTCAGGATGTCAAGGAGTTGAGCCAAATGAATGCATCCTGCATCTTCTAAATAGCCTGCCATGTGCCATAAAACCATCCATGCTGCAGGTCACAAAAGCCAGGACAGGAGATGAAGGAGTAAACGCCAACCAGAAATGACTTAAGGACTTTGGTCCCTGTACAAGGACATCACAGGAAAAAAAAGATTAATTTTGGAAAAACAAGGCAAAGGTTTTGTGTTTTCTTTCTGATGTAAGTCCTACAAGACAAGGCCACTCATGGATGAGAGAAAGGACCTCTGAGGCTAGTCAAGGCTACTCCAGATTCTTGCTGGACACAGTGACTTCCCATTGATTAATGATGGAGTTCTGTCCTTGCAGGAAAAAAAATGATTCTTAAAATAAACTGCTGTAGGACACTGTCTTCTTCCCAGGTGGAAGGTTTTTCCCTTCTTCCTTTCCTGTTTCCATGTTCCTTTCTAGGGAACATTCACTCAAGTTTCCTTCCCATTCCACAATGGAAGTTTAAGCCAATCATCCAGCTATTCATAACTGAGAACATTTATTTATTTATTAACAATTATTTAACTTTTTATTTGATGTACATTGGTGAGAAGATATCCCCCGGAACCAGAGTTAGATCTAAAGACGGTTGTAAACTGCCATGTGGGTGATGGGATCGAAGCCAGGTCAGCTGGAAGAACAGCCAGTGCTCTTAACTGCTGGGACATCTCTCCAGCACCTGCTGAGAGGATTTTTAGAGCACAATGCCCAGAGAATAAATCTTCAAGAGAAACCACAAGCTTCTGAAAGGAGACAAGTTGAGGGTCCTCCCAGGTAGAGCAGACCTGGATGTTTGCACAAAGGCTTCTGTCTGTGTGGCTAAGGGCTCAGCCCTTAAATGGATGCTTTCATGCTGGTGTACCTACTCCTCTGTTTTTTATTACTTATTTTATTTTTTGAGATTATAATATAATTACATAATTTACGCCATTTCCTTCTTCTCCCTCCAAAGCCTCCTATATGACCTTCCTTGGTCTATTTCAAATTCACAACTCTTTCGTTTGTAATTGTTGTGACAAACACATATATCTCTGTGGTGGACATATAGTTTGCTCTTCCATCTTGTTGGAATCCAGAAAATTATCTTTCAGTCCAGCATGACTTTGTCCACAGTACATTTCTATCCCGCTCCCCCTCCATGTATGGAAGAATTTACTCAGTTGTCCTCTGCTTAGAGCAGTGGTTCTCAACCTACCTAATGCTGTAACTCTTTAATAGGGTTCCTCAGGTTGTAGAGATCCCCAAGCATAAAATTCTTTAATTACTACTTCATAACTATAACTTTACAACTCTTATAAACTGTAGGTTAATACTTGATATGCAGGATATATGATATCTGACCCCTGTGGGTTTGTGCCCCACAGGTTGAGACTCACTGGCTTACAGTTTTAAACAACTGTGCTCCAAGCTCAGCCCATTAAACAGGGTTTCTCTGGGTAACAGTCCTATTCTGTGATTTGCTTTGTATACCAGACTGGTCTCGAACTCACAGAGATCCACCCACCTACCTCTACCTCCTGCTAGGACTAAGGGTGGGCGCCACCACACCCAGTCACTAAACAGTTCTCTAAACTCACCAGAGTCCCTTAGAGCTCAAGGTATTCCCCGGAGTTCTAGAATTCACACAATACCCAATACTTTGAAAATGTTTTTGCTAGAATTCTGTCTGGTATTGTCCCCCATCTCCCTCCCCACCCCCTCTACTTCCCTTATTCAAATATCGTTTCTACTATGACCCTGAGCATATCAGGTCAGGCAAATTACTGTAGAGCACAGAGTCACAGTGTGAGGTCCAAGGCAAGTCAGATGGAAAGGTAGGATGGCAGTTACTCACCTGCAGCAAGCGCTCTGTCCTCCCCTCCTCCGCTCCCAAGGGTAAAGGCTTTCATCTTTCGCAGGTGCCCTCCATCAGCTCAGACCCAGAAATGCACATTGTGGGTATTTGTTAAGTGGCTCGTGACTAACTGAACGCTTTGTTATGCCTCAACCAACTTGAAAGCAGTTAATTAAAGGCAACCTCACTTATCACGGAACTTGACCCTTGTGTGCACCTGCTGGCGGGAATAGTCGGGTAGATGTTGCTCTCTAGCAGAGACCATTGGAACAGATTGGAAATGCCCCAATTGGGCGCATTCGCTTTTCATAGCTGCAGAAGTCTTTGACATATTTTAATCACACACACACATTTGAGGTTAATGATTTTTTAAGACCTGCCCTGACTTGAGGCTTGCATGTGTAAGGTCCTCAATGGTTCTCCATGACTTGGCAAGGATACCTAAGGCCCACAACCTTCAAGGTTTTAACATCAGCAGTTCGCAGAAACTTTAATCTCATAATTTGTTGATATGGATCTGGGGTGTAATTCAGTAGCTCCACGCGTGCTTAGGATGCATGACTGCGCCCATCTCTAGAGAGCTGGAGGGAGATGAAGAGAGAAAGGAAGGTGGGGGAGTCCTTGATACCCAGACAAGAGCTGGAAGCCTCGAAGGTTTTGTGTAAGTGTGCTGTGTCTTAACATTTAGCATATTAAGAAGTTAAACTGAAAATATTTTGTTTTTAATTATGTTATCCTTTGAAAATAACAATAATAAAACAAATAAGTTTGTTTCAGCAGCAAAGCTTTTATATTAAGACGATTAAAACAGCATATTGCTGATCCATAACATTTATGAAACCAATTTTTAAAACAATTTTTAATGAAAAAGCAGCCTTGTTTTACAATTTTGCAGATCTCTAGTGTCAAAGATAACAGAAGATAATGAATTCCTACTTCATTTACTCTGCTGTAAGTTCTGTCAATAAATCGAAACCTAGGTAATTGTTTTTTTTAATTGTCGTATTCTCTTATACCAGATCTCATTGTGTGTGTGTGTGTGTGTGTGTGTGTGTGTGTGTGTGTGTGTGTGTGCAGTGTATGTACACATTTATATTGGAAAGCCAGACTGAACAGGCATTCTGCTCCAGAAAGCAGCATTCTTCCAGGTCCTCATCTTCAGTTCCTTCCTCCAGGTTCCTGCTTGAATTCCTACCCTAACTTCCCTGGATGATAGACTATAAGCTGTGTGGTAAAATAAACCCTTTCTTCCTCAAACGGCTTTCAGTCATGATGGTTTTTTTTTTAATCACAGAACTAGAACCCCTAACTAAGACACCATGGACCCCCACATCTGTGATCCTAGAATGAGAAGAAAGGAGTCCCTAGGGAAAGACGCTTTGGGCAACTATGATTCTGAGAACCACCATAGCCTTGGATGATGCAAATCACAAAAATCATCAGGAAATACAAATGGACAATGGATGAAATTTAAGAAAGCTGGGAAAAGGAAGCTGGGTGTGGTGGTGTACATTTGTAATTGCAGCAGACAAGAGGCAGTCAGGAGGATCAGGAATTCAAGGTCAGCCTGGGCTGTGAGACCCTGTCCCAAAAAAGGGGTATGGTGCTTTGAAAGAAAATGGCTCCCAAAGGCAAAGGAACTCTTAGGAGGTGTGGCTTTGTTGGAGTAGGTGGTGGCCTTGTTGGCGGAAGTGTGTCACTGTAGAGGCTGTCTTTGAGGTCTCATATATACTCAAGATACCACCCAGTACATAGACCACTTCCTGTTCCTGCAAGATGTAGGATTCTCAGCTACTTCTCCAGCACCATGTCTGCCTATACACTGCATATCCCACAATGATAGATTAATTAAATGTTTTCTTTTATAAGAATTGCCATGGTCACGGTGTCTCTTCACAGCAATAGAAACCCTGACTAAGAAATGAGGGAGGGGGTGGGATTGCAGGGTGGGAATATGGTTGGAGGAACTTTCCTTTCTGTATTTCACAGATTCCACTTTATTTTCCAAAGCATTTGGAAATGTGGAAGGTGGGTTATGGAAGGGAGACAGGAACTGCTTCTTTGCAGCTACAGACAAATAGCACCAACCAGAAGAGAAACTTAACAAAAAGACCCTTGCAAAGCTTCTCAAAACATGCTGGGCATTTTGTGTCTTTAACCATTTTCAAATACTTGCAGGCAGAATAGAATTCTACATAATCATCTCATTCCTTCGCATGCCACTAATGCCACGAAGCTCTGTGATAGACAGAGAGCTTACAGGCCCTTCTCCAGGGTTATTAAAACTGCCGCCAGGAAAATGCTAATTTTTCCAAGCCCCTTTCCTAGCTCAGGCCTGTTGGAAACACAATCCTGAGTTTAAAGCCCAGGTGCATGACTTTCATATGTGTGTTGAATAAAGCATCTGTGCTTGGAAAAATCAAACCGAATTAGGAAAAGCAATTTCTGGCAGAGATTTTCATTTTGTATCAGTGACATGAGATCATTCATATGTCACAGCCTTTCAACAATTAAATACTGTGGAATTAAGAATCTTTCTACAAAACCACCCTAGAATTCAGAGTGTTCATTTTCTTCCTCTTACACAAGGTGAAGAGGAAAGAGCTGGTCTGAAATGAAGGCAGTGACAAGGTAAATCGGGCACCATTTGTTCGGTGAAAAACACACATAGGTTTTTGTTTTATTTTGTTTTGTTTTTCCTTACAGGAGGGAGTCAATATTTGATTTTAATTACTTACATAGTATAAGAGATGTTGAGTCTGGGTCAGGAAAACTAAATAACCTCAACAAAACACACTGAAGCCCCAAAGGGAGGCAGACAAGTATGAAAAGTGAAAGAATAGCACAATAAATCAACAAACACAGCCTGTGCTACTCAGTCCCCACAGCGCTGCCCTGTCCTAGCTCCCAAACACCAAGCCTGCTGGCAGGGCTCTTCAAACATCTGGAACCCCCAACATCTCAAGAGTGGCATCCTTAGGCAGGCTATACACTGCAAATTATCTAGCCCCAGGGAAATACACAATAGATACCAGGAGACTGTCCCTGGTCTTGTGGCATACAGAAATCTTTTCAATCCTAGGGGTTTCCTTTTGCTTTTGTAAACCTTTGGGACGCAGTCAAATGAGCCCACATCTGGAAAGCCCGAGACCCAATGCCATGCCTGTAGAAAGTCAATAAATGTTCAGAGACCCTTAAAGAGCTTTTACAGCATCCCCGGGACTCTCTGTTCTCATAGGGTAGCACCCGGGCATCTGCCTAATGTACTCCAAGGCTTCTGAGCCCAGCTTTACAAGCTTGGACTACAACATCCTGCCATTTCTACTAAGTGCCTGCCCTTTGGTGCCTTGGTCCTCCTTCCTCTGCATTGTCGTATCTTGTGACTGTCCTTCTCATGAGTCCCCTGTTCCTAATATCCCCCCATAACCTGCCCTTTCTCCCTGCTGAGAGCTCTGAGAAGGAAGCCGGTCTGCCTACCCATGGGCAGCTGCCAGAGCTTCGCAGCCACTAGGAACTCAGAGACCCAAGGGATGGAAATTCAGTTCCGTCATCCTTTATCCTCACATCACAAACATTTCCAACCCTCAAAGGGGCTCTTTAACCTCTTCCGTGTTCACAAAATCAGCAGGGGTTTCAGCTCTTTTTAGTATTAAGAGAATGACCAACATACACACCGAAGGTCCTGTTCCTGATCAGAACTTTCTATGTGCCTTTTGTTCAAAGACTAAGGGTCTCAGCAGCAGTTCAAGTATCGATGCTGGCTCTGACCGATTTAAGCCTCACTACACGGTCGTGGGGGGACATGGACCATGAAAATGCTCATTTTAAAAATAAGGCAATGGAGATATGAAGAGGTTAAGAAATGGGTACAGATAGCACAGCAGAGTCTGATCTCCAAACAGGACAGAGACCGCTGGAGCCAGAACCAGCCCACAGAAAATGGATAATGAGGTGAGAGAACAAATGGCTTGGAGTTTTGGTTTATGTTAATCCATTTTTTTTTTCTGTGCAAGAAAAGCTCAGAGAGTTATTTTAATCATTCATTTATGTATTTAGTGCTTATGGTTTGGGGTTTACATGCTTCACAAAATTAATCAAACAGCTATAAATAAATGCACTGTGTTCTAGAACCAAAAATGAGACATTTAATTCCAAAAGGTGAAATCTGTGAGCCTCTGTGAAATCTTCCTGGCCCCAGTAACTGACAATTGCTAATGGATGCCTCCAGGCTGCACCCCAAGGATCCTCCACCCTCCCTGGCTAGGATAAGATTCGATGTCTAATCCCCATTCTCAAAGCAGAACAATTGCCCATGAGTAATGAGAGTCTAAGCTGGTGTTTTGCCTGTTTATTAAGAAACTATTTTCGATCCCTTCCCCCTGGGTTCCGTATTAGGGCCCTCAATTCAGGAAGGCTAATGGGAGGCCAGACTAGTCCTAGAAACTCCAGGTAAGACACTGCCTACTGCCCACAAAATCCCTTTAAGCCTATCCAGTAATCCCAGACTGTACACGCTGCCTTCCCACACCACCACTCCTGGCTCCCTATGCTGGTCTACAACTTCAGAATAAGACTTGTACTTTATCAGAGGCCAGTTCAGATCTAGGGACCCCTAGCTCCAAAATCGCAGAGAAGACACTATACTGGTCCTGAAGACATGCTAGACACTAGAACTCTAGGGTATTTAGGCCAGAAGACGCTAGAGGAAAGAGGAACCAAGGAACAAAATACCCATCCCACAAAGATAAAAGCAGGAATCAACACCTAGACCTAAAATCATCCCAAATCCGAATACCTAAATGGCAGGGTAAAAACACAGTCAGTAGGAGAAAAGGCAATATGACATCTCCAGAACCCAGGTACCCTACAACAGCAAGACCTGAACAATCCAATATGTCTGAAGCCCAAGAAAATGACAAAATGACTTTAGGAAGATGATAGCAGGCCTTAAAGGGGATATGAAGAAACCCCTTAAAGAAATTGAGGAAAAGACAAGTAAAAAATTGGAGGAAACCAATAAATGCCTTTTTAAAAGCCAAGGAAAAAACCAAACAGATAAGGGAAACTGTTTAAGATCTGAAAATTGAAATAGAAGCAGTAAAGAAAACACAGAGGGAATCCTGGCAATGCCTAATCTGGGTAAGAAAATATAAAATATGGTTGCAAGCATCACCAACAGCATACAAGAGATGGAAGAGGGAATCTCAAGCCATGAAGATATAATCACAGAAATAGATTCACCGGTCAAAGAAAACGTTAAATCTAAAAATTTCTAACATAAAACATCTAGGAAATCTGGGACACCATGAAAAGATCAAACATATGACTAATAAGAAAAGAAGAAGGAGAAAAAATCCAGCTCAAAAACACAGAGGATATTTTTAACAAAACATGGAAGATAATTTTCACAACTTAAATGAGAATATGCCTATAAAGGCTTACAGAACGGCAAATAGATTGAATCAGAAAAGAAAATTGCCTTGCCCCATAGTAACCAAAACACCAAGCATATAGAAAAAAAGAAAATATTAAAAGTAGCAAGGAAAATAGGTCAAGTAACGTCTAAGGCAGACTATTAGAATCACACCCAGCATCTCCACTAAGGACCTAAAATCCAGAATGGCCTGGACTGATATCTTGCAGACTCTAAGAGACCACAGATGCCAGCCTAGACTGCAATACCCAGCAAAACTGAAAATCATCATAGATGGAGAAAACAAGATATTTCATGACAAAGTCAAAACTAACCATAATCTATCCACAAATCCAACCCTTCAGAGGGTATTAAAAAGTTAAATACCCCCACAAAAAAAAAGGGCAATAGATAATCTCATACCATCAAAATCCAAAGAAAGGAAACACTCACACACATACACACACACACACACTACCACGAACAACAAAATAACAGGAATTAATAATCATTGATCATTAATATCCCTCAATATCGGGGACTGGAGAGATGGCTCAGAGGTGAAGAGCACTAGCTGCTCTTCCAGAGGTCCTGAGTTCAATTCCCAGCAACCACATGGTGGTTTACAACCATCTATAATGAGATCTGGTGCCTCTTTCGGTATATATATATGTTAACAGAACATTTTATACATAATAAATAAATAGATCTTTAAAAAAAACAAAGAACAAAAAAAAATCCCTCAATATCAATGGACTCAATTCAACTAATAAAAAGACACAGGCTAACAGATTAGATATAAAAACAGACTCCATCATTTTGCTACATACAAGAAACATACCTCAACATCAAAGACAGATATTTCCTGAGAGTAAAGAGTCAGAAAAATATTTTCCAATCAAATGAACCTAAGAAGCAAAATGATATAGCTATCCTAATATCTAACAAAATAGACTTCTAACTAAAATTAATCAAAAGAGACAGAGAAGGGCATTTCATATTCATCAAAGGAAAATTCGTCAAGGTGGTGTCTCAATTCTGAACATCTATGCCCCAAATGTAAGGGCACCCACATTTGTAAAAGAAACGTCACTAAAGTTTAAATCACACGTAGAACCCCACACAATAATAATGGGAGACTTTAACACCCCACTGTCACCAATGGGCTGGCCATCCAGACAGAAACTAAACAGAGAAGTAAAGGAACTAACAGATGCTATGACTCAAATGGACCTAACAGATATCTATAGAATATTTCACCTAAACACAAAAGAATATACCTTCTCCACAGCAACTCTCTGGAACCTTCTCTAAAATTGACCATATAGTTGGCCACAAAGGAAATCTCAACAAATACAAAAAAAAAAATCAAATAAGCCCCTCCCTGTATCTTATCAGACCACCATGGATTAAGGCTAGATTTCAACAACAACAGAAACAACAAACTACAAACAAGAAACTACAAATTCATGGAAACTGAAAAACACTATGGTGAGTTATCACTGGGTCAAGGAAGAAATAAAGAAGTTAAAACCTTCTTAGAAGTCAATGAAAATGGATGCAAAAAAACTATGGGACACAATGAAAGTGGTGCTAAGAGGAAAGTTCATAGCACTAAGTGCCTTCATGAAGAGTTTTGAGAGTTCTAATACTAGCGACTTAACAGCACACCTGAAAACTCTAGAACAAAAAGAATCAGAAACACCTAAGAGGAGTAGACGGCAAGGCTGAAATCAGTAAAATAGAAACAAAGGGCAATACAATCAATTTTTTAAAAAAAGAGTTGGTTGTTCAAGAAAAATCAGCAAAATAGATAAACCTTTATCCAAACTAACTAAAAAATAGAGAGAGAATATCCAAATCAATAGAATTAGAAACAAAAAGGGGGACACAACAACAGACTCTAAGGAAAGAAAGAGAATCATTAAGTCATACTTCAAAAAACTCTACTCCACAAAATTGAAAAATCTAAAAGAAATGAACAAATTTCTTGGTAGATAGTACTTCCAAAGTTAAATCAGGATCAGACAAACAATTTAAACAAACTGATAACCACTAAGGAAATAGAATCAATCATTAAAATCCAAAACACCCCAGGGCCAGATGGTTTTAACCCAGAGTTTTACCAGACTTCCAAAGAACTAACACCAATACTTTTCAAATTATTCTACAAAATAGAAATGAAGGAACATTGCTAAATTCCTTCTATGAGGCCACAGTCATCCTGGTACCCAAACCACACAAAGACTCAACAAAGAAAGAGAATTACAGATCAATTTCATTCATGAACATTGATGTAAAAATGTTTGCTAAAATACTGGCAAACCTAACCAAGAATACATCAAAATGATCATCCGGCATGACCAAGTAGGCTTCATCCCAGAGATGCAAAGATGGTTCAACAAATAAAAATCTGTCAATGTAATCCCATATAAACAAACCAAAAGAAAAAACCACATGACTATCTCATTAGATGCTGAAAAAGCCTTTGACAAAATCCACCACCCTTTCATGATAAAAGTTGTGGTGAGATCAGGGATATAAGAAACATACCTACACATAATGAAAGCAATATACAAGCTGATTTCCAACATCAATACTCATGGGAGACCTGCCCTTTCCTAAACAGAAACAGCAGGAGTGAATTGGGGAAGGGTGGAGACAGAAGGAAAATGGGGATAGGGACTGGAGGAGAGAAGGGAGGAGGAGCTGTGGCTAAGGTGTAAAATAAATAAATAAATTTAAAAAACAAATTATTTTTAAACATAGAACACATTGCATCACTGCATGTTGGGGATAAAGGAGCCAATCAAATTGTAAGAGAGCGTGTGTTTATCCAGCACTTTCTTCAATTAGTGACTGGAGAGTGGTAGAAAGGTCAGCTGTGGTGCTGTGAACCCAAACTGCTCCCTCCAGAAAGCGGGGTGAAGGGCACAGAATTAACAAGCACTGGATAACTCATGTCAATTGTAAAAATGTAGGAATTAGAGTGTCGTCTCAAGAAACACCAGAGAGAGATGACTCATATGACTGTGCCTTAAAGGGCTGGAGATGGGACTCAGAGGGTCCAGGGCTTGCCTGCCTTCAAGGAAGCTCTGCGCCCTCTCCAGGACCCCGTAAATCCAGCACAGCGGTAAGAGCCTATAAACCCAGAACCTGGGAGTCAAAGAGCTCAGGATCATCCTGTTCAACAACCTTGGTTGCACGAGATTCTACCTCCAAAAGAAATAAAAACCTGAGTCTAGCCACCAAGAAAGAGAAAGGGACAAAATGGTTGTATTTTAGGAACTTTATGAGCTTGGGAAGGAATAGTGAGATTTGGCTTTTTCCCTCTCTGCCTTTTTCTTGCCCAGACTGAACTTGCATGGAGAATAGAGCTAGTAGACCGTCAGTGTGATTTTTCTGCTGCTCCTGGCTCTAGGTTATCACTTCTGTCTGGGGCCTTCTGAAGTCACAAGGGGATATGCATCATTACCAGAAATATGTGGTCCTTGTATGCACCTGGAAAAACTGCTTCTTATAAGAGAAGCCAGCACTTCTGGAATAAGAAACTAAGGATAGGGAGGGAGAATTTTGTAAACAAGAATGCTAATATACAAATAAGTGAGCAAGAAGTTAAAAAAATAATAAACTGATGTATTAATGACCAGCCCACTTGAATCATTCACAGATTCAAGAGGAAAGGGCTTTTTTGTTAGCCGCAGATTTAAGGCATCGCAACTGACCATGACTGATGCTGTCCACGAATTAGAACAGTTTTAAAGTCACTGAAGTTTCCAGCCTACATTCAGCTAGATGACACCCTCTGAAAGAGAAAAACGGGCTTGAACCTCTATCATCTATCAACTCGAAGTGGCAACAAACACAGGAGTTGTTTCATGTTGCTGAGTTTTGTTTCTGCACGTTTCTTCTCTGGGGCAAAGATCTTCCAAGGGTAACCCTATTATGCGATAGGTTGTTCCGTCTTGTTTAGAGTAAAATCTACAAGTCCCAGGTTTTTATGTTGTTTTAACGGCTTGATGTGATCAGTTGATAAATAATGTGGGTTTTGTGTGCTAGCCAGTTTTCCAAAGCATGATCATTTACAATATCATCAACTTGGAATTTTTATATAAGAGTCAGTAAAACGTGTTTGAGCAGAGTGTCCCTCAGAGTGCTCATGATAATGTTATTAAACCTGAGTTATTGAGCTTGTGGGCAACATTTTCATCTAAATTAATATGATTCAGCCTGAATGAAAAAGAACATATTAACTATGTCTCCTTGGAGAAATAGCGAATTTCAGGAGCAGAGGAAGAAAGTACAGCATGAGCCTGGGACAACTTTATATGCCAAAAGCTATAGAAAGCAAAAATATGATTCAAGTACCGAAGAGCTAGCTTCCAGGGTTGCTTGACTTTCTCTAGTATGGGACAAGTCGAGCACCAAAATGCACTATTAATAATGCGTTATATCCTATAATCCACTGAGTAAAAAGAAAAATTGAATGTCCATACCTGTTGAATAAATGAATGGAGAACGGGAGGTACTCACTTACAGTAGGATGTTATCCATTACATACAGAAAAACAACAGAAGCATAAAATTATTACCATTTTATAATGAACCTAATAATACAGCTGTCATTGGTTATCCCTGCAGGACTGGTCCCAGGCTCCTAGTGGAGCCATAATTGTGTAGGGTTTGCATAGACCTGTGCACATTTTTGCCCATTAAACCCTTTCTAGGTGCCTTACAATGTGTGACACCACATAAATGCTACCTGATCACTGTATTGGATCATTCCCATCATAAAGCTACATAACAGCTGCCCTAGATGACATTCGGGAGAGGATACTGAGGAAACACGTACAGGCTCAAGAGAGGTGCAATTTCTCTCTGTGGCTAAGCAAATCTAGGATGTGACATCTGCAGATATGGAGGACAAACTACCATAGATTCAGGCAAGTATCAATGACAGCGTAAAATAGGGTGAGTGCTGTAGGAAGTCTTGCAGTTTGTGTTACCCGCCTACAGGGGCATGGCTTCTTATACTATATATGCTGATGCAGAGCCTGCTTCCGTTCTCTCTTCCAGCTGCTCTTTTTGGTTGCTAGATTTGCTCTCTGTTCTCCATTCAAGAAGAGGATTCTGATTTGTGAGTTTACCTCTAAATAAATAACCATCTATTTTTCAATTCTGAGCTAGTGTGGGATTTCTTTTAAGCGTCTTTCTATATGAAAAACAGTATTTTATAGCAGATTTCTTTCAAAGTATAAGGAGAAGTGATTTTTCATCAAGAGGTCTTGGGCTGGTGAGATGACTCAGCAGGCAAAAGCACTTACCTTGCAAGCCCAGAGACCTGAGTTCAATCCTCCAAACTCACAAAAGGTAAAGGAGATAAATAACTACAAAGTTGCCCTCTGAGTTCCACAGCTCTGTGGTATATATTCAATTGCCTCCTCCAGCACACACACTCCATACTCTCACACAAAATCACAGTCAACAAAACCTTCAAAGTTTTAAATAAACCTTACAGACACTACTTATCAACGTCACTACTGCTAATAGTGGGAGAAGCAGGCATAACATACCTCCCAGTGTCACCATGGAAAGAACATATATTTCCCGTGCAGTATTCTGCCCCATATGGATAGCTTGTGTATATTCATTTGTAAATGTCACACTAAATCAACATAGAGGAGCATCTACCAAATAACTGGCTTTTTAGGTCATTTTAAATAAAAACTCATGCATTTTCTGCTTCAACCTTCTAATTTTATGGGTTACAGGAATGCACCGACACACCTGGCTTGTAATCTCTCAAAGTCTATAACATGAAAAGGAATGAAAACTGAAAAATTACTCTCATTGAAAGCTGAGGAAAGATCTCCATCAGCTAAACACAAGGTAGGAATTTAGACCAAGCTCAGGACTGAAAGAGGAAGCAGACAGGAATCACCATGCAATTATTAGACTGGTAAAGAGGTCTAAACAGGAACTCAATAAGTGATACCCATATCATCTCAATGTTAAAGTCCCTGGATTTGGTATCCGTACTGTGGCTATATACAGGCGATCCCTGTTTGGGGGCAATATACCCCACAGCATTCATGGGTAAAGAACATGATATTTTCAACAAACTCAAATGGTTCAGTCAAAGCAATATGCGTAAACATAAACAATAGATGAATCTGGGCAAAGGGAATTCAAAAGTTTTCTGCATGGTTTTTGCAACTTTTTAAGAGGCCCCTTAACATTCCCTCACTCACATGTAGTGCCGCGGGTCTACAATATCATTTTTGATGAACGGAGATGATAATTGTCATTTCAGGATCTCTGACTAAGTGTCACCACTGTACCACGGACTTGCACTGCAATTTCTTGTTCATCTTCATCACACCACAAAAAAAGGTGATTTTAGAAGGGCTGGCTAAAATGTTAAGTAACAAGGCTGCCCTGTCTCCATGCACCCACATCCCTGCTCTCTGTGCGAAGTGCTCCTTCCTTCTCCAGACTTATTGTTCTTGGGCCATGGGATCACAGTGAGGAAAGCATCAGTAGAAACTTGAAACATGATTGTCTTTTTAGCTTTCCCTTTTTCTGCCATTATTATGAGGAAAAGGTATCTTGGGTAATGTGTTGCTTGGTTCAAGGATGAGGAGAGACACTCAGAACAAGCTTTCAGCTAGCTCCTATCATAGAGTCTAGGCCAGCCAACACCGAATCAATCCATGAATGCATCTTAATTAGATGTGAGTTTTGCAATGATGTGTTAAATAATATTACAGAGAAAATAGATGACAGATAACACTGACATTTCTGAGCTCCCACAGGTAATGATGTGAGGCAGGAAGTTCAAGCAGATGTGTTTTTGTGGCTCCTCATATCATTTCTGCACCAAAGAACATTTCCACATTGGTCCAGCCTTGTTACTCACCATGACGGCTCGTGATTCTGAATACTCCTTGTATATTTTCTTAATCATAAAACAAATGTAATTAGGGCATAAAAGGCAACTGGATTTTTATTCTCATTTTTCAGTAATTGGTAATCGTGGTATATTTAATTAACTTGTTCTGATTATTAGCTTAGCCAAATGGCACTACAATTGTCAACTTCAATAATCATAAGAAATATTCAGTATACATGGATTGTGAGAGTTATAAGTAGAGGCACTGCTTGAATGACCACTAGTATCTAATGTCAAACGGGAAAAAAATCAATTGTTTAATTAGGAATGAATTTTCAAGCATGGGCTTTTACTCATTTGTGTCCTAAGACTCAAGAGAATAGATTTTTTTTATTTGATTCTCTGAACTCAAAATAAAAAATATATCAGTTCTTGAATTTTAGATCTAAAACAAGTTTCCAATCTAAACCTTCGAGTAAGTTAACATCACCCAGTTACTGAAAATAATCTGATATTTTTGCTATAACCTCAAAGATTGTTATTTCTCCTACAATAATAAAAATTCTTTTAGCTTTTATTTAGTTCTTTTTCCATGAAAAGTAAATTCTATTACAAAAAGTACCTTGACATTTCAGTTCTAGCACAATGGTTAATCCTGGGTTTTCTCACTCTCCTTTTGGTTATGCAATAGTGCCTGGTGTACTTTGAGATAAGCAAAATCTAGTCAAAGACATGAACAGAGATGGACAGGGAAGATGGCTCAATGGATAAACCAGCATTCAGACCCCCACAACCTATGGAAACTGGGTATGATAATGTGCATCTGTATTCCAAGAACCCAGAAGGCAAGATATAAGACAAAGATGAAAGAAGGCTCTGAAGTTTATGTGCCAGCTAGCCCTCTTTAAGCAGCAGTGAACAGCAAGAGATTCATCCTCAAAAAAGTTTGAAGGCAAGGACCTAAGGTCATCTATACCCAACACAGGGACTGAACATTGCTGTCGGATAATACCCTTATGCCCTGTAAAGATTTGCCACTTTTTGAGTGAGGTATCCCAGACCCAAAAAGAGGAACATAGGATGTACTCACTCATAATTGGTTTATAGCCACAAATAATGGTCATTGAGTCTATAATCTGTGATCCTAAAGAAGCTAAATAAGAAGGTGAACCCAAAGAAAAACATATAGTTGTTATCCTGGGTATGGGAAGTAGACAAGATTGCAGGGCAAAAAATTGGGAACTTGGGGGTGGGGTGGGACGGGGGTAAGGGGAGATGGGGAGAGAAAAGTAAGAAGGGGAGAATGGGAGGAACTTGGGGAAACGGGATGATTGGGAGAAAGGAAGGTTGGATAGAGGAGCAGGGAATCACATAACTTAATTAAGGGAGCCATCTTAGGGTTGGCAAGAGACTTGGACCTAGAGGGGCTCCCAGGTGCCCAGGTCAATGTCCCCAGTTAGCTCCTTGGGCAGCTGAGGATAGGGAACCTGAAATGACCCTATACTATAGCCATACTGATGAATATCTTGCATATCACCATAGAACCTTCATCTGGCGATGGATGGAGATAGAGACAGAGACCCACACTGGAGCATCAGACTGAGCTCCCAAGGTCCCAATGAAGAGCAGAAGGAGGGAGAACATGAGCAAGGAAGTCAGGACCACGAGGGGTGCACCCACCCACTGAGACAGTGGGGCTGATCTATTGGGAGCTCACCAAGGCCAGCTGGACTGTGACTGAAAAAGCATGGGATAAAACCGGACTCTTTGAACATGGCGGACAATGAGGGCTGATGAGAAGCCAAAGACAATGGCACTGGGTTTTGATCCTACTTCATGTTCTGGCTTTGTGGGAGCCTAGCCAGTATGGATGTTCACCTTTCTAGACCTGAATGGAGGGGGGAGGACCTTGGACTTTCCACAGGACAGGGAACCCTGACTGCTCTTCGGACTGGAGAGGGAGGGAGAGAGGAGTGGGGGGAGGAGGAGAAGAGTGGGATGAAGGGGAGGGAAATGGGAGGCTGGGAGGAGGCGGGAATTTCTTTTTTTTTCTTTCAATAAAAAAAAAAGATATGCCACTTTTACTGGTTTAATAAAATGCTGATTGGTCAGTAGCCAGGCAGGAAGTATAGGCAGGGTGACCAGACTAGAATTCTGGGAAAAGGAAGGCTCAGTCTGCAGTCACCAGCCAGATACAGAAGAAGCAAGATGAGAATGTCTCACTGATAAAAGATACCAAGACACATGGCTAACATAGACTAGATTTATGGGTTAATTTAAGTTGTAAGAGCTAGTTAATATTAAGCCTGAGCTAATAGGCCAATAATTTATAATTAATATAAGCCTCTGTGTGTTTCTTTGGAACTAAATGACTGCAGAACAAGGTGGGATAGAAACTTCCATTTACAGAACATGAAGACTGTGTTCATACAAACAATCAGACACAAATACTCACTAAACAGACACACATGTGTGTGTACACACAGAGAGAAAGAACAAGAAACACACACATACATACACAAAACCACTGTTAATTCTTTTTTGATGAGGTATCTCAAAACTAAAAGATAAAGGAAGAAAAGAAGTAGCAGGGAGAGACGAGAAGAAAGAGGTTGAAAAACAGAAATACAAAATTAATACCCAATCAAAAACATATTGTTTCTTTTATACATAATATATAAAAATCTAGACTAGAAGAATTTATGTGATTCTCTGTTTTGGTTGGTTGGTTCCTTGTTATTTGTTGTTTGTTTGTTTTTAAGACAGGGTCTCACTATGCAACTCTGATTGGATGACCTAGAACTTTCTACGTAGACCAGGCTAGCCTCTACCTCTCAGTGGTCTGCCAGCCTCTGAAGTGCTGGCATTAAAGAAGTGTGCCACCATACCATGCCTGGATTTTTGGTTCCTTTGAAATAACTAGCAAACATATATAATGATGATCTTCCTGAAACACAGTCTTAGTGCCTAAAGACTGCGTGAGGTTTCCCCCTGCATATGAGTAGAAGATCATTTTCTGACACTGAAGTTTAAAATAGCTCTGGTGATAATGTTTACAAAGCTGAAAATGTTCTTTTTCTGTTCCATATTCACGTTAAAGAGAGAAGGCAAAAGGAGTGTGAAGTAAATGATGAAAAACAAACACTTTTCCTGAAGAATAGAACACAAAAGTTCTCCCACCAACTTATGAAAAAACTCATGAAGCATATATTTGAGTTAATTTCATAATAACACAGCTTCTGGTAAAGGAGTGGAGAGATATAATTAATTTTTACAAGTTAAATGGCAGAGTTTCCTTTTATGCTGTCATGAAAAATAGTCTTCTGCCATCTTAATTGGATAAAAGGGACTCTCTGCTTCAGAGATTAAAAGCAACTGATCTTTCCAAAGGAAGACACCCCAGACCTTCCCATTCTAGTGCGTCTGCATTATGTGCAAGCAAGAAACATGTCCATAGGCTCAGGGGACATTACAGAAGAGGGGGCAGAAAGATTCTAAGAACCAAAGAATCAGGGAGTTTGCTGTAAGACTATGTCTCCTGGGAATGTCAGAAGTGATAAAGTCTCACCAGTATGACTGCCCAAATGTGAGCTGCGCCAGGATGACACCAATGGACATGCCAAAGTGGACAGAGAAAAGCCCATAAGGTCTCAACTCTACACAACAAACAATAGACAAATTAGGAAAGCTGGGAGCAGGAGAGGAGGTCTTCCCTAGAGAAGAGCACACCAATTGAATGTTCAGTGCCAAGTTGTCACCCCCAAAACATGTATGCAAATAACAAGACCTGAAGAGGTTGAATTAGGAATACTATATCTACACACACACACACACACACACACACACACATGCACAATAACAATTAGAAAAAAAGAAGCTATAAATTTGAAGGAAAGCAAGGAGAGGTATATGGAAAAGTTTGGAGGCAGGAAAAGGAAAAGAGAAATGTCATAATTATGTCATAATCTCAAAAATAAAATTAAATTAATAAAGAGACACATCCAGGTTTTTTTGTTTGTTTTTGTTTTTTAAGCAACAAGGAAGAATAATGGCAATAATTTCAATTGTGTGACAAAGTTTAGGTCTTATTATAAGGCCTCTGATAAGCAATTGTAAGACCCAAGATCATTTTTATAACAAAGGAAATCAGTACTTAATTTCATAATCATTGTAAAGGAAATCAGTACTTAATTTCATAATCATTGTAGAAGAACAATGTTTAACAAATGTTGAAGCCTTCAATGGGATGTAACTGTGTCTGTATTAGCTAATTGCCTCATTGCTGTGGTCACACACTGGAGACAAAACACTGAAAAGAGGAAAGATTTCACTGGACTCATTGTTTGATGGCAGCCATTAGGCCAGGGAAGGCCTGGCAGCAGGACAGGCACATGACTGTGGTGAGAACTGAACTCTGTTTGCTCACATCTGTGTGGATAAGAAAATAGACTTGTTCTCTAACCTCTTATTCTCTGTCACACAGTGACTTGGGATTTGAACTAAGCAGTCTTGTTCCACAGTGTACTCGCTCATGAAAACGCATCTAACTGTAATTTTAGAGTTTTCCTCCCTGAACGTCAGACATGCAAATAAAATAACATTAAAACTTATCTCTGAATTAACAAAAGAAATGACATGGTGTCTTATTCCAACATTTGAGAGGCTGATAGAGAGAGGAGGCTTATGATAGAGTCCAAGGTCAGCTTGGGCTACAGAGTGAACCATATTAAAAACTAAAACAAGAAGGAAAAAAACACCCAACCACACAAACAAAAATACACATACTTTAGTGTGTGTTCTAGTTTGGAGTAGGTATGGCCTTGTTGGAGGAAGTATGCCACTGGAAGTGGGCTTTGAGGTTTCAAATGCTTAAGCCAGGCCCAGTGTCTCTCATCCTGCTGCCTGTCAATCCAGAAGTGGAGCATCATGTCTACCGCATGCTGCCATGCTTGTCACCATGACGATAATGGACTAAACCTCAGAATGTAAGCAAATAAAATTAAATGCTTTCTATTAGAAGCATTGCTGCGGTCATGGCATCTCTTCACAGCAATAGAACACTGACTAAGACATAAAGGCAGGAACCTGGAGGCAGGAGCTGAAGCAGAGACCAGAGGAAAATGTGATTACTATATTATTCCTCCTGGCTTGCTTAGCTCCTCCTGTTATACAGCCCAGGCCCAGCAATTCTTCACCTCTTACCTGGTGACCCTAGGTTTGTGTCAAGTTGACTGCTGAAGCTCACTATGATAGTGTGATAGCTCCTACGGACAAAAAAAGAAAAAAGGAAATAATCTATGGTAACATTTGATTTTACATTAAGCCTCTGTGTTGGTTATTTCAAAATCTTCTCTTGCTTCTGAAGTAGAATCTCAATTTTTTTCCAGGTAAGAGGCAATTATGGGTCAAACTCGAACACGTGTATTGCTTAACCTAAGCTCATGTCCATCATGATATTCTTACTCACCTTTGATAGTGACTGATTTAGGGGTGGCAGATGACCCTACCCTGGACATTGACACAGAAGAGGAATCTTCAACTAAGTGTCTTAGTGGGAAGTTATATGGGGATGGTGCAAACATTTAATTTCAGCATTTGGGAGGCAGAGGTAGGCAAATCTCTGTGAGTCTGGTCTACAGAGCTGGCTCCAGAGCAACTAGGGCTGTTACATAGATAAATTCTGTCTTGAAAAAAGATGGAGAGAGGGAGGGAGGAAGGGAGGGAGAGAGAGAGAAAGAGAGAGAGAGATAAGGGAGGGAGGGAAGGAAAAGAGACAGGGAGAGAGGGAGGGAGGGAAAAAGGAATCTTAATGGGTTTTCAAAAAGTCTTGGATTAAAAAGAAAACCTCCTCTATTCTCTTTTATTCAAATTTCATTTTGTGTAGAAGTGGTGCTTGGGAGAACGTGCACCATGTACCCTGAGGACAGAAGAGCTGCCCACCGTTGTTCATTAACCTTCTCTGGAACCACTTGCTTCCAGGCCTCTCATACAATAAGATTTATCAGTAAGCCTAATTGTTTACACCCTATCTATTAGGCTGTTTATAGTAACCAAAGGCCCATTTTTCTCTTAGATTCTCTCTCTCTTCCTTCCCGCTTTGGGTGTATGTGGTGTGAATTTAGTCTCTTTATTAAGGACCCTGCTTGGAAGACTTTTTCAGAAGACCAACCTGGCACTGCTCATGGAGGTAGAAGAGGGCAGCGCTGTGTGCTCAAAAGTAGCAAACACAGGTGTCATGAGATATCAGACAGGCATCAGATGGAACCGACACTGGAGAATTCACAAAACATGAAGTTCCGCCTTTCCATCCTCGCCCTACAACTTCTAAGGCTGTAAACTCACTTCATACAGATGACTCCATCAGCTCTGTTCCTCGTTATGCTAATATTTTATTGTATTACTTTGCTAGACTTCTTTTCCCATGCAACATCAGAAGCCAGTTCTGTATTAATGTCTAAATTTTTATGTAAACGTGAACAATACCTTAGCATTCATTATCTAAGAAAATTTGAAAAATTATTTTAGAACTGATTAAAAATAGACGATGCACCCCTGAAGAAAAATGCTAAAAAGAAATCCCACGCTAGCTCAGAATTGAGTATAATAAAGGGTTATTTATTTAGGGGTAGACTCACAGTCCTCTGCAGGAACGAGGAAACGGGAATCGAATCCAGCAGCAGGAAGAGAGAGGGAGTGCGCATTTTACATCGGCATTTATAAGATAAGAGGCCATGCTCAAGTGGGCTGATAACTTAAAGGCTACTTACTGAAGGATTTCCTATAGCACAGCCCCCGTATTTTTTTAAAAGCCAGGAGTAGTGGAGCATGCCTTTAATCCCAGCACTTCGGAGGAAGAGACTAGAAGATCTCAAGTTCGAGTTCAGCTTGGTCTTCACATAGTGAGTTCCAGAGCAGTCAAGTCTATGTAGAAAGGCCCTGTCTCAAAGAAAAAGAAATCATGCCAGATATACAGGTATAATAATCCTGAAAGAAAATATGAAAATGGCCATTTTTCCTCTTTAAGTTGTTTATCATCTTAGAAACTAAAATGTAAAACTATCTACAATTATTAATGCTATAAAGAAATCTGCTTGAGCCTGTAGGTGTGGGATTTATCCTTGTTTTATAATTGTTATGTAATTCTTCATATATGCAATTGTCTCAATCCCAACAATTTGACCTAAATCAATGCAAAATTTAACTGCAAAGTAATAAGGCCACTTCAGAGTTTATGTAGCAAAAGAATGAACACCACAGAGGTAGGCTTAACTATCGTTGTTTAGTGTTTATATCTGTGGCTGAAGATGCTGGGTAACGCACTTCCAGAATAATAATAAAAATTCAGTGCAGTCACAGCTGGTAAAACTCATTCTTTAAAAATTAATTTCAAATCTTAGGAATAGTTTTGGGAGAGTTGTTTAAAGGCAGGCTACTTGCCTAATCCCTGGGAGGTTATGAGTTTGATCCTCAGCACCAATAATAATAATAATATTTCTTGTGGTTATTTCAGGACAATGTCCTACACAAATGAATAATCACATACCCAATGTAGCAAATAAATCCTGGTGAACATAGCAAGGATGTGTGGTTCCTACTTCACCATCTGTTCTTTCTCAGCATGGAGGGAGTTCTGTTTCAGATGGGCATGGCCAAGAAAATGGAGCTTGCTGTCACCTCACATCCCAGGCAATGGCTCCAGTTTCTCCCTGAAAGACCGATACTGCCAAAATTCTCATCCCAGGTCTGTGTTGTCAAAGATGAATTCCAAGTGAGCGTGCCAAGAAGTCAGGAACTCCTTACCCCACCAGGGCTCCACTCAGAGGGCAGAGGCTCTCTCCTAAGCACACACTGAAAATGGAGAAGTTCTGTTTGCAACTCACTGGCCAGAGGCCCACATCAATAAAAGCTAGTGCCCCAGTCAGAACCTGCTGTCACTCAGGATAAAACACATCCAGAACAAGGGCTCCAAGAATTTCCAAGGAGAACAGGTAGACACAGATTCAGAAACCTCGAGGTGTTCTCCAAGAGAACCGACTTTATTTACAGAGTATGGGATAATCGAGTGCTCTCTCAAACGGTGGAGATCTTGGTGGTAGGCAGTTAAGATCTGACTTGTATTTTCATGAGACAGAAAAGCTAAGCCACAAAATACTCAGCTTTCCAGAGATAACTGGGAGGAATTATAGCTAATAAAAGCACTGTTGGGGTCAGGAACAAATTCCAAAAGTTGGCCTTAAGAAGTTCTCCTTGGAGCTTGAGAGATGATGCAGCACTTGTTGCTCTTGCAGAGGATCCAGTTTTGGTTACCGGGACCCACATAGCAACCCATAATTGGCTGTAACTCTAGTTCCAGTGGATTTAAATCCCACCTCTGGCCTCTGAGGGCACCAGGAGCACAGATAGTGCACATACATACACAAATGCAAATAAACTCATACACATTACAAATATATATGTAAGACCCCCTGAAAGGTTTGCTGAGATGGCTCAATGCATATAAGAGTGTTGGATGCTCCAACAGAGGACCCAGGTCTTGTTCCTCTCACCCGCATGGTAGAGCACAATCACCTGTCGCTCCAGGTTCAGGGGTTCTGATACTCTCTTCTGGCCTCTGTGGGGTTTCTGCTCGCATTGCTGTATATGAACTCACACAGGTACATACACACACAAAAATAAAATATAGTTTTTAGAGTATTGCTCAAAAAAGGCATACACAAAATTGGATCAGAACAGAGCAATGTATGTCTCAAGTCATGGTCAAAAAATTAGAGCAGCTGCTAGTTAGTCAAGTCTAAGAGCTGGGTACAATGTTAGCAGAGAGAAATAGCTTTGGTAGATGATCAGAAGTGACACCTGTTATGACAAGGTGGCTGTGCACACACCCGAGGATGTAGCCTTTTATACCAGAGGCATTTCATTGCAAGAAAGGAGACCTTGTTAAAACTATCCAGCCAAGATGCAAAAGAAATAAACAAGGGACTAACTGTAAGCCCCAGGGTCAAAATAATCAACCTCGAAAATTGCTACAAGATACAAAATGATGCACAAAGAAACTGGGAAGTATGACTTCAGGGCTTGTTTTGTTTTAGTTTTTGATTGTAGACTCAGAAGCACAAACTGCAAAATCAACTCCGTGTACAAATGAACTGCAATATTGTCTCCTGTCCTCTCCTCGCACTTTCTCTTAGCCTTATCCCAGTATTTCTCAGAATAGATAAATAATAATAAAGATACTACTGTGCAAAGTAAAACAGCAAGCAGTAGAAACTATCTGTGACAGGAACCAGATGTCACAAACGAGGGACAATGATTTTAAAGACATCACAAATATGTTCTGAGATTTAAAAGAAACTATTCTTAAATATGTAAGGAGGTTAGAATGACCATATGCCACCACACAGAAATTACAAGCCAAGGGAGGGTAAGAAAGGAGACAACTGGCTCAGCAGTCAAAAGCACTTAGTGCTCTTGCATAGGACCAGCCTTCTGTTCCCAGCACCCACATAGGGTTCAACGACCACCCAAGTCCTGTCCCAAGAACTCTTAATGACTTCTGGCCTCACTGGACCAGGTACACAAAGTGCACATACAAAATGTAGGCAAATTCTCAAATACATTTTTTTTAATTTAAAGATAAAGAGGAAATGTATGCAAAGTCTAAACACAATAAACCCAGGTAGCAACTTGAACCCTCAAGAAGTAAAAGTCCAAACCTGTGACAGAGACTCAACATTCATCAGTTAGCAAAAAATAAATAAATAAATAAATAAAAAGGTTAAGTTCAAGGATAAATCTCTAGATCTCTAGAAAGTAGGCATTCTGGAGGGGAGAAAAAGTGGGAAAAATTGAACACAACTTTAAAATACAAGTTGCCAACACACAGGAAATAGAAGTATTGAAGTGGGCAGAAGCAAGTCTTTGTATTCAACAGAGCTTGTCTCTCTCCCTCAGGTGGGCTTTTCCTCAGGATTTAGGGTGCCAGAAGCTCCCAGTCGGGCAAAACTTCCCTTGAGTCAGTGGCTCCAGATCTTGTCTCATGAATTCAAAGATTAAAATTCATGGACCACAGAGGCTGCACTTTAGAAAGAAGTTTTATTATAAGGAACTGAGGAGAAAGAGGAAGGCAGAGCTTCAAGATAACAGTCTCGGGTCCCAGAAAATGGAGAACCATCAGCTGATAGCCTGGGGTGAGAAATTGGGGTGAGTTGAGGCCTAGGGAAGGGACAAGCTGGTCAGTCTGGTTGACCCAGTCAGAAGGTGTCTGTCCTGGCACCCTTCAGTTTGGAACAGGTCCTCCTCATTCTAGCCCCCAGGTAGAGGTGCTTATTAGAAGAGATAACAAGGACCAGGAAGCAGAGCTCTTCTGACACACCTGGCCTGCAGGATAGACAAAACTGCCAGCCACACCACAGAACATTCTTGGCACTGCTAAAACTAATCAGAAGAGACCAAGAAGGACTTTTCATTCTAATCAAGGAGCAAGTCAACAAGGAGGCATTACTATCCTAAACATACATAAACAGTACAGTGCCCAGTATCATCAAAAAAATCTACTATTGTATTTGAAGACACAGATTAACATCAATCCATTAATCATAGGTGATTCTAATAGCCCACTTTCTCCAACAGATGGGCCATCTGGACAAAAAATTAAGCAGAGACCATCAGAATTAACTGACATCATACATCTAATGGACTTAACAGATATCTACAGAATGTTCCAGCCTAATACGAAAGAGTCCACATTTTATTCAGTAGCACGTGGAAGTGTTTCTAAAATAGACCACATCCTGGGACACAACACAAAGTTTTACAAATTCAAAAAGATTGGAATCACTTCTTGTATCCTATCTGACCACAATGCAACGAAACTTACAGTGACAGCAAGCAAATCTCTAGTAATCGCACAAATTCATGGAACTTAAGCAATTTATTATGAAATAATGAATGGGTCAAAGAAGAAATTAAGAAAGGATGAAATGAAAATGAAAATAAAAACACAACACAGTAAAATCCCTGAAACACAATGAAAGTAATCCCACAAGGGAAATTTATAGCTTTAAGGGCCTATGCTAATGAATCAGAAGAAAAGAACTGGAGAGATAGGTTAGGGTTAAGAGCACCAGCTATTCTTGTAGAGAACACACGAGGCCTAAACACGAGCTGAGCAGACCAACATCAGACACCAAAGCTGACGGGAAGGTGAGGCAGGAGACCTCAACCCTGCACAAATGCTGAAAGTGGAAATCTTCCCTAAGGAAGAACTCACCAATTGGTCATCTAGTATCAAAGAACCAGCCTTGAAAACATACATTCAAGTAACGTTAAACAGACCAAGCTGGTTATATTTAGGAACATATATGCATGTAACAACAATTGGTGACCAAAAAGGCCATGAATTTGAAAGACTAATAAAGGGAGGCTTTGGAGAGCAAAAAGGGGAGGGAGAAATGATCGAATTATAATCTCAAAAAAATTTCAAAATCAAATAAAAATAAATTAAAAATGGAACACTGTCTACTGATTAAAGTCAATATTAACAACATAAGTGAGCAGAAATTGATGAGTAAAAGTGTAAGAATTTAGGAAAACCTATGATGTAATCATGAGGGCTTAGAAACAAAATATTTACTGTGTCTGCTACAAAAGTTGTCATATTTTGAGTCAAAGCAAGTGACTATTAAAAAAAAATGAAGGAAAAGAAAAATCTAAAAGCACCCTCCCCCTGACACAAAATTCAGAACAAAAACAAAAACTCATCTGAGGTGGGATGGAAAGAGCAGAGACTTCTCACAGGACATAGAACTTCCTTTTGTTGCTCAGCTGGGTGGAAACAGGCTGAGTTCTCCATCCTAATGAAATCAACCCCATTCATTTTTATGGAGATGCCGGCCCAGTCGAAGGCAGGTGGTGCCCTGAGCTTTAATTGTTTGGGGAGAGACACTAATGGTTCTTTGGGAATGCAGAAGACCTTACCAGGGACTCTAACCTCTGTGCAGCTTTTAAACTAGTGGGCGGAAATTACCACACTTCTCATGAAGAAAATAGGACCCAAATCCCTACTTGAGCTCAGTGGTGGACATTTTATTTGCTTTTCCATTCTGCGGCGTTAGGGCTGCCTCCCTATACTGAACAGAAGACCTAAAGTAAAGTGTCCTCATCACCAACCCACAGGCTCCTCATCCATCTTTTTTCATTTTCCTTTCTTTCTTTTTGTTTTGTTTTGATTTTGTTTTTCAAGATGGGGTTTCCACTGGCCTCGAACTCAGAGATCCTCCTGCTTCTGCCTCACTATCTTAAAACTGTATTTCATTTTATTTTTTATTTATTTATTTATTTATTTATTTTTGGTATGACGAGACAGGGTTTCTCTATAGCCTTGGAGCCTGTCCTAGAACTAGCTGCCCTAGAATTCGATCAGGAGAATAGGCTGGGCTTGAACTCAGAGACTTGCTCCGATTAAAGCCATGAACCACCAAGCCCAGCTATTCTTTCCTTTTATATTTTCAGTGTCTTTTGCTAGGAATCACACATGGAAGATTTGTCCACATTATTGCATGTATCAATAGTTTGTTCCTTTGGAATCTAAATAGTATTCTATTGCAATAACATACATATTAACAAATAACTGTTTTTTCTACATTTATTCCATCTATATTGCATGGATATATTTATTTATTTATATAAATTGACACGTGGTAAGATTGCATAATTCAATGACATATACAAAAAGTATTGGTAGTTTCTGAGTACTTTCGTTGCTTCTATCTCTAATACATCATTATTGTCCAATTCACCTGCCTTTCTCTTACTAGCTTCTCATACTTGGCACTAGTTCACTTTAGGAAACAATCTCTCTGGCTTTCCAGTTTTTAGTTTATACAATACAGCACTTTCTTTTGTGGTGTGTCCACTAGGAAAGAGGGCTCAGACATGGACTTAAGCCAATAGAAAGTCTTTATTAGCTGGCCAGTCACTACCCTGAATATTCAGGATCCCACGGTAGCCCTGAGCCAGTCTCAGGTTAACTTTTAAGCATAAAAACCATGTCCTAGGTTGACATACTTCAGTTAACAAGAACAGTTAGTCAGAAGCAGAAGTACAAAAGCCAAAAATCAAGGTTCGTACAATTATAGAGTTTCCCAGAACTATGGATATTTTTATTTTATTTTATTTTATTTTTTTGGTTTTTTGAGACAGGGTTTCTCTGTAGCTTTTGGTTCCTGTCCTGGAACTAGCTCTGTAGACCAGGCTGGCCTCGAACTCACAGAGATCCGCCTGCCTCTGCCTCCCGAGTGCTGAGATTAAAGGCGTGCGCCACCACCGCCCGGCCAGAACTATGGATTGATGGATTAGATCTTTGTGTTTTATTTTCACAGGTAGTGCCGTCTATGTGCTGGATTGTATGCCTGAATGGCAGTTCTATTATGGAATCAGCTGTGCTAAAGTCTGGGGGTCTGCTAAGGTCTAAGACCCTGTTACATTTCTACTTTCTGTTATGACTCTTGATATATCTTGTTTTCAGTTACTGGATTTTGCATCAAGTCAGGATCAAAATAATACATAGATTTGTCTGACGTATAGTACTTAGCAAATGGCTGGCCAATGAGAACCAATTGTCCACAGCACAGATGAATAAATAAGTTGATGTTTTTCACAGAAGTAGTTTTAGTGTCTCCCCATTTTGCAGTTTATCACTCACAATTGTGTACAGGTAGCTCCAACCAAGCTTTTTGCAAGCATCCTGTGATTTTTCATGTGTAATTCCTCTTCTCCTGTTAATCTTTGTGCGGGCTTTCATGCCTTACTTTTGATTGTATTCCTGCCTAGGAAACACACACACACACACATGAACACACACACACTATTCTCCCAATTTCTTGAATTAGCTCAGGAGTTGGAGATACTTGTCACCACACCTTATGGCCTGAGCTAGAGCTCTGGGACTCATATGGAGGAACAAGAGAACTAACTCCTCTGAGTGCCATGTGTGTCCCCTAAATACACACACAAATAATTAAATGTTAAAAGTGTGGGGGGATAAGAGTCTCAAGGGTTGGACACCTGGAAGACTCTTTTACCATCTACCTTGGTCAACACCAACCAACCACAAACTACAGTTGTAGATGGTGCCCAGTAGAGGGAGGTGTGCCCATAATCTCCCACTGAAAGGGAGGCTCTTCTCTAGCTGGGGATACTTAAAGAGACCACATTTACAGACCCTCTCACAGAGTGTAGAAATACACAAGACTTCAGCTACTCTCTCCTCTTAATATCCATAAATTGAGATACTAGTGGTTGCGTTTCTAACCAGAGTGCAGCGATATCAACCCGAATCACAAAAACACTTAATTTTAATCTGGAAGGAACATACTATGCCTCTTCATTAAAAACAAAATAATGAAAAACCAAACCTAAGGAACACTCATAGGTAGAGATTAAATCTGTGTTGTTGACTTATAAATAGCAATGGGCAATTGAAAAATCTTACCTCTCATAAGCAGAAGTTAGCTTCAAAGAAAAATAAAATCCATGCTGCCTCCGTTATTTTTTACCCCATCAACTTCTTTTTCTGCTTAGATTTTATAACTGTGTTTTGCGCCGCTTACTATACAGCAGTTGTCTCTATCACTCTATCCAGGCTTAAGATACTGTAGGATCCACCTGACCACACCGGAAGTGAAGTCATCTGGAAAGACGTCAACTGTGTGACATCACCGGGAAGGAAAAGATAGCTCATGAGGGACTTCATGGAGTCCAGTCTTCAGAATCCCAATGCAGTGGGAAGGGGGTTGTCTTTTGCACAAATGGGAAAAGGATCTGAGGCAATGAAGCCAGAAGCCAGAACCATGAGTGATGAGGTAGAGCCCAGGACCTAGCGAGTGGGACCTGTTCTGTACATGAGGTTTTTCTCTGCAAGACATTTGTTTCTAGGAATGGTGTCCTAACCAGATTGCTTTTGTACATTGATCCCTTACAAACACACCAAGAAGACAATGCAATATTGGGTCTTCTTAAATCTCTAGAGAGACAATTGGACTTTAGATTCTCAGAATTGCCTCATAGGGACATACTGTATAGCCCGATTTTCTATGTAGCCCGAATGGCTTTAAACTCACTATGTAGTCTAGGCCGACCTTGAACATGTAATGCCTAGCTCACTAAGTATTTTTTAAAAGAACTTTTGATTAAACTTATTGAAGAAAAAGCAAAATCTATCCACAGTGGGCATTGTACCAGTTAGTATAGATTCTATTCATTTCCTTAATGGTATTTGTTTGGACCGTTGGGGAAACAGCCTGGGAGTTTTATTGTATTTGGCAATTATGCTTCCCTTGAATCTCCAATGTAAGTGGACAACTCACATTCCATTCCCTGCACTCTAAAAACGTCAACTATCTAAGGAATAAACAAACAAACTGGCCATGCTAGATCACGTACTCAATCTTCAAGGCTCTCCTGGCAGTGGTTCTCAGCATATCTGACAAATAATCACTATATTTCAACCCAGTATAATCCCAAAGATGTATTCTGCTGTGATTATTCTCTTCTATATCACTGAAAAAAAGATAACTTAAAAATCTGTCTAGCAAGTTTAGTTTTTAGCCCTTAACCAACCTAACCTATTTATTTGTAATTGTGCCAAATTTTATAAATTATCTTTAGGACTCCTCTTGGGAACAAGTTTGTATAAATTCAAATTAGATATTAACTAAGTGACTGATTTAGTCAAGAATAGAACTCAAAAGTCCTGGGTTCAATCTAAAAAGACTCACGAAGTATCATATGAGATCCCAAGGGTGAGGCAGATGGGGCGACTCACGGAAGAGAGAGTGCAACTTCGCAAAACACAGCTGCTCTTTCCTTAACTGTCAGTATTAAAAATTAATCTAAGAATTAAGGTTTGGAATGAGGGTAGGAGGATGGAGGGATCAGAAAGCAAGGCGCACCAGACAAAGATGGTTTAAATATTTATGATTTTTCATATGAAAGGAGGAGGGAAAAAACCTCTACTTTCAAGACTCAGAGTGCCATGGTAATTAATACTTCCGATACTTTCTGTTAAGCAGGATGGGTTTTGACTTCACAGAAATGTGTGGGGCAAAGCATCAGCCAATGCAGGGCTTGGCTGCAGCCCCAAAGCATCGGTCTCATCAGATTTCAGCCCAGTCCTTCCGGAGAGAACTCTGAACTGGTGAGCACCTTATTTCAACTGCAGAGCAGACAATGAGACACAGACCTAAGCTGCATAGGGCCCTGGGAAGTTTCTGGATAGGGTTCTCAGCTGTGGGGGGTGGAGTGAGGGTGGGAGGGCTCTTTGGTTGTTCCGATCATCTCCTTCTCCTCTCTGAAATATAGACTTAATGGAGCTTGTATCTCCAGATAGAACTCGAGGAAGGAAGACATGCCTAAAGGATGTTAAAGATCAAAAGGTACCTGCACCCTGATGTCTGTGTTGTCGTGCCCACCTGAACTACTTACTACCCAACTTGGAATTTGTTTTAACATAACAGAAAGATTCTTACTTGGGTTTTAACTGTTAATTCACTGACACAGCAAACTCAATGGTCATTAGGTCCATCTATCTGTCTATTTGTCTGTCTATTATCTATCTTGCTCTCATTCCCACTCTCCTTCTGTGTTTTAAAAACAAGAATCTTGAAGGGGCACAGCCAGTACTGCATTCCTTGATTTTTTAGGATAGGACTCTCAATATCTCTGCACTTCATAACTCCAAAAGACACTAAGCATTTGCAGTAGCCCATAGACAACCCTTGCTTAGACAATAATAAGAAACTAGTTCTTGGCTCTTTCTTTATTAAATGAAGTGGAGATCTTGCTACTGTTCATAAAACATAAAGACAGTTAGGAAACTCATTTCCTATTGGAAAAATAAAAACATGATAATGGTTAAAATAATGACTATCACCTTTTATAACAACTTCTTGTGTGCTGGTCCTCTGTGCCAACCCTTCTACATATATTGACTCCCAAGGAGTCCCTGAAGTACATGGTAGTCTTAGTGTTATTCTGATAAAAAAAAAATAAGGCACAGTCAAGTCACAGACTGGAGGTCAGTTACAAAGTAGACAAGCATCCACACAACAGTGATGGGAGCTAAAGAAAGAGTACGAAGGCTAGAGAGACAATCCAGGGGTTAAGAGCACTGGTTGTTCTTGCAGAAGACCCAGGAGTAATTCCTAACACCCTTATGGTACCTAACAATCATCTGTTACTCCATTTCTAGTGGTAGCACTGGCACTCTCTGGCCCCCACGGGTACTAGGTATACATATTGTGATGGTTTGAACAGGAATGGCACCATAGATTAATGTATTTGAATGCTTAGCCTATAGGGAATGGGACTATTAAGAGGTTCTGCCCTTTTGGAGTAGGTGTGACCTTTGTTGGAGGAAGTGTGTCACTGTGGGAGTGGGCTTTGAGGTCTCGTATATGTTCAAGCTAAGCCCAGTGTGAGACAGTTTACTTCCTGTTGCCTGTGGATCAAGATGTAGAACATTCAGCTCCTGTTCCAGCACCACGTCTGCTTGTACCCTGCCATGCTTCCTGCCATGACAATAATGGACTGAACTTTGAAACTGTAAGCAAGCCCCAATTAAATGTTTTCCTTTATAAGAGTTGTGATGGTCATGGTGACTCTTCACAGGAGAAATCCTGAGAAACATAAATAAATAAAATAAAATAAAAAATAATGTTTTAAAGAAAAAAAGAGTATGGAAGCCCAAACTAACAGGAAAAGGTATTCCTTGGCTCTGCCCAGGATCCAAAAGAAAGAGAAAGAAAAAAAAAGACCAAACCCTTTCTTAACTGAGTCTCAAATACCATTCTTTATTATAATGGTGAAGTTTTTACTTGTATCACTGAGGTCAGTCTTCAAAGCCACTCTGCAAAGATTCATTTCCACACCATTTACAAATGAGAAACTGAGACTCCAGTAGTAGCAAGAATTCAGATGTTATCATCCAGCCCTGCACCACGGACATTTGCCCTGGAGTAGCCCCAGACCCAGTCACTCACTCCAGGGCTTCTCTTCATCTCCCTTGCCCAGCTTTCTCCTTTCATATTCTGATATATCCTTCTAGTGTCCCTAGCCCCTACTGGGGAGAAGGAAACTACAGACATACCACCACCAAAACCAGCTCTATACCTTACATAGCTACCATTAGCCCTCATTCTGCAGCTAGGCTCAGCTCAACACAATATTTCTTGTTCAGACAGTCTCAGCGTGTTACAGTCTGATTTCACATCACCAAGAATGCTAGTCACCCACAGGCTTTCCTTTACTGGTGTTGTGTGAGCTTTTCCTGAAGAGGGCAACTAAGGAAAACCAAAGAAGAAATTATTCCACCCAAGTCTGGTTTGATGAACTAATGAGTTTAATTAAAATTACTTGTAGGAACATGGAAAACTTACCAATGGCTACACCCCTGAAGAAAATCTCCTCTCTCTCTCTCTCTCTCTTTCTCTCTCTCTGTGTGTGTGTGTGTGTGTGTGTGTATCCTTGCCACAGCTAACTGCTATTCTGGGAGGGGCATATCAAAATAACACAAGCTCCTCCTTGCCATCCATAAGAGTATTAACTTCTTGGTATTGTGTAGGTCTCACCAGGATAATCACAGCTGCCAAGTCCAAGATGACAAGGGTCATATCATGCCCAGGAGACATGTAAGAACAGCTGGGCTGATGATCTATGAGCCTCTCCCCTGAGGCTTGGATTTCTCATGCTTTGTGTCTTGGTATCCAGAGAGCCATCTCAGAGTAAATTCAAGGCAGGAGATGGAGCTGTCAGATGAGTGAAGGGTTGGTCTTAGAGCTGTCACAATGCTGGGAGCCGATTTGAATAGCTGCCATTACAAGATGGCATTTGGCCCCAGCCTCGCTTGATAGATAACTCCATATTAGGGTTGCAGTTCTTCCACCGGAAAACAGGGTGAGTTGTTGTGATTTAGCTGCCCACACTTCCCCTGACCGGCAGGGGAACATCCTGGTCTGTAATTGACAAGGATGTTCCCCTGCTTTCTTTCCTGCCGGTGGGTCTCCAGAAAAGCAGTTAAAGTATCAAAGTATCAAAAGTTGCTAGGCAGACTCCCTATATAAGCAGCTATAGTTCAGAGCTCTGGGCCCCTTGCTTTCTGCTCTCCCTACAACCAAGAGGCTCCAATAAAGCGTGATTTGAGAAGAATCCTCGTCTGGTGGCTGTTCCTTTCTGCTGGTCAGGGAGCTCGCCGCATCACAAGGCTCTTTCCATTGAATCCCATTGGCCCACCCAAATTCTAAGAGGTAGGGAAATACATCCCCCACCTTGGGAGGAGTGGAATGACCACATTGCTCCAAAGAATGTGGGATGCGTGATGTCATTACAGCCATCTTTGGAAATCATGACCCATCACACTCTGCCTTGGCATTAATCTACAGCAATCTGGCTGCTCTTAGTTTCTGTTTTCATACCTTTGGGAATTTAATTGGTGACAGAATGATGTTCAATTTATCTTGATAGCTGTTGCCCAGGTTACATTTTAGTAACAGTTACTATTAGTTTATATTCTTTATTTCTTTTGTTTTTGTTTCTTTGAAACATGGTTTTTCTGTATAGCCCTAGTTGTTTTGGAATTCAACTTGTAGACCAGGCTCATCTCAAACTAGCAGATCCCCTTGCCTCTGCCTCCCGAGTGCTGGAACAAAGATGTGAGCCTCCACACTTGGCTTAGTTCAAACCCTTTTTTAGCTTTCCAAAGCTATCTCATTTAAACAGGCATTTTAGAGCAATGATAAAACAACTCATAGGGTCTGGGGCTTGTATGAAGTTGCTTACAACCCCTCAAATAAGGCCATGTCAGAACCTACAAACACATCAGTCCAAACACATCACTAAATGAAAATTCATAAATGAGGAGACCTCACTTTCCAAACACACATTCTGACAGCTCCTTTTCAGCACCCATGTTCTAAGAAAACTGGACTTGTTGCTAAATGTGGTGATGCACGACTTTAATCCCAGAACTTGATAGGCAGACCTCTCTGAGTTCCACGCCAGCCTGGTCTACAGAGTGAGTTCCAAGATAGCCAGGACTACACAGAGAAACCCTGTCTTGAAAAACCAAACACCAAACCCAAAACAAAACAAAAACCAAACAAACAAACCCCAAATTTGGTCTTGTCATTTCCCTCTTCTAGCCTGGCCTGTTCCTTCTCGGTGTCTGCTTTTCTATCCTAGTGTAGATTCCTCCTGCCTGTTCAAGTCTCTCTTTGAGCATCTACATCAGGGGCTGCCTCCTTTTAGACTCTCTGTTTTCTTGGAGTCCTGCTTGACCTTGTTCCACTCCCTCCCCATGCCTTTGCATAACTGGCACAACGCTTCCCACCTGACAGATGTTCCATAGATTGAGCACCCAGGAAAGCTATTGTCCTCATTGCTATCATTTCCTCTAATGGTTTGTGCTTCTTAGAAAGACGCACTTCTTCGGAGACTTTCTTCCTTCACAGTCCTCAATTTAACATATCTGGCTAGCATAGTTCATGTGACAAGCCAAAAGTGTTTTTGAACATTGTGATGGCTTGAATGTAATTGGCTCCTATAACTCCTCATAGGAAGTGGCACTATTATTAGGCATGGCCTTGTTGGAAGAAGTGTATTGCTCTTGAGGTGGATGCTGAGGTCTCCTTTGCTTAAATGTGACACTCAGTTCACTTCCTGTTGCCTGTGGAATAAGACATAGGACTCAGCTCCTTCTCCAGCACCATGTCTGCCTCCGTGCCTCCATGTTCTGTCAAGATGATAATGGACTAAACTACTGAACTGTAATCCACCTCAGTTAAATGTTTTCCTTTATAAGAGTTGCTGTGATCATGGTATCTCTTCACAACAATGGAAACCTTAACTAAGACTGAGGTTTATCTCTTCTCTATGGGTTAAGTTATCCTACAAAAGAAAATACCTCACATGTCATATTTTTATCATGTTATATTTTTATTTTGTCTCTTTGAAGAGCCCTTGAATCTAACCAAGGCTGTTTTGCAACTACTTGAATGTAGATTTTACAAAAGTGTCCATATTTTCTCTTCCTCCTCCTCATTCAACTTCATCCTCTTTGTAAGGATCAGATCCAGTGTCCCCATCTTTCTGTACAACATGTCATTGTCAGGCCAGACTGAACTGCCCCTGAAATGTTGCTTTTTCTGGTTGCCTCCACAGTCACGGGGATGTTTGAGCTGATCCTGAATCTGATTTTGCTCCATCTACCCTGAGTCGTGGTGACTCATATATGCTCTTCCCTGATTACCCTTGGGATCCTGGCCCCTACATTTTTACTGGCCAGTCTTCCATAGAAGGAGAAATTGGGCAAGAAAAATCCTCCTGTGGACACGGCAGTTAGGGTTTTTCGGATAAATAGAAAGGATAAGTGGAGCTGTTTAACGGGATTGACTTGTACACAGCCCTGGAAACATGGAAGAAGCCCCATGAGTTGTCATAGCCAAGATGATAAGGTAGGAAGGCCAGTTGTAAGATGCAGTATAAGACTAAAGACCAAAACCCCTCGAGCTTCAAGGCCTGAAAACAGAAGGGTATCAATGTCCCAACCCCAAAAGAATACAAAAGAGAAAAAATTAAGTAAATAAACTAGAAAAAAGAAAACTAATGGCCCTTTCTCCCCAATCTGGGATTTCAATGGATCAAATTATGCCATCTACTTTTGTGAGGACAAGCTTCTTTATTAGCCCACTAACTCAAATGCTAGCCCCTTGAAAACACACACACATATACACACACATATTTTATCAGTCAACTAAGTAGTATCCCTTAATATAGTCAAACTGACATGTAAAATTGAAATTACTATGGAAGACAGTCAGAAGCATTCATTTCAAAGTGGGTTAAGTGTTCATAGGCATAAAGGAAGATCATGCGTGTCATTGTGTTCTCTGTCCAACAGTGGGGCTAATAATGACCCTCATTTCAGGGATCTCTGAGAGTACTCGGTTAATTCACCACCAATGCGCAGCTATGCTTCATGCACAGTCTGTGGTAAATACCCAGTTTTCTTTCTGCGGCTAAGTCTTCAGTCTACGAAATAGAAAACACAGGCAGCCACTGCTCTGTACTGAGCTCCCGCACTGTGCCCAAGAGACCAGACTAAAAGTAAAAATGAGGTCACCCATGCCTAAGTTCCAGGTCGCTGAACTGAAGCTAAGCGGTTTAGCTGACCTTTTGAGAAATCAGGATTAGAGAGATAACAGCAAAATTTCCCAAGCAGGCCAGTTTCAGCTGGCATGGTAATGGAGTCCACTCAGCTTTAGTCCTTACAAACAACAAAACAAAGACACAGAGCAACTGAAGTCAGCAATCACTCCTTCTCCTCTTGTTCTGTCCACCTCTCCCACCTTGCAAGAAAAATACTTTCGGAAGGATTAGTCATCTAAAAATCTCTGCATTTGCGGCTGCTGCACCTGCACTCCCCTGTCTTCTAAAATCTCTCTAAGCAATTGTAGAGACAGTTGACTACTTTTTACTTGTCCTATATCTAATTAGATACAAATTTTTATTTACAGATTTATTTACTCCCAATTATTTCCCCCACACTTTTCTACTTTTATTTACAATCTACCTGAGCACTCATTTTTTACCTCTACACCTGAGGTTTGACATTCACACGTGGGGTCCATCACTTTTTCCACCTGTAAAACTGACCCCATGCTGGACACCATCTGTCATAGTCATATGTTGGGGCAACATCTGTCAGGGTCTAGCCTGGACGGGGCTCACCTTTTCCAGGGTACAGTCGTGTGGGTTAAGGAAATTAAGGAGGAGGAACACAGATATGAAAGAAATACAAAAACAGAGAATAGAACCAGGAGGGCAATCCAGTGATTACTGAATATGGCTGTGTTTATTTTCCATATGCTAATGTGCCCCAATCCAAAAGTGGGGAAGAAGGCAAAAGACTGAACATGACACAAAGGACACCAGAACAGTTACTTGCTTCAATACATAAAATATCAAGCAACTATATCCTTTAGTTAAGTATTCTGTTGTTTAGGTAGAACATGTAATGGCCACACCTTAGACCAAGCATTCTGTAGGCAGCCACTCCCTGGGTCAAACCTCCTGTCACATCCTTGAAGGAGCAGGAATAGGCTTAAATTCTCTGACCACTTGTCAAGGTGAAGCAGGTCCACCTCTATGGGCCATCTTAATATGCAAAATACCAAGTAACCACATCGTAGGTCAGGCTATCTTCTTTGTAGCCTCTCCTTAAGTCAGACTTCTTATCAAAACTTCGAAAGAGCAAGAGAAGGCTTAAGCTCTCTGACCTTCAGTCAAGGTGGAGAGAACCCACTTCTGTGGGCCCACATACTTTTTGTTCTTCTGTGAAAAAAAGAAATTTCAACTTACTCTTTGAGAATTTCATATATGTATATACAATGTATTATGACCATGTACACCACCATTTTCCTTCCTCAGCACCTAACATGTCCCCCTTCCGTTCTCCTGTTATATAGATTCTACTGTGTCCAGTTATTATGACCTGTATACGCACGGGTGTGGACCGTTAACAGGAGCTTGGGCAACAACCAGTTGTCCACAAACGCAGAGAAAACTGACTCTCACTCCCTAGCACCCCTAAGGCTGTCAGCAACTCTCAGCTAGGAATTTGTGGACTTTATCATGCACAGGTGACCATAGCTGCTGTGAGTTCCTGAGTCCACTTCATCCAAAGTCCACCTCATTCAAAGCCCTGCAGAGTACTCTTCCTCATCCTCTAGTTCTTGTTTTTCGCCTCCTCTTCAGCAACATTCCTTGAACCTTGGGTGAGGATGGGCTGGAGGCATTAATAAAGACATTCTATTTAAAACTGAGCACACATGGTAACTTATTCTCAGAATTCTGACCAGGTTTAAATCTATGTGTTAACCACTGCAAAAAAGAAACGTCCCTGAATGATGTTTAGAACATCCCAAACACCAACACAAACATATTAAGAGGGCAGTTTGAGAATGTGACTCTTTAGTAAAATAACCCATGTGGGTTCTCCTCTAGAGCCTATGTCTTCCAGAACTATGAGCTTTGGACCAGGTTTGCAGTACCGGGCACAAATTCTTTCCTCTAGAGCAGTCCTCAAATTCAATCAGAACTGGTTGGTTACCCTATAATGATTATGCCACGGTTGCACTAGTGGACACAGCTAGCCTGGCAGGTCCCGATGCATGGTACCTTCTGGAACAATGAGAGCTAGCCAGGAGGGAGGAAGCTACCTGCTCAGTGTGAAGTTGACTTCTCTGTGTTCTGCAACCAAACACTGGGGTGTCTCCTGGCCATACACTGACACACACACACACACACACACACACACACACACACACACACACGTACATATATACATACATATATAGAAAGAGAGACTTTATGTTCAACTCCAGAGATTCTTGCACCTTGACATTTATTGCTCCTCTATTCACAGCTGCTAGGAAATGTAATCAACCTAAATATCCATCAATAGATAATGAAAATGTTGCATAAACACACAATTGAATTTTATTCAGCAATAAAGACAAATAAAATCATGATATTTACTGGTAAATGGATAGACCTGGAAAAATTATGCTGAGTGAGGTGACTCGGGCCCAGAAAGACAAATGTGAAGCATGTTCCCTCACATATGCCTCGCCTAGCTTCAGATCTTGATTTTATATGCTTAACTCGAGCACACATAAAAATCAGGAAACTGGAAAGTAGCTATTAGGCAGGGTCTGTAGAAAGGGGAGTGAAGGAGCATAGGTGAAATGAAAGTAGGGAGGCAGAATACCTGGGGATGAAAGGCTTAAGCAGGGAAAAGTATGGGCCATCAGAAGGTTGGGGAGGGTTAACCAAATGAAAGAGTGCATGACAAAACCTTATGGAAACCTGCTGTCTTCAAACCCAATTTAAAAACTATTATTTGAGATGATAGTAGGACCCACGTGAGATGGAAGAAGGAAGACTGGGCCTTGGGGGTTTAAATGGGGGTGTGAAGGGCGGGGTTCTGTTGGGAGGGGTGGAGGGAGAAGAGGTCAGTTCAACAAAACTACAGGTGCAGGAAAAGGGCTTATGGAAACACATTAGTGTGTAAGCTAATTTTGAATATAACTTGCTCTTTTGTTTTGTTTTGTTTTGTTTTTTCAAAACCTTCTCTGTGTAGCCCTGGCTGTCCTGGAACTCACTCTGTAGACCAGGCCTCAAACTCGCAGAGATCCGCCTGCCTCTGCCTCCCAAGTGCTGGGATTAAAGGTGTGTGCCAGAAATACATTTTAAAAGCGGGCATGAACAAAGGTATCCTAGGTGGGTGGATAGTGCTATTCCCAGAAGACACGGGTATTAAAGAGACATCTCAGTGCCAGGCGTGAGTACCTCCCTCTGCGTTCCTGGTCAGCGAGGTTCCAGTGGTCTACGAAATGACACAGCTATTGGATGGTGTTCTTTTTGTCTTTGTTTCTGCTTCCTGCATCTCTTCTCCATCTATAAAAGCAAACTCTGATGTGGGTTTGTTGAACTCAATAGTAACAAATGAAAAGTTACCTGATTCTATAATCACAAATGAAGCCCATTAAGATCTTTAGGACTTCCTGCTTCTGTCTCTTTACAGAGGTCGTGTGTCTGGGAAGCAGAGTTTGAGACAAGCAAAGGCATGATTTCAGATGCAGTCTCAGGGAGAGCAACTTCAACTCAAGCTGTGCTGGAAAGTCGGGAGTGCAGGGCTCTCCCCTGCCCCTGGGCCCAGAAATCCTTGACACTGACTAATCTTTTGTTCTTGCCTGCAGGTCATCTCCTGGGGCTTGAGAGAAGTCCTCCAAATAGAGTGGCAGGTTTGAGTGAGCCTTGGGGAGCAAGTGCACTGGAGCTGATGATCCCACAGGATGGGGATTACTCAGAGCAAGGTTGATGAGACTTGCCACGTGCCTTATGGCAGTCACCTGCACAGCATTTCCAGAGGCTTTCCCTGGGTCTGGCCTTTTCCCTCTTTTGACTTTCTGCCTTATTTTATAGTCTAGCTCCTTTGGGTTCTCCTTTCCACTGGCTTAGCAAATATTTGCTGGCCCTACTATGTGCCAAACACAATGCTAGGACCTGGAATATATTGATGAACAAATTAGGAAAATCTATGCTCTCATGAAAAGAAATAACAGGGAGCAAGTCTTTCTACTTTTTAAATGAAGAGTCTTTTTCAGAGATAGCCAAAAGTCAGAGAAGACATAATTAATTCCACAAGAGTCCCTAAGTATATTGCAATTATAAATTGATGAGACTAGTTTTCCTCTAAGTCAAATAGACTAATATTTTCAGCTAATAATTACCATAGGACATATACATTAAAATGACAGAGATAGAGGGATGGGGAGATGGACGTCTAGAGATGAAAGTGCTTGCCCTGCAAGCATGAAGACCAGAGTCTAGATTCCTAGCATCCATAGAAAAGTGGGGCATGGTAGCACAAGCCTGCAACCCCAGCAGTAGGGGACCAGGGCTCAGGGGGAATGAATCTTAGGGGCTCACTTGCCAGTCAGTGTAGCAGAAGAAGCAAACTCCCAGGCCTAGGGAGAGACTGTGTCTCAATAAATGAGGTAAAACTGGACATCATCCTTTGCCTCTACACATGCACATACAAGCCAGTGTGCATACATGCACACACACACATGCACACAAACATATACACAAATAAAATGACTTGGCAAGCACAGCACCCAAATGGTAAAATAATCACTTAATAACCTATAATTTCACAATAACTGATATCACTTAGGATTTTTCTAGTGTTTTCTTTATGTCTGACTTTTCCCCTAAATTTGAAATCATTTAAATATACTCATAATTCCTTTCTATCTTTATACTTTCCGTAAGCACAGTACCACAGCCTGTATGACCAGCATTTTAATGACTGTATTATATATTTTCTTATTTGGCAGTGCCTTACTATGCACTCAGCCTGGCCTCAAGTGATCCTCCTGCCTCAGCCTCCCACATGCCGGACTACAGGCATCCTACTGAAGGTGAAGTCTTCCCTAACTCATTCCTCATTATTCACTCTTAAGCTTCTGGCAATCTTTTCGCTGTTAGTTATTGAACTGAATAAAGCATAAACACGTGTGGAAGAGGAGTGCCAACTACGTTAGGGAGGTGGAACGCTAGCTCCTGGGGATTCCCGTAAAGGATGATTCCAACCTGGGCCCACAGATTTGTCCCTTGCCTCAATAAAACCAGTACCCAGCCGGGCGATGGTGGCGCACGCCTTTAATCCCAGCACTCAGGAGGCAGAGGCAGGCGGATCTCTGTGAGTTCGAGACCAGCCTGGTCTACGAAGCTAGTTCCAGGACAGGCTCCAAAGCCACAGAGAAACCCTGTCTCAAAAAACCAAAAAAAAAAAGAAAACCAGTACCCTTTGGTGACAGCTTCAGATTTCCAAGTTCAAGTTCTAATATATTTACCAGGAGGCCCCCAAAAGAGTTCTTAGAGTTTGATATTTATCTCTACCTGGCACCCTTAAAGAGCTGCCTCCTAACTAGATCTCCATTAACCATGTTCTGCAATGCTCTGAGGAGAGTGACGGAGGACAATGACAGCCAGCCATTTGCCAGTGTCACCCTTACAGCAACCTCAGCTGACCCTGAAGATCTGTCACCATGGTTTTCCAGGAAGGGCCCCTGTCGCTGGCTCTTCCGGAAGCCCCTCCAAAAACAGAGAGGCCCCGTTAGACAAGAAGTAAGACAAAGACATCTGGGAAAACCCACAGAGAAGGAAATCGCCCCGTGAAAGATGCTGAGACCAGAGCCTTTGAAAGCCATGGTTATCTATTGTTCAGAGACAAAGGGCCCAAGCTGAAAGCTGCTGCTGAGTCCATGACTTGGAGGTCAGTATCTTGGCCCTGTGGGGTGGGAAGGGACACAGAAAGGCCTGTGTCCCCAGCATGGCTGCCAGCGGCTGATGAGGCTCCAGCTGAGCTGCTGCCAAGAGCCTGGGCTCCCCAGAGAGACCATAGTCCCCAGGAGACTAGGCCATAGGCACCAACAATGGTCCACTAGCTTTCAGCAGTTTCTGCCTGCCTAACTTTGGCACTTCCTGTGTGTTCCACAGTCACAGGCCTAGAAATCCCTGGAAACTATAGTTAAGTTGCAGCAGGAACTTTCCAGGGGCCACCTGCAGGCACCCCTGGCTGGTACAGCAGGAACTTTCCAGGGGCCACCTGCAGGCACCCCTGGCTGGTACAGCAGGAACTTTCCAGGGGCCACCTGCAGGCACCCCTGGCAGGATGACCCAACAGAATCTTTCATCTTCCTCCTTATAAGGCTAGAAAAAGAAGACTTGTTAAAATACAGGAACTGTGCACTTTCGTGGCTGGATACAGTATCATTTTCTTTGGCACATACTTGGCATCCTTGCAACACAGCACTGTGGATGATGAGAACAAGATTTCCCTGTGGGGAAAGGCTGGTTAGAAAGGGAAACTCTCCCAGCCACTGTCCACAGATCACCCTGATGTTTCTCCAACATATCAGAACACGATAGTGGCGCTACCCATGAAGAAGCCCCTGGCACACAGGGTCACCTGGATGCTGGCATAGAGGAGGGCCCAGTGAGGGTCCTTAAAGACTGGGGACACTTTTCCTTGGCTCAGCTCAGTGATTTTTATTTTCACTCAGGGTTGAGGGAGCAACCATGCCTTCAAGCTACCTTCTAAAATCACAGGAGAAACTAGGATGTCACCAAGAGGAAGACACAACCCTTTCCGGTCAGAGCATGGCTAAAATCTGAGAACTGATGTATCCCACCATCCCTAAGAGACTCTAACTGAAGAAACAGGCTGATGGCCTCTGACAACACAGCCCCTTCTGTAAACTAAGACCCCCCCTATAGGGAAAGCAGGTGACCTGAAGCTCCATGGCTCTAGCCTGGTAGTAGCCATGAAGAGAAGACATCAGAGGTGGGCTTCCAGAAAGGACAAAATAACAAAGTCATAATGGACATTTAACATGGCAGAGACTAAGAAGGCATGCTCATATATAGCTGCATCTAGAAAGCAGGACCTTATGATGTAGCATCTGCTTTTAGAATGATGACATACATTTCTTCTGGCTAGCAAAGGACTACTGTCCCAAACGATCTGGTCTGATCTCTTCTTTCCCCCACTCCCCTCCCAGCACTAGAAGACAAGGACAGGGAGTCTGTTAGCTTTTGAGGTACTAGACAGTTCACTTAATCACCATACCTGAGCCTCCTCCTCCTCTTCTTCCTTGTCCTCTCCTTCCTCCTCCTCCTCCTCTTTCTCCTCCTCCTCTTCTTCCTTGTCCTCTTCTTCCTCCTCCTCTTCCTCCTCCTCCTCCTCATGTGTCCCTCAGTTAAGGATGGTCTAGACAACAGCACAGGGAAATGGTCTCAGAGATTCAAGAAATTCATCCCTCTTGGATGCCGTACAGTACCTTCTGAATCTCAACCCTACGTTTACATGAGTGCTTAATGGCAAAACCAAACACCACATTTAGTACTTCCTTGGTCCTTAATATTAGCAAAATATGAGTAGCTGCACTATGCTTTGGCTGGGCAAACCAAAAGTCTCAGGCAGGGAACATCCAAATAGCACATAAATAGTAAATTAAACATTAACCGAGGTGGAAGCAAGATACCCTGGATCTTCAGACACTTGGGAAAACACACCTTACAGTGGAGGCCTTAGGGGGACATTTCCTCTGTTCGGCTATTTCCTATTTGTATAAATTCTCTTAACCATGCTCAAAGACAGTATGGGAAAAGCAGTAATTTGTGTGTGTGTGTGTGTGTGTGTGTGTGTGTGTGTGTGTGTGTGTGTGTGTGTGAAGCTCAGTGATAAGGGTGGAAGTGGTTAAGCTTCCCTGTGCCTGCAACAATACTGCCAAGAGACAAAAATCTCTGTCTTAGTGTACTATTGCTGTGAAGAGACAACATGACCACAGCACTCTAATAAAGGAAAGCATTTAATTGGGTTTGGCTTACAATTCAGAAGTTTAGCCCATTGTCCTCATAGCGAGAAGCAAGACAGGGAGCATGCAGGCAGACATGGTGCTGGAGAAGTAGCTGAGAGTTCTGCAGCGGGGTATGCAGGCAGCAGGAAGAGAGGCTGACACTGATTTGACTTGAGGATTTGAAACCTCAAAGTCTACTTCCAGGGGCACACTTCCTCAAACAAGGCCACAACTACCTCAACAAGGCCACACCTCCTAATAGCGTCACTTCCTATAAGCCTATGGTGGGTGGGGGCATTTTCATTCAAACTTCCGCAATCTCTAAGGGCTAAATCAGCCTCAAACACGTCCTATGAATTATAATTACTTTTTCATGATAGTCTTGCACGTCTACCATGTGTTTTAAGTCTTACCAGTAATCAAATGTATTGCCCCATTGCCTTGACAGCAAACCCCTCCACTGTAGCTTCCACAACAGAGCTGAACCCAACTATGGTAGCTCCCTTCCTGCTCTCGGCCTGCCCTAGTTTTCAGAGTCACTCTTTATTGTTTTACATTTGGAAAAGTCTTGTTACTTTTTAAAAAATCAAATCTTGAATTCCAATCAAATTATTATTCTCAATATGTCCGCATCTGCCATTTCATTATATGGTGTCCTAAGTGTCATTACCTACACATACTCTCACACACCAAGTGGGTCTTCTCACAGGCAGTTGTGCGTCTAAGTTAACCCTGGGCCAGTCACAAGCACATACTAAATACACTATTTTGAGTAAGAAAGTCTTTCCTTGCTTGTCCTGAAACTAGATATCCACAACATGGGAAAACCAGTTTCTATTTTCTCACAGGGTGCTACTTGGGACAAATTTATTATTTTTTTATAACGTAAATGTTCTATGATGGCTACTTCAATGCAGCTAGTTTCTTCATTTTTTTATCTTTATGCTGTATAGCTCAACCAAGTTAACATGAGTAAATGGTTTAGTCTCTTTATGACATGAGAGACTATCATATAATTGTCCAAGTCATGCCTATAACTATCCTGAGCAATCTCCAAGAGTTGGAATAGCACATCAGGTCTGGCTAAGATAGCATAGCAATCATACTCCAAAGCATTCTATATATGGGCTTCATTGGGAGTGGGTGAGACCTTGGGCAGGAGGAAGCAATTCCTCAGGAGGGGGACAGCTGAAGGCTATCTGCCGAGCAGGCTCCCAGCAGCTCAAGCAATAAGTCTTTCACTGAAGGGAGGTCTGGTTTGTGCAACACAGGATCTACCATAAACACACAGCCCTGTTAGGAAAGACATGCAAGAGAAAGGCCATTACTGTACATTGAAGCAGGAAGAAGACAGAATCCAACATAGGGCTCCATGACAACAACCAAGAGACTTGCCAAACACAGTTTAGGGGCTAAGAGAAACTTCTCCAGCGTTGGTGCCACCAGGATTTAAGGGTATGGGACAATGGACTGCAGCGATGACATCTGTCATGGGCCAGAATATAAGTAGCTTGGCAGGATGGCAGAGATTGAGAAAGGTGAAGCTGAAGGGAAAATGTGGGCTAGATGTTGTCTAAGAGGATGAAGAGCAAGACTCCCAGTAGGCAGCCACAAGGGATCATAAGCACGAACGCATAAGCACTGGCACATCAGATGTGTTAAAAAGACTGAGTGGCAATATGGTAAATAACAAGTTTGAGTATTGAAGTAACTCAGGTCAGAGGTGATGGTAACCTGTGGGGGTGGAAAAGATGGAGACAGATCTAAAAGATTATCTGGTGTTAAAAATCAAGTGAATTGGAAGCTTCGCTGGATGTAAGAGGGGCAGATAGTGAGAGGAGCCAGGAGCCTGGTGATTGGTCATGGCATTCACAGACATGACGGCCATTTCAAGGAAAGGAGTACAAAAAGATGGCAACTTTCAGATGTGCTGTGGTTCCCCTGTTCATTACACAACCGCTATATGAACTGGAAGTTAGGGAGCAGTTTCCATATTCAGATGAAAGCTAGAACACCACCAGCATCCTCTTGGAAAAAGACATCTCCTATAGATTTCTGTAAACAGTGAGAAGAGATGAAGGTTCAGAATTACTGAAATTATCAAGATCACTGATAATTAATGGTTGTAGGGTGAGGAGAGAAGAAAGACATGGGAGAATTGGGAGGAAACCCAAGAACATTTAGGGTAGCACAAGCCAGGAGTGTAGAGATTAAGGGAAGCTGATAAAGCATCTCCTTGGGTTTAGGGACTTGATAAATGCTTCCTATTGTCCTTAATTGCATTGTGTAGTGACTAAGAGATACTAAGAGAATCAGTGTTTGGAGACCTGACTACTGCCTTCATTCCTGATAAGAACAGCAGTGGAAGGTGAGGCTTCGGTGTGTGGCAGTAGAAAATTCAGTGGCCTGAAACTTGGATTCCTGGTACAGACAGTGGTGGCCAAGCACAGGTCTTCTCAAAATGACATAAAGGAAGTACAAGAGAGAATGACAGTTACAAGACATAAAAGAGGGATGGATAAGTCAACAGTCTTACCTTCTGAAATCAGTCCACATGGATACAAACATCAAGACTGAGGCACAGCCATCTCAAACCCTCCCATTCATACACAGACAACAAGGACCAGAGAGGGCCCATTGGTTGATGCCGATGTTGAAGAAAACCAGATGCAGCAAGCCAAGAGAGATTGAGGGAGAGGATGGGAGACAACCAGGCTGTTCAACACTTTCAAAGAGTGTTGTTATGACAGCTACTCCAGAATGTAGAGCAAGGGTCTGTAGAGTTGAATTTAGCTTCATTAGCATTTGCTAAAATAATCTAGGTCTGTGAAGCTGAAATGTTCCAATAAACGTCCTAGGTTCTGTATACTAAAATACAGAAATAGAGCCCTAAAATGTGTTTTGTGGACTTTGGCTTGGGTAAACTAATGAGGAATCTTACCTGGGTCAGATGATGGAAATTTAATAACTCCTCCATTAGTCCCCACACCTGAGGGGCTCTTGACAGCTGACGGCTTCTGGGGGAGGAAGAGTCCATTTTTGTTTAGAGCATGGCCCCTGGTAGGCTGACTATATTCCAGTGGTGGGAGAGAGAGAGAGAGAGAGAGAGAGAGAGAGAGAGAGAGAGAGAGAGAGAGAGAGAGAGAGAGAACACAAAGTTGGGAAGGGTAAGAATGTAAAGCATAAGTAACTCTGGGGGAGTTAGGGAGAAGTGAGGGTGAATAACAAAACACATAGCATGAAATTCTCAAAATTCTCCATGAATTAATAAAAATATTGTGGTTTTAAAAGTCAGGAAATAAAATCAGCACTTAGTATCCAAGACAAATTTCTTTTCAAGGGTGTTCACTGTAACAGTTTCAGGACACCGAGAAAAAAAAGATGCTAGGAACTTAAAAGAATGCAGACCAACTAAAGAAACAATGGAAAGAGAAAACTCCCAGCTGGAGAAAGAATATATACTAGTCAGAGGTCTGTGCTAATAAACAGAGCCTGGCATTGCGGAGACTTGGTTGAAGTCTATCTTGCTCATGTCACTCTCCATTGAAGGTGAGTACCACTGCTCCTTCGAAGACATGTAGTCTGCCAGGACAAAGAGAACAGAGGGTATATGGATCCCAGTGTGCAGAAGCAATGATGCCATAGTCCTGCCTAACTGCTGGAAGTCTGGAAACTGTGGTCTGTGAGCCCACGGAGAGGAGAAACCTGACATCAGTGAGCATATGCATGCCTGTCAAAAGTCCATGTTGACAGACTGGTCCCCAGTGGTACTTGAAGAGATGGTGGAACCTGTAACTGGTGGAGCTTAGAAAGAAATCTTAGGTCACTGGGGCGTGCTCTTGAAGGAGCTACTGAGCTTGCAATCTTTCCTGTTTCCCTTTCTCCCATGATGCCATGCAATCATGTCTCTCTGCCACACACCCTTCCATGAACTGCTGTGCTGATACAGGCAAAGAGCGACAAGGCCAGATGACCACATAGTGAAATGTCCAGACTCTGAAGACAAAATAAACTTTTTTAAGTTACTTTGGGCATTTTTTGTCACAGTAATAGAAAGTTGACTAACCTACCAGCAAAGAATGAAAATCTCACCTAAATAAAGTAATTTTTTTACTGGTCCTGTGGTCATTTTTTTTTTTTTTAAGGCACACATGTTAAAGAGAGTAAACAGTGTGGAAGTGGGAATCACATTCTACCTCATTAGCAACACAGTGCATAGGACATAGGGCTGACCAATAATATCTATTGACAATTCTATTGATGCCTGATGAGTCTTGACATTTAACAGAGAGAGTAAACAACCAAAGGCCTTTTCTTTCAAAGACCGAAAGGTCCTGGTTTCATCCTCTTCCTCCTGTTTTCCCACATCCTATATTTTCGGGTGCTGGTTTGAAGGCCATAATCAAGGGCAAGAAAAAGTGGAGTACTTAGAGAAGCAGAGTGGTTCATCCAGGCTAAAACTGGCCCCTAAAACGTCTTGGTTTGGAAGTCTGTGACGTTGTTCTTTCTTTGCAATGGGAAACATGACGAAAAGGATTCTCAGCCACACTGGTGTGTGCCCGTCACCCTGGAAAGGATTTCAGAGGCCCACCTTAGGGCTTTCATTTATGGGCAAGCGCTTTCTAACCTTCTGTCACCAAATGGGAAGAAAGAGAACTGAAAAAAAAAAAACGGATTTAAAAATTACCTCATGGGGGCAACAACCTGACTAACATTCCTGCCCAAAATAAAAGATGAAAGTCAGAATCTGTTATTCAGGGACTCGACAGTCCAGGTATTGAGTATTGACTAAGTCTACAGGGCATCTTAGCAGTCACTGTGTCAGATACAGAGCATGACTGAGCTGGACCAGATTCCTGAGTGTTAGCGGGAAAGAGTCGCTTAAATGCCTTGAGCAGTCATAGAGAAAAGGACTCTGAAAAGAGTGGAAGAAAAATCAGCCTGGCCCTGGAAAAGAGGGGCACTCTATCCCAGACAGCACGAGCAGAGGCCCTGGGGCGCACATAGGTCTGAAGGGAGACTGTGGCACAACAGCTGTCCTCTGGCTGAATCACACCAGTCCTGAATGCATAAGGCTGAGATCTTATGCATGAGGCCTTCAGGGGTCAGGGTGCTCCCGTAGTACTGCTTCCAGATGAGACACCAAGGGTGGGACTGTCAAACTTCAAGAACATCCTCTGCTATTCTGCTTGGAGCTGCTTCTATGGTGTGGATTTAAAATAGAGGTCTCAGGTTGAGGATACAACTCAATGGTTGCTTTCCTTATGGTGACTGAATAGCTGATGGGAATGACTTAAAGGAAGAGAAGTTTATTTTAGCTCCCAGTTTTTGAGGTCACAGCCTGTCACGGTGGGAAAGGAATGGTGATTCAAGTGTCTCTATCCTTAGGAGTACAAGCTTTGCAACGGTGACTTATTCATGTCAGTTGTCCAGAAATGTAAAACTGACAGGAAGAAGACAGGAATATGATGTCCTCTAAGGACCCGGCCCAATGACCTACCTCCTCCCCAGGACCGACACCAACTACCCCCTAAAGGTTCTTGTGGTGGTTTGAATGAGAATATCTCCACAGGCACTTATATTTGAGAGCTTGTTGCCCAGTTGGTAGAAATATTTGGAAAGGAGCCAGGCGCTGGTGGTGCTCGCCTTTAATCCCAGTGATTGGGGGGCAGAGGCAGGCGGATCTCTGTGAGTTCAAGGTCAGCCAGATCTACAAAGTGAGTTCCAGGAGATCCGGAGTTGTTACAAAGAAAAACTATCTCAAAAAAATGAAACAAAAACAAACAAACAAAAATATTTAGGAAGGATTTGGGATGTGGACTTCTCGGGAGTGTGTGTCTTTAAACATAGGCTGTGAGGTTTCAAAAACCTGTACCATTCCCAGTGTATTGTCTTTCTCTGCGGTTCAGATATCAGCTCTTACTTACTGCTCCGAAACCATGCCTGTCTTCTTGCCTCCACATTCCCTGCAGGGGTGGACATGAATTAGCCCTCTGAAACTCAAGCTCCAACTTCCTTAAACACTTTCTTCTCTAAGTTGCCTTGGACATGGCATTTTGTGGTGGAAATAGAAAAGTAACTAAGAAAGTTCTCTAACCTCCCCTTCTCGTAAATAGTGCCACCAATTCATGAGCAAGTATTCAAATGCAAAAGCCTGTGAGGACCACACTGCACTCAAAATTGTGATGTCCAGCTAGCACGTGGCTCTGGATTCACTCTCTACCCTCACGTCTTCCCTCAGTCAATCTACAATGAAGTCCCCAGGAGAGTCTGAGGTTTGGGACATTAGCAGATGGATCTCGTCTTAGGATTTCTACTGCTGTGACAAAACACCATGACCACAAGGCAAGTTAGGGAGAAAAGGGTCTATTCAGCTCACACTTCCTTATTACTGCTCATCACTACAGGAAGTCAGGACAGGAACTCTAACAGAGCAGGAACTTGGAAGCAGTAGCTGATGCAGAAGCCAAAAAGGGGTGCTGGTTACTGGCTTGCATCTCACGACTTGCTCAGACTGCTTTCTTCTTATGGAATCCAGGATCATCGGTCCAGGGATGGCACCACCCACTATGGACTGGGCCCTCCCCCATTGATTATTAAGTGGGAAAATATCTTACAGCTGGTTCCCATGGACACACTTCCTCAACTGAGGCTCCTTCCTCTCTGATGACTTAAGTTTGTGTCAAATTGATACAAAACCAGCCAGTACAGATCCTTAAGGTTACACTAAAGACTCTGAAGGTCATTCTTAAGGGTTGGAGCCCTTCAGACTAGCAGAGAAAGGTAGAAGGGCTTCACCTGTGACTAGGTGCCAGAGGGACAGCCCTTGCCTGCAAGACAGAAGCCTGCATTCTACTTACCTGTGGACCTTTCTCAGGTTTCTCCATCCCCAGGCTCCCACAGAGACAAATAACAGGGCATGAGTATGAATATTCAATGTTTACTGGCTAGCTAACTCACTACTACAATGCAGAATTCTAAATCCTTGCAAATTAGCCCTTGGCCCCAAAGTATTTGGAGAAATTCCAGGGGGCTCCCAGGTGTTTGCCCCTCCTGCTAATAAGCATGCCTTTTTCTGCTCAGAACTCCCACCGGCTTCTCTGCTCCCTCCAGAAGCTAGCCTTGAGTTACTAGTTCAAGCCATTGGAAGGCTTATGTTAGCTGTGGACTGCAAAAGAATGAGGGTGCTGGCTCCTCCTGCACAAAAGGATTTCACAGTTACATGTATTTGACTTCTAATATGCAGCAGATTTAGTGACCAGCAACTTCTGTTTTCATTTATGGTCATCTCGGTCTTTGCATCCAGGATGTTGGACCTCATGAAGCTCATTTGTCTTTTCTATTCTCAGCTCTTTGCCTAGTTTGAGTCCTGGTGGAAGCTCATCTCCCCTATGGTAAATTCTAGTTCCAGAGGTGCTTGAAGAAGTCTCTACTAACAGGCCATTATCCTCACCCCCTGATCATCAGAATCACTCTAGCTAATTAGCTAATGCTTTCAACTCTAAAATTCTTAATTCTAAGACAGAGTCAAAGGTCCCTACATAAAGTAATGAGTACCCGGAGAAGAAACTATTAGAGTAGATGAAAGAAGGCTTACACCATTGAGTGATTGTAAGAGCCAGCACTCGTTGAACTTTTCCTGTCCTAGGTAGACCATATTCAACAATCATGTGTGTTATCAAATTAAACCTCAGAACACTGTATGACGTTGGAAATGAAGTTATTCTCATTTGAAAAATAAGTAAACTAATGGTAAGCTTCCTAAATATATTTTGTTGAGACAATGTCTCGTTATAGCTTTGGCTAGCGTGGAACTTGCTATGTAGACCAGGTTGGCCACTAAGTCATAGAGGTTCTACTGCCTTTATCTCCTGAGTGTTGGGGTTAAAGATGTGTGGCACCATGCCCCACTAAACTTCCTATATCTATAAAAATACTTTAGCTAAGTTGGAATTGTAGCATAAAGGAATATCAACAAGAAGATGAATTTTGCTAACAATTGAAGCTAACGTGTTTATACCCATTCATCTGTCTCTCACAGAGCCATATGGATTTGTTACTTTTATTATTGCTATGATAAAATACCAGACAAAAGCAACTTGAGGAAGGTTCATTTTGGTTCACAGTTTGGGGGGAAAGAGCCTGTCACAACAAAGAGGACATGCCCGCCTGAATGTGATCTGGCTGCTTGTGCGGCAAGGAGAAGTGAGTGTTGGTGTTCATGCATTAATGCATTCTCCTCTTTTTCCCTTCCTTTTTATTCAATATGGGACCTAAGCCCCCATGGGATGGTGCTGCGTTTAGAGTAGGTCTTCTCTTATCATTGAAACTTCTCTGGACATAATCTCATAGACACACTTAGTGGTGTGTCAGAGAGATGATTCTAAATCCAGTCAAACTGACAATGAGGATTAACCATCACATGATTAATCCACCCATCCATCCATCCATCCACATAATCATCCTTTCATCCATCCATCCATCCATCCATCATAACACTATCATCCATCCATTTATCCATCATAACACAATCATCCACCCATCATAATACAATCGTTCATCCATCTATATATCACACAATCATCCATCCATTCATCCATATCCATCACATTATCTTCCCATCCATCCACCTATTATATCTGTATGTATGATCTGTCGTACAGTCCATCTATCACACAGTCATCCATTTATTCATGTATCCATCCATCCCATCCCATCCTCTACCCGCCAACATTTTCCAGGAAAAAACTCAAACAAACTTAGAGTAAAGAGAGAAGTAAAAACTTAAAAGAACAAATTTAAAAGAATGAAAGCCTCAACACAAAGGAGAATTTATTGTAAAACCGATGCAAATAAGCACACCACTTAATTCTGAGCATGTTGACTTCCAAGGTATAAAAAGAAACACCGTGAGCTACACAGTTTGCATTAGCTCAGGAGAGGAAGCAGAGCCATCTGTCAGCAGAGATAAACTTTCCTACTACCAAAGTCTAAAACAGTGAACACATGGGCTTTTATTTATTATAGGGAAATTAAGTAACATAAGGCCAGTATCTTCAAATGCAGCTTGTGCATAATATAAAAATCTACATTATTCCTGTAGGCTTCCAGGGCAACATGATTTGGACATATTCTGTCTAGGGTAGTTTTTAGTATTCCATATTGAGGCTTCTCTGTAGTTTAACACAGACTCATGTTACTAGCACTGTAGCCTTAGCGTTTCCACCCTTCCTGAAAAGAAGAAATACAAGGGGTACCAATTCCATAACACCCGTGAAAGGGAGCGAGAAAGAAAGGCAAAACAACAGTGCTCACGAAGATGCTGCCAATGCGAGGTTTAGGACGAACAGAATGAATGGATTAGAATGAGAAACGGTTTTAACAGCTTTGAATGTCAATCTTATCACACGGGCCAAAATCACCAGGACATATTTCAGATGGTGGCTGCTTTTCTTGTGTCTGCACGATTAGGAAGAGCTGATTGGAGAATGAGTGGAGCTTTATTCTGCACGTGGGAGGTACCTACCAGAGTCTCTTCTTAGGGAAGTCTCTGTGTCTTGGAACAAAAGGAAGCAAAGGAGGCAGAGGTGACATCTCCTACATACATAGACTGCAATATGAGATTGAAATGTAATGCAATCTGAAAGATGCCATTCTCATGAATCCAAAGCTACATTTGACTCACTCCCAGGGTCCTGGGCCATACGTTATGAGCTCTTCCTGAACTCTGAAAGTTGGCTTGCTCAATTGTCTTCAATGATTTCTCCTTTTAAAACGTGGGTTTCTAGCTGACACCCTATTACTCACCCTGGTATCTCTGAGCTTCAAATCTTTCTTCTAGCTATTAAATGACCATGTGGATGGGTATGGTCTCCTGTTGGAGCAGTCAAGTGCTGGCTTTTATTTCTTACTGTGCATATGCCAATTCTCTCCTCATGTAGCTACTGTTATTGGCCTAATCATTCATTCATAAGTGTTTCACAACCATGTCATATTGTGGCACATACAAAAAACAACATTATTTATTCAGCGCACAGGACATGTCAAGGGCGGAGAAAATTCATTCTGGGTCTGTCTATGCCCCCATTGGACTGCACTAATATACTCAAGAACCAGTAAACCGACTTCTCACAGTCTAGTCTGGGCATCACGTGAAAGCTCTGATCTAGAAGGCCAAGACAGCTCTCTTATTCTATCTTGGATGGTCAGTTCCTTCTTCAGTTCACCCTGCACACATCGGCTAGCTCAATGTCCTCCTCAACATTCCCAATATATTGATGCACCGCTCGACTCTCAGGCAGAACATCCCTCTTCCAGGATAATTCTCTGGAGTTGCTGACCTGGCAGTGAAGACCTGCTGTGACTTTGCCCCAATTTGTCTTTCTCAGCATTGTCTGACACATCTGCGTGCATTTCTTCCCTGGCTTATCTGCCTCTGACTTTGTCATGGGAGTTCCTTGCCTCATCTACTTTCAGTTCTTCTCAACCCCACCTATTCTTCAAGATGTTTGATAGGTTTTGCTGGGCATGATGCTGCACACCTTTAATCCCAGCACTCAGGAAGCAGAAGCAGATAGATCTCTCAGCTTGAGGCCAGTCTGGTCTACAGAGCAAGTTCCAGGACAGCCAGGGCTATACAGAGAAACCCTAGTCTCGAAAAACAGAAACAAAAAACAAACAGAAAGATTTTGAACTAACCATGTGTGGTCATTTGAATGTCATTGCCCCCCCCCCATAATCTCACAAGGAGTGGCACTATTAGGAGGTGGGGCCTTATCAGAGGGAGTAAATTGCTGTGGAGGCAGGCTTTGAGATCTTATATACGCTCAAGCCATGTCCTGTGAGACAGTCTACTTCCTGTTGCCTACATATCACCATGTAGCAGCCCCTGCTCCAGCACCATGTCTGCATGCCTCCCTACTCCCCATCATGATGATAATGGACTCCAAAACTGTAAGATGCCACCTCAATTAAATATTTTACTTTATAAGAGTTGCTGCAATCATGGTGTCTCTTCACAACATTAGAGACTCTAACTAAGATACCATGTCTGCCCAATAGCTGGTCTTTTGTTAATAACTGATATTTAAAACCTCTCCAACCTTATGGACAATCCTAACATTTCCCAAGTCCCTTCCAGACTCTTAAGAGTCAATGAAATGATATGACTTAAACTGTCAAATTCAAAAGATGCCATTATTCCAGCACCCAGGAAGCAGAGGCAGGTGGATCTCTGTGAGTTTAAGGCCATCCGAGTCTATATAGTAAGGTCCAGGCCAGCCAGAAAAGGATGGTAACGAATGTCAATGCACATATGGCCAGTTTCCATTTATTCTGAGCACAGAGTCCATCTCCTTTGTCAAAAGATCATATTGTATCTACTCTTTGCATTTTGAGCCTTGGCTTTTGACCAGCAGCAAATGAAATTCTGATCTGGGAACTCTTCCCTCATCACCCACTGCAGATTCTCTGTTCTCTGAATCCCTTGGCTCTTTCTGCTCACATGAACATATATTCTTCCCTTTGCATTCATAACTGTCTTATTCAGTGACTGGACTTATCTTTCCTACTGGGTCTGCTCACTTAGCATTTCCTGTACAATGTACAATAGCTTATAGAGCTGTTGGTTGCCCTTGACCAACTCATGACTTCCAAATGCTGTCATAGTACATGACAAAACTCGATGTTCTGCTTTGGCCCAGCATATCTGCTCTCTGTTTTCTGCTCTGTTCTGTTCTCATGAAACTGGCCTATAGGAACATCCACAGTCTCCTTTTCCTCTTGGCTCCTGGCTGGGTGTAGACAATGCACAGCAGGATCAGGGAAGGTGAGACATTGACTCTCCTGGTTCTCTCTTTCGCAAGGTTGGTGATTACTTCCAAACAACTGTCTCCAGTAATTGTACCATGAGCAGTTTTAGAAGTCACATTACCAAACTCACACTCCACAGTCTCTGGGAATTTTCTATTGCTCTGGTTTTCTGCTTCTTCTCTTGTTATTTTTCAACTTCTTCTTTGGGACTTGATTGAAGACAGACTGTCATCGCCAGCTGCATTCTCTACACAAAACTCCAGAGCTTGATGGAAACAATTGGCACATGCATCTCCTGTAGGAAAACAGGCGAAAGATCTCTAGTCCCTGGCTGGCTGGTGGAGGATAGCGGCATATATCACAGCCAGTCAAAGACAACACCTGCCATCGCAGATGCCAGCTGGCCCTATGAGGGATGCACTCGAGGATGGTGAAGCTCATGTTCACACCCCTGATTCTCGTGGCACTTGGTGTGTGCTGTCTATTGGGAGGAATCTTGTATGGCAGATACAAGCGCTACAGCACTGCTCATTTCTGACCAGGCTGTCCCTGGTTCACCTTTTCTAGACATTTCCTGTAAATGGAACCATGCGGTCTTTGTCCTTTTCTTCTGGTTTCTTTCTTAGTAGAATGTCGTCTTGGCTTGCACCTGTGCAGAAAGTGTTGGTACTTCCTTTTAATGGACGGATAATCTTCCATCATGTGGAATGACAGCTCTTTAGTCACTCATCTCATAGCATTGGGAGCCTTTCCACTTTTTGACCACTGTGAATTGCACGGCATGGATATCTGCATGCAGGCTTTTGTGAGTCACATGGCTGTGGATATCTGCATACAGGCTCCTGTGAATCGCATGGCTGTGGATATCTGCATACAGGCTTTTATGTGGACATACACTTCCTTTCTCTTGAGTACATATCCATCACTGCCAGCTCATATGGCAACTCTATGTGTAACCGTCAGATGAGTTTCCAAAATGTTTTCTGAAGTGGCTGCGCTGTTTTACATTACTGGCAATAACAAACACGGGTTCTACTTCCTCTATATCCTTGCCACTTATTACTGTCTTCTTATGTTTACCACTCTAGTGAATATAGAACGGTAGATCACTGTGGTTTGGTTTGCGTTTCCCTTGTGGCTGTTATCTTCAGCATCCTTTCATGTACCTACTGACCACTGGTATAAGTCTCCCAGATCTCTTCATCTTGTTCTTTCTCTCTCTCTTTGAAATCGGCTCTCAATGCCCAGGCTGGTTTTGAACTCATGATCCTATTCCCAGAGCTTCCTTTGTGCTGCAGACGTGGGCATGTGGCAGCACACTTAGTGTGAATACAGTCTTTAGGTCTATAATTCTCTACTCAGAACTTTAGGAACCAGATGGACTTCAGACTGCTTACCTTTCCTTAAGTTCATTAAAAATTTTAAATTTGGGCCAGGCAGTGATGGTGCATGCCTTTAACCCTAGCACTCGGGAGGGAAAGGCAGGCAGATCTCTGTGGGTTCAAGGTCTGGTCTACAAAACCATATTATATTGGTCTTCCAACACAAGGTTTCTGTATGTAACCCTGATTGTCCTGGAACTAGCTCTGTAGACCGGGCTGGCCTTGAAATCACAAAAATCCACCTGCTTCTGGCTCCAGAGTACTGGAATTAAAGTCATGCACCAGCACCGCCTGGCTGGGTGTTCTGATGAGTCCATATAATTCTCTGTTCAGTCTAAAATCACCTGATCCTTCTCCTACAAGAATCCGCATCTGCCATCTTACTCCCAGGAAAGACAGCCGTTAGCAAACACCAGGAAACTTGAAACTAAGATTTCTGTGTCCCACTGATGACAGTCCCCATTTGTCACCTACCTAGCCACAATGACTATGCCAGTTCTCCTTTGGGACCTTTGCTTTTCCCCTTAGGTCCTCTTTCCCCGGACCTTCTCCATTTCATTTTCTTACTCTCTGATCCCTGTGTTGTAGTATTACATTGGATGTAGCTCGCTGTCCTACCTCCTGAACTTCCACCTTTTCCCTTTGCTGCATGTACCGTTCTTCCATGAGGTTTACTTGTTTATCTGCCACACATGACCTCCAGTGGAAGGGAGTCTGGGAGGCAAGGGGTTTGGCTTATTTCGTTCACTCTAGCAGACTATGAAGTTGGGACTGACAGTTTGCTGTGGGAGCAGGTCAAGTCTTCTGGAATGGCCCCAACTGGACACATAGTCTTTATATACACTTTCCCCATGCAACAGGTACTGTGCTGATTCAGTGGGTAGTTAGTGGCCTAACATAGATAGCTCAGCATCACCCTTACAGATGACCCCGAGTGGACATTTCTCAGATTCTACTCTGGACAGAAGTAGCAAGGCCTGCCCCGCACGAAAGAAACGCAGATGCTTTTCTGAAGATTTTTGTTGCTCTTTCTCGTCCTTTATCCCATCTTAGTGTGAGCTGATGTTCTGCTACCCCACCAGTCTTATCTAGGAGAGATAGAGAGACAAAGGCTTAAGATCTAAGAACTCCTGGGAGTGTTTAGCCCCTGCTGAAAAATCTTGAAGACCAAACATTGGTCTGGAGTGAATGGATTTTGCTGGGTACAATTTCAGAATCTGCAAATGTAGATGGAAAAATATCATCAATTTGGAATTCTTTAAATTACAGGCAGGGAAGTGGAAGTCAGCAGTTCCTAGCTGCTGGAACATTGATCGGTTCCAAGATGAGGTGGCAAATACAAATAACACGGCTTCTAATACCTGTCTCATTTATATAATAGTAATAACAAAACTGAGCTACCTCCAAGGCTGAGCTCATTTCAGAGCCAAATCTATTCTCATCTTTTGATTCTGGTATTGCTGGTTTTTCTCTGCTACCAGACCAAGACTTCCATAAGTGACCAGTCTGAATGCAGGCAGGCAGAGGCACGGGTGCATAAACGTACACACACACACACATTGCTGTCTTAGTGATTTTGCCTGGAGTTGTGATAAAACGCACTGACAAAAGCAACATCACATACATTAAGAATTATTTTGGGTCACAGTTGGAAGTTATAGTCCATCAAGGTAAGAAAGTCAGAGCAACAGGGACGGTAGGCAGTGGGTTACATTGCAACCACAGCCCAGCAACAGAATAATGAACACATGTGTTCAAACCTGCCATGGCCGTGTCCAGAGGCTTGTATCCCAGATGACTCTAGATCTCGTCAACTTGATAATTGACACTAACCACACTAGACATCCATCTATCTTTCTGTATACCTCGTCACCAGGCTCATCATCTACCTCCCCTCCTCAGTGTCATTCCTCCTAACTCCCTCTTCTAGACTTGTCTGCTTGATTTGTATATTCGGAGTTATTTCAAATACTGGGAAGAAAACTTGTATGCAAAGTGCTTATCAACCAATCTCGAGTGCTGATCCAGTGATTCTTGGGGCTCCAAACTTATGAAAAGAGGTGCAGGACAGTGCAGGCTGGGCTCTAGTTTGGGACTTTCTAGCTTTGTAGTTTTATGGTCACTCCCAATCAGAGACGTCTAAGATCCCAGGTTCATCTGGAAGTACTGCTGAGCTGACTTGACATGATCCTAGCAGATGGAGAGGCCGTGGCCCTGGGGGTGGGGCCTTCTTCTCCCATATGTTTCTTAATCTGGTTCAGCACCAACTGGAGAGCCACCAGTCTACACAGGCCTACACATCACAGGGCAAAACTGTCAGTCACTAGAAAGTGACCTAATCCTGTACTCACTTTCTAGGCTCACACCCTTGATGAGCCAGGCAAATCTAGAGACCCCTGGTGTCTGTACCTCAGTGTTAAGGTTTGTAGCCATGGTTCTACAGTTTGGATAGAGTTTGGATGTGTAAATGAGTGTACTTCTCATGGGACCCTGGTTAGATCTTCAAAGAGGGTTATCATAAGAGAATGGGGTAGTCACCTCCCTGTCTCTCTGTCTCTCTGACTTTGTCTTATACATCTACCTTGATATGACAGCCGGGGTGCCTCACCAGAGGCCAAACGAAAGGAACTACTCAATCCAGATTTTAGGCCTTCAAAACTGTGGGCAAAGCAAACCTCTTTTCTTTACAAAGTAGCCAACCACAGGTATTTGGTTATAGTAGCGGGGAGCAGAAGAATACAGGTTCCAAACTGTGACCAAAGGTGAAGTCACCATGTAGACGTTTTCATAATAAGTTTTCACTCATCTAATTCCCTTATTCCTCTAGATTCTTGTTTTTAAGGCATCCAACAAATATCATCCACAAGATGACTCTATTCCTAGAATTACAGAATCACTGCCCCCCAAATACTAGACACGTGTACTAGCTTTTGCACTGATTTTCTGGGGCTGCCATGACTGTAAAGTACTAACAACCAGAAAACTTTAACAATAGATGTTTATCACCTCAGGCTTCCAGAGATTTCAGTCTTCTTTAGTCCACAAGTTTGAATCACATTTGGGGCAGAGTCATGATCTGTCTGAACCCATGAGGAAAACCCTTCCTTGTCTTTTCATTGATTTGGAGATTTGCCAATAGCCTTCAGCTGAGATGCATCATCGCAACTCATGCAAGGCATTCTTCATTCCTTTCCTCACCAGGCCATCTTATAAAATGCATTAGCATGACTGCAGTCTTGGACAATTATGTCTGCCATGTCCTTATTCCCAAATAAAGTTACCTTTTAAGGTATTGGGGATTATGGGTTCAGTACATCTTTTTGAGAGTGGGAGACGTACAATTCAACCCTTATCAACTAGAAAACAATTTAAGACATAATATTTATACTAAAATAAATACAGATGAATGAAAAGAATTCACCTTTATTTAAAATAAAATCTCCACCAATGTCAAAGTCATGTTCGTCATGTGGTGGCTCCTTGGGGTCCCCTCCCAGACTCTCAACGCAGTAACTATCTCCTGTTTCTTCACTCACCTTTATTTTAGGGGCTCCTTTGCTGGAAAAAAAACTGGGAAGCATCAATAAAGGACTGTGTCTGGGGATTGGAGGAGATGGCTTAGTCAGTAACGCTTGCTGCACAAACTTGAGTTCAGACCTTCAGCACCTGAATAAGAAGCCACCCACATAGTGGTTAATACCTCTAATCCCAGCACTGTGGAACTGGACATGGGCAGCAATGATCTCCAGGTTCAGCGAGAGACTGTGTACCAAAATGAAGTGGATAATGATAGATAGATAGATAGATAGATAGATAGATAGATAGATGATAGATAGATAGATGATAGATAGATAATAGATAGATAGATAGATGATAGATAGATAGATAATAGATAGATAGATAGATAGATAGATAGATAGATAGATAGATAGATAGATGATAGATAGAACCAACATTGACTTCTGGACTTCCTACACATGTGTACATGCCCTAATACACATGTGTGTGCACATGAACTATGGCTGGTCTAATAGGTAACAGAAGGCATACACTTCAACACCTGACATATAAGACACTCAACCAGGTCAGAGTTTTCATTTGCTTTTTCTTTTCAATATTTTTATTTTATCTATCTGTCTGTCTATCTATCTATCTACCTATCTATCTATTTATCATCTATCATCTATTTATGTTCATTGTGTTTAGCCTGCATGTATGTCCATGTGAGGGTGTCAGAAGCACTGGAACTGGTGTCACAGATGGGTGTGAGCTGCTATGTGGGTGCTGGGCATTGAACCCAGGACCTTTGATAGTGCAGACAGCTTGTAACTACTGAGCCATCTCTCAGGCCCCAGGGTCTTTATTTCTTATGTTACAAGCAGTCCAGAGGTGCCCGCTCATCCACCCTTAACACACTCTGTCTCAGTCACACTGTGGCTGCTTTACCTTCACCAGTATGCTGGTGTTTCTAAAGCTGATTATAGAAGACAAGGAGCAAACGGATGCTAAATCTACTCTTTTGTCTGTATTTCATGGGGGTCAGCACCACGTTACATGAACACCAGAGTTGGGAACTGCACATCTTTAGCAGGGCTTCATGTCGACCAAGGAGAGTGGTATCGAGTAGACAATTGGCACTATCTACCACAGCGGGTGTTTTGCATTTTGTTGCATGTCCTTTGAACCTCAGATAGCTCCAGGTACACAAGAAGCACACTGGCACCTGCGTGCTAATCGCGAAGGACTGCTTCATCTCCTAGGCAAGACACTGAACACAAAACTCGTAAGTAATCGAACGTGGCACATGATTAAATGCCCGGATAACTGCTGTGCAATTCAGAGAAGGGAGAGATCAACTTGAGTTATGTAGGAGCTTCATGAGAGAGGATGAAATTGGAGCCGGATTTTGGAGGTTGAGTAGGATCAACAGCAGCTGTCATGAAACCCTGTTTAGAACTCCCTGCACACGCTCAGATGTCAGGGAGAGCCTGCATGTGTCCCATACCCAACCAAAATGTTCTCTTATTCCGTTCTTGGACTGAGTACCTGAGACAGAAGAATTGGCCAGAATTTTGCTCCCTAGCGTATAGATCTTGTCTTGCCAAATGCGTTCCAGACATTCCCTGTCCACTCCAACCCCAATGCCCTGAGCAGCAGTTACTGCTCTGCCATCTCCCAGGACCCTGAATTTGCTTCACTCAGGATCTTTCCAACACGAGTTACCCTTCCCAGGTGTTACTTCCTGGGCTCACCACCGACATGCTGCCAGTCTGCCTGGGGCTGGATGAGGCCATCTAATTTGTCCCTCTCATCCAGTTTTCCTTTTTTCGAATCTTAAACTTTTCTCCACTCTTTTATTTTGTCAGAAGAGAAGTGACAGTGTACTTACTAGTCAAACGTGGGATTGCCATGGAAGGGGTGGAAAGACAAGTACTGGCACTTGGCTCTGAGTTTTAAGACAGACACTCTTGGAATCCCTGGCAGAGAGACTTGGAAAGAAAAGCTTGTTGGGTACTAAAAGCCAAGTCTCTTGAAGAATAGAAAGGTTATACCGAAGCCAACAGATAAGAAAGGAAGAACGATGGGACAAGAATTCAAGATGAAGATTTAATGCTACCCATCTCTACCCCCTCTGCCCCTCCCAAATTTAAAAAAAATATTCTTCAATTGGGTTTGAGGGGTAGAGATGGGTAGCATTAAATCTTAAAGTGGGCACCTGAGCAAGCCTGTGCTCAGGAAGTCTTGAGGGCCTAAGAGAAGACTGTGGCTGTCTTTTTCTGGGGTTGGGCTGGGACTGAGCAACCCAGTGAACAGCTGAGGCTTTCCTCATGGCTGCCAACGGATCTGGGTTCCCATGGATGGGTGAGGTGTAACAATAAGGATGGACTTCAGGAATGCAATGCTCAAAATCTGGGCAGGGTGTCCAGGTAAAGGAATAGACATCCCAGCATGGTTCGTGATGTCCAGGGACCAGGTACACTCTCTCTGTTTCTCTGAAAGCCTCTGGGAGCTTGGCTATGTAAGGGAGGGAAAGATGTTACAGATAGGAATTAACCAAAAGAAAAATTAGAGAAACGATGCCAACACACTTGAACTAAAGGTCCATGTGGTGTGGACCTGCTGGCTTGTACTGTAAGAGATTGCTCATCTGGTTAAAAATAAGCTTTAAACATACTTTTTAAAATGGTAGATGAGGTTGACACTTACTAAAAAGGTGTGGAGAGAGTTTGCAAGCAACCCAGATCCAGAACCTCCCAGTTTCTCGTGCACTGTGGGTTTGCTGTTATTGACTAACATGCTTTTCAGATTTATTCAGTCTTAACCGTAGAAATGTCTCACGTTCCACCAAGACCACCACACTGAGCCAAATATGGTGGCACACAACTGTATTCTCAGTGGTTACACTCCTAGTACTTGGGAGGCTGAGGCAGGAGAGTGGAGAGTTCAAGGCTAGCTTGGGTGACTTAGTGAAAACTTGTCACAGAACAAAACAGCAACAGTAGCAAACAGCGACACGACACTGAGTTCTAATTCTGCCTTAGGGTCCTCACAGCTATGACTGCTGATTAGCCTTTTTTGACTTTTGATGACCTCGAACGTTTAAGAGAGTGCTGGTGAGGTAGTTTGTAGGAAGGGCCTCACTCAAAGGATGTTGTTTATTCATCTGGAGTTAGGAGATTTGGGAATGAAGACCATGGCAGTCTTATCATAGCTGGTACACACTGTCAGGGCCACTATTGCTCCTTATGTTCATTTCAATCACCAGACTAGTGCAGCGTTGCAGTTCCTCTGCTGGAAGTAGATCACCAGTTTTGTTCTCTTTGGAAGGAAAGTACTATGTGCAGCTTGTATTTCAGGAGAGGGGAGTTTCGTTCCATCTCATTCAGGGCAGAGCCTCCACAGAAATTACTTGTAATTCTTTTACATTGGGAATTTGTTTATTACACTCCATTTGCTTGTTTACATCAGTATAGACTAAAAAATATTTATCTTGTTCTAATAACCAACTAGTGCTGTATCTTCTTACTTAAATTGTTGTAGTTCTGGCCACTAGCAGCTTTTCAATTGTTTCCTGTATCTCTGGGGCAGTCTTTATCCTTGATGTCTTTTTTCTTGGGAAGCCACTTCCTTACCTTCTAGCACAATAGGATGCTTTGGTCCTGCCCCACGACCAGAATCAGCCATTTTCCCAAGGACCCCCTAGTTCTTTTGATTGGAGAAAAGTATTGTATTAAAAACAAGATTTTAGGGCTGCAGAAATGTCTCTGTCTGTAGTAAAGAACTTGCTCTGCAAGCTTGAAGACCTGAATTCAGATCCTAGTACCCCCAGTAAAAGGCTGAGTGCAGTAGTTTGGGGAGGCAGAGATAGGAAGGTCCTTGGGTATTGCTGGTCAGCAGTTAAGGAGTTCCAGATTCAATGAGAGACCCTGTCTCCAAAAATAAGGTGAGGAGTGATTGGTTGAGTTAGACCTTGGTTGCAAACTCTTGCATCCACATGAACATAGACACATGTCCCAACAGATAAGAACACACACACACACACACACACACACACACACACAGAGAGAGAGAGAGAGAGAGAGAGAGAGAGAGACAGAGAGAGAGAGACAGAGACAGAGACAGAGAGAGAGAGAGAGAGAGAGAGAGAGAGAGAGAGAGAGAGGGAGGAATCTAATGATTGGTGTGTGGATGTTATGAAAATGTCTCCAGGCCCAGACAATTGACAGAACAAGAAGGCACATGTCCTATCCTGGCGATATACACACAGCTGTAGGTCTTTACACACATCTGTAGTAAGACGAACACGAGTTCCTATGGATGTCTTCAACCCTCGTCGTGAAGGAAACTGAGCACTCGAGCCTATTCCCCTGGCTTGTCTGAGACTCCCAGGGCAGAAAGTCCTGGTGACCATTATCCACTAGTTCATTTGTTAAACATAGGTAGTGGTGTAGTTTGAAGGAATTTGTTTATCTGTTTTCTCCAGTATTTGATCTTTAATTATCTGGCACCCATTTCGTCTTGCAGGCTTGACATAAAGCAGAATTTGACTATTTCACACAGCTCACTCGACGTGCATTTTTTAAAGATCTCTTTCCTTCTCTGGTCACCCCCCCTGCCTCCATCATCTTCGCTATACATCTGGGTAGCCTGAGGACCCAGCACACTTGGGAGATGAGGATTCCCCGCAAGTCCCGTGTGTGTGTGTGTGTGTGTGTGTGTGTGTGTGTGTGTGTATGCAAGGAGACGGTAGACTAGAGCCAGATAATCTGTTTTCATTGCCTCTCTGCTCATACAACAATTATCGAGCCCATTCTACCGGCCCGTGTCAGCGCTGCGCCTGCGAGGGTCACACCAGCCCTGTGCCCTGGTCACCCGGCCCCGCGGGTGACATAAATAATAATGAAACCGCTCCAGCGCTAGGATCGCTTGCCGTGTAGGCGTGAGAGTCCTGGCAGGGGGCGCAGTGCCAAGCCTGGAAGGCCAGTGTGGGTCGGTCACACTTGTTCCTGCTCCTCCCAGGCTTGGAAGCTGCCCGGGAGGAGGAGACCTAGCCTGCTCCACGTTCCAGTAGCCACTCCATTCCGCCCTCCGGGCTCCCAGGAGCGGTCCCGCCCCTTCATAGTCCCGCCCACAACAGGCCCCGCCCACCAACCGAGCCCACGCTCCGGCCCCTAACGAAGCTCTCCGGAAATTGCCGAAGCCCCTCTTTTTCCTTCCTCTCCTTTCCCTGCTCTCCCTTTCCTTTCACCGGGGCTCCCTCAGCCGTGATTTCTCCCTCCCCCTCCTTCCTTCCCCATTGGAAAGCAAGATGGAGGCTCGCTGCTGCCGCCGGTGCCCGTGATAGCGGAGCTCCGCCGGCCCCGGCCCCCGCCCTCGCGTGTCCGCGCCGTTGCCCGCGCCCCGGCAGGCCACGCTGAGGCCGTGGCTCCGCGCGTCCGCCCCGCGCCAGGCTCGCGGCTCCCGGGCGGTGTCCTCGTCTATGTGGGCGCGCTCTTCGGGCCGAGCCGCCGCCGCCCGCCGCCCCGGGACTGTGCGTCCGCGCGCCGGGCGCGGGCAGCTGGGTGCTCGGTGCCGCCAGGCCAGGCGCGGGCAGCTGGGTGCGCGGAGCTAGGGGCGCGGGGCCCGAGGCGGGCGCGGCCGCCGCCGAAGCCATGAGCGGCAGCAGCGGCGGTGCCACCGCCCCGGCCGCGTCCTCCGGCCCCGCGGCGGCGGCCAGCGCGGCGGGCTCCGGCTGCGGGGGCGGCGCCGGTGAGGGCGCCGAGGAGGCCGCCAAGGACCTGGCCGACATCGCGGCCTTCTTCCGATCCGGTGAGTCCCGCGGCTGCCCCGAGCGCTCGGCCGGCCCGGCGCGCCCCGCTCTCCGGCCCGGTACAGTCCTGCGCGCTCTCGTCCCTGTCGCCGCAGCGGGGCTTGGCGATCCACGCCGGCGTGTCAGGTTGGCCACGCCGCCCGTGTGCTGCGGCTTGTTCCGGGCGCCTTCGCTCGCTTCCCCGGTGCTCGTCCCTTGTGCCAGGGTAGACACCCCTCGCCCTCCCGCTGCAGTGGCCACGGCCCCGCGGGTTGGGGCGCCGGCTCTTTGTCTCTCGCTGGAGGGCCGAGGAGGCGGCGGCGGGGACGGCGTGGGCGGAGGCCGGTGTCCCGGAGGACGAGCTCACCGGGGCCGGGGACAGCGGGCTGTGCCTTGTGTTGGTCTCCGGGCCGCTGGTAGCTGGATCCCCGACCCCATTATCTGCGAGTGTCTTGGTTCGGGGCTCTAGCCCATCATCTAGCCTTGGCGTACGGTTCTGTGAAACGGGGCAGCCGTCGCACCTCAGCGAAGGGACCCAGGACGGTGGCCAAGCTGAAGCAGTGGTCGGGACGGCGGGGTCGAGCCATTGTCTCTGGGGGAGGCCCGGGGAAGGATATCTGGGACCGTGGTGGCCTTGGGGAGAGGTGCGGAGCCGGGGCTCGTGGGCATTGCGTGGGTGGCGTGGACCTGGAGGCAGTGCTGGGTGTTTGGGGGTCCGCTCTGGCGAGCCGGGGTTGGCGAAGGAGGAGGCTAGCGCGGAGCCCGGCGGGCGGGTAGGCCGGCGGGAGGGGCTCGGGTGTGCGGCTCAGGGGGCGTGACGGGGCGTCCCGGGGACCCCGGTGACGGCGCTTCCTCCTGGCCCGGCCCGGCCCAGATCCCGCGCGAGCCGGGCTCGCGTCCGCGCGTCCATCGTCCCCGCGTGCAGTCCGCTCTGCTTGTACGTCCCGGAGGCGGCCGAGGGCAGCGGCGGCGACCCGGGGGCCTGCATCTCGGAGAACCGTCCCTGGCGGGCTAGGCTCGGGAGTGAGGATGCAGACTCCGCGCTGGAGAGCCGGAGAGAGAGGCCCAGGTCCGGTCCCGGAGAGGCAGGCGGACCGGGGAGGGCGCGGGGCGGCGGTTCGCTGGCCTCCCGGAGAACTGCTGGGAGAGCCTCGGGGCCTGGTGAGCGGCCTGCACCGGGGTGAGCGCCGGAGGCTGACGGCTCAGGCTCTTCGTGGCTTCTTTCAAAGTCAGCTCCCAAATTGGGTGAGATCAGGACGGCAATCCGGGTCACGGGAAGCTAGCAATAGAAGCGACCAGCCTTGGGCGAGGCAGAAGTTAGCAGAGCCTTTGGATACCTGGTTTAGTTCTGTCTTTTTGATCTTTGTCTGGCAAGGTTATTTTTGATTCGTCTTAACCGATTGGTTATGACTAGAAGTGACACATTCCGTCTCTGTGGTGTCAGCTTGGGTTTAATATACTCCCCAGTACTCCATCTCCTGTGAGGTCCTTGCAAAAAGCAGAGGTTTAGAAAAACACCAACTCCCTCAAATGAAAACTTTAAGAGTTCTTGAATTTTTTTTTTATTTTTATTTTTTGGTGCTCTGCTGGCTGGGTAGAGCAGAACTAAGCCGTGCTTCCTCCATGCCCAGAAGCTATCATTTTTCATTTTTCTATCATCTGACATAGAATAACAGACTGACAAAATTCAGCATCTTGATCTTAGAGAGGGTCTTGTGCCCTGAGATGGGATTTTTATCATTTATTTATTTATTTATTTATTTACTTGGTGCTGGTGAGACTGAACTTTCTTATCTTTTATGAACCGTTGAGGAATGGCTTGTTCCCAATATTCCCCAAAGACATGCTGGCCTTGAGTGCCTCTTGTCACTCTGTTCCCTGCTCTTATTTTTATTCATTTATTTATTTATTTTTTTGTTTTGTAGTCATGGGTTGCCTGTTCAGTTTAGAGTTCCCGTTCAGGTAATGCCACTTCTGCATTCTTTTATCAATGTGACTAGACAAATTGATTTTTTTAGTTAATTGATTCATAGTCAGGAACCAGAGTAGGTTTTTGGATTGGCCTCAGAAGACCTGTCCCCTCTCAGGTGTAGTGTGCACCCCTTTTAGAAGTTATTTCTCACCCCCGCCTGGAACGTTGGATACCTGTTCCAAAGCTTAGTGGTTGCCAGCTTAGTGGTTGGCATCTAGGCCAATGGTGTCTAGTACAGGATGCAAAGGGGGCTGATAAGTTTGGCATGGGCACCAACCATGGTTGTAAAGATGGTGTTGGCCGGGGCCTCGTGGAATAGAGCAGTTAATGGCAGGGAACCCCCAGGACAGATTTGATTGTAGGAATGTGGAGGAGAATGAGTTGCTAATCCATCTGTATTGTCTTTAAGATGGGAAAATATGTTCCCATTGGCTGGGGAGGACAGGTAGGGTGTGAACCTCTTCAGGGTTCTTGGCCCTGAGCTTGCCAACATGTCGGAGGAGACAAAGGTTTTCTATTGCTTGCCTTCACCTTCTCAGGCCTGCAGCTGTGGTTGTTTGGCCCCCTTTCTATTTGGTCCTTCTTGCTTTATTTTTGTAGCCATAGACTGAAGCTGGTACCTGTGGTTGGATGAAAGAAAATGGTATCAGCTTAACAGAACTTTTAACAGAGCAGCTCGAAAATAGAATGGGCTACGATGTCATTCCCCCTCCCCCCATCAGTGGAGGTGTTCCAGCTGAGATGCTGCCACCTGCCAAGAGTTGAAGGTGGAGGGTGGGGGAGCTAGCCCTGGAGGACGACTCCCCTTTCCTGTACAGCGTTGGTACCTACACGCTGTTTTTTACTTTCCTTTGACTCTGAGGGCGGTAGTCCTCGAGCGTGCACCCACTTCAGGTCTCTCCTCCTATGCTGCTATTTTGTTGTCTTCTCCACGCTTTATTAAAGAAAAGTCCCTATGCATTTAGGTAATCCTGATCAGCCACCCTGAGGCTTGGCATTTACTGGCAGGCTAGTCAGTGCTAAAGTGGGTTGAGTGGGCAGCTAGCAGGTTTTTGTTTTGTTTTGCATATGTTACTGAAATTTGGACATCACCTTTCTTTGTTCAGAGTGGAACGCTGAAACAGATAAGAAAAACTCCCCCCCCCCAATTAAAAAAAAACAAACTAAAACAGAGCTACTGAAGAATTGAGCTGGACCAGCGTTTGCATTTTACAGATGAGGAATCCAACTCACAGGGAGGTCGTGTGGCTTTCTCCCAGTGTGGAACTGGGTACAGGTGGAATCAGGGTTAAGCTATGACTCTAGTGCTCTTCCCGGATGCCTGTCATGGCCAGGATGTTGCTTACATTAGTTCTCAGTGCCCCTGGGACCAATCACTTTTATTGCCAATCTATTTTGGGTCCCTGTCCTTGTGGCAATAAATCATTTTTTCAGAGCTCCGTATTTAACCTTGGTAGAGTGTGTGTATGGGGGGTGAGGGGGACTTACATAAATGCATTATTTTTAACCTGCTTGGCATGCTTTGGTTGGCGTTAAATGAATGTGTGGAGAACAAAGGTTTGTGGTTATTCTGAAGTCATCACGCTGGGTTTGTTTCTTTCTAAGTCTTATTCTGGATGTCTCTCTGCAGCCCTCTCTTCCCTAGGACTACATGAAGAGAATTGAGTGTGTCACTTTGTGAGGGAGCAGCGTGCATGCTTTTATATGCTTTGATATGATGGTTTCCTTTGGAGTATGAGCAGGCTTTTCTTCATAGTTAGGCTCTTAGTACCAGTTAAGTTGTGTTCTGGAGCTGGGAAGCTGTGCTCCATTAAGTTCTAGAACAGCAATTGTGTTCTGAAGTAGGGCCTTGCTACCCTCCAAATTCTGAAAAGGAAAGCTGAAAAAAGTGCTAGAGAGTGTTGGCCTCCTCTTCCTAGTGGCGTTGCTGAGCTGCTTTAGAGGACACTGAGGAATCTGAGATGAATAGGTAAATCCATCAATCCAGAAGTGACTTTGGAGAAATAACATGAAAACAGTAAAGTCACCACTGAAAGCAGCTTTCCATTGAGACATCGTGAGCTCGAGCAAGCTTGTTGAGGTGGGGCACTGGGTTTTCCCCCTCATCAATTTAACTAAGATTCAAGGGAAGGACGATTTAGCGGAAGCTATTTTAACCCTTTTAACTTTTCACCAAGATTTTTAAATGAAGTCAGTCAGTGGTGGTGTTCAAAGTGAAATGTGGTTTAATTATGATTCTTAAAGGTATGATTAAAAATGCAATTAAGATAGTTTTTTTTTTTTTAAGAACTACCCCCGCCCCCCTAAAGGCAGGGTTTTTCTGTGTTGCCTTGCCTGTTTGGGAACTAGCTCTATAGCACAGGCTGGTCTCTAACTCATAGAGCTCCACCTGCCTCTGCCTTCTTATTACTGGAATTAAAGGCATGTCCCGCCACTACCCAGCTTTAAAAAACTTTTTAAATGTTATGATGGATTTGGAATTTGTTCCTAATGGAAAGTCAGAGGTAATGTTTGAAGTTATCAACTTAATATTTATTTTGCCTACTCTTTACTCCTGCACTGAGAAAATAAAATGTTAATCTCGTATTCTTGGCAGAATTCCAGAGAAAAGTCAAATTCTTAATCAATAGCCACACTTACTTAGAAAAAAAAATCACTTATGTTGATAGAAGTGAGCTCTGTTACACTATAAAAAGCAGCAGTGGTGACCTCCCTCATCCCTCATCGGTTCTGCCGTGGACTGGTCTTTATGACCTTAACTGCGTTATCTTGACAGTACTGCCAGACGGGTCCTGGGTTGACAGTGAAGAAAGCACCTGGGTAGCAGTTCCACACCAGTGGGAGGTGCTTTCTGCTTGGGTGTCCTTTCCCTCGTTCCTGCGTCTCTGTCCTCTGGCCCCCACACTTGGTGAACTGACGGGTGATTGAATGATCTGCCTGGAGTACAGGCATGCTATGTATCTTCTCCCTTTTTATTGAATCTGATGGCGCGCAGCGGCCAGGAGGGGCTGTTGGCCAGAACAGCAGCGCAGGATTGAACCTATTGATGGGAAACTTCTCCGTGACCACTGGGGAGCTGGCTGCTTTACTTTTCAGCCGGATCCACTCTGGGGTAGACAGTTCATGCTTGCAGCTCTGAATTGATAAACGGAGCCTAAGGGTGTGGGGGAAGACTCTACTGGCCTTGGTGTGTGTCTCTTTCCTCTGCCTCTGTCCCTGAGTCTTCCTGATCACCCCACCTCACCCCCGAGAAACCTTGTTATAACCAAATCTTATCTACTTTACTACCTGCTTATAGAGACCAGTATCTCCAACACAGCTCTGTTGTGATGCTTTTAGGGCTCATGGGCCGACTTTGTTTATGGGAAACCTCGTTTTTAACACTTATGGTCAGTATGTAAATATTCAGGCTTTTATTTATTTATTTATTTATTTATTTATTTATTTATTTATTTTTATTTTATTTTTTTTTAGAGACAGGGTTTTTTCTGTGTAGCCCTGGCTGTCCTGAAACTCACTCTGACCAGCCTGGCCTCAAACTCACAGAGATCCACCTGCCTTTGCCTCTGAAGTGCTAGGATTAAAGGCATGTGCCACCACTGCCCAGTTTCAGTTTGAATTTTTAACCAATAGTAGAAACATTTAATTTTCTTCATGGATTTGTTTTGATCTTAATTTCCTCTTTCTAGTCCCTATCCACGTAAGGAAGCACTTTAAGATCCGAATAAGGAACTTCCCGCCCGCTTGGGAAAGTTTGTTCGCGTGTCGCAGGGTGAGGAGCTGGTGAGAGAGGCTCACTAGGGGTTGCAGTGAGCGGAACTGCTGCAGGAGGATGGCCTCTTGAGCTGTCTGTCCTGCGACTTCGCCCTGTGGAGTGTTTAGTCTGATGGCCATGTGCTACGGAGTGCATTTTGTTGATAAACACACTCGACGTGTAGATGACTACCCACATGTCTATGACTAATAGCTGCCATTCTTGCCGCTCTAAGTTTTCCCTTTCTGGGGGGTCTTTGCTGCTGTATGACAAGGAGAGGCGCACCCACAGCATGATCTGCAGAGCCTTGGCACTCTTGGCATTGAAGCAGGGTTTCTGGGGATGGGCTGTCCCATCTTACTGTCTGCAGAGCATCCCTGGGCTTTCTGATTTTGCAGCTACCCATTTCTCATTCTGAGGAGTAAGTGAATTGCTAACATGTCCTCCGTATGTCCTTCACAGAAGACCTGTAACCATGAAATAAACAACTGTTCCTGAACTTGCAAATGTAATTTCCACGTACAGCTCACGTGTAAAGGATAATCTCTGAAATTTTTAGATAAGAGTTTTTGGTACTTTTTTTGTTGTTGTTGGTTTTCATTTTTTATTTTGTTCTACTTCCTCTTCTTACACTGACCCCATAATACCTTTCAATTTATTTACTTATTTATTTACTTACTGTTTTAATTAGTTGTGTGGGTGTCTCTCCAGGAAAGCTGGTAGTCTGTTAGTATTTCTCTTCCACCGGCCACTTAATCCTGTGATTCGTCTGGTCCTATGTAAGATGTCTCTCGTACCTTTTTTCTTTGAAACTAGAATCTCCTCTTCAGCATGTGGTGCGGTTTTGATCATGGATGTCTGTCAGCTTCTTCTGAGGGTGCCTGACCTGCCCCATTTCACTCTTAGGAAGGCACCTGTCCCCTTTATTTTCCTAACAGAGGGAGAGAGTAAAATGACCTCACTGCAGAGTCTGGATTGCCATTTTAAAATTTAAATACATAGATCCTTGGGTGTTGATGGTCAGAGCTATAATTTAGCAGTGTAGATCCAAATAAAAGTTGAGTGAAAGATTCCAGGATACAGCAAGCATTTTCCTTGTGTTGGTTTGGACTTTATAATTTAGTGTCTCTTTCTCTTTTTTTTCCTGATGACAACAGATACTACTTTAACACAAATATTACAAGTAGCTGCAGATATCCAAGTGAGGTGTGATGGCCAAGTTGCTTTATTTGGCTCACATCTGTTGCGGACTACAGGGAAATCTTGATTGAAGTGTTGATCCCATGTCTTTGACCGTCTGGACTGGATCTAAGTGCTGGGAAGTGTCTGTGGCTGTAAATGAAGTGTTGGCAGGATGGGAAGGGCAGGGTGAGCTAGCCAGGGATGTTCCTTTGGCCATCATCATGTAAAACATCATAATGAGTCTTAAGACTTCCTGTCTAACTTAGGAAAAGAGCAAGCGGGTGTGAGGAGGACAGAGGCCTAGGAGCTTCTTTCGGAGTGACTGCGGGTGTCCTGGCTTTGTCTAGAAAGCTATTGCGTTGTCTCCACTCTTCCTTTGCTGTTTGTCATGTGCAAGCAGACTCTGTTGAGAGACAGTGGTACGGAGGAGCTTGATTTCTCCCTCCTCTTTAGTGAGACATTTCTTAGGCATTTGTTTTGGGCTCTTGTATCTGTAAGGCTCATTTTCATCAACCCACCTCATTTGGTCTCCTCATAGTTGATAGACAGCATGATCCTTATGGGATTTTCAAAAAAAAAAAATTCAGTTTTACTTCTTAGTATGTGACAGTTTCCAGAATTAAAAGGGTGGCTGGTTAGTGTGAAATTGTGGGTTACTTTTGACCCATTATTATATTAAGTCCTTTATTTCTTTTATTTTTGGCTTATTTATTTATTATGTATACAGTGTTCTGACTGCATGTATATATCTATATGTATATATACATATAGATATGTATATATCTATAGGCCAGACCAAAAGAGGGCACTAGATCTCGTTATGGATGGTTGTGAGCCGCAATGTGGCTGCTGGCAATTGAACTCAGGACCTCGACCTCTGGAAGGGCAGTCAGTGCTGTTAACAACTGAGCCATCTCTCCAGCCCCCAGTCTTTTATTTCATAGTAGCAAAGGTAACAAAGGGTAGGTCTGCATCAGTGTAGTTGAGTTGTAGCAACTCTGTTACTTTTGCCAATTCAGGGTGCTTAGTTGGCTCTGTTTGCACTGGTAATTACATTTAAAGTTACAGTTACTTGGAAAGGGAAGAAACAGTTTTGAGAAGTCAGATCTCGTGCTCAGCAAAGAAGAACTTTACTCTGATTTCCTACTTGTTACCATTGCACTCTATTTGCCTTGTCTGTCTCTGTGGATTTAGATACATCATTGACATATTGTTTTGGTTTTGAACCACTTGAGAGTAATTGACATATTGTTTTGGTTTTGAACCACTTGAAAGTAAGTGGCAGATGGGATGATGCCCATTGCCTCTAAATCAGTGGTTTTCAACCTGTGTGGTAGCAGATATTTCACGTATCAGATATTTACATTACAATCCATAACAGTAGTGAAATTACAGTTATGAAGTGGTTGGGGTCACCATAGCATGAGGAACTGTATTAAAGGGTCACAACATTAGGAAGGTTGAGGACCACTGCTCTAAATGGTTCTGTGTGTATTTCTAAGAACAAGAAAATGCCCTGACGTAATGACGAAGATCAGGAAATTATCACTTTTTTTTTGTTTTGTTTTTTTGTAACCTGGGTAGGCCTTGAACTTGTGAGTTTTTTGCTTTGGCCTGCGGGGCTGGGATTACAGGCCCATAGCACTGTACTTTCTGAGTACAATAACATCAAATAGATCTACCAACTTAGTAAAATTCTATTTGTTCCAGAAATGCCACATTAACAATTAAGAAGTAAAAAAGATGATCCATGATGATTTTAAGACCACATATTACATTTAGTTTTTGTAATTCCTTAGATGCCATCAGTGAGAACGTCTCCTTAGTTTTTCTTCTGTTACCTGGATGTTATTGAATATTTGTACTGATGACTGTCTGTTAGTTTGACATGTAAGAGTCCTCATTAGATTCTGGCCATGGAGGGTTTCTCATAACAACATGAGCAATCCTACTCATCCAGCTTCCCTGCTTCACCTAGCTGCCCCTGCATCCAGCTGCCTCACTGTCATCCAGCTTTTCTCCTGCATCCAGCTGCCTCACTGCATCCAGTTATTTTACTGTGTCCAGCTTCCCCCACCATCAAAACTTCCTCATTGCATCCAGATGCTCCACTGCATCCAGCTTGTCCCTTGCATCCAACTACCCCACTGCCATCCAGCTGCTTCACTGCACCTAGCTTCTCCTCTGCATCCAGCTGCCTCATTGCCACCCAGCTGTTTCATTGCATCTAGCTTCTCCTCTCCCTCCAGCTGCCTCACTGCCTTCCAGCTGCTTCACTGAACTTAGCTTCTCCTCTGCATCCAACTGCTTTACTGCCATCCAGCTGCCCCAGTTGTCTGCATCCAGCTGCCTCATTGCCACCCAACTGCCCCACTGCATCTAGCTATTCCAGTGTGGTAGTGGCACTTTCATCACTTGGTTCAGGTGGTGACTCCAGGTCTTGTTCCCTTTGTAATTACTTAGTGTTTTGTGGGGAGATAATTTGAAGCTGTGCAAAACCCTCTTTCTTTCCTTTCTTTCCATTGGTTAGTTGTGGGGTCTCTTGTAAATTTTGTCTGAATTACTTGTTACTTGGTTTGCCAAATGGTGATTTTTTTTCTAACAGTATCTATCATTCTTTGTTATTGTTTTTCCACCTTGAAGAAGAGATTCTCCTTCTGCTTAACTTAATGCGTGTTGCTAAGTGTGTCCTCATGAACTGCGTTCTGTGCATCATGTTAGTTTTGGCCCTGCTGTCGTTATCTTGTTTGCTGCTCAAATTGTCTGCAATTTGAACAGTGGCTTCGGGCTGACTCCCTTATCTTTTGTGACCTATCTCCATCATTTTATTTTATTTTTAGTTCTTTCTCACTTCGTGGCACAATAAATAGTTCAAGGATCATCTTGTTTTTCCCTTACCCAGCCCTGATATCAGCCATTACTGATTCATTTTAGCAGAGTGGGAACTAAGTGTGCTCATTGCCTGTAGAACCTCTCAGTGAACTGAGCTCATGAGTGTGTGTATAAATACTGCATAACCAAACACACACTTAACGTAATTACACAGTTACATTCATACTCAGGGCTCTTTCTGCACCTAACTGTAAGAAAAACCCTGGGTTGGACTCAGACATCTGGCTCATACATAGGGGGCTGCGTGTTCCTGGTTCCATGTTTTTTTGCTCTGCTTTGATGGGGGAGGTGTCTGGCTTCTCTTACCTCATGTGCAGAAAACAATGGCAAAATGATCGCCTCTGCAAGGCAGTGCACAAATCTTCAAGTTGAAAATGTTGATCAGCAGTTCTGGTCAGCAGATGAAGCCATGATCTTCAGCTCCCCAAAGCCTGCCAGACACCATCCGCAGCTTGCTTTTCTGTTATGCTCAGGGAGTTGGAAATAGGGAGTCACCAAGAAGAAAAGAGAGATTAACTTCAAATAGATACGGTTTATTAAAATGACACGTATTGTGGGGGAAAGTTTATTGTCTTCATCTCGTTGTCCAGTACTTGCTGGAGAGAAGAAGTAAAGGAGAACTAAGAAGGTGTTAGATCAGTAAGAGTACCTGGCGAGGTGTCTGCATGGGAGCTGGAGTGAGAATGGTCTCAGGCCTGCAGTGCACTCTGCCTCTTGAAGTCAGGAGTCATGGTTTAAAGATGCGGTGCTGGCTGCCTTTCCCAGAGACCAGCTGTGGTACATAATGTAGTGATACTTCTGGCTCAGTGTGTGGTTTCTGGGAAGGATGCGAGTGTGAACTGTACATGTGTGCACACATGTATGCACTTAGTTCTAGAAGTCATAAAATGGTGGGTGAGATTTTTTTTGTGTTCCAGGCTCTTCTGTTTGTTTATTTATTATTTTTTTTTGCATGAAATCATGATGTGGAATTTTGATCTTTGATTTGGGGAGATAGGCTTAATTTCATATATTGCATTCTGCGCTTTCTATAAATATTCTTGTTAAATTGAATTCTGGGAAATTTGGCTGCTGTACCTCCTGAAGTCCTTTGTATGACTAAAACGTTTTGTCAGAAAAGGATGGTGGGTTCTAAACACTTTAAGAATGATGTTAGTCAAGTTGGAGTGTAGAAGGTCGTGACTGAGGGTGGGATGATTGCTAGCAGGCCAGGTGTCCTGGGAAAGGCTTTTGAGGGGTGATAGCAATGGATTGTATTAGAGAATGGTCATCTTTTCATAGCAGTGTAAATATGAAAACCACTGAATTATATTTTTTAAGTGAGGTGAATTTTATAATACTGAAATTACAAACAAATGAAAGAAAAGGGGTGTTTTCTGTGACCCCCTTCGAGGAAGGCAATGGTAACCTGGTTGCATGCAGGTGGACACAGAGCACACAGGGCTCTTTCCACAGTCTGCTGGGACAGACTTGAGGTTACCGAGTGAAGAGGTCTCCTAGGGAAGGTGGACCAGAGTCCTCAGGGAGAGCAGCACTTTACTGCCATGCCCGCTTTTCTGGCCATTGTCTTGTGACCTGATCCCTGTTAAGGAGCTTTCTACTGACCCCTTTTTGTTGTTCATGAATGGGAGCAGGGGTGGGGGTGGAAATCACTATTTGACAGGAGATTATGACCTGATCTGACCTCTGCTTACAATCTGGTGGTATATTTAAAAATTTTGTAGACCTTAGATTAATTTTTTTAAATAAGTTTCAATGAAAAGAATTGAATTTCCTTCCTACTAATGGTCTCAGACCGGGTGAGTTGTCTTTTTGGGTAGGAAAGGGCATGGCTGGGTAGGGTGAAACTGACCGTAGTTGACAGAGGTAGTTTTGGCTGTGTTCCTTCCTGTGTAGAGTGGTGTTAGCATGATATCAGATCACAGGCCGTGCTTTCCTAAGGAAGCTTATGCACCGCACATTAGAGGCACTTTTCCTCACTTAGCATGTGGGGGGCAAGGTGTGGAGTATTTGGTTAGATTCCAAAACAGATACCATTAATTTGCAGAAAGGCAGTTCTATGTCAAGAATTATCATTGTCCGTGCTGTGGATTTAGGTGAACTCCTCTGTACAGTCGACATGCCATAGTGTGCTTTGACATGAAAGCTGACATCTCAGGAGGAAGACAGGATTTTGTGAGGCTTTGAAATTTCTTCTGGGTGTGGTTCCTGAAAGAAGTGAAACTCCAAGACTTTTGTTCTTTGCAACACTGCAGATGGAAGTTTCTGTCCCACCCTGTCCCACAGCTGTTCAGTCCCAAAGAAATATACAGAGGCTTATATTAATTAATTATAAACTATTTGGCCTATTGCTCAGGCTTATTACTAACTACCTCTTACAACTTTAATTAACCCATAATTCTTATCTATGTTTAGCTACGTGGCTTGGTACCGTTTCTCAATAAGGTATTCTTATCTTGTTTCCTCTGCTTCTGGATGACGACTGCATCTCTGCCTTTCCTCTTCCCAGAATTCTCCTAGTCTGGTTGTCCCACCTATACTATCTGCCTGGCTAGTGGCCAATCAGCGTTTTATTAAGCCAATATGAGTGACAAATCATTACAGGGTACAAGAACATTATCCCACAGCACAGCACTCTGAAATTCTCTGTTCTAGTGTATACACTAAATGCACATAAAGCAGACTGGAGGGCATATGCTAGACTCAGTACCTGCAGAGGGACCAGAAGCACCGGGACAAGAGCCTCTTAGCCCACTGTCCTGTTGGGTGGTGACCTCCATGGGATGCATACTCTGTCATCTGTGTTTCTTAGTTCCAAATGCCTGGCTTAGCATTAGTTAGCACTTGAAGTGGTTTTCATCTTCAAAGGACTTTATGGGCATTATTTAATATACATGACACTGTAATGAACGAGCTGTTTATCCCCTGAGCAGCGTCAGTATGCCGGGTGCCACACAGCTGGAGAAGACAAAAATAATGTTCTGTCCAGTGGGAGTTTATAGTCCAAAGACGCAAGATGATTAGGCAGGTTCTCTTTTGGCCTCCTTTTAAAATGTGCTGGGGAATAATGTAAAAGTTAAAATTAAAGAGATGATTGGCGAGCACAGGCTATGTAATTGAAATTGTCCTCAAGGTGAAAATGAATTTTGAGATGCTTTTAAAAAGACATAGCACGTTAGGTCTCATTTCTCACACATTGCTTGGTAGAAGTGGTGTCTGCCTCTGCTGTAGGCTAGGGCGGCAATGCAGACCACGCAGAATCTATCTCCGTCCTCTTGCCCCACCCATCCCAAATGCCTGCTTATATTCTCAATGCATTGAATACTGCATGACAGTGGAGAATGCATGTGAGGGCTAGTGGATTTCCGAGCTGCAGACCCGATCCACTTGCTCCCCAGCCTTGGCAGATCCAGGCACAAGGGGAACTTGGACTTGGCCCATCAGCATGTCCTGCACTGTGTCCAGCACTTCTTGCATGTGTTTGCTGGTCCCCCCTCCTCTGTGGTTTGTTTTCCCGACGAGCTCTGCTGCCTTTGGGAAGGTGCAATTGTCTGTCCTATGCATGCTCCTGTGGTCCATTGGTCTTGGCATGGCTCCTGTGTACAACCTTTGGCTCTGGTTCCTTGCACTTATCTCTTCCCTTGTGAGTGTGAGCTGCTGGGACCTCTCACTGTAGCTCCCAGGAGGAGCCTAGAGAGCAACTCCTGATTTATACCCATGTTTCCTTAACTCAGACCAGTGCAGGACCTGGACTTTAAGACACAGGATCTCTCATCTCATTCTAGGATAGTGCCCTGAAATCTGTAACCCAGATGCATATGTAGACAGGTCCTCTAAGCTATCCCTTAGCTAAGTTGTGGGCTCTGGGGATATATAGCTGTCCAGTTATGTTATAATAAACATCCGAGGCCAGTGTTTGCCAGGAAAATGTGTCTATTTACCTCACAGTTTTGGAGGCTGAAAGTTTCAGCTTCAGGTTCTGGAGAGGGCCTCTGAGTGCTCCACATCTTGGCAGGTACGTGGCTGATGAGAGTACATGCAGGCAGTGGAAATCCCACTGCAAGACAGGAAGACAAAGTGATTCAGGGTTCAGGCTCACTCTCCATAGCTACTGCTCTCACGAGAACTAACTCAGGCTCTCAGGAGAACCACCTGAATCCCTTCTAAGGGCAGTTCTCCCTGTGACCTGGAGATTTCTCATTAGGCCCCACCTCTTAAAGATCTGTCCCTTCTCAATATGACCACACTGAGGACCAAGGCTCTAGCTGGTGTGTGTGTGTGTGTCCTTTAGGTATAAGACATACACACACTCTAGCAGGGACCTCCACCAGTACTGAGTGAGGGGTGCTAGTGTGGTTGTAGAACCCTTCCATCAGTGTAGCTGGCGCAGAGGAAGAGCCTGAGAATGGTCATCTGTGAGGCGCACGTGCTTTGTGAAGGAGAGGACACCACTGGCCCCAAACTAAAGAAGTCACAGTGTTGCCATGGAGATCTCGCACCGTTCTGAAGGGGAGTGGAGCCATCACATCATAAATGATCAGAACAGATGGCTTGTCATCGGCGTTCTCTGAACCCAGACTCTACTGATACCAGAGCACTGCAAATGCCAGTTCTTTGTTCTTTTACTGCAGAGATGATAGAGTTCATACGGAGTAGGATCCAGAACGGGTGATAACTGCCATAGACACGGTGACAAGCGGTCGTGACGTGGGGTGGCGGAGTATTCGAGGCATCTTGGAATGGCCTCTTTAACCCTGCCCTTAGGACACACATATAATTTGTATTTTTTTCAGTTTCCTCTTAATAAATTTTATACTGTCTCTTATTGTTATTTTTTGATGCTGGAGAATCAAACACAGGATCTTGTGCAAACAGCCCACCCTTGAGCTATATTCTCAGATCCTTCACTTATTATTTTGATAGCAAGAGTCAGGGATGTGTATATGTATGTGTGTATATATGTGTGTGTGTATGTATTTACATGTATGTATGTCTGGTAAGTGAAGTGTGTGTGTGTGTTTTTAAGGTCTCAGTATATAGCCTGGGTTGCTTGCCTTGAAACATTACATCTGTCTCATTCTCCTAAGAGCTGGGGTTCAAGAAGAGCACCAGCAGTGCCCCTCTCATCAGGGATCATTTCATCTCCTGGCTTGATAGAAGCCGTGATATAGTGTCAGAGGTTTGTTGGCAAAAGAATATTGTAGGACTGTTTTAGGTTTAAACAATACATTTACTCCCAAGATATTTACACATATGGTCAGCTGAGTCAGGGGGAGTTATTGTGAGGCTGTCTCTCCAAGGTTTTTAACCTCTTCTGTTCTGTCCTGGAATGAGGTAACCTTTTGACTGTATCTCCCCTTAATTAAGAACAGTGGTCTCTGGAGGAAGCTTGACTGATTTGGCAGATAATACAGACACTCCATGCAGCCTGTTGCTCCTCGTTTTCACCATGACTGCCGAGAGTGAATAGGTGCTGAAAACACTCCACACGACGGAAATGGTAGATAATTCTGTTAGTGTCACTTAAAATAAAAACTTACATTTTTGTTGTTATTAATATAGTTGTAGATTCTCTTGTGCTGAAAACATTTTTCTCTGCCCCTGGATTCTTGTCGTCTTAGCAGAGATCCACAGCCAGTTAGCTTGCCTCTCTCGGATGTAGTAATTTTTCTGTATAGTGAGTCATTCAAGTGACGTATGTCCTTTGACACTTTCATGTCAGCGATAGAAAGATTGTCTTAAAGCATCATCAAAGTGCCTCTGGGTTTCTGGGGATGTAGTTCAGTCCTTAACTAGCTTGCCTGCAGGAAGCCCTGGGTTTCTGGGAATGTAGTTCTGCACTTGACTAGCTAGCCTGCAGGAAGCCCTGGGTTTCTGGGAATGTAGTTCAGCACTTGACTAGCTAGCCTACAGGAAGCCCTGGGTTTGACACCCAGCATTGTGTAAAAGCAGAGTTTGAGACTAGCCTGGGCTAAAGGAAACAACAGAAATCACCACCACCACCACCACACAACAACAGAACATCTGGAGAACAGTTTTAACAGAAAGGCTCAGCCAGTAGAGTGAGGGAAGTGAGGGAGTCAGCATTACATATCGGGCTCAACTTCCTGATAACTGGGTGCAGCAGAAGGGGTTAATGCCGTCTGCATGACTTATAAGGAAGTTGTCCAGGTGTTTAGATGCCTGACTTGAGAGGCACTTGGTGTTGTAAAAGTTTGTGGCTCTGTTGTGTCTGCCCTTCCTCAGAGTACTTCGGGAAGGTTCCAACAGTGGCCTCTCCGCCAACCAGATCACTGTTACCTTTGCTCAGCCTCTTGCCCTGGTGTTGATAGGAGTCACCTTTCCACTCAGTCATCCCTCTGTTTGTCAGTGACTCTACAGGAGAAACTTCCTCATTGTGTGCTTAAGTCAGATTCAGTGTTTTACACCTAGGCTTCATATCCTGAAATAAAGGTGTTCATTTACATGTTGAATGACTTAAAAAAAATATCAGCTGCATCTCGGGGCCCTGAGAACTGTGGATCAGGCATATGCTGAAGCAGGGTGGATGGCCATTTTATGCTGGCCTGTGGATGTGCAATGGCCAGGACCCCTGGTTCCCACTAAACAAAGGACTGTCTGAGTAAAAATGGGTGGATTCCAGAGGTTTCTACCGCCCTCGTTAGCTTAGCCTCCCTACACCGTGTTTTCATTTTATTTCTCCAGTTGTCTGTCCGCCATTCTTTCTCAGGCTCAGTGTTTCAAAGGGACTTTTTCCTTGCTCAGGAGCGTGATTCACCTCCAGGTCACTCTCCTGCCTCAGCCATTCTTAAATAGCCTTCTTTGCCCAGAAGTAGGCTTTTCCAAGAGGCCCTGTAAAAAGCTGTCAGAAATCCCCTCCTGAGAGCCGTGTTGACTCCTCCTGGTGCCATTCTTAGGGCTGTGTCTGGCGAGCAGAGTGGCCAAGGGCTGCTGGGCACACCCACTCATTCTAGCTTGCAGAAGTGTTTTTCTTCCCAGAATGAACATTTAATTTTCCCCGTAGTGTTTATTTTCTCCTGTTTTATCTTCTCTGACAGTCACAGAGCAGGTAGGCAGAGCTAGGAGGTTTTGCTTGTTTGTTTGTTTTGTTTTTGTTTTTCTGGGACAGGAATTTAGGAGAGATTACTGTAGAGCATTGATTCCCAACCTGTGGGTCGCAACCTCCATAGGGTTCTCATATCAGATATCCTGCATATTAGATTATTTACATTACATGTCGTAATAGTAGCAAAATTGCAGCCGTGAAGTCGCAACAAAATAACGATATGAGGAACTGTGTTATAGGGTCTCGGTGTCAGGGAGGTTGAGAGCCACTGCTGTAGAGTCTGGTGGATTTTCCTTCAGCCCCCAACCACAGGCAAACACCCGAGGGGAGTTGTGCCCTCTGAGGTGCGCATTCCTTCTCCACCCAGAGGCCGCATCATTCTCTGCCCCCCTGCCTTCTCTACCTGTGCCCTTCATCACCTGTCACCTGGTAGTCACTGGGCTCATTCTCCTTGGGCTCGAGCTAACCTCTTTAACTAGTGTCATCTGGATTAGCATTTGCATTTGTTGTGATGCTGGTAAACTTGGTTTAGCGTATAAACCTGATGGCCATTATTTATTTATTTTGGAGCCATTTGGGCTCTTTTGTTAAATTGTATTATTTCTTGAAAATGATTTTGGCTCACCTCTGACTTAGCACACACAATTTTTCCTTGATGTTTTATTTCCAAGCTCTAATCGCCATTGAGCGTCAGTCTACTCCTATTTTTGCCCCTAGTGCGTGGGAATGAGCACAGAACGCTGTATCCCCAGTCTCGGGGGCCGGTTCCCTTCCTGTTGCTGGAGGCAGGTTAACCATTCAATCAGCAGACTTGGACAGAAGCCCCAGACGTTTTATGATATGATGTCCTCACTGATAAAAGGTTTCCTGGGAGCAGGAAGAAAGGAAGCGAGAGTGAGCGAGCATGTTCTTGCGGATGACGGGTTCGGGGAGGCTTGATGGGAGGTTGGTAGAGGATATCTCCTGCTTGCTTGGCCGTGTTCTTGTTGCTGGTGTTGACCAGCTTAGTGTTCACTGCTGCTAAAGTCCTGTTTTGTGCCAGGCCTTCCTACCGTTGATTGGCAGGGGCACTGCGGATCCTGTTGGTCTTTGCTGATTGATCCCAGAGTGGCTCAGTCACAGTAAGAAGAACGTGAAGAAACCTCTGTTACTGGGTTTCCTTTAAGACTTGAGAGCTCATTGCCTATGGATGTTTTCCAGTGTTCATGTCAGAGTAGTCACATAGCGGATAGGTAATTTCAAGGAAACAGTCTCACTGGGAAGACTTCCTGAGTTCTTTGACAATACTTTTATGGGAGTATCTTCCGTAAGTCAGTCCAGAATCTCGCAGGCCCTTCTCTGGGTTTCCTCTTCTTTGCATTTTAGTTCCATTTCTGGGACTTCGCCCCACTCCTCTTGTCTCCCTTGCGGCTTTATTTATGTCAGCCTGAGAGCAGGCCACAGGGCCCTTTAAAGCCAACCCAGTTTTTCTCACAAATAGGTCATGTTGTTTCTACTAAGTAGGATTTCAAAGGCTTCTTAAAGAAAAAGTATTTTAAGGGTGGTGGTGGTGGTGACCAGCATCTAGTCCTAACCTTGTTTATGGGACTCACTGGGAGTATGGTGGTTTCTGGAAAGGCTTGGGTGAGCAGCAACAGCCACAGGATGACCAAGGCCTCTGTGTCCACACTAGTAGACTGAGTGATGGGCCTGGCTGGAGCACTGGTCCCTAGAAGCTGGTGACTTGGAACCTACACAGCAAGGGCCTATTTTATCAGCACTGTCTCTAAGGAGGGTACTGTGGGCCTCTCCCTCCCTGAAGTATGATCTCTTGCTTTTCTTGGTGATTAGAGAACTTCACTCTTGCGAGTCTTCCTGTGTAAGCCTTTACTATCCAATCATTGATACTAGTGTATTTAAGCCCCGGTGACCAGGAAGGGAAGACATTACTGTGGGATTTCAGCCAGCCCCCCAAAGAATGGGACTAAGTACTGCAACAATCCTTCGAGACGTTTTTAGGATTCTAATATTTCAAGATCTCTAGGAAGCCTGACTAGCTATGGAAAGCAGCTGTTTTCACAGGTGAAATATTCATAACTCAGATTAGCAAAATGCTTTATCACTGGTTCAAGGGCCGGGTCCCCACTGTGTCTGATTTGTAAGTGAATTTTATATATGGTTTATAGAGCAGAATGCAAGAAGTACGCTGTGGAAAAGTTTATATAGTCTCCCAGTAGGGGCTTCTCACACAGTTGAGTCCCTGTTTTTAATTGTCTAAATGTGTGTGTGTGTGTGTGTGTGTGTGTCTGTGTGTGTGTGTTTGTGCATGTGTGTAGAAGCCTGAGGAGTTCAAAAGAGTAAGCCATTTGAGCTACTAGTAGTTGTGAGTGGCTCAATGTGGGTGCTGGTAACTGAACTTGGGTCCTCTGCAATAGCAGCCTGTGCTCTTAACTGCTGAGCCATCTCTCTGATCCATGTCCATGTATTTCTCACATAAGAGCAGTTATATAGTTGGCATAGAACTGTTCATTTTTCCCTGTGGTTGATTCAGGAGGGCCGTGTTTGATTTCTGTAGAATTGCCAGTTGATTTGTATTATTGGGGTGTTGCTTTCCAGTGTTGTAGATATGTGTGCACATCCTGTTCTTCTCACCCTTTCAGCTGATCTTTGTAGTAGGCCTCCCTACTAGTTAATTCACAGCTGCTCAGTCCAGAGTTAACTACACAGAAGCTGTATTAATTAAATCACTGCTAGGCCCATTAGCTCTAGCTTCTTATTAGCTAACTCTTAGATCTCAATTTAACCCATTTCCATTAATTTATACTTTACCATGAGGGTCCCGGCCTACCAGCAAGGTTCTAACATATCTGTCTCTGGTGGTTCCAAGGCTTCTCGCTGACTCTGCCTTCTTCCTCCCAGCATTCAGTTTAGTTCCCCCTCCCACTTAGCTAAATTCTGCCTTGCTATAGGTCCAAAGCAGTTTCTTTATTAATCAGTGGTAATCACAGCATACAGAGGGAAATCCCATATCAGATATTCACTTTTATGATAGGTGCCATGGCTCTTCCGTGTTTGCAGTTTGAAACACGAAATTCATGTCCCTACGTGTGAATATTGATCTTTTACTCCATGGATAACGTATTGAAATACAGATGTGTTGCTGGAAGTGTTGCCAAGAAACCCAAGAAACCTAGAGGAGGCTTTATCCATGGGTTGGGGAGTATGGCCAGCTCTGAAGGCTGGCAGGTGTCCTTGCAGCCAGTGTCCCCAGAGAATCTACTGAGAAGGTTAGCTTTGTCACCACTGCTGTCTGAGGTTTGCTTTTTAGTTGTGTTATTTGAGATGAGTACATGGTTTAGTTTCCTGGCCTTTGTTTTGCACAGAATTAGAGAGAGTTTTCATGGCTAGCTTGCGTTCCTCACTTCTGTTAGAATCTCAGGACCACTGTGGCTGCCTTTTTTGTTCGTTTTTCCTTTTTAGATGAAGACGCTCCCCTTTTCATTTTTTCTGCTGGATTAGCTTTCTGCTGCTGTGATAAGCACCATGGCCAAATGCAGCTCGGGAAGGAAAGGGTTCATTTCAGCACACCACTTCTTGATCATAGTCCATCGAGAAAGGATGTCAGGGCAGGTGCTCAAGCATGAATCTGGAGGGAGGAGCTGATGCAGAGGCCATGGATCAGTGCTGCTTACTGAGTTGCTCCCCAGGGTTTGCTCACCCTTTCTTCAAGCACCCAAGACTACCACTCCAGGGGTGACATTGCCCATAATCAGCCCTCCCACATCTGTAATCACACGAGAAAATGCGCCCCCACCATCTGCTTGCCCACCGACCCGTCTGGCGGAGGCATTTTCTCAGTATCAGGCTGACATAAAACCAGCTAGTACCTATACTGTGTCTTCCTTCCTGCAGACTTACATTTTCACAGTTCAAGAGTTGCATTTTTAAGATCTCTTTCCTTTTTATTGAGAGCATCTGAGTGTCTTCCCCAGTGGGTCCAGATTCTGTTAACAGGCTAAGATGAGTGGTGTGTGGAAAGCTGGGAGCTGGGTAGTGTTGTGAGTTTGCTGCAGAGGAGAGTAAGCTGCCTTGGTTTATAAATTCCTGTACGTTGGCTTCTCTTGTGGGCAATCATCAAGCCTTTGACGTTCTTTTTACTGCACTGGAGTGTTTGCCTTATTCTCATAAAACACGTGGTGGAATGCGGCTAAACTGGTTTGTTGCAATTCCAAGCAGCAGTGGGAAGAAAAGTGTTTCCAAGTACAATTGTAATTTCTTTTATTGAGTTTATCCTGAGTTTTTTTTTCTTTTCTTTCTTAAAGAGGACCACCCACCAGTAGATTCAAATCTACCTTCAGAATTTTGAAAGGCATGGTCTTTTAGAACTAACTTGAAAATATCTGTTAAGTTGATGATATTTGGATAATACAATCATGCTGAGACAAAGAGTATATTTTGGCAATTAAAGCATTGGTTGGCGGAAGAGTTTATTATTCAAAGGTAAAGGTGGGCAGTTTTCACAATCGCAGACAGCAATTTAAGAATCAGGGCTTAATTAATGATGTAACAGAAAGTAGACAAAGCTTCCAAGAGCAGAGCTGAGGCAGGCAGGCATCAGGGCACGTCCTGGGCACTGAGGACATGATCTGCGCAGTGCATTCATTGTCTAGAGTGAGTATTTCATATGTCAGACAGATTTTCTGCGTATGCCAGATAGATGAGCTGTCTGACTTTGTAACTTGTTCTAGAAGGCCTTTTTTGTTGTTGTTGCTTCATATTAGACATGAAAAAGTTGAGAATAACAATTTTTTGTGCTGTTTTTAATATAAATAATATTTAGCTTTTTCTTTCCTCCCTCCCTCCCTCCCTCCCTCCCTCCCTCCCTTCCTCCCTTCCTTCCTCCCTCCCTTCCTCCTTCCCTTCCTTTCTTTCTTTCCTTTTGCAGGAGAGAAAGCATAATAGTTTGGGTAAGTTGTGATGAGAAATTTTTGGTTGTGTTTGCAGGTATGCAGATAGTTTGTTTTTCATCTTTAACATTGTACCATTATCCTTTGATTTAATTACTAATTAAACAATCTTTAAAGCTCATTCATTCAAGGCATTTAGTGAGCACAGAATATGTGCTAAGTAGGTAATAAAACCAAGACATCTACTAAAGTTGATTTATGGCCCTTGAAAGGAAATATGTTTTGTGTGCATAGGTAGCAAATTATATTTCAAAAATTTCTTTATGTTTATACATATGCATGTTTTGTCTTCATATATATCTGTGTATCAGATTCATGCCTGGTACCTGTGGAGGTCAGTCTCCTGGACAGTTGGGAGCTACAAATTGGGTGCCGGGAATTAAACTAGAAGTGTAATCAGTGCTCTTAAGCTCTGCACCACCTCTCCAGCCCCCAGGAAAATACTTTATTAACTTCAACTCACTGCATTAAAATATTAAAATGAAATTTAGGTATGGGCCATCTACAAAGGAACGCATCATCTCAGTCGTGGGTGATGCTATTGATGATGACATGCTAGCCACTATCAATGGTGAGGACTGTTGGAACTTGGCTATGAGCTTCCCAGTTCTTAAATGACATCCAGCATTTCCTTAGACTGAGATGTCATGAAGTTACTTCGGGGGAAGGATTGGAAAGTCTTAGAAACCTATCATATTACTGATACTAAGAATATTTTGAAGGTGCAACCAAGCCAGTGTTGCCTAAGAAAACAAAGAACTCAAATATTTGATTGTTACTACTTCAATGTGTATGACCATAAAGAATGAGCCAGTTTATGTTTAGCTAAAGTTATATATGTAGCAAATTACTGTATCATTGTAAAAGAAACAAAATGTTTTATAATAGCTTGCTGAACAGTACCATCACAAAGAAAGCCAGCCTGTTGGTGTCTGAAGGAAATCTCTGCTTTTGAGCAAAACTTACAGGACTGTAGTGTTTGAAAGACTCAAAAATTGCACGTTTTAGGTGATGCTAGCTACACAAGTCAGTCAGCCAATTAGAAACTGTGTGGGTCAGGAGGCGCAGCCAGGGACAGCTAGCTGGGGTGGCACAGCTGGAGTGACTGCAGATGCAGCATGCTACTGCAGGCTGCTTGTTAAGGAGGCTGAATAATCATTTCTAACAGGACTGTCTTAAGGGGTTCCTGGCTTTTGTTGCTGCTATTACTTGGGTGTGTTTTTAGGCTTGAGCTTCTCTGATTAAAAGATTAGGAAATGAGAAGAGGTGGGAAAACAAGATGACCGTAATTAGATTTTGAATAAATGCATAACTTTTTTTTTAAAGAATTAAGAAGTAGGAGATGAAATCCACTCAGAAGCAGCAATGCCTGGACAAACCTAGCATCTTGATTTACACTGAGCTAAATTACAAAGTCACGAAATTCACTGTCATAGCCAATGACAGGAACCCTGTTGTCTTGGACACAAAGGCTCCTGTCTTCTTGGTGTCAGTCACCCTCAAGTGGCAGTCAGGGTTGACCAGCATGCAAAATGAAGCCCTTTCTATTGCAGAACTGGATTAATGGAGTGGACCACTTAACAATCGTTGATTAAGCCAAACACAGGCATGTGGTTGCAAAAGAGGAGTGGCTGTGTCACTGTGGTGACTACACAGTGAAGTGCAGCATTGTGCCACTGCCACAGAGGAGCACTGAGACCCTTGGGTCGGCTAGGCCGCTGGGTTTCAGAGTAGGGCAGCGTGAGCTACGGTCATATTCGTCTTGTCAGCGAAAGTGTGGACTCACAGCTCATAGCAGCGTACAGCATCGAGGCAGGTGTTGTATCTGTGGTACTAGTGGGTGGACCAAGAGCTGACCTTGATAGGGATCTGTGGAGATGGAGGTGAGATGGAGGGTCACTGCAGCCTGCATTGTGGGGTGCAGCCAGCCTTTCAAATTGCTTCCAAACTTTTCCAAGTGCAAGCCACTCTCCCCCCCCCCCCCCCCCCAGTCAACTCAGATGTTTACCTTGGTGATGTTTTCAGCTTGCTCTGTGAACCACTAATAAACATCACCATTAGAAGGAGAAATCAGGTCATTTATTAGGAGAATAAGATGAAAACCACTGAGTCCTAGAAGAGCCCTGCATGCCTTAGGAACAGCATTATGTAATAGCTCATGGGGTGTTGCGGGAGATCCTCCCGCTCCTCCAACCTATAGCTGCTGAGATACCAGCCCATTGGGGCGTGGTCTCTCTCCCTTTAAAAAAGCGGCCACTTCCCTCTTCTCGCTCTCTTCACTTCCTGCTCCGCCGGCTACTAGACTCCTTTCCTGGTTACGTAGAGGGCTGTTGTCTGGGACAGTGATCTGTAAATTTTTTCCCCTTTAAATAAATACCACCCTATTAATCATAATCCCAAGCTGGTGTGGCATTGTTTGTGATTTACGCCTTCATTTTGGCGCCCAACGTGGGGCTCGAACCCACGACCCTGAGATTAAGAGTCTCAAGCTCTACCAACTGAGCTAACACTGTTACTTCCCTCTGCTGTCCAGTTTGCTTGCAGTAAACAGAAAACGTCAGCACTGAAGTAGAAGTTCGCAGGCTCTGTTTGGTTCCTCCCCCCCAGTGTCTGACTGGTCCTCCAGTGTTGGTCAGTCTAAGTAGAGGCCCCTGTCATCTGTGTGTCCTGGTTGTATTGCAGTGCTGAGTAGCAAACACCAGGGCCACAGCACAGTTCTAGAAGGTTGTTCTAGGGAAGTGAAACAAAGGATTGTTTGCACACTGTATTGTAACATTGCCAAAGGATAGATTTTTTTTTTTTACTTTAAAAAAGCTCCACTTTATAACGCTGCTGAATTGTGGAAAATCTACCCTGGCTTCCATCAAACCCTGTTGATGTGTTACTGGAGGTGGTGGTGGGTTATTATTTCCCAAGGTGAGTAGATGTACATGTAGTTCCATGACTTTTGGCACCTGACTCTAGATTCTTAGTTACTACAGGGAAACTGGGAATTTAGCTAATCCGTGGGAGGGAGCTGGCAGTTTTGCCTCTGGCCTAGAGGAAGGCTGAGAGGGAGGGGCTGGCAGGCCCTTAAACAGCTGCCTAACCTTGTTTCTGTTTCCTGTTTGTCTGTGAAGGTCTACTTTGCACCAGTCAACTTTAGCACACTTTGTGGTGAGAAAGGATGGACCCATAGCTCTGAACCCTGTCAGAGTGCTGACCGTTTAGGTTAGGAGGAAATGCAGCACACTGGCTGCAACAGAGCTTCAGGTCCCTGTTAGGAACTTGTCTTGAAAAAGAACCTGGTCATTCTGAAGGAGCAGCCCTGGAGCAGAAGGAAGCTGCGCACCTGTAGCCCCAGGTCCTTGAGAGACTAGAGTGGAAGGGTGACGTGAGCCAGCTCAGATAACAACAGAGCTCCCAAGCGTTAACACAGTGCGGAGAGCAGATGTCTGTGTCTGGCGTCAGGATCCACACCTTGTGGACAGGAAGGACATGAGGGGTACCAGTGTTTTATGAGTTTCTAATGGAATCGCGCATTTCTTGCGAATACGTGCCCTCCTTGGTGTTGTGCAAGGTGTTTCAGGTTATGTTGGCTGTTGCTCATCTCAGCACAAGCCTGTTTGCCAGCTCAGAAAGTTAGCACTTATTAAACTGAGATCTTTTCCATTCACGGACTAATGAAATGTGCACTACCTTAAGTCCTAGTTCTAAAGATGTGATTGGGCTGCTCTTTAAGTTTCTCTGTTTGTTGCTTGCTAATATTATAAGAAGCAATCTCTATTTTACTAGACCGATACTCGCTAGATACAGAACTCGTGGCAGAATGCTTTTTGGGATGGAGGCCATAGTGTTTTCTCCATGGCTGTTAGGAGTCGAGTGTTTTACTTAGAACTCTGCCTTTTCTGTACTTCAGACCTTGTCTTTCAACATCTCAGAGTAGATCCCTTTTCTGTTTGTCTTTTGTATAAATTCTGTATTTGGAGGATCCTATTCTAGACTGTGATATGTTAGAGTATTCTAGTATATGCATAAATCTCAGCATGCAGGCTGATCTTAGCTGTGCAAGGATGATATGTTTACACACTCGTGCTTCTGAAGCTGAGGCGTGGCAGGACTCAGGTGCACATCTACTGTGCTCTTCCTGGACATTTTTTAATTAATTAATTAATTAATTAATTTTTGAGACAGGGTTTATTTGTGTGGCCTTGGCTATCCTAGAACTAACTCTGTAGACCAGGCTAGCCTTCAATTCAAAGAGACCCACCTGCTTCGTACACCACCATCGCCCTGCTATCTGGTCATTTTAAACAGCCAGTTTTATCATGTCTATAATTACATGACTGTTTGGATATGCCCATATGTAATAAAGTAGCCTACCTCTGGTGTAGGATATTGAAAATCTACTTATATGACTCAGCAAAATTCCTGGAGTAATGAAAATGCATAGGATGTGTAGACCAGTGCTGGGTTGAAGTGACAGCCCTTATAGTAGAAGAACTGCCACAGTTTACCAGCTCAGTCTTCATGGTGTGCTCTGTCAGAAACACTGACTTCTAAAGATCAGAGACCAGTAGATTTGGGAACAAGAGTCAAGCGTGGTTTTGATTTACAAATACATTGTGGGCTAAGGCTATCGCTTAGTGGTAGACATACTTAGCATGCAGGGAGGAAGCCCTGGGTTCAAATACCAGCTACGCAAACAACCCCTCCCACACACACCCCAATCAAAGACACTAAACCCAAAACAGCTTAAGTTAATTCCTTATAAAATGGGACTTAAAAATTCCAGCTTATGATTTATAGACTTTAAAATTTAGAATCATTGAACTTTTCAAAACTTTTTCATATTTCCAAGGGATCAGATAACTGCCAAGGGATCAGATAACTGTTGGCAGTTACTGTAGCTGAGGCAGGGTCTGTCTTGTTTCTGCGTGCTGTGTTCCGCAGGCTAAACTGACCCAATGGCTTGGGTTTCCTGTCCCTGGTTCCCATCTATTCTAGGGTTGCTGGGATTACAGACATGTCTGTCTGTTTTGTTTTTGTTGGTGGGCAGGAGGTGTGTTTCAAACTCAAGTTGGACAGGCTTGCACGCAGGCGCTTCTACCATTGGAATGTCTCCTGCTATTGAAGAGTTCCACACCTGCAGGATCCACATTACATCTGTTCACTGTAGAAACCAGACAGCAGATCTCAGGTTTTCAGGTTTAGCGTTTGCAAGGATAGTTTCAGATCAGCAGGGATAGCCAGGTCAGCCTTGTGTCCAGTTTGTTCTGGAGTTTACTCGTGTTGAAAATAAGTTAGTATTTGCATTTAATGTTTGGGGGAAAAATAACCTTTGTAAATAATTTGTCACAATTAAGTATTGCTTTCAGTGACTTATATTTTGCAAGCTCAGTGCAAAGTTCAAAGGGCCCATTTAATTTGTTTTTTTGGTAATGATAAGAAGTTGAGCAGATAGTATGGGAAATCCCATGTTTGTTTTTCAATTGCAAATAGATTTTACTATTCAAATTGTCATGTTTTACTCTATCTTTCAATGAAAACGTGTTTGTAATCTGAAAAGAAGGCAATATTTCACTGACGTAATGTTTCAGCTAACCAGTGAGATGGCTCAGTGGGCAGTGTTGGTGGTGTGCAAGACTGGTAACCTAATCTTGATCATCACATGAAGGAAGACAAAAGTCGACCCCTCAATGTTGCCTTACCGTCCCCACATATCTGTCACGGCCTAAAACCCCATACTCACACATACATACAACAGAATTTTTTTTTCCAAATAAATCTCATTGACGTTACATGTTTGTTTTTAAGAGGGTCTCACTCGGTAGCTCTGGCTGGACTGAACTTGCTTTTTAAACCAGGATGGCTGGCTTTAAATGCGCAGATCTCTACCTGCCTCTGTCTCGGGGCGTGTGTGGCAGGCACCATGCCGGGAGGAAATCCCTTCCTGAGGGAAAGTGCTGCACACGGATCTTAGTGCCTGGTGTTTCTGTGCTTTTGCTGACACCTGTTCCACTTGAGTTCTGAGCCCTCCTTCTTGGATCCTCTGCCCAGTAACCTGGGAGAACACCAGGTGGGAAACTGACCAAGCAGAAAAGTAAACCAGGTGAGGGGTGGAGGAAGGTCGGGTAGGGAAAGCCTGATGGACTAATTGTTTTGCGCTCCAGGTGGTCTGAGCTCAGGGCTACTCACTCCGGTCTCCTGCTGGATGTGAGAGCCTTGTTTTTCCTGGGCGGGCCCCTTCAGGACAGTCTCTTCCTATTGGTTACTGAGAGCTTGTCTGTCTGAAGGAGAGACTGCTGAGCATCCTTAGGCAAATCTGAGATTTGTCTGAAACCCGTGCCAGCCCACGATTACAGAAACAAATAAAAACAAAATCTGCTTTTGATAGTTTAGCTCAGTTTCTAAAATGCTTTTGTCAACATAGTCCGAGTTTCCTATTCCATTCTATTTAGTAATACAGTTCATTGTGGCTTTGTGCATTGTGTTTGTGTGTGTGTTTATTGTGTGTATGTGTACTTAATGTGCGTTTGTGTGTGTGTTTATTGTGTGTATGTATGTTTTATGTAGCTGTGTGTGTATATTTGATGTACAGTGGATTAAGGGCCTCATGTTTTACCTAAGATTGAGCCATCTCTTTATCCCCTTTTTAGTTGTTTGACAGCTACACTACCAAATGATTTTTCAAGTTCATGAAATAATTCTTTTCCCACTTAAAAAAAAAATCCATTCTGTGCTACAGTACCTCTCCTTAGGGAGAGATTCCATTTGTCCTTATTGCTCTAGAGTTGCCAAACAAGCTGTGGAGCTCAGATCAAAAGGGAGGTCATTCGTAGGTGATGGTTGTCAGGCTAAGAGTGGACACTTGAAAGCGAGAAGAAAAATGAATGGTGTTGCAGTCTGCTGACCTGCTGCTGTTTGCTGAGGTTCATTCAGCATTTGCGTCAGGGTAGTCCTGTGTGGTTGCTTAGTCCTGTGTGGTTGCTGAGAGCACCCAAAAGTACTCTGGTTAAAAAGCTCCATGCTCCTGGGTGTCAGAAAAGCGACAGGTGCTACTGTCTAGGGCTGACGTTCGCTCCTGATTACTAAGCTGATCATATGATGTGCTGTCCAAACAGAGGTGCTTCTGAGAATGAAACAGGGTGCTGTTATTCTAGAACAGTAGATTGAAACTGAAATCGTCAAGTCCGAAGGATGGCGGCTCGTCTTGTTGCAGTGTGTAGAAGTGGAGAGTCACACGAAGATATTTATGACTCCGCCACAGTTTTCTGTGACAGTTTACTCTCTCTTGGTTCAGTTCTGGACACGTAATGGTGTGGACAGTTGACCAAGAGTGGGTCAGAGACATGATGCTGAGTCAGAGACCTGGCCAGGAGTGTGCTGTCTGAAAATGGACCTCCCGTACATTCCACACCCTCTTCGCCCAGCCTCTGTGGGCGTGGATTGGTTGTACTGTGTGTGAGCTAAGTGTGACTTGAGCTCTGAATCAGGATTTGTCAGCACTTGAGACCTGGCCTGCTTCCTAAGCTCCTTCATGAGAGCTGAGCCAAGGGGGTCTTTGTGCTTCCTCTGTCCCCACAGGACCACAGGGGAAGCATGGCAAAAAAGGCTTTTTCTCTGCGGGTGAGTTGGAGGAGAGGGTTATTTTGGCCACCATCCCTGCCTGCTCCTGGGCAGCCTGTCAGCATCTCTGCCTGGATTCCCCCAGTAGGCCTGGTGCCCCAGAATGACAGAAAGCACCAGCAGTAGTTAGAGTACCAAATAAAACCCTGTCAACTTCCTTACTGGGTGTTAGAGAATTTAATTCCCACTTATCTTTAATTGATCACAAAATTAACAATATCTAACAATAAAAAATTTTAATCATGAGAATTTTTGTATTAGTTTAAGCATTCATATAAGTGCATCAAAATAATATATGCTAAGACATCATTTTTCCCCCAGTGTAGAATATATATATATTGCCTATTTAAGTTTACTTGAGTGGTAAAGGTGTGTGCGGGCACATCTCCAGCCGACTCTTATGTGGATGGAGAAAGGTTTGTGAGTTCCATTCCCTAGGTTTCTGGCACCTTCTTGCAATAACCCAGATAAGGTGGTTTCATGCTGGTATTTTGAGCCTGCGTGGCCTGAATTTCCAGGCTTACCATTTCTTCCTGGGTGGAGCCTCCTGTCCTCACTGAATTAATAAAAGGATTGCTTTGAAGGAATGGGGCAAAAGAGGATGGCCCACCTTACCGCCTTCCCTTTTGTGGTCGTGGTAAGCGTATCACAGTAGATAACATTTGTGCTTGTTCCTACCTAAGTAAACACGTCCACAGATGGGATTTTGGAAGAATCTCCTTTTTAGTGTTTATAGATGTCAGCCACTGGGCTGTCTCCCCAGCTCCATTCCTCAGCCTCTTACCAGTTTGCCGGGTACCAGCCAACATAGCCTGTGCTGTGCTGTGCTGTGCTGGGGAATGGGCCCAGTGCTTTGTGTACTATACACAGCCGCCCTACTGTGACCACATCCTCAGCTTTTCCCCTGCTAATCAAAGACGAGGCTGGAGAGATGGCTTAGTGGAGAAGAACACTCACTGCAGAGGATCAGAGGTCAGGTCTCAGCCCCACATGGCCGGCCATTCACAATCACCTGGAGCTCCACCTTCAGATCTGAAACCCACTTCTGGCCTCTGTGGAGCATCGTGTGTGTGTGTGTGTGTGTGTGTGTGTGTGTGTGTGTGTAAATCTTTTTTTCTTTTTCTTTTTTACAAGACAGTTTGTTTGAAGGAGGATACGATGAACATTTATTGTCTACAGATACTGTACTATCTTAGGTAGCTGGAAATGTTTCTGAGAACACTGTGAAGGGAAAGCCCTTCCAGAAGTTAGCATAGTGGAAACTACATCAGGACCTTCCTGAGGGTCTGACGTTTAGAAGACTGAAGTTAGAACGTGTGCCTCACCTGATCACAGACCACACGGAGGTGGGTGTCTGCCCCATTCCCTGGCACCTGCCCTTCAGGGGATCCTGAACCACCATTCTGTAGGTTTGCATTTGTAGAACTATGGCGGCTCTCAAACCAGATCACGGATGACTCTCAAACCAGATCACGGATGGCTCTCAAACCAGATCATGGATGGCTGTGATAAGTGGCTTGTTTGGGGAGTGGGAGACCTTACCTAGAATGCCTGCAGTGGTTCCAGGGCACCTGCAACGCAAAGATTCTTCCTATGGGACATCCAGTACCTTTCAGATACTTCAGCTTCACCCTTCTCATTTTCCCAAATCTACCAGTATCGGGTGTGTGTGTGAAGAAGGCTGCTGCCAGGTCAGAGAGGGGGTGGACAGCAGGAGAGACGAGGGGAAGCAGACTCTTCAGGCTGTCAAGTGGGCATCACAGGAACCCCCTTAACACTGTGATGGTTGTTCACAGGGTATGTGCTCTGTCTATGTAGGGTAAGAAAGGATTTTACCTCTGCAAGCCTTTCTGTGACCTTGATGTGTGGCCATGACCTTTAAGAGGTGAAGAAATAGAAGTCAAAGATAATCGGTTTATTGCCAAGGCCCATAAAGTTAGTAAGTGTAGTTGCAATGGGGTCTAGACGTGGCCCCAACTCAGAGTTTATGCCATTTTCTTTTGCAGCTGTATCGTCTTCCTCAAGGTTTACTGTTTGTGTTGGCTGAGCCCTGGGACATGGCTGGTGCCTGGAGACACATAATACAGGACCATATCTGCAGGCTCCAGGCTATGCAGGAATGTATCTGCAGGCTCCAGCCTGTGCAGGAACGGATCTGCAGGCTCCAGCCTTGCAAAGTGTCACAGGAAGCAGGGAACTCTGAACTTTGGACACATTGGCTAAGATGGGCTAGTGATGAAATTGAGCTCGGTGACCCAGCGAGATTGTGACTCAGTTTGCTCTCTTCAACAGCAGTGACCACTAAATAGGAATAGTAGAGGGGTTACTAAGATACTTTTTTAAGAAAGCTTGTTCAAAAACTATCATTTTTTTTTTAATATTGTGTATACTGTTTGGGCACACATGTGCTGTGGTGGAAGTGTGGACGTAGGACAACCTTTAAGAGCCAGTTCTCTTCGCATGTGGTCTGGGATTCAACTCAGGGTGTCAGGCTTGGCAGCCTTCCCTGCTGAGCCGTCCTAACTAACTCCAGAAGTTGTCCATTTGTAGACCAGAGAAATCCAGAATAGTCAGCACATGCCCTGAAGTACTGACCTGTGATCTTAGCTAGTAGGTGAGAAGTCAAACTCATACAAACTACTACTTGTTAAATACTTCTCCAACACAAAACAAAATAAGGCTTCCTGGCCGGATACCTACAGAAGTGAGCTGGGTTGGAGAACAGTAGTCCACAGTGCTTAACTGTGATACTGTCTTTTTCCTCCTGCGGATAGTAGGCTTAATTACAAACTTGTGCTGGGTTGAACTCAGCTGTCTCTCATTTGCCAAGGAATATTTGGGAGCATGGAGTTGTCAGCCACCACGCCTCACCTCTCAGACTCCCTAGAGGTGGCTGGTGTTCTGTGACCCCGAGGGAACCTGTCACCCACTAATGTCTAACAGTCACTGTTTGAGTTTATTTTCACAGTAAACATTACTGTTTTTTAAAAAACTTGACCCGAGAGGCAATGTTTCTAAGAGCAAGATTGATTCCAGACTTGAAAACCTTCACACTTCTTGCTGCAACTCTGGTGCATATGGGTTTGTTTGCTAAGGGCTGTGGATGGATCTGGAGTGAGGACTTCAAAGCCAGGTGCACAGCTGGCCTGAGAATGTTGCCTGTTCACACAGGGGCTTCCCTGTCCACTACCCCCAGCCTATAGCGACTGGATGCAGTATTTATCTCCCCCCTCCCCCGCAGCATTTATCCCTGGGGAACTGGAAATGTGTTTGTGAGGAGCTTCACCACTCACCGCTAGCAACAGCAGGTGAGATTGGAGAGCTGGAGGGACTACTTCCTGTCCTCAGAGAGCTGCGCAGACAGCTGCTTGACAAAGGGGTGTACCAAGGCTGCACAGGCATGCCATGCCACGGCATTCCCGCCATCAGGCCCTAGACCTGCAATTCGGCTGTGCCTTAGGCTTTTGAACAGGTGTTTTATCAGATTTTTGTTTTTAAACTGAGAAAATTATCAGGGTCCACCCAGCATGCAGGACCATGCTGGTGTTTGCTGACTGCTCTGTGGTAACTCAGGGCCGTGTTGACGTGGAGGTGCTCTAGTTCCTTGCTAGCCATTTGTTTCTCAGTGCAAGACATGTGCACTTTCAGAGGAAGGTGCGCTTTTTAGTCTCTTGTGAATGTTCCCGAGTCAAAGTCTCACAGCTAAAGTGTGTTCTTTCCTGTGTCTTTCATTACACACCATGTGTGCACAATGCTTGGTGCTTCAGAAAAGAAGCTGTATGTTAAATCTGAGGGGAGTGAGGGGCAACCCCGTTGGGGCTCGTTCACATAGTGCTGAGCTTTTCACTGTGGTTGCAGCTCTGATACTCCCCTCTCCCAGAAGAGCCTTGTTCTATTCCAATCCAGCTCCAGCCCTTGAAGTCAGAGACACTGGTAATATGTAATTCACATTCTGCAGCCTTTGTGGAAGTGACCCCTGTGGCCTCTGATTGGCCAGCAGGTTCCAGGGGTCAATCTTGTTCATCACTGAAAACAGACCCATTTTCTTCTGTTGGATGCTGGGCACTGGGCACTGTTAGTTTTCCATCTATGTAATTGCAGAAAACTCCTGGAGGTCTTAACTGGATGATCCGCACCAACAGGACAAAATCCAGTTAAGTGACAAATAGAGATGTTTGGAAGTTAACCCGTTCGCTGGGGGCTCGTGCCTGAAGTTCCTTGTAGGGCACTTGGTGCCCTTTCTGTTGTGTTTTCAGTGTTGAGCTCTGCCTTGTGAGCCCTCTGTCACCATACAGAAGACTTTCTGTTGCTCAGCACACAGGGATTTTGACTCCTGGATTTCTGCAAAAGATGGCTGTAAAACTTAGGCATTGGCACTTTTGTTAGTGTGGATGTCCTTCTATAACTGAGGTGCCCGGTAGCTCGGAACCTGAAATCTTTTTCGTCTTTCAAAACAGACTTCTTGGTGTGTTTACATTTCTCTCCAGCAAAAAGCTGTTATTAAAATCTGGTGTGGTTTGCAATGTGTAGCATCCTGAGTGACTGAAAGGCCAGGCAGTGGTGGCACACGCCTTTAATCCTAGCACTCTGGAGGCAGAGGCAGGTGGGTTTCTGTGATTTTGAGACCAGCCTGGTCTACACAGGATAGGACAGCCAAAACTATGTTGAGAAACCCTGTCTTGACCACCCCCCCAATACTGGCTAAAGTGCTTGAGAGAGAGAAAAAATAGCAATTAAAAAACAAATCTAGATATGATTCAAGGTAAATAAATAGGAGATCCTCGCGGAGTCAGGTAGGAGTGAGAACTGCTGCCCAAGGCTGGCTGCGATGGTTGACTTTCTGTAAGACGTACTTGACTCTGCTGTTGCTCAAAGATCTCAAAGGTACCTTTGTCATCTTTAGGACCCCAAATTCTGAACACCCAGGAAGGCCTCCCTGAACCAGATTAAGCCCCTCCTCTTCTCACCCCGTACCCCTTGCTCTTCCTGACTTTTGTAAAGGCTGGTACAGCATGTTTGATGCCAAGACAGCTAACGCTATGGAGATGTATAGGGAACTCACTCCTGTTTTATTTACTCCGTTTGACTCCTAAAGACTATCAATAAAGATTGAAACTAGACCTGCAAAGACTTTGACGGCACCCGCCTACCTGCCCTTGAGTTGGGCGGATATCCTGTGTCCAGTGGGCCAGCCCTGACTCAGCTAGCCTCTTTACTCAATGGGGCAGTGACAGCAAGTTTGGAAGTCAGTGAGTTCCCAGGCCATGTTGGCCTGCTGGGATTCCCTGCTCACTTGCTACCTTCCTTTCTGTAGAGATTCCTCCTGACCAAAAACCTGGGACAAATTTTGGGAATATTGTCGATCCCATGTCAAATATTCAGCAGAGGATACAGAAGGACCAAAAGATCAGTGGAAGTTCCTGGGAAAGAAACAGGTGGTGGGTAAGAGGACCTCTACACCGAGTGCCCTGCCTCTGAGCCGTGTCCCTCTTAGGCCTTAAGCTTTGGATTTATTATCAGAATCATTATGTTGTTGTGCTCAAAACATGAGTGTGTATTAAACAGTTGTAGCTGTGCTAGGACTTTTAATAGGGGACAGAATTGTCTTCTGTTTATTTGACAGTGTGTAAGACTTTTCTGTAATTCTTTAGATTGCTTTCTGCTGGTGTTGTGTTTATATTTGGCATACTGTACTTGGGATGTTCTGGCAGACTAAGCCAGACTGGGGAGTTAGGAAACAATGCCTCTGTAGACAGCCTAGCTGGAGACTCAGATCTGATTGCCTGTCTTCCAAATGGGTAAAATAAGCAGCCAACTTTCATGGTAATCTTTGAACACTGATTGGACAGACCAACGATTAGAGGAAGATAGGAGGGTATGTGTGTGTGTGTGTGTGTGTGAAGTTTCTCAACCTCTAGTCACAGAACACTTTCTCTGTTTCGAAGTCCTCAATCTGTGAAGAACGGCAGGAACTAACTCTTGGTTGTGCCGTAGTAAATAGTTTCAAAATATTTTTCTAGGCAGCTTGGTGCCAGGGTGTTTTGAATAACTTGTAAAATAGTTTCAGGAGGCAGACCTAATTAGCACTATTGAGTAGTGTTTAAATGCTGACAAGATTCATGAGACCACTGGAGAGGAAACTGCAACCTCAATCCAGTGTGACATGTTTAACTTGCCCTTGGTCCTTAACACCACTTGGCCTGAGCTGGAGAAGCCTACTTCGCCCATGTTTTTCTTGCTGGCATTCAACCTCCACACTGGCCTCCCCGACGCTCAAACATATTCCTTTTTTAGAAATAAAAGTACCTGGCCTCTGTGATACATAACTGTGAGTCACCCAGTGGATATTAAAGAACTATAAAAACATGCTTCAAGATAGTTTTTCACTTTGTTCCAGAGCACAGGCTAAATTTGGACTCATTTGAAATTGAGTGGAAGGCTGGATCCTTGGTACCCCATGGGAACATTCTGGTTGATGCCTGGCCAGGGATGGGGTGGGGAGAAGGACACGGATGGGAGACAAACAGGCTCCGCTCTACCCGGCAGCCATTGAGTTTGTTTGCATTCAGTTCTGGCTAAGACAGTCATTCCCTAACACAGGTGCTGTGCCCTGGCTCATGGCTTGGTTAGGCCCTGTTTTCATGGGGGATAAGTCCATGTTTATTTGAAGGTTTTTATTAATGTTTAGTAATACTCAGGCGCGATGGACTGAACACAACTGTTTAATAACACAGAGATGTATATACAGGAAAATTATAAGATAAAGATTCTTGGCCAGAGCAGCCCATGGTGATGAATGAGGAGCTGGGAGGAGTGACAGTTTGGGGCTCTATTACAGATACAGTTAATTGATGAGTACTGGAGTGTATTATATGCCTCCTACCCCTCTCCTACTTCTAAATGCCTCTCATACTGTCAACAGGGACTCAGATCTCAGACACAGCCCTCACCTAACAAGGGTGTAAAGACTCCCAGGAAGCCAGCTGGAGCTGGTTTTGTTCTGTTGATGGTTGGAGCTCTGAGGCAGTATTGCCTCCTATGTGTTATGAAATTTTGCTGTGGGCTTGTTTGATTCAACTTGTTCCCCATGGTGTGGTATGTGGGCTGTCATTGGCTCACCGAGTGTACCCGTGAATCAGTGTTTTGAAGATCTTTTCACCAAGAAGTGTGCGCAGTCACCTCCACCAGCCCAGGCTGCTCAGCCCAGGTAAGTTACGAATCGTATTTGGAGTTTTAAGATGGATAACACAGTGAGCATTTGTAAGGGGCTTTGGCATTTACAGTTGAGTTTTTGGTGGGTTCTGCATAGAACTCCCGCTGCCGAGAAGGTGATACTCATGCTGTGCCGTGGGAAGTGTTTTAAGGGGTCGCTTGTCAGCTGTTTGACTTTGGAGGCTTGCTTCTGACCACTAATGTGACACCTTTGCTGGAGAAACTGTGGCGAGATGAGACTTCAGGGAGGAGGAAGGAATTACTGGAGTGATAACAGGAAGGCAGGTGCCTCTCTTACCGGGACCAGTGTGTATTTTGTCTGGAGTTTTCATTTGTCCGTGGTTGTCCAGTAGGAGCTCGAAGCTGCCTTTGCCTCTTTGCCATTATACCTTTCTTTTTCTAGCTGGAACTGGAACAGCGTCGGGAACCCAAAACCTTTGATTGACAAATGCAAATTTTGTATAATTCCCAATGCTCTAATTCTAATAGTTGCCACCCCCCCCCCAATTTTAAAAGTCATTTTGTGAAAGGACAAACTCACATGCTGGGGTTCCGAGAGCAGTGTGTGATTGGAAGTGACCAGAGTGCTGCTCACCCTTCTGCTTTCATTCCATAGTGACCGCCGTTTACACTCAAGGAAGCAGATAGAGTCTGGCCGAGTAGTTCATAGGCTTGCTTAGGGGATGCGGCGCTGTGAACCTGGTCTCACTTCCCTCTCACTTTGAAACACTTAGCTTAACTCACTAATTTTCCAAGTGTCAGGCAAGAGTGCAAATAAATACTTTGATTTTTGTATAGCTCATGAAATCAGACCCACTCCGTTATTTTTTTTTTGATGATATGAAAAGCATTTCTAGTTTTTAATGTTCTTTCTTTCTGTTTTTGTTTGTTTGCTTGTTTGGTGTCTTTTTTGAGACAGGGTTTTTTTGTATAGCCTTGGCTGTCCTGGAACTTTCTCTGTACCAGAATAGCCTGGAACTCTGAGATCTGCCTGCCTCTGTCTCTTTAAGTGCTGGGATCAAAGGCGTCCACAACCACCTAGCTTACCCTTCTTTCTTCACTTTCTCTTTTCTACATTCCCCATTATTGTTAACCTACAAATAAGCCTGGGAAGGAGAAGCAACCCCACCCGTGCTGTGGCTTTTGGGTTTGTTGGGTTCTCGTTCCTCACCAGTTTCCAGGTTTAAGGACCAGATAAACACGTTGTCTGGAGTTTGTGCGCTTTGTGGTGAGGAGGTCTGGTGACGTAGCTCAAGCTGAAATGCTGCGCGATGAGCACGTTCTGAGTTCTGCCATGTACACTGAGTACCTAGCGGTTGTGCTTTAGCTCACTGCGGTGACGGTGCTTTTCCATGAGTGATTCCCCACTGTTGGTCTTGGGTTTACTATAGAGCTTAAGTTTGGCCATAGTTTTCCCTTGAAGTAATGACGATTCGGTGGTTCTGCAAGGCTTACAAAGGCACATTGCTTTTGAATCATATTTGATTCTATTTTTAGTTTTAAGTATGTTGTAGTATTATTGTAAAATGTGTGTAATATTAAGATTGTGTATCTGAAGCCCAAGCCTTGTGAGGATGTTGGTGTGTACCTGCTTTGGAGCACTCCAGAAAAGCTATGTTTATTGAATACACCTCCAAAGCTACGTTCATTCAATTTATGATAATATGGCCACCCTTACCAAAATGGGGATGATTGAAAACTTTTCTTCACCTCAGACAAGTAGAGTGTATCTACAGAATTAAGTTGGGGGCAAGGGAGGTGATCCTGACAACACTGAATAGCGGCTCTCTTTTACACCGTGAGCGAGTGCATGGGGGATGGTGCTGGCTAGTCCTGCCTGGGACTGCACACAAGTCACTGAGCACATTAAGTTCACATATGAGCAACTGTGAACTCCTTTTTGTGTCCTGTGAATGGTGTGTGTGTGTGTGTGCGTGTGTACGTGCGTGCCTGTCGATGGTGTTTCCCCTCTGGCCAGTTTAAACTCATTTAGGATTGTGGGCAGTGAGGCGCTGCTCTAGTGAACATTGTCACACGCTGTGACCTTTCGAGATCAACAAGGCACTTTTATGGCAGGACTGTGGGAGGACAGAGAAGATGTCAGCTGCGGGTGGTCATTTGGAGTAGAAGTATGAAAGACCTGTTCCTCATCCCTCACTGGCTGTTGCTAATTCACACCCCTCCTAGGGTTCTAAGCCAGGGGAGGGCTAAGGCTGGCTGGGACCAGGAGGTCTAGCTAACAACAGAGAATATAATTCAGATACTCTGAAAAAGCACAGGGAAAATGTTGACAATATCAATCAAGTGCTCTGTAGTTTGGCTTCTGCTGCTGTGGTAAACACTGGGCAGTAAAAACTTGGGGAGGAAGCGGTGTCTTCCATGTTACAGCTCACAGTGTGGGAGGCGGACTTCAGAGCAGGAGCTTCCAGCAGGAACCCGGAGGCAGGGACTGAAGCAGAGTGTGGAGTACAACCCCCAGGAACACTTCTGGGGTGGTTTGCCCATAGTGGGCTGGGCCCTTCCACATCCATTATCAATACAAGAAATCTCCTACAGGCCATTCTGAAGGGGGTATTTCCTCAACTAGGGTTCCTTCATCCCAGGCGACTCTAGCTTGTATCCTCTTGACAGGAAAAAAAATAGTACAACTACTTACACAAATATTTTAAAAAACAGCTTTGGTATACTTCTTTTTAAGTGATCAAAAAAAGATCATTTACAAAATATGAGTGGGTATGAGAAACCCGTTTCTGTGAGCATTCTGAGTCAGCTCGGTGTGGAGGCAGTGGAGTTAGCTCTGTGAAGCCTCTCTTTGCACCTGTCCCTGTAGTCCCCACTCCTTTCATTATGGCCTCTTGTTTTATGTTTAGATGGGGTCTGTGGGGTCTCTCTCGCTGTGTTGTGTGTTTTTGTGCTGGTCCTGAATTTCTGAAAGCAGGTCATTCTCTGCCCTGGTGTGCAGCTCTCTGCACCCTGGGCTGGTGGTCCATATAAAACACAGGCTGAGCAAGCCATGAGGAGTAAGACACTGAGCAGCTCTCACTCAGCTCCTGAGTCCTAGTTCCTGCCCTGACTTTCCTCAGTGATGACTATGATGTGGAATTATAAGCTGAAAAATCTCTTTTCCTCCCTAGCTTGCTTTCGCTCAGGGTGCTCTATCCCAGCAATAGAAACCGTAAACACCAAGCCTCTCCCATGCAGGGATTACAAGCTTGCACCACCATGTCTTGCTCCATCCAACACATGCACCTTTGTCCACTGAGGTTTGCAACCCGCCACTTCTTGTCAGTTGAATGATCTGGGTACAGACAGCCTTAGTGTGAGTACTTCCATCGAGATTGGGAACTAGGGAACATTGAGAGGTCGCCCTCGGAAGGTGAGGGTGAATTGGGGTATGTGTTAATTCTGACGTCCTTTGCTCGGGTTTCAGTTCCAGGCCCTGCAGGTGCGGCAAGTAGAAGCCCAACCAAGAAGGTAAGCAGAAGGGTCGTCCCCAATGGGACACCCTCTGAAACAGGAGGCGGGAGGGTAAATTGGAAGCCTCACAAAGGTAAAATGTGTACAGATGTATATTATTGTAGTGTTGAGAGTGTTGTCTTTTGTGTTCTGGACTACCTTTGATTCTGGGAACTAAGAAAGGTATTTTGACTTTAAAGTACGGGCCTAATTATTTGCTTTGGAAAAGAGGTTCTGCTTTTGTCTCCACAGAGGATGAGAACCTGAGGATTTATTCGAGATTCATGTGGTTTGATTCACCGAGCCCTTCTAAAATGCTGCAGTACAGTACCCCCAAGAATGCAGCGCCCCCGCTCAGCAGGAAGTAGCCAGACAGGCTGACACCCAGTTTCCCTAAAAGATTGTTTAAGTGGGGCCCCTTCAGTGGTTCAGGAGCAGCAAGCCTGCTTTTATGAGTTCTGCTCCATTCCATGTACTGGTTTGTATCCAGAACGAATGCAGCTGGGACTGGAGGGCAGCTGGAGCAGAGCTTTGCTAGGCGGCTGTGGTAAAAGGTGCGACCCAGTCGGTGCCCAGCCTGGGGGACACCGTGGTGGTGCAAGGAGTATCAGCAAATGCGATGGCGAGTGCTGGAGCTGAGACAGGCTGGAGCACAGACCCCGCTGGACTGACCAAGAGGGCAGCGGCCGGAGAGGAGAAGGTGGTGGCGGTTCCAGGCTCTGCATGCCCAAGAGTCTGCGGCGTGAGTGATAGGCTTTCCCGCAGCACCCAAGAAACCCGCGTAGTAGCTGCCAAAGGTCTCTGAGCCTGCATGCTGCCTGAGCTGGTTGCGGTGGTGCACGCCTGTAGGATTTGCTGAAGGAGCTCTAAAATTGCTCTTTGCATTGTATAGAACAGGTACATTTACAAAGGGTAGATTATGATAAGCCTATACAGTTATTAGTGTTAACATCTCATTTTGCACCAACTGGAATTTTTTGGCAATCTGGACCTGTTATGTGGGTACATATGCCTGTTTCTCCTTCTCGTGTTACACCATAGTGTGAGTTCTGCAATTGCTTTGGAAAGCTAGGAAAATGAGTATACACACCTTTGGCAAATTTCAAGACAAAATAATACTTCCCTATGATAAAGATAAATTGTTACATTTACAGCAATATAATGATTGGACTCTATATTATCAACTGATGCAATGATTGATAGCCATTATCCCCAACATTCATTGTTAAGTTTCTTTAAAAATCATCCTGTTATTTTCTCATGGATAGTAAAACCTAGGCCTCTGGTGGAAGCTTGAACAGTTTTTACAGACTGTTCCCCCAAAAAGAAATGCTGTGGTCGTTTCTCAAGGTCTAGTGTTCCAAACACCTGTTGGCAATGTCTTTGCTCAAGAAGCTAGTTTTTTATTTTCCTTTTTGTAGTATGGAATAGCACCTATGGGGGAAAAGATATGTGTGGTTTGTTCTTTCAGAAACTGTGGCCTGAGCGACTGCTGGGATGCCCACTCCAGTGCTGCCTTGTTTGTTGGGGTACCAGCCATCATACCACTGCCAATTACCAAAAAGACTAGCAGACTGAGATGACCCTGTATCGAGAGATACGCCTGTTGCCATGAGCATTCGTCTCTGAATTCTGTGTAAGATTAGACAATCCATGAGAATGTAGCCTATGGTCACTTAGCAAGTCCTTCTGAGCCTATTGGCCAGTAACTCAGACATACCCCAGGTTTAGTTGCAAATACTGCACAATGAAGACTCCTCTGTAGACGGGCAACCTCTACAGAAGAGGGCCCGCCTAAGACAGGGAAGGGGCCTCCCAGAGACGGGTAAGGGTTTACTCTTCTGAGATGAACTAAGACAGAAGGGTCTTCTATCTTATAAAAAATTTAGGGGGGAGATGTTGAGACCTGGCCTCCAGCTGCTCTTCCCTGCTAGAGATCTTTACTTTCCTTCTGATTTGAGTTACTGAAAGCTGTGTCAGTTGTTTACCAGCTCTGCTTCACGAGCGAGCACGTGCTGCCTTGTCTTGAGGATCAGAGGATAAGAGTTTTCACTTGTCGGCCCACCTGACTATTGGGTGTATAAGCCTCCATGGTGCTAATGAATAGGGGGCTTCTTACCAATACTAGAGGTCTGTGTTTGTGTGTTTCAACCTCCAACCTCTTGCCTTAAGCTCGCGAACTGTATGGTAGCGCATAGAGCGCAGACAGGCGTTGGGCGCTGCTGCCTCCAGTCTCTAGAAGAGATAGATGACTAAAAAGAGCACTTGTGTTTGTGACACACAGTACTTCTCCTGTACCAGGAGGTATCTTATGTGAGGTCAGCTGCAGTCTGAAAATGTTAACTAGGAAATTCCAAAACCAAATATTTCATCCTCTTTCTTTCTTTCTTTTTTTTTTTTTTTTGAGTCAGGGTCTCACTATGTAGTCCTAGCTATCTTGGAACTCACTATGTAGACCAGGTTGACCTCAAACTCGCAGAAATCCCCCTGCCTCTGTCCACCCCCACCACCCAGCTGTAATTTGTGTTTTCAGTTTGTTTTTCTGGGTCGCATGATGAGAGCGCATGCTGCTGCTGCTCGTGATCTGCCAGGGATGCGAATGAGCTTTTCTTGCAGTATATCTGTGGTGTGTGTATATTAGCTGTCTGTTTACCCACTCAGTAGCCATCCTGGTCGGAGATCGACTATTAGTATAACACAGTGTGTGTGAATAGTGTTCCATGCCATTTTTGGCTTCAGGTATCAACTGGGGATTTTGTCACATGTCTCTAGGATAAAGAAAGTAGTATTTTATACCTTATATTTAAATAGAAAAGATACTGTCAGTGACTTTTTGGAAATCTGAAGTAGGCTTCTAAATAATTAGTAATGTTATTTATTATACTAGTACAACAGGTTGAACTGTAAGGCACGTCGTAAAAAGTATATAACTTGCACTTTCTCAGGTCACTAACCAGAAACCCCTGAACGCTTTTGAATAAGACAAGAGCTGAAGCCTGCTTAGTGGAAGGAGCACACAAGGCTGGGTTTGCTGCTCACAGCAAACACAAAGCCTCAGGCTTGATCTGAAGCACCTTCTAAACAGCTAAATTAGCAAAAAGTCACTTTATAGAGTTTCTGATAACTGAACTGAGTTCTGGGAGGTTGTCACCTATCCTCAGAGCCAAACTCGGATTGCCCTTTTTAAAAACACATCTATAGTGTAGTTGGTTTATTAGTCTGTTCATTGATTGGTTGGTCATCACCATTATTATTGCTGCTGGTTTTGTTTTATGTTTTTAAAGAGTCTTGTTGTACAGTCCAAGCTGGTCTCAAGCTCACTATATGGTCCGGCCTGGCCCAGACCTGCGGTACACCTCTTCAGCCTCCTGAGTGTTAGGGTTCCAGGCATGTGTCCCGTTCTGTCTTGGGTTGGCTTTTGTGATCGTGTACAAGTCAATAGTGATCCTCTTATAAATCTCAGTTTACTCAAGATAAAGTATTGATTATCCCCAAGGAGGAAATGCTAAATATATATCTCTGAGCTTCTCAACAGCTTGTAGGGTTTTTTTTGTTTTTTGTTTAGACCTGTACTTCTAGAAATCTTCCTAGCTTTCTGCTGGTGACTAGGGCAACATTGAACCTGCTAGCAGGTACCGAAAAATCTGTCAGTAACTGCTCTAATTGGGAAGGAAATGTTTCTGAAAGCCACCTTCTGTGCAGCCTCTCTAGGTGGCACTTTTGAGCTCTTTGTTTTGCATCTTTGTGATACTGGGATGCCGTTTTCAGGTGATTGTGTCTGCAGGAGAGGAACATATCCATACATTAACATGATGCACCTGTAACGAGGCAAACAAGCAACTTTTTTTTGGAGGTGGGTATGATTCGAGACAGGGTTTCTCTGTGTAGCTTTTGAGCCTGTCCTAGAACTCACTCTGTAGACCAGGCTGACCTCAAACTCCGAGATCTACCTGCCTCTGCCTCCCAAGTGCTGAGATTAAATGTGGTTGTCGCCACCATCATCTGGCTAAATAAACAGTTTATAATACAATTGTGCTTTACTTCTATTTTCTGCTTGAGGAAAAATTTACCGTTAGGTACATATGTGCAGAAAAGACTATTTAAACTTTTTGTTTATTTTGTTTTGTTTGTTCAAGACAGGCTTTCTCTTTATAATAACCTAACTGTCCTGGAACTCTTTGTAGACCAGGCTAGCTTCCAATTCAAAGAGATATGCTTGCTTCTGCCTCCCAAGTGCTGGCTGGGATTAAAGGTGTGCACCATTACTGGCTAAGTTTAACTTCTTATTTTTGAAGACTTTGTTTACTTATTTTTGCAGTGAACTCAGGGCCTTGAACTGTAGGCAAATGCATTGAGTTACATCCCTAGCCCTGGTATTTACATTTTTCTAAATTATGACATTAAAATGTCTCTTTATAAGAATAGTAACCTGCATTCTAAAATTGGTCGACTGTTATATCTAGACAGTATTTTCCAATAGAGTATTGTTTGCTATCATCCCGTTCTTATGTTCCAAAACCAGAGGTCAGTTGCTGTAAAATGCATTGTAAACTGCATGTGCAGGTGATTAGTCCAGGAGATGATCCCCTAACACTGCTGGGACTTTACATCCTCAGCTGTAGAGTATGCCATGGTGGAAGGACATCTTTTAATTATTTCTACATAGTTTTGTGATTTGTTGATGTGAGCATGTTTGCCAACACTTCATACACATTTTTAGAGCTCCTGCAAATTCATCTCGTGATAACAGTGGTGCTAAGGATGCAAGCCTTTCTGAATATAACTGCAACCATGTCCCGTGAGTGCTGATTTCAAGGTTCTTGGTACAGACTCTGACCCCACCAGTCTCTTTACTATATAGCCAGTCTCGCCTTTTCTTGTATTGTCTCAGACCTGCACTTAAGTGAGCCCTCTGGGTTCAGGGCGTTTGCTTCCATGTTGAGCATCCCTGTGTTGTAAAACCAGCAAGTAACATCACCGAGCCTCTCTCCTCACTGGCATTCCTTAAAAACTTGAGTGACCTTTGTGCTTTGTGGCACATTGTCCTGATCCATGCTGCTCCTGCATGGAGCTACAGGTCTCTAATGTGTATGAGTGGGTGGGTGGCTTCGTTTTCCTTGTGTTTATGGTCTTATTTTTTAGAATCTCAGGTGGAATAAGGCAGATGTTCAACTTCGATTGGCAGTATAAAAAGCAGTGTTATTTTGTTTCTTCACTGCTATGTTGGTGTCTCGTTGGGGAAAGGTAGAGAAGAGTGAGCTTAAGTAATAATTCCATTTTCAAACTCAGTCTTAGGTTGCTATGACGAGATATGTAGCTAAACTTAGTTTTCGGTATTTGAATGAAATGAGTATTTCAATAGAGGAATGATCTTCTTGGGATTCTATGGAAATAAATAGGCATGTGCCTGAGCATTTAGAGTTGAGGTGAAGCTGAGAGTGATAAATCACGTACGATCCATTCAATAGGAATTCTGTACAGACTGGACACCCTAGCCCAGAAATGTTGAATGTAAAATGCGTTTGCGTGTTGATGCGATACCCTGGACAGTTCCACATCTGTGGTCATGTGCCAGCTCATAGTCAAAACTGTACTGCAAGGGTGCGATGTATGACTTTGGTCGTGAATGATCTTCTCACTCCAAGACATTCATTGTAGACATGTCAATACCCCAAAGTCTGGAAAAAATAGAAATATGCCACATTCTTGTCCCAAGCATATTTGGATTCAACCTGTATAGTCTTATAATCTTTTAGATGTGTCCTTACACCATCTGTGTATGTATATTCACTTATGCATTAAGTGTTAACGCTTTTAGGTGACAGCATTGTGATCTTGGTAGATCATAGTCACAGTTGCCTGGCATCCATTGTGTAATGTCTCTAATTGTGAGAACTGTCGTATTGGCTGAATGGAGATGTGGCAACTTTGTGCTGATCATTTGAAGACTTCTCTGCATGAGGCGGGCCTGTCAGGAAGAAGATGTCGTCTTGCATGTGGCTAGCTGGCATATGTAGAAAGCCAGGGAATCTTTCCTCGACTCTCGAACATGCTTTGCATCTCGTTTCTGCCCTCAGAGCACCTGGTGCCTGTTTGTTGCACTTGTTGGATAGTTATGGTGTATATCCAGATATTCCTTGTCTGTCCTCCATCTCAACTCTCAGCTTTTGGTCCAGCAGTCTACTCGGAGCAGGGCTACAGGGAGAATTGGAACATCCATTGCCTGGTCCAGACTGTCTTGTAGCAACAAGAGTCCCCTTGGTCTTTATTTCTTTCTCTTTTCTCCCTTGTCTTTAAAGAGAACTTGCAGTCATTCTTGAGCATCAGGACTTTCGGTACATGCCTGGAGCCTCTCTCTAGCCAGTGATAGACCTGTTTGGGTTGAGCTTTTCCTCCCTGCCTCCTCCCTTCCGAGATGACAGTCCACTTCGTTTGCTGGCAATCAGACCGGAGACTGCTGTGTTAGAGACACAAGACTTTACTACTCATGGGAGTAGCAGTCGTTATGGTAACATTTCCCCACAATTCTCTAAACCCCAGTTCCCAAAAGGTGGTATGGAAGCCCAGTTTGCTTTAAGACTATAAGCAAACCCTGTGATCTAGAGGAACACTGTCTCTGTCTCCTTAGTAATGACAGTGTCCCTGCTTGAGCAATGTGCAGGCATGAGAGAGCTGTGATGCCTTCCAAGATGTATTATGGGAATTTAGACAAAATAAGAGACTGCAATTCAATGATCTTCAAATTTTGAAACAAATACTTTAGAGTTACTTCTATAAATATGAATGCTGGTATATAGGACATCCTAAAAATTAGAAAATGCTATCTTCTGCCTTCTAATGTGATTAAAAAATATTTTATGTGCATTGTTGTTTTGCCTTCATGTATGTCTGTATGAGGGTGTCAGATTTCTTGGATCCGGAGTTAGGGGCAGTTGTGAGCTGCCGTGTGCATTCTGAACTGAACTTGGGTCCTTTGGAAGAGCTGCCATCTCTCTAGGCTCTAACATGATGTTTTACAACCTAGCCTATTGTGTGTATATTCCTCCCTCAGGCCCTGTCTTCACAGTCTTGCTTCCAGGGTCCTGCGTTCTCTGCCTAGCACTTAGTTGTGCTACCTGTAGAACTAGGATTTTACAAACTTGGTGATTTGAGACATGGAGGAACAGATTTCAGATAAACTTGACAGTCTCTCACTTAATGGGTTAATTCATCTATGGTGACATTTTACCTCAGCCTAGGAAAGCTATAGGATAGACTTCCCATGGAGCTGGGACAGTAGGAACTGGGGTTCTGAAGAAGCTGGTGTGCTAGGCACATTGATAGGGTGGCCGCAGTCCAAGCTTTGAGCATCAGCGTGAGGACCTTTTTGTTACACCATGGCTGTAGGAACCCTGGGCTCCTTCATGCCCTTCAGTCAAGCCCACTATTGACTGTAGGGGGATGGATGAACTCCCAAGGGCCACTTTCACTTGTACTTGTAACCTGATCACACTCAACTCTCCTGGAATCCTATTCTCCATCTTTGGACAATGGCAGGAAGCCTCTGGAAGTATCTGCCCACCATAGCTGGATTTTAGTCTTTCTTCTGATGAGACCAAACTCCATTTGAGTCATAATAGTATGGCTCATTCCCAGACTTTTTATCTTGAAGGCACCTCAGGTCAAGTGTTTTATGTTCATGCTGCACAAAAAGCAGTGGAGCGCTATTTATAATGATAGAATTTGCCTTTGCCTTGGGGGGGAAATCAGTATCTTTAGAAATCAAGTTATTAAGAAAGAATTGCTAAGCAATCTTTTGACTGGCACCTCACTTTTGAAAGGTGCTAGGTGTCTTATCTTGCTTCGAAGAAAATATTATTCTTCTTTCAATGATTTAATAAGCTTATTGTTTGACAATTTCAGGGATGAGCTGCTTTCAGATAGTAGAAGCAGCTCCTGCCTCAGGAACTAAGACGCTGTTGTTGAGGACCATTTCTACCCAGAGGCTTCACTCTGGGCTTAGATGACACCAGAACAGCTTGCTGGGCCATTCCATTTGGTGTCCTCATGGCCATTTGCCATTTGTTTTCTGCTGCTGCTCCTCTGCCCGGAGTGAATTTCCTGAAGCTCTGCTGTTCTTGCGACAGTGATTTCCAGTTGGTATCCAGAGGCGCATTTCATCTTGGGCCAGACCATTCCCTAAGAGGAGCTGTCTAAGAGTTTCTTTTGCTGTGAAGAGGCAACTGTGACCACGGAAACTCTCCTAAAGAAAAGCAAATTGCAGTGGCTTGCTTTACAGTTTCAGAGGTTCAGTCCATTATCATCGTGGTGGGGAGCATGGCAGCGCCAAGGCAGACATGGTGCTGGCTACAACAGGAAATGTACTGAAACACTGAGTGGTATCTTGAGGAAAAGAGACCTCAAAGCCTGGCTCCACAGTTACACACTTCCTCCAACAAGGCCATATTCCCTCCAATAAGGCCATATCTCTTAATAGTGCTCTTCCCTAGGAGATTATGTGGGTCAATTATATTGACTGCCACAGTAGCCTTGGCGGAAGGCTGCCCCATGCCAACTCAAAGGAGAAGTAGAGAGAATAGATCACGTCTGTTAGAGCGAGTTCAGACAGACTGAGGAGAGTGCAGCTAGGATGGAAAGCTGTGGAATGCCCAGAATGAACGGCTGTGTCTTAGGGTCAGGGTGGCCTGCATTCCTGGTGTATTTCTCTGCATTCAGACCACCACACATTCCTGTTTTTGCTGTTTCTTTTCAAAGACAGACTCTGACTTTATAGCCCATGTTGTCATGGAACTGCCTAGTTAGCTTCAGACTCAGCAGCCCTGCTTCAGCCTTCAGGTGCCTGGACTACATGCGAACCACACCCTCTTGCCTCCTCTCTAAAGGCTGTGGACATATTTCACTATTTCATTCTCTTCTGACATGGGATCATCTTTCCCAAACTCTAACATTTTCTTCAAGAAGAATAGTTTACTGAGTGGCTTTCCAGAGACTGCCCAAGGCTGTTAGAGGTTGTTGGAAATGTGACTCTGCTCTTCTGCAGATTGTCTGGGTCTTCATGATTTGTGGCAGCTTAGCCATAGACTATTGTGAGCAGGTAGATCCAATGGCCAGTGTAAGGCTGCCTGTGGAATGGAGCACATTCTGTGTACGGTGAAATATCTCTAGCCATCCAATAATTATAAACGTGAATGCTAGAGCGGGTCTAACAAAGGGCCTTTCCTAAAAGAGGGTTGTGGGTTCTCTGCTGTCAGGTGCTTAGTGCTCTCCCTGGTGACTTGCCATCCTGAATTTTCAGGCACAAACCAGGATAATGGCTACAAAGTAACAGGGAGCCTAAAGGTAGCATAGTGCCACGCCCCACCCCACCCCAAGGCAAGGCATTTCGCCTCTCCACCCTAGTCCTGTACAGTGGAGGTTGTAAGAACACAAAGGGATATTGTGGTGATCATGTGCTCTGCTGCCGTGTACGACTGGTGTGTTAGAAGTGATGTGTTGGGGGAATTTATCAGGCTTGATAGGCACCTGGGGGCTGTGGTGGCCCCCCTCATTCTGACACTCATTTTTAAGTTCCTTTTCTTGTTCTCTGTATTTGCTGTGGCGGGAGTAGGGATGGGGGTAGATGTTTGTGGTACAAAAGGAAGTGTCCAGAGAAGGTGCAGAGGTGTGTTGTCCTAAGTCATCAACTACTGCCAGAAAAGTCCAAAGGGCCTCCTTGTGTCATTGCAGCTGCAGGAAGTGTGTGTGCCGTTAGCCTGAGCACTGGGGGGGTTGGACAAAGTGACAGTGTCTCCTCACACTGTCCTTGGCTGCCTTTGGACTGAAGAGTCTCTAGAAGATAATACTTGATAGGAACAGAAACTGAGAATTCATTGGCATAATGAATTATCTCTCTGTTGGATTTAGAAGCACCTACCCCGCCAACTGCCTCTTAGCATTTGAAGAAAGCAAATGTGTCTTCATGCCACTTGTTCAGAGTGGAGATTGCTCATGTATCTGTGTGGCGGACTTCTTGACCAGCGACGGAAGAACGACCACCACATCAGGATTCCACTCAGATCACACTTTACTGGAGTGCCCTTGATTGATGGGGAGCAGGAAAGGAGGGGGCAGGAAAACGAGGGACAGGAAGCGGAGGGGCAGGGAGCGAAGGGAAGGGGCGCACTTAGGCAGCCGCTTAAATAGGGAATTGGCACACGGGTTGCCCTGTGATTGGCTGCCACCAACAGCTGACACCAGACCGCATCAGTATAGGCTCAAGGATCCTCATCCACCGTGCATGCGGGAAGCTGGGATGCGCAGCTCTCAAAGCCATAGCCAAATATGGAGTTGTTTATTGCCAACAAGACAGGATGTCGGCGCCATCTTGTAATGGCTATCCTGTCCGGCTCACTACATATCTGGAGTGCTCACTTGCTGAAGATAGAGGTAGAAGCCCCTGAAAAGGTTGGGACAGACCAGAATACTGTGTGCTTTATGGTCCTGCGTATGTGGCAGACAAAACTGGGGAAACAAGCAGTTCATTGATAATAGGGCTAGGGAATAGGGGTGAGGGGCTTTACTATAAAGGGTCACTGGGGTGAGGGGCGATGGAGGAGGGCTTGTTAAACCAGCTTTGATATGAGGACGCCTCCATACTGGTTTTAGCACACATCCATGCTGCTCTTACATGATGCTTCCATACTGGTCTTACATGAGGACGCCTCCATACAGGCCTCCTTAAGTAGCAAATCTAATTGAGTAGACTTGCAACAAGGAGGGTGTCTTAGTCAATCAGAGGCGGCTGGTCAGACCCAGTTCAAATAAGACCATCCCTTATCTGCAACCTCTGCTCTATAAATGCTGTCTGTTCATAGTTGGGTAGTAGAGCTCTCTGAGTCTTTGTGAATCATCTGTGCTTAGTTAAACGCTACTGGATCTAATTTGTCTATAAAGTTTTCAAGTACACAGGCATTCAAAAATCTGGACAGCAGTGTTAGTTGCATAACCATAAATTTACTGAAACTTAACAATCCAGTGTGGGTGAAAGTAACTGAATAACCATATGTAGAAGGAAGGTAGTTTACAAAACCCTCTGTTTGCTGCTTCATCTGGTTGTAAGATGTGTGTTACCCACCTATTTTCAGAAGAGGAAACTAAACCAGGTGGTTGCATCCCTGTGTTCTGACCCTGTCTGCTGAAAGCAATGCTTTATAGCTTATGAATTTGGAGAGGTTGAAACTCCCCTTAGGCTACAGAGGTGATTGTTGAAATCAGACAGCCTGGGGATACCCAGCTTTCCCTAGTGAAGACCCTTCCCATTTGTGCAAGCTTTGCCATGGCCCACGTGAGTTACCTGACCGTGGTGTCCAGGCATTTATCAGAGGTCTTCACTGTTCTGCTGTGTCTGGTGGATGCTGTTTCCTTGGAGTCATTTATCACCTCTGGCTCTTAGAATCTTTCTGCCTCCTCTTCTGCATAGATCCCTGAGCCTCTATAGGACAAATTTGTTGAATACACTCCATTTTAGACCGAATGCTCTGTTTCTTATTCTCTGCCCTTTGCCCAGTGGTGGGTCTCTGTTAACTCCCATCAGCTGCAAGAAGATCCTTCTCTGATGAGGGCTGAGTGAGGCATTGATCTGAATATAGGAATGCCATTAGTTGTTTTTATTGCTGCATTCCTATTTCACAGCAGTTCTCAGCCTGTGGGTTGTAACTTCCTGGGGGTTGATGACCCTTTCACAGGGGTGGCATATCAGGTATCATTCATATCAGATATTTACATTATGATCGATTCGTTGTTTTTTTTTTTTTTTTTTTGGTTTTTCGAGACAGGGTTTCCTCTGTGGCTTTGGAGCCTGTCCTGGATCTAGCTCTGTAGACCAGGCTGGTCTCGAACTCACAGAGATCCGCCTACCTCTGTCTCCCGAGTGCTGGGATTAAAGGCGTGCGCCACCATCGCCCGGCTATGATCGATTCGTAACAGTAGCAAAATTAGTTATGAAGCAGCAACAAAATTTTATGGTTTGGGGTCCCCACATTAGGAACTGTATTAAAGGTCACAGTATTAGGAAAGTTGAGAACCACTTCTTTACCAGAATAATAGTAGTATGTTTCTTCCTAGGTCTATGACATTTCTAGTCTCAGGTTCTTGGTTACTTTAGCAATGTCATGTAGACAGAAGTTTCTGTCCCACCCAGTTCAATAGCCATTCAGTCCCAAAGAAACACACAGAGGCTTATATTAATTACAAACCTTTGGCCTATTAGCTCAGGCTAATATTTCTAGCTCTTACAACTTAAATTAACCCATAATTCTTATGTTTATCCATGTGGCTTGGTAGCTTTTTCAGTGAGGCATTCTTATCAGGCTTCCTCTGCATCTGACTGGTGACTGGGTCTCTTCCTTTTCTCTTCCCAGAATTCTCCTATGGTTGCCCTGCCTACACTTCCTGCTTGGATACTGGCCAGTCAGCATTTTATTAAACCAATATGAGTGACAAATCTTTATAGGGTACATGAGCATTATCTTATAGCAGTGTCAGGTATGGGTTCCATCTCAGAGTGGACCTTAAATCTAATAAAACGGTGAAGAATTACTCCTATAACATTGTGCCGCTGTTGCAGCAGTGTATTTTGGAGTCTGGTCACTGTTGTAGGTTGTGCAAGGTATGTGGGGGTGATATTGATGATTGGTATGTGGGGGTGATATTGATGATTGCATTTCTCTTCCAGTACTGTAGAAAGTTATCTTCCAGCACCCATGAATGCTGGGTGGTGAAGCTCTTAGTTAAGTACCAATTCGACTTCTGTGTTTGTTTTTAAGTTAAAAAGTGACACACACTTGGTAAGAAGTCCCATTACATTTTGCCATTCCATGCTCCCTTCCTTCTTAGTCCCTTTCCTCTCTTCTGTGATCTTTCTTCCCACTACAGCTCTTTATGTTTTTGGGAATTGCTTAGGTTTACTAATGGCTACCTATAGCCATGACATTTGAAGGAATAGACAGAGCTTTTGAAGATTCCTCATACCCACCGAAGCAAATACAAGTCGGAGTGACCTTTTGACTTTATTTTTTCAATGAGAACTATAGATTCTAGTTGGACAAATACTAATTTGTAGTGATAATTTCCTTAAAAGGAAGAGTTAGATGAACTTTTACTGGTTCAGAAAGAAACATCATCCCAAGAATTTGATTTAAAAATGCAGTAATATCTAATATTTGAGTCTTCAGAATGCTTAGAGGAACAGTACACATGCTTGTAAGTGTGCCTGGTGGAAAGCCCGTTTTCTGAAAAGTGAACTCAAAATGTACTGACATAAGGGGTCTGCTGTAAACCTGCCCCTACTGGGAAACTAATACGTGAAAGAACGTGCTTGTATAGTAGTTAATACATGAAACAACGAACTGTTTATTCATATGTATTGTAAGTGTAAAATATTCAGACAAGCATTTGCTGAGATCTGCCTTGCTGGTTACATACTCTGTTATGCTCTATTATGTATGAAAGTTTAACTTCCATTGTTTAGAAGTTTTGTTAGTCAATCTATTTGATCCCATTTTAGCTAAATCTGTACACATATTGACAGCTTGCATCTAAGACATAGGCTGGATCTTTTTTATTTTTATGTTAAAATTGGAACTGTGAGGGAAAATTTCTCAGTGAAATATAAACAAAAATAAAGTAGTTGATGTACTATATTGTTTTTGCTTATATAAGGTGCCCAGTTAGGACACAGTATGGTAGCAACTGCTTCTGTTTCTTCCAAGCCCCAAGAGACAGGTTTGTGATACCTAGTCTGTTCCCTGCCCTCCCATGCACTGGTGGCACCCGAGCTGGGGCTCTTTCAGAATTCACGCCTTGTGTAGCCATTGTGGGCTTCATCTGCCTTGGAGAGCCCCCTCCTACTCTGCAAGTTTCCACGCCCAGTCTGTAAGGAGGACACATACAGAGTGTTGGTGCTTTGCACTCTTCCAGTGGGAAGTTTGATCAGTAAACTACTGGTTGAATGATATAGTTTAGTGTCTGTATGTGTGTGGGTGGAGGGGGGGGTAAATACAAAGAAATGTAATATATAATATCTGGAAATATACAGCTGTGTTTTTGTCTTTGTTTTTTTTTGAGACAGTTTTTCTGAGTAGCCCTGGCTGTCTTGAAACTAGCTCTGTAGACCAAGCTGGCTTCAAAAATTACAGAGATCTGCCTGCCTCTGCCTCCTGAGTACTGGAGTTAAAGGCATGTGCCACCATCGCCAGGTCCAAATGTATTTTTGAGATCATTGTCTTTACTGTCAAGTAAGTTAGTAACATTATTTGTGTAAAATAATCAAATGTAGGATAGTCTTTATAACGCTATCTACATACAAAATGGAGTTAACCCCTTCCTCTAACCACCTTTGTTCTTTTCAATGTAGTTCCCTTGACATAATTAGGATTTGAACACAGTGCCCAAAACTCAATTATGTGTATACAAAGAGCAAACTGATTTTCTGGATAAAAATATAATATTGTTATCTGAAAAAGTAAGAACAGTTATGAAGTGATGATTTGAGTAGTTTTGTATGCCAAGATATATTTTTAAATGTACTTGTAATAAATGTCACTTTTGGGAGATGACAGCTCTTAAAATTTATTTTAAAATTGCTGGTTCTCTCCTTGGTTTTGATTCCTTCTAGCTTCATCTTGAAAGAAAACCTCTGCTCCTCAGGAGCGGAGCTTGGGCCATGGTTCCAATGGAGCCAGAGGTTGAGCCGGCTGGCGCTGTGCACAGCCTGGCCTCACGTGGCGCATTCTCCTCTTCCCAGCAAATGTAGACATGTGCCCAGACATGCTTGTGTGTCTCAGGCCTGCAGGGTGCATTGCCATACCGGCCCAAAATTTAAATTCTAGCCAATAAAAACAGCCAGAGTTTCTGAGGAAGAGCTGGGTGTGATTAGCGGGTAAGAATTGCAGGCATTCCTGAAGAAAGAGCTATTCATTCCATACCGCAGGAAGAGCTGGCAGAAACTGGACAGCGAACCTTGTCTGGCCAGGGTGCAAGTCTGATGATGGCCAGGAAACGGGCTTGTTACAGCAGGGCTTTACTTTTTAATTTCCATATTGTATTTGGATTTAGTTTGGGGTAACTTTAGAGAAAGCATTTCTTGTATTTGTATGGTGTTCATTCCACTTTCGACTGTCAAAAGCCACAATAGGACAAGAGGTGGACCCTGGTGTTTGGTTGAGGAAAAGTGTGCCGGAAATGTGTGACAGTGCTTAGATTTTTGTGGCCTGAGGTAGAACATTGCTTGCTGTGACCTGAGGAAAGTTTGTTGTTGTTCAACACTAGTGAGGTGGAATTCGGAGAGCCTCAGCTGGTCTCCCAGCTGTTAGTTTGCTCCCTGTGCACAGGGGGACCGTGAAACAAGAATTTACAGGGACACTTCCTAGATGAAAAGGGAGAATCCCACCCCTCTCTCTCATCTATCTCTTAATTTCTCCTATTTCTGTCCAGGACTGTTAAACACACATGCATGCATGCACACAAACACACTTACACCCCAAACAAAAACTCAGTTAACTGTCTTGATGACTCTGGCTGATAGCGGAGGAGATCAGCTGCTCTCCACAGCCCCGCTGTCTCGCCTGCTGAGTGCCATGCTTATGCAGGAGTTAGCTGTGTTTGTTTCACGTGTGTTTATATCCACTGCACTGTTATTACCAGTGTATTGTTTGAAGATAGGAGTATGGATAGAACTGTGTCTAAAAAAATGGAACTGATTTGGAAAGATTTATAAAGGCCATTCAGTTAAAATGAGATGGGGGAGGGCTTGTAAACTTTTGTGAGCAGGCTCCCTCAGGCCTCCTCCCATTGTCTGTTTCTGGCTCCGTTCGGGGAGGATATCTGATCATCTTACTAACGTTTGTGCAAGAAAGACTAAAATTCACCTCTGGATCCCTGCCTGGAGAAGGTGCTGGCCAGGCCGGCAAGGACCTGCTGCGCAAGTCAGGACTGACGGTCTGAGGCAGCACCACTGAATCCTTGTGGAGTGGAGAGTGGGCAGTGTTTAGTGCGCCTCTCTGGTGACCGCTCCCCTCAGTTAGTTACTAGTTCTCTTAGAATTTTGTACAACTCACTCCTCCCCCACCCCTCCCGGATCTTACCTTCTCTACCCACCCAAATTTGTATCCTCTTTTGAAGGCCACAAGTCCAAGAGTATTTAGGAGACAAAGAATGTATTTGATATAGAAGAAAGGAAAAAGACAAAATCTAGAGCCAGTTTCTATTGACTTTACTCAACACAGCTGCTGTTGAGAAAGCGGGCTCTGTGCAGCCTGGGGAGAGGGCTCCCCAGCATGGCCTGCAGAAACCCAGTGTGGGCTGCTTTTGCCAGCTATCAGGGTGATTTTTTCTTTGAATCCCACATGGCCCAGGTGAACTGGACATTTTTGGCTGCTAAAAGGGGCTTGTTTTTGATAGACCAATAAATCATGGCATCCAGAATAATAGACAAATTGTCTATACCCCAAAGGAGATGGTCTATGACCTAGGGAACATGCTGCTCAGTGCTCTTTGTCCAAGCTAACAATGGCAGATGCCACTGTGCCCTGCTGACACTGGCTGCTGGGCACTCCTTATCGCTTGTTGTCTCAAAGATCATGGGGTATTCTCAGCGTGGAAACTCGGGTTCATCTACCCTGCAAGAGTCCTGGAAAGCATAGGGGACAAATAATCTGATGAAAATGCTTACTTCACACAGAAAGTGTGAGGGAACACAGTAGAAGCAGTGACGAGCTTTTTATAATTCAAACCAGGGATTGATTCCTTTGTCACTTTGTTTCAGCTAATTATTTTTTAATGGATAAATTAAACTTAGTGTTATATTTTAGTTTGATAATAGGACTTCATTGACTTGTCTGTGGCACCAGTCAATGTACTGTTTTATTTCTTCTGACCAATGTGAAGGAGACATCTTAGCTAATGAAATACATCCGGTCTTACATCATCCGTCCTCACTCACTGATCTTCAATGACAGGTAGAGTGGTTTTCATTTCCTTTTGTAGTCTTAAAAATGATGTTAAATACAGTACCTAGAAAACTTGACATGCTAGAGGAAACTAAATTGATCACTCTTTTATAGTGTCTGTTCTTGTGCTGGCGAGATGGCGCAGTGGTTAGACTGTTTCTTACCCCCGTTATTTAAAAGGCTCCTAGAAGTCCCACTCAGCAAAGTTCAGAGAAGTGAATGCAGACCAATTGCCGAGACATTCTGTGGCTCTTCTCTAGAAGAGGTGGTTTGTTTGTCATGTTGGCTTTTACTTTTGCAATCCCAAATCTTTCTAATTTTTTTTAAGTTAAAAAAATGACAGTAACACACTAGTTTGGTAGCATGTACCTCCCCACACTGCTGGTTAGAATATGCTGGTGATGGTTCCTGCCACGTCATGGTTCCTGCCATGTCACGGATCCTGCCATCTTTTCCTCTGTGACTTTGAGGGCTGTTTGTTACTGCTGGTGCTTCTTGGTATGCAGTGGCATATCTTGACAGAGACCTGCAGGCATTTTACAATTGTGTTAGAAATTATGTATTCTACTAGTGAAAATGCTAGTAATAAAATTTGATTTTTTTTATCCATTTTAGTTTTGTTTTAGCCTATTTTGCTTTTGTTTTTATTTTTCTTTTTTTTTCTGTAACCCCAATTCCTACCCATTCTAAATACTACTGCTTAATACTAAGCAATCCCTAGCATCTCACAAAGCATGTGACCTCATATGTATAAATCTGTTTTTAGCTTCACCACTGGTAAGGGTTCTGTGCCCCAAAAGTACATGTGTAAGTCAGTGTTTAGATGCTAGCGTTGACACTTGTGGACCTATACCACGTGAGTGATCTTATTTACACTTTACTGAGTAAGAGCTTGGATTCTTGAGGCCGGCTTGACTCTCAGTCTGGTGTTCTCTTCGTGGGCATACGAAGTGGACCCACATACATGTGCCCCAGTGTTCTCATCTGCAAATGTGTAGTAGCCGCAGTGTGACAGTGGGGATTCACTAAGGTGTTCTCTGCAAAGCTGGGAGCGCTGCACAGTTTTGAGAGAGACTATTAGTTGGTTTTGTGTGGCAAAACCCAGGATTGAAGCAAGCCAGTACAGATCTCTCTCGTGGTCAGAGTTCTTGAACCTGCCCATAGCATCTCGTCCTGCAGGCTGGCTTTGTCTGTCTGCTCCTGCAGAGTTTGCAGACAGGCTTTGTGCCACTGGAGATGCCTAGGTCCAGAATGAGCAGTGGAATTCATTTGTTAGCTGTTAGTTTTTCCTGCTTGTTTATTTACATGTGTTTTGTGCTTGTTTTACCTTCGAGCTGTTGGAGTTGGTTTTGGTGTATTCAACCCCCTACAAAGAAATGAGTGTTGATTGGAGGATCGATTGCTTCTGGACAGCGTTGCTTGTTTATTCTACTACTGACAAGGATGTATCTTATTCTAGTGCATCGCGTGGTGGCTAATCTTGGTTGCCAGCTTGACAAGTTGGGAAGAGGGAATCTCATTTGAGGAAGTGCCTGGATCACATTGGTCTGTGGGGCATGTCTCTGAGACATTTTCTTGATTGCTAACTGAATCGGAGCCCTAGCCCACTCTGGGTGGTATCATTCTACACAGGTGGGCCTGGGCAATATAAGAAACCAGAGGAAGACAGTAGTAACTAGGCAACAGTCTTCCATGGTCTCTGATTAGGTTCTTGCCTTGAACTCCTGCCCTGGCTTCCTTCCATGATGGACTCTAACCTGTGAGCTGAAATGAACCCCTCCTCCAAGTTGGTTTTGGTCATTGTTTTGTCAGAGCAACAAAAGGCAAATGGAAAACATCTGCACGGACCTAACTTGTGCCTCTTAGTTTTGAAAGACTCGTGTGTTGCGTTATCACTGTGTAATTCACTCGACATATGCTAGCATGGGCCAGCACTGCAAACATATGCTTCTCTTTCAGCAGGGCCCAGTGATTTATGGTAAACGACCTCATTAGTTCCTGAACTCAGTCAATACATTTGTTTTTCTGTTTTGTTTTTTTTTCCCCCTCTTAACACCAGCCTGTTCATCTTGTCTAGTCAGGCTTCTGTAATAGCCTTGAGTAGTGAATTGCCAGCCCGGGGCCCACACCTAAGGAGAACATTAACTTCATCAGCCTGGCTCAGGACTGGGTGCATCTGCTTTCACCCCTTCCAAGAATTAGGCAGCAAACATGAGCCTTCTATGGGATGAGTAGTGTTCATGGCCAAGTGTGCATGTGTGTTGGCAGATGTAGGTGTAGCCTGCTCCTGTGGCCTATGTATCAGCCTGTTAGAAGGTCTAGAGATGCAGGGATTCCTGTACAGGCATCTTAAAGATACTCAATATTAAGGATACCTAGAGTCAGAAATTAAATGGCAGCAATATAAACAAAAAGCTAGAAACAGCCACAGTGTCCCAACAGCTGTTCGCTCTGTGGTGTGCTCAGTTCCAGGACATTTGGCCTCTCTCCGGTGTCTGGAATGAGCCAGAGCTTTACAGCAAAGGGACCTTCCCCCATCTGAAGCCCCCTTTCTTATCCTCAGTCCAAGCTCTGGATGCTCAGGAGCGGTGGGCCCTGCTCCATCTGAGTGTCACACAGCCTAGAAGTGCTGGCACCTCCTGACAGCCAGCCTTAAATGCAGTTTGCTTAGGCACAGGGGTGTGCAGGCGTTGAATGAGGTTTCTGATTTATAGGAAAACTGTCTTTTTCCTAGCAGTGGAAAGGGGACACTTGGCTACACCCGTGAAGAGATGGCAGAGGTAAAGCACGCTCAGCTGTTTGGATGTGGGCACCCTCCAGACAGTGGGCAGCACTCAGGGGAGGCCCTTGCAGACCATCATGGAGCTCAGTCCCAGTGTGTGCAGGTGGTCCCAGCATGGTGCATTGTCACCAGAGTTTTACAGAAGGTAGTAGATTAGTTGTCTTTTATGTTATTACACTAACAGAGTTAGATCCCCCAGGCTTTGGAAAATATTAAAAATGTGACCTACATTAGCCATTTAAATTGTGACTTGTAAAGAAGTTGCTGTCCTGTTAAAGAACCAAGGTGCTTTTTATGCATTAACCTTGATATAAATGCAGTCTGCTGCAAGCAGGAGACTCATGCACTTTCTCAAAACATTTTTTTTGTAAAATTGTGTGTGTGTTTTGCCTGCATATATATCTGCGTGCCATGTTTGTGCGTTACCCAAGGAGGCCGGACAAGGAGGTGGGATCCTCTGAGACTGGAGTTAAGAGCTGAAACTTGAACTTGGTCCTCTCTGGAAAAGCAGCCAACACTTTGGACTGTCAAGCCATTGCTCCGGCCCACTTGGTATTTTTAAACTAAGGTTATATAATTTAAAAAGTCTTTTAAAAAATAGAGTTAACAATAAAAGGAAATAGCTCACGCAGAGGGCAGATATGTGGATTCAGGCTGTCGGAGCTGAGTGCTCACCTCAGCTTTCTGCTGTGTAGACTCTGGCAAATTCCTGCCCTCTCTGTGCTTGCAAAGGTAGACTATCCACTTCGCAGACGGTCAGGATGACTCAATGGAGAAGTCTGTTGAAGTGCTTAGGATGGGGCCTGGCACGTAGTGTCTAATGAGTATTAAAGTGATCTTCCTAATTTTACTATGGAAGCATGATAATGCACATAAAGGGCTGGTGTTAGCGCACAGAAGAAACACTGTTCTAATGATCTGGTGTCATTTAATTAGAAAGAAACTTCTTAGTTTTCCATTGATGGTATTCGAGGATGTGAGCCAACTGTTCTCCTGACATCTGACCACAAAGTTGTTATCAAAATAATGAATAAATAAGGTAGCAAGGTTTGGAAGGCTGGTAGGATGAGAGGGCAGTGCCTGGCTCTGTCCGGTGCTGACTTGGGGCCTGCTCCAGTAGGCTTCACTGTGCTAGTGCAGCCAGGGTTCCAACCAGGTCCCAGGGTCCTGCAGTCCTGTGTGTTCTTTTCTGGGGAGACATGGAAAATTATAATTTCCAAAGGCCAAGGAACTAACTGCCCAAGCCAGTGAGATCCATGGAGGTAACCACGGATAGTGAAAAGGGTTCTTACAAGTAGTGCTGGCAGCATCTGAATTCTTCAGGGGTGGCTGGGTAGCCGCTCTGTTCACGGAAGCTGTGGCTCTGCATCATAGTTGACAAGGGTTATCAGATGTGGTTACAGGTTAAGAGATAAGTGTAAGGTCCAAGATGAGTCAGGGACCTCAAACTGCAGACGTAGCACGAGGCTACTTCTGTGATGTGGCTTTGCCCGTGTGAGATGGAAAGTACTCATGGAATCTGACCTGAGCCACGGGGGCGGGGAGGTGGGGGCTGAATGTAGGGCCATGTGCATTGAGTATATATGAGGTGGAGATATGAAGGATGTTTACTTTTGCTGGGATTACTCTTCGTTTGTTTTAATTCGTCTGTGGAGTAGGGAAGCTGCTTTAGGTCTCTGCCTCTGGAGCAGTTCTTGTATTCAGAAAGATAATCCCAACTTCAGTGCAAAAATAAGTTCTGGGATGGCCACTCTGCTGATACCATAGGGACGTTGTCCCGTCTGTTTGATGTGCTTGAAGCTTGTAGCTCTTTCTTGTTTTCAAGGGGACACTCATGCCTGTGACTCCCAGTTTCAGTGATACACTTCTCCTGTCTGGTGCAGGGGAGACTGGATGTTCCGTTGTGATGGCCCCTGACCTTTGGCAGCATCCCCAGTGAGGGCTGTAAACTCAGAATGCAGAGCCTTGATGTCTTCACACAGGGACTGACCTTAAGAACTATGCCCGGAAGTGGGTCCAATTGGTCTGGTTTTCAGGTAGTGACTTGAGACCAGCAATTCTTTTTGATAGCCATGGTAGGAAGAGCACAGAGAATACCAGAGTTCACTGAACATTCCTGGAGTTACCTTTACTAAATTCTGAAGCATGAGGAAGCCGTACATCATGGGAAGCGTTTTTCATGGGCACGGAGGTCAAGACAGAGTTGAATCCAATAGGACAGGTGCTGTCTGTTTCTCCCTGTAGTGTTTACTCTTCTGTTGTGCTGGTAAGCCACCATGACCGAGGTAACTTAGAAGGAAGAGTTGATTTGGGCTTACAGAGGGCTAGCAGTCCCTCATGGAGGGAGGCCTGCAATAGGAGCAGGGGGCTAAGAAAAGCACATCTCAGTCCTAAGCGCCAAGTAGAGAGTAAACTAGAAGTAGAATGAGATCATACACCCTCAAAGCCTCTTTCCAGTGACACTGCCTCCAGTGAGGCTGCAGCCTACATCTCCCCAAACAGCTCCGCCATCGGTGGGCCCAGTGCTTGAATGCCCAAGTCTATGGGGGACATCTCATCCAACCACCGCAATGCCACCACTCCTGCTGTTTGGAATGGACTTCAACCGGCCCCCGAACATCAACGGGTCTGCCCTTCGCAGGCTGCTTCCGCCTGAGTGTGCTTTAGAACCTCCCAGGTGTGCTCCAGATGCTGTGAAGGTGTCTGTGATAAAGCTTAGGAATTGACATTTTAATTTTTTACATTGGTTGCTTTCTGTGAATCTGATGCAGTTGTTTATAGAACCGCCATTTAAGAGATACTGACCTATCTATCTAGTACAGGTGCTTCATGTATTAAATGTAAGTCTTGCCGTGTTTCTGTGAGATTACCCCTTACCCAATTTTATGCCTCTAAATCCCCTGCTGATTAAGTCTGAGTTCTGCAAGAGATGTTAAGGCATGTGTGGAAGCCAGATCAGCTTATGTTGCTGCCCTGGCTCTTCCTCCTTGGGTGGTGGGGTGGTGTGGGTTGTGGAAGATCCACACCTCTGATTGGAGCCTCTCCCTAATCACACAGGAATGCAGCTGTTAAAAGTGACAGGGAGAGAGAGAATTTGGGCTTGAAGCCAGTTGTCTCGTGAAGAAAGTTTGCTGCTGCTGCTTCTGTGACTGCTCTTGAAACCTCTGTCGTCTGCCAGTGCACCTGGAATCAAGGGAGGGGTTTAGTCCTAGCTTTACCCAAGCTTTGAGTTTCTAGTCCATGGCTTTGGTTATAGGGCATCTGCTGCTTCTCTACGACATGAGAATCTTGCCCTAAGGGTTAGACAGAGATGTAGACTGATGTAAGCAAGTGTAGGAGGTCTTTTGAGTTCCTCTGGGAGTATGGTCTAAAGAGGATCATACGCTAGCATCCCGCTGTTCAGGTCAGAATTGTATGGAGTGTGCAAGGTTCCATCATGTGCCTTGGGGGCTCCTTCCTGTAACAAGCCTGGCTTCATGCTTAGGAGGTTGGTGTCATTTGCAGTAGAACTTCTTTATGGGTCTCCTGTTCATGGGGGGGGGGTAGGTGTTGGGGGAGCCTTGTCATAGAAAGGTGCAAAGCTCCTGGCCTAGTTGACTCCGCCAGCATTGCCAGTCTTGTTATGTAAAGGGGAGGGGAAGATACTCTCCTTGACCAGGCTGCCCACTAAGAGTAGGTAAGGCAGAAGCCATGGCTAGTGGGTGTGTGCGAGCTCCTGGCTCTCAAGGTCGTGCTCTCATTGGTGCGCCTGCATCCCTTTCTAATGTGCAGCACGTTATCCTCTGGTTCTCTAATTTTAGTCTTTATCTGTCAGATTATTGGCTTACACATCTTCTTAATGTATTTTATAAACATTCGGTGTTTAATATTCCCAAACCTTTGACTTGGACCCACAAGTGACCTATATTTGTCCTGAAAATGTACTTCTTTACCACCTTTTTGAGATACTAGGAATTGAAGTCAGAGCCTTGTGTATGGTGGGAAGCGTTCTGCCAGTGAGGTACATCCCATGCCTCCTTTGGAAATGGTACTAATGAAGATCAAGGTTTTGTAGCATAGCTTGCAGCTTTGTTTTTTTATAAATGCATGGTCTTGTTATATGTTTCCGTCTGTCCTCAGTCCCACAACTCTCCTGCCACAGCCCTCTCTGAGTCCTGGGACTGAAGCTTTCACCACCATACCCAACACATACTTTGATATGCTGTTAGATCCTATGTTTGGGAATTCACATGTTTAATTATGATTAATATTGATGTATTTGCCCATTTCTTCACTTGTTGGTTATTCCGTACTAGCAGAATGAATTTCTTTTGTTTTTAGGGCGTACACATAGCCAAAATGCTGTATCATCTTCAGGTCAACTGGACACCGTTCACTTTAAGCTGTTTCCATTATTTGTCCTTTCTCTGGTTTTTAAGACACAGCGAAGCTCTAAATTATTTTAGAAAGTTGTGAGTTATTTTATTTTAGGATTTTAGGTTATTCAGAGCGTAATGAGGAAGAATCTCAGCGCTCTGAGCTTCGTGTCTCTTGTTGCAATAGAAAGAAAAAAAGAGGGGCTGGGAGAGTCGAACAGAACTGGGAACAAGGGCATACTGCCAGTTTTTAAAGGAAGAAGGGGAAAGAGTCCTCAGATTGAGTTCCTTTCCTTCCTTCAGTGCTACTCAGCACAGTGCACTTGACTGAGGGAAAGTGATGGCCCGGGGGCGGGGCGGGGGGTCAGTAGGGATTGTGGGGAGGTAGCTGGTAATGCACACGCAGTAGCGATGAGGATGTGGGCTTGAAACAGAAGACTGCAGGTGGTGATAGTCTGTCTGATCGGTGTCACTGGGCAAAGACAAGAACACTTCGTGGTACCTGATTCTGTAGACATGCCAGCCTGGCTTCCCTGCTCACACCATTGTACTGTGACAGGAAGGGCCTCTGGAAACTGGAAGCTGGGTTGAGCTGTTACATGCAGCTTCCTGTTGCCACCAGGACTCCCCTACAAAACTGATGGGCAAGCAGAATAATTTTACTTACAGAGTCTGAAGTTAGTAATCTGAACATCTGAATGGTGTTATTCAGGCCAGTTTTCTTTTGCCTGGTATTGCTTTATTTTAAATTGTGTGCTGATAGGAAACTAGAAGTTGTAGACCTTCCAATCACAATGTTATAGTTTTTACATTGTCCCTGAAACTTGGTGAAACGTGGTATCTGCTGTGGTCAGTCTGTTTGTCAGTGGCTTTGGTAGCCCGGCATCCTGCAGTACTTACCACACTGGAACTGGAGGAGGCAAGGGCTGGCTGGAGCTTTCCTCCCAACTCAGGGCGCAGGATAGGTGTCACCAGCTTCCCTGGTGGCAAGGCTGTTGTCGCCAGACAGAGCAAAGTCCTTTCAAGGCTCCGGGATATGAAGAGCTGAGACTCACGGGACAGCTTTGGGGAAAACACAGAAAAAGGAAAACACTGTGCTATTTTAAGAACCCAGCTTGTCAGCCAGGTTGTTTTGTTCCACGCTTCACCTCCCCCCACCCAGTCCATGAGGTTTTTCGGGGACTTTGGCTATTCTATCTTTCAAGTCTTCAGAAAGTGTATCGATGACAGCCCCTCATACTGGGTCACAAATATTAGGGCGTTGGTTCTGAAGTCATTGTTTGGAGTGTTAAAGTGAGGATGTTGCCTGTCAGTCACAGCAAGAGGAGAAAGTAGAGGACCAGCACACTGATGGTAGGGCAAAGGGACCTTTACTGACAGGCTGCCTTATATGGAGTGTGGCTTTGGAGATTTTGCCAATGACCTGGGCTGGTTGTATATTGGATGCTATCAGTTGAGGAAGGACTCAGTATATCTTGTGTTCTCTAGACCATGTTCCTCTAAACTGTACAGAAAATGCGAATAAAGATGGCTGTGTGAGGAAGGAAGACGCGTAAGGGATTCACCTAGACTGCTCTGAGCCTCACAAGAAGTACACGGTGTCAGTGGGATGGAGTCACATTGGTGGAGATTCCTACTCCTAAGTAGGTTAGTAATGTAGATTGGAAATTTGAAGAAACAGCATTCACTCGCGAGGGTCTGGGTAAAAAGGATGAAGTTAGTTTGCTGCAGAATGGAAGCCTCGCCCCAGCAGTCGAGTCCGGCTTTGCATTTAGCACACCCGTCACATCTGAAGTTCAGTGAGGACAGTTGTCTCTAGTTAGCCTGGATTCTCTCAAGGAGGCCCCTGAATTCTGTTGGGCTCTCCTCTGTGGAGACAATGGTAGCAAACAGGCCCATGCAGGATTCCTAGTGGAGGAAGCCAATCCCCTAATAAGGGAAGAGGAGATAATGTCTGTGTCTTTTGTCAGTGCCCATTGAGTCTCGGGCAAGGGGAGTTGAAGTTGTGTGTCCAGCGCTGCTGTCTGCTCCAGAACTTTGCTTCTGACCTGTTTTGTGGGCTGTCAGGGCTCTCATAATAGGAAAGCCACCCACACACAGACCTTTGCCTGCTAGCCCTTCCTGACGTTTCAGCCGGGGTGCTGGGCAGAAGCTATTTTTGAAGCATACAAAATGGTCTGCAGCCAGGACCACGTGAGCCTGTGATTGACAGAAGTATGTCAGACGCTTCAGAGGACAAGTGGCCGGGGAATGTCAGAGAAGAAGGCACACGGCACAAGTGCAGCTGCCTCAAAGGTGCACAGGAGCATGAGGAACTGGAAAGAGCCCCCCTTGCCACCTCCCTTTGTGCCCTTCTGTGAGTCCCTGGCATGGTGAGCTGTATCATGAGGTCACACATGGACTTGAACAGGTACAGATCACATCTTATAATGACCTTTGCAATTGTAGAATGGCTTTGGCTTTATAAAAATTTACTTAGTAGGAAAAAGCTTGCTTTCTTATTTAGAGGGTTTGAAACATGTTGTAATTGATAGTGTTGAATCATTCTAATTGTAGGCTGGGACGAACCAAAATTAGTCAGAATTTTAGGTATGTGCTCACCAAGTGAAAGGCAGAAATTCAGGTCAGTTTAAAGGGACTCAGACTACCCTGCCTGTCTTTTATATTTACATTATAATTAATTGTGCTATATATTTAAGTGTTAAAAATACATTTAAGATAAAACTGGAACATGCCAAGATATGTTTGGACTAGGGATAGTGTGGTCTTCCCCCACTCTCTGCTTGTGGAGCGTGTGATGCTCAGTGTACTGCCTGAAATATGACCAGTACCTACCCAAAACATCAGCGTTTGCATTCTTGCTACCCAAGAACAAATGGAAGATGATGACATTTGCTAGTGTTTATGCAGTTGTGTGAGTGTTTAGCTGTGACTCTACGGAGTCTGAGAGTGTGCTGAGAGTGCTGGCATGCTCTGGGAACACAGCCTGCCTTCTTTGCTGGAGGCTTCAGCGGGGATAGCCAGCTCCATTCAGGGGCAGAAGGCTGCCATGAAGATCTGTGGCCCTGCGGCCAGTAAGCAGAGCACACCTGGGTACGCTGTTCTCAACTGTGTTGATGATACCCATTGTCGTGGAGCCTCTGGATCCAGAGGGCTGCAAATGTTTCGTGCTGATGACTCAGTTAGTGTGGGCCCTTTTGCCACCAATGCCCTGGTTTTCTCAGTGGTGAGCAGTGCCTGTTATACTTCCAAACCAAAATAGAGCCTTCTCTATGTGGGAGTTGCTGTTCTGGGAGAAGTAGTGTACAGAAATGATGCTAGAAACGGTTCCTCTTGGTAAATAGAATGGAGTCAGGTTCTGAGCTTAGAGTTTTCTCCTGCTTGAGGATGTCTGGGAAGATCCTGCAGAGTCGGGCAGGATGTCACTGAGGGTGGGGAGTAGGTGTGTGGTGGATTGTACCCCCATATTTGTGACAATGAGAGATGCCCCCACAGATTACAAATATAAAATAGAGCCAAGGAGCTGTTGGCAGTGGGCATCGTTAACCACATGGCCCACACTATGAGTAAACAGGCTGTCAGTGTGCATGACCCACAAGTGGCAGACCATGCTGTCAGAACTTAGATTGTTGTCCTGGGGTCTTTTTTATTTTCCTATTTTCCTTTCCTGTCTCCCACTGCCCCGCTTTATTTGGTGGTTTCTTTCATATCCTTCGCTGAGGTCAATGTTCTCATCTTCATGTTCTAAGTTGCCCATGAGTATTAATCATTCGTGAGATGTGTGCAGAATAATTTAGGACAATTGAGACCAAGGCACTAGCACCTCTAGAGTGTCTGTCCTCTACCAGCTTAGAAAGGAAGTGGTGGGTACAGCTTATTGCATGCCATAATTCTCAGAATAAGGCTACTGATACATCCATCTGTATGGGTCCCATACAGACTAATTTGAGGATTGATTTTGCAAGCCTAGTGTATATGTTCATTGGCTTAAATAGTAGATGTCACAAAGAAAAAAGCAAAAGAAACTTGGTTTCAGTTGCTTGATCTCATCAACTGATTTTGAACTTAGCCTCGGTGGCTCTTGCTCAGTCTGTTACCACCTGTTGTACATAGCATTGCTAAAAAGTCCCCTTTAAACAGTGGGTCTAATGCATTCAGCCCCTGAATATCTTTGGATACGACTGTTAAAGCTGAGGATGGAGCGCTATCATTATTGCCACATGCTCTAAGCAAGAGCAGCCTCGGCTGTTTCCAACAGATGCTGCCAGTTGCCAGTTTTAAATTTCAGTGTTGAGTCATAGCCTGTTTTCCCAGGCCAGAGGGCAGATGCATTTGTGCTTGGACCATGCCGTCTGTCTGTGGAGAGAAAGCCTCTCTTCGGGGTTAGGTTCACAGTCTGTTGCTAGCACCTGCTCCTGAGCTTGCCCAGCACGTCTGTTGTTAGGAGCCTCTTTGCAGAAGAGAAACATTCCCAACCTTGTTCATTTACCAGTTCTGTGTTTCATAAGTGACTAAAACAGAAAAATGTGCAAGGATAAATGTCACTATGACACTTCTTTCAAAATTTAATTACATAATATTGGATATATTATTGTAGACTTAATAGGTAGTTTGCAGAAGCAAAAATACTGAGAATCTATATGTACATGATCTTTCTTGTAAGGATTCTGGCCTTACAGATGTTAGAATCTGGTGGCGAAGATGAGGACTTAACTGTAGCAGCCCCAGCAGCCCAGTGATGAAAGCATACTGTTGTTTTCTAAGTCAGCGGTTATAGTGGTCCTCTGAGCTCAGGTCTTGCTATCCTCATGTACCATGTTAGAGTGCAGTGATGGAGGCCGGAAGAAAGAAGTGGTGATCATGTCAGGGCTAAGAAGAGGCAGAGCTTGGCTTTCAACACTGTCTTCCTCATTCTGGACTTTGCTAGTTTTTGGAGGGAGCCACAAACAATACCTTTGCCTGCATTGCTTTTTCTGTAGTGAGCATGCTTGCCCTACCACCCCGCCTCCTTGGTGAGTGTGACTTGTCTTCGTGTTAGGTATTCTTGGTGCAGAGAGGACCCCAGTGGGCCCTGTGCTCACCTCTGGCCCCTGCCGTGTGTCCTTCTATGCTCTCAATTCCACATTGGGGTGTTGGGATATTTGTTAACTTCAGGTATTTCTGCTTTCCTGAATGCCAGCCTGCCAACCTTCATGAGTCAGGAACTGTCTATTCCTGTTGGCTGGCATAAAAATACAATGTATTTTATGCCACTGAAGGGTGTGTTAGTTAGGGTTTTCATTGCTGTGAAGAGATACCATGACCACAGCAGCTCATCTAAGAAAAATATTTGATAGGAGTGGCTTGCTTATAGTTCAGAGGTTCAGTCCATTACCATCATGGCAGTGCACAAGGCAGTACTCAGGCAGATGTTGTGCTGGAGGAATAAATAATAGCTTAGAGTCCTATATCTTATAGGCAACTGGAAGTCAACTAACACACTTGTAGTATTCTGAGCATAGGAAACCTCAAAGCCCACCCCAACAGTGTCACACTTCCTCCAACAATGCCATACCCACTCTAACAAAGCCATATCTAATAGTGTCTCTTCCTATGAGATTATGGGGACCATTTACATTCAAACTACCACAGTGGGGTAGAAGAAATGGTTAGTATGTGAACGATTGGATATTAACACTTCTGCTTCATATGTTACAGATAGGTACACATAGGTGCTTTAAGAAAAATGTTTATACCCCCAGCCACGGGGGGAAAAAATCAAAAATAATCTTTTTCAGTATATCTATTTGCTTAGTCAGCACAAACATCTAATACATGATATCGATTGTAAAGATTCACAGTGTCAAAAGTTTTAAAGGATGAAAATTTTAAACATGGAGCTTTTGTTTATTTTTAAGAATATCTCAAAAAAAAAAAGAATATCTCAAAGGGTCCATTAGGGAATCAGCTATACTTGCAGGGGCCAATGTTAAGAATAGGCAGTAACTGAATAAGCCTGGCCAGAGGTTTACAGAAGTGGGAGATATTCTGTGCTCTGAGTTAAAAAAAAAAAAAAAATCAGTTTTGAAAAAGTGTTTGCAGTAAAGGGAGGAAAATACTATGAAAACTTCCAGAGCTGGATGTGTTGGTGCTCACCTTTAATCCCAGCACTTGAGGGGAGGTGGAAGCAGGAGGATGCCTATGAATTCAAGGCCAGGGAGTTTCCAGGAGAGCCAGAGCTGTGCAACAAAAAGGTCCTGCTTCAAAACAAATTAATTAAAACAAATTGTTTCAGTTTCAAGTGTAACAGGTGTTGGACTTAAAGTGAAACACTGTGTTCTGTAATGGCTGCAGAGTTTGCTACACAATATACTTAGCCCATTTCATAGAAACTGTCAACAAGGGGGCTTAGAGGCATGCATGACTGCTTGTTTCACACTGGTGTACAGGATGCCGCTGGGAATTAGCTCAATGGTAGAGTGCTTCCCTAGCAAGCCCAAGACACCTTGAGTTCCGTCCTCAGCTTCAAAAAAAAAAAGAAAAAAAAAAGAAAAAAAGAAAAGAAAAGAAAAAAAAAGATAAAATGCAGGAAGATTCTGATTTAGTTTATACACTACTTCAAACAATGGCAGTTCTTCCTTGTTCCCAGTATGTATGTCATTTATTCTACTTTGCCTTAATAGTAGAGTAAGAACTTGTTCTTTTTGAGAAAAAGCAGTGACCTAGTAAGGAATTAAGAGAGAAAAAGTACATCTGTATAAAACAAAATTAAATCAAAAGTGGGGCATCATCCTTTCTCTAGGATCAGATTAAACTGTACTAGAATGTGGGAAGTAGATTTCGTTATTAGTAAAACATTTCAAATACTGTTTTTAAGACAGTGACTCAGTAACTGGAGTGGCCTCGAACATGCAATCCGTCTGCTTCAGCATTCTCAGAATTGGCATTGCAACCATGCGCCACGACCATGTTAAAGCTTTTCGGGTAACTCTGATGCTTTAAAAGGACTATTTTAAATATTCTGGGTACTGTCTAAAAACCCTTACATAAACTAGAAAATTCTAAAAGTAAAATCGATCAGATCTCAAACAAATTTAGGTCCCAGTTCTGTACAGTGAGCAGAACACTTAGAAGATTGGTCCGGTTCTTCCCCACTGTTGTCCTCTCAATACATTATCCGGTCTCGTACAGGATTTGCGTTTCTCAAGTGGAGACAGTAGAGGTACTTATATTAAAGGCATTTGGTGGGTTAATTAGCTTTGAGAATATGCTTGCAAAACAAAAATTACATGAGTGAGTGTTGGATACTGTGGTGACCACTTCTAGGTTTTTTCACTGGAAATATGGTAGTGACTGTTCTTCTGGGACCAACAGTGGCTGCACATGAAAAGGAGACACTCCAGAAATGTGAAAATCAGCATGCTGCTTCCCATTCTAATCTACAAGCGTGTGCTTGTGCAGTGGAACCATGGGAAAGTTGTCTAAAGTTTTGGGGTGAAGGAGGTGAGCTTTTCTCGTAAAAGGACGAGGTAGGACCAGCAGCTTGAACCAGTGTTTGTAGGAGTTAGGTAGATCCTAGAAAACAGTGCTTGTATGTTAGGAACCAAGTTATTTATCAAATGATTTATGTTTTAGGGTGGAATTCATAGGGATGTATAATCATGGTTGTTGCTGCTAAGGAGAGAGTTTAATAAAGAGTATTTTCTGAGTTTAGGGACTAGCCCAGTGGGTAGGACACATGCCTAGCATGTGTGAGGACCTGGATTCAATTCCTGATGTGGCAGGTAAGTGAAGAAACAGATATGTGCACACGCACGTGTGCATGTAATTGTATATAGTTTTCTTAAATGTATTTTTAAAAAATCTGAAGTGTTTTTATACAGAGACCAAAACAGTCTATAAGAGCTGTGATTATGAAATGTTGACATATTCTCTCTTCAGGGCTCAGCCTTGTATTTAATTAGCAGCTGAAATAGCAGTGAATGCTGAGCTGGCCATCTGTGTTCAGAGCATCAGCCACAGCAGTGAGGTGCAGAAACAGTTAACTTGGGATACATGTACTTAATTCGGTACAGGAGTATCTGTCCAAGCACTAAGCATTAGGACGATTTTAGGTAATTCTAGATCTGAACCCTGTGTGTTCTCAGGAAAGGTGAAATAGCACACTCTACTCAGAGTGACTCCTCCCTATCCCTCTTGTTAGCAATTAATTACAGGATGAGGTTCTATGTTGACTCTCTTAGTAACGTTTCCCAACACTTTGATTTTGACTATCTGTTTTGAGATGTAGTCTATACAGAACACAATATGCCCACCAGTGCTATCTCGTATGCACATCCAGAGAGCTGTTGTCATAGTTCATTTACAGGCTCTCAACTCAGAAAAGGTAACCCCAGGCTCTGTTCTCTGCTTCTCATCCCAGTGTGGGCAGGTACAAAGCGACTTCCTTTCTGTAGGTGCTTCTGAAACGATCTATTTTCATAATTTGTGAAAAATATCCACAGAGAAATCCCCGTCCTCTGTTTCCAGTGAACGATCTGGAGTGTCTTCATGAGGCAGCCAGAAGGACGTGGGAACTGCTTGCCCATCGGCCTCACAGAGTTGTTCTTTCCCTTCAAGAGTAACCAAGAGACATTTCCTCTGGAACTAATATGGTGGTCAGTGTAGAGGTGAACAGTTATTGGGGACTGATGTCATGGATTGCTGTAGGTGCCAGTGTGACGGGTTCTTGAGAGGTTTCTAACATATGCCAGGGTGACGAGTTCTTGAGAGGTTTCTTACATATGCCAGGGTGACAGGTTCTTGAGAGATTTCTTACATATATGCCCTTGAGCCTCAGAGCATCACGATTAGTAAGGCAGGCCTACCTGGCACGTATGCTGTGCCTCTCTGTTGCTTGGGCACTCCGGAGATGCTGTTACTCACAGTTGTTGGATGGAAATCAACAGTTGTAGCCTTGATACACGTGGAAGTGAGCATGGACAGTGAAGAAGGAAGTGTAAGACCCCTGTGCGCAACCTGAGTTCATGGTGTTAAGGCTCAGACTTCACCTCCTCATTTTCATAGGTCATTTCACTGATAGACAGTCCGTGGCTAGTTAAATGATAAGAACATGGTTGGTAGGAATGGAAGAGAATTAGGTTACAAAGTAATGCAATTCTGCTTGAATCTGAGATAGCTGCTCCATGCTGTACAATCTCTGACTTCTTACTTTTCAACAGCATTTATGCTGTGTATTCATTTAAGAGTGCAGCTCTGACTGGTTAGCCAACCCTGATCCTCTGAGTGGAAATCCACACATGTGAGAAATGCTAAGATGCAAATTCTCTTTGTCTAATGATTTTATCATGATGTAATGAAGCTGCAGTGTAAATTTCCACGGGAGAATTTAGAGCTTGTATCCTGAGATAGTGGGCATGTAGTTGACTTTAGTGAAAATAAAACCAACAAAAAAGGTAGAAAAATGTAGTCATTTTATTTCCAAGGAGGAAGGTGCTGGAGTTGAGCTTTCTATGGGAAAGATTTTCTGCAGTTGGGAAGGTAGTTCAGTAGTTAAGTAGCTCTGTGTTTTCTGTGTTACTGGTTTGACCTTGTGCATTTGTATGCTCATGGCTTTAAAGTGTCTGTAGCAGCAGTGATACTGTCTTCCCCATCATATGCAGTAAGAGTGAGCAGACCCAAGCCAGATGTCCTCTGCGTCAGAGCATCCTTTCCTGCCCTCTGGGATTCCTGGAGGAGGTGAAGAGAACATGGATCAGACCCATCTTTTTGGTTCCTGTATATTTCATCTTGTTCATCCTTGGAGTTGTGTGTAACCTTTTATATCCCATTTAAAAATACCTTTTATGGTAGTTCTTTTAGTTAAAAATCTTGTAACGTAGGATTCTAGTGGATGGTCTTTTTAGAGCGGAAAAGTTTTGTTGCAGACGAGTGAGTGCAGCCGCAGACTCTCTCCTCCTCTAGGCCTTGAATACTCATGTGCAGTTTACCTGCACAGCCCGTTTCTTTGGTACCTGGGCACCTTGTTGCTTGTGCAAGTTAATTATAGCCCCTCTCAACCCTCACTTTCACTGGACTAGGAGTTGCCAGGTGCTGGTACCACACAGTGCATGCTGATGGTGCAGAACCCTAGAATCAGGTACTTGCTGTTGGGTCTATTTTTATATAGATGTTACAGAAAAGGGTGAAATTATTGTCCATTGAGATATAAAACAGCCTGCCCAGGGTGTTCAAAATAGTCATTAAACTTCAAAATACTGAAGATCTCACTACTAAAGTATCAGTATTCCTATTCCTGTATCCAGAATAGGAATTATGATATCCTGGCTAGTGGGCTTAAATACTAATAGAGAAGGAGAGTGTTTTCTGCTTGTGTCATCTGGTAGCCACATAGGAGGACTGTCCTCCCCGCACCCCATCTGCCTTCCAGGTGCTTATAAGTGTTCTTTTTTTTTTTTTTTTGATTTTTCGAGACAGGGTTTCTCCTTAGCTTTTGGTTCCTGTCCTGGACCTAGCTCTTGTAGACCAGGCTGGCCTCGAACTCACAGAGATCCGCCTGCCTCTGCCTCCCGAGTGCTGGGATTAAAGGCGTGCGCCACCACCGCCCAGCCTTATAAGTGTTCTTTAATACACAGTGACCTTGCCCTCCTTCTAGACCTGTGTAGACCACAGTGCATCAACTGGACTGTTGTGTTCAGGGTGTTTCTGCGCGTGCTCTCTTGCTGAAGAGCAGTGTGCAGTTGCAAGCAGGGATGCACAGGCAGTGTGGCATCCCTGAGCTCCTGGCCTTTCACCCAGTTTAGTTTCTGATTGGCTACCTGTTTAGAGCCTGAGCTCATTGTTTAGTCCTCCCCGGCCTCCTTAGGCACTGTCGCCTCTTCTTCAGAATGAGGTGGTACCAGCCCACCCACCACAGCCCCTGGATGCTCTGTTCAGATAGACCATCTCGGGGACCCATGCTCACTGAAGGGGAGGGTGTGGAAGCAGGGATGAGGCCAAAAAGCTCTGTTTGGCTAAGAAGAATGGACCAAAAGGAGAGGTTTGTTTTCAATCATGAGGAAAAGGCCTTGTGAAAGTAGAGATTGTGTCAAAGGATGCTTTTTGATGGTGGGGACAATGATGGCAGCCTTAGGGACATTTCCTTGATTTTTGAGGTATTTTTTCACACAAGTTACTGTTTGAGGGATCCCATCTTACTAGAAAGTCCCCCAGGTTTTCCAGTGTCCCCAACTTCTTTCTTGCATGTTTATATGACTTTTCTTACCCAAATTTTGTTTTTCAGGATTTGTCTGTAGTCTTTGACTAGCAAGTTTTAAAATATTATCGACATTAATAGGAATGTGTGATTTTGGAATAAGATTGTGGAAACTGAGATAGGAAGTTTAGTAGCTTTATGTAGCCATCGCTACTTTGCTTAAATTGATTTACTACATGTAAGTGATTTATAAAAATGAGGTCAGTTTCTGTCAAAGGCACTTTAGTAGGGCTATATGATGAGAAATGAGCTTGGGCAAGACTGGGGCACTCCTGCCTGTGGGAACCACCGTGGAGAGACCTAGGCTGTTCTGAGGTCCTTCCCGTCTCCTACATGAAGTCAGATCCCCATGCTTCTCATTCATTCCCTTGCTGTGAACACTTGTAGCACTATCAGCATTAAAAACACTGGAAGTGAATCCAAGCCAAATGTCTGTCAAGTAGTTTCTAAGATGCAGAGCTGCAGGGAGTGGGTGTCATTCCATCCAGGAGTGAGTCGGACTTGCTATGGGCTTATGGACAATCTCCAGCTAGGCTTCCTGTCTGCTGTGGACTCTAAATCAAGAGAAGAAGGCCACTTACATGCCACCAAAAGTGTTGAGTCTGCAAATGTGCTTGTTGAAAGGATGCTAAATTTGGATGTCTTCTCTACGTCTCTTTTCCTTCCCTTTACAGGTGAAACTGGTTTCTTCTTCATTAAGAGATATTGACAAACCTCATACTGAAATATGACCTGGTAGAAGTTTACACTGTTGTGAACTGTGAAACAGGTTTTTAAGAGTTCTTAGGTTTCTAAAACGAGCAATTAAAGTGGTGATCAACAGAAGAGTGCAGCCTTGATCTCTCCCTCCCTATCTCTTTTTCTCGTGTGTGTATGTGTGTGTGTGTGTGCGCGTGCGAGAGAGAGAGGAGAGAGAGATTTGGTAATGTTATAGTGAAGTTCTGTTGTCTGTCCCCCTTCCATGCTTGTCTTTTCATGCAGATTGTCAAATGATTTTTTTTTTAAACAAAGAAGACTTCCGAATACCTTTCTTCCATACTAACTGAAATACTCTCTCAGGAAGACTGGTGTGTATACTCCAGTTCATAATGTGTCCGTTGAGCATTATAAATTCGAATCTATCATCAGGAATTAAATGGCACTGATATAAAGAAGCATGGTAGAAACTTCTGGAAACTTTGTGTAATTTTGGTAGTGTGTTCATAGACTTCCTGCTCCGTAAAGAGTTTGCTGATGAACTAGGCTCTGACCAGCTGTGCTTGGAGCTGGGTGAGAGCAAGTAGTGTCTGCCTTTGCCCTGCTTAGAACCCAGCCGTGTGCTCTGCGGAGCCCGTGCTGGCCACACTGGACTAAAACTACTGTTGTCAACCTGGAATCGTGTAACTGAAGCGTGCTTGCTACCGTAGGCTAGAGCTACTCTGTTGTGGCTCTGGAGTTGTTTTCCATCCTAAAACTCTGCCTGTGGACAGCTTTGAGGAACAGCCAGGCAAACACTGACTCGCTCACTTTGGTCCCTTGGTCCCCTCTTCCCCGACGCTCCACCGTTAGGTTTACTTCTAGGTTTATCAGCTCAGCTACGCCAGGTGCGTTAGCAGAGCAGCCCGTTGGTGCCTCTGGTGTGAGATGAGTGACAGCTAGCTCATTGGCCTTTGAAACGTTTCTTATACCAGTTCGATGTATTCGAGTGCTATATATATATTTTTTTGAGTAAAGTTAAATTATATAACATGACTCCAGTGGTGCTTTAAATGTTGATGATGACAAACTGCTTAGTCAGTGGTAGCAGTAACCGTGTGCAGACACGTGTGAAGGTGTTACCTCCCCATGGGTTGGGAGTACGGTTTTACACACGTGGAACCATAGTCATGACAGGAAGTGATACCAAGGCCACATGGTGCTCAAGTTTAAGACCTAATTGTGGAGCGCAGTGATGCAACCAATCTGTGCCCTCGTTCCCCAGGTAGGCTGCCACTCCACTTAGTGCTTTCAGGCTCCATTAGCATGGCCTCAAGTGAGCTCTTGGGTCATGCCCGTAATGAATATGTGGATCCTCCTTCCTTCAGCCTTATATCTGATACAGTGAGCACCAGGCTAGGCCTTGACAGTTCTCTGTTGTTGGAAAACACTATTTAATCCTGCAGTGGGTGTTTCCTTTGGGGATCTTCCCAAGAGATGTGCACGTTGTCTGCCCGTCCTGGGACTTTGAGGTTTATTCACACATTCTTCAGCAAATGCAGACAGGAAGATGGTGCACGGACTACTGGATAGTTCGGAGACAGCCTGACCTTACACCCTGAACACTCTGCACTTTGGAGAACAAACCAGCAATGAGTCAAGGTCCCCACCATCTGTACACCTCACTGGACAAGAAGGGGGTGTGTATGTGCGCACGCACGTGCGGGTGTGCACGTTTGTGCATATGTGCATGTGCGAGTATGTGTATGTTAGGGATGTGTGTGTGTGCACGCACGTGAGCACGCATATGTGTGTTAGGGGATGTGTGTGTGAGGTGTTAGAGTATGTGTGCATCTGTGTGTTAGGGGATGTGAGCAGGCCTACCTAGGTGGAGATCCTCCTCTTTTTCAGGCCCAGCAGGAAGGAGGGGTTCAGGTTAAGCTCTGCTCCTTCTCATGACTTTGCAAGTGATGTGTAAGAGTGCAAATCACTACCATTGCTTTCTGTCCAGGTGCTTCACTGAGGTTTTTTTCTCTGGGTTAGTGTTTTGGATGTCTGTCTGTCCTGCCCTTGGTAGTGCTTGTTCTTTCCACTCTACGTTCATTGTACTCTTCCTCTGCATTCGGTCAGCCCATGTAACCTTTTGAAGTGAAATGAAGTATTTTAGAAAGTATTTTAGTAATCCCCTCCCTGCCTCATTTGTGTGTGTGTCTGGGGTTTAAGGAGGCTTTTGGTGGTCTCTTTCATGCCTCTGGCGCTTTACTAGGAGTTCTCATAGGTCTGCTGCCTTGGTCCCTTTTATTGTAAGACTATTTAGAACTAATTTGAAAGTGACTTCTCAAAAGGTGTATGTCACAGAGAAGACACTCCAGCAGGTGGATTCTTCTCCATCATTTGATGTAAGCCAGACTCACGCCATGAGTGTAGCTATGTTTATTAAAAGATCACGGTGACTTTGGTGAGTTGGCAATTTTCCCCTTGGTTCTGTACAGTTTTCGTTGTGTGCTTTCCCCCCTTCTGTTGTGAATGGTTCTGCTATAGGCATGTCAGCCGCCTAGAGTCCTCAGCTCAACTAGGGGTACTTGTGAGAAAACCTGCGAGGGCCGCATCTGAGCTTCCTCCTCCCTTTTGAGCAAATTCACCAGTTCAACAACAATGCCATCTGTGGGGCCGTGCTTGGCAGAAGGACTGCTCTCAGGGAGGAGAGAGTGACTCACAACCAGGCCAGTTTGACTTCACTGCTCAGCTGCTGTTGGCGGTGGCAAGGCATTTGAATGTATAATGCAAAATAAGGCCAAGAACCATTGTGGAGAAGTGAGGACTTTGGGTAGAGTACATTAACTCGGGGGTTGATGTTTCACCCATTTCACTAGACCTTCCAGACCTTAATACCTGGGGAGAAATCCCTATTTTCCAACAAGACGCTTACAGGATTGGATGATAGATATTTGATATCCGAAGCAACCAATTTTAGAAATGCACTTTGAAATCGTGATTGCTTCTTAATTTTCTGATATACAAAATAAAATATGTAGGGTTTGCTGTGCGTGGTTGACGGTCATGGAGAAGGCTGTGCAAGCAATCTCCAGTGTGCATGGTTGATAGTCATAGAGAAGGCCACCTGACCTGAGTGTGGCAGATATGGGTTCCACATACTTACTTTTAAGCCTGACAGATGTTGGGATTTTGTGAGGCTATATAGAATACCTAAAAGTAGCCATCTTATGTCCCGTTTTCTGAACTATAAATATGTGGAAGGTTTTTCAGCAGTCACAGAACTCAGTACAGCCTAGACATTATTCTGTCCCGTATTGTAGCAGCGATCTGTAGTATTAAGGCTACTGGAGAAAGTAATCATCAACCACTGGAATAAATACGAAGCTCCCCTGGGGTTATGGAGCCATGTTTAGTCTGGTTGCATCCCTCGTGGCAAAGCGTTGAATCCTTTACCCATCACACTGGCCAGCAGCTCCCTGCTCTGCTCTCAGTATAAGGAACAGATTGGTTGGATTGCAGCAGCAAGGAGTGGGGCAGATTTCTAGAGGGAGGCTGCAGTTGCAGGTGCTGTAAGCACAGGGAAGTGAGGTTTAGGACAGGTCATAGGCAGGTATGGCTATATGAGGGCAGCCAGGGGCGGGGAGGTTCAGATGAAGGCACAGAGTCTAAAGTGGGCCAAGAAATGGGCACATCCAGATCAAGACAGAACTGAGTGGGGTGGCAGTGTCAGACAGGCAGGGAGGCTGAGGTGGGTTAGAACAGGTGGCTGCCATTAAGTACTTTACCAGTGAGAATTGTGTGTCAAACTCTGAGCAAATGCTGACGTATGTTTGGCATCAAGCCCGAAAAAGCCAGCGTGTCTTTGGAGTCAGGAGGAGACAGCATTTGCTGTGGTCGGCTTCCCTGTCATTGTCGGGCTGGCTCTCACGCACCTGTGGATGTCTGCTCCTGCCCTGTGCTGTCCACATTTGTTCCGGCATCTAAATAGGGTGATTGTGAGGCTCCATTCACCTGTTGCAATGCTGGCATGGTTTCTCCATAAGTAAACCCCAGGAATCTGAGTCCTCCTTTCACTGAAGTTTCTTATTTCAAGCAGAAGATTTCTTTTGAGAGAGAGAGAGAGAGAGAGAGAGAGAGAGAGAGAGAGAGAGAGAGTGTGTGTGTGAGAGAGAGAGAGAGAGAGAGAGAGAGAGAGAGAGAGAGAGAGAGAGAGAGAGATAGGATCAGTGTACGATTTTCTAATGGCCCAGTCTCTCTTCTGTACCACACAGTTTCTTATTCAGGAGCGTCATTGCGGTTCCCTTCGCCCTACCCCGGGCTTCTGTTAGAAGAGAAAGGCTTGTGTTCTTGTGGATGCAGCTGTTAAAACAGCTTTATTTTCTTAAGAGCTGTGCTTGCGTTGCTCAGTAACAGACGATAAGAGAACAAGCTGGGACGTTTCTGCTGTAATGAATAGGAGATGCCTCCGAATGCGGTTTTCTATATGCCGGTCAGTAGTCTTTCGGAAGACGCCCTCTGATGACTGACTCCGTGCTCTGAGTGGACTTACTGTCTGGCTGTCTCTGACCTGTATGCCCGAGAAGAACAAGAGGTGAAGGGTACACAAGGCGTGATAGTCTGGCCTCATGTTTCAGGTCTCATGGGCTTAGGGGCCCCGTGACTGGTAACAAGACACATGTCACAGTTGCTGACTTGGAGATTTGACTTTGCCTAAGTCCAGTTTCCTGAATGATTGGCCTTCCAAGGAGATGGTGATAGGAGTTAACAGTGCTTTGAGCGCTTTTAGTAGCTTGTTCAAACAGAGCACGATTGGAGCTGCATAGTGTTAGAAGGTGCATTGAATATATCTTGCTTATTGTGGAAAGTAACTCTTAATGATAGTCAGAAAAACAAACTAATTTACTTAAACCCCTTGTTCGTTTTATTTCTCTTCTCTCTAGACCCATCTCTTTGATCTCATGAGCAGTAACAAATGCCCCTTTGCTTTATCCCTCAGACAATTCAAACCAGGACATGAACGCTAACTCTAAAGGCAGAAGGCCCTTTGGAAAGACAACAAAATAGTTTCAAGATCTGCAGTATTTTAATTCTGACATTGTCCACTTTTAGCTTTAAAGTTTGATTTGCACTGAAATGGTGGGAGAGTCTTAGATGGTCAGCTATGACTGGAAATGCATGCATCCCTAGAAAGTATTCTGCATTTTGTTTTAAAGTAGCAAGCCTTTAATAAAGCCACAATACTACTGTTTTGAACTAGCGTCACTGGTAAAAGTATGGCCAGCCAGAAAGGAGTTTCTCTTCTGTCTCTACTCTGGGTGGCTCCCCAGGAAGACCATATAGCTGGGTACCTGGTAGTTCTCTCTGGCTGGTACCAAGATTATGCTTTAGGTAATCGAGGATCCTAAACCATTCTGTCAAAAACCTATCTCTTCCTTCTCACTCAGAATCCCCCTTTGTCCTCTGCTCAAGCCTGTTCCCCATCTCTGCCCCCTGTTGATGCCATGGGGCATTGTAATAGTTTATTTCCCCATCTCTGTTGCCTGCCGTTGTGATGGGCATTGTAATAGTTTGTCGGCTCCATTCTCCTTTTCCTCTTCTACTGCTCTGCTTCATTTGGTTCCTTCAGAAGGGAGACTGGGGACCAGAAAAGGAAAGGGTGACAACCTTTGGTAAGGCTGTTGTCAACTGCTCTTCTTTTGCATGTTGTCTGTTTTTATCCATGCATGCATCATTCAGTTTCCTCATTCCCAGCACACAGGAACCCCTTCCCCCCCACACCCAGATGCGCACACGGACGCGCACACAGGACCCCGCCCCCCACAGATGCGCACACTGACGCGCACACAGGCGCGCACACACACACATAAACTGAATGAATGACCTTTTCTTCAATCTGCTGAAGCTCTGGCCACTCTAAGCATCTCTCCTGCCCTTTGCCCTGTCATCTGCCCACACCAGCAATATGTGTCTTCTGAAGACAGCAAACAGTTACCAGTCTCGGCCATCATCTTTACTCCCTCAGCCCACTGAGCCCCAGGGTTGTGCATAGTGAAGTTGCCTGTCAGCAAGGTTTGCCATGTGCCTGGCTCTGGGATTTAGGATGTTTGGTTGCTTCCCTTTCTGCTCTTGGCTTTGGGTCCTAAGCCAGGTTAAGACACTGGAATTTCTTGTTAACTCACGTTTGGTGAGTTAATGCTGCTGCTGTCATCTGTTACTTTGATGTGTGAATGTGAACCTCAGAATTATGGAGATCATCAGTCAGAATTAGGAAAAGTTATAATGACACGGATTCCATTCTGTTGAAAGGTGGCAAAGCCCAGCTTCAAATAGAGCTTTGTTAGTTCTCAAATCTCACTATGGTAACATGCTCACATTTTCCTTCCAATTTAAGCTTACAAGGAAGAAAAACTTAGTTCTTTTCTTTTTTGAAAATCTGTGAAATTTTATGGTGGATTGCCTACACGTTATGCAGTTTGATATCCTCCCCCATCTATTTTTCATTTTCAAGTAAATGGAAATGCTTGTTTTGTCAACAGAATTTACAGTTAGACAGTGATTATATTACTACAAAGGTCGGGCACTTGCTACCATTTTGCCTTGGTCTCTGAGATCAGGAAATATTCATGGATCTTATTTTTGTATTTCGGAAATCACAGCATCGGAAACTGGCAGAATACCAAGCTAAATGAACAGAGGGTTTTGAAGAAATCATGTGCATATATCTATAGGCTCTCCCTTTTGTATTTTTAAAATAATTAGATTTTTCAATGCGAAAACTGAATATCTGCCAGTGAGCATCCTCTCTGCAAACCCTTTTGTCTGAGGTTGTGCTGAGAAGTGTGCCGACTTTATTGTAGAAGTATCCACTACCAATTCAAAGTGATATTGAATAGATTAGTAGAGTAAGGTAAATTGATTGAAGCCATTCATTACTCAAGTGGTTAATTCTGTGTTGACGGTGTAGATTAAATATGCACAGGGCCTCAGAGGGTGGGCAGAGGGTCCCAAGTCTAGTCTGGAATGGAGGCAACAGTGTCCTGGGTACTGTTTCTGGGGTGTGAGCACCTTGTTTTCTATGCATCATGCAGGATGGAGCCTGACTTCTGGGGACTTTTCACCTCTCCTGAACTGGGCTCTGCTTTGGAGCAGATGGTCATCAGTAGAGATGACGTTTGCTGGCACCGGTGTGGCACAGTGTGCCAGGCACTGTGGTCAGTGTTTTAAGGCTTACCCATTAGTGCTTAGAGCAGGCCCGCTTGGAAGCTCTAAGGAGTTTGTCAGTGTGCAGGTGGTTCTGCTTGGGCATGCTTCCGAGCCTGGCTGGCATCCAGAAGATGCTGGTCTTCCTCCTGAGACAGAGCCCCTTCAGCTCTCAGAGCTGGGCACTGCATGGGTGAAGCAGAGGGGCCCCGGTGAGGAGATGCAGTTCTGTCTGCAGATGTTCACAGGCTGAGGCAGACAGCCTTCAAAACCTGCACTATTCTGGCTATAGGTTGCAGGCTTCCATTCTCTTTCCAAAGTGGGGTACACAGTGGGAGGGAGCATTCTCAGGACAGCCTGGAAAACCAGAGCAAGGGATGGAATGACTGCACATTATTTCTGGCCCTCGAGCCGTCTTAAGATCCCCAGGTGGTGGAGGTTGTTATAAACCTGCTGCTGGGCCTCCTCTCCTGACTACTCTGCACTCTGGCCCAGTGTCAGACTCAGTATGGAATGGGGTAGCCATCGTTTCAGATGGGAAGACAGCTGGACTGGCTAGGCGTGGAGGAAGGCATCACCAGTAGAGTATGTGCCTGTGGGTCCCGGTGTCGTTTATTCCTTAACTTGCATTTGTCTAGATCACAGCTGAACAGACCGCTGAGCACAAATACTGTGATGCTACCACTGGACAGTAAGGTTTCTTACGACTGTAAAGGGCAGGCTTACAGGACATGTTTTGTGAGCAGGCTTCTTGGTAGCATCTTTCTATGCTAGCTCCTCCTCCTTCCCCTCCCCACCCCATTTTTTTTTTTTAATGGAGTCAGTGTAAATGAGTAGAGAAGCATCCTGAATCCAGCGGTAGCCCTGCATGGGGACATGCTAGCTCAGCTCTCACACACCGCTCTTCAATTTCTGTTGGGAGTGAACACTAGGATGCGGGGAGGGGGCATAGGTCACTCAGAATGGAGAGCCGGAGAACTGTCCTTTCCTTACCTCTTTCCCCAGACCGCTGCAGTATTGGAACAGTGCGCTACACAAGGCGTAGGGAAGTGATGAATATGAGCTTCTTATAAAAACCCAGCCTGTCTTCTTTGGGGTCATGTTTTATTTCTGACACAGAAGACAAACAGGGCGATTTTCAACAGAAGTGCAGCTCTCCGTTGCAGCTCAGCCCCTCCTGTAGTTCGTCTTTGCACAAAGGAGATGATGTAATCCCTTTAGCTCTGGCCACGTGGCCAGCATGCCGTCACTGTCTTCACACGGATACCCCTGTGCTGCCGGTGCTGCATTGGCTTCTTGAAACCCTGCATTTGTAATTAAATGGCTTTTCCTTTGTGAAAGCTGTCCTTCACCTGGGTTCACAGGAGTCTGAAAAAGAGTATTCAGCTTTCAAGAAGGAATTCTGGTGAAAATTATGACCAGAAAAATGACTAGAGTGCCCATGAATTAACACTAGGGGCAGGGATGCTTCATTGCCAATACCAACCACTTGCTTCGTTACTAGGGAAGGGGGAAAACTCTGGACTGCCAGCCTTTCTCTCTCTTCCCCTGCTTCGTTCTGACTGCTGAGAGCAGCCGGCAGAGACTTGTGTTCCAGAGGGGAGGAGATAGCTGTGCTGTGTTCAGCTGGGTGTACGTACATGCAAGTACATCCTTTCCAACACCTGAACCCCGCCGTGTGCGTGTGCGGCCTCTGGCCATGCCCACCCCACCGTCGTGACTGCGGCAGCTGCTCTGAACTGTAACATTTACCCCGCTCTGTGCTGGATGCTTTGGTGCATTTTCTCTTTGAATTCGCCAATGGTTCTCTGAAATGCATGACTCACACAAGAGGAAACTGCAGCCAGGAGAGATGACATGATTTGCTCTGGCTCTTCTGAACAAAAAAGATCCTGCATATGAGACAGAGAAGGGTTAGGAAGACACTGAATTTGATCCATGTATTTAGGTTTGGTGCCTTCTTTCTCCAAAAGTCACTTAATAGTCTCTGGGTTCATGAATTCCTGACCACTGAGGCTTAAATTGTGCAAGATAGCTCTGTATGCAAAGGTTTAATTTTCTTAGTAGTGTTGGTTTAATGACTAGGTGGTAAAAGCATAAGACTTAGGGAATTACAAGGTAGAGCTGGAGAAATGGCTCTTGGCAGTGGGGGGGCACTTGCAGCTCTCAGGACCCAGCTTCAGTTCCAAGCACCCACCCCCAACCACCTGTAAATCTAGTTCCGGGGCTCTGACAACCTCTCCCGGTCTCTGGGCATCTGCACACATGTAGTGCACACTGTTTTAGTTTCCTCTTTCTGTGATAAACACTGATCAAAAGCAACCTGGGGAGGAAGTGGTTTATCTGATTTAGTGGTTATATTGAGGCATTCCGGGGCGAGAACTGAAGCAGAGAGCATGGAATTACACCGCTTGCTGCCCCACTTTCCTCGGCTTGCTCAGCTTGTATTCTCATACAGTTCAGGATTATATGTCTGGGGGAAGCACTGCCCATATGGACTGGGCACCCCCACATCAGTCCTAATCGACAGAATGCCCCCTAGAGTTGCCTGCAGGCCAGTCTGATAGAGGATTTTTCTTCTTTTTGATTTTTCTTCTCCCAGATTTCCCTAGTTTGGGTCAAGTTGACAAAAACTAACCAGTACACACACACAACACACACACACACACACACACGTGCCTGCACCACATACATAAAATAAAGATAAATCTTAAAAGAATGATAAGACTTTATTGATCCCATGGTGACAGTTTCTGAAGATAAAACATCTGGGTTGCGTTAACAAATCTGCTTTTAGACATACACTGAGACAGCCCAGGCTGCTGGCCCTGTGTCTCCAGGGACCTCTTGATAAGTGCTGTTGGGGCTGATTTTGATGAGTCCTTGTGGGCTGTGCACAGGGTGATGGCGGTAACTTCTGTAAAACCAAGAAGCAGGCCCCTTGCCCTCAGGTCCTTGGAGTGCTCACTCTTTTCTTTGGAGGAATCGGAGATGGAAGGGTTGGACGTGGTGAAGAAGGCTTGCATCATGGTAGTCTTCCCACCTAACCCTTCGGCCATGTCATCTCCTCAAGTGCCGCAAACACGGGTATGTCAAGCTGGGTCGTTTTCTCTGGGAGGTCCCTCTTTCTTGAGGACAGCAGAGGCTTGGGTCCGTGTGTAGGAGGAGGAAGGAAGTGGTGACATTCTGCTCCCTAAGCTCTTGCCACTGCCTATTGAGTTTCGGTGTCTTATCCATGTCACCTCTCCCGTCTAGGGACACGGGTCATCTGAAGTGCTGAGTTTACCTCCATGGGAGTGCCTGATGGTTTCTGTGGCCTAGGGAACAGATGCAACAGCTGTGCCAGCAGACAGCAGGGGTCATGGGGAGGTTATTTGAGAAAGCAGCACCTGCCTCCTCTCAGAAACTGGAGAGGAAGTTAGCTGCAGAGGTGCTTGTTGGGAAGAAGTGACATCAAACCCTTGTTAGCCTTATTTTCCTCAGTGGCATTAAGTAATGGCTGGCAGGTGAGGCTGAGGGTTGAGAGAAGACGGGAAAGTGGCATTGTGGCTGTGACCCTGTGTACCATGCTTGTCTTTTTGCCAGCTGTGTGATTCTGCTCATAGGAATGGTCATTCGGGTGACTGCCTTGATCATGTCTGGAGGGTGACAGTGACGTCATAGGAGGCGTCCTTTTCCAAGCAAGGGACTGGTACTGTAAAATGAAATGTCAAAATAAAACCCATCAGTTTGGCTTTATTTATAAATATGTTTATAAAATCAAAGGACCGTTCTTTTGGCTGTAGACTCTTGTAAATCTGTGTCCTGCTCACATTGCTGCGTAATTAAAAACAGCGTACACATGGCATTCCAGCATGCCGGTGCTCACCTGGCAGGCGTGCACAGACAGAATCATTTTTCCTCCATGACAGCTCTTCATCTGCTCTCCTTTTCTTTGTCCCTTTAGCTATACTTAGCCAAGTGTCCGGCTACCTTCAGTTGATTTTCAAGACGTGGTTCAGATTTGTTACTTCACACCCCCACTGTGAGCCAGACCTCAACTCCTTGGCACAGAATGCCTAAGTACCAGGAAGGCTGAACTTAGATTCTTAAAATGGGGTTTCACTGATGTCCTGGATGAGGTGCAAATTCTAGGATCGGTCTTTTGGATGTTTAAGCTAGCACAGTGAACTTTCTACCCCTGCCTCTCATAGAGTGAAGCATCCAGTTTTAGAAGCTTATTAAAACTAGGTCTCACTATGTAGAACTTGCTATTCTGGGATGCACTCATTGCGGACCGGTCTGTGATCCTCAGACTCTAACAGACATGTATTTCTGTCTCCTGAGTGCTGGAATTAAAGACCTAAGCTACCGCTCCTGTCTGAGTAACAATAAAAACAACAAACATTAACAACAACCAAAAACAATGAAATTTTTTTAAAAAGCTTTTTTTGTGAGTGCGTAAGTCAAGGGCCTGAATTACAGGTAGGTGTGAGTTCCTCGTGTGTGTGTGTGTGTGTGTGTGTGTGTGTGTGTGTGTGTGTGTGTATGTGCTGGAAATCAAACTCAGGTTTCCCGGAAGAGCCCCAGCCTGTAACACCATTTCTTGGGCAGTTCCTTACACCTACCCTTCCTCTCAGATGTGAGTATCCTTTGTGTTCTATTGCTGTGAAGACATCATGACCATGGCAGTTCGTTTTTATTCTTGTTTGTTTTTTCAAAACAGGGTTTCATTCTGTAGTCTTGGCTGTTCTGGAGCTCACTCTGTAGACCAGGCTGGCCTTAAACTCAGAGATCTGCCTTCCTCTGCCTCTCCAGTGCTGGAATTAAAGGCATGCACCACCAGTGGCTGGCATCATGTCAACTGTTATTTTTTTTTTTAAAAAAAGCATTTAATTGGGACTTGCTTACAGTTTCAGAGGTTTAGTCCATTGTCATTATGGCAGGGATCATGACAGCATGCAGGTAGACATGGTAGCTAATGTTTTACATCTGAATCCAAGGTGTGGGTCTGTAGATTTCTCTATTGCTAGAGAGTTCTTTCTGGTGGGGTGGAGGAAGTAATGAGATATTTTCATTCAAAATACTTATGTTAATATATTCTACTATTGTTTTTGAAGAAATTGTTCACTTCTGAAATATTTTATTTTTAATTATGTGTATATGTGTGGGTTTGTGCATGTGTGTGCAGTGTCTGTGGGGACCAAAAGAGGGCGCTTGATTTCCTCTGGAACTGCAATTACAGGCAGTTGTGAGCCACCCAGTTGAGTCCCAAGAACCAATCTGCAAGAACCCTGTACACTCTTAATGGCTAAGTCATCTCTCCAGTCTAAACAGTTATTTGAAAATTTTCTCAGATTGAATTTCTAATATGGTAAACATCCATGAATTATGTGGCTATTACATGGCTAGAATAGTGGTTGATAGCCTGAGCCCACAGAAGCTAGCTCGGGACCCTCAAGACTTTTTAGGGCCATGGAGAAGTCTTCACTGGGTAGTGGGAGATGGAGGTGTCTCTCCAGAGCAGTGTCGGGTGAGGATCCTGGGAGAGAAGAATGCTCAGAGAGTGGAAGGGATTTGGGAGGCTGTCCCCCTTTGAGAAGGGCAGGAAGCTTTTTCTTGCTCTCCCTTCTCCGCTCCAACTCACAACAGTAGTGACCGTGCATTAAATAGGGATTTATGAGCTCCCTGGGATCATAATGCCAATTTATAGTATTATTAATCTTAGAGAATTTATTCCTGTAATTGAGAAGCAGCATGCTTTCCCCAAGAGCTGGGAAAGTCCACGGCCATTGGAAGTCAGCGGTGGGGACATGCAGGTCCCTGACAGTTCCTTCTTGGCAGCTGCTATTCAGGACCTTAAGTAAGAGGAAATATTAAGGGGATTCAGTTAGGACAGAAATAGAAAGGGAAACACCTGGGATATCCTGTTCTTTCGGTCAGATGTGGATGGTGGAATACAAAATCCCACTTTAGAAGCTGGAACCCAGAAGTGATTTCACATCAGTCTTTTGGTAAAGGGCAGCAAATGGTTACATCCCTGAAGAATGACTTCTCTTACAGACAGTACAAGTTTTGGAGAGGAAGTAGAGAGCAACTTGGGGAGTTTAAGTTGAGGGATTTGAATAGGAACATGCATTTCACCTTCTGCCCAGAGGTGCTCTGGCGACGATTCCAGTTCCATAGATAGGACTGTTGGCTTTGGTGGCATTTATAATGACATAGGAGGTAGTCCACATGTAGTCACACTGCATGGTGGACAGGGTGTGATTGCACACATGTAAAGACCGAAGGCGGTTAACGAAAAAGAACTGCCAGGAACAGCAAGGCAATGAGTAATTTCCCTATAAGTCAATACAGCCTTAGTCTGGAGCCAGTGGCTAGATGGGGGCTTCTGAGGAGTTGGCAGTGTTAGAGTTCTTAAACAAGGTGAGGGCTTTAGGCATGTACAGGAAATATATATATATATACACACACACACCTATACCTTCATGTATGAAGGTCACACTGGGGTTCTCTTTCATGTCTGGGGTCTGACGTGTCGGAGTAACTAGAAGAGTTAGAACAGTTGACTTGAGAGCCCTTCTGTTTTACTGTTAACTGAGTATTAGAGCACCAGAGCTCTGAGTGTTTATTTACTGTAACGGCAACTCCTTGTCCTTCCCATTTGAAGGTTTTGAATGTTTGCATAGTGTTTTGGTTGCAGAGTTAACTGATGTCATGCCATCAGCTTCCAGAAAATCTCCCAGTCCGACTTTCAAGAAAAACTCTGTGTGTTTTCTTAGCACTTTACATGTAGAATGGGCCAAGGGCAGCCATTTTGTTCGTTGGCTCCAGAGTGAAGCTGAGGGTGTAGGGAAGATCTTGTTTGTGTTCGGTTATCTTTTAAAAGTGGAGCATAAAGGGAAGCTGAGTCACACAAGCCCACCGTGGCCTCCCCACTTCCTGGAAGTGACAGCCAGAGGAAGGCTTCCCACGCTGAGGCGCAGCAGGTGGGCTGTCCTCCCTTTCATCTTCAAGGAGGAAGGGAGTTGCTGGCACCTGTGAGAGGCAGGTGAAGCAAGCAGAGGCGGGCTGAGACGCTCTGGAGCAGGTTGGGTGGGGAGTGGTCGCAGCCAGGGAGAATTCTGGAGTGCTACTTGTTGGGGTTTTCTCACAGCTTGTTAGATTCTTTGTAGGCAGTCTCAGAAGGACGTTTCCAAGGTGAGTGTAGCACGACTGTGTTGATTTTTAAAACACCCCTTTGTTGGGGTGGAGGTGCAGCCTTAGACAGTGAGTGTGTCTCGGACCTGATCTTTCCTCTCCTCTGTAAGTAACGGTCCCTTATCTTACAGAGCACGAACCTTGGGTGAATGAGCAACAGGTTCCCAGAGCAGCATAGATGCAGTCTTAGGAGCAGGAGTTGTGGACACAGCTCTTCCATGCCCCCTGTGGCCTCTGGAGGAGTACTTGTCAGAACCCCCTCGGAGGTAAAAATCAGGATTCTTGACTTTGCCACAGAAAAGAATTTCAGGATCAGTCAGTGTGATGAAGTAGAGATAGGGTTTGTGAGGGATTTTGACATAGGTTAGGCATGAGCATTGTATTCCCTCCCTTCCTTCCCTCCCTCCCTCCCTCCCTCCCCCCCCTCTCATGGGCTTTGAAGGACATACAGGCCAGCATCTCGAGAACAGCTATTTGGTGACTTCTGAAGTTTTATCTTGAAATGTTGCTAAGAACGTTGATCCTTTTTCTTTTTAGTTTTTGGTAAATAAGGCTGTAAGATTATTTCCGAGATTTCCTGAGATTCATCGGGTAGCTTTACAGGCTGATAAAACCGCAGGTCCCAGGGCTTAAACAATGAGTTAGGACTCTCCACCCCCCCTCCCCCCCCGCAAATGAAGTTTATATTCTTGTTTGTGAGATTCCCAGAAAATTGCAGATTTACAGCTGGGAAAGGAGTTAAGGTCAAACGCAGTTCAGCCATGCTCACTCTGTTTTACCAGTCTTGTGTAACCTGTCTCTGTGCAAAAGTGATATTATCTTTATATTGGCAAATTGTATAGCAGATTTGTTAACTGTGTTAGAATTTTTGACTCTCGGTGTTGAGACGCCTCAACCAGATCGTGGTGTGAGAAGTTCCTTTCCCTTTCCAGATGTCTTTGATCTTCCTTTCATTTTAGGCACCAACTTTTTTTTTTTTTTTTTAAGACCCAGTGTTGTGGGAAGCGAAGCTATCTGAGGCTCCCAATTTCATAGAGAAGCAAGGGAAGGCATGGGAAATCTAGCCCCTGCCAGTGTCGCTCACAGGGAAGCAGGCAGCTGACCTTAGCAGCTTCATTCCTGAGCTCTGGCTTGGAGCTAGACATTGACACTTGTGACCTGTGTGAGGTGGTGTTTGAGGTGATACACTTGAAGCTTGGAGTGCTCACTCACCCCTGTCCCTTCTTCACACATCCCCAACTCCTTGTCCACCTAAGGCAATGGCTTGTAACATCTAGATGCAGGGCCTGGAGCAGGGAACTGCCATGGTCTCAGTGTCGGGCACTATACAAGGCCCGTAGACTAGAGAGTAAGTGGGTGGCCATGCCACACCTACTTAAATGCCCCTTTGGCATTACCACTTCCGCCATTCATACCAGGTTTGGTTTGCAAAAGGATTCCCTGTAGGTAAGGATAGATAAAATACCGGTGTGACTTGTTCTCTCCCCCTCTCCCTCTCCCTCTCCCTCTCTCCCTCCCCCTCTCTCCCTCCCCCTCTCTCCCTCCCCCTCTCTCCCTCCCCCTCTCTCCTTCCCCCTCTCTCCCTCCCCCCTCTCTCCGTCTCTCTCCCTCTCTTTTCTCTTCTTCCTCTTATCTCTTTTATGCTGACATGCACACATACACACAGAGTCTATTGAAAGACTTGTAACACGAGAGAAAAGGAGGCTGTATGGCCCCATTATTAAACATACCCCTGAGGCCGCTGCCCTTCCCCAGTGTCCAGGTAGAAAATAAGTAAATATTACACCATTGGAGTTCTTTCTGTGGTAACTCAGCCATATCCTGTCATGTCAAGATGGCCAAAACATGTAGGGGTTCCCCCAGCTGCCCAGAGTCAACAGCCCTGCTGTCTGTCAGTAAGGTAGCAGGAAACCATAGCTAAATGTGCAGAGTCTTTTCTGGCTTTGATTTACCAAGTTCCCACATTCCAGAGAGAATCAAGGACGGAGACTTACTGTGGGCAAGAGGACCATGCCCCTAGGTTGGACTGAGTCCTCAAGCAGAGGGTTCTTAGAGTAGCATCCCTCCTCTCCTCCCCCTTCTCAGATACTGCTCACCGCTGTACCCAGCTTGCTTCTTCCTCTAGACCTGAGAATATGTATAATGATCCCAAGAGGGAGGCCATTCTTGATCCATTCTTATTTACTAGTTTAGGGAGATAAATGGGTGGGTAAACTCCTGCCCCTCAGCATGAGGAAGAGCATTAAGATGCCCGGTACCCACGTGTGAACCTTGATATGTGGATGGGATCCCTGGAGCAAGCTGAGGACTAGACTAGGCTAACCAGGAGAGCACTGGGATCAAGTGTGAGACCCTGCCTCAACATATCAGGTGGAGAGCAGTCAGGGAAGGTAGCTCACATCGGCCTCTGACCTCCATATGCATGTGCACACACGTGTACACTTGAACACCTGGCAGGTGTGCACGTAGATGTCAAAAGCATATAGTTATTTCCCCATGAATGTTATTAGATTTTTTTTTTGCTGAACAATCATCTTTTATTCTAACTTTTAAAAGCCCTTGCTTTTCTGCCTATGCAGAAAGGATTTGAAACGGTAGGAGCTTTAGACAATGGTGGATTGAGGATGGTGGGCAGAGGATGGGAATGGCATACTCCTGTGTGTTAGTGTCAGCAAAGGCATTGCTTTTCTCAACCTTTTTTGTAGCATCTTAGCCCTCTCCCAGCATGCGGCAGGAAAGACTGGGCCTGGCTGATGGAATTTCCCTGCTTTGAAATGGGGTAGGGCAGGGCACCAGGCCTGAGTGAATGTGAGTAAATTAATGACTTTAACTTTCAAGGCTGCATGCCGCCCACATTGGTATAAAGCTATAATCTTGAGGCAGCTGGACAGGTTCATTACCCATGAGCAAAGTTAGGCTGGTCCTGTTGCTTGGACAGGAAGCCAGAATTGCTTCAGGACTAATATTTCTTTAGCAGTCACATCTCCCACCATATGGAAAGACCTAGAAGAAAACTTCAGACTTTACTACACGTTTACAATTCTGCCTAAAATCAGACAAGTGACAGGCATGAGTTTGTCTTGAGTTGTCTCTTTTAAGGGTTGTAGAATTGCCCTCACTGGATTAACTTCGTGCTCCCACATTCTCCTGGTGACCCGCCTCTGTTCTCATTGCTTCCTCACTGCACAGATGAATTGCAGCCCACACTAAGAAAACAGAAACAAGATTGGCATGGCGGGTAGGTTGATGGGAGCATGGAAGCAACAGTGTCAGTTTCTGGCCACTTAAATTTTCATCTTGGGCCTCCATGTGCAGAGTTTTCTGTCCTTGTCTGGGTTTATTTTCATGCCAGTACTTCATACATAGTATTTGGGTTTGTTACAGTGCTCAGTGGAAACTGTGTCTGTGGTCGGGTTGATACAGTGCTCAGTGGAAACAGTGTCTGTGGTTGGGTTGATACAGTGCTCAGTGGAAACGGTGTCTGTGGTTGGGTTGATACAGTGCTCAGTGGAAACGGTGTCTGTGGTTGGGTTGATACAGTGCTCAGTGGAAACGGTGTCTGTGGTTGGGTTGATACAGTGCTCAGTGGAAACGGTGTCTGTGGTTGGGTTGATACAGTGCTCAGTGGAAACGGTGTCTGGTTGGGGTTGATACAGTGCTCAGTGGAAACGGTGTCTGTGGTTGGGTTGATACAGTGCTCAGTGGAAACGGTGTCTGTGGTTGGGTTGATACAGTGCTCAGTGGAAACGGTGTCTGTGGTTGGGTTGATACAGTGCTCAGTGGAAACGGTGTCTGTGGTTGGGGTTGATACAGTGCTCAGTGGAAACGGTGTCTGTGGTTGGGGTTGATACAGTGCTCAGTGGAAATAGTATCTGTGGTTTGGTTTATCTGGCTAATCACAGCAACTCCACATTGAGTTACTTACGGTATTTACCTTATTTTGATACATTTTAAGGGTCAGTGACTTGTGTATTGTGTAGTGGTATCATACCTATGATATTCTAATTTTGCCGAACATTTGGAAACTTTAGTTTATATATGAACAGGATAATGATCTAAGTGCTGTTGAAACTTATTGCCAATCAAATTAATTGATTACTTATCAAGACTCTTAGCCTTGATTACATGTCCTCAGAGATGGGAAATTTTGTGCCCAGTGTCTTAAAGGCAGAGGGTTTGATAGGCACTCACCAGCAGGCCCCTGGAGCTTGGGAGGAAGTCCCTTTTCTTAACCCAAGTCTCAGAGTCCAAATTGGGAATTCTAGTATCACTGCAGTTAGACATCTGCCTGTTGACATATCCTATGTCACACATAACTTTAATCCCAGCCCTCTGAGAATGCAGAGGAATATAGATCTCTGTGAGTTCCAGGACAGCCAGGGCTACATAGAGAGACCCTATGTCAACACACAAACAGCGTCTTGCTGCTTTAGAGTAGGCAAGCACTAAGGTGGGGACTGGGGACACTGGTGGGAAGATGAACTGCAGTAATCTGAGTTTAAATCCAAATACGGGCTCATCACTGGGGATCGAGTCCTTGGTCTTGCGGAGTGTCCTGAAGGCCTTGGCTCTGCTCACCAACAGGCTGGAGACCATGACTGAAACCAAGCCAGTGCTCTGGGCTGTTGTTGCTATGTGACACCCAGCACCCACAGACACTTGTGTTCATTCCCGTAGCCGAAAGCATATGGTGGATACCTGTGGATATTGTGAGCTGCCCTGTTTGTGCCTTCTGGAGCTCAGGGACTTGGGACACGTATGTGCTGACATGTAAAACAAAGAAGTTCTGTTTTGAGTTGTGTGGAGTTGATGTGGCTTGCTCATTCCCTCATGCCTGGGCTGGTCACAGTCTCATGACTGAAGCATTTCCTAGGGTGAAAACACCGACTGCAGAGAAGCAGGCCTCTGATGCCAGCATGCTCCTCTTTCCCCAGAGCCCTGCACCCTCTTTGCGTGGAAATGCTGAAGTGAGCAGCCTCTGAATTCTTCTTCCTTAGCTTGGCCTGCCCTTCCTTTCAGAGAGTTTGGGGGAGAGTGATTAGGGCAGAAAATAACTTTTTAAGTTTATTGTGAAAGTCTCCAAGTAAAACCCTTTCCCAACTTTAAATATTAAGGAAGGACTTGTAAACATAATGTTACATACTAGCAATAATAATCAGACACAGAGTTAACTGCCTGGCCATTGTGTGCTAGTTGATGACTTCAAAATATGTTAATTCTGTGACTTGGTGAACTTTGCTTAGGACCCCATTTGTAGACTGGCACTGAAAATTGCCAACTGCAAAAGGTGTTGTTTACCTAGGCTCAGTGTCCCATTGGGTTTGTCTGTTTGCTTGTTTTATCTTTCTCTCTCGCTTTCTTTTCTTCTTCTGTTATTATTATTATTTTAGTTTTTTCCCCTCCATCCTTTGCTGTACTCCCCAGCAGTGGGATATAGTGCCTTGTAACTCTCTGTCTGGAAGGGAGTACTGATCAGCATTAGATCATCTCCACACTGTGACAAAGGCTTGCGTGCTATGGAAATGTAGTGGGTTCTGGTGGGTGGAACGTACACTGGGAGCAGGGGTAATGGGAGTGGGGTTCTGGGGTGTCTGTAGGAGTTCTGACAGATCATGTGGTGGATGTTCTTTTTAGTTTCATCTTGGGAGAGAATAAGCATTGGCAGGCGAGTGAGGCTGCCCATGTACCCAGGTGCCCAAATGTCATATCTGAAGGATTCTATGTCAGGGAGTGTGTATTTTATGTGAGGGTGCCAAGAGGCCACCAAAGAGCACCTTGGAAAACTGTTAGGGGCAATAGTAAAAGGTGGAATGTGTTACAAGCCTTATTTTGAGAGTGGTGGGATCAGAGGGTCTGTTGGACACCGGTCAGGAGATGATTCCAGATCCAGAAAGACATGGAAGTCTGGGGACATTGGCCAGGGAAGGTGTGGGGAGGGTGGGAACACTGGCCAACAAGGTAAGGGGAGGGTAGAAGGGTGGAAGGTAAGGGAAGCCCAGGCATTGACTACATAGAGGAATGAAATGTTTGATGTAATAATTGAACAGGATTTCCTTTAGCCATTTATTTTGGTTGGACTGATATCCATTCCCATAGCTCAGGGATCACGAGTTATCACTCTGGTTCTTCAGGCTCCTTAGTTTTCGGATTAGGTCGACTTTACGGACCCATATGTGTGCGTGTGTACATGAATGAGATATACACGTGTAACTAGAGTGGCATCTGCTGTCAGGCTGTATAGCCCAGACACTCATACGCACACACATACATACAGTGTGTGGCAGAGAGGGGTAGCTGTCCGTGCTCTTTATTTTGCATTAGATAGCCAGAGGAATACGTTTTCTCTGTATGCCCCTATGCTAATCTGGGGATCAGGAGATGAAGGGGGCTCATGGACAGGCAGTTTTTTTTAATTTATGAAACTGGGAGAGGTTAGAACCTCTTTTATAATGAGTTCTGGACTACTGGCCTAGTACATATTTATAAATTAACTTCCAACTCACCATTAATGCTTGGTTAAGGCATCAGCAAAGTCTACAGATTGCTTCTTTTATTTCAGGGCATTTGTAATACCTGAACAAGCCATTGGTCTTTTTGTAGTTCAGCTTGTCCTATATATTTTGTGGGTAAGAAATTAAAAGCCAGAGAGAGCTATTATAAATTGACATTTCCTTGAATCAGTAAAGTGTACATTTTTCTTTAGCCCTTAACTGTGTGATCTTACAGGCTATCTCTTCTAAGAAAGGATGAATTGGCCAATCAGGTGGTTATTAAAGCAGTCATAGTTGATACTAAAAATTGGAACCCATATTGCCTTGTGATTTTAGTGTGGTATAATGTGAACATGCCGACATTCCTGATATGTGTACTTCATTTTTATATGCAGTTTGTAATTGTGGGTTGTGGTCATATTTTTGTAAAAATTACACAAGCGTCAATTGATTGCATTTGGATTTTTTATGTTAGTAAAAGTTTAACCTTTGGTTCCTAACATTGTTTCATAATTAAGTACATTCGCAGAAGATTCAGGCTTGCTAAAATGCTTCCTTCCTTCAAGACACTCATCTAGAGGTTTGCACAGTTAAACCCCACAGTGCGAACACTGCCTTTCTGCACTAGAGCCGGATCCTGCAGGCTCTGCAGTGAAGTGGCTTGCTCAGAGAGGGTGACGTCACCCTTTCTGCAAGTGGAACGAGGGCGGGGTCACCTCGCAGATGTGGAGATGTATCACCCTGCCCTTTGTGTGCAGGAGCTCTGTACACTAGCAGAGTGTCTGCCAATTAACTAATGAGTAAAATTTGCTAATTACCACCGAGGCTCGTCAGTAAGCGAGAAGCCACCAGCTTACCATTTAACATTTTTGCTGTGGTTGCTTTAGAGTACTGCCTTGCTTGTTAGTCTTGTTTGTGGAACAACCTGTGCTTCCCTCAGATTTGCTTCAGTCTTTCTGACAGGCAGCTTTCCAGTTTGATATGTGTGACATGGGGCAGCTTACAGGCTAGCGAGACCTGTGGGGTGGCTGGGACGCAGTCTGTGGACGCCATGGCAGACAATTCAGAACGAGACACGGATGCAACTCCATCAGAAGCTCCGTCTGTGGAGGAGTAATTGGGGCTTTAAATACCACGTTTTACTAAAAGAAAAACATCATTTATGTAGGTGAATGATTATGTAAAATTTAAAATGACTAAAATCTGCTAGAGGTCCTGAACGGATTACTAAGAGACCCTGTTTTAGTTTAAAAGCTGGCTTATTCTTTAACTCACTGGCTTAGTTTTAGCTTAGATCTGTGCCCAGACCTACATGGAAAGTGCTCCTGGGATAACGAGCCGCAGGAGCTCTCCCGTATCCTGGAGATACATCCCTGGTGCTCGCGCTCCTGAGGGTGAACAAGATGGATGACTGTTGTTCTGTTTTTGTTGGTTGGTGTTGAAAACCGAAGGCCACAGTAGTGACCGAGCGAGCAAGCGCTCGCAGTGACTCGCTAAGGTCTGTCTGAGTGCCACACTCACCACAGGGTCAGAGGACCTGACCTGACCACTGGGCAGCTGACCTGCCACTGGGCTGTGAGGTTGCTGATGTTCCAGCCCTCCGCTGCATCTGGAAGATTTCCCATTGCTAGATGATAACTGTGGAACTTTCCCTCCCAGGGTGAAGAGGGTAATTTTCCCTCTTACAATTGCAATCATGCTATGATTGAAGGCTAAATACACAGAGCTGATCTCTTAGAAACTGAAAATAGAAAGTCGTGTGGGACATTGGGAGAGAGCCAGGAGGGAGATTGTCTCTTCACTGGTTTGTTCTTTTCTGTCCAGCACCCAGAGGTTTTGAACACTTTGCACCTCATTCTGTCCAAAGCAAGTTGACTGCATGAGGAAGACAGAGAACACCCATTTGCCAGACGGTATATTTGTCCCTTGAAGAAACAGGAGAGGCTCGGAAGCACAGGCTTAGCCTTTATCCCAGGTTGACATGCTCCTGGCCAGACAGCATTGTAAATACGTAACAGAATCCACTTGGACAGATACTGTAATATTTAACTTCAGGAGGAGCTGTCTTAAAATAAATATATTAAAATATTTAAATAGTCACATTTAGAGGAGGGCGGGGAGAGAATGAATTTGAAACGAGAGAGAAGTTCTCCGAGCCCTGCTTACACAATAATTCCTGTTGATCATCAAGTCCTGATTGCAGGCACTATCGTGATCATTCTGAGCATACACGTTGTAGGCTTGATTCAAACACTTGTTGCTTGTCATTCAGCCTTCATCTGGGAAGCATTACTGTCCCTAGACGAGCCTGTCATTAAATTCTACACTGGCTCCTCTGTCGTCCTGTGCTCTTTATTGTAGGTTTTATGTAACTTAAAAATGGACACGAATGCCTTGATTTGACCACTGACCTTCCCTTCCTCCTATCCACCTTTCTCTCCACCGTCTTCTCAGTTTCCCGGATTGCTCCATGTGGTCCTCTTGTCCCCACTAGCAGACCCTCTTGGTCAGAGGAGTAAAACATTGATTCCTCCTGGCCTCTGTCACAGAGATATGGTGTGAGATTTCAGAAGGACATCTTCAAACGGTGTTTGCTGCTGATAATCTCCCTGTGACCCCAGGAAGATGTAGTGCTTCCAGGTGAAGGTCATCGAACCCAGCAGTGAAACCCTTCTAACTCATGAGTCAAAGGGAATTGGGCCTTTCCATGGTGTGGGCTAGAACCTGTGAGGCGACAAAGAAGCCGTCCATTTTTAATTTTTGAAGAAAACTTGTTTTTAAGCAGCTGCACACTGTTTTCATAAACAGCTCTCCAGGGCATAGACAGAAACCTGCCTTTCTGATCGGAGGAGCTGTTTTTTTTTTTCCTTTTCTGCTTTTTATTGAGTTACATGATCTAGTTGACAAAGTTTGAGAACTTACCCATGCTTCGTGAGTCTTCTACTTAGTGGATGGGGTTTTCAAACCTGGACATGAAATTTTGGATAATGCTCGGTGACCCCCATCATATCAGTCCTGTTTTCGGTTTCTTTGTGTGGTTACCTTTATGTTTCTTCCCTGTATCCCTTCACTGTGGAATAACCAACCAGATATCACAATAAGATCAGTAAGTCAGTGTCTGGACATGTGGATACATACCAGTGAAAATGTAACACTTTACAGTTTGTCTGACCTGCTTGCCTTCCCTCTCAAGAAGAGTTCTGTTTAATTGGATGGGGAAATTGGGGGGCTGATAAGACTCAACAACTCTGGCTCCCAGAAACTGAAGATGAGAAGTTGAGGTTTTCTCGGAAGCTTGCTTTCTGCATACCGAGCTGTCCACCCCGTCCTGGCTGTCAATAAACAGATGTCGTTCAGAAGGTCATCAGTCGCCATCAGGAAAGCTTTGGAATTATGGCTCAAGTCACACAGCCCTTTCCTGATGAATCCTCAGCATTGGGTGGAGGGCAATCTTATGTTGGGGATTTCATGATTGACAGGTGAAACTCAGATTCTAGGTTCTAGAGTGTAGAGCCGAGGAAGCAGGTGGTCGCGCTGGCTTCTGTGAGGGTTTTGTCACATGGATGGGTCTGGGTGTGCATTGGCTTGTGAGAACGGTGAGAGGTGGGCATCCTCTTCCCTGAGTAGTAGAGAGGGATTTCTCTTTCTCAGACGCCTTTAGATTTGATCTATAGATGTGCTTCTCATTCTCACGGGGCCCCTGCTGGCTATAAAACATCGCATAACCTTGTTTAGCTTCTGTGTGGACTTTCTCTTGGGGGACTGTCACCAGACTGACACTTTTCGTTCTTGCCACACTGCCGTTTTCACCCACCAGTGGAATCAAGTCTTCGTAGTGAGTCGGTGGCAGCCTGAGTTGAGACTAGATTGAATTCACTCAAGGGTTTTAAAGGAACCCAGGTTGAAATTGCAGAACTCTGGCTCGGGTGTTTCGCCCTCTAGAAATGAGCATTGTTTCTCTGTCTGGTGACTTGGAGAGCAAAGTGGCCTGGTGACCTGGAGACCTGGAGACCTGAGTTCTAGGACAAGTTTATCAATACCTGAGGGTCATGCCAGAAAGTTCTCTCTCAGAGCCCTGGTCTTTGCCGCCTGCCTCTGCCTCCTCAGTGCTGGCATTGAAGACGTGTACCACCATCACTGCCTGTCTCAAATGTTGGATTTCTCAGATCCATTCAGAACTTGCCCTTCATGTGCAAGGCTCGGGAAAAGCTAGAAGTCTGGGCCACTGAAGTTAATACTTAGAATCCTCTTTCCCCTCGATTTTTTTCACCCTCTTTCAACTATTGCAGTGCAGCCCAGAGTATAACCTAGTTCTTGCTGTAACAGCTCCGCAGGCTTACACTGGGCTCTGTCCTTACTAACAGGCAGAGTAAAGAAAGGCGAACTCCACACCATTCCCTTTTTCTAAGTACATATTGCAGTGCCTTGAGAGAGAACTGACTGGTAGCCCAGGGTGGCCTTGACCTAGGGGTCTTCCTGGATTAAGGGTGTGTGACGGCATGCCTGGTGAGAGCCCGCGTGTAAAGAGATGTGTCAGGGCTGGGTCAGTGTGACAACACTGGAACAGAAACCCATTCATTTAATACTTTCTGCGTCTTAGACTGCACCTTTCACCAGATGTGTAACCAAGATAACATTTTGGATCCTTTTCTTGTACTGTTTGGCAAAGCCAGAACAATGGGAATGGGAAACTTTTATTTTTCCCCGGCGTATCTGCTAGTGATGGCAGTTGGAGTATTAGTTGTAATGGGCATCCAGCCTTAGACAGAGTCCAAGACAGTATCCTAAGGCCTGACCGTGAGTAAGAGAAATATTTATCCCGCATTATTAGGTGAGCAGGCTGGGCGTGTTTGGATCGCAGTTCATTCTACTTAAATGTTCCGGGCTGCATTCTGATTTTTCATAAAAATGGTTAATGGTTTTCTAAGATTTTTCGGGAGTAGAGAGGAGTTAGTTTTTAGTGAATGACCTTTTGGCACATCAGAAGTTGGAGTTCCTTCGCAAGCCACAACCCACAAGCGCAGAAGGAGCAAGCTAGGAGGGAGCATTTGCCAGTGTGAGTTACTCCCTCTGTCTGCCAAGCGAGGATTGTTACTAACCTGGCTTGGAAGACCAAGAGAAGGAAGCTTCGCGCTCCCCCTAGAGGCTTTACTGTGCTACTACAAGAAGACTTTACAAGAAACTGCTAATGCGACAGTTTTCTTTGGCAGTTACCTAAATTTTACAAGGTTAGAATGAAGATTTGGCCAGTGATTGGGACTGACTGCATTTTGTGTCATCTGGGAACAAATTGTTACTGCTAGCGCAGCTGAGGGTCTTTTGGGATACCGTCTCTAGTCATGCATAAAGACATTAAAATAGGAGAAAATGCTGGGGTCACAGTCTCCTGTGTTCACACATGGTCATGTTCTTTAATTGGTTTACTGGTAAGGATGAACGTCAAGTTGCTGGCACTGGGTACAGTGTCGGTCAGGCTGCCTGCTGACTGTTTTCTCTGTGTCTTTCAGGGTTTCGGAAAAATGACGAAATGAAAGCTATGGATGTTTTGCCAATCCTGAAGGAAAAAGTCGCCTATCTCTCAGGTAAAACTGACTTTCTAGCCTGCTTTGACTGCTTAGAGTTGACTGAAGCAGCTCACTTGACACAGCATAAAAAAGCATTGGCATTTCATGGACTTCTAAAACTTGTATTTTAGGAAATTAACGCCCCAGGCATTTCTGACACAGTGTATACATCGTAAGCCAGCGAACACTGCTGATCAAACTGTCCTGCTTGTCACTCTGCAAACACTTGGCTGCTTTGCCTGAGTGGCTAAGTGGAACAGCTGCTTGTTGGAGTTAAATGCCTTAGTGTCAGCGTTTGGGAGTGTGACCGTGTAGACACACTCAGGAGCTTTTAACCTCTGTGTCTTGTCCCGTACGGGTTTTCATTCTTTCATCTGGGAGGAAAGACTCCTGTCCCCAGCTCTTCTCCTTCGGGGATACCCGTTCCTGGCGTTGTTAGAAGCCACATCTTCAGCTGTCTGTAAAGTCCTGGCAGTTTCTCCCGGCTGATGGCTCCCTGTAAGAAGGCAATCGCCTTCCTGTGCAGTGTGGAATTTGACAGCCCAGACCCCTTGCCCATGTCCTGTCTCCTCTGCACAAGGATGGCCATGCTTTTGGCCTTTGTGCTTTCTCACTGGAATCTGTGTGCAGGTTTATAGGATTGTAACAGTGACTGTGAGTGAGGTTCCCTGTCCTTCTGGATGCTGTGCCCTCCTCAGTACCTTTCCACTGTCTAAAACATGCTGTGCCAGTCTGATGTCACCTTTGCTGGGCTCTCGGGTTAATTCCCAGCACTGGAACCACTTTGTTCTGGGTGTCCTAATGGCGTGTGGTTCTGTATGTGTTTAAGATGAGGCTTCCATAGCGTTTTTTGCTAGTCTTGTGTTTGCTTGTTCTGTTGAGTTTTGGAGAAGTTAATCTAATATATAATGAATTTGCATTGTTAGTAAAGAGTGCAATAGTACACAGAAAAAGGAGGATTTGAGTTTGTTGGAAATACTTGGATGGATGCATGGATGGATGGATGGACTGACGGACTAACTTATGGATTGCAATGGATAGATGATAGGTAGGTAGGTAGGTAGATGATAGGCGACTGACTAACTCTCATGGATTAAAACCACTGAGTTTTGAAAGTAGTGTTTATTAATCTTTTCAAGATGAGTCATTCCCAATACTTTTGTATAATGGCGGGTACCAGTTTTTAAACTACTGATTTTGTACTTAAAGTTGGAGTAACTGAAAGATTATACTTCTGAATCCAAGAGGCATCATGAGAAAGTTCCGCAGGTCCATCTGTCTGGAACGCAAGCCTGGGTCTGAGGAGAAAGCCTACTGCCTCTCTGCGCCTGGGCACCAAGACTCCAGGCCTACTATTCTGCTGTACCTGGGAGTGCAGGAGGTGGGCGCGTACAGGAGGTGGATGGAGGTGACTGCTGGATTTTATTTGCTTTCATTTCTTCATTAGGCAGTTAATTCAGAGTTTATTACTATTGCAATTTTATTTATGGCCAAACCTAAACCTTTTTGCCTTTTAATTAATCAAAAAATAGATTCACCGGTTTCTCATAAGTCTTTAGTGAAAGTTTGACTCTGCAGGGTTAGAGCTTTGGAGAGAGATGGTTTGCAGTGACCAGATGAGGATAGAACATTTTAAATTATTAAGACCAGCAGAGCTTCAACCAGACATGCAAGCAAAGCATAGTTAAGAGGTGTTACCACACTCCCAGTGTTTCCCAGCTTCTGACCGAATTAGCTGGGTCACATGAGCTCACGTGACAGTTTTTAGGCTATTGTTATCTTGTGTATGAGAGGAAAAGGGAGAAATTGTAAAAATAAATTGATTACGTATATAGTATTTTTAGGACACGTTCCAAAGAACAAATGGATTCTCAAAAATAATTTTTACTTCTAACTTCATTTATCTTTTTTTTAAACTGTGGTATAATTTTGCATACTATTACAGTTTTTTTTTAAAGTAGATCTTAGTGTAGCCATGGGTTGTGCAGCCATTACTGTGGTCTGCAGGCCGTGCGGCCGTCTCCATGGTCTGCAGGCGGTGTGGTCATTGCTAGTGTCTCCTCCTAGAGCATTTTTATCATTCCTCAAAGAACTCCTTTTCTCTTTTTGCCCCGTACTCCCTTTCCTCTGCCCAAGAAATCACTCATCTACTTAGTTCTGTGACTTCACTTTATAACATATGAGGGATTTTTTTGGTACCTTTGCAAAAGCGCCCCATAAATCGGTGTTATGTGATGGACCTTGTAATCCAGTAGGCAGGACGGGCTGATCCCTAGAATTACAAAAACAGTAATAACAAAAAGAGAAGTGTTCTTGATTATAGTGACTTGTCTAGGCCCAAACCTGATACCGTAATGGTGTGTACTTAAGTTGGAGTAACTGAAAGATTGTACTTCTGATTTTAAGAGACACCATGAGGAAGTTGCACAGGGCCATTCCTCTTGAACTGAGTGTAGGTCTGAGAAGAAAGCCCCTGCCCATCTGCCCCTGGGCACCGAGACCTCTGTTGGAGCAATCTGCTCTTCCTGGAAGTGCCAAGAGGTGGATGCATGGCCGCGCACAGAAAGATTGCAAGTTTGAGGATAGCCTGAGCTGGGAATGGAGCAGCCTTTATTAACTCAAGTTAAAGCTAGACATTAATAAAGGTGGAACAAGTTTTCATGAGTGATTCTGAGATAGTGAGACACGCTTGTTGGTTGACATTTCTAAAAGCCGGTTAGAATGTCTCGAACTTGACCTTCTCAAAATACACATTGCTCTTAGACAGCAGCATGTGACTTCTCTACATGTGATAGGTAAGTAAATTAAATGGTACATCTCCAGATGCTTAAACTCAGGGGATTGGGGGATAGAGACACACCCTCCAAAGGCCACGTGTTGGCAGGGTGATAGTTTTCAGACTTAATTAGGGCCATGAGGGCTCCTCCCAGTGAATGAGATGAAGGCCCTGGTGAAGATGGCTTAGAGTTTCTTCCATATGGAGGGTGCACCCCTCACCAGAGAACTCAGTCCAACAGCACCTTGGCCTTGGACTGCTCAGCATACAGAAGCATAAGAAAATACATTTCTGATCTCTGTAAACTACTGAGTCTCTGGCCCTCTGAGTGCTCAGACACCAACACTGAAGTCAATAACGAGTTGTCAATTGGACCGTTGCTTTTTCTCTTTTCTGTGGACATCTATGTCTGTGGAAGTAATATGTTTGACTCTTTTGAGAGGGGGGGGCATACTCATAAAACTTGTAAAGATTCTGTTTTATTAGTTACTGGTATTTTCTTATTTTGCTAAATTTAGAAATTATACTTTATGACAGTATGCAGGAAGAGAATAATATATATATACCTCAGTAGGTACTGAGGTTTTGGGAATCCGGCTGAGGTTGCAGCACAGACATGTCTGATGAGAGAGAGAGAGAAAGAGAGAGAGAGGGAGGGAGGGAGGGAGGGAGGGAGGGAGGGAGGGAGGGAGGGAGGGAGGGAGAAAGAGAATAAGATACATGCAGGGTCAGTGCTGCATGTAGCTCCTAGGGTTTGGCCCTAGACAACTGCTGCCATCAGGAGCGCCTCTAGCTTTGTTATTACTGTCTTGCAGTTTTAGGGACTGCACCCAGGATACTTCACAGAATGCTCTACCGCTGAGCTACATCTCAGCTCTAAGAGCATCTTAAACTTTTTCATCATGTCAGAGGATGGTGGCGCATGCCTTTAATCCCAGCACTTGGGAGGCAGAGTCAGACAGATCTCTGTGAGCTCAAGGCCAGCCTGGTCTACAGAGCTAGCTTCAGGACACCAAGGCTGGAAAGAGAAACCCTGTGAAAAACAACAACAACAAAAAACCTTTCCTCATGACATCTAAGCATCCAGAAGAGGATGGTAACTGGCTTCCCAGGGCTATGTCTTCAGAATTTCTTTCCATCTTTATTCTTCTTCTCCTCCACCCTTACTCTGCATAATTTTTTAATCTATAAGTATTTAGTATATATCTATGAAAGATAATTTACAAACCTCACCATATCAATAACAGATGTTATATAAGTTAGTAAATTTTGAGTAATAATTCTCCTCTCCTCCCCTCCCCACTCTCTTGAAAAGACTTTTAAAGGCATTAGAAAATGAAAAACATTAAACTATTATGTCCTTGTAGTGGCATTTCATTTGTATTTTAGTAAATAAAGCTTGCCTGAAGATCAAAGAGTAAAACAGCCCCACTGGTCATCCAGGCAGTGGTGACACACACCTTTAATCCCAGTAGCTACACTAGTTGCCATAGAAACCGGATGGTACATGCCTTTAATCCCAGCTCTAGAGAGGATTATAAAATGGGAGGAGACAGCTCTCAGACACAGCCTCCAAGAATCTCAGGCTGAAGTAGAGGTAAGAGCTAATGACTGGCTGCTTTGTTTTTCGGGTCTTCTGGTTGAACCCCAATTTCTCTTGAGTTTTTATTAACGTGCATCATTTATCTTAGGGATAAGAGATGTTTCTGGAACTATAATACAAAAATGCTGAACAATTTTCAAAGATGAGCTGCTACTGCCAGGCGGTGGTGGCGCACGCCTTTAATCCCAGCATTTAGGAGGCAGAGGCAGGCGGATCTCTGTGAGTTCGAGACCAGCCTGGTCTACAAGAGCTAGTTCCAGGACAGGTTCTAAAACCACAGAGAAACCCAGTCTCGAAAAACCAACAACAACAAAAAAAAGTTGAGTTGCTACTAATCAATGGCCTGTCCCCCTTCATTCATAAATGCTGCTTCTGTATGACCCAGGAAGTCAGTGCTGTGTCACTTTCTGTCTCTTGCGTCTTATACTACAGCTTAAGCACGCGTGTGAAGGACTGTCCTTGTTTGTGGCAGTGCCCTGCAGTCCTTTTGTCTTGATTTTAGCTCTGGGAAGTTCTGCCACCTCAGGCAGAGACAGAAACCTTGCCAGGCTCATTGTGAAGATAACATGAGAAAGGGCATGTGAGGCCCATGGAGCCACATTGTGGTCCCATGACTTATGCTGTCTGTGGTTCAGTGTTGCTCCCATTGAGTTTGTTTAAATAACTTGGGTGACTGAACAGTGCATATGGATCAGTTTAAGTGTTCAGTCTCTGTCAAGTCTCACTACTGATTAGAATGAACGCACAGTCATTATAGGACATAGTGAAAGCCACATTAATGTCACCTCTGATTTTTATTTTGCCCAGACAATAAATAGTAAGAGTTTCTCTCAGTGGCTTGAAGTTTGAGATCTGAAGAGAAATCATCAGGGTTGTAGAACTCAATGAAGGATGCACTTGGGAATGCTGAGTTTTCTTTCTATGCTATTCCGCCCTTGCTGGAAATAAGAAAGTAAAGGTTATGATTTTGCCTCAGTGTCGAGACAGGCTAAGCTGACTCCAGGAGAAACCTCCTTCCTCTGTCACAGTCAAATGCTCTGGTTGTCCTCTTGTTCTTGATGTAACTTTTCTATGACCCTCGAGCTAATCGGGTTTTACTTTACAGTTCTCCTACTCACCTGTGTGAGTTCTCTCTTTTTTTTTTTGTATGTTCTCTCTTTTTTATTTTTTTTCCGTTTATTTATTTATTAAAGATTTCTGTCTCTTCCCCGCCACCTCCTCCCATTTCCCTCTCCCTCCCCCAATCAAGTTCCCCTCCCTTGTCAGCCCATAGAGCTATCAGGGTTCCCTGCCCAGTGGGAAGTCCAAGGACCACCCACCTCCATCCAGGTCTAGTAAGGTGAGCATCCAAACTGCCTAGGCTCCCACAAAGCCAGTACTTGCAGTAGGATCAAATTTTTTTCATACAATGTATTTTGGTTATGTTTTTCTCCTACCCTCAATTTCTCCCAGATCCTCTCTACCTCCCTCCCCGCCAACTTCGTTTTTCCTCTCCCTCTCTTTCAAAACAAAACAAGATTTCCAATAAAACACCCATAAAAACAAAAATAAAAATGAATAAGCAAAGACCAATGTTGCGAGAACCACGAAGGTGTATATATATTTATTTATATTTATATGTATCAATATATTAAGGGATGTGGGGAGAATAGACCCACGGAACCGGACCAGCCACATGCTGCTTCAGGCCACCTGCTGGGGGCTTTCCAACCCTAGAGAGCATGACCACCCTCCTTCCTTAGATGAGGTCGTGACCTCAGACAGGAAGCGAATTGGCTGAATGAATTCCCACACAGATCAATAAGACCACCCCCCCCCATACCCAGACAATGTAGAATGGAACAGAAAGTCCACAAAAATACAATGGTATTCAGTTTGTGTTGGCCAGATATCCCTGATCATGAGGTCTACCCTGGGATGTGGTTGGTATACCCAGAGAGAGACTCCATTGAAAAAAATATCTAATTTTCAGTTGCCAAAGGGTGTCAGTTACAAACAGCTTCTTGGTTGGGGGTAGTACCCCATGTCTCTTCCCCTTGTGCTGGAACCCTGTCTGGCTTGAACCTGTGCCTGTCTTCCGTGCGCCACTGCAGTCTCTGAGTTCATGTGTGCCTCAGACTGGTATGAAAGATGCCGTTTTCTTGGCGTCACCCACAACCTCTGGCTCTTACAACTCCTGCCTACTTTTCTGTGTAGGTTCCTGGTTCCCGAGGGGGGAAAGGTTTGATGAAAACATCCTGGCCACTGCCATGAGATGCCTCAGATCCCAGTTTGTATAAAACCAGTCATCGGTGTGACGTTAGAACAAAATTCTTGTTTTCTCTTTAGGGCCAAGAGAGTAAGATTTTCCTTGGTAGAAAAAAGAATTTAGAATGCAAGAGATGGAAGGAAAGGGAGGGGGGGAGGTGTAAGGGGGCTAGAGAAAGAGGAGCAAGAGAGAAAAGGTTGTTTAGAGAAATACAGCATTTGTATGAGAGTGCCCTAGTACCCATCTCTCCAAACTCACACGAAGTGTTTCTTCCTGTGTATTAGAATAAAAAGACAAGGTCATCTGTGACATCTTCCAGTTGCCCCTTAGAACCCGGGAGAGAGCACCAGGTGGACAAAGATGGCACCACCACTAGCATTTGTGAAGTCCTGTCTGACCGGACGGAGGGGTGAAGCTGCTGGACTTGCAAGGGCATGCAGGAAGTTCTGTCTGATCTTGCCTCTTTTGAGTGTGTTCCCAATGTTTATTTTGTAGGTGGGAGAGATAAGCGTGGAGGTCCTGTCTTAACATTTCCAGCCCGCAGCAATCATGACAGAATACGGCAGGAGGATCTCAGGAGACTCATTTCCTATCTAGCCTGCATTCCTAGGTAAGTTCTGGGCAACTGTCTATTGTCTACTGTACCTGCAGTTCCCAGTGTGGCCTGCTGTCTAGAAAAGAACTGAAGAGGTTCTAACTCCAAGGAGATCAAACATAAAATTAAAGTCATCATTTTTTTTTTCGAGACAACCTGATCCCTTATGTTCCCATCCTCCCATCCTCCCCTAGCCCCCCACCCCCCACTCCATTTTTCCAGTTTACCCAGAAGTACCCAACCATTTCCCCTTCCCAGGGAATTCTTTGCATCACTCCTAGAAACCTCTTTGTTACCTAGCCTCTCTAGAGCTACATCACCTTTATTTTTATTGCCATTTTCATAACTGCTATTGAATTATTCTAAACAGTCTAGAGCAGGAACCAGAGGCAGGCCTTTACTACTACAAGGCATTGAGTGTTGGTGGGTTTTGGATACTCATTTAGCTATGATTCTTAGATCTTATACAGCTGAGTTAGAAACCAGGTGGTCTTTTTTAGTGAGTCTAATACCAAGGAAGGTCCCATTGCCTGGATCATCAGAAACTTGTTCTTTGTGACAGCCTGCACATGTCTTCTTAGGCTAAGCCTCTGTGCACTACAGATTCTTTTGATGTGTAGTGTGAAGTTTGTGAGTCATTAACTCTTACCAGCTGATCTGCCGGCTCGGTTTAGAAACACTTTAAATCTGAGACCTTGGCGATGAGGGAGGGTTTCAGTGTGGCTGTTAGCCAACACCATGGGCAAGCATAGTTCTGTTTCCCGGAGAGTCTGAGTGAGGAGCAGTGAGTTAGGAGAAACTGGCCCGCTTCTTCCCCAAGGGAATGGCAAGCTCAGTTTCTGCCCTGCCCTGGGGCTGTCTCACTCGTACAGCTGACAATGACAGAAGAAATTCATTCCTATACTAAAATCTTTATTTCGTTGTTCTAGCTAGTTTTTGAAAAATAGGGTATATTTAGATACAATCTAAGGGGGTGGTCATGTCTGACACAGACAGCGGTATGTGTGGAAGACTGGATGTATGCCTCCTTATGAAGAAGGGTAAATCCTTAAGATATTTTCGTTCCTAAAGACACATGCTACAGGGGAGCAGGAATTGCATTTATGGTGGAGTGAGAAAGCATTTTCAAGGAGCCAAATTAGGGCGTGTAAAAGTAGTAGGACCTGGGATTGATGGTGACTTTAAGAGACCTATACTACAACAGAGGAGTCAAAATGATGGTTGGTTTTCTCAGCTTGGCTGGATTTTGAATTGCCTAGGAGACACACGTTTGGGTGTATTTGGGAGAAAGTTTCAGAAGTTTAACTGAAGAAGCAAGACTCTCCCTGTACGTGGGAGGCACGATCCTGGGTACCTGGAGCAAACAAAGGGAACAGGAACCAGGAGAAGCCAGTGAGTAGCCACGCCCATCTCTCTGGCTGTTTCTGAATACAGTGTGTTCACTGCCAACACAGGCAGAGCCACTCTTCTCTGCACACCTTTTCTGGAGTCGACTCCTTCCGACTAAGAGTCAGAACAAATCCTTCCTTTCATGCATTGCTTTTCCAGGATTTGGTCACAATGATAAAAGTAGCCAATACAGAAGCTTGGGACTGCAGGGGGGCCTCTGCTGTGGCTGCCTGACTGTGTGGGTGCCTGACTGTCCTAGACTGTTGAGGCCAGTTTGTAGGAGAAGTGCCAGAGGGTCGCACAGCAGGTGGAAGAGCCCTAGAATTCCGGAAGCAGCACTCAATTGGACAATGGGCGGGGCTGCATGAGACCAGAATGCCAGATATAGAGACAATCATGAGGTTTGAGAATGGAATAAAGATTCTAGTATGAACTGGGGTAGAGAGGTCATTTGTGATACATTGTGGCAAAGAATCTGGCTTATGTTCTGCCTGCATCCTGAAAACTTGAAGCTGAGCTCAAAGGAAACAGTGCTAAGATATTTGTCAGAGGAAATGTCTGAGCTGTTTCTGAGTCTGCTCAGGTTTTTGGTGGGGAAGAAGAGCAGCAGGCAGTGAAAATGCGCAGCTAGCAGACATGTGTCGACACGTGTCGGGGTCAGGCAGGAACATGCATGGCACCTGGCAAAGAGACCAAGGAGAAAGAGAGCCTCACAGCACTCACCATTCATCTCCACAGTGCAACCAGCCACTTTTCTCCTGCTGCCGTAAGAGAGGATAAACAGCTCACCTGCTTCAGTTGCTTTTGTTAGGTATGAAAAAAGCAACTGCTACCATTGATATCAGTGCAGTGATATCAGTGACGTAAACATTGTCATGAAGCCAAACAGCCTGACTTGAACTAATACTTCCATAGTGGAAGGAGGGAACTGATCAAACAGCTGTTTACTGGCTTCCATGTGTGCACACACTTACACATACAACTACATGTAATAAAGTTTAAGACAAAATTTTAAATTGAGGTGCTGAAATAAACACACCAAAATATGGGGCTGTCTTTCCCTCTTTAGATTGGTGCCACAGTAGGTAGGTGGTTAGATCAAGCCTTGTAATGGACAGCTAAAGCGGGCCTTGTCCTTGCTGGTATGGCCTGCTGAGGATATTCTTGACGTTTTCTATTAAAATGTTCATTGCAATACAATCACTATGTGTCTGCAGTGACCAAGTAACAGAGCCTGCAAGGGCGGAGCACATGCATAGCATGTGCAGGGTCATGGCTTCCATGACATTCATTGGTGACTCAAAACTAATTGAGCAATTGGAAAAGTAGAAGAAGCTAATAATTGGTTATCTGATTACAAAGTCTGCATTGATATAAGTGGAAAAGGTTAACTTTTCATTGATATTGTACAACCAGTTCATGTACATCATGGCTCATCAGGGTGATAAAGTCTTCAAACAATGTTTATATGTGTGTGTATGTGTTTGTGTGTGGGGGGGGAGAAATTATGAGCATATATGAAGAACATAGACAGACCAGTGCAGCAAACATTTAAAACATTAAAAACTGAGTTTCACTGTTTATCAGATTTTTCCAGTCTTGATTTTTCTCCATAATTTCCCCTGGAGTATTTTATCACATCCCAGTCATTGATCAGTTTCCCAGTTCATAAACACTTTAGTGTGCTTGGTGATGCGTCATCTACTGGAAGCTGTCACTTCATTTCTTCATCTTGACTTACTCTTGTAGTTAGAGTCCCAGTTGACAAGGAAAGGCATTTTGTTTGGCTTTGGTTAAAGAGTAAATTAACAGGTAACTGGTGTCTTTTGCCCGGTGATGATGGAGAAGGCTGTGTGGTGGCCCTATTGGAGAGAGGTACATGCAGCCCTAGTTCCCTCTCCTCAGAAGTCAAGCTCAGTGTCTCCCAGGAGCACTCCAGAACAGACGCCTCTTTCTTTATAGATCGGCAGTAGGATCAATAAATGTCATCAGCAAATTAATAGTGTGGCTATTTTCTTGGACATAGAGGTTTGCTTGTAATACACTTGGCGTGGTCATTTGTGAAAGGTGAGCAGCACACACCCAGCTTTCCCTTTCTGTGTAGGTTCTGGGAGCCTTTGAGACCTCTGTCTGTTCCATTAATACTCTTCTGAGATGTGCAGGTAGCCCTCGGCTTAGCTCTTGGCCAGATAGTGTAGAACTCACGGCCATATGGAGAGAAGTGCTCTGGTGGAGGCCTAGACTGATGCCCTGGGACCACCTCTCGGTGACTGCTGTTGGCTTTCGGATATGTGAAGGTGATTACAGCCAGTATATCCTGGGGTCATTGTGAGTGCTAAGGAAGGTTGTCCGTGTGCACCTCCCACAGTGATTGATGTGTAGGAGCTGTCTGAGAAACAGTGTAAGAATTTTGCCCTTCCATACTCTCTTCTGTGTTTTCCCTTTGTCATGGAGCCACTAGGTAAGCAAGATTGGCCACAAGTCCCAGCAGTGAACATAAGTGTGACTTGTGCTCCTGTGGTGTTTGGGTTACCACTTCTAGCCCCTTAAAAAACATCAACAGTTAGGGACTTGTCACGCAAGTGTGATGACCGACCAGAGTTTGTATTGCCAGCATGCACAAGTGTCAGTTAGGTGTGCTGCGCTGCTTGTGATCTAGCCTTGGGAGGTGGAGCCGGGGATTCTCAGAGCAAGATGACTAGTCAGCCTAGCCATATCAGTGAGCTCTGGGTTCAATTAAGAAACTCTGCCTCAGTGAATAAGGATAAAAATGAGAGCCAGCATGATTCCTGTATTCACCGTGGCCCTCAAAGTGCATGCGAACGTGTAGCACCCACATACATGCAAACATACATGTATAGACACAAATGTGGAAAAAGGGAAAAAGCCACAAATGTGGAAAAAGGGAAAAAGTGGGTCCACAAAGTCTACTTTGCAGTATCCCTTCCAACCCCTGTCAGGTTATGTGCCCGTGGTGGGAATCTGCCTGGCATCCTGGGGTTCCTGCAGGTGAAAATGCCTTTTGCTATTGCGACTTTTAACTTTTTTTTGTGCTCCCTAGTTCTATGGTGTTTTACCTCCTTTAGGCCATTTTCTAGTAGCTAAACTGATAAACTCGCCTGATGCCCTGGCCCTAGTGGTGTGAAGACCGTGAATGTGCTGATTAGAGAACACTCAGGAGGCTTTCTTCATCTCAGAAGTCAGGGAAGTGGGTTTTCTTTTTAACAGATACACTTCAGAAGGGGCCTATGTTTTCTCCAAGATTTTTGTCTTATTGATGACGTGAGTCTCTTAGGAAAACCTGCTAGATTAACTAGTTAAAGTCGCATCTTCCCAAGATCAGTTTTCATCTTCAGGAGGCAGGGCTAGGAGACCAAATTTCGTGTGTCCCTTTGGTATGGAACAGGTAGACTTGGGTGTGTGTGCAGGTCACTGCTCTCCCTGGGATACCTGGCTTTGAATGTGGAAAAACAAAACACCACAAAAGACCCTTTGTGTCCAGCTTAGTTCATGTTCTATGATTGCCATGGTGGGGAAGCTGGTGACTAGGAACAGTTTGATGGTGCAGGAAGCAGAAGAGTCACTCCTCCTGTAAGCCTTGCTAGCCAAGCATAGTACCTGCTGGTTTCTCTCCACTTTTTCCTGTTGGTAAGCCTGGAGTTTAAAGGGTCCCCTTTAAGCCCCTTTCAAGTAGAGGGGCTTTACAGTTTATATGCATATTGCCTAGGATCGTGCTAGGAGAAAGACAGGGTGCAAGGTAATATTAAAAATATCATGGTTTAGTGAGGACTGTTAAAAGAAACATAGTCTGCCAAACAGCTCTTAGTAAAACAAGATAGATTGCGGCAGTTTTCTGTGGACCTGGCGTGGGCTGCTTCAGCAGTGCATAAGTGTTGTCTGAGATTTAGCAGCCAAGCATGCTTCCTCCTGGGCCATGGCTGCCCTAACTCCATCTGGACCCCTGCACTTCCTGTACACAGAACCTTGGAGGATCACAAGCCCAGTTAGAACTTATAGAGACCCAGGATGCTTAGTGTCCGTGATCTGGGGACATAAGGCTTGATGATTGGGGACAGGAAACATTGGCAGCACTGTGGCCCTGGCCTTGTCCGGGATGGGGAACAGTGAGAGAGCAGCGGTGTGAGAGTTGGAGCCACTTTTCAGCCCCAATCAGTTGATACGTATACAGGGTGTGTATTCGCCACTTTCTTATTGCTGCAACCAGATGCCCGGCAGGAAAGGAGTTTTTAATTGATTGATTATCTATATTATGTGGTCTGTGTGGGGCGTGCAAGCCAGAGCAGGTGCCTACAGAGGCTGAAGGTGGTGGCTTACTGGAGCTGAAGTTTAGGGGTAGTAAGTTGCTGAATGTGGGTGCTGGGAACTGAACTTGGGCCCACTGCATGAGCAGTAGGTGCTTGTAACCACTGAGCTGTCTCTTCAGCCCCAGGGTTGATTTTTAACTCACGGCTTCAACTGGTGTCTGCCAGAGCAGAGCGTTTCACATCATGGGTGCAGGAAGGGAGAGCAAGAGAGGACACGGGAAGGGGGCAGGGAAAGATACAGCAAGGATGTGTTTAGTAACCTACTTCTTGGGGTAATATCATCATGATGAACTCATCAAGGGGGAATCCATTCTTTAGGTCAGAATCCCATGATCTTTTCTGCAAAGACCATCAGATACTGCAGAAGGTATGCTCTACTGTCCGATCAGTTAAGTTGACAAGACTAGCCCGCACGGGGTATTAATGGGTTACTTGTAGCATTTCCAAGCATCATTAACATTTGGGTCATGCTGTAGTTTCTTTTCCCATCACTGATTAAACACCTGAGCTAAAGCAACATGGGAAAGAAAGGGGTTACTTGGCTTATATTTCTGGGTTCTAATCTATCATTGGAAGTTAGGACAGGAACTGGAGGCAGGAACCAAGGAGGAGTGCTGTTGCTGGCTTGCTCTCCCGAGGAATGCTCATTTAGCTTCCTTCTACAGCTCAGCTCACCCTCCCACAGAGTGCGGGGCCTTCCACATCAATCAAGACAGTTCCTCACAGATGTGCCTCTGGACTGGTGTGAGCCGGGAAATCCTCAATTGAGACTCTTCAGATGACTCTAGGCTGTGCCACACAGACAGCTAAAGCTAATTAGGACAGGTGATAAGCAAGATCTCTGGGCCATCTGTTTCCTCTCACGGGCTTTAACCACTGTGCTCTGTACCTGCAAACCAGGGCTCCTGAGTTTCACAGTAGACATTCCTGGGATATTTGTGTGGCACACCTTGTAGAATCACGTGGGCGTCCTGTTGGACTTTGCATTTGTGAAACTTTAAAAACTAGTTACTGTGATGGTGTGAGCCAGTACAGGGAAGAAAATGAAGGGCCTGGAGGCATTGGAGGGTGAAGGGCAGAGGGAGGAGAGGAGCCAAGCCTAGGTCTGAGAGAGTGAAGGCAGCTTTAGTTGACATCTTTTTTTTGCGTGGTAAGAATACCTAGCAATGATAACCTTCTGGTCTTTCAGTTGAGAGTAGTCTTGGAAGATGCAACCAATTGAACCCAAATGTTTGATCCTGTTAGAGCGGACATCTTGCCCTCGAGATACATCCCTAGCCCTCCACATGTATTTAATATTCATTACAGATGTACCTCATGCAGACTTTCCATTTTCTCCAGTGTTGCTATTTCATGAAATAGCAACTTCCCCCACTTTCTTTCTGAGATGGATCTTGCTGTTGCCTCTTCCAGTCTCTTGCTTGGCTCCCATGCCCTCCTTCCTCAGCATCCTTTTGCTGGAGCTGCAGGCACTGGACACTGTCTGCTGCAGCTGACCTTTTTGTTTAACTGCCAAGAGCCCAGAGAGGAAGAACATAGTGCTTGGTTTTGCCAGGAGCCAGCACTGTTACCCACTACCACGCTCATGCCATCTATGTGACCAGATGTGAAGAGGAATGCAATCATAGTCCAGGCACAAACCTCAGTGTTTCTCACAGGGCTTGCCAAAATGGTGTCAGGAACCCCCTAGTGGGACAGGGCTGGAGGAAAGAGACCACAGCCAGACTTTGGAAAGTTCCCAGCATTGTCACCCATGCCAGTGGTTGTTGGCTTTGCTTTTGGTCTTGGGAATCCTGAAGTAGCTGCTGTCCCAACCTGAGCCCTGCATGCCACATTGAGTTTGTACCCCCTTAGTGCTTCCCAGGGGCCTTTGTCTGTGGTAGTTATTAAACTAGTGTCTCACCAGTTAACAATACACCAAAGGCAAGTGAAATTAGTGGTTGCCATTTGACAGAATGCAACACCATATCTATGAAGAATTAAAATCTTAAAGGCTTTGAAGGTGAACCCTGTTTGAATCTATCATTTTGTCTTGATTCTTTTATGGCCTCGTTCTGTTTTTTGACCCAGGGCGGGGGGTTAGGCATTGCTGAGCTGCCCAGGTAAAAGAGCATTGCACTCTGGTTCTTGAGGTCAAGCATGTGGGTACGTCACCAAGAAGCTTTCTCTCACATCCAAGCTGTAGAAGCTGCAGCTGATAGCGTTCTCTCTCTCTCTTCCTCTCTTTCTTTCTTTCTCTCTGTTGGGGGTATATGCATGTTGTGTGTAGTAGATGCACTTGTGTGTGTGGGCATGGTCTTGGAAGGTCAGAGGAGGGTATCAGATATCCTACTCTGATGTTTGTGGCCTTACCCTGAAGTGTCTCTGAGCCTGGAGCTAGACTGGCAGCCAGCAAGCCCCAGGATCCTTCTGTCTCCATCCTGAACAGTACTGGGATTATAGGAATGCATGGCCACATGCCCCCTCCCCATCTATTTTGTTTGTGTGTTATAACTGTGCACTGCCTCCCCTGTCCCCTGCAGTAGCCATGAATGCCAGAAGAGGGTCTTAGATTCCCCGGGGCTGGAGTTAGAAACGACTGTGAACTACCAAGTGAGTGCTGGGAAAGGAGCGTGGGTCCCTTAGAACAGTCAGTGCTCTCCATCTTAAAACACCCCCGTTTTTTCTAATGTGGGTACTGGGTATTTGAACTCTGGTTCTCATATCTGTGTAGCAAGTGCTCTTACCAGCCGAGCCATCGAACTCCCCACCCTCTTTCTCTCTCTGTAGTGAGGAGGTCTGCAAGCGAGGTTTCACAGTGATCGTGGACATGCGCGGCTCCAAGTGGGACTCCATCAAGCCACTACTGAAGATCTTGCAGGAGTCTTTCCCTTGCTGCATCCACATCGCTCTGATAATCAAGCCTGACAACTTCTGGCAGAAACAGAGGACGAATTTTGGCAGTTCTAAATTCGAATTTGAGGTAACATTCTCTGGGTAGCCAGAGCCTAAACTTAAAGACGTGGTTAATAAGCTGGTGTATCCTCGCAATGGTGGACTGATGAAGGTCTAAAAGCCATTTAATTGAGCAAGGCCTACATGTCTTATATACATATAATAAGTAGAATTAATTACTGCATAAAGTAAAAGGCTTCGGGTTCAGATTTCCACTCTCTGGGGTTGGGGTATGGAGCTGCTGTTCCTTGGAAGAGGTCTGTTCCTGGCACCTCACCTGAACAGCTCCCCCTGTCAGCCCAGGGCTGTGTGGCTGAAGCTGTGTGGTGGCTGCTTTATCCTGGAGCTGAGGAAATGGCAGAGGGATTGAGTTTGTCTCGTCATTGATAGTGGGGAGAATTGCTGGCCACTTCACATATTGAGTCTTACCTTTGTAAAAGCGGAGGTAATCGTTCTAGGACTGTACAGTTCTGCCATCAGCTAGTGCTGGACGATGGCTGTCAGGTGGTTATAAAAAGTAAACCAAAGCCTGCTAATTTATTTTCCTTCCCACTGTGAACCTCCACTCCTTAAGCCGCTGCAGTTCTGACAAGGCTTTTGATGTGGTCAGTTTAATATGATGATTATAGGAGGAAAGCATTCCAGGCAGCTTGAAGCTTGGCTCAGGTTCTGTTCTGTAATAGGACTGGAATAGCTTCTTGTAATAAATTATAACCGTTCCCAGTGGAATGAAGAGCGTGCTCTTTCTGCCATCTCTGTCTGGATATTGGGTTTCAATGTACAAGAATCATGTTTTAAGGTAAATAATATTACATAGTAACGATGTATCAGTTGCTGCACTTTTCAGTGTCTGCTTTGTGTGCACGACTTGAATTTAAAATGTCTTTCTATAGTGCTGATTTTTCTATCTGGAATTGGAATTTGGTTTTAATTTAAATTTGAAACTACTTTCAAGTGGTTTGAGTGAAATATATAGTACACTTTTATCCTTATTTATAATAAGTAGTCATTTTGGAAGTTAATTTCTTGGGTCTTAGATATTTGCTTAATGGAAAATTTAAAGTGTGATGTATTTTAATTACATATGTTTAAGTAATAAGTGGTAGTTTGCACTTGTAGAAGAGTTTACTAATCTCATTTACTAGCCTCTTACTCTGGGCTCCGGAAGGTGCCTGCCCATCGTCTTCCTGACCTGGTTGTCTCTGGCTGCCTTTGTGGAGGTTACTGATGGTCCAGCAGATGATAGGTGTAAGTCTCCTGGACCACTGCAGGCTAAAGGCAGCTTGGGCTTGAGCCGCTCTTTCAGCACAGCTGCCTGTGCTGTTTCCTATGCCCCTCCCCCACAGCATGGAGCCGTCAGTTCTAGGTTTCTGTAGGTGGTCTGGCTAGAGGTGATGGGTGGCTTGGTCCGACCATCCATCTCCTCCTTTGCTTTTGCATCTTATTCAACCCAAACTCATGTTTTTCTTGAGGCATCAGATCAGTATCGTCTGATGCATCAGGTGGGGTCGAGAGTCCTTGCTTAGACTGTAATAAACTCGGGTACTATTGGTGTTCTATTGGGATGTAGAGCAGGCTATATGCAGCATTCAGACTGCTCATGATCGTAGCAGGTTATCACAGCAAAGGAGGTATTCCCCTGCTCGGAGTGTAGTAGGCGATCACAGGGAAGGTGGTATTCCCCAACTGGGTCTTTCCTCTGTGAAATCACTTTCACCAGCTCTGTTGTGAAGTCTGAGATATTAGTGAGCTTGAGGTTTTGTTCCTCTCCAGTGGAATCTAGTTGATTTGGGGCTTGTGAAATTCACAATTCTGTGCTGCTAGGCATTCCGACTGGTGGTGCTACTTTAATGGAGTTTTTCATCATGCTGACTATGTGCCTCCCCTCCATGTTTGTCTGGGAAGGCAGAGCCAGACATAGCCTGGGTTTTCCGTGAGCAGGTGACCTTTAACTGAAAACCCATGTGTGACCACTGTAAGTTACAGGATGATGTGACCACGTAAAATTGGTTCAGCTTCTCATACGTAATTTTTTTTCCCTTAAGACAAATATGGTCTCTTTAGAAGGCCTTACCAAAGTAGTTGATCCTTCCCAGCTAACTCCTGAGTTCGATGGCTGCCTGGAATACAACCATGAAGAATGGATTGAAATCAGAGTAGCTTTCGAGGACTACATTAGCAATGCAGCCCATATGCTGTCTCGGCTAGAGGAACTTCAGGATATTCTAGCAAAGAAGGAATTGCCTCAGGACCTAGAGGGGGCTCGGAACATGATTGAGGAACACTCCCAGCTGAAGAAGAAGGTTATTAAGGCCCCCATAGAGGACCTGGATTTAGAAGGGCAGAAGCTGCTCCAGCGGATTCAGAGCAGTGAGAGTTTTCCAAAAAAGAACTCGGGCTCGGGCAATGCGGACCTGCAGAACCTTTTGCCCAAGGTGTCCACCATGCTGGACCGTCTACACTCCACCCGGCAGCATCTGCATCAGATGTGGCACTTGCGGAAACTGAAGCTGGACCAGTGCTTCCAGCTGCGGCTGTTTGAACAGGATGCTGAGAAGGTAAAAGCCGGGAGGGGGTGCCAGCCTGACAGAGGGAAGCCGCTGGGTCACTGGGCCTCAGGGCAAAGACCGATAAGATAATGTGAGGAAACAGAGAAGGGAGGAAGTTAATAGGTCTGTAGTTCCAGTGTTCATTCTGCAGCAAGGCCCATTCGGAGGCCATCCTTAAACCTGGCCACCAGCCTTATTCACAGAGCCATTATAGAAAGTCCGAGCTAAAACTACCAGTGGTTTGATGAAGAGTATCTGAAAGGGAAGCAAGTACACACTGCATGATTGTATTCTTGAAAGCAGTGATTACGTATAGATTTTCAGATAGCTGTCCTTCTTCCAACAAAGCCAGCAAACCTATTCAGACCTATACTGTGTCCTTTGTACCAGAAGGTGAGTGATGCCGCTGAGAACAGGGTTCTAGGTGATGCGGGCAGTAACGGTCGATGTTCTCATGTCTCGTTCTTGTGTACTAGAGACACCCACTGGTCACAGTGAATGCTCGTTCATTACCAGATCATGTGTTCTTTGCAATGTGAAAGAAAAGGACACTTGCAAACAGGAATGGTTTTGCAAGCCGTGGACGTAGGTGAAGTAACCCTTAACCTTGTGGTTTTGTTTTCCCTGGGCTGGTAAACATATACTTTAAAGTAAAAGAAAAACCCCACTAGGAAATTCTGGTACAGGATGCTGAAAGGGCTTTTAGACGGCTAACAGCCAGTATCACTGGCTTATGTGAGACCGAGTCTGAAAACTCTCAAATCCGTTGAAACGTTTGGTAATTTCGTTGTTTGCATTTTCTCAGGTTTCTGTGTCTTGCATGAGAGAGTACTGTTTCTGCTGTTAGTAATCTCTGCTTAGATCCTAGCACAAAGACCCATGAGTCCTGGGGCCAGCCTTGTGTCTTCAAAGGCAAAGCAGTAGGAAGCATGGGTCACTTTCTAGACCAAGGGGCCTGGGCACAGAAGACAGGAGCTTCTGTTAGGTTGAGGGAGCCGGCTGAGTTCCGTCCCAGAGACAACACTTTAGGATCTGCTGCCTTAGGCGCTCTCGCTTTGAAGCTCTGAGGCAAGCCTCCCCCACCCCCACTCTCCTTCCCAGCCCTTTCTTTTCTGCAGTGATTCTGAGTTGTCTTTTTCTTCCGGTAGATGTTTGACTGGATCACACACAACAAAGGCCTGTTTCTAAACAGCTACACGGAGATTGGGACCAGCCACCCGCACGCAATGGAGCTTCAGACGCAGCACAATCATTTTGCTATGAACTGTATGGTAAGCTGTTGTCAGAACCTGTGACCTTGGACAATCTGCTTGACCTCTTTGACCCTCAGTTGCTAATCTATGAAGTGGGTACATAGTCTTTCTTTGATATATTGTGTTATTTACTCTGTTATGTATAAAACACTTTAGTGTGGCTTTCAATATGTAGTTAGTGCTCAAGAAACCATAATTAACACCTTCGATGTTATCTAATTAAAGTAGGTAAGGAACTCCTGAAGGTAGGAGGGATGTCTCTTTTCTCCCTCCCTCTTTCCCTCCTTCCCACCTCACTTCCTTTCTTTATAAGCATTTTTTTTCTTTTCGGCAGTATGTTTGTGTTGCCTTTCTCAATTAAGCTTCAGTTAGGATGTGATCACTTTGTACTGTGCTGGTGACAGCAGTTCGGGAGCTTCCTTGAGCTTTCCTTGCCCCTCATTCTGACCCCTCCACCAGTGACCAGCCATCATGCATGCCAGACGAGGCCCACTAGTTACCAGTCCTTACTATTACTGTCAGAGTTTTGAGGAACCTTAAAGAATAAAGGACTACTTACAAGTACATAGGTAGGCTGTCTCTAAAGAAACCCTGTGAGGGAATACCAGGAATAACGCTCATTCTACCATACCATACAAGCTTCAGGATCAAGTCAAGGCATAGGTACTTGTAGTTGGGATGGCCCAGGACCACATGGCAGGGGCTCTGTAGGGCTGTGTGGCCACCAGGCTCCTGGTTGTACTGAAAATGATGGAGTCGTGGGGAATGGGAAGCACAAAGGCTGGTGTAGTCAGCTCAGGAAATGAAATTGACGAAGGACTGTGTAACTGGGTCTGCGGATAATCTCCATCCATGCTTTCCCAGGATAATCTCCATCCATGCTTTCCCAGGAGGACCGTTTTAGGGGACTGCTCTTCTCTTATTCTGAAGTTCTAACTGAGCGCCTCGCATGCACTCTCCTGACACTGTGTGCAGTAGCCTTTTCTCCTAAGGATCAGAGAAAGCAGCACTAGCAAATCCAGCCACTTTAAGGGGTGTTAAGGGACAGAAGGAGGAACATATATGGGAATGGAAGGTGTTGCATCTGCATCTCTCCCATGGTGACAGAGTACCCGAGACCCATGGCCTAGAGCAGAGGAGATACGGGCTCGGTTTCCCCATGGTGACAGAGTACCCGAGACCCATGGCCTAGAGCAGAGGAGATACGGGCTCGGTTTCCCCATGGTGACAGAGTACCCGAGACCCATGGCCTAGAGCAGAGGAGATACGGCTTGGTTTCCCCCATGGTGACAGAGTACCCGAGTCCCACGGCCTAGAGCAGAGGAGATACAGGCTCGGTTTCCCCATGGTGACAGAGTACCCGAGACCCATGGCCTAGAGCAGAGGAGGAGATACGGGCCTCAATTTCAGAGCTTTCAGCCCATACTTGCTTGGCTGTTATTTCTGACACTGACAATTCTAAGACAGGAAGTGTGTGAGGATCAGCATTGTCTCATGGGAACCAGGGTCCCAGCAGAGCCTTCAGAGGCATACCTGCTCCCTGTCGCTAGACCCATCTTCTAGGAGTGCCATCAGCTGAGACAAAGCTTAGCACATGCTCAACATATGAGTCTTCGGGAGACATCTCAAGTCCCTAGCACATTGATTTTAATTTAAAGGAAGCTGGTTAAAGCATTAATGAACCCACACAAGCCAGGAAGTATATGCTCACCTGCCATACTGAAGTGAAGTGCCTTCTGCCTCTGCTCTTCTGCCTCTGCTGCTACTTTTGACTGCAAGGTCTGAGTCTCTAGGAAAGGAATATGGGATGGATTTGCTTGGCCTGTCCATCACATATAAAAGCAGCTCCACCAGGTTCCAGTCAGTGATGGTAGAAAGGATCAACAAAAGTGTGCAAGGAAAGACCAAAGGAGAGAATTGTGTAGGTTAGGGCTAGGACTCGGGACCTATAGCAGGGAAGAAGAGCTGGCTGCATGGGCTCACGGGGGTGGAAAGGCAGAGAAGGACACAACAGAAGGGATTGGGCAGACTGCTGAAGAGTAAGCAGCAGGATCCAGGAACAGGGCAATGTCATAAAAGTAAAAACACGTGGATGACCTGGGATTTGTTGACTGTGGGCCTCCACTCCACGTTTTCCCCATCCTTGATTGAAACAGGAAATTGAAAGAGGAGTGGAAGCGGGAAGATACGCGCTGTGAAGTCTTGCTTTGCAAAAAGGAAAAAGCAAGTTTGTTTTGTTTTTAAAATCCTGTATACTCATGTTGTCTGTCAGCTGATAGACTCGGGTGGGATTTCAGCAGAGCAGAAGAACCTTCCTTCCTCAGTGCAGCATGGTTCCTGCTGTGCCTGACTTCACACTCCAGGGAGGAAGTGGAGCCCTTTGAGGAGGGTGTCTGTTGGCACAAACCATGGCTCAGGTTTATCCAGAAAGGAGAGCTTGTCTTCACACAGACAGCCTTTGGTTGCTGAGTACATCTTTTTCAATTCTGGGCTCTAGTCCGGTTCCTTCAGGTCTTTGTGATCGTTTGTCAGCGACCCTGCCCTCTGGATCCTGGGCAGGGTTAGAAGCCAAGAAATGAGCAATAATGGTATATTTGTGTGTACCCCTTGTGCGTTTGATTGTTCTGTGGCTAACAGTTATGCCTTTCGGTGAGTTGATTGATAATTTTACAGCTTTAAAAACAGAATTTGGAATCCAACTCAGGGTTTATGGAAATCCAGAGAGTAAGGCAATTGACGTAGGATGTCAGGTGATTGTGCTTCAGAACTAGGGAACTGTTAACTGACTGTCCACAAAAGCTCTCTGGCTTTCTTAGGAAGGAGTCTCCTATCTGCATCCTTCAGTGAACCTCTCCCTCTGCCTCCTCTGCAGAACGTGTATGTAAATATAAACCGCATAATGTCTGTGGCCAACCGCTTGGTGGAGTCGGGCCACTACGCCTCTCAGCAGATTAAGCAGATTGCGAATCAGCTGGAGCAGGAGTGGAAGGCATTTGCGGCAGCCTTGGACGAGCGCAGCACCTTGTTGGACATGTCCTCCATCTTTCACCAGAAGGCTGAAAAGGTCAGTGTCTATAACCCCCAGCCCACAAAGCAAGAGCCAGAGCATGCCTCCCTCTAGTCTTCTTGTGTAACTGAGTCTTGGTGGTCTTCAGACAAAATTTGCTGTGAGCGCTGCTGTTCTCCGCCTTGAGCTGCAATCCTTGCTGGCTTGTTTGGTGCCCTGCAAATTTAGGCACTTGCGCTTTGAACTCTACATTTGTTTTGTTTGCTCACGATTCATTTTGCATATGAGGTAAAGGGTCTTTGTATAGTTCAGGCTGGCCTGGGGCTTGCTGTGTCACATAGCTTCACACTGGCCAGACCCCCCACTCCCATACCTCCTGTGCTGGAATTGCAGGTGTGTCTGCAGTGCCCGACTTCGCCTTTGTTTTTCAGGGTTTTGTTGTTGCTGTTGTTGTTTCCCCTTTCCTTTGTAAAATAACAAAACAAAACCCCACAAACTTGCTTGGGAGGATTGTTTCAGAGCATGAAAATAGCCACCTGTCTCTGCCCTGTGTGTGTCTCTTACCTGAAATACGTGGGAAATTGGTCAGGGGTCGGCGTTCGGCTAAAGAGTGTATGGTTGAACATTCTTACTTGTAAAATGCTCTGAAATACTTGTTTGAGAAGGCGGTTTTGTAAAGCTCTGACGTTTCAGATTCCAGGTTTTCTCACTAGTGGTGTTTGATCTATAATAGCAAGCGGCAGCTGCTGTTCTTTCTCCCCATCTTCTCTCTACTCCTTTGCCGCCTTCTCCCCATCCTCATCACTCCTTCTATTCTCTGTATTATGTGCATGGGAATACTGCAAGCTGTAGACTGCCTCTAACTAGCTTGTGTGAGGGTGCTCTGGAGGTGCTGTGCATCTCTGCAGCGGGCTGGGCCTTCTACAATGGCTCTAAGAGGTACACCTGGCTTCACACTTACTCTCTCAATTGGCAGTGTCTCTTCTTGGCAGAGGTGGCAGTGGGTGTTCTTGCCTTCCCATTCACTTCTTTGTCTAGGATTGGGAGGCTTACTGGTGCCCTGCTGCAAATATGGGAAAGGATAGGTCCACCCTTTTGGCCTTCTGCAGCCATAGGAAAGCCGTGCCAGCAAGGGCTGTGTGGGAATGGCTTTTGGGCAGGCAGTTTGCACGTCTTGACTATGTGTTGTTAGATCCTGACCTCATCTTGGTTTCATGGGCTGAGAAGCTGTTTGACACTCTTGTTAAAGAGAAGGTTTACGGATCCCACCACCTCAGCTCAGGTACGCCTGTCTGAAAAGACCCCGGGGAAGGAAGGCAGCAGAAAGTGAGAGATGGCTTGTGGCTGACATAATTGCAGGGAGGATGCTATCGACGAAACACCTTTGCACGGGTCCCTGACATACAGTGCAGGGAGCCTTCACTGTGAAGACTGCCAGATGGTGGGTGGTGACTTATTTCAAAGGAAGAAGGCCAGTACAGCTTTCTCTCTTCTGAAGGGAAACGACTGCGTTTGTAAGGATTGGCATGCTGGTTCTGAAAAGGGCAAAGTTTCTTTTTGTCTCAAAGCAGTTGTCAATAAAACTAAGCAGAGGTCCCAGCTTGCCCAGGATTTCAGCAAGGCAGTCTTGTGTTGCACAAGATAGTAATTAGCAATGATCTCAACACTAGAAACCTTTAAAGTGTGAAGCAAGGAAAGAAACTAGTGGAATATAAACAGGAAAAAAAATCTTAATGGCATCACATGAAAGCAATGAGTGAGGCCTTCAGATTGCACTGTTGGATGCCTTACTAACTGCGCACTTAACCATTTCTATGACCAAGGACAAACAAACTCACACAAGGAGCGTGGGTTAGAGTAGCAATCTTCCATGACCCCATAACTACCTCCACTCCACAGGTACAGAGCAGATGCACTTGAACATCTGACATTGTTGCTAGAGAAAGACAGCTGTGTATTTTACCTCTGTCATCTCTAACAGCTGTGCTATGATGGTAGCAGCCCACTAAGCCAAGATCTGCTGAGTTTGTTGGTGGGGATGGGAGGCTCCAGAAATGTACGTGGAGACACTAGGAGCTGTACCAGGCTTTCTCGCTTAGGCTACCCACCAGCTCCCACATCATGACATGGAGAGGTATTATTAGTTTTGAATGCAAAGCCTTGGCTTATGCTCATTTCTAGCTAGCTCTTTTAATGTAAATTAGCTTGTTTCTCTTTATCCACCTCTTGCCTTGGGACTTTTTACCTTTTCTTACTTTCTTGCTGTCTATAGAGACAGTCTAGCTGGCTGTCAGCTGCCCAGCTTCTTGCCCCAGGCGTGTCTCTTGTTCTCGCCTCTTCCTCTCAACTTCTTTCTCCTTTTAACCTTAGATTTCTCCTCCTGTTTATTCTCTCTCCCCAGCAGCCTCATCTATCCCTCTTCTGCCGAGCTATTGGCTGTTAGGCTTTTTATTCAATCAATCAGGTGCTGTAGGCAGGCAAGGTGAAACAAATGCAACACGTTTTTACATCATTAAACAAATGCAACAAGTGTAATACATCCTGACACCATTAAATAAACCCAGCATAAACAATGTGACACATGTTTGCAGTTGAAATACTATCCCATGACAAGGAGCAGGACATCTGGCTTGCAGTCATGGGAGACCGTCTGTAGTCCGTATGGAGAGATTCAGACCTGTGAGTAAACCCAGAACACCAGTTGCTGTTCTCATTTGCTTAGAAATAATCTAGAACAGTGCGTGTCGTGGGAACATCTCCTCATCCATGTTCCACTACTAAACATTTCAGATGTGCGGCAAAGTTGAAGGAGCCCAAGGTATTTGGGTGAAATGAACAACTGTAATTTATAGATTTGAAGGAGACTATGCTGGAAGACCATGGAACTCATGGAATCCTGATTGAGCTTCACAGTGCTCCAGGTCTCTGCACTTTAGAGAAGAGGCATGGCTGAACTTAGGAGGGACTGGTAAAGAATGGGCACTGCATGTGTTTTGACCTTGGTGAGTCCTGTGCGCAAACACCCAGTGCAGGAGGAGCAGTAGGGGACCTTTGCCAGTGTTTCCTTTCCCCCTCACCGAAGAGAAGAACCGCCCAAGGAACTCTTATAACATGGGGAAACTACACCAAGTTAGGTGGGCAGGAGAGGAGTAGGTGGGCTCCGCCTGCTCTTTGCCTTAAGCTACGTCTAGAGAGGAACAGAAAAGTGGACTCCATGACTTAGACTTTCATCTTAACCACGTCTTTGAATCTTACCCATAATTTTCATTGAGGAACTTAGATGTGATTAGGGGACACGGTGCTCATACATGTGACCCAGGAACTGTCCTGCTGATGAAAGAAGGCTTCTCTGAGGGTGCGTGCCACAAGGAGCTGCTTGGCGTCCCAGCTCTGGCTCCATGAACTCTTGTGTTGGTGTCTGCCAGTGCCTTTATAAGTCAGATGCACAGTTTCCAAAGATGTCCCCACCGTTCTCTCATCTCCTTATCTCTGCTGATGGTCAGGAGTCAGAGGGTCAATTTGTAGTAGACAGGAAGATGGGCCTCCAGTGTTATGACTTTATGGTAGGTTCTGCCTTTTACTTAGCTTAGGTCATGTGACATGTTCTCTGGGCAGTCCCTTTGTGTCAGGAAGATTTCATAGCAAGTATTTTTGTAATTATATTTTTAAGCAACAAATTAAAATGACTTGATTTTTACTGTCTTTTCAAATCCCCAAGTTTTAGAGCTTTTTGTCCCATGTGCTAGTCTGTCATCACTTGTGGCTGCTAAAGCCACTTATGGTTAAATAAAATTAGTAATAGAATCGTAATAAAAAATAAACATGAATTAAAGGAGAATTAACTATTTCACTCTGTCCGTAGGTCACATGCACATGTGGCCAGCAACTGTGTGGTTAGACCACAGACAGATGTTTCCATTGCCGCTGCACTGAGTGCTGAGCCAGCTTATGTGGAGTGAGCTTTGTTTCAACTGTGACTAATGGCTTTCTGTGCTCTAACAGTCAAAAATGAATTAGCTACCCGTGGTTTTGTCTCACAGCTCTTAACAAAATGAAATAAGGCTAATGATCATTTGGTCTCTTAGCCTTGTGGAATAAATGGAGCCAGAGGTGTAACTGTCCAGACAGCTTGTTGAGCAGGGTTTGCGCATGTTCCTAAGCCTAGACCTTGCGTGGAGGTCTGTGACTTGAACCAGTCCTCATCAGAATAGCTCTTCCGCCCTTACAGTAATATTCACATAAAACTACACTTTTCATTAACATATAAAAGGAAACGTTTATTATTAAAATGATGTGTGTTTTTATTAGGCTGGGGAGATGGCTCAGTGGTTAAAGCACTCACCACCTAACAATGAGGACTTGAGTTCAATCCCCAGCATTTATATGAAGCTAGATGCACATTAGTGCATATCTGTAATCCCACAACTCCGATGGTGAGACAAGAGATGGGGATCCTCAGCAGCCTGCAGGCTAGCCAGCCTAATGGATGCAAGTTTGAGCAACAGGAGCCCCAGAAAGCAAGTACCACAACAAGGAGCCCACGCTGTCACACTTGGGCCCCATACCTGAATACAAACACACACACCCCTGAACACACACATACACACCCCTCTGAATGAACACATACACCTGAACACACAACCTGAGCACATACATACACACAGACACACACACCTGAACACACACACACACACACCTCTGAATGAACACATACATTAACATAGACACACACACCTGAATACACACTCCTCAGCACACACAAATGCACACATACCAATGTATAAAACAAAGAATGATTTCTACATGATTGTCCTCTTGTGGAATATACATTTGGGTTATTTGGGCATGTGTCTGAGTTAAATAATGAAAAAAGAATAGACTGTCACTTCAGTATCCCTTTGGAAGAACAAAGAATATGGAACAGTCCTGAACTAACTTTATTTCTTAAGTAAACCTTCTTTGCGAATGCCTTTCTTCAGGGTCTCACCTTAATTCTTGGCTTGCGATAATAACAGTATTCTCATGGGATGGGAAGGATTTAGGGTAAAAGCTGTTTGGAAACAAAGTATATTAAGAAGTAGGCTGGTGGCATGCAGAGTGATCACTGGCATGTTTGGTTCATACCAAGCTTGCTAAACTGTTTTCCCCAGGTTTCTGTATTGGAGCCTCTGAGCTAGATTCATGGTATGTGTCTGGAAGCGCTCACATGCCCGTGACTCCCATGGCCAGAGGAGAAATGAAAAGTAGACTATTATTACAGAATTCAGTTATTATCTAGAAATGAAAACAAAGTGAGATGAGACACAGGGAGAAACTCTGAGGTTTGTGCTCGAGTGTGTTGGTCTCCTTTTCAACCACTTGGTTTTTCCAAGGAGGAACAATTGCTTCTGAGTAATAATCAGATCATTCAATTTAGGACGTTTCAATCTCTGTCTCCTCCACCACCTGTGCTAGGCAGAGGCCTCAGGAGGTGATGGAGGGGAGGTTGAGGGAGGGGGCTAGTTAGGAAATAAATTGCCAGGAGGACCTTAACCCTGAGTGAGGTACATGCTTAGAGTAAATTAGTCTGCTAAGTAATTATTCAAGGTCTCATTTTGAAACTGTGTCAGTCATTTCTCCCTCACCCATTCGACTCAGTTTTGCAAAGTTATCCGACTTAAACTCCTTTTCATCTTCTGTTCAACAACAGTTTTTTAAAAAGACATTTTTGGCTGGCTCAAGCAAGATGAATCTCAGCAGCTACTGTTAAGAGCATTAGCTGCTCTTCCAGAAGACCAGGGTTCAATTCCTAGCACCCACATGCAGCTCATAACTATAACTCTAGTTTCACGGGAATCTCGCACCCTTACACAGACATATACAGACAAAACACCAAAGCACATAATAAATAAATTTTGAAGGAAAAAAAGACATCTTAAAATCAAGTTTCCTTCAGTGTTAGAAGCGCTCTACCTTTCCCTGTGCTCTGGGGGTCCTGGTCTGGCCTACTCACTCCTCTTTCCCTGTTCTTGAGGATCCTGGCCTGGCCTGCTTGCTCCTATCTGCTGTGCTGGGGGTCCGGCCTGGCCTGTGCATCCTGCTATGGATTATGGCCTGTGCCTGAGGTACACAGAAACTGAAACATGGCATCAGGTTTTACATAAAAAAAAAGAACTTTTAAAAATTAGGTCATCAAGCCAGCAGGCTGCTGGGAGCCTTCTACAGAAGAGGGGCCAGGGAGAGCTGGTGATTGGATGGAAGTTTTTAGGTTCTTTGCCAGGTGTAGTACCTCTTCACCATACTTCACGTACATGGATCTTGTTTCTTCCCTGAAGGGGTTATGTCTCGTGAGGAGGAATTTGACCCACTGCCTTGAGAAGGTTGTAGCTCAAGTTGAGCTGGCTTCCTCTGCATGTCCATTCTTGAGCCATTTTCAAACTATCTTTGAATCGATCTTGGAAGTTTTTCTTGGAAAACAGCTTAAGTATTTTGTTATTTCAGGAATCTATGCTGGGTACATCGAGTCCTGTTCTGATTTTAGTTGCTTCAAAAATTGGAGGTGAATGCATAGAGAATTGATGCAGTGGCCTCTGACACTGCTCCCCATTAAATTGTGAACTAGTGCAGCATCTAATTAATGCATGTTCTGTAAAAAGCATCTTACTTCTTCTTAGTACATTGTAAGTCTGTGTTGGGGTGCTTGGCAGTGGCTATTGTCTATGAGCTAATTAATTGCTGACTTGGACCTGATGACTTACTAATAAAGGTGGCTAACTCCAGCCAATTCATATTTGAAAAGGGTTTACAATGACTTATTAATTGGTACTAAGTGCACGAACGGAGGAAGAGAAAGTGAAGCAGCACTGGAGATTACTCAGCAGCATCCGACCTGCCCTGATTGACATTTATAGAACAAGCTACCCAAGAAACACTTAGAATGCACCGGAGTAGTATGCGTGGGAGGAGAGGTCTGGAGTAATCTCATTATGACTCCTATTGCCTTGAGAGTGCTAGAAGACTCCATAGAAGTGTTGATGGAAATCATCAGTGGAACTCACGGTGGTGGAGGGATGCTTGAAGCCACCAGAAACCACAGGTTGTCTGGTGACACTGCCATGTCTTCAGACTCGGAGGTTTGCATGTACAGAGGTTTTCATGAGCAGTAGCTACATGGCTGACTTGTCTGTCTGAAGCTCCTGTATACTGCGAGTGACGTGAATGTAGACAGAAGTTTCTGTCCCTCCTGGTCCCACAGCCGTTCAGTCCCAAAGAAACACACAGAGGCTTATATTAATTATAAACTGCTTGGCCTATTATCTCAGGCTTATTATTAACTAGCTCTTACAACTTAAATTAACCCATAATTCTTTTTTATGTTTAGCCACATGTTTTGGTATCTTTTCTCAGTGAGGCATTCTCATCTTGCTTCCTCTGTGTCTGACTGGTGACTGTGTGTCTGCCTTTTTCTTCATCCCAGAATTCTCCTAGTCTGGTTGCCCTGCCTATACTTCCTGCCTGACTACTGGTCAGTCAGTGTTTTATTAAACCAATATGAGTGATAAATCTTTACAGTGTACAAGAGCATTATCCCACAGCACATGAAAGTTGTTCTCCTTGTACTTAAGAATTATACACTGCCTTTCCTGTCCCAACCGCCCACCCTCTGCCTTCCCTGCTGAGCATAGACTGTGAGGGACTGGCCTCAGAGAGGTTAAACCCATCAGCTATTGCCATCTATTTGGCTCTTTAATTGGGCTTTCTGTGCTTTCTTCTTCACTCCACTGTGAAGGATTCTGATAGCATCTCCCCAGGAGATTTGTTAGTGATTCATCACTATTGATGAGCTCTGGAGGTGATGGGGGCAGTGAGGTAGTATTGGAACCCGGGTCAACATTCCAAGCTGAGCATCCTAGACTGCCCTACCAGTTTCCACCTCCTGAAGTTTCTCCTGAAAGCCCAGAGATTAGGCAGCCTAGACCTTCCTGGCCTGAGCTGAATAGTTTGAGAGACTCGGTTTTCCTGTAAGCATGCAAGAGACAAAGTTGCAGACTCCCCCCCCCCCCCAGTGAAGCCCACCCTACTGCTCAGCCCTCCTGGGCAGAGAGGGGAGTAGGGAAGAGTGGGCTTGATGTTCCCCATTGCTGGGGTTCAAGTCAGGAAGCAGAATTTCAGTGTGGACTGGAAAAGCAAAAGGACAGACAGACAAGGCAAGACAATGTTATTCAGGCTCCATGAGCAGCTGGCACCAGTGATTCCGTTAACTGCAGCTGCCTGCACCAGCAGCCCAGTGATATTCAACCATGTTATTATTTGCTTCCATTCTCCCCATTCTCCCTCAGCTACAACTCTTATCAAAATTGTGTTGGAAGTGTGTCCCCCTTTCAGCCTAAATGATTAGTTATCAATAGAAATAATCTTCTCTTTTTCTTTTTTTTCCCTCCAAGTACATGAGCAATGTGGATTCATGGTGTAAGGCCTGTGGTGAGGTAGACCTTCCCTCCGAGCTGCAGGACCTGGAAGACGCCATTCATCATCACCAGGGGATCTACGAGCACATCACCCTCGCTTATTCTGAGGTAAGGGTGTGTTTTACCTCTAGTGCAGGGCATCGGTGGGTTTAAAGGATAGCTCTAAAGCTGTAAATGGATGTCTTGGGCAGCTCAGGAAAAACTGTATCCTGCTAAACTATAGTTTATTCACCCAGCGTTTGGATTTCTGGTAGGTATGGGGTGAAGGTGGGGAGTAAAGTGTGTGGTAGCCAGAAAGCGGTCTTTACATGGATTGACGTTTTTGGAAATGGGGTGCCTATATTTTATCTGTTAAATAGTAAATAGTTTCTACCATATTTGGGAAATCTGCACTTGCATGCTATATAATCTAGGCAGATTCAGTTTTATCTTTGTGACTGAATCTCATTAGATAGGAAGGGATGCCTGCTTCAGTTGCATGCTCTGGGTCCCAAAACATTCGCTGTTTTCCAGATGTGTAGAGCTTGCTGGCGTAGACATCCATGAGTATTAGTTGCTTTCATATAGCTGTGACCACAATACCCAGCAGAAACAATTGAAGGGGAGAACCATCTCTTTTGACTTGTTGAGTTCACCAGGGCCAGGCCATACCCTTCAGACCCCCATTCCTGGTGACACATCTCCAGATTCCAGAGCATCCACAGAGTACATGAGACCACAGAGGACCAGGCACCAAGTGTGACGTTTCCTTTGTGAATTTTAAGGGGCTGTATTGAAATTGTGCTTGATGCGCCCTTGTCTCCTTTGCTGCTGCCCACTTCTGTGCCATGCTCCGTGGTACAGATTTTAGACAGACTTGCTGCTCACCGTACTGAGGACACCGAGACATTGAGGTAGCATGACTTGTGCCAGGTCAGCTGGTAGAGCGGGATAGCTGCGTGACCTCAGGCAGACTGGCTGCATGTTCCCATTGATCAGTCTCCTGGCATGTCGCTGAGTGTCATCCTCACCTGTGTCCTGTTTACCTGGCTGTGCAATAGGTGGTGGCTTAGTTGTGGTTACTATTGCTGTGATGAAACACCATGACCAAAAGCAGCTTAAGGAGGAAAGGGTTTATTTGACTTACTCTCCTGTATCACTGTCCCTTGAAGGAAGTCGGAGCAGGACCTCAAACAGAGTAGGAGTTGACAAAGGCCATGGAGGAGTGCTGTTTACTGGCTTGGCCTTCATGGCTTTCCCAGCCTGTTTTCTTATAGAACCCAGGACCACCAGCTTTGGGGTGGCACTGCTGACAATGGGCTGGGTCCTTCCACATCAATCACCAATTAAGAAAACACCTGCAGGCTCACCTGCCGCTCATTCTTGTGGATGCATTTTCTCAACCGGTGTTCCCTCCATTCAGTGACAGCTTTTGTACCACGTCGACATCAAATTAGCCAGTGGAGATGGGTCTGTGGAAATGGTGAGACTCTAAGGAGTAGGGGTGGGCAGAAACCCGAGCTTGCTTTCCAGTAGAGTTTTCTCCTTTCTCTTTAATTAATAGGAAGCATTTATACTGTTCTGTGCTGATGGCTGCTGTGATGCCTCAGTCAGAGAAGTATTCAAAGCTCCCCACAGAGGGCTGGGCATGCAGATTCTGAACTGACCAGCTGGCAGCACCATGTCCTTGGGCCCAGGTCTCCTGCAGACTAGTGTCTGTGTGCAGGTTCAGTAGCGCCACAGAGCGCTGCTGTGCTTGGCTCAGGTGCCGTCCAGTCTCCTTTCTGTTAGTCACCCTTTTGCTCAACAAGTGTCTCACTTTTTTGAGTACTCCTTTTCGTTTTCCCAATTCTGAGTTTAATTGTGCATGCATAGCTACTTGGTTGTTCCGTTTGTTAGGAGCTGCTTATGTGAGTGGCAGTCCTTTGTACAGTCCAACTAAAGACTGGATGGCTTTTTCATTTCTTAAAGCACTTTTACTCATGAGGATTATGGGTTTGCTAATCCCATCGACTGCTGAGGATCATCAGGGTCCTAGTGTACCATTTCTGTGCAGCATCTAGTTCTCACCTGCAGTGAAGACCGTGAATGACCCAGTACTCACGACTAAGCGCTCAGTTACCTACTCTTATGTGGCCTTTTCTCCAGCACTGCTTTGTGGTTACAGTGGTGGACCTGCACGGGGCAGATGTGCACCCTGTCCTTATCAGACAGAGAAGGCATGGGCAGCCTTTGTTCCCAGTACAGCTGGTTATGCTCTGCTCCTGGGAACAGCTGAGAAGATGCATGGCAGACATCAGAATCACTCTGACCTGACTGAGGTCAGCAGTCCTAGCTACAAAACAGGAATCTCTAATTACTTTTCCACATCCTATAAAGTGGGCAACTTGACTTGGTACATACATTACCTATGGCATAGTTTTGCTCCAATATAAACTGGTGCTGATAATTCAAAATAATTTGATGGGAAGAAAAGAACCTCCCAAGCTGAGGTCTAAAATGAATTTTTAGCCTAAGTATGTGTTAGCAACAGAACTATAAATTCAGGGGAGACAGCAACTTGTACTCAACTGAAAAAACTTTCAGAAAACATAATGACAGTTCCTTTGCCTGTAAATTATAAGATAGTTTACAACCAATTGAAAAGTGGTAGAATGGCAGCTTGCGCCCACATTCCCCGGACCCAGACCTGCCCATGTCTAACATGGAACACAACCATGCTCTCTCTACACCGCCCCTCTCTCCACACAGACATCCTGTCCACAGATCCATTCATGTCTTTTACTTTTCTGGTCGAATATTGCATTAATATGTCTTGACCCTCTCTTTTCCTGCCTTTTATGGCTTAGATTCTTAAAAAGTACAGAACTTTCATTGTTAACCAGGCTGTATCCACTTAACCCACCACTCATCCATCCATTCATCCATCCATCCTTCCATCCATCCACCCACCCACCTATCCAGCCAGCCCGCCAGCCAGCCAGCCAGCACGCACCACTCACCTATCCAGCCAGCCAGCCCACCACTCACCCATCATCCCCTCTACATGCACACTTACACATGTGCATATAATTCTCTCTGTGTCTGTTCCTCACTGTTACAGGCACACATGCTGACACCGGTTCTGCACTCCAGTTTCACCAGGGCTTTTGGCAATCTCCCCCACTGAGCGCTCATAAATCTCTTACTGGGCAGCAAGAAGCTTTCCTTGTGTTTTGTTTGTCAACTGTTGGGTTCACTTTGTGTCTCTGTTGTCTCCCAGATGTGTAGTGTGACTTCTGGTTCCTATTTCTTTGCCACTCACCCTTCAGGAAGTCAAAGGCTCCCATCGCTCACTACCTCAGCTCTGCATTTTCTCTCTTCCAGAAAATGAGAAAGACTGACTGCTCTGATTTTTTTTTTTAAGTGATTGTCCATCCATCCCACCCCAATCAGTATTTTCAAACTTACTTTTAGAATTCAGCTTCTTGCACAAACCTAAAGGAGAGATGACAAACTTCCACTCTTGGGTTGTTTTTTTTTTTCTTTCCAAGACAGGGTTTCTCTGTGGTTTTGGAGCCTGTCCTGGAACTAGCTCTTGTAGACCAGGCTGGTCTTGAACTCGCAGAGATCTGCCTGCCTCTGCCTCCCGAGTGCTGGGATTAAAGGCATGCGCCACCACCACCCGGCCACTCTTGGGTTTCTGTAGTGGCAGAGTGACTGCCATACACATGTCTCTGAAGCCACTAATTGAGAAATAGTTCTTTGTCTTGTTCTCAAGAGCCTTGGGGATACAGCTACAGGGTCCTGTGTGCTATGGTGTCCAGAAGATGCTGCCTCTCATTGGTGCTTCTTTCTCTGTCTCACCATCTCCACTTATTTTTTCATTCAAGAACAACATCTGCATTTGTCTCTAGCTGTGGGAAACCTGCTGATGTTCTCAACACTCAGGCGCCTGCTTTCCTTTGTCTTAGTTGGTCCATGCCTATGTTACTCCCGTGTGTGTCAAAGTCGGATGGAAAGATCAGTTAAGTCGTGCTCATGGCAGACTTTTGAGAGAATCAGAGAAGATGCTGGTAGTCCTGACTCACTGCAGATGGTGTTTTAGTCTCACAAAGCTATGAAGCAGGGCCAGTGTTTTAAGCTAGGATGAGTGGTTTTGTGTATTTTGCCCATTTTTTTCTTGTCTCTGGACTGTTGTTTCCTAATACGTGTGGATCAACACCATCCCTTCAAACCTCACTGACCTTTCTCAGGATAGTATTTGTTTGCTCTTTGGCTCGTTGCTGGTCTTACAGCCTTGAGCAGTGAAGTCTAGGTGTGTCCTCTTTAGGCAAATGAAACATCTTCCTTTAGGGCTCTCAGTTTAGAATCTGGATTGCTGAGAAATGCAGAGAACAAAGTGATAGAACTAGGCTAGGCCAGCTCCCCTAGGTCTCTGGGGTGTGTTTTTAGGGCCGCTCACTGGGATCCATATAATAAAGTGTGCTGTCTTAGTCACTACTCAGGAAGTATACCAGGGAAATACACAAATTTCCCCCTAACTGTTAGGAACATGCACACCTTTGATATAGTGAGTTTAAATTTTTCTTTAGTTACAGTTTGCTTTTCAGTGCTTGCATTTTCCCAATTCATGTCGGTATTAAAACATATTTGTTCATATATTAATAGAATGCTGTTCTTTATAAAACATGATTTGATTGCCCATCAGGTCCCATGGCCTCATATTCCAAGGGAAACAAAGAACAGACCAGAAACTGAGCCAGTTTGATCTTTAAACAACTGTGGAAAATCTTGCTCTTTGATAACGAAGTCTTTCTTTCCATACATGTTTGCCTTGTACAGCAGGGCTGGAGCCCCTGAGGGGCTCCTAGAAACAGCTTAAGCATCACTTGCTCCTGTAATTAATGATATTCAGACTACACCACTCACTTGAACGACATCAACTTAACATTACTTCTTTAAATATTTAAAATGTATTGTTTCTGTTTTGTTTGTGTTGTTCTTGCACATGTGACTACTTTCCATCATTGATTTTCTTCTGATTATTGTGCACCACTTAAAATCTTTCCATATGGCACAGCCACAGTATTTATAGGACTTGAAGTGCATTTTTCATTTGTTACTATATTTCCAAAACAATGGAAATTTTGATTAAAGTTATTGAAATATACATGATGTGATGTTGTCTAATGTGCTTAAATAACACTTTTTAAGCACCGAATGTGTGACAACTAACCAAAGTAGAATTGTTCCAAAGGTCTGTAGAATTGCCGTGGCTCAACTTGCTTCAGGAGGTCTGTGCTATCCTTTCCAGTGGGGAGGAAGGGGGCCCAGCCTCAGGGTTCTTGCTGAAGCTACTGCTGCCGGGGTCAGATCACTGCTACATCGTACTAAGGGACAAGCTGGAGCTTAGGAATTCTTTGTAGCACCAGTTCAGTGAGAAGTCAGTAATTTGGAGCAGCTATTTAGTCCCAAGAGATGACACACCCTAGGGCATAGTGGAAACAATGCTACTGACTCATCTGAAATGAAGCATGTGGACTCTAATCTTCCATGTATAATTTAAATGTCTATAAGCAGTGTATATGCTGGCTAGGCACAATAGAAAGGTGATTGATCAAGCATATTTCAGTTTATAAACACCTAAGTACCTGCATATGCACTGGAAGAGATTCTGCATTCAGACTGGCCACACACGTGAACCCGATGTGCATACAGCCACAAAAGATGGCACTGGAGAATAGGTCCATCAGGGAAATGCATCCTGAGAAGGAATTGACAGGGGGAGGTGGTGTTCTGAGTGCTGAGTGGCTCTCAAAGGGTAGTGAGTGCCCTTTGCTCATCATGTTCCTGGAACAATCAGCAGTACTGCGGGGGGGGACACAAAAGGGGAAAGGGCAGTTTCTCACTGTGTACCAATCCATTCTTAGCTGAGTGCCCCACCTCCCAGTCTGTCATAGGAAACCCAGATTGTCCCCCACTTCATGCAGGGCGGCGCACAGATTGCCTCCCAGAGGCTTCCAGGGCAGCAGAATCTTCTGGCTGGTCTTACCCCATTTCGTTTCAGCTGACACTATCTCTGGTTAACAAGGTTCTTTGTTATCTGGTCACTGTCATCTAAGTTTTGCTATAAAGATGTGTCAAATGAGTTGCAGACTCCCAAACCTTTGTAACAGTCCACAGTGCCCACAGAGGCAGTGGTGCTGGCCTGGAAAATGCTGTGTTACATTGTTGCCGGCCTGGAAAATGCTGTGTTAAATTGTTGCAGGCCTGAAAAGCCAATGTGTTACATTGTTGCAGGCCTGGAGAGCCACTGTGCTACATTGTTGCAGGTCTGGAAAGCTACTATGTTACATTGTTGCTGGTCTGGGGAAAGCCACTGTGTTACATTGTTGCAGGTCTGGGGAAAGCCACTGTTACATTGTTGCTGGTCTGGGGAAAGCTACTGTGTTACATTGTTGCCGGTCTGGGGAAAGCCACTGTGTTACATTGTTGCAGAGCTGCAGTGCTGGGCGGACCAGTTCCAGAGCTCTCTGGTGCAGCCCTGTGCTGTGCAGGCCCTGGGTGAGCTGTCTGTTCCAAGGTCCACTGTGTTCTGAGTCAGTTGGCATCTAGGCTGTTGTTAGTTCCCTTAACAGAACTCCGAGTGGGTTTGGGTTTGGGAGTGTTGAGCAGGAAGGAAGGTCTCAAGAGGGTTCCTTGGGGTACCCTGTCCCTGTGTTTCATGCACACTCCCCAAGTTGTCTCAACAGGTGACTTTTTTTTGTGCTACCTCTGGCATAATTATTCATAATCTGAAGAATCCCAAATTGGAAAACCATATACTGTTTATTTTCTTTTCCACATCTACTTGCCCTGATTTCTGTGGATAGCCTAAATGCTTTCATTTAATTGTAATTTGATAATTAGACACCACAGTATAACACTGTGGTGCCATTCCAATCAGAATTACTTCTTTAAAGTTAATAGGTCAAATGGAGTGGCATTTTTAGTTTTGTTTCAATTTCGTAAAATAGAGTTGCTTTTTGGGTTCATCAGAAAGTTTACTTTTTATCTGATGGTAGTTAATCATTGGTATCAGTATTGTAATGATGTGTTGTATTTGCTCATAATAACTTGAGAAAATTCTTACTTTAAGCTTCAGTTCACAGTTACCCTAGCAAAGCAAGTGGACTTGTTGACTTGTGTTACATGGGCTGATTGAGAGCAGTTTCTCTGTCTTTATGCTATGGGAAGTTTATTTTAACTTGGTGTTTGATGTCATTGGATAATTGATGAATGGTTTTACATTTTATTTACCTATGGTTGCATGTGGCTGTATGTGGGCACCTGATCACAGGGTCTGTGTGCAGTCTGGGCAAAGCATATATGCTGAATAATCTCTCCCATGTGTTGTGAACAGGTCAGCCAGGATGGGAAGTCTCTCCTTGATAAGCTCCAGCGTCCCCTGACTCCCGGCAGCTCTGATTCCCTCACGGCCTCCGCTAACTACTCCAAGGCTGTGCACCATGTCCTAGATGTCATCCACGAGGTGCTGCACCACCAGCGCCAACTTGAGAACATCTGGCAGCACCGCAAGGTGCGGCTCCACCAGAGGCTGCAGCTCTGTGTCTTCCAGCAGGATGTTCAGCAGGTGGGTGCCCATGCATGCCCTTTGCAGAGAGCTAGCTAGCCCTGGTTCCCGTCCAGTGAGGGTGGGGGCTCTGGTTTCCGACTATGGCCTGATACTCCCAGGTGACTCTTGGCTACTCACTCTACTGTGCTGACACCTAGGGTGAACATTATGGTTGTATCCACTTCCTCTCACTTTTGTTGGCTTTTGAGTACTGTTTTATTTTTTTTTTTAATATGGCTACTGTTTCTCTAAGGTAGGGAGTGCCACCAGTGGTACATAGTAGGTGCTTAGTAATATGTCAAGTGGACTGTTATGGCTGTTTCTGAATAATCAGCATCTTTTTTGTGACTTTGGTGGTAGAAAACAGGGTAAGTTGGAGTCCTCAGCCTGCGGCAGAAGAACACCAGACTCGGGGAGCATGAAAAGCCTGACACAGCTATGACAGTGATTAACTCAGGCTCTTGCCCTGTAACCAGTGTAAACTCTGTACAAGTCCTGGGGCTGAAGATGTCTGTATCTGCAGTGGCAGCATATTAAAGGTTGGCCTGAACCCAACCCCGGGGTTGTCCTGGGATCGGACCTCACTCCTTTTTGACATTATTGTGTCCCTGTGTACAGAACAGGCAGGTTCAGGGCTGTCAAATTTCCGGGAGCCACCTGAGAGTCAAGTGGGTTTCTGTTTGGTGGACTGGGACTTTGGAGAGTCATACTGCAGACTATTTTGACAGAAGATTCTCCTTGTAGACATGGTTCAGTGCTAATCTGGTGGGGTCGTAATGCTGACAACAGCTCTATGGTTTATACTCCTCACCTACCATGCTCAGTTTCTTTTGGTGATTTTGAGTTCTCTGGAGATCACATATATAAAATGACTCAGCCATGTGCATTCTGGTATTTTATTACCTTTTCTTCTTATTATTAACCAGGGGGAAGAAGGGAAATAGGGGGTAAGAGGGTTGAGGTGGCCTCCTAGAGGCCTTGTGAGGGAATGAGTACCACAAGGTGAAAGGCCCAAATTCTCCTTCATCTGAATTATTGAAAAATGCTTGCAAGCCAGGACAGTTAATAGATTAAGTACATCTCATACTCCTTAGATCTCGTTTGGTGACACAATTAGGAGCCAATGCCATTTCTAACAGTGGCCGCTCTTCTCCCCCGAGGAAGCAGCAGCAGGATGGTCTCTTGTCCTGGTCTTATGAGAGTGATGGCTGGACCTTTCTAGAGTGGGGAAGGTACTGCGAAGGAAGTGCCTTCAGAAGAGCTTCAGGGTCCAGCTATCTGGTCTGGTACCAAGTACTTAATGTACCTGAATTTGAAAACAGTATATATATTCCATATTCTGAGCTCATGTATTTAAACCAGCATTCACAGAATATTAGGTGGAATATCACACGCCAATACTCCTATTAACATCCCACAGAAACAGATATTGCCACTAAGGGGACCATTTCTTGTTGACTTGTAATGGTTTGAACCTATAAATGAAAACAGGAGATCTTCCTGTAGGTTTGAATTGTGACACCAAAGCTAAAAGTCAGAGAAAGTAATCAAAACAGATGTGTTAATAGTAGGATAGAAAACCCAGAAATACTTGTCTGGAGCTCAGGAGATGGGTGACAGAAGGTGTTGTCATAAAGCAAGGTGGTAAGCTGAGGCGAAATGCACAAAAAAAAAAAAAAAAAAAAACCACCAGGGCAGCATTTTAGAAAGGTATCGGGGAAGACAGATTTGTACAGTTGAGAATAAGCTACAAGAATATAATGAGCCAGCTAGCGATCCCATACGTTTTGTTTGGGGGAATGGAAAAGTTTCAGCCGCTATTGTGCAGGAGAAAGAAATAGAGAACTTTCTCAGTGTAGACACTGAACGATGATGGTTTCCTGCCAGCAGCCCTCCTAGAAGAAAGTCCTTGCAAGAGCATTGGCTGGATTATTGCAGGCTGCCAGGGCATTGGGTCACAGGGGAATGGCTGGAGAGTTTGGCTTAGTAGTGAATTTCCCATAATTTCTGTACAGAAGCAGTGTGGAATGGTAGGAAGGGGCGTGGTCAGGTGGAGCTGGTCTGGGCCGCAGATTCCACTCAAAGGACAGCATGGGGAGTGAGTGGACTCTGTTGTTGCAGGCTTACCCAGCACAGGCATCCTAGCTGCTGCTGCTCTTACCTTTGGCATTGATAGCTTGAATAAGACCTTTGCTGTCCTTCCTGACAATCACGTAATACACATTTCTGTTTCTTGTTTCCTGTCAAGTAGCCCTCATGGAATGTTTATTTGCATTAAATGGTGAATAATTGTCTTACTTCTTGGCAGCAAGTAATTTAAGCCTACGCCTCCATTTTTATGGAAAGCTAATGGTGTTTGCTGCCCCGTTCACAATCATGGAAGTTGTCCAGAGCAGGATGCTCTCACACTCGGTTTTCTGCCTCACCCGCCTAGTTTGCCCAACTCTTAGATTGTCAGGATTCAGTTATCCAACACAGTGAGACACATAGCCCTGCATATCTGCTCTCTGGAGGCCACACCAATGTTCATCAGGCAGGGAGACTGCTCCCTCAAAAGCCTTCATTTGCTCCTGGCAGCCTCCTGTATGAGCATCCTCCTGGAATTACCTCCTGGAAGAGCTCCTTCCATGTTTATGATGTACTATCGTAGACTGTCATAGACAGGAAGTCAGGCTCATGTATACACAAATGGTCCTAGCTGCTTGAGTCTGGGGCAAAAAGAAAAAATCAGAAAACCTTTTTAAAATGCTTGAGCAAATCTGGTCCATCCTAGATTCTTCTCATCTATATTTCCTCTTCCCTTCTCATCTGTGCTCTGAGAGGTACAGAGGTCGCGTGTTTGTTGTCTAAGCATTTTCCCTGGGGCAATAGAAACAGATGTGGGCGCCTATCTAGATAGGACACCAACAACAGCCCAAAGTATGATTCACACCAAACTCCACCTTGGAGAACCAGTGAGTTTCTTGTACTACTTACGGAGCATGAACCCCAAAGGCAACTGCACAGCCAGAAATTCTTACCCCACCGTGGATGACAACTTACCCATAGCCGTGTAGAGGCCCCAGTTTAGTTAACCTTCCCTGGTCTGTATATTCCAGCACCTCCCAAGGCCACAAGACCATGCACAGTTAGGGCAAAATTATGTTACTGTCTTTATTTATTTTGTCCATAACATGTGACTTAGGAGGATCCATTAATAAGACAGAAAATACTCTTAGCTTGGCATGTTGAGGTAGAGGATTGTCACCAGTTAAAGGCAAGCTTGCAGATAAATGGTGAGTTTGAGGACAATTTGGACTACATAGTGAAAACCTTTCTCACAAAAGAAAACATCTACTAACTATACATTGTATCTTTCACACAGTTGCCGAAGGGTAGGAGTATAGCTCACTGGTGTTCTCTACCTAGCATAGGGAAGGCTCTGGGTCTGTCCCCAGCAAAACACACATATGTGCTTGTATACACGTGTGTACATGCATACACATTGCTGAAGTGGCTAAGTCTTCGTTTTATAATTGATTTATTTGTGTTTTATGTACATTGGTGGTTTTCCCTGTATGTATGTATGAGGATGTTGGATCCCCTGGGAGAGGAGTTATAGGCAGTTGTGAACTGCCATGTAGGTGCTGGAAATTGAGTCCAGGTCCTCTGGAAAAACAGCCAGTGCTCTTAGCCACTGAGCCATCTCTCCAGCCCCGTGAATAAGCTTTTATGTGTTTTTGTCTGGATGTTCTTTGGGTTCTTGCGTAGATTGTAGAAGTATCATTTTTAGAGATGGAAATACAGTTTTTTTTTTTTTAAAAAAAAAAGAAACCAAAACACTGCCACAGTTTCCAAATAGACTTTGCACCCTGTCATATGGCCTGGTCATGTCTAAGACCATATACTATGTCAAGCCTACATTTCAGGTTTTCTCTTGGAACCTTGCTTCTAGCTTACAGTGGACAATGATGAACATCTGCACGTGCTGCACCTCGGGGAGTAAGTAGGGATTTGGTGCCCATAATTAAAACGTTTAGAAAGACTGAAGCATGTGATACATAACCCTTGTGTTGGAGTCCAGACACCTCCAGTCCTCAGATGCCAGTGTTTTCTAAAACCATGCAGACATGGGAGGGTCTGTGAGGATTGTCTCTTTGACAAGGTTTTTAGTATTTGTTCACAAGTTCATAAAGTAATAATCACTGGGAGATATGAATCCACGAGACTGGTAGAAATTAGGTAGTGGAACCTTCTTGGAGAAAACTGTTTCACAGATGGCGTGTGCTTTTTAGGATGGCCGGAACCCTGGCCCCTGAACAGAAGAGAGAAGTGTCAGGGGCTTGTCCTGAGTGCTTGCTAACTGGCCCTAACCCAGTTCGGGTGTTGGCTTTGGCAGTGCCATTTCTTCCCAGAAGTCTGAACTGTCCCAGTGCGGAGCACAGTTCTCCTTCCAGCCGGCTACAGCACCTGCCTTTCATCTGTGCCGACCAAGAAGAGGCCAGAACCAAGGCTTAGGAAAAGTGCTGGGAGACTGACTTCTGGGGTCACCACCACAAAATTGCCAAAACCCTCTGCCTCTGTTAAATGAGAATGCCAACTGTCCCTCCTCAGAGTTTGCTGGAAGAGCCAGCGCTTACTGTATGCACAGCAGTGTGCCAGGCTTGCCTCGACAGCAGGTGCTCAGATGACAAGATGACTAATTAGTTCGTTTAAGTGCACTTGCCATCATGGTCAATAATGACAAGCTTGTCATTATTCAGTGATTTCCTTTTCATTACAGAAAGAGTCAGGTTGAACCATTAGCAATTTGGTGCACATTGGGCTTTTATCTAAGTGATGCTTTAATGTTTTCAGGGCCTTGACCTTAGGATTGTTATTTGTGTCCATTAGAGGTCACCAGTTGGCAGGAAAGATGACCACAGCCTGCCTTCTGCATAGAGAAAGATGGTATAGGCCTCCTAGGTATTTTGTTCTGCTTCTGAGCCAGGTAGCTGAGGAAAAAGTAAAAATAAGTACTTTTGACTTGTTCTTCAGCTTGGGGTGAGGGCAGACCTGAACCAGCCTCGTTTGTTGACAACCACTGGGTACAACTGTAGTCAGAGATGGCTGGCTGGACTTAGGTGATAAAGTCTTTTTGTACTTAAAATTGAAGGGTTTGTATGCATGTTTTCCAGATAGTGTTTTTTTCCACAAATATATTAATCTGAGATCCCCTTGTCAAAAAGAAAAAGCCACCCAGGCTTAATAACGATTCAGTAGCCTCGTGGGAGACTCGGAAACTTTAGCAGGACTCCATAGCTGTGGGCTGTTTACTAAATGTGTGGGACTTGTACATCGCAAGGACAAGTTGCTTTGTGTTTGTTCGAGACACAGGGACATCAGTGTTTTTACACTTTTGTTTGAAAGACACGTTGTTTGAAAGACAGGCTGCTATCGTCCTGTGTGGTCCACTCACAACAGCATTGATTTCCAAGCTATGTTTCCTGAAATATTTCTTAGTCTTAAAAGATAAAAATTAAAACACAGTGAGTTGCTCCCTCTAGCTCTCTAGACAATGTCTCTCGACATTGGAAAGGCACGCCTGCCTTCAAGGCTCTGGAAGGTGACTAATTGTCAGGCTTGTGGCTTTCTGATGGCCTGGGGCTTTGTTGTTTTTAAGTAAAGGAATATATAGGAAATACTACAGAAATGTTGTTTTAAGTCTTCTTCCCCTTCTATCCCTCCGAGATCTTACAGATAAGTAATAGACTGGAGCTTCGATGATACTTTTATGATTCTAAATCCTTTTCAAGTTAAATATTTATTCCTTTTGTTTATTAAAACTATTATAAATAACTTACAAACAAAACTATTATTATTAAAACTATTAAAAATAACTTACAAATGAAAACATCACACACTGAAAATAAACTAGACCCAAAGTCTGTATGTCTCAGTGAACTTCTGTCCAGCAGCTGAGGGCCTCATGGTGAACGTTACACTTTTGTGTGGTGTGGGGCACTTTCTCTGAGACAGTCATTAAGTAGAGACATGCTCTCTAGGGTCTCTTCCACAGCCCCAGTTCTGCTGGGGGCAGGTGGGGAGTGCAGTTCTGTGTGGAGAACAGTAGCTCAGATGCAGTGGAGTATTTCCAGCCTTGTGCCATCAAAGAGCCTAACTAGATGGCAACAGACCAGATGCTCAGTGTGCTGTGCAGCTGCCTTGTGGATGCTGCAGTCATTTGTGTGGACACATTTGAATTCTCAACTGCGTGTGGTCATCAGTGCTCACAGGGAGGGACACAGAAGCTGAAATAAAACTATGCAGACTTCCTTCCAGCACTTGGTCAGATGTGCAGAGGGACAGGTGTCGAAGAAGTGTGTTTCAGAGGGGTAATCGGCAGAACTAGTTGAGTTAGACCACACTGACAGCATGCAGATGGGTCCAGTGAGCAAGGATGATGGTCAGGTGACTGTCAGTGTTGATGGGACAGGAAGGGATCAGAAGCGAACCACATGACCAAGAATGAGAGGAGCGCACAGCCCTGACCTGAGCCCCCCTGCCAGGCTTGCCGTCCATTCCCCAACCCCAGCCCACCTCTGCTCACAGCTGCTCACAATTCCCACAACCCACCTCTGCTCGCGGCTGCTCACAATTCCCACTATCCACCTCTGCTCACAATTCCCACTATCCACCTCTGCTCACGGCTGCTACAATTCCCACTATCCACCTCTGCTCACGGCTGCTACAATTCCCACTATCCACCTTTGCTCACAATTCCCACTACCCACCTCTGCTCACAATTCCCACTATCCACCTCTGCTCACGGCTGCTCACAATTCCCACTACCCACCTCTGCTCACAATTCCCACTATCTACCTCTGCTCACGGCTGCTCACAATTCCCACTATCCACCTCTGCTCACAATTCCCACTATCCACCTCTGCTCACGGCTGTTCACAATTCCCACTACCCACCTCTGCTCACAATTCCCACTATCCACCTCTGCTCACAATTCCCACTATCCACCTCTGCTCACAATTCCCACTATCCACCTCTGCTCACAATTCCCACTATCCACCTCTGCTCACGGCTGCTCACAATTCCCACTACCCACCTCTGCTCACAATTCCCACTATCCACCTCTGCTCACAATTCCCACTATCCACCTCTGCTCACGGCTGCTCACAATTCCCACTACCTACCTCTGCTCACAATTCCCACTATCCACCTCTGCTCACGGCTGCTCACAATTCCCACTATCCACCTCTGCTCACAATTCCCACTATCCACCTCTGCTCACAATTCCCACTACCCACCTCTGCTCACAATTCCCACTATCCACCTCTGCTCACAATTCCCACTATGCACCTCTGCTCACAATTCCCACTATCCACCTCTGCTCACAATTCCCACTACCCACCTCCGCTCACAATTCCCACTATCCACCTCTGCTCACGGCTGCTCACAATTCCCACTATCCACCTCTGCTCACAATTCCCACTACCCACCTCTGCTCACTATTCCCACTATCCACCTCTGCTCACGGCTGCTACAATTCCCACTATCCACCTCTGCTCACAATTCCCACTATCCACCTCTGCTCACGGCTGCTCACAATTCCCACTACCCACCTCTGCTCACAATTCCCACTATCCACCTCTGCTCACAATTCCCACTACCCACCTCTGCTCACAATTCCCACTATCCACCTCTGCTCACGGCTGCTACAATTCCCACTATCCACCTCTGCTCACGGCTGCTCACAATTCCCACTAGCCACCTCTGCTCACAATTCCCACTACCCACCTCTGCTCACAATTCCCACTATCCACCTCTGCTCACAATTCCCACTACCCACCTCTGCTCACGGCTGCTCACAATTCCCACTATCCACCTCTGCTCACAATTCCCACTACCCACCTCTGCTCACAATTCCCACTATCCACCTCTGCTCACAATTCCCACTACCCACCTCTGCTCACAATTCCCACTATCCACCTCTGCTCACGGCTGCTCACAATACCCACTACCCACCTCTGCTCACAATTCCCACTATCCACCTCTGCTCACAATTCCCACTATCCACCTCTGCTCACGGCTGCTCACAATTCCCACTATCCACCTCTGCTCACGGCTGCTCACAATTCCCACTATCCACCTCTGCTCACAATTCCCACTATCCACCTCTGCTCACGGCTGCTCACATTTCCCACTACCCACCTCTGCTCACAATTCCCACTACCCACCTCTGCTCACAATTCCCACTACCCACCTCTGCTCACGGCTGCTCACAATTCCCACTACCCACCTCTGCTCACAATTCCCACTACCCACCTCTGCTCACAATTCCCACTATCCACCTCTGCTCACGGCTGCTCACAATACCCACTACCCACCTCTGCTCACAATTCCCACTATCCACCTCTGCTCACAATTCCCACTACCCACCTCTGCTCACAATTCCCACTACCCACCTCTGCTCATGGCTGCTCACAATTCCAGAGCAGTTTTTACAGGGCCCTGGAGGTTTGTTAAAGCTCACCATCTGATGTATGTGGGACAGAACTTTGCTGTGCAGAAAGGCAGCTTAGTCAGGCCCTCAGGTGTAGAACAATGAACACAATTGGTCTTATACATCCACTGACTAATTTTCTAGATGTCTGTCAATTCAGTTGAGAGTTGAGCACAAAGCCGTTGTGGACCAGCAGTTAAGCCTGACTTATCCTGACATTAGTAGAGGTTCCCAAATCACTGACTTGACTGAATCCGCCCTACTTCTTTTTCCATCCCAGATCATTTAGAGTTGTGTACTTCGGCACCTGCTGTTGTCTGACCTGAGTGCTTGTGTTCCCTTACAAGTCCATGTGGAAATGTGCTGTCCAGTGCAGTGAGGTCACTGTGCAGATCCTCTAGGAGTGCTTAGGCCACCAAGACGCCACTCTCACGAGTGAGATCAATGCCTTTAGAAAAGTAGCTTAAGAGATTCCGTTCGACCCCTGTGCTGTGTGAGGACCCTGGAAGCCACAGTCTGTGAGGAATAGGTCCTCACTAGACGTTGGCACCTTAACCTTAAACTTCCCAGTTTCCAGAGCTATGAGTAGACATTTCTGTCACATATAAGTTATCCAGCCCGAGGTATTTTGTTACAATAACCCAACAGAATTTGACAATACCATTCACAAACATGTACAACATAGACGGCCCATTTTTAACAGCACACTAACAAACGTGTGTGATGTATTTGTAATGTTTTAGATGAATGTTTAAAAAGAGATCACTTGCTTGTTTTTCTGCCACTCCACCAGAGACTAATGAGTGTGCATTTGATGTAAACACTGTTAGATGGTGTTAATGTTGTGTGATTTCTCACATGTGTGGGCCAGGGATCTGCGCTAAGTCCCAGCCATGAGGAACAAACACAGCTTGTACTTCGATGCCTTAACACCTCACAGTTTACCCGAGGAATTATCCTCCGAGTCCAGGACTGCAGCATGGCAGTGGTGTCTTTTCTTCTGTGTTTGGAGTCTCCTAAAAACAGAGACATACAAAACGTTTTTTGTATGCATAGTTAAGCTTGAATCACCTGAGTTATGAGGCTCTGAACCATTTAAAGATGTGAACTGGTCCAGCAAAGTGCCATATCTGCCCTCTTCACACAAAACCCAGCGAGCTGGTAGCTCTGTCATGCCTCTGATAAGGTGAGAGTTAATTTAATCATTATATGCAATGTTCATGCGTAGGACAATTTGTACTTTTAATATAAAAGCTATTTATGGTCCTGTGGAGAAGCTGAAGTAAGATGTAATTGCGAAATGAATTAAATTAGTATTCAGGCGTTTCCTCTGAACTTGCTTTGCTTCATGTTTGCTGCAGAATTTTGACAAAGGAGCGAGCCTTTCCTTGATAGGCCTAACCGGTGAGCAAGGTGGACACCATGTTTATGGCCCATGTGACTGTTTTCTTTGCAGGTGCTAGATTGGATTGAGAACCACGGAGAAGCATTTCTGAGCAAACACACAGGCGTGGGCAAATCCCTTCACCGAGCCAGAGCATTGCAGAAACGACACGAGGACTTCGAGGAAGTCGCACAGGTACAGCAGCCCCCTGAACACATCCCGGTGGCTGGGTTGGAAGTCACACTTTCAGCAATCCTGAGGCGACTTAACCTTTGCTAGGTGTGCGAGGTTGTTAAGGTGGGGTTAAATTTGTTTCACAATGAGGCAACCATCGCCTAGGTAGAAAAGAGAGTTAGTTAACCCCCTGTGAATTGTATGGTTTTGAAACAAGTTTGTCTTTGAGGGTGTTTTCATATTTATTAGGCTAGTTTGTGGCTTTCACTTCAGTTGAGGGACAATAACTTCTGGGATTTCTTCAGTGACAGGCCTGGCATTCTGCCTGTCCGTTTCTAGTTGTGTTAACTGTGTGCTTGGGAAGCCAGTACCAGGAGCGGAGGGTGCTCAGAGCGCAGTGTGGAGAGGAATGAGGGAGGCTGTGATGCCGACAGGCAGTAGGCCACTGTGATCTGAAAAGTTTGCAGAAGCATCAGACATCCTAAGGAAGCAGAGGGACGTTGGCTGCTTCAGCAGAAGTCATCTGAGCCAGGAGTGGGGTTTGCACGCTTTTAGGCAAGAAGATCTCTGTAAGTTTGGGACCAGGCTGATCTACATCATAGCCAGGTTAGCCAAGGCTGCACAGAGAGACCCTGTCTCAAACAACCCACCCCCAGAAAAAAGAAGCCATCTAGGTCATACAAATCCAGATTCAGACAGATTATGGCAACTATAGAATATCACTAAATCTTACAGGCAAGAAGTGGAAAATGTCATCCGTGAAAAGGACTTTTAGAAAGACGGTGGTTTCTTCAGCAGCCACCGATGTTGGAGTCTGGAGCTGCTGTCCTGATACCCTTGGGTTCCGCACCTGTCTGAATTGCTGTTCCTTAGGGGAATGAAGTGAGCATTGACTTAAGAGTATTAGTAGACTGAAGCCCGTGAGAACAGGCATGTTCTGCTCGCTTCCCTATAATGCTCACCTACAGCAGTGTCTCACATGTGTCCGTTTATTCAGCAGCTACCTGCTTGAGTGAATTGACTAAATGGGTAAAAGGGTGCTATCAGCAGTCAGCGAAGGGATCAGTAAATACATCTGTAGATGAGAGGATTACTGTCTGAGCAAAAGGTAAATCTAGGGAGGTAGTCAAGAGTCAAACCAAGCTGAAGAGCCAGCCAGTTCACTTAGACACAAAGGGCAGAAATGTGTGCTGAGCATGCTGGATGGGGCCTGAGGACAACAAGAGGCTTTATGCAGGCTTCTGGCTATTTTTGAATGACCACAAAATGTATAAAGCCAAAAAAAAAAAAAAACAAAATTCCACAATCACTTCCAAATAAATTTATAGCTTTGGGGAGGGGTATAGAAAACCAAGTAAATTCCTCCCAAAAGAAGGGGGAAGGATCAAAAGAAAGCAAAAGAAGTGAGAACAAAATTCATGAAAAAAAATCACAAAATGTGATAGTGATTTATCCTAATATTCCACTGTGCCTATCTGCCAAACCATCACTCTAACCACCTAGAGATCTTAAAGTAGCAAGTTGCCTAATGCATCTTTTCTTGGGAACTTGGTGAGTCGTGGCTTGATGAAGTAGCTTGAGCAGATTAAAAAAGGAAGCAGTGAAAGTGTATGATTCAGTTCTCTGAAAATGTGCTAAATATAGGTCTATTCTGCAGAGCAATTCCTCTGTTCTAGGAAGGAGGAACCCCGAAGGAACCTCTTGAGCTTACACAGTAGAAGCGAGCCCTAGGCCCAGCCTGACTTGTTCAGGTGCCCACCCTTGATGGCAATGCCCTGGGCTTTAGTGTTTGGTTCAGATGCTGCTGTGGCCTCCTCAGGAAGCACAGGTCACTGTGGCTTACAGTTTTGCAGAGCCAAGCACTTCTATGCCATGGTTGTGAAGCTCGTCTTTGTGTGTTGGTTGTGAGTACATCTTTGGTGTTGAGTGAGCCTGTGCTGGCTGCTGTGCACTGTGACATGCACAGCTGTAGAACATTTTCTCATGCTGCTTTTTGCAGTTAAAATTGCTGCTTTGCATGTGGCTGATGGAAAGGTAGGCGCTCCTTGAGCAGTGAGTGATCTTCTACTTTAAGTAGTTTTCTGAGTTTGTGTTTTTAAATTTAAAAAGCTATGATTACAGCAGGTGAGTAAAGCCCAGAGAAACCTTGTTCCCGCAGCTGGTTCTGAAAGCAGCAGGGGCCTGATGCTCCCGGGTCCCATTCTCTGAGTGCTTCAGCTCCTCCACTCTTCAGCGTGCAGAGTCATCAGCTGCCCCACAGCATTCTCCCCAAAACAGGTCTGTGGGTAGCTTTCTGTGTGCCACAAATACCTTGTCTTCCGGATAAGGGTCTAAGAAGTTGTCATGTACCGAAGTTCTTCCTGGATTTCAGAGGACTGACAGGTGTCCCCACTGTGCTCATTGTTGGCTGAGGAAGCTGTGTCCAGGTGGACATACGACATGTCCATGTTTGTAGTATGACCTGAACTTCTTTGCAGATATAACAAGCTTCCACTGATTAATAAATTCGGCCTCTAAATAAGATGCTTTGGTTTTAGTCTTTTAAAGTTAACCCTGGAGAAGTCAAGGCAGATTGTTTTTAATCGAGAGCTTCCCTCATTGTTGGAGTTGTTGTCAGTTGTGTCCCAGCTACCCAGCATGAGTCAGATCCTCAGACCACAGAGAAGAAAAAGAGCGGGTTCGTGAGGCTGCTTTCCCGTTCCCATTTCCTAAAACTCAGTGATGGAAGATTCCTTTCTGACTACACAACCACCAGCCCTGAGCAAGTTCCTTGGTCTGAGTCCCTTTTCCCTGTGAAATAGAGTTAATACCTCTCTTTACCAGGTTACTGTAAGAGTACATCAGGAAGGAATGGCGCAAGGGAAGAAGAAGATGGAGGGAGGGAAAGACGGAGGGAGGTAGGGCATACAGGTCAGAACATGTTCAGAATTCCAATTCCTTTATCTTGGAACATCTAGATGATTGAAAACACCAAGTTTTCACGTGATAACTACGAAAGTGCTTTACACTAGCTAGCTGCAATAGGACCTAACATAGATGATGTCGCCAGTATTTATTCTCTATGCCCCTTACCTTACTGAACCCCCACCCACCCTGAGAAAATAACATTTCCACATTATAGTCCTCACTGAAGGCAGGCAGGACAGGAACTCAGACAGGGCTAGAACCTGGAGGCAGGAGCGGATGCAAAGGTTATAGAAGGGTGCTGCTTACTGGCTTGTTCCCCATGGTGTGCCTAGCCTGGTTTCTATAGGACCCACGACTAGCAGGACAGAGATGGCACAACCCAAAGTGGGCTTGGCCCTCCCCATCAATCATTAATTAAGAAAATGCTGTTCGGTGCTAATTTTCTATTTAGAAATTTGCATTCTCATTTATAGTAACTACAGTGTCTGCCATCATTTTGGTGAGAATTGGGCCCTCGTGACTGAGAGGGGGAGGAGGAGGAGGAGGACCACTCATCTGCCCCTGCATTGCAGCTGCGCATGTCCCAGATGCTGACAGTTACACAATGTAGGCTGTTTCTCAAGAAAGAGGAAATGCTCTGGGCTCCATGACCTGCCCTTAGAATATGTCCTTTAATTCCCTGGTGGGAATGAAAGGAACGACTCAAAGAGGGATCTCTCAGGCTGAAGAAAAGAGGCCAGTCCCTTCAACTCCCTTGATGTTTGCCAGCTTTTGATCGCCAGGTCTCAGGTCTTTGAACAGCCACAGCTCTCCTGACTGACTTGTCACAGGGAGGTGGAAGTGAACTTGTCCCTGTCGCAGGGTTTCTTTAGGGTTTCGAGTGGCTGCTCAAACGCTAGTGCTGATGTTATGGATGGCTTAACGGTTACCATTCGGAACCAGTGACAATCCTGTCCAGTTCAGTGCAGAAGCTAGTGTTGATGATACAGATGGCTTAACGGTTACCATTCGGAACCAGTGACAGTCCTGTCCAGTTCAGTGCAGAAAGACTCAGGACAACTTTGTTGCTAGGAAGGCCCAGCTGGGGTTTCAGAAGCCAATGCTGATGTTCCTGTCTGCGTCCTGTCCCCTTCCTGCTGTGGTTTGTTCTGAGGAAAGCCCCTACCTTATTTGTACAACCATCATTTTCTTTGAGTGTTGGACGAGACACGAATGAACGGTTGTGGTGTTAGCGTCACTCCATACACACCTTTCATCAGTATTTTTCCAGTGTCACTGCTGACGGAGTCCTAGAAGGCTCTCAGCTGTTCAGTTATGCCTTCCTACTGGGGAGCGCGGTCAGCTGAAGATTCACTTATCAAACAGGAGAGGTAAATTTCTTCAAAGCTGTGATGACAATCAGCGAGAAAGCAGGATTCCTTTTTTCAGAAGCGCATTTCCAGGGCTCTGTTTTCCACCGGGCAGACTGAGCTGGAAACTGCACTCAGACCCCCAGTTCCCCTTGTACCTGAAGCGGCTGACTGATACAGCTTTATTGTAATTAGCCTCCTAACTTGGAGGGCACCCATTCCCCAAACAGATCTTGATGTTGTATATCACCCAAAGGACCATTGCTGGGAGTCTGGATCTCGTACTGACAAATTTAGGAGGTGGGTTCTCTAAGAGTTGCTCCTGCAGCCTCCTGTGAGGTCTCTGAGTTAGTCAAAGGCGCACACTCTGCCTAGCTTCCTGTTTTAAGATGTGATGTCTTCCCTTCCTTATGATATTAGAGGCCAAACCAGTGGGGCCACCTGATCTTGAACTGTTGATCCCCAAAACTGTAAACTAAAACTAATCTGATTTGCTCTGCAAGATGCACAGGTGCCTTGGGTGCCAGAAACAGAGTGTTGTGGTTTAGTACAGTGTAGTGTGGCCTCCCCAGAGGTTTATTGGTTGAAATAATCCCAAGAGTGATGCAGGAGAAGAGTCAAGTCGGGCTGGTGTCTTAGCGTTAGATGCACCTATCTCAGGGCAGATCCCCCAAGACTGGATCCTAGTGGCTTTATAAAGAAAAGAGGGACCAGGAGAAACATCTTTGCATGCTTATTTCTATAATGCCCTGTAGCACATCAGGACCGCTTCCAAGAAGCCCATCAGATGTAGCCCTTAGATCCTGGACTTCAGAATCATGGGCTGCGATAAAACTTCTTGTACAACTCACCCGGTCTGTGAGATTGTGTTGTTGGCAACAGAAAAGATTGAAACAGACAACTTCTCTGTCTAGTTGGAGTCTCGCTTCCCATGCTGTTCCAAGCCCCCATCACCTGACTGAGCCTGCTTCTCCCTCCAAAGACACCTTTGCCATACTTTGAGCCACCCTCCCCCCTGTGCAGTGAGACCCACCTTGCTCAGCTCTCGGAGTTTGAGGAGTAGGTGAATGAGCCGATTGGTATCTCAGCAGAGCCCTAGGCTGGATTTCTGGTCCTCCCCGGAGGGCGGGCTGCTCTGATTCCACTGAGGGCCTCCAGTTAGTCTCATCTCCTCCTCTCATTGGTAATGCCGCTTTTGAGCCATTTCCAGGAACAGTTCCAGGCTGTAGGTTATCTGCGCAGGTCAGGAACCCCCGCCAGAGCCACGAGCTTATCAGGAATTGAAGAGGAGTCTTCCGAGAGCACAGCACAGGTGTTTACACTTCACGTCGGCATTTCTACTCCGATCAATTTATAGCCTCTGCAGTTCACTTTTGTTTCTGAACCTGTGTACTGTGAAGCAGGGAAGAGAAAACACTGTTACTCTGTCATGAAAATGAGAGAAAAAAAGTGAAGCAGGCACTTGTGGCCATGGGCATTTCCTGACTCCACCTTAGCAAAAATCTAAAAGCCCTTTCTGAGTCATGAGCCATTGTGGTCGGTGTTTAATAGTCTGCTTGGCATCAGAAAGGGCTGCCGATAGGGATGTGTGGGCCTCCTGAAGTCGTTGCTAAGTGAATGATTGGAAATGCTGCTGATAGGCTCTGTGTTGCTGGGGGTTATGGCTCCCACGCGGGCTGGCTTGCTGAATGCTCACCTTCTGTTCCTCTGGGTATTCTCCTGTGCAGAACACATACACAAATGCAGACAAATTGCTAGAAGCAGCGGAGCAGCTGGCGCAGACCGGGGAATGTGACCCTGAAGAAATTTACCAGGCTGCTCATCAACTTGAAGACCGGATACAAGACTTTGTTCGGCGAGTTGAACAGCGGAAGATCCTGCTGGACATGTCTGTGTCGTTCCACACCCACGTAAAAGAGGTAATGCATCACAGGTTGACTAAATATAATCTGGCCGACGGGGTCTTTGAATCTGTCGGAAGGAATCCTGTCTTTGTCATCGTGAGAGACATTGGCTGTAGCATGGCAGGTAGGCGTGAGTGCAGAGTGCACTGGTGCTGGACAGGAAGCAGGCTGGACTTCTGCCTTTGTTGGGGTTGTCCGTACGGGGACGGGGTAGAGGGGGCCCTTGTGAGTCAGAGATGCGCGGGGACAATGAAGCAGAATGAGATTCCTTCAGAGAGGAGCAGTGCTCTATCCATGTAACCTTATCGGGTCCTGCTTACTGTTGGCACCATTGTTGGGTGGCCCATCTGGGTGAAAGCCTTGCTCTTAGCAGATGACTCTCACACTCTTACAAGTCATGTTACATTGTATTGAGTTTGAATATTGCCATAGTCGATGTGGTACAGTATCAGTACTGTTAAAGACTGTTGTTGTTTTATGTTACTCTTTGGCTCTTTTGGGGGGCCCGCCACCCAGCTCCCAGATAAATCACATGGAGCCTTATTCTTATTAATGCCCAGTTTTAACTTGGCTTGTTTCTAGCCAGCTTTTCTTAAATTATCCTGTCTATCTTTTGCCTCTGAGCTTTTCCCTTTCTCTTTTTCTGTATGCCTTTCATTATTTCTTACTCTGTGGCTTGCTGGCCCCTGATGTCCTCCTCTTTTCTTGTTCCTCCTTGATCTCTCTTGCTTTCTGATTCCTTTTTTTTCCTACTTACTCTGTCTGCCAGCCCTTCCTGTTCTTTTCTTGCCTTACTATTGGCCATTCATCTCTTTATTAAACCAATCAGATCTTTTAGATAAACCACAGTAACATGGCTTCACTGAGTTAAACAAATACAACATAAAAGAATGCAACACATCTTTGCATCATTAAACAAATGTCCCACAACATAAACAAATGTAGCACACCTTAAAATAATATTCCAGAATAAAAGTCCTTGTGTGTGCCCATGGCAACATACTTATCTCAAGAGATAATGTTATTTTAAATGTGAAAAATAGATACCAAGGATACTATATATAACATACACATTGTACATACATATAGCATAAATAATGATACAGATCATATGCATGTGTGTGTGTGTGTGTGTGTGTGTATCACTTAGTAGATACAAAATTAGAGAAACTATGTTACTTTTTGCCTCCTTTTGAAAGTAGGGTTTTGCTGTGTAACCTATACTGGCCCTGAATTCACTGTGTAATGCAAGTTGACTGAATTTGCAGCAATCCTTTTGCCTCGGTCTCATGAGTGCTTCGATTCTATGACAGTGTTACTCCACCTGGTTTATTTTGTTTTAAGGGTTTTTGCAATAAACTCACGTTTTGTTTTATGTGACTAAGTGCTCCACAAAGGACCCTTACAGAATGCTGTGATACGCTGTGACACCTCTTGGTTCTGAGGTAGATATCAGAGTAGACAATGAACACAGCTAGCATCTTCTTCCACTGTCAGTTACGTCACAGCCAAGACAGACTTGAAAATATTGCAGTCTGTTTTCCCCAGGAAACATGTTCAGTGGATATTCTTCCAGGCTGCTTCTAGCTTGGATGTGTGGTCACTGCACTAAGTTCCTCTCTCTGTGCTTTAGAGTATTCAGGGTTAAGTACACAAAAGCTCATGGCAATAGAAGGAGGAGGATCTGGAAAGATAAAATCACTTGGAGAAATCTGGGAGAGGGCAGTCTGGCTTGCCTTGTGTAAAAAGACATCCATGGTCAAAAGCCCATAGATCACTTTAAGGAGAAGCACCTTCAGTGTGGTTCTGAGACCGTGGACAGTTTATGCTCAGCCTGGTTCTCTGTAACGTAGATGTTTTAACTTCAGAAAGGTGGTGTCCCCTCCCTTTGAATTCTGTGTATCTGTAAAGTGGGTAGAGGAGGCAGTCGGCAATTATGGAGGCCCTGGAGAGTTTGTGCTTTTGCCCAGCCTAACATGGTGGTTGGAACTCAGCCCCTTCTGCAGAAGGGCCAGGACTTTTTGGTTCTGAGATAGACACCAGAATAGACAATGAACACAGCTAGCATCTTCTCCACTCTCAGTTAAATCACAGCCAAGACATACTTGAAATATTTGTCATCTGTTTTTCCCAGGAAATGTGTTCAATGGATATTCTTCCAGGCTGCTTCTAGCTGGATATGTGGTCCCTGTGCTGCCTGGGTCACCTGGGCTGAGAAGGAGCTACCTCCTGCTTTTGACTCGTGCCATGTCCATCATGTCTAGATCCGTACAATTGGGGCTGCATCCTCCTCCTTCTCCAGGGTTCCAGCCCTGCCATGCGGTATCCGCTGATCTATGTCTTCCTGCCGCCCCTGCCCTGTCCACAGTTAGTTGCTGCTGTTGGCAGTTTTCTAGAGTTCTCTGCACACACCTATGACAGCACTGACCACGTCACTTTAGGGTTCTGTGTTCTTATGTTACCTGATTTGTGTTAGTTACTCTGTTTTTACTACAATTTCACATCAAAACTGAGAGAGGAATAGGGTCAAAGTCAATAAGGTAAGACAGACAGTCCCCTATGACCACACAGGGCACTGCTGCTCCACGGGGGCCAAGGTGACAACTAGCTCGTTCAGGTATCTGGGAAGGTCCCACCCAGAAGACGGCTGCTGGCTAGCTCTCTGAACATCAGCCTAAGGTTTTGGCCCAAGACTTGCAGATTATGAAATGCCCCCCAAATCTACTGTGATTTGTGAGGAGGTGATGCTTCAGTGGTGATCACAGCTGCTTTGCCACACTTCAGACATTGGTCTCACTTGATAGGTTGAAGTCTGGTTCCTACTTGTTCCCACTACAGAGCCTCTTCTAAGACTGAGATACATCATACAGGTTTGTGAAATAATGGCATCAGTTAAGTTCACTGCCTTGAATGATATTTTTATTTTTGAATCCATTAAAAAACATTACTACTTTTACCCATTTCTACTTATTCAGCTTCTCTCTCAGGATTATTTTGTGGCTTAATTACTTTTATTTACCTTTGGCATTCATAGGTCAATCGAGGCAACTAGGTGGCAACGTCAAGCTTGCTGCCAGTTTGTTTCTGGGGCCGATACAGTGACCCTCACTGGCTTCTCTTTTCAGAATCCTTGGTCGCCAGGAAGGATCACTCCCCCCTGAACCAGGCTGCTGCCGTCCTGGGTGGGTTAAGCAAAGAAACCTGGCTGGGCTTCTGCAAAATTGTTGGTGAATTGGACACATTGTTTTGAGCAGTGCCTGGGAAAAGAGAACTTGTCATTTTATTCAGAAGTCAGAATTAATGGCTCACCACCCACCTGGAGACTTCTTTTTCTCAGAGTGCCCGTCTGACTTCATTTTCATTCCTAGCAAACGATCAGGTCAACTTCCTTTTTCATGCTTGCTGGAGTCAGGCCTCAGCTCTCCCAAGGAAGCAACAGGGAGAGGAGCACAGTGCACTTGGGGAAAGTCCCAGGCTCCTTGGTGTGCAGCCGAGCTCTCTGAGCTGCCTCCATCACCCCGGCAAGTCTACTCAGGAGCCATGGAACTGCACCCCGTGCTTATTCCTGCAGCCATTGTTAACACCCAGAGCTCTTTCCTCCCCTGTGCAGCCGGAGAACCTATCCGGCGTCTGGTAGTTACCTGTCAGTGCTCAGTGCTTATGAGCCAGCTGTCCTGCAGCAGTCTCCTGATCAGTGGTTCGGGTACAAAGCCTGTTCAAAGCCTCACATGCTTCCTTCCCTATGGCTCTCCCACAGAGGTCTTGCTTTATTTCTGTGGAAACATTCTGTAGGCCACACCCCATCACATGGTAGCTGTTTATTCAGCCTCAGCACACATACATGCTTGTGTGTGTAGATAGCTACATGCATGTTTGTTGCAACTTCATCATATGTAGACTTAAGTTAACTACCACGGCACCCAAACTGCAGTTACACAAATCATTCTACCAGAATATGGTTTTTATTTTATTTTATTTTATTTTTGAGACAGTGTTTCTCTCTAGTTTTTGGAGCCTGTCCTGGAACTAGCTCTTATAGAACATGCTGGCCTCAAACTCAGACATCATCCAGGCTCTGCCTCCCAAGTGATGGGATTAAAGGTATGTGTCACCACCACCTGGCCCAGAGTATGCTCTTGTGTCTGAATGCATATTGCTTCCCGTTCCTGCAGGAGTTGGAGGCCTGACTACCTGGGACTTTCTGGCTCTCTTTCCTCCTTATGGCTGTCTCCAGCCTCAGCAAGAACCAGCATCTCACATCCCTGTTATTTTGGGTGTTTCAGAAATGCCAGATGAATGGAGTCATGAGTGTTTTTGTGCTCAGCTTTTCTACCTAATTAATCCTGGAGGCACTTGCGCTTTCGTACACACATCAACCCTCTTTCCCCTTCAAGGTAATTGGAGTCCCTGATGATCACATGGTTTCTTAGCTATGTCAGTCACGTTTCATCTCTTGTCCCTGGCTGGTCATTCTTGCCATGTAGCCTCATGCCACCTGTCCAGGTGTCCACACCTGGGACTGGAATGCCTGTATGTTACTCCTTGTGGTGGAGCTGCCGTGCAGGTGCCTCTGTGAGTCTCCGTCTTTCCTCCTAGTACTAGCACCCGACACTTGGCAGAGGTGGTGTTTCCTGCTGCTGACCTTGGTGTTCTCTGGTCTACCTCTACCCCATACGTCCTTTATAACATTCTCTCAGCGTACTCTGGCATCATTTCTCCACCACACAAGAATAGGGGGTGCTTCTCAGTCCCTACAGCTCAGGCTGGGCAACAGCTCCGCTCATGGAAGTGCCTGCTGCTCCAGCATGGGAAGCCCACCTCAGATCCCCAGCGCTCTAGTCAAAAGCCCAAGGCCATGGGCAGAGATAGGCATGGTCGCTGGGGCTAGCTGGCTACCAGCATGGCTCTAGGCTAATGGAGAAACCCTGCTCCAGGTGAGTAAGGTAGACAGTAGTGGAACAGGATGGCCAAAGGCTTCCTGCTTTTGCACACACACAGGGATATGCTTCCCCACACACAATACACACAGAAGAAAAATACACTACAATTCCTACAACAAGGCACCAAGCATGTGTACTCAACATACAGTCAGTCAGGCATGTGTGTCAACATACAGTCAGGCATGTGTGTCAACATACAGTCAGGCATGTGTGTCAACATACAGTCAGGCATGTGTGTCAACATACAGTCAGGTATGTGTGTCAACATACAGTCAGGCATGTGTGTCAACATACAGTCAGGCATGTGTGTCAACATACAGTCAGGCATGTGTGTCAACGTGCAATCAGCTAGCGTGTGTCAGCACACAGTCAGACATGTGTGCACAGCATACAGTTGGTCATTTCTGGGAGAGGAGCTTTCTGTTGGTGGTGGGAGCGGTTCCCTTTTCAGCGTGTTCCTTGTGCCTGAGCTGGAATCACGTGTCATCTGCATAGTGGTTGCCCTCCTGCATTCGCACCTGCGCGTTGCCACTGAGAGCATTCACTTCTGCTCTGAACTCGCAGTAGCAGCGGCTCTAGGGAACTGTGAGTGTGACACTTGAGACTGCGCCACAGTTGGCACAGCTCCACTGGACCAAGCGGTTGTCCCTGTCAGCTGAGAGCCAGCAGACAGGTTTCAGTGCAGCAGCCTCTGCCTACAGAGCCCTGCAGTAAATGAGTACTTCCGCCCCGAGCTGCCTGTCTCTCACACTGGCTTTGCAGGTCAGTGAGGTTACCCCAGTTCATAGCTAGGACTGCAGGTGTGCTATGCCTTCTTGTACCAGGCTCCATATTGACACTGACTACAGCCTGCGCGACCTCCCTGGAGTGCGGAGATTGCTGCTGTGGCTCTCACCAAGCCTCAGGACTCCCTTAGCCACCTAGAGCCCAGTCCTTTTCCAGAACCTTCAGCTCCTCAGAACTTCCCTCCCCAAATGATGAAGAAAGGACCTCTATTCTTGAGGCGAGCTAGTTCAGCTTTCTCCTAGAGGAGTGTAGTGCCCAAGGGTAAAGAGCTGAGGTATAGGGGTTGTTCCTGCTGCCAGAGATGGGACAGGGTCCTCCCACCTCTCCGTCTCAGAGCCTTTCTTCACATTACTTCATTTCGCAAGACAGTCTTTCCCTTCTCGACTTGGTCGGTGGCCATGCCTCTGTCTGGATACATACAGCCCAGTTGTGGGCAGAATCTTCTCCAGAACTTCAACAGAAGCCTGCAAACAAACAGAGCTCCAGGACATCTCAGTGCTAGCCTGAAGGCCCAGCCTTGTTTCTTATGGCCTCTAGGGGGCAATGTGGCCTACACCTGTGTCCTAACAGTTCCATGGTTCTTAAAAAATAGTACCCAGTAGCAGTGAACTTGCAGAGACCACACCCCCTCTGACTGCTGGATAAAAATCCTGGTCACAGTAAACGTGCAGAGAGCCCACCCCCTCTGACTGCTGGATAAAGATGTATCTTTTTACTATAGATTATCAATTTACACAGAAGTGCCTTTTCTTTTCATCCTTGGAAAACTTGGACTTAAGATTTTCACAAACTTCCTAGAGACTAAAATTTCTTTGTTCAGAGGCACTTTAGCTACCTGGTATTACATCATTTTAAAAGCTCAAAAATAGACTTTACTTACCCCAGGCTGCAGTAGGACACGCATCAGTCCATCCTCAGTTGGCATCTCAAAGGACCAGGAAGAATATTTCCTGAAGAATTGTGGGGGGCAAAGACCTTTCAGGCATTTGACATCAGGCTTTTTATATATAGCATGGTCCACTACCTCACTCCCTGTTTCCTTTTCTTCTGCGACATCCCAGGATCACTTCCTGCCGTCCATCCACTGTGCAGCGCTATCTCTGTGACCTCACTGGCAGGGCGGGGGGGGGAGGGGGGGTAGAGCACAGTCGTCCAGGAAGTAGAGGATGTGCCTGTGTGTGTGTGTGTGTGTGTGTGTGTGTGTGTGTGTGTGTGTGTATGTGTGTGTATTAAGCTCTGCCAGGTGGAAAGCCAAAACTTGACCCCTAAATATTCCTGGCACTTCCCCCTAGAATTCAGAGGAAGCAATTTCTATGGGACCCAACAGGTTTTTCTTACAGCCTTTCCTTGTACTATAGTATCGAATGCTATTGTAGGGGTAAAGGGATTTAAATGTTAAGTTTACCAGACCAAGGTACTAATTTTGGACAACTGAGAGAATACATTGAAAAAGATAGTTAAAAAAAATACCTCTCATGGATAGAAAATTTATGAATTTTCTTATGAGGTCTTTCTTAGAGAAAGCCAGCAACAGTGACTAACGTTTACTGACTGTTTTCTCTGTACATGTAGTCTCATCCAGTCTACCACACTGCCCTGTGTAGGTATTCACTTCAGGTCCACTTCTATAGGAGAAACTGGGTCACAGGCCCACATGAGAAAATACGGATGTTTCTGCCCCAGAGTCTCACTGTGTTCTGATCTCAGACAGGCTGCCCTCACAGACTGCAGCAATCAACTGCTGCAGAAACACTGGTTCCTGTCCCTGGGGTCACATGCACATCTGCCTGTGGGCTGCACGTCAGGGCGAATCCAAGCCCTTTATCAATGAATAGATTGTTGAAATCTTTTGTAACTCAGTAGGTACCTTTGGTGGCATTTGTCATGTCCCCACCCACATAGGCACCCCACACCCTCCTCCCACAAGTGGAATTCTAGAGTGAATGGGAGAGAGCTAGCAACCCCTCCGAAGGGTGGACCAGGTCCCCCAGGCTCATACAACGTAGTGCACAGGAAAGATACCGGTGTAAAGGAAAGGGCTTGCCAGCCTGGTGGGCTGGTCCATTCATTTATGCATTAACATTGCTGGGGCAACTTCAGCAGAGCCATGAGCTCAAGTAGAAGACACTGCTGAGATTTTAGGACACGTGAAGTCAGTGATTCTTTCTTCCCCATTGCTTCTCAGCAGAATCAGTGCATATGGAAAGAGACACATCTTTTTAAGTATCCATCTTGGGAGGGCAAGGGCTGTAGTAGCCAAGTGACCAAGTGAGTTTGTCATTGGAAGCAAGTGCGTGAGTTCTGTGTGTGACTAGTCCCCTGCCCTCCTGCCTTGTGGAAGGCAGATTGCTAGCTTAAGAAGTCCCCTGACCTGATCATCACGTGAAGTATTTTGACTCTTGAGTAAAATAGTGCAATCTATTTTCCTAAGCAGTTGGTTATTGGTTGTAGCAGCATATGCTCTGCTTCTTTGAGAAAGTCCTGTCTGTTTCGTTCATTTGAATCCATTTAAATGACACAAACAAGATGAGGAAGTAGCACAGAATTCAGGTGCTAATTCCCACTTGGGAGAAAGCAAGACCTGTTGACACACTGTCTTCCCATAGTAGGATGACCACGCTGTGTGACAGATACTGGCCCTGGGTTCCTGAACTGGGTGTGGTCATCTCAGGAGCACACATCTCCACCCACAGTTGTGGATAATACTGTGACTTCCATGTGCTCCAAGGGACCTAAAGCACTCGTGTCTGAGTGGTGGTTTAGTAATGGAATGGAGACTGCAGCAGGAGGCGTGTCTAAGAATGCCTGTGTGCCCAGCAGAGGTTCCTGTTTGAGAGACTCGGTTGTTTCCTTTCCACTGAACGCCAGATTGAGCCTCTGCAAAAGGGGAGAGTGGCTTCTCTTCCCTTTCCTTTTTCTCCTTTGTGACAGCCTCTTCCGCTTCGCTGCCTGTTTATTTTTGCTCCACGCTGCAGTGACATGTTGCTCTTTTTGTGCATGTGTCCCACTGGCTGCCGGACTCTTGGGGACACTCCTTCCTCTCCTTTCTCCCTTTCCTCCCCCTCCTTCCTTCCTTCCTTCCTTCTCTGCGGGAGCAATCCGCCACGGGCATTGTCCCGATGTGAGCATCCTGGTCCCTACAGCATTCACTCACTGTGCCCTCTCTGGTCTGCAGCTGTGGACATGGCTGGAGGAACTACAGAAGGAGCTGCTGGACGACGTGTACGCCGAGTCGGTGGAGGCCGTCCAGGATCTCATCAAGCGCTTCGGCCAGCAGCAGCAGACCACACTGCAGGTGACAGTCAACGTGATCAAGGAAGGGGAGGACCTCATCCAGCAGCTGAGGTGGGCCTCACCCCTACCCCTCACCCCTACCTCTGCCTGGCCCCACACAGATCCCAAGCTGCACAGTGGGTTTCTGCTTTTATCATTCTTCGAACAAAAAGTTCCAATATGCTCTCTAGAAGGCCAGGGACAGTTTTCTTCTCATCCCACTTTCAACCCCCTCAATTGAAAAACTTAACTGTTCACCTTAACACTGTCTAACAGCCATTAGAATTTAACTTTCGTTACTGTGTTATCATTGCCCCCTTACTGAAATTTCCTTATAAATGGATGCATTTGACGCTCTTAAAATCACATCCTCTAGCCCCAGGGGACCTGCCTGTCTAGAGTGTGGCAGCATGCCCATCTTTCAGCTCAAGGCCAGGTGGCCTGGAAGGTGTCAGGACAGGCCCCCCCTCCCCCCAGTGCTCCACTGGGCAGGAGGCAGGGCCAGTTTGGCTTTGTTTCCTCTGGAGGCAGATTTGAAAATTCCTTTGAGGGACTCTTAAGGGTAGCCCCTGCCCCTAACTCACACGTCACTCAGGACAGTTGGTGGAGTCACTAACTAAACAGCCTTACATGATCGTTAGTAAGGATTTTGAGTACATTAGAAGTTTACCTCTCAGGCAGGAGGATTGCCACTGCAGAACCAGACGCCCACCATTCTTGCTGCTTAGAGCTCGGTGTTCTGTAATAGTGGATGTCTTGAAAGAGGGCCATAAAGAGCACAGCTGTGTCCCTGCAGCCGCAGGCTTAGCAGAGCAGGCTGCTCAGAGGAAGGGGGCTGCTGGTGTTTTGATAGGGGACAGTGCCTTCCCTTCTCTGAGACAAAGTCCGACTTCCTGCCGGCCTTCTTCCCCTGAAGATTTGCGTTGCCGGATCTGGTGTCTAACAATGTGAGACTTTCTCATTCAATTCCTGTTTGTCTCACTGATGTCCCGTCTGCTTCTCCACTCATACAGGGACTCTGCCATCTCCAGTAACAAGACCCCACACAACAGCTCCATCAACCACATTGAGACGGTGCTGCAGCAGCTGGACGAGGCTCAGTCCCAGATGGAGGAGCTCTTCCAGGAGCGCAAGATCAAGCTGGAGCTCTTCCTGCAGCTGCGGATATTCGAGAGGGATGCCATCGATGTGAGTGGTCAGCCCCAGCCTGCAGCCCTGCCCCTGGCTCCTGTCCTGTGTCCCCACTACCTGAGCAGAAGGAAGGTCCCAAAGCACTGAAGCCTCTGGCCTCCGGGAAGGTGGGGGGTGGTCAGCTCGCACTCGGGGTGGGGACTGCACTGGGCTAAAGGAAGATGAGGAGGACGGCACAGGTGGCAGCAGCAGAGTGTGCTCTGAGGTGGAGGGAGTGCCATGCCTCCCCTGGGGCAGGTCAGCCCCAGTCAAACAGTGCAGGACTACACCACACTCCCCTCTCCTAGAGAGAGCGGCCTGTGGAGCCTCCTCTTCCCTCCTGTCCTCCCTTCACACATCCCTCTGTCTTCCATTTTCTCTCTTAGTAAAGGGACTGATTGTAGCCTATGCTTTCTAAGGACTAGAACTCACCTCCCCCCAATGAAAGTGCCTTTGGTTTTCCATAATTTCTAAGCTAGAATGGGTTTTCCTATTTGATATGTGCAGAGAAGAAAGAAATATTTACTTCTTTTACCTTTATTCATTGAGAAGGGGGCAGCTCTGCTCAGCAGAGAACGGTCTCATGCTTGAGGTAGTGGAGCCAAGTCTAAGTGAACGAGACTGAACTGTGAGAGACTGTCAGAAGAACCAAAGCTACTTCATAGCCCATGTGAGCCGTGTCCTGGTGCCTGGCTGCTTACACAGCTGGTGGTCAGAACTGGCACACGCATCCTCTCCAGACCACTCAGGTCTAGCCTGTGACTGCGTCCCTTGTGTTAGCGCTCATTCGTACTGCTTGTGGGGTACTCACCTGCCCCGTCCCTGAGCTGCCTCAGAGGCTTGGGACTGGGTGCAGAGGAGGCCGGAAAGGCCTGCACAGACTGTGTGGGTCTCTCAGCTGCAGGGAGATCCTCTATGGGCTGCTTCCTTTGGCTTGTCCTTCAGCCTCATCTTGTGGGGCATCTCCGAAGGTGGCACAAGGTCTTCCTGCAGGCACCTTCAGCTCGTTGGCTACCTGTCCAAACTCCATAAAAGTAGCTTTGTCTTAGTTAATAACAAGAGCTGCGTCAGACCCCCTCTAATCAGCCTGCTCCCTGCTCTCCATGTTTTGGCCCTCGGATCCTTGTTGAGACACACAGAGAAGGCATGCTAGACTGTCCCCTGCGGGGACCCACTGGCCTTGGCCTGTCTGGGGCTTGGGGTGGCAGCAAACAGGACAGGCCTGCTTTCTTCTGACTCCAAGTGACTTTCTCTTCTGAAACTTAGCAGGCTGTTGAATGTTTTCAGTTGCAAGATAGACCAGTCAGAAGCATAAGTTGAAGACCCTCTTCTAGAGCCTTCTGCTAGTTGAAAGTACTTCCCACTTTATTTGTATTGATATAATTTACCCTTTATCAAAACCTCATCAGGAAGCACAAACGCGTGCTTTCCTTGGGTGGAAACTACAGAACAAGTGTCCTAGGTCACGCTCCTATGCCAGGCAGCAGGTTACAGAAGCCGTCGATTTCATGCACCGCGGCAGCGTGTCCCGCTCTCTGACAACTGTGGGGCAGCTGAGACGCAATGCCGTGGGGTCACCCTGATAGCTGGTCACTTAATCCCCTCTCAGCCTTTGCCATGGTACCTCACCAAGCCTTGATGATAGTGCCTGGGACCGCTATTGTGTCAGAATTGTAAAAAGGAATTTTCTGTTTTCTTCTCCATCTCGTAGGTAGATGTTTTTATACATGTTTCACCTCAGAGTACTGAGATAGTTGCTTTCTCCTTCCAGAGGCTGCTGATGTGATTAGTGGCAGAACACCTGCCTACTGTACACCAGGCCTTGGGGCCTTTTCCCAATAACAGTTATCTAGTGAGGGTAGGAGCCTCTTCCAACTCTGTGTCCATTTGTTTCTTTAAAAGTTTTTGAACTGGTTTTATTGAAGCCCGATCTCTATCCCACAAAACCAAACACGTGTGGCTTCCGTGCCCTCTTTAGACCGTTGGCTCAGACACAGTGAGATGTGGTGGCATGTGTTGTAAGCCCTGATTTGCATAGATGCTCCTCTCTCTCAGATCATCTCCGACCTCGAGTCGTGGAATGACGAGCTTTCCCAGCAAATGAATGACTTTGATACAGAGGACCTGACCATTGCCGAGCAGCGCCTGCAGCACCACGCAGACAAAGCCCTGACAATGAACAATTTGACTTTCGACGTCATCCACCAAGGACAGGATCTTCTGCAGTATGTCAATGAAGTCCAGGCCTCTGGTAAGAAAGGTCCTCCATCCTGTGCCCGCTGTGGGTTCTTCCCAGCACCACAGCACTCGGATGACTGAATGCTGAACCATCACCTGCCAAGACCAGTTCTTTTAAAGGAAGTGTTTGCATTTAATTTCACACAGTACAGTCACATTTAGCTTTATGCTTAGGAAACTTACCCTTAAGTGTTTCAAGAATTGTTTCAAGTAATAAGAACCTTAATGGTGCAAAGTGGTTGGCTGTCTCTGGGAGTGCAATGGAAAACCCAAGGCGGTGTTTGCACATTCCCTATTTTTAGCTTCTGTGTCCAGCAGAGGTCACTGCAGCCCCAGTATGTGACTGTCGCACGGGGAGCTTACACTGCATGCATTGCTCGCTTTACACATAGCCACTTAAATACTTCCTGAAGTGCACCACCCACTCCTGTCAGCTGCTACTCCGTCACTGAGTCCCGTAGGAGGTGCAGTTGGTTGGCTCACCTATGCGCCTCCTCACACCCTAGTGCGCTGGATGTCTGTATAAATGCATCACTGCTGCCCCAGGCCTCTCTGAACATGCTGGCTAGTACAGTTGGTGCCCAGTGGACAAGCAGTTCCCACACCACATGGGTAGTGCCCTGCTAGGTGAGAGGAGAAGGTGGCAGGTGTGAGCTGGCTTCTAGGGTCTCCCACCACTGTTCACAGGTGTGGAGCTGCTTTGTGACAGAGATGTGGACATGGCCACCCGGGTCCAGGACCTCCTGGAATTTCTTCATGAAAAGCAACAGGAGTTGGATCTAGCCGCCGAACAACACCGGAAACATTTGGAGCAGTGTGTGCAACTGCGCCACCTGCAGGCAGAAGTGAAGCAGGTGCGTGACACTGAGGCATGATGGGAATTCTGGCATGTCAGCTTCAGAAAGGATTTCCCATGATCTCTATGTAGTTGTCCTGATATGTAAAGTTAGACATACCCCAAGACAGCATCTTATGATAAAAGTGGAATCCATAGCCTATCCGGATGGCTTGCCGAATAGTGGAAGAGCGCCCAACTCAGTAGCCACAGGCCCTGAGGAGGTCATCCTTGCATTTGTTTTGCTATCTGGTGGTCTCTTGCTTAAAGCACATTACTCCCTAGGCTAAGGAAATGCAGTATTTCTTCACTAAGCTTTTGTTAAAGCCATGGACTGTAAAGTTGGGGGGGGGTCTCTTGATTTATCTGCATATTAAGTATAATACCACATGGTGTTGAGGCTAAAGCAAGGACAGATTAAACACCAGCAGGGATCATATGTAGATATTGCACTTGAACCCATGGTGAGGGATACATTGGAGTTCTCCAGTGAAGGGGCTTGATGGAGAAGTGGGGCTGTTATATTCTGTCCGTGCCATAGAACACCCTTGTTGACCTTGTTGAAGGAAGTGCTGGAGCCTCAGACACAGCCTGGTGTGGTGCGTATGTGGGTCATATTCACAGGAAAGCGCATGCTCCTGCACCAGGTGTGATCAGGGGACGCCTGTTGTCGCTAATGCCATCAGTATAAACAGTAGAAGGAAATGAAGCATTGTAACCTGCAAATGTTTCTTTTTGCCTCAAGAAAAACCACTTGTTCAAGAGATGAAGTAATTATGCCCTTTGCAGACTGCCTTTGCTTAGACCGTGGAGGTGGCTTCAAAAGGCCGTTTTACCCACACAATGAGTCTGCAGTGTTGTTGACCTGTTCAGTGTCCCATGTGCTATAACGGGCTCAGATTTTGCTGATGTGTAGTGTCTTAGTTAGGATTATCATTGCTGTGATGAAACACCATGACCAAAAGCAGCTTGGGGAGGACAGGGTTTATTTCAGCCACAGTTATATATAACAGTTCATCATCAAAAGCAGTGAGGGCAGGAACCTGGAGGCAAGAGCTGATACAGAGACCATGGAGGGGTGCTGCTTACTGGCTTGCTCCTCATGACTTACTCAACCTGATTTCTTATAGAACCCAGGACCAGCACCACAAGGATGGCACCACCTATAATGGGCTGGGGACTGGGCCCTCTCCCATCAATCACTAATTTAGAAAATGCTTTACAAGCTTGCCTGTGCTCCTATAGACTTTAATTGAGGGTCCATCATCTCTGGTGACTCTAGCTTGTGGCAGTTGACATAAAACTATGTAGCACAGGGAGCCAGATAACAGTCGCACCTCCAGTCATTACCTCAGTGTTCACAGGCATCAGGAACCTGAAGGCAAGAGCAGCACAAGTGTCAGAAGAAGCAGTTTTCAGAACTGACCCAGAAACTTCTGTTCCAATTCACAGGCCAGACTGGGTGTCTTAAATGCTCTCACCAAAAGCTGGGAATTGTTTTCATTTTAAGCGTATTACAAAAGGAAAATGTTATGCATGTACCTTGGGGTCTCAGCCACAATCCAGAATGAGCTTCCACAGTGATGGTGTCCTCTCCTGTCCAAATTGATTTCTTCCGTATGTGAACTTGAGAGTCTCATGGTTTGGCACCTTGGCTGTTATATCATTTAACACCGGCATAGCACAGGAAGGCAGTGAAGCAAACGGACTGCCCTTACTAAGCAGGTGACCAGTCTTGCTGTGGATTAGCAGTAAGAGTCTGAACAGGAAGTAGCAGGGCTCCCTCAAAGGATGCAGAAATCTTAGAATGTGGAGCCTGACCTGTTCTGGTCTGTGTTTGCACAGCCTGCGGAACTCCGCTGCCTTCTCAAACAGCAGACTCGCAGTACTTTCAAGGCAGTGCTTGTGATGAGAGCCCTTCAGGGACTGTGGGCTGTGTCAGGGATAGTCAGGGAGTCAGTGCTGCCCACTATGAGTGTCCACCTTCCTCATGCCACAACCCTTTAATACAGTACCTCATGTTGAGGGTGCCCCCAAACATAAATTTATTTTTATTGCACTTCATAACTGAAATGTTGCTACTATTATGAGTTATAATGTAAATATCCCATGGTCTTAGGTGACCCTCATGAATAGGTCGTGACCCAAAGGTTGAGAGCCACTGCTCTATACCACTTTGCTGACCCATCCCCCATCCCAGGTGGTTTGCAGGATGCACTGGACGTTCCTCTGCTTACAGTTACCCTGTGTCCTGTTTCAGGTGCTGGGCTGGATCCGAAATGGAGAGTCCATGTTAAATGCTGGCCTCATTACCGCCAGCTCACTGCAGGAAGCTGAGCAGCTACAGAGAGAACACGAGCAGTTCCAGCATGCAATTGAGGTAAGGCAGTGCCTGAGGGTGGACCTTCCAGCGTAGAGACCAGCCTGATAATTCTTGGTGTGGCACCAACCACAGGAGCCAGCTGTGGCTTGATTGGAAAAGGAAAGACAGTGCTCATCAGTTCCCCATTGATTGTGGAGAAGGAAGCAGCCCACAACTGCAGTGAAGTGAGGACATCTTGAAGCAAGTATCCAGTGTCCAGGGCCCCCTTCTGTCCCGTTTCCATGAAAGGGTCTTACTTAGCAGGATGCATGATCTCTGATTAGAAGTATCTTAAATCTGGGAGCTCAAATTGGAACCTGAGCTTGCTGATCTTACAGGCACAGTGTTATATGTAACCAGTTTGGACAAAGTAGAGCGCTAGGGATGTGAAGGGTCTCTTGCCATGACCAGACAGTAGTCATTCTGATGACAAACCTCTCCAAACTTGCTTAGGCAACAGGATTCACCTTTATAGATTGAAGGGCAATACTATACCAGACAGCAGCCAGAAGCGTGTCCAGTCTGGACAACTCACCCTTGCTGTTAGTATTGCGCTAATTGCTTTAGAATGGGTTACTTAAGGGGTGGGTAATAGTTGTGATGAGTGATCTCAAAGTATAGGCAGGGCTTCAAAAGGGGGTGTTTGAGGATAGAAACCTTGATGTTACTGGAGAAAAAGCCAGAGAAGCAGCTCTGTTTTATTCCCGAGGTCAGTATAGTGTCAGGTACTCACGCCAGTGGCAGCCTCTTCCAGACAGCCTTGCGAACCTGCATAGCTGCAATGCCCAGGGCTTTTGGTCATCAAGGTCAAGTCAGTCACTTGGGAATCTATAGTCAGTGTTTACAGGATCATTCCCGCTGTGTCAGGAGAAATGAATGATTGTTTTTCCAAGGTGCTTGAGTGCCCTTGCTGCTGGTGCCTCAAGTTCTAGATCTTTCCTGCAGAGCCCTTGGCATTCAGCATCAGGTTTCATTTACCATGTGATTTTCTTTGTGTGTGGCTTGAAACATTCTCAGCCTCTTTTCTCTCTCTTCTCTCTCTCTCATCTATTAAAAAATCGCCAGTTCTTCAAAACTCCTTTCACTGGAGTCTAGAGCCCCAGTGGGAAATGAAATGAAAAGGCAGTCACTGTAGCCTTTTCTTCCCACTTGTTGTTTGCCTGCAGTGGCTGTCACAGAAAGTCGGTAGGGATGATAGACTTGGCAGAGTGGAACGGAGCTTTAGAATATCAGTTGCTAAGAGTTGTTCCTGTTGCTTCTCAAATGGAAAACCCCACAGCTGAGTGCCATTCTGAGAAGTCTTAATGCATTTCATCCTTCGTTAGATAAATTAAATATCAGCTTGGTTGCTGCCAGGCCTAGAACTACCCTCCATATTGGCAAAGCATCCTAGTGAGTAGTAAGTAGCTAGGCTTGATTCTCTTAGCCATGACGAGCATTCCGGTTCCTGCCTCTGTGTGTGAGGCCCTGCTGAATGAGCCTTCCCGTCTTTCCTGTGTCTAGAAAACACACCAGAGTGCCCTGCAGGTCCAGCAGAAGGCCGAGGCCATGCTGCAGGCCAACCACTATGACATGGACATGATCCGCGACTGTGCAGAGAAGGTGGCCTCACACTGGCAGCAGCTCATGCTCAAGATGGAAGACCGCCTCAAGCTCGTCAATGCCTCGGTCGCCTTCTACAAGACTTCAGAGCAGGTGGGCAGAGAGGGCCTGCTCCTAGGCTCCTGGTGACTGACTGTTCTGCTATTAGGGACAGCTCCACCCCCACTGACATATAACAGTAGTGAACACTCAGGTCCAGGTGAAACAGAAGGCATGCTCTGCAGTGAGTTCCCTTGCTCCGTCAGCTGTCGAGAATAGCGAGTGACAGCAGCTGAGAGAACACAGCCTTTCTCTCGTGTGGGAAAACATCGGGGCAGTAGGAAACTCAGTTCTGGCTCTGCTTCTATTCTAAATCCCTCCCTGCCAGCCTCAAGTCAGGCAAAGCCCGTGGTGGCCTGTAGCCGGTTAGACAGCAGGTGCTAGGTGATTCCTGAGCCTGGATCTTTGTCCCGCAGGTCTGCAGTGTCCTGGAGAGCCTGGAGCAGGAGTACAAAAGAGAAGAGGACTGGTGCGGTGGGGCCGACAAGCTGGGACCCAATTCTGAAACTGACCACGTCACGCCCATGATTAGCAAACACCTCGAACAAAAGGAGGCCTTCCTGAAGGTATAGGGCTGGTTCACACGGCTTGATTGAGGGCCACAGGGTCTCCTGACTGTCATTTAGAAGTGATTCTAGGTTGTGGGTGCAGACCTAGATGTATAGTTTGAACTTTCAGAGGAGGCCCGCACACACGGCCCTGACTCTTGCCTCGTGTGGAAAGTGACTGGGCTGATAACAGTCTGATCACTTCCCTGAAACTCACTGTCTTACCAGTTTCATGGAGAATGAACTAGAAGTCTGCAAATAACATTTGGCTAGAGGTTACTGTGCTGTGTAACGGTATTACAGTGATGAAATTTCTCTGAGGCAAAGTTACGACTAACAGGAAGGAAGCCCCATGAATTTTGCAGACAGGAAGTGATTGGCTGGTTGATATGGTGAAGCACAATACCTATAGCTTGGACATTCAGCCTCTTTAGGCCTACAGATGACATCTTGGAAGATGGAGAGACAACAGGTAGGGTGGACACCAGCGCCTGTGGCTGAGAGTGGGTGCTAGCATCAGGAAGCAGCCTCTTAGTCCTGTTCACACAGGCTGTCTTCTTCCGAGAAAGTTAAATGCTGGCTCTCAGGAGTGCTTCATCACGTTTTTATGTACATCGTTTTGGCTCACACAGAAGTCAGAACTGTGCCTTGAGACAATTACATTTTTTAAAGTGGTCAAATGTTCAGAAACACTGGCCACGGGGATGCGTCCACACTGGACTTTTAAACAAGCCCTGAGCATCTCTAACTCCTGGCAGCTGGGCCCATCAGAGACGTGGCTGTTTGCTCATCTTCCTCACTTTACACAGGGTGGCTTCTCTCACGGCTTCAGGATTCTGCCTCCCATTGATCTGTTCCGGGTCTGAAGGTCATCTACCAACAGGATTGTTTAGTCTGGAAAACTGCATTGTGACTCTTTGCGTTAGGGACCTTAGAGAGAGCACAGGGATCCTGGTGTTGAGTAAGTTGGGATGGGACCACCATTGTAGTTCCATACACTAATTGTAACTGTGTCAAACAAGAGCGTGGATCTACTCCCTGCTGGCCTCTGTTGTTGGTTTACTATACCAACCGCCGTGAGGTGCTTTAGTTGGGAGATTTGCCTCTCTTGCTCCAGAATGTGCATAATAGGAATCGAATACCACTTAGTTAACATATTTTCACAAAAATTACACAGGAAAAGCCGTGTGGGTGAGGACATAGAAGGGACCTGTGCGTCTGTGGGTGTTCCTGCCCCTCCGTCCTCACACTGAGGATCTACTGTACATTGATGACATCACCCAGGGGTTGCCTAGCACATCAGCAGTTCCCAGTCACGTGCCACCACAGCAATGCAAAATAACTAACCTCCCCAGGATTTGAGGATTTCACACTAAGAACTGAGGGATGAGTTTGGCCATTTGGGTTCCATTACATATTGTGTGACAGTCTCATCTGTGAGGAGGGGCAGAGAGCCTGGAAGTGTTTACTGTCGGTCTGGCCTTTACAGAAATCTAGGCCCAGTGTAGCTGGACCCTGTGCTACCAGCTTCCCATTAGTCTGCATGGTGGACTGGAGCTTCAGGAACCTCAGGGCTTGACTGGAAAAGGAAGGGTTCCACTTCCTCTTTGACAGTAGGTCAGTGGCTGCCTTCGGTGTCTTGCCACACAGCCTGTGCACTGAGCAGTCCTAACATGATCTGACCTTGCAAAGTGAAGGAGTCTGTTTCTTTTTAATTTTAAATAGAATTTAATCTCTGCATTTTATAAACATAAGTTGGCCAAATGGCTGTTAAGTAAAAGACTTCTGATAAAGCTTTATGAGATTGGCGTTTCCAGATTCTCAGAAATACAAATCTGCATGAATCACATCACCTATACATTGTCCCCCAGTTACATATCTGCTTTAGTCACATGACCGCTACCTTGTCCTCCATTGTTTCTTAGGCTTGCACACTGGCCCGAAGGAATGCAGACGTCTTCCTGAAATACCTGCACAGGAACAGCGTGAGCATGCCAGGAATGGTGACGCACATCAAAGCCCCAGAGCAGCAAGTAAAAAGTGAGCATGCTGCCATTCCGCTTCCCTGTTGTTTGTCCTAAGTGTCAGGTCATGCTAATGACAGCCTCATTAGCTGGCAGTTCAGTAACGGACGCGAAGAAATGCGTAGCCCAGTAATATACTGAGTGAGCTACGTACAAAACAGAAAACATTGTGTCAGGCGGATAGTTACTGTCCGTGCCTGTTAATGTATGTGAATGGACATATGTCAGAAATGAAGATGGCAGTTATTTAAATGCAGAGTCGTTTTAAAAGCTAACTCAGAATCATGGACCAGTATTGTGGCTACAAAGTGCTTTCAGTGATGTATAGCTAAGACATGGTTAACGATAAAAGCAAAGTGCAAAGTGTTATATAGTTTGTACCACTTGAGTATAATACAATTTTTTAAATTAATTTACATGTAGATGGAAAGAAAAAGGTCTGGGGAAATTTATACCCAAGTTTAATTAGTGGGGTTGGTATATATAGAACGTGAGATAGATGAGGTATACAGAGTAAGTAGCTGCTGTAACCACTTTCACCCAGCTTGAACCTGAGCTTTATCTGCAAGCGTTGTGACATGGACACTTGTGTCTTGGAGTAATGGAGACTGTGGACTGCTGGAAATACTTTGTTTCTCCTGCAGTATAACTGGTGACAAAAGGTTTGTGCATCTCTTAGAATGAGGGCAGGAAGATGCGACTACCTGGGACTTGCAGGCAGGCTGCCAGTATAACCCTGTGAGATCAATCCAGGGAGTCAGACGAACGGTCTCATAGTCTCTCAGGAACTAGAGCCACCCCCAGACCCCCGAAGGCAGTTAACACTGTGCTTAGCTGCTTCTTGAACAACTTAGTACTACTCAGAGCCGGAAACGCAAGCAGAGGGATTTCTTGATGCACCAATTGCCATTCGCATGCAGCGCTTGGGTGGAAGTGGTAGCTTAATACTCTGATGGATTTAAACATTTCAAAATAGCTGGGTGTACTGGACCACGTCTTTAACCCCAGCATTCACAGAAGCAGGCGGATCTCTGAGTTGGAGGGTAGCCTGGTTTCTAGAGTGAGATAACCTTATCTCAGATTTGCTCTGCTTTCAATAACTGGAAATATGGCCCCGGGGACTCTGCACCGTTGCTGAGCTGTTTATTGGCACTGAGAGATCTGGAAGAGAGGCAGACGTTGTCTTCATTAATTAACATGAGCTCATGGGCCCCAGTGGATGACTGAACCCATGGTCACATGATGGCCCCAGTTGAACTCAGCAAGTCACCAAATAAAATCTGAACTGACTTTGCTAACCTGGCTGAGGTTTTCCGTGCAGCAGAGCAGTGTGGCCGCTGAGCTGATGCACAGATGAGACTCTTGTGCTTTCTCATAAAGCACACAGCCTGCTGCTTTTAAGACTTCCTAATGTGACAAATTATATTACAAGTATCAATGGTTTGACATGGATTTCTGTCTTGACATTTCTTTTCCGAAGCTTTTTCTTTGTTTTACTAACTTCTAGAACGAATTTACTATAAAAAAGAAAACTTAAAGGTATTGTCTTAGTCGGGGTTTTATTGCTGTGAAGAGACACATTGACCACGGCAGGTCTTCTAAAGGAAAACATTTGATTGAGCCTGGCTTACATTGTCTTCATGGCGGGAAGCACGGCAGCATGTATACAGGCAGGCATGGTGCTGGAGAAGGATCTTAGAGTCCTCCATTCGGATCATCAGGCAGCAAGAAGAGTGTGCCACTGCGTCTGGCTCGAGCTTCTGAAACCTCAAGCCCACCCGCAGTGACATACTTCCTCCAACAAGGCCACATGTCCTAATCCCTTCAAATGCCCTCCTCAGCACCAAATAAACAGAAGTCAAAAGTGAAAAGTGGACCACGAGGATGTAGAGGATGTAGGTCCGTTGACAGTGTGCTTGCCTGGCATCTGGGCAGTGCTGGGTTCAGGCCCTAGTGCCGCATGAACCAGGCATGATGGTGTGCTGCCGTGATTCCAGCCCTAAGGAGGTGGCAGCAGAGGTCAGAAATTAGAATAGGTTGTCCGAGCTGTCTATGGAGTTTCAGAGATATCTGTTTAGCAAATTAGGTCTGTGACTTATATGTCCCAGTAGCTTTTCCTGATTTTTTATGTGCCCAATGTTTTGACAGTAGCTATTGTTCATCAGTTTTAGTTTCTATATAAGGTATTTTTGCCTTCACTGCTTCCTGATCCTCTGCTTCTCTAATTCCCTCCTTCCCCTCCTAAGGCTTTATGATTAACAAGTATAAGGAAACAACAAATTATTTTTAATTATTTTAGCTCTATTGCACTGTTATTTTAAGACAGACTCTCATATGTATCTCACAGTGGCTTCAGACTCAAGGGTGAGAGAATAAGGAGTCTGCTCCAGGTGCCGACTGAGGTCTTAGACAGGAGCAGCATCTTTCTTAGCCTGTCTTGCTGTGAAATAAGCAGAGACATCTAAGTGAAAACAAGAGATTCTAGTGTTTCAGTGGAGAACAAGCACCAACATCTTTTCCTTTTTCATCTCAGATATCTTGAATGAACTCTTCCAGCGGGAAAACAGGGTATTACATTATTGGACCATGAGAAAAAGGCGGCTGGACCAGTGCCAGCAGTATGTGGTCTTTGAAAGGAGCGCCAAACAGGTCAGTGCATACCGGGCTCCCCACGCCCTCCTCCCATGCTCACACAGGGTGAGTGCTCAGCAGTTAGTGTTCCTCCCATCCTCACACAGGGTGAGTGCTCAGCAGTTAGTGCTCCACCCATCCTCACACAGGGTGAGTGCTCAGCAGTAGTGCTCCACCCATCCTCACACAGGGTGAGTGCTCAGCAGTAGTGCTCCACCCATCCTCACACAGGGTGAGTGCTCAGCAGTAGTGCTCCACCCATCCTCACACAGGGTGAGTGCTCAGCAGTAGTGCTCCACCCATCCTCACACAGGGTGAGTGCTCAGCAGTAGTGCTCCACCCATCCTCACACAGGGTGAGTGCTCAGCAGTAGTGCTCCACCCATCCTCACACAGGGTGAGTGCTCAGCAGTAGTGCTCCACCCATGCTCACACAGGGTGAGTGCTCAGCAGTAGTGCTCCACCCATCCTCACACAGGGTGAGTGCTCAGCAGTAGTGCTCCACCCATCCTCACACAGGGTGAGTGCTCAGCAGTAGTGCTCCACCCATCCTCACACAGGGTGAGTGCTCAGCAGTAGTGCTCCACCCATCCTCACACAGGGTGAGTGCTCAGCAGTAGTGCTCCACCCATCCTCACACAGGGTGAGTGCTCAGCAGTAGTGCTCCACCCATCCTCACACAGGGTGAGTGCTCAGCAGTAGTGTTCCACCCATCCTCACACAGGGTGAGTGCTCAGCAGTAGTGCTCCTCCCATCCTCACACAGGGTGAGTGCTCAGCAGTAGTGCTCCACCCATCCTCACACAGGGTGAGTGCTCAGCAGTAGTGCTCCACCCATGCTCACACCTCCTTTCCTAGATGGACAGATTTTTATTATAAAAGCCCTCTTTAACGCACCACATTCTGATGGCAGAAACAATCATGTCCTTTAAGTTTGTAACAAAAATAAAGCCCCAAAGCCTGTGAAAGTGTGACGCCCTGTTTGTTTCATGCTGTACAAGTGTGCCATTTGGTTTTCCCGACCTGCCTTCACCTCACACCTAGAGCTGCCAGGTACAAGTCATTGATGTAATTATTGTTTCCAAAGCTTTGTCGAGTCCTGGGTAAGTGCGTATAGAAACTCAGCAGGTGCTTTCTCTCTTACACTGCTGTGTTTATATATTAAGGAAAAAGTGAATTTTCAGGTAAATTGAGCTAAAACTACATGAGAAACATGACAGAATTTCTAATAATTCAAGATAATCAAAAAGGGTTTTTGAGTTTGGCTGCAGCAGAGACATGAAAGGGTCCATTATATCCTGAGGGCACTGTGGGATAAAGTGCTTATGGGGAGACTGGCTTCAGACTGACTGAACTTCATTTTAAAGTAATCTATTTACTTATGTCTTGAGCAGCAAAATTCATCTCAGTTCTCTTGGCTTTAGTACAGGCAGAGAAATGCAGGATTAATTTCATTCCCTCAAAACGTGAGTGTGCCTAGGCTTGGGGTAGATATCCTCTGTGTGAAGTGATTGCCACCCAGGGCTGCTCCTGTGGGCAGTCAGTGTTGACCTCTGTCCTGAGAGTCCAGTGTGGGCTCTTTGTGAAACCACACACAGCACCACACGCCTGACCCCAAACATTCAGTCAGGCCTTGCCAGCCAGGGAGAAATGAAATTTCAGTTTAGGTTTCTCACATAGCATATAGATTTTGTTCCAGGCTGATTTGTTAGTTTCAAAGGGCAGCCATCTTGTGAACGTCTCAACTACCTACAGATTCTGGAGCTTGGATCTGGTTCTCTGTTGACCTCTTTTCTCATCTGTGATCAAATCCGCACAGTGGTGAGCTGTGGTGTCTCATGACACACTCCACTGCATGGTGCTTCGTGTTATGGAGGTGGCTCTGGTTCCTAACGAGGCGGTGTTACACATCCTTTCACACGGTTAGGTTGAGTTCAGCTGCGGGGAGCACAGCTTCATGTCCTTCTGGCATTGCTGATGGGGACCTGCCAGGTTGTTGTCCTGAGCTCTGCTCCACACAGACCCATGGCATCTGGTAGACATCCCCGGCTCACGGCAGACCATGCTCCCTCAGATTTTGTGGTTTTCAGTGTCGCACGCTAAGATTTCTTCTAAGTGGATGGCAGTGTGGAAAGGGGCATGGTTTCCATGGTACCACCTCTGGGCTTGTCATTCCCCTGGCCCTTCCTGCTTCCACCTCCCAGGGCTTCCTCTCTTATCTCCACCACTGAAGCTGCCTGGGATGGAGTTCACGCTGTTCTGCTGTTCTTGATACTTCCTCTCCTCTTATCTGTCCCTGGGTGTCTCCCAGCCCTGACCTCTATTTTCGGCTCCCAGATGTATAAATTTCTGGTACTCCTCAGCGTGTCTCCACTTTGGCCTCACCAGAAGCTAAGCTGCTCTCCTGAGTCCCTGTGCCCGGGCCTCACTCTCTTGGTATTCAGTGAGGAGTGACAGGTGTGTCTTCGATCCCTGCCTTTCCTTTGTTCTCCTTGCCCCCCCTTTGTTTCTTAGTTGGGAGTGCTGACCTCCTGTGTGCACCACTCTACCCTCCCCATCCCAACAGAGCCTCTGCCATTTCCACTCAGTCTCCATTTCATCCTTCTCTGTACAGTGCCCATAATCGTGACTACAAAGAACTTCAAGCTCTGCCCGCACCTCTGTGGGCTCACTTGCTCTCCACAGCCTCTGCTCTGGCCTCTTCTGCTTTCTCTCCTGTGGCAGGCCGAGCTGGCCTCTGATCACACATGTCATCCTCGGGCTGCTCCTTAGCCTGCAAGTCCCACAGGAGACCCCGCCTCTCATGGCCCCCTCCTGATACGGTCCTCCTTTTCTCATCTTGATTGCAATCTGACTCACTTTTCGTCTGTCTCCTTTGCACTTTGCAAGGTGGGGGGCAGGCATCTGGCTCCCTAGTTTCTCATGGAATCTGGCTGCAGCCTGGGGTTCTGGCCACTCTTATTCCTGAGGTCATCTGCCTCTACAGTGTGTACTTGGAAACGCTTTTCAATGGAGCCTTCATTTTTGCCAGTGTTAACATTGTTTCCAAGATAGACTGACCGTCTTTAAGCACAAAGAAGAAAATGTCCAGCTGATAGCTGAACTGCCCCATGGCTTGATTTCCTACAAAAATTGCACAGTGGGACTGGGGGCAGTGGCATAGGAGGTAAAGTTCTTAGGACTAAATTTGAACCCCAGAACCGACATTTAAAAAAAAAGTTGAGCAAAAAACAAAACAAAGTCATGCTATGGAGGTATACACTTAACATCACAGTGCTGAGGGGGGCAGAGATAGGCATAGCCTATTTGATTAGTCCCAAGCCAATGGGAGAAACTCCCTAAAATGAGAGTGGCTGGCTCCTGAGTGGTGACATCATAAATTAACCTCTGACCTTCACATCTGCACATGCAGTGTGCACTGCCAACAATGCAGTGACGTATCTGAAAGAGAAGCTAAGTGGGTGTTCCAGCAGCAACATGTTAGCACAGATGGCTTCAGGACTCTGGGACACAGAGACGTTCCTGCTTTTTAAAATGCTCGTTTTCCTTAGCTTGGCCTGTTCGGACTTGTTTAAATAGTCCTATTCCATTTTAAGCACTGACACCTTTCCTCAAGCATTGTCATTAGACTGGGAAGGCGATGTCCTGGCTTCTCCTGAGCGGAAGATTATGCATACTGTGGGATGGGTCCTCTCCACCCCCAAGCACGTGTGAAGTGTAGGCATCAGTCCAGGTGGTTCCAGGGACATAGTAGTCTAGGAAGGAAACCGAAGGCTAGAAAGGCACACCTCTTTTGACTTGAAACACTGTAGCATTAGAAAGCTATGGCTTTCTCTGTCCTTCTCCCAGCCCACCTCTGTGTTCTTGAAAAGAGACATTGAGTAGAGGTTCTCTGACTGTCCTGTTAGGATCATGGTCATAAGAACTCTTTGAACCATTGTCATGTTGGTGACAGAATCCTTTTGCCCTGCCCTGCTCTTTAACCCTGGAGCCGTGATGCTCCTATCAGCCATGTATCTGTATGAGGGGTTGTTAATGCGTGCGACCTTGGCCTACACGACAAGGCATGCAATGATGTCTGCTTCCCCTAAACGTGTTTGCATTGCTCTCCTGTAGGCGTTAGAGTGGATCCATGACAACGGGGAGTTCTACCTTTCCACACACACCTCTACAGGGTCCAGCATCCAGCACACCCAGGAGCTGCTGAAAGAACATGAGGAGTTTCAGATAACGGCCAAGGTAAACCTGCAGGAATGGGTTTCTGGTCCACGAGTCTTCTCGGCTCTCCCACTACAACCCAGAACATCCACTTCAGGGAAGGGTACTTGTCAGAGGCAGTGTTGAGAGAGGCCTGTGACGCTGGAGAAATGGCTGCCCAGTGAGGTGCCATAGGCTGAGCTGATGTGATGTTCTTCCCCGGTGGGAGCCTTTAATGGTCTCACTTTGTTTACCTGTGATGTGTTCACCTGATTTCTGCAACAACCTCCATGTCTTCTAGCTTTTGCTTTGTTTCTTGTGTTATTTCTTGGCTGTCTTCCTCTTGTTTGCTTTTTGAGTTATTTTATCAAGTGTTGCTGTTTTTCTGAAACACCAGGAGGTGTGTGATCTGATTCTGTATTCTGTGCCTTGCCCTTCCTTATCACCAGTTCCTGGAAAGCGCCACAGTGGCACCACTCAGCGCAGTCTGTTCCCAACACCGTCTGTGGCTACAGCTGGCAAAGCTGATGTCACAGTCTCAGTTACTGATGTTCACCTGTTTGTGACACTAGAGGCATTGCCACTTTTCTCTTTAAAAGAGAATTGGATGCCTATTTCAGATGGATTGTATCTTGGTGTCACCTGGACTATAAGTAAACAGACACATTGACACAGATTGTTCCCGAAAGCGTGCTTCTCAGGGGCTGGTTCTGGTCTTTATCTCAGGGTGTTTTGAATTGCCTAGAATTAGTTCCCTTCTCTATGATTTTGCTGCTTTTTTGTCCTCAGAGTTTGTTTGTAAATACCATTTATTTGTGTTGAGCTATACATGCTACAGCATACATGGAGGGGTTGAGGCTGGCTGGTGGGAGTTGGTTCTCCTTTGACCATGTGATCCTGGGGACCGCACTAAGATTTCCAGCTTAACAGCAAGTCTCATTCAGTGACCCCCTAGCTTGATATTCAGTAAATGGTTGGTTTTATTTTGTGTGGATGTGTGCACACACGCTGAAAGATTTTTTAAAAATACATTTTAACAGTATGTTTGAGTTTTTAGAAGATGCTGAGAGTTATTTCAGATTTAAGAGTGAAAAATAATTGACCAACCTGAATAACATATTTTTTTTACAAAAAGATATAAGTATTCCTGTAAAGAAACAGGAATAATTGATTATCTTTAAAGAGAGAGAGAGAGAGAGAGAGAGAGAGAGAGAGAGAGAGAGAGAGAGAGAGAGAGAGAGAGAGAGGCTAAAAGGAGGAAACGGAGGGAGGGAGATGAGGAGGGAGGGAGGGACTGGCCATGATGGCACACACCTGTAATCCCAGAACCTGAGAGGCAGAGACAGATGGATCTCTTGTGAATTTAAGGCTAGCCTGGTCTACATAATGAGTTCAGTCCTGCCAGGGCTATAGAGAGAGACCCTGTCTCCAAAAACCCAAAACATCTAGAATAACTGTCTTATGTGGCCCTTAACCAGCTTTGAAGACATAAAGAGGACTTTTCCCACCAATTGATGTCACAATAGCTACTTTGTGTTTGGCCTGTTTGTGTTTTTGCTTCTGTAACATTTGTGGATCCTCCTCCTGGCCTCTCCTCCGTTTCCCCTCAGTTTCTGAGTGTGCTGGGCCTTGGGTAGCCTGGTCCTGATCATCATGCACTGGGGCTGCAGAGAGCTGGTTCCCTTGTGCACTGGGTGGGATGCTGGGCACTGGGGAGGGTGGGACTCAGGCAGGATGGAAAATGCCCCCTCCTCGAGATCCCGAGAACACCCAGAGAGCAGACTAGTCCTGCATCAAAGGTGTGAGGACCGTGGCTTTCCATTCCCTGGATACAGCACATTCAGCCATGTAATTCGTGTTTTGTTAGTAAAGGTACAAAATCGTCAGTACTGGGAGTGTTACAATTCTGTGTTTTTCTCCAGCGATCCTTTGATTGGAAGGATGTTAAGGAAGTGCCTAATGTTGCACCCAGAGGTAGATCAGAAAACAGCTGTTTCCTCCTCTGCTCAGCTCCCAGTCATGTTGGTCTCCTTAGCCTCTTCACAGCCCTGGGGCTGCACTGCTGTTGATTTCAGTGATGGGTCCACCCCATTCACTAGGGCAATAGGTGTGGGAGGTTTCCCATTACTCCCAAACATTCCTTCCTATTGAGTTTGAGTGTGGCTATTGGAAGGTTAAGACAGTGGGTTGCATATCTTTGAATCTTGTGTTTTGTAAAATCTAAAACTGTAGGTATCATCTGACCATGCTGTTCCCAAGTCTGTACAACTAACTATTGATTTTGTTAAACATTATGTTATGTTAGGTTTTGTTTACTGTATTAAGGTCGGCAAACTGTGTTGTCTTTATTTTTATTTTTACTTATTTATTCTCAGCTCTTAAGGTACTTAAACCGTTAAAACTTGTCTATGCAGATTTAGCATTATTTCCTCGGGTGGACTTTACCACAGTGGAAGAGATATTAGTATATAACACCCCCTGCTTCTGGAGGTGACATTCATACCAGAAAGACAAACAACAGTCATACAAAAGATAGAAATAATTTACACCATCTTAGAAAATAATAAGTAGATCGAAGAGTGACTGACACAGAGCAACTGTGCTTTGGAGGTGGTCCACAGAACGGTTAACAAGGTGGTCCACGGGATACTTAGGAAAATGATCCACAGAACTGTTAGCAAGGTGATCCACTGGATACTTAGGAAGGTGATCCACAGAACTTAGCAAGATGATCCACGGGATACTTAGGAAGGTGGTCCACAGGACTGTTAGGAAGGTGGTTTTTATTAGAGAAGAGATGTGAAGGGACATTGTCTGGGGATATCTAGGGTATAGTCTTCTCAGCAGAAGCACCTGTAAACAGAGCCAGAGGAAGACCTGAGCCAGGTAATGGGAACTAGGTGCTCAACCCCAGGTCTTGCTGTGAAGTTAGACTAGGGAGGTTTCCCAGAGAATTCTGGCTCAAAACTTTCATTTCACATTTACAAAATCAGATAGTTTAGAATGGGAGTTGAAATCTGACTTTGTTTTCAACAATTTTCAGTTGATTTTCTAAATATGAATCAGTGGTTAAGAGAACTGGCTGTTCTTCCCTAGGACCCAGGTTCTATTCCCAGCACCCACATGATGGCCTAGAGCTGTCTGAAACTCAGGTTCCACGGAATCTGATGCCCCAGCACACTGGTGGTGCATAAATGTACGTGTAGGCAAAACATCCATGCACATAAAATGAAAATAGATATTTCTTGTTTTATTTTTAAAGTGTAACTGAGAAAAGCAGGTTCCTTGAAACAATAATTTGCTTCCTTGAAATGTCAGATCTCAAGGAAAACCCAGTAGTAGCTATCAGGGTGGTGACGTGAAAGGGTGCTGAGAAGTCAGAGCTGGGTGAAGCTGATGCTGTGTGTGCATAACCTTTGCTGTATGGCAAGCCCTAACGCTAAGGAAAGTACGGAGTCTTGATTGACTTCATACTTTTCTGTGTGCATAAAGTGAAATAGCCTTTGTTATAAAAATGGAGCTGCTTCTCAGAAGAGAGTTTGCTGTTGGTGAGTTTTCCTGTTGGCTGTTCTTGGTGCCTGGTTGTCCCTGAAGATCTGGAGGTCAGAACTAGATGCACAGAAAAACATGTATGCAGCAAGGATCTGCTTGTGCAACACACATCTGTTGTGCAAAGAAGTAGAATAAAGCTAAAGAATCTCCTGCATGGACCTCCTCATTCATTCATTCATTCACTGACCGTTCTGCAGATTGTTACTGACCAGAGGAGACCCTTGACAGATACACTCAGTTCTAACTTTGAGCTCATAGGAACTCCACTCACTGTGGAAGAGCAGAGGGAAGATTGGCAGTCTAGCCTCTGGGAGGCAGGCTGGATGGTTTCAGGGTAGACAGGGTGCCACTTCCCCTGTGCGTTGGGTTCACGTGCCTCATAGCACTTTCCCGTTGTTTTCGCAGCAAACCAAAGAGAGAGTGAAGCTATTGATACAGCTGGCCGATGGCTTTTGTGAAAAAGGGCATGCCCATGCAGCAGAGATAAAAAAATGTGTGACCGCGGTGGATAAGAGGTATAGAGACTTCTCTCTGCGCATGGAGAAGTACCGGACCTCTTTGGAGAAAGCCCTGGGGATTTCTTCAGATTCCAACAAATCGGTGAATTGCTTTGTACACCCTTGGACAATTCGTGGTCTTGGTCCCATGCCGTCTCAGCTGCTCTCGTTAACTGGCTTCATTGACTCTCATTCCACAGAGCAAAAGCCTTCAGCTGGACATCATTCCTGCCAGCATCCCTGGGTCAGAGGTCAAGCTTCGGGACGCTGCTCACGAACTCAATGAAGAGAAACGGAAATCTGCCCGCAGGAAAGAGTAAGCCAGCATTGCCTGAAGGGAGTGTCAGCCAGCCTGCAGACAGGCTACTGGGCAAGCGTGGCAGTCAAGTGTCTGCTGAGATTTCACTTCTCTGAGAGCTGGCTTCTTATCACATGACTCGGTGTCTTGTCCTGTTTTCTCTGTGCCTTCCTTTCCTAGGTTGGCAAATTGCTTGCTAACAGTGGTAGAGAAAACTGACAACTCAGATGTAGGTATTTAAAAAGTTTGTAAGCTATGCTTACTAACTAAAGATCTCCCTACTTCCACTGAGTTCCCGCTCTGCCCGGGGACATTTGGCAGTGTAAGGAGAGATTTGGTTATCATTCTGTGGGAACTGGGAGGGAACAGTGTATCTGGAATCCAGAGGGTATGGACTGAGGAAGGCACTAAGTCAAGCCACAGTCCACAGTGGAGCTGGGCAGCCTGGGTGTCGCCATAGGCGCTCTGGTCGAGTGTTTTCAAATATCTTGGAATTAGTAGATGGCTGTCGTTCTGTCTGTTCTTGATTTACCTCCCTCAAGCCTTTACCTTAGGTATAATACTTCTAGGCTCTCCATTTATTTAATAAATCTCTATAAAATAGATGACAATAAAGAGTCATAAGTATATAGCTTAACTGAGCTGAACAATTTTTTGTTCATTTCAAGGTTCATAATGGCTGAGCTAATTCAGACTGAAAAGGCTTATGTGAGAGACCTTCGCGAGTGCATGGATGTAAGTCTTCTCCTTGTTCATTCAGACTGAGTTTCAGCTTGCTGTTTTATTACTCTGTTGCTGGTTATCGGAATAGTGACAGTGTAGCGTCCATGTTCCCTGTGTTCTGTGGTGTTCCAGGAGTGTGTTGGCTCACTGCAGAGATGACACAGCACTAAACCTCTCATTCACTTGTCACATGGATAGCCTGGCTCACATTCTTTGTGTAGAGAATAGCAGCTTCAAAGAAATGTGCCTGACTGTATGGCGCCTGGTACTCGGGCGCACCCTGCTTGGTTTTGTTATTTTGTTTTGTATTTTTACCTTGTGACAGATTTCGTTCCAATTTTGAAGCTGGGAATAAGCTAAAGACCTATAATAAATCTTCCCAAGTGTTAACAGCAACTATAAAAAGAGACGTTTTTCATGTTTGCTCAGAGGGACCACTCTTACAAACACTCCTAGGCTCCGGGTCCCTGTTTATAGGCTGTTGGAGTGGCTGCTTCTTGAAAGTTGGAGTTGATTTTTTTTTTATCCCTTTGCTTCCTTCTTGGGCAGACCTACTTGTGGGAAATGACCAGCGGGGTGGAGGAGATCCCCCCAGGCATTGTCAACAAAGAACTCATCATCTTTGGCAACATGCAGGAAATCTACGAGTTCCACAACAAGTAAGTGGGCTTCACTTGGTTGAGGGAGACTGCGGTGATACTCCATTACGAAAAAAGATTTACAGCTGAATTTAGCAGAGTTCAGTGATTCTGTTGAAATTCGGCCTGAGCCAGTCAGCTGTGCATATTTCAATTTCTTCTACTTTGAAACATGGAATGTCGTGTTTTTCATTGCGTTCACGTCACTGTAGTGAGACCAGGTGGTGGGCCTCCTGTGGACCAGCCTCTCCCCACGCCCCCTCCTGACTCTCCCAGCCCCCAGTATCCACTGTTTACTCTGGATTCCTAGGAGGTGACCTTTCTAGGCTCTGCTTGTGAGTGAGACCTTAGTATTTTCTTCCAGCTGCCTAACACTAGTGTCTTCCTCGAGGAGACTGCTGGTGTGAAGTTTCTGTTAGGAAAGATTTGAACACCAAAAGGACTGCTTCAAGTTAGAGTAACTTACCCTAGTCAGGAGCTACAAATTTTGTTAAACCTTAAAATGCAGAGGACACAGAAGTTTTCCAACTCTGGCGTATCTTACTAGTAAAATGATCACGACACCTTCATAACAACCTCTTTCTCCTCTACAGCATCTTCCTAAAGGAACTGGAGAAGTACGAGCAGCTGCCAGAGGATGTGGGACACTGCTTTGTCACCTGGGTAAAGAGCCCCCACTACCCGTTCTCTCTCACATGGTGGGAAGAAGCAGGGAGGGTTCTGTACACTTCTTGGTTGCTGTCTTCTTCTGCTTCCTTGGCACCTGGAAAAGTACACCTTCCCTCCCAGAGAGAGATTCCCGTGGGTCCCACTGGGATACGTTCTTATTGGTCATACTGATGGCTTGAACTAGAACATTAAGCCAAGCCTCTGGTTGATGTTGGGGTTTGTCCTGCATGAGGGCCCGGTATGCTCAGGGAAGAGGCTCTTGCCCAGACGAGGCCTCTTAGTGCAGTGGCTTTTCTTCTAAAACAGTTTCTCCTGTGGAAGCTTCTATTTCCTTAGTCCAGAGAAGTTATCTTCCATATCAAAGGCTTTTACGTTGTGACTTGTGGTTGAGAGAATATACCGAAATAAAATGTTCCTTTTGTTTTCTTCCTTTTCTTTTCTCTCTCTCTCTCTCTCTCTCTCTCTCTCTCCCTCTCCCTCTCCCTCTCCCTCTCCCTCTCTTTCTCTTTTTTTTGTTATAGGCAGACAAGTTTCAGATGTACGTCACATACTGCAAAAATAAGCCTGATTCTACTCAGCTAATACTAGAACATGCAGGGTCCTATTTTGATGTAAGTATCCGATTACTAAAGTGCCATGAGAATGTCCAAGCTGAATTCACTACCAGTGAAGTGTAACTTTTACCACACTGCTAGGATAATATTTTATTTTCATCTCTCATGTTTATACTGGAGTATTCTTTTATGTTTTATTACATTGTATTTAGTGTGTGTGTGTGCATGCGCGTGTATGCGCGTATGTGTGCTCATATGCATGTAGCTTAGAGGACAACTTTCAGGAGTTGGTTCTTTCCTTCCACTGTGTGGCTGGCTCCTGGAGATGAAACTTGGGTCGTCAGGCCCTGTAGCAGGTGCCTTTACCCATGAGCCATCTCACCAGCCCCTATTTTGAGATTTCTTATATGTGCTTCTGCTTAGAATGCATCTATTGTATTAGAAATCATATATGTATAAGACATTTCAGTCTTTAATATAGACATACTTGTAACTATCCCTTATATATTACCATTAATTTTATATGCAAGAGTATACATAAAAGATATAAACTTACTAATCTCATGTATTTCTGAAAGTGACCTAGCAGGAAAGTCCTAGCAATTTGACTACCAGGTCAAGTAGACGTCCGTCAATTGTATGCTTGAGTAGGCTTAGCATGGGGGTCCTCTGCTTTTCAAAGATGGTGCAGAGATATTGTTTCTGTAAAGGGCGAGGGATACAATATTATTAAATGTATTTTGGGTTTCAGAACTAGTCAGATATGTGGCAGATTGTCACTGGCAGAAGTTACTGAGTGCTGTGTACCTGTGGTGACAAGGCCAGGAAGTAGTGGGATGACCCTGTTGTGCTCAGGGAGGACTCAGTGTATAGTGAAGCCTTGCCCGGCCTAATGCTGTGATTGTTGTAGTATTTCACATGCAGCTACAGTCTAGAAAGCCTAAGCAGAGAGAGCATGTGCGCAGCCACAACTTTAAAACAAAACAAACAAACCCTGTTGGGCTAACAAGATGGCTCATAAGTAAGGCACTCGACCATACGGGCCACAAGATGGAAGAAGAAACCAACCTCATGAGTGTCCTCTGGCCTCCACACAGGGGCCCTCAGATAGAGAAATACAGAATAACTTCTGAAAACCCTGTGTGTTTAAGCATTCAGGAATAAAGGAAGTTATACCTACCTGACCGATAACATGTCTTTGCTGTCCATTGCAGGATTACTTTGACTTTTTTTTTTGGTTTTTCGAGACAGGGTTTCTCTGTAGCTTTGGTGCCCATCCCGGAACTAGCTCTTGTAAACCAGGCTGTCCTCGGACTCCCAGAGATCCACCTGCCTCTGCCTCCCGAGTGCTGGGATTAAAGGCATGCACCACCACCGCTCGGCCTACTTTGACTTTTTTTTGTTGTTGTTGTTTTTTTCAAGACAGGGTTTCTCTGTGGTTTTGGAGCCTGCCCTGGAAGTAGCTCTGTAGACCAGGCTGGTCTCGAACTCACAGAGCCTACTTTGACTTTTAAAGAGGTTTTGGTTATAATGTCCTCCATTCTTTGGACATCTTACTCCCTTCGATTATCCTTTTCTCCAGAACAAGCATTTCAGAACACCTGTCATGTGTTTTACTCTAGCTAGCTGGTGAGCACTGTGAAGTGCTGGTTGGCATTCCTGCCTTCTCTGAGGAACCTGACACAATAGCCTCAGATTTGTAAGCACAGTGATCGCAAGATGCACAGTAGAAAAGAACACACTAGACACACTGTGGCTCGGCATACTGCATCCCCCTTTCTGCTCTGTGCTCTGCCGTCCTCCCATGTGACCTGGAGAAGTGTATGCTGGGGTTCTGACAGCCCTCCAAGAAAGAAGAGCTTATTTCAGCAGGCTCAGACACTGGTCATGGATTTGGATCATGCACTTGTCACTGATGTGATAATGTTGCCATTTGTTAATAGTTTGACCCTATGATAAGGCTTTTCCGTTTCTGTTTTTATTTAAATGTAGGAGATACAGCAGCGGCACGGGTTAGCCAATTCCATCTCTTCCTACCTGATTAAACCTGTTCAGCGAATAACAAAGTATCAGCTCCTTTTAAAGGTATGTATGAAGCCTCTTCAGTCTGCAAAGTCTCCTGAGGACTTATGTATTTGAAATATTACTGAGTGACTTGATTGATGACCATCCCTACAGAAATCTGTAGCTGCTATGAGCATAAAGTCAGCCAGAAGGCAAAATTTAATTTGTTTATATCCAGATAATTTCCCCTTTGCCTGCTAATTCTATAAAAGTGCTTTGTCTTTAAGTTTGTCTCTTAGTGCCCTCAGAATCAAAGGCTTTGTTCTCACCCTATGTTTCCACTAAGATTGTGCTATTTCTAAATCTTACCTCATTTCCCCAAAAAGTTCCACTTGGGAGCAGTAGTAGACTACATCAGACCTTCTAGGTGGGAAAGCAGTTTCCACAGGCAGGAGCTGAAGCGCTCTGTACTCTCAAGGAGTTTCTGTCCCGCTCCATAGAGCGTAAATATCTGACCACAAATGAAGGCACCTGTCAGGGATGAGTTCCTCTGGCACAGTGGTCCCCAGCCTTCCTAATTGCTGTAACCTTTTAAGATACTTCCTCATCTTGTGGTGACCCTAACCATAAAATTATTACTGCTTTATAACTGTAATTTTGCTACTGTTAAGAATTCTATGTAGATATTTTTGGAGATAGAGGTTTGCCAAAGGAATCTCAACTCAGAACCTGAGAACCACTGCCCTAGACCCTCCAAGCTTACTGCTGACCATACTGCTGTGTCCCTCCTGTACACGGCACATACAAGATTGCTGTCACTTTGACTAATGATAGTCATGATACCCATTAGGGTGTAAGCATGCTTTCCCTGCTGTCCTCCCCACATGGCAGCTGATGGTTTTTCAAGTAGGAAGTGGAATTGCACACATAGATGCCCACAGGAGGGTATGGCTCGTCTGTAGAGTCCCCGTAAGCACTCTGCACTGAGAATGGGTGGACTGTGGTGTGTTGCTGTTCTGATGCAGGGTCCAGCTAGATATTGACATTGTGCAGTTATGTGGTCAGGGGCAGGTGGAGTCTGCCATGACTTACTTCACAAACCGATAGCATTCTATTTTCTCATTTTGGAGATACCGTGTTTGACTGATATATCAATGGCAACCAGCTCTGTCTTCCTCCACTGTCCTCGTTAGGTAGTTGCCTGTTGAGTAACTCGCTTTTTAATAAGAAAAATTCCCAGTTGGGTAGTTTATTTCTTGAATGCTCTGTGTTTTCATGGATTTCTGCCATCTGCTAGGCTGCTGCTGGCAGAGCATCTTTGCAATCCTTTGCTATTTCACGGTGTTGCTCTTTCCCAGGAGCTGCTCACGTGCTGTGAGGAAGGAAAGGGGGAGATTAAAGATGGCCTCGAGGTGATGCTCAGCGTTCCAAAGCGAGCCAACGATGCCATGCACCTGAGCATGCTGGAAGGTAACAGGTGCACCCTGCCCCTAACGTGCAGTGACATCATCTCCATGATGCTCTGTATACAGGGATCATCATCTTTCTTGACTCGGGAACAGCCATGCCATTCCACACGCCAGGAGCTCTTTGTGTCACCTATCTCTTATTTAATGCCATCTGACTTTCCTGACACCTGTTAGAGAGGCGTAAGCAGTAGATGGAGACATTGAGAACCAAGGTTATAGGGGTCTTGTTTCCCCATTTCCTTATCAGTTGCTAGATGCTTGTACAAAGCAGACATCTTGTGAAGCAAGTGAATTAGTGTGTGACATGATGAACAGAAATGAGGCTGATGTGTCAAGCAGGTATTATAGCCAGTCCACTTTGCACTGATACTTCTATTTAATAAAGTTGCTGCTGTGTGGTCAAGGTTAGCACTGCAATGGGCCTTTCCCTAACGCTTGTGCTAGTTTATATTATTTTATTGATAAGAAATTTATTAATTAGAACACGAGTGCCAGTATGTAGCAGAAACTCAGATAAGGCAACACAGATTTTTCTTCCTCTGCTGTCAGATTTATGACTGACTTCTTCATGATATCTCCAAAGGGAAGGAGCGTCTTCTGGCCTGTTTCTCTCCGTCCTGTGTATTTCCTACTTGTCCTGGAAAGCTGCAGGGCCACAATAACTTTCCGCCTCACAGGAAGTAGGGAAACATGTGGGTAGGGAACCCACCCAGCGGTATGCATTTATTTTCTCTCTTCTCTGAGTTGAGGTGCCTAGTTCTTCCTAGCCGCGAAGGGACTGGTGAGTGAGCAGCTTACAGTGTCCCTAGAGGGCGTGCCTGCTCTAAAGAAGAGACCAAAAGGGAGGCAGTGAGCAGCTTCTGCCCCAGGGGCCGCTTTGCTAAGTCCTGGACTTGGCCACAGTGTTGCCAGGTCCAGGCTGATTCAAGTGCAGAGTATTTCAGACTCACAGAAGACGGCTTAGTGACATTGTGTCCACTAGACTAGGACCTGAGCAGAGGGTCTCAGGGACATCCAGGCCAAAGAGGTAAAGAATCAGACAGGAATGTAGGTTGTGGTGTGGAGTTAGACCAGACCTCAGGTGACCTAAGCCAATAGAAAGGAGTAGAAAGGAAAGAATAAGGCTGCGAGAATCCCCAGAAATGTCTTGAACTTGAGAAAATACACACACAGTGTACTTTAGGAGGAGTTCTTCGTCAGGGGCCCATTGTGAAGAACATGGAATACAGGACTGGAAACAAGCGAGGGCATTTACAGTGAAACGAAGACTGATGCTTCCTTCTGATCACGCTTGCTCTCCCTTTGAGCTGAATTGCTTTTATTTTGTGTTGTAGGGTTTGATGAAAACATCGAGTCTCAGGGAGAACTCATCCTGCAGGAATCCTTCCAAGTGTGGGATCCCAAAACCTTAATCCGGAAGGGCCGAGAGCGGCATCTCTTCCTCTTTGAGATGTCCTTAGTGTTTAGTAAAGAAGTGAAAGACTCCAGTGGGAGGAGCAAGTACCTCTACAAAAGCAAGTTGTTTGTAAGTATAGGCACCCAGCGCCCCAGTCTATGAGCCATGCGGCTGCGTCCTTCTTGTGGGGAGAGAGAATTCCTATTTGGTGCCTTTAGTTGCCTTTCAAACTACTCTAAAATGGGAATCTGGATTTGTGAAGTTTTTTTATCTTCTTCAGTTATGTTCTCTGCAACCTACATCCACTAGAGGGCATGCCGGTACTGGGAGTAGATGAAGTCCGTATTATCTGGGTGCCCTAAGCAAGCACTCATATCATTTAAATTATTTTTTTAAGTCATAAACATCAAAATGTATGCAGGCTGCCTGACTGGGTGGACTCACTACCGATTTATAATAATGAAGAGTTGATTTCTTTTTCATTAGAAATTAATTTATGAAAAGTAAATATATGAATAAATTTGAAACTTTTATAATAGAAAAATATCATTATTAGAGTCAAAAATTATGAGTAAAAATAATGTTTGAAAGATTCCCCAGCCATACCCATGCAGAGACCAATGTTAGTGTTTCTCTGGGGAAAGGAGCCTGCCTGGAACCATTGCATTCCTATTCCACACTAGCCAGTCTATGGCTGTGCACAACCGAATGCCTGCCCGCTGAAGTCTCAAGCCAGGACAAACTCTGGTTCCCTGCACTTTGACCTTTCTTAAGGCCACTGCTCAGAGAGCTGCCAGCACAGAACTGCTGGATGGAGGGCATGAGATGGTGACATGAAGGGGAGCAGAGTGACATCGAGTCATCTTCACGTCAGGTCCCTTTAGAACGGTTTAGACGTCCGACACTGTAATGACTTAACATTGCCCATTTGGAGCTCTCTGTAGATCAGGCAAACCCCCAGAAGAATAGAGATTTCTGAATGTGGAAGTTTTCTTAATAATAATCTGGAATCTGCAAGTTTCTGCTAATGGGTTTTATTCCACCGTCTTTGGCTGGTACCCTGGCCGTGACTGTCATTTGGATCTCGCTGTTGCTTTCCATCAGTTAGGTCACACTCCAGCTGGAAATGGAAAAGGACAATCTTGCCCAGGTAGTGATTTTATGGCTGCCTTAAATCTACCCTTGGAAGCAAGCTTGTGTGCTTTAGAAATTGATACGTTTTAGCTTCATTTATATTTTAAAGCTTGCGATTCCTGCAGAGGCCGCCTTTGGAGGGTGAGTGATGAGTCACTTCCAATGCTGGAGAAAGATCGGGTGGATTGGGTCATGGGGGAGGATGCTGTGTTCCGCATATGTCCCCAGATGGGCTGTTATCTCTTGGTATTACTATTCATGATGAAATACTCAAAGTTAATGTTGCAGATGAAATCCGAAGATTTTAGTCCTTTTTGCTCTCTGTCAAGGTGTGTCACTGGTCAGAGTGGATCAGGGGAACTCCTAGGAACTGGGAGAAGCCCGTGCTTGTTTAGAAGCTTGGGCTTTTTCTTCAGCATGTTCTGCTTATTCATGGCAGTGTCCAGAAGTGCTCAAAGCTGTCAAAGGCAAACGCCGTCAGTGTGTTCTACTGGTAGCTTTCCTCCTCCCCACGAAGGCAGTGGTTCTCAGCGTCCCTAATGCTGTTCCTCATGGCGTGCTGACCCCAACCATAAGATTGGTTTTCATTGCTACTTCATAACTGTAATTTTGCTATTGTTATAGATCATAATGTAAGTATATGTTTTCCAATAGTCTTAGGTGACCCCCAAGTGGTCACAACCCACAGGTTGAGAACCACTGAGTTAAGGGATTATGACCATCAGCAAGCAAAGGCTGTTCTTGTCTATACTCTGATCCTACTAAAATTGTACTGTTGTCTAATTATCTAACTGCTTTTTTGTCCAGACCTCAGAGTTGGGTGTCACAGAACATGTTGAAGGAGACCCTTGCAAGTTTGCCCTGTGGGTGGGGAGAACACCAACGTCAGACAATAAGATTGTCCTTAAGGTATGTGAATTTAGAGTGGGGTTGCTATGTGGACATTTACTGTAGTGATAATGTGCTGTTTTTCTTGTTAATGTACAGATTCCGTGTCATTGTATTTGACTTTTTTGCACTCTAATGGGATTGATGAAACAGAAACACAGAGAGAGAGTTTTAATTTAAACTCTCTTTTGGCTATACTAACTTTTCCTAGGAACTGCAAGGAACTCTAAAGGTGTCTCATGTACTAACCTCATCTATATTTTAGAAAATACAGATGTAACTATATTCTTGATCTGTCTGAAAAATACGATAAAGTAGTTTTGGGATGCTTTGGGAAATGTAGCTCACAATTTTTAGGCTGTTGAGGAGCCGGAGTGTGGTGAGACAGTGGTGTATCTCTGGCTCTTAGGTTGCTACATCTCTTCCATGTCTTTCAATCTCAATTTGGTATTTCTGGAAGCTGAGTTTCATCCACCGACCATTCTTCCTCAGCTGAGTCTGTTGGCCACCATGGAAACCACTCTGTTTCTCAGATCTTTTTTCACATGTTCACAGTGGATTGTTTCAGTGACTGTGTGCCCCGCCTGGTGGACTCTTCATTTCGTACTGACATAAATCCCCACAAAATATGAAGTGCACCAGCAAATAGATTTTAGATAACTAAGTTGCTCTATAATTTAAACTTGTTAAAATATATTCAAGACTAAAATTTTCAAAGATTTTTAGAGACGTTCAGATAAAACCTTTTGCCTTCCCAGGAGGGCAAAACGGAAGTGACATGTGCTTTGGCTCTGGCTTGTCGGGGTGGTGAAAGTGGTACTGCAGTGAGGATGGAGATGTCGGTGACCACGCTGTTGGTAGTAGAGATGGTGGGGAGGATGCTGCAGTGAGGATGGAGATGTCGGTGACCACGCTGTTGGTAGTAGAGGTGGTGGGGAGGATGCTGCTTATGCCGGTGACAATAAAGATGGAGACAGTGGTGTCGATTGCAGTGAGGGTCTTGGCAGGGGTGTAGATGCTCAAAGTCTGTAAGGTACTTAATGGTGATGGCCACGGAGGTGATAACGATAGTGGAAATCACGAGTTAGACCTAGGGTTCTAACGCAGAATGACTGTCTCTATTTTCATAGTCGGGAAAGAAAACGGTATCCCTAGATCCTTACACAGCATGAGGTTGTTGTGAAGGTGATATGTTACCCCTTATCTTAACTGAATGGTCCCTCTTGTGTGACACCAGAGCTCTCCATTGACGTAATGATCCTTTTGCGGGGGAGTTTTCTTTATTTCTGAAGCATGGTTACAGGTGTCCTCGGTTGTCTGCAAACTACACTGAATGTTCCTCTCTGGTCCTTCTTGTTTACTCTACACGTTTGTCAGCATGTACATTCCCATAGACCTGGTGTTTTCAAGGTTCTTCCGTTATTGTTTTTCATTAGCACTGTAGGTAACTGAAGGAAAGTTAGCATGGTTAATGTAAAATGGGAACTGTCAGCTTCAGTGTCTTCTCGGTGTAGACTTCAGTTTTGTGCTTCCCAAAGCAAGATTGTGGGTGCAAGGTGCAGCTGCCTTCCCTCCTCACATCTGTGCCCCACTGACAAGTGCTTCAGCCACTCATGACCATTGTTTATGTCTGAGGAGGGGAATTTTTTTCAGACAGAAATTAGAAAAGTTATTAGTGCCAGCAGAGGGCTGCTCCATGCATTCGTAGGACGCTGCTCTCTGAGCACTTGCCTTCTATCCTCCTGAGATTGTTATGGGACTGTGGTAGGCCCACAGGGGATTGGCCGTGTGTGACTTTGTGGCCTTGAGCACATTTCCAGCAAACACACCCTGCACAGCTCCTTTGTGGAGTAACGGGGGGGGGGGGGGGAGTAGGATGTGTACTCTGGGACATCTCAGTGGCAGTGCAAGAGGCCAGCCACAGTCACCCATCAGGGGGCTCATTCACATCCCTTCTGATTGGTTCCTGGACCCAGACCAAAACATAGTGTATGTTTCAGTGGCCTTGTTGAGGTTTCAGATTAGGAGTGGATCTGTCTTCATAACCTCCCAGGGCCTCTCAACAAGTCTTGGGACTGAAGAATAATGATGGATTTCCAGAATAGCAAGATACCTGTAATCATTTATAAAAAAAATGGTTTTAATGAAAATATATAAAATTAGAGTCTTCTGCTTGATTTTCAATTAAACTGAGTTGTGTCTGCTTTTCTGTGAGAAGTTCTCAGTTGGGAAGCAGGGGAGACCTGCATGTGCTGGGCATAGGCGGGAAGGACACCACCTCCTGATGCTCTCCCACCTGCACAGGCGTCCAGTATTGAGAACAAGCAGGACTGGATAAAGCACATCCGCGAGGTGATCCAGGAGAGGACTGTGCACCTGAGGGGAGCCCTGAAGGAGCCCATCCACATCCCGAAAACCGCGCCAGCAGCGAGGCAGAAGGGAAGGAGGTAAGTACGTGGCAGTTTCGTGGGAGTGTTCACCTGCTGGGGAGGGACAGCTGCGCAGGGAACCAGGGAACAGGCCACCACCATTTGTCCTAAACACTTGGAGCACCTGTGATTTAGATAAACTGTGCTTTGTCAAGACTCCACTGGCTGGAAGTAAACAGAAAACCATGTAGAAATCCCTCTTTTCCCCATCCTACCCAAGGTATCAAAACAATAGTTTTCTACATTTCTCAAATGGAAATGAACCTGGGTTAGGGTGTTAACTTTGTTGAGAATTCAGTAAGAAGATGTTAGGCGCTTAACCATTTTGCCAAACCCAAAAGCCACACTCTAAAATAGGATGGCTTGGGGCTGCAAAGATGAGACTATGGCTCTGGCAGAGGACCTGGGTTCTGTTCCCAGGTAGTCACATGGTGGCTTACAGTCATCTGTAACTCCAGTTCCTGGTGCTCTGATGCCTTCTGATCTCTGTGGGCACCAGGCATGCACATGGTGCTCATACATACATGCAGGCAGAGGACTTACACACAGAATAAAATAAACAAGTCTGACACAGAACAAGCACAATGGTTTGCCATTGTAGGAGCTGGTCCTAGGAAGGATTGCAGTCTAACGTTGATTTCTTTCAGCTGTGTTGGGAGCTGAGTGTTTCTGTGTTCCACTAGGGATGGAGAGGACCTGGACAGCCAAGGGGATGGCAGCAGTCAACCTGATACAATTTCCATCGCTTCCCGGACATCTCAGAACACACTGGACAGTGATAAGGTGAGCTGCCACCAGCACTGCCCCCTTTGGTCGAGGTCTGGTGGTTTAGTGTTTTAAAGACAAGTGCTAGGTGCCAGTAGTGGGTCAGGCTTCCATGGCAGAGCAGAGACTTGGAGGTTAAAGTGTGAGACTCATGCTAGAAACTCAGAAGAAATCTTTCCAACTCTCCCTGTCCACCCCTCTCAGTCAGTCACAGGAGTTTATGTCAGAGTCTTGAAGCCTTTGCATTTTATTCATAAACCAAAAAAAAATCTATCATTTAAAATAAAATTTTACCCAATCCCCATATGTAAATGTAGAGTTTTGTCTGAGACGTGGACGCTACTATCCTCCATGATGGGCCCTGAAGTTTCCTCTTAGAATTTGTGGTACACAGAACACAGAAAGTTCTAGAACACTGGATTGGACCTTTGACAGTCGTGACCACTGATGGAAAGGGCAGATCTGGCTGTTGTCCCAGGCATTTCTACAGGCCCCAGACATGTCAGAATTGGTCTTGGGGTTTCTGTTGCTATGAAGCAACACCATAGCCAGGGCAGCTCTTACACAGGCAGACATTTCACGGGGCTGGCGTACACTTCAGAGGCTCGGCCCATTATTGTCACGGCAGTTGGCATGGCAGCGTACAGCAGACGCGGTGCTGGAGAAGGAGCTGAGAGTTCTGCGTCTTGATCTGTAGACAGCAGAAGCAGCTGTGTGCCACACTGAGCATGTTGCTTGAGCATAGGAGACATGAAATCCCACCCCCACGGTGACATACTTCCTCCAACAAGACCACACCTGTTCCAGCCAAGCCACCCCTCCTAATAATGCCTCTCTCTACTAGGGCCATCTTCTTTCAAAGCAGCACATGATTCTATATAGATGAACACAATAAAGTAGTCCCACACTAGCTCAGAATTGATTACAATAAAGGATTCTTTATCTAGGGGTAGACTCACAGATCAACAGTCCTCTGCACGAGCAGGGAACAGGAACCGAATCCAGCAGCCGAGAGAGTGAGCACATGGGCATGTTTTTCACATCTGTTTTTATAGTACATGTGGTCACGCCCATGTACTGTGGGTGAAGGAGTTCCCGCAGCAATTCTTCCTGTAGAATCCAAAGACCTGCAGAACAAACTGACAGTCAGTACAACTTGGGAGGCCTGGGTTTGTGTGGTAGACAGAAAATGAAAAAGACCTATGTCAAAGCCAGTAAACATGTATCTTGAAAAAAAAAACCAATATATAAGCATTTCCTTTCAACCATGTCAGTTTTCAGTTTCTCACTCCCCAGTACAGTCTGGTTCATTACGGTGTGATAACCATGAGACTTGGACTCTCCAAATCCCCTGGTAGTCAGAGGCAGCCGTGTCCAAGCCTCCCCTGTTTTCAGAAGGCCAATGCCAGGTGACTGTTTCGGATAGAGCATTAAACAGATGTTGGGTATGTCTCTCTGGGATTTGAGGGTTCATTTTGTAGTTTCCAGGACAGAAGGAAATAGATGTAAAATACTGCTCTGCTGAGTGACCCATTTCTAGAAGCCTTCCAGTGTGCATCATTGCATTTTATCATTCTGCTTCCTGAGTCTACTGGATGGCAAATGCTTAGAGTACCTCGTGTAGCAGGACTAGAGCACACAATGTGTCTTTGGTTGAGTTCAGGGTAGCTTATTAGTCAGATCAGCAGGCAGTTAGCCACTGTGGCAGCAGCAGGAAATAAGACGGATGGCTTGGTCAGCCATTTGCTGAAGAACTTGCATTAGAAATTTTGTTAGAAAATACCGATTGTTTGAGGATTTTGCTTTTTGTGAGAATTGAGGGGGTTAGCTTGTCAGTTTTTATGGGACCGTCACTAGAAGGAAAGACAGACCAAATAGTTGCCAAGTATGACAGATAGCCATTTACATCCAGGAAACCTGACTGGCCCTTGGAGAATTGCCCCCGCATTCTTCCAAGATGTACTTTCATGGATCAACTCTAGATTTACTGTAGACATCAGCTTTAATGTTCATGAGAAATAAATCTGTGGAATGAAATTACCCATGAGATGAACGTAGTGTTTCCTCCTGGAAGGCTGGTAAAGGCTTTTCTGGAGGTTGGCCCAGGAAGCAAGATCCATTGCATTTTGGGGTACTTAGGTAAATGGGGAACCATGACTATAGAAATGCCCTCCCATCCCAGAACAGGCTCTTCATTCAGTGATAGGTTTGCACATTGCCTCACCCCTAGCACAGCCCTGGCTCCGGAGGCATGTCTGTTCCAACATGATAGGGATTTGTGAGCTCGGAGTAAAGAGGATTCTGGAGTGACTTGCTTTGTGAGAATGAGTAGTTACTACCATCGTATAGGTTTATAGTAGTTGCTTGTGTGGCCTTGAAGAGGTCTACTTAGGACGTTGGAATTTACTAGACCTCCCTTTAAATATTTTAGCACTGAAGGTGATGAACCAATTTCCATTCTCTTCATCCAGTGGTGTCATCACTAAAGCCATAACTAGCATTTGCTCCAGAGCTCAGCAGTCCCTGGAGGCCTGCTCTGCATGGCTTTCCCTCCCCAGCACAAGTCAGAGCCAGTCCTGGACCCCATAGCTCTTCTGTCTTGAAGTGGTAACACTCCGAGTCCTCTGTTATGAATGTTTACCCTTTCCTTTAGTGCCTCTTGGCGACACCAGGGTCCTCAGTAGCTGTGAGGTCCTCAAACAGGATGGCCAGGGTACCTCTGCTGTTGGAACTGAATAGTTGTCTTCACTTCTGGTCCTGTGTTGGGGGTCAGACACATTGGTTAGTGTGTTGGCACCCCGCTGTGCTTGTGTGTGGGTTCTCTGCTCTGGAAGACTTCCTTTTAGTCATTCTACTTGTGCTTTGCTGGTCCAAGATTTCAGAGTCTGGATGATTCAGAAGAATGCGTTTTGAAAGCAGAGTCCGAAGGTATAGAGCTTCGCTTCTTGCAGCACCTCGTGGTCTCCAGAGACCACAGCTTTTCATGAACCCCAAGGTTCTCTCCACCCTACTTATTGTACACTTCAGCAGCCTCTGATAATGCAGGCCGGTACTTCTGGCAAGGAGATATTCTGCCTATTTGACTCAATTTATCGTGTCTGTTTTGAGTTAGTTGCTGTCACGGAATTTGGTTCCAATCCAGAAATGGGGTGGGGGTATGTTTTGTGCTTAGCTTCTTGGAGAATTCTGAGGGGAAGTTGTCTGCCAGAGCTGTTACTAATCCCCAGTCAAGGCACCAGAGGTTTAGAGCAAGAGTCAGCTGAGGAGGGGCTCTGGAGACACCCTTTCCAGGGCACAGCTCCATTAGGCTGGTCAGGACACAAATCCTGTCCCATAAGCCCCTTTCCTGTTCATCAGTCTTAAAATATGTCATTTTTTTTTTTGTTCCAGATGTGAGTTTAACACCAATTCTTGCTGATATTCATGGTACTTAGGCTGATAAAATGATCTTATTAAAATGTAATTTGGTTTCCAAAACCAACCAGATGCTTTCCAGGATCTTACCTCACCGCCCTGGGCGCATCTCCTGAGATAGGGAGGGGGTACTGACTTAGTGCTGACCCAGCCCCGGACACCGAGGAGATGAAGTCAGATGAAGTGGCAGTCATCTCCTGAGGTAGGGAGGGGGTGCTGACCCAGCCCTGGACACTGAGGAGATGAAGCGGGATGAAGCAGCTGAGCCAGAAACGGAATGTGGATCTAATCATCTGTTGTCTTGCAGCCCTTATTCTTTTACTGCAGGGCTGACTATGGAGCTGGGGGTTTTGAGGGCCCTAAGAGAGCTTCTTGGAGCACATCTCCTCACTCTTACCACATTAGTCTGTGATTCCTAGTGTGGGAATCAAGTGAAATGGCCAAAGTAGAACGAGGTGTCTGGAGGAAGCCAGCCAGGCCAACTCGTAGGCTGTACCGAGACCCTCGGTGTGTATTCTTTACAAGGGGTGCATGATTCAGCCGAAATGAGTTCTTTGCATGAACTTGAGCCTACAGCAGGATCGTGAATCCTCTGTCTGTTTTTATGGGTGCACATATTTTACAGAGCATGTGGTAGCAGTTCTCTTAATGAAGCTGAAGCCCTGGCTGTTCTGTCACGTAACCCCACACTCCAGGAACTTGTTTTCTCCTGTAGTTATCAAGGCATTCTGAAAAGTAACTGGAGCCGCTGCAGTTTAAAATGGGGTTTCCCTGACAAGCGTACAAGAGGAGCTGTGTCTACTTGCTCAGGAAGGACTATATTCCTCAGCATGGGCCTGCATAGTGGCCTACACTCAGGGCTCTCCAAGTCCTGCTAAGAGATGGCACATGACCACCCAGCCTGTTCAGAGTGTTGTCTTTTCCTGGGGCTGGGCTTGATTTTCCACACATAATAGAATTGGGGCATTGAGCTCCAAAGTCTTCCACAGGATAGGATGCTTAGGTCCTCAGGGGAGCTCTGGGACCACACTGCACCTTCATCCACCCAGAGCATACGTAGAAGTACTGAAGGGCATGGCACACAGCCAGGTGCAAGCCCTCAGGGATGAGGACATGCTCACCAGCAGACCTGGCCTTTTCCTCCTTGCCTACCCTTGCGCATGTTCCTTAACTGCTCTGTACCCAGTGTCTCCTGTGTTAATGGCTCTAGTGCTGCCCCGCTCATAGTCCTGTGAGCGTTGGCACTACCCCCTTTCCTTACCACACTGCCTGGTGTTTAAAGGGCCCTGCATAAATATTAATGGTCTCTGTCTCTGTGATAAGAGGGGCTCCCTGACATTTGTGCAGTTGGCGTCCATTACTGCCAGTGCAGGTTAACTGTCAGACACACACACACACACACACACACACAAACACACACACACACCCCGCTGGGCACCAGTCACAGTTGGCGCAGAGGAGAACTGTGCTCCTTAGGAGCTATGTTCAGTCTCGCAGTTGAGTAACTCAGCTTCTGTGCCTGGCTTATGCACTTTGGTGGCCCTCCAGCCGCATGGTACACATTTAATGGGCATGGTTATTGCAGAAGAGAGTCTCTGGGTCAGTATGCTTTCTTAGCTAGTCATCTTCCATCATCCTGTGGTAACTGCGTCGTGGCAGTGTACACATAGACCAGACTGAGAAGGCTCACCCGGCACGTCCATGCACTGATACTTTTGGTCACCTGTTGTGGGCTTCCTTGTGCAATGTGTTTCCTTCTTCCTGCCGGTTCTTCTGCCTCCTAAGGGGCTAGCTTTTCTGTGGTATTTTTAAGATGACCTTTTAAAGGCTCTCATGAAATAAAGTAAAATAAAATGAGAAAATAAAAACTCCTATAGTAGAAAGCCTAAGTGCTAAGGAAAGGCAGGCTGTGGTTGGTCTGTTTTTAAAATCAGATTTAGTGTGCTCTCGCTCTACATGGTCAGCTTTTTTGGAATCACCTGGAAGGTACAGCTCCGTGCAGTGCTGTCAGGGTGTTTGCAGAGAGTTTTTACCGAGGAGGGTGGATCAACCCTGAATGGAGGTGGTCTGTGGGACACCACCCTATAGCCTGGCGTCCCAGACTTCAGGAAAAGTAGAGGAAGCTATAGCACAAGCGCTCAGTTCTGTCTCTTGACTGGGCACTGTGACAGCCGCTTTGTGCTGTGATGGACTGTATCTCCTCACACTGTGACTGTGATCAACCACATTGTGCTGTGTGCTGTGATGGACTGTATCCCCTCACAGTGTGACAGTCACTTGGTGCTGTGATGGTCTGTATCCCCTTACAGTGTGAGCCAGGATAAACTTTCCCTTTCTTTTGTTGCTCTTGTCAAATATTTAGACATAGTAAGAAGGGCAGTAACGTCGGATTAGAAATGTAAGAGATAACCGAATTGTGTGTTTTCCTGTGACATTTACATGGTATGGCCATAGTTACTGTTGAACATGATAATAAGCCTTAGATTCAGACTGGGGACTCTTCCTTCCTACTGAGTGGCATAGTAATAGTGAAAACAGCTCTTGGATTCATATCAGTTACTCAGATTCGTGCCTCTCCTTAAAGATGGCGAAAGGAAATCCAGCAGAGAAGGTTCTTCAGATAGAATTGTCACTTTGAGATTTCCTGAGCTGTGCTGCCCTGTCCTCATCCCGCCTCTTCACCACCACTCCACCCCAACACGCACAGACACAGACACACACACACACACACACACACACTGCTGTGGTATCTCGGACCTGCGCAGTGTGCCCCCGTATCCCCTGATGCACAGAAGCCATGGAAAAGGCAGCCTTGACTTGAACAGGTCCTGTTGGCAGAGCCTGGAAGCCTGACTCACAGCTGCCTCCCCTGTGATGGTTTTTGTTTTATTTTGTTTTACAGTCTGACTTTGCCTTTTTAGTCGTAGCTTCTAAATTCATCCTTTTACAACTAATATTCCACTGTGGTCCATACATTGGAGCTTACTCAAGGGAGCCTTCCACGATTCCTACAGCAGAAAAACCATGTGTGATCACACAAGTAACAAAGCAACAAAGTAACAGAGCAATGGCCGCTGGTCTTGAAAATGTTTATCATTGATTTACTTTCTTGCTTTAAAAAGAAAAAACTGGTTAAGAAGCAATAACCCAGAATCTATTATTTGAAACACATGTGCCCATGAGTAACCTCCATATCAGACAGAGCCTCTTTCAAACCCTAAGCAAGGGTTTTCAGGAACACTCCCTGACCTTGGCCTTAAGGAAGCTGGCTTTCCAGTTAATGTGCACCTGGGAAGCTGTCCTGTTAAGGCAGTGGGGGGGGGGGGGGTCTTCCAGCCTCCGCAGCCTCCCCAGCGCTCCCCAGCAGCAGTGAGAGGCTGTGGCATAGTGGCATTTATATTGAGTATGTTCTGGCAACTGTGGCTGCCTTTGCTTTTGTGTCCTGGCCCGCAGTGGAGCTGCACTTTCTAATCCCCTTAAACCAAGCAATCCTTGTTTGGTCCGCTCTGTGTGAAACCTGCATGAAGCCCTAGGACCCTTTTGTAGAGTTTCTGAATGACTAAATATAGGGGCTGTGGGGAGCCACTGTTCACAGCACTTGATACACTTCGTTCTCTAGGAGGAATGGCCTTTATTAGACCACACCCTCCCTCCCCACCCCACTCCCACCTTTCCTTTTGAATTGCGCTTGCAAAATGGGCCAGATATTCATTGCAATTGATCTTTACACACCCTCCCCCACATCATTTCTCTCTAGCCCTTTGCAGGAAACTTGCTCAGAATGTTGAACTTGGGGATCCAAAGCAGATATTGGCTGTTGTCCTTCTAAGACTGTGTGCTCTTGTAACAGAAGACCGCCTTCCTTGTTCGGGTGTGCAGGGTCAGGTGTGCGAATGTTAAGAAGCCTGTGACCAAATGTGCTGCAGGAACGTCTCAGCCGTGCTTGAGACAAGGCAGCAATATGACACGGTTTCTTTAGAAAACAAAAGATAACAATTCTACAAAGATTGTTGAAGCTTCACTTGAGCCAAAAGATGAAGGGTAGAAACACCACAGTGTTTACTTTCCATTATGCTGGAGAGAAGTCAGGGAAAGCTGGCCTGCTCGGAGTCCGCTCATGTCCTTGGTCTAGGTCATCAGTGCTGGCCAGTGACCCTCTCAGAAGGCAGCGACTTTGGGAGGGGAAACATCCTCCCAAACATGATTTCTGTGGCTGTGGTCCATTTAAGGCACCTGTTTTTTCCACACTTACTGGTTACCATAATAGTGAAAAATTGAAAGATGTTTTAAAATCAGACTTCTGAAGTGAAGTAACCCTTTCACAAGGGTTACTGTGAGTCGGGGCAAGTTGTATTCCTGAACTAAGCAACTATGGAAGGGAACCCGTGCTAGAAGTCTATGAAATGCGCAAAGTGGAGAGAATGCTGTGGAGCCTTCTGCAGAAGAAACCGTTGTTAAGCTGGATGGGTGACATGGGAACGGAGGCACTGCCAGCACAGTCCTGTAATCGGGTGAGGCCTTGGGAGTGGGTAAGAGCTCCTCAGACTTCATGATGGAGTTCCCCAAACTTCTAGTTAGGAACTGAATTCTTAATATCAGTAATGCCTTTCTAAAAACATAACAAGTTTCATTTAAAAGATGTTTTGTAGCTCCAAGTTTAAGGAAGGAATGAGAGATATATAATGTTGAATATCTGAAGAAGCCACAGGGAAACATCATTTTATAAGTTAGCTAAAAATACATAAATCAGAAGCTGGAGAGGTGGCTTAGCGGTTAAGAGCACACACACTGGCTGCTCTTCTAGGAGACTTGGGTTCGATTCTTGGCACCCACAACGTGGCTCACAACTATAATTCCAGTCCTAAAAGGACCCAGTTCCCTATTCTGGTCAACATGGCCACCACGTACACCTGATGCACAGACAATACATGCAGGCAAAACACCTATACACATAAAATAAAATGAAAAAATACAGGTATAAAATAATGTGTGCGCATGCATAGTTTAAGGTGGAGTCACACCATGTGGGATGATAATGCTCCTCCCAAGAATAGGCCATGTAACAGAACCCCAGTGCCAGGCATGAGGAACCTCCTTTTATGAACCCAAGAGAGCCCCTCAAGTAAACAGTAGAGGATATTTCCATTGCCCCTTGTTAGACCTCGGAGCTTGCAGGTAAGGAAGGCTCTATTGCTGCAGACACTGGACTTGGAGGAATTATCTGGAACTGACTCTGGAAGCCTCCTCCCCAGGACTGGCTCTCGGAGCATAGGAAGGTGCTGTTCTAACTGCCAAGGGAAAAAACTACCAATATTCCCACCCAGCTGTAGTCTATGAACCATGGCAGTGACTGGACCAGCAAGATCTCCTCAGTGATGCCCTGTGGCATTTTATTGTGGGGTAACCAGCAGCTGTCTCATTGGGCTAGAATTTAAATACTTAATTGTAAAGCTTGAGACAGAAGTCTACAGGATACCTCTTTTCAGGGCAACATCTATTTAGTTCGTAACCTTAATTGTAGGTTCTTATCTTTTCTGATGGGCAAAGCCAGTTGACTGAGGGATGTGAACATGTGGGGGTGATAATTTTAGCAATTTTTGAAATATTATTCTGGCAGTCTGTTTTCTTAAGGTTTGGGAAACCTTTGCATGTTTTAAGCGTGTTTTATGATTCTTCTCAGAGCAGGGTTGATCTTTTATTTCTTATGCTCTGTCAAGTACACAGATGTTTCTAATCCTTTTTGGTTACTCTGAAAGGGTCTTTAAAAAAAAAGTGCCAAAAATATAGTCTAGCTTAATTCCCCTTCCTGGGCAGCCCTCCCCCACACCCCCACCCTTGCTTGAGTAGCCTGACAAGTTAATGAGGCTCTGTAAGAGGAAGCAGCCAGCTCAGGGCTGGATGCAGCCTGTCCTTCCCAGAGCAGGAACTAGGGTCGCTGGGAAAAGCCTGGAGCTCTGGCTGGAGAGTTCACTAACAGGGCTGGCAGCCAGCCTTCATAGTCATAAGGGCACTAGGGCTGGGCCACCAAGGCCCGCAGAGGGCCGGGCTCTGGCTCTGTTGTAAGCCAGAGACTCCATTGTCCAACTTGATTGGCTGGCTCTGTTTTTACTGGAAAAGGAGCATTTCTTTTCTTTGTTGAGGAATTAACCACTTCCATGTCGTGGGGTTCTGTGAGGAAAATTCTTTCCCAGGCTAGGACTGTACGTTTGGCATTTTAATGACTTCTTTATCCGTTCAGGGACTAATGTAAAATTTATCATGGCTTTCCCACCGAGGAATTTGTAAAGATTTAGAAGGGGGCTTAACCGGTTGTGACTTTTCCTTATGACCTAGTAAAGATGCTCTCTTTGTCTGGACTGGTGCTTCATGTTGGAAAGAGCTGTGTTGTTTCTGTCCTTTGTACTAGTATGGCAGACATGCTTTTAACTCTGAATCCCCAGACTTTCTCATAAGAGACAGGCTGCTCAGAAAGAGAGTAGAGCAGTATGTAGGCGAGCCTTCAGCAGCCTGCCCAGCGTTCTGTGGGCTTCGTACTCCATGGGTACCCAAATCCTGCAGCGATCTGCAGGCCTTGTTCGGGCAGCGGTGATGGTGACCAGCCCTGTCTCTGACCTCAGTCCCAACACAGAGATTCACAGGAGAGTGGCACAGACCTGCTTTCTGCTGAGGAGGTAGACACACACACACACACACACCATTCATTTCAAAACTGAAGTATGCTTTCTGCTGAGGAGGGTAGACACACACACACACACACCCACCATTCATTTCAAAACTGAAGTATGCTTTCTGCTGAGGAGGGTAGACACACACACACACACCATTCATTTCAAAACTGAAGTATAAGTTGTTTTAGGAGTAATCCGTAAGGACAGCAGACATGGGAGCAGCTTCTTAGAGATACTGGATAAGAAACTTAGAGACAGAATGGATCCAAAGAGCTCTGACCACAGGGATGGGGATCTTGACCCAGTATGCACAGGGCCCATCTCTGAAATGAGAGTCAACACATAAGCCTGACAAGGCAGATGGAGGGTTAAGCCCTGTATCAAAAAAAAAAAGTTAAAAAAAAATAATACCTAAGGTTTTGAAGAGGAAAACTCATGCTTTTAGAAGGTCATCCTGACAGCATTTTTCTGATGGGACAGAACAGAGAGCTGCGAGTATCCAGGGCGACCATTAGGATCCCTGCAGAAACTCAAGTGAAGTCACCAGCGTAGGTTTGCAGGAGAAGAAAGTCATTAACCACCCTGGAGTCCTCTTGACAACTTCTGGAGGAAGGGGGAGATTTATTTAAGTTGGGTGACTTGCTGGTGATAGCATCACCCAGAGAGCAACACCGGAAAAGAAACTCAAGCGGGGACATTGTGAGTCATGTCCCAGCTTCCCTGGTGGGATGAGAAATCGGAAGCGTGGGGTCATTGGCTGCTGGGTCTTTGGGAATGCCAGCATGTGGGTGAGGCGAGAGAATCCATATGGGGTTAGGGAAGAACAGGAGATGGAACCTGGAGATATCCTGAGGAGGGAAAGCCAGTCACAGGACTCTTACATGGGAGCTGATGAACCCTGTCCCCAAAGGGTTTACCTACCAGGATACAAGCCATGCCGGGCCAGTAATAATGGGAGGATTGTATTCTTGTCTTCCAAAGACAAGTCATGTGTGTGTCTCCATGGGACTCATGGATGTGATACAGAAGACCCAAAAACGGACAGTTTGAGTCAGGGATTGGGGCAGGAGAGAGAAAGAAATTAGGGGTTCAAGGATTAGCACAAACAGGTATAGGAAGTGCAGAGCTGGGGTTGGAGTCAAGGGTAGAGAGTCGATGACATGCTAAGAATCTGCTGTGATTTTTCCTGAGTTCTAGGTATCCACCCAAAAGACTCATTCTCCATCTTCAAACAGTGCAGCGTGTTCAGTTTAATTTATAGGAAACTAATAAAATCTACATAAAGATTCCTTAGGGATAAATGGGACGAAACCTTGGAATAGGGAAGGAGCCAAGTCCTTGGATGGTTGAGGAGAAGCAGTCCAGGGTCAGTGCCGCGCAGCCTTTCGGTGTCCGTCTTTGGCAGCGCTCCCTTCCTGATCCAAAGGATGCAGGAGAGCCTGCGTGCTTTATAGTGAAGATGCGAAAATCTGGAGAACTTCATCTCACTTTATTGTCTGTTTCACAATTATTCCCTAAGTGGCCTTTACGCAGTTTTTATTACTTTGTTCTAAGTTTAAAGATGAGTGCATAGAATGTTTGAAGAGGGAGCTAGGAGGTCTTAGCTACAAAGAGATTTGGAAGTGCATGAGAAATCACATTGGACTGGCAGTGAGCTCATCAGAAAACCCCCAGCATGGTGAACAAGAGAAAGAGCGTGTGCATCTGATGGCTCCAAAAGGGAGTGACAAAACAGACCCTCAGCCCAGTTCCCACAATGCCTTTAACCCTACTGCAGAATTTCTGGCAGAAGGTGGCATTCCTAGGCAAGTCACCAGACCTGCTGGGCCCGGTGGTTTTGCTTGCTGACCTGTCCCTCTTTCTCTGTCCCTCTCAGCTCTCTGGTGGCTGTGAACTGACAGTAGTGATCCATGACTTCACGGCTTGCAACAGCAACGAGCTAACCATTCGGCGTGGTCAGACGGTGGAGGTTCTGGAGCGGCCTCATGACAAGCCTGACTGGTGTCTGGTACGCACCACTGACAGGTCCCCCGCAGCAGAAGGCCTTGTGCCCTGTGGCTCGCTGTGCATCGCCCACTCCCGCAGTAGCATGGAGATGGAGGGAATCTTCAACCACAAAGGTAAGCGGCAGGGAGGCCTGAGGGGCTGCCAGTGAAGCTGTGTCTGCCCAGCAGGTGGGCACACAGGACCTTCTGGCAGCACGCCTGCAGGGCTGCCTTATCACTGTCTGCAGTGGCAATGGGATTCCAGGCTAAGGTGGAGAAAGGCAGGGCGTCAGCTTCCAAAGGGCAGCTGTGGGGGCAGGAGTGGGGGTGCTAGCTCTTCAGGGGCCAGCACCACTCATAAGTGGAGAAGAAAGAGCAGGCACCATTTTCTTCCAGTTTGCTTAAAGTAGGCAGGGGAAGCAACAGATAAGGGAGGTGGGACTGAAGCCAGCCTCCTTTGAATCAGGTATTCACGTGGCCTTTCTGTGCTGTCATTCAATTCCTGGAAACCAAATTTGGGCTGAGAGTTATTTAGCCATTCCGTTTTATAGCTGTGTAAATGGAGAGTCTGGGGCTCTCCCAAGCTCTGCATTGCATGCCTGGGAAGAATGGAGCTCTTATGTGGGCGTCAACATTCCTGTGAAGACCATGAAAGTCTACCCAAATGCCCACCACGGAGGCTGCAGGCCGCTGAGCACGTGAGGGTGGCTTGTCCCGATGGAGGTGTGCTGCAGTTGGGAAAGCTTGCTAGAGTTTTATGGGAAAGACGACTTACGTGTTGAAATGACATATTCCATAGAGGTTGTAAACAAATTGTTTAAATCAACATTTCTTTTCATATTCTCCAATATGGATGGTAGAAAGTTCAGTTGACAGACACAGTTCATGCTGTGTCCCTGCTGAGTGGAGCTAGCTTACTCGTTCGTCTTGGTGAGTTGTTTCTGGAGAGTTCTTTCTCTGGAGGAAGCAGAGTTTGGCAGCTCATCTAAGGATGCAGGGGGCAGCCCGGCTCATGTCAGACTGTTGGTCAGTACTGGAAGATGGGTAGTTCTTCTCTCCTGTTAGACTGTTGGACAGTACTGGAAATGGGATAGTTCTTCTGGCTTTGGAAAATACAGCTGGTTTTCTTTCTGAAGGAACATCACTCCACGCTGCCACATTCAGTTTCTTTTTCACTAATTATAGAATATTCTAGCAGCTTTCTCCGCTTGTCCTCCATGCTCTCCTCATGCTCATCCTGACAGTTTGGGTGCCATCCGCTAGCTGCCGTGACTTAATTCCTTTGAGCTGAGAGAAGCTGCTCAGGAACTCCAGTGAGCCCAGCTCATTCATTACAGTCAAGCTCTGGGTCCGCAGGGTCCCCTGTGAACTCACTGTCCCTAGTGAGAAACAGGATGAATGAGACCGAGGAAAGCCAAGTATCGTTTTTCATCTCCAGGGACTCCGCATGTTTAGAGCAGCATAAGCCTTTCTGTGACCTGGAGCTGGAGTCCGGGTGAAGTCCCAGCACTAAACACCACTCTTCTGAGCTCACAGCTGCCCCAGTCTACCAGATCCATTTGAGTTTGGATTAGAAATCAAGTTTCTCTGTCCCCCTGAGGAGCCCCGGTGAACTTGAACATGCCGCATTGAGCTCTTGTTCTTAGATGGCGTTGGCGTGTGCCTCTCCTGCCATGTGCTCTTTACTTCCCGGTGTGCATAGTTGCCACTTAGCTGAAGAGAAAGCGCCTCCGTCCTCAAAACTTACAGGGAATTCTGGGGTTTGCTTGTTTTTAAGTAAACGTTTTTGGTTTTCTGTCTGAATGCATTCTTTGCTGTCAAGATTCTGAAACATCATCCCTTCCTCGCAGGCCTGCTGTGCCCGTCCATCACTCAGTCTCTAGCGCCCATCACTCAGTCTCCAGCGCCCATCCTCACAGCTGTGCCCGCCCTTCACTCAGTCTCTAGTGCCCATCACTCAGTCTCCAGCGCCCATCCTCACAGCTGTGCCCGCCCATCACTCAGTCTCTAGTGCCCATCACTCAGTCTCCAGCGCCCATCCTCACAGCTGTGCCCGCCCATCACTCAGTCTCCAGCGCCCATCCTCACAGCTGTGCCCGCCCATCACTCAGTCTCTAGTGCCCATCACTCAGTCTCCAGCGCCCATCCTCACAGCTGTGCCCGCCCATCACTCAGTCTCCAGCGCCCATCCTCACAGCTGTGCCCGCCCATCACTCAGTCTCTAGTGCCCATCACTCAGTCTCCAGCGCCCATCCTCACAGCTGTGCCCGCCCATCACTCAGTCTCTAGTGCCCATCACTCAGTCTCCAGCGCCCATCCTCACAGCTGTGCCCGCCCATCACTCAGTCTCTAGTGCCCATCACTCAGTCTCCAGCGCCCATCCTCACAGCTGTGCCCGCCCATCACTCAGTCTCCAGCGCCCATCCTCACAGCTGTGCCCGCCCATCACTCAGTCTCTAGCGCCCATCACTCAGTCTCTAGCGCCCATCACTCAGTCTCTAGCGCCCATCACTCAGTCTCTAGCGCCCATCACTCAGTCTCCAGCGCCCATCACTCAGTCTCCAGCGCCCATCCTCACAGCTGTGCCCGCCCTTCACTCAGTCTCTAGCGCCCATCACTCAGTCTCCAGCGCCCATCCTCACAGCTGTGCCCGCCCTTCACTCAGTCTCTAGCGCCCATCCTCACAGCTGTGCCCGCCCTTCACTCAGTCTCTAGCGCCCATCCTCACAGCTGTGCCCGCCCATCACTCAGTCTCCAGCGCCCATCCTCACAGCTGTGAGCACAGGGGGTGGTGAGGGCTCGGGTCTTCAGCTTTCTTTTTTTCCTGATCTGCTTTAATTATCTCACGAGGAAAATGAAGGCTATCTGTCTGCTCCATCAGCACCAAGACTTGGGCAGCAACAGAGCAGTATATCAGGGAAGAAAACTTCCCTTCAAGTTCAAAAGGCCTCTGACAGAATCTTGTAGAAGTCAAGCCCAGGAAGTGTAGCCTTAACCAGCCTCCATCTAGCAGACTGGAGACCATTGTCAGAAAGTCCAGGCAACAAAGAAGTAGGAAGTGAGAATGTAACCCAGAAAAGAGACATACTCTTCAGAGACCTCTGCCATCTTGGGAAGCACAAGGCCTTGATTGGCCTCTGACCCACCCATAGCCTGCTGTATAGCGACGGGCGCATGCCACTGTGGTGAAGTATTGGTGTTCCTCGTTTCACTGTGAGAACTCTGGGCTTGGAGGATGCAGCAGTGAGAGAGGTGAGCCAGGAGCCAGGGCTCTCAAAAGACTTGATCCATTCTTTGGCGGGATCAGACCCCTTGGGCAATGTCAGCTAAGCTGGCTGCATGCTCCCCCCCACACAGCTCCTGAGCTCAAAGACATTACGTATCTCTAGCTCTTTCGCTAATCCCTAAGGATAGCTTTTAAGTGGTGTGAGTCTTAGCACTGTGCCCTTCCAGACAAGAGGAAGAAGCTCATTGCTTTCTAGTCCTGATCTTGGCAGCTTTTTATTTCATAACTCTGTGTCCGAACAGCTTAAATCTCCATATACTTTATGAGTGCAAATCTGTGGCCATTGAGGCTAACTGTCCAGTTGCTTGCAAAGAATAAGCTGCCTAAAGGTTCCCCGTGCGCCTCCCATAGCGTCTAGGGAGGTCTCCGCGCTCACTGTGACTGGAGCCAGGGCACGCTTGGTGGCCCTGGAACTGTGCTGGACAGGAAGAATGCCTGGGATTCATGAGAGCCAGGTGTTCTATCTCAAGATATATGCGATTTCAGGAGGATAAAGATGCAGCTTGCCTGAAATCAACTTAAAAAGAAACTGAGTCACACAGTTTACATTTCAGGATGTTTTTGAGTCTGAAACTATACCCGAGCTGTGTATGTTCCTCCATGGCTAGAGCTTTCCCGTGTACGCTGGAAGATTATTTTGGAAAATTGTGTTTCTCCTCTCCTCTGCAGACAGACAGATTGCCTGGGGTGTTGACATTCCCCGGGACTGGCTGCCATTCTTCCTTCTCCTCAGCATGTTAGACACCAGCTCAGCAGACAGTGCGGGGAGGAAAATAGAGTGTGGCTTCAGCAGATCACACTTGGCCAGTCTTATCTGTCTGTGGTCTGTGCCGGCTACTGCGACTTGAGAAGCTGGGGCTGGCCTCGGTGCAGAGGGCCCTGCCTCTGCTTCCAGCATGCACAAGGTGTCTCACACTGAGAACCACCAGTGGTCTTATCCCCTTGGGAACGGTTTGCCTGGCTGGAAGTAGGTGTCAGGCGATCTCTGCCGAGTAATCTTTCCTTCCCAGTGTCTCAACTTGTGAGGCTTCTATTTACCTGCCCACAGGAGTAAGTAGAAATATCAAACATGTCTGTATTTCCTGTGAGACCATTTCAGAATGTCCCCTTTGCCTTGTGGTAGCTGCACCTGGACTGTTCTCATACTTGTTTGTTTGTTCGTTTATTTTATGTGGCATTAGGATTGAATCCTGGTGAGAGCTACTGGCTATACCCCAGTCCACTGTTTTCCTCTTTATTTAGAGACAGGAACAGGTTCTTTCTTTCTCTGTTTCACCATCCCTTGGTCTCTCAAGCCTCTCACCTTCACTCTGTAACCCAGGCAGACAGTTCTCCTGACTCAGCCTACTGACTACCAAGTATTTTTTCATAACCAAGAAGGTTCTAGTGCATTCCACCACTGTGGGAGGGCCACTCAGTGGCTACAGTACCCCAGGGTGAGGTTCGACAAACTGAGGGAGTTCAGGAAAACATGGCGTTGCCTATGTTGTTTAGTTTGACAAGGCGTTGTCACTGACTTCATACAGGCTGCCTATCTGCAGGACAGAGTGTAAGTCTGTTACGAGTGCTACTTTTCCTGATGTATCCTGATAAAATATAAACCTGTGTTGAATACTCTTGTAAAGTCCTTCCATGGCGCTCGCCAGCTCACTGCCTCTGGAAGAATGCCTAGACAGCCCCGGTCCCAGCACGAACCTCATGCCATACTTCCCCCCATAGCCCCTGCCACACAACATGATGTGGTAGGATAGGCTGAACTTGGAAGGCCCCTCTCAGCCCCCACACAAGTGTTTCACCAAAAGTAGGGCTTTGGGTAAAGCCCTCTTAGGACTGAGTGGCCCTGTGGTTCTAGCTTTGGGGAGTGCACAAGATGCCTCCTCCTGCCAGAAGCCCTGGCTTCTGACCACCTCTCTGCTGATTTTGTGTCCATGCGCTCGGCCTTACCATTCTTGGCAGCTCCGCCATCATCAGTTTGTTTTTAGAAAGGTTTTCTGAATAGTGCTAATTCAGATCTTACATCTTCTCCTGTGCCGACTCATAATGAGACGACAGGTGGACTTTCTGCTGTGCTTTGATGTGTCCTTAGAAATATCAGTCACATCTCTTAAAGTGTTTATAATTACAGCATTTTTTTTCTTCTTTGGGTAAGGAAAGTAAGGAACACAAACAAGAGAAACAAAAGCCCTTGTCTCGTGACTGAGGCTCTCAGCTAGCAGCTGTAACTCAGTATCTACCCATTACCACAGCAAATCATATCAAAAGCATCTGTCTGTGGCTTTTGGCTCAACCACAGAAGCTGTGGAGACGTGGGCAGGTCCACATTGGCCCAGGATCCTCACCTAAATGTGTGCTTTTATCTGAATGTGCCTGAAATAGTTTTTCCTCTGGGCTCGACCAGGACTACATTCTCTCCTCTTCAAGTCTTTCTTGTCTTCCTGTTTCCATGGATGATCTCGCTTCTTTGTTGTTCGCTGTACCGCCATCCTTTTCAAAACTACCCAAGTGCCCTCTCTCTCCCAGTCCCCCTCCATTTGCTAACTAGTAACACGGCCACATGGCTACAGCTGTCTCCATCACAGGCTGCATGATCTGCTGTAAGTGCAAGTAACACTGACCTTACCTGGAGTCATTTTTGAGTTTACAGTTCTGTGTATAAAGTGTTCACAGGCCTGTGTTCTTGCCAACATCCGTCCATGATCCCCGTTCATCTTACAAACCGCACCCCCAACCATTTTCCTTTCAGATCCTGGCAACCTCCTGTTACTTCTATCCTCTGGGGACTGGCTTACTTTATTTAGTATAATATCTTGAGGGATTCTCCTCTTCCATCATGTTCCTGAAAGTCCTTACTTAGAGCTGATCTTCTCTGCGTGTGTGCATCACTTTGATGGGCACTTGCCGTCCACAAGGACACCTAGGTACCTGCTTGAGTCCCTGCTGTGGGGATTGTGGGTGCGCAACAAGAAGCAGCGTTGCTGGCCCACCTGCTGCTGAGCAGTGTCTTTCCCCAGGCATGTGTTGAAATCTAGTCCCCAGTGGATTGGTCCGAACAGGTGGGGACCAGGGCAGGGCTCTTGTGAGCAGAACGAGTGTCTTTGTGAGGCAACCCTAGGGAGCCCTTCTGCCCTTCCCCAAATGAGAACACGGGCATCATCTCTGAGGAATAGACCCTCACTGCGTCTGCCAGCACCTTGATCATGGACTTGTGCTGTCTTTAATAAGTACCCCCACTTTAAGATACTTTGTTGCAGCCGCAGGTATGAATAAAGAGATATGTTAATCCCACCTTTAACTTTCTGAGGATGTCATCCCTATCTTTTTGGTTTTGTGCCAACAATATATTTCAAATTCATTCTCTTTTTCTCCATCTCAGCCCCAGGTACCCCAGCCTTGCTTCTTGCACCTTATACACAAGCCCATGGCCCAGCTCTTGTTGAACCTTCAGTAGCTTTCTCTTGACCATAGAATAAAATCTTGTTTTTTCTGGTCTCCTAACATGTTCCAAACTAAATGTGTTCACCCACAGACCCTGTCCCCTTGGTGCGGTGTGTCAGGTAACAAACGAGAGCCTTTACCTGTTTGCTCAACCCAAATACTGCCTGTCTCATCTCGCCAAACAAAAAATCTTTCAGAAAAGCCTAAAGGAGAAAACCATTCACCCAGTGATTATGGGGAAGGTGGTTCAGCGAAATAGATTTGATCTAATCCACAAGAGTTTCACCACCTTGGGGCAACCCGGAGAGAACAACTCCAGTCTGAAAGCTCTGATGGTGACCAGAACCAGAGAGACTAATAGAGGAACTCACTGGGAGAGATCTTTAAACAGATTTTAGTGAGTGACAGCTGTGGGTGTCGAGCTACGCTTATAAACATCATAGCAGACAGAAATACAGACAAACAGTGGAGCGACAGAGAGCAGAAAAGCTCACTGTGCATCCAGTGCTGAAAGGGGCCATAAGCAAAGATGCCCTGAGACCCTGCTCCTGAGATTCGCCATCTGGGGTACACACTCAGCAGGATGGTGACAGACAAGTAATTTTCTTTGTGATTCCACTTGTCAAGCTCTGTTCTTTTTAACTTTAACATTTTATCTTTTATAGATTTATTTACTAGGGCCATCACTCACAGCTCAGAGATCCATATGCCATTATGCCATGGGCTACTCCTGCAATGACATGTAATTTCTTGAGGTAGCTGGTTGAGGCCTGATGCTGGGCCTGTAAGCTCTATAACATCATGATCACATGTGTAACCACTATGCCAATATGGATGAGGGCGTGTTTCCACTAAGGTGCAAATTATAGTGTGTCTGAGGGCCATTCCTCCCTCCAGAGCTGCTCTCCCGAAATCAGCCCTGACCACAGCCTCCCTGATGTCTGTACAGGTGAGGTCATGGCTGTGCATAAGGACTTGTGGATTTAGGATGAGGCCAGGTTTTTCCTTCACTCTCATGCCCTGCTCCCAACCCCATGTTGCAGAGATGAGCCCAAAGGACAAGACCTTCCCTGAGGTCAACAGATGGGGGATGGGAACTTCATGAGGTCACCAGGTGTGCCTTCACTTGGAAGCCACACCCAGGCTATCTGTACTCCCAGCTGAACCTGAAACAGAGGGCATGCCAAAGGGATTTTCCCTTGGAGAACAAGCAGGAGCCAAGAGTTGTGAACCCCATCTAAACCATATTCGTAGTCCTCAAGACAGCCTCAGCCCTGTGGTCACAGCACAGATGGAGAGGAACACCTGCCCCCTCCCCCCTCTCAGGCCTTGCCCTCTGCGTTTCCCCCAGCCCCTCCCCCTGATATTAGATTCTAGATGTGCATGTTCAGCACCAAGGACCTCAGTAGCACGTGGCCCGTCCAGGCTGCACCATGGACACTGAGCTCAGATTCCTTTCTAGAGCCTGCTCTGACCTAAGGGTGCCTTAGGGTGCAGACTCAGCTCCAGACTTCTCCATCCTGGCCCTCGGGCATTCCCCGCAGGCACCTCCATGAGTCCCTCCCATTCGCTCGCCCAGAAGGTGACCTGTAAGCTTCCTATTTCAGATGAGACTGAAATAACTCGTGATTTTTTTAAATGACCTAAAATGGTTCCAGAAAGTTCAGGGTATCAGTTTTTAGTGACATGAACAAGTGATTCCACTGTGTTTATGCATTTGTGTCATACCACATGGTCACCGCCAGCAGAGATCACCCCAGGTTCACTAATGCATAGGCATTTCAAACCCGTACCTGCCCACATGTTCTTAAAAATACATATAATGGGGGATCTGTGTGCGACTTTTTAATTCACTTGGAAAGAACCGTTCTATTCTGTTTGAACAGCTGCTAATGCAAATCCCTGTGGGAAGAAAGACTGAAGAACATGGAGTCGCACCAAGAATTAAAAACATTGTCCCTGAGCAGTGTAACCAAGGCTGAGTGCTCAGTCACAGACCTGTGATTAAGGAATGCTTTCCGCGGAGCATATAATTACAGAGCCACCCAAGCGGCTATTATTCTGCAGAGGGCTCCATATGGGGAACATTTTCCCATTCCAACTGTACATTTAAGTTCTTCTCGGAACAGGAACAGTACATTAGCAGCATTGGCAGTATCCATATTAGGTCATCGCAGAATTATAGATATTGGCAAGGCACAAACAGTGAGGAACCGTCCTCCCACAGCTGCTGTAAATGGCCATGGCCTGCGGGGCGCAGGGCACATTACGGCTCACCTGCAATCCCAGCACTCAGGAGATAGGAGGAGTGTGAGTTCAAGGCCAGCTTGGTCTACCTAACAACACCCTATCTTTATTTAAAAAAAAAAAAAAATCCATGGTGCCAACTGGTGGGAAGGTGTATCAGGAAATGTGACACAGACCAACAGGGCTATGGCAGGTGCCAGGCCTTGGGGACCTATTCCCACCTCTCAATTTCTGGAAGACAAACTTTAAAAATCCCTCATTTCTGACATTGCCTAGACATCAGAGCGTCATTAACTTGTCAGATGAGGGAGTTCTTCCTTAAATGTGTGCATCCTGGCACTTAGAAGCTGTCAAATCAGAAGATGTGTGTTTGAGAAGAACTTTCTACCTTCAGGATACTTTTTCTTCAGGTTTCATCAGTACAGTAGGAGTGAACCCATCGTCTGTTTCCTTGTGCTTCCCTTGATTCTTGGTGCAGCTGACCTGGTCCCAGCTCTGAGGGCACTTGATAGACAGATACTTGATCCTCAGACTCTGGGTGTGGGCCTAGCACAGAGACTGTGTGTCCCTGTGTTCAAGGAGGGGTTCTCTGGCTGTTGTCCTAGAGGAACCCCCATATAACCAGAATTGCGATAGCTTTAGCTGGAGATGCACACAGAGAAGGAATGGTGCAGCTGAAAACATCCAATTATTTCTGAACTATTTAAAAAAAACTACATCTGAGAACAAAACCATAGTGTTTGTTCCTAGTAAATTCGAAGTTCTGCATTCATGGAAAAAGACAGGAGCAAGCAAGCACAGGTCTACTCCTAGGCAACTCAGAATAAAGGCTGTCAGAGCTGGCTCACACGGTAGAGCAGACTCAACACTGTAGGTGGGGGAAGCGAGCCTATTTGGAAAACCCTTCAAATAATAAACACCCTCTGGCATTGTCCCGTGCTTCATTTGGAAGTTTGGGGAAAATCATGACCTTGGATAGTCAACAATGTGGAATGATCGTGCTTCCTGGAGTGTTCCAGAATCTGTTCAGCAGCCCACACTGGCCATTCAGCACATGACATGACCAGTCAGCCCACAGTGTGATGGTTATGCTCAGAAAAGACCCCAGGAGCCTCCTACGCAGGTGCTCTGGAGTCCATGCAGAATCCAGGAGGAGCAGAGGGCAAAGGTGGGTGCTTTGAACCCAGCCCGCCAGACCTCTTATGCTCCCTCCAAAATCCATCAGTAGAAACAGAAGTTGTGTATGGCAGACAGGGGGGAGGGTAACATTGTCATTTCAAAATTCATAGTGAAGTGTTAGGTATGAGAAAGTGAGTCCCGCGGAAAACTGAGAGACTCTGATGGAGACAGGAGACAGCTGGGACCACAGAAGAACCGTCTCACAAGTTCCTTGTATGTGAAAAGTGGTTTGAGTCATAAGCATCATCTCTTAGGAGGAGTCATAACTTTGTAGAGTTTAGGGGAGGAGAGCCAAGAAGCTGATTTTCTCCATGCTTTGAGAACAGGCATGATGTCTGCACTGTTAACTACTGGCCTTTATTCTGTATGGGAGACTCCTAATTTACAATTCTTCCATTAAATCCGTAATAAAGGTGGAAGCATTTTGGAGAGATTAATATAAATTAATTAATATTAAATTAATATAAATATTTCCATACCAATGCCTGGTCAACAGGAAAAATCTACCAAAAGCCCACCTGATAGACAAATATAACAACAGACTCATGATTTAATCTGTATGAATAATTTTAAGGAATTATTCCCCCCACCAGGTGGGTAAAATACAATTAAGAAAATTTAATTCAAATTTTATGGATTTGTGGAAGTAAACATTGTATGTAAGCAAATGTCACTGTATGGCATGCTTTACTGAAATTGTCACTTGCCTGATTGACTTATTACTTTCTCACATATTTTGTTTCTCCTCAAAATTTTGCTTTTCCATTTGGCCCATCAGTTCTATTTCTAGCATCCTATAAATATGTGTTCCCATGGATCCAGTGATCCACATGCTGGGTTAGCGATGCTTGCAAGGACACCACAGTCTTTGGTAAACTTGGCTCCGTGTGCAATTGGAGCATAACACACTCGTGAAAAAGATATAATACAGGAACAAGTCTCTGTAGTATAGCAACCTAGAGTCAAGCTACAGAGGAGTCAGGGCTGGGGGATAGACACAAAATTTATATTTGCCGAAAAAGCACTAGGGGGGTATGTTAAAAGGAAGAAAAGAGAGGCATATCTATATGTGGCAAATGGTACTGTAGAAATAGACTGAGTTTATACTTTGTTGTGTTTTATTTCTGAAATGTTCAATATCTGAAAGAAAAGAGCTGAGTCTTAAAATGTTCTTTTCTTCTGCCTAGAAAATGTGTGGGGGTCACTGAAACTGTGTGAAAAGTTTTTCTGAGACTAGGTAGATGCCTGAGCCTCCATCAGATCTGCTCCAGAAGGAGCAGACCGTGTCTGTTAAGGAGCAGATGTGTGTCAGGAGACAAGCGTGTTCATCCACCACGCTGCCAGCACAGAGTCCCAGGCCAGTGGCTCTGACAGGGAGTCTCTTCCCTAGAAAGCTAGCTCTGGAGGAGGCCAGATTCTAAACTGACTTCCCCCCTTTGCTTCAGACCTCAGTTGACAAGTGGCCCCTCACTGCCTGTGCACACCCTGCCGTGTCCGCGTCTAAACGTTCAGGTTAGAATGCTGTCAGACTAGAGGTGGGCCTTCCAACATATAGACCTTGTTTTGATCATCTTGGACACTGTGTCTCATTCCGACATACAGTGTTTATAACTTGCGCATAAGAATTTGGAGACACATTCCAGCCTATGGTAGGTGGGCTGCTGGAGCCTTAGAAAATTATCAGTAAAAACAGAGGACAAACTGGGGATTTAAAGTGGCAGGCATTGCATGGCTTTTTTTATATTCCATCTCAAGAATAATCTCTCTGTGGAGGATAGGGGAGGGAGGGACGGGATGAAAGCACAGAGAAATTAACTACCATAAACAAGTTTGGTACGTGACATAAAATGGGTTTTTAGGAGCAGGAGACATCTCTTTTGAAGCTTTAATGAAGGAGGTAGCTGAAGCCTTCAGAAGTAATCAGTTGCCAAAAGCTGGTATGTAAGGTCCACTCTACCCAAGACTGCTGACAAGACTTGGCACTCCTTAAAGCCGGGGCCCTTCCACAGCCTCCCGCAATGGTCTGTTATTTGAATATGACATGGCCATTCTAAAAGCCAGACACTACCTAAAGAAGCCCCAGCTAATGTTTCTCTTCTCTCTGTGCCTCTTCTCCCCTGTGCTGCCCTAGTCACTCACGAGTGTGCAAAGATTGCTTTCCTTAGGGGTCTTCAGTCCTCATGCAGGAGTTAGATGGCCTGGCCTGGCCTGACCATGTGGTCTCCCTTCCTTGACAGAGCTAAGGGATTCCATTTCAGGTCCTGCCCCTGTCAACGTGTGATGTACACTTTGAATTCTGAAATGTCACAGAATGGAGGTATCATCAGCACCCGTTGGCTGTTCAGGGCTAGCTACATTGCCCTGCATTTGGAGAGGGACAGGAGTAAATAGTACCCCCCTTTTTTTTAAGAGTCTGTCATCTTGCAGCTCTGCAAATGACACACCATGCTGAGGCATCAGAAAATGACCTAACATGAGGAGAGTCGGACGTTTTGTTGAAGAAAGGAAAACTCAGATCGTTCCTGAGAAGATAGTAAATAAAGCAATGAAAGGGAGCCTGTCCGGGTTTGGCTCTGCGTCGCAGGGTTTGAAGGCCCCATAAAGGTGCTTTTGTGGACTGACACGGAGCAGAAGCAGTGGGAACGCACACGTGAATGGGCCCTAAGAGGCTGGGGTTCTGTCATTCCGGCACCCCCACCAGGACAGGAGGTATTATCTTGGGGTAAAGAAACCAGAGCAGGCTCCTCAGGACAGGGGCATCTTTGTGCGTGGAACCTGAGGGACAGCATTGCGAGCCCCAGCTGTGCTTGGGGCCGGCACTGTGGGCATATTGTGCAGAGCGGAAACATGCGGAGGGGGCAGGGCCATGGAGATGGCACAAGGAAATGAAGTGTGTCGTTCCAGAGACCCGGGACCCTCGGCCCCTGGACCATGTGATCCTGTTAGGGTTTTGAGGCCCCCTGAAAATAGCCAGGGGTTGGGGGGAGGGCTATTAACGTTTACTTGACACATTGCGGGACTTTCAGAAAAGCTGCCAAAATAGAATTTCTGTTTTGGGGATGTCTTTGCACTCAAATCCTAGCAAATCACTCATAACAGTGCACAGCACCAAACAGAACACACAGCCTACCTCAGAAGTGGAACTGAGGCTTACTGGCTCCTTTTGTCGTAGGATGCACCCCCACTTTGAATTTACTTGGTGTTTTTTCAGAGCTAATGTATCTGTGTCGTGTTGGCAGGGACAGCCCTGAAGCAGTTGTGAGGGGACCACAGCCTGCTGTCCCTTGTGTGCTGGCCTTCATCCCAGCTCTAGCCCCCCACCCTGGTTCCTGGCTCTCTGATGGTAATTAGTCAATGCCACGTAATGATATATTTTTATAAACTATGCAAATGTTCTTTCTTGTCCTGCTTTTCTGCTGGGTTGGGATTTTTTTTTTTTCAGCCATCAGGAGTTCTGCCTCCAGCCATTATTAATGTAAAGCTAGCCAGAGTAGTATCTGTTTTTCCCATTCCTTCTAAATTTATGAAATGGGGTTTTCTGGAATGCTGAGCTGTCCCTTTATCATACTCATTTATTCATCCAGTTTTATATTGTGCCGTTTTCTGGGATCTCACACTCAGTCAATGTCCTCCTGCTTCCCAACAGAGTTCTAACATTGGTCATTAGGAGCCCCTCCCGGGAGCTGTCGCCAGGTACAAGATGGGGCCATTTAGCTAAGGTCCTCCCAGCAGAGGTGAAGGGAAGGTTAATTTTCTCCCTTGGTAGTTTCTTTCCCTCTCCTTTCTCTGTGTGTTTGTATAAAATACCTGGGTACCAGTGTCAGCTTTTGTTCAACCATAGACACTTGTGTTGTCTCCGCCTGGTAGAGTATTTCCATAGCTAGAGTACTCAGCCTGCACCTCACCAGACTCTTTAGAATGGCTAGTACTCTTTCCTCTGAGAAGCTGGCCTCCTTCCCGTTTTGCTGGTCTGGCTTTGCAATGTGCAGCAGGATGTGTTTGCAGAGTGGGTTTGCTGTTCCGTCCCCTTTTGTCTGCTCCACTGTGTGCGTGGGTGCACACACCTCAGTTCCCTGTCCGTTTGCTAGGACTACCTGACAACTACCACATTCCAGATGATGTATATAAACTATGGAAGTGGATTCTCTCACCGAAAATGTATTTCTAGAGGCTAGGGCTTTGGGATGGAGGTATTGACAGTGTTAGTGTTTTCATAGGTTTTCCCCTGTCTCTGTGGCTTGACTGTCTCCCTGTTCTAATCCCCTTCCTAAAGGAAAGCCAGCCCCGTTGGCTACATGATGGAGGAAGGTCATTGGCTAATAAAGGAACTGCCTTGGCCCATTTTATTGGTTAGAACATAGGTAGGTGGAGTAAACAGAATGGAGTGCTGGGAGGAAGAGGAAGTGAGCTCAGACTCCACAGCTCTCCTCTCGGGAGCAGACGCCTGAGAGAGATGCCATGCCCTGCTCCCGGACAGACACACACGATGAAGCTCCGACCTAGAATCTTCCCGGTAAGACCGGTGCTCACAGATTATTAGAGATGGGTTGATCGGTATATCAGAATTAGCCAGTAAGGGCTAAAGCTAAAGGGCCAAGCAGTGATTAAATGAATACAGTTTGTGTGTTGTTATTTCGGGCATAAGCTAGCCGAGCAGGCGGCTGGGGTGTTGGGGACGCAGCCCCGCCACTCTTATTACTACAGCTTCGATCTCACCCAGCCACTTCTGTTTGTTTGTTTATTAAGCCAGGGTCTTACCCTATAGTAGCCCAGGCTGTCCTGAAACTCAACTATGTAGACCACATTGGTCTTGTTTTTATGACAGTCTTCCTGTTTCAGCCTCCCAAGTGCAGGAAGATGGGCATGTGCGATGCTTAGGATTCCATCTTTATTGCCTTTTTGAACTCTGTCTAAAGCCCAGTCCTATTCAAGGACACTGGAAGTTAAGACTTCACTGTGTAAATTTGGAGGGACACAGTTTAGCCTCTAACTTTCTCAGTCCTTGTAGAGTATAATATCTGTTCAGGGTATATGTGAAATATAACCATGATTCCAAGAGTTGAAACTCAGTTTTTTCTTTAATATGCTTCTCAAATTATATCACTTATGACCCACTAACCAGTAAATGTATGGATATCATGTCCCAGTAAACTCATTGCGAGTTGGAAATATGGGAAGTAGAAAGTACATTTAATATACCTAGCCTACTGAGCATCTCATTTACCCCAGCATGCCTTACACCCACTCAGAGCGCTTCTGTTAGTCTGCAGGAAGCCCAGTCATGTAGCATGGTGGCTGTTTGATGTCTTATGTAATTCACCGAATGCTGAGCTGTGGGGGAAGGCACAAGCATGACCAGGTGTGCTTTCATACCATCATAAATTCATCCTCAAATCTCAGCTTACATAATGTTCTTAGTCAGAGACCCTTTGTATCTCCCAGCCTCCCTGTGTTTGGTACTCATGAACAAACATTATGTCTTTATAACTCTCTCAGACTGATCTTCCATTCTTTTTGTGACATACTAAATTATATGCCTGGCCATAAAATTAAAATATCAAAACCATGAAAAATACCTCCAAACATTTTTCTTCCTTTAAACCTTCCCTTTTTATTTCTAGATAACATACCCATTTCTCTGCCCGGAGCCTGAAATGTTTGTCTCCTCCACCTCACTTACTTCTGCAAAGCAACTCAGTCTTCTTTCTTTGCAGACCCCACTCCCATCAGTTCTAAAGTGATTCCACATCCCAGCCCCAAATCCAAGCCACTGTCCTTCTCCGTGCCTAGGAAGTGTGTGCCTGCAGATGTGCTCTGAAGACACACAGTCACACATAAGAATGGACTCGGCACCCTAACTGCTGCCCAGGGCCTCGTGTCCTCCAGTTTTCTTTCTGTGCACCCCCACATTGCCACCTCTGAAACTGAATTCTGGTCGCGTATGTCACCCACATCTATCTCCACGTTCTCTCTCCCTCTCCTTTCCATCCGTCTCTCCCTCCCCACTAATGCCCCTCAGTCCATATATTCCAATTCTAATAACAGAGTTGTAGTCTTCACTCCATGACCCCAACTGTAGCAGGGAGAACTAAGAGTTTGAATGCTGTTTCTACCTGTTTGACCACTAGAACTTAACCCTCGCTTAGTTTCTCATGCCTTCTGTTTGCTGACCTCCACATTTCTGCGGGCCCCACTTCCCCATATGGTAGATTCAGGGTCAGTGAATCCTCTGCCAGGTCCACCTCATGCTCACTTGACTGAGTGAAAGGGAACTTCCACACGGAACACTCCAGTCTCAAGCTTCTATGATCTGCAGGAAAATGGGAGGAGAATGCTCCCTGCTCCCAGTACCCTTTTTTCCTGCTGTGCTTCAACTTCCTGGCATATGTGAGTTAGAGAATTTGGAGAGATTGGTCTCTAGGGAATTTCCCATACATCTGCAGCCCACATCACTGTGCTGCTCACTTATGAGCCTCAACCCCTTCTTCCTTCACAGAGAACTTAGATTTCACATGAGGTAATTCATTGCCCTGACAACTGGCTCTAGCTTTTAATTAATAGCCTGTCTTTGGCGGTCGGTATTTTTAGACGGGGAAAAGGTAAAGCGTGTAATAAAGTCGATAAGTGAAACTTTAGAATGTCAATAAACTTGATGGCTGTAGATTGCAATTTTTAGTGCTTATTTTGCCAACAAACAGGTTATTGAGTTGGTAATAAAGTTTCCTTTGCTCTGTGGGTCACACCTCTCCCTTTGGTCTGCAGTCAGCATCCCATCTGGATCCATCACACATAGGACCCACCATTACAGGGAGAACAAGCCCCATGCCATGCTTTTGCTCTGTAGGAATATGAGGCTCGATGTGCATCTGTAAATGCCAAATCCTCGCCATAAAATTAAAATGAGAAAAACGTACAAAAGGCCCCGTGTTGCAGCAGCTTGTATTCAGACATTGGCCTCTGAAACCACCTTTGCAGACCGTGGATGTGTCGTGTAATGTTTTACAGAAGTCTGTGCTGTCCCCATGTTTTCTTTAAGAGTTTTAAGTTTATTTTGCAACAAATGCAGAAAAGTCTTAGGAAGACAAAGCAACACTAATAAAAAGGTCCTGCACACCAGGCATGGACATATAGAATATTCTAGGTGTTTCCAAAATAAGAGTGGCCCTCATAGGATGGAGGGTACCTGCTTGCCATGAGGAGCAAGGGTCCAGCATGATTCAAAGGGGATAATCCCCTTTGAACCATCATGTGTGAGAGACAGGAATGACAACCCACAGGAACTGGCAATGGCAGCTGTATCGGCTAGGAAAAATTCCTAGTTTCCTCAGAGGACAGGAATGAGAGCCTGAGATGTGCTTTAATAAACATGCCTTTACACATCACATATAAGGGTATTTATTTTCTCTTCCTGGAAGGAGGAATGGAGCTGTTCTCAATACGTGGAGAGTGCAGCTCTGCCCAATGATGTAACCAGTTGGCTCTCAGACCGCATTACATCTCTCTTTATCAAGTCTCATCAGGAGGCCCTGTTTGTTAGAGGTCTCCGAGAGGACCTCCCTCCAGATGTACACAAAGCCCAAGCCAGCGAAGCTGTCCAGAAAGCCCAGGGCTGGGAGGACATCTGTCACTTTACATTTCACCAAGTAAGGAAATCCAGCGCTGGTTAGTGCCGGAGAAGAGAGACATCTGGTTCCCAGGGTGCCTTGAGAATTTCCTTGAGCTCCAATTAGAGTCATTGTGGTAGAATGTAGTCTGTGTCTGGCTATTCCCACATGTGAGCCCCAACTGCTAGGCAGTGCTCAGAGCCTGCAGGGAAGCAGAGGAGAACTCCACTCGGTCCAGGCCATGAGCTGCTGCTGTCCGAGCTGTTCAGCCTCTGTCATCGCTGCTCAGTGAGTGCTCTGGCTACTGTGCGAGGAGAGGTAGGGACGGGGGTCCTGGACCTTTAGATCTCCACTCACCATGCCAAACGGAGTTAAGCCAGTTGACACGCTGGACTCGCTTTCTTCTGTCGGCTCAGCCTACTGCAGCGGCAGACAGCCAGGCACCTGCAAGTACTGGATCCTCGACCTAGGTATATGGCTTTTCTGGATGCTCATTCTGCACTTCTTTCTCCGCTTGTTTCCTTCCTGCTGCCTGCTTCCCCAGTTGATGTGTGTTCTGCAACAGAAATATTTCATGTGCTGATACAAAATCGTGTTACGTGCCTACTCCCTTGTAAAAGGGCTGGGTGGGAATGGCTTGCGGGAGACCAGAGACCAAAGCCAGTGCTGTGCTCAGGCATCAGGTGCTGTGTGGCATTTCTAGTCTGAACACTGCAGTGGCCATCATTTTTCTCTGAAATTGCATATAAACAGGCAGATGGGATCTGTGTTTTAATTTGCCTTCTTGTGGCTTTAGCTGGGTTTGTGTCCACTTCAGCTTTAATGTATTCAGGGAGTTCTCAGATGCATTGAAAACAGTGTCGTAGCACTGGTGTTTAGATTCTGTGCTTCTCTTAAGAACTGCGGCATGTAAGATAAAGTCAGGTGGGAGAGATGGACTCTGCAGCCCCCACTGTCTGTATTAGGGGAGTGTGTGTTCCAGGGTCTGGCTTTGTCCACAGAGGAAATAAATAAAATGTGATCCCTACAAAGGTCTCTCTCAAGAGAAGCTCCAGTTTGAAGAGGATAAAGAATACAGAAATCCAAGAGAGGGAGAGCTAGATCTGCCCAGTGCCTAGACCATTCCCCTTCAACTCTCCAGGCTTGGCCAGCTTTCTGCCCATCACCTCTGGCATCTGGCAGTACCATGCAACCAAGATGACTTCTCAGAAGCTAATTCCTAGGGGTGGTTTCTGCTATAATTGCAGTCCTGTCCTGGTTCTCTTGGAATATCTGCCTTACTTGCTTCTTGCCACTGTCCACACACACACAAACACACACTTCAAGAAGAGTGGACAGCAAGATGTAGAGCCAGAGGGAGCTGCTGAGCCTGTGGGCTCTCTCATTCACTATAAACTTGACTGGATCAGTTGGGACAAAGGGTCCCCAGTGTGGGAGGCATATAATGGGTAAAGGGGGCACTGAAAATAGGCGTTCAGCACTTGAGGGGAATTGGTACCACTTCCTTCTGGGTGTCCTTGAGAGGTCTAAACAACAGACTTGAGTTTGATTTATGAACCCTTAAGGATATAAGTATCAACCCTGGGAGTGCTCAGCTTGCTTCTGTAAACATGGTTTTCTATACTGTTTCATCATGGTTTTCATCCACAGAGCTAGCAGTATTCTAAGTCACTGGCAGGTGCTGGTGGATTTTATCATATTTGTGTTAATTACGCTGTCCCGGAGTGGTTTTCTTGAGAGGTGATGCCCTCACTATGTAAAGGTCTGTGACCTGGGTCTACCCATGAGGGGATACTGGGCAGTAGGCATTCCTGTGGTGGGAAGTTGAAGGTGGATGAGGGATGAGCTCACTTGATTAAAAATAACTGGTGCAGAAAAAAACAATTGGTAATGTCAAAGTCTGATGCAAAGTCTGGACCACTCGGGAGCTCTGGCTCGTGTGCAAATTACCTCATCTCCACGAACTTTTTCGTCTTTAACTGAAAAGCAAGAGTACTGATAGAGCATCCCTCCTGGGTGTCACTGTGTGCTCCAGGCGTTTACTGGATCGTGAGACATAGTATCTTTTTTTCTGTAGAGGGGCCTTTGAGTTCTAGAAATAGTTAATCCTCTTCTTAGTAAAGGATATTACTAGACCTTTTCTCATAATGGAAGATGATTATGCTATTGTCTTTCCTATACTTATTTTGTTCTGATAATTTCTAAATTATTAAGAAAGTCTTAAGAGATGTTCTTAAAATTGGCACCACAGATTTTTTTTTAAAATTGACCTAGATTTAAGAAGAAGAGAAAATACTATTTCATGCTAAAGAACGGAAAAGGGGAAATGAAAGTCCAGTTTGTCCTTTCCACTCCTCTCAGGGGAAGGTAGCTGGCTGCTCATCATTTCCAGCAATTTATACTAACTGAGGCACCTTCCCCAACATTGCATTGGAGTAATATTTTTATATTCACTGATCCTATGTCTACATTGATTATGTATCCATCATACTTGAACAGAATAAAAGGATTCTGATTTGTGGCCAGGAAAAAAAAATTTCAAAGCAGATATTTTATGCTCGTGAAGATATCCAGAGTGGCCAACCATTCTGTACACCTGTAGAGGGTCTGGCTCGAGCTCTGGGGACCTGCTACACGGAAGCCAGTTCACTGGCTGTGCGGCCAGTGTAGAACCTTACATCGCCTTAGCCAGGAGAATTTAGGCAATTGTTAGGAAATAAGAAAAGGAGAAGGTGAAGTTCAGGACCGTCAATATGGTGCTGGCACACACCAAAAATCCCAGCATTCCAGAGGCTAGGTCCAAGGAGTCTTGAGTTCCACGCCAGACTGGGCTACATAACTTTTAAAACTATTCTTTGTTGGGTTTTTTTTTTTCAGATTTTCATACAGTCTATTCTAGTCATGTTCCTCCTACTCCCCTGGCTTCTCCCAGACCTCACTATCTGCCCAATTTCATGTTTGTTTCTTTCTCTCAAAAACAAAACATAATAAAAATCCATGTGTGTGTGATTGATACGCCCAATATCACTCCGTTGAAGACAACTGACCGTCCCTGTGCCTATCAGTTGTGACTAGCTTCTTGGCTAGGGGTGCGACTTAGTACCCACTTATGTTCCTTTGCTAGCCTCTATCTGAAACAAATAAAAGACCTGTAAATTGTCGTTTAGGAAACTCCAGTGTGTGCTCCCAGGTTATAAATAAGACGGGGATGCTGCTGAGTAGCTCGTTTTGGAGTAGCTACACCAGTTTAGGATCCAGACCCGCACTCTGCATAACTCCTGCATTAGACGCTGGGAGACTACCCCAGAAGAGTGAACGGATTCACATACGAAGTGCTGTGTGTCTTGGAATTTGAAATTCAATTTCAAGTCTTTCAGAACCTTTCCTGAAGGGTAGGAGCACATAGAATATTCACTCCAATGCGAATAAACAAAAAGAACAGCCTCCTCAGAGGACTGTTTTGCTGTGAGGACTAGCTGTAGCTCATGAACCATGGAGGAATCTAAACTCTATCTCCAACCCCCAACCCCACTTGAATACCACTAGCTCACTGGGTGGTGGTGGTGCATGCCTTTAATCAAAGCACTTGGGAGGCAGACGAAGGTGGATCTCTGTGAGTTAAAAGCCAGCCTGGTCTACAGCACAAGTTCTCAAACAGCCAGGACTGTACAGAGAAATCCTGTCTTGAAAAACCTTAAGCAAACAAGGACCATTAACTCATTTGAAGTTTGCGGTATGGTATGTATTGCACAGGGGCACCGGGACAAGAACAATACTGCAGAAACCAGAACAAGTATTTTATCCCTACGCGCTCTACCCACGTGACCTTGGCTAAGTCACATCATTGTGCCCCTCCCCCATACACCCACCTCCACCATACTGTGTTCTCCAGAACCCTCGTTAAAATTTGTTTATTATATGTTTTAAAGCAAAGTACATTTATAAAATAATTTTGTCCTCTCACTTTTATAGAAAAAGTTTTACATGCTGGATAGATACCTTATCCAGGAGAAAATGTTATGAGGTTTTGTCTCATGTTATAACTGAGCTTATAGTGGATGTGGAATTTTGAGATATAAGTAGATAATAGTAATCCGCAATGGTCCTCTCTTCCATGTAAGGAGCCATAGCCGTGCCGAGGTCCAGCTGTTGGGCAAAAATGACTTCTGGTCTGGAATTGACTTTGCTAGGTGAGCAGACATCTTGCTGGTGAGCTGCAATCTCTGTCTTTGCTGGTGTATCTTTCTAAAACATTGCAGCCGCTAGGCTTCAGGGAGAACACGGATTTATGGCTTTTCATTCTGAAGAATTTCCTCCAGGTGCTCTGAGTTGGCCTCTGGGGTGAGCAAGCAAGTCCATAAACACAGAGAGCTTGGAGTAATGAGCCTTGGAATTTGTCCAGGGAGCCTCGATTTCCTCTTCCCGCCTGCAGGAATGGGGGTGGGGACTGGGCAGCCACAGACCAAGATGCTCTAGCTCATTTTTTTGTGGTTCTTTCCTAAGACCGTGCAAATCTGAGGGACCAGATCAGGATCTTTGACTGCAGCAACTAGAAAACTCAGAGGCAGCCATTGAGAATGTCTGCTGTGTGTCCCCTCGTCTTTCTGGGTGTAAATCAATGTCTCTCTTATTGATACTTTTAATATTTGACCATCCTTTTTTCTCAGAAGCACAGCTGAGAATGCTTCTGCGTGACATCTTATAGGTAACTCTTAACTTTGTGGTAAAAATGAACTCGCAACTGTTTAAGAGCGAGTGCTCAGGCCTGGGATGCACAAAACATATGAGTTCTGAGGCAGCCTCCCTTTCTCCTTTCTGTCTCTAAGCTCATAGGGCGTGGGGCTCTGAAGCTGAATCTCAGGCTTTATCACGGTAAGAGGGAGTGTGCTCTGCTAGGGTCACATAGGACCTGAAGATTGAATGTTTTTCCCTTTGTCTCTCTTCAGCTCAAAAGAAAGCCAGCACAGTGCCTGGCCCAGTCGTGTTCCACCCCAGCCCCACGCAGAGACTGTCTGATTGCTTCCTGTGGTTGCTCGCTCCCTGGAGGTGGCAGTGCCAGTTTATCACAGGGGCACTGATTAAAGCCAAGGACAGGATCCTGCTTTAATTGGTGCTCCTAGCAGAGGCGGTAGTTCTTTTCATTCCCTTTGTCTCCGAGCCTGCTTTGTTTCTTCCTGGAAAAACTCCAGACCCCTCTCCCCTCCTTCCTTCGCACCAGTTACCAGTAAGTAGCTTGAATGGCACAGAGGGAAGAGCTCTTACAGGACTCAGTTGACAAGAGGCGATCCTTAGAAAGCTGCCTGCCTATTCCTGAGGCCCAAGAAGCAGGGGACAGACAGAATTTTCAGCTCCCTCCTAAGATAAGCACCTCAGCCTTCTTTTCATTCTTTGGTTTGTGCTGTTGCTGTTTTAGATCTGATCACCCCCCAAAAGAAGGGAACCATACTCTAAACGTTCCTAACTGATGACTAAAAGAGTCACTTGAACCCAAGGGAGATAGAAAGTAAGGTGATGTAAAGTTAGGGGCGGCCAGTGTGATCTTGAGTGTGCTGTGGGGTGAAGAGTGCTCTGTGCCTCATGTCTGCAGCAAAGCCTTTCCTCCTGGAGTCCACGGGCATCAGCTGTATTCATGTTCGTCCGCGTGCTGTGAGCTTCAGTGGCAACGCCGTTTTGGTTTTGTTAGTGTTACTAAAATGCAGTTTGGAAGGAATTTTTAATGGGTTAGGACTCTTGTTTCTTTGTTTTTGAACTAAACCAAGAACTCCAGACTATGTGCTGGATATTTGCTTTGTGGTTTGGGAGAGAGTGCTCTACTTCCTCTACACAGCTATAACTCTTCTGAACTAATATTCCATCCCTTGAGACTAAAGCCGTAGTTAACCACCCCATGGAGGATGTGGAGAGTGATAATGCTTGGCAGGCTCACTGCAGAACATTCCAGGGCCTCCCCATTGCCCCTTAATGCTATATAAAAATGACCGTATTGGTATGGGCTCTCTGACAACATTTATAAGTTTGCACGGTTCATAGCTGGCTCAATTATGTGTATGCTAATGCAATTCAGACATTCTTGAGGCAGTAAAACACTTCTCTGCTGACATTCTGAATCTGGTTTTGATTTAAAAGAACAATAACAAATTTATGTATGGACTAAGCGTAAGCATAGCCTTATCGCCATTTCAACTAAACCACACAGTTTAACTGTAGAATGTTCTTTTAAACTGTGTTGTGTTGGAAGGTCTTTGTGTGTCCCATGCTTCTCATGAAGACAGGTTTTAGCTTTTAAAAGCATCTACCTTCCACCCAAATTGTAGAGTTGCCCTTTAACAAGGCAAGCCAAGTGACTTCATTGTTTTTAACATGTAAGAAAAAAGACGGCAACCAAAGGTAAAAATGTTCTTGTGGAAATTGCCCCAGATGTAAGCCTTCTGTAGGTAAGATTAGATATTTCCATACCATTACTTTGCTTCAGAGACCATTGTAACCATGAGCTAAGTATCCACGATTCCTAACATTAGGGGCTCTGAAGGCAGGATGGTGTGTGGGCGCCATGTGACTGCTGCGCGCCCCCAAATTAACTATGTTCCTGTAAATGATGAGTTGTGTGTCTGTTCAGGCAACAATAAACACTGCAGTGCCCTGGAAATGACTTCACAAACAGAAATTAAGAATCAAGGCACTGTTTCTTCATGAAATAGAGAGCCTTCTTAGCCCTTTGAACAGTGAGCTAAATACTGAGCAGGCTGGTCCTTGGTTTTCTTGTTTGTTTTTGGTAATTCTTCTTTAAATGGCACAGTTTGACTTTTGGGTACCACAGAAGATCTCAACCTCACAGAATGAATGTGTGTGAATGCACACCACAGAGCATTCAGAAGGGCTCCAGCTTTGAAAGAGAAAAGACCAGGTTACATCCTCGGTCTGCAGGGTGTCACTCTGCCTCGGTGGTGGTGCCTGGATGTGAAGGTGGGGGTCTCCTCCAGCACCTGGAGCCTCAGTGGGAAGTCACTCTTGCCTCCCAGAGCTACCTAGATCCCTTTCTACCCATTGTTCCCGGGAACAGTGTCCCACACCTCAGTGTGGACATCACCAGTCTGCATGCTGGCTAGAGATCATCCAGGAAGGCTACTGCAAAGACACTGCGCATCCTCCCAGCCCTACCCAGCCCCCACCACACACCAGTGATCACTCTCATCGCAAAGGAAAGATGGTGCTGGATTGGGGGGTGACAGAAAGCTGTAGTTTGTGGGATTCATACATGTCTTTCTAGTCTTGGTTTTTTTGTTGCCGTTGTTTTTGTTTGTAAGAAAGTGTGTGTGTTTGTGTTTGCATGCATCACTGCTATCTTGCAACAATCTGCTTTTGACCTTTAATCTTAAGATCCTACCCTACCATTCATCAAATAGTTCCTCAGGGACTTTTTCTCCTCAGACAATTTAGATGTTTGTCTGCAGAGAAATTCTGCTGTTCATCTCTCACCAAAGTAAATGGGCCCTGACACACATAAAAAGCACTGAAGACAGCCTGATAATTCTAGATGCCAAAAACAAGGACTAGAAAATTCCTCCAAGTCAGTGTTTGTCCAGAGTAGGAGAAGGATTGCATTTAGAAGTGAGTTCTAACCTCAGGGTGGATCAACAGAAGAAGGGGAAGCCATCTTTATAATGTGGCTCTTTTTCACGGCTTATTTTCACAAGTTTGATTGTTACGCAGCATCTACATGTTTTATCGGCGAGCAGTAGACTCAAGGATGACTGGCTCTCCTGGGCCACTGCCTCTTGAGAGACCTATGTGAGGAAGGTATCACCTCTGCTTTCCGCCTCTCCTAAGGGGAGGGTACACAAGGAGTCTAGAAAGTGCCGGGGAGGAGCTAGTTGTTCCTTAATGTTCATCTTGTCCTGCTGTCACCAAGGTTGTGAGACTCCCTATGCCTGGAAGCAGACAGCCATTCACCTGCTGCAGATCCTCATGCTTGGAGAGTCCTGCCCCTCCATCTTTTGACCCGATTTCTGACATAGAGGCTAGCTCAGCCTGTCCTTCATGATGACTGCATTGCCTCAGCTCCGATGTATTCGTAAATGTCCATTTCGGCAATGAATGAGATCCTGTCCGTCTGACTAACCAACTAACAGGTTGTGCCATTTGTTCTTCGTGTCTTTTTATCTGAGACTTTAGTGATGACGTTTAAAAGGACCTTTGAAATGAAATGGCTTCCGGACTAGAAATGCTGGCATCCAACCTCCCTCTTACTGGATAAATCTAAGAGCCGTGTTTCCTGATGTTCATATAATATTCAAGTACGTCAGGAAGAAAACTGAGGACCAGTTCTACTGAGAGTTCTCCAGGGGTCACCCTGCTTGGGTTGGGTATTAAGGGGACCACACACTGGACGAACTAGTGACACTGAGACTAGAGCACAAGCCAGGTGCAGACGTGCTCCCCAGCTTACATGTTCCCATGCCCGTGTGCATACATGCTCCAGTGCCTATGCTTGGCTCTGGCTCTCAGCCTTCCTAAAGAAAAGGCCAGAGAAGCTTCTTAGGGGTTGATGCCCATGACTGTTGTGTGTGTCGGGATTCATGGGTCGTGAGAGCTGGGGAGGGGGGCACTGCTGTTAGCGCTCCCCGGTGAGTGTGTGGGAGGGTACTGCTGAGGAGCTGCATCTGTTGGCCGTTTATGTGCATTTTCTCAGGCTGGGAGACATGTGTTCCTCATTACGACGTGATCCGTGGCAATGCCGTGCTGGGGCCTCCAGTGCAATCTGGATTTTTATTTATTTTTTTTAAAGGCAAGGAAATTTATCTTTTTTCCCTCGTGTCTTCTGTGCTCACTTCTTATTTAACACAGACACAAAGTTCACATTTCTTGCACCAAAGGACCCTCTTGGCACCACACTCTAAAATGTGTGTAAAGTGAACTTTGTGTTCTTATACCACATTTTCATCCATCCCCTTCTCCAGGCTCAGTGCTTCTCCCTGGCTTCTGCCTTTGCAAAAATTACTTCCTCTGTTGTCATGGCATCAACGTGACGGTCACAGCCTAGTGGTGTGTGGGAAAGGCATGGGATTCTGGCATACACTGTCCAGTCATTGCTACCACGCCGATGGGTCCTCAGTGCCAGGGTACAAATTAGAGCTCAGTGGGACCAAGGACAGAAGGGACCTGAGCCTGTGTCAGCACAAGGAAACTGGATTGGAAGGAGAAGCCAGGGAAGAAAAGGTTTCCGATACTCAAAAGTAGAAGGCACATTCTAACTCGGAAGATGGCCATGAAAACACGCCTGCTCTTAGCCACCAGTACTGTCCCGTGTCACTAAGCGGTCGGTGTCTCTTCCTTAGTCCCTCAGCTGATTCCCCAGGTGTATTGCCCATCATTATCTCCAGTAATGTGGACCGTCAGACCATTGTAATCATCGTGTTAGACAAGACAAGGTCCCTGAACGAGCATCTGAAGGAATAACTTACAGACTGGCTGACTTTTTGTGTCGTCTTGAGAGAGTCTCTAGGGCACTGTGGTGACTCACTCTCTCTCTCTCTCTCTCTCTCTCTCTCTCTCTCTCTCTCTCTCTCTCTCTCTCTGTAAATAAGAAAAAGAATGATATCTTGATTCTAGAAACAGACTTTAAGTCCCATCTAAAGAACCTAGAGATGCTGTGGATTGTTTTAGCCAGTTCAGTCACAGTCGAGCTAGCAGTCTTTTTTCTTTGCTTCTCAAATAGTCTGCACTTCTGGCCCAGTGTGCTCACTGCCAGCTCCCTGGTCTGACTTTCTGCACAAAAGCGCTTCTGCATCAGCTCTGGATAAGTCTGGTTCAGTGTTAAAACCTGCCCAGCTGGCCTCCAGCTATAGAAGCACAGCCTTCAGGGTTGTCTTTCTTACATAGTAACGATGCCTCTGCTTGTCAACATGTCTACATGAGCTGGAAATCAGTCCTTTGCTGTAGACATTTCTCTTGGAGTTACGCTTATCCTAAGACATCATGGCATAGTTCATGTGTCGCATGTTCTTCAACACACCCGCAGTGGACACGAAGACAGAGTCATGATCATTAGCCAGGAACTATAGGTTTAGCTCAGTGAAACACTTTCTGCCTAGGAGCGAGACTTGGGTACTTCCCCTGTGTGCTCCCTCTCTCCCTCCCCCTTCCTTCTACCTCTCTTCCTACTCCCCCTCCCTCTCCCTCTCTCATTTGGGGATACTGCAAGAGAATTTGAAATGTGAGACAGAGATTTACTGGAAGGTCTCCCATGTTGAGTATGTGCTTCTTGTGGTGGCCGTGCCTCCTCACCCGTGAGTCGGCTGTCAGCTATTGTCCCGTGTGTGCTACATTGATGTGCTGTGCGGTGAGGGAAGCCTGAACAGCATTTGCCTGTGCAGTCCCAGCTGCTCTTCCCACTGCAAGCCTTGAAGTAGATCATCTGACTCCATTTCCCCTGTATCCCTCCACGCTGTTTGCAGCTTCTTTTTTTCTATGCAAAAGCGTGAATATTGCCTAATATCTATTAGGTCGTATTTACAATAGCCTTCTTTACAACTGCCTCACCTAACAGAAGGAAAATCATTGCCATTTTACACCTCAGGAAGTTTTACACCTAAAGCAGAAGGCAGCCATGGATTTAAAGATACTTACACCATGCAGGTGACAGGCAGGCTTGCAACTCCAACCTCATCACCTGCCTGCAGCTGTCTGTAAGCATCCTCCTCAGCAAATGCTTGCAGGACCCCCCTGCATGTGCCAGTCAGGCCCCAGCCCCCAGGTCACATATGTCCCCTCCACCCCACTTGTATGCTATTGAGACTGTGAAACGAAAAACAAAATTGTAGATTTGGGTGAGGCGTTTTCAAGCTCAGAGTGTGCAGTATTTAACTCTAAAGTTTGCTAGAGACCCTCAGCAAGCCAAGCGTTGCTCCAGCACACTGATAGTCTCGGCGACTTTCTCCCATTATGAAAGTCAGAAGAAAGCTGGAAAAAGCAAACAAAGAAACCCTTAATCTTCCTTAGTCTGCAGCTAGCAGGATATGACCCCTTTCTTCTTACATTTTTAAGTGCTTTTATTAATCACAGATGTCCAGATCCACAGACTGAGAGTGGGAAGATTTCCCCTCCCCTTGGCTCTGGCCCCATATGATGAAATCTTCCCTCTTCTTTGACTTTTTCCTCTATCTCCATTTTCAAAGGAATCTGTGATAGCCATTGTGTGAACTCAGCCTCAGCCAAGACACCACGTACCTGAGGATTCCTCTTCAAACCGGCCCCAGCAGATAGGGTGACTTTCCTATGTGCACACCTGCATGGGGTATTAAGCCCGCTAGAATCTCTTTATCCTGAGGTTTATCCTTTTTAATAAGGGACAGATTTCTTCTAAAATAGAAGTAGAATGAGGTCATTGTCTAGTTTGTTTCAGCCATTCTTTTTTAGTATTGCCTAGACACTGCTATGCTTGCCATTAGCTCACATTGCCCATGAATTCTGGGTATTGTTGGGACACTCGCTGTTTGTATAAATACAATGTCCTCGTTTCTGTGCCACCAGGAATCCCAGATGCCACAGCTTACTGCAGTTAATAAAGCCGTTTCATTTCACTCCTGGTGTTTCTTCAAGTGCCAGTGCTGCCCTATGGGGTGTGGAAACCTGCATCACCCCTGAGAGAACCTAGCCCAGATGCAGGCTTTCTCTGACACCCATCTTAGGTCCTCCTTCTATGTCCAAAGTAAGTGGATTCTTTTCAGTTAAAAGAGGAAGGTCAACTCCAAACCAGGCATTGCTAAAGGCTTTCCTGCAGTCGTTCTGTGGTGAGGAGCAGAGTTGGGAGCAAAGGCGAGGAACTGGAAATGCAAAGCAGGTGTGTCTGCCAGAGCTGCAGGGCCAGCTTGGTCCCCAACCGTCTCTGCCCTGTGCAGTTTCCCCTGCTCAGTGCTGCTCACACACACCAAGCCTGGGCTCTGTACTGAGGAAAAGCCAGTGAGTGACACAGATCACAAGAGAGAGGTGTCTGCTTGATTTGTTTTCCATATAAGTGAAAATTCACAAGTGTGTATGTGCTTCACAGAAGGTAGAGACCACCCATAGTTATCACAGAACTGACCACAGTTGGCCAGAACATCTCTGTCCACGTTGGCAGTCCTGCATTATCAGTGTCCTTGGGATGGGCAAACAGAAATAAGGATAGCCTGTATCCAGTTCATTGGCTCACCTAGTCATTATTATTCTACACATACTTAGCCGCATGATGTACCAAGCGGCCTGTTGGCAGTTAAGCTCCTTCCCATACAGTGTCTCCCTTGTCTCCTGAGGATTCTCTCTGGTAGACCTAGCCATCCACATAGATCCTGCACAGGCAGGCTATCAGGATACCTGGAAGGGGGTGGGACAAGAGCCTCACCATTGCTGCTGTGTTGTTTCTGGGCAGCAGGCACTTAGGGTTCAGGTTTTGTCACCTGCTAGTAGTCCCTTGGCTGCGGTGGCCACCAGGGCCTCCTGAGGAAGACAAATGTGCTACCAGTCAGGCGGGTCCTTCCGAAGGGACTGCACTGTAAGCTCTGTGCCGGGTGTGCCCACCAGAGAAGGTGTATCAGGGCTTGTGCTGTCATTCAAAGTGTGTGCCAGTGTAGTGGGTCTGCTTACCATCTGATTTATGCACTGCGTCACGTCCTAGCACAGAGCAGTTATGCAGGCTCTGATGATCTCCAGATCGAGGCAGAGAATTTGGGTACTTTAAATCACATACACACATTGTGTTCTTGCAAAGGATCAAAAGCGTGAGGAGTTTGACTTTATGCTTATGAACTGGCAGTGAGTCCCACGCTGCTACACAGAGAAGCCTTGCATCGAAATGAATGAATGAATAATAAATCGATCACGTGCACAGGTATGCGTGCACATACTGCATGTCACATGCACAAGCTACTGCTTAGCTGGCATTGATTAGTTCTGAACCAGTTTGCCTTTGGGAAGAAAAGTGCAAATTTTGTTTGTGTTTTGAGGCAGGATTACTTTGTGTAGCAGTCCTGATTGTCCTGGAACTCACTTTGTAGAGCAGGCTGGCCTCGAACTCACTAAGATTCACCTGCCTCTGCCTTCCAAGTGCTGGGATTAAAGGTGTAGATTTTTAAACATGAATGATGCAGTGTCATATGCTCTACCAGCCTGTGTCTTGAGCAGAGAATTAGATGAGCATCAGCTGTCTCAATAGTGTAGCCCTCACGGGAGTTGTTGACACTTCGTGAGCACCAGGCTACACGCTAGCTTAGTATCTACAGCATGCAGTGAAAGGTCTCTGGTCCGTAAGGCAAAGAGCCTGTACAGGTGTGTGTGGAAGAGAGTGCTTTCAGGGATTAATTGTGATACATGTTTTAAGACTTCAACGGGTCTAAGAAAATAAACACATGGCCAGTGGTCATCTTCATTATTGCATCTCCCGAAAGAAATCAGTTCTGCGTCGTTTTGGCAGAGCCCTAACGTCAGGTGCTTGGAAAGTGGCCACTCAGTTCCTGATTGCTGGCTTTCAAGTTCACAGAAACATTTCACCTAACTCTGGATTGGTTTAAAAAGACTTTCCTCTTGGAAGTCCATCAGTGCTGACTTAACTATGTTTAAGTGAGAAACTTGGTCTAGACACACTTTCTGTGGAGCATTTTGGTTAACTGAAAAGGCTTTCTTTTCCCCTTTGGTTTAAAAAATTGTTGTCTTTGTTTGATTGCTAGTATTTACTCGAGCATATGCGGTAGCATTGCTAAGTTGCCAACAAAGAAACTGTATTAGCTATGAGCAAGTAGCTATTCATCTCCTAGGCTCCCCATAGCCATGCTCTATGCTTCATCGAGTTGGTCCTGGATGGTCCTTTACAGATGGGTGGGTGCTAGTGTCCCAGAGTCATCTCTTTGCTTGGGCGGGTGGGTCAGATGGATAGAAGGAAAACAGAGTGTGTCAAACTAAATATATTTCTTTGACTAATTAGTTTATGATAAGTGATATAACTACCACTTTAAATTTTTTTCTCTAAGTTCTTATTTCCTGATTTTATTAATCAAGCAAATGGTTAGAAATAGTTTTAAATTATGTCTTCTGGTATCCTATAGTTTAAACCGTTATTGACTTTAATTTATGTGTACGGGTGTTTTGCCTGCATGTATGTCCGTGCCCCATGGCTGTGCCTGTATTTGTGGAGCCAGAGAAGGGTGTTAAAGCCCTTAGGACTGGAGTTGGTTGTGAGCTTCCGTGTGAATGCTGAGAACCAAACTCAGGTCCTCTAGAAGCAGCTGGTTCTCTCAAGCACTGTGCCTTCTCTCCAGCCTCAGTTAAGACATTTTAAATCTAAGCATCTGAGTTGTGGTAGCACATAGTTTTGTGATCCTGGCTCTTGGGAGGTAGAGAGGGAGAATCAGGAATGCAAGGTCATCCTCGGCTCATCTAGCAGGCTTGAAGCTAGCCTGCTCTACAGAGACTCCATCTCAGAGACAAACGCGTCAACATGATTGGATCTGTGAATTCGCCACACTGGTCTTTAGGATTGGTGATGTGTCAGGTACTTTTGGAAAGGAGCAGTGTGTCTTGAGAAACGCCATCTGTAGCAGAGATCCAGCCTGACAGCCATCCTGGAAGAGAACCATGTCAGCCCTCTCCCTCCTCTTGGTTTCAGCATCTGGATGAAGACGGCAGTCTAGGTTCCCAGCAGCTCACCTGAGAGTCTGTTAAGCTGGGGACCAAGCACAGTGACTAAGTGGCATAGACTTGGCCCCAGGGCCAGGGAACTTTTGTCCTGTTCAGTAAAGGGCCTTCTTTTTTGTTCTCGTCCCATCAGACTCACTCTCTGTCTCCAGTAATGATGCCAGTCCGCCGGCCTCTGTGGCTTCTCTTCAGCCCCACATGATTGGAGCGCAGAGCTCACCAGGTCCCAAGCGTCCGGGCAACACCCTGCGCAAGTGGCTCACAAGCCCTGTGCGGAGGCTCAGCAGTGGCAAGGCTGATGGGCATGCCAAGAAGTTGGCCCACAAGCACAAGAAGAGCAGGGAGGTCCGGAAGAGTGCGGATGCTGGCTCCCAGAAGGACTCCGACGACAGCGCTGCCACCCCACAGGATGAGACCATCGAAGAGGTAGGTCTGTGGGATTGATTTACGGCTGCTGTCACTGATGTCATTGGAGCCCAGAGGCTACAGCCCTTCTGATGCTTTGCTTCAAGTTAAGAGTAGTCGCTGTCTGGGAAGTAATGGATCTGGTTTATTGGAAGCCCCAATACTGCATGGTGTCATTTAGGTTTCTGGTTTGCAAACTGTTAAGTGCACGGACAGGCTAAAAGACAGTTAGAAATGCCCATTGACAGCTTTTACCCACCTTGCTGTCACTCTCCACCTCATTCCTGTGTCACCAAGGTGGAGAGAGGACGGCAAGGATTTTTTTGCTTCCCCTTTTATCCCAGGAGGCTCTGAGTTATGCTTCAAGAAATCATCTTTCATGTCCCCAAGATGACCTCAGTACTGACAGGGCCAGTGGGAATTTTAACTTGGGCTCAAGTTCTGCACCAGCTCAAAGAAAGAAAAAGGCAATGACAATGTCACGTTTGTTTTATTTCATTGTGTCATGGGTTTGTTTATTTGTTTATTTTCTTTTTTCCTCTGAATCCATGGTCTCTCACTAAAGCTAAAACTCAAAACTAAAACTTTTTATGTAAGTCAGACCAGAGGAAATGAATATGTGTTTGAGTCTGGCCCTGCTATGCTCTTCTGAGTAACTCGGAGGGCCCAGAGTATAACATGTAAACAGTGCTTGGTTTTCATGGCCCAGCTTGAAGGAACAACTGTTGGTTTGATTGCAGAGAGGACGGAACGAGGGCCTGAGCAGTGGCACGCTGTCCAAATCCTCCTCCTCGGGCATGCAGAGCTGCGGAGAAGAAGAAGGAGAGGAGGGTGCCGATGCCGTGCCGCTGCCCCCACCCATGGCCATCCAGCAGCACAGCCTCCTTCAGCCGGACTCACAGGATGACAAGGTAAAGGACAGCACGCTCACCCAGGCCAGAGGCCAAGCCCTGCCCTGGCTTCCATGCCAGGAGGGGCAGGGATGTGGGAGTAGGCACTGGAAGCCTGGCGTCTTCCCAGCAGCCAGCTTGTTCTTATCTCAGAAGTATGAATAATAAGTCCGTTTAGAACAAACACTAAGCCAGCACATGCTGCTCTCATACCACGTGATCATGTAAATGAGTTCAGTGTATTTCACGGATGCTTCAGCAATTGCTGCTGTTAAAGTAATTTTTAACATATTGCTTGGAGTCCCCGAGAGAGGAGGAGTCTCCTGTAGCCTGTCTTTCCGCACACAGTAGGCCGTCATGTTTCCTCCATAATAGTTCTTGCACGTGGCTTTCTAGTTAAAATAGGGTTGTATTGTTCCCCGGTTACTTTCCCCACATGGGACCAGAACCCCAGCAAGTGCATTGTTACCAAGTATTAGGAGGCACCTGAGCCTTGAGGCTCCTCCTGGATTGTATGACGCCTTCAAGCCATATCGGTCTCCATTTCCCTTCAGTTGTTACATCATTTTAGCTTATTTTATCCACTGCAGTAGTAAAAATCTCAAAAATGCACTATCCAAAAGGGAAACCTAATACATGAAGCTTGCACACTCTCTTCATCCTGGCTCCACCGTGACCCTCCCCATTTGTTAGGCACTAAAAATAGAGCTAGGAAGTCGCTGCTGGGTTTTTATTGTTGTTCTTTTGTTTTGTTTGGCAATACTTAAGTCTTCCAAATGCAATAGATGTGCTTTCAACACTTTTTTCTTCACATTTTTTCCTGTTCCTTTCCTGACTCTCTTGATGTGTCAGTCACTTGCTGGATTTGTCAGCCTTGGTTTGACAACCAAGGATGGACGACAGGCAGTGATTGGCGGCAGCAAGGCCACCACACTCAGTGCTGAGTTTTAACTCACAGCACATGCAACCCACGACCCATGCAGCCGAGCCCCGCCAGGATGCTCTGGTTCTGAGTACACTGGTTGTGAGCTGGAGAGCCAAGCTCCAGTTTGTCCCCTGTGTGCAGGCCAATCTGGGAGAGACAGCATAGGTTCTCAAGCCTTTTATGTAGCGACTGGCCAGGGAATAAGCTACGTGGGTGTTGGGACAACTCGTGAACTGTTTTGTAACAGTCTAAATGAATAGGTTTTCCAAAGCAAAACAAATAAAATTTTTAAAATCTGGTGGTTATCCAAGCAATGGGGAGCAGGCTTTGCTGGCTTATTTTCCTCCTTTAAAAGACTGAATTGCTAGAGTCTTGTTTACTGGAATCATCTATTGCTTACAATGAAGCCTGGTTGGGTATTATCAGTAGCAAAGTCTTCTTTTGCAGAAATCTAGTAATGCTCCCAGACAGTGTATTATCTTGAACTAATTTTCCGTTTTGTTCTGTTTTCTCTTTTTGTAAACTTTCATTGCAGCATTATGTTGATTTGTGTTCTGTGTCTGTTTTGGCTCAGTTTCCTTACCTTTCCATTTGATTTTTTTTTCTTTGTTTTGTTCATCTCATACTCCAAATTTCATTCGAGCAAACCGGTGTTTGTTTTGTAAAGTACATACTTTGGTCCGCATATGTAAAAGCCCATTGTAAAACTGTATCTGTCCGCTGTGAGAAATGCATCTCTGGGACAGCCAGCCGCGTGTCGCATGCATCTCCGCTGGCCTTAATATGAAGCAAGGTTCATATTACCTATGCCCCTCAGACCCCAGCTACTCTCCAGCAGAAGTAATCTGCAAACAGTGTTTGCTAATTACTGAATCTCAGCTCAGTAGCCCGTCCCTCAGATTCCCTTACTGTCACCCCGTGCCGCCCTCGATCTAGCCATAAGTGGCATCTGGTAGCTTGTGAGGCTTCCGCTCTTCTGTCCTCTGCAGTAATCATTGGGGAAATGGATGGCACAGGAAATGGTGAGCTTGTCCCCCTCCCCCGTCTGGTCACTGCACCCTTTCATGATCCCATAAACACAGTCAAGCCATTGTTAGCCTCCCCGTTCTGTTTCTTGATTATTTGGGGAGTCAACCATTAAACCTTAAGCCTCCCTCCCTCCCTTCCTCTGACCAGGTTCTATTTCTCCCCTTCATAGCCTAGAGCCTGAGGCAGCACTCACAGAGTTACAGTTAGGATGCCCCCGTGCCCAGTCACCATTCTGAAAAACATTACAATGTTACATGACTGTGGATTAAAAACAGACATTGTCTGCTTCCCACATGTATCCTAGACAGGTTTTATTTAATGTTTCATGTCAGAATATTGTAAATATAAAAGGATGACTCTAAATAAATGCAAACAAAGACAAACTTGTGGTCTTTTTGTCTGGACTTACTTTAAAAAAAAAAAACTGGAGTTTGCAAGGGAATTTACTCTCTGTCCCGTTACTAACGTGAAACCTCTCCTCCCTATTCTTTGTTTTGACTTCTCCCATAGGCCTCTTCGCGGTTACTAGTCCGCCCCACCAGCTCTGAGACTCCCAGTGCAGCTGAGCTTGTCAGTGCGATAGAAGAACTCGTGAAGAGCAAAATGGTGAGTAAGGTCTCCCCACCGGGTGTTAGGTTTGCAAGTCCCTGCTGCTTGTGCACGGAGGTTCGCCTCTGCTGGGGGCTGCTCGGGTATAACTGCGGCTACACACTTGTCTCACTATGACCAGGACTGGATCTAGGGGTCTGCTCTAGCGTCCTAAGGTTCATCGGTGGCTGTGAAGGACTCCCAGAACTCAGAAAAACTGTGGCTCTTAACAGTTGCAGTTTATTGCATGAGAGGACCAGGTTCAAATCGGCCAAGAAAAAGGTCACAGGGCAGGGTCCAGGAGAGTCCAGGTCCTAGCACTTGCGTATCTTCATATGAACAAATCACACTTATGGAGCACAGCACAGAGAGCATTGATTGACAGCTACAGTGGTTTATCTGAGCCTCTATATCCAGACTTCTAGGGGATGCTCAATTATGTTTACTGGTCAACTAACTGCTTGGCTGACCTTAGAGCATCTACTGGGATGCTCTGTGAAGTACCCCACCCCACATACACACAGAGCACACGTGCAAGTGCACGCTCACACACAAAATTGCATTTAAAGAAGGACTTGTCAAAGACCTTCCTGTAAACCATGAGGAGTAAAAGAGGATCTCATAAGTGATGCATCAAGCATCCCTGAGGTCATCCCTGCAGCTTGGAGCTTCCCCCCCCCCTCTCTCTCTCCTACCCCCCCTCACTCCCTCCCTCTCCCCCCCACTCTCTCTCCCTCCCTCTCCCTCTCTCCCTCTCTCTCTCTCTCTCTCTCACACACACACACACACACACACGTGCATTTCTGTAAGGGACCAGTGGGCACCACAGCCAGGGTGATCATCCCAACTGTCACAAAAGCATATGACTATGTCTCCATCAATGCACCCTTCTTGGTGCCATCTCAGGAAGATCACTGCTGAGGACAGGCTGCCAGAAGAACCCCCAGACTCAGTTGTTCCAGCTTGGGCAGCTGGTGCAGTTATAAGGGCCTTGTCCCTGTGGGCACAGATGAAGTCTGGGGCGACTCCTTTGCTCGCTCCTATCTTCCTCTTTTCTCCTTTTTCTCATTGTTCAAATGAACAGAGTTCCGTCTAATGAGCCCCAACTGTCTAAACAGCAGAGGGTGAATGTCCTCCTCACCCCCAGTCTTGGCTCCCTGTCGTCACCCACCTGATCCATGCACATGACGCAAGCCCTGAGACTCTGGAAGAACATGTACTTCTAGTAAAGGTCAACTGCTATTTATTTATCAGAGTGCAATTTTTGGAGCAGGCTCCATTTGTTAGCTAACGTGGTGTCCTGATATTTCATAAAGAGCCCTAGCTAGTGTGATTTTTACAGCTCGGTGGGCTTCCTTTATCAAGGTTGCGCGTGTGTGCCTGTGTCATCCAAGCTCTATGATGACGGAGTCTGTTCCCTCTTATGGAAGAAAGCAGGACATGCATTAGCAATGTCGCTTTACTAATGGCAAGCTAAGGCAGTGATGCTAAGTGTTCCTGCACTTTGGTTATGTTTGTCGAACCCATCTTTTTTCCAGCTAAACCATTCTGTGGATCTAGCTGGAAGCTTTGAAGGGTTTTTTAATTGCTGTAATCCCTAGACAGTAGGTGAAGAAAGAGAATTGGCAAGCACCAATTAGAAGGTCACCAGTGGGTGACCAGTGTCACATCAATCAACAGTATTCAGCTCAAAGATCTTTTGAATATCTTCAAACTCTGCATGAGGTTCTAGTGGTAAAAGCACATGACCAGTTTCCTGCAGCAACGGAAAGGAATGTTACACACCACACACATACACACACACTCATTGATTAATATTCCAATTTTTATATTTACCCAGATCCTCTGACTCAATATTAGTTGTTGTTGGTGATGGTGGTTTTGCTGTTTTAAAGATTTATGTTTTAATTTTACATATATGAGCGGTCTTTTGCCTTCATGTATGTATGTGCACCACATGCATATAATACTTGCAGAGGCTGAAAGAGTTGTCTAGAACTGTTGTATGGGTTCTGGGCCTATAGACCGGGTCCCCTGCAAGAGCAACAGACGCTCTCACCTACCACACATCTCTCCGGCTTCTTCAATGTTTCTTAGTAGCGCAGTTTGATCTGTTGTGAGAGATTTTGTAATTTCCCAGTCACATCCTTTGTATCTTATGACTTAGATTTTCTTACCCCAACATCAACCCTAAATTTCTTCTAGGCGCTGGAGGATCGTCCCAGCTCGCTGCTTGTTGACCAGGGAGACAGTAGCAGCCCCTCCTTCAATCCCTCAGACAATTCCCTCCTCTCGTCCTCCTCACCCATCGATGAAATGGAAGAAAGAAAATCCAGCTCTCTAAAGAGAAGGCAGTAAGCAACGCTGCATCCTCCCCACCCCCAATTCCCCCCACCCCAACTGCAGCACCCCAAAGTCAAGAGTAGAATATACCTCTGAGTTAGACAAAGGAAATCCAAGGCCTCCTGCCAAGACAGTGTGCATGTTCAAGTGTGTGTGTATTTGTGGGTGGGATGTGTGTAGTGTAAGGATTTGGTAATCCATAGCTATAGTTTCTATTGTTCTCCATATCTGTTGTACTTTATTAATAACTCCCCACCCAAAATTCGTGGCCTCTTATCCTTAATTATTATTATTACATATACACGCACATAAATATGTAAATACAGCCTGCTGATTTCAGCGAATGTTGCTTATGTGTATATGATTGCGGAGTTGACCACTTGGTATTGGTTAACCAACTGAAGGGGCTGCATTCCCCAGGACAGCTAATCTTCCCTTTCTCGGCTCTCCTTAGTTTCCTGTGGTTCTTTGACTAGGACTGGGGCCCTGTGCTTCTCCCCCTTCTATCATAGCGGGATCACTGCTGTCCCATGTAACGGTGTAAACGAGCAGACAGATTATAAATATATATATATCTATAGCTTTAATGTAGAAATAGACTTACAGAACCACCGTTCCCGCGGAGACCAGGAAAGCAGAAGCAGCGGCTGGGAGCACGCTCGCCAAATTTATAGGCAGACATTAGCCTGAGGTGAACACGCCCCCCAAGGGGTGGGACTTATCCCTACATCTCCCCTTTTTGTCTAAATAAGACAGAACCAAACCAAATACAACTATATACAATAACAACAAATAATAAATATAACAATATTGAGAACAAAATATTTGCTAAACATTCTATCTCAAGGAGTCCAAATAATGTAGAGAGTAACTACAATTATATAATCTTCAACTCCGTCAAAGATCTGAGAAGGGAATAAACACTACTCAACAAACGAGATATATCCAAAATGTGCAACAATTGACAGAGACAACTGACTACCTGGGCAATCACCCAAAGTCTCGTTTGCAATGTTGAGTCAACCAATTTTGGCTAAGGCCTAACATAACTGACATACCATTATTAAAGGCAAGGAACTTTTCAAAACTATCTTACCCTGTCTTGGCAGGATATGACAGTCCTGTTTTATCCATTGATGCACGCTCTGTATCTGTGTCAGTGGTTGAGGTATGGGCATTTCTTTGCCCAAAGGCCAGTTTTGCCAAATAGAAAGGCTCCAGGTGGAGTGTCTTTGGTGCTCAACATTCTCTCGGGAATAGAGCGGTGTTGCCAGGAGCAATTGTGTCTCACTATCACGAAACTCTGAGTTAGATTAAAGGCCATTTTCTACAGCTCTTTGAAGAGGTCGAAGATTATCTATCTATACTGAGTATAATCTCTATATATCTAGAGAACCTGATTAGTCTAATTATAAATGACAAACTTAGATGACTATTTATCTATATAATTCTCAATATCTATCTAACTTAAAGACTAAGACAATAAACGACTGTGAAACAAATGAGGACAATGACCTCCAAATATAAACACTGTACAAATATACATTGCAATATGGTAAATATATATCAATACACAAACATTATATAAGTATCTTAATCAGAGGTAGAAATGTACACTGCAATATGGTAAATATATACAATATATATATCAATACAATATATGTCAATACATAAAAATGTTTTAAACAGACATAGAAACATGCATGCATACAATAGTCAATATAATTTAACTTTGTATCAATATACAAGAATCGATACCAATATATTTGTCTAAAAGCAGTAACTCACAATTATAAATCTATTATCCCATCATTCCCTCTTTTTTTTTTTTCAAAATGATCCCTGAGCTTATAAAATTCCTCCCCCAACCTCCCAACCCCTAAATGATGTCCCTAAACCCAGGGGTAAACTTTACTGGGAGAGGGGACGTCGTCCTCTAGAATTACTTCCAGCTGTCATGGGGGCGACGTTCTTTCTGGGGGATCCTGTGAAAGTAAAATGATGGTTAAATTTTAAGATCAATGCCTTTTAAAATTGCAAATAGTCTCTGAGTATTTTGTGGAGGTCTGGCCAGAATGTTGTACAAGATGTGCACCATTTCAGCTAACCAAGTTGGGATCGTCTTGTGCAGCTGGTATCCAAAACAAGTCTTGTAGTAGCGCTATCAGTATCATGACGTCATATCAACCAGGTAGAGTTGTTGTTGTGGGGCCCCATCTTCTTCCTGGAAACTTCAAATGTCACTTCAGGAAAAACTCATTGTTCATTATGAAAAACTTAAACATTAATCATATAGACATACATATATATATTCAATGAAAGGCATGATCTATTCAATGAAAAGTATGATAGATATGGAGAAAAGCAAAGATGTTTTCTAAACTCATATTTCTTTCTGTCCCATATCATGGCTCTTGACATGAGACAGAAACTCCAGAAACTCTGGGTTTTTCTCTTACTAACAGGCTTGGAATTGGAGAGGGACTGAGCCAGAGTCCAACTTCAAAACCAGCTCTATATATTTATAAAGAAATGTTTAATAAGACATATATATATATAAATTAATACTTACAAAATGTGTCCATCCATCAGTAATTAAATATTCAGGGTCCCTCAATTTCTTTGAAGATGAGTATTTTCCTGTGGAGATAAGAAAAGAACCCTGCCTCCAACCTATCTGTATTTCTTACCATCAGTATGTTCGCCATCCTTATGAAAGAATTGTTATTTATCTTTTCCAAGTGGCTTCTCTTCTTCAAACCGAACCTTTATTAATTTTGATGGTATCCACAATTTTTCCTCACCTGTGGAGATAAGAGCAAAACCCCTTCCCCAACGTAGCACATCTCCTGGCTTCCATTGTGAGGTCAGCACATCCTTGAAATAAACTGGTTGATTTAGTTCAGTAGACTTTTCCATTATCCAATGTCTTTCTGCAGCCATTGTTCCCTTCTCATTAGCATTGAGAAAATTCAAGGTTAACAAAGCATTATGTAACCTATGTCTGGGGGTGTTTTTCACCCCTTTCTGTTTGTTCAACATATCCTTTATAGTTCGATATGATCTTTCTATGACTGCTTGACCTGTAGGATTGTATGGTATACCTGTAACATGCTTGATATTGCAATAATCAAAAAACCGTTTCATTTTCCTAGAAACATAAGCAGGACCATTGTCCGTTTTTATTTGTGTAGGTATACCCATGATAGCCATGACTTCTAATAAATGAGTGATTACTGAATCAGCTTTTTCTGAACTTAAAGCAGTTGCCCACTGAAAGCCTGAATAAGTGTCAATGGTGTGATGAACATATTTTAATTTGCCAAATTCTGTGTGGCCGAGTATGTCTCAGACTCGGCACTGGGGCCGGAGTCACGAACTGAAAAACAGCACCCAGGAGGGTGCTGTGTTAGCTAGCGGGCTACCCGCTTGAGTCGGGGGCAAAATAGCCCCACGTTGGGCGCCAAAATGTAGCGGCGTAAACGAGCAGACAGATTGTAAAAATATATATCTATAGCTTTAATGTAGAAATAGACTTACAGAACCACCGTTCCCGCGGAGACCAGGAAAGCAGAAGCAGCGGCTGGGAGCACGCTCGCCAAATTTATAGGCAGACATTAGCCTGAGGTGAATACGCCCCCCAAGGGGCAGGACTTATCCCTACAGTCCCTGTCCACTGGTGTCCTTGTCCAGGGCTTGTGTAGGCAACCATGCTGTTGAGGCATCAAGAGTGAAGTTTCCCTGACGTTTCTAGGAGACACAATTTGGCAACAGACTTCCTTGTCCTCTGGCCCATAGAACCTTTCCACCCCTCTTCTGTCATGTTCCCTGAGCATTAGAAATGGGAGTTGGGTTATAGATCTATCTCTTGCAAATTTGTCTGTGATAATTTATTCTGAAAACACTCTGTATTTCTCTTCTAGCTATGTTTTGCAAGAATTAGTGGAAACAGAGCGAGACTATGTGCGGGACCTTGGCTGTGTGGTTGAGGTATGTATCTCATCAGAGAGGTGCCATTTCAGATGGCAGGATGATACCGTCTCAGAAACCTTACAATGTAACTCTCTTAGCAAACTGTGTCCAACTGTAAAGAATTTTTTACATAGTACATTGTGGTATATATTTTATATATATTTAGGTTTTTATGACCAGCAGTTTTGTGATTTTTATCTTGAAATTTTGCCTTTAATTATTTTGTAAGATTAGATGTTACCATAGAAACAACAGTAATGTTGGTTGCATAGTCAGTGTGGTTGAGCTATGGATCCAGCCCATTCTGAATCCACATATTACTGCTCTGGCCCGTGCCTCTACAGGGGCATTTACTTACAGCTGTACACAGAATAGCTGTACCACCATTTTTGATCACTAGCATTTTCTGAGTACTCTGTAGGTACAGCAAAGCCACTGTCTTCAGTACTAGTCAGTTACAGGCAGGAGCATGCTGTTAACTCAATTAATCCACCGGCCTATTTCGGTTGGTTGGTTGGTTGGCTAGCTAGTTGGTCTTCATATTATGTTCTGAAGCCTAAGCTAACTTAGAACTCACAGTGTCGCCCAGGCTGTCCTCACAGTTGTGGCAGTCCTCCTGCCTCAACCTGTTGAGTGCTGTAATAGATATGAGCAACCACACCTAAATCTGTTTTTGTTTTTTTTTTTTAGACCTAGCCTCGACGTTTAGCTAAGGCTGGTCTTAAACTCATAACTCTCATGCGTGCACTTCCCACGTGCTGGTTTTACAGATGGTGCCGCCACCTCTGACTCTAAAGCAGAGGGATTTTTTTATAGTATAAAATACTACTTTTCTTTCAGTTCTGCTGATACGTGCAGAGCCGTACCTTTTGGGTCCCATCTCATTAAAAGTGGCAGCTATTGTGTATTAGCTCAGTAGTAGAGCCTTTGGTTCATGTGCACACAGCCTGGCTTCCATGCTCAGCACTGCCGAAGAGCCATAGTGCAAAGAGTCCCTGCGGTTCCCTGGCATAAATGCTTAAGATGCTTGGTTTTTATGCAGTCATTGGTAGCAATAAGGTTTCCAATATAAACTCTACCTCATTGGGATTGAATAGAAGTTTTATTGTGTTTCAAAACAGAGTCTTGCTATGTAGCCTAGAATGGCCTCGCACTCTTCCTGCCATAGCTACCCAGGCTCCACAAAATACACACCATATCCAGCTGAACAGAGAGTATAAAGCACGCGTTAGCTGGATAGTCAATTCATCTGTGTTAACACACAACTTACAGAAAGATATTATTAAATCCCTTTTATTGTGCTGTCTACCGATCTCAGAGTTCAGTCCCTTTGTTTATGATGTAAATCCTAAAACCAGAGGGACTTCTGACTGACCAGCTCCCTATGTTTAGTCGCTGGTGGGATTGCCTGCTTTATGAAACCATTTACGTCTTCACTATTTGAGTTTCTTCGGAGAATTTTCATTCATTTATAAGCGTTACACTGTTACAGCAGTGACTGTAACAACAGTCATGAAGCAGTCGGTAAGGACACTTCATGCCGGGTTTTGGTTTGTTCATAGGATGGTGTGTGTCTGTGTCAGGTGCCGTGACTGTTAACCCATGTCTGATGCAGACATTGTGCTGTGCATTCATTCACACTCGTTGCTTTGTAGGGCTACATGGCCCTTATGAAAGAAGACGGCGTTCCCGATGACATGAAGGGAAAAGACAAGATTGTGTTTGGCAACATCCATCAGATTTACGACTGGCACAGAGAGTACGTAAGACACCTGCCATGCATGATGCTGTCTCGGGCCTGGCCAGGGCTAAAGGAAAGTTTCAGATGCCCTTGTTCTGTAACCTGCGTAGTTTCATGGATGGAGTTTGAGCTAAGGACAAAGTGCTGCACTATTGTAGCATTTTATGGCAGGGGACAGAGTCATAGGTTTTTATGCTAGGCAGTCTGCTGTGGTCATGACCCACCACTGTGAGCCATTCTTTTCCTCTCCGTACTAATTAGCTCTTTATCATTGTAACCAAAATAACCCAGCACAGAGAACTCTGGGGAGGAGAGACTGACTCTGGTTCATATTTTCAGAGGGTTTCTTCAGATGGCTCGGCACCATGAGCTCTGGGCATGATATGGCGCTAGGAAAGTATGGCTGAGGAGATCCCTCACTGTATTCTAGACAGGAAACAGTGAGATGGCGAGGGGCTAGGATGATATACCCCGAAGACCAGTCCCCATGGCTGACTTCCTGCAGAAGGTCCCTGTCTCAAGTTCCCACAGCGTCCCCAAATAGTGCCACCTGTTGTGCAATTTTTTTTACTCTTTTGGTTTTTTGAGGGACCTGCCACCCAGCTCCCAATAAAATCACACACACGGAGGCTTACTTACTTATTACTTATGAATGCTCAGCCACAGCTTGGCTTGTTTCTTGCCAGCTTTTCTTGAGTTATCCCAAACACTTTCGCCTCTGGGTTTTTACCTTCCTCTATTTCTGTATACCTTTACCTTTTCTTCATAGCTTGCTGTTTAGCTGGGTGGCTGGCCCCTGGCGTCCTCCTCTCCTTGTTCTCTGGTGCTTCTTTCTCTCAGATTTTGCCTTCTGTTTCTACTTTCTGTCTGCCCGCCCCACCTGTCCTTGCTCCTGCCTCGCTATTGATTGTTCGGTTCTTCATTAGGACCATCAGGTGTGTTAGGCACAGGAACACAGCTTTGAAGTTAAACAAGTGCAGCAAAAACAAAGGTCACACACCTTAAAATAATATTCCCCAACAACCACCAGCTGAAGACCCAACACTGAAAAGACAAGCCCGTGGAGAGACCACTGAACTTCAAAGATTCATGCTCATTTCATTCTGTCCAACCTGACGAGTTCTCACATTCTCCCCTGGGCTCAGAGTGAAGTTACCTGTTTGTCAGAAAGATAATCAGGACATTTCATACTTGTAGCACATGGGAGCACAGGTTTAGCATCCCATTCTAGAAGAGGAACAAGGAAATACCAAGGAAGAATTAAACCAAAGCAAACTGGAAACGCTTAAGTCCTGTAGCCCCGTCTCAAGCACCATCAGCATGTCGTGGTGTGGTCCTCTCATTTGCAGCCCACGAAGCTGCACTCCTGGGCCGACTTCTTGCTCCTGAAGCTTTTCTTGGTAGAGGGTCCAGATTTCCGACTTCTCCAAAATCCCGAGCTCCTCCTTGTGACTTGGCTTCCTGCATTTCCCTGCAGGCTCCTTGTTGGGACTCTGACCCTAACACACGTCTCTGGCCTCCCATTTGGGAATCTCAGTAAAAACCTCTGAGCAGTAATTTTTGCATTCTTCTTGCCAGGATCTGCTGCCCACTTGAGCAGTGTCTTGCCCCGCTCGGAGCATGACTGGAGTCGTGGAGGTGTTCTTGGTTAGCTAAACCAAGGAAACTCTTTTCTAGGGGGCCCTGGGAGCCAAGCGCCCCAAGTAGCACTTTTTTTAAAAAGAAAATTATTTCAGATGAGTTAGGCCTTTTATTCTCTTGCGCCTGCCACAGCTGGGGTCTAGCTGATGCTGATTTGAGATGCTGTCAGAGCCCTTCTCCTATTGGCTCAGTGCAGAAAGGCTTCCTAGTGCTTTCTCTTTAGCAACCATGTCTGTACCTTAAACTTGCTGTCCTTTTTAGCTAAACAGTGTGTTTTTAGATCTTTCTCTTCTTGGTACCCACTGTCATATAAAACCTGGTGAAAAGCAGCTTGCATTAACTGTGCCTGAGTGCTAGGTGATGTTGAGGTTTTTCTCCACCAGGTTTATTTGTTCGTTACTTTTGCAGTCAGCCTTGGGCTGGTGATGTAACTACTGACAGAGCGCAATTCTCTGGGTTCAGTCCCCAGCCCCACAGAAACAAATCCGCCCTGGTCAGCGTGTCTTAGCCTGGACGTGTTATGCACACAGCCATCACTGTCCTCAGAGTGTAGTGTCTATGCCCTCTAACCCAGTTCTCCAGAGTCCTTGCACTGTCTGAAACCTGAGGAGTGCATTCTTTCTCATCCACATCTGCTCCTCTGCTCCCCCACCAGAGGCACACATAAAGATCTGCGTGTAGCGTTCTGGGGCTTGTAGGGCTCACGTCTCCAGACATTCCAAGTTCTGCCTACAAACCAGTTCCAAACATCTGAGAGATAAGTGGTGAGGCTCATTCCCAGCAGCAGCTCGGGTCCGCTAGTCCAATTCTCTGAGTCAGTGAGCTTTTCCTCTGTGGCCAAAATGCCTTACATGCACACAGGGTCGAAGGTGAGTTCCTTACATACACAGGGCTGGAAGGTGAAGTCCTTACACACATTAGGATGAAGACTTGTTTGGACTCCCAGTTTCAGGGGGTTTGCTCCGACAGCTCTGTGGAAGGCACAGTTCAATGCTGCCTGTCGTGCAACCTACATTTCTGCTTCCAGAAACTTCCTTTCGGGTGTAGCAGAGATCTTGATTTAGATCGCAGTAAGCAATTTCAGGATGTGCTGATGGGATAGCAAATCAAAGGGCCAAAGGGATTCTTGCTGCACATAGGTCACAAGGAGATTAAGGTGTATATTTTTATTGGGACTATGGCTTGTTTCACCTGAATGATTTTTCTCTGACACACGCAGGTTTATATAAGAGAAAGGAGAGCTTCCCGGCCCTTGGGCTGAGATGAAGTACAGGTGGAGAGGTGTGCTTCAGAGGAACTTTGACTTGCCTTTGCGTGGGTTCTTAGCTGTTTCTCACACACAAACACTAGATTTATTGGATTAATTTTCCTCTTTTGTTTATCCATGTGTTGAGGATTTCATACATGTGTCTGTATCCTGATCAGATCCTTCCCTTCTCCCCATACCTTGACAGCCCCCCATGCAACTCCTCCCGACTTCCTATCCTCTCGCTTTCCTCTTTGCAGCTCACCAAGCCCAGTAATGCTGCCCATATGTGCATGGGAAACCTCGGAGAGGCCACACCCCCAAGAAAACTAGCTCTCCCTACCCCCAGCAGCCACGCTTAGTTCTCGGCGCGCCCTGTTTGAGATGTGTCTCGGGAAAGAAAATGTTGTCTCTATGTAAGCAACACTGCTGCGGTTTTGCTAGGCATGTTAAAATTCTTGCGTCTGAGCCAGCAGGAAATACAAACCAGACCCCAGGAAATGAAAAGCTCTTTTTCACTCCATCTGTCCCTTTGGTTTCCCTATCTTTCTGCCCTGCTTCCAGTCCATATTCTCCTGTCCCAATACACTCGGGAAAGACGCTATGTCTGCAGGAGTGTGTACTTTAGGAGATCCTTCACCTCATTTTGACAGGAAATACAGAGCAGCAGGAGGTGCAGAGGGTCTTCCAGCAATGGCCTAGCTCCTAAGGTTTCTGTGCCCTGCCCCCAACAGCACAGCACAGCTGGGCATCAAGCGTTCAAAGCAGAGCCTGTCAGCCTCTCTCTGTGGCTCCCATTCTCCGTCCACAGCATACACAGCAGGATCTTCATACCCAGCGATGGCAGCGTCTGCTTACAGTGAGACTCTGTTTCCAGTTCGAGCTGCAGCTGCCTCTGAGTCCGCATTACTGTCAGAGAATTTAGAGTTCACTTGCCCAACTTAGCGCCACGGAGAAGTAGACAGGATGTCCCAGGAAAATGAAGTTTGCTCACACCTATCCGAGTCAGGAGAGGGCTATGGCAGCCAGTGTAAAGGAGGTTGCCTTGACCTGACGATTTGCCACCATACATCTGCCCCTGTGTTTACAATTTGAAAACCCTTAATTGTCCAGGGCTGTTTTAACACTGGCCACTGATACTGTAGCGGGGTTCCAGCTGCAGTCTCCCATCTCCTGCTGTCTTCCGGTGCCAACTCAGCTCCTCCCTGCTGGAACATGCTATGGCCATCTGCAAAGCCCAGGCCTCGTTAAAGCTGAGGCTGGAGCCGGGAGTAAAGTATATGCTGTTCAAGTGTGAGGGCTGGTGTTTGGATCCCCAGCGCCATGTAAATGTTGGTTGTGCACAGAAACCTTCTTGTAATACCAGGACACAGGGTGGAGACAGGATCCCAGGGGTAAACTGGCCAGCAAGACTAGCCAAAGCTCTGTGAGCTCTGGATTCAAATAGGAGACCTTGCCCCAGTAGTCAAGGTGGGGCAGGATCAAAGTAGATTCCTGCCATCAACTCTGGGGTTCCACACATGTGTGCACAAACACATGCTTGTACCCCACATATATTCAGCCATAAACATGTGAATATGCACATACACCACATACCTGCACACACACAAACAAAATGATTTAAAAAACAAAGCACACAGCTGAGGCTACAGACCCACATACTTAGTCATAAGGCCTCACTACTCTGATTGAACTCTGTCTCTCCAGCAGCAGAGATGTCTATGCACTTGAAGCTATGAAATATACAGGTGCAGGAAGGTGTCACAATTGGGCATTTCTAGAAGTTGTTTGTATTCTGCTCTTACCTCTCTGAAGGGAACATAAAACCTAAACCCTTTAAACTCATAAAAAGCTTTTCATGTGCACAAGCTCAGTAGCATCGAATTCACTAGAATTCATAGATAAACGGTTGGACGACTTTAAACACCTCAGCACATGCTCCACATGCTCTTGGCTTCACGGAAGTGTAGCGATCAGCCCAGAAGGGGATAGGTGGGCGCGGACTAGCTCAACAGGCAAAGGTGATTGCCGCCAAGCCTGGGGACCTGAGTTTGATCCCGGAAGCCACTGCAATAAGTTGTCCTCCACATGTGTGCCATTGTGCGTGAGTGCACGCACAAACACATACAAACCAAATGTAAGAAATAGAAGGGGAAGGTATCTGGCACTTTAGCTTCAGTTCCCAAGGCTGGTTCTCAACAGGGAAAGGAGAAGGGACGAGTTTCTGTGGTGGCCATTGAAACTGGATTGACTGTTTGTAGCCAGGGGGACATTGGAACCCCAAGTGCTACAAAGCTCAACACAGTTTGCAAAACGTAAACATGTGAATGGTAAAGCAACACACATCTGAGAGAAGAGCGGGGCACACTTGGGCCTCCACCGTATCTGATCCTGTATGAAGCTAAGAGCTCTGACTAGGCTTGACTTCAGTGATACTTGAGACAACTCATAAAGCTGGCACAGGTGAAATCATTTCGTGTCTGTCGCCCAGTTTGAGCTTCTAAAACCCATCATGGAATGGAAGTTCATGGGCAAAACGGCCAAGTTTTCAGAAATGGGAGAGAGCGATGCCTTGGAACATTCGTTTACTCAGTGTCTGGCCAGATGTTAGTGCGTGTGTCTTGAAAGGACGTGAGGAAGAAATAGTCATTGTCGGAAGGTTCGAGGGGGAGCTTCATCTCTGTCTTGGCTTTTTATACTGCTTTCTGCCGGGCTTATACTTGTAAAGTATGAGCTGTAGTCGTCTTCCAAGTTGTCCACCTCTGCATAGACTCAGTCTGCAATTAAGAAGAAGAGCTGGAAAGAGTCCTGATGTTTCTCTGTCTCCAGCTTTTTTTTAGGAGAGTTGGAGAAGTGCCTTGAAGATCCAGAAAAACTAGGATCCCTTTTTGTGAAGCACGTGAGTACAGAGGCCGTTTTGTATTCTCTTCTGTTACTGGCACCTCTGGTGACTTGAAGATGAGGCCACCTGACGTTTACAAGAGTGGGTGCTGTCAGTCATTCGTAGTTTTAATCCCCTGTGGCTTGTCTGGCTCTGAGTTACCCGCTTTCCCGCTCCTGACCCCGTCTGGCTCTGGGATTGCAACAATGCAGGTTGGTCAGAGGGCTCCAGAGCCAGACAGACTTGGCACAGTAACCTTGCAGGTGTCTAAAGACAAACAAGTATTTGGTAATTATTTACCTGTCCATACCTGTAGTGGGCTTGATGTACTAGCTAAATATATGGATGCATCTAAAATAAATGATATGTATGCAAGTTGTTTTAAGGAAAAATCACTATATTTCAAGAAGGCTTTTGTATTTTTGCATTATTTTTAATATCAAGCTTGATAGAAGGTAGATTTTCATATCTGCTTCTGCTCTCCATATATTGTAGGATTTTTATTGTTACTGTAAAATAAAAAAATCTTACCTTCACAGACAGTAGTTAGAAATGGATGAGTGAATACCTTAAATATCCTTTTCAAGTAACTATAGATAGTTATCTTTGGCATATACCAGTCTTTCTTTGTAGCTTTGAGGCCTGTCCTGGAACTAGCTCTTGTAGACCAGGCTGCGTCTGGGATTAAAGATGTGCGCCTCCACTGCCCAGCAGTGGTAAAGGATGATTTCTTAAAAGGACTGTGTGATCTGCTCCTTGCTGCTGTCTATTATCTGTTCAGCTGACTTGCTCTCAGAGCCTTTGGCTCCAGGCAGTTGGAAGCCAGCTGCTGAGTTGGCACGCTCTTGCAGGCGTTGGTATGGTTCATCACATGTCATCCCAGATGAGCCTTTTAGCTCCATCACTGGGCCTTGAGAGAGTCTCGTCAAGCTAAGGCACATGGTTTCCAGAGTTCTTTATTTTTCCCCTTCTTGAACCTGGGATTTCCACTGTTCATCCTCACTGCCAGCTGTGTGTCTTGCCTTAAGATGACAAGCGTACTTCATCAGTGCTCAAGAAAATTTCCCCCAGTTTCCAGAGTAGAAGCAATTACGGTGTGCCCATCATTCTGTCAGGCTGTTGGTGGTTCGTAACACAAGCCGCTGTTGAACTGGCTTCAGTCACAAGTGCTCTTCCTCAAGGCCGTGACTGAATGCGGAAGAGTGAAGCAGACTCACATGCTGACGCGAGGATGCAGAAGGCATGTGTGTGCCATGTGCAAGCGTTAATAAGATGAGTGACTTCTATGACTTCATCAGTGGCATTTTGAAGTAAAGCTGGCATTTTCTGTGGCAGACTTGCAGTGCTGACAAAGCCTTGTCTTGCTGCCAGTGATTTTCCCCCACCCACCTTGGACCTGCGGTGCGTCAGTCAGTATTGATGTCAGCACCACCAGAGGGCAGGGACATCCCAGTGGCGTTTCAAAAGTGATTTTTGGCCTAAGGGAAACACAGATAGGCCCCATGGGCCCCGAGGAGTCTGCATATGTGGCTTTGAAAGCTGTCGAATTAGCAGGATGCCCGTTGTCCCTGTTTTCCCTGCCATGGGATTTGAGATTAAAGACTTCCTAAACACAGACTAGTCACCAGGACTGCTGGCAGCCTTGGAGTAATGGAAGTGTGTTCTCACGCTGCCAGTGGAGTTGGTATGGTAAAGTAAAGGATCAGGTGTGTAGCAGATGAAAACAGGGCTGTTTCAGAGCCCAGAGCCGAAGTAGGCTAATGCCCTGAATCTGGAAGGAGCTCCCAAGAGTAGCAGCCTTGCTCTACAGTGATCCTTCCCTGCATGTGCTGTGTGCTGATAGTCTACCTCACTCCCAGTGATCTAACCTTCTGTTCGCCTCTTTACTCCTAGGAAAGAAGATTGCACATGTACATAGTCTATTGTCAAAACAAGCCAAAGTCCGAGCATATTGTCTCTGAGTACATCGATACCTTTTTTGAGGTAAGACTCAACATGGGAACTGATGGTTTCTGAATCTCTTACCGCACTGTGATTACGAGAATTTTGTGTGTCACTGATTTCCCGGGACAAAGGAACCCTCGTGGAGGCCTGAGAGAGATGTGTCCTGATGCTTGCTTTATCGTCTCTAAGTCAGAGAAATGAGTGTGGGCTCAGTCTGTAGTCAGTCTGCCGTTCAGAAGGCCAGTGTGGTTAAAATGAAGGGTTTGAGCAGCGTGTGGCAGCTCTTCTCCAGGGCCCCAGCTGCAGGGTGGAAAGATCACAAGTTTAAGGCTCACTTGGGCTACATAGCAAGATAAAGTTCACCCTGGATAACTTCATGGAACCCTATCTCAAAATAAAAGCAATGAATTAGAGGAGTAGTTAATGGCTGGGAACAGAGCTCTGTGTGAGAATTACCTCCTACCATAGCTAAGGTCCTCAGTAATTACAGTCCCCTGTAATAGGTGGGAAAGGGCTTGGAAATTTGGTTTGGTTCTGTTTGGTTTGCTTTGCTTTTATTGTTGTTGTTTCGTGTCTAATGCCTGTGGAAGCCTGAAGAGAGCATTGAATCCTCTAGAACTGGAATTATGGCGGTTGAACAGTTATGAGCACCCAGTGGATTCTGAGAATTGAACCTGGGTCCTCTTAAAAGAACAGCCGGCACTCTTAACCACTGGGCTCTCTCTCTAGCCCTGGGGGAGAAATGGTTTCTTATTGTTGTAAATTTAAGATTCATTACAAACTCAGTCATTCAGATCTAGACTTATTTCCTAAAAATGATTTATGTGTTTGTGTAAATAAAGAAAACAAACTGGAAAAAAAATGCCTTAGTAATCGAAGACTGAAAAGGCTTACACAGGCAGCCCATGTTGCATACCTTCCCCCCGGACAGGTGGGGCAGAAAGAAGCCTCAAAATGAAGAGCCTTCTGAAAAGTCACCCAGGAAGATTCAGACCACATGTTCACATCCTGCGGGACAGAATGCCCTTGTCGCCTTTTGTTTCCTCCTTTCTTTCTTTCTATCAATCAGGGTGTTATGGTTAATAACTATAAGGAATAAAATGTTGCCCTTTAACAAGTAACACTTGAGGTGGTTTGTTTTGGTTTTTCGAATCCCCAGGACTTAAAGCAGCGCCTTGGCCACAGACTGCAGCTCACGGATCTGTTGATCAAACCTGTACAGAGAATAATGAAGTACCAGCTGCTCCTGAAGGTGAGGGCAGGGGCAAGAGCAGGGTCACTGTCCCTCTGCTGAAGGGCTGGGACACCCTTCACCTTCCACACCACCATAGGTGCAGAAGAAGTTCCTTACATTAGTAAGACACCTCTGTACAGCTTTTTCATATCTCATTCCTCTCAAGTTCTGAATCAAAGGGTCAGTGAAAATAAACTCGTGTCTCTGCCATATGCCTTGGGGTGGCAGTGATTGTTCTGTAGCTCTATCAACTTTATTTTAAATATACGTATATTTTATGTAAGTGAGTATTTTCACTGCACGTATGCCTGTGTACCACGTGTGCCTGACAGCCATGGAGACCAGAAGAGGTAGGAACCCCTGGGGACCAGTTACAAACAGTTGTCAGCCACCACATGGATGCTGGAACTCAAACCTGGGTCTTCTCTAAAAGCAGCCAGTGCTCTTAACTGCTGAGCCATTTCTCCAGCTCATCCTCTTGGATTCTTGATTAAACTAAATTTTGAGTCTCCGTATATCTGTTCCTGTTGGCCTAGCAATAGCTATGAATTAAGTTACTAAGCACCACCAGAGATGACGTCATCTGAACCTTAGGGTCTGGGCATGAAGAGAGGCCACAGTCAGTCTTGGAGTAGAGTGGGAATCAGGAGTGGCTTCTCACCATCGGGATGCCTGTGTGCTGTGGTTCTGAGAAGCGGGAATGAGACCACGACACAGAAGTGCCGACAGACAGATGGCGGCAGAGGGCCAGCTGCCACCGCCCTCACTCACCCACCACATCTCTTTCCTCCCTTCTCTCACAGGACTTCCTCAAGTACTCAAAAAAGGCTAGCCTGGATACATCAGAATTAGAGGTATCTTGTGGTACTGCTGTACCCCTGCAAACCCCCTACCAGCATGGGGTCTGGTCTTGGGTGGAGGTTCACGTCAGGGGGATAGAATCTAGATTGGAGGTGCAGCTGGAGAGGAGCTTGACCTTTGACTCTGCTTTCTCCCCACCCGCAGAAAGCTGTAGAAGTCATGTGCATAGTACCGAAGCGGTGTAACGACATGATGAACGTTGGGCGGCTGCAAGGATTTGACGTAATGCAGTTGTTCTTTGAGGGTCTCCTTTGCTCCTGTCCCTTTCTTTTGTCCTGCATTGTTTCTCTGCACATGTAGAAAGACGGCCCTTGGCTTTTGTTTTTTTGTCTCCTCTCATTCTCCTTCAGTGTGACTGACTTTCAACCTCTTTTCAGTGCCTTTGATTTCCTTTGGGGACTGTGCTCTGCCTGAAGCCAGTAGAATAGAGGTCCCCAGGGCTGTGCTTTGCCTCTGATGGTGTCTGCATTCTCTCCAGGCATCTAAAGCCACAAAAGCCAAGGATGAAGGCTTTTGTCCTTCTCTCATCCCTGGGAGATTAACATCAGGGCCACTGGGTTCTTGAATCTTCCCAGCTTATTCTGGTTGCACACTCTGACTCTTATACAGTATTTACTATGTATAAAAAAGTGAATTCAAGTCATAATCAGTCTTCCAGTTAAGTAAGGAACCGGAAGATGCTTTAATGTTTCTTGACACCTGCATTAAGGTTTAATGTCCCAGGTCCGTGTTCTTCAGTCTGTACCTGGAGGGCTCCTGCTGACACACCTAGGGGAGAGGGATGGCTTCCTTTTCTCAGAACCACCCCTAAAGAAGCCCTTTCTTATTCTCGCATTCTGAAGCCATTGGTTGCACAGGGTTGGCAAGACCTCTAACTTAAAGCATTGTTCTGCTTGGAGCTAAGAATTCATTGCAGTGAAAGAATGAGCTCTGTAAGGTCCTAGAAGGACACGTCATTCTGTGGGAGGAAACCAAACAGACCACTGGCCACTGAGAATGCAATGTTTTCTCCCCTCCTTTCTTCCCCTCTTCTTTTTTAGGGTAAAATTGTTGCCCAGGGTAAACTGCTCTTGCAGGACACATTCTTGGTCACAGACCAAGATGCAGGACTTCTGCCCCGATGCAAAGAGAGGCGGGTTTTCCTCTTTGAACAGATCGTCATATTCAGCGAACCTCTTGATAAAAAAAAGGGCTTCTCCATGCCAGGATTTCTGTTCAAGAACAGTATCAAGGTAACAATTGTCTGCGAGCTTTGTAATAACTCTTTTTTGTTATTGTGACATTCTCTGAAGCTTATTTCATTTAATATTTTCACAACCTTCTATCACATTGGCGAATTAAAACTCACAATGCTGCCTGTGCTCTGGGGCTGCTGTCTTGAATACCTGTGTGACTAGAGCCATGGCCGGTAGACAGTGTCTGCAAGTCCATGTAAAATTTGCTTTAGAGTATTGGCCTGGAGCCAAAGAACACAGCCAGCTCAGTGTCTCATTCTCCACTCAACAGAGAGATCCTCAAGGTTCTTCAAGCTTGGGGCTCCAGAGGTGGGGCAAAGACTCTGTCTGCCCTGGGGTAGCTTGCCCTCTGGTGGCAGAGAAAGGTAAACAGAAAATAATTGTGAAGGTCCTAACTCTGTAAAGGGGTCAAATCAAGGATGACCCAGTGAGAAAAGGGAGCCTGGGGCCCCAGCAGACGGTCCCTAGAAGATGTGTAAACACGCCTTCCCTAAGTTCTTGGCGTGTGTGCAGCTGCACAGGCCTGAGTTCAGAAGGTAGGTGGCTCCGCTCTCTTAGAGCCTCCTTCACTAGCACCGCAGTCTTGCTCAGAGGTGCCAAGGAGCCTCTCAGGCTTTTGAGTCTGTAGGCTTCTTGGCACACAGGTGAGACATGGCATTCTCTTTTGTGAAGCTGCGTGGGCTGTTGTAGACTAGTGCCAGGTTTCTGTCTCCTGAGCCCAGGGCACCCTGGTCTCCAGGCACAGCCTTTGGACCTTTGGATCCTTTGCTCACCAGGACCTACAAAGGCTTCAGAGCCCAGCAGCAAGAGAAGAGCTGCGTGGCCTGAAGCTGAGATGCCAATCGTCTGAGTCCCATGACACCCCAGTGCCAGCTCCTGCAGTCCCTCCCTCTGAAGCCATGCCCATATACCAACCCGTCCCTTAAAATTCCTGTGTATTCGTAACAGAAGTCTGTGGACAAAACGTCCCCAACACCTCAGACGTTCCACTGATGCGTTCATATTCTGCACCGGCTGCTTCTGTGAAGTTGTTTCCTGTGTTTTAGTCATAATGTCACATATGCTCGCACATCCTTTTTGATATTGGAAACTTTAATGTTTATTTGTTTATTTTGCTGTGTGTGCATATGCTCATGTAAGAAGGAAGATCAGGACACATGATGGGAATCAATTCTTTTCCACCCCGTGGGTCCCAGGGATCAAATTCAGATCATCATGCCTGGTGGCGTCTCTTTCCCTGCTGCACTGTCTCGCCAGCCCCTTAATGTGTGTTTTTATTTTTAGAGAAGTAAAGGATCAGTGCTGGGCGGTCGCAGAGGAGTTTTAGAAACTAATAATCCCGGCTCACATAGCTGGTTTGTTAATGTTTGAACTACGAACCAAGCCATTAAACTCCTTGCATCTGAAGTGCTGCAGAAAGTCTTTCTGGTTTCAAGCTTTTTAAAATTCTTTTAAACTTTAAAATATTTATTATATACATAATGGCAACTTAGCAGTGGTATCCAGTTCTTTTTCTTGGGGGGGCTATGTATGTGTATATAGTGTGTGTGGTTGGGCACATGTGCAGGCCCAAATGCAAGCTCTGAGGAGTTGGTTCTCTCCTTTTACATTTCTGTGGACTCTGGGAAAAGATGTCAGGGCACCAGGCTTGTGTAGCAAGCCCTTTCCCCATGGAGCCACCTCGGCAGCCCCAAGATGGTGCCCACTTCCAAAAGTGTTCACTGTGTGTGGAGCCTGAGCGCACTTTTAGGAAGTGGTTTTCAGGCGCCCATGTCTTCATTGCAGGCTATCACACAAGGCCCTTACAGTGTTTTATTCGTTTTAAATTTCAAAGCACTGTGGGCTCGGCTGTCCAGTGCAGGAATGTTTGTTTCCTAAATGAGCCCTGAAGCTGTTCAACTAACAGAAGTTCAACTAAGAAATCATTGTTGCCATGTAGGATGAAATTCACCTCATACTTTAAGTCTTGTGGTAAAATGCATCCAACATAGTATTTACCATTTATCTGTTTTAGGGAACACCTCAGTGGTATTAAGTACATTTCATTTATGCTGTAGTACTACTCAGACTGTGGGACTCTGATTTTCATCTTACCAAAGTCAAACTCTCCACACATTAAATATGACATCCCCATTGTCCCCTCCCAGTAACCCTTGACGTCCACTGTGCTTCATTCTGTACCCGAGAGTTTGACTACTTCCAGGAGATTATGTATGCGGAGTCTCAAATATTTATCCTTGTATATGTGGCTGACTAAAGTTGACATGGCTTTTTGAAAGTCTGACTGTGTTGTGGCATGTATCAGAGTGTTTCTTTATTAAGGCTGGATAATACTCCACAGTAGGTTTATGTTTTGCTAGCTGGTCTTCCGTTGGTGACTCTTCAGGATGCTCGCATATCGTAACTGCTGTCTAATGGTTCACTCTTTTAAAGGTGAGCTGCCTTTGCCTGGAGGAAAATGTGGAAAACGATCCCTGTAAATTTGCTCTGACATCAAGGACTGGTGACATGGTGGAGACCTTCATTTTGCACTCATCTAGTCCAAGTGTTCGGCAAACATGGATCCATGAAATCAACCAAATTTTAGAAAACCAGCGCAACTTTTTAAATGGTGATGTATCCTCTTACCAGCCGTGTCTTCTCTCTCTAATGTACAAGTTTCTGCTTCTTAGTGCTCATTTCCTGGTCATGTGACAGAACTTGCTGTCCACCATATCTCTTTTGCAGATTAGTAGGGGGGTAGTTTGTGTAGAATGCCATGTGGTTTCCATTGCCTGTAGATAGTCTAAGACTTATCTCATGTGATTGTAGAGAAGCCCATAGCTGTTAACTGCCATCTTCCTCTCTGCAACAGTCCCCGTGACCGCTAGCTCCTCCGTCATTTTAGCTTGGTGGATGAAAGAGGTGGAGAACACAGTAGGGAACTAACTGCTTACTGAACCAGTCCTCACTGTGGCCTTTTATGCATAGTCACGTCCTGTGCCTAAGCCTAAACCAGGGAGACGTTGTGATGCTCCTGTCTCAAGAAAACCCTCTATAGGACATTTTGAAGTCAGGAACAGAGACTCTCAGTGGGTGGCACTGTTAGCCTAGTCGTAATCTGCCTACTGTTTGCCCCAGGCTGCTGTCTAACTCTCTGGTTGACCAATTATCTGGACCCCTGTGGTCCAAGTAGGCTCCTGTGACCATAAGCATTTGCCTGAATTAGCTCACTAACTCTCAAGCCCGGTACTTCCATTTCATTGTATATGACTTTTTTCTATACTCTGCGGTTAGAATTTTCTTGGTACCCTTACTGACTTTCTTCTGTTGAATTGCTTGGTTTTACAGCCTTGACATCACCCATCGAGTACCAGAGGAACCATAGCGGGGGCGGCGGCAGTGGCAGCGGGGGCAGCAGCGGCGGGGGCGGGGGCAGCGGTGGCAGCGGGGCCTCCAGCGGTGGCAGCAGCGGCCATGGCAGTGGCCCCAGCAGCTGTAGCAGTGGCCCCGGCTCAAGCAGGAGCAGGCCCTCCAGGATTCCACAGCCTGTCAGACACCACCCCCCCATGCTGGTCTCCTCTGCAGCCTCAAGCCAGGCAGAGGCAGACAAGATGTCAGGTATGTCTGCTCCCAGCCCCTCACTGCCTCCCCCGAGCAGCAGCCTGGCCCTTGAGGCCAGCATTGGCCAGCCCAGCAGGCTCCCCCTGAGTGGAGACTCCGAAGGTCTTGAACGAGAAACAGAGCCCATTCCCAAGATGAAGGTGATGGAGAGCCCCAGAAAAGCCCCTGGGAATGCTTCTGGTACAAGCCAAGACGGAAACACCAAGGATGCCCGGGGGAACCTGGGCCCATTACCTCTGGGCAAGACTAGGCCGGGGGCCATCTCGCCGCTGAACTCTCCTCTCTCCACTACGTTCCCTTCTCCTTTTGGCAAGGAGGCCTTTCCTCCCAGCAGCCCCCTGCAGAAGGTGGGCTCCTTCTGGAGCTCCGTTCCTGCTTCCCCTGCCAGCCGGCCAAGCTCCTTCACCTTCCCGGGGGACAGTGACTCCCTCCAGCGACAGACGCACCGCCACGCAGCCCCCAGCAAGGACACAGACCGCATGAGCACGTGCTCCTCGGCCAGCGAGCAGTCCGTGCAGTCCACTCAGAGCAATGGGGTAAGAGCGCCGGGGAGCCTGCGCCCGTCCACCCCACCACCTCTGTCCCGCCAGCTCTTCTAAACCTCCGTACTAACTCCAGCTCTCCAGCACTGTGCAGCAGTAATCGCCTTCTCCAGTTCTCCTGTGCATTGTCTGAGTAGACACGTCTGTGGCCTCTGTGTGTGCACTCGTGTCCGTGCCCCGTGGCGTTGCACTGGCACCCAGCCGCCAAATGAATGCAGCCACCTCTAACCCCTGTGGGACCACGGACAGCGCCTGCTCTCCTCTCTACTAACTTGCTTCTTGCTTTATTCCTGTCTCCTTAAGAGAACGTGCACCATTAACCTCCTCCATGCGGCATCTTTAAGTCTTCAGTTTCTGACCAGAAAAGTATCTTGGGACTTGCTTTTAGGCCCTGCCTTCCTAGCACTTCTTTTCATGTTTTTTTTTATTTTTTGAGTTTTTTCTGTTCTCTATTACTTACAATGAAATATGTACACTTTTAAGCTTTTTGTTTATCGCTTAGTTTTGCTCTTTTGTGCTATAAGTTATCTTTGCAGCTTTTTTGAGTCATCTGATGAAAAAAAAATTCCTCAAGAAAACATCCAACAACAGCTCAAAGCAAAATAAAACGGCATAAGGGGGCAGGAATCTACCCAATGGGAAAGTTTCCTCTACCCTAAGTCTCCTGGAGAGACACTGGCCCAGGCAACTGACACCCGGCTTCTCCAGAGATGGCTGGGCTCGTGCCTCCAGCGAGGATGCCAGGGGCCGTCTGAGTGCCTCTGCAATGGGGTTCCAGCTCATTTTGTGGTCACTTGCTGTGTTCTCAAGCTGAAGGGTGTCTGCTGGGTTCCCCCACTCTCTGGCCTCCTCACTGTCCTCCAGCTGTTTCCTACAGGCAGATGACCTGGCCCGTAACACTCTTCTGAAGGCATGCGTGAGCGCACAGAACTGTTCTAACGACTGTATGTTTGAACGCTTTATAAATTTTTAAATACATTTCCCTGAAAGGGTCTGTGTCTCTCGTTGTATATATATTTATATATAAAATCTAGCTTTTGCATGTCTCTTTCCTCTGGACTTCTATTAATCCCTCATTTGTATTCTTTATCTTATCTTCTTTTTCGTTAGGGATTTTGATTAACTCGGCCTTCATCTTTATTGGTGGAAGAAATTGAGACGTGGGTCCTGATGCTTTTGTTTACACTTGAGCTAACTGCTAAGTGGTTAAGCAGGTGTCTGGTGGAGAACATCCCCCTGTCCTTGCTATGGACTCTCCAGTTTGTACACGGCTGGGTTGGAAACTCTAGGGCAGACAGTGCACTGACAAGTCACAGCCCCAGGCCTGCTCTGCTCAGTGGCTGGGCCTGGTCTCAGCGCTGTGGCCCATCCAGAGGCCTACTGGCGTCTCCTGTACCTGTAACATTTGCAGCAGGTAGAGCCGTCAGGTCTGTGTCTCCAAGTGAGTAACTACTCTAGGACAGGAGCCAGGCCTTCATCTCCGGATGCCCCTTCAAGGGTGTGGTTAGAGACACAGCTCCACCCTGAGAGAAGGCATAGTCCATCTCATGTGGTAGTGGCTGGTACATTGACGGGGAAGTGCCTTTGATTTCTGACTCTTTCCGCTGCTTTTGTGGTAGGACTGACAGGCTGAGTTTCCATCAGAATGGAGATGTGACATACCCTCTTCCCCGCTCTGGCTAAAATGGGCCGTTGGAACTCTTAGCTGCTCGCCAGAGAGTAGGGTCTCCCTTCCTGTGACCTCCTCTGAGGAGCTGTCTGGGATTATAGACAGGCAGATATACCTGACCTCTCATAATGCCCTTCCTCCCGCCCCAGATGGCACCTCCTGTTGAATTCTGCTGCGATAGGGTGCGTGGGGTGCAAATACATGGCCCCAAACTGACTGGGCTAGCCTGTGCTCTGTGCCATTAGCTGACCTAGCCTTCCACTAGCATGTGAGCCGCAGAAGAGAACACATTAGAGTCGACTCCAGCCCTGCCTCTCTGTCACTATCTGGGTGTCCTCTGCATACTTGCCACCTGCTCTGAGGGGAGATGGTCATGCTCTGTGGCTGGGAGGTTCTTGTGGGAACTGAGGAAGGCTGATTTGAAACACCTAGTGCGTATCCTGGCCAGAGGTATATTGGAAAGTGACAAGAGCCGTGATGACCGCAGACGACCACAGTTTTGAGATGCAGCCTGCTGTGGCGCCCTAACCAGGGCGGCGGTGGCAAAGTTTTAGGTTACATGTCTAGCACGTTTGCCTGTACCATCCCAAAACTGCTGGGTCCTGCCATGTAGATCAAAATACTGAAGTAAGAACTGAATGTACAAAGTGAGCCAAGGCACCCTTTGAGCTGAAGGGTCACTGGCAGGAAGCAGGGACTGTGGGGACAAAAGCAGTGCAACTCATCGTGAACACAGGCAGGCAGCTTTTCTGTGCCCATAGCAGCTACCGGTAACTGCCCTGCCGGCTGCCCACGCGTGGCCTCACAGAGAAGAGCAGGTGGGCCTGATGTCCCCTCACCACCTCAGAACGGCAGTCAGCTGCCTGCTCTGACATGCTCAGAAGACGAGGAATGAGAAGGGCAGGGGCCAGATCTTCTCCCCCTCAGAGTGTCCCAGCCCCTAACCTCTGTAAACACCCTGAAGCAGCAGTGTACGAGCATTTGAGAGCAAACTCAGAAAAGCCAGGGCCCAGAGGCCATTTCCCGTGTCCTAATTTGATAGAGGGGAATTGGGCAAGATGACACTCAGGGATCAGCAGTGATGTCACCTTTCTGCGCTCCTGGACAAATAGTCAGGTGAGAGCATGGGACAGGTGACTGCCATCTGTGTTTCGTTCATTCCATCTGCATGCCCAGGCTGGCGGCTTCAAGAAACCAACTTGGTTTTTACTTTTACAGTCTTGTTTCATTGACTGAGTTACTGAACAGGTGTTGCGGGCCAACCACATGTCAGTCGCTGATCAAAAAAAACTGGATGCTACTCAGGCCTCGGGATAAGGGCAGTGAAAAATATCCCTACAGCCACTTAAAGCTCTCTTCCCCAAAGCTCGAAGGCAGCTGTGTGATATTATGCCAATTATTCCCATGACAAGAGCCATGTGAAGACCACTGAGGCAAGCTCGGTCAGAAGAGCATCCACTGAGGGACACACAGGAGATGGAGCAGCCATACACAAGAGTAGAGTGGTAGTGGATTGCTCTTTCAGATGGTCCACATTCTTTGGGGTGGGGACAGGGGGAAGCAAGGTTAGGCAGACAACACCTTTATCCTGGAATGCACTTTCCAGCGAATGTCTTGTTAGGAAGATCTGGAGACATCTCAGTTACGATCTGTCAGTCAGCCAAGCGGCTACTCTACAGCCTTCAAAGTTAATACTTGTTTGAATCTGAAACGCCCAACACGTCGTCGGCAGGAGGACTGAGCGGCTCGTGCAGGGCACGGTGAAGATCCAACTGCATCGGTCTCCCAGGGCATCAGCACTGAGGTGGATCTTTTGGAGTTGTTTCTTCATGGCTGACCAAGTTTGTTGCAAGGGAGGGCGTTAAACTGAAGAGCGTGTGAAGGAGGAGTCTGACGTCTCCCTGTCTGTCTTCCAAGCCCCTTGCAGGCTTGGTGCTATGGCGCACGGTCACCAGCAGCTGCTGCTGTAGGACCTCGTCTCAGTCCCTGCCCACCTTCTTCTCTCCCTCTTCCCCTCCAGAGTGAAAGCAGCAGCAGTAGCAACATCTCCACCATGCTGGTGACACACGAGTACACGGCAGTGAAGGAGGATGAGATAAACGTCTATCAAGGAGAGGTCGTTCAAATTCTGGCCAGTAACCAGCAGAACATGTTTCTGGTGTTCCGAGCCGCCACTGACCAGTGCCCCGCAGCCGAGGGCTGGATTCCGGGCTTTGTCCTGGGCCATACCAGTGCAGTTATCATGGAGAACCCCGACGGGACTCTCAAGTGAGTGCCAGCAGCCAGGCAGCCTAAACATGGGCAGCGGAAGGGATAGGAGCCATCAGGGAGTGCTTGAAGGTCCTGAAGGGAAGAACTGGAAAAGCTGTTGATTCACGCAGGTTTAGCTATTGATTCACGCAGGTTTGCCCCTTAAGTGAAGTGTGTGGCCCCCAGTGAAGGTGGACTGTCCTTTACCTCACAGACCCTCTTTAATACATCTTTCATTCAGTGATCATTAATTTATATCACTAAATAATCCCTGAAGGTCTTAGTTAAGGAGCAGGGCCTCTTGAGGAACACAAGGTCATCACTCACAGGCTGCAGGGGAAGATCTATGTGATGGCTTCGCCATCGGCTCTTTAATACTCACAGGCTGTTGAGCATTATATTAAAGACAACTGAGTCCATACTGGTCTTTGAAACTTTTTCTCTTCCTGGAGCCTCCCTGAAATAGGAGAGACTAGCCATGTCTTTCCCAGAGTAGAATAGTTCTGTCACTAGAAGAGGCAGTGCTGCCTGGCCACTCAGGTCCCTGCAAGACACTGGCACTAGAGGCCAATACTTGAAGCCATCTCTGCTTCTCTACAACTGGCTTCCTTCGCCTTATCCTGTCTCCCTAAGAGGCAGAGAGAAGTGAGTGTGTTGTTCAGGATCCTACACTTTCTATGCCTTGACTTTAGAAGAAAGACGTGTGGGAGATGGAAGTCCCATGTTATAAGTCTTCAGCATGCATTTGTGAGCCTCACGCTAGTTCCTTCAGGGAACAGTCGCACTGGGGTAGGCCGTGAGTAGGCAGGTGAGGATGTAGACTTGCGAGGGACTGGCTCACATAGCTGTGGAGACAGGCAGGTCCAGATGGCCGGTGCCCATCAGGTTCCCTCCATAGTCCTTCAGCTGTCTGGATAAGGGAGGGCTTCAGCCATCCAGATGTTCTGCTGACCAAAAGTTCCTTCAAAGAAACACTGAGAACATTTGACTGTCTCAGCACAGTGTGACCCCATCAAGATGACACATAATTTAACTATTGCTTTTGAATTTTAATCTTTAAAATTTGCGTAAAGAACTGCTGGCTTTGTCACCTGCTTCCTGAGTAGGACCTCTGTTCCTAGAGACTCTCAGTTCCTCGGTGAAGCCTTTCTCTGAGGCTTCCAGATGTCACCTGCTGACCATGGAGACGGAGGGATGTGAGCAGTGTGTTCTCTTCCCTAGGAAGTCGACATCTTGGCACACAGCACTCCGTTTAAGGAAGAAGTCTGAGAAGAAAGATAAAGACTGCAAAAGGGACGGCAAGTTGGAGAACGGGTACAGGAAGCCACGCGAAGGGCTCAGTCACAAGGTATCTGTGAAGGTGCGTGTGAGAATCCAGGCCTAGTGCCACCTCCAGGAGGAGGGCGGGGAGGGCCGCGGCAGGCCCTAAGCTAGGGCTTGCTTGAGGATGCTCTCCCCTCCCCTGGGGGCAGCATTACATTGGCTCTCTGCGCATTCATTGGGAACTGTGTAGGCATGTGACTTAGCACTTGTGGTCTATGTGTGCCTTCCGAAAATGTAGTTAAACCAGTCAGCCTTAGCCTGAATCCTGTACAATTGAAGTAGCATGTTTGTGAATGAAAAGATAATCAGCTAATTGATATGGCATGACACATTCAAGGGTATGTAAAAGCAATAGAAGGGGGTTGGTTCTGATTGGTTCCAAATTAGCCAAGCTCTTCTAGCAATAGCTGTAGCCCTGGAATCAGGTAGGCTACCTGGAAATAGTTTTGTTTTTATTAATGCCTATTTGTCTTTTCCGTTTCAGCTTCTCAACCCCAACTACATCTATGACGGTGAGTTCTGCTGTCTTTGCTCTGAGGGCTCACGGTTCTGTGGGGTCTCTGTCAGGGCATCGTGGCTCTGCACTGGGGTATTCTGTGGTGTTCTGGGTGTGCACTGGTGTGTGACACCACATGAGAGGTGTGGAGAGATGCTGAGGATGACCGGCATTGACCAAACTCCCTTACCTTGCAGTTCCCCCAGAATTCGTTATCCCATTGAGTGAGGTCACATGTGAGACAGGGGAGACCATTGTTTTCAGATGTCGTGTCTGTGGCCGCCCCAAGGCCTCCATCACCTGGAAGGGCCCTGAACACAACACTCTGAACAACGACGATCACTACAGCATCTCCTACAGGTGAGGGGTCACTCAAGCAGCGCACTGGCTAGGGGCGTGGTTGATCCCGTAACTTGGTAACTGAAAAGGTGCTGTTCTCTGAATCATCTCTTTCCTCTGTCACCTTGGGTGCATAGTATGTGGGAGAACATTTCATACTTGGGGAGGGAGGTAATGCTGGTACCTGAATGTGCTGAGCCTTCCTGAAGCCTAGCGTATTCTCCCGTGTGCCACAGTGACATCGGGGAGGCCACTCTGAAGATCATTGGTGTGACCACAGAAGACGATGGCATCTACACATGCATCGCTGTGAACGACATGGGTTCAGCCTCATCTTCGGCCAGTCTGAGGGTTCTAGGTAAGCCACTGGAGCAGAGCACCTCTGCCAGCGGTCTCCTAAGGTCTGTTGTATCTGCCACACTTGGTGTGGTATGAACAAAAGCTCACATGTGTGACTGTCCCAAAGAGGCTCAGCTAGCAGGCAAGGGAGACTCTAGGTGAAGGCGTGTATAAAGGTCTGTGACTGTGCCATTGTGCACTGGAGTCACTAGTGACTGGTCTGAGCTGGGGTGCGGTGCTTTCGTGCCCTTAGTACTTAGAAGCATGTCCTTTTATATCCAGTCTTCCTGCCGAGGTTAAGTTGGACCATGAAGCGTGTATGTGGACCCCAGTTCAGCCCTTCAGTGAGGTGGACTGTGACGGTTCAGTGATTTCCCTACATGGCTAGGAGAGTGTTCCCAGGGACCTGCTTGTTGGTGACCTTGGCACCTTCACAGCCCAGCGGATGCTGTGTTCTCTGCAGTTAGCCTTTCCGCCCTGTGGACAGAATCCTTCCTAACCCTGATGGACTCCTGTTGCAGTTGGCACGGGTAGGTGTGTTCAGAGCAGGACAGTGTATGGACTGGTTTCCAGCAGTGCCCACTGAGGCCAGCCGTGCTACATGGGGCAGCTACAGGTGTCCACCTGCCCTTAGTTGCTTTGAGTTTGGGAAAATGGCTTCCAATAGGAATTAAGAATCCCAACTAAATGATGGGTTGGATTCTAGAGTATTCTGTGTGTAGACAGTAATTTTACCTAAGATTTTATTCCACGTTTTGACTTCATTAAATCATAGAAAGAGCGTGTTATGGTTCTGGAACTGTGACCTAAAAGAGAGCAAGATCTTGAAATTGAAAATAAAGAATCGTTGATTTTTCTCATTTAAAAAAATCATACAAATTATAGAGTTGGTTCTTAATAAGCTACTCTTAACAGCTCAGAGTCACAGAGCTACTCATCCGTTGGGGATCTGAGCAGGAAATAACAGAAAAGAAAATGAGCAGCTATTCCTGTCACAAAATCTTCGAGGCCTTTAGAAAAATGCCATCTTGTCAGACAGGCCATTAGATTTTCTTACAGTTTCTAAACCTCACCCTGTGGGAAGCCACTTGGTTTGCAGGCCTTGGTGGTCTGTGATTTTAATGTTTGCTAGTCAGTCCACACCAGTGAGCTGCCCTGTGTAGATGCTGTTCATCACTGTGTGTTCTCCGGAGTATTGCCCCAGTTCTTTCTGTTCTGCAGCCCCTGAGTCCCAGCCCCTGTGGACATGTTGACACCAAGCCAGGCACTGTGACTGGATCAGGGCAAGAGAATTCCTAGGGGAGCGATTCTTGCATCTTGAAGCTAAGGTGGTCAGTCCTGCCACCTCAGAAATGCATACAAGCCCCCACTGATGGAGCAAGTCAAGCAAGGGTCCCCTTCAGGAAAAAGGAGGGCTGTGACCAGGAGGAGCCAAGGGGCTTTGTGTCATTGTGAGGCCATTTCTTGAACTGCTTAGGGATCAAGGACTAGACATTTATGTTTCATGCTCTTCTGTATGTATACAATATTTTGAAGACATTTGTTTAGGGAATTTTTTGAATCCTGTTTAGTGAAAAATAAAGGAAAAATGTTTGCTTTTATGTGGGAAAAATACAATATTTTTTTAATTAAAAGTTTTTAATTTGGGGCATAAATACTATATTTACATCATTTCTTCCTCTCTCTACTCCAGCTTCTTCCATGCCCCCCACTCCCTCGCAAACTCATGACTTCTTCAATTATTATTGTTACATGCACATGCACACACCGCCTGCTATAACCATTTAGTGTTGCTCATATGTTTAGAGATGGCCGCTTGGGATTGGATAACCCATCGCCCTGGAGAACACTGAGTCTCCCTGAGTCCTTAATTGCCTGTAGCTCTTCATCTAGGGGTAGGCCCTTGGGAAGTACCCGCACGTACATTAGCACATCAACTCAGTGTTGTCATTGTGCAGATCTTGTTTAAGCAGCCTTACTGTTAGGATTTCAGAGGCAGATTCCCCGTGCCCCCTCTCCTCCTCTGTGTTGGACTCTGTCTGGCTTGGGATTGTTCAGTCCTTATGCATGCCGTCAGTGTCTCAGTAAGTTCCTGAGCGCATCCACCCTGTTGTGCCTGGAAAATGTTATTTCCTGAAAATTGTCCACCCTCTCTGACTCTACAGTCTTTCCACCCCCTCTTCCACATAGATCCCTTTCCCTGAGCCGTGAGGGAGGAATGTGATAAAGGCATCCCCGTTAGGACCAAGTTAGGACCAGAGTCTCTGTCCTGTCCATTTGTGAGTCTGTACTACAAGACTACTGCAAGAAGCTTCTCTGATAAGCACTGAACGATGCACTCATCTGTAGGTTTTGCAGTGTCGTTAGGACAGAAGAAAAGTTTAGAGAAGACATCTTGTTTCCTTGGGTGTATATAGTACCATATTCACTGTTAGCAAGTGACTTCCAACTGCATGTATGATAAAACTGTTCATGTCTGCAGCACATTTATAACTTACATACTCTAAAAGACTGTAAACATTAAGACAACATAGTGAACCCTCGACTTCTGTAGACTGTGAAAACAAGCTGTGAGTCTGGGTGACCAGGAGGGACTGACCATAAATCAGGTCTGTCAGGTTGGAGAGATGGCCCACGGGGTGAAAGCAATTCGCTACCTAAGCATGGCGATCTGACTCCAGAGGCCTAGAACCTACATAAAAGCCAGGCACGGTGATGGGAATGCCTGTGACCCCAGTGCTGTGATGGGCAGACACAAGAGGTTGACTGGAGTTTGCCAACCTAACTTCAGGCTCAGTGAGGGAATGTCTGTAGGGAATAGTCAGATACAAGACTCAAGTACAATTTTACACATTCTTAAATAAAAGCAAATTGATTCACTGACATTTAGGTTAATCTAATGTATCAACAGTATTTGATTCTAATGTGAAATCAATACCTATAAATTGTTCATGAGATATTTCCAATCTTCTATTCATGTTAAGTCCAGTGTCCTGTGCTTCTGTCTTACTGTGGCATGAAAGGTGCTACCTCTCAGAGATGCTAGCTGGCCATGTGTGCTGGCCATATTGGACAGTAGAGGTTTGTGATTTCTTATCCAGAAGCTCTGCTTTGGGTATACTCAGGAGCTGAGGATGGTGGCTCACACCTGTAGTGCTGGCTCTAGGGATCGGAGGCAAGATAACCACCAGCTTATGGCCGCTGACAGCAGCACTGTTTGTAAAAGAAAAAACAAATGTACTCAGGAGAAATGGTGTTCTTCTCGCAGGTCCAGGAAGTGATGGGATCATGGTGACCTGGAAGGATAACTTTGACTCCTTCTACAGTGAAGTGGCCGAACTTGGCAGGTATGATGTGAAGCCCAAAACCCCTTCCACAAAAGAAAGATCGCTCATTATCCAAGACCCATAAGCAGAGAATGTTGCCATGGATAGGAGTGACTGTCTTGTGTGTGGGGTTAGTGGCTCTGTGTTTGCCAGTACCTGACAGAAGCAAAAGACAGAAAGGGTTTCTTCTAGCTCATGTTCTCAGCGGGTTTCAGTCTGTCCTGACAGGAAAGACAGCATGACAGAGCTGTAACCTCCTCCTGCTAGACTCCCTCCTCATGGTTCCATAACCTCCCCAGAAAGGTCCCACGGGGTTAAAAGCGTTGAGAACATGACCCTGTGGAGGCAGTGGCAGGTTGACGGGCTTTAGATGTTAAGCACTGGTTGGATCCCAGAATGAAGGCCTAACGCCATGGGCTATCCACTGATGGAACAAGCGCTTTCCCACTGGGCATCTAGAAGAGCACTAGCTGGGTGCTGTCCTTGGAAGAGTTGAGAGAAGAGGCGCACGTTTGCTTTGTAGATTCCTTCTCTCAGAATGCCAGTTGAGAAAGGCTGACTATGCAGTCTTGGCTCGGTTGTTCGTGGAGATTTGAAGGGGTTACCCTGTGATCTGATGGAGTATCAGGCTCCTCTTGACAGAACAAAGAAGTTTCGACATAAAGAGGCTACTTCTCTCCAGCTGAGGCTGCCAAGGCCACACTGGCTCAGCAATGCCACAGACAGTCAGTCCCCTTCTAAATTCTGGCTGCCTTCTGAACTACACAGCACCCGCCCGCCTGTAGTCATTGTGTCCCCAGGCAGAAGAGGAGCAGAGAAGACTACTGAGTCAAGTTGGGAGAGCTTTCCCATGCAGTTGTCAGCAGCCTTCTACATTCTGTTGGCCACTCTGGGTCACATGGCTCCTGTGGTATATATCCATTTACATATCACTGACCAGAAAGTCTCACCCACCCATCCCCCGTCTTAACAGTAATGATGTGCCAGCCCTCACAACACTGCAGAGTGACTGCAGGCATTTTGTTCATCTTTCCCGGGCTCACCCTGTCGGCACACCCACACCTCGCTCAAGTCTCAGTCCGGAAATGGATGTAGGACTTTTTCTTACATGGACTCTCACCCTGTGCTTCCTCACATGGCAGTGGAGCATTCCAGAACAGAAGCAGAGCTTGCCCAAGCTCAGAAATCAGCAACTGTACTCTTTCTGTATTCTACAGTTAGGGCAGCCACCCACTGACCGTCCACTTCCTATGGGAGGAGTGTCAGATGTAACTTACCCCGTAGCCTGCCCTGCCTCTGCCACACATTCATCCATTTCCCTGGGTGAGCACAGTGTGCTGACCCTGAGAGCAAAGTCATCTTAATCACACAGCATCGAGGTGCCGCTCGGGCTCTGGGTGTGCACTGGGACGCAGTACCAGAGACCCGACCCTCAGTTGAAGGGACAACTTGCCTACACTGCAAGTAAGCTTAAGCCAAAAGGACAAAAAGACCCTTCCCTCAAGAGTGGGGAGGACATTATTTGGCTCCTATGGGCACTTACGTTAGCCTCCGAATGGTGATGTTGTCCAGGAGGACAAAGGTAGAAGCTGCATGGTGAGGCCAAGGCTCCTGTGAGCTGTCCTAGTCACATATTCGGTGGTCAGGAAGCCCCGGGCCTGCTCAGTCCCAGCATGGGGAGGGAGGGATGGCAGCCAAGTAGCTGACTCAACAGCACGTTCCTTCCCCACATAGCCCAGCAAAGTAAGGTCTGCGCGTAGGTGTCAAGTCACCATCTCACAGCGGTGTCCCTATGTCCTTTCTCCCTGACCAATCTTACAGGGGCAGATTTGCTGTGGTTAAGAAATGCGACCAGAAGGGAACCAAACGAGCAGTGGCCGCGAAGTTCGTGAACAAGAAGTTGATGAAGCGTGACCAGGTCACCCATGAGCTTAGCATCCTGCAGAACCTCCAGCACCCCCTCCTCGTGGGTCTTCTTGACACCTTCGAGACCCCTACCAGTTATATCCTGGTTTTGGAAATGTGCGTACCCCCCTCCTCTTCCTTACCTCAGCTCCCGACACTTGCTGATCCTGTTTGTTCTCTGAGAAAACAGACTCTGGTTTTAGGATTCATAACAATCTACACAGATTTGTTATCAGAGGCTGCCATGTTAGAGCCTCTACTCATGGCCAAATCATCTGAGTGCTGGGAATTGGACCTGGGTCCACTGCAGGATTAATCAGTGCTCTTGACTGCTGAGCCATCTCTCCAGACACCTCCTCGGTGGCCTAGCCACTGGAGAGCTGTCATGAGCTAAAATGATGCACTGTGTGTGGAAAATCAAGCCCAGTGCTGGCCTGGAAGCCCCCATGCCCGGGAGGCTCTCTGGTAATCTTGATGGCCAGTAGCTCCTGCCTGCCTTCCACAGGGATTCTGAACAGGAAAAATCATACAGGTCTTCGTCAGAATCCCCACAGCCTTCGTCTGAAGCTGCAGCTCTTTCTAGCTCTAGCTTTGCTTGGGTGGGGTGAGGATGTTGAAGGGAGTGTGTTTCTTTTTTAGTACAAAGCTGTACCTGGGGCCTCACATGTGCCTGGCAAGGAGTGGATCACTCACCTATACCCCCAGCTCTCTGGCTCTTAGTTCTTTTACTGGAAAGTTACATGTTATATTACTTGGCTACTTTTCTATTGCCATGACAAAATGCCGTGACCAAGGGAATTTATACCAAAAAAAAAAAAAAGCAAAAAGCATTTAATTTGGGGGTTCACCATTCCATAGGGTTAGAGTTCATGACCATCATGACTAGAAGCATGGCAGCAGGTGGGCATATTGCTAAAGCAGTAGCTGAGAGCTAACATGAAATTCACAAGCACAAGGAAGAGAAAGCAAGCTAAAGCCCACCCTTAGTGACACACCTCCAACAGGGCCACATCTCCTAATTCTTCCCAAAAGGTTCCACCTCCTGGAGACCAAGCATTCAAAGGTATGAGCGTATGGAAGGCATTGTCATGTAACCAGCACAGTGCAGCCTCGTCAGACGTTAACAGAGTTGATTACCCTAAGAATGCCATGATTCCCCACTAATGACCACTCCTTGATAGACAGGTGGTTGGTCTCCTCTAGACTTACGTTTTGAAAGCAGCCAGCGTTCAGACCAGCCTCCATCCAATAGTGGCTGTTCACGAGCCAAGGAACCTCAGGAAGGTTTTCTGCCTTCTCTGCCTCTGTCTTCTCTAAAGTCGGGCAGTGGAGCCCCCTTCTCGGGTATTTGATGGAGGTGGGTGTTGTATCTTATCTGTTGCTTTCATTGGTCAAGTAATAAAGAAAACTGCTTGGCTCTCTGATAGGGTAGAATTTAGATAGGCGGAGTAAACAGAACAGAATGCTGGGAGAAAGAAGCTGAGTCAGTCAGTTGCCATGATTCTCCTGCTCCAGACAGACGCAGGTTAATATCTTTCCTGGCAAGCCAACTCGCGGTGCTACACAAAATATTAGAAATGAGTTAGATCAATATGTAAGAGCTAGCCAATAAGAGGCTGGAACTAATGGGCCAAGCAATGTTTAAAAGAATACAGTTTCCGTGTAATTATTTCTGGACATAAGCTAGCTATGCGGGCAGCCTGGTGCAGGGAACGTAGCCTGCCGCTCCTCACTACAGATATTGAAGGATGAGTGAGTAGATGCTGCCAAACTTTTGATGGAGAACTTTGTATCATTAAACATAGTTCAGATTAGGGTAACTTTGACTAAGCATCCATATAGCATGTAGCTTTTTATCATCCCATCTTCACGTGTAAGAGAGCCTATGCCCAGGGAGGTGAGTGACCCCAGCCTTCTTGCAGCAGCAGTTTACATCCAAATGTCTACTGTGCATAGATACTGCCCAGCATTGCCATAGCAACACCCAGCAAGGCTGCATCTTTGACTGGATCTTTTTTTCCTCCTTGTACCATGCCATCTGGTGGGTTCATTTCTCCCTCAAATGGTCTGAGTTGAAAGGTGATAAGTGTCCTCCTTCCCCTGCAGGGCTGACCAGGGTCGCCTCCTGGATTGCGTGGTACGATGGGGAAACCTCACCGAAGGGAAGGTCAGAGGGCACCTGGGGGAAGTTCTGGAAGCCGTCCGATACCTTCACAACTGCAGGATAGCGCACCTGGACCTAAAGGTTGGCAGGCCGGGGGCTGGGCAAGGGCAGGTTCACCCGGCCAGATAGGCCATGCGAGATGCAAGAGCCCCTCTTCCTGCCTGAGTCTGGAGGCATACAGGAAGAGGCTGGCAGCGGAGCAGATTCCTTGTCTTTCCCAGAGTTGCCTTCAGTCTGGGAGGGCCTAGTACTGAAGCATGTTAGGTCAGGAGACATATAAGAAGTTCCTGTCAGTGCTGCCAAGTTGGCACAGAATCTACCCAGTTGAGGGTGCCTGGGGGAGAAGACAGTACCCTGCAGCTGAGAGCTGCTCCCAGCTGAGCAGAGTGACCTAGAGAGCTTCCTCGGATGGCACTCGCCTGGCTCCCACCTTGCCATAGGATCCTGAACAGTGGTCAGACTGAGCATGAGCTAGGGATGTCTGCCAATGACGGTGTCTCCTCCTCTGTTTCAGCCTGAGAATATTTTGGTGGATGAGAGTCTGGCCAAGCCAACCATTAAACTGACTGACTTTGGAGATGCTGTCCAGCTCAACACCACCTACTATATCCACCAGTTGCTGGGGAACCCTGAGTTTGCAGCCCCAGAAATCATTCTTGGGAACCCTGTCTCCCTGACCTCGGACACATGGAGTGTTGGAGTGCTCACCTACGTGCTGCTCAGCGGCGTATCCCCCTTCCTGGATGACAGCGTGGAAGAGACCTGCCTGAACATTTGCCGGCTGGACTTCAGCTTCCCGGAGGACTACTTTAAAGGAGTTAGCCAGAAGGCCAAGGAGTTCGTGTGCTTCCTCCTGCAGGAGGACCCGGCCAAGCGTCCCTCGGCTGCACTGGCCCTGCAGGAGCAGTGGCTACAGGCAGGAAATGGCAGCGGCAAAGGCACGGGCGTCCTCGACACGTCCAGACTGACCTCCTTCATTGAGCGGCGCAAACACCAGAATGATGTTCGACCTATTCGTAGCATTAAAAACTTCTTACAGAGCAGGCTTCTGCCTAGAGTTTGACCTATCTTGAAGTTCTTTCTCATTCTCTTTCACCTGCCAATCAGCTGTTAATTTGAATTTTGAAGAGGAAACCAAACCAAACTAAATGACCGGCTGCCTGCTGTTCATCGTGTGAGATTGCATTCCAAGTGAGCTGTGCCCAGCAGCACTTGGGCTCAGAGCTGCAAGCTGCGCTGGGGTGGAGGACCTTCAGTTACCCTCTGCAACGGCAGAGATCGCATCGCTGTATCACAGTATTTTATTCAGGTTTCTGCAAAAAAATAAAAAGATACTTTTTTAAATGAACATGGATAGAATTTTGCAAATTTAGCATTTTCAAGATTGATTCAAGGAAATCCATGCCTATGTTCAAACCACTGGTGTTACACAAAACAAAGATACTGTGTATTTCTGGGAAAGACTCGCCAGGTGGCAGCCACTCCCATGGCCCCAGCCAGCGCTTGGCATCCACCTGGCACTGAGCTTTGCCAGGCACCTCATCTGCGTGCGTCTTGCCAAGCACCAGACTTGGCTTCTGAAACGTACGTTCAACCTCAGTCTTTTGCATAAAACAGAATGAATGGTTTTGCTCTGATGAAACGTAGGCCTTACTTGTACATAAGATTCTCCCTGCCTTCCGTCTGTCATTTCCCCCACCCCGCCCCTCCCACCCACCGCCTGGGCCTTCCTGGGGGGGATCTGAGGGGGTCTGCCCATCCAATGAAGACTTTGGGCTGAGTCCAGCCCCACTGCCCCCCTCCCCAACCCCACCCCAAGCCGTCAATCAGATTGTTGACCGGTATACAGTCAGATGAAAATACTGTAAATGCACTCATTGGGTTGGGTTTTTTTTTTTGGTTTTATTTCATATCATGTGCAATGTTGTGGCTTTAACATTTTCTGCAACTATTTATGAAGACTTCTGTTGTACCTGTAATAAATATATAGAAAAAGCACATACTTCGCAAGTGAGCTTTATGGTTGTGTGTGTGTTGGGGGTGGGTCGTAGCCCTGTGCCATCAGTTCAAGGACACTTAACTCTTCATGAAATTTGTCAGTTTTGAGGACTGTAAAAAGTGATTTCATACTCTGAATATAAAACTGGATAATAGGGTAATGTTTTAAATTTTATTATGCTATTATTCAGAATGCCAAAGTATTATTTTTTTCTCCCAAAATCAGTCTGAACATTTACTACTTTTTAGACTTTTTGACATTCAACTTTCTGTATAGTAATTGGCTGGATTTTCAGCTTTTGGTGAGAAAGCCAGTGAAGTACTGGCCGCCCCGAGGCTGGTACCCGCGCCCGAGTCACTGTGGCAGAGCTGGCGCTGGCCTGGGAAGTCCTTCAACACAAGAAGTTGGGTTTCTGGCACGCTTGAATTTTTTCTGGATATCTTTTTATCTTCATTGTGTGAAATACACTAAAAAAAGAGACCAGCTTGCTTCCCAAGCCAGCCAGACATCTGGGTCTTGAGCCATAAACTGGCATAATTAAGCTTTGCAGTTTCCAATGTATTTTATTTATTCCTTTGTTGGGGTTTTTGTTTATTTCTTGTAAAATTGTACAGAAACTTTTTAAGAGAAATTGGATTCAGAAACTGGATATGTAACCTCATAGCTTTTATTTGTGTACTGTTTCTTTCATTATTTCAGTTAATATTTTTACATTATTTTTTGCATGTATATTTCTTTGTACAGAGACCTTACATGTTTACACATTATGATGTGATGTAAATATTTTATTTTGCCATCAGTTATTTTAAAAAATTAAACATATTTGCCTGATTTTGGTGTTAGGCTTTTTATTGAAATTAATCACTGCTGCTAAATCAGAGAGGTCCCTGAGAGAGATGTGGGGGGGAGTGCCCTTGGGGGGCAGATTATCGTGGACTGAGGATGAGCATGTCGGGGCTTGCGGTGCAGTCAGACACAGACACGCTGCCTGTGTGTCACCAGCATATACTGGCTGTCATTTGAAACAGGGCCCTAGCTCATGCCAATGCACCCTCGTTTTCCTAGTACCCTGATTTCCTGATGAAGGGAGTTGTTTCATTCTTGCCTATTCCCCCTTTGCTGGCAGCAGGTCCCCTTTTCTGTCGCCGATATGACCTCTTGGTTCTTTTTGTGTTTTCTTAGGAGATGGCAACTTGTGCTCATGTGATGCCTGAGAGACACAAGGGTGAAAGACCCTTGAGAAGACTGGTTTGCCATTCTGTCAGGATAGTTTTCCCTTCTCTGGGATATCTAGATGCTTGCCAGTCTTCACCTTACAGATTATAAATCTTTTAAACCTACAGGCGCTCTTTTATCTGCGGTGCGGTGGGCAGAATCACAGGATTTTGGCAGAATCCATTATGATACCCTCTTGTAGCAAGTGTTCATTTAAAAGGCATAAGGTCATCTTCAAACACCAGAAGGAAAGATGCAACTTGGGTGAGCATATATTTGAAACCTCATAGCGGAGATGGAAATAACTTTTGAAGCCAGTAAAATTCTTCCCACATTTATCTATATAAATAGGCCTATGGTTTATAGTATGTAAATACTAAGTTTATATTATATGTAATAATCACTAAGCTATTTAGCAGTTATGTATTTACATATGAAATCTTTACACAAAATACTATTCCCCCAGAAAACAATCCCTCCCTTCCAGCAGATCTCTGAGTTCCCTCTCCCGTAGATAAATTCGCCCTGAAATTTCATAGTTTTCAAAAATAAAGTTTTTTAAATTATTATTTTTTTTTGGCTTTAGGTCATTCTGACTTGTGTGCAGTGATGTTATGCACCCTTACTTCGGTGGTAATGTCTTGAATGCTAACACACTTTTGTCTCATTTTGCCTCATGATGTGGTCCCCTCCTGTTACCCTTTGATGGCCACGTCTGTCCTCCTGGCAAGCTACATCAGCTCATGGGGTTCTCATTAATAAGGTGAGAGGTGTACCTATTCCTCTCTGAGAGGTTTGGGTCCTCCCCCCCCCACACACACACACACAGGAAAGGCAGGGCTACAAAGAGAATTACGTCAATGCTTCATTAAGTGTTTAGTAGAATTTTCCAGCAAGTTCAAATGGGCCTAGAGAATTGTGTGTGTGGTTTTCAATTATAGTGACAAATTCCTTCATCAGTGTAATGGTATTCAAATTACTTGTTTATCATTCCCTGAATCGCAATCAACTTGTATTGTTTAAGAAGAATTGATCATGCTGTGTCTAATTATTCAATCGAGAGAAGAGTGCTAATACTTCCCACTATAATTATGGGTTTGTCTGTTTCCTTTTCATTTCTCCCAGCTCTTGTTCTGCATAGCTTGCAGACTTGTTTAATATCTATATACTCAAAACTTCATGATCAGTTTTTTTAAGCACTTGGCAATATCCCATTCTGTCTCTAGTGATTTTCTTCACACTGGTGTGTACCATTGGATATTAATGTAATCCATCTTTATTTTTTCTCTAACGTATGTTATTGTGCCATGTCATTTTCTATCTTTCCATCCACACTATATATAGAAGTTTCTTATGGTCAGCATTTAATTGGGCCATGTTTTGTAATCCTCTCCACTCATCTTTTTATTATTTTTATTCTATTTTCTGCGTATGGATGTTTTGTTTGCATATAGTCTATGCGCTGTGTGGTGCATGCAGTGCCTCTGAAAGCCAGAAGAGGGTGCTGAGTCCTCAGAGTTACAGATGGTTGTGAGCCACTGTGTGGATGCTGGGAATTGAACCCAGGTCCCCTGGATAAGCACCAGTGCTCTTATCCACTCAGCAATTGCTGCAGCCCCTTTATTTATCTTTTTAAATTGAGGTTATTTAGATCATTTATATTTAATGTAATTATTGGCAGGCTAGCACTTAAATTTACCACTTTAGTTTTTGGTCTTTCTGATCCCCGTTTTTCTTTTTTGCCCACCTTCCTGGGGATTCTAGCCCACAGCCTCACACTCTCTGTAAGCCTCCCACAAACCAATTCAGATGTCGCAAGAGCCATGTGTTCAGGATGGCCCAGCTCTTCAGTACCACAGTTTCTTTCCTCATTTCTTTGAAGAAACCACCTGAGGAAAAGCAGCCTAAGGGAGAAAGGTTTGCATTGTGGGTTAAGATTGCAGTATGGAGGCATGGTGCCAGGAGCATGAGCCGGCTCATCACGTTGTCACCTCGGTCACGAAGCAGAGAGAGATGAACGCTAGTGCTCAGCTCACTTTTTCTCCTTTTGTTTTCTTAAGCGCAGATCCCCAGCCTGTGGGATGGTATGTTGTGTGAAGTTTTGTTTGTGCTCTGACAAATAAAGTTTGCCTGGAGATGCGGGCGGAGCTAGCCACTAGTGAGCCATAGAAGCCAGGCAGTGGTGGCTCATGCCTTTAATCCCAGCACTGGGGAAGTGGAGACAAACTGATAAATGGGGCGGAGACGGGATCTCAGCTTTTCAGACTGAGGAACGAGGGGTAGGAAGCTACTGGAGGCGGCTCCTGGCTATTGATTTTCCAGGTTTCTACCCTGATATCTGCCACCTGGTTTTTATTGATCACACTAATTGGAGTTACGTTTCAGTGGTACCGCTAGGGGTGGGTCTTGCCCTCCCAGTTAAACCTCTGGAAACACAAGCATAATCAGAAGTGTGTCCCCTGGGTGATTCCAAATCCAGTCCAGTTGACAATGAAAATTAGCATCAACCCTTCTTCCCTGCAGCGAGACCTCTCAAAGTGGTGGTTGCTTTGAATAATCTTTTTCACGTTCCATTTCAACGGCCAAACATGGTTTAAAATCTAAAGAAGAAAAAGAAAATGTAATTATAGATGTTTTTATTCTTTCCCTTGTCCTTACTTAATGCCCAAGTTTCTTCCCATATCTTTTTTACTTAGAGAATGCATGTCGTCTGTCAGTTAGGGTCACTCTGATGACAATAGCTTTTCCTTCGTGGAGGAACACCTTTACCATCCCTCCATCCTTAGAACATTTTTGCTCAATGCAACTTTCTAGGTTGACAATTCTTTTCCTTTCACTCTTGAGAAATACCATGCCACTTCCTCTAGGTCCCCACAGTGTCTGGTGAGAACTTTGAAGTCAGTTGGTTTTTTTGTTTATTGTGTTTTTGTTGTTCTGTTTTTTTTTTCTGTTTCCTACAATATTGTTAAGCACATCCAAATTGAGTTTGTTATACTTATAAGTTCTAAAATTGTGTTTGATTTTCCTTATGATCTGTTTGCTTGGTGAGGTTTCCTATTCATTTTCCTCAGACACATTCAGGATGTTTTTGTGGAAGGATTTTCATTATGGCTGCCTTCTTATCAGAAAATCTAACATGCCTGTAATTTGTGTTGGTGTTAATTATTTGACTTTTTAACTCCACTTGAGATTCTCCTGTTGTAATTTTAATGGGAGGTCTTTGGGGGAATGGACTGTAAGAGTCTTACATACACCTTCTGATTTAACTGGCTTTCTCACCATGGAGACACCGCTTCTCCATGAAAGGGCAAAGGGCTCCTGGAGGAGGGGGAGGGTTGCTCTTGGACTCCAAGAGATGGTGCAAGTGATACCTGCACCAGGTCTCCTCAGTGCTGCACTATAATCAGAGAGGATGGAGAGTCTGACGTTGCTAGGCGACAGTGAAATGACTAGCTCCCCAGATAACCTTCCCTGGTACCCATAAGAAGGGCAGCAGTGGAACACAGCAAGAAATCTGCCAGGAATTTCCAACCCAAAGCAAACTGGTTTCAAAGAATTGTTTCTACCAGTTACCAGGCTCAGGAGCTGCTGACTCCTTCCCTGAGGTTCCTGCAATCACAAATACGGTATGCCTGGACATGGTCCAGGAAGGTCTTCCTGGGTGGCACTTGGACCATCCTTGATGAGCCAATCACAGAAGTACCCAATGTGCATGCACATCACTCTGTCAACTACAAAACTCAAGCAAAGAATTGAAGAGCCTTGTGTAGAAACCCCAGGGGTCTTCTGCAACTGCCGACTGCACCCCTATGCCAGCTGCATTTCCTGTCTGTGTAAGAGTTGCCCTTCACACCCAGTGGGAGCCCATCAAGGAACCTTGTTCCTTGCACTGTCTCCTTTGTGCTTCAGTACACCCCTGCCAAAAAAACAACAACAAAAAAAAAAATTTGGATGTTACTGCTACTCTCTTCACGTTTCCCATCTGGAAGTAAGCAAAAACTGATTAGCCTGCATGCTTGAACCTTGTAACACTGTGAGAGCATTGCAGTCAGCCATAGCTCTTGCCTGCCCAGGAATGAACTGCTCTGTCCCAGTCATTAGTGTGCTCAGGTCCCCTGGGATGACTAAAGAAACAGTGTGGAGCCAAGCATCCCTTAAGGGCCAGACCTTTGGCTCTGGAATGCCTAGGAGGGCCTAGTGGCCTGCAGGTGAGATAAGAAAAGGATTATGGGCTGTGAGGGTGTGTTATCTTGGATATAACTGGCCCCATAATCTCAGAGGGAGCGGCACTGTTAGGAGTTGTGGTTTGTCATAGTGCAGGAGCTGGGTCACTGTGAGGGAGGGCTTTGGGGTCTCCTATGCTCAGGATACTGCCCAGTCTGTCGGTTGACTTCCTGTTGCCTGCAAGATGTAGGATACTCAACTACTCCAGCACCATGTCTGCCTGTATGCAGCCATGTCCCGGTCATGCTGATAATGTTTTGAGCCTCTGAAACAGTAAACTAGCCACCTCAATTAAATGTTTCCTTTATAAGAATTGCCGTGGTCATGGTGTCTCTTCAAAAAGGTAAAAGCCCTCTCTAAGACAGAGATGTTGGCAGCTGCCTTTGCTTCTGTAAAACCTGCCGGCATGTGGCTATAGGAAAGGAATGGTCTTATTACCACGTAGCAGGAAAGTAAGAAACAGCTGAGGGAGTAAAACCGTTTTCCTGCCCCGCTGTGAAGTCCATGGATAGCTATGATACACACCTCTCTGATGTCCACTTCGAAGACCTCACCTTAGTTCCCGTCCGCACGGCATGTTGTATTGGCTCTAAGGCTGCTGTCCTGCTAGCAGTGAGAATGAATTCATTTAATGTAAAAATTTTATGGTGAAAAAGTGTATATTTAGAATTAGCCAGCTGGATTAAGTTTAGATGATCCCATTTTGTTGGCAATTTGAATTGAGTCTAAGTCTCTGATTTTCTCCTGGGTGGATTCAGACACCACGACGACACTAAGAGCTAGCGCCACCAAAATGAGCTGCTAATGTCAACAAGAGCTACGCCTCACCTAATCCCCGCCCCCCCTGCATCCAGCTGAGAATTCAGGCTGGTAACCCTAGTTACACTGCTATCCTCAAACACAGTCTTGGCATGGGATCCTAACCCGTGGCAGCAGGGCAGGGGAAAGCTGTGGCTCGGCATTTCTCTTCACTGGTTGCTGTGGGACCCGCTTTCTGCTGTGCTGTGTGGCTAGAGATGGGCAGCCACTCGGTTGCAGCCTGAAGGTTCACTTGTTGCCTTGCTAGGTTGCGCCTTCCTCACGCTATGACGAGGCACAGGTGTTTGTCCTGTCTTTTTGTCTCCACCTGTTGGCACTTCCAGGTTGCTGGCTACTTCAGTTCCAAGCATGAGCATTGGAGGCAAAAAGAAATCTCCAAGACCCAGGTCACTGGAAACTCTGCTCTCTTTCCACCTGACGGAAATCCTGTGCTCTATACCATACGCTGTCCAGGCTGGTTTGTGTAATTAGCGAGAGAGAGAGAGAAAGAGGATTTATGTCCTTCCAGAAGCTGGGATCAGTCTCTCTCTCTCTCTCTCTCTCTCTCTCTCTCTCTCTCTCTCTCTCTCTCTCTCTCTCTTTCAAGACATGGTTTCTCTGTGTAGCCCTGGATGTCCTGGAACTCACTTTGTAGACCAGGCTGACCTCGAACTCACAAAGATCTGCCTGCTTCTCCCTTCTGAGTGTTGGGATTAAAGGCATGCGCCACCACCTTCTGGCCAGCCCTTCTCTTGAAGCTTGGTAGCTTTAGTGTTCTGTGACATTAACCTCCTAAGATAGGTATGGAAACCATGCTTGGTTTTTGTTTCCAAAGCAGGACCCACACTGGTGAATGGCAGTACAGCCCTTTGCACATCTGCTCTCTGGTACTTTCCCAGGGACTTATATCTTATAGAAGTCTTACTTAACCGTTAGTACCTGGCACCTACTACTGTCTCACAATACCCGAAGTATGTACTCCACAGCTTATCAATGAGAGACAGGAAGTGAGAACGGGCCAGACCACCGAGCACCAAGGCTGGCTGGGCCGTGCTTAGGGAGGCTCCGTGCTTCTCCTCTTAAGAAGAACCTGGAGGGAGAAGAAGAGAATGGACTTTAAATTACTGCTAGAACAAAATTGCAGCAGATGGTTTCACAGAGGTGTGAGACAGTTGAACTGAAGAGCTGAGAAGGGCCTTCAGGGGAATCAGTCTCCAGAGACTGACTTCAGGCTGGAGCCAGGTATCGAGTCCTGGCAGTGCAGGGTTTGGTGCAGACAGCAGGACTCTCTGGATAGTGGACCCAACAGGGTTTGCGTCCTTGGCTTTCTTTCTCACACCGGCTGTTTCTCGTTGACATTCCAGAAATGTTACAGCAGTTATCTGGGGCTGGAGATGGCTCGGCAGTTAAGAGCACTGCCTGTTCTTCCAAAGGTCCTGAGTTCAGTGCCCAGCATCCACATGGTGGCTCACAACCATCATATATAGGCTGCCCCTGCATTTCCAGGGCATAAAAAGAAAAAGTTTACAGCAGTTATCTCCTGCTGTGTGGCTCTTTTGCCTGCAGCCCTGCTCAGGGCATCTGCCCAGGAGTGTCTTGCAGCCCAGTGAAGGGTAAGGTTTGTAACTTGAAGGCTCTTGGGAACGCTCAAGGATAGACTGTAGCAAATTGCTGTCAGCAGCAACAAGCAGAGAAAACAGACTCCCTGCTCTTCACGGGTCATGGTGGTATCCTAGGCCTTGAACCCCAGCCCTCGGGAGGCAGAGGCCGGTGGATCTCTGAGTTCAAGGCCATCCTGGGCTACAAGAACTAGTTCCAGGACAGGCTCCAAAGCTACAGAGAAACCCTGTCTCAACAAACAAACAAAAAACCACCACCAACAAAACAAAAATGGACCCCACCACCAGTTCCTTATGAGTCCGTTTACTCCTGTTAATGAGCTCAGACAGAAAGACTGAGGGCGCGAGCTATCAGGCAGGGGGGAGACTCACCTGGATGGTCTCTGGGGCATTGTCTAGGTTGCACTGGCAGGCCAGGGCGATGGTCTATTTTCCATATTGATTTTTAATTGCTTGCACCAAGAGAGAAAAGATGCAAAGTGTCTAGGTTTTTTTTTTTTCAAACATGAAAATCGCCTCGTAGTGCCAGCCCCTCCTAAACAACGGACTATCCTCAGAGCTCACCAAAGGTAAAAGGAAGTCACGGGGCCTTGATTTCCTGTTTCAGTTTTACCGCTGAAGAGGTTGTGTGTGTACCACAGAGAAGAGCACCAGAGGCACAGACCCCGCCTTCACTTGCCTACACTCTGGTCTGGCCTGCGTTCTTTGAGGCTTCTTCTGTGGGAGACAGGAAGTCACAGCCAGTCTCTGTGAGAATAGACAAGAATATGTCTGGTCCCTGTCACAGCCTGATCGAGGCTAGACACCTGTTTGAGCTTCAAGGCAATTTCTATGGTAAGAGGTTATGTCAGTTAATCAAACAACTAAGAAGCTCACTCTCATGCCCAACAGCTTCAGAATATTAAAGAGTAATAAAACCATAAAAGTAATAAACTAATAAGACCATAAAATTCACATCCTCACCCAGTAAAGTCTATGGTCTCCAGCCCCAACCATTGCCTTACAGACTTTACTAAAGACTTTACTAAAGGGAGGTAGAAACAGTGAAGCAATTGGAGGGAGGGGGCTAAGGAAATCAATCCCAAAGTCTTCCCTCCCTTGGCCCTCTTGTTGTGTGTGCCCTTGGCAAACTTAGCTGGAAGGCAAGAGAGCTCCTTGATAAAATTCCTTGGATTTGAACCTCTAAGACACAGAGAGGGCAGAGAGACCACCTGGGGAGCACCTGAGAAAGGGGTGAGAAGAGACGAATGTGTGCAAATGTACCACTTACTGACTGGGATGGCCAGAATCCAGAATGTTTCCTCTGGTGGAAAACTGATCTTCCTGAATCTGCCTCCCTTTCTTCAGGAAGTGTGGTTGGGACTGCGGTGGCCTTGGAACCTAAGGGAGAGGCCAGCGGCCTGACCTGACCATCTTCACCTAGCCTGTGAGGCATGCAAATGGAGCTTTCCCTAAGCAAAGAGAAACCTGCTCGGGTACAGCGAGGTGACAGATGGCCACATTCTGCCCTGGGTGGGACTGCAAGCATCCAGGAGGAAAGGGAGCTGCTGAGCAATTTCCCCGGGGAAGAGAGACCTGGATTTTGAGAAGGGCATGAAGAAAGTCCTGGTGATGAGGGATGCTCAGCCAGCACAACAGCAAAGGAATATATTGAACCCATAAGGGACAGAGGAAATACCCCGCCACCCCCCAAACAATACTTGCTGCTCTGCCCAGGATGGCCAGTCCCTAACAGACACACCTTAGTAAACCCAGCTCTGCCTAGAGAAAATGCTTTTTATTCTGTGTAGGGGGTGAATGATTGAGCCCCACAGTTAGAAGTGATGTTTTAGTATGAGCCTGCGTGTGAGTGGCCAAGCACCATAGCCAAGTAACTGATCAGATCTTTTCAGGGGAAGGCAGTTGGCTGTGTGCAGTGCATGAGCCAAGATCTGGGTGGGGACAAACAGGATCCATCCAAATTGTAGATGTTGAGAGTTTAACAGTGGGCTTTCGAAGTGTAGGCAGGGACTTCATGTGTTCTGGCCCCTCGTATAACAAGACTTTTATTGAAGGGAGGTAGAAACACTGATGCAAATTTATTGGAGGGAGGGGGCTAAGGAAATCAATCCCAAAGTCTTTCCTCCCTTGGTCCTCTTGTTGTGGGCCATTGGCAAACTTAGCCGGAAGGCATGAGATCTCCTTGATAAAAATTCCTTGGATTTGAACCTCTAAGACACAGAGAGGGCCAGAGAGGCCACCTGGGGGGCACCTGAGAAAGGGGTGAGAAGAGACGAATGTGTGCAAATGTACCACTTATTGGGACAGCCAGAATCCAGACTGCGGAGAGCAGTGAGCAGTGGTGTGGGCATGGAGCAGCAGGAAGTCTCGTTTTACGTGGGAATCCAAAGTGATTCAGCCTCTGTAGATCACAGTCTGAGCGCTTCCTACACAGCTAAGAAAGCACTTGCCAGAGTCCAGCAAACTCTCTCTTCAACACTTGCCCAGAGAAGAGGAAAGCATCCCCATGATGCGGGCAGCAGCTTTAATCCACATGAACATCTGTAACAGCTTTTCTCATAATTTCCCAAGTTTCAGTCAGTCAAGATGTCCTCCAGTAGATAGATAAACATGAGACAGAAGAAGGGACCCATCTCTCAAGGGGTCTGGAGCCAAAGACAAGTTCTTGAAGATCTTCCCTGTCCATGGCTTCTGTCTAGGTAGAGCAAGATGACCAACTGATGACAAATGAACAAACGTGAAATATCCACAGATAGAATATTACTCAGCATGGAAAAATAAATACTAAATGAGAGAGCTATGATGCTATAAGAGACATGGAAGAAATTTTAATACACATTCCTAACAGAATGGAGCTAATCTGAAATGGCTATGTACCATGAAATGTATGATACTGGAAAAGGCAAAGTTATAGAACCAGTTTTAAAAAAAAAAAGCAGTGCTTCAAGGATGAGGGGAGGGAGGGGCACAGAGCAGACATAGGATTCTGAGGGCTAGGAATGACATATGACAGGATTTTGAGGGCTATTATATGACATATGATACTATAATAACAAACTCATTTTATATCATACATATATCAAAAAGCATCACTCACCGTACATGCTGTACAGCACTCGCAGTAAATGCTGAAGTCACTTGCGGCTGTGGGTGATGCTGGCATGCCAGTGTAGGCTCACTGACTCTAACAAGGGGCAGGCTCTGAGACAGGATGTTGACAGGTTGTGCATGCAGGGGACACTGTTTGGTCAACATTCAGTACACCTGGCTCAATTTTACTATTAGCCTGAAACAATTTTTTTAAGTCTACTGTAAGGAATGGCTGCATGAAGCAACAGCTCCCAGAAATGCCAGGCAAAGGGAGAAATTGGCTATAATCCAAAGCCAAAGTCCCACGTGTTACTCGAGCTGAGGATGTCCAATGGAGTAGCAGGAGGGTTGAGGCTGGGGGAAGTACAGAGGGAGAAGAATATGCCCAAAATATATATTGTATTAAATTTCTAATTAAAAACAAAGTACAAAGGTATTTTTGAAAGATTAATGTATGAAGCAGTAAGCTGGTAGAGAAAAACTGGAAACCTGGGCCATATACAATGAACAGAGCATGTTGAGAAAAGCCCATGCTCCTAGGTGCCGCTTCAATTTATATAATGGGTCCTGAGGCCACTGACCCAGTGTTTCAGGGTGACTTCCTGCCACCATTCCCCTATGATGGTAATGGACTAAATTTCTGACAATGTAAGCCACCCAAATTAAATGTTTTTCCTTTGTAAGAGTTGCCTTGGTTATGGTGTCTCTTCACAGCAAGAAAACCCCTAAGACACTGCTTTAATATTTCCCCCTCAGCTAATCAGACCACTGTCTCTGAATTTCAGAGCAGATCCTGCCTCTGATAGATGAATTCAAGTACAAGCCACTTAACTCGTTGAACGTAAGCTTTTGTCTTTCTGCAGACGTGAGGAGTGAATGGGTAACCAGTGCTTTAGAGCTGGACATTCTTCCCTGGAGTTAAGACCGAGGTGTTCTACAGTGAGTGGAGAATCTGCTCAGTTCAGTTCAGCCCTGGGGCAAGGCTGATCTGGTGTGGGAAATCCTTCTGTATATGTGTTGCTTTCATTGGTTAATGAATAAAGAAGCTGGCTTGGCCTGGGATAGGGCAAAGTAGAGCTAGGCAGGGAAACCTAAACTGAATGCTGGGAGAAAGAAGGCAGAGTCGTAAGATGCCATGTAGCCACCAGAAGGGAAAGACACAAGCCACGAACTGGAACTTTGCCAGTAGGCCACAAGCCTCATGATAAAATATACAATAATAGAAATGGGTTAACCAAAGATAGAAGAGCTAGTTAGCAATATGCTTAAGTGATTGGCCAAGCAGTGATTTAAATAATATAGTTTATGTGTGATTATTTTCGGGAGTCTGTGTGGCCGGGGAAACGAACAAGCGGCCTCCTCCCAACACTGGTCATAGTCACTGCTGGGTGGAGTGAATCAGAACTTCCCTACGCATGATGAAACACAGTCTAAGAGATGGGCAGGTGCCACCAAACTTCTCACAGATGGAAATGAATTCTTGCTCTCTAATCTGAAGCTCCTTTTCTGCTAAGTTCTTATTGTCTCCATTCCTGGCTTGGATAGTGATAGTCATTCAACTTAAATGACAAGCAGCTCCCCTGGTAAATGACCAACTGTCAGCTGGAATTAATCCCAGAACAGCTTTGTTGCCCCCGAATGCCACTGGAAAACAAAGGGTAGTGGGAAGTATCTGCGGCACACAATGCCTGTCTGCGCTCTATGCACTACCATACAGTTCCCGAGCTTCAGGCAAGGGGCTGGAGGTTGAAATACACAAACACACACAGACAGAGATACAGACCTCTAGTCATTGGTAAGAAGCCCTTTATTCAAAATCATCACGGAGATATACCCAACAGTCAGGTGGGCCAACAGGTGAAAACCTTATCCTCTGATCCTCAAGGCAAGGCAGCACACGCTCGTGAAGCAGAGCTGGTAAACAACTTTGACACAGCTTTCAGTAACTCAAATCAGAAGGAAAGTAAAGATCTCTAGCAGGGAAGAGCAGCTGGAGGCCAGGACCCCAAATGGTCCCAACAAGTGCCAAAATACGTGCAGAACCCACCACAAGAGGATGGACTTGTCTATTTGAAATTATGAATCTTTTTTGTTATTAATAAATCCATACTTTTATGTTTTGTGGCATCTTCAAAATGATGACTGGCTCCATAGGAAATCATTTGCCGACATGTACTTTTTAAGCAAACACTTAAAAATGTTAGCTGAATTACAGTAGCAAGAGATAAACATAATGAAAACACAGCTACAAAACTCTATGTTAGTAGTATCTTTATTTAAATGGCTGATTTTCATAGTACTGAAAGGTGCTATTCGGGACACTGGTGGGGAAAATGTCATTAATGCACATATTCAGCGTGCATGCCCTGCATGCTACAATACCGACCTACCAGGCAAGAAGTCCACAGGAGCAATAGTGGTCTGGCGCTGGAGAAGGAGCCGAGAGCTAACACATATTGGACTTCGGACAACAGGACGTGATCTGAGACACTAGGTGTGGCTTGAGCACGTGTATGAGAGACCTCAAAGCCCACCCCCACAGTGACACACTTCCTCCAACAAGGCCATACTGACTCCAACAAAGCTACGCCCCCCAGTAGTGCCACTCCCTATGAGTCGATGGAGGCCAGTTACATTCAAACTACCACAAGCAGGAACTGATCAGCTCTCCTGGTAAGAAAAGGAGGCAATGTGGGCGGCTCCAAAGGGAGGTGGAAGGCTGGAGACACACACTTGTTCAGAAAGTGGTGTCGCTGCTATGTTTTCCTTCCAGGAACTCTATGGGCTGCTCCAGCTGGCACACGGATGATGGTTTGTGTGACTCCCAGTACTAGGCCAGTTCTCTGTGCCTCAGTGGCTCACATAAGCCCCATTTATCACTGATAGGACAGTGGCAGTGCTGGTGTTCAATACACTCTGACGTCTACCAAGGGGCACTCTAAACCTGAAGGAACACGGCTGTAGGATCAGAATACTACACCATGGGTCAGGCCATTAAAGCCCTCAGTTATATATGTGTGTGTATAGATCACACACACACATATATATGCACATATACATACATACCACACACACACACACACACACACACACACACACACACGTGCTCAGGACAGTATTATGGACCCGAAATACAGGAAAGGAGTTGAAATGTTACTTTGAAAATTGGAAAGTAATCCATCTGACTAGCTGAGCTCATGGAGTTGTGACATCTGTCCCCTAAGGACTGATAACACGTATTTTATCCCATGGAGTCTTATGGCAAGGTTAGCATCACCTTCATGCCCTTCCCATTTCCCTCACCACCTGCTCTGTCCACTCTTTCGCTGCTTAAAACGCGATCCCCAGCTCCTAAAGTCTGCCTCCTGGGGCCCCGCTTGTTTCCAGCTGGCTTATTCATCCTTTCCGGCCCAGTAGAGACCTGTGTGATGTCTTCAACCCAGGAGATGCTTGCAGAAACCCAGCAGTCAAGGGGAAAATCAGTGAACTACATGAGATCTACCATGGGCTGCCCCAAGACACATACACCAGTGGAGACAGAAGACAGTAAGGAGCCACACTCAAAGGGAAGCCATGCTAATGAGGTCTCTGAGTTACTTAGTGCACCTGCGGCCTAGTGTTTCTGTTCATGCAAGGTTACAGTGGACAAAGAAAGGAAACAATTTTCTCTGCTCAGGTGTGAAATTTCATGTGCACGTGGATGCTGGAAGACAGCCTTAGGTGTCATCCCCAGGAAGCTGCTCCGCCTCTCCTTTGACACAGCGCCCCCTAATAAGAGGTCTGGAGCTTGCTGGTTAGGTCAGGCTGACTAGCCAAGGACCCCAGCAAGCTTCTTGTCTCGGCCTCCGTGAGGCTCAGCTCTGGGATGAGAAGTTCTTGCCACCAAACCCAACATTTTTACAAGGGTTTTGGGTACAGAATTCGGGTTCTCATGCTTCTGAGTCAAACGCTCTGCTGCTTGGGCTATCTCCCTGGCCTCCATAAAACACATTTCAACCTGAAGCAAAAGGACCAAGAATCCAGAGTGCCAGGCTGCATCCCAGACATACTGGCTCAGAGTCTGAAGTTTAACAAGATTCCCAGGCTGTGTGTACACTCATTAAAGTCTGAGAAGGGCAGACTGAGTGGAAGGCGGACATCCATGTTTATACTGCTTTACCATCCCTTAGTCTAGCTCATAAGCGCCAAGGGTCAAGCCATTGTCATCAGAAACATAGACACAAATATGAAATCTTTCAACTTCACGGTGCCAAGTTTTACAGTGACCAAGACAAGAGTGGACAGTTAACTGTGGACACTAAGCAACCCCAGATGCACATCCTGAGACTGCTACCGGGGATTTTGGGAACGGGTTAGAAATAAGGTCAGAGTTTCGTGAGAGCGGCAGTGAGTCAGAACCACAAGGGCCTGTAGCTGCTTTCTCTTTGTATTTGTCCCCAGAAGTCCCATCTCTTTGAAGGAGGTAAACATGCCATGCTTTGTTAGGTTCAGTGGTAAACACGGCAGAACGCTTGTGCACGGAACATCAAACAATGTTCTCCATGAGGAAAGCATTTTTTAATCCACAGATTACAGCAGCAACTTGGAAGCAAACTGAGGCCTTTGGCCAGGGATAAGACTCTTGGAAAATCCATCTCTTAAATGTACAGCCAGCCAAGGCCTGGGCGGGAATAAGTAAGATGCCGGCCTGCTGGTCACCACGCCCCAAACACAGCTGCATCCATTCTTGATTGAATTGATAATTTAAAAGAAAAACCGCCGTGAAATCCCCAGCACATCATCAAATCAAGACATTATTTAATACTTAACAACGAATGCTTAATATCAAACTACTCATAATTTGTATTTTCTGAATCAATCCCTATTTTTAAGTAGGCTCGAACTAGAAATTTGAGCTTCACGTTCTTATTTGGGGAGAACTTCTACCAGTAGAGGGTGTAACTTGGTGAGGGATGTTCAGAGGACGTTAGCAGTTCAGACACAAGGATGTCAGTGGGGAATCAGGGCTCCAGCTGCAGCTGTGTGGCAGAGGACACGGCCAGCGTATGTGAAGCTCGGGTCTGTTCACAACGCCACTGAAGGGACTGGGCTTGGGGCGGGCAGCATCAGTGTGCTCGTTAGTGTCAACAGGTGCTTCCAAGGGAGGGGGTTGATAGGAGAAAAAGGGCAAATGACATCTGTTTGGGCTTCATATCAAAGTAACCAATTCCTTCCTGTTTGTCTGAGTCCTTTCTAGGTTTGGTTTGGTTTGGTTTGGTTTTGTGACCCTTTAAGCACGCGTGTGATGTGTGTGTGTACACACGTGTGCATATTCATGTAGGTGTGTACATGTGTGTATGCGTGCATTTGAGTGTGGATACCAGAGGTCACTGCTGAGTGTCTTCCTCTGCTGTTCTCTGCCTTAGCTTTTGAAATAAGAGTCATTCGACAAACCTGGAGCTCACTGATTCAGCTAGGAGACAGTGGGCTCCCGAGATCTGCCTATTTCTACAGTCTTAGTACTAGGAACACAGACACATACACTATGCCCAAATTTTACAAGGGTCCTGGGGATCTGCCTCAGGTTCTGAAAGTGTCTGATGAACACCGCCTTCGGGGTACATGTGGAGCATCTTTTCTGTTTCCTTTCTGTTGGAGGAGGGGGCCACTTGTTCTTTCCAGCCGCCCAGCTAGCTTACACCCCAAGTAATAAAACACTGCTTGGCCCATTATCTCTAGATTCTTATTGGCTAACTCTTATATTAATTTAACCCATTTCTATTAATCTGTATATTGCCATGTGGCAGTGGCTTACCGGCAAAGATTCGACATGTCTGACTTTGGTAGCTCCATGGCTTCTGAATCCACCCTTTTTTCTTCCAGCATTCAGTCCAGTCCTCTCCGCCTACCTAAGTTCTGCCCTATCGACAGGTCAAGGCAGTTTCTTTATTCATTAATGGTACATACAGAGGGGACTCCCACATCACCTTTCAGGAGATATGTTTATCTCCAAGGATTTATTTCCACAGCAGACACTTTCCTGGCTGAGCCATCTCCCCAGTCCCAACCTTCCCAGCTTTTAACATCCTGGGAAAGCTTTCCCTACAGGGTAAGCCTGGACAACCTGGTGCCCTCCTGATCTTGTGCTAGAGAAATGGGTGGCGGGCGTGCACAACAGCACTGAGCAGCAGTCCCTGGTCTGGGCCTGTAAGTCGGCCATGCTTAGCCAGCATTGTGTGAAGGACAGGCAGGGAGAAGCAAGGACAGTGCTGGGTGAGGCAGTCACCTCCAATATACAGGCCCCTAGCTCTGATGGACACTTTTCCTTAGGAATGGGGGTTTTTGAGACCCTCCTCTTTGGGAGTTTTCATAAAAACAACCTGGAAATATTTGCTGGTTTTGATGCATGCATTCAGTGGGATATGTGCATGCCGTCATTGGCTGAAGGTTTGTTCCTTTCTCCTCTTATCTCAATAACACCGGAAGGAAACCCAAAACATGCTCCACACGTACCCCGCAGATAGTACTCATCAGTTTAAGTCAAGAGCCATTTACTAAGGAATGGCCTGAGCTCACGCCCAACTTCTTAAGCTCCTGGCCTATGGTCCTTCCCAGTCTCGGCAAAGGCCACCCTGAGTGGGGTGAGTCACTGGCTCTCAGATGAGGGGAAGGGAAATGGGGACTTCAGATAACGAGCCTCAACAACAGGCAGAGACTAGAACCCGAGTCTCAGCATCAGGACCTGGGGATGACCTTGCCTGTGAAGCTCCAACCTGTCTGCCCTTCCAGGAGCCCCTCTCTGTCTCCACAGTAGTTCTTGTCCATAAAGTGTCTCCTTTTCTACTACATGATGGTGGCTCCCTCTCGGCTACACACATCTGTCTGCTCATTCCTGACTCCACCTCAGTCTCCTGGAGTCGCCTGCACTCAAGAGACAGTAGTGCTGGGGAATGTGAAGGAAACCCCTGTCCTTTTCCATTCAGCTGAAACTTCCCTCTTCATAACCTGTGACATGAAGCCTTGTTCACATTCCCATCGTTAGCCTCACAGGATAGAAGGGTTGGGCTGTTTTGCTTTGCTTTTCCGGCTGCTGTTGTTTTGTTTAACAATAATTTCTCCATGAACATGGAACCAGGCAAAGCCATTGTGTGTTTTAAATCCCCAGCCTCTGTGTGTTTCAGGGATTCCTCCTTTCATCACAGCAGGGGTTGGCAGGGATGGGAGGAGACAAAGACAGATGTACAGGGAGGAGAGGGGGAAGGGGGGAGGAAAGGGGGGAGGAATGGAGATTGACCGTGGTAGTTTAAACTCTAGACCAAGCCATATATAAAGCCATGAACCAACCAGAGGTGTTAACCACAGAAGCCAATGGATCCTTTTTCCTTTATGGCAATCTGAGCTACACCCTTCTCTGTCACTCACCATAGTATGAATACGAAGAGTTCATCCATCCATTCATTCATCTGTGCACCCACCCACAAATGACAGCTACTGTGGTTAGTTAGTGGGTTCTATTATAGAGTAGACTGAAGTTCTGAAGGCAAACAATGTAGAAAGGGTCATCTACATTCTCATCTCGTCAGGACCCTCTTTTGTGTACCCCAGATCATCCGAGATCATGTGGGTTTGCTGGACCACTGCGTTCCTAACATTTGCACAGAAATGAATCCCCTATTGGTCTGTTTCAAACCATATTCTGAATAACATCCTTAAACACTTGCTCCACAACAGGACAAAGGGCGTGGCCTCGGATATCAATTGTCTTTACTTCGTGACTATATTCTGCAGGGGCAGCAATAGCACGGGAAGCCACATATGTGTGTCTCCCGAATCTTACAAACCACCAAACTATGCGAGAATGTCTGACTGCCCTTTTATAGCTAGGACTTGGGTGTCCCCGTTTAGAGACATCTTCAGATCATGATATCGATGTCCATCTGATGGGACAAGCTTACACAATCCGTCACAGTTGCTCTCTGTGCTAGAAGCTAAGCCAAGACACTTAGGGAGCTGTGGAAAGCACCTAGGAGCTCCTCACTTGGCCTCTCGGAGAGGAAACGCTGTAGACAACCTCAAGTGATCATTGCTCAGTTTCCTGCCACTTTCCAGAAGGCCAAGGGTGGGGAATATTCTGGAAGGACTGGAGAGCATATTTAGCCATGATTGAACCTCTGATGGGGCAGAAGTCCAGCGCAGGCTGAGCCAGAATGGCGACAGCTCGCTGTGAGGGAGCCATCTGGATCCACCAGCTGCCTCTCCTCATTTGAGCATGCATGATACACGCTGGAATTCCACCCCTTGTGGCGACCGAGGGCCATGTGGCACTTGTGAGTGACCCTGGCAGAGAAGGAGTACTCGGCAATGATCTGGATTATGATATGACCAAAGGAACGGTCAGACGGCTGCTTGTGTCTGATCCGCTAGTCTGAGCTTCACACAAAACTGTCCTGGTACCACAAGAGAGGGATGCAGAAACATAATGGTTCAGGCCCCGGTCATATCTGACAATTCTCCTTCCAACTAGGGCAGTTTCTATTCTTGTAATTTAGCGAACAAGGAAGCTGGTCTTGAAATGCATACTCAGGAATTTTTCCTCTGTTCATCAGAAATGGATGCCCCCCCTTTCTCCATCTTCCTCTTCCTTCCTTCCCTTCCTCGTCTTATCCCCCATCTTCCTCCTCCTCATCTCCCCTTCCCCTCATCCCTCCTCCTTTCTCACCCTTTCCCCGCCACTGCCACCATGATTGCCTGTACCCTGAAACTGTGAACCAAAGAAACCTTTCCTATGCTGCTGTTGTCATATTGAGAAGAACAATAACTAATGGACCACATAACAGTTTGTGTATAAATATATTCAAAATTGTGCTTTCAGCTCATGAGTATAAGCTATTGATATACTTCCTGTTGAGTCTCATCTTCAGTAAGTTCATTGTATGTGTGCAGCCACACCAAAATTTAAAAAAAAAAGTTCTGAAGTTACTTCTGGTCTTAAGCATCTTTAGGTCCTCAACCTGAACAGAGGCCTCAGGGGGCCAGGGCAGCAGCGCTGAGTTTGAGGGCATCCTCTGTGAAGAGTAGTTCTCTCCCCCAACCCCCACCTTCTTTTGTCTTGCTGAGGCTAGGTTACTTCTTAACATAACAATTACTTAGGTTACACCTATAATAATATTCCCCATCTCCATCCATTTTCCTGATAATGTTATGGTTTAATTTTGTTTTGTAGCTAAATATTACATTTGTGGGTATGTGTGTAAATGCTACATTAGAACACACACACACGTATATGGAGGGGTTATGAAAGTAGAAAGGAGAGCATGAGAGGGGAGAAGATCCTGGAGGAGGAGAGAGAAAATCGAACATAACAGGACAGAGGTGAAACAAAGCAAAAGGGGACATCACTGGGGAGGAAGGGGACCCGCGGGAGGGAGACAGAGGGACAGGAGAGAACCATCAACAAACGTGATGTATTAAAAATGCCATAATGAATCCCATTACTCTATACAATAATCTCTTAATTAAATGGATGGATGAACCGACATCTCCCTCCTGACAAAAGTTAGGCAGATGTGGCTACAGGACATCAAAATGAGGTTCCTGGGGGTGAAGAGGCAGTTCAGTGTTTAGGAGCACTTGTTGCTCTTGTAGATGACATAGGTTCTCTTCCTAACACCCACTTTGTGGCTCACAACCTCCCTATGACCTCTGAGAGCACCATGCTCATAGGTAGTGTACATTAGTGTAGACACATAAGATAAAATAACTACAAAAACTTTTAAAATTGAAGTTCCTAAACTCAAGTCCTCCAACTGTACCATAGTTGTGACGATGGGCACACTGTCTCGCACAACCCCATCCCATAAGACTGGGAGGAGCTAATGTGAATGTGACATTTACCTCCCCTGAAGTGAATCATAAAGCCCTATCAAGTCTTCTAGCAGCCTGTATGAAACCATGGCAACCAACTTGCTGGCTTGGAAGTAACCTAAAATCTCAGACCCTTTGTGTTCCTGACATGCATATGTACACATTTGTTTTAATTTTGGTTCTTATGATAAACTATACTGTCAGAAGCAACTTAAGAAAAAAAGGTTTTATTTGGGTTCATTCTTCAAGAGTTGATCCATCACTGCAAGGAAGCCAAGGCAGGGTCGAGAAGCAGCTGGTCACATTGTGTTCACAACCAGGAAGCAGAGAGTGATGAATTCACACTGCTGCTCAACTATAATCTCCACCTCCACATCAGGGACCCCAGCCAGGAATGTGCCACCTACAGTGGGTGGGTCTTGCCAATCAATTAGTGTAATCAATAGCCCAACAGGCATACCCATCTCCCAAATAATTCCAGATTCTGTCAAGTTTACAATTAAAACCAACCAACACTCTATGTGCAGAAAAATATGAAGAAGGACCAGTGGTACCGAATGACAGTGGTGACGGTGACTCCCAGGAGGTCAATCAATTTATAGTGATCATGAGCATGTTGATAACAGTCACCGCCTGCTGTTGTGAGTCTAACATAATGCTAACATGTTGCTAACAGTCACTGCCTGCTTGTTGTGAGTCTAATATACATGAGGCATGTCTGGGAGACTGGTACACATTTCACTCATGTCGCCTCACTGTGTTTTCACAAGAACGCTTTGGCAGGCCGCCAAGGAAGCTGAGGTGTGTTGCTGGGCTGACAAAGCCTGAATGGAGGCTGCTGTGAAGTGATGGAATACAGTAGCTATGAGCTTTGGCAGACGCCTCAGTGGGTAAGAGTGCTTGCTTTGCAAGCATAAAGACCCAGGTATGAATTACCAGCACCCATGTAAAAAGCTGGGTATGGTTGTGTGTGCCTGTATAGGGTGAGCCTGTAACCCTAGCACTGGCGTTACAGACAGACAGACAGATGCCAGGAGTTCGTGTCCAGTCTGCCCAGCTGAAGCAGTGAGCTTTCAACAAGAGACTCCAACGGAAAGAAAGAGGGTGGAGAGAGATGCAGAAAGGCCCTGGTGTTCAACTCGGGCCTCTTCATGCATGTACCTGCAGGTAAGTCCACGTGTGTATAACACCATACACACACACACACAGCGCCAAGGGCAACTACCCGCATCTGCCCTCCCACCCCCAACCCATTTAAGCAATAATTATCTCAGAGAGTGGGGTCTTGGGGTTGTTGGGAACACTGACCTAGAGATCAAAGGAGAAAGGAGCTAAAGGGGTGTTGAGACCTACCATTTACTGAATGCTGTGCCCCCCCCTCAAATCGTATGTTGAGCACCAATCACCGTGGGATGCTGTAGGTGAATTTTGGAGAGGTGATTAGGACATACAAGTAGAGCCACATGCATAGAAAATACTGCGCCCCCCCCCCGCCCCTGCAAAGGATTCCCTTGCCCTTTTCTCCAAACCAGGATGGCAAACACAACCATCTATGAACCAGGAAGTGGCGCTTGCACACTAAAGTCGCTGACACCTTCATCTTAGACCTCCCAGTTTCCAGAGCAGTGGGAAGTGAGCTTGCTAAGCCATCCAATCTATGATTTTCTATAAAAGCAGCCAGAGTTGGACTAAAGTAGAACCACGCGAGCAAACGTTGCTTCTGGAAAAGTTTAGGAAAGAGGAGAGAGGGAGGAAGAGGAGGAGAAGAGGAGAAGGAAGAAGAAGAGGAAGAGAAAGAGGAGGCGAAATGAAGGTGGGGGTGGGGAGAACCTCGAGTTTCTTCTTCTGTTTCCTTCTCTGCTTGCCTGGGTGAGTGGAAGGTCTCGGTAATATTTCTGGAAGTTCTAAACACACAGACGTTTCGTGCCTCTCCAGCTCCCCTAGCACCGCAAAGAGTAAATTTACAGAAATTGTCCGCTTGCCTCTGATAAGCCACACGCGAGTGGATTTCCCCCCTCCCAAATCCACAAACTGCAGCGAGCAAGCAGAGACTAGTCACGTGAGTCTCTCTGGGAACCCCGTGGCTTGCAGGGCTTTAGGAGGAAGGATCTCAAACAGGAAAGTTGCATCTGCGTGTGCTTCCTCTGCTGCTGAGGCCAGGGTTCCTCTCTGGGAAGGCTTGGTGGCTGTAGGAGGCACTGTGGGAGGTGGCTTGAGGAGGGACTGACAAGCATTGCCATTTGCTAACGAAAGTTTTCAAGTAGTCCCAAGCCCCGAGTTGAAGTTCCACGGTCATCAACAACTGCTTGAGAAAGAAGAAAAGAAAAACCAAAACACAGTTGCACGCTCAGTGATGAGGATGCTAACAGGAGGATGCCCTGGTGTTTGTTCCACCCTTTGATTCATTCTTCTCTCCTAGCTGCTGTTGAAAGGTTCTGCAGGACTCTGCTTCAAAGCAAACCAGTTGGAGCCAAGAGCACGATGTGGTTAGGACAGTTCCTCTCTGGTTTCCTGTTGGCCTTGCAGGGTGACATTCCCCTCCATACCCGCCCACCAGCCTCTTACTCCACAGTGAGCCAGCCTGTGCTCCATTATTCTGGCTTTACGTTTCCTAGTTGGGGTAATTAGGGTTCTCCCCCTCCCTATGGGACTAGGGCTGTTGGCTGAAGCTTCTCTGCTGGCAAACACAGATGAATCCAGACCAGAGCAATAGTGTCCCACATGCAGAGAGTGCACAGACAAAGTTAGATCTGCAGAGTGCAGTCTGAGCCAGTGGGGACAAACTTTCCAGCTAGCAGGTGTTCGTGCTGCCCACTTGAGAGGGAAAATCATGGGACACTTTGTTGCAAAGCTCCCTTCATCCAGGTGTGAGAATGCCTATGTCATGAAGGGAAGCTGGTACACACACACACACACACACACACACACACACTTGTGTCTCCACCTGTCTGAGACTGTGGTCACAGGTATGTGAGCGGGTTAGAGACACTGGCCCTTTAAAGAACTCAGGAGAGGGAGGTCTTAACTTCTCATAGCTTCCATTCTTCTGCAGAGACAAGTAAGAAATGTGGGAAGGTGAATAAGAGTAAGGGTGTCAATCAGGGGCATGGACTGGGATGGAAGATGGAAATGTGTGTGCACGAACTGTGCGACCTCATCTCCTTGGAGAGTCAAAAGCCTTGATTCACATCATGTGACGGTATCTGAAATATCAAAATCATTTTATGTACAATACTTTTGAGGTTATTGTACAGGAGATTGTAACTTTAATCAACTCTAGTGATCATAATAGAGCCAAGTACATAGACAATAGATGTGTAACTGTTCTGACGTAAGTGAGGGCTATGTTGTTTTCTTGTTAAATAGTGTAAAAGTGTGTGTGTGTGTGTGTGTGTGTGAGAGAGAGAGAGAGAGAGAGAGAGAGAGAGAGAGAGAGAGAAGAGAGAGAGAGAGAGAGACAGAGAGAGACAGAGAGAGACAGAGGGAGGAAGGGAGAGAGAGAGACAGGGAGCACAATAGTCCTGAGGTTCTCAGAGTTCAACCTCCGAGGGAGTCCTCCTCTCTCTGATATAGCACCATCTCTTTGTTGCCTCTGTGTACTCCAGGCTAGTTGGCTGGCCAGTTTCCATCGATCTGTCTTGTCTCCTTTATAGGGTGACTGTAGTGATGAACCAATGAACCAACACTCCCATGTCGAGGTAACCACAGCTTCTGGGGACCTGATTCATGTTGGCATGGCTAACACTTTGCTCACCGAGTCATCTCTCCAGCCTAGGAGATGCTCTGAAGAGCCAGGGTTTTAAACCTTAAGGGAGAAAACAACAGCACAGCCTTCTCTTTGGCCTGTAATTTAACCGACTCCTGTCGCTCTAGCAGTGATGTTTGGGACCACTGAAAGCAAAGAAGGCTTTAAAATGTAAAGCACAGAACCCGTTTACTACAAAAAGCCTTAAGATTCATTCTTTGAGAGCGTCACCATGGGTCAGCCATGGGCTCCCACGTTTGCATGTGGTAACTCCTAATACAGCGAGCATCCACTTAGAAACTTAAGTATCAGTGATGATGTAAGCCCTGGTATTCAGAGCAAGCCTTTGAGCTCAGTTGCTCGGTGTAAAGCCTGCCCCCGCCGCCCGCTAACCACGGTGTCCTTGCGCTTGATAAGAGAAAGCTGATAATACGGAAACGCCATCATATCCTGTCACATCTATCACTAGAGACCATCTTACTGGGTGTTTGCTGGGTCTCAGGCTGTCACCCAACTCCATATATATATGGCTTTGTTTGTATGGCTGCATTTGAATGACTATTTGATCCTATTAGCACACAGATGAATCCTATTAGTACTACAGGGAAGACCAAAGGGGCTCAAATGAGTGATTTGTCTGAGGTTGCAGCTAGTGCTGGCTGCAGGGTGGACCTCGGTGTCTGATCCCGCAGACCCAGCTCCTAACAACAGAACTCATCTCACCCTGATACACTAAGACCTTCCTGTTCTGTCCTTGCTTGGATTGGTGTGTCTCACCAGTCCACGTGGAACACATAAATTAAATTTCTTGTCTTGGGCTCCGAAAATCCCAGGGGTCTATGTGAGGGCCACGCTCATCACTTTGGCCCAGGTAGGTCTCATGCAGGACTCATGACCTGAAGGGTCTTAACTCAAGGACTTGGGTCATGTCTATGTTCAGAAACATCCTAGTTGTCCCTGCTGAAGTCAGTTACACTATCTCAGCCAGCCTGAATGAACTTACTTGATTTCTTTGATTTACTTGACTAGTGCATGTCATTGCTCCCTAAAGTGAAGATCTGCTTTTGTTTGAATAACTTTCTGCTGGTATGGTCTCCAGTCTGTGTGTAAATGAGGCTAATTTTAAAGCCCCTGCACTCCTTGTGCCTCTACAAACTGTATGTGCCCTCCAGCTATAAAAGAGCCTTGGACAGTTGTATGGTGCTGTGATCCTTGCTCTGCCTCTTCGAGGGTTTGTTCTCACAGTATTGACAGTTACCTGCACGCTGTCAATCAGTATGGACAGCATGGACGTTGTGGGCTGGGAACTTGGAACAGGCAGAGCAGGAGAAGTCTGATGCTTCTGATGAGAACACCATGTCTGGAAGAGGTGGAGGCTGATGTTGCCCCAGAGTATGTCGTACTTGCTTATCTTACCATAACAAAACACCTTAGGCTACTGAGCTGCTTTTATTTTTTTATTTGTGTGTGTATGTTTGTCTGTGTCATGAGCATGCATGCCTGAAGAGGCCAGAAGAAGGTGTCAGATCCCTGGGAACTGGAATTCAGGTGATTTTGAGCCACCTGCGTGGGTGCTGAAATTGATCTCAGACCAGAACCCATAACCACTCAGCCATCCCATCTCTCCAGTTCCTGGGCTGGTAATCACAAGCAAAAGAAATGTATTGCTCATAGTCTTGAATATGTGGGAAATCCAAGACCACGGCACCAGAACATCTGGCTAGGTTAGGGTTCATTCTGTTTTTAGGAAGGTAATTTGCTGGTGTGTCTTCAGTGGTAGAAGGGAAACAGACGCAAATGACAAAACCTCCGGCAGCCTCTTTGATTTGGAAACTAACCCCAAAAGTGAGGGCTCTGTACTCACTCCATGACTAGTCAGCTCCCCAAGGCCTCCCTTCCTTATACCGTAGTTGGGGAAATTAGCATCATCATGTGAACTTGGGAGGGACAGTGATGGCGTGGCCTGGGTGGACCCAATAACTAAGGTCTCCAGACCTTCACAGGAGTCTCTCAAGGCAACATAGCATCCTCCTCCCAGTGTGGCAGAGCGGCCAACTGATTGGCCTTCTTACAGTACTGTGGTGGATGTGGTAACAGCTGCATTGCCTTTTATAACGTCCTGGAACCCACATTGCATCACCTTCTCAATAACGTATTTATTTCACCATAACCTCAAGTCTGTCCAGATTTAAAAAGAAAAAGTGAACTTCACTTTTTGACGAGAAAGCATATTAGTCCATTTTCCATTGCTGTTACAAAATGCCTGTGGCTGAGAAATTTATAAAGAAAAGAGATTTATCTCATAGTTTTGGACTTTGAATGTCCTCATCTATCAAGCCTAAGGTGGAGGCCTCATGATGGATGACATCACAGTATAAGGAGCATATTGCGAGCAATCGCTTGGTATGAGAGAAAGCTCCATTTGTGCCAAAACCTCATGGCAATCGTGGATCTGCATGATCTACACCAGTCTTTCTGAGGGCAACGTCAGGTGACCTAATCACCACCTATTAGCCCTTTTCTTCAGGACTCCACTGCCTCAATCCTGCCACACTCAGGACCATGTACCCAGCATGTGAGTCCTTGGAGACAAAGTGCACTGAAGCCATAGGAGACAGAAAAGTAGCACCAAAGGACAGCCCTGGGATGAGAGCTGTGTTGTGGCCACCCCTGAAATTCTGCCCTGTGAGTAAAACAAAGAAGGCAGATTGAAAATTGTAGGCTCTGTTATTGCAAGGAGGCCACTTGTTGGTTCCTGGCTGCTCAGCCCCAAAATAATCACACAGAAACTGTATTAATTAAATCACTGGTTGGCCCATTAACTCTAGCTTCTTATTGGCTAACTCTTACATATTAATTTAACCCATTTCTAGTAATCTATGTATTGCCATATGACTGTGGCTTGCCAGGTAAAGTTTCCAGCGTCTGTCTCCGATGGGGCTATATGACTTCTCTCTCTCCACCTTCCTTCTCCCAGCATTCAGTTTAGTTTCTCCCACCTACCTCTATTTCCTGCACAGGCCCAAGACAGTTTCTTTATTAACCAATGGTATTCACAGCATACAGAGGGGAATCCCACATCACTCTATTGGCCCTAATGTCAATGGGTTGTACATACATCCAACCAGGATATGGAAGTTGGAGGGAGATTTCTTAGGAAGACTCATCAGAAGAGAGAGCGGGATGAGAGAGGGCAATGGCAATAGCATTCACTAACATCTTTGAAGGAAAGCTGAATGTCCAGAAACTGAAGCCTTCACAGGGTTCATTTTTTGAAAAAAAAAAAAAACAAAAAATGTATTTGATATGTATGAGTGTTTGCCCATCTATGCACAGCGCGTGTTGGCCTGCATGTATTTATGCACACCACATGCATGCCTGGTGACAATGAAAACCAGAGAGGATGCCAGATCCCACAGAGCTAAGCTGCAATGTGGGTGCGGAGAAACGAACAAGGTCTTCTGCAAGAGCACCAAGTCCTCTTAACTGCCGATCAGTCTCTCCAACCTCTTCATAGGTTCTTTGGGCAAACTCCGAGGAAGGGCAGTGCAAGCGCCTCAGACATTCTGTCGGGGCTGACTACAGTGCATGCAGACAGAGCGGCCCCATCTCACTCGATGTCAGTACATGAGCGCCCTGTAGGGCCGGGCAGATGACTTTGTGAGGATGAGGATCAAGAGAGAATTAGCAAGTGTGGCAAGGTGAGGACAGAGTGGAGATGATCGGAAAAGGCTCAGGACGGAGGCTGGCAATGGACTGCTTTGACTTCCTGGCAGGGAGAGGTTATCACAAGAATCATATTCTACTAAACATGTGCTCTGTTTACATTGTATTTGTTAGGCATATATGAATTTCTGTAGTTTCAGCTGCCCATACCTCCTCCCCTTTCCCTTAGGTAACAGACTGGCCGGTCTGCTTTTAGAACTCTTGATCTCTTATTTGGGACTGTTAAACACAAGGCTGAAGACACTCTGGCTCTAGGGTTGAGATCTAGACTGGCTTCATACAATAATATATGCAGCGATTGACCCTGAATAGTGTGTATGGTATGTGTGTATGTGAGTGTGTGCAGTAAGTGTGACCAGATGCGAAAGCACACATATGAGTGTGTGTTGCTTCATATGCTGAAAGAAAGTCTCTTTTATTCTGAGATTGTGTGTGATAAGGATCACATGATTGAGGGGGAGCGGGGAGTGACAGACAGATACTGACAAAAAGGAAACAGGAACCGAGACGGACGACATAGCATCACATGACTTACTGGGAAAAGTTATGTTCAGAGCCTTGCTACCCCTTGGGCTTCCCAGTTCAGTCTCCTTTTAAACTATGGTTCCCCGTGGGATTTTGTTACTGGTAACTCTGGGATCCTGACTCCATGTTATCATGTAAGCAACACTCCGCGATGCCGCACAATGTAGCGTCTCCCAAGCAGAAGTGTTCACAGAGGTGGCGGTTAAGGCTTGGAGAGCCCTGAATCTTAGCCCATACATGTTCTAAATGTTAGCCTAGGGAGAAAGGGCAGCAGCAAGCTGCTGTTGGATTTCTGTAACTCAGGAGTCTACCCTTGGCCTTCGGGGATGAAGCAACGTTGACAGAGGTCTTCCCACGACTAGCAAGACTTTAGGCTGCTGGGACCACAGAGCAAAGGTTAGAGATGGCCAGGAAAGAAGACCTGAGAATACAAGGTTCCCTGCAAGTGGAAACTTTGATTTTATGCCGAGGGGATTCACGGTCTCACAGTCATTTGTTTGAATGTGTTTAAGCAGTGCTATTCTGAGGTCTCTCTGTTGCGCTTGACTATGATGTTCAGGGTATGGGCTGGAACCTGGCTCCTCCCAGCTTGCAGGATGCCTACCCATTTACTGCAACTTCCAGGCCTGCCACTGTGAAGAAAATATGTCTCAGAATTGCTGGGCCATTTTACTGTGTAGACTGCTTTTAAGAAATCCCCCTCCCTCCCTTTCTTTCCTCCAAATCATGACCTTTCATTGTATTTGAAGACACTTATCTCTGAGGGAGGCAGATGCATTTTGGCTCTTGTATTTATTTGCTGGCTTTTTTTAATAGATTAAGATCGTTATTCGATTTTACTGCCGAGGCTGTGGATATAAGTCACATTGATGGCTTCTCAGAGACTGTTATCTGATATACATTCTTAAATGGACTTAAAAGTTTAATGGTATACAATGCTGGGGGCTGGGAAGATGGCTCAGAGGTTAAGAGCACTGACTGCCCTTCCAGAAGACCCAGGTTCAATCCCCAGCACCAACATGGCAGCTCACAACTCCAGGAGACCTAACAACCATGACAAAAAACACTAATGCACACAAAATTTTTTTTAAAAAAGGTATACAGTGCTGAATATATATAACATGTAATCATTTAATATAAAATAAGAACACTTATGACTCTAAAAGCATTTTGTTCTAACAGTTTAAAAGATGGTAACTCTTGAACTTACATCTCTATAATTTCAACTACATTTTTATGGTGTCTCCACTCACATTTCCAGTCTGTTTCTGACCTGATAGGTTCACTCATCCTAGGTGACCTGGTGACCCTTGCTTCCATGAGATCATCTTATGTTACCTGTTCTGCATACAGCCTGGAACTCCTGGACTCAAGTGATACTCCTGCCTCAGCTCCTCAAGTAGCTGGGACTACAGGCATGCACCACCACACCCAGCTTCCTTTCCTAGATTTAAGCAATGTGCCCTTTCTACTTTTTATCATTTTAGACATTATCTCCTGACTTCCTGTTACAGAAGATGAGCCTGTGTCCCTGATACTCTTCCCCTACTGTGTTTTTATCTTAACCCATCCTGCCAAGATTAAATGTCACAATATTTTTACCCTTCTTCTGCATCAGTATCACTCAGCACTGAGCCAAGGAGAGTAATGAAATGGTTCCCCCCTCAGACTACTGTTCGCTCTTCCTGGGGGCCACTGTCTCACTTTGTTCCCTGACTGGGTCTCCTCTGTACCCACGTTTAGGTTTTGTTCCAAATATGACCATTGACCCAGGAAGTGCCCAGAATATCATTTTCCAAGTGCTCACACACAAATAAATGATACTCAGTAAGCAACTCTGTGTTTCTCCCCTGGCCCCTCCTTTCTAGAAGCATGAGGCTTCTGTCTCAGTCTGGTTGGACGGCTTTGACAGCACGTGCACAGCAGAAATCTGGCTGTGGTGTCACTGGGTCTGCCTGATGTCAGCCTTCATATAGCATGATAGCCAGCGAGCCTTGCTGTCAACTCTAGCAAAAGGCATGGTCTCACTGTAAGTGCCCATGTTCCATCCCCACGGTAGGTACCAATTGGTGTGGCTCATTGGTCTTTTATTGACCAGAGATATGGCTCCATGTGCTTGCCATTTCATTTAGGAAGACATATATCCAGGGAGGCATCACTGTTCTCTAAGAGGGCCCAGAGAGGCTAACTGTACATTTCTGCAGCAGGGCTGAACCAAGAAAAGACAATTGGAGTGGCAGAACCCTGGGAGACAGAGGATCAGGGTTCTTTCTAGTAAGTAGTGGTTGTCTAATCTTAGGGAAATTGACTGGTATTGCTTCTCTTTGCTGTCCATTCCTCTTAATGCTAAGAACTAGATTGGGTTTCACAGTCTGAACAAGATTCTGTTTCCCCTCTTCCAACAAAATCTTGGGTTAGGGGCTAGGAATGGCTCCGTGTTAAGAGTACTTGCTGCTTGCTCTTCCAGAGGATCTGACTTTGGTTCTCAGAACATATGTTGATTGGCATACAACTGTCTGCAGCTTCAACTCCAGAGGAGCCAGTGCCTCCAGCCTCCAAGAGCACTGGCACTCACGTGTGCATACACACACTCAGAGCACATCCCTCTACGTAATTCAAAATAATAATAAAAAAAGCTCTGGTTATAAAGGATGATCTGACGTGGACATAGTTTACCAAATAATAAAGGAAAATAAATGTGGAACTCAAAAGTCAGTGATCCAAAAACAATATCTCCATTAGCTAAGCTTTTACTACATATGCGCCAGGCACTATTGAATGCTGATTTGGTCATCACGTGCTCAGTTTCCAGGCACTCGCTCATGTCCTCTGCACGATCCATTCCAAAGCATTCCATTTCCTTCACGTACTTCAGTTTCATCTGTACAATGGGCTTGCAATCCTCCCTTCTTCTTGAAGATTAGATGGGGTGGTGTTTAGTAAGTGCTGAGATGTGCGAGAAATATGATTGACACCCAGCGAATTTTATCAAGATCATTGTTGGTGGCCCTTCTTGGTTTTCTCCACAGTGTGAGCTCTAAGAGGAAAAGTGTTATCTCTGCTCAGTGTCCCTTCTGCATCTGCCATTCCTCCTGTGTGAGCTATTTTCCTCCCTGCTCAAACAAACAAACTAACATAGAAAACAAAAACAAGCCAACAAACACCCCGATAGGCAAATATTAGTGGGGGAAGGATGTGGTTTGACTTGTGGTTTGGGGGATTTCAATCCGTCATGACAGGAAGGGATAGAAGAAGAGACTCAGTTTGTGTCACCACGAGTGTGAAGTAGTTGGTTATACCCTGGCAGCCAAGCAGAAAATAGAGACTACACAGTATCAGGAATGGGCTATAACTTTCAAAGGTCCATCCCAGTGACCTGACTCCATCAGTTAGGCTACAGTCCCTTTGGGACTGGGGTTTTGTAGCCTTCCAGAAGAGTGTCACCATCCGGTGACAGTGTTCAAACCCGTGAGCCTGAAGAGATTGCTTCAGACTCAAGCCATAATTCTATCAGAAAATACATTGTCATCTTTTATCTACTTGAATTCCTTCTTTTTTTAACTTTTCTTTTTTTTAAATTTATTTATTTATTAAAGATTTCTGTCTCTTCCCCGCCACCGCCTCCCATTTCCCTCCCCCAATTAAGTCGCCCCCCCCCCAGCCCGAAAAGCAATCAGGGTTCCCTGTCCTGTGGGAAGTCCAAGGAACCCCCACCTCCATCCAGGTCTAGTAAGTTGAGCATCCAAACTGCCTAGGCTCCCACAAAGCTAGTGCGTGCAGTAGGATCAGAAACCCATTGCCATTGTTCTTGAGTTCTCAGTAGTCCTCATTGTCCGCTATGTTCAGAGAGTCTGGTTTTATCCCAGGCTTTTCCAGACCCAGGCCAGCTGGTCTTGGTGAGTTCCCAGTAGAACATCCCCATTGTCTCAGTGTGTGGGTGCACCCCTCGCGGTCCTGAGTTCCTTGCTCGTGCTCTCTCTCCTTCTGCTCCTGATTTGGACCTTGAGATTTCAGTCCTGTACTCCAATGTGGGTCTCTGTCTCTGTCTCCTTTCATTGCTTGCTGAAGGTTAATATTCAGGAGAAAAGATAACAAATGTACTCAGGCAATCTGCCACTGTTTACCTTTAGCTTTTAGTAACGATTTTCTTCTCTTTACCTTATTTTACGTAATTCCTGTCATTTCTAGACAGCTCGCGATGGACTGTGTGCTCTTTCTCCTCTTTGATGGTTAAGAATTAATAATCACATGTAAAATATTTCATATGACAGCTAGAACACAGAAAAGATGGAATGGCCATTTACGGTATTTCTTCCATCTTCTTTGTCTTACTTCTGGCTCTAGGTAACTCCTGAAGCTTCATTTGAAGCTTGGTTACGGTGTGAGAAACAGTGCCTCTCCCTCACATGCAAAGAAAGACAATGGGGCAACAAGCAGAAGTCCACCACGGAGGTAGCCAGCTGGGCTGGGCAGAAGGCTTCGATTATATGGAACAACACTAAGTCATGGCTGGGAGCAACACCAAGGTAAATAAACCAAAGGATTCTTTTGACGTGTTACAACTGTATCATACAATGATCTGCCCACTTCTAAAAGTAGGCTCCTAGGAACAGCTGCCGTTGGCCCATTCGTTCATCTACTCACTGATTCCACAGGTACTTACTTAATGACTGCAGTATTTGAAGAGGCCAAACATCTCTGTGACTCAGACAGTGTAAGGCTGTTTCTACAAACGTCCTGTTCCACTGGTGTGGGGAAAGATGATTTTACATTTTGAATCTCAGCAGCCCTAAATGAAGTATTGTTGGAACTCAGCCATGTTTGTTTATTTATAAACCATCTACACTTACGTTGGTTGCTACAGCTACAGATCAGTGATTGACAGAGAGAGGATGTGCCCTGCACAGCCTAAGAAGCTGGCTTTCGTGCCCCTTTAAAGAAAGCACAGTGCCACATTCTACAACTGAAAGTGTGCGTGATAGTCCGTTTCACAAGCTATGGCAATAAGGCATCGAATCCCAACTACTACTGGGTTCAAAGGTCAGATTATGGAAGGCGGAGTCTCTGATACAGCAAGTTCCTTAGAAGATACTGTGCTAAAACAAAATTGAAAATTAGAACAGTCATAGAAATTTTATAAAGATGTGCAAAGGGAAATAAAAATAGCCTCTACATACTAAGTAATTTGAGGAGATAGTCTTTCAAGATTTTTCTGTACATAGTTTTTTTTTCTGTGAAATGTGTTGCAGTTGGGACAGAGGGCTTGAAATCACCCATAAGGGTTCCCTCAAGTTAGTTATTACAAAAGAGTGATCGTGGGCTGTGGAGTGTAGTGGGACAGATCTCACTTAGCATGTGTGACACCCTGGGTTCCATCTTCACCAACAACACGCATACCACACACACACACCACATACACCGCAGACACACACACACCATGAGACATGTTGACTTCCTTTCTTGAACTTCCCATATTGTCTCGTGTTCCCTTACACATGTTCCTGCCGTTGTGTTAAATGCTACAGAGCTCCCACTGCAGTTTACGGACACGATGAACTTTCTGCCTCCAAACCGCACATAGTAAATCTATTTCTCTATAGTGTGAAGGTGAGCGGGCCGAGGGATCTGCTACAGCAATGGAAAACAGACTCGTGCTCTCTAGAGATGCTGGTGCCGTTCTAGTTGCAACTGATAGAAAATGTGTTGTTGACACTGAAGAAATTAGGGAGGAGAAGGATCTGGGGACTTCACATATCTGCAGACACAATAGGACCACTGCTTCAGGTGTGACTGGATCCTGGAGCTCAGTGTAGTTGGGGTCCTTCTCTGTCTCTTGGGTTTGATCCTCCACGCTCATTCCATTATTGGGAAGAAGCTTTGCTCTAAGCACCCAAAGGCTGCACAAGTTCCCACTGCAGAGTCCCCATTGCACATCTAGCAAGAAGAACCCTAGAGAGAAAGAGATGTGTCTTCCTCAACGGAAACAAACAAACAGAGTCTTTCCCGTGTGTCGTGGTCTGCTGAGGCTTTTATGACAGGACAGAGTAGGCGAGGACATTTATAAACAATAAGAGGTGTTGCGCTCACATCTGGAGGCAAGTCCTAAGTCAGAGTGTCAGCAAATTTGGTGTCTGATAAAATCTCACTCTTTGCTTCACAGATGGTGCCCTTCTGCTGTATGCTCACATGACAGAATGTGTTGAGAGGTTAGAACGCGCCTTTCTATCTATTTTATAAGATCCACTCCCACTTAGACATGCAGATCCATCATGCTGCAATCACCTCCTGAAGGTCCCACCTCTTAATACAATTCCACTGCAGATTAGGCATTAATTTAGGAATGGGGTACACTGATGTTTGCCCCACGGTACTGTGCCATTCATTTTGAGAGTATATTTCCATTCCTGCCCTGCACTTTATGTTTTAAATCTCTAAGTATTTGAACCAAGTAACTGAGGAAATTTTCATCTCAGAATTATAGTTGTTAAATCAAACAGAACCCGAGAAATCATGTTTTATATGTCTGTCTGTCCATCTGTCCTTCCGTCCATCTGTCCATCAATCCATTCATCTGTCCATCTATCTATCAAGAAACTAAGGTCCAAAAAGGGTGATGATTTTTTTCCGTTGTCATTCAAGCTGGTGGTGGGGAGCAAGAATCTAAGCTATGATTTCCTATCGGCACTTTCCACCTTCTCTCTTTTAAATGTCAAGCCTGGAACTTCTTCTTTGTCCTGCTGGCAAAGCAGTCAACAAATAGAGTTTGTCAGCTCAAGGGATCTCCCCAAATAAGCAGGCCAGAGAAGAAGTCTAATCTAGTCTCTTTCCAATGTCTAACTCTACTTTAGAAATAGGTGGGGTGGAACAGACAACCACAACAGCTGGGCTTGCTTGTTCCCCTTTGAGTATGTTTTTTGTTTAATCAGTGCTTAAGTTTTCAAGAGTCAATGTCTTTAAGACGCTGGAGCTCGTGACTCTCCAAATTGTGTTTGTCGTCAGAGCATTTAGCAATACTCTTTTCATTTGTATGTCTCATGTGGTCAGATGCCTGCTGCCCTGCCATCTTAGGATATTTCCCAGACATGAAAGAGGAAGTGTTATCCCCTGGGAGGTGACACTGCTGGCAAGAATGTCTGAGTACTGAGCCTGCTGGAAGAGGGAGGTGAAGACAGAGCTTCACGGGACGAGGGCTCACGGAGGGGACACCAGACATCATGCGGGAAATCCAAGTTAACAGTTCTCTGGAGCAGGACCGGGACGAGAACCTGGGAAGATGCTCCGTGTGACTAGGTAGTAGGATGCCCTAAGGGGAGGTGCAGGTGGTGTGGAGAAGCTAGAGGGAGTGCTCTTCTTCATTGGTCCAGGAAGAACATCTGAGACTAGCGGGACTGGGGAAGTCAACTAGGAGGTACAGAGCTAGGGGCTGCCAACACCAGGGTCAAAGTTCAGAGAGCAAGTCAGCAGGTGTTAGGAATTTGAGGAAGAGCAAAGAAATCTAATTTCATAAAAAGAGCAATTTTAAAGAAGGAAACCTTACGTTCTGTTCCGGACTGCCTTAAAGTCACAGAGTGCTCCACCCACCACCCCCACATCTTCCTATTCCTCTTAGAGCCGGGCAGCCTCCCTACCGTTAGCCAGATCTTAAGTTTTCCCTGCTAGCAACACCAGCACTAAGAGCCAAGCTTATTGATGCTGAGGTGGAAATGATTAATACGGCAATGTTGTAACTTACCTGACTCAAAACACATTTTGCAATTGCTGTACTATCACCATCCATTTTACATTCAAAGCCACAATTGAGTTGTGGCACGAGAACCCTACTGGGCGGGGTGAAAGGCCCCTGTCACAGAGGCTACCCATCACCTGCTGGGCAGCTCTGCCTTGCTGCCCTTCCTGCCCTCTCACGCCCTCCAGCTTTTTCAGCCTCCACAGGCCTCATGCCTTGACTTTCCTGTTTCTGCCTCTTTCCTGCACATTGCTAGATGATCCAGGCTTCTCCTAGCAAATGCTCATCTTGAAAAAAGAAAGGAAGGAAGGAAGAAAGTAAGGAAGGAAGGAAGGAAGGAAGGAGGAAGGGAGGAAGGGAAGGAGGGGGGGGGGGAGAGAGAGAGAGAGAGAGAGAGAGAGAGAGAGAGAGAGAGAGAGCGCAAGGCACATGTGGCTTTGGAGATTGTTGAGTTCCTGTAAGGGATTCACATTTTTCAGAAATGTTTTCCATGTGACCTTAGAAGCAGGGTTCACGTCTTAGACTGTTCTCGATAGCTAAATGCTCTAGGGCATGAACGATGCAGTGAACCCTCTGTGTTTCCGTTCTCTATCTGTTATTGGGAACAGTGATAGTGCCTATGTAAATGGAACTTGTAGGTCTAAAGAGGTAGCACTTTTAGAGGCTGACTCTTACAAGAACTAGGTTCCATTTGGTAGCACCATTACCTCTTGACTTGCACACTAGTGTCTAGTATAAACACATTGATTTATAAACACACCCTAAGTGATTTTGGTATAGAAGGTTTTGTAGTTATTCAGGAACTTCATGGAAATAAGAAATAACATGGGACACAACAGAGAATGCAGGAAGAAAAAGAAGAGCTTCTCAAATTCTCAAATGCAGGAATATCAACAGTGATGGAAGAAAGAAATTACACATGCACTTGTGTGCATGCATGTGTGAGTGTGTGTGTGTGTGTGTGGAGAGAGAGAGAGAGAGAGAGAGAGAGAGAGAGAGAGAGAGAGAGAGAGAGTCAATAAGCACATGGTCAATACATCCTTAGAGAAACCACAGTTCCAAACACAAAGAAGTATCCTCCACATTTGATAGATTGACTATTATTAAGCAATGATAATAATAAATGCAAGGGGAGAATACAGCTCGGAAGCATAGCATCTGCCTATTAATCTCGAGGCCCCTGGGATAAGCACATGGTCAATACATCCTTAGAGAAACCACAGTTCCAAACACAAAGAAGTATCCTCCACATTTGATAGATTGACTATTATTAAGCAATGATAATAATAAATGCAAGGGGAGAATACAGCTCGGAAGCATAGCATCTGCCTATTAATCTCGAGGCCCCTGGGATGGCTCCATACTGCAAAGATGATGACAATGATGATGGTAAGTGTAGGAAAGAATGAGCAGAAGTCAGATCCTTCATCCGATGCTGTGGGAGCATTTCCCACTGTGGAACACTACATGGTGATTTCTCAAGAATTCCTGCATAGAAATAGCATATTTTCCAATAATCTCATTATGAAAACACAGACTCAGAGAAGTGTGAGTCCACCCCTGTTCAGAGGAGCATTCTCTACAATGATCAAAGAGTACCTATCGAAAGATTAGGAATGAACAAGAGATGGCATTTGCGTAGCATGAAATATCATCTGTTCCTAAAAAGGAAGTTCTCAGATCTACCACCATGTGGAGTTAGGAGCTATGCTAAAAAGGACGATCCAGTCACAAAAGGACAGATTCTGTGTGACTCCATTTACATGAGGGGTCTACACTAGTCAGACTCCTCAAGGCAGAAAACACAATGGTGACTTCCGTGAGCTGGAAGGAGGGAATCAAGTGTGTTTAGAGGGGGTCAACTTTCCGTGTGAGAAGAGGAAAAGAATTCTGGAGGCAGGTGATCGGTGATGGTCTCATCTCAGTGTGAATGTTATGTTCTGAGACAGGCTGGCCCCGAACTTGCTATGTAAACCAGGCTAGCTTTGAACTCAGAAATCTGCCTCTCCCTTCTGAATGCTGGAATGGAGGCTTGCACCACACTTGGCTAATGTGAAACTTCTGAATGTCTGTGACCTGTATACTTGTAGGCTGTCAAATGACTACTTTGTAAATTTCTTATTACATTCATTTGCTAATTTTGAGTGTGTTCAAGCACAGGCACAGCCACAGCACCTGTGTGCTGCAGAGCGTTGTCTGGAAGTAGGAGGACAGCTTACAGGAGTAGATTCTTTCCTACCACTTGGGTCCCAGGATGAAGCTCAGATCATAGGTGTGGCAGTGGATATGTTTACCTACTGAGCCGTCTTGCCAGCCCATTAAAATAATACATTTTATGTTTGCATATTTAGCCCTTCCCACCAAGACAGTTGGAAGTGAGAATGAACTGGGACTTTTCACTGTTTCTTGGTTGGAAGCCTGATATTGCCCTCACTCATACATTCCCTCCAGGAATTTGTTTCTCTGAATACTGACCAAACCCATTGTGTGGTCCATTCTCAGTATGCAAATTGTAACAAGGGGCCCGACATCTCCCTTTGTAAATTTCCTCTTGGAGGAAGATGTTTAAGTGGAAGCCAGTTTGTAACCAAATACAATGAGTTCACATGTTGCTCAGTTCGAAGATAAAAGTATGGCTGAAAACAGTGGATAATGGCTTACCACTGGAAAAAACAAGGGGAGCACGGGCCATTTCCAAAGTAGTGTCCTCCTCCAGCAAAGCTCTGGAGTGTGCCCGATGCTAACTTCTTTCATGTATTCATATATTTCATAGAAACACCTATGTGAACATGCTCCATTTGAGTTTACTACTTAAGAAGTGGTAATAGACACATTCGGGGGCATGCCTGATTCAAGGACAAGGAACGCAACATGATTGAAAGTCTAAAATGGAAAGCTCTGTGTGTAGACAGCCTACCCTATAATGTTTAGCTAGAAATAAAAGAAAGGATGCTTGGAAGGTGTGCTGAATAGGAGTTGGTTCTTAAAGCTACCCGTCTCGCTTACGGGCTACTAAGTCTGCCAAGGAAACTTTCAGGAGAAATGATTTGTAATGATTACAGGAACAAAGTGCAACAGGTTTCGAGGCTCTCACGATCAATGTCACCTTGTCCTAGCCTGAGGCTGGCACACGTGTGACTAAGTAAACCTAAGTAAAATGCACAGTTTGACATAACAATGGAAAGTACATTTGGCAACGTCTTCAATGGTCCCGGACAGTCACATTCCGTTTTCAGGATTCAAATGATCATGAAAACAATAATTCCAATGAGGTAGCTGTTGGGAACTTCTGTCCAGGCTCCCTTGCTTGCTCTCTCTCCCCTCCCTCTTCTTCTTTGGGCCCAACCATCATGCAGCTATTCTGCACAGCCTTTGCTCTGACCACTCATTCTGACCCCTCCAGGGAACGGCTAGTGTCTCTTGGCACTGTCTCAGCTGGAGGGCACTCTCAGGTGGACATTTGATGACTGGGTATGTGAGGGAATCTGAGTGATGTGAAGTTTTGACTGATCTAAATCTTTAGCAAGTTCTGATCTCAGTGCTAGGAATTCTTGACCAGCTTTCTGTCCTGCAAGAGTACATATTCTCTTTAAAACAACTAAACAACACCCCCCCCCAAAAAAAAACCCAGCCCAGCCAACCTCATTGTTAAAGCATAGTAAATCACACAAGGGTAGACCAGAAAGCCAATCAGACATCTGTATGTTTATTAGCTTTAATGTTAGTATGGTAATTATATGTGAAGCGTTATTCCAACAGGTTTGCACACATTCAATTCCTGGGGGAGGGGGGAACCCTGCAAAACAATCTTATGGGACCCATTTTATAGACAAGGAAACCGATGCACAAAACTGGTTAGTTTATGAAGATCATACAGCCAGTGTTCAGGCAAGCCTGGTGGTCTAGCTGGGGCTTCAGCTCTTCAAGCCCTGCCCTACGAGACCACCTACCCTGCTTGGGGAACACAAAGGACTTTGGCGACCACCATGAAATCTTAAGTGTGGATTAAGTGAAGGGATTTTAGGACAGTCTAAACAGCAGTGCTCATAAAGATTATTTTTCAGCAGGAGGGTGGGAGACTGGCTGGCTAATTTGTTTTGTAGTAGAGGAACTCCAGTAAATTTTATTATACCACAAGAAGTTAGACTCGGTTCTTTCAGTTTCTAGAACAGGCAATTTGTTCTAGTCGCTGCTCATAATGTTGTTTAGGTTAAAAAGGCCCAACGGTCTTCAGTCATTAATTTTGTGTGAGTAGTGTGCCCCTATACACGCAAGGGATGGTTTACAGCTGCAGAAAACCACCCTCCTTGATGTCTAGTATCTGAATTGGGCAAGAGATTTTTCTTTCCCCATTCTAAATACACAGCAAGCTTGGGAACATTTTTACTGCCTTCTGTGAATCTCGTGCTAGAAAACGTTTGAGTGACTGAGGTCAGACCTTAGATTGAATTCTGCACCAGCACTTGACGGGCCTCAGTAAGCCATGGAAACTCTACCAATCCCAAGAGCAAGAGGCAAAATGCACACTCAGAACACATGTTCCGTGCCAGCTCTCTTAATTGCCTGGCACTGTGTGACCGGCTGTTGGTCTGACAGGGATTTCACAGGCGTGACTAAATCGGAGGACACGATCCTCTCCCTCATCCTTTGTTCTGCGGCTCAGAAATGCTTGCAACGTTTCAATAACTTGTTGACATTGCCCCAAGGCTATTGAACTCAAATAAAATTCCAGGCTGTTTCCACATCTTTCTTTAGTTATGGAGCTTATTTTCCCAGAGACTGCCAGAATATTCCACATGCAAAACTGTTTGTATCTGGAATTCATTTACTCTCGAGAAAAGGGAAGTGTTCATCGGGATTTTAATTTTCTTCCTTTTTCTTCTGGGGACAAGAAAAAAACAACAAAACACACAGTGGTGGGTCCATCAAATTAGGAAATGAACAAAACAATCATCTGCCTATTTTTTGTTGGGTCATTTACTTCTGTTAGCGTTTTTTGTTTTTTCTTATTTTTTAACTTTTAAGAAATTATTTTACAGAACCACTTTGTTCCATCCCTGAACAGTTTCAAGCACGCACTAGCCGGTTCTGCTGACCCACAGAGAAAGGCGAGGAAGCCTGCCCCCACATAGTGGAATAGGCCCCTGGGACAGGCAGAAGCTTCTGGATTCCATTCTCTCGCTCTCTAGACCAGACAGAGCAGGTTTGTTCCTTGGCGAGCCGAGAACCGAGGCACCAGGGTGTCCTGGGCGGGCGCCATCGGTCCCTCGACCCATCAGCCTCCAAGTTCGCTGGCTTCAGTGCAGAGCTCGGGATCCGAGCAGGTGAACAGCCCCGGGTATGCCCGAAGCCCTGGTGTGCCCGGAGGAGCCCCGGGGGTTGAGCCGAGCCACGGTAGCGAGTGACTGGGCAGCGGAGCTCTCGACGCCCCCACGCCCTCCACTCCGACCTCGCACGGAGGCCCCGCCCCCAGGGCCCGACCCAGCTTCTGACTGGCCGCAGTGCACGTCAGTCTGCGCTCGTGGGCGGGAGCACGGACGGCTGTCTCCGCGGCTGAGCTCGCGATCGCGGCGACTGGGAAGCGAGCGGGGCTCCGGGCTGTACCCCGGGCGGAGGGTGCGCGCGGGTGGAGGCGCGCGGCCCGCATGGAGGCGCTGAGGAGCTCGCCGCGGGAGCGGGAGCGCGCCCGGACCCCCGCAGGTGGGCGCCGTGAGGGTGGGCACGGTCTCCGGAGGGTGTCGCGGCGGCGAGGGAGGGCGAAGGGTACCCCGAGTGCTTGCGGAGCGGGGGCGGCAGCACCTTCGCGCGTGGCGGCGTGGGTTGTAGCTGAGCCCCCAGGAACCCTAGAGAGGCGGGGTCTGCCGGCTGGTGTTCTCGGGGAGAACTGACTTTGTTGTAAACTAAGCTACCGGGGTTCGCGCCTTGCAGAGGATGTGGCCCACACCTTGACAACAGCCAGACTTGTAAACCGCAGAAAACACTCATGACTTAAAGAGCGTACCAAGGGGACAGGACGGCAGCAGGTCGCTCTAGCTGCTGTGGCCTCTACGCCACTGGGTGACTGTGGTCTTCGCTCCAAAGACTTTAGAGGTGAAGGGTGTTTTTCCTGCCCATCCCTCAGCTGTGTTGGTGATTGAGTTGTCTTAGTCAGGGGAAATGATGGGCCACATGCCGGATTCTGTATTTCTCTACCACACCAAGAGTGTGAGCCTGGTAGGGAAGCCGAACAGCATGTGTTCTCGCTTTGGGTGCATTTGTGGGGTTGTTGGACACCAGGAATGCGTCTTCATTGCCGTCCTGGGTCCCAGCAGGTGTTCCTAACTGGCACAACAACGGTGTTGAGTGTGGTGGACACAGCACTGTTCTAGGCGAGGAACGTCAGTCCATCCTAGAGTATCTAGGTGGGAGTTAACAGCTATTCAGGACACTCAGTCATTCGTGAAATGAGTGTGCCCGATAAGTTAATACCTATGGCCTCCCCCAGCCTGGCAGTCTTACCTCTCCCTCAAAAGTTTGGAGAATGAACTCATTTCTGTTTTACCTCTGTGCTCCTCGGGTTATTATGGAATTAGCCAAATATTTCCTGTGGGTGTATCCAGTTGAACATCTTAATTTCGTTCCTTTCTTCCCTTCTCCCTGCCTTAGTTTGGCGGAGACAGGAAAGTTGGAAACAGAGGTAAGGACACAGCTGGAAAGAGCTGGTGAGGCTGAAAAATGCCTACTGTAGCTTAACAGAACCACCAAGAATTTTTCCTCTTTCTGCGCCGAGTTTAAGGTGTGTCTGTGCTGGGAGGCCAGGGAGAGAGTCCTTCCATTTGTTCCAGTCTGTGGTGTCTGCAGTGTGTTTGCAGAAGGTGAGATTCAAGGATCAGATTATGGAAAACGTTTCCCTTCAAAATATAACTGCGGAGGCCCTAGAAACATAGAAGCTCATCTTTGCTGGGTCTATTGGGGGGGGGGTAGTGGTTTTGGAGTCGCTTGCTCAAGCTGAGATGGAGACAACCTTATACTCTACCTCTTAACTCTGCTAAAAGAGAGACCCAGATTGGCTTTTAAGATAAGTAACCCTTGACAGAAACCAAAGAGGCAACAGAAGAAAACCCACAGACCTGTCAGAGATTGAAAAGAGGCTTGGGGCAGTCCTTTTAAACGACGAAAGTCAGAGGACACACGTCTCTGCACAGTGTAACTGGAAGGACACTGCTAGAGTGTCAGAGAAGGATGGAGCATCATGAAGGTCACATTATCCAGTGCTCCCAGGCTCAGAGGAGGCACGGTCACCTGTTGGGTGCATCCATCCGATGGCGCAGTAAAACAAGCTCATCTTTCAGCATCTTCCGCAAACCTCTGGGTTTAAGGAGGATGTGTTTTCCCTGCAGTCCCTCCGATGCTCTTGCTTCGTGGTCCTTAACTGGTGGAGGGGTTGAGATGCTGTTGTATGTCACCCACACTGTCTCTAAGTTGACTGGCAATGTCCACGTTCTTGGTTGTGTTCTGAGGGGCTACTCAGCTCCCTGATGGACCCCAGGGTTGGGCTTGAGAGACAGAATGCCCAGTGTGTAATGGGGGAATCCCACGAGCCGGATCTCACATTCCAGCCACACTCGAAACAGCTTTGCTTGTTAGTATTTGTATTATATTGCTATTGTAGGTAAGATTTTTGTCTAAGGAAAGTGTTCCAAAGCTAAACTAAAATTAGGACAATAACGGCTAGTATTTGTTTTGCTACCCCTGTGTGTCAGAGCCACTTACCCATGCAGTGTTGCTCTGGTTGTGTGTGGCACAGGATAGACCGCTCATGCTCAGTGCTGCAGTTACCACTGTCATCCTCCACGCCTGTTATTTAGTTGCTTATCCCTGGGTTAAGAAACCGCTTCACATGAGGCCCCCACCTCATACCTGGACTATTCTGACAATTAAAAGGTGTGTCCCAAATATCCTGGGTTTCCTCATGCCCCAGCCCTTCGTCAGCGACTGACCTTGTCCATGAAGCAGGTGTTCCATGCCCACCCTAGACAGCCTGCTTCCGTGGGTGATCACAGGTTGTCACGGGGCAGGTGAGTGGGTTCAGACGTGAGCTGGTCTGTGTTCACGGAGAGAGGCAAACTGGAAGTGATCAACCAAGTGAGGAGGGGTGCCCATGGTGTCCAGGCACCTCCCATCCATGGGGACTGCTGAGGGTGGGTGCCTGTTCTGACGAGTGACTGCAAACCTCAGGTCTCTACTTATGACAGACTCTTAACCATCCTCTGCCTGGTCCGGCTCTGAAACAGTCCTGGCGTCTACCTAAGCAGGCCCTGCAGGTCCTAGGGCCTCTTCAGCACCCTGAAGCTGTTCTCAGGGAAAAGGCTGAGTTGTCATTGTTATACAACTTTGTTGACTGAGGTGACTTGCAGGGTGTACAGGAGAAGAGAGACGGTAAAACTTTTCTCTTCCAAGCTTCTCCTAGCTATATGGCTCTTTCCTTATGGCTACTGCAAGCCCCCAACTTTCAGGGGTTTATTAGACTAGTGGGTTCACCTGGGGGTTCTCCTTTCTGCCATGTCCACATGGCTCAGCTAATGAATGTACAGTTACTTAGATAATCTGTTTTCAAAAATCAAGGTTGTGCCCAACACGGTGCAACACATCTTTAATCCCAGCACTTGGAGTCCGAGGCAAGTGGATCTTCACGAGACCAAGGTTAGCCTGATCTACATAGCAAGTTCCAGGCTAGCCAGGGTTACACGGTGAGAGCCTGTCTCAAAAATAATTGGATTTCTGTGTTCATTTATTTGGTTGCGGTTAATTTCATGGAAGACTGACGCTTCTTCATAGCAAATTAGCAGGAAAGATTTTCTGTGTGTTCTTGTTTTTCCAGTACCTTTTTGTTCTAGACATAGTCGATTTAAGAACAACAAACAACTTTCCTGTTTAATTGGAGGCAGAGCAGACAGGTGGCATTGCGTTTAAATGAAAAAGATGGTAAAAAGTTTATGTTTATCTCCAAGAGATGAGGGAACACCATCTGTCATTGCTGTTGCCAGGATTCCTAGGAAATAAAAATTCCAGGAAGTACAGAACATAAAATATTATGGCTGATATGTTTCTAAATGATGAATTTCATAGTAAATCTTTCGTTGTTATCTTAACCACGTGACTGCAGCGCTTTCTCTAGAAAGCCCCACCCACAACTGACACAGGAGAGGACTCTCACTAAAAGTCAAGGGCTGAGGGAGCTGGGAGGAAACTCGGTTGGTAAGTGTTGCCATGCATGCCATGGACCTGACTCTGGGTTTAAAGCATCCACACTCAAAAGCCTGGAGCGTGGTGTGTGTCTGTAATATTGGTGCTGAGGAGACAGAGCTAGGAGGATCCTGGGGCTTGCTGGGCATGCAGGCTAGTTGAGTCCTGGGGATTCATGCAGGCAAGGCGAGTCCCCCAAGCTTGACTCAGAAAAGCACCTGAAAAAAAAAAGGCACCTGATGTCAGCCTATGGCCTACACATACGACAACCTTCTTGGATCCCTTGGATCTGTGCCAGTTTCTGAATGGTGTGCCACTGTGGGTGGAAAGTCACTAGGCTTGTTTGCTGTCTAGGCTAGCACTAGAGCGCTTCCTGCACTGTGTAGTCCCCAGGTTTAACAAGCGAACTAAATCCTTGCCTGGCGCTGAGAGGCTCCGTCCCTGGGTCTTAGGACAGCACCTGGTATACTGAGGGGATAGATTAACGATCTGTGATGAGGAAACCTCGGCTGACCTTCGGGCTGTGTGAAGATAGAGGAAAACAGTGCCCCGAATTGGCCACTCGGATGGGTTACATGCTGAACCCAGCAGAATGGCCATAGGAAAGAGGAAATGGAAGAGATGGCTGGGGCTAAATGCAGTCAGCCACCAGCTCCATACGAAGTGCGGAGTGGAGTGCAGATGGCAGCAGTGTCGGCTGGGTGTCGTGTTGCTTGGTGTTTGCAAGGGCAGCCAGAGAGTAGGTGGGCTGCGTACCTTAGAGTGGAAATATAATGAATGGACTGAAGAATACAAATATCGAGTCCCTTCATCTCGGACCTGAGACTGTGCAGGACTCTGGCGTGGGCATCCCTTCCTCTAAGCAGGAAGTTAAAAATCACTTCAACCAAAGGAGTTTACATCATGATTTATCCAAGGTATATTCATCTATTTTGTATTTTAAATATTTGTTCTGCACGAGTTTGGGCACTTAGCTGATATCTACAGCAGAAGACTGTCGCCTGCCTTGTTCTTTCCCGTCCCGGTGGCTTCTCCAGACAAACCTCACTGGCAGCGGTTCCTCTTCTTACCCCCTCTCCGTGTGCACAGGACCCTTCATCAGAACTAGTGCAATCAGCACAGCTGGTTATTGGGTGGGTCTTCAATCCACACTCACGGCGTCCTCGTGGCTCTAGCTTTGAATAATGCTTTGTGCTTAGCTGAAGGTGAGTTAGTTCCCAGCTGTTTAAAATCCCATGCCTGTGCGCCAGTGTGATTATCCGTCTAGCACAATTGGCAAGCACGCTGAAAGGAAGGGGTCTCTGGAGGAGGGGAGGTGGTGGGTAATAGACTGGCATCTGGAGGCCTGTTCACGGGGCAGGGGTGGGGGCAAGAAGCTGAGGTCCAGGGCACTCGGCTCCATTGGGCCAGACGCCCAGCTCCCTCCTCATCCCACTACAGCAAAACCTTCCTGCTAGGTGACCACTTCACGTTTTCACTTCCCGCTTTGGATTTACACGGGGTGTATTATTAAAGGAAGAGAAACACACTGGTAACTCACGCTTCTGACATGCACATTCCAAGCTGGAAGGGACCACCAGGCCAGGCTTAGGTGTAGTGGGATCACAGAACACCATCAAATGATTGAAGACATATCTTTTTCTGTGTTGGAGGTCAGAGGTAGCTAGCTCTCCATGGCTAGGATGGGTTCTGTGGTGTCTGGAGTCCAGGGCCTTTTCTTTTCCATGTGTTTCTGTTTTTCATCTGTTTTTTTCTACTGTGTTTCTACACAGAACATGGCTTCCACGATCACAGTCTTATTTTGTACCGAAACGTGGATCATCAGTTGTCACACTTACATTCCAGATATCAGAGAGAAAAAAGGGGAGAAATAGGCCATTCTTGTTGAGTGTGCGTATTCTCTCTCTCTCTCTCTCTCTCCCTCTCTCTCTCTCCCTCTCCCTCTCTCCCTCTCCCTCTCCCTCCCTCCCTCCCTCTCTCCCTCTCTCCCTCTCTCCCTCTCCCTCTCTCCCTCTCTCTCTCCGCTTTAGGATGAGGCTTCCTTTATTTCAGACTACTGTTGATCTCTTTATGTGGCTGAAGACAGCCTGGAAGTCCTGATCCTTCTGCCTCAGACTCTCAAGTGCCGAGATGACAGGTGCTCTCCACTATGCCTGGCTGATGATTCTGTTTGGAAGGTGAGCGTTGCATTCCGTGCGGAGTCCACTCAGCACAGCTGCGCCAGCATCCAGAGAGGATGGAATGAGCCTTTCCCCTGAGAAGCCATGGGTCCCCATTGAAGTTCCATGTTCTGTTTATGAGAAGGGAGAGAACAGACTCAGGGCGAGCTGGTTAGGCTGTGCCGTGGAGACCTAAGTGCTGGATCCTGAACTTGCAGATGCCCTGGCTCATTCGGCCAGCATTTATAACCATCTCCTCTGGACCCAGAGCATGAAGAAAACAGACAGTCCGGGTCCTTAAGTTGTCCACAGTGGGGGGAGATAGGCCATCGAACGTAAACACGGCTGTAAATGGACAAGCGCCGGGCAAGGACACCATGTGCCTTGCAGAAGAGAGTGGGTTTGCTAAGGGCTGGCGATGGGCCAGACAAGTGACATTTGAGTTGAGAGCTGGAAGAAAGTGTGACCTAGGCCATGGAAGAATGTTCCAGACTGAGGGAAGAATGCAAGCAAAGTAGGGGTAGGGGCGTGCTAGGAGGTCCCAAAGGGCATGTGGGGGGAGGGGCCAGGATGGACTGAAGGGGACCCTAGGTGACCTATCCTGACATGCCTGGAACTCAGGTATGTCTCAGATACGGGACTTTCAGGACTAAACCCGGGAGAGTCCCAGGAAAACTGGGGTGAGTTGGGCCCTGCTGTGGGGCCTCACAAAGAGTGGTGCATCTTCTCTCGTGACTATTGTAGAAATGCTCCTTTTCAGTCAGGAATAACTCCTGCCATGAAGAACTCTTGACTTGTGAGCCGAGTGGGCCTCTCACTTGGCAGAAGGGAAGGAGAAGAACTACACTTGGCTGTAGTCAGAACACTTAGGCAGTGCTGATTCTCTCTGTTTGGGTTTGTTTCTCCTTTGGCATTTAACCAGTGTCTGGTATGTTTGAAGGAACAGAGATGGCCAGGGATGGAGGGAGCGCTTGTGCTCTCTGTTTTCCAGCCCTGGCAGTACATTGAAATTGCCTGGGAATGTCAAGTGGAGAATGGGCACAGCCCAGTAAGTCAGCCCCAGGGGAAACCAGCCTGGCGGTTCCACCACCATGCCCTGAGATCCCAGCTGTCCTGACAGGACACAGATTCAGCTGCAGAGGAGCTCAGGAGTCCGTTTCTAAGAAGCCCTGAAGCGTGACTAATGGCACTGCTCTGTAGACGGAATAGTACTGCTCTATCCGAGTTTGGTGGATTCCCTTTGAAGCTGTCGACTTCTCTATGGAGAGCAGAAACATGGAGGTATGGAGGGTAGACGAGTTCACAGGGGAAGAAGGGAAAGATGACAGAGCTGGCCCATGGGTCTCCTACTTGGAGGCCATCCACAGGATCACTTTGAGCCCCACTTGGAACAGATCTTGGCTTCCCAGTTAGTCCTGGGGTGTGGTTGGGTGTTCCACGAGCTGTCACACTGACTGGCACACGTATTCTTATTCTTGGTTACTGAACTTGTTCTGAGGCCTTTGGGTAGGAATGTTCCATGGTCGACACGCCCTTCTTTTTCTTTCCCACTCCTTCTCTATGGGACTCTATTTCTCACTCAGTGGCCGCCAGTGTAGATATTTCCTACCAATAAGACAAGGAGTGGACAGATTTCCAAAATAGATGATCCATCTATCAATTTTTTAAAATGTCAGCCCACACCAGCTCCAGAATAAAAGCAGACTGGGGAAAAGAAAGTCAGTTTAGAAGGATTAGCAGCTATTAGCAACAACACCCAATGGTTGCCTTAGAAGATCGCAGTCTGATATTAAGGCCTGAGAGTTGACCTGCACAGGCCAGTGACGTCAGACCTAACAGGGATGAACAAAGGGTCCTGCCTGGCTCTAAAAGCATGAATCCTGCACACATGATGCAGAAAACCCATCCCATGTGCTGACTGGAAAGTTGGGTACCAATGTCGGAGAGTGAGGAAAGCGTTAATTCAGCTCAGGGGCAGATTGGCAGAATCCGTGTGTCTGGATGGCCTTTCTCACTATCCCGCAGCTAGACTCACTTCCTAAACACCAGGCATTTCTCTTAGGAAGACTCCCTCTCTACAGATTGTTTAGTTCTGTACAGAGAGGAGGGCCAAGGATGAGCATCCCAAGAAAATCTTCTAGACTCCCTCCTCTTGGGAAAGAGCGAAGAGAAAGAAGGTGGTAGGAGTCATGCCTGTCCTCCAGGAAGTCTCTCCGCCTGGGCTCTTGAGAACTTCTCTGGCCCTTCTTTCAGAACATGAAGCTCTGGCATAGAGCCAAAGGACGTTAAATTGTCAGCAGAGTTCGGAATGGGAATTTATGGTCTCTTGGGCATTTATTAGTTTGCAGCTATGCAACATATGAACCAGTCTCAAGATGTAGTAATTCAAATGTCATCAGGAGCGGAGTTTGGCAAGTCTCAGTTATTAGGTCTCTGAAGAGAACAGCTCAGGAGAAGACAGTGATGTCATTAGGGTGAAGGGCACCTCCCTGAGTCAGAACATGGTGTTCAAGTTCTTATTTCTGTTCATCTTCCCTGGGCTTCAGTATGTGCACCTCAGAAATGAAGCAAGTGTGGCAGCTCCTCCAGTGATCTGTGAGTGTGACACAGCTCCTCCAGTGATCGTGAGCAAGTGTGCTACGGCCCCTCCAGTGAACAGATCCGCTGTGAGCAAGTGTGATACATCCCTTCCAGTGAGCAGATCCGCTGTGAGCAAGTGTGCTACGGCCCCTCCAGTGAGCAGATCCGCTGTGAGCAAGTGTGATACATCCCCTCCAGTGAGCAGATCCGCTGTGAGCAAGTGTGCTACGGCCCCTCCAGTGAGCAGATCCGCTGTGAGCAAGTGTGATACATCCCCTCCAGTGAGCAGATCCACTGTGAGCAAGTGTGATACATCCCCTCCAGTGAGCAGATCCGCTGTGAGCAAGTGTGCTACATCCCCTCCAGTGAGCAGATCCACTGTGAGCAAGTGTGATACATCCCCTCCAGTGAGCAGATCTGCTGTGAGCAAGTGTGCTACATCCCCTCCAGTGAGCAGATCCGCTGTGAGCAAGTGTGATACATCCCCTCCAGTGAGCAGATCCGCTGTGAGCAAGTGTGACACAGCCCCTCCAGTGAGCAGATCCGCTGTGAGCAAGTGTGACACAGCTCCTCCAGTGATCGTGAGCAAGTGTGCTACGGCCCCTCCAGTGAACAGATCCGCTGTGAGCAAGTGTGATACATCCCCTCCAGTGAGCAGATCCGCTGTGAGCAAGTGTGATACATCCCCTCCAGTGAGCAGATCCACTGTGAGCAAGTGTGACACAGCTCCTCCAGTGATCGTGAGCAAGTGTGCTATGGCCCCTCCAGTGAGCAGATCCGCTGTGAGCAAGTGTGATACGGCCCCTCCAGTGAGCAGATCCTCTGTGAGCAAGTGTGCTACGGCCCCTCCAGTGAGCAGATCCTCTGTGAGCAAGTGTGCTATGGCCCCTCCAGTGAGCAGATCTATGAATGAAGAGCCAGAGCTTGTTCACAGTGTGATCTTTCCCTGTGTACCCTCTTCTGTCCTTGTGTAGAGGACCCTCCGCAGAGAGCCAAAGCCAAGCCTTGCCCCTGGATCATCAGTCATTCATTTCAGGAACATTGTTTGACACTTGACTGGCTGGGCAGAGATAAGGACTTAGTGGGGTATTCTTTTTCTCTGGTATGGTTGTTGTTTGTTTATTTGTTCTTATTTTCCAGTACTGGGGTTTGAACATAGCCCCCCCCATGATAGGCAAACAGTTTATTTCCAGCCATCCTTAAACCTTACAAATCATGATAAACTTCTTTTCTCTATAAAATAAAAAAGGAATGTTAAAAGATTCAGCATTAGCCTTAGAGGAGATTTCAGACTAGTAGATAAAGCCATCATAGGTGCATAGCACAGGCCCGTGTATGTATAAGGCCAGCAGTATGACAGAGGAGACCCTCACTGTGGACAGGATAGTGTCCTGTCCTGCAGTGTGTGTGGAGCAGACCTGCGGTGTGGGGATGCTCTGAGGCCTGAAAGACCTAACGTGCTGGCTGGATTCAGGCCTTGGAGATGCAACAGAATTCTAACCCTGTGCTTGTGTGGAAGATGGAGAAAGTTACCCCATGATAGGAATCAGACTTACTCTTTATGACTCCAAGAAGAGCATGGCAGGCTGTGATCACAAACCTGATTCTCTGTCAGCCCCCTAATTCAGACCTGCCAGGGCCGTTCTTTAGACGTATTGACTGAGAACCACAGCAATGTTGAGATCCTGGCCAACTGCGCTGGCCTTCCTTGCTTTCCTTACCTTGCTAGCTCTCCATCCTTTGGCCTGAGATCACACTCACAGCCCAAGGAAGCCTTCCCCAGCCTGACCTCGGTCCTTCTCAGCTCCATTTGTGCCCCCTGGAGGTTGCCTCAGTGGGCCCATCTGTCTGCATCTGGGGGTCTCTGCCAGTGCAGTCCAGCTGTTGGGACTCTGGCGATCTGTAGGAACAGCCTAATCTGTGTCGATAGAATGAGGGTAGACTTAGCACTAGGGACATAATCAGAAAAGGAAAGTAGCTGCCTCTAGAAGGGAGTGTGTTCCCAGGTGAGAAGTGGTACGTCATGGGTTCTGGGGAGATGGTCGCAAAGACTGGTGGGATAGTGTGGTTTCATCTTGATCCGGCCTTGATTCATCACCATGTGTTAAGCGTTGGGCCATGGTTTAGGGCTGTCTAGGCTGTGTGATTTGCTTAACATCTTGAATCTAATAAATGACAGAAGGAAGGAAAGATTCCAGAACACACAGACAGATGAACACACACACACACCCCATTCTGCAGTCAGTTGTCTCTCCCGGGCTGTACCACACTTCCACAATTCCACAGAAAAGGATCGATTCCAAGCTCTTTGATGTCCCCTGTCTGCACCTACAGCTCTTGTGTTTTTATTGCTGGTGGGCTGTCGAAACCCTACCACAGTGAGAAAACTAAATTTCTCTTTAAGACGACAGGTTCACTTTTGACAGTTCTGTAAGATACTCAGAGTAAAATGAGACAGCTCTGACTTACAGTGTTCTTACAGCACACACAGTCCTCCCTGAGTCAGGCAGGAAGTGATTTCCAGGTATATTATGGGCACTTTCAGTTTCCCAGGACTCCAGAGTGAGAAGGCCGCATCTGTGGAGGCTGCTGCCAACTTGAGTAGGTTACATGTCTCTCTGCTCATGCCTTTCAAGATAGAAACCTTCCACCTAATGCTTTTCTTCCTTGGAGAGAATGACAGGGTCCCATGGTTGTTGGCTTTCCTGATTCTCTAAGAGGAAGAGCTGGTCTTTCTCTTTTTTTTTTTGAGATTTTATTTTATTTTTCACTTTTTTAAATTTATTTATTTATTAAAGATTTCTGCCTCCTCCCCGCCACCGCCTCCCATTTCCCTCCCCCTCCCCCGATCAAGTCCCCCTCCCTCATCAGCTCGAAGAGCAATCAGGGTTCCCTGATGTGTGGGAAGTCCAAGGACCACCCACCTCCATCCAGGTGTAGTAAGGTGAGCATCCAAACTGCCTAGGCTCCCCCAAAGCCAGTACGTGCAGTAGGATCAAAAACCCATTGCCATTGTTCTTGAGTTCTCAGTAGTCCTCATTGTCCGCTATGTTCAGCGAGTCCGGTTTTACCCATGCTGGTCTTTCTTAATTGAGCAGAACTAACACCTGAATACAAAGTAGAGTCTCTCAGCCTCATCGTATCAGTGAATGACGAAGACAGCTTTCTCCCAACCACAACAGAACACAGTTGAGAGTGTCTGTCACTTGTGAACTTCAGTGTAGTGTTAGAACACGCCCCAGTTTTTGTTTTTTAAACAGGAAGAGTGTACCCTGAGGTCCCTCTGCTACCTCAAACATCAAAACACCATTGTCTTTTCTACCCTTCTAGCTCTAATTTCCCTCTGGTCTAGATAGGAGCCTTTGACATACCACTGCCGGGAGGTCATGGAGCTGGACGCAGATGAGGTGTGTGTAGAAAGAGAGTCACAGTACTGATACTGTCCTGTGTAAGATTGGGAGAGAGCTGAAGACAGCTCATTGGTGGTGTTTGGTTAGCATGATTCAATCCCTAACACTGGAAGGTAGTTAAGACTGAAGACTGTAGCCCATGGGGAGCTAGAAGCAAAGAATTATCTAGAACAACTCTAGAAGTCTTGAGAGGAGTCAGTGTTGCTGCTAAACTCGCCCAGGAGCCCTGCCCAAGGCTGTTGAGCCAGATCTTCATCTGGTTTCTGGCTTTTCAGTGTCTTTTAGTTTTGTTTTCAGGGCTTGGTGTTTTCCACCCACTTTTGGGTTTCCTGTTTTAATGTTTGAATTACTTCAGCTTTGATACGTTGTAGAGAATGGGGGAAATTTTTAAGCATTTTACCACGCATACACACCAAAAGCAAAACGAACACCCAAGCCCAGTGATTTTTGTAGTTCTAGCCAGTTATCTCTCTTGTCGTGGAGGGTGAGCACAGATAAGGCTGTAGGGTCAGGCATTTGTACCTGCTGTAATTCCTCAAGGAGCCTAATGCCCGTTTCTCCTGATTGTTGGGGACATACTTTAATCCTGACGGTTGGGGAATACATGAGACATATATTAAAAAGAAAGAAAGGTTGGGGAGAGAGAAAGGAAGGAAGGAAGGAAGGAAGGAAAGAAGGAAGGAAGGAAGGAAGGAAGGAAGGAAGGAAGGAAGGAAGGAAGGAAGGAAGGAAGGAAGGGAGGGAAAGAAAGAAGTGTGTTGCAGAGCTCAATGGTTCAGTACAAAAGTATGAAAAAGGAATTTTGCTTTTTGCCCCTTGACAGGCATGAAAGAGAGTCAGATCCCTACTTCCCAACAATGTCTTTCTTCCCAGCCTCCTCTCACGTCCCGCACTTCCCAGAGCTGTCTTTGCTGAACTCTCCCTGCCTACCCTCCCTTTGTTCTCGTGGGGTGTGGAATGACTGTGTCTGTGGAGGTAAAGAGCTCTCTCCTTTGCTTTCCTGCATCCCACTCATGACCCAGCAGGACCCCTCTCTGAGTCAGGGGGTGGGAGTTGGTGGTGATTGCACAGTTGTCTCTGGTGGGAAGAGGGGCCCTCTGAAACTTATGTCTGAAGTGTTACCCTCTCCGCTGTGTTTGGAGAGATGCTGTTTGACTCAGTAGGAGTTCATCAGACTTGTCCTCATACTGATTGACAGTCTGGTTATGCTGTTTTATTCCTGTCTTTTTTTGAGTTTAACATATTTATTGACCCTAAAACAAGAGAAAGGTATGTGTGTGCCTGTGCATGTGTGTGTGTGTGTGTGTGTGTGTGTGTGTGAGTGTGTGTGGGTCTGTGCGTGTGTGTGTGATGTGCATAAGTCAAAGCAGGCTGTCAGGTGTCTTCTGTCGATCATTGCTTTATTCTCTTGAGATAAGGTCTCTCACTGAATCTGAAGCTCACTATTTTGGCTAGGTGGGCTAGCAGGTAAGCTACGATATCCGCCTGGCTTTGTCAGTGTTGGGGTTACAGGCACATGCAACCGTGCCTGGTCCCTATGTGGGTTCTGGGAATTCAAACTCTGGTTCTCAGGCTTCCACAGCCGGTGCTCCTTACCCACCGGGCCATCTCTCCAGCTATGAGATTCCCTACAGTCGTAATTGTACTTACTACCCGTGCTGACTTGAAACTGCGTTCAGCTTCACGGTCACAGATAGGAGGACAGCCAAGTGCTCAGGCAGGCAGCTTCCAGAACTACATGGCCACTGCCTTTGATTACTGGCTCTGCCATGTATTGGGCAACTCCCATTAGGTGGCTGCTTAATCTTTTTGTCCCTAACAGTTCGCTAATCTACAAAGCAAACGTGGTTAGAGTAACCACAATGAAAATAGCGGTAGTGTTTGTTGTGTGCTTAGTGTAAATGATACTGTGGCCAGCCCTTCTCTGACGTTTCCTTCACGCCCTCCAGCAGGTCTGTGCCTTCTGTCTTGGGATGGTAAAATGCACAGACCTGTGCTAAACATTGGCTGCGTACCAGGACCCGTTCTATTCTCTCTTCTTTCTGACTTAGAGATGGAGGTAAAGGGAGGTTCCTGTGGGGAATTGGGGCTCCTCTGTGGCATTGTGGGGCTCAGAGGCAAGAAGGAGGCAATCCATGCATAACACCGCAGCCACTTGGATGTAATGAGATACAATTCTTCCTACTCTTTTGACTTAGAAGTGTTGCTCCTAAAAACATGGTCAGAAAGCAGCTTGTGTGGATCCTTACACGGCTGTACAGCCATGTCTGCCTCATACATGCCGTCCGTCCTGCAGAGTTCCAGCCTACCCACCTCTGGATGGCTCCCACCTACCCACACCAGAACCCCGTGATTATGCTCCATCACCCTTCTTGGTCTGAGTTACTTAACAAAAAAAAATGTGAGCACCTAAGATATGGGGTCAGCTGATCAATGAATTTATATATCGGAATGTTAAGAATGGATCCGTATTACTTTCAGGTAAACAGATGAAACCTAAGATCTTCACGCTAAGTGAAATGAGTCAGAAACAGAAAAGTATCGTGTGTTTTCTCTCATATGTAAAAATTTAAAAAAAAAGAAATCTGAAAGAGAGGACTGTTAGGGGAGAGTGGGGGGAAGGAGAGAGGGGGACAGGAGAAAATAGATACCGTAGGAGCACAGTGTGTTGCTGTGTGGAATTGTCGTGGTAAGCCCTCCAGTTTGAGCAGTGGGTGCCCGGAATCGAGCGAGACCCGGAGAGCAGGCCTGTGGTCCAGGGTGTTTCCTGGTAAGGTGCTCAGAAAGCTGCCTTCTTGTCGGGTTCATTTTGAGGATATGGGCAGAAGGCTGGGGCGGGGCAAGGGAGAGAAAGTGACAGGAGAGGGAAGAGACGTAAGGAGGAGGAGATGGGGAGAGGGAGAGAGAAACGGAGACAGAAAAGGTATGAACAAACACAGAAAGAACAGTTATCTTCAGTGGGCTGACAGGAAAGGCCTGATTCTGAGGAGAGATGCCCCAAGGGGCTGGGCAGTCCCTCAGAGAGCATCTGAGAGTTGAGCAGTGTCCGGGGCAGTACCCGGTCTTCACTGCAGTGGCTGTGAGCCCTCCACTGACCCCTGACATACACACATGAGTAGCAGTCTGAGTGATGTCAGACACTGTACAAAGTCCCGCCGTCGGAAAGAAATGTGACTGACCTGTGCATTCCGAAGAAACTCGTTCTCTGGATTAGTTCAGAAACACACCCTCCATCGGACAGTCCTTGCAGCGTTGGGTCCTCTCAGGGTGGTGGGAGGGTACTCACGGACCTCTTTTGGAAGCCAGTACCTGTCAGAACTGACGGTGTGCAAATCCCTTGACCCAGTATTTCTTGTTCTTCGAATTATCCTTAAAGACAAGCCGCCAGGACTCCTTAGGGGATGTGAGTAATGAATGCTGACTGCTTGCCAAGGCATTGTTTGTAAAGAGTGCAGAACTGTCCAGATGTTCATCGGTAGGCAAAGCACACAGGACCAGCGATGCTAAGGACCTGGACATTCGTTACAAAGAGTGTTCTCAGGGCTGGGTGGGAAGCATGCTCTAGACTCTGGCTTCAACTCCTAATGTTGACTGCTGTGGAATTCACTCTGTAGACCAGGTTGGCCTTGAACTCACGGAGATCTGCCTGCCTTTGCCTCCCAGTGCTCGGATTAAAGGTGTGCGCCACCACGCCCGGCCTGAGCAGTGTACTCTTAACCACTGAGCCATCCATCTCTCTATCCCCAGCTCTGTGTTTTTAAACAATAGTTTGCTAAATTGTGGGGAAATAGCGAATATAATTATTTGAGCAGCCAAATAACTTCTTTCAACAGATAAGCATTTTTAAAATGTTCTTTTAGGTAATGGGAAGTATATTTTAATATGTGCTCCTGGTTATTTTTTCCTGATTTGTTAGTAAATTCTTTCCTTATTGGGAATATAAGTACACATGAAATATCCAGATGACCAAAATTGATGGAATCATAGGTTCCATGCCGATGAGGGTTTTATTGCAGTTGGTCAATGGAATTTTACTCAATGATCTGCTGTGGAGGAAATTATTTCAAAACAAACCCCAGGGGTTTTGGCCACCGTTCAGAAGTCCTCTTCCTCATTTTTGTACTTCAGCTTGTCACACACTCAAGCAGAATGTGACCGGAAATCTTCTGGACACAACAGAGTACTGCAAGCCCATCCACCAGTCCCTCGGCCCTTGGTTTTTTGCCTTGTTGGACCAGGCATCACAGTGGGCATCTGAATGAAGCAGCGAATGTGGAAAGTGGTACCCGTGCTTCTGCTGATTGGCTCACTCCTGTGTGACTCAAGTGATGATGCGACCTGTGATGCTCCCAAACAGCAATGGGTAACGGGTCACCAGAGCCTGCCTGGAGTGGATCCAAGAGGTCCTTGGCGAGAAACGAGCGTGTACCCGCCTTGTGCTGTGCTTCAAAATGTCGTTTCACCCCTTCCCTGCAGGGCCACCTGCGTGGTACAGTCAAGACATCTCAGATCTGGGTAGTTGGGTGTCATAAGCACACAGACTCCATGGTGGAAACAGGATTTGCATTCGGGATTCTGAAGCTCCTATTCCTTATGTCCATTTCAGATTATTAACTTTGTAGGAAAAGATGTTTTGTGTGATGCTGATTATGGGAGAATTTACTTGATGCTTTAATTTTGGATTTAGTGTTTGAATGCGCTAAACAAACATGTATATAGGCCTGAGGGAATATCTCAGTTGGTAGCTTTTGCCTCTCAATTGGTTGTGATGTTGTGTGCTTGTAATCCCAGCATTAAGGAGGCAGAGACCAGTGGATCTGTAGGGCTTGCTAGCTGGCCTCACTTAGTAGGTGAGCTTAAGGTCAGTCAGAGACCACATCTCAAAGAAGGTCGATGATACCTAAGGAACGGTGCTGGTGATTGGACGCACACACTCACGCACACACACAGAGCTTTACCTCATTGTACACACAAACATGCACATCTACATACATACACAAAAATGTGTATAAATCGATGATAGTCACTTGGGGGCAAAATTGTCCAATGTGTCATATGTCCCTTAAAGCAAATGTGTAACTGTGTTAGGCATGTCTGTTTTTTCAGTAGGAAGTGACCAAGTTCACTCCTGGATACTGGTTACAAGCCAAGTCATTAGCATTGCCTGGAGAGCTGCAAGGGCTTCTGTGACGATGGTGGCGTCGCTTCTGTCCGCTTCCCTCTGCTTCTTCAGAAGGCTGCATCTACATCTAGGGCACCGGCTGAAGTGGTAGGTCATCCTGTCATCATGGCTTTTCAAAGACACCCTTGCCCTACAGAAAGTTCTTATATGTAATTGTTTCCTTTATCTTTCAGGTGGATTGGCTATCTGCAGAGAAAATTCAAAAGTAAAGACTTTAGTACATACGTTTTCTTTTTTTTGAGGGCAGAGGAGACTAGGGAAAGGAGAAGAGTGGGCAATTTCAGCTGCCTTGTATTTTCTGTTTTGCCCAGGAAACCTCAGTGTGGAGGCAGAAGTAGATTTACTCAGCTATTGCGCAAGAGAGTGGAAAGGAGAAACGCCGCGTGCCAAACTGATGCGGAAGGTACAGTACGGCTGCTTGTGGCAGTGTAGGCAGGCAGTGTCTGTCGGTATCCGGGTGCATTCTGTTCATCTTTGCCAAACCCAAGGGTCCACCAGCACCAAATGGGATGTCAGTTAAAGCTGCAGCCTAAGTTTGGAGCCAAGCAGCTGCTAGATGCTGGCTTTAGGTCTTGTTCTATCTTGCTTTTCTGCTGTTGATAACACAGTCTGACCAAAAGCAGTTTGGGGGAGGAAAGGGTTTATTTGACTTCCAGGTCACTGTCCATCACTGAGGGAAGTCAGAGCAGGACCTGGAGCAAAACCTGTGGAGAAACCCTACTTACTTACTGGCTTGCTCTCTGCATCTGGCCCAAGCTTACCTGCCTAGGGACAGTGCTGCCCACAGTGGGCTAGGTCCTTCTATGTCAGTAGTCAATCAAGACTATCTCACAGATGTGGCCACAAGCCAGTCTAGAGTAGCCAATCCTCTGAAGTGGGTTCCTCCTCCCCAGAAGGCTCTAGGCTGTTGACTCAAGCTGAGAGGTGAGCTAACAAGGACAGGCTTCAACCTAGAGTTTATAGCGCTGAGAACAGGAATCAATTAAGTCTGTAACTTGAGAAAAGATGAGTCTTCAGATCTCTGGCATTTTAACTTCTGCATGTGCTGTGGGGACTCTTCACTGAGGGGGATCAGACACCCTGCATAAGTACTTCGAGGAGATTTAGGATGTTCCATTGGAATGATCTTGGTAAATGTAAATATCCCCAACAGTGTTGCCCACTCCTGTCTTTGGTGGGGGGGAAAAGGAAGGAGAGGTCCAAAGTAATCTTTGGTGCGGTCTTAAAACTCTACCGTTTTCACTGTGGTTAAATTGTACTCCTTATCAGCCCCAAATAACCTGGTCTTCCAAGATGAGTCACCTAAACCAGCATGAGGCAGACTCCATACATAAGATCCACTTTAAAGTCCCATCCATAGGGCCACACTTAAGTGATTCAGGGTAAAAGCACTTGCTGTCAGTGTGCTGCTGGAGTCAGGAGAACCATTCTCTGGCTTCCAGATATGCACTAACATGTGCGTGTGCATGCACACACAAAATAGTGATATGATGATTACAGCAATAAAGTTTAAAGATAAAATAGAGAGCTGGAGACATGGCTCAGCTGTTACGAGTGCTTGCAGTTCGTGCATAGGGCGAGTTCAGCTCCCAGCATCTATATCAAGAGGCTTACAATTACCCGCCTGTAACTCTAGCTCTAGGGAGTCCTACACCTGCTGTGGGCCTCCATGGGTACCTGCGCTCATGTAAAGACCCTCCCTCTCCACACACAGACGCAAATACACATCGTTTAAAAATAAATTTCAAAAAATTGTTCTAAAATACACAAAAAGAAAACTTTTTAAAGAATAAAACGACATCATCTATCACTACTCTACCTATTTGGGTTATTGGGGAACCATTCCCCTGTAGAAACACGCTCACTCGGCGTGTTCACTGAGACTTCACTTCCAGGGTGAGCACTGAAGTCTGTGCTCAGCATCTGATGCGGCGGAGTTCATTCGGACCACCCTTGCCTCCTGACAGGCCTATGAGGAGCTGTTCTGGAGGCACCATATTAAATGTGTTCGGCCAGTGAAGAGAGATAACTATGACGCTCTCAGGTCCGTGCTGTTCCAGATCTTCAGCCAGGGTCTCTCTTTCCCATCATGGATGAAAGAAAAAGACATTGTGAAGGTACGATGTCCCACAGGGAACATGGGCGTGTGGAGGCTCCTGGTCCTGGCCGGGTAACTTTGTGTTCATGATTCTCATGTTGAAGGAGCGTTGATGGGTTTTTTGGCTGGTCCCTTCTGTCTCTTTGCAGATAAACCATCTCAGCATGCCAGTATTCCCAGTTTTGTTAGTTTTTAATGCTCTCAGTTTTTCTCAAGAAGCACCCGTCCTTCATAGTTAAGGAGGTCTGATATCACGAGCCCTTTTCACTATCACATAAATGTTTATTAACAGACGCATACGGAATGTAGTCACCACCTCAAGGTTCTCTCATATACTACCTCCGTAGTCAGCTGTCCCCAGACCTCTGGTCTGCACACTTTCTAATCTGCTTTCTGCCCCTATGGTTTGCTGCTTCCAGTGTCATGTGAACGGGATCATCTACTCAGCCGTCTGCCTGCCTGCCGTCCACTAGCAGTGAGCATTTACATTTTCTCCGTGCTATCACAGGAACTGAGGAGGCTTTTTGCTCTGACAACATAGTCCTTTATATGACCAGAACACACTTTACCCACGGTTCAAGGGCATCGGATTGTTTCCAGTACTTAGCTTGGAATAGGGCTGTTAGGAATAGCCTTCTATGGGATTTTATAGGTATAGTATCTGTTTCTTTTAGGCAAATGACCAGGTGTTAAATTCCTGGTGCTTTGGGAGGTGTGTGCTTAACTTTCAGAGAAACTGCCACATTGCTCTCCAAACCTCCTTGGTGTTTTTGTATTCCCACCAGTATAGTGCAAGGACCTAGGACTTACCACAGGGCAGGGAACCCTGACTGCTCTTTGGACTGGAGAGAGAGGGGGAGAGGAGTGGGGGGAAGGGGAGAGGGGTGGGAGGAGGGGGAGAAGAGTGGGAGGAGAGGGAGAAGAGTGGGAGGAGGGGGAGGGAAAGGGGAGGCTGGGAGGAGGTGGAAATTTGTTTTTTTAATAAGAAATAAAAAATATCTATTAAAAAAAAAAGAGTTATAGTGACCCCACACGGTCACCAGCACTTAGTATTGTTGGGACTGTTTGTTTTTAGCTATTCTACTAGGTATGGTTTTTTTCCTCTTACTCATTTGTGTGTGTGTGTGTGTGTGTGAGAGAGAGAGAGAGAGAGAGAGAGGGGAGGGGAGGGCATATGCTGTAGCACTTGTGGAAGTCAGAGAACAATCCTGTGAAGCTGGTTCTCCCCTTCCACCTCCACATGGGTTCCAGAGATTGAACTCTGGTCGTCAGACTTGCACAGCAAGCTCCATCACCCTCTGAGCCATCTCATCAGCCCTCACTTGCTTTTGGTGAGCAGATGCTGAGTATCTTTTCATGTATGTATTTGCAATCTCTCTCATCTTCTTGGAAAATTATCTACTTAAACCTTTTGTCCATTTTTATTGGATTGTGTTTTCTTATGTTTTGAAAATCCTTTGTACATTTTGAATATAAGTGCTTTTTTGGATATGTGATTTCCAGATGTTTTCTTCCAGCTTACATTTATTTTATCATTTTCTTAATAATTTATGGCAGTATAGTCTTTTTATTTATCTTATTTATACGGGTATCTTGCCTGCATGTATGTCAGTGTACCATGTGATTGCAGTGCACAAGCAGACCAGAAAAGGGCAATGGGTCCCACAGAACTGGAGTTACAGACAGTTGTGAGTCACCATGTGGGTGCTGGGAACTGAAGCTAGGTCCTCTGGAGAGCAGCGAGTACCCTTAACTACTGAGACATCTCTCCAGTCCCAGACATATGTTTTTGATGAACAATGTGAATTCTTGTTTTGAATGCAGTATGCCCAATTTGGGATGGTGGAGCAAGAAATATAAAATACACACACACACAACACATATATATGGTCCCATGTGTTCAGTCTCCTTGATGTCTTTTATTTAAATTTGTTTTTAGTACTTCTGTTTCATATCAAATACTTGTCAAATAAATATTGTATGGTAACTCTACTTCTAGTTAATTAGAGTAAAGAATGTGACAGAAATCCTATGCTCAACCCCCAAGTTTGTGGGATTCGGTATTCACTACCCACAGTGGAATAGATCTTATAGACACCACAGTCCAACCTTTGAATCTCCCAGAATGTAACCCAGAGCTCTGTGAGATAGGTGGCGTTGTTGTTCGGTGATAGTGGAAGATGGGGCCAAGGGTATAAAGGTAGGAAATACGGACTAAATCTGTTCTCAGCTGATGAGGTACAGCCAGGTTGGGAAACGTACTGTACCATTGTGGAGCCCACTCCCCAGTTGGTGTGCCTTGCTTTTCTAGCTACTAGTGGCTTCTGACAGGTTATATCAGTGTTACAAAGAAACATTGTTTCTTTGGGCAATGCCCTAAATTGAGTTTTTTTTTAAATATAATCTAGACATGACATAATTCCCACTCTAAAGCAAAGATGACCGTTGCTCCTCACTTAACTGACATGGTCGTCTTTCCGAGGACGGCTGCCTGAGATAAGACTGTGTGCTGCTGTGTTCTGGGTGGCGCGCGCTGAGCACTCAGACACTAATCATTGTTGGCATCTACTTCCTTTTCAAGCTTCCTGAAAAGCTACTCTTTTCTCAAGGCTGTAACTGGATCCAGCAGTACAGTTTTGGACCTGAGAAGTATACAGGTTCCAATGTGTTTGGAAAGTTACGGAAATGCGTGGAGTTACTGAAAACGCAGGTGAGTACGTAGGAAAAATTACAGAATAAATGACTGGAGTTTAAAGCTTCCATCTCAAAGGCAAGTCAGGCTCCCTGTAATGTGGGGCAGAGCCTGTGAGGTAGGGAAATGAAACTGAGCTCAGGAGGCTTCCTGCTGGCGGTGGTGACTTGCTTTCTCTTGCTAAGCCAGAGTTAGTGTTATATGTGATGACAGCTTGGCCCGTTGTGGGGTAGAAGCTTCAGGGGCTGCACTGGAGACCAGACACACGAAGGGACTTTGTACAAAGTCTAGACCTCAGAAATGCCCTTCTGCAAGCATCCTGCTCACACAGCTATAGCGTGGGTGTAAAATGGCTTTCCAAGTCACAGCTTTCTTGTCTATGAAGAACTGTGAATAGTTTATCCCCTGCATGGATATTGTGAGGGTGGGAGTTGACCCTCCGAATTTTGCAGAGTAGCTTAGGCAGCTTCTCGGGCTGTTCTTCACTGGCATAGTCTTCAGGCGACCCTATGACCCCAAGCACTTGCAGAGAATGGACATGTTTGATGGTTTACCTAGTAGTGGTATGTTTTGAGAAAAGCTATTTTATTTTGTTTCTTATTATAAAAGTAAGGTGCTTGTGTGTTAGTCTGGTAGCCCAGGCTTCTCTTACACCATAAACTGGGGGCTTAAACAACCAATGATTATTTCTTGCAGTTATGAAGATTGAAAGTCTGAGGCCAGGAGGCTAGCAAGAAGTGACTTTGGTGACAGCCCTCTTTCTGATTTATAGACAGGTGGACAGTGCTTTGTTCACGCTTGTTTTGATTTGCCATCGCATGGCAGAAGGAGAGCCAAAAATGGCTTGGCTTCCTCTTAAAGGCACGCCAGTCCCAGTCATGAGGACTCTAAGCCGCAAAGGCTAATCACCATGTAAGGGCCTCATCTCCTGAGGCTATCTCCCTAAACTAAGACATTCAACACATGAGTTTGGAGAGGCAGGTGAACATTCAACCCACTGCGGCATCCTTGTGGTTAAAAAAAAGAATCAAATAGTCCCAAAAGACAGACTTGAAAATATAAAATTATGCCGTCCTCTGCCACCCTCCTGCCCTCCTCTCTGGCTTATCTCATTAGTACTTTACGAATTGTGCGGTGGTTTGTACGTCCGTGTTTGCCCTTCTCAGCTCCCACTTACCCCTGTGTCTGCAGTGGACCGAGTTTAGTGGGATGAGAGATTATCACAAGAGAGGGAGCATGTGCAACATCCTCTTCTCCGACGCCATCCTGGAGTACAAGCTCTACGAGGCTGTGAAGTTCATCATGCTCTACCAGGTCACGGAAGTGTACGAGCAGATGAAGACGAACAAGATCATCCCCGGCCTTTTCCGGCTCCTGTTTTCCAGGGAGTCCTCCTCAGACCCTCTGAGCTTCATGATGAATCACCTGAATCCCATGGGGGACACCTGTGGACTGGAGCAGGTGAGTGGGGCTCCCAGTGTGTGATCCACGGATGACTCAGGAATCCTCGTGGGCCTTTAGGGTTTCTCTTTAGCAGTAAGGAAACCACCTCCACAGAGGTGGCCGGCTGGGGTTATTGGCTTCACATGTGTGAAAGAAGAATAATGGGCCTCGTGGCTGGCTGGTGTGTCCTGGGAGTCCGAGGTTCATAGAGCCTCGTGACCACACAGACACTAATGGGAAAAGGCCACTCAGAAAGCGCGGTCATCATGAGGAAGCATTCGGTTCCCTGTCACAGACAAGAGTTAGTAGCAACTGTAAGGTCAGAGAAAGCCCCTCACCATGATTGAGGTCTTTTGTTCACTTGTTTTCTGTCTCAAAGAAGCGATGAGATGCATGGCATCTTCACTAAGACATCAAATTGGTTAGAAAGCAATGCAATTCTTAATAACGAGCACCCTCCCCTCCCATCCCCTTCTCTCCCCTCCCTGCCCTTCCTCTCCCTTTTCTCTTTTTCTTTCCATTCTCCTTTTTCTATTCAATTCCTTTCCCACTTCCCCTCCCCTCCTTTTCCCTCCCTTTTTTCCTTTTTCTATTCAATTCCTTTCCCACTTCCCCTCCCATCTTTCTCCTCCCCTCCCCCATCCCCTCCCTTTTCTCCTTTTCCTATTCACTTCCTTTCCCCTTCCCCTCTCCTCCTTTCCTTTTCTTTTCCCCTGTGAAGTAAGGTCTCACTCTGTAGCCCAGGCTGGTCTGGAACTCACTGTGGAGCCTAGACTGGCCTCCAGCTCACGACAGTCCTCCTGCTCCTCCCGAGTGCTGGCATTGAAGCTGTGAGTCACTGACCTGGCTCGAACTTTCCTTTCTCTTTCTGAATAGTTTCCCCTGATTTCCTCTCACTGAGCATGGCCCTGCCCTCCTTCCACACTGCGGGCATTTGTCCCTAAGTCATGCCTACTTGCTCTATGGGTAACTCTGTTACAAAGCGGGTCGTCTCATAAACCGCAGCCAGCCTCGTCTTGGTGGGAGTGTATAAACACAATCTGTGACCTTGCTCTCATCTTGTCCCCAGATTGACATGTTTATACTCGGGTATTCCCTCCAAGTAAAGATAAAAGTGTTCCGACTGTTCAAGTTTAACTCCAGAGACTTCACAGTCTACTATCCTGAGGAGCCTATAAGGGAGTGGCCAGAGATCTCCCTGCTGACCGAAAATGACCGCCAGTACCACATTCCCGTCTTTTAAGTCCCCGATGGACTGAACATTGGCTTTTCTCAGTGACAGCGGTCATACTTGCAAGAGAAATATTTCTGGAAAGCTCACAGTACCGTTTTAGCCAAGGGGGGCACTAAGACCTATGGAAACACTGGGTGGGGAGAGCCACTGATTTCCTCCACTGCCACACACATTTGGGGTTTGGCAGGTTGGAAGAGATCTCCTCGGTTCACACCGTAATGTGCCTTTAAGACATAGAGAGACTTCATGTAGACAAAAAGACAAGGGAAATGGCTGACCTCAGCCGCAGGAACTTTTCATCTCTGACCTTTGTCTTCTTTATCAAGAGGGATCTCTCTGGGGATTCGGGACGATCATAAATAAACATGTTTTATAAGCATTACCTTCCTGGGATTCTTTGTTGTTTACTAATTTTGTAGAACCACCTGATTAATGTTAAAATATTGTGTGTGCAAGAAAACCCACAGAACCAACTAACCTGGTCTCATGGGAGCTCACAGAGACTGAGCCGACAACCAGGGAGCCTACATGGGACTGACCTAAGCACTCTGCATAAATGTTACAGATGTGTAACTTGGTCCTCTTATGGTGTAATGGTCTGTCCTGTCCCTTTAAGAGACAAGCCCTACCCACCCACCCACCTCTTGTCCACCATCCACCTCCAAGGCAGGCAGACCTTCCTTCTGCTTCTGGCCTGAGCTCTTTCCCTTTCTGTCTCTCTCCCAAAGAGGTAGCTGCCATGGCTCCTCTCCCCAACTCTCTCTCTCTCTCTCTCTCTCTCTCTCTCTCTCTCTCTCTCTCTCTCTCTCTCTTTCTCTCTCTCTCTGCCTCTCTCTGCTCTTTCTCCTTCTCCCTTTTCCCCTCCAACCTCACCCTGCATGGCATGCTGTGCCTATGCGTCTCTGTCTCTCACCTGCCATGTGGTCTCAGGATCTGCTGCCTGCTGCCACTAGGGGACCTGCAGTGTGGTCTCATGGCCCACTGCCCACTGCCGCCACTCAGGGACCTGCAGCAATTCTGCCGCTGCGCCCCTCGGGGAACAGCAGCAGTTTACTCAAATATATGGGACTCCTAAGAGTGGGAGCAGGGGCTGTCTCTGATTCTGTGGCTTGCTTTTGGCGCCCTTTTCTCCCACTGGGTTGCCTCATCCAGTCTTAATAGAAGAGGCGGTGTCTCCTGAAACTTGATATACCATGGCTGCCTGACATCCATGGGAGGCCTGCCCCCATCTGAAGAGAAACCGAGGAGAAAGAGTAGATGGAGAGGAAGAGGGAAAGGGGGGTAGGACTGAGATGAGAGGAGGGAGGGGAAGCTTTGGTTGGAATATAAAAACAAAATATTAAACTAAAATACTCTGTGCATTTATGTACATATATGTTTACATATACACACACAAATAAATGTATATACACAAACAGCCACTTGTTTGTAATATTGTACAGTTTCTTTATATCTTTGCCCTTTGTGGGGAGACTGTTGAGCCTGGCCAGCTTATGTCATGTATTTAAATAAAAGAAGATAAATTCTATGGATTCGGACAACTCTATGATAATTTTGAACTGTCATAAAAACATTAAGCTATGTTTTATTTAGTCTTTACATTTCCATTTAATGAGTGGAATCTTGTGATTGAGTAACATCCCAGGTGCACGAGGGCTCTGTGTCATCCCAGAATCCCTGAAGACTTCGGTTCAATGGCAAAATCGAATTCAAGTGCAGGGAGGACTAATAGATCTGTACTCTGACCTTGAAGGAAGTCCGACGTGGACATGCACCCTGACTCTCCAGGTGGCCCGGGTGTGATTGGCAGGCCCATAAAGGTGGAAGAGGAAATGAGAGTTCCTGCATCAGAGGACACTGTAAGCTATGAGAGCTAGCTTTGAAGATGGAGCATGGGCAATGCATGCTGGGATCTCTAGGAACTACAAAAAAGCAGAATCAGACCCTCCTCTCCAGCCCCAGAAGGGACGTGGCCGTGCCAACACCTTGCTTTTGGCTTGCTGCTGTCAGTCAGACCTCCATCCTCTAACCCTGTAGGATCATGGATTTGAATTAAGCCTATTTTTGTTGTGTTGCATGGGTGGGGGGCAGGGTCTCTTAATGTATCCCTGGTTGGCTTGGAACTTACTGTGTAGACCAGGCTTTCCTCAAACTCACAGAGATCTGTCTGCCCCTGCCTTCTGAGTGCTGGGATTAAACGTGTGTGCTACAATACCACACCTGCCTTAGTTAGGTTTCTATTGCTGTGAAGAGACACCATGACCATGGCAACTCTTATAAAGGAACACGTTTAACTGAGACTGTCTTACAGTTCAGAGGTTTAGTTCATTATCATCATGGCGGCACATGGTGGTGTTCAGGTAGACACGGTGCTGAAGAAGGAGCTGAGAGTTTTCTATCTTGATCCCTAGACAGCAAGAGAGTGTGTGCCACATTGGGTGTAGCTTGAGCATATGAGATTTCAAAGCTTGTCCCTACAGTAGCACACTTCCTCCAACAAGGCCTCATCTACTCCAACAAGGCCACACTCCTAATAGTGCAACTCCCTATGGGCCAAGCATTCAAACACATGAGTCTATGAGAGTCCTTCCTATTCAAACCACCACATTTCCCTCCCTGGCTGCTGTTGTGGAATATTATTTTAAGATGTGTTACATTTATTTATGCTGGTGGGACATTTGTTTAATGATGCAAAGATGTGCTGCATTCTTTTTTATTTCTTTTTGCTGAATAGCATAACTTATTTGTTTATTTTTGGTTTTTCAAGACAAAGTTTTTCAGTAGCTTTGGAGCCTGTCCTGGACCTAGCTCTTGTAGACCAGGCTGGCCTCGAACTCACAATGATCCATCTGCCTCTGCCTCCAGAGTGCTGGGATTAAAGGTGTGCGCCACCACCGCCCAACTGTGTTGTATTCTTTTATGTTGCATTTGTTTAGCTCTGTGAAGCTGTCTTACTTTGCCTGTCTAAGACACCTGATGGTCTAATAAAGAGCTATTGACAGCAATAGCAAGACAGGAGAAATGCTAGACGAGGCTAGCAGACTGAGAAAATAAATAGGAGAAAAAGAGGGAAGAGGAAGTGAGAGAGATCAAGGAATGGGAAAAGAAGAAGCCAGCCACCAAGCCACACAGCCAGCCATGGAGTAAGAGTGAAAGTAAGACATACAGAAGTAAGAAAAGGAAGAAGTCCAGAGGCAAAAGATAGATGGATAATTTAAATTAAGAAAATCTGGCTAGAAACAAGCCAAGCTAAGGCCAGGCATTCATAAGAAATAATAAGTCCTCGTGTGAATTAGTTGGGAGCTGGATGCCAGGCCCCTCAATAGAGTGAAGAGTAAATAACAACTACAGGCCTCCGCAGGTTTGTAGCTTTATAGAATGCAAAAATGTATTCAGTTCAACTTCAAAAGCCCCCACAGCCTGTAACAGTCTCAAACTTGTTTAAAAGTCCAAAGTCTCTTCTGAGATTCATGCAGTCTCCTAACATTAATCCCCTGTAAAAATCAAAATGAAAAAGCAGGTTGCACATACTTCTAACATACAATTGCATGGGACATACATTACAATTCCAAAAGGGAGCATAGTGAGGAGATACTGGACCAAAGCAAAACTAAAAACCAGCTGGGCAAACTCCAAACTCTGCATCTCCTGTCTGATTTCAAAGCACTCTTCAGATCTCTAACTCCTTTCAGCTTTGTTGACTGCAACTCGCTTCTTTCTCTTCCACTGGTTCCGCTCCCAGCAGGTATCTGGCAGCTCTGGCATCTCCGACATTTTGGATTATCCACAGCAATCCAGGCTTCACCTTCACAGCTTCACACAGCGGCCTCTCTAGGCCTCTCTGTAGGGACATCCCTGACACGTGCCTGACCTGAACAATTTTCCTTCATTGCAGAGGGAGATTCCATAACCCCTTTCTTCTATCCTTGACTCTAAAGCCAGAACCGTATGGCCAAAGCTGCCAAGTTCTGATGATTGCTGGAGCTGCAGCATGGCTCCCTCATTCAATCACATCTTCACTAACTTTCTGTTTTAGATGGTTTCCTTCACTGCCTAATGTTGGCTGTCCTAGAACTCTCTCTGTAGTCCAGGCTAGCCTTGAACTCCGAACTGACTGCCTCTGCCTCTGAAGGGCTGGAATTAAAGGCATGCACTACCACACCTGGTTCTGAGCTTTTCTTTAATTCTTTTCAAAAGTTGGATTTTGTCCTGAGGTCACCATTTCCTTTATTCCTTTTTAAGAGGGGGCTTCTCTTTCATCTCTTTATCTCTCAGAACACAGGATTTAGCTCCATTCCACTTCCCAGTGCCCTCTTTCTCCTTGAACTGTGCCTTTCGTATTTCTCCCAACTCAACTTGCTCCTTTTCTTTATAAATCTGTATCAGCGTGAGCACTAATAACCACATAACAAAGTCAATATTATACTGTTTGGAAATTTCCTCTGCCAACTGAATCCAAAACTCTTCGATTTAGCCTCTGGCAGATTTTTTTTTCCAGACAAGGGCTTAAAGCAGCCATATTCTTCACCAAACTATCACAAGAATAGTCTCTAGGCCACTTCTCTTCTGAAACCTCTTGAGCCAGATTCCCAGCTCCCCATGTTTCAAGTCGCTCTCAGCATTACTGTCTTCCCTATTCCTTCTAGGATGACCCATTAAGCCCCATTTAAAGGGTTGAACTGCTTTTCTAATCCAAACTTCCAAGTCCACATTCCTCCAAACAAAAGCATGATCAGACCTATCACAGCAATACCCAAGTCCCTGGCACAGACTTCTGTCTTTAGGTATTCTTGCTGTGAAGAGACACCACAATTGAAGCAACTCTTATAAAGGAAATATTTAATTGGGACTGGCTTATAGTTTCAGAGGTTTAGTCCAATATCATCATGGTAGGAAACATGGTGGCATTCACACAGATGTGGTACTGGAGAAAGAGCTGAGAGTTCTACATCTTGATCTACAGGTAGCAGGAAGAGAACTGATTGAGACTTCAAAACCCACTCCCACAGTGACACACTTCCCCCAGCAAGGCCACACCTACTCCAACGAGGTCACAGCTCCTAATAGTGTCACTCCCTACGGGCTAAGCATTCAAACACATGAGTCTATGAGGGTCATACCTATTCAAACCACTTCAGAGGCAGATGATCATAAACACTAACTTAAGTTTCTGAAGATTTTCTTGTCCACTTCTCTACCTAACTACATAGATGGGATTTTGAAGGTCAGAGACATTACATAATTTCACACAATTTTCTTCTCTTTATGGAACTTTAATATACAATGTCTTTCTTGCTTTCTTAAGATTTTCTTTGTTGTAGTGTGTGTGTGTGTGTGTGTATACTTGCATACAAGGTGCCAGTGGCAACCAGAAAAGGGCATTAGATACTCTGGGACAAATGTTATAGGCTCACAATAGTGAGCTGCTCATTTTAGGTGGTGGGATATTATCTTAAGTCCTATGCAAGAGGAGTAAGCTCAGAGAACATTTAACTGTTGAGGTATCTCACCATTTGCCTTATATACGCAATTTCTCACTTTGAAGTGGTAAATCTTGCAGAATTACAAAGAGTATAAAATGGGGGTGGAATCAGCATACCTGTTAAATTTTGTGGCTAGGAATGATCATAGAGAATTATGTGTAAGGGAGTGGAATCTACAGTTTGGTTGCTAAAGTTCCTCATGGGTCCAAATTCCAGAGGATAAAAGATTTGACAGTCTTTGGTTAGCCATTCACTTGCTTGTTCCAAGAACATGGCGGGTGTTGGGGACTTGTCCGCGGTGCTGAAATGGTAAGACACAGATGTTCACGGATGCTCTAAACCTGTGGTACGTGTTTTCTTCTAGGCTTCTGTTTGTGGTGACAGTAGTACAGATACAAATTATTATCTTCTTGATATTGTTTCCTACTTAAAAATTGGAAGGGATTTAAGAATAACAGCCTTAGTATTAGTTTGCATATGATAGGTTCATTTTTGTGATGTATACAACTCTGTAGATTTTAGGGAATTCATAAAACTTTTGAACTGACATTCCGATCTAATTTTAGAAAACTTTTACTACCACAAAAAGTAATCATATATCTAGGAGTGATAACTCAATATTCTGCATCCCTTATCCTCTGGCAAGCATAGATCTACCTCCTATCCATGTACATCTGTCTATTCTGGAATCATTCAGTGTAGCCTTTCATGACTGATTTCTTTGACAAATCAAGTTTCAGGGGTTGTGATTTCATTAATATGAACCAGTGCTTTACTACTTTTAGTTAACAGATCTGTTGTTTCAATCCGTACCCCACTTTTTTTTTTGTTTTTTGTTTTTGTTTTTCGAGACAGGGTTTCTCTGTGGCTTTGGAGCCTGTCCTGGAACTAGCTCTGTAGACCAGGCTGGTCTCGAACTCACAGAGATCTGCCTGCCTCTGCCTCCCAAGTGCTGAGATTAAAGGCGTGTGCCACCATCGCCCGGCCATACCCCATTTTTTAATTGGATTATTTGCTATTTTAACTGAACTGTATAAACATACCTTAAGAGTAGAAATGTACCTATAGTATAACAAAATATACCTTAAATTTGTATCAATAAACCAAAATCCATACCAATTTAAAGTATATTTCTATATCAATCAGGTTGGGAAGGCAGCATGGAGAGAGAAAGACAATTGGAACTGAAGGACATTTGGGGGCTGATGTGGAAACTCCGTGGACTCTATGAGGGTGACCCTAGTGAGGACTCCTAGTAATGGGGATACAGAGCCTGAACTGTCCATCTTCTGTAACCAGGCAAGGCTTCCAGGGGTGAGACAGGGACAACCACCATGCCACAAAACCTTAGACCTACAAACTGTCCTGCCTGCAAGATGGTTGCCTTAATGATGGCACAGAGCTTGTGGGCGTGGCCAATCAATGACTGTCTAATTTGAGACCTGTGTCACAAGAGGGAGCCCACACCCAACATTTTCTGGATGACCAGGAACTGGAGGCTGGATATCCCAGAGACCTAGGGTGGAACCAAACATGACTGACCACAAAAACAAAGATAATAAAAAAATCAATCAATGAAATGATTCCTAATAACATTCTGCTGTACTCATAGATGGATGCCTTGTCCAGTTGTCATCAGAGAGGCTTCCTCAGGCAGCTGATGGCAACAGATGCCGAAAACCCATAGCCAAACATGAGGCAGAAAGAGGGAACCCAGGTTGGAGGTTTCCATCAGGTCCCTCCCCTGAAGTTTAGGGAGCCCCATGGAAGAGAGGTAGGAGGAATTGTGGGAGCGAGAGGATTCAAGAACACCAGGAAATTATGGCCCAAGGGAGCAATTAAGCAGGGATCATGGGGTTCACAGAGACTGAAGCAGCAGTCATGGAGGCTCCATGGGTCTGCACTAGGTCTTCTGCATCTGTTATGGCTCCTGGCTTGGCATTTTTGTGGAACTCCTGACAGTGGGAGTTGGGGTGTCTCTGCCTTTTTTGCCTGCTCTTGAGGCCCCTTTCCTCCTAGTGGTTTGCCTTACCTAGCCTTGAAGTGAAGGTTTGTGCCTGTTTTTATTGTATCTTGTTGTGCCATGTTCTGTTGATGTCCTTGAGAGGCCTGCTCTTTTCTGGGGGGAGACGGGGAAAGGGGTGAAACTGTGGGAGAGGGGAGGTGGATGGGGAACTGGGAGGGGTGGAGGGGAGGAATCTGTGGTCAGAATGTATTGTATGAGAGAAGAGTAGAAGAGAGTTTTGTTCTCCTTAGTGCATGGCCCAATAAATAAAAATATCTAATGAGTGAACCAAGATTAGTGTTTTCCCTTCAAAGTTCCAAGTGTATTTATCCAACACTTACATCAAGTTGAGAAAGACTCTTCCAACTCTCACAGATCTGTGCTGAAGACATATTCTCCTATTTGCAGTTCCCACTGTGTGCCAGGGAATGGTCTCCTTATCAAAAACATCTTTCATTCACTCAGAAACACATTCGCCTGAAGTTTCCAAATACTGGGGAGGGATTCACTACAATTACTATGTGATCTGAGGGCTATAACCCTGGTGGTTCTGGATGTCTGGTAAGGTAACAGTCATAACTGTTAATTAAAGAAAAAATAAAAAGATAAATTTCAATAGCTTTAATTGATTTCTAATGAAGAAACAGATAGTGTTACTGTAGGAACAAGGCTAGGTCTGGCAACTGAATGATACACTCCTTATCTGGGTGCCACATGTTAGCAGAGAGACTAATGGAAAACCAATACTGATAAAGCAATTTTTATTGGTCTCTGTTGTAAATCAATATGTAGAAATTACTTTTGATTGGTTTTTAAATAATTATTTTTATATTATTGATTTTTTCGACAGTTGGTAGAAGTTGTAGCTTATCATGTAGAATGGAGCCCAGTGTGAAGAGCACAGAACATCACATCAGTAACAACAAAGCAGCATGGTCTTTTGACTTTGGAAGACTGACAGATGGAAGCATGGGGAATCGAAATTGAGGAGAAACAGCAGGGGCAGAGAGACCTTAATGGTTGTGCAGGCTGGTTTTGCGTGTCAACTTCACACAAGCAAGGGTTACCAGAGAGGAAAGGAACCTCAGGTGAGGAAATGCCTCTTTGAGATCCAGCTGTAAGGCATTTTCTCTATTAGTGATCAACTGGAGAGGGCCTTGCTCATGGTGGGTGGTGCTATCCCTGGACTGGAGGTCCTGGGTTCTATAAGAAAGCAGACTGAGCAAGACATGGGAAGCAAACCAGTAAGCAACAGCCCTCCATGGCCTCTGCATCAGCTGTTGCCTCTAGGATCCTGCCCTGTTTGAATTCCTATCTTTACTTTCTTTAAAGATGAACAATGTGGAAGTATAGGTGGAATAAACCCTTTCCTCCCTGTCTTAGGGTTTCTATTGCTGTGAAGAGACACCATGACATGGCAATTCTTATTAATGAAAACGTTTAACTAAGGTGGCAGCTTAAAGTTCAGAGTTCAGTCCATAATCCTCAAGGTGAGGACACAGCAGCATGCAGGCAGACATGGTGCTGGTTCCATCTTGATCAGTAGGCAACAGGAAGTTGACTGTGGCACTGGGTGGTATCTTGAGCATAGGAGACCTCAAAGTCAGCTCCCACAGTGACACACTTCCTCCAACAAGGCCATCCCTATTCCAACAAAACCACACCTCCTAATAGTGCTATTCTCTGAGTTTATGGGGCCATTCAAACTACCACACTCTACAACTTGCTTTTTGGTCATGGTGTTTCATTGCAGCAATTGAAGCCACAACTAAGACAGTGATTAACTTGAAGGGATCTAGGATCACCTGGGAGGTGTGCCTCTAGGCATGCCCATGAGGAATTATCTTGATTGGTTTATGAGGTAGGAAGACATCCTTGACTGTATAAAGGGGAAGCAAGTAGTTGAGTGCACACATCCGTTACTCCCTCCTTCTTGGTTGTAGATACCATGTAACCAGCTGCCTTCTGTGGTTATGACTTCCCTGCCATGATGAATTGTACCCTGGAACTGAAAGCCAACGTAAACCTTTCCTTAAGTTGCTTGTCCAGGTACTTTTATCACCAAGGAACTTTGGGTTTTAGTTGGCCGTCCTTGCAAGTTGCTTCACTTGGTTATCCCAGCAGTCTGGTGAGGTGTACAGAGGACAGCCAATAGACTTTCTTCAAGAAAACCAGCTGCTAAAAAATGACAGCTCTGGGGCTCCAATTGAAGCTCTTAACTTGTGAAGGATTTTTGTTCCTCTACCAATTGATTCACAGTAGCTAAAAAACAAACGTCTTCTAGGTTCTTTCTATACAGAAAGAGAAACTTTGTCCGTGTTTCTTCACCCTGAACTCTACTAAAGGCTGTACATGGAAAACTGCTGGATTTTTAGGAATCAGCCCACGAGAGGGACTTATGGTGCCACCTAGCGTCCATGATTGGACTTCCCCACAAAGAGGCCATCTGCACTCTGAAGAATAATTTATTTAAGGAAATTGCAGTGATGGGTGAAGTCGAGGGTTATGTTAAATCCAACACATTCTTTAACACTGCATAATCTTGAAGATAAATGGGAGAGACAAGTAGGCTTATGTAGGAGACTTCCAGGGAGTCGGACAAGTTCACAAGTTCAGGTTTGAATCCAATGAAACATGTATTAAAGATGCTTCCTGAATTGTAACATTCCACACTAGTGTTAGGTACAGTTACTATTTTACAAATACTGGTGCAGACTTCTTATACAGTGTTGCTGTGTCACTGAAGTAAGAAGAAGGAAGTCCAACCCAGCATGTGCAATTAACAAAAAGCAACTGTTTGTCATTTATTTTTATCTTGGGGAGGGGACAGAACTGGCTTGGAGGAGCTGCTTCTCCTAAAAAGCATCCGCTCCCACTTAGACCCACAGGTAACTAAAAGCAAGATGGAAGTCAGAGCTTTGGTTTTATTTTATGTCTGTCTGCTTTACTTCTGCTGAAACCTCAGACATGTCATTGTCCTAACCCTTCCTCTTCAGTGACGCTAGATTACAGGAACTGTAAAAGTCTTACATGGATGAAAGCAATGATTTAGGAGGGTAAAGCTGCATCCTGAAGCAGAAGTGGCTGTCTCCTGAGGACCAGATTGAACTTCCCAATTTCCTGATAGTGAAGTGATCAGGACTTCTCAGACCAACCTAGAAAACCAGAGGGGGCTGCAGTCAGCCAAGCACACCCTCATCAGAACTGTTTAATCACCCGCACGAGGATGCAGCCATGAACCCTCGCCTGCGGGTAGACCAGGAAGCAGAGAAGGTAAACCACGTTCAGTCTCAACACTCAGCCCATATTTAAGGTGGGCCAGCATCTTGGCTCTGGCAGCTCCAACAGAATTGGCTCAACCACCATTGCTATTATGCACACTCAAGAGATGAGGAATGGTGAGTAACCAAGGTCAGTGTGACCCTGTGGTGAGGGGACATATGGAAGAGTCTAATAACCTGTCTGTCTTCAGGTACTGCGGGAGCTTTGAATCTAACCAGAAAAGGGGTTGAGAGGAGGTACAAGAGACACACATAATTAAGCTAGGTGTAGTCCCCTTGATGACTCTTAGTTCTGGTGTTGCAGGGCTATCTTGAGAAGCCATTATTGTTTAAGGAGATAAAACTGGTTCTCAGGAGATCATTGTTGCTGAGCACAGCTGCTCTTGTGGATAATTGGCCGTGCAAGGGGGATGGTTTGTGTTGTGAAACTCTACTTTCCCAAGAATCTAAAGTGACTTCAGGTTTGAGTCCAAAGATGTGAGCCTTCCTCTTTGGACTGGGATTAAATGGGCTGGATTGACAGACACTGAGCAACCCACACTCCAATGCAAGTGGAAGCTGACCTAGCACAAGGTCCCCTGCACAGGATGAAGGCAGAGGTGCCAGGCTTTGGTTCCTTTGCTTCCAGCTGTCCCTGGTGGAAAGACATAAACCTTTAACGAGTAGCTCATCTCAATATGCTAGTAAGAGAAAATGTTCAGGACTGGCAGCATTCTGCCTGTGTTCCAGACACAGGTTCCTGGGATTTCACTAAACCATAAAGTTATTTTGCCTTGGTTATAAGGTGATTTTTCAAAATTCATATTTTTTAAAAAAAAAAGAAAATGAAGGCAGAAAGGAGACATGAAGCATAAAGCAGATATATGACATCATCAGCACTGAATATGCTTTTGGTAAAAGAGCTTAAAGGCAAATGCTTTTATATGAGAAAAATGAGATTTTGTTCTAAAGGATTTTTACAAATGGAAAATGAAATGTGAGGGCAGAACTGGAAGATAAAGTATTTTATAAGGCTGTGGAAGGTAAGACGTCAGCAGAGTGTGTGCCTAGCTGTTTGTGGCGACATACACCTCTGATCCTGACACTCAGGAAGCTGACACAGGCAGAACCTGGGAGCCTGAGGCCAGCCTGATTTACAAGCCAGGTCTAGGACAGCCAGGGCTGCAGAGTGAGACTTTATTCTCAGTATCTTGTACATATGTATATATGTATTTTTATAAAACCTGGCATAATGAAAGTTATTAGAAATTACTTAGATAAAAATTAAACATTAACATCAAACTAAAATTGAACTTCCTGTCTTAGGGTTACTATTGCTGTGATGAAACACCGTGACCAAGAGCAAGGTGGGGAAGGAAGGGTTTATTTGGCTTACACTCCCACATCATAGTCCATTATAGGAAGAAGTTAGAACGGGAACTCGAGCAGGACTGAAACATGGAGGCAGGAGCTGACGCAGAAGCCATGGAGGAGAGCTACTTACTGTTTGCTCATCATGGCTTCCTCAGTCTTTCTTATGGAACCAGTACCATTGCCCAGGGTGTGGTAGCACACCCACAATGGGCTGGGCCCTCCCACATCAATCACTAATTAGGAAAATGCTCAACAGGCTTGCCAACTGTCAGATGTTAAGATGTTTCTCCGTTGAGGCTCCCTCCTTTCCAATGACTCTAACTTATGTCAAGTCTACATAAAAGTAGCCAGCACACTTCCTACTTACAACACTGGGTGCTTATATTTCAACAACAACAATAATAAAAACTGGCTTAGGGAACAGGGATTCTTTTTCATCCCTGTACTAAATGATCTGTTTGTCTTGGTGATTAGATTTTATTCAAGTGATGTGTGTTTTATATCCTCCCATTAGATTGAAATCTTCCCCTATCAAAGCCACTTCTTAGCAGTAGAAAAATTTCTATTAGAAAGAAGTATGCCTCCTTGGGGAATTCCTGATAAATTCCACAGTAATAGTGGACTATTTTAATAGATAGATATTTGAATCTACTTGTTAGCATCTGTCCTATTGTGTAGAATTTTTACTGTGTCCCTGACCTTCATTTAGTTTGGACTGGTGATTAATTGAACAATGGTATACTTCACACACACCCACGCAGAGAGAGCTTCTTCAGTCACACTTCTCTGAGCTTTCTAAATCTAAGCTCTATCTCTCTTGGAAAACACCAGTTACCTCTGTATAATTTCTGGGGATTCTAGGAAAACAGAGATCCATAGGAGCCATTGTGCTGAAGGGAAATATTATATTCTATAGTGGGAAAGTTTTTAAATGTTAATGAAAAATTCAGAATAGGATGAAGAATCCTTCCATAGTTAACTCCCAGAAATCAGAGAACCAAGTGAACTCAGATTTCTAACCACTTTACTTCGACACTATTATTTCTAAATTATAACTGGGTCATTTTGTCAATTAAAAAAGACATTGCACTAAGGACTCTTCCCTTTGGATGGAAAGGACCCTATCAAGGACGTCTAGTTACTTCTCTGTGACAGGACTTCAAGAGACAAAATTTTGGATTCAAATTCCTCGTTGTAACGTTGTATTAATTTCTGAGGATAGACTCCTGTGGACTTGAGAAATGCCAGGTGGCAACCCTTCAGTTAGAACATTGACCACTGAGTACTCTGGTTAACTGAACTCAAAACCTGACATTCTAATAATTCCCCCACTATTATATTTATATTTAGATAATCTAAAATTATCTTAGATGTTTAGAATTAGCTTTAGTACATTTTCCTAAATGGCAGAAGTCATACAGATCTGACTTGAGGATGATGGCATTATATCCTCTCATCAGTCATGTCTGTCACGGGTGTTGGTTACAAAGACTGCCTGCCTTGTATAAAGCATGCCTTCGTGCTCTGTTTCTTTTTTATTTTAATTAATTAATTAATTTTGAGACAGGGTTTCTCTGTCTGTCTGTCCTGGAACTTGCTCTGTAGACCAAGCTGAGCTGAACTCACAGACCTACCTTCCTTTGCCTCCCGGGTGCTGGGATTAAAGGTATGTGCTCATCCTTTTCAGTACCATTGCAAAATTCTTACTAAGTACAATTTGGAAAGAAGCCAGCTATTACGTGGGCAGAAACCTACTTTAAATCTTCCAAAAGGATTTCTACTTGGTGGTAACTCTCTTTAAATCTAAACTCAGTGCCCAAAACAACCACACTCTTTCTTGCTAAGAAAAAGGGAAGAATATTAAATAGGTTTGTTTAACCAGTTGGATTACCATACTGCCTGCAGTTGGTATTTAAAGTGTTAAGATACAACAAAGAAAAGGTTCTGGAAAGTCCTGTGGTATGTTCATATTTCTGCCTACCTGAACTCTACTATTTTTTGTTTGAGATACCCAAAGATTTACTCGAATCATTTTTAAAAAGTCTCCAATGACAATATAAATGTGTTTTTAATGAAAATTGGTTTTTTTAGTTACTTTTCTGTTTCTGTGATAGAACACTATGACCAAGGCAACTTACAGAGGGGTGAGTTTATTTTGATTTACCATTCCAAAGGGTAAGAGTCCATAATGGCAGAGTAGAGACATGGAGGCTGGAGGAGGAAGCTGACAACAGCTCACATCTTGAAGCACAAGCACAGAGAGAGCTGATTAGAAATGGTGTGCGTTCTTAACCTCTCAAAGCCCACCCCCAGGACATACTTCCTCCATCCAAGATGCACATCCTTAAACGCCTCCAAACAGCGCCACCAGCTGGAACTGTTCAAATACATGCCCTTACTCAAAGCCCCACAATTGGCCAAATGTCTGAGCCAAAAAGGCTTCTCTGGAGATACAGGAAGTGGGCTAGGAGTTTTAGGGCAGAGTCAGTCTGCTGAATATAATAAAGAAGACCATGGCTTTAAAGGGGGCTCATGTTCAAAAATAGGAGGTATAGAGAACATGCCATTTCAAAAAGGAAGACGATTGTAACCCAAACAACTATACAACTCAAGAGCCCATGTTGCCAATGAGCCTTCAGTATGTGTTGTGGGGTATTAGTACACTATGTGAAGATGTATTTGCTGTGATTGGTGCAATAAAAAGCTGAATGGCCAATAGTTAGACAGGAAGTATAGTCGGGATGTCTGGGGAGAGAAAGAGGAGGAGGAATCTAAGCACACAGGAGATGCCAGCAGACATGGAGAGGAAGAGGAGGTACAAAAGAGGCCCATGGTACAGTTAGCTGGGCCTGGAAAAATATCATAAATGTTGGTTTACTTCTGGTTGCTGAGAGAAAGCTTGGTGATCAAGGCGACTTACAGATAAGTCTGTTTTGGTTTATAGTTCTGACTAGCAGGAAGCAGCAGGCATAGGGGCAAGGGCAGGAAGCTCCTATTGTCAACAACAGGCAGAAAGCAGAGAGAAGGAACTGGAAGTGGCAGGAGGCCTTTAATCTAAAACCTGCTTTTACCATAGACTTGCCCCAGGTCACAGCAAGGCTGCTCTACCTAAACCTCCCCCAAGAATACTACCACCTAGGGACCAAGTGTTCAAGTGCCTGGAACACTTCTCATTCATACAGAGCAATGGGCATGTTTTACCAGTGAATAGGTGGGCAATATTACAAAATATCCCTACTAGATTGTTTCCCTTTGTGATTCTAAAATAAGAATTAAAATTTTGTTATGCTCACAAAATCTATAGAATCCTGGTTCTACAAGTCTAGTCTATCACTAATAACTGGTAGGGCTGGAGAGATGGCTCAGTGGTTAAGAGCATTGTCTGTTCTTCCAAAGGTCCTGAGTTCAAATCCCAGCAACTACATGGTGGCTCACAACCATCTGTAATGAGGTCTGGTGCCCTCTTCTGGCCTGCAGACAGAATATTGTCTACTAAAAATTCTACAGATATCCTTAGATCTTAATTTTAAGACATGTAATTTATATGGCATTATAAATAAATATTGGTATTTTTGTTTGGGAATCTTTTATTAATTAAAATTACTTAAAAGTTTTACTTATTATAACAATTAGTAAAAATTTAACCAAAACAATACATTGCAAATTTTGAAAATTGTTATATATACATAATAACTTTTATTGAATATATTTTTCTGAAAAATTGTTGATGAATGGTAGTTATTGTTAGAAGCAGATGGGATTTAATTACAACTCTATTCCTATTTGAGAGATTAAGAGACAGAAATACTAAGAAATTCACAAACAGTTGCATATGGAGGCTTGTTTTAACAAAATCAGTTCTTTGAATGTCCAAATTCCACCCCAAAAATACAACAGTTGGGGGCAGGAAGATGGTTTATTGGGTAAAGCGCTAACTGCACAATCATGAAGACCTAGGTTCAGAGCTTCAGCATCCAGATAAAAAAAACTAGGCAGGGCTGGAGAAGATCACTGGCTGCTCCCTCAGAGAATCCTAGATTCCTAGAGCCAACAAGGAGGCCCGAGGCCATTTGTAAGCCCAGTTCCAGGGAATGCAATGTTCCCTTCTGGCCTCCAGATGGCACCGGACACAGATTTGGTACAGACATACAGGCAGGCAAAAACAAGCATTAAAAAAAAATTGTGACCAAGCATGGTGCTGTGTACCTGCAATCCCAGTTCTGGGGGGCAGAAACAGGAGGGTCCCAGGGACTCACTGGCTAGCCAGTCTAGCTGTGTTAGTTACTTTTCTATTACCACGACAAAGTACCGTGATAAAGGCAATGTATAAAAGGAGGGGTTTAATTTGAGGCTCATAGTTCAAAGGTTAGAGTTCATGGCCACTACGGTGGGCAGCATCCAGCAGGCAGGAATAATGCTGGAGCAGTAGCTGAGAACTTACATCCTGATCTGTGAGGAGGCAGAGAGAGCTAACTAGGAATTGAATGGCTTTTGAAAGCTCAAAGCCCATCCCCAGTGACACACTTCCTCCAATAAAGGTTCACCTCCTAATCCTTCCCAAACAATTGAGCCTCTGGGGACCAAGCATTCAAATATCTAAGCCTATGGGGGTGGGGGCATTATCATTCAAACCACCATACAAGCTAATTAGTGAGCCCCGGGTTCAGTGAAAAGTCCTGGCTTCAAAAGGTAAAGTGAGCAATGTTAAAGGAAGACTTTTGATTTCAACCTCTGGCTTTTGTAGATACACACAGGGATGCACACTGCTCACACGTGCACACACACACACCTTATTTTCACACAATATCATAGGAATCTATCATCATACTATTTTTTTAAAGATTTATTTATTATGTATACAACTTTCTGCCTCGATGTCTGCCCGCACGCCAGAGCAGGGCACCAGATCTCAGTACAGATGTCTGTGAGCCACCATGTGGTTGCTGGGAATTGAACTCAGGACCTTTGGAAGAGCAGCCAGTGCTCTTAACCTCTGAGCCATCTCTCCAGCCCTCATCATACTATTTTAATAATTTTAGATTCTTCAAATTTGTTGAAAGCAAGGAATCAGCAGCCATCCTTGCAAAGAAGTTCAGTTTTAGAATCACTCATGCCCAATTCTGGGAAGTGTCTTAAGATAACCATGTACTGTCAATCTTCAGTTCACGGAGAGTACTAGGAAGACACACAGCCTGGTCATGTGTCTGCCACCAGGTGATTAAGATGCCCTCGGTGTCTCTTACTTTCCATCGTGGTTTGTTCCACAGCCATGTGTGAGTAAAATTAAAGGCGGAAAATTGGAAGCTGATAGGTTAAATTGCTCACCCAAGTCATACAGTTCTATCTCTGCTACACATTATCTTTACTGTCCCATTCTAAAGTACATACAGTTCTATCTCTGCTACACATTATCTTTACTGTCCCATTCTAAAGTACATTTAATAGACATATTGGATGTGGGATTTCCCTTTGCATGCTGTGAATATGTTTTATTACCATTGGTTACTAAAGAAGCTGCACTGACCTATGTCAGGACAGAGTACAGACAGGTAGGAAATTCAAACAGAGATATAGAAAAAGAGTAGGTGGAGTCAAGGAGACGCCATGTAGCTGCCAGAGGTGAAAGATGCCAGAACCTTACCTGTAAGACACAGCCTTGAGGAAATACACAGATTAATAGAAATGGGTTAATTTAAGATATGAGAGCTAGCTAGAAATATGCCCTGAGCCATTGGCCAAACAGTGTTATAATTAATATAGTTTCTGTGTGAGTATTTGGGTCTAGGTGGCCAGGAAATGGAAGTACAGTCTCTGTCTACACATATTAGTCAAAATAGTTCATGTAAACACCAAAATACCCACATCTAAGAGCAGAAAAACCCAAGTCTGAAGGCTAGGATTTTGTGCCTGTTAGATTCTAGCTGTCAGTGACGTTGAAAATAATGCTATGAGATACAACTATATAGTCTTCTGTTGGGGTCCTGTGCCAGCCCAGACCCTAAATTATTTCTCCGGACCAGAGGGGAGGCATGGGAATAAAGACACAACTCACATGGCTTTATCGGGAGAGAGATTCTCAGTGATACCTCATGACATCTTGAGTTCACATCCTGAAAATTCCTCCCGTTTATTCTCCAAACAGCTTTTATACCATAAATGTAAACTGAGGGGGAAATTCATGAGCATTCTGTTTCCTAGGTAACCAGGTGAATGGTTGTGGTCACGTTCACATCTACCTATGTCTGCTCTGTAACGTCTTCCTGCTCTGTATGCCAGCTCTGTCATGTCACGTATGCTGAATTAACATCTCTTTTCAGGCATCCTCCAAATTACAAGGAAGGAGCAGAACAACATCTTGACCCTCTGTTAGGAAGGTGACCACCTCCTATGTGGCAGGTGCAAACTATGGCCTGAGATTCTGGCCACCATACTACGTAGAAATATGGGCCTACACTTTTCTTTTGGGGGAAAAAACCTCAATCAGATATCATTCTGGACCAAGAAGGGAGTAAATTCATGGGAAAAATTAGTGTAAGATCCACCCACAATGCTTGTGTTACTTTGTCAGAAATAGTTTGGTATAATTTTTTTAAGAGCTAAGGTTGACACCTTGCCATCAGTAAAGATGTTGGAATAGTAGGTGGTGGAATTGGTTCATATGACCTAATCCAAAGCCTCTTGAGGTTAAGGTTCCTGTAAGCAACACAAATCTCTTGACTTGTGTTTTCTTAGGAAATGTCTATGATTCGCACCTCTAGCTTCTTCAGAGTTGTATTGCATAGTATGAATCATGACCTTCCTAGCCACAGGAAACATGCATCTTGCCTTAAGAGGTAAGTGCAAGGAACTACATCATGATACAATTTTAACTGGCTTGAGTTGCTGTAACAGTCTTCCGTTCTGTGGCCTGGAACTGTGACCAAGTTGACAGTTTCTGGTAGGGACTTTTTTCTTGGCTTTCAAGTGGCTGCCACTTTGCTGTGTCCTCCGTTGACAGAGCAAACTCTGGTGTCTTTGTCTCTTGTAATAGCATCAGCCTTGCCATGTTAGCGCCCCTATACTCCCATACTTTCTAACCTCAGCCACACTCGGTCACCTCCCTGCACTCCCATACATTCTAACCTCAGCCATACTCCGTCACCTCCACCACTACCTCACAGTCTGCTTAGTCTCAGCAGTCACATCAAGGGTCAGGACTTTAGCATATGAATTGGGGGAGACACAGTGCCATCCATGGCACATAAATCAAGATCATCTTCTACCTGGATAATTTCTAGGACAAAATCCTGTTTAAGGAGACTGGTTTAATATTTCTAGAACCCCAAGAGTGTGGATTATAATTATCATTCTCTCTCTTCTCTATATGGATGAAAGTTTCATTTTCACAATAAAACAAACTTCATTATGACCCATACTTCTCCCAGTGAAGACTCTTGGGGAAGTTTTGGGGTTTCCAGGTGAACCAGTACTATTGCAAGGTGTTTTTTTTTTTTATAATTTGACAATTTCTTACTTTTTTTCTTGTATGATTTATTTCAGCCTCAGCAATGCAAAGACACAGGTTTTTGTTTGGTCATCTGGTCCTGTTTTTTTTTTAATATTTTTTTAGAGGAACATTTTACAGTGCTAAAGATGGAGGGGCTCTTTCAACTTAACGAGTGGGTATTCCTGTGGTGGTTGATTTCTGACTGAAACCAACAGTGCTTCCTGTTGGGGCTGAGTATTGTACATCAACCTGTGAAACAAGAATAAACTAAAAAAGTACCTTTCTTCTCAATGCTTTAGACACCGATGTACAGAATACACTTTAGATCTATTTTTTCATTGCTGTGGGTTAGGGGAAGTCCGTAGACTACACAGAGCTTGAACTTTGCTGTAAGAGTTTATGATGTTGAAAAGGTGTGTGTGGGGGGTTATGTATCCAACTTTCACTAAGATAGTTAAAGAGAATTGAAAGCCACCCATGAGAACCGTGTAATAGCCCAGCCATAGTCTTTGTGAGCGGTAATTTTAACTAAGGGTCAGAAACTTCAAAGAAAAAGAACTTAAGATCTTTTACACACTAGCTAGTCTAAGCAAGTCCTCCCCCCCCCCCAAAAAAGTAGCTGCATTGATTGAGGGCAATTGCAAGTATCAGCTGTCAAACACAATTGCATTACTTAACAGTTAATGCAATTCGAAGGGAATACTGAAATTGGGGTCATCTCTTGCAGTGGTGTTATAGACGTTTACTTAAGATCACAGTATTTTTATATTGTTACTTATTCACTTTGGCAAAAGAGTAGGCTAGTTCTTATCACAATTTATGCAATTTTAAAATACTTTAAAATTACACTTATTACATGTGTGTGAAAATATGCAGGTGGGAGCATACATGGAGGACAAATTGTGGGAGTTTTTGTCTCCTTCCATCCTATGGGCCCGAGGGGTAGAATCAGGCCATTCATTTGGTGGTAAGTGCCCTCACCTGCTGAGCCACGTTGCTGGCCCTGGTCTTTCTCCTTATGGTGAACTCTAAAAACTTAGCTTTTGACTTTTTAGTCAAACACACACACAACTAAGTTCTATAACATCAGTCATGCTACATAGTCCTCCACAGTCATGCTAAAGAATCACATCCATGCTTCTACACGTATGTTTGAGTAGCAGTGCAAAACACAGAGAAATTTTAGGAGACATACACAGTTGAAACAACTGATATTTAAGTTCTGACCTGAGGGCCTTGGCAAACACCTGCAATTCTAGCACTTGGGAGGTGGAGGCAGGACATTCAGTTCCAGGGCACCCTTTATCTACACCATGAATTTGGGCCCAGATGGGGCTCCAAAAAGCCCTGTCTCAAAACAGCCAAAAATAAATAAGAAATTTCAATGAGGTGTACAAGGACAATGCAGGTGGATATGCTTCACTATTTTGGAGAGTTTTGGTTTTCACATTTTATGACGTGGTGATTTGAGTTTGATTTTTGAAAATACAACAGATTTGGGCCAGCAAGATGGCTCCGTAGTTAACAAAAACGCCTGCCACAGAAGCCTGGAGACCTGAGTTCGGTCCTGAGAGATCCACATGACAGTTGAGAGAATGGACTCCATGAAGTTGTCCTTTTATCTCCACATGCATGGGTGTCCCTGTACAGACTACATATGCACACACACATAATAAATAAAAGTTAAGATTTTAGTTATACAACAGATTTTAGAGCAGTTTTATTTACAGAAATATAGTTCATATAGTTATCATATACTTCCCATCCAGTTTGTCTTCACTAAAACGTTCATGCTAGCATGGTGTGTTTGCTATCATTAATGAACCAGTATTTACCAAAAACACCATTGTTTATTTGGACTTCCCTTGTATAACTGAAAAGTCTTTTTGTGGTATAGGGATAGCATTGCATATTTAGTTGTTGTGCCCTTACACTACTTCTGGCCATAATAGTTTCTCAAATTGTTCCCTTTTGAAGATCTTGACAGTTCAGGAGAATTCTGTTTTAAGATTCATTTTATCTTACTTTTATGTTATGACTGATCGTCTGCATGTGTGTAAGTCTATTACGTGATGTGGTGCCCGAGGAAGTCCGAAGAGGGCTTAGATCTTTTGGAATTAGAGTCACAGGAAACACTTGTGAGGCAGCGTGGTTGGTGCGGGGAAGCAAACCCAGGGCTTCTGCAAGAACAGCAGGTGTTCTTAACATTGAGCCACTCTCCAGCCTAGTCAGATATTTTGTGGGATGCCCTTCGTCTAATAGCTCTCTGAATGCTCCCTTCACCCCTTATTCTGGGACTGTGGGCTTGAGGAAGAACACCACAGAAGTGCAGTCAGATCACAGTGACATTAGTTACTGGCAACATGATTTGTCACTGAGTTCAGAACACATAGTAAAGTGGCATCTAAGTGTTCAGTTCTGACCAACAACCAGCATCAAACTAAAAACAGAGTAGTTTTCCACAGAGAAAGCAGGGCTCAATTCCAAGTGCTGAGTTTGTATTGTGATTCACCTCTATGTGCCTGCCAAGGGTGAAACGGCCTCTAAATCTGCCAGTGCCACGTCAAGCACAACTGGATTTGCAGGCTCATATGGCCTGGGTGGCATGGTGACTTGCTTACTAGTCTGGACCTGCAGGAGAGATGGCTCTTCTCCCCCTGGGCACAGAGCCTACTACCCCATGCCTCACTTTCTGTAGGAAGGGCCAGATATAGCAATTTACCTTTTATCTTAGAGGATGACTTCCTGACACCCTAAAATTTCACTGAAATAGGATTTGGGGGAGATGTTCCACAACCATGACATTTGTTGGGACCATTTGGAATCCTGGCCTCCAACTGCTCTTCCCTGCTAGAGATCTTTACTTTCCTTCTGATTTGAGTTACTGAAAGCTGTGTCAAAGTTGTTTACCAGCTCTGCTTCACGAGCACATGCTGTCTTGCCTTGAGGATCAGAGGATAAGGTTTTCACCTGTTGGCCCACCTGACTGTTGGGTATATAAGCCTCCAGGGTGCTATTGAAGAGGGGGCTTCTTACCAGTGACTAGAGGTCCGTGTCTCTGTCTCTCTGTCTTTGTGTGTGTTTGTGTGTTTCAACCTCCAGCCCCTTGCCTGAAGCTCGCGAACTGTATGGTAGTGCATAGAGCGCAGACAGGCGTTGGGCGCTGCAGACATTGAAGCCTTACCGACAGATACAGAGTGACTGTTACTGACCAAAACAGGAGGAAGTGTAGTAATATGAAGCGGCGGTGAGGCTGCGTCCCCAACACCCCAGCCGCCTGCTTGGCTAGCTTTTGCCCCGAAACAACAACACACAAACTGTATTCATTTAAACACTGCTTGGCTCATTTCTACCTAGCCTCTTCTAGGCTAACTCTCGCACCTGGACTAGCCCATTTCTTATCATCTGTATAGCACCGGTCTTACCGGGAAGATTCTAGCCTAAGTCCATCCTGGGTGGGAGCTTCATAGCGTGCATCTTCCCTGGAGCAGGGAGCATGGCGTCTCTCTGAGGCGTCTGCTCCGGAGAGGAGAGCTGTCGATTCTGACCTCACTTCCTCTTCCTCCCGGCATTCTGTTCTGTTTACTCCACCTACCTATGTCCTAACCAATGAAATGGGCCAAGGCAGTTCCTTTATTAGCCAATGACCTTCCTCCATCAAGGAAGAGATTGGTCAGGCAGTTTAAAGACGGGATCTGGAAACGGGCATCTCTGCTTCTCGTTCTTGGCAAGCAGTTCAGTCTTGACCAGAAGCTGGGACTATTCTTTCAGTAGCTCTGTCCAGGCTGGAGGCCAGGTATGTCAAAAACGTTTGGGGGTCTTGGTTTGTTCTGGTTTTTTTACCTTTTTAATCCTTTTATTTAATGTGATTGCTCATTTTGTCAAGCTGACACAACCTAGAATCGCCAGGACAAGGGTCTCAGTGAGGGGCTGTCTAGGTCAGGTAGGCCTGTAAATGTATGGCGTTGAATTTCTAGCATGTGTGTTTCTTACCTTTTCAAGAACAAAAAGAACACCTCAGAGTTCTTTGTCTCAAAAGACATTCTTTCTATAGTTTACTCTCTGATGTCCCCACCTCCTTAAGTTTATCGCCCACTTGTCTATACAAAGAGCAGTTTCCACCCGAAAGAGTAAGCAACAGTTTATTCTGGAGCCAAATCAATATGAGGCACCACGGTCCAGGAATGCAGACATGGGTTACTGTGTCACAGCTCAGACGGAGAGGGATCCTGGCAGTCGGGAGTCGGGATATTCAGTGTTAGAGCTGGGGTGGAAGAGTGCCCTGGCAGTTGGGAGCCAGGGAATAGCACAGGCCACAGTAAGCATAGCAGTTTACAGCCCTGCTCTCGGAAGATTTCCCCCAATATAACAGCTCTGTTCTGGCAGAAGAGGGCTTCCCGGAGCTAAGTTGTTACAACTCCGCTCTGGCACTCCAGAGTGTAACAACTCCCTGCGGCCAGGGGAAGAGCACCCCAGTGAAAGTGTTACAAGTTACAATCCTGTTTTGCTCGGCTTCTGACAAGTTGTAACAACTGACTATTAAGGGAAGGAAGGCTTCACCAGCTCAAGAGATTTACTGGGAGGGAAGAATCCAGGAGAGTGGCTGCCTCTACCAAGGTAGATCAGTAGTTGTAAACTGGACAGGCACAGGGCTTCTATAGGGCTTCTTAGGGGCAGAGTTTTCCTAGGGAGACAGGGATTGGTTAGTTTAGTTGGTCAGGGGCAGAGATAGCTGATTTCGGAGCTAAACTGTGATTTCACTGGCTTTTCTAAGCTTTTTGGCTCTAGTTTTGGGGCCAGGGCATATTTCTTTCAGTGACTCTGATTCTAGGGACAAGGTGTGTGTTTTTTTGGCACTGGTTTCAGGATCAGGGTGCATTTCTTTGGGTCTGGGTTCAGGAATAAAGTGTTTCTTTCCCTGGCTGTGGTTTCAGAGTCAGGGTGGATTTCTTTGGCTGGCCTTTTTACCCTACAGCTTTCTCAAATACGTTCCAGAAGAACAGTTTCATTATTTGCTTGTTTTTGTCGTTGTTGCTGTTTTTTAATAACAGAATGGATAAAATAGTAAGGTAGAGGTATTTTTAAAAGTACTTTGGTTGGAAAATCAAGTAGATGGTAGAAATGCTTGTTATAGATCTCAGGGGCTATCTGATCATATTCTCCACTCTTGGGTTGATAAAAGTTAATAGCCTGTACATTCCATAAATATTTACCCAGTAGCCACAATGAAGTTACCTCAATATAGTGGCTGGCAATAAATGGCTATTAAGGGGAGCTGAGGATAGCCCAAACAGCTTGCTCCTAACCTGTAACACTCTAGCTCTCCATATTCAGGAAAGTTTTAATCGGCCTTGTAGGATGTTTAACACCCTTGTAGGATGTCTGGGGGATGTGTTCCCCGATCCCCGGACATCAGTTTAGCCCCATCCTTTAACGTTTAACTGCAGGCAAAAGGGATCTTCCAAAGTGACCTCACCAAAAGCACTCAACGAAGACCAAGTCCAAGCTTATCAGTGTGACTTGGCTCTTTATGATTTGACGCTCCAGAAGGCCCACCACTACCTACCTGCTCTCTGCCCCTGAACCTCTTGCATGCTTCCCAATAGTCCCTGCCACGTATTCCTCCAGCTTGAGGCTGGAGCTAAGCCTACCCGCTCACCTACTCACCGTGGCATCTGCGCCTCCACTGTCTCGGAGACAATTCAAGTTTCATGTCAGCTCCTGGAAGCTTGCTAACATCAGACTTTTGCTCTTATTCTGAAGTAAAAAATACCGTACGAAACAATATATTCAAGATGACACACAGGACAGCTCTTGCTTCACTGTGACCCCCAGCCGCTCCTAAGGCCACTCGGGCTCGGAGTCTGTCACTCAGGAACCAATGCCAACAGGAGTTTTATGGGGACGTCTAACTCCCTGGGACCCTTCACTACCAGGGCCTTCCATCTCCACACCACCTCGCCGGGGTCCTGCCGAGCGTCCCACATCCACTACTCCCGCCTGGGCACTCCGGGGTGAGGCGTTGCTTCAGCTAGCAGGATCTGAACGTGCGCAGTGGACGTCAGGTGCTGGCTGTGCCCGGCTCCGCGGCTCCGGTCCTTCTGCGCAGGCGTATCCGTGATCCGGACGCCTTGCCTCCTGCCACGCCCCCTTGCTGGGGGTCAAAGGTCGCGGGGGCGGCCCATGTGACGCTCCCGGAAGCGCCGTGCGGACCTCGCGAGGCGCAGGGCAGCGCAGCCACGGCTCCAGTCGGCCGGACCGCAGGGCCCTGTGTGGCCGCCCATGAGTCGGGGAACCATGCCTCAGCCCGGAGCGTGGCCCGGGGCGAGCTGCGCGGAGACGCCGGCCCGCGAGGCGGCGGCCGCAGCGAGGGAGGGCGGGAAGGTGACGATCGGCGCGCAGCCCCGGGCCGCGATGCGTTGCCCGGCCGAGCAGTGAGTGAGCGGGGCGGGCGAGGGTGCGGGGCTGCCGTGGGCGGGAGGCGAGCTGGACGGAGTCGGGGTGCCGAGCCTGTCACAGCCGGGTCACCCGGGCCGCCCCACTCACGCTGTGACAGCTGTCCATCCCTACAGTGAGGGGAAAGCTCCAGGAATTCGGGGAAGAGCTCCGAAGGGAGTCTTAGTTAATGAGCGACCCACTCCCTGGAGCCCTTTCCTCCAGCCTAGCTCTGAGGAAGTGAGGTCGCCCCTGTCACAGCCCCAGAACCGCTTCTCGACTCGAAGAGAGTCGTACCTGTTGGACAGACTTTGCCCACAGGCTGGCCTTCTCAGCTTTACCCCGTCCGAGCCTGGCAGGGCGTCCCTTCCACCCATCGCTTTTAAATCCGCACAAAAATCCGTGCTGACTTACTGGCCTAAGTCAGAGTGTTTCCATTTTGCGTGAGCTGGAGGTGTCTGCACTTCAGAGTTTGGCACGGTTGCATATGCATCTGGGCTTAGAAAATTAAAAGCTCAGCCAGCCAGTTTGACTGATTTTCTTTTCTTTTTTTAAAAAATTTTTCTTTTCGATTTTTATTTTATGTGTAAGAGTGTTTTGCCTGCATGTCAGTGTACAGCATAAGTGCCTGGTGCCTGAGGAGGTTAGAGGTGGGTGTTGAATCAGGGACTGGAGTTGCAGATGGTTGTGAGTCACCAGGTGAGTTCTGGGAACCGAACCCCTGAGCCATCTCTCTTGCCCCCAACAAGTTTTCTTATCGACCCAAAATTTAAGTTGTAAGGTGTATCTAAATGGACCCCCCCCCCGAGCTCTTTTAATCTCCTAAAAGTGTCTTTTGAAGCCTTGTTAATGAAGATGTGATATAATAGCTCATTTGCGCGGTGCACTGGGGTGGGCATTGATCGCTTTTATTTACCGAGCACCCAAGTGTGGTGGTAATTATTCGTGTAATGAGTTAATGGTGACTGCAGAAAGATTTAGGGTAGGAGGCCTTAACTTTTCTCCCTGAGCTAGGCTGGCAATTGAAGACTTAGTGACATTGGCAGTTAGCTTTGGGACTTGGAGAGCTTTTAGCTCTTTATCTGGGTCAGCATTCTCTGAGCTCCGGGCATAGTTGCTGGGTCTTCTGTAGTCAATGAATTTATATATCTTGGCTTTTGCATGAAATGTCCTGATTCCTAAATAGGGACACTTATTTTTCTTTATATTGAATTCCATATACGGGTGTGTGTGACTTGTTCTAATCTGTGGCTGCCATGTAGGGACTATATAGGTTCAAGACTGAGGATGTCTCTCGCCTCTGCTCTTCCTCTGGGCCCAACTTGGTTCCCAGCTGCTCCTACTGCCTGCCTTCCTCCTGTCCTGAGCCCTTCCCTAGATGCCCGGCAACTCAGCCTTGTCTTAGCAGTCTAAGACAAGCAGTCAAGTCATTCACATGGCTTGAATGACCCCTGAACATTTGGGGCCAGAACCACATTCCCAGAAGTACACATAGTTGTTCGATAGTTTTTCTGTCGTCTCACGAGCACCTTGGAGAATAAATCCCAGAGGAAGGAGTCAGCATAGTCCTGTTAGTAGTCCTAAAGCTGAAAGCCTACGTTTGTCACCTGACACTCTGAGGAAACAGTTGCACGTTCTGCAGGCACAGTTTGTCCAGGGAGACACAGGTAGGGGATTTCAAGACCAAGTTTCTGGATGCTTGGGTGAGAAGTGACCCCCTCCCCCCATTACTTCTTGACCTCCTTAGCAACAGAGGCATAATTTATATGGACAGCAGACTTTACCACCTCCATGTTGGTAGTTTGTGCTTTTATTAGCTTAATTTCTTTCTCACTGCCTGTGTTGCCTTTAATTATCCCATTCTCCTTTGACTCTTCATCAGGTGCAGAAATGGGGCTTAAATGTAACTTAAAAATGTTGCTATTTCAACATCGTACCACTGGCCCCTCCTCTGTCTGAATCAGCACTATATGATAGTTAATTGGGCGATTTTTCTTTGTGAGGTGTTCTTAGGATCATTCATCATAGAAACATTACATAGTTCACAGTATAATAGATGCATATGTAATACATGCAGCTTAATAGATGAGTGTAAATTTAGATTAATACTGTTTAAAATGTGCTTTAGAAATCTGTTTTGAACTCTAAGGCCAGATCTTTCTTTCCACTCAGAATCATTGAAAATATTTGCACCTTAAAATAGGGAACACAGCAAGACTAGATATATTTTGAGATATTCTATGGAGTCACTTTTTACTGCATTTGAGGGGGAATTAATTATGAATCCAAATGATAGCCTATCTCCTGCAGCTGAATTATGTGTCTGGGCTGTGACTCCGAAGGGTACGATGGCTGGCTGTAGTGGCACAGGCTGCTCTGATTTCTGTCCTGTAAGCTCACTGCATTTCACAAGGGCAAGCCTGGGGAAGAGGGACCATAAACCACATGTATACCCTGCTTGCTGAACAAGCCTCAAGGATGGCTCACAGGAAAACCTGGGGTAGGGTCCCTTTTGAAGACCAGACGGAATTGCCTTTCTGCAAGCTCCCTGGCCACTCATGTTAGAGTTCTCCATCACTCTACCTTCTCACCACCCCAGCCCTGGGCTCGAATCCTTTCATGTTTGGTTTCTGCTCCATCTGTGGAGTACCCTTAGACAGTTACACCACACTAGACGTGGTCAGCCCCCATGCACGCTCAGTCTGTTTGAGTATGGAACTGGAGTTGAATTTGGGATTCATGGTGGGTGGGCAATGCGGGGAGCAGTACCAGTAGTCTGTGAAGCCCTGTGAAACTGAGGGCAAGCTTGTTTCCACGCTACAGTAGGGATTCTTAAAGGGTCTATGAGCACCCCCTGTCCTCCAAGTATTAAGCTGTTTTTAGGGACTGCCAGAGCCACTGTTGTGCTGTGTTTTCTGCCCTTGCCTAGTCTCCTTCTCAGGGAGCAGATGAGAATAGGTGTAGTGGTGGGGTAGTAGTGGAGCCCGGCTCCTTTCCTCAGCTGAGGAAGAACCTACGGCAGGAATCATCCAGGAGGTCTGCAGACCTCATTGTGGAAGGTCACATGGAAAGTCCACTTGCAGAAGTGGGTGGGATTTTGGCCTAGGTGCTGGTACTTTCCTGCATTTGCTGCGTTGTTTACCTCTATCTGCAGTCACTGAACAGTGGAAAAAGGCTAGGTTGAGTGGTCTTTACTTTTCCTGTGTGTGGGGGGGAAGGAAGACATGTTGGCGTCACACTGGTTGACTGTCTCAGCAATACTGCCTGAGCCATTGGTCTTCTAGGGACAGACCAAGTTATGTGTATGAACTGCAGGGCTCCAGTTCAGACCTGAACAGAACTCCATACTCTGTTCTTTTTCTTAGATAACTAAGGGTGCCTTGGTCAAACATTCTTATTGGTGAGTGATTAAGATACTATTTGGGGGATTGGAAAAATGGCTAGTAGTTAAGTACTTGCTGCTCTTGTATAGGACCTGGTTTAGGTTCCCAGCACCCTCTTTTGGCCTCAGGTACCAGGCACACACATGGCATACAGACATGCATTCAGGGAAACACGCATTCACATAAAACAGTAAAATCAAAATAAATACATCTTTTTTCTTATGAAGAAAACATTTTAAATACATCTTTTAAAAGCAAAAACATTGTCTTGTAAGCTGTGTATATAAATTAGAATGGTTTTCATGACTTGAATCAGAAATTGAAAATACGGCTTCATTGAGCTCTGTCTTTAATTTGCCATTTTCTTGGAAATATGATTTTGTCTGTACTAGTGAGCATTTACAAACAAGTCTCTCTCTTTGTTTTTTTCAAGACAGGGTTTTTCTGTAACTTTGGAGCCTGTCCTGGAACTAGACCAGACTGGCTTCAAACTCGGAGATTCTCCTGCCTCTGCCTTCCAAGTGCCGGGATTAAAGGTGTGTGCCACCATAGCCTGGTTTTACAAACAAGTCTTAGCTGCATTTAATGGTCCGGTCCTGTAATGCCAGTACTCTGAAGGTGGAGACACACACACCTTTTAAAATTTCTTGATCTAGAAACCTTTCTGAGTAATAGGTACTAGCTATTAGCTTACTCAATTTGGTGTGTTGCTCTCAGAGTAAACTAGTTTAGCTCACGAGAAAATAGGTAAGTAGTATTTTATGGAACTTGAAAACATATTCTTCCAAATAATGCCATGGGGCTACACTAGTTATTTCTTGTTGGGATTCATTATCATTCTATTATCTGCGCAGTTTAAAAGTAACTAGCATGTCTGGACATTGGGTCGTTTTTCTCTTTCCTATTTTATAGCTGTCATGTTTCTAGGAGAGATGTTTTTGTTGTGCTCTTCTGAGCCTGTGGGGTTTGTGGCCTCTGCTCTTAGCCAGAGTGGACACATCTTTACCAGTAATGGTTGCCACCCTTTTCGAGCTGTCAGCATTGGTGACTTTATCTTAATATCCCTTTTCCTCGCATTGTTTCCTTATCTTCCCTTCCCATAAAAAACAAAAAACAGATCTCTACCTGCTTCACATTCCCAGCTTTAAATATTATTTCCTTTTGTAGTTGTTTTCAGTGTAATATGTTGACTCTTAAAACATCTAGACCATGGTTTTGTTTTGTTCTGGTGTTGGGGAATAAAGCCACAAGACAGAGTTTAAATGGAACCATTTTATTTCATTCTTTACTCTTCTAGAGAGTGAGCTCCAGAGAATGGGGCCTGCTAGGCAAGTGCTGTTTCTTCCTGGTCACCCTTAGATGGGGGGATATTTCATCCTGGCTGTCACATGCTTTCCTTTCTGGCTGTGTTGATCTCCATTCCTTAAAATTAACATTTTCCTGTTCTCCAAGGAAACAGCTTTGGGTTCTTTCTACAGCTCGCCTTTGGTGGCCAAGGAAATTAGCAAATGCTGCTGAAGGATCTGGGTGAACTGTTCCGTTGCTGAAGTAGCTTGTGGATGCTGTGGGCTTGTCCCCAGCTTCTGCTTTGCTCCTCTTGTAAGAACTGTGTCCTGAACACTGCCTTCTACTGCCACCATTCCTGTGCTGTTTGGCCTTCCCTTTGCACTCACCTCTCCTGTTCCGCTGTTTAATTTTCCTGTTGGCCCTTCTAGGAATTTGTAGTTGTAAAATGCTTCTTTGGATTGCCTCTTCTGGGCACTGGGGTTGTGATTATGATTTTGGTTATTTTGTAAACTAAGAACAGAGGACCAGAGGGGAGACAAATGTTCATACAGGCTGGCCACAGAATTTGCCTGAAATGCAAATATCTGATAGGCGGTTAGAACTTAGCTGGAAGAGGAACCGCAGACCATACAGCTCTTACCAGCCTTCTCATTGAAGCTGAGAAAGCGAAGGGCAAGATTGGGGAAGTGTTGTCCAAAGACAGCTTCTGAGAATTTAAATATATTAAGAAAGTGATTTGTTTTAATGACCGTTTTAGAGAATCAGAATTTTTCTGATGGGGGTTTGACAGAAAGATGTTGTTAAATTTATGAGAAAAGAATGAAAACATGTGGTCATATTTTATTTTTGGCCTTTGATCTGTTCCCATGCATCTGTTTGCTTTTAACTTTGGCGAAAGCTCTGTAGGTGACATCATGCCTTTTGCCTGAAATGTCACTGGAACATATGATACTTGTTCTCTTACCATCATACTGCTATATGTATACATACATACACGCTAGGGAAAACAAATGGTGGTGGATAAGAAATGGTTACTGGGCAAATTGTTTATTAGTACATATCAGTGGGTAAATGAAAATTAACAGTATTAACCTTTTTGAGTACTCATTTTAAGTATGTCTTTCTCAACAGTAGTCCTGTGACGTAACTGCTCTGTGTAGAGGTAATAAGGGCTGGGTAAATGGTAGCTAACCTCTGCCAGCCTGACTTGAATGCCCATAGCAAGTGTTGCTCTCTGTAGAGGGTGGGCCCTCACAGCATGTGTCAGGGTGTGGTAGGATAGAGACAGGATTCCAAACCTGTTGGGATGAGAGAACACCTGTAGGAAGTCGCAGGTGTAAGAGTACAAAGCAGTTGTGACTTTTTGGGCTGAGTTCAATTATCAAATCCATGCTGGAGGGAAGTGGTGGATATATAATTTATATATATTTCACACACATATATAACTCATGTGTATGAGTATTCATATATATGAATGACAAGGTCTTTGTATACTCCAGTCTGGACATCAAGATCTGTCACACCTTCTCGAGTACTGGGAGTATAAGCATGTACCACCACGTCTACACAGTGTAGATTTAGACATCTATTCTCTCACAGTTGGGAGACACTGGATGATTCCCACTGCAGTCCACTCTCTAGCACCCTTCTTCGTCTGTCCCTCCTGGTCTGCTGTTCTGTCTCCCAGCTCTGCCTGCCAGGCCATGCCCACAGATAATGGGATCAGAAGCAGAAGTACCATACTACTCACTTGGCTCCTTCTCTTTGAGCCTGGCACCTCTTCCTTCCTGGATTCTGTTGTGTTTGAAGCTCCTCTCTCCCCAGGCTGCTGTGCGCACGGGGCACTGTCATGGGAAATATGGGGAGTTGGAGGTCTGCATGCTCCTTATGTGGAATCTCCTGATTTTTAAGCTCAGTGTGTTGCTGTTCCTTCAGATGGACTTACTTCTTCCAGTTCCTGAGCCTTCGACTTCCTCCTGGCTTACTTCTTTGTTTGCCTTGCCTAGCTGCCCCTCCAGCAGCTTTGGGCTTCCCTGCCTGCACCGTTTGCCTCTCTGCCTCCCCCCAGTTTTTCACATCCATATCTCCACTTTCAGCAGATCGCTGTGTTCTGTTCCCTATATTGTTATTTGGGGATAATGGTATTTTTGAGGTGTTGGGATTAATCCTAAAGCTGGAACATGCTAGGCAGCTCTAGCCAGGCCTCTAAATATTCAAGGAAAGGGAGGTATTTTCAAAGTGGAAGCCCCATTCATTATATTTGTCTAGAATTTTTCCCCTTCCTAATATTTAGTATGTTACCAGAAGTGATTATATTCTTTAAGAATAGTGATTGCAATTAAAACTTGTGGAAACATAACAGCATTTCTGGCTAGGGAACAGGAGAAGCCTCATTGAGGGTTTTTTTTAGCTTAGGGGGCTTATTATAATTCCCTCTTTTCATGTTTTTAGAGTTGCTGCTGTCAGAATTGCTTGTAACATTAGAAAAGTCGACATTCCTGTGTAAATTATTAGCACTATTTCTGCTTTTGGAACTTGGTGGAATCATTTCAGGAGCGTTACCGATTAAGATGCATGCTAGTCGATTTTAGTTGAATTGGCCTTGGAGTCCTTTGCTGTATGAATGGTCTCATTTAAAGGAAGCGGTTCTGAAGCAGAAGAAAGTGTTGAGGGAGAGACACTAGCATTCTAGGACCAATATTTTATTACTGTGGCATCCTATATGGGAAAACAGTTATATTTCTGTGTCGTAAGCATTTCATAGCAGCTATATGTTATCACACATTGGGAAATGTCAGTGAACAGAGTTTGAAAATATCTACTTTGGTGTGATTTCAGCGAGGAGGACATGTACCGTGCTGCAGATGAAATAGAAAAGGAGAAAGAATTGCTAATACATGAAAGAGGGATATCAGGTATGTTTGGAATTGTTTTGTTTGTAGACTTTTTTTGTTTATAGAAAATTCAGTTAGATTAGCATATCTGCTTTCATGAAATGTGGCCTGTATTTCCTAGGAGGTCCTCTCCTACATACAGTGTCTTCATATGAATCACCCACCTGGCTGACATGGATTTAGGGAAAACTTTTCCCTGCATCTGTTGACTCCCTTCTCTCAGTTTATTTCTTTACATCCTTACAACCATTTGGATGTGAATACCCTTTTCATTTTCAATTGCAAGATGTTTTGAGAAGTTAACTATACACATATTTTTGTCTGAAGAAGGCCTTGTAATCTGATTGACTACAGCAAAATGGCCATGTGCCTGATAGCGCCAGTCATTTTGTGACTATACACAGGGTGCTGCTCTGTCAGATTTGCTCTTCTCACTCCCATGAGTGCTCCTGGTGTGGGCTTGTGCTCCTCCTGGCTCCCAGTCTAAGGTGAAGTGTGTCCTTCCATTGCAGGCGGGCCTTTGCAGAGACTGAGGAGAGCTCCAGAGTGCGTGTGACTGTTACATCTTCTCATTGCTGTGTCGTCACGTCTGCTGTTTCTAAGAACTGGCTTCTGTTTCACTGACGGCTAACAAAAGCTTTATTGTGATTAGGATATATAAGGTTTTGATGTTTTCTGAGTCTTACTCTAGAGCTGGTCAACTTCCCAGTGTGGCAGAGACGTGTCATAGTGGTCCTCCCTAGGACTTCACAGGATGCTCAACCTCCACAGCGTGTTGCTACAAATCACTCAGGGCACAGAATACTGTTGGGGCATCATGCTCTTGTGTGTTTGCCCATCGCGTGCTGATGCTGTAGAACCTCCTGCTTCTCTTCCACTTTCTGGGCTCTGTTGTGATTCCTTTCTGTCCAGCGTTGTTCCGCACACAGGCATCCAGACTTTTCAGTGGGTCTTGTGACGTGCAGCTTTAGTTTGACAGCGCTCCTTATAGCTCAGTCCTGCTGAGCTCTCGCTCTTCCTTAGTGTCCTGTAGCAGCACCACCTCCTGCACTGCAGAGCTCGGACCAAGACCAAGTTGTTGGTCTTTGTTGGTGAAAAGATATCTCATCTAACATCGCTCCATAAAGAAAGGCCTTCCAGGCCTTGACCTTCTATCCAGCTTTATAAACAAAGATCTATTGGACCTTTTAGGTTTACATTTGTCCTTGGCAGCTTTTATGCATGCTCAGTAGTTGGGACAGAAACTGTTTGCTCCTAAAACCCAGGTTATTTCCTACCAGACCCATTGCAGAAGAATTTTGAGATTCTGATCCTAGTCTGTCTTCCGAGAGTCCCAGCTTCCTGGAGGAGTCCCAGTTTTGTTCTTACCCTTTGAGGTATGATTATTATATTCATCACTTGTGTGATACATAAGGTCCAGACCTTGCTTCCTTGAGTGCCTTCTTACCACTTTTGGGTTTTTACTTCCTTATTTATTTATTTATTTATTTATTTATTTATCTATCTATCTATTTATTTATTTTTGGTTTTGGCTGTAGAAGTAGTCGTCTTCCTGGAAGCAGCAGTAGGAGCCTGTATAGTTTACAGTCAGAGGAGGGTATTGTACTCAGTGAGCTGATGAGGTCAAAGCTGCCTCGTCCTGTGCCTCCATCTCCTAGTCTAGTCAGCCTGTGGGGACTTCTGGTGTCCTCCCAGCTATGGTAGCTGTAGCTGTGCAAGTATATGTCATTTCCCCTAGCCTCCCAGCTCATGCAGACTCTGAATCAGGACAGGACTAGCCTTCTGCCTTGGCGTCTTGCCTTTATAAGAGCCCTGGGCCAGCCCTGTGACCTGAGATAGTAGGATTCCCCAGCCCTGCCCAGGGGTCAGAAAAGATGGCTGTAAGGAGCCTTCATGTCTGGAAGCCTTTCCTCTGCTGGTAGAGTGTGTTCTCACCAGGTTCACACCCCTGTCTGGCAAGACCTTATGGCCCAGAAAGGGTCCTGACTGCGCATTAGCAGTTCTTCCTGTGTGTGGGAGCACTTCCTTATTCTGAGCAGCCTCTTAAAAATTATTTCTTGAATTTCAGAGATGAAAGGTCTTTATTTGAGGGTTGGTTGTGCAACAGTGATTTGTGGTCTCTCTCACTTCTAGGTTATCCCTGATGTATTCCATGCAGAAATACGCCTGTGTTATTTGTGCAGGGATTATTTCCCCCTTTTGTAAAACAATGATTTTTCTTTAAGAAATGATGAACAGTGAGGGGTTTTTGTTTTTTGTTCTTTTTGAATAGGCAGTTTTTATAATATACTTTAAAAACAAATTTCTTTCCAAAACTGTAGGGAGGCTTTGGTGCTCCTTGGTCATTCTGGCTTCCACTGATCTTTTCTCCTCCTGAAGAAGTCCATTCAGGGTGGGATCTTTGTGCTCACTATCTTACATTCCCAGCTCTGACACAGTGTTCAACACGGTTAGAACTCAGTGAATATATGTTGAATTGAATGAAACACTTATTTCACGTACTAGATACTCAGGCTTGCTATGTTCTGAAGTACTTCTAAATTCATCTCCTAAAACAATTGTTAATATCTCTGTTCTTAACAGTTTTTTTTTTTTTAAAAAAACAAGATGAACCCAAGAATTTGCCCATTTTTCTTTTGAAGTAACAGACTGTCAAAACAAGCATGCACCTAGTCATAGGTGTGTATCAATACATCAAACCTCATCGGTTAAATAAGAAAATCTTACTTAAGGCCCTTGATTTAATCCTCAGTACACACACACACACACACGAAGGGTCTTAGGGGAGAAGAGACAAATGGTAGCATTTGTTTAAACTTGAGGTGTACTAGTTTTGGGAGACATCAAAGAAATCTGTGGATTAGCCAACAGCAAGCGCTCTGTTACTTTTTGGCTTATTAACTATAGTCTTTTAGGTAAATACAAATATATTTTTTGTTAGGTATTATCTCTGTCTAATAGATATGAAAAATTACAGATGGTGGAAGTATTTTCTTATGGTTCGTATACTTGATTCTGATTATAAAAGTGTTCATAGATACCCGTGGATCATATGAGTGTGAGCTGGGAGGCTGCTGCAGCGCTCTTGAGCACACACAGAAGGGCTGCTGCCTGACACAGGCTTGACTAGCTGCTGCGTGGAGAATTGTCTGGAGGGTGTGGTGACAAGGGGTTCCATTGAGAGACCACTCTGGCTGCTGGAAGTGATGTGGTGGTGGCTGTGGCTAAAGGCATGGGCAGTGGTGGAATTCAGGAAATTTTAGACTAGAGATAGTAAGGAGTGAAGGGTGGATTCCCCGAGTGCCTTTATGTCCATACTCTGGCGCATTACTTGTTTGTTGATTGTTGCTATTTTCATTCTTCAGCAGAACCCAGGTTAAGTGTGGCTCCTGAGATGGATATCATGGACTACTGCAAGAAAGAATGGAGGGGAAATACTCAGAAAGCCACGTGCATGAAAAAGGTACAGCCAAGGTGCACGAGTTCTTCAAACTGTTTGTCATAAGTTACATATCATATTATGTTTTTTGACATTGGTTAAGACAACTGCTATAATAAGACAATGCTGTAAATATTAGAGTTCTAATTTTAGAGATGAGGAAACAGACTGCAAAGATAAGGTCTTGTTTGAAGTCAGAGTATTAATATAGAAGCAACATCAGTTCTTCAGGAACTGTCTTTGGATAACACATAGCTGTGTGTTGAGAATTGAGCCAGCCAGTGGTGGTTCTCTTTGAGACCTTTGGGAATGCCCTCCTTAACTTGATGTTGTAAAAGCCTGAAGGACAGGCAGGGGTGACTCTACACCTCCTGTGCTTGGACACATGCTGTCTAAACCCTAGGGTACAGAATTCTCCTGTACTCTCCTTGCAGAGGAATCCTGAACCACTTCCCTCATTTAAGGTGTGCCAGGAGCTACCTTCACTTGGATCCACTGCGTAGACTGGCAACACTAACAGTTTCCGAGACCAGCGTGGTAGTGGAATTGCAGCGTACCCTCTAGGTTCTACCTATAGAATGTGTATCTGCATTCAGCATTGCTTATTCGGAGGGTAAACCATGTGAAACTGCCTCTGTTAGACCATTCTTGAGCTACAGAACTGGCAGGACAGACTCCTACCTAGTACTTAAGGTTCTATCTTTTGTTACTTTTTTTCTTGGATTATTTGCATTTTGAATTTTAACATACTTCTTGTGTTTTAGAAATACTTACCAATTTTTTTTTATTATTTATATTTATGTGTACGGGTGTTTTGCTACCATGTTTGTCTATATTAGATGTGTGCAATGTCTTCAGAGGCCAGAGAGACTCTGGAATTTTAGTTACTGATGATCGTGAGCTGCCACATGGGTGCTTAAGTTTGAACCCAGGTCCTCTGTAAGAGCAGCTAGTGCTCTTAACCACTGAATCATTTCTCTAGCTCATACTTGATAAAATCATATTTGGTAGAAAAATAGTCTGTAATTTTTTTGCTTAGGGTTTTAACTTTTTCAAAATTTAGTTTTTCTCATGGCTTTTTTTTTTAAAGAAAATATTATTCATCTTTTAGGGTTCACCTCAGGTCCCCAAATGCTTTCTATCTCTTGGAAATCTGAGAGAAAATGCCAGTCTCAGCTCTAATTCTTGTAAATCTGCATCCTAGGCTCTTGTATATGAACTGAACTTTAGTGCCTGCTGAAGGTGAAAGACTCACCTTTTAGAGGCCTGCTGACCATGCTATCAGGTATTCAGGTTCCCAACTTGCCCAGAAAACTGAGTTGGACCATGAGTCTATTTTCTCACCTGCCCAGAAATGCCTTCACTGACTAGTAATTTATTCTGTTGCCACAATCTTTTCCAAAGATCTGGTTTAACCATTGGCATATTAAAGTTCAGTACTGAAGATACTCACGTTACCCATTTATACCATATTGAAAACGAATGGGAGAATCATTCCTCTCTGGGGTTGGTTTCAGGGAAAGATGTGACCAGTCAGTATTCCAATCAAAGCACCCACATAGAGGTGCAGCTCTGAGAGTGGTGGTGGAAGGTGGCCTTCATCAGTGCCTACTAACTTCAATTCTTGACTTTATGTTAGTCCCTATTTGCCTAATTACTTGTATTTAGTTTTGCATACTCTTTTGGAAGTGTTTAGGAATCCAGATTAATTTTTTAAAAGAGTTAGATCCATCTCTGAAATGACTATGTGCAGGTTCAGACCTGTAAGATGCTGTGGATCTGAACCTTTTCTGTCACCCGATGATGTAGCTGTGGTGTCAGATTGTGGTGCATTACTGCCGAGTTTGTCACGATGCTGTTTTAAACAAGCCTGGACTGCCAATCTTGCAGTCACAGCACTTGTTAGCTGACTGTCACTCTTCTGTGTAGAACAGTGTGCCCGATGCCAGCAGCAACTTTATACATCTCATGTTCACTGTATCTCTTGACTGTATTGCTTGACTTTAATCTCTTTTGTTTGTTGTGTCTTGTTAGCCCAATTGCCCTGCTAATACTCAGTAAGAGCCTATCCAGCCCAAGTATATAGTAGGATATACCAGCTAGGATGGTGCAAGGGTACTCTGTGTCCCAGTGGTGACATTGCCTAGTGACTTATTCTCAGAATGTATTACCATCACTAAGTGACATATGCCTGTATGTACAAACACACATGAAACTCAGGATTTTGTTTATTTTTAAATCTGGAGATAGAAATGGTGCATGCCTCTCCTCATTTTCCTGTTCTCTTTATTAAAGCATTTGGGATTAATTAACCACAGATGGAACTTTTCTGAGTGTCACCAGTGAATGACGAGTGCTCCCTCAGTTGCTTAGGGAGGGCTTGGAGAATGACTAGTGCTGGATGATTAGTTTGTATGTCGGCTCTGTTACATTTGATATAGATCAGTGGTTCTCAGCCTGTGGGTCACAATCCCTTTGGGGTGCCATATCAGATATCCTGCATATCAGATATTTACATCATGAGTCATAAAAATAGCAAAATTATAGTTATAAAGCAGCAACAAAGAATTTTATGGTTGGGGTCACCACAACATGAGGAACTGTATTAAAAGGTTGCAGCATTAGGAAGGTTAAGAACCACTGTTATAGATGCTGAGATTTCATACAGCATCAATATTTTAAAGTAAATGGAATTATAATTAGAGATTTGAATGTCTAACAAGAAAGGCTGAACTATTCTTGTTTCCCACTTCCCAATGATTTAGGACAGTTTTTTTTTTCTGTAGGAATGGAACGTTCCTTGCTCTCTTAAGCTAGGAATCACCATCTGAACTCTTTGTTTTCTCCCAAGGGCTACGAGGAAGTTTCTCAGAAGTTCACATCTATAAGGCGAGTTCGTGGTGATAATTACTGTGCGCTGAGGGCCACGCTGTTCCAGGCCATGAGCCAGCTCACAGAACTGCCCCTCTGGCTGCAGAACCCGGACCTCATGCTGGTACGTTGCTGCATGGATCTGAATCCCCACGTTTCAGGAAGCTCTTGTGAGAAGACATCTCTTTTCTGCTCATCCTGTGTGAGGTGTAATATGCAGTGTGATTTCAGACTTGTTCAATTTTGCACATCTAAGATGATTTTATATCTTAAAAATTGACCAGAAATAACCAATGTTTTCCAGAAGAGAAAAACGGTGAAAGTTAATACAAACAATTAAGCTGAATTAGAGTCCAGATGTTTAGAATTTATTAAAAAGCACATAGAAACAACTTTATTTTATTATTTCTGTGAAATAGGGTGTACAATTGATTATTGGGGTCCAGCCAGGATTTTAGACGCAGATCAAAAACGAATCCTCTTTCCAAGGTGAAATGTTGGTGTTGATGTAGAGAGACATTTCCTGGGCTGGTTGTCTTTAGTGCTTTAAATCTGCCACGTGGTAGAGAGTCCTTGGGATCTGTGCCTCCAGGTGTCCCGATACAAAGAAGGGCACATGCCGACATTTTGTGCGGTGCATTATAAAAGGAAGTTCTGTAAATCCTGGCACTAGTTCACATGGCTTTGCTGGTTTTTATTTACATGTGAGATGAAGACTTTTTGGAGTGTGGGGGTGGACAGAGTTTTAACTCAGTAGCCCAGGCTGGCCTCAAACTTGTAACCCTTCTGTTTCAGTCTCTTGCCTGTGGTGTGACAGATGTGAGCCAGCAGGCCTAGCTGATTAGAACATGGCAAAGATGTTACTTCTGTGTGCTCTAGCCCTTACCAGTGAGGATTTCCCAGGAGGAACAGTTAAACTGCCGGCGTAGTGGATGAGTGAATATGTGCGGGCTGACTTGTCCTGTCACACTGGGCTTCTTACAGAGGCACGGACTGTGTGCTTTCAACATAACCAGTAAACGGAATGAATGTGTTCTGTAACGTAGTAGATATAGATGCCTTCTTCTTAGAATGGTATTATTCCAAGAGGAGAGACTTTGCCCACAGTACTTCTAAAAAACAAAAGAGAGTACTATGAAAATTATTATTAATTAATTATATTGATTCTTTTGTACCTTTACCTCTGTGGGGCTTTTTAGATTTCTGTGCTTATTTGACACTGAATCTAAGTTTTTATACTTTCTAAGAGCTTGTGGTGCACATAACGTCCTAAATGCCACACTTGAAGCAGGTCAGGTCCCAACCTGGAGATTAAGGGTGGACAAAGCTTTTTAGTTTTTAAGTATACTGTATTTTAAAGATGTCTGAATGGGTGAAACCTGTGACATCATTTGCTTGAGAAAGACACTAAAGTCTTTCATTTTGGGATGATGCTTTTGACACTTGCAGTTGTCGTGTTATCGAGACTATAGTTATTTGTTAGAGAAAACAGGCTGTGTTGTGCTTAAGCTACCGAGTGATTCTTAAACTCTTACTGTCATCATTTCTTGCGTCAGTGTCTTTTTCTTTCTTTCTTTGATTCTTTAAGACGGAATCTCTGTGTAGCCCTGGCTGTCCTGTAACTCACTTTGTTGGCTAGATTGGCCCCAAACTCCAACTGTCTCTGCTGGGATTAAAGATGTGCGCCACCACTTGGCCAGTCTGTTTCTTGCATCTCCTACTCCAACAGAAGGCTGACCTGTGTGTTTACTAGAAAGGAATGGTGATTTATGTGGAACCCAGTTGTGATTCATGAAAGCATTTCAAGTTATATTTACTTCTTCCTAATAAATCCAACTCCATTGTTCTTTCATAATAGTTCCTTAGAAAGTGTGTGTGTGTGTGTGTGTGTGTGTGTGTGTGTGTGTGTGTGTGTGCGCGTGTGCGCGCACGCGCGTGGGCGTGCAAGCTTCCATACACATTGTGAGTGTATAGGGATCAGAGGACAACTTTGTGGATTTGCTCACCTTCTACATTTACTTGCATTCCTGAGATTGAACTCAGGACAGCAGGTTTATATGGCCAGAGCTTTTTCCCTGCTGAACTGTCTTGTTGGCCTGTTAACCTGCTAGTTTCTTTTCTGTTTTATTTTGTGGACTTTTCTCCAAGATTCCTGCGTCAGGAAGTGTACACCTGGACTTGGTTAACATTTGATTGGCAGATTGACTGGTGAGTGACTGAAGTGAGGAAATTAGCTGTTTTCCCCCAAAGGTAACTGAGCTGATTGTTGTTCCTGCGCTTTAGGTGACCGCCCATGGTACAGCACCCTTAGCTGCTCTGGGCTGCCCTTCATCTCCTTTTCCACCTCACACGTCTTTGGAACAGGTATTTTTTGTCTGATTGTAGTTCTTGGAGCTGAGTTGTAATTTCACTTTATTGCCACTTGAGGGCATGTTAAATTCTGAGTGGTGCTTACCATGGTGAGATGGTAGTGACTGCATGGCTTTCCCCTTGAGGGGTGCAGAGCACTGCTACTGTGGTTTCCATTTTTATAGAGACAAAACCGGCTTAGTTGCACACGATTGTGCCAGACTGAGAAAGCACAATCAGAATTACTATTCATGAGAGAGTCTGTGAGTCTTAGGTCCCAGTGGCACTGAACACACGTCTCATTTAAGCTGTTTATTACTGTTAAACAACTTCCACATAAGACATTGGGGATGTGATTCTTTTTTCTTTACTCCAGGGGTAAAATCTCACTTTCTCTGTACTTATAAAATTTTAATTACATTTGTGTGTGCACATGTATGCCTTCCTGTCCTGTTGAGCCATCTCACTGGACCACAGAGGTGAAGTCTTAGCAGTGTAGTGACATGCCCATACCCAGCCCAAGTCTATGGTTTTCATTCTGACACACCCAGGACTGTTGGGAAAATATAGTGTCCCATGATCTCATTGATCAAATTGTGACTTTCAGAGTTCAAATTCTATTGATGTGCAGGGAAAAATGAAATAGTCCAGGAACAAGAACAAAAAATGAGGACCACAATAGTACTTGTCCTTCTGTCAATAAGTAGGGAAGGTACAGCTCCCTTACCCGCCCATTGCTGCTGAATCTCACTCATCTTTTCCGTATTTTGGTGTTGATTAAATATGTGTGTTAACATTGCTTAACAGACAGATCTTGTGTTTTTGGTATCAGAAATTAGGCTTTGCTGTCTCACCAGGGACAGGCTTTGACTTGACCATAGGCCTCTGTGCTCACAGTTACCTCGCTGAGAACTGATGAGCGGTCAGGCTGCCTGCCAAGGTGGCTATTGTGAAGACCCAGTATGGGGACTTCCTTAGTTTAGCTTCCTGTTTGCCTGTTATGTCCTGTGGGTGGTGTCCTGCAGGCTGCACTCCTGTCGATCTGAATCAAAAGCATTCAGTCTAGCAGCCATCCGCATGGCAATACTTGCTGATTTTGTGACTTCTGGGTTCAGATTCTCCATCCTGAACCCATATGATAATTGCAGGAATTAATTCTGGAAATTAAGGTGGGTTTTGTATAAAGGCTTTGTGCTGCCTTCCTTTCAGGTTGCATCATAGATGTCTTGCAATGCTGACATCTGTTTATCTCTGTTTCTTGATATTCCAGTTACCAGAAAAGCTGATAAACAAGTATAGCTGGATCAAGCAATGGAAACTTGGACTGAAGTTTGATGGGAAGAATGAGGACCTGGTTGAAAAAATTACGGAGTCACTTGCCCTGCTGAGGACGAAGGTCTGACCCGTGTGATTCTCTGTCTCAGATGCATGTAAAGCTTCCTCTTTTGTTCCCCAGAAGATTCTATGCTCTAGGCTTATTTATTTATTCATAGTTCTTCTTTAAGTTTATAAAGAAAGAAGGTTCATTTTGGCTCTTGATTCTCTTTAGAAGCCAGAATTTGCTGGTTTCAGACAAAATAATTTGGGGCTGAGGGAATCGTGTGATCAGTAAAATGCATGACCAGAAACTGAGTTTGGTCCTCAGAAGTCACATACGAAGGCCAGGTAGGGTGGCACATGGTTGTAATCTCAGCATTGTAGAGAAGGGCACAGGAGGACCCTGAAGCTCACTGACCAATGAGTCAGTGAGAGACCCTAATCTCCACGTGCATGCACACACATTTGTACCCTTACACATGTGCACACATACACTTGCATGCACATTGAAAAAGAAAACTTTGAAAGAGCATAAATTCTTTCCATAAAGTCTTTGGTAAAATGAGAAGCACCGACGTTCTGTTTTCTTAGAGGTGGTGCTGTATACAAGTATGTCAGATAACACTTAATTTTCTTCAGAAGAAACCTTAATAAATATAATTTTTATTCTAAGTCATGTTTTTTAAGTTTCAGGGTTATCATTTAGCCTATATTTCTTTCTTTGATTTATTTTATGTGAGTGTGTGTGTATATGGGTACCCATGGCGACCAGAAGAGGATGTTAGATTTCTCAAACTGGAGTTAGAGGTGATTGTGAACATGACACCCTCTGCAAGAGCAGCAAGTGCTCCTTACTGTGAGCTGTCTCTCCAGCCCTTTGGCGTGCATTCCTGTTCTCAGTGGCCACTGTGTGTTCATGAAGTTCTTTCCAGTTATTTTAGGAGTCTGCCCATATGTGTTTAAAAGTCTTTTTTGTTTTTGTATTTTGAGACAAGGTTTCTCTGTGTAACAGCCCTCACTGTCCTGGAACTAGCTCTTGTAGACCAGGTTAGGCTTGACTCGTAGAGATCTGCCTGACTTTGCCTCCCAAGTGCTAGACTAAAGGCGTGTGCCACCACCGCCTAGCATGTTCAAAACTCTTTTTTGGTAAATCAGTTTAGTGAATTGTCTTTTGAAACCGTCCCAAGAGTTGTATGGACTTGGTACACTTACTTCCCCTGCTCTGGTGTATATAGTTCTATCTTTCTGTGGTAGAGTACACTATAGGAGCATGGTTATTCTTGTCTATTAGAGTGTCGTGTGCAGTGTTTAGGGGCTGTCATAGGGGAGTGGTGAGGGCAGACTGCAGCACTGTGACGGAGGGAGTGGAAAGTTTGTCAGCTTAGCTAGAGGTCGCAAATCTATTTTTTTTTTTTGCAAATCATATTTTTTAGGGTCTGGTGAAACTGTTAGTTTTGTTTTATTGTGTATGTTGACTGTAACTAGACCTTTCTTTGGGGAAATGTGTATGTGATCCCAATTTTTAGTAACATTAAAATTGCTCTTTAATAATCTGTGCCAGCAGCTGTCACGCTTCTTTTTGTCATAGTTGGCACTAAAAGTTACTTGGGATGCTCTACCTTTACTACCAAAACGTCAGATGGCTGTGGTCATCCTGTTCTAAAGATGAGGATCCACAGCCTGGAAGTCGATAAAGCCACCCTGCATAGCCAATCTTAATTATATCATGACTTTCTGGCTCTAGAATCTTGCTCCTAGCCAGAAGCATGGTCTACTTCTAGAAAGTGGGAGATGTGGGCAATGTATTCCAGCTGTGAAGATCAGAGGGTTCCAAATGGTCATGGCCATTAACATTTCTCTCAGGTTTAAAGTCTGGATTGGTGTTTGAAAGTAGTGCTAATTAATGCTTATTCATAAAGACTGGTATTTATAGTGACATCTTTTTCTTTCGTGGTATCTTAGCAGTACACATATTTACAATGTTTTCTTGTTCATTTTAAGAGTTTGCCTATTATCTGAACTTTTAATTAAGAATCAAGAATTTCTGATTGGACTTGTTCATTAGACACGCATGTATATTTTTAAGACATTATAGGGGTAAGTTTAATAAACCAGTATTCAGGAGATCCCACCTGTCTTCCTGTAGTCTTCCATTTCAGAGACTTCCGTGCGTGGGTAAGGTTCTGAAACCCCTTCCAGGTGTAAAAGCCATAGCTGTCTTCATCACTCTCACACACTGTTCTTCCAGACGCCTCTGATTGTTGTGTTGTTCTTGTTGCTTGGGAACTTAGTGGAGTTCACACTTCCACCTCACATCCCATGCTTCCTCGTACTGGGTTGCACTTCTGTTTCACATTTACAAGGGGAGAAGCTAAGGGGCTCATATCGCCTGAATACCCTTGTGAGAAGTGAGAACTTGAACCTCGTCACATTGGCATATATATGTCTTATGGTCCCCTACTTTTGAAAAGCATTACGCATGGTACAGAAGTATGCCAGGGATTTTCAGAACAAAACTAATTGTGACAACTTCTTTTATTGTAGTGGGCGCGCCTGGCAGAAATGAAGACTGCTGAAGCACGGCAGGTAGCTTGTGATGAACTGTTCACAAATGAAGACGAGGAGTACAGCCTCTATGAAGCTGTGAAATTCCTAATGCTAAACAGAGCCATCGAACTCTATGATGATAAAGAGAAGGGAAAGGAAGTCCCATTTTTTTCTGTGCTCTTATTTGCTCGAGACACATCAAGTGACCCTGGACAGCTACTGAGGAACCACCTAAACCAGGTGGGACACACTGGTGGCCTTGAGCAGGTGAGTTGTGCCTTTGAGAGTATTTTATCTCTGTTAGCACCAAATGGGATCTCACAGTTTGTAGGTCATTTTAGGAACAGCTTACCTAGGTGCTTCTGGTCCAGCATCTCGTGAGCTATAGGCTTCAGTCTCAATTGGGGCTGGACATTTTACTTGCATGTCTTACATGCATGACTTTTGGCAGGAAACCTCAGTTCTTCATTGGTAGCCAGAAAGGAGTATTCCTCACCATACGGGTCTTTCTCTGTAGGGCTAGGATGATACAGTCTCACTTATCCCACATTCTGTTTATTAGAAGCTAGTCACTAAATACATTCCTTACTCAAGGGGAGGGAAATGAGCTTAGTCCTGACCCTTACACAGTCCTAGGATTGCTTCTGCAAAGTGATGTAGTTCTCTTGACTCTGGCAGGCTAAAATACTTCATAAAGCACCAGGTAGAGCCATCTGAGGTGCTTGTTTAGTCTTGGCTGCTGTACCAGAAAAGCCTAGCCTCTCAGCTCTGGTCTTCTGTAGAAGCTAAATTTAGAGTATTGTGCAGCTTCTCTAAGCCAAAAGTCAAGTCACCTTATCGTGTTTTGCTTTTCATGTAATTTCTCTAAAAAATATTAACACTGTGTATGCATATGTGCGCGCGTGCGCGCAATTGGCTAACCACTAAAGTAACACTAAGGCTGAATTTAACTTGCTACCTTTCTTGGACTCCTGTGCATGATTTTTCCTGAAAAGACCAAAATATCAGGACTGATGCTTCCAGAAATAGTCAAGTTGAGTTTCTCTGAGTCTTTCTGGCAGGTAGACATCTATGAAACCTATTCTGTTGTTTTGCTTAAGGAGTAAGAAAGAGTAAAAGACTGGTGGTTATTGCTAGGCCAGCAATATTTATGATTACTTAAAATAGCTGTTTGTGCTCAGAATGCCCCTGAACTGAAGCAAAGACCGTGTGTGGCAAACACTCCAGTAGGACTTGGTCTACATGCTAGGCTTAAGTTAGTCCTTTCAAAGACCCACCAAGCTCTGCTACAATGCTGCATCCTCTTTAAAAATTGTCCCTTTTGAAATATAACTTAAGCACCGTTAATTCTTCCTTTTAAAGCATTCTAACCAGCAGTGGAGTCTAATCTCGGGCCATGTTGGAGCTCCATAAAGAAACCCAAAACCCATTCAGGCTTCTTTTCCTCCAACCTTAAGTAGTCATAATCTTCTTTCTGGCTATAGAGCTGCTTATTCTGGATGTTCTTAGCAGTAGAGTCATACACTATGTGATATTTTGTGACTGGGTTTTTCATTTAGCATGTCTTAAGATGCATCATGTTTTAGAATGCATTGGTACTTTATTCCTTCTAATCAGATAATAGGACATTGTATGGCAATATCATATTTTACTCATTCATCAGCTTGATGAGTATTTGGGTAGTTTCTTCTAATTGCTGTGGATATTTATTGACTGTATGTGTGTGTACATGTGTTTCTCTTGGGTATATGTCCAAGAGCAGAGTTGCTGTGGGCAGATGGTAATGTTGTGACATTTTAAGGAATGTCGCTTAGTGCTAAAACACCTGCATACCATGCATGAGGCCCAGAACACCTGCATACCATGCATGAGGCCCAGAACACCTGCATACCATGCATGGGGCCCAGAACACCTGCATACCATGCATGGGGCCCAGAACACTTGAGTAACGTGCATGGGGCCCAGAACACCTGCATACCATGCATGGGGCCCAGAACACTTGAGTAACATGCATGGGGCCGAGAACACTTGAGTAACATGCATGGGGCCCAGAACACTTGAGTACCATGCATGGGGTCCAGAACACTTATGTACCATGCATGGGGCCCTGACTTTGATCCCTAGCATTGCTAAAGAAGAAAAAGAGAAGCACCTGCCCTGTTTTACATCCCAGCAGCAGTTTGTGTTCCATTTTTCTATATCTTAATTATGTTTTCACTGCCTTTTAAAAATTGAGATGAAGTTCACAGAATATAAATTAACCATTTAATGTCTGATTAATTGACAGTACATTTTCAGTCCCCATATGTTTTTATCAGTCCCAAAGAAAACGCTATTCATGGAGCAGTCATCTGTCTTTTTGATTATATTTAAGTTTTCATGGGTATAAAGTACTATCTCCTTATGGCTTTGGTTTGCTTTTTTCTAAAGGCTTATGATTTGATGTGGTTATTGGCCATTCATGTATCTTCTTTGGAGAAACGTCTTCCAAGTTCTTCATTCAGTTTTAAATTGTTTTATTAATCATTGATTTGGGAGCATTCTTAATATATTCCAAGTATAAGTTCCTTATCAGATAATGCACTCCATTCTTTATAGCCCCTCCCTTGACTAGGTTCAGAGGGGAGGAGGAAGGTTGCAGTGAAGCCAATGCCTCTCATTGTCTGGGATAATGGGTACAGCTTGGTGTTAGGCCCCATCTGTGGCTCCCCTCAGAACACTCACTTGCTTTTCCTTCTCAGGTTGAAATGTTCCTTCTTGCATATGCTGTTCGCCACACCATCCAGGTGTACCGGTTGTCCAAGTATAACACCGAGGAGTTCATCACAGTCTATCCCACTGACCCCCCCAAGGACTGGCCAGTGGTGACCCTCATAGCTGAGGATGATCGGCACTATAACATCCCTGTCAGAGTGTGTGAGGAGACAAGTCTGTGAGAAACACCCATGTGGACAGCTGTGAGAGGCAGCACAGGTGTACACGCAGCTCCTTCTCTGGGGCCTCTGGGCTGCAGCTCTCCAGGGACAATCCGGGAGAATCCTTGGGCCCCTGGAACCAACGGGAACTGTGATGCTCTGAAGACTAACTGTTGATAACAAGAAGTAGCCAAGTCATTGTTCTATCTGTTACACAGTGTGTCTCACTGGGGGCTTCAGCATGTGCCTTTGGGAGGTACAAACAACTTCTCAGTACAGCAGATGTTTTTGTGTCAGAGGAAATTGTTTGCAAAGAAACATGTCCAATGAAAGTTCTGATGGTAAACTGGCGTTACTTTTTAAGACAGTAGTTTTGTTTTTGACTTTTATTCTTTTGGAGTTCGTGGTGATTGGTCCCATTAGTGGTCTTCCTATGAGATATGCTTAAGTGGTAATATCCTGGAGTGGATAGTTACAGTATCTTTTGTTAGCTTCACCTGCTTTTGGAGGGATGACCAGTGAATTTATATTTATATCCCAGTTAATACTATTTTAAGTAGATTGTCTCTTAGAGGATTAAGAATTGGGTCTCAGAGTAGATTTTTTTGAAGCCTGGAAAAGATACAGGAGAGCACAGGGAGGAGTCTAGACACTGATTTCTGAGGCTTGGTGCCCTGGAATTGAGAGATCCTGTTGGCACATGTGCCCTAGTGTTGGGGTTGTGGATTACGATAAGTTCCAATGGTCACGATTCTACCCTCAGAACCAAGTTTATATCCACCTGTTTACAGAAGTGGAAATGAAAACTGTCTCTGAAGTTGACATGTTCTCCTTTGCCCCTTTCATGCTCTTGAAGATCTCACGAACTGCCAAACCCATATGTGACAGGATGAGAGACAGCCAACGATCCAGGATGTCTGATAGGCAAGTAAAGCAGAAGCATATGGTAAGCAATGCAAAAGTGCATAGCTGCTTGGGCAGCTAGAAGGAGGCAACCATGCTAGCTATGATAGGTCTGTGTGCATGGCACAAGCCATGGCCCTGACTTGGAGACCTGCTAAGCATGGGCTACCTTGGGTCCTTTGTGCCCATGGTCTTTGTTCATGGCGACCAGACACACCCCTCTTTAGGATTCCATTTGTGGCACCCCAGTCGGTTCAGCATTTGTTGGTGCTGTTATCTTGATGAATTGAATTTATTTTTTCATAGTTAAAACCTTTAATTTAATCCAATTCATACAGATGATGAGCACCTTGTTTTGGGAGGCAGGATAACCCTTTAAAATATAAATTGTCATTTAATTAAAAATTAAGTCTTAAAAAATATTGTCTTAGGTAGGAAAACTCAGGATATACAAATCATTCAGTAGTATTTCTTCTGTTCCCTCGTGAGTAAAATCACAACCTTTGGTTAACTGTTCAGTGCTGTGCTGTGTGTAACTATGCTAGAGAGTCTGTTTTCACTGTGAAATGCTATGGTACCCTTGAGAGAGGAGGGTACCTAGCATTCAAGTTAAAGTAATAATAACGGCTTACTGTTGACTTTGACATTTTATTTTGTTTGTAATTAAATAGTAGGAAATGCCTGCCATTCGTGTTTGAAGAGTTTTGAAACCAGAACTTGAAATGCTTAGATAATTCCTAGTAGGAGTCATTTGTGCTGTTTGGGGACCTCGAAACTGTCCATGGGGCTTAGTCACTATTGAATTTTAGCAGTGCTCTTGGTAATACTCATGCTTACCTGCATTTTAAAGACAAGCTAATCTTAGTGAGCTTGAACTGGACTTCTGGGAAACCTCTTTATATTTGATACTTCCTTCTTGTTTGTGATATTGTTAGATACAGTTTCCCTATATTATGTCCCATGAAGTTAATGTTGCCTTTTCAGAATGTTTTCAGATTTTCTTGCTCACCTATGTTGGTTGTGGATGTGCAACACCTGTTGGTTGAGTCATGCATGTGGTCATGGTGGCAGCATTAGTGCCTCTAGTGAGTTGGATATGAGATAGTTGCATTTCCTCCTGTATGCATAAGGAAATATTCTCATTGCATAGAGGAGGCTTCATCTTGTTTTCCTGTCTAGCTGCCAACTCTTTGATTATACTACAGAATATTCAGTCGTGTCTGATGAGCTTTTTCTTGAAGAAAAATGACATTGCATGTCCTCTTGTGTATTTTTTCCTTCCAATTTTAGGACTTACTAAGGAAAATTGCATACCATATGAATTGATAAAACTTCTGTTGGAAGAACATCCATGTTTTTTTGTTTTGTTGTTAATTTATTTGGTTGATTTTGACTTTCTGAGACATAATCATTCTCAGGTTTTCAACTCCTGAGAGCTATGAATGTAGGGATTGCCACCATAGTAGTACATTTGTGAGGTCTTATGTGTTGAAGTGGCTCTGTGCTGTTCTTCCCGTCCCCTCCTTTTCACCCACATGTGCTCTTTACCTAAGAAACAGTGGTCTTGTTTTTGTGAAGGTGTTGTAGATGTTTTTTGAGGTGATGTACTACCCACGATGAACCTCTGATGGTGACTATGAGCAGGACTGACGTACACTTCCTGCCATGTCTTCCTTTGATATAAAAATTTAGTTTGATCAGTTTCTTATCTTTTTTTCTTAGCATTACTTTGCAGGTGTTCCCTGCTGAAAGCTGGAGCGTATTTTTGGGAGCGTAAACCGTTGAGGACTCTTGCTTGTCGGTGTACATAAAACAGACAGCTTTGTGTTAAGCTCTGTTGTTCCTTAAAAAAGCAATAACGGCACTAGAAGTAGAAAGCCTTCAGTTGTGCTTTTCATCTGAGAGAAACGCCAGAGCCCAGTTTGGCAAAGGTGGAGAGCAATGTCAGTTTACAGTTTTAGGAAGGTCTGAGGAACTAAGAGGGGAGCTGAAGGAGGAACTGGCTTCAGAATGCACTTTAAAACGATGCAGGTCTTAGTTTCAAAAGACCTGTTGCTCTAATAAAAAGCTCTGACAAAGGCAACTTAAGGAGAGAAGGTTTTATTTTAGCTCACTGTTCAAGGGTCCATCATGACAGGGAAGTCAGGTGGCAGGACCTTGAAATAGCTAGTCACATGACATGCTCAGGCAGGAACCCAAAGCAGTGAATGCATGCTGCTGCCCAGTTCCTTTCTGCATTTATGTAGTCCACGGTGCCAGCCAGGGCATGGTGTCACCAAGGTGAATGGATGCTCTCACCTCAGTGAAGGCAGTCGTGGTCATCTGCAGGCATGCCCAAGAGGTTCATCACCCATGGGAGTCTAGATTCTGTTAAGTTAGCAATTAACACTAACTGCCACACTGTATAAAAACAAAAGCAGTAGATGCCCAACAGACTATGCTTAAATTATAAGAGAATAAAACTCTGAATGACTTTGAAGAGTTAATGAAGAAATATATTTTATTGACTCCTCCCCAAATTTAAGTCCTTTCTTTTAAGATCATCTCTTCAGAGGATAGGGGATTGATCTGGTGCTTAGCCATGCAGCCCTTGAATAAAGGTGTGAGTGAGGACATTCATGCCATGGATAGCACCAGGGTCAACTGCTTCTGTACCCTTGGCTGCTTTCCCCAGGTCAGTAACACATAATCATTACAAGAAAGGGACACGGAGCACAGCATGTAGATAGCCTCGGTCATCATTCTCCAGTAACCAGTGCTGCAGTCTTAATTTTAAACCTCAAAATAAATTTGTGATTAATTTTAGTTTTCATTTATCTATTGAAAATTGCCTTGATCTACAACAACATAAATGGTGCTAAAAATATGGTAGCCCTTACGAGAATGCAGCAGCCACTGTAGTGCTGTGACTTCAGAGTAGCCCAGATGAACGTGAGTAATGAATGCCCTTTCATTTCCATTCTGTCTGTGAAAGGACTCTGGCTTTGTTACCTGTATTGTAGCAGCTTGAGGAGGTTGGCAGCCCACTCGGAGATTCTGCCTGTGGGGAGGGCATGGTTTTTTCTTGGGATCATCATGAGATGCACTTATGAAACTTGCTGTGCTCTTGTCACCTTGATTAGCAAAGTCTGCTCTTTGTACTCTGGCATGGCAATGCTGGTCAGTCGTCCACTGCCCTAAAAGCCATACTCCTAAGCTGTGGACTGATCTCAGGTGCCTGGCCCATGGGGTGGAAGTTTCCTGTCATTTGTAGTGTCTCTTGTCTTCACTGTTCAAGATTGAGCTTCCTCTTGGTCTTTGCTTTTGATTCCTTTAATACACTCAGATGCCAAGGATTGTGAAAACAACTCAACTCAAAATAAACTTAGTAAACTCTGAAGCCTGTTCTGGTGCTGTGGTGTTAAGTATCTGCTTTTAAGGACCGTGGCAGACTGGGACCTGTGCTGAAGTCAGCTCTGACATCTCACCGCCTTTGTGGGCAGAGGGATTAAGATTTGGTGTGTGGGGGCTGGAGAGATGGCTCAGCAGTTAAGAGTACTGGCTGCTCTTCCAGAGTACTCTGGTTTAATTCCCAGCATCCACATAGCAGCTCATAATGTTCTGTAACTCCAGTTCCAGGGGGCCTGACACCATGGCAAAACACCAAAGCACATAAAGTAAAATAAGATTCTGTGTTTGCTATTAGGCAGTGCTGAACGTAGAAGATATTCTGTGATCAGCACAATGTCTGAAGGTATGCAGTTTGGCTGTGGATCTGGGCCGAACAACAGTTCCACTGCCTACTCTAAGTAAGATGAGCATGACTTGGGTAAGTTACCAATCCTCCCTAAATCTTTATCTTAACCGTGCACAACCTGTCTGAGGTGGTGGTGGAGAAAGATGCCCTCAGCCTGCAAAACAGGTCTCCAACAATAAATAGTCCTTGTCACGTGTTTGCTGGGCAAAGGCTACTACGCACAGAGCTCCTTTCATCTGTGTTGACCATTCTAGTTGCTGAAAATGCACCTGTAAGTGGGATAGCAAGAGCTCGTGTGGGGACTGTCACAGAAAAAGGTAATGGAAACCCGGGAACAGAGCTCTCGCTTAGTCGGGGCACTAATAGGTTTTGTGTCACTAACAGAAATCAAAACAAAAAGGAATGACAGAAACCCTTTCTGTCTTAAATAAGTCAGTGCTACAAGTCATTGTTGACAGTTGGGGCTCTCTAAAGTTGAATCTGAGGAAGGAGGCAAGAGGCAGAGCTAAGATTTTAGGACTAGTACTGCTCTAAGCCCGGCCAAGGCTTAGCTCACATTCTCTACTCTTGGGGTATATTCAGGGACCCTTCTGACCTCCACCTTTTTCCCAGTTCAGAGCTTTTCATTGACAGCTGCCTTGATGTGCCAACACTTTCTCCTTGTAAGCTCAGAATCCAGTGACAATCCTGCAGTTTGACATGGAGCAGCCTGAAGATGCCCCTTTGTCTCCAGCTAGCCTTGTTATTGACATGGCCAGCTCTGAGCCAATGAACACTGTTGCTGCTTAGCCCATCATGCTTGGCCCCACCAGGCTGGACAGCACACTGACATGAAGGTACCATCTCCATGGATTCTCTTGTGGCATTTTGTGCCCACATGGACAGGAAGTGTCTGTTCAAGCTTCGTAGATAGATACCCAATGCCTGGAGGAGAAGGGCCAGTCCAGAAAAACATACTCGTCAGTCTAATAGATTCCAGAACTTTCTCTGTAGTATGTGATGTAAAGCAGTGTGTGTGTGTGCGTGCGTGTGTGTGTGTGTGCGCATGTGTGTGTGTGCGTGTGTGCGCACGCGCGTGTCACTAATGATTGTGCAGGGTGGAGGACTCAAAATACCAGGTGGTAACATTCTGGTCCTGAGGACACGTGGGCTGGAGAAAAGCTGTTCTAGAACGTTGATGGAAGTTTCCATCCCGCTGGGTTCCACAGCCATTCAGTCCCAAATAAACACACAGAGGCTTATATTAATTATAAACTGGCCTGTGGGCTCAGGTTTATTATTAACTAGCTCTTACAACCTAAATTAACCCGTAATTCTTATCTGTGTTTAGCCACGTGGCTTGGTACCTTTTCTCAGTAAGCCATTCTCATCTTCCTGTGCTTCTGGATGGCGACTGCATCTCTCACTTTCCTCTTCCCAGAATTTTCCTAGTCCTGTTGCCCCATCTATACTTCCTGCCTGGCTACTGGCCAACCAGTGTTTTATTAAACCAATACGTGTGACAGATCTTTAGAGTGTATAAGAGCATTATCCCACAGCACCAGAGGCACATCTGCCGTCTAGCCCACACCTGGCCTGGTGACCCTCATGGTGGAAGGAGACAACTGACTCCTGCAGGTTGTCCTTTGGTGACATGAAATTTATGTCCTGGCAATGCTAACGCAGGCATGGGCAGCCCGTATATGGTGGTTCTGTTGAACTTGTCCTTATTTTGGGGTTCATGATGTTAAGTTGGTGAGGACAACTGACCAGGTCTCTTGCTCTTGGGGTGCTTTTTGGTGACCCCCCAAAAGTTGAAAATTAATATATTTTCAAATGAGAATCCTGGGATGAAATGCACAAGTGTCTGCCTTCCTCTGGCTGTACTGCCCTGATAACATCAGAAAGGAGAAGTCAAGAGGGTGCTTTGCTCCCCATGGGTCCTAGGCTAAGCCACACAGGAAGGGAAGAAATGGGAGTTATTAGGAGGTAGGACAGGGTTAGTGAGACCTTGATTGTGATGCCTAAGACTCACCTGGACAGGATGCCACAGAAATAGAGCAGTGCAGACCTGCCCTGTGTATGGTGTTGTTCTTCCAGGAGGTTAGCTACTGCTACTTGGGCCAGTACATCTTCAGACTGTCTGTAGGAGAGGCAGACTCTGAGCTCACCTTGACTCTAGCCAGATAGGAAGATACGTATGTCCTAGTTCCTTGGTGGAAGCAAAGAATATGACCTCTTAGTATTTCAAAAATGCAATTGGCATGATGACTTGTCTATAGTCAGCATCTGAGAAGCTGAAGCAGGAGGATTATGAGTTCCAGGCCATCCTATGTAAGTTAACAAGACTATTTCAAAAAGCAAAACAACAAAGCAAAGCAAACTCACAGTATAAGCAGAATAGAAGATGTAATTAAAAGATGAACAGTAAAGAAGGAAACTTCTAGCCTTAAGGAAATTAGGAAACTTATAACCATAGGGATTATGGGGATATGAAAATGCAGATAAAGAATGTGAAAAAGTCATCTCTTGAGTTACGCTGTTATACGGCGTTTTCTCCAAAGACTGGCCAAGACTTCAGGTGACAGGAGCAGGCAGGTTTTCTCAGACCTCACCAGCATTGGGGCAGAGAAAAACCTGGAGGAGGTTCAGAGAGGACTGCCTGTATGCCTAAAGTGCTGGGAAATAAAACCATAGTGCAGAAAAAATACCAGAGGGAAGGTGGGTCATATTTAACTATGACAGGAAGTGGGAGGGGGGAGCTGCTGGGAGATTTTAGCTACTGAGGCAAAGGGCTAAACTTAGTATGTAAATTTGGAAAATGAGGAAACCGGAGTTAAGATTAGGAAATCAAGTGACTGGTGAGTAGAAAGGCGAGTGATTAGGGTAAGAAAACCAAGAAACTGCAGAGAAGTTAGATGATGCAGCGGCTTTTCATCTGCAGTTTGCCTGAGCTGAAAGGCTGTAAGTTGCGCACGTGGGGAGGAATGGACTAATTTCATTAGAGCAGGGGAATGTGGATTTGCTGTTTGTTCTGACCTCAGGAATAAGGTCATCTTCCCATTGTCAAAGTGCATACTATGTTCTAAACCTGGATCAGACATGAAATGCTGGGGCAGGAAGGAGCCCAGACCGTGAGTGGGCAGATGATCAGAGGCCAGAGAAGTGTGGAAGGCCTTGCTGTGGGCTCCAGTCCTCTAGGTTGAAAGCTTTCCTTCAGTGAGAGAGTGTGCCAGTGTTGGGCAGAATCTCCTGTGTGTCTGATTCTTTAGTCATACCAGCTGTAGACAGTCATTTTAGTATGGCACTACAGAGCAAAGCAAAACGTGTCGTTGAGTACAAGGAACAGGTCATGCCTCCAAAACCGTACAGATGTGGCCCCCCTGGGGTAATGAACCTGCTTTGTGGTGGCATGGCTGACTGTGTGGTGCTAACTTCTGTGAAGTACACCCTGAATCTGCTCTGACACAGAGGTGCTATAGCCTTCATTCAGAAGCTGGTTTGGGCAAATAATGGGTCTTAAATTTCACAGCCTTATACCACAGGAACCAGAGTTCCCCTGGCCTAGTGTTCTGCAGCTCCAAAAGCTGCCCTTCCTGAACCCACGGTTGGAAATACGTTTCTGGCATAGTTTATAGCAACTACCACTGTGCACGATATGGAATTTCCATGAAGTTGTATACTGTACGGCAACCATACTGTCTAGGGTGTAGGAACGGGTTCATTTTTTCTGCTGATTAAAGAGTTTGGCTGGAGAGTTTGAAAGTCAAAATCAAGGTTTGCTCAAAGTGGAAGGACCTGAGTAGTAGCCTCCTGGGGTTCTTAGTCTCGTTAATGAGGGTTTTATTAAAATGGATCAAATGGAAACTCGAGGACAATTTTATAAGTGTTTAAAAGAGAACTCCCAGAGCAAGCCAGCTGTAAATCTAAGTATCTACCCAGAGGGGAGAGGAGAAGAGAAGGAAAAAAATCCATGCTGTACTTCAACAGGCAGCCATATGGTAGGGAGAGGTTTTGGGGAAAAAAAAGCACAGAATCCCAAAGTACTAGAAGAAAAAAAGCATATTTAGCTTTCTGCCAGCATTTTATTTTAATTAATTAATTAAAGATTTCTGTCTCTTCCCCACCACCACCTCCCATATCCCTCCCCCTCCCCCAATCAACTCCCCCTCTCTCATTAGCCCGAAGAGCAGACCCTGTGGGGAGTCCAAGGACCTCCCACCTCCTTCCAGGTCTAGTGAGGTGAACATCCAAACAGCCTAGGCTCCCACAAAGCTAGTACGTGCATTAGGATCAAAACCCGGTGCCATTGTTCTTGACTTCTCAGCAGTCCTCATTGTCCGCTATGTTCAGTGAGTCCGGTTTTATCTCATGCTTTTTCAGACCCAGTCCAGCTTCTGCCAGTATTTTAAAGGAGACAGAAAAAACGAGTTGTACCTTTTAGAGTGAGAACCCAGCTGAACCCTAAGGCAGGTTAGAGGGACTGTGCTAGGGGCTGGGATCCTGGGAAGTAAAAGTACCAGTATCTACTTAGAGGAATTTATTCTGCTTATCTCTTCTGCCTGGCGTCTGGTGCATCTGCCTTCCCATGGTTGCTCCACCTTCCCGGCATGCTCCCACGGCCAGGTGGTTGGCACTCTTACATGTTGGGTAACTTAGATGTTAGGCCTCTGCCCAGGCCAGAGATTTTATCCTCTTGACCAGAAGGAACAGTTTTCTTTTAGTGGAACTTTACCGCTGCTGTGTTAGAACCAGTTTTACCTGGTCTGTCCTCGTGTACACCAAGGAACTCCTATTTCTGATGTAAAAACAATCCCCATTTTGTGTGTTGTTTCATTATGTATTGGTTGATGTTTGTTTCTGCAGAAGTGGAGGTCAAGTCTTGCTGGTGAGGTGCACTTGGAGCTACATGGCCTCACTGAAGAGGTACTATATGAAAACATTGACTAAATCCATGCATGTGTATCTGACAGCTATCTTTAAAAGTGCATCTCTCCTCGCTAGGTTTTGAGAGATTCTGGTTGATTGATTGCAAATGAAGGAGAAAAAAATTATCATTGGACTGGAGAGATAGCTTGGTGGTTAAGAGTGCTTGCCTGGAATCATGAGGGCAGAGTTCAGATCCCTGCATCCACTTAAACTGGGGGTCAGAGCCAAGATTGATGGGTCTTGATGGCTTCCAGCTTGGGCAACAGATTGTGAGCCCCAGGTTAACAAAGGGACCCCATTTCCAAGGAAATAAGACAGTGATTCTGGACTCTGTATTTTGTGTGCAGTTGTGTGAACACCCACACTAAGCATACATGCACAAAGACAGGCTCCGTGTTGTGCACAGTTGTGAGAACACTCACACTAAAGTGTACATGCACAAAGACAGGCACTAAATAGAAATCTTAAAACTGTATTCCTGAAAGCTTTGAAGGCGCTAGTTACAATTCTGGAACCACTTGTACTTGGTGGAGAATTTGTTTCCTTTGATCTAGGTGCCTTTCCCAGCAGGGGGCCACAGCAGCAGAGCTAACAATGGACCTTCCATCTTATGAAGGAAAAAAGTTTAAAAGACTTTGTCTTCTCATTATTTTCCCTTTTGAGATCAGTCTGTAAACTCTGCAATTAGTTGTGTTTGCTGCCTTCTAAGCAGAGTTTGGGTTGTTTTGATGACAGGCCTGTTTCTCTCCTGCTTGCTTCTGTGTTCATTTTAGTTGCCAGCCTTTGGGTGAGCGAGCAGGCAACCCAGGCTGGCTTACATTTCTCTTCAGATTTCCACTACATCCTGTTTCATGTGCGGTTAGGTCAGCTGATAAATCACCTGATGTTTTGCTTCATCAAATGACAGAAATAGAGGCTCAGAGTAACCACACAGAGAAGTAGCTCTCATGGTTTCCAAACACATTGCTTTTTGATGCTTCAGATGCTTTTTATAAAAGAGCCTTGTGTAGGGGTTGTGTGTAAAGGCAGACAGAAACCACTGGGTTTGCACAGATAACCCCGAAGTCATCTCACCCTCCCAGGTGCTACCAGAGACAGCATTATATCTGTTATAGAAGTGTGGATGTGGAGTAGCACTGAGAACAAGAGGAGCCCTCTCCTGATGCGGCTCAGAAGGTTCCATTTTAAGTTTGGTAGCTAGGCTCTCTTGCAATACCCTAGGCCTACACCTGGCTGGTCACCACACACCAGCACATAATGTTCTCATCACACCCTATTTAAGGCTTTACTGAAGCAAGAAAAAAACAATACAAACAACATTTCTCCCTGGGTGCACACCTTTAATCCCAGCACTCGGGAGGCAGAAGCAGGTGGATCTCTGAGTTCAAGGCCAACCTCTGACCAGCTAGTTCCGGGACAGGCTCCAAAGCTACAAAGAAACCCCATCTCGAAATAAAAATAAGACAAACATTTCTCAAGGAAACATAATTTAATTACAAGAGGTCAGAGGTGGTGGCGCACCCCTTTAATCCCAGAATTCAGGAAGCAGAGGCCAGAGGATCTCTGTGAGTTCAAGGACAGCTTGGTCTATGTAGTGAGTTCCAGGACAGCCAGGGCTATGTAGAGAAACACTGTCTCAAACAAAAACAAAACCCCACAATACCCTAAAAATAATTACAAGAACATTGGTATTTCCTATTTCCTAACACAGATTTCACTCTAATTACGGTTTGGGGAGAAAGTTGTTGAATCTAGAAAAGAGTTCCTTTCCCTCTGCCTATTTCAGAAGAGACTATCCCCAAACAGAACAGTTAGCAGGGTGGGGAAGCTGGGAGCTAGAGTGTAGCTCAGTGGAGGGGATGTCTGCCTAGCCCCCCGTTTCATCTCCAGAGCAGACATACACACACCCACGGGCATCCTGCACTAAGGGAGTGGTTTAATTCTTTAGTAACCCCGTCCCATGATGGAGGTGCGTAATCGTCTCAGTCCCGCCAGGTCCAGAAGGGGCTGCATTGCAAGGATGCAGCTCGAGTCTGTGGAAGCTGACACTACTGCCGTCCACACTGACTCCTCCTGAGATACACCTTACACCGGTATTAAGGGTTTTCATTTCTGAGGCCCTCTACGGACATTTCCAAGTCAAACCATCAGCGAATGCCAAGAAACAGATGGCCTCCAATGGGAGAGGAGTACCTTTGCTGCAAGAGAAGCCCAACACAGGTAGCAAGGGGTGTCTGACCGGCAAAGAAGTGACCTCTCCAGTGACTGAGTCCTCCGGGGTGAGTGTCCTGCCAGCCGCAAGCCCTGCAGTGTGTAGGCTTTGCCCTTCCGTGAGTCACAGCAATCCTCTGTTTACTGAGTTCCCGGTGCCCTAGAGATGCCCTGTGTACCAGGACCCAGTAAACAAGGGCAGGGCAAATGGCAGGCGTGCACTTAGAATGACCCCCTGTTGCCCCTCAGAAAAACAGCCCTCCCTGCTGCTCAGAGGAAAGCCTCACTCTAGAAAGGCTTCATTGGGGCCACCAGCGTGGATGAAAACCCTCCCCATGGCCTTGCAACTTTAGGTTGTATTTGTCTACAGTTGCTTAACCCTCAGAAAGTCCTACTTGGTCTTCCCGCAGTCCTTGACAAGAGGATTTCCCAGGCAGGGTCCTTTTCTGTTGTTAGTTGCACAAAACGTTTAAAAATAACACTAGGCTGGTGAAGCAGGCTGTCCTAATGCCTTTGGAAAGTAGAGAAAGTGACCCCTGCCCAAGTCCAGACGATGGAATTTTTGGTTTGAACATAACAGTATGATAGCTCAGAGTCATACTGACACCTTAGGATGTCAAGTGACAACACAGGCCCAAAGAAGGGAGCAGAACGTGTGGAGACGCCTGCCCTGCAAGTGAGGGTCTGAACAAATCCTGCAGAACTGCAGCTCCACTGCTGAGGCCCGGGAAGGCAGGACATCCTAGGCTCTCAGGAATTCTAACACAGCTTTCTTCATCTTCACAAAGGGAGGTGGCTCTGGACTTGAAGCATGCATCCTAATTGCACAATGGAGAGTTGCTTAGCTGTTCTTTCTTACATCTAGGGGGGAAAATTTCATCTTTGCCATTTGATACTGAACCTCCAACCCCAGAAGCATGAAAATAGCCACACATGTTAAAAAATACTGCTGTTTAATTTTCTAGTCATGTACTTTAAAAAGCCAATACAATTAAGACTTTTAAGTTATCTTTTCAGATCTGCCCCTGAAATCACCGACAAGCAGCTACGGCAGCACATAGGCCATGTTCCCATGGTGGACACATATGAAGGACATTGAGTATCCGGAAATGAAAACAAGCCTGTGTAGCCGACAGCCAACCTTTGCCCTTACAGTCTTAACATGAGGATTACACAACATGGAAAAAAGAAACGCAAGAGGCCTGCCTTTTTCTCCTTTTTTGCCTTTGCCCTTCCAACCTTTACTTTTCTGCACAAGTGGCCCATTTTCTCTGTAGGCTGCCCATCAGGAAACATTGTTTTCTTGGCATCTACAGGCCCTGACATACACAAAGGACTCTGTAACGTACAACGGTCACTGGTACAACGTGAGTGAGCTTGTAGGTATGCGGAGCACGTAGCAATCACTGAATTATATTAGAGACATTTTATTGAAAATGCGAAAATAGGAAATGTATTATAGCCTAAAATAAATTACATAACATATACAGCATATATTTATATCTTTAAAATATTTGTTTTGTTTAGGTTCTTTCAGTCTAGTTATTTTGACTAAATCAGGAATTTAGTGAACTGTATCCATAATTTTTTTTAAAGGAAAAAACCCGCTTTCCAAAACTTAGAAAAATATACTGCACTAAATGGAGTTCCAATGCATTGTTTCAGGGGTATCACACAGTGACTCTGATACTTGTTTATAAAATGTCTTGCTTTATGGTGTGGAAGGGAGTACCATAGTACACTCAGTTACCTGTCCCCAGAGCTGTGACTAAGAACGGCAGAAACAGGTAACACACCTACATCAGAAGTCACGAGACAGGAACCTGGCATTAGACTTAAAGCTCTGCTCACTGTGGAAACAAAATGGACAGTTAGGACACTCCACTTCTCTCGCTCTAGCGCCCTCTTCAGGGAAGGCGAGTGAAAAGCAAGCCTTCAGGGAAAGTCATGCGGAAGGATGCTGACATTTGGAGTGGTGCTTCTGGGACAACTCTGCAAAGTCAGCTCGTGTATATACACTGCGGGTTGTGGCAACTCAGCGAGATGCTGATGATCAAGTCAGTTTGTGACTGATCTGATTTCTACAGGAGATTACATTTCCATTCCTTCGGCCCGGTATGACCTCCGCCCCCCAGCTCTTCCTCTGGGAGCAGGGGGCTTCTGGGCTGCAGCCTGTGGCCCACTGGTGTGTGTGGTTGAGAGTTCATGACTCCAAAGTGGGAGGGGGTGTGGTGGGCACCAGGTCACATCTCTGTTACAGCCACAGGATTGGGGAGCAAGTCAAAAGAGGCTGAGCTGTGACCTGTTGATTCTTAAATGGCAAACATGGACAGGAAAAGAGTCTGGCCCAAGAGGCAATGGCACAGCCCAAGTCCTTTGGTTCTAAAGTGGAGATTGTCCAAGGGAGTAGAAACGTCGACCAGGAGGTGGCTCTGTCTTTTGGGTTTTTATGGAGCAGGGGCATGAAGTCAGCGATTCTGTGTTGACAAAGTGACAGTAAAGACCTTTCTCTAGGTCCCCACATCTATGAGCATACCCAGTATGCTAGAGAATTTATATGAAACCTTTAAATCAAGGCCTCTTTCATTACCAAAAGTAAAAATTAAAAATCAGAAAACAGCTCGACGGGAGGAGGAGGAATGAGATGATGCTGTTGTCGTGACTGTCCCTGCAGTGCCCCTGGGCCTGTGCTCATTCATTTTCCTCCCTCATTTCAACGATGTCTGTCACCTCCTCTGCTGGAGGCATGTCGGTCATTGCGGAGTCTTCCCCCTCGGTGCCTGACTCATTCTCCATCTTCTTTTTCTAGAGGAAAGAAGACACATGAGAGTGGGGATGTGGCCAGGACATCCACAGCAGTACCGCGAGGAGGGCTTAAGGGGTGAGGCAGCCTGGTCCAGGACGAATCTAGTCAATGTATTCCTTGCACTGTGGCTGTTCACGTACCTGATGTGTGTCTGGTACACAGTGCTAGGTACTCTCGGGGACCCTGTCCCTCATATCCTTGCTGTCATTCTTTGGGGTGTAGCCTTAGACGATAGCTCCCTACAGCCTTTCAAATGGAGGCTTTGCTTCTCCCACGTCCTTTATGTTCTAGACTCGTCCTCCCATCTGTCATTGGTCGGTGTCCCCTGTGACAGCTCTGGGTTCACTCTGTCCTGCCCATTGTGCACCCTAATTCCTGGTGGCCTCACTGCATGCTGTTTTGTCCTTGCAGAAAGTACCTTCTTAGCAGTCAGTCGCTACTCTGTCCTTCCTGACTCCATGCAGACCTTGTGTCCTCAGCGCTCTGAGCAACAGATCAGAGTGAGAAAACTGGCTTCCCCCTGGCCTCTTCCAGCACTTTCTTCTCAGAACCCAGCTCTCATCACTGCTCTGCCCATGCCACTCCTGTGGCTCGGCCTTCTGTGTCCTCTACCCTCCCTTTGGTTTGAATGGGACGCTCAGTGATTACAACCACATTCTATCTTGCTTTCTTTGAGTCCTAGTTGCCAGATAAAACCCTGACCTCAGACAGGCTCCAATCTCCCAATCTCAGCTGGGAATGCCAATGTGGCTGGAGGCCTATAAGAAGTCCTGTGCTGCGGTGCCCACTGTAGGGAGCTGCCCTCTGTGGCAGGGCCTTCCCAGACCTTCTCTCTCTACTCTCCTAGCGAGCTCAGGCTTTCACAGGCCCTTCTCTGTCTTCCGGTCTTCATCATGGCTGTCTGTCAGGGGCAACTTAGTTTTTTACTTAACTGACCCAAGCAAAAGCAACCAGAAGAGCTCCCATGACTGCCCCCCCCAATTTAGTGGGGATCCCATCTCAGCTGCCCACCCCTTCGGTGTGCATTTGGCTGATGGGCGCTGCTGTCCTTTCTCCCACTAGGATCCCATTTCATTGGGTCAGTCCCCAAAGCAAGTACTTCACTGACTTCACCCAATCTTAAGTGGTTTTCTGAAATTCACGTTTATAGCCCTCTCCTCTCCAGAGCAAAACAGCTCCTAAGAGTTGTCTGTACACAGAATCTTCAACGCTCTTTTTGCTTCCTTGGGCTCTCCTTGCCAGCTTTGTTGCTTCCTCTGTAACCCCAGCCTGAAAGCATAGATATGCTGGGATCATGTCTTGGGCTCCCTTCATCTCTGTCTATATCCACTCCCTGGTTAATCTCATCTAGGTGCAGAACATGCAGTTGGAATACCCCGCCTTCAGGTCAGACTAACTCTCTGCTCTCAGGCTGAAAGTTTATTACCAGAGTAGGTGTGGTGTGGAAGGGGTGAGGTAGCCCAGCAGGATTAGAACACAGGATTAGAACAGACTTCCTGAACTAGAGAAATATTTGTGAAGGCAGAGAGAGGTCCTAATGACCCCAAAGCTGTAACCATAGTTTCTCACCTGTTTCCGGTAGACGTAGCACGCTGCAATGGCAACCATGGTAGATTCTCCCACAAACCCTGCTAGAAGGGAGCCCACACCTAGTGTGGCTCCATGTACCCTGGAAATGAGAACACAAGGAATGACATAAACAAGTTGGTGACAAACTCAATGGATATTGCTTAAAACCAGGAATATGACAGACCAGTGAGGTCCAGAACAATGGTATCCTTCATCACTGGGCTCAGGACAGGACCTAACATCCACCCACCTTTGCAGTAGACCTGTGTGACTCAGGGCTGAGCCGTCCGGCTCCTGTTCCATTGGTACCACAGCCCTAGTGACCAGCCTGTGTCCCCCTTACTAAAGATCAGGAGTTGTGAGGGCAGGGCCTTTCTCCCTCTCTCTGGTTTACGCGTTCCTCACCATAGGAAGTGTGTCCAGGCTAGTGTGGCTCTCTAGTGTCACTGGTGCGGGCAGACAAGCGTGTCCTGGATCTCTAGCTCTAACATGCTGGGGGATTTCAGTTATGCAGATGTTAATCCTCTAGACAGAACGCTTCAGTGGCAAAGGATTCTCAGACAGATGCCAAGAACACATACCCCAGGTAAGGCAGGACCACGAGGCTGGTGATGAGGACGATGATCCGCAGGACGGAGCTGGGCGCCAGGACGAAGGTTTTCTTCAGTGTCATCAGCCATCCAGTGAGATGGGCCCTCACGGTCACTGCCAAGGAAGAGGACTTGTCAGGGGTGTGGCCTGCTTCCACCCTGCTTCATCCCACCCTCTGCTGTGGGCCCAGGATAGCAACTCTTAGAAACCAATGGCTAGTGCGAACTCCCAGCCTAGCTGCGGGGACTTGGGGCTGGTCCTCTGTCTTCCTGTGGTCGCCGATCTCTAACTTTGAAGCCTAGCTGGGATCTTCTGGCCTTCTCAGTCCTGTGTCTAGGTGGCCAGCTGTAGGTAGCTGCCTTGCTCCACTGGGATCACCGCTGTTGTGGTGGCCCAGCTAGTCCTAGGATGGCCTTGCGTACTCCTGCTGCTCTCCCTGCAGATTAGCTCTGACCACCCTCCTCTAGCAGGGAAAGCTCCAGGAAAAGAGGCAGTGCTTATGCTGGCTGAGCAGAAGAGCTGGGACCAGAAGCTGCCACCTTTCTGTTGTCTGAGAGCAGAGGGGATGGGAACAGTGAAACGAAGATGACCTTGTCCCCATCTCTCCCTGGGCCTTCTTGGGCCAACCCTGACCACCCCATCCATAGCTGTTTTCCTTCCTCCCTCTGGTCATGGTGCCACCGCTCATCCAATCTGTTGCTACTGCACAACAATTGCACCCATTTCCCGCGCCTACTCTTGGGCATCCAGACTGAATGTAAAGGAAGAAGTGGTGGCAGCCCATGCACAGACGTGCAGCTGTGCAGAGCACAGGCCTTTGCAGTGGTTGGTAAGAAGCACCCTGACCCATTCTGGGAAATGCCAGTAAAGTCTCCTGATACGCTTTTACTGTTGCTTACTGTTGTTGGGTAACACTTGCTTTCAGGACTGGTCTGTCTGATGAAGAACCTGTCATGTTATTTTTATTTTTCCCTCTCGTAGTGCTGAGGGCTGAACCCAGGGACTCAACATGCTAGGCAAGTATTCTACCACTAAACTTCATTCCCAACTCCGTTGTCTTCTTGGTCTAACAGTGTATTCTGCCTTCCCCAGGGGTAACTGAACTATAGATGAGGCTCATTTTCTTCTCTAGGACAAAGATAGCCTTGTCTTCTTTTCTCAATGTCTCTTTCTTTCTTAGTTCATCTTCAGGTTTTAGCAAGTAAGCTCACTCTATTTTTGTTTTTCCATTTAACTCTGAAAATTATCCCACTATAAAACTGACTTTCTGGTGCGCGTTCTATGTACTGTAATTCATGCACAGATTTGAGGAACCCCAGTCAAGGGAGAGGACAGGTTGGCTGTTTCCCACAAATTCCACCCACTGCCCCCTTGGTTCTACTTCCTTCAACTGTATTTGGATCTCAGAAAAAGTAAGCTGTGCTGTCTGATGTGTTCATAGGATATCCGGCTGGCTTGTGGCTTCGCCTCTCTCCAGCACAGAGTGAAGTACTTACACTGTTGCTGGGGACATGATTCCCCTGGGCAGGAGCATGAGCAGGAAGTGCTCATCCTCTGCTCCTTACCTGGTACTGGGAAGAAGGAGAAGATGCGCAGAGGAATGACGCAGAGCTCGGCAAAGGCGAAGTCCACCCCAATGATGTCTATCAGAATCTTCTCAGAGACGTTGGGGGTCCAGAACATTATGAAACAGAGCTGGGGGGTGGAACAGGACAACACGGAGCAACGTCATGAGGAAAAGGCGTGTACAGCGAAATGAAAAGGTCAGGTGCGACATGGTCCCCAAGTGTTCTGGAAGGTGGTGAACATGGTCAGTGGGCATCTAGTTGGCACCCTATGCTTACAGCGACACATTCCTGCCTTGTTCTCACCTGCCAGCAGGGGGCGCTGGTCCATTTGCTGCACTTGCCCCATAGAGATGGCCAGTGTGGCACTTCCACTATAGGTGACACCTGAATGGGTGACTGGACAAGGAAAGGAACTTGCACTGAGGCTCAGCCAGGATCTTTCATGGCCTTTGGATGGTATCTGTCATACTGACATGTAAAGTCATTTGTAGCCTGCCTTCTGTTAATGTTACGAGGGTAAGGGAAGTAGCAACCACCACAAAATCTGCAACTTTGGGAAAGCAGATGGGCAAGTATGAAAGTTCAGCAGAAGCCGGGCGGTGGTGGCGCATGCCTTTAATCCCAGCACTCGGGAGGCAGAGGCAGGCGGATCTCTGTGAGTTCGAGACCAGCCTGGTCTACAGAGCTAGTTCCAGGACAGGCTCCAAAACCACAGAGAAACCCTGTCTCGAAAAACCAAAAAAAAAAAAAAAAAAGAAAGTTCATGGTCCACGGGAGGCTGGCTAACATCAGCTGTAAGCAGTTACACACTGCCCGTCTGGATGGCTTGGGACTGTTAAGAGCAGATTCGTCTCTGGGTAAGGAGAAATGGTACTTCACATGGCTGAGGACACAGTTCTGGGGAGTCCACAAGAGAATATTTGCTGTGCTCTCTAGAAAACAGCATGCAAGCAACTCAGAAACAACACCTACGTGCAGGTCATGTCCTAGCCTGATAATTGGAGCAGGTGTTTCAGAAAACAAGACTTGGGAGCTCACTCTGCAAGGGGTGTTTTAGGAAGTGTTACCCTACTGAGTTCACCTTTCCCCTAGTGTAGCGTTAATTCTGAACTTGCTCCCCAGTTGACCATGACATGCTGTGTTCTTCAAATATTTGCAGAGGCCAGTGACATTGACTTTTCCAAACCAGAGTGGGAACCTAACAACCTACTGACAATGGCATGGTTTGTGCCCCAGGGAAGCTACAGGGTTAGATTTTCTGCCGCAGAGTTTGCTGTCAATGTCGCCTCATTAGGAAGTAGCCTTCCAAACAGAACAGCCCAACTTGTGCCCAGATCTTGGGTTCTATGTTTACTGGTCAACCAAAGGACCCAGAGCTCCTTAGGGAAATGACCCAATCTAGGACTAGAGCTGGGGGTGTGCGAGACTATCACCATCAGGAAGATCTGTAGTGCCAGGAAGCAACAAAGTGCCCAGAAAGCAAGGCAACAGGACATGGCAAGTGGGCATCAGAGCCACTGGAGTTCCCAACAGCCAAGATAGGAATATGAGCAACACAATAAAACAGCTTTGATAATAACCCCAGGCATAAAACCAGCATCCAAAAGGCCACACCGATAGAGATGAAAGGAGAGAAAAGGGACAGAATACACCTTCCAGGCCATTCCTGTGGGCTGACAAAGGACAAATGTCACTGCAGACAGGGAGAGCGCTGCCAAACATCATACTGGGTCACCTGATCAAAGTCAAGGTCAAGTATGGTTAATAGGATTTGAGAAGCTGGTGTTCCCCACTGGCATTTCAATTCAGAACACACAAAGCCACTGTGGGGGAAGGGAGAGGTATGTCCATGGTTGGGTGTCCTGAGCCCTCTGCTCTACAGCTCACATTGCACACTGATCTGGTTTTTGAGTTTCCTTAAGCTGATGGTTCCACAGGTAAGGAATTCACCAAGTTTTCTCCATGGCCTAACAACTGGAACTAGCAGCCAATGAGAAATTCTGATCTCCTGAAATTAGGAAAAAAGAAAAATGCACACAGCTGTGCTGAATTAAATACCTGGTCCAGGGCATCATTGTTATTTAGAACATTTACTAGAAAGAACAGATGTGCAATTGGGTTGAAATCCCCCACTGGGGCCAGTGTTTAAAGATACAGAGCAGGAGTTCAGTTCAGGAGGTGTTAGCAATAACTGGTACTGAGTCCTGGCTGCCCGGAGTGAATTCCAGCCACTGTTTCTGAGTATTCTGTTTCCAGGCAAGAATGCCCCAACATCTTCATCTTCTGGATGGGATGGTACCCATCCCATCCCTTCCAGGATGCCCTTGAGCACCAACATTCTTAGAGGACCTGTGTGCTGAGTTGGGGACTGGGCCACACTAGGTTTAACCCCGGAAGGAAATGAATGCCAGCTTCCTTCAATGAGAAAGTTTAGCTGTGGTCACTGCACTTCTGTGGGGCTTGATTGACTTGATTCATAACTGTCTGCTTCTACTGTCCAAGAAACTTCCTGGGAGTCCAGAAACATCATCTAGATATGGTGAGATCAGGACTGATTTCATTTCCCTGTTTGTATTTGCCCACAGTTTACACAAGGAATAATGAAGAGAAAAGATAGTAGAATTTGGCTAGGCAGATAAGGGGAAAAAAACCCTCTAAAGAAAAGTGCCCAGTTTCTTTCTTAGCCTCCTTGCTGGAGCCCAGAGATGCCAGGAAAGGAATATCTAAGCCAAAAATGTCTCTGATTCTGTCATGGACAGAGGTTTGAGAAGGCAGTAAGGGGTCTGTTCCCTTAGCACTAAAGCACACCAAGGCTGTGACAAGGCGTGAGGAATGGGACTGACCAGCTCCTCCCTCCCCTCTGTCAGTGAAGCCTTATTAGGCCACAGCTGTGTGGCTAAGGGCCCTCCCCTCCCCGGGGTCCTCCTGCACAGCGCTTCTGCTGCCGCCTTTTCCTCCTTTAAGCCCCTTAAAGTAAATGTTCTTCCAGAAATCACCCCACTGTGGCCTGGGAATTTCATTGCTCAAATTCACAGGACAAGAAGCCAAGGTGGGGGACTGGAGAGATGGCTCAGAGGTTAAGAGCACTGCCTGCTCTTCCAAAGGTCCTGAGTTCAATTCCCAGCAACCACATGGTGGCTCACAACCATCTGTAATGAGGTCTGGTGCCCTCTTCTGGCCTTCAGGCATACACACAGACAGAATGTTGTATACATAATAAATAAATAAATATTTAAAAAAAAAAAAAAAAAAAGAAGCCAAGGTGGCATCGGTGGCCACTGAGCTTCCAGGATCCTCACCCCTCAAACTATACACAACACAAGCAAAGAGACACGCACTCAAGTTCAGAGACACGTTGGTATCCCCCCACCCAATCAGAAAGTTTTAAATAAAACCCTGTTTCTATCTTTGCAGGAAAATGGGTCTTCATGTATATTTTGTCAGGGACATGAGAGGTCATATTTGGGAGCGGTGAGAGACTCAAAAGGAAGCTGAGGGTTCAGCTTCAACAGCCAGTGTCTTGTGCACACATCTCAGTTCTGGAGGAGAAAGCCATGCGGTCTTGTCAGGTAGTGGCAAGTAATGCTTAGTAACGGTAGTGTGCGAAAGTAACCAGAACGACCAACTTGTGGCAATCAGCACTGCTGAGTGACAGGGAGCAAGGCTAGTGACAGCCACATCCTACAGAACTGCTAAGCCACCCACTAAAGGGTGACTTCACGAAAAGACCACAAGAGACAGCACTTGAAAAGGACAGTAGGAGAAGGCACTCCATTGGGAAAGAGAGGACGTAAGTGGGAAAACCCTCGGAGGAAGATGACCCACAACAGGTACAGTGTGGAGAGGTAAGACTTATGTGAGGTCAGGCTGGCAAAAGGCCGCCCTGCTGAATACAGTAGCCGGTTAGTACATAGTTAGTATATAGTATGAAGAAAACACCTTGGTTTTCTATGCTAGAGAACTAGAAAAAGCATATGGGAAGATGCTGATGTTGTACCTGACAGTCTCCATCTGGCCTGCTGCCAATCACAGCTATTACATATCTATCATGAATAAACGGTAAGGAATTTGATACTACCATTTCCTTTTTAAAGTGTATTCTGGTAAAAATACGCATCTCAGATATAGCTTTGTAAGTACCATTTGTCTTTTAGTAAGATAAAAAAAAAATCATTCCTCTGAGGTTTGATAAATTGGTCAAAACCACATATTTCCTGAGATCTAAGACGACCCCAAATTCTTGCTTAAGTCACAAAATCCTACTTGGAAGAAAGATGACATTTCAAACAGCAGGGGGTGCCATGCACCAAACACAGAGAGGGTACAGGGTGTCTACCATGTGCCTGCAGGCTACACAGGCTGCAGCTACAGAATGTTTGAGTCCAGTTCTTACCAGATCTGAAGGATGTCTAGAAAGCTCCAAACCCTAGCTTCCTCGTAGCTTTTCCTTGCCGACTTAAATAAACTCAGAATTTGAGGCTGAGGGAGAGGGGCATAGTGCATGCTGATTCATTTCAGCCAGAATACGGATGGGGGTGTGTGGTCCAACCACAGCAATGTACCTCACTGTGGCATCAGAGTAGATAGGGTAGTAATTTAGATTCCGTGTAGTTTATCACAACTAGGATGTTGTCTTAGGGGCTGGGGAGATGGGTCAGTGGACAGAGCTCCTGCTGTCCAAACCGGGGACCAGAGTTATATAACTGGCCCCCACCTGCAGAGCTGGGGATGCCTGCTGGCTACCTGGAATCTCAACACTTGGGAGGCAAAGACGGGGGATCTCTGGTTAAAGCTGTCTGACTAGACCAGCTAGAACTGGCTAGCTCCAGGCTCAGCAAGAGATACTGCCTCAAGAAGTAAAGGAACCTGCTGGGCAGCAATAATCAATGCTGGCTAGCACTCGGGAGGCAGAGGCAGGTGGATTTCTGTGAGTTTGAGGACAGCCTGGACTACAGAGTAAGTTCCAGGACAACCAGGGCTACATAATGAAACCCAATCTCAAAAAGTAAACAAACAAAAAACCTTTGGAGCTGGAGAGTTGACTTAACGGTTAAAAACAGTGGCTGCTCTTCCCGCGGAGCCAAGTTCAATTTCCAGCACCCACATGGTTGCTTGAAACCATCTGCAAGTTCAGTGCCAAGGGATCCAAAGCCCTCCTCTGTCCTTGAGGACACTGCAAGCATGTGGGCCCAGCCATACATTCAGGCAAACTAATACACATAATATTAAAATAAAATTATCTAAAAATAGAGAATAATCGAGCAAGACATTTAATGGCAAACTCCACACAAACACACATATACACACACACACATACATCTGCAGACACACAAACACATACACACAAACACACACATATCTGCAGACACACATACACAAACACATCTGCAGACACACATATCTGCAGACACACATACACACAAACACACATATCTGCAGACACATATACACACATATCTGCAGACACCTGTGCTTCCGCACATACAAACACACATAATACATAGACATCAAATCCAACAAATTTTGAGAAAAAGGAAAAAATGTTCAAAAAAATGGCACCTGTCCCATAGCAGCATAATATGCTTGGCCATCTGTCTTTCCATAAAACTGTGGATCTGCGCAGTCTGTCATACGCAGGGCTTAGGGGCCAGTTTTAATTGTTTAAATGTTTGAGTCTCCAGCAAATCAAGCTCCCATATCTACAAGGGGTGCTGAGTTAAAAAGCCAGAGCCTGCCAGCTTCCAGAGAGCAGCATGTAGGGAGGGAAACGGTTCTGTGAGAACAAACTCTGCCCGGTCACCTCAGGCCAAGAGCTGTCCATGCTATGTCATAGTCCCCATACAATTCTGGAACAGTGCTTCTGTCGAGTCTCCTCTCCAATGGGGATTCGGGCCCCTCTCTCTCTTTCCAGGATGCCCTACGGCAAGGGAAAGAGCCCCATCCTGTGCCTTGGTATGAGAAAGCTGCAACCTCTGTTCATTTACCTTCTGCCCCATTCCTTCCCCGTGCACAAGGGAGTCATTTTCTCCGGCGGGATAATGGGAACAATGAGGCAGCAGTCTCCACCTCATGGTGCGGGGGAGGGGCGGACGGCAGAAACAAAGGCTGACACAGGCAGCCTTTGTTCTAGACAAAGGGTCAGCATGGTACCAAGGCTGGGACAGGCCCCAGCATCGCCCAGGATGGCTGAGTGACAGCTGCCCAGGAGGGTGGTGGGTGTAGCCACAGAGAGGTGAGACTGGGTCATGAATAGGCACTCAGCTGCTAATCTGGACAAAGAGGCCACCAAAAGAAAACCACTGGCAGTGGATTTTAAGCTTCAATGACTTGGGTGTTGCCATTTCCTAGTTTATGAGGCCTCAGAAGAAACAAGCTTTACTAAATAGATGCTAGGAGGCATGAGGTGGTCCTGATGTGGCCAGCATCATATGGAAGACTCTACCTAATGAGCAAAAGCAGCTGACAAAATGGGGAGTCAGACAGCCCTTGAATTATGGCAAACAGCTCTGAGACACGAATCCTGAAGACATAAGATGCTGTGTTGATCCTGATCCCAGCTTCTGATGCCTAAACTGGGTGTTTTTTCCCCTGTGCTTCTGTATCTACCAGTGGTGTGTGACTCAGACATTCAGGCAGACATGAGGCGCAGGTGGCTGCCTGACTCTCCCAGGGAATCGGCCACCATGGATATCAGCATGTAGGTGACCTTGCTGCCTTGGAGGTAAATTGGGGGTGCAGAGGCAGAGCTCCTATGCCTTTGAATCCACAGAACCCCCCCCAGTACTAGACCACACCAATCAGCACTGGAGGCAATCCGTGACTCATGAAGAGGGATCCCGTGTCATAGGGAGAGCTGATAGTGCAGATTTTCAAGTTGCTCCTGTGGTTCTGTCTTTTCTCCCTGGGCACATCCCTCTGAAGCCTGAAATTCTAAAGCTTTTGGACTAAAATCTTCACAGTACCAAATGCCATCCTCCTCAGGTGCCTTCTGGCATCGAGGCTTGACAGGCCAACTAGCTATGGAATGAGTACAGGCTTGGAGGGGCCTCTAGTAGGTGCACGGCTGCCCTCTCCTCTCCAGAGGCTGCAATGTGTTCTCTATAAACTATTCAGGCCATGGCACCCTGCAGTAACAGTGCACACCAGACTGGGCACAGAACAGACTTAAAGTCAGAAAGGGCTCACACACAGCCTGAAGGGATCTGAAGGCCAGACAGGAAGGATGTGGAGCATTCTGGGATAATAACACTCAGAGGCTCAGATCATGCTGTCGGCTTGCAGAGAGACTCCCAAGTGACAGTGACTTCAGGAGATGTCAAGAGCTGGAGCCCACTAAGATCCCAAAGGAAGATTCCAGGAGGGGCCAGTTCTTGACTGCCAAAATAATACGGCTGCCTGGATCTTACCAGGCTTGGGCTTATTCCAGTGCCCCATGACTAATTAAGACCTGCGGTCTAAAAGTCAAAGGTGGCTTAGCCAGGTCGGAGGAAAACTGTCATGGGCTGATAGGTGAATAGGCTCTTGCACATCCTATTGCCATGTACACGGTCCTCAGGACAGTCCCCCATGGCATCCTGAACAACAAACTGTGAGAAACAGTCTGAATCTTTGATGGTTTATAGCATCAAATACTATAACATTTGTGTTTAGGACAGGAACTCAGTTATTTTAAAAACCTCATCTTATAAGACTTTTATGCAAATTTCTAATCCTCCTCACCTAGTACAACCTTTGTATATACAAATCCCACTGCTTCACTAGAGGAATTTGATGGCCTGGAGCAGGGACCCCTTTCCTATTCCTCCTTCATTGCCTGGGCACCAAGTCTTTCCAAACTAGCCGACTGAGTAAGACCCTGAGGCTGGACACCGCCCCCAGCCAATGGAGGAAGGGGCTCAGCCATCACCTGAGTCTGAATAAAAACCAGATGAACTTTTTGTCTTGGTGTGTGTGGGCTCTTCCTGCGCATACCCTCTTGACCAAGAGTAAAGTTTGCCTTGTCCAGACGTTGCTATTGAAGTGGTTGCTCCTCTGTGACCCTGAGCTTCATTTTTTCCAGTTCCTCTTTATCGTCAAGGGACACACCCTAGGACCCTTTGTGAATGCAAAACCGTATGTAGCACTAAATCCTATATACACCGATTTTCCTTGTGCCTATATACCTAACAAAGAGTTCAATTTATAAATAAAAAAGCTGGAGATTAACAACTAATAACACAGTATTATAGTATATCGTGACAATTCTCAAAGCATTCCACTGTACTGTGCTCAGCTCTCCTGTGACAATGTGGGATGATAGCGATGGGGTAAGATCAATGGAGGAGAATGACACAGGCCTTGTGACACAGTGCTAGGACAGCGCAAGAATGTGGCTTGACAAAAGCACTGCAGTGTGGCATGGAACACCGCTCTGTCAATGGCACTCACCTCCCACGTCAAATGACCACGACTAAGTGATCATCCAGTTTCTACAATCTAATACCAGAGGGATACAACTCAAACGGAGGGAAGATGTATTTTGACCACAGCTCCAGAGGTTTCAGTCTATCACAGCTGGAGAGGTGTGGCAGGAAGAACAGCTCCCATTCCAGTGACCAGGAAACAGAGAGAGGGGGCGGGGGGACTCACGGGTGGGGAGTTCTCCCTTTTATTCCACCTGGGGTCCCAGCCCAGGTCACATGCTGCCTAAACTCAGGACAGGTTTTTGCCCCTCCCTTCTCCATGGGAGAAACACTCTCAGACACACCCAGAGGTGTGCTTTAACAACCACCCAGGTGTTTCTCAAGCTCCCACAGCTGACAAGGGTGAACTTGACAGTGACTAACAGGCCTGTAACGCGCATGCAGAGTGGTAACCCTGGACAAAGGGTAGATTCGCGTCCTAGGCAAGAATGAACAAGATGGCATGGGATTTCATTATGCTACTCAGAGTTGTAGTTATAGACTTTCTGGAACTTTCCATATGGTATTTTGGGGCTGTGTTTGACCACAGGAGGAAAAAAAAAATCTGTGGGTAAGGATGGACGACTGTGTTTTATTTTTCTCTCAAGTACCTGTTAGTACCTGGAGTTGGAGGTGTAAGGACCACCCAGAGATAATATCCGTGCTCTAATCCCCACGACTACTAAATGTATGTTCTCTGCTAACAGGTGTGATTAGATGAAGGCGTCTGAAATGAGACCATCCTAGTGGGTCCCAAATGCTTGTTTCTTGCTGAGGGTCAATGCATTCTTCAGCCCATCAGTTAAGATCCCCCCTCTAAAACAGAGAGAGGTTCTGGCTGCTCTAAGTGACCGGCAAGCAGGTTTTCTTGTCACTAGTCACATATGCCGTTTTTCAATACAGTGGTTCCTTGGGGCCTCAGGAGATCCCCGAGAACAATTGCATGGCACTGGACAGGCGATCTATCTGATCCAGAGCTCTTGAAACAAACTCATGGAACAAAGCCCAGGGGAACTTCCCTCTCCGGCCTGGATTCTAAGAGTAGCTACGCGTGGTCTTGCTGAGGCCCTGGCAGAGCAAGCCGGACACCCCTTCTGCTGACCCAAGAGGGTGCTGACTGCTGCAGATCATTCCTGAGCCAAATGATCTCTCACTTTGGGAAAGGTTCCCTGTGGCAAATTAGCATCTGGACCAGATGCTCTGGATCTTTATCGGGTTGGTTTCACCCTAAGCTTATTTGGAATTTTTTGAGATAATTCTTTTATCTCTTTGAAGTCTAATATAATACAGGCTGGCCTTGGGCTCAGTTATATAACTGAGGAAGACCTGAACTTCTGACCTTCTCTGACTCTGGAGTGCTGGGATTATACGCATATGTCACTGTGCCCGGTTTATGTAGTGCTGGGTATCAAAGGCGGTGCTTTGTATGGTTGGGCAAGCATCCTTCCAAGTGGCCATATCTCTAGCCCTATATTTCGTGGTAAGTTTCTATATGAAAAGGGCTGGCCTCAAGCTTGTGGAGTTCTGCCTGTCTCTTCACCACCATGCCCAGCAGGATAATATTCCAAAGAGTTGAGATACTTTCAGTTTTGCTGAGTCCCCGCCTGCTCCATACAAGGCAATCGATCTGTTTCAGGATCTCAAGAGGAAGAGAAAAGATCTCCTAGGAGCAACCTCTAACCTGAAAAGCCTTGACAAAAGACAAGCCAGGCAGCCGACCCCACAGTTTCTCTGACATTTCTGGGGTTATCAGTGGGGTTGGACCCGGCCGTGTTGGAGGTGAGAGCTGCTTCCTAAACTCTACTCCCATCGGTGTCCCAGGGTAGGTTTGGTTTCTGTGTTTAAGTTGATCTAGTAAACGCCATTTTCCCCATGGTTACAGAGCATCTTCAGGCATGCTTCCTGAAAGTCTGCTAATTATCTTTCTGCTTCCCTGCTCTGTGACAAGCCAAATGGTTCCTGGTCCAGCCACTTCTCTCTAGGACTTCCCTGCTCTCCAGTGCTAAATTGAGGATGGAAGAGAGCCTGTGTGATAGGACTTGGTAGTGCCATGCCTCGGTGGGTGATATATTGGAATGTAATCCCTACTGGGGAGTGTTAAATGGGTGGATATATAGTCTGACTGGTCAGGTGGGGCCTCATGGAGGTTATTACAGTTAGACAGGACCCTGGTTGGAGGAAGACCAGACCCATGCATAAATATTTGAGAACCTTGACAAAATCTCCTTTCACTAAGACTTATTAAATTGTGGACCATGTCATCAGAAGCAGGACACATGGGGTATGGAAAGGAGATAGGGGTTTTACAGGGACTCAGTGGATGTGCCCTGAATTATTCAGTTAACAGAAAGAACAACGCCAAGCAGAGTTACCTGAACCGAATATTGGTGACTGTTTCTCTCAGATTCCCCCAAACTACTGGCAAAGACACAGCGAAGCTCCCAAGGGCAGCCAGAGAGCCACCTGTATGCCGAATGTTTCTCAGTGGACTCTAAAGGCAGATACAACGCTACCGGCAACCTAAGTGCATCTCAGCATATGCTCTGCTTGCAAGAAGACTTGGAACAAGATACCCGAGATGTCTTAGGTCACTAAAGAGATGGAGAGTGGAACAATAAAGTCTGATGAATCAACCTGAGAAAAGACTCCTTTCTCTTAGGAGCACCAGCAGGTTAGGTTGTCAGGGCTACAGTGACCGGAGATCTACAGGTGGGCATTTCAGAGCAATAGGAGGGGATGGACAGTCCCCTACCTGTGAGGCTGAAATCAGTATGGGTGATGCCAGGCCTCTCTACAGCAGCAAGACCCATGATGACACTACAGGCTTCCCACGTCTGTGTCCAAATGTCTCCTTTTATAAGAACCTCAGGGGACAGATTTGGAGCCAAGTTTGCCTATTGGAACCTAGACTCCATTTCCAAATAAGGTTGCCTTTTTGGTGCTGGGGTTAACGCTGTAATGTACGGACAGACACCATCCAACCCATGACAAACAGAATGGAAAATTCCAGGTAGGTTCACGGCCTCCCTCCCTTTTTATTTACTGCAAAAGTGAATACAAAGTTTAAAACCTGGCAAGGGAACCTAAATCAAATACTGCTTCCTGCTTCAGGTCCTTGACTTCACCGAGGCTAAGACACTTGTTTTTGCTTTTGTGTGTAGGAAGACTTGTAACTCCAGAAACACAAGTCAGAGGTTGACCGAGGGTGTTTCTCACTCACTCTCGACCTTACTTTTCTTCCTTCTCTGAACCAGAGCAGGCCCATTTGGGTAGACAGGCTGGCCAGCAAGCCCCAGGGATGTTCCTCTGTCTCCCCTCCCCACCCCCACAGGAGCTGCTGTGCATGGCTTTCAGGTGGGTGAGATCAAGGTTGGCTCTTCATACCCGCAGAACCACCTTCCTAGCTCCTATTTTAACTTCTTCCCTTCAAGAACCAGATCCTTAAATACCAACAGGTCCTGAGCTGGGAACCCCGTACTCTCCTACTGGAGGCCACACTTTTTGATAACATCCTAGCAGGTTTCCTTCTCTTTGCCTTAGGTGGCAGTGACACCTACTGATCACATGTCTGACCTTCCCCTGTGCAGCTCTGACTAGTTGAAGCTGGGGGTGTGGTTCTTCTGTGAACAGTGAGATGCAGTCTCCTGAGCTTGGCATGCCCCAAGTGCCCTGTTCAAACCCTTCTGAGAGCTGCATTCCACACCCGCATTCTTTGGTTTTCCCAGACATGATTTCTCTATGTAGTCCTCGCTGTCCTGGAACTTGCTTTGTAAACCAAGCTGGCCTTGAACTCGCAGAGATCTGTCTGCCTCTGCCTGCCACCACTGCCCGGCTCATGCCTGCATTCTTAACACAGGTCAGCTCACCAAAACCCAGCTTAGCCAACAACATTATGGCTGGTTTCTAAATTGCATGTCTCTATAAATACTTCTGAAGTCCACAATCGCCAGAAAGACTCCCAGAGCTCCAGGGTTTGGGGCTCCTCACTCTCCTGTTTTGAGTGCCCCCTTCCCTCTGTCATGCTGTCAATCTGTCTGTGGCAACCTCCTGTTTCTTTTTCTGATGAGCTGACCCCTCCCTCCCACTGTCATGCCAACCTCAAAGAACAGGTGCCCATCTGTGCAGTGCCCACTTTGCCAGGACCTTCCTTCAGAGCCATGTAGAGTCCTGTTGCTTTGGCTTTTGTGTTTTTATGGGATGGCTGGGTAGGCCGTCCACTGCACAAAAGTGCTCCACAGGCTCCACTTGCCAAGGTCCATCTGGATCAGTGCCCGTGCCTACTGCGTACAAAGGGGCTTGGGAAGGCCTCCAAGGCACCCGAGTCTGTGTTTTGCATAGATTCTTTTCCACTTCTCCTGGAGCAAAGAGGCCCCATTCTTGGCACCAGCTCCCCAAAGCAATGGGAAATTCAAGAGAAAAACCCAGTGTTCTTCAAAGGACATTTGTGAAGTCAGTTGGAAGCTGGGCCACTGTGAGCAGCCGAAGCTGTTAGGGCTCCCCTGATTATCAGTTTGTTTTGGGTTAACAGGTGAATCCAGTAAATTGCACAGCCTGATTCTTGGCTTTCACTGAGTGGCCTGGGTCCTGGGAACAGGTGGTCTGTCACCTTTCGGGGATAGTTATCCCTGCCAACAGTGCTATTGGGGAGATATGGGCCACTCTGTCAGCAGTTTTTACCTCAGCCCCAAATCTAGAGTCCAGCAGGAACTATGATGTCCTTCATGGTTGTATATGTGGTAGGGATTTCCAGCTCAGGTAGCCAGCTCCTTCCCCAAGGGACGTCTTCCCCACTGCCTACTCCACAGTTTCCTCCCCTCACATCCAGACAGACTTCGGGGACACACTAGTTGCCCCAGAATAAACACAAAAGCCAAAGCAACAGGACTCTACATGGCTCTGAAGGAAGGTCCTGGCAAAGTGGGCACTGCACAGATGGGCACCTGTTCTTTGAGGTTGGCTTCTTATGTGGATCACCGGTCTGCAATACAGCCTCTCCTGTATGGCTACAATACAGCCTCTCCTGTATGGCTACAATACAGCCTCTCCTGTATGACTACAATACAGCCTCTCCTGTATGACTACAATACAGCCTCTCCTGTATGGCTACAATACAGCCTCTCCTGTATGGCTGCAATACAGCCTCTCCTGTATGGCTACAATACAGCCTCTCCTGTATGGCTGCAATACAGCCTCTCCTGTATGGCTGCAATACAGCCTCTCCTGTATGGCTGCAATACAGCCTCTCCTGTATGGCTACAATACAGCCTCTCCTGTATGGCTTCAATACAGCCTCTCCTGTATGGCTACAATACAGCCTCTCCTGTATGGCTGCAATACAGCCTCTCCTGTATGGCTACAATACAGCCTCTCCTGTATGGCTTCAATACAGCCTCTCCTGTATGGCTACAATACAGCCTCTCCTGTATGGCTGCAATACAGCCTCTCCTGTATGGCTTCAATACAGCCTCTCCTGTATGGCTGCAATACAGCAGGCCTGCAGGGAAGTCATCCTTTGAGATGATCTCTAGAGCGTATCTCTGTTCTCTTTTCCTTAGACTGCAGCTTGATAGCCCTAGCCTACCCGCCCCCCCCTCTGCTTTTATCTGACAATCTACTCATCTGAACTGGATCTTTTAGATCCACTAAGGCTCCTGAACCTCTCCCTTATCTCAATGGATCAGGCAATTTCCAGACCACACTGGTGTGTGAACTGTGATCCAAGGGTGAGCAGCAAGATGTGAATGAGTCACAAGAGCAAATATTGCTTTTCTGCTCTTTATGTGCCCCCAAATTCATGACTTCACAGTGAGCAGGAGCCACAGACAAAAGGAATGACAACTTGGTTGACTCCCGGGTTATCATGGATGGTTTATGTGGCCCTAGGGACTACATCACAGACCCGCTCTGTGAACGTCAGAGACTAGGGCACAGTAGAGGTACGAGAATTAACGAGCCATGTGATTTTAAAAGGTACACACGCACTGACAGTTAAAGGTTCAGTTTAGAAAAACTCATGTTCTATGTGCCTTTTAGGGACAGTTCCTCTAGCCAAGATGTTAGATCAACACACTGAACTGTTATATGGACAACTGAGCCACAGATTCAAATACTGTAGCTTTTAACATTGAAGAAACAGTTCCCTCAAGCAGAGCCAATGCTCCTGTCTGGAGATGTGGGAGAAGTTAACCGGACAGAGTTCCAGGTGGCTGAGCTCTATTCCATTGCTGGGCATGTGGACGGATCGCTTATTCTAAGTTGTTTCTTTTGCTGAAAACTAAAGGTTTTTAACTGTCCATTTCCAAATCTCCTCCCAACAAGGGCTTCCGCGTCCATTTCTAAGGTAGACTCATACCGAGCCAGTTTTACTTGCGTGTTTCCTCGATCTGGGATTAAAATAAGACATCGGCATCTGCCTGGGAGAGTAAGTATTTTTCCAGACCCTGTCATTGTTTTAAACCTGCTGAAGATCCGTTTTGCAGAGATTCAAATTATTGGCCATGATCACCTTGAGAAAGGCCTGTCTTCACACCCAGGGTGGCCATGTTCTCCTTCACTCAACTCCAGCTACAAGAAGGTACATCCATGTGAGAGAGGACAGCCCGGAAACACTGGCAGCTGAGCCAACGACAGCCCTGAAATGACAGCTCTCCACACAGATGAGGCTGTCCCAAGACCTGGCTTCAAGTCAACTCTTGACTCTAAGTCATTAACAGTCTCCAAAAGCTGAGGCCTGTTCCTGGAACAGAAACTTCTCTGGTTTTTTTCCTAAAATACCCTTTTGAGCAGTTTCAAAGTTGTTCAGTGTTTTGCTAACATTTTAGGGAACTATGGAAAAACTGGCACACCATAGGAAGAAAGGGGAAAAAAGAAACGCCAACAGGGGAACAGGTCGCCTGGGGTCACTGGTCAACTCCAACCACAGATGTGATCAGAAATTCCCTCCTAGCTATAAGCCTTGGGTCCAGTGTGTGCCACCCCATCTCATGGGGACAGGTGGCTGGAGGGGGTCCAGTGTGCGCCACCCCATCTCATGGGGACAGGTGGCTGGAGGGGGTCCAGTGTGTGCCACCCCATCTCATGGGGACAGGTGGCTGGAGGGGGTCCAGTGTGTGCCACCCCATCTCATGGGGACAGGTGGCTGGAGGGGGTCCAGGGTGTGCCACCCCATCTCATGGGGACAGGTGGCTGGAGGGGGTCCAGTGTGTGCCACCCCATCTCATGGGGACAGGTGGCTGGAGGGGGAGTGGTGGTGGTGATGGGTGCTCAGGATATGGCGTTATGACTTAGTGGGTGCAAAGGCTTTTTGTGATCGTATGTCTTGTGTTGTCCCTGTCACACACTGTAGAGGTGTTGGATCACATAAGCTGTAGATTTTGAGTGGAATTTGGAGGAAGGAAACACATTCTGGGCCTGCTTTTCAAGGACAATCAACACTGCTCATCCAGCTAAACGGTTCTCAGGGCCATGGTGAAGGTGGCAGTTACTGCCTTCCTAGTCTCAGCCCTTTGCCCTCTATACTGGTTGTTAGTGACGGCTGTGCGATAGTTATATAGTAGGCATAAATGGAAATTAAGTTCCACAGGATTTTAGGAGTAGTACAGCCACAGGAACAAAGGAAAACCGAGCTAAGTTCAAAGGCGCCATATTCTTTAATCCCTTAGCAATCACACAGCCCAGCTACCGTGTAAATTGGTTTGCTTTTCCCTGCCTTTAGTAAATGTTTAAACTATCAATCTTAATTTGTATAGTATGTCTTTTGGCTTTTACAGCCTGAGCCCTTTCCCTTGTGTTTTCTGAAATCATCTTCCACAGGTGAGCTTGGCAAAGATATGTTTATTTAAGAACTTAACACCCAGCTCCTGGGAGGGTAGAGGCAGGCAAATCTCAGTGAATTCTAGGCTAGCCTGGTTTATATAGTGAGTTCTAGGTCAGTCAGGGCTATATACATAGTGAGACTCCACTTTAAAAAAAAAAAGATTGTGTACCCAGAAACTAATGGCTGGGTGTTGTCGGCTCTTATTCACAACAGTATCCTCTGTATTATACAGACTTTTGGAACACAGGAGAGGCCCCTATAATATCACCAAGTAAGTCAGCTATTATCAATCAGTACAGTATCATTAGGAAAGGAATTTCTACTAGAGAAAATAAAATAATACTACTACATTTGAAACAGGGCAGTGGTGTTTACAAGGTTGACTGGAAGTTTAAAAGATCGATGGGAAATGATGTAGCAAGAGAAGAATACCGGGTTGGGGGTATGGCTCCAAGACAGGCAGCTCATGCAGCATATGCAATGCCCTAGGTTCAGTCCCTAGAAACACGCAATGCCTGAAAACCAGATGGGTAATAACAGCGTCGTCTATCATCCCAGCACTTGGGAGATGGAAGCAGAGGCTCCCTTGAGGCAAGCTGGTTAGTCACACTAGTTGAACCATCAAGGTCGGGGCTAAAGGAGAGGGAAGTAAATAAAATAGAAAGGTATTCAGGAAGGGGCTATTCACACACACACACACACACACACACACACACACACACACACACACACACACACAGAGACAGAGACAGAGACAGAGAAAAGAGTTTTATTCGAATTAAAGCTGCCTTTCTTGGTCATGTCTGTGGGCCTGAGAAGCAATGGAAACACTTTGCTTCCTAGAATCAACGGTCTTCAACAACAGTCAGTCGTTAATTAAGACAGCCAGGTACCACAGCACAGAATACAAGAGTCCTTCCTCTAAGATGGCAGTCTCCCTCTTTGCGAGTACACCCACTCACACTGAGAAAGCGAGAGCGTGCACCCTCCCCATATCCCCTCTCTCCTTACCGTCAGCGACAGAGCCATGCAGACAAAGGTGAACTTTTTGATGTGGGCTGAGGTGACCGTGCTGCTCGTGTTCGCCAGCTTGTTGCTGGGGTTATTCTGGGAAGACAGAATGGTAGCGATGACAAGGCTGGGTTATCCTTGGCTGAGCCCCAGGGTCACAAAGAGCACCTTGTTTTATTTGACGTGCCTCAAGTATGGACTTCAAGTGACAGCTTGGAAGATGGCTGTCACATCGGGTCTCTGAAACAGCTGTCAGGTTCCTGCCCAGAAACATTAACCAGAAGGAACTCTGGGCTCATGCAATCCTCTGCCCTTGGCACCAGGCTGCCAGCTCACCCCAAAGGGCCTTGGCTCTGAAGCCTGCTTTCTGACTCATGTGTCCCCTTTTGGCTTCGGCAGTCCCTGAGCCTGGCCACCAGGACCCGTGTCTCCTTAAATGCCATGGCTCACTGACCTCTGGGGTCCTTTCCTCTCTGCCGAAGGACTAAAGCTTCCCCTGAGCAGTTAAGGCCCTCCTTGGGCCCCAGATACATCATCCCACAATTATTTCTTCCCCTCTATCCCAAACAGGGCTCACTCTTCTCCCACATTCATGCATCTATCTTTCTTCCCTTTGTTGGATTTCAAAAGACCCCCTCTCCCAAAAACCCACCCATTGCCAGCCCATCTGCTGGGGAAAGCCTCTCTGTAACTGTTGACTTGCAGTTTCTTGCCCTCACTCCTGAGGATACTGGAGCTGTTTGGGTGGACAATGTGCCCTACACACCTCTAAGATTAAATACTGCCTGTCTTGCCCACTCTCTGGCCTCGAAGCACTTTACCGTCCTCCTTAAACAGACGAGGCTCTCAAAGAGCACTGGCTACACGGAGCTGTAAGCAAATCCTGTAAGCAGGTAGTTTACATATTCTCTCACTGGGCACCAAAGAGTGCGGAGGAGGCCTGCTGAGGCTGCCACAGCCCGCTACCAAGCACGCTCCTAGCAGACATGAGGATCAGGCCTCACTCCAAGGAAATCAGAGAAGAGCCCTTATTCGTTCTAGATCAACTTAGCTCCAGAGTTGGGGAACAAAACTATGTGGGATACCTGACACCACAGTAGCTTACGGGGTGGGGGAAGGAGGTGCAGTGTAAAAATCAGGTAACCGCACCCAAACACGCTCAGTCCATGCTGGTGGCCACTGTGAGGACTCCTGCAGGGCACTTTAAGAAAGCATGCGCGCGCGTGCATACACCCCTCTGCAGGTGCGGTTGAAATGAACTGGCACCCCAGCATTAGAGAAACAGTTCCATCTTCCTTGCCTGATGAGCTCTCTGACAGGCAACAACCTAAACAAAAATCTACCCATGAGGTTCATATTTAGTCAGAAGTGCTACAATGTTAATGCTCTTCTTCTAGAACCCACAAAGACGTCCAAGACGCCCCCAGTCAAGGCAGGGAATGCTAGAAGCCCATTCAAGGGGTCTAAGATATTGGTGGCCAGATGGCATTCCCAAACATGGCTTGGGATTACTCAGTGGAATGTGGGAAAACAATGGGAGGTTTGAAAAGGATCCCAAGCAACTCCAGGTTCTGGCCAGAGGTAGGCTCATTAAACGGAAACTTTCTTAGCTTCTAAACTGTGATTAAGAGTTTTAAAACAATATTTCCCTTGGGTGGTTCTGCTGAAGACACACAGCGTGGGATTGTTAAGTTTTATTATTATAAGGTAGCCAAAACCAATTCCAGATGGGACAGTCCAGCCAAGAGCTCGCCCATTTCAGCACCGCCTTTGTCTTCAGACTGTATAATCTCACTTACCAAAGGGAAAACTGAAATTAGCAAAGACTGACATCTGTATTGGTTTTCTAGGACTGGCTACACGTGTTCCTTGAAATGAAAGCAGTGATTCTATGTATAGCTGGCATCAACTCACTAAACAGAAGGCCTCTCTCTTAAAGTGACCCGGAACTTGTGCAGTCTCAGTGGTCTGTCTGTAGGAATCAACCAAAAGTACTACCCAGGAGAAACTCTTCAGGCTGGTGCTGCATCCAAATGCCTGTAACTGGTGATGGGTGGGAGTCAATGGACTGCTAAGGGAGGGCCATACCAGCATGGTCACTAGCCCATCGCACGCCAGGGTACTGGGGAGGGATCCCTGCAGTTGAGAGGAGAGGCAGACTGTATGATGAGTGTGTGTACCAGAGAAAAGGAGGGGAAGGGAAATGGAAGACCAGCAGGAGGCTGGGCAGTATGGAAGAATGCTGCTGTCATGGGAGGTGACAACAGTGCGTGTGTGTGTGTGTGTGTGTGTGTGTATGTGTGTGTGTGTGCGTGTGTGTGTGTGTGTGTACGTGTGTGTGTGCGCGCGCGCGTGTATATGTGTGTGTATATGTGTGTGTGCGTATGTGTGTGCGTGTGTATATTTGTGTGTGTGCATGTGTGCGTGTGTGTGCGTGTGTGTGTGTGTGTGTGCGTGTGTGTGCGTGTGTGTGTATATGTGTGTGTGTGCGTGTGTGTGTGCGTGTGTATATTTGTGTGTGCGTGTGCGTGTGTGTGTATGTGTGTGTGTGCGTGTGCATGTGTATATTTGTGTGTGCGTGTGTGTGTGTGTATATGTGTGTATGTGTGTGTGTATGTGTGTGCGTGTGTGTGTGTATATGTGTGTATGTGCGTGTGTGTATATGTGTGTGTATATGTGTGTGTGCGTGTGTGTGTGTATATGTGTGTATGTGCGTGTGTGTATATGTGTGTGTATATGTGTGTGTGCGTGTGTGTGTATATGTGTGTGTGTATATGTGTGTGTGCGCGCGTGTGTGTGTGTGTGTACGTGTGTGCGTGTGTGCGTGTAGGGTGGTGGACTGAGGGTGGACTTTGTCTAGACTTGGGGAATACCCTGGGCTTAGGGAGTGACATGGGGCGGAAGGAGTTGGGTACCTACCTCTCCTGGAACTTATATTCTACTAGTCTGGCCTTCCTAATCGACAGTCCAAGGAGACCTTGCAGAGCTGGGATGCTGATTGAAATGGGAAAGTTTCAAACCTCTGGACTGGCCTTGTTTGCAGGACTTCATGGGACTTTTGTGCCCACAGGAAGCTAGAGTGAGGGCTGGGGGTGGGGGATGAGGGAGCCGGTATAGAGACAGTTAAGAACCAGAGCTCAGCTGACCACTTTGATGGGTGGAAGACCCTGGCCCTGGGTGTTTCTCCCCAAACTCACTGGGCTCCCCTTGGATAACAGAAAATAGGGGCAGCAAGGGCCCTGAGTCACTGCTAAGGAACACGAAGGCAAAACCCATAGCGAGTGGCAGGCTCTTCGTCCCTCTTCCATTTTTCTCTTAGAACATGACATGCCACTATACATGAATAGTATGCCTTGCTAGCTATCTGCTTCCGAGAAAAGGGCTGTAGGTTTAAACAAGAGAGGCGTGGTGAAATAGACATTTACTAAATGACAGGCAGGACAGTTCCCACCAAGCCAAAGATGAGGTCAACAGGGTTGGAAGCCTCCTTTCCAGGGGCCAGCAGTTGCGGGAGGGCAGAATGGCTGGCCACTGAGGAGGGTTTTTTTGCTGAATTAGAAAGGTGAGGTATAGAGCTGGAATGATGGCTCCCAGCACCCTCACTGGGTGGCTCACAATCACCTATAATTCCAATTCCAGAGGAACTGATGTCCTCTGGCCTCTGAGGTCACCTGCATACCTGCATGCATCTCCTGCACATAAACTCATACGGTACACACACACACACACAAATATATACATACACCTTAAGAGAAAACCCCTAAACAGACAGGAAACGAATCTTGCCACACAGATACCTGCCACAGAACAACAGCCACGAGCCTGTGAGCTCAAGCCCCAGTCTCACACCCCCAGAGCCTGGACATCTGCTACAGGACCCACAAGACTCGGCATTGACTAGACAACAATAATCACAGGAACAAAGCCCATCAACCTAACTTGGCATGGGGATTATTGACTGAAAATACTCACGCACGAGGAACAATGTGACCCCAGGAGTAGCAATTTGGAAAAGCATCACAGAATCTGCACTAAGGCAAACTTCACTTTCCTCTGCTATTCTCGGAGGAAAAGGTCCAAGGTTTCTCCACGGAGACCTCTGTCCATCAAGTGGCAATGCTATGAAGTGTGTTTCTGACACCACGCCACAGAAGTCTCACCTTGTCAAAAGCAGGATAGACAGCCCGGATTTCTGTCAACCAGCCGTATGGCATGTGACCCACGGGGTAGGTAGCTGTCAGAATTGCCACTGCCTGCAAGAGAAGAGTGGACGCTGTTAGTGTGAGCATCGGCAGGAAGCCCTCCGGGATCTGCTGGGCCAGGTGGTTAGACTAGGGGCACATTTGTCCGTGTAGTCACTAGCCACAAGATGGTCTCAAACAGTAGAGGTGATACCAGGGAAGTAGTTCACATGAACCGGATGAGGATCAGGCAAGATCCCCTGCTTAAAATGCCAGTATCTCAATCCAGTTTCCTCAGGCTCCAGGATTTTGGCTCTTTCCATTGGGCCTAACTAAGCTTCCGAGTCAATCACGATCTCCTGTGGTGTTTTGCATGTGTGCATCATATGCATGTGGGTGTCCACACATATGTGTGACATGTGTGTATGACACTGTGTATCTTCCTCAACTTCTCCCTACCTTACATCCTGAGGAAGAGACTCTCCCGTGAACCTAGAGCTCATTCATCCAGTGAGTCTAGCCAGTCTTCTCAGAGCACCCGGCATCTCACCTTGCCGTGCTCTGGGTCACAGGCGGATGCAGGTCATCCGGACTCTGGTCCACACTGAGCTAGTCCCTCAAGCCCAATACGGGTCCCAAAGCAACCCTAGGAGTGGAGTCTCAGGTCGGCTGCACTTCTCTGCCTGCCTGCTGTCCCTCAGAGTGGTGGAGCCCTTTGTCTTTCCAACTCAGCCCATTTCTGGCCACTTGGTCCCCGGGGCCCCAACTCAAAATTTTAATTTAGCAAAATCAAATAATATCCCATACAGGAAAGACTCATGACAGGTTTCCACGAAAAGCATTTTCTTTTCTTGCATGAATGAAAGGGAGAAAGAAGAAACCTGGGCATCGACGGCCACACTCTGGCAGTTAGTGCGTTAAGCCACTGGTGAAAGAGGGAGTCTGGCTTCATTTGTTTCCACAGACAGAACAACTATGCGCAGCACACAAGGGAATGGTGCCGTCCACAGTTATGTGAAGGAACTTTGGTTCGGTATAACGCGGTGTGGTGTGGTGTGGTGTGGCGTGGCGTGGCACAAGAGAGCATCGTGATGAGGCAGACCTGGCCAAACTCCCCTCTTCCCATGTGAGATGGGAACGCTCTCTCTGTTGACTCCCATCCCTACTTCTCCACAGAAATGCATTGGTAATGTTAATCACACAGGGCTGATGGAAAACGAGTCAAATGCACACAAATGCTTGAGACATAAGCACAACCGTCCAGATACCACTGGCTTTACTTTCCACGTATGGAGCTTCTATGCCGTGGCTGGCAACTTGGAAATGCCTAATACAAACTCTGCCGTCTTTTGTTTTGATTATGGGGAGGTGGAATTCTAGCACATAAGCGACGGGGACTCCGTACCTGGAAAATCAGTATTTGACTGACAAAGCTGCTGTCCTACAACAGCCACCCCGGATGACGTCTGTGACTCGAATACCAAAATCCAGGGACACTCGGGAGCCAGAGAAAGCATTCTGCTTTTGATTTATAGGCGTCTTCCCCGGCCAGCAGGAGCTCTTGCTAGGCCATGGAAACTGGCAGGGTGCTCTGGGCCGGGGAGCTGCTGACAGCGCGTGCAAGGCCAGGTATAAACAGGAGGCCTTTACGAGAACTCGCCAGCCTTCCTAAAGGACCAGCGGTGCCAGCAACAGAATTAATTCTCCAGAAGGTGATGGAGGAGGAAACAGATGAAGTCACTCTGTTTGTTCACCCTCAGCTCGAGAGAAGGTACAGATGAGTCAAGCCTTTCTGTGACATGGCAACCAGTTTCCACATCCATTTCTGGAGCTCTCAGAGAGCACACAGGAGACCCTCATGGTGTGTGTGGGGGGATGAGTGCCAAAAAGGCCATAGAAGGCATGGCATCAATGACACCGGCACAGGGGAGGGGAGGCTAGGCGGGGTCACCAGAGGCTCTGGGCAATGCCGGAGCTCCTACAAGGCATGCCCCATGATCCTTTGCAACAACAGTGAAGAAGCTATACAACGACACTATAGAGAAATGGAGGACCTTGGCAAGGAGGTCAGAAAGCTAGAAGATTCTCACTATCCCAGCTTCTAGCAGGGTCTGTCTGCGCCTTTCTCTCCTATGCCTCAGTTCCTCGTGTGGTAAGAAGGATGACACAGATGTTTGCCATAGCTGCAGAAATGTGAAATTTCAAAAGTCACCCAGCCATGGCTTCCTCTGTCACTGTCTCGTGTAATTTAGCATTTTAGAACCGCTCGGGCTCTGGAGGTGATGTGGAAATAAATCTGAATCATTTCCATCCCTCAGCGTGTGCCCGCATGCCCACAAAGCGTCCTACCTCTGTAGCGGCAGAGCTGCCGCCGAGGTCCCGGGACACAAAAAGGTTGACAATGGGCCGACTGATTCGCTGTGTGGCCAGGATCAGAGCCAGAGGCCACCAGAAGCTCAGCATCTTCCTTATGGTTGCATCGCCCTGTGTGGAGAAACAGAGGTCAGCCTAAAATCAAAGCTTGGCTTCTTATGCCAATCAACAGCCCTTCATTACACTGAATAACAATGTATAGAAAAGCCTCCGTAGACAGGCCAAGCTTAATTAAAATTAAGTGTACAGTCGTATTAGAAATTAATTCAGACAGCTGGCAAGCTACTGAGAAATCAAAGTACATACTGGAGCTCGATGGATTCCAACTACTGTTTCCTATATGCGGAACCAGCCTCCACACGAGGTCCTCCCAGGACCCGAGAGGCAGGTTTCAAATGAGTCTCTGTTTATGTCATCACAGTGACTGGCGACAAGCCATGTCAGTAGGAGTTAACTCTGAGCAACAGAACGCTATTATAATCTACTTTGGAATCAGTCAATATATATAAGTGTGTCTAATTGCTGCAGGACTATTTAGCCCAGCTGCAGAGACTCCCACCGTCAAGGCCTTCACAGGAGTCACACACACTGAGCAGAGCCGTAGGTGAAGCTCAGTAAGGGGCTAGCCGTGTCTTAAGACATCTACGGCCAAGGTGTGTGCTATCTTTGTGCTATCTTCCAAGCGTGGCTCCTGTTACACAATTTTGGTTTCGTTTCTTAAGAGGGTAAGTGTTACATCATGGGACCATCTCAGGCATTTTGATTTCTTTCTCTCTGCTGGAGGCTGAGCATTGAGAGAGAGGTTGGTTGTATCAAGATAATTGTGGTGACCAAGTGGAAATAACCAGGTAGGGAGTCAATGGTAGCTTGACCTGGGATGAGGTTCGTGATCCACACAATTACTGTCATGACATGATGAAAGCATTGTGTGGTTAAGCTGGGGACTGGGGCGGGGGGGGGGGGTGGTTAGGGTTAGACACGATCACTTCTATCTGCCTTGTAGCAAGAGAAATGATGCCTACTGCACATGAAGAGAAGCAAGCATGCACACAAACCCAATCCTGTTTACCTTGAACAGAATACCTTGGCCTCCTGTGACAGTTGGCTATACTACTCTTAACTGGATTCTCACTTGACGTCTAAAGCCCAGGACAAACGCAATGTTCTCCTCAGAGACATCCTACACCACGTGACTAAAACTGGAGGCCTCTGGATTCCTTGCAGTAGAGATGCTGTTTTGGACTCATCTAGTGTTTTGTTTTGTTTTCTATGTTGCTTCTATGTTGGTCTTCCGTATCACGCTATGGTACGTACCTAAAGCTTTGCTGAGTCCCTAGGAGGAACCAGATTAAGATATTGGGACTAGCCAGTGCAGAATATCAACAGTGCCTGGGGCTGGGCTATAATGTTAAAAACATGAACACGAAGGTTCCATAGATCCTAAAACTTTCTGGACCATGAAAGAGGTTGCTGTGGTACATGAGTACAGGAGGTCATGCATGGGCTGTGTCACCCATGACTTGACACGACACACGGTCTCCTCAATTGGTGTCACTTCTACGAAGATCATTTTCAGCTTTAGAGTTCATGATTCTCTGATGGCCTACCCTCAGAAAAGCCCTAACACTTGGCCTCTGGGCTTAGCACACTGAGTTCTCATTTCACAGTCTCTGCATCTTGGGCAGACTGTGGTTGAGCAGGTAAAGACTGCCCTGGGGGTTAGGGATAAAGGGAGAGGGGAGTGGGGAGGGAAAAGACTCAAGATGGACAAGGATGACCAACATATGACACACGTGTGGAAACCAGACAGTAAGTCCTGTTAGTTTGTACAACTAGTGTGTGTTAATATCTGAAAAAGTCAATCGGTGCACGCACCCCCAGCTCTGGGCCGCTCCTGTCGGGGATGATGTCATGGATGTTCCGGTAGTAGCCCAGGCACAGTGTGGTACAGCGCACCAGCGCACCCATGTACAGAGACAGGATGGGGATGAGCAGTGGCTCCCGGCATTCCAGGTGACTGTGAAGCAAAATGGCTACGAAAACAACCTGCGGAAGGGAAAACAGGCCAGGTCAGCCGAATGAGGGGAGCTGGTCCAAGAGGCCGGGCTGCCCTCCTGAGCTCAGTAGACTCTAGTCTGACCTCCTGGGACCCAGATGCAGATGCCTGGGGTTCACTGGAGGATCACAGCCATGATTTTGCTAGCTCCACCACTGAGCGTCTTTTAAGGCAATTGTACTTCTGGTTAAAATGACCAACTAGAAATACCTAGAAACTTTGGCCTCTTAGCTGCCTCACTCGTGGCTACTGGAGGCTTATTCCATACCAGAGGAAAAGGCTGTGACAGCAGTGATGTACAGGGCAGGAACAGTGACAGGCTAAAATTCACTGAAAATGCTGCTCCAAACACCACTAGAAATGATGATGGAATTATAAGCTTGGAAATGTATTCAAATATTAACTACAATGTGACTGCAGTGCCCATTTGTTTACTGAAGTTAGAGACCCGGATGTCTTATACGTGGAAGTAGCAGGCTTCATGTTTACCATCTGCGAAACTGACGCTCCAAACCACAGTGGTGTATTTAGAGGCTGGATATGGGCTGTGTGGTTGGTAGAAGTGACCATAGTCAGGAGAGACTGAAGCCATGATGAAGTGCTAATCCCTCTCGGATGGCTCAGTCTCGAAAGCAGCGTTTATGATGTATTAACCTCCTCATCCTGCAGCTGCCGGGAACGTGGCCAACCTCACCATTGGGTCCTCAGGGCACAGGGGACAGAGGCGCTACACGGATGTGTGGCTATGAGCAGGCAGCGGAGAACACAGGCGACTCGAGCAGACATGAGCTGGGGACATGCTCACTCTCGCTATCTCATTCACTCGGTCTCACACATATTTCTCAGGCCAGGAGGACACACTGGGCAGCGACAGAAGTACGGATGCCCACATCTGTTCCCATGTGCCTTCTGCCTGGACCAAAGGCAGTGAACGGAAAGACATGAAGGCCGGCAGGAAGAAGCCATGCTAGAACACACTGAACGGGCTAGAAGCTTGGGCCTTTGAGGCTGTGGACACGATGCCCATACTCAGCTAACGAGTCAGAGCTTCTAGGATACCCTTTTATGCAGGCGTGGAGCAGCACAGCCATGGCAAGCTACCCATTTTTGCCATCTTCACTGTAAACCAGAGTGCTGGTATGTAGAGTCTAAAACCTGGATGCATAAAAAGTGAGAACGGGAGGATCAGGGTGTCCTGTAATTCCTAAGCTGTCAAGACAGTTCTGCAAGACGGAAGCCTGAGGAGCAGGACTGTGGAGAGGACCTGAACGAGGAGAGGAAAGACATAGACCAAAGAGTAGGGACAAGATAGCACCCACACAACGGAAGGGTGACCGGTGTGTGGGCTTGGTAGGGGAGACCCCAAGGCCAAGGTGGAGATGCTGTCAGTCTCCCCCTCAAATTCTACCCGACTGATGCGTGCGGTCCAGCACTCGCCACCGGCCTTCCATCTTCACAGCAGACATCACTTACCAACTCAAAGCAATACTTGTGCACTTTGCCTTCCAGTCCAGAATCACAATTCTGAGTCTGTCATGGCCACCGAAAGCATGTCAGACTATATGAGAAAGGAGCCTGCTGTGTCAGTGACGAGGGTTTCCCCAGAGAAAGGATGTTCCCTGGTACTCAGGGATAGAATCAGTCCCAGACTGACCCTCGGGGCTGACATTCTAGCGGAGGGGACAGATACACTAATCAAACAATGGGCCAGTGAGCCCCCACTGTCTGTCATGCAGAGCCGCCAGGGGAGGCAGGGAGGCAGCTCTGCTGGGCTCTGCCTGAGCTGAGACTGAACAGAGGTGGGAGGAGCAGAAAGGAGGAGGGAAACTGAGGTAGGGTATTCTTCCAAGTTGGATCTGTGGTAGGTGGACTGTGGACCAGAGAGCAAGGCGGGAAGAGAGCCATGCTGGGGCCCCACAGGCAGTAGGGTTTGTGGCCTACAGTCCCTCCTTGGCCAGCATTAGGAATGAGAGTTTCAGGCATGCCTTTAATCGGAGGCTGAGGTGGTCAGGAGTTCAATGGATAGGATAACCAACCGTGGCAGCAATAGGAACAGGAGAGTCAGGGCAGCTGGGTGGGGGTGGGTTAGGAGGCTGCTCAGCACTGTGGGTAGGAAGGGGTGGTTCGATCAGAACGAGTGACAGCAGCAGAGAGGAGCACAGCAAGGGGAAGCAATGCTAGGATCTGAGAATAACCCTTCATGACAAAGGGACATGCTCCCAGGTGGCTGCTAAGTTTCTAACCAGATGATCGCACTTTCCAATTTACTCAGCAAAGAGCTCGCCGCAGAAGATCTTCAGTTCAGGTTCTGAGTATCTCTCAAAGACCTGAGTGGGAGTCACAGGGGCCCGTTAGTAGCTCTTCCTGGATCTCTAAGAAGGGGCAGCTACGGATATTTAATGGGGGAATCACAGCCGTGTTATAGATGCTATACCCCCAGGAGACAATATGATTCTGTCTTCTTGTTATTATAAGAGGGCCTATTTAATGCAGACTTAGAGGCTAGGCATCCTGGCTAGCATGGTGCAGGCCTTGGTGGGACCCCTCCACCAACCTTGGCTGTGTAGCTTCATGGCTGATGGCCACGGTGGGAGTGCGTGTGAAAGGAAAGGATTCCAGAGAAAATGGAATCCCACCACCCTTCCAGGGACAGCCCTTAATGATGTCATGCCCACACCTCCTAGGCATGAAATCAGGACATGGGAGGGCGGGCAAACCACATTCAAACCATCATGGAAGGGCGAGCAAACCACATCCCAAACCATCACAGGCATGAATTGGAGTCCTCGTGGACAGAGGCCAGTAGGAGGAGTGTTTCCTAGAGAAAGAGGAGTCTATAGTAAGAGCCGCTGAGCGGCTTACGAGCCAATGGGAACTGCCTCCTGGGTATAAGGGCACAGGGTTCTTAGTAAGAAGCAGCAAGAAGAACTGACAGAGGGGAAACCAGATCGATGCAGGGAACACACTGAAAAGGAAGTAGGAAAAGAGGCGGCAGCGAGTGGCAACTGTCCTTCTGAGAAGTGTGACCGAGAAGTAATACAGAGAAACACAGAGCAGTAGCTGACAAGATATATAAGGATTCAAAGGCGGCTGCCTGCGGCCCCAGTGTTTTCTATGTGAGGACGTGTGCATGCCCAGACACTCATCCATGGAGACCGAAGGGTCACTAAAAACTAATTAATAAGGTTCCCAAGAAAGCAGGCCAGATCGGGACCCGAGGAACAGGTAGAGGAGGCGGCCCTGAAAGAGAGATATCACCTCTCCAAGTGAGGGAATGTGAAGGCTGCAAGCTCAGCTCACAGGATGGTGGCCACGGGACAAGAATGTGGTTGCTTCACTTTTCTCTGTGAAGTGGGAACCGAGGTCATCTCCTGGAAGTGTGACGGGACAGTGACCTTCTGCAGCAGCTGAGGTGACTTGCAGTTTCTGCAGAAGCATTTGCTGCTGGGGGCAGGTGAGGCAGCCGCAACAAGGGTCAGTTAAGGCTAGGGTCTTGCCAAAGGCTGAGGTGAAAAAGCCATAATGCAGAGAGGGTTCCCAGCTGACCTCTGAAGTCAAGGATGGGTAGGTTTCAGCAGACGGCAGGGTCTGGGAGGGGCCAGGACAAGCTGCATCAGGGGAATTCTCAGTTTGATGCTGAACAAGCAAAGAAAGTCTAGATGATTGTGGAATAAATCAAACCAATACCATTTCAGAAAGTGCATGGTGGTGTCACTGACTGGGACAATTGAAAGTACAGTTCAATATGGAGGAGAACAGGTCACATGCCTCAGCTTGTGCTGATGTATGAAACCGAGAAACTCTGGGCGATGTTTGTAAGTGGAGCTGCTGCTAGAACTCTGAGCATAACTAGCCACTGTCACTGATGTTTTCTCACTCATTCATTCAGGCCGTGAAAGCTCCTGGAAAGAACTGCACCGTCCATTGAACTGCGGCAAGGCTGATTGGGAGATTCGAACTGCGGTGGCCCTGGAGACGCTGGAATGTTGCAGTTCCATGGCCTCGTTAAAATTTATCCCGGGCTCCCTCTAGCCTTGCAAACAGCCATTCCTTGTCCACCACTGTCTGAACCGACATCCTTAGACTAGCAGGTGAGCCTTTCAGACTGTATAAACAAAAGCCCCAGTTCCCACCAGTCTGTGGGCTCTGCAGTTTGGAGCTGCAGATCTCCGCTTTGCCTTGCTGTAACCGGCCTATATACCGTTTCTACCAATGCACTTTTAGAAGTGTCTTGATCGATGATTTTCTTTGTTCTGTTAGTATAAAAATTTCTTCAAACTATTACCACACCAGCATTGGAATCTGAGGTAACCTAAATCTGTATTCCTGGGGCCTGGGTGCCCATGTTCAGCTTCATCTCTTCTCCCTTTGGAGCTGATAGTTATGTTTCTGCACTGACAAATGGCAAGGGAGATAGTTCCAAGTGCTCTGCACTGCACCTAGCGACAAATGATCAGATTAGGCATCCTGGGTGCTTTCAGGCAATGAGAATGAAGAGGGGTGGGAGGGTGTTGGGGGAGTGGTGGTTAGGGAAGTGGGGGGGCTAGGACAGAAGAGTTACAGATGAAAATGGTATTTATCACCCCAACCAAACTGTGTCAGGAACTCAAACAACAAGGTCTAAAATAACTTCTAGACCGGGAACAGCCCGGGGGCAGAAGGCACCTGAACTCAGCTTCCCTTGCTTCTCCCAACCAGATCTATTTATTCCACTAAGCAGGGACCAGGATCGGGTTGAAAATGAAGGAGGAAAATGGCCGTGGGCGTATGGCAAAGTATTTTCCATAAGCGTGGTTTGTTTTGTTTTTTTCCTTTCTGTCCCTAGATGTAGACTACGTCTATCCTGGGCAGAGCTAAATGCCTCCTTCTCCCTCTCAGCTCGCTTTTGTCTTTTGCCTTTGTAATGGCACACATCTGCAAACTCCCCCTGAGCTGCTGCTGCTGCTGTTTGAAAGGCGAGATGTTTCTTTTCACTTCAAATTAAACAGCGAATGAACCAGGCAGCTTAATCCAGCTCTCGGAGGATACTGAAGGTAACGCTGGGACAGAGCTCTAATAGCTGTACAGGAAAATTAACAAGCTAGATCAAAGGATGATGCTAGCTGGCACTCGGGCCCACACATACATGTTAGCAAGAGTTATTTTCAATTACTTTCCCATGGAATAAATGCAATTAATTTGGAAATTTAATTCTCGGTCTTCAGGGAGGTAAACCTAACAGTTTAACTGTAGATTATTTCCAAACCATGGTTTATAGATGAGGGTGCACAATTAAGAAAAACGGAGGCGCCGACTGGAGGTGGGACTGAAAAACCACTCTTCTCAAACCCCACCCCACCGGCATGACTGAGTCCTGCTCAGACTGACACACTGTAGGGACTACATATTCTTCCCCAGAAATCTTCCCTGTCCTATCCTTGAAGGGAAGAAAAAAAGAGGCAAGGCGTGCCAGGGCTCGTGCCTGAGAACGAAGGGAAGCCAAAGCCTTCCTCTCAGACACTGTGGTCAGAAAGAGGAACCAACTTCCTCTTTCATTTTAAAATGTAGGTGTGCTGGCTAGTTTTATGGCAACTTGACACACGCTAAACTCAACCGAGAGGAGGGAACCTCAATTAAGAAAATGCCTCCATAAGATCAGGCTATATTCAAGCCTATAAGACGTTTTCTTAATTAGTGGTTGACGGGTGAAGGCACAGCCCGTTGTGAGTGGTACCTCCCTGGGCTGGTGGTTCTGGGTTCTATAAGAAAGCAGGCTGAGCAAGTCAGTAAGCACACCCTGCCATGGCCTCTGCATCACTTCCTGCCTCCAGATTCCTGCCCTCTTTGAGTTCCTGTCCTGACTTCCTTTAATGAAGGACTAAGATGTAGAAGTGTAAGCCAAGAAAGTCCTTTCTTCCCCAATTTGCTTTGGTTGTGGTGCTTAACCACAGCAATGGTAACCCCAAGTAAGACAGTGGGGATGGTGTGTGGGGGACAGAACATGGTACCCACACAAGAAACCATGCTTAAAAATAATCCCAGGGCTTTGGAGTTGGAGGATCAGAGTGTTCAAAGTCAGCCTAGAAGAGAGAGAGAGAGAGAGAGAGAGAGAGAGAGAGAGAGAGAGAGAGAGAGAGATCTCATAAGAAATAAATAAACAGAAGCAACAAGAACAGAAAACCCCGGTTAATAAGATGGCTCAGCAGATAAAGTGCGTGCTGCTCAAGTCTGGCGACCTAAGTTCAATTCCCGGAAGTAGGCACAGGCAGAAGGAGGAGAAATGACTGAACAATGCTGTCCTATGATCCCCCACACGTGTGCCTACTACTTGTGCCTCACTAATAATAAGAAATAAAGTTTCGCCGGGCAGTGGTGGCGCACACCTTTAATCCCAGCACTCGGGAGGCAGAGGCAGGCGAATCTCTGTGAGTGCGAGACCAGCCTGGTCTACAAGAGCTAGTTCCAGGACAGGCTCCAAAACCACAGAAAAACCCTGTCTCGAAAAACCAAAAAAAAAAAAAAAAAAAAAAAAGAAAGAAAGAAAGAAAGAAAGTTTTTTTGGTGGCGGGAAGGTGTGGGGGGAGGATAGGAGGGAGGGAAAACTGTGGTTGATATGCAAAATGAAAAACCTTTTAAATAAAAAATTTAAAAAAAGAAATAAAGTTATAAAGAAGAAGGAAAAAAAGAATAATTCCGTGAGTGCCAAGTGCTGATTCAGGAACCCAGTGAGAGATTGCATTATATCCCATAAAGAGCATGCAGGCAAGGGACCATATATGACTGGCCGTAAACATACCCGGTGTTACTCTGTTATCGTTGTGTGTGTGTGAGTTACACATGCGTGCACATGTGGAAGCCAGAGAACCTGGACTGAACCTGGAGCTCGCTGCTTCACAGACTGGCTGGCCAGCAAGCCCCCGGATCCTGCTGTCTCCCCTCCGCAGGGCCGGGGATACAGACAAACACCCAGTGCTGGGCACTGCCCTCTGGTCCTCATGTTTGCATAGCTGGCCCTTCATCGACTGCACCACCTCGCCAGCGCCCTTACTAATCACTTCCCACTCACACACTTTAGAGACAATGGTTCAACTCCTAGGCACTTCCTTTAAAGCTGTACCACCCTCATCCCAGCGAGACCGTACGAGATTGGACTTTGATTACAGGATGCTACGTTTCCTCACTCATCCAACCACTATCAGAAGCCATATCTGATGGAAGCTGCACACTGGGAGGCACCACCCCCACACACTGTAAATATGGTTTCGACATCTCAGGTCCAGTCATTCGCCAGACGGCCACTCCCAGGAGCTGTGACAGGCACAGGGACCACTGTTACCTGAGCTATGACATCTGAGATGGAGGCACATCCCACCAGGAAACTGTATTTGTGTTTTAGGAGTATGCCAGCGTGGGTCCAGGCCTGCCAGAAAGAACAGAATTTTCAGTGAGAGGCACAGCTGGAATTATGGTGTGTCTTACCTTATGGCTTAGTAGGTAGTCCTGAAATACACTCCAAAAATCATAGCAGCGGTTTGATTAGCCTTTCACTGGTAAAATAACTTCATCCAGCGGCTGGCTAGCTCCACGCTGGGTTCTGAGTGGTCACTGTGCACATTTATTCAGTAGCACTAACCAGGAGGTATGCAGAACGGATGGGTTGGTCACCACTGCTGGGAGCGGAGAAACCGCCAAGAGTGGAGACACAAGATCTCCCGGAGTCGTGATCCCCAAATGGCCTGTCCTTCCAGAAAGTACATTAGAGCAAGGGTTCTAAGGTGGTTCTGAGAAACTGACATCAACTATGTGGTGATACTGACTACAGGATCTGAACTTGGCTTCGTGTGTTTGAGGGAGGCTGAAGGAAGTCATAAAACAGGAGCTAGCAAGCCTGAGGTCAGTGGGTAGCAGGTGTGGAGATGGATGTTCACAGCAGGATCTGGGTAAGAACTTCACATCTTACCTTAACAGCCAATTTGGACCAACAGACTGTATTGGTTAGATTTTTGTCAGCTTGACACAAGCTAGGGTCACCACAGAAGAGGAGACCTCAACTGTGAAAATGCCTCTAACAGAATGGAATGCAGGTCAAGTCTGGGGGGAGTTTTTTGATTGAGAGTTGATAATGGAAAGGCTCAGCCCACTATGGACAGAGCCACTCCTTGGCCAGTAGGCCTAGGCTGTACAAGAAAGCAGGCTGAGAAAGCCTTAGGAAGTGGTGCAGTAAGCAGTGTTCCTGCGTGGTCTCTGCTTGCTTGGTTCCTGCCTTGGCTTCCTCAGCAGCGAACTGCAACTGGCAGTTGTCAGAGGAAACAAACCCTTTCCTCCCCCAGCTTCCGGCCATGGCCTTAATCCCAGCAATAGAGAGCGAACTAGAACAGAGAGAAATGACTTGGAGTCTGAGCTGAATGCAATGGGTCTGGGACAAGAATTTGGAACACAGTGGCTTCATCTACTTCCTTCCCCGGCTCTGGAGTCCCAAGGTGTCAAATGTCTAAAAGACAAGTAGAGAACATTTGTGTTGTGAATAGCACCTAGTAGGTGGGCTTGTTGTCTTAATGCCATGGGGGGCGGGGGAACTTCTTGACCTCTAACAATTATCTCCCCAACCAAACTGTAATGATGGTGCTACAGGTATGTACGTGTGCATGCCCACGTGTGCAGATTTGTGCAGAGCTGAGATGATTGCTTTTGACAGCAGTGTCTCATTGTTCTACTGGGGCCTTCAGAAGAATTTATGAGTAAAACATGAAGGAGAAACTCATCAAGACAGATACTCCAATATTGTGTTGTTGACTCTCCAAATTACTTGGGACTAGAGTTGTTACAGATTTTAAATTCTTCCAGACTTTGTTTCGTGTGTGTGTGTGTGTGTATACATATACATAGACAAATAGATATAGATAGAGACAGACAGACAGATAACCAGGAGTTGAGACCAAGATCTAAACACAAAATTTGTATTTCTTATACAAAGAGTCTGACCGTAAATTTATACAGCATTTAAGAGACTTTCGCACGTGAACTAGAGTCTCACACATGAATGTACGGCTTCCCGCATGTGGGACGTGAACTAGAGTCTCACACATGAATGTACGGCTTCCCACATGTGGGACGTGAACTAGAGTCTCACACATGAATGTACGGCTTCCCACATGTGGGACGTGAACTAGAGTCTCACACATGAATGTACGGCTTCCCACATGTGGGACGTGAACTAGAGTCTCACACATGAATGTACGGCTTCCCACATGTGGGACGTGAATTAGAGTCTCACACATGAATGTACGGCTTCCCACATGTGGCGACACTCAGCAAGCTTTAGGTTTTGAGAAGTCAGCATCTGGGATTTGGGATGAGGGAAACTCAACCTGTACTGAGCTTTAAAAATGGTGCTGTGGCGAAAACAGCTGGCAGGGACAGAAGGCAGAGCATCTAAGAGTCTGTGACTCCCTTCTATGAAAAGTCATGAGTTCCCAGAATTCACTGTATAATTACAGCTCTCTGTTTAGATCCCCACTTCCAGTTCACCGGGTGGACAGAGTGACATCATAGGTTCAGTCTATCCAGTTCAATCTTAACTCTTTCAGCATCAAGACTTGTTTCTGATCTCTGATGAAGCCATCTACATGCACCGGGTTCCTGGTGTAAAAGTGTGGGTATGGGGACTGCATGGCCCCTGTGAACTATCCTTGGGTTCACCTGCATCAGCTAACAGAGGCAGCACAGCTGGCCAAAGTCATAAGAGGAAAATTCAGGCGCAGGTGGTCACAGGCGACCCAATTTTCCCACTGATGGTAATTTACAGAGGAGCCAATGGAAGAATTTATTGCTAGGTATTAAATATTAATTTTGTATTGTCTCTTTATAGCTATCGCTAAGAGAAAAGAACAAAGCCTTGTCTTCACGACCATTGACATAGGATTCATGACAGCTCTTTCTTTGTGTCGTAAGCCTGGTAACTAAGTGATGACAGCTCACCAGAATGTTCAGGAGAAGCAAAGTTGTGAAACCCGCAGGTCTGCATCACACGGGCAGCCAGTGTATGAGAAAGCTAGCCTCATCTCCTGCTACTGAACCAACCAGAATAAACAATTGAATCAAAACTTCCAATTGTGCTTTCTTGCCGCCTGCTAGGCTTTGTGGCATATATATATATATATGTGATAAATTGATGAGACACCAGTTAAAGCTCAAGGGTCCGTTGGAACCCAACTACAGTCTATGACAATGGTCAGCTGCCGTGGGAATGAGCTTGATGGCACCTCAAAAATTCAAAAAATATGTAACTACCAGACAATCTAACAATCCCACTTCTGGACGTGGACCCCAAAGACCTGAAAGCAGGGACTCAAAGGATATTTGTACACTCACATACATGGTTTTACTCACAGTAGCCAACATGAAGAAGGATATAAATGAACACATAGGCAAAATAAATTTTATCTAGACAAGGAAATATCATTCTGCTTCATAAAGGGATGAAATCCTGACAATTTCTGTAGCACAGAGAGAACACTGATGCTATCTATAATGAAATCAGCCACTCCTGAGAGAATGAACACAGTTTGGGTCCCCGTGAGTGGGGTCTTAATATAGTCCCATTCATAGACATGGGAGGTAGCGCATGGTTTCTGGGAGAGGGTGTGGCGAGGTGGAATTCCTGTTTAATGGGAACAGCTATAATATGCGACATAAAGACGCTCGCTTGCACAGAAACATGAATGCTCTCTGCCACTGAACCAGACACATAAAAAATGCCTGAAACAGGGAATTCTATGATGAACATGTTCAGCCGTTAAGAAAAAGGAAAGCGCACGGTTTCTCTGCTTACCATAGCGTCCATAAAAGGGAAGGCAGCAAGATACAGGAAGGCTCTTCGTGTTTTGCTCCCCACGGACTCGTCCACATGATGTAGCTTGTTGATGATGTAGTACCCTAAGTCACTGTAGGCTACAAGGGACCGAAACAGACATGGTGTTTAGAAAAAGCTAGTTTACATGATTTTTGCTGAAAACACTTTACACAATTTTAAATGTCACATCTGCTTGTTGTAAAGAAGTCAAAAAAACACCATCACAGACCCACACAGAATCTCGTTCTTCTGCCGGTGGGTGGGCAGAGCTGCCGGCTACCCAGTCCTTTTTTTTTTTTTTTTTTTTTTTTTGGTTTTTCAAGACAGGGTTTCTCTGTGGCTTTGGAGCCTGTCTTGGAACTAGCTCTGTAGACCAGGCTGGTCTCGAACTCACAGAGATCCGCCTGCCTCTGCCTCCCGAGTGCTGGGATTAAAGGCATACTGGTATGTTGGTAAGCATGTGAGTTTCAACACGCATACCTAAGGAAGTCAGACTGCCCACTCCCTTCTAAACCACAGCAACTCTGAATGGTGTCTTCCCACTCACTGAACGACTCTCAGTGAGTTGATTTACCCGATTTCCTATTGTGCATCTGTGGTATCATTTAACTGCTCGGTGAAAATAGCCAAAGCTAAATATTTAAATTTATTAGGTATTTACAAAGAGAAAATTTCTGGAACTTAGCATTTGTTTTCAGCACAAGTTTTGACATCTGGCAGTGCGCAATGCCACTGCTTTGGGAGGAGGGTGTCCGGTACTGGAAATTGTCTGTGTAATAGAGATGTCCAGAGGGTATTTGGGGACTCCTGCATCCAGACTGTCATGGTGTGGAAGTGAAGCACAGAGGGACCCCAACATATAGACAGGGCATATTCAAGCCCAACAGATAAGAGGTAAAGATGGAGGCATGGAGGATCCCGACAGATGCCATCAGCAAAGACTGCAGGCTTGAGTTCACAGATGCGGTTAAGACAAAAATGTGCCCATGTTCTTCAAGGCTTTTTGCCGATGTTCTTCAAAGCTTTATAGGGGCTCTACCACACACATCCCGCTCTCACAACTATGGCCGTGCATGCACGTGACACCTAGACACAACTCTGAATTCACAACGGAGCCAGGGGAAAAATAAGACCCCCATGTTGGAGTTTGGGGGGTGACTTTCACCACACAAACCAGTCAATGGAGATAATGCTCCTTTGTCAGGGTTGGTCTTGAGTCACGGGAGATTTTGTAGTAATGTGACCTTAAAAAAAATGACTTTTAGGAACCTGAAATGTATCACTGGGAATTGCAGAGGTCACAGTGGGCACTCAGCTGAAGGAGCAAAGATGGTTCTGATGTCCAGAGAACAAGTCAGGGTTGAAGCCGGGCATTGGTGGCACACGCCTTTAATCCCAGCACTCGGGAGGCAGAGGCAGGTGGATCTCTGTGAGTTCGAGACCAGCCTGGTCTACTGAGCTAGTTCCAGGACAGGCTCCAAAACCACAGAGAAACCCTGTCTTGAAAAACCAAAAAAAAAAAAAAAACAAGTCAGGGTTGAGGTGACAGCGGCAAAGGTGAGCAAGGGTGTTGGGTGAGGAGAGCGGTGAGTCTATCAAGGCCACTGAGGAGCCAGAAGAGAAGCCCAGGGAGAAGACACCCTGAAGCAAAAGAGGAGCTCGGGGAACATGAGACTGTCACAGCAAGGGGCGCGGAGGGGACAGCTGTGCTCGGATCTGCCATCTGGATCAGAAGCTGACAGAGATGAGGCGCAGACAGGAGGCCCGAGTTGATCCTGGGAGGCAGCGTGAGAGCTTTAGTCTGGTCTGCAGTGCGGTACAACCAGCCTGGCGGTCAGCTGATGGAAACACAAAGCCAGGAAGTAAGAATCCTGCATCCCACACACAATCTACTCTGGGGGCAGAGCCGTGAACATTTTCTCTTTATCATTGCTGCTATTTATCTCTGTGTGTGCTTTTATGTCATTGGAAAATGCTCACTTGTGCAGGGTCTTGCGAGGAGACAGTCTTGACCTACCCATACAAGCGTCCCTATTCTGGCAGAAACCACTGGAACGGAAAGGTCAGCGATGCCACAGGCTAGAGCATGGGGCCTGCTATGAATAGCTGGCGAGCGAAAATCCCCTGATAAAGGTTACAGTCCATGGAGCAAGCCAGAGGACAAGAGTTGACTACAAGGCCGGCGCTGGAGACCATGGGAAGGGCTGAGGGGCCAGAACGATAGTGACATGGGCAAACCATGTCTCCCTGAAGTTCAAACATCAAAGTCCCAACCTCCGGACCTCAGAATGTGACCTTAATGTAGCTACAGGACTATGGCAGATATAATAAGATGAGGTCATACTGGAGTGGGTGTTCAACCCAACATGACGAGTGACCTTGTGAAAAGGGAGAGATTGGATACAAAGACAGCTATGCACAGGAAAAAAAATCCTTGTGAGGCTAGAGACTGGGCAATGCAGTCTCATGCCAAAGGCTGCCAGGAAAGTCTCAAAACCAAAGGACAAGCAGAGGGCAGCTGTCCCTCAAAGTGCTCAGAAGGAATCCGCCCTGTCTACACTTTGACCTCAGACGTGCTGTCTGCAGAGCTGTAAGACTGTACACTTCTGTCGCTGAAGCTACACGGTCTGTAGTGTTTTGACACAGCAGCCCAACTAATGACTACAGCTGGGTTCCGAGGAAGGTGTGGCAGCAAGGAAAGATGGGCAGCGAATGTGTGTGGCTGACAGAAAGACGTGTGATCTGTACCTGTTACCTGCGAATAGGGAAAACGATGTAAGCCAGCACCCTGACTCTGGCAGTAATGTATTTTAACTGTAGTATCTAGATGGGGACTTTGTGTAAGATATCTGGGTTAATGGCTGCTTAAGGACAGTGGGGTTCTTGAACCTTTCTCTCGGCACTGTCTCGGGAATGTAAGTTACCACTCTTGTTCTTCCAGCTCCCAGGGCCTGCCTGGCTCCATGGGCCTAGCTTCAGAGCATCTGGGACTCATGGGCACAAGGGCTATTTTGCTTCTTTCTGCTTTAGACCCTTCCTCTTCCTCTTTCAGCTACTAAAGGGGAAACCTGGAGGCCAGAGACAGTATTTTTTTTCTCAGATTTTTTACTTACTCTTTCTGTGGGAGAAGAATCTGATTGTAACTCGTAGCTTTTCCCACCTGGATACTGTGTGTATAAAATCCCAGGACCTGTTTCCACCTCATCTCTTCTGTCCCCATCTCCACCCTCCTGGGCCAGCCTTTGAGCTAGTTCCAGCTCAGTCAGAGCTGGTGGCTGGGGTGATTTGTGTAAAATGCTTTGCATAGTCCCTAATGACTATTTACTAGGCTTCAGCTCCTAACAACTGCCTTACCAAGACTGCTTTGCAAACTAGTCTTCCTCCTGAAGAGGAGAGAGCTATAAAACAAATTAAACAGAGCCTCTGAGCAGATGACACAGGCTTTATGACTGCAAACAGCAGGAGGACGACACTGACTTGACCTATGGACTGGTGGGAGGCTCAGAACTAGATCAAACAAAGAGAGGAAGGCCCTTTAAATGATCTCAGCCAACTGAGAACATCCCCTTTGCAATCAGTGGTTCTCAAACTTGCAGGACTAGTAGTTACCAGCTCTTATAGCAAACTGTGAAATATTCATATTAATGAAAAATAGTCTAATAAAGAATATCTTCTGGGAACTGAGACCCCATCAATTTCAGCAACATTATAATATATTCAATTCCAAGATGTAAAATTCACAACAGGCAGAACGCCTGTTCTAATTCAAATTTCTAAGGTATCAATGGGTAAAAGTCTCTCCAGGACCATTTACTGACCCATTGAGTCCTACTTAGGAGGGTTTTTGTAGGAGCCTACACGTTCATCTTGGGTCTCTAATGAATGTGTTGCTTCCAAAGAGTTTGTGTTTACATGGCTGATAAACCACATTTAAATCGCCTCAACAAATATGCGTTGAATGACTTATTCAGATGAGGCGCTGTGCCAATCACCCAGCCGGGAAGGAGGCAGCTTTCTGCACATGACTGGGACACTGATATATAACAAACTCAACTACATTCTGTCCCGGGCAGCGTTTGCCCAGAAAGCACAGGGATGGGAGATGCACATAAGGCCAAGTCCTTGGAGCAATACCCTGGGACCAAGTATAATGGTAAGCAATTGAATATAAGATTGTAGTATGGGAGTCAAAGCCTCGCTGGTATAGCACTTGGCAAAGTAGGGATCAGTGTAAATTACTATGGGTATTGGCTTCTCACTGGAGGGTATGTCTATTCTTGAGTGAAAAACCAGGATGTAACCTGGGTTTTGATAACTATGGATTGAAAACATTGATAAATCCATCATGCCCAAAAGAAGGGATTGTAAAAGTGTTCTCAGATCTTCCCGCCCCTTTATAGCAACGTTCTTTATGACTTTTTGGCTCCTTTTGCCACATGCTGTATAGTTTATGTGCCCACTCCTTGACCCGAGGCTGACCAGCAATGTGCTCTGGTCAGCCAGTAGTGTTATAGTGTCTCTGATTTCTGACTTCAGAATGTTCTTGCCTTCACCCTGACAGCTGGAGCCCAGCCACGTCCATCCAAAGAAGCCCAGACAATGCTACTGGACTAGGAAGGAAAGGAGCTCAGCAGAGGTCACAGGGCCATCCCCAGAGAGCACCCTCAATATTGGTTAAGTCACACCCTGATCTTTAACTGCCCACAGGGGTGCGAGTCCAGTAAAGTCCAGAAGAATCCCCCGGACAGCCATGATTGGTAGAACAAAAGTGAGCATTTGCCTTTTAAGCTACCAAGTCCTGGATGGCTTTTGTTTTTTCTTTATTGTTTGTTATTTCGAGTCAAAGTCTGATGAAGTCCAGGCGGGGCTCAAACTCATGCTGTGATGAGGATGTAACGGATCTTCTGGTCCCCTGCTTCTACTTCCCAGGTGCTAGGATTACAGGTGTGCAGCTCCACACTGGGGCTCACATATGGAGCTTGGCAAATATTCCACTTTCTGAGCAACATCCCCTGACCCCATGGTGAGTTGTCAGATAATAAACGAAATGGCTTATTCCTAATACTCTGATTGGCACCCACCCACCTTTCCTAGGGCTGGTCTGTGATTCATGAGTAAGTGGGAAATCTGAAAAGCTAAGCCAGATAGAAGGAACATTCTACAAATTACTAGAAATTATTTTAGTTACCCACAATAAGAGCCTGTGTGTGTTCAGTTCCCCTGCTGGCTCCCTAGGTTCCTTCAGAGGGTGAAGCTGCTCCCCACTGGGAACAAATGTAAAGAAAGCTAAAGGCACTCAACAGCTTATCCATCTGCATGAACAAGGAAGCCAGAAAGACTCACAATGAACGACAGTAATCTGGGCTCAACCAAAACTACCTACAATATCAGGTCAGTGACCTGTCCTCACTACAGGTTTGCTAAGAGCAAGCGATGGGATATTGCCTGCCTCATAACTGCCAGGCTTAATTCAAATGTGGTGGTGGCAAACCCTGTCGCTGCAGTCTGTGACTCCAGGAAGAAGTTCCGGCTATGACTAAACTCCAAGGGGACGCTGAGTGGCAGCCACCCAACACATACGTTCAAAGCTCGTGTGGTTCAGCTAGCTAGAGACAGGCTGTGGGTGTGCAGGGGGCTGACAGGGACTTTACAGCTACAGAGACTTCAAGATTTAAAGGCTTCCAAATCCAGCACAGCTCCAGCTGTCTACGCATCTGCTCCATGGCATGTGGTCAGTGGGGTGTTGCTAAGTAAGAGCTAGGACCGTCTTTCCCTCATGAATCCCACCAAGCTTTCTTAGAGGAAAAGCCTATGTGGAATCTGCTCCAGCTATCAGCTATGTCTGGAAACCAACACCCATGTGCAGAACTGTCAGGGACGAGAGAATGCCCGCCTCACTCTCCAGTGGTGAAAAGTGAAAGGAAAGTCGGAAAACAAGCATGAAGGAAGACGACATTAGCTACTGCCCAGGCAACGAAAAGGACCCACAGCAGGTTCTTTCCTTTCCTGGGACAAGAGCAATAACAACAGATGATACAACAAAGAGCATCCAGTGAGCAGTCTTGTAGCCACTAACTGGCGCACAGAGATGACATCAGCAGTCTTGTAGCAACTGGCGCACAGAGATGAGCTCAGCAGTCTTGTAGGCCCTAGCTAGCGCATAGAGATGATGTTAAAAGTCTTGTGGGCACTAGCTGGCGCACAGAGATGATGTCAGCACTCTTGTAGCCACTAACTGGTGCACAGAAATGATGTCAGCACTCTTGTAGCCACTAACTGGCACACAGAGATGAAATCAGCAGTCTTGTAGGCCCTAGCTAGTGTACAGAGATGACATCAGCAGTCTTGTGGGCACTAGCTGGCGCACAGAGATGACATCAGCACTCTTATAGGCACTAACTGGTGCACAAAGATGACATCATCAGTCTTGTAGGCACTAAGTGGTGCCCAGAAATGACACCAGCTTGATGAACCTAAGGTGTCAAGTCTGTAGTCAATTTTTCAGATATGGACACGGTTCAACTTGAAGCCTCTCTGAGTTGAGATGACCCCCCCCAGGAGGTCAGTAACCATTAGCATCAATACTAAAAAGACTGGGCACGTTAGTTACTTTCTTAAAATTCATGCTCATTGTTAGTGTTTCTGCAGTCTTTGGAAACATCACGGAATGACACACAGTATTTACAAAATAATCTTAAGAGACCTAGCTAAACGAGGCATCCATTTACGCCGTGGACATAAAGCACAGCTAGAAAACAGCTCATTTTTCTAAATGTGTAATAAGATTTTTAGAGGCCACGGGGTTTAAAGATACACAGTAAGAGCATAGCGATCTCTACTGGTTAATTTAACATATGTGAACACAGCGTAAATCTGCCTTATTCCATGTGGATACCCCTGAGGCATCACAAGCGTGCCCATGGGTGGCAAAGGCATATAAAAGGCATCTATATTAGGCACCCATCACACTTCCCTTCCTGGCTTCCTAGCTCTATGCTGCTCTTCCTCACTGCCTCACCCTTTCCCTCCCTGATGCTCTTTGGTTTCCCTGTGTCCAGCAGATCTCTTCCTGGGCTCAGGCTCTAAGCTCTGGCTGGCTACCTGACTCTGGCTCCAACACATGGCAGTCATCCCATACCTGTTCAATTCAAGTCCAGACTCATTTTCTTTGTCCCCTTTCCTCTGTGTTATAAACACATGGCTACGTCCACCTTCTCTTCATTTCCAAGGGCTTGTCCTTTGTTTTATTACTACCAGGCCCTAAGCCCTCTCAAGTCTGGGGTGCGAAAGGTCCTCTTCTTTGCCTTTGGTTTACTCCGCTGTCTCTCAAAGCTCTCACTGGCAGAAATCAGCTCATGCTAGAGCTCTAGAAATGGACACTGAAGAACACACACACTTTACCACTGGCTACGTGTACTTGGGGAGAGGTGTGTAGCTGGTCATTGTATTTTGCACATATTTCACTTCTAGTTCCTTAAGGTTCAGTACACATTCTGTTGAACACTGAGAGGTGGAGGCTGAGCCATCTGAAGGGAGGGAAACAATGTTAATTCTAACTCCCATTCTTCTTCAGTCCCCAGGGGGGTAAATTATGGACTAAAGAGGAAGACAGATACCAATTACACAGATGGTATGTTTGCACAGGTGAAGCGGTCCACATCCTTCTTAACATCATTTCACAGAAACGTAGATGAACTCTGTGCATGAGAACGTTTACCAAATGTGAAGAAGGCCTCGCACTGGGGACAGTAACTAATATCTCAAAGAGTGAAACCGACAGGGGAAGCAAAGAGCGAAGTGAAAAGGGACCATAAAATTGGCCACGAACTGAAAGAAACCACCGAAAATATATGGCAGTGCTTAACTGTAAATCAAATGCTAGATAGAAATAGTAGATTATATTAATAGATGAGAGAAGTGAGCACTGGAGACTTAGATACAGACAGACAAACAGACACACACAGACACACATGCATGCATGCACACAAACACGCACATGCATGTGCACACACACACAGATACACGCCCACACACACCCCTTTGGTAGTACGAGGCACTGAACTCGGGGCCACACCCACGCTCAGCAAATGCTCCCCCACTTTAGTTTTAAACTGCAGCATTGGCAAACTGATAGAGAAGACGGTCAAATTCTTGACTGAATTAGATAGATGACTAAGAAAAACTTTGAAGAGGTCCTATTCTAATATAATAGCCCCTTCAGAGCCAGTCTGTGTGAACCTCCAGGCCCAACCTTCAAAAAAAAGGCGCCCTCTTGCTCTGTGCTCTTGGGTGTCCTTATAAACACCATGTAAAGCTGCGCCAGGGAGATGGCACAGTGTCTGCTTCACAAACATGAGGGCCCATGTTGGGATCGCCCGTGACATGTAAAAAGCTATGTGGCTGGGCACATTGACAGCACCAGTGTTGGGAAGGGGAGTCAAAAACATTCGTGGAGCTTGCTGGCCTGCCAGACTAGACAGATTGGTGAGCCAAGGTACAGGAATAGACCCTGTCTTGAAACAAACAGGACAAAATGGTGTTGGGGTTAGGGGTGGGGGCTAAAGAAGACAATTCATGTTGACCTCTGGCTCCATGCACACATGTGCACATACACCTACATGTATATGCTCATGTACACACATACAACACAACACATACAACACACACACACAAGGACTTGAGGAAAAGAGTCGAGTTCGTCAAAGCGGTGAAACTCAGTCTAGTTTTGTCTGAGAAAAGAATACAAAGAAGCTCAGCTTATGCCCAGATTTCTCTGTTGCATATTTCTATTCTGGCATTACAAAGCTCCGTGCGTTTCTGCTTATGGTTTTCCTGCTGGCATGTGCTGACCAGGCAGGGCGTACATGATAAGAATTGCTGCCCACTCTGTCTCAGCCCCTGACGTAGATGATGGAAGGCACAGGGCTCACACCATGGCTTCTCAACTCAAGCAGAGGTGAGTATGTGGGTTTTCACAGCTGAGTCAGTGTCCCTTGCTACAAGCCTAGCTAGGAGCCGACTGTCTGCACCCTCGCTAAGAGGTGAAAATGGGTTTCGGTGTACACAGGTGAAAATGTACCTAGAGCAGGAAACTACACTGTGGGGAAACGTTTGCTGATGTGAGAAAATAGGAAGGAAAGGAGGTAGGTGCGGGGTCTGGGAGGAGGGAGAGCTGTGGTACAGAATACAGAAGACCAGGAAAGATATTACAAATGCCGGCGAGGAGAAGCAGAGAAGAATGTGTGCAAAGATGCCTGGTACAAAAGAGCAAAAAGGGGAGAGATTCACCCATGGGTTGCCAGAGATGTCGCACAGGGAACAAAGAGTCTAGCAGTGGGGGTTCAAAATCAACTGCTGTGTACTTTTTTTTTTTTTTTTGGTTTTTCGAGACAGGGTTTCTCTGTGGCTTTGGTTCCTGCCCTGGAACTCGCTCTGTAGACCAGGCTGGTCTCGAACTCACAGAGATCCGCCTGCCTCTGCCTCCCGAGTGCTGGGATTAAAGGCGTGCGCCACCACCGCCCGGCCTGCTGTGTACTTCTAAGAGAGAAGTAAAAGGAATAGAAGTATTAGCTGTAAAAAAAAAAGTCAAGAGTAGCAAAAATATTTATTTAGCATAAGTGAGATAAAAGAATGTTTTATTTAAATCTAAGATCTTATCATTTTAAATTTTCCATTTTTAAAATGGAAAAACAATTGGCTCGGGCTATATTTCAGCAGGGAAAATGTTTGCCTGCTGTGTTTATGTTATGTAGCCCTGTGGTGCATCCCCATTGCTCCGTGACCTGAGTGTGGAGGTGCACGCCTGTAACCAGAGCTCTGAAGGGTAAGACAGGGAAGTCAGAAGTTCAGGGTCAATCTGAGCTATAGGACATGTCTAAGGTGCCTTGGATTCATAAGACAATACCGTACGATAAGATGGTAAAGCTTAGAGTTAATATTTTCCTCATGGCGGTCAATAATACAGTCTGTTCAGTCTTTCTCTTTATTGGTAGTTGACAGACAGTCATGAGCTATCATCCCAAAGTCTCATATAACTGTGGCTAAAATAGGGGACGTTGGATGTATTTAGGGTCCAAATAAAATAGCAAAAATGAATTAATTTACTTATTTAGGCAAGACCCTTATTTTAAAATGACATTTTCTCAATACATACACTGACTTTGGAAATGACAAATGCAATGTAGCCGCAGAAATTGTGTCCAAACCCTCATTAGGGCATCAGTGATAGAAAGGCACCCAGCTCTGCCTGCCCACTCCCTGAGCTCCTAAGTGCAAATGAAGTGATGGCTATCAGCGCTCCGCTGAATACACCCACCAGCAGACTTCCTCTCCTGTCTGCTGCTCTATGCCATAGAAGAAAAGAAAACCACGGAGGCCCTTTTCCTATTTACTCTCCGACTCACAATTGCATAATTACTCACAATTGTGAGTAAACACTGGCTTTCTATGAATGAATAGACGGTAAGTGGTTTGGGCTAATCCTTTGGCTCCTCTACTTCCTTACATTCATGCTTCTCATACCACCAGCCACACTTAAGGTACACAGCGGGCTCATGAAGTACCATTCAAAGTGCTTTAGGCAACTGCTTTCAACAGATGTGCCCTGCCAGTTTTACACCAGGTAGACAGAGTTGTTTTAAAGCCAACATACTCTGAAACCACACCCCCATAGGTTCTAGTGCCACCAAGAAGGCAGAAGGAGCAGCCTAGCCCTGACACTACATGCTTTTCTGAGTCTTCAGGAGCATGTACATAGCTGCTGTGGCTGGGATCTAGCTTTCTTGTTGCAGGGACAGTCCTGCAAGGGTATTCAGGCATGCTGTGGCTGGGGTCTAGCTTTCTTGTTGCAGGACAGCCTTGCAAAGGTATTCAGGCATGCTTTTGAGTAAAGCAGCATCCAGGAGCCCTGGAGAAAATTAATCTCAATGAAACAACCTGTCATTGATTGGTTCTCAATGGCGATAAGCACAAATTCAAAATAACAGCCACCATACTTCTATTCTTGAGTTGCAATAATGAGAGTGTGTCTGCTATTTTGTCCACCTCCTGGAATGCTATTATTAGGTACTATGGCTAAGCTAAATACCATTAGGTACTAATACTATTTAGATTTCGCCTATGGATGAAACCACTCACTCTCTGACTTTGGAAATCAGAGGCACAAAACTAGATTTAGGGGAAAAAAACTTTTAAAATTTTACTGATTTAGGAGAGCACAAACTTCAATCCTTCTATCCTCTGAAATTTTTTATGAGAAAGGTTCAATAATCGCTAAAGAAGCCCCTTAGCCTGCAGCTATATTTCAAGCATTGAGGGGAGAAAGAAACGACCAAAATGAAAAGCTCACTGGTGGCAGGAGCCTTACCTATCAGGGTGTGGAAGATGGCAGCGATGGCACCGGCCACCACCATACACAGGACGGCTTTGGTCCTATCTCTCTTGCTGTTCACAAATACCAGGCCCACATTTTTGAAGTCACTCATGGGCCCCGTGAAGAACTTCATCAGAGAATATGCCAGCCCATAGCTGGCCAGCATCTCCACAGCATCTTCCTTGACTGCAGCGATGCCCCGGTTCAAGGCCTGCAAGGGAGAGAAGAGCCAAGGCCAGCATGAGAAACAGTGCCACATCTCTGCAGAATCCCACCTCCCACATGGAAGTTGGCAGATGCACTTTCTGGGCTAGACAACGCAGTGTGTAGGGTGAGTCTACTCCTGAGTTCGTAGAAAATACCGGTTTTTCTTTTCCTTTTTCTTTTTTGCCCATATTAGCATCAGTCTGAGTACCTTTTGGGGGTGAGATACCTGTCCACTGGAAAAAGTAACAAACCTGAGTATTTCTGAGGATCAAAAGGCAGTTTTAAGAGTACTACCTAAAAGCTGGTGTTTTAAAATTCCTAACTTACGGTAACTCACGCCTGTGATCCCAGCTTGAAGTTCTTGAGTTCTAGTCCAGAGAGGGCTACTTGGCTCATATTCTCTGCCCCCTCCCCACCTTCACCTGACCCCTTTTCTCTGACCCCCACTTTTCCTCCTGAAGGAGTCCCCACTGTGCTCTCATGTCACACGCGTGTGTATGTTGTTAATCTAGATCCACGTAAGAGAAGCATGCAGTACGTTGTCCTTCTCCCGATGACCCTCCTGCTCCCTTCCACCTGCCCTCTCCCTTTAGACCATCCCCTCCCTTCACACAGCAGTTATACGCTGTCTATAACAGACTTGTAAAGAGTCGTTTTAAGTTCTTGGAAAAAGTGAGTGACGATAAGGCAATTCTCTCTTGTCCCCTCCCCGAAAACACAGCACCTCCCCCGTGAGCCTGGCTATAAGTGATGAACCTATATCAACACATTGCCATATCTCATCTGTAGTCAACAGGAGACTCATTCTTTGTGCCCTATATTGCAGCAGCATTTACTAAAGTCTAATGACACGTTTCCACCACCACAGAGGCAGCCTTTAAAACAATGACACCCTAAAGCCTTCACCTGTGGTACTCGCTGCTCGCCCTTCTGCCAGACGCACACCACGTTCATAAAAGCTGTGTTCGTACGCTAACTCCAAGCGGAAATGCTCTTCCCCTGTCTGCCCCATTCCTACTGAGCAGACAGTAGTTCATCATTTTCTCTACAAACATCTGTGGCACAGCCTAAGCGCCACTTTGCAATCCTCTTTAAAGATGGTGTGCTGAACGCTAAGTGAGCTGAGGCGTTTGTGAGAGAAGAAAAGCTGGACTCCACAGACAAACCCGCAGTGGCTCTTCAGGCGTACGATGTTTAAGAACCATCACTCTAAATCTTAGCAAAGCAAACTCATTCTACGTTCCACTGGCTCCAAGGCTGTCAGATGTAGAGTATGTTATTTAGGTAATGTACCATTAAGTAGGGATGAAACCCTTCCAGTTATAATTGAATGTCAAGTGCTTATAAAATGTATTCAGACCATAAACATGCTATTATGTCAGTGCATGTGTACACGCGCAAGCGTGTGTGTGTGTGTGTGTATTTCATGTTCTACTGAAAATTATTCTGAAGGCCTCGTCTTTAATATATCACACTGTCCAGTGCAGGCCTTACAAAACTCAGGGGCTTCAATTCCTCACCGACACTTGGTTTCTATCTTTCCTAGAGATGCTGCTGAGTCAGTGAACACATCCAAAGCTGAGCATGCTATGCAGGCACTACTGGGAAGTGAAAGAAGCATTTGTAGGGGAATACCCCTGTGTGCAACAATTTTAGAAAAGCCCAGAACAAAAATGGACGACAGCTGAAGAATTCTTGGGAATCGCAATGCTAGTTTTTGACAAGTTTTTTCAAATATATCTCTAATTTATTTTCTTTTCCCCTGTAATAACTTGAAATTATCCACAAGAACCTTCTTAGTGTTTGTAGAGCAGTGATAACTCTTTGTTTTTATTTGTTCATTTTCTTTAAGAAGCAAATTTTCCTTCTATCAAAGCAGATCAAATAACTTAACACCATAGTGCAAACTGAAAACCAAGAAATCCCCAGGTAATAAATCCTATGTTTGACAGGAGGGCCCTGTTGTGGAATAATCTTTTTGTACACTATGAAGATGTGTCGCTCTGATTGGTTTAATAAAAAGCTGAATGGTTAATAGCTAGGCGGGATTTCCAGGCAGAGAGGATGCTGGGAAGAAGGTGGAGAGGCCAGGAGACTCAGAGCAGGCAGGAAGGGCAGTACAGATGAGGTAATAAAGCCACGAGGCAGAAAGAAAATGAATAGAAATGGGTTAATTTAAGTTATAAGAGCTAGTTAGAAACAAACCTAAGTGAAAGCTGAGCTTTCATAATTAATATAAGTCTCTATGTTGTTTTATCATGAGCTGGAAGCCCCCCAAAAAGCCCGACTAGTCCACTATGAACCAGTGATGGGTGCCAGAGGTGCCCATCACAGCTCACAGATCCCCAAGTGGCAGGATGCCAAGAACTGATGGTCCTGAGTCAGGAGGACGAGCTCCCTGCTTCCATGTGGGCCACTTCGCTACAGCTGCCTGTGGGACCTGGAAGTAGACTTCAGCAGACACCAATCCCCGCTCCCTCTCCTGCTTGCTCATTAATTTACAATGTACAAGAATCTATTCTCCTCAGGTCTTACTCCACTAAGAATCAACTCAGAACAGTTTCTAATTGCTCACTTCTCAGCCTCCCAGACCCCGTAGCACCCACAGGGCAAACGTTACACCATGGAATCTCTTCTCAGCTGCTCCGAACCCATAGGATACACAGTGCCAACATTACACCATGGAATTCCTTCTTGGCTGCCCAGAACCTGTACAACCTGCAGTGCCAACATTACACCATAAAACCCCTTCTCAGTCTCTTAGAGCTGGCATAGATTAATCCCCCATCTTCCCCTAAAGTCTATGATTTTGAATTTTAAATGTATTTTTAACATTTATTATTTAGTGTGTGTATGTGTGTGTACCCACATGCATGTGCCTGTGTAAATGTGCCAGAGCATGTATGTGGAGGTCAGAGGGCAACATGTAGAAGTGGGGTCCCTTCTTTCACCATGTAGGTTCCAGGGACTGAACTCGAGTTGCCAGGCTTGGTGACAAGCACCCTGTCCTGCTGAGCCGTCTCACCAGCCAGTGAACTATTTCTTTGTAGTCCATAAGAGTGTGTTGAAATTTAAATGGCATTATTTAGCACAAGTTTCAAATATACTTAGTACCATACCTATGTGTTTCCATGTGTTCTTGACAAACTGATGGGTTTTGTTAGAAAAACAAACAACCACAACCATCCATCAGTCCCGGCTGTACTTGCTATTTCCGGATTTGAGTCCTGAACCTAGAGCTGAGGGAGGTGGGAAGACGGGCATAGCTAATGACAGCTGTTGGCAAGGTTGAGAAGTTTCGGGAGTCCAGCAATTGCCGCAATTTGAGGAAAGAGCATGGGATTCACACAGGCAGACTTCAGCTAACTGCTGAGTGGGTCAAACGACCCGGGAAGAGATTTGGACGGGCTGTGCTCAGAGCACCAGTTACTAGACTAGGAAGGGCACTGAGAGGAGGATACGAGACACGTCTGCGGTGACGTTGATAAATGCACACTTCACTTACAAAAAACTTATCCTGACTTTGGCATTGAAATGTATGAAACGCTTCAGACTTTGTATGTGCTGTGTTAATGTTTTAGTTCTTTTATTGTCATTAATAGCCATTTCTGGCAAGCTGACCAAATTATTAATTTTATGATTTTCTTCATATCGGAATATTGTTATGGTGAAGCTCCACTGACCATTCCCCTGAATTCATGGCAAGCGTTTTTAGCCTTTGCTATTTACCCACCTGTAATAAGATTATTTTGTTTCACTTTATGGCTTTGTTTACACACGTAACTTTTTACCTCATCTTCCATGCACTTTTGATTGATGGATCAAACCTAACTACCTCCAAACAGCTTACATTTCTTCAAAACTGCACGCGGGATGGTTATCCGTCTTCCATTTATTTGTGATGACTTCTTCCCATCTGTTAGGTTCTGACACGCCCTTCGCCAGCTGTTGTTTGTACCATCTATCCCCCGCTTTTGTTCACAGCGCACTCGCTTCCTGGCATAGTGTATATTCACTTGTCATCTCAGATCTCTGTCGCCTCTGAGTACAAGCTCCAGGGAGCCGAGACTGCATTTCATTGCTTTGTCCCCAGAACCACAGGCTGGCAGGGGTAGCCCATGTAGGACCAGAGGATGGTCAGACTGGAGAATGACACCCACTGTGATGTGTACTGAAGAAAAGCAATATGCCCACAAGCTGGCCGTCCTAGGAGGAGCTCGTGTAGAGAGACAAAGGAACCTCCCTCCGTAAGATAGCCCTGGAGCTGACCCTTGAGGGATGAGGAGCCAGCTGGATAAAGAGCCACAAGAAGTCCGAGCCCTGTGGGAGGTGGAGTCTAAGGAGTAAAGAGCAGACGAGGAGAGTTTGAAACAGCGGATCATAGCAGGTAGGGCAAACAATGTAGTTCTGTCGCCAGCTGAGAAAGGGCACGAGCAGGAGGCGATCGAGAGCTCTGGGGAAATCCTGACCAGAGGTGGTGGCATGCAAACACAGGGTAGTGCAGACAGACAGAACCAGAAGGTAACTAGAGCAGAAGATGGTCTTCATGGCAGGTGTGAGGTGAAGGGGAAGGGAAACACAGGGTAGTGCAGACAGACAGAACCAGAAGGTAACTAGAGCAGAAGATGGTCTTCATGGCAGGTGTGAGGTGAAGGGGCAGACGGATGACAGCCGAGGTTCGTGGTTTGAGCAGCTGTTGAGCGGTGCGGTGTTTACTAAGATAGGGACAGTGGAGAAGGAGAGGGGCGGCACCACCACGGGTGTGTGGCATGCAGGCGAGCCCTGCCTGTGGGCCTCCTTGTGGTCACCAGCATGAGACAGCATTTAAAGCTGGTGGCCTGTGAGAGATCTCTGGGAAGGCTAAAGGATGAGAAAGCCGAGAATCCTCCATGTAGGTCTCTGGGGGATAAATCCAGCCTGTCAAGGGCACACAGGCCCAGTCCTGCTGGCAGGTGACTAGGCTGTGTTGCAAAGCTAACTGAGTAGGTCAGAGGCCTCCGGGCAATGCTACTTGAAACCCAGCTGCATCTTATGCCAAGTCCAGCAGAGGCTGCTGTGGCTGGGGAGGAGGAACAGCCAGAGCTCCTAGTACCCCAACACATGACAATGCTAAAGATGATGCTACTACCCCTTGCTCACGATCCGGTCCAAGTCCAGGGAACAGCACTGATATCTCCTCTCACTTCAGATCCACACCAAGACCAGCAGCAGTGCAGGGCACGACTCACAACTTTCCAGAAACACCGAGGGGTCGCAAGCACGTCCTGTCCTATCTGCTCTTATGATTTGATACAAGTTCAAAGCACAGGACATTTGTTAAAAAATAAAAACTATGCCCTCTAGGGAAATGACTATGAAACTCATAGGTTTAACCTGACCTCCCCAGGAAGAACTGTTCAGGACAGGAAATCCTAAACGTCCAACACTCTTTGTTTTCCGAGACAGGGTTTCTCTGTGTGTAGCCTTGGAACTTGCTCTGTAGATGAGGCTGGCCTTAAACTCACAGAGATCCATCTGCCTCTGTCTCCCCAGGGATTAAAGGCGTGCACCAACACCAACAGGCAACTCCCAGTATTTTTAACTTGGGACCTGGAGGCCAGACAAACCTGCTAAGCTGCAGACTGAGATTCTTTAGGACACGTCATCCATCACACGTTCCCCCAAGGCTGCTGTCATCCCAGACCCATGGAGCTCAAGCAGTTACTGTGAGCCACCTTCATCAACACCCACAAGTCAGGTCTTCAAATACCTCTGGGCTCAATACTTAGTTACCTGGTCTTTTACCTGTGCCTGCAAGCTTGGAGAAGCGCTGGAATCTAGGACAGAACAGACAGAACCTACTTCTCCGACAGTCTCCATGGGCTCACAGCAGCTTGGCTGTTTTCAGTCACCCTTATGGGAGTCCTGGCTCCCTCTTAGAAGAACCTGGCCTGCCACTTCTCCTGTAGTGAGGACATCAGGAGAGATTAAATTCCTGTTTGTTTGTTCCTTAACACAAGAAGACTGAAAAAACACCTGTGTCCCAGGCCTTTGCTCACCCTCTCCTGTTATAATGGAAAGGCCAGTCTGATCAGGTAGATCAAGGGATGTCTGTTAAAGTTATGTGGGGCCTTGCTTGTATCCACTCCTGTTTGATCTGGCTCTCTTCCCCTGTGTGAGCTGGCTTCCTCCTATCAGGGTTTACATAGCACACACCTCGTCCACGCGAGAGGAAGCCTCTTGCCTCTGTAGTAGCCCTACTCTTTTCTCCCCGTCTCTCTCCTGCTCTGCACCACCCTGTGCACACCCCAGGCCCCGCTACTGCAATACAATGTGCCATGTGCGTTCTGGTCACCCTGAGGATGAGTGCCTAGACCTCGTTGCTACCAGTTTCTTTGCATTTATTTAGCACCATGAATACCTGAATTCAACACAGGAACAAAGTCGAATGTTCTAATTTACGGATGATCATTAATGGGTAAAATCCTAGTTTGGGGCGTGGTTTTATAGGTTACAAAAAATTATAATCCTTCATAGATCTTTTATGGACTTAAAATATACAAAGTGATGACAGGGACACCCATCCTTGTGGTTCTAACATTGGCTGAGCAGACAGGCAGGGTGTCGCCTGATACATCTGGTCCGTCACACTCTAGCCCCACACAACTGGACACCCTGTTGTCTCTTAACCATAGCAACAGGAACACAAATAGAATGCAGCATTGGGTCACATGATTAGCCTTGGGAGTGTCAAGCTTAGACATAAGTTTTTTTTTCAACTCCCCCCTATCATTTGCTTTGGAAGGTTCTGGAAAACAGGGCAAACCATTCTCTGACAGAGTCAAGCCACGCTGAGGAACTGAGTTGCTTAAGAAGCAAGTCAGACTTAAAGGATAAGACCTAGAGAAAATGAGAGAACCATGGGAAAGCTGAGTAGTGGGGCTGGTAGCCTGCCTGGCCCGGAGTTCATACAATGCTCACCTGCTACACACGGGACCTTGATTAGCCCTCAGGTTCAACCCGCAGAGTGGCAAACATAATAGAGGGCGAGTGTGCCGGTGTGGATCCCCAAGTTCTGAAGACAGGGACTGTGAGGGCAAGAGGGGTGACTACACAATTCAGGAATCGTTTAGAGCCTGGGGTTCAGATGCTACCTAGAGACCTGGGCCATATCAGGGGAAGCGTCTTGCTGTTCATTCAGAATGGCTTATCAAATTTGTCTACCAGGTTTCCAGTTGGCATTTGATAGTCAATGAGAAAAGCCCTTTTTTTTTTATTTTAGTAAGATGTCTCCTCATTCGTCTCATCTTGGATTAAAGAAACCGTGAGATTTACAGGCTAGACAGTCATTTGTTTTTTGTGGAGAGGGTCCAGGATGTTTTCTGAGCCTTTTGATAAAAGCTGACTGTTCCCTCTAAAGCTGCAGGGTGCCTGTCACACCCAGTACATCCTGAAACAGTTACAGGGTAGTTTACAAATCTTTCCTGAATTCAACCTTTTCAGGAAGGTGACATTTGTGGAGCTGTGGGAATTAGAAGGGTGTGGTTAGGCCCAGCCACCTGTGGGGTCAGCTTCTTCTAAGGATTGGGGTGGTCAGCCATCTTTTGGATGTCAGTCCTCCACAGGATTCTGGGTTCCTGTAATTTTCCACTGTTATTGTTCTGTGTGTCTGTATTTTAAAAAGTGGTTTGAGTTAAATTGGATCATTTGTCTTCCTGGTGGTTTTCCAGCTCCTTTTTGTTTTCTCAAGGGTCTATACAGCTCTGTCTAGCTAGAGCTCCAGCCAAGAGCTCGACACCCACATGTGAGCCTGTGGTTTGACGGGAACAGCAGGCAAATGAGTTTGGTCTCTTTAGAAGTCAAATACGGCTCTGTGATGTAGGTCCATATTTAGCGTTTGCTGAGAACTCTGCAGAGACCTGGTCCAGCCAAAAGATGACACTGATGTTGGCTGCCATCTGTGACACATGAATGAGAGTTTATGAGAGAGAGAGAGGAGAGAGAGAGAGAGAGAGAGAGAGGGGGGGGGGGGGGGGGAGGGGAGGGGAGGGGGGAGAGGGGGAGGAGAGGAGAGGGGAGAGGGAGAGAGAGAGAGAGGAGAGAGAGAGAGGAGAGGAGGGAGGGAGGGAGGGAGAGAGAGGGAGAGAGAGAGAGGGAGAGAGGGAGAGAGAGAGAGAGGGAGGGAGAGAGAGAGGGAGAGAGAGAGAGAAGAGAAGAGAGAGGGAGAGAGAGGAGAGAGAGAGAGAGAGGGAGAGAGGGAGGGAGGGAGGGAGGGAGAGAGAGAGAGAGGGAGAGAGAGAGAGCGCGAGCGAGCGAGCGTGCAATTTGGGAGGCAAAGGCAAGTGAGTTCAAGGTCAGCCAGGCTACACAGTGAGACTCTATCTCAATAAATGGATAAATGAATGAATGAATGAAGCCAATCACCAGGAAAGGTGTAATGAAGTGTTCAGTGTGTTTCTCTCAGTGTCTTCATAGATCTGTGGTACTAAAAAGCATTTCTTAAAATTACTGTTTTAATTCGAAAACTGACTGCATCATGAAAGGACACAGTTTAGTGTCACAGAATCCTCGACTCTCCTTTCTTTAGATATGAACCACCAAATTTAACTGGGGAGGGTTTGACAAAAAAGGACTATTACTAAGAAAATTCTGCTGGTAGCTGCTTGCATGACTAAAATCCCAGCACTTGAGAGGTGGGAGGCAGAAGGAGGAGTGTAAGGTCATTCTTGGGCTACATGCTTATCTAAAAAAAAAAATACAAGAAAAAAATGAAAATTCTAGTGTCTTTTTGAAAAACACTAGAGGCTTCCTGTGCTCTTAAAAAAAAACAAAAACAAAAAAAAAAGCCTCTCATTTTTCACCATGATGTCACATTTTTACTGAACCATCTTATTTCCTAGTAGCTGTTTATAATTATACATGGTCCTCAAATATTTCTTGGTGAATGTGTCAACTTGATACCTGTTCATGTCAGACCTGAGTTTAAAAACAATAGGAGGGGATGGGGTCATGGCTGAGTTGGTGAAGTGTCTGCCATGCCACCATGGAGACTCCTTCAGACCACTAACATCTAAGCAAAAATCTGCCAGTGGAACACTTCAGGCTGAGGAGGAAGGGAGAGGAGGGCTTTTGGGATTGCCAGTCAGCCAGTCCAGCCTAATAACTGGTGAGCTCCGGGGTCCTTGAAAGAAAGCCCTTGTATGGAGCCCCAGTGATGCACTAGTATAAAAGTCACAGGGATAATCAAAGGCTTTAGATTGGATTTGGAGACCTGCTCCAGAGGTTGGTACTGAATCCGCAGTCGGTATTCAAAGTTTGCTGGAAGGTCCACGGCATGGGAGGTGAGAGGTCCATGGGAGAACCAATTGCTATTTCATGTTGTCAAGGTGCTTTCTAAGGGTAAGTATTTGTTCAGACACATGAGTGCTGCCTTCAGCCTCGCCAGAGGACTTTCCCTCTGCATCAGTCAGCCATTGATGGTCTTTAAAGTGTTGAGAACGAGTGACTACTGAATACTCAGCCCTCCACGCGCCTGGAGGTGCATTATGGAAGAGGGGACAGAGAGGGATGGAAGAGTTGGAGGATGGGGCGCTGTACTGTGAAATGATGTCACCAGATACAACATGGCCATCGTACTCTTGAACCCACCGTAGCTACGGCTTCCTGCACATGATCCCATCAGATCAAAACAAACATTCTAGCAGGCAGTACTAAGTGGATTAAAAAAAAAAAATCAAGAAACCAAAACCGAAACAAACAAAGACAAACAGAAGAGCAGATCAGGTCTGGAAAGATGGCTTAGTGGTTAGTAGCACTGGTTGCTCTTCCAGAGGACCCAGGTTCAGTTCCTAGCACCCACATGGTGGTTCACAACCGTCTATAACTCTAGTTCAAGGGGATATGATGCTTCTTCTGATCTTCAAGGACACGAGAATCATGCGTGGTGCACATATATACACACATACATACAGGCAAAACACTCATACACATAAAACAAAACAAATAAACCTATTTAAAAAAAAAAGAAGAGGACAAGATGAAGGGTCTTGCGGGTGGTGACCCAGGAGAGTCGGGGGGTGGATATGATCAAAATACATACTATTTATATGTATGATGTTGCTGAAGAATAAATAAGAGATATTTTATTAGACAGGTGGTGAAGTACGTCTTTAATCCCAGCACTTGGGAGGCAGAGGTAGACGGATCTCTGAGTTTGAGGCCAGCCTGGTCTACAGAGCGAATTCTAGTATAACCAGGACTACACACACACACACACAAAAATCCTATCTCTAAAAACAAAAACAGTAACAAAAAAAGGATTCTATTAAAAATGACGGAGAGACAGACAGGTTGTGTCAGCCTCTGGCCTCCATATGCATGGTCTTGCATTTGCAAAGGGACTCAGGTAAACAGAAGGCTAAGCACTGCTAGAACTTTCCATACTTGCTCTGTCCCTGCTTTTTCCTGATCACTCAGTCACCTCAGCCTTGGCTGGGGATACCGAGCTGCTCAGAATCTCTACACCCCCCTGCTGTGCTAGTCTCTGACTTAAGTACGCAGTGCTACTTGATGCTGTCTGTGGCCTTCTGTGAATTCTGTAAATGTATTTACACTAAGTAGCAAACGATTTGCACTTGGCCCCTCTGAAACCCAGGGGCTATAACAACAATGATGAAAGTAGCTGAGCAGCCAGCACCTGCTGTGGGAGACCCTGTTCTAAGATGTCTTGGCTCAGAATTCTGTGAGTCAAAGTCTAAGGTTAATCATCGATTTCAAAAGATTGTTTGTGGAGCTGTTACTGATTTTATTGTGTGTGTATCTGGAGGAAGTGTTCCTGTCCATATGTGTGTACATGTATGTATGTGGAGGGCATGGGTCAACATCAGATATACTTTTCAATCTCTCTCTACTTGATTTTTTTTGAGTCAGGAAGACAAAATCCAGGTTTGGTCACTGTTCTGAAGACTGGGCATAGAAGGGGCCCACACAAGCAACAGATCAACAACTCTCCTAGACTATCGTCCCTGGGAGCTCTTTGGCAGAAAGGACAGAACTTCAGTGCTGGCTCCTGCGAAGGAAAGGGGATGATGGTCCCTGGAAAAGGCATTCACGGAAGTTAGCACAACCCCAGTCAAGGCCTCACTGACTCCAAACAGAGGAAGACTCTGATGTTCCCGTGGTAGTAGGACATTGGCCTGGCATCCCCTGCCTACAGGGTGGCCTGTGGGTTATGCCCAGTGCCCTGGCAGCAGCTCACACCCTACGAAATCTCCCACAGGTGGTGTGTTTCGGGGTTCCTTACTTTCACTTCATCTTTCTGGCAGCTGGAGAACAGTTCCCTGGAAGGTTTCCTACTGCCCAAATGGGGTTCCTGCTGTCTTTATGGGCCCTGTGTCATTCCACTCAGAGTGGACCCCAAAGAGAAATGAACCCGCATGTGGAAGTATTAAATCATCCCAGGTAAAATGGAAATTAGAGTACCACTTAGGACATTAGCAATATAACTGTACGCTAGGAGAATAAGGCTCTCAATCGTCTTTAATAACACTCCCTACTGTATAGCTATCATTTAAAAGGAATCAGTGTCAAGGAAAACAAGAGCACTCAAAGTATATATTCTTTCTCTGTGTCTGATGGGCACGCACTCGTGTGCTTATTAAAGCTGTGTCAGACTCGTGAAATATCCCTCATGAGTCAAAAATAACAAAATTCTGGGAACACTTCAAACAGGATTCTCTAAATCTCTCTCATTGGTTGACCGTGTGACCGCATGTATTCGTAAGTCTCAGAGATGCATGGAAGGCAGAGGACAGCGCAAGGGAGCTGGTGCTCTCCTTCCAGGAGGTGGGTCTCAGTATCAAACTCAGGTCATCAGGCTCAGCAGCAAGCACCTTTACCTGCCGAGCCAGCGCGCCAGTCCTTAGAACAAGTATTCTTAATAAAAAAACAAACCATAGCATTTGGTTCTTCAAGGAGAGACAATAAGATACAAGAAACTGGAGAGTCACGCTGTTTCTTGATGAGAAAACAACAGAAACGTATGAAAGACTTTGCTGGATTTATCTGTAATGGAGTCTGAGTTGTAATCTAGCAATCTGGGTTTTCACTTGGACCTAAGGATGATTTTTCACTTCCTTTAGGAGAAAATGGCTAGGAATACACGAGGACTACAGAGCAGGAGGCTCAAGAACGGAGGCCACTGAGGCCCGACCAGGAACAAGACGCCACGCCTCCACCATCACATTAAAAATGGAAAACAACTGATGAAATCCTCCCAGAATCCCGGCGCCTACTGGGGCAGGAGGTGTGGGACTTTGAAGCAGCTTGTTCTACAGGGTGGGACACTGTGTCAAAAAATGAAAACACAGAAAAGAGGAACAAAATTAAAAGTATATTAACCTCCTGATCTGGTAATCCCCCTTCAGAAATGGATGCAAACAAACAAACGTACTCCAGCAGAACAGCATCACACAAGAGTGTGTATCAGCAGTCTGCAACAGCGGACAGCTAACAACAATATGACTATCCGCTGATAGGAAAACACTAAAGGATGTGGCTTCTCCACATAGGGGAACAACAGTCATGAAGCAGGAAGGGACAAAAGCCCAATATACTGAGCCAGTAGCAAGAGAAAACAGAAGTAAGCAAAGGTATGTGTATGAGCAGAGAGAAAGAATTAGAGAGTGACAGATAGCTAGCTGTGAATACTGGCTATTTTAGGAGAAAGGCAAAGTTAGGGCACACATCTGCATTACTTATTCAAAGACCAGAGGGTATTTTCACTGGCTTAACCCGGAGGAAATAAAGAGCCTTATCAAGGCGCACAAAATCAATAAGGTGCTGTATTTTCTGGTGCGCAAATATAAACACCACCCTCCCTCAAGCAAATGTTGGTGCACTGTCAACAGCTCTCAGTGTTCACCTGGGATGCCATCTCTGCGTAGAATCCTCCCTGTTTAACTTGCTGGGAAAGCATTGTGATTTCTGACATCACAGGCTAAATGTTAGGAGCTGTGTGCTGCCCCAAAGCCTGCGGTTCCTCAGGCCCTGTTCCTTCTCTTTCTGAGTTCAGTACCTAATCTACGATTTGTCTCTAAAACAGGTAAAACAGTTACAATGGAGTCTCTAGAGCATAAGGCAGCCCGCAGGGCAACAGAGGGTGCCCCATGACTGATCCTGGCACAGCAACTGTCGGCACTTTTTAATTACTTATAGAAATACTTGGCTTGTTCAGCTATGCTTACTGATTAGGTCTATCTGTCTAGCATCATGCTTGCTACAGACCGTGGACATCCTGACTTTCTACAGCCAGTGTGACACACATGATTTAGGAGCTAGGAAGATGTACTGTATGTGTCAAATGGATGCCCATAGTTCTTTGGTTTGTTGCTTGGCTGGTTGATGTTTTGAGATACTCTCCCAAGCTGGCCTCGAACTCCCTTTGCAGTCAAAGGTGACCTTGAATCCCTGACCCTTCTGCTGCTACCTCAGGAGTGCTGGTCTTGCAGGCCTTCATCACAACTCAGCTCAGTCCTGCACGTTTCTTTTAGACCTAGCAAACGTTAGAACCGGGGCACACTGACTTAGGATTAGAGAGAGCATGTTTGTAAGACCCTAAAGTGGACAGACTCAATGATCTGAAGATGAGGAGCCAGGGAAGGGCAGAGAGAAATATGCAAGAGGGACAAGGACTGGGCCAATAGTCAGACAAGGGCAGGATAGCTAGCCGAGGCCCACAGTTAGGACTGTAACTCTAGCGGACCAAAACGGGGAGGGTAAGCCTTCAGAACAAAGGTCTATGGAATGTGCCCAGTGCAGCTATACAGGAAGGAAAACACGTTTCATGCATTAAGAGGTTGCTGGGGCTGCACAGGAATGGCCACATCTCAGTTCATCCAGCATTATATAGATAGAGATAGAGATAGCGAAAGAGAGTAGTGTTTATTCTAAATGCAAGAAGCATCCCAACTCAGAGTTGATATGGTTGTAATTAGGATTGGTCTAGAGCCTTTGATGGCTTAAATGTAGTCTGTAAAGGAAAGTTAAGAACTTCTGATGACATTCAGATTCAGAGCAATTACTCAGACTCATGCTGTACTTCCAGAGTCCTGGGGACTGAAAAACCAAGCCCCCTTTCTAAGCTATGTACCCGCTTTTTGACATTCACAAATTTCTACATGTATAGTGTGTGTGTGTGTGTGTGTTTTGTGTGTTGTAACATGTTCAGGTACATGTGTATTCATATCTGCAGATATGTGTACAAGGGCATAAAGAAGCCAGTGGTCAATTGTAGGTACAATTACTTAAGCACTGCTCACCTTTTAAATATTTGTGTGGTGGGCAGGTGGATATTTGTTGTGGGGGAGCGTGTTTGCTTGTGCCTATGCATGTAGAGGAGGGGGGTGACTTCATGTGTCTTCCTCTGTCACTCTCCTGTACTTTTGGGACAGGGTCTCATAGTACCCCTGGGCATCACCATTTCAACTAGAGTGTCTGGCCAGTGAATCCCAGGGGCAGCTGCCTCCTTAGCACAGGGATAACCAGTGTGAACCACCATTGGCCATTTCCAGTTCCACAGAATAGGACACAGCACAGATGCACTCAGATTCTCCTATAGTCTTCCTAAAAAAAAAAATACAGAACTGTCTCTCCATAGATAATTGCTTCCGTTCAAAGACAGAAGTACAGTAAACAGAATACAACAAACTATGTTTTGCCACCTAGTTTTAATCCTCACAAAAATATATGGAACGTGAGATTTGTCCCATATGACTGTATTGAATGTTTATTTGACTGGTACAAAAAATTTAAGAATTCAAAGAGGAAAAACAAGGATGAAGAAAAACAGGAAGTCCCAACTTTGAAAACCATCCAATCTACCTACTTTGCAAACCACAGAAAGAGTAGACAAACCAAGTACTTGTTGACATTGGCTGTCAACTTTGCAAAAAGGATAGAGCCTTAAAATACTCCTGGAACAAGACCAAATCACCTCCTCGCTGGTTCTTTTCGATCTCTTTGTAAATTGTATTTAAAAGGAACTGCTAAGTAGAACTCTAAACACATTCACATTCACCCCTGAAGAGAACTGTAGAGAGATGCCACTGTTCTCAAGCACCTTCCTATGCCTGCTCTAGGGTCTGGCTGGTGTATCTCATGAGTTACCACTTTAATTTGATCCTTCAGAAGTGCCAGCAAGGTAGTCAGTCTTAGCTGCTCTGAAAGGTGGGGACACAGTGGGGAGAGTGCTCTCCCAAGGCTGCAAACATCCTAAGAGGCAGGATTGAAACTTCAGCCACGTGAGCTGACAGCCTACAGCCACCAGATTCACATCTGCCTTTCCCCAGATGCAATCTGGGTGGTTGTAAGTGTGTGACTCAACCTCCCCAAGATTAACTGTCCCCAGCCAAATAGGTATACTCCTAAAACTCTGCCTCATATATGATAAGTTGCTTTGGGTTAATTGAGGTCATATTCTCTGGTGGTCTGAATGAGAATGGCTCATATATTGGAATGTATTGAATGGTCCTGGTTGATGGAACTACTTGGGAAGGATTAGGAGGTGAGGCCTTGCTGGAACAGGTGTGGTACTGGGTGCAGGCTTCAAAGTTTTCAAAGTCCATGTCATTTCTTTTAGCTCTCTTTCTGCCTCATGTTTATGGATCAGACGTAAGCTCTCAGCTACTGCTCCAGCAACATACCTGCCTGCCTGCTGCCAGGCTTCCTACCATGATGGTCATAACCTCTACCCTCTGGAACCATGAATCCCCAAGTGAAGTGCTTTTTTTATAAGTTGCCTTGGTCATGGTGTTTTGTCACAATGATTGAAAATTAACCAAGACATATGTCATCCACCTTGTTCTTCCCAAACAAGAACAGTAAAGATGTAAAAGTTTGAGGCATGAGTTCCAAATCGAAGCCCAGGAACACAGGGAATCTCAAAGCCCCTAGCAGAACTCAGTGTGTTATTTTGCTTCAGGGCAGACTGAGTAGTAGTCATGAAGACCTGTGGCGTAGAATTCTGGCGTCAATCTCCTGGAATTAACTTCCCTTTTAGACTAGCTAAAGCTGATAGCCACAGTTTGCCCACAGGCCATTTTGCATTGCATTGCCTAACCCTTGGTGAGGTCTTGGGTGGGTGGCTGGGGTTTAGGACGTAAGCCATGAGCTGGGTTTCTAGACGTGACCATGCTACTCTAAACTGCCTGAGACTTAATGATTCCAGCCCAGCAACAGAGGAACTGACTGGCTGCTCTGTAATTCCCGTGAAGAAGGCAGAGACAGTGATTCTAACTTCCTTTTCTAGCAATCCTGCTGCTTCACCGGGGGTCCCCAGAGACAGTAAACATTTCCTTATTAGACATGATTTTCTTGTTTAATATGAGTAACAACAGGTTTTGAATAAATGCTGCGAGCAGCCAGAAGGGCAGCAATGTAGCTTCATCACTCAGTGGTTACCCTCGTCAACTGGACACAGTGAAAGGAAATGCAACAATACACGCTGGAGCACTGGTGGTTCACACGCGCAATCCCAGGAACTTGAGACCAGAGGACTATCACAATCTCAAGGCCAGACTGGAGTGCACAATGAATTCAAGCCCAGCCTAAGCTGGATAACAAGAATCTGTCTCAAAACTCAAACCAAACTAAACCAAAGCAAAACCCATTTCCAGTGAGAAGCACACAAAGTCTCCAAAGCCTCTGCTGGGGCCTCCTGCATGGTTCCCTCTGCATCAGGCTACGTCAGCCACCCAGGTGCGACTGGGAAGGGATGTGTCTGCAGATACTCGATTAAAAAAAATGTGTTCAGATGCTGTGCCTGTTTCTGCCCAAGATGAGGGACACAGAGCTTGGACAGGAGGTCTAAGAGGTGGCCCCTGCCATCCACGAAGCAGCAATGACATGGGGCATAGAAAGCACACTGGGATATCAGGAGCATGCTCAGGGCAGGATCTTAAACACGTAGAGAACAAGTGAGCTCTGCTTACTCCGAGGGCTGGAGGGGAGTAGGAGGAGCAAGCAGCCGAGGTGTGGGCCTAGATGACAGACCTATGCCCCGGGTAGGCGAGTCCAGCTTCCATGTAAAAGCAGAAGGTACGGTGGTGAGCTGGTAAATGTATAGTATTTGAACGTTGGTCTAGTGACACTGTGTATACACAGCCTAGAAAAACAGGACGACAGTGTAACAGAGTTAGACCCACGCCGGTGCTGAGAAAGTCAGATGGGAGCTAACACATGACGTGATGTGAGACAAGCCCATCTTATGTCTGCGTCTATTGCCGCGTGTGTCTGTGTCATGCATGACAAACACTTCTGCCACTCGAGAGCTAACAGGGACCCCACACAGGGACAACAATAGTGCCCAGGACCCTAATTCTTCTGGACATCATACTACTAATGACCTGGCCCTTAAAAAGTCTTGGTGACTATGCCAAGTAGCTCAAGGGAATTCTCCCAACTCAAGAGGGTAGGCGTGGGCAGATCAGGCAGCCGGATGAGCACTGTCAGAGATCAGAAACCTGTGGTAGAGGAGGGTCTGCAGTGAGAGGCTGAGGAACCAGGAGTCACCCAGAGGATGAGGCAGCAGATAAGATAGGCAGCCAGACCCTGCCGCTGTGTAGGGTGAAGCATCTGCGTTCTGCTGTCCTCACTGTCACCACTTGTCTCGGTTCCTCTGCTCTAGGGAAAGCTGGCCCTCAATGGGGCACTTTGCAAGAGACACCTAGTAACCCTGCCAGCTGTGTGACCTTCGGCCGTGGTGAGCTAGGCCCTGGCAGGTGGAGCCCGTGTGCTCCCCACAATGGCGAGTCCTCTGGCTGTACATCCGCTGCCGTGGCATTTCTGTGCTGTTGACTGTTGAACAATGAATGGAGCAGGGCCACCCACTGAGGGAAAAATGTGTTTCTCTAAGTGGAAGGAGCAATGCTAACCAATGAGCCATCCCAGGCGCACAGTAAATATGTTTGCTAAGCGAACACTTATCTGATAGCAGGCTTGCGTTGGGGTAAGCAGAATTAATATCTCTGGGATCTGTTTACACTGCAGAGAACCCACTCTGAAGGACGTGGACAGAGTAAATGCATCTGGGTGCAGGGCTCTCTCCTGTCAAGCCACAGCTAGCTGGTGTGCAAACAGGGGAGGACCGGAAAGCGCTACTGGGGAGTGTGCGCAAGCACCAGTCCATTCTGGGGCAGCAGAACCTGTCTGCACAGGACACTTAGTTTTGTCACAGTGGACACCTACTATGGGCTGATTTTTCTCCAGCTCAAATTGTATGGTACTGTTTCTTGCCCTGGCAAGAATCATGGGGCAGACAGTTGGGAGACACGGAGACAGGGAAATGGTCACTGAGCAGCCTTGACCATGGACTAGTGACAGCCACTGCATAACAGGAAGGATACTCAAGGGGCATTGTAGGATTATTAATTAAATGCCTTCTCTTAGCCAGGAGGTGGTGGCGCACGCCTTTAATCCCAGTACTCGGGAGGCAGAGGCAGGCGGATCTCTGTGAGTTCGAGGCCAGCCTGGTCTACAAGAGCTAGTTCCAGGACAGGAACCAAAAAGCTACAGAGAAACCCTGTCTCGAAAATACAAAAAAAAAAATGCCTTCTCTTGCCCCCTCTTTCTTTTTCCAATCCTAATTGCTTAAGAGCTCTCCTGCCATAGCGTCTCCTTCTGCTCGCTGTTAGATCCCAATCTAAAGATAAACATGCCCAGATTTATTAACTCTTCTCATCTGAAGATGTGCTGTGGTTAAAAGCCAGCTCCCCGACAGGCAGTCTCTAGTAAAGTTAGTTATCTTTCCCTCAATGGTGACGGGCGCGATAAGCAAATGAGACCACTTGCCACCTGTCATCATGGAACAGGCTTATTTTCTTTTTCAATAGATGAACTTCAGATTTGTAAAGCGAGGGTTGGGAGGAAGCAGTTTTATTTTCTTGGAATCATGGGAAGTTTATTTATCATTACATTGTTCCAGGGCTTCGAAGAAATGTGAACTACATTCCCTTCAGTAGAAGGTGAGGCAATAGAGAGATAGGCTTCCTCCCAGCTCTGGAGGGCATGCCTGTGTCTCCTTTGCTGGATGTGTTTCCCCAGGCTCTGGAACTAGAATTTGGTACACAGGCGTAGGGTGAGGTGTTGCTAATACCCACTTGTGTGAGTGGAACCAAGGCTGCCTGAACTCAAGCCTGACCCTGGCACTGCACTCAGCAGGCGGCGTAGCCAACAGCTGCCCTTTTCTGCTCCTGAATTCTTTGGATTTGTGCACAGAAATGTTTCCATTTACCCCGTGGCAGACGAGTGACCACCGAAACTTGGTTGCTGACTCAAAGTCATTACCAAATATGAAAACACAGTTAGCAAGAAGAGGGTACGAGAAAAAAAAAATGCACCTTCAGTGTTAGCAGTACAATCCAATCCTGATGGTCTATATGCTTATCATTTCAATAGGAAACTTTTGGGGGGGGAATAAAACACAGTTTTTATGCTGACTGACCTCTACAGAGAGATCTCAAAGCAATACTCTGTGGTAATTAAACTCTATCTATAATGCCCACCAAATCATATGAGCTAATTAATAGGAAACAAAACACCACAGGGAAAATGCTAGGCTCTTTACACAAAGCTAGACCCTCTTCGAAGAAGAAACTGCACCAGTAATGGCCTGCAGAGCACCTAAGAGCACGTCTCCTGAGGTGAGTCCAGCCTGTGGCATTGCATCACTGTGTTCCCTTTACAAACTGATGGCTCGTTAGTGTCCTGCTCTGTGGAGCCTTTTACAGTTAAAATGACTGTGGACACATATTCCTTCTATGTTAGAGGGGATCTATCTCAACAGAAAAAGGAACAGCTGATATGTTGCTGTTGTTTTAACAAAATAGTCCGTATGTGCGCCTTTTAGAAATGTGACTGGACACTCATGGGGTAGGAGTTGACAGAATCACAGCGGACGGTGGGCTCCTCAGTTTCTTTCATTTCATTCTTATCTTCACAGAGCCCTTTCTCAGGTGCTCTGAAGCATCAAATCCTGAAATTTTCTATGATCTTCCTGAAAAACAAACACACTGTTTCTAATCCCTACCAACACCTGGTTTGGTGATCAACAACATTCATTCATTCTCTCTGATGCTTGATGTCTGTCTGCTTATGCATTACTGGAGAGTGAACCCAGGGCCTTAGACATGCTAATTAACACTGTACTACACCTCAGCCCCCTTCCTTCCTTCCTTCCTTCCTTCCCTCCCTCCCTCCCTCCCTCCTTCCTTCCTTTCCTTTCCCTTCCCTCCTTTCTTTTATTTTTTTTTTTTTAATTCTTAGCTAGAGCATCTCATTTACTAAGTTCCCCACACTGGCCTTGAACTTGCGATTCTCTTGGTTTGGTTGGAGTCACAGGACAGAACACCCCAGATTTAGACACCAATAAGCTAATGTTTCTGAAAATGTCCCAAGAGACACCGCTTTCTCCAGATATAAACAGGTACCCTGTGGAAAAAGCTCCTGGGGCCTGAGCAGATGGCTCAGTGGGTAAATCATCCCAGGACTAGAGTTTGGATCCTCAGCATTGATGAAATTTCTGGGTAGCCATGACGAACTGTATATATATAGTTCTCAAACCCTGAAGCAGACAGGGCATTTCCCAGAGCAAGCTAGTGAATCAGCGAGTTTGGGTTGCAGTGAGAGACCCTGCCTCAAGAGATAAGGGAGAGCTCAATTGAGGAAGACACATGACTTCAACTGGTAGCATCACCTTCTTCACACCCACACATACCAACATGCAGACACACATGCGTGCACATGATTCACATAAAATAAACACTGGATTAACTGTTTTAAACTATAGAACGAACACCTTCGAGACTTACATGCTGAGAATCTGAACTGACAGTACGTTAGAGTTTCTCACACGTTTTCTGCTTGTAGAACTCTATTTTTGAGATTCATGTCACATAAGCATTCCTGGGACATCCTGCTGCCCTTGCTGAAGTGAAGCTGGCAGAGGCAGGCCTGACAGGAATAGAAGGAAACTGAATGCTTACGCCAGCACCCCAAAATCTGGCTTCCAACTGCACCATCTTCTCAGCCCGTATCCCTTGCAGCCCGCACCCTGCGACATGAATCTGTCATGAAGATGACTTAGAACACCACAACCAGTGGCTTCATTCTTATAAACAGGATGGATCCTGCCCCTGAGCCTATGTGCCAGGGACGTGCCTCTAGCTATGTGTATACAAGACTGCGACCTGGGCCACAGCACAGATGCGGGCCTGTTTCCTCTTGCGATGGCTGTTGGAAAGCGCATTGGCCATTTCCTCGGGAGGGTACCTGCTACCACCGTTTCTATTCTTGTCTTCACATCCACAAAGCCCACACCTGGGATGTGCTCATTCCTGGGACTCTCAGGTATGCAGGGTCACCATCTTCCACATGCCTTCTCAGGGCAAGGCCTGGCAGGAGTCCGTACCTCAGTATATCAGGGATAGACTCATCATGCCTGATATCCCCGAGGCTTTTTCTTTTCCCTTTTCTTTGTGGTCCTCTTCTTCCTGTCTTAGGTATAATCCCCGCCATTTCCCTCTCCTGTACTCCTCTGCTCTGAATTCACTCTGATCTGGCCGTGTTTACCGTTCCTTTCCTTCTCCCTTCCAGTGCCCAGCAGCTCTGTTTCTGTGTTTTCCAACACTCCACTGCCCACTTGCTTCACCCTCTCAGCCTCCTCTTGCTCCTTCCAGTCTGCTTTCTGTTTCCCTTTGGAAGAACCTTCTGAAGCGGTATGATTGCATGTATGTCTCCTTGCGCAACTAACTCATCTTCTTCTCTAGGCCACAGCTTAGCCTTCTCTGCTTGGCTTCCAAAGCATCTCCACCCATCTTTCCCCACCCCACCCCCCAGCTCTGTAACCAGACAAGATGTCTCCTTTCAGACTGCAGGCTTTTCCTTCCTTCTCAGGCCTCTTTACTCTTGCTTGTGTTGCCTTGCCCTCATTAGTATATGCTGGGTCTCCTTTCGTGTGGTCCATAGGCTTGGTCAGTTGCTCTCTTCCCACTCCCTTACTGCCAGGACATATTTGATGCCATGGGATACCACACATGGCTTACTGAATTACATGGCACACAATAGGTATGTAATAAATATTAGCTGAATGGAAGAGTATGATTCTTTCTCATTCTGGGAGCAGTACTATTGGACTAATAAACTCAGTGATGTCAAAGGGATGACGTCAGGAAGGCCCTGTCAATCACAGCAGATAACCTGCTTTGCTTCGTGTGAACTGCAGTCCCTGGCTGTCGTGTGATTCGTGCAGTGGGTCCCATACAGCTCTAATAATGCTTTTCGGTTGTTCGAGTGTCAGGGCCTGAGATCTAGGACCGCATCAAGGGATGGAGAACTTGAAACTCCCCCTGTACAGCTGGCCCTCATCTTTTCTAGTCCCTCACCTCACTGTCTTTTCCACTTCCTTTTCTCTTTCGCTTTCTTCCTGAATGTCCCATCTCCTCTACTCTCATGAGAAATCAAAGTCTCCGTTTACTGCACCATCGGATCAGATCTGTCCTTGTTCCAGTTCAGTGTGCTTTCCCAAGCCTCACCCCACAAGCCCCCTAAAACTGTTCTGTAAAAAACTCTACACCACTACCATCACTACCACCGGTGACCACCATTTTTGATGAGCATTAACAAATGAGACACCTTGCATCTATAATACCTTTATGGAGCAGATCCTATTGTTTCTTGAATTTTCTAGACCCAAACACACGGAGGTCATGACTACCCCGATTGGGCCACAAGCCAGTTCCCTCCCCTGTCACAGGGGCTCTCAAGCCACAGCCTAACAGATTTGTGCCCCCCCCCCGCCCCAGATGCCTGTAATTTCAGGCATGCAGATAAGTGGGCTGCTGTTTGTGCTCCTGGCACTTGGAGCCACCCACAACTCCAAATAAACACTTGAAGGAAGAATGAATGGATTTTTACAGCCCCAGCTTGAATGGCAAGCATGAAGCTGGCCAGAGTTGGCCACAGTGAGTGCATGTGTGTGTGCGCACATGTGTGTGTGTGGTGTGTGCATGCGTGTGTATGTGTGTGTGGTGTGTGCGTGCGTGTGTGCGTATGTGTGTGTGTGGTGCGTGTGGTGTGTGTGCGCATATGTGTGTGTGTGGTGTGTGCGTGCATGTGTGTGGTATGTGTGTGGTGTGTGCGTATGTGTGTGTGGTGTGTGCATGCGTGCATGTGTGTGTGCGCGTATGTGTGTATGTGTGTGTGTGGTGTGTGTGCATATGTGTGTATGTGTGTGTGTATGTTCCACGCTTACCCTGTCCACTTAGCAATAATGATGCAATCACCAGGAGAGGCCTGATAACTGTCGCTAGAGCCTCATCTAAAACAAAGACTGGAATAAAAGTTTGTGGAATCGCGGGTAACTTCTTGAAATAAGATATACACTTGCTGAGTGTGTGCAAACACTAGAGGGGATGAATGAGCTGCGGAGGCCACTAAATGAAAAGCCAGGAGGCCCAGCACCGGGCTCTTCCTCTGCTGCAGGAGGCTCTAGGCCTAGTGAAGTTATGGGGTTTCCCCAAGGACTTGGGTAGGCCAGCCCGAGTGGCTACAGTGAGCAGAGCTTAAGTGTCTTCCCATTGTCTAGATCATCATTCTGAAGGAGCGAGTTTGTGTGGAATTTGCCTGAGCTCCAGGGACCTTGCTTCACACGCGTCTTTCCTCATTAGACAGCAGCCAGCGTTATCAATGCTGCAGGTAAAAGAACTGCAGAAGGTTCTACTACACTCAGCCCACCTTGCCTCAGGATGTCAGGACAGCACTCACTGGAAGGTAGGTCACTGCAAAAGCACAGTCCTTACCTAAGGTGACTCAGTAGCACAATGAGGCAATGCTCCATACCCAGAAGCCTCTGTGTGTGTGTGTGTGTGTGTGTGTGTATGTATTTCTATATTTCCTTCCTCCCTCCTTCCCTCCTTCCCTCCCTCCCTCCCTCCCTACCTCCCTCCCCTCTGTGGTTTTCTGAGGCCTGTATTTCCAAGCACACAGGTAAGCATTCTGAGAAGGTACACACAACATTAGGCCATTTCTGACTTGTTTACACTGTGGATGGGAAGGCAAGGCAATGTATCAAACTCACGTAGTGCAAAACAAACACAGTAAATGCCACTTTAGAGCTGCTACAAACATACAGGTTGGGCACAAACCTTATCACGATTTTCAGCTCCTTTACTTCTGCCATTACAACACTGCTGATGGCTTAGAAAACTCAAATGCCGTTGGGAAAACATAACATGATCAGTTAATACACATTATCTCTTATGTTGCTCCTTTTCCTCACAGGTGACTCTCTGAGCCCCTAAAGCTCCTAAATATCATATCATATCATATCATATCATATCATATCATACCATACCATACCATACCATACCATACCATACCATACCATATCATAACATCTTTAGATGGGGGAAACAACTTACAGAAGCCTACTGTTTGTTCAGGATAAAAACACTTAATTTTTAAAGGGAAAGCTTGCCCCAATTTTAGTGATTACCATTTGATGCTCTGTGGCGGCTGAGTGGTGTAATCCCAGCACGGTGCTCTCCAATGAGTGTTTGCTACTTTAACATTTGTGGACCCTCTTCTGAGGAGGTCAGGGGAGCCCTGGCTATGGCTGTGGCTGTGGCCAGCGGGTTGTCATCTCCTCTTGGGAGGGCAGGGATGACTTTAGATAGTGAGGGCTACTGCAGGGTGAGCCGTGTTGATTTTGGACACTCGTCTACTGGACCTGGGCCACTGTGGCTTTTCCACTGAATGTGCGCTGTCCTAGGGCACCATCGACTTAATTGTCCTCTTGTGAACTCTTGCAAAAGAAAAGAGGAAATGCTGGAGAAGACACTCAAATTCCTCAGCTAGATTCCTAACACAGTAACAAAAGAGGACGCACCATGGTAAATAGTGCCCTTTTCTTCAGGAAGCCCATGGCTTATTTAGACATAAAGTGAATTCTTCACATTCTGCACAATGCCAAATATCACAAAGTTTTGGAAAATATAGCTCTACATTAAAAAAACAATCATAGTGTTATTTTAAAAAAAATTCAAATTATATCATCAACCCCCTTTTCTTTACCCCTTCTTTTTTCCTCCCATGGATCCATCTCATCCCCCCCGCCACCTCAAATTCAAGGCATTTTATTCTTTAATGGTTATTGCTATACATATGGGATCATCTAAGTTCTCTCCTTCTACAGGTAGGCACTAGGTCCCTCTACCAAAGTCAGTATGCCAGGCCAGGGAAGATAACTTGGTAGAAAAGTGCTTGCCTTTCAAGCAAGCATGGGAGCCTGAGTTTCAATCTCCAGAACAACCCCCCCCCCCCAACACACACACAAAAGCCAGCTATGGTATCATGTGCTTCTAACCCAGCACTGGAAGACAGGCCAAGCCTTAGTATTTGCTGGCCAGCCAGCCTATCTGTCAGGCTGCAGGTCAGTGAGAAACCAAGTTTTAAAAATATACTTAAAGAATGATTGAGGTTGGTGCATGTGCGCACACGCGCGCGCACACACACACACACACACAAATCTGCACGTTATAGTGAGACTCTATCTAAACCCCCCCCCCCAAAAGTTTCCATGTCAGCCCAGGGGTGCACTTTGATGAGACAAGCATATAGCATGATTAAAAAGATCTGATTTTTTTTCTTCTACATTTCTCTTTCTCTAGAAGACAACCTACCGTGATGTAAAAAGATACCTTTCCGATGGAACGAAGGGCCAGAGAGCAAGCATGGCCTTCACATATCTGGTTCACATCCTTTGGAGCCTCCCAGCTCTTACAGGCTATGACTAGGGACCACTTCAATGGGAGGCCTCCCCAGGAAGCTAAGGACCCACAGGAAGTGGGAGATGAGTCAACAGGAGGGGTCCTTCCTCTGAGTCAGTCTCAATGTGACTCTGGAGTGGGCACCAGACTCCCGAAGCCAAAACAGAATTAAGATCTGAAACCAAGAGTTTGCTCACAAAGGAGCCTTCACAGGAAGCTGGTTAGGGATGCCAGCTGAAGTCCAGCCACAGGCGTGGACTCAGTGTTCACCTCTAACCCAGCTTGTTATTCCGACTTCCTGGGAACTATGCACCACCAACAGCTTCTATGTCCCTCTCAGAGAACGAGCAACCACGATGCAATTCGGAGTTTCATGGGACAAGAGAGTTTCTGCTATGAAAATACGAAATCATTAACTTATTAAAAACCCACAAAATGCGGCAGTGATGAGCAGGGACATACACGGTGGCACTAAATTCAGAATTAACTTCCATGGGCGCAAACCTAGAGCAAGCAGGAGACAGGACTAACCCGCATTAACTGTGAACACAGTGCCCATTTATCCCATTATATCCAGAACTCAGGATTTTTCCCCCCAATTCGAAAAGTGAAACAAACAGAAACCTTCCTGCTTCATCTTTATTTTCCTCTTAGGAGTTTCCTAACTTATTCCTTCAGGATGCTCATGTATCTCGAAACTTAAATTTGCTTTTCTGCAGGAGAAAAAAAAATTAAAAAAAAAATCTCAAGATGAGCTAAAAACCTTTCAAATTGTCACCATGCTGTGTTCTGCCTCTTCTTCACCTACACTAGCGGGAAGGACAAGGCATACACTCATAAAACTGTAGATTCGATACTACTATTACCATGGCGACAGAAGGCCACTTCACAGAGAATTATGATTTCATCAGGGCACCTTGAGGTGAAGAAAGTAGGCGGGAAATAAATGGACTATAAAAAGCAAAAGATAAATCATGTTTGTGTAAGTACAGGCCATGACCTCTCTGGTGGTGCCTACGCAGCCTTCTAAATGAGTTCACTCCTGTGCCCTGAGCTGAGAATTGCATTCTGAAGACTTTACTAGGGCTGGTAACAGAACAGACACTTGGCTTTTAAGAGTCACAACCCTACCAGTATAACTCAGGCGATTCCTATCATACGCACACACAAGACAGAGCAGGCAAAGGAGAAAGCTCTGGGGTCTTCTTAGGGACCAGGGTCCCCTCTGACAACCCCACTGGCCGCTCAAACACATCACACTCTCTGAAGGGAGCCTCCACGCGTGCAATTGCTGTCAGGAGTGGGAGTAAGGATTGCTGGCTTCAGCTCACAGAAATCTCGGTCAGTATACCCTTTTCAATTGCCTTTTGAATTGCCTTGTGGGAGTGTACCACTGGAACAACAGCTTAACAATGTTCTAATTGTGTTGTGCACAGTCCCCAAAGACAAGTGAACAATTAACCCTGAGTGATAAAGTAACAAAAAGAAGTTTGATTTCCAATCCAATGAATACATTTTTATTTCAAAGGAAACCAACCTTAAACCTCTACCTCACTCACTTTCCCAGGGGTCCAGTCAAGGTGGACTTATGATACTTTCTCTTAAGTTCCTGCTTTCTGCAAATGCCTGGGTGTTTTAAATCTAAACACCAAGCCAGCTCTGTGACCAGGCCCCAGGGTTTGGGACAGACCTTCACTTTTATCAGAGCCACGTTAACTATAATCCATCCTAACTCAAATTCTCCCTCTGTTCTTAATCCTTCAAGGCCTAAAGACAACAGGAGAGAGAATGGCACCATTGTGGCCTGCCAGGGGTACTGTGTCAAGGTTGAGTATTTTCTTAATTCCATTCATAGTGGCTTTTAGTTCGTTCTTCCCTTCATTTATTCCATTTTAGTCATGCAATCATGAAGATATTGTTTTTGTTGAGCATATTTGCCTATAAAAATAAATGAAGGAGTTCACAGAGCTAGAATATTACCAAGGGAAGACATTTCTTTTTTTGTTTAGGGGTTAATGAAAATTGAAACTTACTTGTTTTTCCTCCCCCAGATATAAGTAACTTTAGTGTCAGAATTGATGGGTCCATCTTCTCCAGCCCCCATCCTTTGCTCAGGTTAAGGTACTGTTGGTCTGTTCCACTGTGTACTCTCAGACGGACGCTGCAAAGTTCATCAATGGACCAGGCTCTCCAGCCTCACCACTGCCCAGGCTGTATCTCTCACCTCCCTTGTAGTCCCTGCCTGCTACTATAGAGTCCAGTGGTCCTTCCTCCTCTGAAAATGCTTCGCAGGCACTGACAGACCTGCCCAAATGTTGTTTTAAAGTTGACCATGCAGTCTTCAGGCTCGTGGGTGACAAAGACCCTTTGATCAACCTCGAGTAAGTTCCTCCGGGCCCCCTTTCCCATGTGTTCCGGTCAGCCTTCAGCCTGACCACCCTAGTAGTAATAAGATTCCTGATGGATCCCAGGAGCTGACACCCAAGTACCTGTGACATCTGACCACATTCCTCCCTCTTTTCCCTCCGGCAATGGTCTGTGTCTTAGGGTTTCCACTGCTATGAGGAAACACCATGACCAAGAAGCAAGTTGGGAGGAAAGGATTTGACTTACACTTCCATATTGTTGTTCATTATTGAAGAAAGTCAGGACAGGAACTCAAACAGGGCAGGAACCTAGAAGTAGGAGCTGATACAGAATCCATGGAGGGCGGCAGCTTACTGGCTTGCTCAGCACACCTTCTTCTAGGATCCAGGACCAGCAGCCCAGGGATAGCACCACCCAGCCACGGGCTGGGCCCTCCCCTATTGATCACTAAATGAGAAAACACCACACAGCTGGATCTGAAGGAGGCACTTCCTCAGCTGAGGATCCTTCCTCTGAAGACTCCATAGCTTGTGTCAAGTTGACACACAAAACCACCCCGTATGGTCTGCCTTCAGACCATCCAGGTTGGGTGAGCAAGCAGCTCCTGCCCATGGAGTCCTCTCTCAGCAAGTCTAGGCCACTGGCCAGTCATCTACTCTTTGACTATGAAGCCTTACATCTCTTTTGCCTTTTGAGTTAAATATCTTATTGGGATTACCCAAGACCTCCACAATAGTCCTGAGTAAGTTCACCCTTAAGCATTATAGTTAATTGTGTCTTGAAATTTTCTTTATTCTCAAATGAATGAAGTACAATTCTATCCTTGAGTAACTGACCGTCTATCAAGTAAAGACTAGCGAGAGACCAATGTGAGCTCTGCCTAGAACTAACTAGCAAGCCAAGAGCAGGCGCTGCCTGCAGGAGCAGAATCAGCAGAATGCTGAGGTGCTTTTTTATTCCATACAATCATCCTGACTATTCATATGTGTATAAGATTACACAGGTCCTTATTAGTATAGCCCATCTCTCAGTGCACATGAACATTCTAGGATGATACAAAGGCTCCTGAAAACAGGCCCTCAGATAAAAAGCACAACCACAGAGAATTCCAGCAACAACACTGTGCAGATCAGTCATATAAAATATCACCTGAATTTCCGGCGGGAATCTTGAGTAGAGGTGACTACGGAAAAGTCCTTCTGGAACCACGCGCACATTTAGAAGAGGCACAAGACGTTATTACTATAGCCAGAGCGTCCCTCACATGAGCGGCAAGGGAAACTCCAGATGCTGCAGTGAGGGCAAACTGCTTCTCCAGAGGATCACAGTTCAAGGGCCAGTACCTGCCAGAAAGCTCACAACTGCCTGTGATTCCATTCTAGGGCATCGACGCCTATAGCAGCTAAGGGCACCCACACTCATGTGCACACATGAGACGGAGGAGAAGGGGGAAGTAGCAATAATAATAATAGTAATAAATAATGGTAATAATCAGATTGCTGAGATGGCTCAGCTGGTAAAGGCCTATGTGGCCAAGTCCCAAGACCTGAGTGCAACCCCTGGAGCCCATACGGTGTAAGAAAAGAACTGCCTCCTACAAGCTGTTGTGCCATGGCACATGAACATGCATTCACATTTTCTTTCTCCCTCCTCTCTCTCTCTGCAAATAAATAAAATACAAACCTTTTATTGAAGCTTGACTGTGGGGTTGGGTGGAAGGAAGGGACCAACTCCCAGAAGTTGTCTTCTGACCTTCACATTCGTGTCACGGCACACACACACACACACACACACACATACACACACACACACACTAATAATAATAATAAAGTTTACCAAACAGTTAGTGTTTAAATCTCTTCACAACCTCAGACAGATGCATTGATGAATCTATCACAATGCTTTCTCCCCAAATCTGACTTAGTGCCGGGGAGCAACTGAGGCAAGTGACAGGACCACTGGGTTAGACATTGGCAAAGCCAGCGGGGATAAGCCACTCCATGTAAGCAGGGCGGAAAAGCCTGAAACACAGGGGTGTACAGTTCTGCTCTTGCAAACACCTTGCTATTTTCTAGAGACCGGAGTCTTCTGATTGTCTTTCCAATTGTCTTTCTGAAGGTCCATGCTCATGTCAAGTCTGCCTGACTGTTCCCACAGGGGAGCCTGGGATAGGTTGGTCTGGTGAACACAACTTGGAGGAGCCTTACCAAAATCTGATCAAGGATGGAATTTACTACTATTATATAATAATTTACCAGTTACTACCCTTCAATAAATGTATTAAGTTTCAAGACTGCGTCAAGCCTGCAGGAGAGGCCAACATTGTAAAGACGATAGATACATTTCAAGTTTATTCCAAGCTCCAGCCTTTGCTACAAGTCACTTGAGGTCAGTAATCTACCAAAATGTCTTAATAATTAACAGCAAGAAACTCTGAAGTCAGAAGCTGTCAAAACGAGGGTTGACATTTTCGTACAGCCAGGAAGACTGTTGGCCACCTCACTCAGAATTGATAGTTATCCTCCCTCCTCTCGGGAAAGGGAATGGCATAAAGTAGCTCATACTCAAGAGAAAAACAGGGTGAGAAGGTCAGATCAGCATCGGGTGCTTGTGAATGAACACTGGTTATTGATATGTGAGTGTGATTTTAGACTTGCACGCGGGATGGGAAGATTCAGAAATAGCATCAATGTGACATTTGATCACCAGCCATACTAAATCAAAACATTAACCTTTGGGGCTGGAGAGACGGCACAGTGGTTTAGAACACTCGCTGCTCTCCCAGAGGACCCGAGTTTGGTTTCTATACCCAAGTCCAGAGGTCCACAAACACCTGCACCTCCAGCTCTGGAGGATCCGACACCCCCTGCTGACTTCCGTGAGCACACAAACACATGTGACATTCACTCTCAGACACATACACACGTGCTTACATAAAAATAAATAAAAAAACTTAAACCAATAGCATTAGCTTTCTGCAAATGTCAAAGAGAAACTTGATTTTGTCAGGGGGCGTACCTAACAGAACAGAAACATCTTTAGTTGAAAAGTAATTCAAGAACCAAAGCGCTGTGATGATAACTAGAATGTTTAATTCTGCTGGATCCCATGTATGTAACTATGGCAACACCAGACCCAGATACACAAGCTGAAAGAAAAAGACTCCTTCACACTATGGCTTTCTGATGTAGAGTTTTAATTTCCCTAAAGAAATCACTAACATTAAATCCATTCTGCTTTCCTTCCCTCTCCCACCACCATGAAAACAGTCAACTCTGTAGGGTGAAGGCATTCAACCTGAGCAAATAAACACCAGAGATAGTCTCATTTATTTATTTCGTTTTCTGGAAAGTTCTGCCAACATTTCCCAACTCAAGAAGTGATTTTTATTTATTTATTTTACATAGGAATGGGCATCTCACATGATCCCTTTCTGCCCCCAGTCTGAAGTGTCAGTCAATGAACGACTTTATCATAATTTCAGACCTGCACTGCCCAGCGCATCCACCAGCGGCCATGTGCAGGTGCTGAGCATCTACAAGCCGCTCAGCTTAGCTTCCATAAGCTATAAGCAGAAAAACACAACTGGGTGTCAAGACAAAGTTAAAAATAAATAAATAAAAGCGGTAATCCCAATGATACATTTATTTTGACTTCAGTGGAAAGGCGGTATTTTAGATATGCTAGGCTAAATAAAACGCAATGCTAAAACGATGTCAACGAGAAAATTTCAATTGTCGTATGTGGCTCATCTGGCTTTCTGTTGGACAGCCTGACATGAAACGCATCCGTGGGGGAGGTGGCTTTCCCCAGCCATCTGAGCAGAGAGAATATTTCACACTTCAGGAATAGCACAAGGCAGAGACACATGATGACCCTCCCTGGGGCCCATCTGCTCAGACATGGACTCATCTATTATAAAACCCTTCTCCCATGTCTAAAACGGTAGCTGCCTTTACTTCTCATGACAAGGAGGGAAGCATGGAGCACCTGCTAACCACATCAGACCTGACCCGACTCAGAAAACCCATGGCCACACATCTCTAAACGTGTGAAAGACACAGAACCGTTCTTACCTTTTCCATGTGCCCTATGGACCTGCCATTACAGGGACTAATGCTGCAATTAATTTGAGTTTATCTGGGCTTGGTGATACTAATCACTACACTGTATAATTTTACAATGGTAAGTAATGTCTCAAACTCAATTGCACACCTGGGACTGCCTGCATTTGTTGCAAAGAGCAAAGTATGAGCTACAGGCTGGAATCAATACCGGGAAGACCCGACAGCTGAATCTATAGTATTTATAGCGTATTATGGGGAAATAACTTTGGTTCGTTTACTTTATTAAGTCTAAGTTCTTTGAAGCATGCATTCATCCCTAGGACATCAGGACTAACAACAACAGTGTAACATAGGGACTGTTTATAAAATGAATAATTTGCTATGCAAATGTTACAGAGGAGAAAAATACAGCATGGGGTTTGGGTGGGTGACTGTCTACAAATAATCCTGTAATTGGGAGACTGATAGAAAATAAGTAGCTATTCTCCAGCAAATTGGAGATCACAACTCACAAATGACCCGAGCCTGCGGCCTCTGACATGTCAGAAGCCGCTTCCACATTTAAACATTCTTCCTGTGGTGTTGTCCAGATAAACAGCGGGTGGCCAGGAACCCACGGAACAAGTAGGTGGTGTGCAAGAATATCTCACCCTGACCAAAAGCCAGCAGGGCTCTCAGACAGTGGAGCAGAGCACGGGACAAAACAGCCTCCAGAAATACAAAGTCTGAAACCATCTGTTTGCAGAACGACCTCCCATCGGGGGAGTTCAGATGAAATCCAAACAGGAAAACACTAGAAATGATACAAGAGGAACTCATCCAGACTTTTTAAATGTAGGTATGCACATGGGGTTTGCTGTGCGTGCGTACATGCGCACATACACACAACACACACGCACACATAAATGTTCAGTGTGCTGTCTGTGAAGGTTAGGACAGTGGCAGGTATCAACCTTTACCTCCCACCCTGTCAGAGGCGAGGTCTCTTGTTCTCTGCTATGAACATTGCTATGACAGGCTGGCTGACCTGATCTACAAACCGTTCTCTGCCATAGCAGCTGGCTTTTTAGCAAGGATCTGGGGATTTGAACCCTGATCCTTATGCTCGTATGACAAGCACTTTAAATGCTGAGTCTGTCTCCTTTCTAGATTTATTAGAAAAAGAAAAAAAAAGGAGGAGATGAAGAAAGGGTGTGTATTATCAAGTACATTAAGCCTAGACATGATTTCTCTACTATATACATACAACTTGGTCCTGTTTGGAAATCACAATCAAAAGTGAACTAGAAGCCTAAAGGGCAGTGGTTGCCGAACTGTTCCTTCCACCGTGATAGAGATATGAAAAGTAATTCCATTTCTAACATTAAACTGCATTTGAATTAAATAGAGATGATAATGCACGTCCACAAACAGGCGTTCCAAACTGCAGCTGCCCTTGATGCTGGAGAACTCAACAAGATCCCCGATTTCAATGCATGGAATGAGGAACACTACGCTATCACACAGAAACCAGTAGTCATTCTGAAACACTGTGAGTTAATAAATACAATGGAGAACCCTGCAGCTTTGAGGTCATGTAATCCTAGATATGTTATAAAAGGCTCCTGGGCTCCTAAGAATAAACGCTCAAGTCCAAAGTCTGTACGGAATTACTGCTCCAGCCCAAGAGCTGGCCCTGGGTGCTTCTGGTCGTCCACACCCCGGCCCTTGACTTGGGCTTAGTCTGAGAAAGACCCAGATGGGTGTTCCAAGTCTCTAGTTTCTAACTGTGAAAGCTGAGTCCTCTCACCTTTGCAACTTAGCGAAAACTGTGTTGAGGAACAAGTGTGATAAGGAATACAAACGCAAAGCCCAGCATGGTGGTGCATGCCCGGTGGGCATGGTAGAGCACGCCCAGAGTTTCCACACTGGACAGGTCGAGGCGGGGCACCAGCTCAAGGCCACATAGTGAGCCGGAGGCCAGCTGGAACTACGAGAGAGATTCGGTCTCAAAAATAAACCAACCAAGAGCCTACAGCGAAAAATGCTTTAGGGGTGGACAGGGCATGGCATTAATGGCTATCAGTCACAGACAGACCGGATCATTTGCCTGTTTCTAAAGTTTCTATAAAACCCAAATGGAAAGTACATGACCACAGGGCAAATATGAAGGTGCTTTCCTCATCTAGCTACCATAATGGAGGCGGCCAAGTCTTCTGATTGATTGTGGCAGGTGAGTTTGCTAACAACTAGGCAACCCTCAATAGTCTTGTGACTTGGTCAAAGAGCTTAAGCAGATTGCTGGCACAGGGATTCTACTGACTCGGCGATTCCAGTCAATCGCTACTCTTTGTACTAGTTAGGACACATAAGGGGCCGCCATCTGACCTCTGGGTAAATCTCCACTTCTCGGTGCTTTCCAAACAGCCCTCAGCTCCACAGAAAGGACCTGACTCTGTGGAACCCATCACATCAGCAAAGAGCTGACTCATCTTAATTGACTGCGGTGCTGAATCTTTTGGTTTTTTAAAGAAATACCTAATTCAAAAGTGAGTGAACCTCTTCATGGTCCATCCTCAGGGGCTTACAGGCTTGTTTATCTTCTTCCCAAAGGTTCTATTTCAAATACCAGAGTCCTCAGGCTACTTAACATATACAACCAGAATACTAAGTGTAGGTCCATGTTAGGGACCTTAATTCTATCAGCAGAGGGTAAGACAGCAAAGCCAGCTTTCAGCTTTACCGGATGCCCACACGGTTAACCCGATAAGAGAACAAGTGTAACCCAGATAATAAAGTACACAGCAATATGTGTTTTTCCACGCACACGAGTATTCTGTTTTCTTGGCAAACCATTCTGCTCATGACAAACTAACTGAGGTGCTATTCCAGGCAGCATGAACACCCTGTACTGCCTGTTCTGCAAGCAGTCTGCCTGGATTTCGTCTATACAGAAACCAGAAGATAAGTAAGTTGGCTTTTCTCTAACCTGCTGGCTCTTGAAGAGAAGCCCAGAGGCCCAGAATATAGCAGAACTCTTCAGGGAATTAAGAACCCTGGATGCAGACACACAGCCTGTCACTTTGTAGATCAGGGCTGTGACACACATGCACGGCTATGAGAAAAGAGATTTTTGTGTGCTCTGGTGTACTGGGTCTTCATTCCTTCCTTTATATGGATTTTTGTGTGCTACTAGTGTACTTGGGTCTTCATCCCTTCCTTTATATGGATGAAATATGACTTGAACATATTTTAATAAGAGAAACACCTAATACTTTTATCATGTGCCAAATATTTTAAGTGTTTTCCATATGGTCAGATACCTCCCTAATCATTTAGCTAAGAAAAAGGCCTGTGTGTATAGTAAGTTAGACTGTACAACATCTCGCTGTATAGTAGGCTATATTATTGAGATGTGCCCAGGTACAAGCTGATGTCCACACAGTGACCACATCATAGAGTGACACATTCTGAAGGTCTCCCCATTGTGAAACAACACATGACTATACCACAAAACTCGAAACTCCTCCAATCAGGAATCAAACAGCTGGCTCTCTGCCAACTTCTGGTTCCATGCCATTGTCATCCTTTGTTAAGATTTATTTTTAGTATTATTTTCATTGTGGGTAGGTGTATGTATCTGCATGTGGGCTATGTGTGCATGAGTTCAGGTACCCACAGAATCTTTGGATCCTCTGGAGCTGGAGTCACAGCTGTGAACTGCTGAACCTGGGTGAGGAACTGAACTCAGGTCCTCAGGAGGAGCGGCAAGTGCTCTTCAGGGCTGAGCCATCTCCCCAGCCCTTGCCTTTCTTCTCAGTGCTCCCTGTACCTACCCAAGGTCTCCTGAGTGGACACGACATTGCCAGTTCGATCTGTAGCCAATCAGGAGCCCTTCAGCAAAAACGGACCCTGACCACTTTGATCACATCACACAAAATATGGGCACTGAAATTCAGGCGGGACGATCGCATGGGAACGGAAGCATTTTTAGAGATTGCTTCTTGATCTTGAGAAACAATCAGCAAGGATTTAAATACTAATGGGGGCGGGGCGGGGTGGGGAGCTGGTTCAGTACTTGTTGCTCTTTCAGAGGACCTGGGTAGGCTCCCAGCACCCTCCTGGTGGCTTACAGCCATCTGTATCATCATCTCACTGCCAGACATACATGTGGTACACAAGCATACATGCAGGCAAAATGCTCACACACATAAAACAAAGCAAAAAATTCTTTAAAAAAATGAAAAATACTTAATTTGGACTGGAGAGATAGCTGCTCAGTTGGTAAAGTGCTTACCACACAAACACAAGAACCTGAATGTGGCCTCTAGGATCCACACATAAAACCAGTAATGGAGGCATACCCTCATAGGCCCAGTATTGGGGAGGTGAGACAGGCAGAGATGCCTGGAGATCACTGGCCAGACAGCCTATCATATGTGGTAGTTCCAGGCCAGTCAGAGATCTGTCTCAAAAACAAACAAAAACTGAGACACAGCTGGGCGGCGGTGGTGGTGGCACATGTCTTTAATACCAGCACTCGGGAGGCATTTGAGGCCACAGCGAGTTCTAAGACAGGCTCCAAAGCTACAGAGAAACCCTGTGTCGGAAATCCAAAAAAGAAATTGACAATATCCTTCTGAGAGCCCCAAGTCTGATGGGCTCTCTGGTTTACTGTTTACTTTCACCGTGAGCGCAGTGGTGAGTCACCCAAGCCTGGGAATCTGACGTCTCATGGAATAGAGAAAGATGGTTTGAGGCCTGGTGGAAAGCAGTAGAAGTTAGGAAATATGTCAGCTATATCTTATATCACTGTGATAAAATATCCGATAAAAGCAAGCTACGGGAGGGAGGATTTATCTCAGCTCATACTTGGAGGATACAGGCCATCATGATAGGGAAGGCTGCTCGCTTAAATCTCAACAGGCCGGAAGCAGAAACTGGGCTCTAACCTCAAGGTTCACCCCCAGTAACTCACTTCCTCCTCTACTGAAGGCTCCTCAACATCTCAAACAGCTTAGGAGTGCAAAGTGTCCAAACCCATGCGCCTATAGGGGGCATCTCATATCCTGTGTTCACTAGAGTTAGCCATGGGGTTTGGAGACACCTACTGCAGAAGGAAACACCAAGGAAGGAGACAGCTGTTTTGAAGTACACATTGTAAAACTTCTCACTGAAAGAGCATGGCTTAAAACAGTGACACTATTAACACGCCACTAAACAGCGGCGTCGCAGCGTCTGAAAGTGGATGGGTGGTCCGGCTGCCTGTGACTGTTCAGTCAGCTTTCAGTGCCCTTAGATTTGTTGCCCAATCCACAGTACAACCCTGGAAATAATCGAAGAGGCGCAGTTTCCTTTCAATGGTATTCTTTCCATGAGAAGATAGTCATTTCTCTAAGAACAAAGGGAAACCGGGCCACCTCTACATGGACAAGAAGAGGGCTCAACACCAGGTGTCTGTGACGTGACTCAGTTTGCCCAGGACTGAGAGCTTCCTGGGTAGAGGAGCAAACCTGCAATCCTAGCCCTAGGGAGGCTGGGTTAGAAACAGCACACACCAATCCCACTTTCACAACCAATCGTGCGGGTTACACAGTGAGTTTGAGTCAGCTTGAACAGCATAATGAGTCTCTCCCCTTCCCTTCCTTTCCTTCCTTTCTTCCTTTTTTTCTCTCTCTGTCTCTTTCTCTCTCCCTCCCTTTCTTTGTTCCCCTTGTTTTTATGGTTTTGCTATTTAGCCCAGGCTATCCTCAAACCAGGTGACTTCTGAGAGCTACACAGGCTAGAAGTTATAGACAAAGCGGTGCATGACCTCAGTGCTTAACTAGTGCCCACTCAGTTTCTTCTCTGGACAGAGCTGGTGAAAGTGGCCAGTGGGGAGGCAGCTCGGGGCAAGAGGCCTCCAGGCCTGAGTTGCGGATGGCCTCTTGCTGTCTTGCTTGGATTTATTGCTATTAGTCTATTTCAGTTACACTCAAATTATTTTTATGTTAGCAAAGTTGCTTTTTATCTCTAACGTGTGCACACATGCACGATCCCAACCCGCAATGTTTGCATATCCCAAGCCATCAGGGAATATCTTTCCAGCCACTTCCTGCCCTCACAGCCTAGCAGAGATGTTTGGGTTGGCCTCTTTTAGGGGGCAGTGGGCACACTTTCCTTCCTTCCTATTCCTGACCTGTTGTGCCCACCTCAGGTTATTCTGGCCTGAAGGGGCATGTAAACAGAGGGAGGTGGCAGGACCCTGGAGGCCAGCCACGGGCAACATTGTGGTTCTGATAGGGCCTGGCATTAGGAAAACATTCTTGCCCTATGAACCCAGGCTTAGCAGAAGAGGAAGGCTTTGAAGGACATCCTCAAAGCACAGAAAGATTCCCATGTAACACTTTAAATCATCTTGGTCGTCATTGTAGAGCAAAGTTGGATGAACCAACCTTCCCTCTCAAACCTCGGTGGTACAAAGTAAAGACTGGAAATCACATAGTGATGATTCTCTGACGCTGGTCACCTTCCACTCTAGTGGGTATGTGGATGAGCTCCTGGCTGAAGTGAGGATGAAAACTCTGACAAAAACACCAACTCACTTATGAATTCCCTATCACTATCCTGTGCACAAGAGGACAGCTTACATTCTCAAGTCTAAGGAGAACACAGACACATGCAACAGCCTTTCCAATTCCCCTTCCTCCCTGTACTTCCCTCTCCTCCCCCTCCCCCTCATTTTCACACAAGGACTCACTGTGGAGTCCAAGGTGGCCTCAAACCTCTGATCCTCCTGCCTCAGCTTACCAAGGGTAACAGGGAAGCGTGCAACAGCCTTTTAATTCAATGTGATTCAGCCAAGAGGTTCTTTTTCAGAGGCTGGCTTTTGAGACACACGTGGTGTGTGTTGGCTGTGTCGCGCTGGCCTGGCAGAAGTGGTTTTAGGATCACACTCCTGCTGATAAGCACATGAGAGCAGGCCAGGTGCCCAGCCACACACTTGCCAAGCATTTGGCGGTTTATTTATAAAGCGGGGATCTGACACTTTTTTACCTTCCTATCTCAGAGCCTGGATTATATTTGTAGGATTTTGACATTTTCCAGTAGAAGCTCAGTTCTAACTGCATAGCATATTCAGCTTTTGGTAGGTTGATGGGATTATTTCTAGAAATCCAGTCTCTAAGACTGGAGAAAAACAAAGGGGGTATAGGCCATCTCTTCCTGGAAAAAAAAAAAAGTGCTTCTGGCTATTTCAGTGTAGTGCGGGGTAGAAGTAGCAGATCTTGCATCCAAGGCCTGAGAATAATGTGACCTTGGGCAGCTCACTTCACTTCCACTACCAACCCTCCCCTCTCCCTCCCCAGTCAGTGAATGGCCAAGAGAAGGCACTGAAACTTTTCCTGGAGTCATTGTGAGGTTTGGAGTTGAACATGCAAGCATTGTGCTTAGCTAGAATTGGATAAGTCGGTTTGGATTCTCTTGTCCTCCTCACTGTAGCTGACAATATGAGTCAGCAGGGAAGGCTGGCGAGTAGGCTCAAGTACTGGCCACTGACCTTGGAGACCTGATTTCAATCCCTGGGACACACATTACGAAAGAAGAGAACCGGTAGACTGACCTCTTACCTACACACACACACACACACAAAACCAAACGTTTTTAAAGAAGCATGAGTGAATTAAAGTGCCCCCAAGGTCTGTGCATGAAAAGGGCATCTTCTGGGTGGCAACCAGGTAAGATCTGCCCAAAGAAGCCCGTAAGAAATGCACAGTGCCCAGGAGAGGAGCTCTGCTCTGGATGTAGAGCAGGGAGCTGTATGTACGCTGTTGGAATAGCTGTATTCTCCAACAGTGTGCCTAGCATCTGGACCATGTCACATTCTTGTGAGTACTTTGCTCTTTGCTGAGGGTTTGATTCCAGGGCCTGAAGTCTGAAGAACGGCATTCTAACAGTGAGTGTCCCAGGAGATGGTATCCACAGGGCTGTGTCTCATTGGATAACGCATGTGCCAGGAACCTAGCTGAAGTATTCACAATGAATTGCATTTGTTCTTATCATCGTGCTATTAATTAAGAATAGCGTAGAGTAGGTGGTAGTTTAAGGAAGGACTGAAGTTGTGGCTCAGAGGCAGAGCACTGGTCCAGAACATGAGGGTCTGGGTTCCAGCCCCAAGACCGCAGAAGAAAAAGACACAATGGGATGGGGTGTGGGAGCAACCACCTGGAAAGAGGCAGCATGTTTTAGCCTGCAAGTGTGGACACAGAGGGCCACCTGGTATTAGCCAAATCCAAAAAGACATGGCCTCGCCTCTTCCTTGGGAATTACTGGCAATCCAATTACCATTTCAAGAATATGGCCTTGTGACCCAAAGAAGGTCTCTGCTGAAAGACCGGGTAATTTAAGAAAGGAAAACCGCGAGTGTACCCAGTTATCAAGTTATTGGCTGTCCCTGCGTAGGAACCCAGCATAAGCAGTGCTTAAACTAAAGCAGCAGCTGTTGTCTGAAGCAAGACACAAGAAAGGGAAACCTAGGAGTGCACCCATAACCCCAATGCTTGAGAGGCTGAGGCAGGAGGATCACAGATTTGAGCCCAGTTTGGGCTCTGTAATAAAATCCCGTATTGAAGAAAAGGGAGACAAAAAAGAAAGGGAGGAGGGTAGAAGGAAAGGGGGTAGGGTTGCCAGCATTAATGCCATCTGGGCAGCACCCTTTAAATGGGAGCTCCTGCAAGCCAACGGAAAATCTGACTAAAATGCTGTTGCCGGCTTCCTGGTGAAATGACTGATTCTCAGAAGAAGTGGGTAGGCTGTGAGCAGGTGCTTTGAAGGGGTCCTTTGCAGACACAAATCCGCTCTTCTCTCTGCCTGGATCAAACACGCATAATCCCAACTGTGTGGTTACTGAAACTCAAGTTGGTCTAGTCCATTGGTCGGTAGCACAAGTCTACTGTTTACATATAGGGTTTCAACTTCCCTTGGCTGTGTACTCTAGATTTCCTTAAACTCTGTGACCTTCTTTATCTATATCTGTATTTCCCTCTATATATGTACACACACACACACACAATTATATAATACTGGCTCATGGGGCTGTAAAGAGAAACCAAGATATGTAGTTTTATATCACTTAACGATGGGGCTATATTCTGAGAATTGTATCACTGGGCAATTTGGTCATTGTGTGAACATCAAAGGCGTACTCTCATAGTTTATATGACTACATTCAGAAGTGGCGGTGCACGTCTGTCATCTCAGTAGGAGGAGAGGCAGGGGTATGGAAAACAAGAGGCCAGCCTGGGCTATATAGAAAGACTTTATCTCAAAATGAGGGAGAGGAGGAGGTGTGGGGGAGATGGCTTAGTTAGTAAAGAGCTTGCCAGGCAATTATGAGGTCATGAGTTCAATCCCCAGCACCCACGTAAAAATCTGGGTGCAGTCACACATGCATGAAAGCAAGCACTGAGGAGGTAGAGACAGGTGGACCCCAAGTGCTTTCTGGCCAGCCAACCTAGCTGAATCAGGCTCAGTGAAAAGCTTGTATGAAAATATAAGATGAACAGGAACAGATGAAGACACCCAGTGTCAATCACTGGCCTCAACAAACTCATGCACATATATAAGAACATGTATACAGACACACACACAAATAAATGTAAAACAGACAAAAATAAAATGACAGCAATGCCACTGTACACTATAACCTCAAGGGACCAGTGCCATACCCACAGTCACAACTGACTGAAATGTTTCCCCAGCAAGGACTGCTTACAGCTGAGTCTGCTACAGCCATGACTATCCTGCCCCTGCCAAGGCTGCAGGGTAGAAAGCTGCCAAATACAGTCAGCTTCACCCAGCCCTAACTCACCTGATTACAGGATGCAGTTTTGACTGAAGCCTTACTCTCCTAACAGTGCAAGTAGGGAGACATGCTCATCTAAGACAGTCACAGAATAAAAACATGAGAGAGTCCCAATAACTGAGGAAAAGCTGTCACTTCCATAGATGGCTCTCGCTCTCATCACCAATTAAATTATTTTCAAAATGTATTATTTATTTGAGAATTCCATATGTGTATCCAATAAAATGTGATCACATCTACTTTACTGCATGGCTTCTTGAAAAAAACAAATGGCCCACTAACCTCAATTAGTATTGTCCATTTGTGCATGAGGATGGGGTCATACACTGGAGCATGGACAACTTACTGGTGGCCACTCCCACCCCGGGAATGATTATCTCTTCCAGTAGCTGTCAAGTGCCTACAGCTCTTCAGTTAGGGATGGGACTTCATGAGCTCCTCCCCATTCACCCTGGAATTTGGGCTAGCCTGATCCTCCACAGGTCTTACACAGGTAACCACAACTGTGAGCTAGAATGCAATAGCCATGCGGTGTCCAGAGACAACGCTTCTCAGCATCCTCCAGCTCTTTCTGCCTCCTCTTCTGCGATGCTCCCTGGGTGTTGACAGGAAGGTTGATAAAGATGCTCCACCTAGAGACATCCTCAACAGTCACTGATGGCCTGACCACTTGTATTCTCATAACTGACCCTGTCCTCTGCAAAAGGAATTTCATTACCTCGGCTGATAGCAACTCAGGTCTGTGGATATAAACATAAATATTCAGTAGACAAGATCCAGGGACTTAGGGAGCTTAAGGATCGGAGAGAAGATCAATTATTTACAAGAGATATTTTACTTTTAAAACTTTCCGATTTTAGAAAGGAGGGGAGATTCTTTGCCCAACGAAATACCCAACTTTATATTTCTCAACCAGTTCATACTTCTAGGCATGCCAGCTCTAACTCATGGCAGCCCCCTTCCAAGAACAGCAACTCCTAGATCAATGATCTCCAAATAGAGGGTTTTAAAAATATGTTCTGGCCTGGGAATTCAGCAGAGCTCCTTCCAAGATTGAGCATAATTCAAAAGCTAAAAACATAACAAAAATACTTTAAAAGTACTAAAAGGTGCTGCTGCGAGCATAAATCTTATTGTTTCCAAGGAAACTCCGACATCTTTCCAGGTGCAAATAAGTATCAACTACACTACTGCGATTTGTGAGAAGCTCCCAATGCACTTTCAATGAGGGGGAAACATTCCAAGATTACAGACCATTCTAACACTTCAATAAACTGAAGTTGATTATCAAATTATTGACTACTGGGACAAAGGGTAGCTACACACAGGGCAGAAATGAAGTATAAACCGGGCATATTCAACAACTAGGATCATCAGGCCAACTGGAAAAAAATTACAGAAATTCTCTTGTAGATAATTATTAAAATGCCGAGGATCGGGCTGGATCAGGCAAGCATCCAAAGAACTTTCAATCGCTTTGCTTTCCCAGTCTCCAGCTCTCCTCTGCTGCCTGCATGGCTCTCTAGGCTGTTGGAAACAGCGCTCGTCAGAACTTCTGGAGCATGCTGGCTGACGCCAGGTTCAAGAGGAGGAGGAAGAACCTGGTGCAGGGAAAGCAATGAGCATTTCAAAATGTAGTTTGCAATGATCATTCCCAGGCTACCTTCCAGTTGCCAAAGAAAAGGCAGGTAGCTACAGCTGAGTGACAGCTTCGCGGATTTAACAGGTTCTCTGATTTAGCTGGGGGTCCCAGGGCTGACTTGGTGGCCCTGAGCTTGACAAGCCTACCCTGTGGGGTAGCTCCGGTGACAATGCCGGCTTTTCCTGTTGTCTCAGCTGGATCCCTGGTTAACACACAGACAATGGCTCATCTCCTGCTTATTTTAATGCCTGTGAGCGATCCCATGCAGATGTCCAGGTGCCAGTAAATCCCGTTCCGTTCAGGTTGTGGCACAACCACATGTTTTGGAAACTCGAACAGAGACTTAACACTAAAAAGAATCAGCTTGCCACGTTCATTAAGAATGATGAGATACATGTCCTGTCAGCTGAGCACCTTGCCCTGGAATGCTCAGCTCTGAAGACAGCATTCACACGAAGGCTGTTAGCTCTCTGTGGTTATGGGCAGGCTAGTAGTAGGCGCTATCACTTCTCAGAGCTCAGTGGGCTGTAGAGAAAAAACAACCTTCTGCTATATTAGAATAGGAAGACACACACACACACACACATATATATATGTATATATTTATATACATACATACATGGGGGATGTTTTTCTCTCCTGTGGGGATGAGACCCAGGATAGATTTAGAAGTGAAATAATCTTTGTGGATTCCTGGGAATTTCTCTAATGTCAGGTTTCCTACTAGTCCCATAATGGCTCCCTCAATCAAGATATCTCTTTTCCTTGCTCTCTGCCTCTGGCCTTCCCCCCATCTCAACTATCCTGTTCCCTCAAGTTCTCCTCCCCCCTCCCCTTCTCTCCCTTAACCCCACGCTCTCAATTTTCTCAGGAGATCTAGTCGATTTCCCCTTCTCAGGGGGATATATATATGTTTCTTTTAGGGTTTTCTTTATTACCTAACTTCTTCGCGGTCATGGACTATAGGCTCCTTATCCTTTGCTTTACAGTATTCACCTATGAGTGGGTACATACCATGCTCATCTTTCTGGGTCTGGGTTAACTCACTCAGGATGGCTTTTTCTAGTTCCATCCATTTGCATGCAAATTTCAAGATGTCACTGTTTTTTTGTTTTGTTTTGTTTTGTTTTTTACGGCTGAGCAGTACTCCATTGTGTAAATGTACCACATTTTCTTTATCCATTCTTCAGTTGAGGAGCATCTAGGTTGTTATTCTCTCTGGAGGGATACCTTGCTAGATATAGTGGGGAGGGCCTTGGTCCTGCCTCAAAGCAATGTGCTAGACTTTGTTGACTCCCCATGGGAAGCTTTAGGGGTAGGATGGGAGAGGGAAGGTAGAGGGAAGGGAGTGGGAACTGGATTTGGCATGTGAAATGAGAAAAGATAGGGTTTTTAAAAAATAAATTTAGAAAAAAAAAGAAGTGAAATAATCAAGGATTTTAGTGAACATTTCTGCCACACAACCTCGAGGGCAAATGTGACATACTCAGAGACCTTTCCAGGTCTACGATGTCCCCCTGCATGGCCTGACCGGCCTATGCTGACCCCGAGGATGGGTCAAAGTGACCTCTAGGCCCCACAGAGCCTATGACTGAGTGTGAAGTGGGAACTGTGTCACGCATCCCGGCAGCCCCTTCTAGAAAGTAAGTATTGGTGAACAAAGGCAGAGCCGGGCCTCTATCAGCCTTACTCCATCTTCTCTCTTGTCTGAAAACTCTTTCCAGCGGCAGGAGGGAACCTTCACAATCGTTTGCAGTCACAATGACGGGCACCTCTCTGGGTATCATCAATCCTGCCTGTATTCCAAATGTGCTCACCTCCCATGAACCTCACAGGCATCCGTAAGGAACAAAGGAGGGCTAGATGGATCTTATACAAAACGCGAAGAGGAACTAACAGAACGGGATGCAATGTGTGTGCTGTCGGCCTGTGGGGCACAGATAAGAACTGCCCTCCAACTCTAGACAACTTATCCGGCACCATTGACCTCAGCCTCCCCACCTGGGAAAGGAAGATAATCACGAGGACCCCTCACAGGCTACAAACAGCCCGGCTGAGTATCCAGGTGAACATGGCAGGGAGTGGGAAAAGGACACTGCCGTGCTGGGAAAGAGAAACTCATCTGTTCCAGGGCTTTGCGGGGAATTCTGAAATTCTTAAAAAAACATAAAGATGCGGTATGTAGTCTGCAGCAAGGCAAACCAGCTCTTCTTTCTGTGCACTGGGATCCTCGCGGAGAGCCAGGATGGGGACAAGATTGCTGAGGGGTTAGTGCAGTCATCACAAGGTCCTCTGCTGTCAGGGCAGAGGAAACAGGGTTCTTAAAGACACAGCCAGAAGGGAAAGAAAAGGCAGTGTCTTTGTTGTTGTTGTTTCGCAATGTCACTGACACTCATCTGTCAAGCAGAATCCATCACTATTTCAAATACCCCTACAGTGATTCATTGGTATGGCTATAAATTTTTTTTAATCTGGATTGGAACAGACTTTTGTTAAATTTTAACAAGCTTCTCCATATATTTTTAATTCTGTTGAGACTACAGGAGATGGATGTTGCCAGTAGCCATGAATGCTGTACCTCTGCTTAGTTGCTAGAATTTGTGTCTTGGCAGAATGTGCCCCGTTGTAAAGGGCACCTTTTGAAGACCCCGGTGGTCTACACCCGCAGCCAGCCTGGTGCATGCTAAAATGCTTCTCGGGTCCAGCACTATCGACTGGAAGATCATTTTTACAGCTGGGTCATTAATCCTCATTGGCATCTTTGTGTGTTAGGCGGTCAGAAGAGCACAAACCCCACACTTTCCCTTAATTGGTATCTGGTTGTGCATTCCGTGTGTTTGGATGTTTGGGTTCTGGCAGATGTCTCTCCTGGCTATTAATTATTTTCCTGTTTGTCTTTCTGCTTAAGCAGCCACTCACTTTGTCTCCTGCCAGCATCATCCTCATCAACAGTCCTCTCAGCTCCAGAAAGGCATGCCCTGTCGAGCCTCGCTGTTCCTAGGGACAAGCTGCCCCATGCCACTCACAGGCAACCCCAAGGGACGTGGAAAATGCAACAACACAGACAGACAGACTTTGAGGTATTTTTGCTCAATTCCAAAGTGGTTATTTCACTGGGCATCTGAGTCTTTGCACATTTTCTGACAAAGGGAATTTTAGAAACAATGTATACGTTTCTAGTAAGTCACCAAATGAGCCTGACAAAGCACTCCACGGTGTGAATTTTTCTGCCTGTATACACAAGCTGCAGATGTGGCCTAAAGCTGGCTAAGTCCCTCCCTGTGGCGAGAGTTGAGATGTATTGGTCACAGAACAAATGAGGTTCCACATGAGGTAAAGAGTATCCCACACCCAAGCACCAAACAACTGGGTTTTTGAAAATACTACACTCTTTTTAAACAATAACCCAAATAAAGCCAAGCTAGTAAAACCCTAGCAGTGACCCTTGAGTAGGTTTTGACCCAGTTATCCTAACAGATATCCCAAGTGGACTCTCACTTTTAGCAAATGGAGCCTCTCATGTTCGTTCGTTGAGAAGCAACAAAGACCAGAAAACCGAAGCATAAAGTGCATGCAGGAGCCGAGTATTCACAAAGGGGCCATACATCTGGAACCTTGGAACCTAGGAAATCCACTGGTATTTTTCACTGATTTGAATCTTTGCACTGAAACCCAAGTGCTCGGTTCAGAAACATTCAGGATGAGCTCTCATTTCCAGCAAGGAAAGATTGTTCTATTTTTGTCCTCCAATGTCAAGAGAAGACAAATAAAGACGTTAGCACCAATACCTTCAAACTTACAGCTAGGCACATGACTGACCGGCACATGAATATGGCTTAGCGTCGTACATAGACACACATGTAAGCATACTTGTGTGTATGTATGGAGGGATATGCATGTATGTGCATGCATGTGGAGGCACGTAGTTAACATGAGTTACCTTCCTCAATTACTCTCCACTCTATTGAGGCCGAGTCCCTTGCTGAACTGGAGCTCACCAATTCTGGACAGCCTAGCTATCCAGCTTGCCCAGGAGATCCCCGCTATCTGCCTCCCAGGCATTGGATTACAGGCAACCACCACACCTGCCAGCTTTTACATGGGTTTGGGGGCTCCGAACTCTAGCCTTTATGTTTGCACACCAAGCGCTTTATCCCCAGGGGCAACCCATTAGGCCCTTCTACTACTTGGTCTTCTTAAAGAAAGGGCTATTAATGGTTTTGCTGAGGCCAGATCTAACCTCAAATCTTCTTTCCCCCTTCAGAATAAAAAGGGGGTTTTGTTTGGTTTATTTGCCAGGCTGGCCAGCTGTGATTGGTCTCCAAACTCAGATTACCTCCAGGCTGAGAGGAAGATGGTCATCACCAAGTCCTGGCTTTCTTTCCCAGAAGAAACTACAGGATATCAGAGAACACGATGAAAGCTGTGGCTCTCACTACTCCCCCCTCCAGCCTCAACATTCTAATTCTTCACCATAAATAACACAGCTTGTGTATGTCATGGACGTACGAAGGACTTAACATTTATTTTGATATGGGAAGGAATGTAAAAATATAAGAACATTCAGGGGCAGGGATATGGCATGCACTGGAAAAAGCAACATCTCTCTGACAGCAATTCAAAACACAGAAAATGGCTAGTATCTCATTGAATTCCATAACTGCCCAGGCTAGCCCTCTATGAACGACATAGAATTTGCCCGAGAATAAGCAAAGGAAAGGGCAGGGAGTTCTTCACGTTTTCAACTGAGGGCTCTTGCTGTGTTCGTGATGGACACAGCACGTGAATCCTAACCACATCTTGCCAACACACCAGTCATGGGCATGGTGATACCCTAGACCTCTGAGGTCAACAAGTGGGCTAACTGAAGTCTGGTGTTCCTGGGATTGACCTCAGGGCCTTGTGCATAGCAGGCAAGTGCTATAGCCTTGAGATACAACCCCAGCTATACAGTATTTTTAAACTAATATTTTATATTTTTTGTCTTACTATATCCATATTAAAGATTTATTTTTTTTTTGGTTTTTTTTTTCAAGACAGGGTTTCTCTGTGTAATAGTTCCGACTATCCTGGAACTAACTCTTGTAGACCAGGCTGGCCTCGAACTCACAGAGAGTGTGGAATTAAAGGCAGGCACCACCACCACCTCTGCCCAGCTGAGATTAAAGATTTAAAGAAGGAACATTCTGTCAGCACTACAGGGTGTTAAGTACTTATCATTTTCCATTTTGGCTTAAGACAAAAATGCACTAATAAGGCCGCTGCTGCAGCTTCTACAGTCTTCTGAGCTGCGCCGTCTGTGAACAGAAACTGGTGATAGCATGGTCCGTTGAGTGATGTGGCCTATTCGAAGGAAAGGTCAGTGCTTACGTATCTACCACATAAGACCGTTTGCAGAAGTGGCAAGTGACTACATTTTAAAATGATCTGATTTAAATTTCTACTGACTTCTTTCTAATAACGCCCAGACAGCCGCACTCACTCTCTGTCCCCCAGAAGGCTCTAACACCCACAGAGAGTCGACGTGGATCCTGCAAGAGGACTCGAATCGAAGGGCATCTCCAGAAAGAGACAGAAACTAAGGAAAGGAGAATTCTGAATGAAGCCACAGGGACAGAACTCGCGGATTTTCAACTTTTTCACGCCATCTGACTTTTTCTAACTCCATACACTGACCCCCCCCCCTCCCTTAAGCATGGCTGTGTCTCCTTCACCCTAAAACACATGACAGGGGCTATCCCACATGTTTTGAGGGGAGATACACCTGACTACTAGGCATGATGACAGTAACTGTTACCAAGGGCCAAACAAGGCTTTACACTCATTGGGTAGAATCCAGAAAATAAAATGGCCATGAAATATTTTGCTATTAAAAAAGAAAGAAAGAAAGAAAGAAAGAAAGAAAGAAAGAAAGAAAGAAACCCATGCCTTTTCAATTTGCATAAAAAAATCCAAGTAAAAGCAATGACATCTGCATAAGTCATTATAAGTCAGACATAAGTAAATGTATGTGATGATATTTTCCCTTTAGAATTTTATTCTTAAGTCACCATATGAGTGTACCTAACAGCCACCAGGTTTTTGTTAGGAAGCTCGGTGGTACTAAGTGTATTTCTCTTAGGCAGCTGATACCATAATCTCTCTCCAGAACTTATTTCATTTTGCACAACTGAAACTCGGTACCCACTGTACACTAGCATCCCTTTTCCTGCTTCCCTCAGCCCCTGCCATCTACCATGTCTTCTATATCGGTACCCACTATACAATAGCATCCCATTTCCTGTTCCCCCCAGCCCCCGCCATCTACCATGTCTTCTATATCGGTACCCACTATACACTAGCATCCCATTTCCTGTTCCGCCCAGCCCCCGCCATCTACCATGTCTTCTATATCGGTACCCACTGTACACTAGCATCCCATTTTCTGTTCCCCCAGCCCCTAGCATCCATCATGTCTTCTCTCTGTCTCCAGGAAGGGGACAACAGTGAGTGCCACACATGGATGCAGGCACGTGTCACTTGTCTTCCTGTGTCTGGTTTCTTTCACTTAGCATCATATCTTTGAGGGTGATCTATGATATAACATCTGGCACTAGAGGGTCCCTGAACTCCCACACCCTAGAACTCCAGAATCAGGCAATTCCAAAGCTCTAGTCCGATGCACCACACAAGGGCTGCCCACAGCTACGATGGGCAGCTGGGCAGCTCCGAATGTGGCACAGCACAAATTTGAAGACTTTCTTAAAATGTCATAAGATTTGTATTTTTTTGTTGTTGTTGTTTTTTGTTTTGTTTTTCGAGACAGGGTTTCTCTGTAGCTTTGGAGCCTGTCCTGGAACTAGCTCTTGTAGACCAGGCTGGCCTCGAACTCACAGAGATCCGCCTGCCTCTGCCTCCCGAGTGCTGGGATTAAAGGTGTGCGCCACCACCGCCCGGCTAAGATTTGTATTTTTGATGTCTTATAAGTTGACTGTGTAGCTCTTGAGGGTGAACTGTCAAAATGTCCTCCACCTGCAGGAGGAGATAGTGTTAAAAAAATAAAAGGGATTAGTCTTTTACAAAGGGGGTAATAAACTCGAAGCAATTTCACTGCCACCACCCCAGAAGATAATAAAAGGTTAAAGGGGCCAGAGTCCTCGCTGGATTGGATGCATTCCTAGGGAATAGACACATAAGAATATTTGCTGCGAGGAAATGGAAAACACCATCCTAGACCACTTTGAGGTGAAGGTGGTAAATAATTAGCGTCCTAGGTACAATGTTTCACTCACCTAAGAGCTGCCTGGTGGTGGGAGGGGGAGACAGGGAGGGCTGGCTTCTTACTTAGCTTAGAGACTTATCAATCATGTCCACACTTGTGAGGTTTAGAGGTTGCCTAAGTGTTTCGGGCTAGAAAGAACCACATCAAAGGCTCAGAACACTGGCACACCAGAAAGCCAAGCACAGGGGACCAAGCAACACCCAAAGGGACTGCCTGGAAGGCCTGAGTCAGCTGTGCAATGACTACTATGGAGCCCGGGCTGATCCCGGGTGTTCGTGCTTAGGTAGCTAAATGATGAATTCTCTATTGCACTAAATGAAAGAAACCAGACTTAGGAAGACAAATGACACGTGCCTGCATCCATGTGTGGTGATGGGAGCTGTGAACCCCCAGATCCTGAATTTCTTATAAACAACTTTGTTTTCTCCTCTGCTCTGAGACAGCCTGCAGGAGTTCTGATGGCAGGAGAGTGGTTTCTGGTGGGTTTGGTTGGGGCGTTGCTATCAGTTAAGGATCCTTATATAAGCTGCCCCTGGACACACTAAAGGAGACATTCCTGTTTCAAGGATGACCCCTGTCTTTGTCTGTGTGTCTGTGTTTCAATCTCCAGCCCCTTGCCCCATTCACCAACTGTATGGCAGCGCATAGAACGCAGACGGGCGTGATGCGCTACAGTGTGGCACTCACTGTTGTCCCCTTCATAGAGACAGAGAGAAGACATGGTAGATGGCAGGGGCTGAGGGAAGCAGGAAAAGGGATGTCAGTGTATAGTGGGTACAGAGTTTCAGTTGTGCAAGACAAAGCAAGTTCTGGATAGGGATTATGGTATCAGCTGCCTAGGAGGAAAACCATCTTCTACAGGATTCTGGCTGTGTCTCAAGCTGGAACTGGTCATTCAGGCCTACAGAGCATCAAAGGCTTTAGTTTAAAGAGCCCGAGAAAACACTCAAATTGTGTGGGCTGGGCTTGGAAGCGATAAAGTCTGCAGGAGCAGAGAGTACCACTTTTCTTTCTAGCCCCAATCTGAATAAGTTCAGAAGGGTCCCTTCTATCAGAGCCCACGTGCTTGGTTCTGGAAGGAACATCATGTCACATGTGGATGGTGGCCACCCTTCCCTTCCTCCTTCAGTCACAGCACCCAGAGCAGAATGTCCTGAACAGGTAGACCGACGACGTGAAAACCCGTTCTACCTGGTCATGGCCCGGGTTCAGCATGCTCTGTTCCATAGCTCTGCTGATGTCCAAGAGCTTCAGAGTAATCCAGAGCCTTGAGCTAAACTGTGCCCAGATGCCCTGGGGCAAGGAGACCTTCGCAAGAGGTTGTTTGTTAGATATGGAACTGCTAGCAGCTCTGCAGCAGATATAGCCTGTCTCCCGGGGTAGCTTGGCTCCCTCAACCAGGAGCCTGGGCGGAGCCTTTGGGACTCTTATTTTATATGATGCGCCAGACGCCAGCAGGAGTGCTCCTTCCAAACAACTCAGGGCACGACTGAAGGCGAGAGAATGTGCAGAAGCAAACTTGGCAAGGGCACACAGCGCAGGAGAGTCAGAAGGCAGCCTGGGCAAGGAGGGAAGAAAGTTCTGCTGCTCTGACCCACAGACTTCTGTTTACTTCTTCAAGGGTAAGTCCTGGCTCATGGCTTACTCTTCAGGTGAGGAAGGACAGGGCTACCATTAAAGAAAAATGATATAAGAAGCATTAAGAGTAAGGTGTGGTGACACGTGCCTGAAATCCCAGCACTAGGAGGTGGGGGCAGGAAGGTCTGCCTAGGTAGGCTATGCACAATCCTGCTCCCCGAAATAAACAAAATAAAACGATGCCTTTAATTCATACACTTGGAATGCAGAGGCAGGCAGATCTCTGAGAGTCTGAGGCCACCTGGTCTATGGAGATCGAGTTCTAGTTCAGCCACAGCTACAGAATGAGGCCCTGTCTCCCACCAAAACAAAGCACTCACGGAAGAACAAGGGTGTGGCGGGGCCGATGAAGGGTTACAGTAATGAAACCCTGAGAGCCAACTCCTAAGGCAGGCATCTTGTACTTAAGGAATGCAAGCACAAGCAGGAACTCTTCCAGACGCGCGGATGGGAACTTTTAGGATGGACACTATGCCTTCTTTTTAGTCCAAAAGAGATAGCGGGAAGGAGCAGGTGTGCTTGAGTTACCCCCAAGGCCACCCCTGGAGTCAAATTCTCTCAGGACAGCAGAGCCCAGCAGTGACTTGGCTGCAGAGGAGAATAGCTTTGTTATCTGTGTGGCAGGATCTGCCTGCACACTACAAAGCAGCCTTTGCCCTAGTTCCCCTGAAGTCAGGGGTAGCCTAAAGTCAAATTAAATTTTCAACACACCCAGTCTGGCTACCTTAGGACAACCCTGAATCTTATGTACCTCTCCAGCAGCCTCTTCTCTCTCGACAAAAAACAGGCTTGCTTATTTTTAAAAAGCAGAACTACGTTCCAATTGCCAGGTTTATCTGAGTTTACTTCTGACCAAAGGTGAGTGAGTTTCCAGCATCGCACAGGATTTCAGTGCGTGCACCCCCCCCCCAACACACACACACCCCACCCCATCAGTTTCCTGGCCATCAGCTTAAAAGAAACAAAGTTCAGTTCAGAAGTCTTTGACATGGAGGAAGGCCGTTGTCCTTTCCAGCTCAATGGCAGCTCACACTGCAGACTGGCCCACTTTGAGAAGCCTCCACCACGGCTGTCGGTCTTGGGTAAGCTCAGAGATCCCGAGAAACAACAGAACTCAAAGGCAACCGTTACCTCCATTTCCAATCATGACTGCGAACTGTCCCACCTAGACACAGGTGTGGCTTAAGGAGGGCCTTGCTATCAGGAAGTTTGTTGACACAGGCCTCAGACTCGAAGTTTTTATGTCTGACTCTGAAAGCTGTACCCCTTCCTTCCCCGTCTCCTTTTTGGTTTAGATCAAGCTCTTCACTTTTGCCTCAGCTGTTTCTGGGAGCATATTCTAGGGAAGATGGGAGCCAGAGTGTTCAGCACCGATTTTCTCCTCGAAAATACTTCCCCCGGGAGGAGAAAATTCTATCATATTATTGATTTCTTCATGCAGTTCTACTCCCGTTTCCCTAAGCAGACAAAGAGGGAAAAGGAGGATGGAGGACAGCCAATAAAAAAAGCCCTTTGTCTGCAACCCAACTTTCAAATACTTTGGCAAGCTGTTTTACCACTTAGCATCCAGATTAAGGGTATTGATAGAAACATGTCTCCCATTGACTTTCCCCAATTGCTACCTTGGTAAACAACAGAAATGAGTGTTGTTCTGTTTTTACTTAGTTAGCCAATGTGGAAGAGTTTAATTCAGATGCAGAAATGCGTATGGAGATTTCTTTCTCCTTCTACTTGAACCCAAAACTCCCTGGTGCTGAGGAGGAGAAGCCATCATTGTTGGCTACAGTCTGTTTGGTTGATTTTTTTTTTTCTGAGACAGGAACTCTCTACATAGTCCTGTCTGTCCTGGAATTCACTCTGTGGACCAGGTTGACCTGGAACTCACAGAGATCCTCCTGCCTCTGATTCCCAGGTGCTGGGATTAATAACGTACGTCAGCACACCTGGCTATCTGGTTCGTTGTAAACACTAAGAAAGGACATGAAGTGAAGACAGGAAAAAGTAAACAAAACAGGCTTGTTTGGGTTGTATGTTAAGAAAAAGCCTTTCATGAGGGTGTATAAGGGAGGTTTTAGCCCACTCGCCCTCAGTATACAGTCTAACAACATTGCAGATCTTCTGAGGTCCTGATAGGAGCCAATCTGACTCCAGCATCTTCCTAGTGAGCTCCAAGGACTGTCGGGGACCAGAAGACCAGGATGACCAGGAGAGATGTGACTAGCTACACCATGGCAAAGGTGACAGAGGTCTACAAGATACTGCCAACTGTGTCCTCAGAAACCCTTCTACACAGCAGCTCCTTACAGCCATCTAGTAAATTTGTGCTTTCTAACTACAACTGAACGGTAACCGAGTATCTTTCAGTAAATCATGCTTAAGGCAGAATGTCAAACATCAAGGAAGACGATTATGATTTTTTAAAAGTTTAAAGTCTGTCATACAAATGCCTAAGAATGTTATTCCCTGCTGGGCCTGTTGGTGCTCTCCTGTAAGTCCAGCATGCTGAAGCAGGAAGACTGAGTTTAAAGTCTGTCTCAGTTATTGAGCAAGCTCAGGGTCATTGAAGGCCATAAAATCTGGTCTCAAAAGCAACACACACACACATGCAAAATCATTCCTGAGTCAAGAGTGTAAGACAGCTTTTCTAACTCTGTGTGAATTTCCCATGCTAGTAGTGCCGTGGGACTCTACAGAAAGATGGAGGGGAACAATCGTGTTCTACAACCACGCTTCCGCGCGTGTGCACAGTAGAGAATGACCGTGACACAACAAGGACCTGGGTGGACTTAAGAGTTTCAGATAATTTTTAGTCCCTCAACTTTTAAAAGGACTTCTCCTCCTCCCATCCTCTCTCCCTCCTTCCTTGCAGCAAAATGAGCCTAGGGCCTTGGCACTTTACCACTAGGCAATATAGCCAGCCTTTCTATTGTTTCTTATGTGGGCAAAGGGATGGCAGCTCAAGGGTAAACAGAAAGGCCCAGGTAGCCAACTGATTATTGTTTTGAGGCATTTCTACAAAAGATGTGTCACCTAACACTAATAACTTAAAAGAGAAAGCACAGATGTGCACACACACTGGTGCACGTGCAAACACAAACACACACACACACACACCCTGACATCTAATGAGAAGACCTGCTAAGAATGAAGTAAAAATAAAGTAAAGCCTTTGGTTCTGGCTATTGTCTTACAGGCTGTCTTATTTCAGCAGCACTGTGCTATTTTCGGGGACAGAGAGAAAGCCAATTATCCACCCAAGGCAGAGCTCCAATCCACACCGAGGAAAAAGACATAAGCCCCCCAAAATGAGTGAGGAGGCAGCTATTAACAAGAGCACGGTGATGATAAGGCAAGAAAAGGCTGTGGCTGGTTCTGATAGAGCCTCCTTTGTAGTGGAGACCAGCGATGTGCAGCTGATACCTGGCTGCAGAAGAAAGGAGCTACCCTTGGGTCCTCAGGGACCTGCCACCAAAAAGCAGAGGCAAGGAGCATGCTCACAGAGGAGCAAAGCAAACAAAGGCAGACCACCGCAAGCATCGGGGGCTTTCTGGGTCCTTCTGTGATCTTGTTTGCAGCAGAACCATTGATCTTGTTTGGAGCAAAACTGTTCCTTCAGATCCCAGCAACTCTGTAAGCACGGTGGCTGAATGACAAGAGGCTGCTGCCCAGGCTTACAAAACACGTGGGCTAGCAAAAGAAGTCTGCTTTACTCTCTGACAATCTTAGGATAAAGCGATTTTTCTCCTACTCAATATGGGAGGAACATATGCTTTCAGACAACCACCACTCATTATGAGACTCTAGGAAATTGACAGCAGAAAACCTAGCAAGGACTTTGATTCAATTTCTGGGCTTATCACCATGTTCTAGAAAGAAGAAAATCGTTGTCACTATTGTTCCTTTTTGTAATAAGCAGGAATAGTTACCAAGAAGAGAACACTGTATTATGAAGAAGACTGACTTACGAATCACTTTTAGTCTGTTGAAGGATGACTGGTTGTGTTTATCCCCACCCTCCTGCCTCTCCATCACTGCTCCACAGAAGGTCGGAGCACAAATCCCCAGACCCTCAAACAGGAGAAGGAGCAATGCAAATGTTTCCATGCCTCCATGTTGTCTACTCCCAGGAAAAAGGGCAGCATATCTGTGGGCTGTTCCTCAGTGTGGGAAACCACAAAGATCCCGGGAAGGAAGGCTGACAACCCGCCGTCCTCTCTCCCAGAGGGGTTATAGGTCAATTTAAAAGCCTCACTATCTTGTCACCTTCAGGGCAAACCCAGGCTTTGCTCTCTATGGTTTTAGTTTCACACTTCATTCCTCGGTTAACATAATCTAGCCTATTCCAACCAGCCTGTAAATATTTTAGTTCAGGCTAATGGCAACCCCAAACAAAAGAAAGCCACCAGAAGGCTGCCAAGGTTGTGTAACCAATGACTTAATAACCTCTGTAAGGAAACATTTGCTTTGAAAACAGTCCCAAACGTGTAGTAAATGTGCTTGTGGGGGAAGGAGAGCCGGGGGGAGGGGGGGACGACACACGACACTTTAGTTTACAAAACAGTCATGTATATAAACACCCCACACTTATTTCTGCCCCTTTCCCCAGCGACTTGCACCTGCGCCCTAGTCGCACTTTAGAAGATCAGATTTCCTCTCTGTCGGATCCGCACACAGGTGAGTCCCAGGCACATTTCTCTTCCGTTGCCTCATTTGGAGATGGGAGAGTGTTATGGTTTTGGTCCCTTTAAGAGACAAGCCATACCCATTCCCCTCCCCATCCGCTGAGGCAGGCTGATCTTCAGCTTCTGGCCTGAGCTCGCTCTCTCTTTTCCATCTTCCTCTCCGAGAGGCAGCTTCGCTTCTGCCTCTCTCCCCATTTCTCTGCTTCCCCCCCCCCTTCTCTGTCTCTTTCTCCTCTTCTCTCTCTCTCTCTCTCTCTCTCTCTCTCTCTCTGTCCCCCACTTTACCCTTCCTCCTTCCATAACCCCCTGAATAAACATTCAACCTCACCCTGCCTGTCGTGTCTATCCATGTTTCTGTCTTCTGCCCGCCCACCATGTGTCTCCCTGCCTGGGACCAGCCATTGCTCGGGGACTAGCAGCAGTCTCTGCCTGGGGCCCACTGTCTGCCGCCACATGGCCCCCTGCTGCCGCTCGGGACCCACAGCCATTTCTTTCTGCCTGGGACTGGCTGCTCCCAGAGCCCGCTGCCTGCCACCACATGGCCCGCCGCCACCATTTGGGACCTACAACATTTCTGCTGCCTACTGCCACCGGGGATCTTGGAGCATTTTTAAAAAAAGAACAACAGAGAGGGAGGACACTCTGGCTCTATTTCTGGACACCCCCCGTCCCTTTGTGTAACAGTGAGAAAATAGAACCCTCACACCACAAGGTTTTTGTTCCTCCAGTATCGCCCACACAGAGACTGTCCAAAAATGACCCCCACTCATTCACATTACCTGCATGGAAAAGTAGCAGCAGTTTTTAAGGGGCATATTAGATAGTGGGGGGAGGGAGAAGCTGAGCTTTTGTCAGCCTTCTGCACACCCTTCCCCCTCCTACCTGTGCTTCCCCAGTGGACCCTCTGGGACTGACAACCCGTGCTGACTTTGCTCCCTCAAGAGAAACTGCCTCAAACACACGCTTTCTTTATCTCCCTAGAAGAACCTTCTCATTCAACACAATAAAAAAAAAAATTGTTTTCAAACCAAGTACGGTGTCCTCATTTGTAACCAGAAATTCAAGGTCCACCTGGGCTATGCGGTTGGACGGTGTGTGTTGTGTGTATCCTGCAGAAGGGCTGCAGAAAGCCGGTCTTTTCACTGCACATTTAAGCAGCTGCCAAACCTGCAAGCAAGTCCCAGGCTTCCTTCCTTGAATGTAGCTCATCTGCTTGTATGGGTTTGCTTTATACCTCAAAGTACCCTCAGCCGTCCTGATGTATACCCTGAGCTACGTGCACACCACAGTTACATGTGTATATGTGTGTGTGTGTTTAGGGAAGCATCTAACACACTTGGTTCACCGACCCTCCATTTACAGAGAAAAGTGGGCTCTGTCTGACAGAGACGGACATGTTTGTATCTACAGAATTTCACTGGACCTGAGGCATCCACAATTTTCTTTATTCTTAACTTACGGAAGCCTATCTGAAACTCCTACTGTGTGCAGAATTCTGGAAAAACTCTGGGGACACTGAGACAGAGGCAATGTCACACAGCAGCCCTGTCGTAGGGGATCATGGGAAGATGGAGGAGAAACACTGCAAAATGGTCCCTACAAGACAGCAGCACTGCCCAGCAGTGCTTCTCAGAAGGGTGGGGCCGAATCAATGCGGCTCCTTCTCCGCCTCCTCTGGAGCTGGCTGCCGAGGGAAGGAAAGGAATCCATCACAGTGGCAACCAGGGCAACTCAATCTGAAACTAATGAATGCTTGGCTGGGGAAAAAGAAAATCTTTAGAACAGACTTAACTTATGAAAAGGTGATGAAAAGCGGGGAAACTGCACCGTGTGCCAGAAGGCACTGCCAACTAAAGTCCAAAGAGCCCACGTCGTGTATTTTTTTCACACTATATGATTACATTTTAGGAAAGTGGTACACTGTGTTTCAGAGGGAACTGTGCCCATGTAGTTTAGCAGAGAGAAAGAGACGGGGCACAAGTCAGCGCTGCATGTTTCAGCGCCTCATGTTGGGAATGCTTAGAGATGGAGAGGGAGGGGGTGGAGCCTGCAGTGATGCTGAACCCTCTAGGCTCCCAGGTGAGCCATGCCTTCGTGGGGACAGAGGCATCCCTCACCTCCTTCATTATGATAGATAGTACATGACCCCAGAAGGGGATACGAGGAGACTTAGGTACCCAGAGCAAGGGAGGCTAGCTCTGAAGTCAGGCTATCAGCAACCCTTCCATCGCTCAGCCAGGTCGCTGTATCATACATGACACTGGTCTCCAGAATCCTCCACAGCCCAAAGGGGGACCATGCAGGGTGAAAGGAAGTACTCCTGTCTTGGAGGAGGGAAATTCGGTCGAGCGCATGCTCAGCAGACATCAGCGAGGGACCTCACGCTACTCCTACGCAGGCCACGGAGAAGGTACTTTGCAAACCGGAAGTGGTCTAAAAGATGGGGTGCGTGTCAGGTAAGGAAGCAATGCACGTTTCGTCACGTCCTGAAATAATGCTGTCTATCATCAGACTGGGCGTGGTGGCACACACCTGTAATCCCAGGACGTGGAATGTGGAGGTAGGAGGATCATTGTGACTTCAAAATCATCCTGGCCTATAGAGCAGGTCCGAGGCTAGCTAGGCTCCGTGAGAGCTTGTCTCAAGGAAAACAAAACAACGAAATTAAGACTGTCCATTTCTTCTGAAATGAAGCGGGGAGGAGGGTAAGTATTTGCTTTTTATTTTTCTTTTACAGAAAGAGTGGTGTATCTCAGTTATATCTCCTGGACCTCACTCTGAAGTCCAAGCTGGCCTCGAACGTGCAATTCTCATCTTCCTTTTGAATGCTGGGACCATAGGAGTTCACCAACACACGCAACAAGCACTTGTTTTTTGTGCCTGCAATTGAAACCATGTCTTACATTATAGAAGACACGATTGCTTCTCAAAAACACAGACATATGCACAAATATATTAGAGACCATCCTTTTATAAAATGGGTTATGTCCTAATTACAGAAAATACTTTCTTTTGTTCGGCTTCCTAACGCCTTATAACTCTGATGCTATTTGCATTATTTGGCAAGGAAGAATCAACACAACGTATGGATAAGTCTAGATCAAAGGTTACAGATGGGTGACTTTAAACTTCCTCTCAGTAAAAACACAGCAATAACATAAATAGAACCAAGTGCCCCCTGAGGACGAACTAGGGAAAAGACAGCACACTATGAAAGCAACACGGTCCTGGAAAGCTGCCGGGCAAGCAGGACAGGGCTAGGTCACAGTGAATTACAGAGCAGCGAACATGAATGCCAAAGACTCGGGAGCTACTGACAGAGGTCATCAGAACAACACGAAATGAGATTAAAGTTCAGGGTTAAAACATTTTGATTGGGGGGGGGGGGGTGGAGAGGTGGCTCGAGGTAAGAGCACTTGTTGCTCTTGCAGAGGACCAGGCTTCTATCTCAGCGACCACGTGGTGGTTCTTGGCCACCCATTAACTCCAGTTCCAGGAGATCCGATGGCCTTTTCTGACCCCACAAGCACAAAGCACACACATGGTGCACATATAGACATATACTCTGATATCAAATAAAATCTATAAATATAATTTTAAAAACTCTTGAATGGCCTTCATTGTGACTCCAGCAGCAAAAAATACGTTGGTCCAAAGACTGAGAGCACTTTATAGGCTGTGGGTTGTGACCTGTCCAAAACCACGCCCTCCCCTGAGCAAAGGGCACATTCCCTTCCTTTGGCCCCACTCCCTCCTCACCCCAGCAACACAAGGCAGATGGCCCAGGGGAGCAGTTCTGCAGCCTTCTGCAGAGGCCAGAGCTCACCCAGGATAGTGTAGCCCAGGCTCCTATCAGCTCCACCCAGGGGAGGTCCATTTCACAGAATCCTCCTGGCTTCCAAGTCAGGCGGCCTCCACTGTCTCACTCCTAAGTCTTGGAAACAATTATAGTCACAACTGTGAGGCCCGTCATCAAGAAGACATTTTGATTTTAAATTAATAGTATCTCTGCGGCCCTGGGCACCAACCGGTTCCCCAGATTGTCCACACTACCCTCTTACTATGATCAAACTAGTTGTTCAGGTTCAGAAGGACAAGACAAACATTTCTTTTTCAGTAATACAGTTTCCTTTGATAACAATTATTCTGACAGTATGGCTTCACTACTGTTGCTCATGGCAAAAATATTTTATTTATTTCTGAGACAGGGCCAATAGGCTGGACTAGGCACTTGAGTCTCGCGTATCAGCTTCCTTCGTGCTGGAATCACAGACACGCGCTACCATAACAGTCAGAATACACAGCAGTGGCAGAGTGGCTTAGAAACTCAGTCACACAGATAGGCATGGTGGCAGGCCCCTTTCATCCCAGGTGGAACTCTGTGAGTCCAGGCCAGGCAGAGCTACACAATGAGACTCTGTTTCCAAAAGAAAAGAAAGAAGCAAAGACTAGCCACAATTTATAATGTCATTTTTGACAGGGGGGAAAAATGTGGTCTGCATGACTTTCATGATTCCAACCAGTGCAAATATAAAAGGACACCCTCTAAGGCTGGTCCACCTGCCGCTGCTTACACACGCATCTAGAGTACAGGAAGATGGATAAAGGAGCTACGCTGAATTTAATTCCAGATGGCACCTCTCAGCTGTTACCAAGCTCCGGAGTCCTGATACAGCCCAACGCCAAGTACTCACCAATGGTTTCAAATCTCCCATATCGTGATTTCATTAAGGCAAACGGCTGAGAACTGACTGCGTAGTGATAAAGCACTTTTACATTGCATTTGCAGTTAGGCGAAAAGGAATTCTAAAAAGAGCCCATTTACAAAGAATCTGGTACAGTGCTGGGGGAGGAGGGCTACCAAGATTCAGACATCAAGCCTGTGTCTTTATAGCTTCCACCATTCACTCATAATTTGTATTCTTTCAGTCAAGCAGTTTAAAATATTTTCAAAATCTAATAAATTAACTGTGACTAGAATAGAAACCTTTTTATAAATAGCTTTATTTGTGTGTGTGTGCGCGCGCGTGTAGATCAGAACATAACTTTCTGGGGTTGGTTCTCTCCTTCCACCATGGGGTCCAGGGATAAATCTTGAGCCATCACTTAGTAGCAAGTGGCTGTGCACTGAGCTGTGTGACCAGTCCTAGAACAGAAACCCTTAACCTCACTAGCTCCCTTTAATCTAGTGGCCCAATCTGCCACCCCATCCAAGCGAGAGCCATGGTCAAGTCCATCTAATACTAGATTAGGCTCTCGTCCCGCCTCTTCCTCACTCTAATCCCCAAGAGGCTACAGCCACCTAATTGGTGGGCATCACAGTGGCTTCCTAATTGGTTCCCTCCATCCATCTGCCACACGGAAACCAAAATTATATGTCAAATATGCACTTCCAAGCACACTGTACCCTAGGAAGAACCATTTTTTTTTTTTTGTTCTACAGCTCTCAGGACCAAGGCCAAACTCTTGGATGAAGCCCAAACTCGTGCCGTGACCAGTCCAGCTATGTTTCCTTAGCCAGCCATTCTCACTTCCTGCAGGCCCAGCTCCAAAGTCAGTAAACAGGAGTCATTCCTCAGTTGGAATGTTGCTTTCCAAAAGAATTTCCACTCCCTTCAGGTCTCAGCAGGAACAGAAGGCCTCCTAGCTGCTGAGGACGGAGCCAGGCTCCTTCTACAGGATTCCAGGGCACGCCCACCATGCCCTGCCCATCTTAACCCTGATTCTATCAATTGATTAGGTGTCCTACTAGACAGAGGCACTTGAGGGCAAAGGCTTCTTCAGTATTCTTCCTGCATTTTTTTCCCCTAGTGGAAGCAAGGCTTATCCACACTATCCCCAGGCGGGCCTTGAACGCCTAGGCTCCCTCCTGCTCCCACCCCCACCCCACTTTAGCTAGGGCCATCAGAGCAGCTGTTTCACTGCTACCAATAACTAGTTCTTTGCCTGGGACATCATGAGTATCCAAGAAACACTCGTGGCCTCTATGCTTCTGAGCCCCTGTTCTTTAGTGAACACACACACACACCACACGTGACTGGAGAAGCCAGTCACAGCTTCCAGCTCACTAAGCAGCCACCTTATATTGTCTCAAAGCACTCTGGTGTGTTCCTGTCATAATTATTGATAAAATTCAGAAATGTTTAATATCATTTATATGTATAGATCATAATAGGAACTGGTAGCATATGGTAGCCACCATCCCCAGTCCTGTGTCAAACAGTAGCTTATCATGAAAAGAAAATTAAATTTAACCAGTCTCTCGAAAAATCACATTACTCTAGTAACACAATTAAAACACACAGAGAAGAGAGAACCCATCCTTAAATGTCTGTCCCACAAGGCTGGAGTAGGAAGCCCGACATGCTGCAATATCCAAATCTACAAGTACCTGCCATGTGCACGCTTCCACGTATCCCAGCCCAGCTGGATCAAGTTTAAGAAATCTCCTTAATGAGAATCACTGGATGGACACAGGCAAAAATATCACTTGCAAAGATAAGCAGAAGCAGAAGCTCAAGAGTCAGCAAGATTGCGTTCTATGCATCCAGCACTTCACACTTTTCACGCTGTATTCTATGCATACACTTCACACTTTTGAAGCAGTTCTCTATTCATTTGCCTGTTCTGCACTCCCCCAAAGAAAGCCGTGTCACCGCTTTGTCCCCACCACTTGATAGTGGGGAAAGGTGAAGCCACAGAAACTAAGTTCATGGTTCAAGGTCACAGACCTAGTGAGTACAGAACCAGAAGCCAAAACTGGTCTCCTGACTCCCAGGAGTCTGTATTGTTCCTATGCAACTGCTGTTTGGATCTGACTGTTCCACTACTCGGGGGAGGACAGGGACAGATGGTAGTCACATCTACATTAACCTACATTAACTGGAAACCTTTTGTTCTCTCTCTCTCTCTCTCTCTCTCTCTCTCTCCTCTTCCCCTCCTTTCCAGCCTATAGAAGTCAAAAGTGGATCATCCAGGAGCCAGGGAAGAAGCCACAGTCAGCAGGGAAGAGGACACGCCCCCTCCCATTTCCTCTGACCCTCAAAGCTGCATTCCTCCACAAAATCACCTGCAGCACTTTCCCAAGGAGCTGCTGGTGAGCCAGAGGTCAGACAGGCTGCAGCTGTTCCTCTACACCTCTCCAGGGCAGGGAAGGTGATGCTCTTTGATCCACGCTCCTTACTCAGGGCCAAGGCTCTGTCTGCATTTTTCCCTCTCACCAAAGTGCCCAGAGGGAGGCCAGACTCCTCTAAGTTTGTCAGGAAAACCAACAGAATCCCCACTTTCCTGCACTTACACTAGCCTAAGGTCCAAAATGGGGAAAGAAAATCCCGAACTGGTCTTAAAGGAACAGGATACCCTTAATCAACCAGTGTTTTAAAGTGCTTTTCATGAAACAAACCTCAGAATTCAAGACCATTTGGCTTGGTAACTCAAGTGCAGAACCTCAGTGCAGAAGTCACAGGCCCTGAAGCAGCTCCCAGGCAGGAAACACTATTCCAGGGACAAGGCGGTGCCCCAAGAGAAACTGAGGCAATGTTCCACAAGTAAGTGTAGTATCTAAAGAGTCCTGGCACACATATTACACATACATGTGACCAACAAAATAATCAACTTATACAAAGCTTTCTACGTACAAAAAAAAAAGGCTTTCATATCATCAGCAGTAACAGGGATGGAGGAGACTCAACCTAGCCACAGAGGAGCGATTAGATAAACTACTGCATGTCCATATGACCCAACTCTAGAAACACCAGGCCTCAGACTTCCAATGAATATTTAATCCAAGTGGAGTCACCGAGCATAGAAGATGGGGAAACTCTTTTCTCTTTCTAAGGCTCACGTACAGACAACAGCGGAGGGGGAACATGGACGTGGTAAGGCCACATCCAGGTGGGAAGTGGCACGAAACTTCACTTTCTATTTCAAGTTTGTCTTCTGTGGCTGTGGGTTTGAGGACAAGTTCTTACTGTGTTGCCCTGGTTACATGGAACTCCCTATGTAGATGGGGTGTGTGAAGCAGGGGTGGGGAGGCAGAACTCTGAGACCCTGCCTCTGCCGGCCACCACACCCAGTCTTTTCCTTCTTCTATAATAAAAAGAAGGCTGTCTGAAAGGCAAATATAAATAGCACGCTCGTTTCAGATGAGGATCAAAAACCACAATCCCACTAGCTTATGATGCTCATTTATATTTTTTAATTGAGAAAAATGTAAACATTTATCCTTGTAAGGGTATTAAAGCATACACATCAGTGATGTTGAATAAATTCATCATACAGTCACCACTGAGGTGAATTTCCAGAAGTTTAACACCTCATATTGAAATTCTACACTGTACCCACCAAGCAGTTCCAATCCCACCTCCACTAGCCAGAACTTATGTCTATCATTGTAGCTAAGATAGTTATCTCTTATTAGTGAAATCATCCAGTTATTTTTCTGTTTGGCATATTTCACTTAACACAATATAACACACAAAATTTCCTTTATTGTTAAGCCTGAAACAGTCTATTATGGTGTGTATATATGCATAAACATATGTATATCATATTTTATTTTCATTTTTAAAATATATTTCAAACTCAAATAATGATAAAATAGGACCCAGCCATGATAAGCTCAATAAAGGCCTAAGTCTCAATAGTTTACCCTAAGGAAATACCTGGTTCCAAGAAAGACCACAAACTGGGACCACCCAGGAATAGACCATCCAAAGGAAATTCCTAACAACGTTCCAACCATTGTAGACAGGATCACCTGCCAGCACACACCCGTCGCTTTTCACCAGGTCACCCCTAGACAACTGTCAGCCAATCAGGGGTCCTAAACCTTAGAAATCCCTCACCCTAACCTCTGCTGTTATAAAAACTCAACCCCAACTGAGCTTGGGACTCTCCGATTGTGCCAATACATTGGACATACGGAGAGTCCGAGTTCGAACTTGAATAAAAATAGAGGCTCTTTGCTTTTACATACAGGACTTGGTCTCCTAGTTGGTTTTTGGAGGACTCCGTGATCTGGGCATCACAATAAATACTTTCATAAACAAGTGGCTCCAAATTTAGTTATTCAGGGACTGAATACATATGCCATTTGCATGAGCAGTTACAAAGACCAATACTGAAATCAGAATAGCAGCTGCGGCCAGTGCAGGTGGTCACAGGGGCACCAGGGAATTTCATGATCCAATAGGATGGTTTTGCAGCCTGATAGGCTTGGATTACGCACAAGCATGTATTTGCTCTTTGCCCAATTGCATGGAATTGTATGCTTAAGAGCTGCAAATTCCATGTGTGTGTAAACTACGTGTCACTTTCTAAAAGAGAAAAACACATTCCCCCCTGACCCTCTAGAAGAAAACACAAACTAAAAATTTCTGAAAGACAAAGTATATTCTGCAGCTCAGTTGCTGATGCGCACTGCCGTTTCGCTTGGGGACCGTGGGCGGGTCTCTAGTGCTCCTAAATTTCAGCCCAGGCTCCTTTCTCTTTCCTGTGTAAGTGCCACTGTGCCTAGGAAGGTCTGTGAGAGACACCGTGGGCTAACCACCTACACGGTCTGTCACCACCTGCCCAGCCTGATGGGTGGTGTGGTGTGGAGAGGGGCAGTCCTCCGCCCAGGAGCAGAAACAAGGCGCGCCGGGTTGCGAGTCAGGCTCAAGGACAGGTATCAGGTGGTGCAAGAACAAGAAGAACAAGGAAGGACCTAAGGCAGCAAGCTTGGAGTGAGTGAGGTCTGAAGTGAAGGGAACAAGGCCTTGGCCCTTACCAGGCTGACTGCTATTACTGTGGCAGTGGCTGAAACCACGAAGTGAGGGATGGTACCTCTTCTTATGAACCATGGCCCATGGCTACAGGACTCTACTTGGTAACAAGTTTGATGACAAGTTTAGTCCACACCTAGTCATGGTGAGTTTCCAGTTAAACTATTTGAGCCACTCCCTAAGGCAGATTTTTTTTTTTTGGTCAATTTGCTAGTAAATTGGCCTCCACCCTGCCTGACCTCTGCAGGGGCCAACAGGCAAAGTTTGTTTACACCAAAGAGCAAATTTCTTATCTTGGGAATATAAAACAGCTGCACCTAAGCCCAAAGGCAAGCCAGAAAAGGCCAGCCAGGGCCGCACAGGTTTTCCCTGCTCCCTGTTCTGTTTTAGAAAAGAAAGCAGGGGACACGAGAGGACTTGCCACTTACAGATGCACTATCATTTGAGCTGAAGACTCGCCAATGCCAGCTCTCCCAGGGAATGGCTCCCACGGAGCCCAGAACCTGAAACAACAGGCCAAAAATACTCTTCCTAGGGTCCCTGAAAATAAGCAAGGCCTCGCATTCTCAACCCTGTAATCACACGGCTGCGCTCCACCCTCCGTGCTAGTCCCCTCTTGCTTCCAGGGAAAATCTTCTGCCACCAGACCTTCTGTTTCCGGTCGCCGTTCCAACTTAGTGTCCCCAAGTGTCCCAGTTTTATTTCTCTAGTTACCTTAGGAACTTCCAACCCGGGATTCCCACTCTGAACATCTCCACCCCCCAAACACGTCCTTAGGCCTCCACACCCCCGCCAGCTCAGCCAGGGCGTGGTTGCAGCGCCAAGGGCTCGGTGTGGATGGAACCTCACTTGCCTGAGCTCTGTGATAAGGAGTCGCACCCTTTGTGGAACAGTGAAATCCGCCCAAGATGTCAGGACCAATGAAAATCTCACCAACCTAATCCCGTGAAAATATCATAAATAAAAAAAAAACTGAGAGCTGCATGTAGTGGCACCAGGGAGTCCAAGGAAGGGAGTATATGGGTTCCAGGACAGCACGGCAGAAATCCCATCTCAAATCAACAAAAGTCACCAGGCGGTGGTGGCGCATGCCTTTAATCCCAGCACTCGGGAGGCAGAGGCAGGTGGATCTCTGTGAGTTCGAGGCCAGCCTGGTCTACTAGAGCTAGTTCCAGGATGGGCTCCAAAGCTACAGAGAAACCCTGTCTCGAAAAACAAAAAACAAACAAACAAGAGTAATGAAAAGCACACAAACAAAAATCTAAAAATAAGTAAAGACCACTAAGCCCTAAGACCTAAATTATGTAAGATACACAGTTCTTTCTAGGGGCAGAACTGTCAACCTAGCTCTAGGGACCTTGCACCAGTCCTGATCTAAATACACAGGTTGTTAAGGCAAATCCGTGTCTCAGAATAAATGACCCCTTTGCTCTAACAAATGGTTATTTTTCTTCTCAAGATGGATTTCAAAACCACTTTGGCACAAAAAAGCCACCCCATCCAGTGATAAAGCAGAAACCGCGTTATTTGATTGAGCTAACTCCTAAATGTTGCCATTGTCCTTTTAAATGCATCTGTTCTCACAGCATCAATGTGCAACTTGGTGGTTGTACTAGGAACAGAAGGATCCCAGAGTTATTGGCAGTAGCAAAAGCAAATCAAACCAAACCAGTTTGCAAGGCTGGGTTTGAATCCTACCCCTCTATACCCATCTGGCCGCCTGTCTTTACCTCTGGAGACCTGAGCTGCCAACTTTGATGACAAGAGGAAAGAAGACAGAAGAAGAGGCAAGGGGATGCCTCATCTTGATGAGAGCTAGATACAAGCATCCTGACATTGCTTTGTCAGGACCAGATTAATGCACAGCTGCTGTTACCCAGGCTGCTTGTGCTGCCTGAGCTGAAGTAAACTGTACCGGCCAATCAGACAGCCTCTCCTACCTACTCCTAAGGAGTTTCATATGAATTTTCTTTCACTGATTTTATTTTAGTGTGTGCGCGCACATGCCCACACACGCACACATGCATGCATGTGTACAAACCACATTGTGCATGTGGAGGCCAGAGGACAACTTGCAGGAGTTGGCTCTCCCCTTCCACCATAGGCCCAGGGGATCAAATTCATGTTATCAGACTTGGTGGCCAGCACCTTTACCTCATGAGCCTTCTCGATGCTCCTCTTGAATTTTCTTAAACAGGACCTAGACAATTTGAAGGTGGGGGCTATATCAAATAAAACAATGATATCTTATCTTGTAAGATCGCTTGGTGTATATTCAAGACTGACATCGGCAAAGGAGAGAAAACACGATGTGTGTCTTTTTGGGTCTGGGCTATCGTCCTCAGAATGACTGCTTCCAGATCCATCCATTTACCTGAGAACTGCATAATTTTGGTTCCCTTAACAGCCGAATAAGACTACGCTTTGTGAGTGTACCACACTTTCACTCTCCATTCCTCAGCTGAAGGACATCTAGGCTATTTCTATTTAATGGCGATTTGATTAGTGGAGCAATGAATATGGATGAGCAGTTATCTCTGGAGTATATGGCCAAGGCGGGCAGAGCCAGATCACGGAACAGATCTACTTCTATCTTTTTGAGGAACCTCCATGCTGATTTCCACAGTGGCTGTGTCAGTTTACACCCACACCAGCAGTGAATAAGTGACCATTTGTTTCACAGATCCTAGCCATTCTGATTGGAACAAGATGAAATCTCAAAGTAGTTCTAATCACATTTCCCTGAGAGCTAGGGATGGTGAAATTTTTTTTTTGTTTAAGTTTACCAGCCATTTGCATTTTGTTTTGAGAACTCTGTTCAGTTCTATGACCTATTTTAAAATTGGGTTGCTTGCTTTTTGACTCAGTGTTTTAAGTTATTTGTATATTCTAGATCCTAACCCCCTGTCAGATACATAATTTGTAAAGATATTTTTCTCATCCTAGAAGCTGCCTCATCCCTTGAACCATGGTGTCCTTTGCCGTATGTAATCATTTTAGCTACCCGAGGTTCCACCTATTAACTGTTGGTCTTACTACCTGTGCTTTGGGGGTCCTTCTCATAATCTTTAGGTATATGTGTAGCATTTAAAATATCCACAAAGTTCAGAAAATATCTAAGGAGTCAATGGGGGATTTCAAGACGGGGAGATAGAGCACAGCAGTATAAAGGGTTGAGAAGGACTAAAAGGTACAAGAAAGATTTAATGGGGAGGCAGAGAGAAGGGCAGAGTAGATGATGCAATCGGGGAGGGATAACTAACATTAACCTACCATACAAGTTTCCTAATATATACACATATGTGGAGTTTAAATGGCGTTATCCTATACTGGTGCTCCTTTAGACACCACAGAATAATAAATAAAAAGTCTAGCATTGGGAATGGTTGCCTCCTTTGGAGTTGTTGTTCAGGAAGGTTTCACAAACCCCCAAACATCACAGACTATTGCCAGTGCCCTTGTTATCCTCCATAACTTCACAGTAAGACCCTACGGCTTAAGACACCCGACACATGAGTCATTGAGAACTCAAGCTGGTTCTCGCCAGAAATCTTTATTCCTACAGACCAGCCTTCACAGTTCTGGAAGGTGCTGGTCACATCCTGGGGGAGAAAACAAGTTACCAACCATATCTAGTTGTGAACCCAAAGAGTTGCATCGATGACCAACCTGACAAGATGTTCCCACTGGTGCACTAGTGGCATGAATGTCACAGGAGTAACCAGTGACTTTCAGCCTGGATTTAAGTCCCATTCCACAAGATGAAACCCATACCTGGCACCATTATCAGGCTAAGAACCAATGTCGAGTTAGGGCATAGGCACCAGGAGAGAACCTATTACTGTGACTCTGTTAAACCTACGTCATATATTAAACTGACTCTTAATGACTTACTGGTATACCTGTAGATCAGTGCATCTTTCAACCCCAATCAGAAAAGCATTCTTTGGCAGTAGACGGTGATGAACACAAAGACCCCAAACTGATCCGGGTGCAGAAGATGGAGTGCTCGGCTCTAAAAGGGATATCTATACCACAGTCCTTCTCCCAGGGCTCAGGTAGAGGGGACAGAAAAGAGTGTAGCTGTCTAAGGCCATTCTTTCTGGATACAACGGGCAACTGCACATAAGATATCAAAGTAGTTAAAAGGCAGTATGCCCAAGACCTATGGATGCTCAGGACAGACAAAACTCCAGCATGAAGAAGGGAGGTACTAGCAATTGGTAGCTGCCGGGAGAGACAAAGTCCTGTTTCTTTAAGAATGCAACCTATGGTAGTCTGAACACTCTTCAGTGGAAGGCCACACATCCCAGAGTATATGAATAGCACAAATTGCACTTGGTGAGTTTAAACACTTTAAAAAAAAAAAGACACAAAGTACTTTGGGTAGAGATGGAACGATGTATGGAAGAGGCATGGAGGGAGGGATTGAGCATGATTAAATATATTGTTTGAAACTCTGAAAGAACCAAAAAACATAAAGGACAAAAAAGATAAATTATGTCACTGACAATGACTGTAGATCTTTTTAGAAGAGAAGCAAAATGAACAAAAGAAAACGTGTCACTAGAGGCTACCAGAGTTATTTATTCTTTATTTTACCTGGCAGTATAATGGATTTTGGTTCCTGGACACCAACCAGACCCAAGGCAGGAAATTTAAAGGCAAACTCAACAAGCTGTTTATTTTGATTGCTTTTTATCACCATGAAAAAAGAGGATGGGTAGACATGCTACATACATGTCGGATATCAATTCTCTGGTGAAAAATAATGAAATCAGATGGGTGACCTAATTTTTTTTTTTAAGCTCAAGTTCTATCACACATCCAAGGACCTCCAAAGCTCATAGAAATAATGCCACAAATGGCTCAGGGCTGGGCAAAGTCAATTCCTGTTGGCTTGTGTGACACTGTGGAATATTTTGAACATCACTATCATGGCCAACGGTGATTGCCTAGCACAAGACAGAGATAGCCACAGGCTGCCAAGAATGATGCACTATGTTTTGCAAACTATATTTCATAAAGTAGAGAAATACACAATATGGACAGATATTGTTTAATGAGATTAACTTTTAAATTTAAAAAAGAAAAGATTTTGTTCTTTTTAAAAGGACAAGCTTTACTTGTTATGAAAACTCACTGGTGTGGGCCACTTGTATCCAGATAAAACTAAAGAAAATAACCTTTATTTAATCTCCAGGGTGACTACCAGAGCCACAGGACTCACAAGAACACCTAATACAAATCTTTTTTAAAACATGAAGATACCCCTAGGTCTCTCATCGCAGGGTTTATTGTCTCCAGCTTAATAAGACAGTGAAGGAGTTACATATCCACCCAGGATCTCTTCCCCTCCCCCCTGCACCCTGACCACCTCGGTCACCCACTCTACACCCCCACTACACCATGACCACCTCCACCACCCCAAACCAAACAAGGAAGAGTAGAAAGAAATGAAAACCAAATTATCACTAACATCCAGCTGAGTGCACCCCCTTCTCACAAATACTCCCATACCGAAAATGACATCACACTCTACGCCACAAAAATCAGTTTTAAGAACTCCTCTGTTACTAGAAAGAGGTGTAGATTCGATCTGCATGCATGAGGGACAGGCTTGGAAAGGAGCAAACTGAAAATGTACCATTTAAGATGCTCATCGAGCCAGCTCAGTAAATAAGGAAATAGACCAACCAACCACAGGCTTATTCCTTTGTGGCTCCCCAAACAACAGCTTTCCCGGGTAACCTATAGGAGAAGGACTTCAGTGCAGATGCATCACTGAGGAGAATGGAAGCAAGGGAGAGAAGTGACAGGGAGCCCTATGAAGGTCACACTGTCCTTGACTAAATATGGACTTTAAGAAAACACATGACCTCATTTTCTATGTAAAAATGACAAACTGAAATAGGCACAAAAGCCAGGCCTAGAGCCCAGGGCTTTAGACGGAGCACAGTCTGCGCTTGCTAACAGTGAGATGTCCATCGAAACTTTGTGTTGCAAAAGAACAAACAAGAAACCTCACTGTTTAAACAACAGGGTGACATACAACAAAGAGACGTAAAGCATGCTCACAGGTCAAGTGAAATTACTACACCGCTGTTTAAAGTCACACTTAAACATCTGCAGGGCTTCTGTTTGTGTAGCAGGGTGGGGTTTTCTGTTTCCTCACATTTATTTGTTTGCTTGTTTGGTTGGTTGTTTTGGGTGCGGTAGGGGTGGTAGTGCTAAGGATTGAAGCCAGGGTCTTTGAGCATCCTATACAAGCAGTCTACTCCTAAGATACATCCGCAGTCCCATAAATACTTTAAAACTATTTGTGGAAAATGTTTCTGTGTCCTATGAAACATTATACACGCATATATACGACACTCGCTGAAACATTATACATGCATATATACGACACTCGCTGAAACATTATACATGCATATATACGACACTCGCTGAAACATTATACATGCATATATACGACACTCGCTGAAACATTATACATGCATATATACAACAATCAGTGAAACATTATACATGCATATAGACGACACTCACTGAAACATTATACATGCATATATACAACAATCAGTGAAACATTATACATGCATATATACAACAATCAGTGAAACATACATGCATATATACGACACTCACTGAAACATACACGTATATATACAACAATCAGTGAAACATTATACATGCATATAGACGACACTCAGTGAAACATTATACATGCATATAGACGACACTCACTGAAACATTATACATGCATATATACAACACTCACTGAAACATTATACATGCATATATACGACACTCACTGAAACATTATACATGCATATATACGACACTCAGTGAAACATTATACATGCATATATACAACAATCAGTGAAACATTATACATTCATATATACGACACTCACTGAAACATTATACATGCATATATACGACACTCACTGAAACATTATACATGCATATATACGACACTCAGTGAAACATTATACATGCATATATACAACAATCAGTGAAACATTATACATGCATATATACGACACTCACTGAAACATTATACATGCATATATACGACACTCAGTGAAACATTATACATGCATATATACAACAATCAGTGAAACATTATACATGCATATATACGACACTCACTGAAACATTATACACGCATATATACGACACTCACTGAAACATTATACATGCATATATAGGACACTTACACTCTCCTCTCTCTCAACTAGGTTCAAAAAACTAGTAGGCAAGAGATGTTCAAATCATTATAATTTTCTCCTCACAGTGGAATTAAAAAATACCTTCCTCTCAACCCCTGCTTTTCAGTTCTTATCAAACTTAACAACTAGCATATTTTATTTTTTAAGAATTGAGACAAGTCTCAGGTGGCCCAGGCTTCTTGAGTGCTGGGATTCTAGTCATGTCCTATAGCGCCAGGCCACATATTACTTTTATAATTAGAAAAAGAACCATACTAAAATGTATCCCACCAATCCGAACAGATTGAAGGGGTAGAACGTCTGTCCTACTAGCATTTAGATGGACACTTGGGTTTTTCAACACTTTGATGGTGTGCCCACAGGTACAGACACTCTGATTATGACATCAGGAAATCCTCCTAGGAGGCCCCTGCGTGGCTCAGTGACCCTGAATGAAGGGTCTTTTCTAAGTGAGACTTCTGCCCCACACGGATATTCACCCTTTCTATCCCTATACCTCTTGGTTTATGGAAAACTTTGTTTTGCAAAGAAAGATATACATTAACTTTGTCCTGGCCCTTTCATTCTCCCCTCTAACTCGGACGTCCAATTCTAGGCTTTCTATATGAGAAAGGACTTTCTTCAGAAAGGCTAGGCTGGGGCGGAGGACACGGATCGGCAGTGTAGAATGTGTACTGCTCTTCCAGAGGATGGTTCCTAACACCCATGCTGGGCGACTCACACTGTGAGATGACCACATGGAATTCTACTAAACTCAGTGACTCCTTTAGAGCCCTCTGAAATATCTGCTTGGCCTAGGAGCACATCCCTCTAGTTTCGGAGTTTAGGAGGCTGAGGCATGAGAATCAAGAGTTCAAGTCTAGCCTGGGCTGTGTAGCAAACTCCTGTCTTTGGTGGGGGAGGGTTATCTTACCTAGTGTCAGAATGAGGACAATCTGATGCTGGGCAGAACAAATTTCATCTTAGGAACAACTGCAAGATTCTTTATTCAAGTCACCCTTAATATTTTAAGTACGATTAATCACCTATTGAGATAGCTATTTATTCTATATAACTCGATGTGCCAACGGATTTTTATGTAACCTTGACACCAGCTATAGTCATCTGACAGAAGGGAACCTCAACTGAGAAAATACCTCCATCAGATCTAACTGTAGGTCAGACCGTTGGGTATTTTCTTAATTAGTGATTGAGGTGGGAGGTGCCAGCTCATTGTGAGAAAGCCACCCTGTGCTGGGGGGTCCTGGGTTCTATAAGAGAGCAGCCTGAGCAAGCCACGATGAGCAAGCCAGTGCGCAGCACCCCTCCATGGCCTCTGCATCAGTTCCTGTCTCCAGGTTCCTGCCCATTTTGAGTTCTTGCCCAGATATCCTTCAATGATAGACCATGATATGGACGTGGATGCCAAATAAACCCTTTCCTCCCCAACTTGCGTTTGGTCATGGTGTTTCATCACAGCCGTAGAAACCCTGACTAAGACATTTGGTGAACCTGGCTTCAAGAAAATCAGGGACTCTGTACCTGATGATCAAATAGACACCCAGGTAGCATAAAAGAGGAATGCTGTTTAAAATACACCCTAGGATGAGCAATACAACTCAGTGGGCGAAGCTCCTGCCTCGCAGGTCTGGCAGCAGGAACCCACCCAGAGGTGGGGGAAAATGGTTCCACAAAAGCTGTCCTTTGACCTCCACATGTGTGCCATGGTATACATTCACATGTATGTGTATCCACACACGCACGCACACACACACCTACTAATAAATAAAACTCTAAAATTAAAAATACCCTAGCATTTTGCTTCATTCCTTAGCAATCAACATTGTTCTGTGGTAACGGCTGATTTCAATCACTTTATTATGAGGTACTGACTGTTTCTTATTCTTTCTCCTCAGCCAAAGACTAAGCCAACTTTACCAGAATTAAATATTGTTTCCACCGTATTACCTGAGGGATCATTTCTTCTAACGTGAGTGTCTGAACTGCAGTTTCCCTCTCCTGGGAGCACTTGTTCACAATTTACCTCTATCTATTGAGACTTTCAAGTTCAAAATATGGGAGCTGGCCAGGTAGCCCAGCTGCTACAGGTGCTTGCTGCCGGGCCTGACGACCTGAGTTCAGTCGCTGGAACCCACATGACGAAGGCGAGAGCCCAGCCTTCCACAAGTTGCTCTCTGACTTTGACAGGGTACTTTGTGAAGCACTTTCTCTCTCTGTCTCTCTATGTGCATGTGTCTGTGCCTTTGTGTTTCTCACTAAACCAATAAATGAATGAATAAACAGAATTTTAAAGGTTCGAAATATGGCAGCTAAGATTAAATCTGGGCCTAGGACAAGATCTGGAAAGCTAGAACTTATTTCTAAATTTCCAAGAAACCTGAGAAATTATCACTGTGTGGCCGGGAGTGGAGGAGGTGACCATCAGAACCAATAAGGGCCGAGGTGGGTGTGGACCTGAAATTTAGGTCTACCATTTACTATCTGTGTATTTCTTGAGGATGAGATTTACCACACCTAGACCTCTCCTCCATCCCTCAAATGTAACATGCATCAATATAATGCACGTGCTTGATCATCAATGGATGAAAGTGATTAATGTTTCGGACTATCAAGCAGCAACCATGGGACTAAAAGGACAAATATATATATATATATATATATATATATATATATATATATATATAACAGTTTCTGTAAAAATAAATACATCTTCATTCTTTGCTATAATGCTCATGTATATATATACATATATATACATATAAATTATTGTTGTTTTGTTTTGTTCAAGACAGGGTTTCTCTGTGTAGCTTTGGAGCCTGTCCTGGAACTCTCTCTGTAGACCAGGCTGGCCTGGAACCCACAGAGATCCACCTGTTTCTGCCTCCCAAGTGCTGGGATTAAAGGAATATGCCACTACCACCTGGCTTATGTATATTATTTTTAAAACAGTGATTTTGTTCTACATAAATTTCTTGCTCAGTGGAGAACTCCACACATCTCTATTTCTCAAGACTGTGAATTTTTTCTGTGATAATAAATTGGTTTGTGGGTCTTTGATTTTTGTTTTTGATACAGAGTCATACTTTGCAGCCCTGGCTGATTTGGACCTTTTTTTGTAGCCCAGATTGGCCTTGTCAGAGATCCACCTGCCTCTGTCCCATTAGTCCTGGGAGGCCCAGCTTAGTCTCCAGGCCCAGCTGAGAACAGTTTTTATAATTAGGCACTGTGTTGCCTCCCCCACAAGCTATAAAATGACAAAAAAAGCCTATACTGTTCATGTAGAGAATCTGGAAGCTAAGAAGAGATTTACAGGTCTCCTACTGGGCACCCTACAACACACAAGCTCAGAGACCCTTGTGTGAGTCCTCTATGTGATCGGCGATGTGCGGTGCCCAAACTCTTCAGTGGAGTCTAAATTTCTGCCCTGAAAGTTTGGCCACAGTCTCTGAGGAAATCGCTCACTGATGTTTATAATTATAAACAAAACCTACCCATGAAATATTTAAAACGCTTTCCCTGGTCTTGATGACATGTTTTGATCGTCGTGCGTTTCCTACTCCAAGGCATAAGAAGCAGATCCTTGGTTTTCCGTGTGCGTCTGTATCACCTATTCACCTTCGCACGTGAATCATCACTCCCCACAGAGAGGTGGACTACAAACACCTGCCTACCCAGTAACTGTGTACAATTCCTCTCTCTCGCCTCCACCCCCAAACACAGGGATCCCCATCACGAACAAAAGAGCGCTTATCCCTCTGCTTTGAAGCAAGGTGGAGGGGTGGGGGGAAGGAGCCCATTTGCAAATCTTAGACTTCTAAAAAGATGCAGCTCCCATCCCCAAATGCTCTCCCGGGCTTTAGGATGTAACTTCATCCGCCTGGAAGCCCTGCAAAAACTAAAGGTCTGTGATCTCCACAGGTAGAGGCAGGAGGCTCAGAAGTTCAGTGTTATTTTTACCTACACAGAAATATAATGAGTTTGAAGCCAGGCTAGGATACATGAAATCCTGGGTTTGGAGGTTTTGAAATATGACAAAGCAGGTCGTTAATAAATAGCATGATTTTTCGACTTTCAATAAACAAGTATGTGTCAGTAAAAAAAAAAAAAAACAGTTCCCACAGACAAAGTGTGGGGTACCCGTGCCTCCCAGCCGCTGGAGAGTCTGCAGCACCAGATTGGCAATGACGCCACACACAGAGATAATATGAAAAAGGAACAAGGACGAGAAGACAACACCAGAAATGTGGTCCTGTTCTTTACTGCTCCGAGAAGGTGGGGAGAAAAAAGAAAGGAAAGAAACAGAAATCTTAAAGTCAGTGGTCCGCTAAGCAAGGCACCTTCAGGACAGCCCTAAACCTTATTCTAGGCTATGAGCGAAGACGTAAAAAATTGGAAGTATGTGGGAAATCAACTTGGAGACACTGTAAGGCAAATTCTCCCACCATCACCAACGCCACCAACGGAGTGCAAGTAAAAAGCCAGCACTCATAATGGTACTAGAAACTACATGGAGTTCTGGGCTCGAGGTTTACATAATCACAAATTACATAATACTCATCCCGAGCACGAAACCCCCTTCTATAGGTGATGGTCCCCATCACCCCGTCGCTTGCCATTTTCCAGAGAAAGCTGGAGAAAGTCTCCAATATTTGCAGAGGTAGGGAGCGGGGTGCTGCAAAAAGTCACCCTCGGCAAGCTGCAAAGCCATGTCAAATGTTCCAGGAGCTTTCGGAGCAGGTGACTCCCCTTCTCCCGCATACCCCAGCGTCAGGCGTTCAAGGCCGAGGCCGGGCGAGCGGGACGCACCGGGCGCGGCCGGGCTTACCTGCTCCCCGAAGTCGATGGCTATGTTGGTGATGCCGAGGGGCACCAGGAACCGGATCAGGGGCCAGTAGTGCGTGAGCGCTGGGAATTTCACCATAGTCCCCGCCGTGGGCTGACCCCACACTCATCTGCCGCCGCGAGGGCACTGTGCTGGGAGGCGCACGGAGCGCGGCGCGGGGACGGAGGCCGCGGCCGGCGGGGCCTGGGGCGGCGGCTGCTGGCGGCGACGGCGCCCTCTCCAAGCGCGGCAGCTCTAGCAGGAGAGCCGCAAGCTCAAGTCCATCCCCGCTGCCCTCCCACACAACAAAGATCTGCCGGGGAGCAAGAGAGGAGGAACAGGGACGGCGGCGGCGGCGGCGGCGGCGACAGCAGCAGGAGCTTCTGCTGACAGCGGCTCCATTATAAGCGCTCTGGGCCCGGAAATAAATAAATAACCGCGCGCACGAGGCGCCTCCGCCGCCGCCGCCGCCGCCGAGCGGAGGAAATCAGGGGCGGGCGGAGGCGCGACACCGCTGGCGACCCGGGAGGGGGCCGGCCCGGCACCGCCTCCCAGCTCCGCTGCGTGCGGCCCGGCCACGGGGGGCGCTGCGCTCGCACAGCACGCTCGTGTTCCTGCCCGCGTGGGACTCCGGCGCTGCCACGGCTGGGAGCGCCGAGTGTGGAGCAGGGCACGGACTCCGGGCTGCACGGGCTGGGTGACCGGGCACTGACGGCCCCACGCTGTCCCTGGAGGACCCGGGAAGGCGGCGTGAGCGCGCTCTCCAGAGTTGGGAACCGGGCGCAGAGCTCCTGGGATAACCCGGCTGGGAAGGCCCCGATCTCCGGGCGGCCTCAAAACTGGCAGGAAGGTGCAGGGAGCTGTTTCAGATGGGGATGTCGCTGCCTCAGAGGGACAGAAGGAAGGCTTCCCAGAATGATCATCTCCCTAGGGGTTTCCAGGGACGACAGAGATCTGTGGCCCCTGAAGAAAATGCACCGAGTGGCAGGACTGCCTGGCTGTCTAGAAGGCTCTTGGGCTAGGGTTCTGGGGTGCTCCATATTGGCCTCCAGCTTTTGCTAGCAATATTAAAGCCAACCGGTAAATTTGCCTTTGAATTAGGCGGGGCGTGGGGGAGAACACGAAAGAAAAGAAAATCTGTTTGGCTGTACTATAATACGCCCCTAGGGATTCTCTGATAAATTAGTTGCTATGCTGAGACTCTTACCTAAAACTGAACAACTTGACAAAGCCAACATCAGCCGGAATCCCAACACAGCACATGAAAAAAAGAGTTCAAGGCAGCGAAAGAAAAAGGATTTGCAGCAGGGCGGAGCTGGCCTCATGCGCATGTGACATGTACAGTCACAAAAAAGCCCAGCTCACAGCAGGGCCTGTGCTTGCTTTGACACTCTGCTCTTGCCTTCTTTAAATTTGTTCATATATATATATATACACACACACACACACATTTTATTTTATTTTTTTTTGTGCATGGATGGTCTTGCTGCATGTATGCCTATGCCCATATGGATGTTCTGTGCCTGCAGAGGCCAGAAGAGGGCGTTGGCTCACCTGGATAACAGAAGTTTGTGAGCTGCCATGTGGGTGGTAGGAACAAAACCAGGGTCCTCCGGAAAGAGCAGCCAGTGCTCTTAACTGCTGAGCCATTTCTTTCTTCAGACCCTGGTCTTGCTCTCTTAAAATTAATTTCTGAACAAGGGGTCTTGGGTTCTGAGTTACTTTGTGCTTAGGAATAAAGCTATTCCCTCATGTTATCTCTCTGCAAGGATCATGTTAATACTGCACTTGAAGCTGAAGCAGAGGCAGGGGGATTGCTGTAAGTACCAGGCCAGTCTGGGTGGCATAATGAGTTCCAAGCCTGCAAGGACTATATAGGGAGGTCTTGCCTCAGAAAATTAATTAAATACACAAGGAAGTAAATAAATAATAGCTTGAGACATTAACTTTCTGGTGCAGATATTTCCAACAATATTGAAAGGTATTAAATATTTTCATATTGATGCCTTATGTCCCCTTCAGTTCTATACACTCTGAATGAGGCCCGCAAAAGGTAGGAAACCAATTTATCCTCAGCTCCATGTAACCCAAAATTAAAACAAAACTTTGGTAATTGTTCATTGCATTTGATATGTCAAACAGCTACCTTTAAAGAGATTTCCCAGCAAAACAGGAAGGGCTCTCCTGAGGAGCAATTTCTGAATGGCATGTTTCTGTGTAGTCGGTTATTAAGTTAACTGTACAAAAAGGGAACGGGTCATTTAAAGGAATTCACTGAGCAAGACTTCTGTTCTAAAGCAAATATGGTCTGGTGGTTTACCCATTCTGTTAGTCTAGCATTGCAAAAGCTCATTTCAATTAAAGTGATCTAATTGTGCTGACCTTTGTCTGGGATGTGAATTGATGAGGTCCTCGATCGATGCTCCTGAAGGCCAGTTTGCTCTCACTGGTCCCTGGACCAGGGCTGCCACATCTCAGCTGCTGCAGCGAATACACACTGATGGTCTGAAGGGGATGGGGAGAGAAATCAGTCAAAGGACATTGTCCTCGAGTGAGTTAGAGTCATCTTTGATTAAGGCAAAGAACACTTTCTTGGACTTTAAGTGAATATGAATTCCAGTAACACCAGGACAGCTTGAAAAGGGAATGAGACATCTAATCTGCTTCTTATGCTAAAGAATCACAATCAGGGCTCGAGAAATGGCCCAATAGTTAAGAATGCTGAAAGACACTTAAGGAAAAGCTCAACATCCTTATCCATAAGAAAATGCAAATCAAAACAACTCTGAGATACCATCTTACATCTGTCAGAATGGCCAAGATCAAAAACACTGATGACAACTTATGCTGGAAAGGATGTGGAATAAGGGGAACACTCCTTCATTGCTGGTGGGAGTGCAAACTTGTACAGTTACTATGGAAATCAGTATGACCATTTCTCAGAAAATTAGGAATCAATCTACCTCAAGAACCAGCAATACCGCTCTTAGACATATAGTCAAAGGATGTTCAGTCATACCACAGGAACATTTTCTCAACCATGTTCATAGCAGCATTATTTATAATAGCCAGAATTTGGAAACAACCTAGATGCCCCTCAACTGAAGAATGGATAAGGAAAATGTGGTACATGTACTCTAAGCTGTAAAAAAAAACAATGACATCATGAAATTTGCAGGCAAATAGATGGGACTAAGAAAAAAAAACATACTGAGTGAGGTAACCCAGACCCAGAAAGACAAATATAATTTATACTCAGTCATCGGTGGCTTTTAGACATAAAACAAAGAATAACCAGCCTGTAGTCCATAACCTCAGAGAACCTAGACAACAAAGAAGACCCTACGAGAGAAATATATGGATCCACTTAGGAAAGAAAAAAAGACAAGGTCTCCTGAGTATATTGAGAGCGTGGGGAGATGTTGAATGGGGTGGGGTGGAAAGGGAGATGGGAGGAAGGAAAAGGAGTGGGAAAATATACAGCTTAATTAGAAACAATAAAGTGTGTGTGTGTGTGTGTGTGTGTGTGTGTGTGTGTGTGTGTGTGTGTATAAAGAATGCTTACTGTTTGGTCCTCAACAACCAAGTCTGATGGCTTGCCACTGTCTGCAACTTCAGCTCCCTGGGTTTCCGCGCCCTCTTCTGGACTCTGCAGGCAGGCAACTACACTCATGTTCACAACCCTCCATAATTACAAAGAAAATGAATGGGGCTCGAGAGATGGCTCAGAGGTTAAGAGTACTGGCTGCTCTTCCAAAGGTCCTGAGTTCAATTCCCAGCAACCACATGGTGGCTCACAACCATCTGTACTGAGATCTGGCGCCCTGCTCTGGCGTGTGGGCATACATCAAGGCAGAATGTTGTATACATAATAAATAAATAAATAAACAAACAAACAAACAAATATTTAAAAAAAAAAGAAAATGAATGTTTTTAAAAAATAGAATCATAATCAGATAATCGATTTAAAAGGAAGCCTTGCTCCTCCCATCTTGTAAATATAGCTATCATGTCAATAATAACCACAAAATGTAAGTGATGGTGTGTATCAAACTTTTTTTTTGAGGCACTAACCAGCTCCCAGATCATGACACAGAGACTTATTAGGTTGTTTTTTATTGTAAGGTTTATTTATTAATTAAACATATAGTGTTCTGCTAACATGTATCCCTGCAGAAGATATGACCCAGAAGAGGAGCCAGATCTTATTGCAGATGGCTGTGAACCACCATGTGGTTGCTGGGAATTGAACTCAGGACCTCTGGAAGAACTGTCAGTGCTCTTAACCTCTGAGCCATCTCCCTAGACCTATTATTAGTTTTGAATGCTCAGCTTAACTTAGGTTCATTTCTGCCTAGCTCTTTTAACTTAAATTAACCTGTTTCTCTTTAACTACTTTTTGCTTTAGGAATTTTTGCTTTTCTTTCCCTTTGTGTATCTTACTTTCACTACTTTTCAAGCTGGCTGTCTGGCAGCTGCCTAGCTTCTTACCCTGGACATATCCCTCTCTTCCTCCCTCATTCTGGCCTCTTACTCCTCCCTTTCCTAGATTTCTCCTCCTATTTGTTCTCTCTGCCTACCAGCCCCGCCTGTCCTTTCTCTGCCTAGCTATTGGCTGTTAAGCTCTTTATTAGACCAACCAGGTGCCTTAGGCAGACAAGGCAAAACAAATACAATACATCTTTTACATAATTAAACAAATACAGCACAAACAAGTGTTACACATTTTTACACCATTAAACGCAGCATAAACAAATGTAACACACTTTTACACAGTTAAGAAATATTTTGCAGCATAGATATATGTAACACATTTTTACCTAGTTCAAATAATATTCCACTACAATGGTGATAAATAGGAAGTTTTCTAACTTACACAGAAACTGAAATATCCCAGCATTATATCAGTTAGATTTAAAAGATAATGTCTTTGGAAAAGTACAACTTTACTTTGATTTATAAAGCCTTAGATTTGATCACTTTTAGTCCACATTTCTTACAAGGTGTACAGACACTACACTGGTCATATAACAGAAAAAAAAAATCCTGAAAGAGAATATGCTCAGTTATCCACAGTGGCTGCATCTGCCTGGCATAAATACGAGCAAGAATTATTTACCTTTTACATGTCTCTGTGTTTAACAAAATAGGCATGTATAAATCTATAAAGAGAGACTGTTTTACAAAATACAAGGTTTGAGTGAGAACGTCCGCCGTGCCATTGATATTAGAATGCTTGGTCCTGAGTTGGTAGTTCCGTTTGGTGAGGTTGTTAGTGTTGGGAGGTAGAGTTTTGCTGGAGAAGATATATCACTGGGGGTGGGATTTGAGTGTCTGTAGCCTCCATCTACTTCCTGTTAGTTCTTTGTCTCATGGTTGTCTCCCCTCTTGCTCCGCCACTATGACTGCCTGCTGCCGTGCCTTCCCACCACGATGGACTCTAACCCTCTGGAGCTGTAAGCCCAAATAAGCTCTTTCTTCTCCAACTTATTAGATCACAGTGCTTTACAACAACAACAGAAAATAACAAATTCAAAGGCTTTTGTAAAATATTGAAGAGTAAGGCAGTATTGCTTTCTAAGTGAGGAAAAAGTTATTGTTTGAGAAAATAGTTTCACAAATGGCTAGTCATATTACTTTGTTGCATAAGGGTATTATTAAACCCCCACCTTTTCTTTTTTTTAATCCATAGTCTTACTACGTGCTTTTGGTGGGCTCATCCTCATGATCCCTTCTTTCCCAAGAGCTGTGAGTACCATTGTGTCTATCTCTAGTACCAATTTTTATAAAAATTTGCTACAAAAGAAAAATTGTCTGACTTACCGTTCTTTTCTGAATTAATCTTAAATGTGTAAATTCAAATTGTCCCTCAACACATTTGCCACACATGACAGACTAAATCATCACGCTTAAGTTCGGGGGTTATGTGACTGAGATGTCCTTGACTTGAGGGGTCCAGTGGCATCGGACCGGGATGATAGTGATGACGCTGGGTAGGCAGCAGATGCCGTGAAGACTTGTGCTTGCTTGGCTTACGGAGTTTCCTACATCGATCATGGTCTTTACATCGCATCTTGTGATTGGCATAACCAAATTAACAGTTTGCTCTGATGGAAGCCTTCTTCTGGAGAGTGATGCCTGATATTCAAATGAGTCATGTGCCCCCTAAAACAGAGTAGACCAGATATACATTCAAGTGTCAGAGCTCTGCAGCTGGGCCTGGTGCCAAGTCGCTCCATAGCTGATTTCAAGTGGGAGCAGGGGTGAATTCTGTACACTGTGTTCAGGTAAGCATCAGCCCGCTGAAGAAGGTGACTTTTCCAGGTCCTAGTGCCCAGAAACAAAAGGGAGAATGTTTGCTCCTTCCCAACTTGAAGTTTCGCAGGCGCCACCCTTGTGTTGTTCTAGCCCAAAGCCTGCTAGTTAACCTGAGGGGGTGATCAAAAGTAGGTATTGTGCTCCTTGTGTGTGCCAGGTAATGGAGGGAGGGGGTAAGGGGTAAATGATCCCAAATTGAAATTTGCAGTAGGTAAGCCAGAGGTAGTCAAATGAAGCCTGATGGGTTACAGTTCCCACTTCTTTAATATATGTAAGGGACTGCAGAGATGCTTCAAACTGCTGTGCTATTTTAAAGGGAACGGGGACAATTTCTTCCTACAGATATGCAGTGATCTGCAGAATAATTTGTTAAGTAAAAAAGCAAGGTGCAGAAGCATAAAATGGCAGGTTATTTGGCTGCTTAGAAGAGAGAGAGCTATGGCTGGGGAAGTGTTTATGTGCACGTGAGCCTGCTTTTATTTGCAAATTGTTGCTGGCAGAATAAACCCAAGATCGTTTAAATGTACGTGGGGGAAGAAAGAGACCAGGGTGGAATGGATGGAGGGCGGGCTTCTCTACGTGAACCATATTGTCCCAGGGAGGCTTTGGAAACCCTCCCGTCTTAAACACTGAAAAATCAGAACTGAAAGAAAAAGAAGTACGGAGACAAGGCAAAGTCATACAAGTTTTCTCTTGTTTATTCTGTATTCTTTTCCTCCCCCAGAGGAAATGATTTCAGGCAAATCAAAGCTCAGTTCTTTGCCTTGCGTGGCTTTTTGTATTTGTATTTCTCTGGGCTTGCTAACCAGCAAAACTTTTGGGGCGACTCTTGTTAGATTCGTTATTCAATCTGTCGGCTTTGTATGCTGGTGACTATTAATTCACTCCTGCCCTTCAAAAGTGGTCTGAAGGCAGAAGTCAGTTTGGGGTAGATTCTAGGAGCTAGGTATGGTTCTAGCTCCAAGATGTCACCACCAACGGCAACGGCTTTGAGAATTTTGGAGGTTGTGGAGGCCACAGATGTGGGCCTGTTCCATCCTGACTAAAGGTCAGAGAGTTTGAACTTATTTTTGCTCTTGCAAAGTTGTTGACAACAGGTGTGGCTACAAACAAGGGATTCTGACCTAGGGTGTGGGTAATTAGTATTTAGGGTATAGAGGTGGACCCGCTCCCCCTGGTCAGAGAATTCAAGTCTGCTCCTTATATCATGTTAATGAAGTCTGTAGCACCCCATCCCCCATCCCCCTTTGGGAGTGAAGTATTAAGCATGTGAAGACCAACCGCAGGCGATTCAGTATTCACTAAACTTCCTTCCCGATGCTGTTCTAGGTGTCTGTCTCTTATTTCTCTCATATTTCTGTTCCTTTTGCTTAATAATTCTAATCCTCACACCCTTACCCTGGAACGTACGAATTCCATGGAGGCTGGTCTTCGATGGGAGGTAAGATACATTAGCTAATAGGTTGCTGCTCTGCTCATCTGGAGAAATAAAACGGAAGGGCTTATGTAATTCCTTCTGGCTCCAGCTCTGCCAATTCTTTATGGACAGAATGGGACAGAGAGGCATCACTGTCTGTGACATGTAACACGATCTCTAATTGTATTTAATAATAAAAACACAGTGTCAGATATAGGGGTGAAAGCTGAAAGATCAGAGGAGCCGAGCAGCCAGACACTTGTTCTTACCTCTCCTCAGACCAAAACTCAGTGATAGTACTTGTCAATGCAATTGGCATGTGAAAGAATTAAAAGGTACTCATTTAGGAAAAAAAGAAACAAACTAATTCTTGAGGTAGGCAAATACCTATCACACAGGCACTCAGGAGACTGAGGTAGGAGGTTGTACAGTGAGATCCCTCTGTAAAATAAACACCTAATTCTTTATTTGCAGATGATGTGATAATTTATGCAGAATTTCCCAAAACTTCTAAGGAAGCTGTCAGACTAATGCGTGCACTTATCAAAGCCATAGAACACAGCATCATGATATCAATCCTCAATATAATCTTGTGAAAATGAGACTGTTTATGTGTAGGATGCAGCACTAATACAAAGAGGAACCAAACACACCTAAGTTTTAATTGGCGCGCAGTGAGGTGGTCCCCCAACCCTGAGACTCATGATTTAAAAATATAGCAATTGTGCTGGGTGGTGGTGGCACACGCCTTTCATCTCAGCACTCAGGAGGCAGAGGCAGGCGGATCTCTGTGAGTTCGAGGCCAGCCTCATCTACAAGAACCAGTTCTAGGGCAGGCTCCAAAGCTACAGAGAAACCCTGTCTCAAAAAAACAAAACAAAAAGATATACTATAATAAAAGTAAAATAAATACAGTGTCTTTTTCTTTTGTGAGAGAAAATTTCACTGTGTAGTCCAGGGTAGCCTGAAACTTGCTATGTAGCCCAGGCTGTGCTTGAGTTTGTGCAGTCCTTCCTCAGTCAACCATGGTTTGGGTATGAACTGCCACGCCTGGCTCTGTTCTCGTTTTTGAGGTGGCAAGCTTATAACTAACCCCAGCTGGCCCCAAAGTCAAGTTCCTCGTGCTTCTGCCTCCCAAGTACTACTGGGATTGCAAGCACCTGCCTCTACACCCAACTTTAAAACAGTGAAATCACCAGAAGATGTAGTGAGATGCTAGAAGAGGCCAGAGGGGCTGGCACTAGCGTCAGCTGAGAGGGAAGAGGTAGCAGAGAAAGGTACACCCTTTTTACAGGGTTGCCTTAGACCATCAGAGAACACAGATGTGTACATTATAATTCATAACAGTAGCAAAATTACAGGTATGAAGTAGCAACAAAATAATTTTATGGCTGGGGGTCACCACAGCATGGGGAACTGTGTTGAAGGGTGGCAGCGTCTGGAGGATTGAGAGCCACTGAACTAAGCCCTTTGTGAAGCCCACAGCAGAGCTGGAGGACCAGCTCTGTGGAGAGGGACCTGCAGGGAACAGCCTGCTGCAGCACCAAAGCCCTGCAGCCGCACAGGGTGGGTGTAAACAGCATGGGTGAGAGAGAGAGCAAGCAGAGCCTGGGCTCGGGTCCAGAGCTCAACAAAGGCATCGAGAGCACATACAGGTAACAAGCCAAGGATCACTGAAGCTCGGGAGAGATGCGAGGGCAAAATTACTCACTGCCCGTTTTATTGATATCATTGATATAACTCATGGATTTATTTCCTTGGGAAAAGTGCAGTGCATAATGACATGCAATCTTTGCAAGTCCCCATGGTTGGGGATCATTCATCATCTCCATTGCACAGATAAGGAAACTGAGGATCATAGAGCTTAAAGGCAAAACCCCATCCATACATGACTGCTGGTTTGGAATTACTTTACAAAGGCTGTTTTGCTTTGTTTTTGTTTGATTCAGACTGCTCTGTACAGCAGTCTTGGGAGAAGACACAGAAGTCAGACTGTGGAAAAGCTGCAAGCATCGAGTCCACCAGCTGGAACAAGGCTGGGAGAGCTTTGACAGGGATTGTGCAACCACCATCTCTGGGACAGTTGAGATAGGGATTGCACAGGGACGGTCTCGGGGACAGCTTTCAACAGGGATTGCACAACCACCGTCTCCCAGTGCTACGTCATTGGTGATGGAATCTTCAGTTTGGTTTGGGGTTTGATTTTTATTGTTGTTATCGTGAATGGTCAACTGGACATAGAATCACCTGGGAAAAAAGGAGCCTTGGTTTTACAATGATCTTTCTCCAGTTAGTCTGTGGGAATAGCCGGTGAGCAAGTAATTGTCTTGACTGTCTTCATTCCCGTAGGAGGGCCCAGTCCACAGCTAAGGGAAGATGTTTCCTGGGCTACAGAAGAAAGCTAGTTACGCTGAACCGTTCAGCAAGCCGGCAAGCAGCACTCACTCCTTTGCGATTTCTGTTTTATTCCTGCTTCAGTACCAGCTCTGAACTGTGACCTGGGTATAAGTAAATAAATCCTTTCCTCTCCCTAAGTTGCTTTTGGTTGCTGTTTTATCACAGCAGAAAGGAGACTAGAACATTTTGGGTCTTTGGTTTTTGTTTGTTCGTTTTTTTTTGTTTTTTTTTTTTTTAATACAGGGTCTCCCGTAGCCCAGGCTGACCTTGAACTTACTGTGTAGCCAGAGGTGACTTTTCTTGAACATCTGATTCTGCTTCCACCTTCCAGGTGTTAAAATTGCCGCATATCCAATCTGCAATGTAGTTTTCTCTTTCTTTCTTTCTTTCTTTCTTTCTTTCTTTCTTTCTTTCTTTCTTTCTTTCTTTTTTGCTTGTTTTTCCATTTATTTGCTGGTTTGTTTGTTTATTTTGTAGCTCACTAAGTAGCTCTAGCTGTCCTGAAACTCACTCTGCAGACCAGGCTGGTCTTGAACTCACAGAGATCCACCTGCCTCTGCTTCCCAAGTGCTGAGTTTAAAGGCGTGCGCCACCACCATGCCCTACTCCTAAAATGTATTCTCTATAGCAACTGTGCTCATCTGTTCTAAACTACATGAAGGTATCTTTGTTGGTTCTTTTGGTACCATATATAAGAGAAATCAGTTTAAATAGTTATGATTTGAATACGGGTTGTATATGAATCCTGATGCTTATGTTAGTATTAAATCCCAGTTGTGAAAATAAAAAAAAAAAAACAAGACCGACTTTGTGGGTTTGTTTTTGTTTTTGGCAGGGGTGTTTCAAGACAGGGTTTCTCTGTGTAGCTCTGGCTGTCCTGGAACTCACTCTGTAGACCAGGCTGGCTTAGAACTCAGAGAGATCTTCCTGTCTCTTCCCGAGAGCTGGAATTAAAGGCATGCATCACCATGTCCCAGCTCCAACTTTGGTGTTTCTGGATGACACTTTTGAGAAATCATTATGATGAGACAAGGCCATCAGTTTGGGCCCCCACTGCATCCTTGTGGTCTCCCTGTTCCTTGCAATGATGTGCCCAGTGATCATCTTGGGACTCTGCCACAGTAAGACCTTAACTAGACAGAGGTCCTCAATCCTGGACCAGAACTCTGAGCCGAAATCAACCTAGTCTCAAGCGTTTCAATATAGAAATAGGAAACAGACTTATAGAAAACTGGTTAACATAAAAAGAGAGATCTACTATAGAGATACAGGCACGCCCTGTGGAACCCACGTGAAAAGCACAGTGGTCTTCAGAAGGGAAGGGACTGGTACCAGGTAACAAAATTTTGCTAGGACTCTCTCCGCATCTCCAATCACCGTCTTATCCCCCTCCTCTCACTCTTCCTTCTTTCTTCCTACTCCATCCTGCTGTCTTCTACATTTCTGGTCCAGATTATGGTAGACAGTGAGAATGCCCATCTCACAAAGTCTGTATTTGAACAAAGAGGCCTCTGTGTAGCTCAGTTTGGGAATGAGTCAGCAGGTGGGGCCATGCTGTCCTCTGTGACTCCTGGGTACTCGTGAGCAGGACAGTTGCATGCACTACTCAGCAGGTGTGTTATGCATGGCGCCCTCCTCTTTGGCTTTGGAGAATTATATACATGCATTGTACCATAAGAAAGAAACAGTAACCCTTTGATCATATAAATTGATATTCTCTGGTTCTAGGAGTTAGCAAATAGATATATTCAGAATATATAATGAGATTATTACAAAAATCACTTCACTGAAATGATAGTGGAATTAATTTTAATGTATTTACTCTAACCAAATATTTCAATATTTAATAAATATGCAAACATCAGTGGGATGCTTTGCATTCTGTTTTCCTATTAATGTTCAAAGTTTTGTGTGTATACATGTGTGCTTAGTTAGTTCTCTCCATATATGTGGTTGGTTGGTCTTAAGCTGCGCTCGCCATGGGATTAAGTCGTGGTATCAGGATACCGGTAGTCTAGGATCATTTGTTCTGTAGAAGACAAGTACATTTGCCCGGGGAAGTAAACATCATAGGCACTGTCTGGTTCTCTACACCTGGGTGCCAGCTGTCTAGAAGCAGGACTGGGAAGGCCAACTCTCTGGTTCCAGAAGACTTTGGTTGCACCCTTTCCCTCAGGCGTTGAATTGGTATCAGTCTCTTCATCTGGTATTTGCTTACGAGAGGAGGGAGTGGTCCAGCTATCCTACTACCTTTTTTGCTGTTGTTGTTGTTGTTGTTTGTGTTTTACGGGGTTTCTCTGTGGCTTTGGAGCCTGCCCTGGAACTCGCATTGTAGACCAAGCTGGTCTCAAACTCACAGAGATCTGTTTGCCTCTGCTTCCTGAGTGTTGGGATTAAAGGCATGAGGTCCTACTATCTTGCTGCCAGGATACAGAAACACAGGAGAGTGAGTACCCATAGTTTTTCAGTGGATAGCCCTGCTTGTCCATGTAATGGCAAATGATAGAAATAAGATTTTAGACTCTGATCCTAAAGCTGGTTCTCTGTACTGCTAGTTCCCCTGGCTCCTTGGGGGTTGACCTTATATCCCTGCAGAGTACAGACTGGGGGTCACCACTAGACAGGGCCTGAGGTAGACAGAGCTGCCTCAGGAAGGCAAGTCCTCAGTAGACTGAGGAAGGGGCAGCATGAAGACCCCAGATGAGGATGAGGCAAGGGTTAGGGCAGGCTGGGAGTTGGGAAAAACATGAGTGAGATCACATGGCTACTGTAAAGCGTTGTGCCTCAGAAGAGTCTTCAGGTGTGGTCAGACCCAAGGTGGCTGCCATGGCTGGGCCACGAGAAGGGAGACTTGTTTTGGAGAGAGATGAAGTGCCAAGCTGTTTGCTTTTCAGTGAAATGCCCCACCCAAGAATGTTCCAGTCATGGCTCTGAAGACTCAGCCCCTCCAGAGAGGGTCTGGTTTCCCTGAGTCAGTAACTTGGTCTCCTTCTGTCTAAGGGCTCTGCCAATTTGTCTCCAAGAGTGTTCTGCCCTCTGAGACGATGGGACTGCCACTAGCTCTGGCTTGGTTCCAGTTACTCTGGTCCTTAGTGTAGTAACTTTCCAGGTCTTTCCCGGCATTGGGGCCACAGTTGGGCGTTGGGTTTGAACTTGACACTCAACTGATCAGCTCCAGTAGTCAGAGCTGTTTGCACGCAGCAGGTACCCGTGAACTTGCTGACAGCAGCTGGTCACCTACCTGCCTAGAGAACTGACTGCTGACAGCCCCAGCCAGGAGGTAAAGACAAGAATGCTGCTTCACTCCTGTGTCTGGCAAGGACTCTGCTAAGTACTTTAAGGTGTGTTTGCCAGATCATGTGGCAAAAAAACCCCAAACAAACAAAAAATAAAAAAACAAAAACAAGAAAGGGGTAGACGGGTCACTGGAGTTCTAGTCCAGTTTCTGTTGCTTTCCCAGGGTTTACTTAACTTTCTCTCTCAAAATTTTGTACATTGCAGCTTATATAACTCCCAAATCAACATGATAATCTTTAAGGTAAGGTTGACTATGTTTTTCTAAAACAAATAGTAGACAACCTTTCGGTCAAGAATGGGAATTCATGGCTATAATCTCAGTCAAGGTGGGAAACTCGAGTTTGAAATCAGCCTGGACTATCAAGAGAATTCAAGGTGAGCCAAGGCTAAATAGCAAAGCAATATCTTAAAAACAAACAAATTAAATACATAAAGAGTTGGCTACAATAAAGCTATAGCTTCATTGTAGAGTGCTCACCTCCTATGGATGAGCCTCTACTTTTTATCCTCACTCTAGCCCCACCCCATTACCCTCCTGTCCTCCCCCCCCCCCAAAAGAAAAGCTACATTTCAGGATCTGAGAGTGAAAGAGGACTGGGCTTTGATTTTGGGATCCTCAGCAGGAAGGCGATAAAGAAAGTCATAAGAGAGTGATGAGGTTTAAGGAACAAGAATCAAATACTCTGCCCCAAAAAACATAGGAAAGAGGACAGCTGCTCTGAGGAGTTCAAGAAGGTAGGAGAAAAAGGAGAGAGAATTCTTCTTTCTCTTGAGACAGTTTAACTTGTAGCCTTGGCATGTCTCAAACTCTCAGTCCCCCTTCATCAACCTCCCACACTGGGGCTGAGTTTGTAACACCCTGCTTAGGGTTGCTTGCTCTGACAGCAAATGGAGAGAATGATTAAGAACACTAACAAGCCAGAGAAGGAAGGATTGAGAGCTGATGTTGATGCGGATTTCCGTAGCCAGCAAGGCTGTTGTTCTCATCTCAGAAATAAGGAAGCTGAGACTCCAAGAGGCTGAGTAACTTGCCTGGATGGAAATCACTGTGGGGGTTCCTCAAAAATTAAAGTCACATGAGCTTCCAGCGCCAGCACTGGCTAGTGTACAGAGCGTGTAAAGTCAGTGTGACGGAGAGACGCGAACACTCCTGTGTTCTCCGCAGCTCTGTGCACAGCAGCAGAGATACAGAAGGGACTGGCCATCCATCAGCTGATGCCTGACTAAGGGAAATGTGATCGAACAGAACGGAATACTGTATGTTCTGGCCTTTCAATAGCTAACAATCCTCCTGCCTCAGCTTCCCAAGTGCCGGCATTATAGATATGTAGCTCCACGCCAGGAGCTAAACACAGAATTTAAAACATTCTTAAAACTTTGTATTTATGCTTATATGCGTGTGCCTACTTCTCTGTGAGCATACTACCTGCATGAAGCTGTCTGTGGAGGGCAGAAGAGCGCATCCGTTATAGGTGGTTGAAACCTTTAAGCTAGAGTTAGTGTGGGAGTTGGGAATCAAACCTGGATTCTCTTCAAGGGTAGCAAGTGCTGTTAGCACTGATCCCTTAGAAACAATTTCAAAATTTTTTTTTTGCAGCGCTGGGGATGGACTCCAGGGTTTGTAAACACTAAGCAAGCGCTTTACCCCTGACTGTGCTCCTTGCTTTTGTCACCTGTGGAATGATGTGGCCAGGACTTGTTCTCCAGGGTGGGGGCCCCTCGAGGCTCCCTGCTGTTTGACCTAGACCCCTGGGCTCACAGTGCCCTTCCTAGTCCCAGTTGGTGAGTCCAGGGCCCTTTACCCCAACTGCTGTGAAAACTGGCAGGATTTCCTTACTCGGAGGATGGCCAATCACTGCAAACGTTCTGAGAGTGACTCGGATGGGAGCGGAGGAGAGCTTAACGCTCTGTGCTTAGCTGGGGCTTCTTTACCACTTAGATTCCATTTCAGCTCACGATTGCTTGAAAACCTTCCCATTAGCATGAGAGAGGGAAATGGCTCAAAATAAAAGTATTTACACCCGAAACTGCAGGCTAGAATTTGAGGCCCCTCTCACAGATTGCAGGCTGCAGTACGGAATGGGGGTGAAATCTCAGCTCTTTGTGTTTAGTTCTTTCTCCCCCTTTCTCTTTCATGCTTAGTGCACAGATTTTAAAAACACTGCTTAGAATACTCTCGGGTTACATAAATAACCCTAATCCCCACAGCACGTTATGGAGTCCTCAAAAACTATTCCGCATGGGAGGTGTTTTCTTCCTTGAGAACAAAGTAGCTAAGACACGCCCCTGCTTCATAGATACCATATTCAGGCTGTGTGTTCTTAAAATTACTCAAAATTCTGAACACAGATGTTCAAATCTGGGGTTTTGCAAATCAAAGCTGAGTGGGTAGAATAAATTGTACAGGCTATTAGTGAAATGGATTAAATAAAAATATGCTGCAGGATCCCCAGCGGATGCAGCTGCAGAACTGCTGCAGGTCCCTGAGTGGCAGCAGGCAGTGGGTCTGAGAGCAGCCAGTCTCAGGCAGGGACAACACAGTTCCCCCGAGTGGCTGCAGCAGGCCACGAGGAGAGACAGACGGATGGGCATGCTACAAAACCAGTGCTGCAGGTCTCTCAGGCAGGGAGACACACTGCGGCCGGTGGGCGAGAGACAGAGACGTGGGTAGGCATGCCATGCAGAGTGAGGTTTAACCTGTATTTAGTGGGTTATGGAGGGGGAAGGGAGCAGGGGAGAAGGACAGAGAGGCAGAGAGAGAGGGGTGGGGGGACAGAAGCTGCCTATCCAGAGGGAGCCAGAAAAGGAAGAGAGGCAGGCTGCAAGCAGGAAGGAAGATCTGCCTGCCTCAGTGGACAGGGTGGGAGTGGGCATGGCTTGTCTCTTAAAGAGACAGAACAGATCATTACAATTAGTATAGATAAAGTTTTTGGTTTCTTTTTCTTTCTTTCTTTCTTTCTTTCTTTCTTTCTTTCTTTCTTTCTTTCTTTTTTTTGACACAGAGTTTCTCAGTAGCTATGGAGTCAGTACTGGAACTTTCTCTGTAGACCAGACTGGCCTCGAACTCATAAAGATCCACCTGCCTCTGCCTCCCGAGTGCTGGGATTAAAGGCAGTCACGACTGCCCAGCAGATAAAGATTTTTTTAAGGTCATGTTTAAAACACAAATGACTTTATTTCAGTTTAAATTTATTTCTTCAGGACCTGTAACAAATAACTGAAAATTCAGTGACTTACACCAGCTGGATTTTATTCTCTCACAGTTTGGGAGATCTGAAGTATAAAGCAATGGCCACATACTCACTCACAAGCTGAGGGCTTCCGTGAAAACTGTAGCCTGCCTCTTTCAACTTGCTGTGGCCAGAGGTCTCCTCAGGGTTGGCTGCAGAGACCAGTCTCTGCTTGTCTTCACAGGCCTTTGGCTAGACGTCTGTTAAATCCTCCCTATTAAACCCTCCCGTTCTCTGGGAAGGACACTTTTGAAGCAGCCTAAATCCAGCTTCCTGGATACTCTTATCTCTAGAGCCTAGCTTCATTGTTTGCAAGCCTTTCTTTTTAGACATTCTGGTCACAGCTGGGTGTGGTAGCTCACTCCTGTAATCCCCGGGCTCTTGGGCAGCAGAGACTGGAGGCACTCTCTGAGTCTGCAACCAGTGTGGTCTATATATCAAGCTTTGGGGCAACCAAGACTACACAGAGATACCCTGCAGTTAAACAAAATCATGGTTGCACTCACTGCCGGATGCAGAGGACTTGATTGCCCCGTTTGGGGAGCCATGGTCCACTTCACGGTCCAGAGGAAAGCGGTGGGGAGGGAACTGGGGCTTTAAGTTTGATGTCCTAAGATGTCCACGTTCCGTTTGTGCATACCACCACCTTCACAAACACGTATGTTGAGCATCCCTAATCCAAAATGCCTGGGATCAGAGTGTTCCTGATTTGTGTATTTCCTGGGTTTGGGAAAACTGCATGGATTTTACCGGTTGAGCCTTTCGGAGCACCCAAACTGAAATGCTCCTTAAAGTCAAAGTTGGTTTTCGGTGCTGGACCTCAAGTTCAGGAAGCATGAGGGACCACCAAACTCCACTCCTAGCCCTATAGAATCTACTCCAGTTTGCTGCCTCCACTTTTTCCCTTTATTCTATGTAGACTTGCTATGTAGTTGAGGATGATCTCAAACTTGTAATCCTTCTGTCTTATCCTCCTAAGTACTGGGATTCTAAGTGTGTGTCACCGTGTTTAACTCCAAAATTAAAAAACTTAAAAAAAAAAAAAGGAAACAAAAATCAGGAAACCAGGATCTTGTATAGCTCAGGCTGCCTTTAAACTCACTTATGTAGATGAGGCTGGACTTGAATTACTGGTCCTTCTGCTTCTCCTCCCCTTCCCCACCCTTAAATGCTGAGATGACGAGGTGTTACCACCACACTCAGCTCAAAATTAGAAACTTGTTGAGCACTGTGTTATATCATCTCAGTATTCAGAAGGTTCTGGAAGGCTGAGGAAATTGCTCAGTTCATAAGTGCTTGGTGGGCAAACACCAGGACCCAAATTCAGTCCCCAGCACTCACATAAAGAAGCCAGTCATAAAAAATGCCAGTCCTGGGAAGGCAGAGTCAGGATCCCTGGGGCTTGCTGGCCAGTCAATCCAGACAAAGCAGTGGCTTTCAGGTTCTGTGAGAGACCCTGTCTCAAAGTATAAAGTGGAGATCCCTTGAAGACAATACTGAAGTCAACATCCTCCACAGGCACACTTTATGAGTATGCAATGGTATGCATACAGAGATGCAGGCACACACTGTTGGAGTTCAGATTCCAACCATAAACATTTGGAGAGGCTTACAGAAACATCTCAGATATAGTGGCTGATGCCTCTCACTGTTTGCTCCTACCCTGTGGGTCTCTGGGTCTCACAGCAGAGAAGTTGCCAGGGATCAGACATTCCTGACTGGGAAGTGACTGCCAACAACTGGCTCTGTGACTTGGATAGCTTTCCCCAGCGCAGCCTCAGTCTCTTCATGGGCAGCCTCTGAGGCATACTCTGACATGGGAATGTCACTGGGAAACCATGAGGTGCTGACCGTAATGACCCTAGCACACTGATCAGGTGATCTGAGAAATGTCACTGTCCCTTCTGCCCAGGTAGAGCCAGATGCCTACATTCTCTTTCTGATGCAATCCTGCTTTCAGTGACAGCCTGCCCCGGGAGCTCCGCAACTACAGAGGAGCTGGCCTTGCTCCTACTTCTCACCCCTGGGAGCCAGGCATCCAAAGCCCCTGCTCCCCAATGATACTTCCATGTTCATTCCACCCAGTCTCTGGCTGCTTGTGCCTCTTGCACGGTAGTGCCTGTCCTCACCTGCTTTTTAGAAACCTCTGGGACTTCACAGCCTCGGCAACTCCGCTCAGCTCCAGGAGACCTGGAATAGGCTTAGTCCCCACCCTTAAGACAATATCCCAGCTAATGACTTAAATGCCTGTGAGCCAGGTGATGAATCAACTCTAGAGCTGGCCTTCCGGTTGGTGTGTGTAAACTGGATTTAAGGTGCAGAGAACCGAAGGTTGTGAGAAGTAGACCTGTTGTAGAGTTTCTAGACTGAATGGGTTGTGGCTGGAGGAGCTGTGGGTAGACATTAAAGCCCTGGAGTGAGAAACAGCTCTTGTGCTGAACTGTTCCTGGGTGACCTGTTAATCTGGTGACCCTGGGTGACCAGGAATTTGAATGGCCCATAGGGGATCCTCTTCTCAGATGTGGCAGGTCACGACATGGGCTTTGGGACATCCCAAGGGAGTTCTGAACCTGAACCTGAGTGATCCAGGCAACCCATCTAAGGTCTCTGAGCTCTCCTATAAAAGCATGAACAAGCAAAAAGCCAGAAGTCTTGGTGGCTCAGTGGGTTCTTTTGCAAGCAACATCATAGGGCAGCTGTAAGACTCTAGGGAAGAGCCTTTCTGTCTGTGGGCAGCTGTTATCCTTGATACACAGATGAGCAATAAGTGTGATCACATGAAGGTGGGTGCTAGGAATTCAAGACATCATGGTATTTTTTTTTGTTTTTGTTTTTTTCCCGAGACAGGGTTTCTCTGTGGCTTTGGAGCCTGTCCTGGAACTAGCTCTGCAGACCAGGTTGGTCTCGAACTCACAGAGATCTGCCTGCCTCTGCCTTCCGAGTGCTGGGATTAAAGGCGTGCGCCACCATCGCCCGGCTTGTTTGTTTGTTTTTAATGGTTTTTCAAGACTGGGTTTCTTCTTGGCTGTCCTGGAACTCTCTTTGTAGACCAGGCTGGCCTCGAACTCACAGAGACCCATCTACCTGCCTCTGCCTCCCACATGCTGGGATTAAAGGCACACACCCCCACTTCCCAGCTGTGTGGAGTGTTTTGAGGCTCATTATCCCTGGTGTACTAGTCTTTTATTTACAGAGTTGGATCAAGGTAAAGCTTCTCACATCTTTGTGTGTTTTCTTACCATTGCCCAGGGGAACTTGTTAAAATACAGTCCTGTCATCAGCCCCGGGGCTGCATCCAGATTTCCTGGTGATCCAAGGTGTTCATCAGAGGACCTAACACAGTGATAAGAGGCTCAACCAGGACCCCACCACCCGGACACTGTGATGTCCTCAACAGCTCTGTGCAGGGTCTACCGAAAGCTGTCAACTGCAATGTCTCTTCCCCATTCCCTGCCACCGGAAGCATGTCTCCTTCAGGTCAGGGTCAGCACTTGGAGAGATTTTTCTCTAGGGTTGCCCTTACTAATGGAGGTGGAACAGCAAAAAGAACCGTCTGCTTTGATGAAAGCCGGCTCTTCAATCAATAAACAGGCTGACCGGTGTGATGGTTCAGGCTTCCAGACTTTAACCAGCATGTGCTAGACACGGAACTGTCACAGTCTAGTTCCCATCTAACAACCTACTTTATTCCTTTCCAAAGATCTTATATGCATTCACATCCCCTGAGACCCGAGGGGCCTCCTAGCTCCCTTTCTTCCCATGTCTGTCTTTGAAGGAAAATGTGGAGATTTTTACTCAGTCTTGGGGTTAGGGGGACTCACAAAATCTGGGGCACATACAGCTTTCCCAGGAATAGTTACAGTTGCAGATTACAGTTCTAGTAACCAAAGTAACAACAGTTCTATAATAAATTACAGGTTAGTTGAAGCAAAGATTTATCGCTAATCCCCATTTAGTCCTTAAAAACCACTTGAGTTTTGTTGACTTTTTATTCTGCAGATGTGCCCACAAGAGCACACAGAGAGGTTAAGGAGCTTGCTCAAAATCACTGAGTTGTTACATAGGGGAGCTGAGTCCCTGTGTTTTTAATAAAGAATAACAGTGTCCATTGATAAGATAAACATATTCAGTTTTCCTGTTTTTGAGATAGGATCTCACCATCAAGGCTGACCTGGAACTCACTGACTAGCCCAGTCTAGCCCTGAGTTTTTAGTAAACTCACTGCCTTACCCTTCTGCATGCTGAGATTGCAGGAGTGAGCCACCATGCTTGGCCCTGGTCATTCTTGTGTGTGTGTGCACACGCAAGTGCCCGCCTGCGCAGACATGTGAAGGTCAGAAGTGGACTTGAGTACTTTCTTATTCTTTTCTGTAGCGCATGTGTACAGAAGCCCATTAAAGAGAGAAGAGGGTATCGGATCCTTTGGAGCCGGAGTTACAGTGGTTTCTAGGAATTGAACCTAGGCCCTCCTCAGGAAGAGTAAGTGTTCTTGCTAGGCGGTGGTGGTTCATGTTCTTAATCCTAGCACTTGGGAGGCAGAAGCCGCTGGATCTCTGTGAGTTTGAGGCCAGCCTGGTCTAGTTCCAGGATTTACTCCATAGCTACTGAGAAACCCTGTCTTGAAAAACCATAAAAAGTTTAAAAAAAGAAAAAGAGTAAGTGTTCTTAACTACGGAGTCATTTCCCTGACCCTTTTTACCTTCTTTCTGAGCTCAATGAAACTCAAGCGAGCGTGAGCACACCATTTCCTCAAGACTGGATGTAGTGATCTCCAGGGACCCTCCTATCTCACTTCCCAGCACTAGGATTACAGGCATGCTTTCCACACTTGGGTTTTTACCTGGGTGATGGGAATCTGAACTCATGCTTTTATGGCAAGCCTTTTGCTGACTCTCCCCTCTCCTTAGCCTTAGCCAGTCTTTGTTGACAGTTATGACCTTCCTTTCATGGACTCATATAATAGCAATTGTATTGGATGTTTTTAACATTTTCCCTTAACAAAACAGACTGAGCATCCTAAGTTGGAATCATTTCCTTGTAAGGGCCTTTGAAGCACCAGCGCTTAGGAATGCATGTCGGCTCTAGAGGCTTCGGAAGGCAATGAATAGGGGAGCTTTTGCTTGACAGCAAGTAGACCGGTGAATTTAATGGGTGTTTCTGAAACTACAGTAAAAACCCATGCTCCTCCCACCACACCCAGTGTTTTCTGAAATTTTCTGGACCCCCATATTTATGAAATGTTACTTGGATCTATAGACCAGGGACTTTTCTTAAAAAAAAAAACAAAACAAAACAAAAAACAATCTGCTCCAATAGGCACCCTGTGGGGTTGGGTGGGAGTGGGGAGGGCTCTGGGTGTTTGCCTTTCTCTGCCAGCACAGCAGCCTCAGTCACCCTGACTGGTGTCATAACGGAATTTAGAGCAGGGCAGCTTTTTGCTCACTGTTCTGGAGACCCAGAAATCTGAGAGCAGGGCCCTGATAAGAGTCAAGGTTGGGCGAAGGGTCTTTCTCTTCTGCAGAGATATCTCATGATATCTCACGTGCTAGAATAAAGCTAGCTCTCAGGAGCTTCTTTATTAAGAACGTGACTCCATTCACAAGAGTGGAGCCCTCCTGACCCCATCGTTTTCCTAACGCTGTTACTTTGGATGCCAGGGTTTTTACATGAGAAGTTTGGGGGAATATAAACATCCAGGCCATAGCAGACAACTACTGGATTCTTTCTGAAAGCATCCAAGACTCTCTGCTTAGGAATCGTTGGTTTCTAGGGGCTTAGAGCAAGACGGTCAGAATTTCCAAAGGGGATGTGACTGAGACGACAGGACCAGCAAGAGTGGGTCTGAACCAGTGGAGGTGCCTAGAGTAGAGCTTAGCAAAGAGAAGGCAGGAAGAGAAAGGAACACACTACTTAGTAATCCATCCAGACAAACATGAACCAAAATACACACAGAGACACACACACCTCCCAAATCCCCCTGATGTCATCAGGAACAGATCACGTTCTGAGAGTGGCAGGTCAGCTGTTGCAATCCTCACCTTCTCAAATTGTGGAAGCATAGACTCAAATGGGTTGTCTTTCTCACCGCGCTCATATGATTACCATGTGATCAGAATGACTGGCAGAATAAATGCAGAAGTAACAACCGTTTCCTTTCCCACACTTCACGCCATGATCAGGCTCCACACCTGTGAAAGGAACATCTCCTGGTTACAGGTGGGATGAAGGTGACCAGGCAGGAAGTAGACACATGGCAATGAGAATTATGGGAAAAGGAAAATTTCAGTCTGCAGTCTGTAGTAAGGAGGCCGCTAGTTAGTTTGAGGTTGCTAATTAGTTCCCGGCCCCTTAGCCCCAAAATAATCGCACAGAAACTGTATCAGTCAAGTCACTGCTTGGCCCATTAGCTCTAGCCTCTCACTGGTTAACTCCCACATATTAATTTAACCCATTTCCATTAATCTGTGTATCACCACATGGCTGTGGCTTACTGGCTAAAGTTCCAGCATCTGTCTCCTGTGGGGGCTACATGGCTTCTCTCTGACTCTACCTCCTTTCTCCCAGAATTCTGTTTAGTTTTCCCCACCTAGCTCTGTTCCCCTATAGTTCTGCTATAGCCTCAAAGCAGTTCCTTTATCAATCAATGATATTCATAGCATACACAGGGGAATCCCACATTACAGTCATCACCCAGCCACAGAGGAAACAAAATGTGACTACCTCACCGAAAAAGGTACCAAGTTATATGGCTAACACATACAAGAATTATAGGCTAATATAAGTTATAAGAGTTAATAAGAAGCCTGAGCTAATAGACCAGTCAGTTTAAAATGAATGTAGATCTCTGTGTGTTTCTTTGGGACTAAACATATGTGGGATCTGGTGGCACAGAAAACCCTCAGTAAACACCTGGTCTTTGCACACCAGAATCAACCAGATTCTTGGGATTGTATTGTATCCTTGTATAAGGCAGCGGACTATTAGAGAAAGCACCAAAGATGCAGGAACCCTGGGAAGGGCTCTGTGTGGGACTGACCTCATCTTTATTGTCCCCAGGTGAGTCATTGCACTCAGTAAACTCTTGACATTAGGTATTGCCATCAAAGGCCTCAGGGTAAATGAGAAAGATTGTGGGATTAAAGCCATAAGAACTACCTTGCTAGGTAATGGATTTATTATATCTGCTACTTAATAGCACCCCAGCCCTAGCCAGATAGTGTTGAAATTAGCAATGGTTCAGTCTCAAATCTAGTAACATTTCCCATCAGTCAAGTCGTCAGTCACAGTAAGGAGACAAGGATTTGCAGGGGTATTTCTTTACTCTGACAGGTGGGACCTAAGGAGTGAGTTCAAGCTTATACTAATACTTTTATTGATTGATGAGTAGAAGGGTATAAGATTCAGACATTCATTTTTCCCCCCTTGAAACAAGGTCTCACTCTATAACTGACATTGGCCTCCAAGGCTTCCAGTTTATAAGGTAACCTTAAAGGCTAGTCTGGAACTTCTGGAATTAATGCCTTATACTCCTTAGTGTTCTCTCTCTCTCTCTCTCTCTCTCTCTCTCTCTCTCTCTCTCTCTCTCTCTCTCTCTCTCTCTCTCTCTCTCTCTCCTCTCTCACTCTCTGTTTGATATGGGATCTCTAGCACCCTGTGTTGACTCTTCACTTACTGTGTAGCTAAAAATGACCTTGAACTTTTGATCTTCTTGCCTTCTCCACCTTCCCAGTGCTGTGATTACAAGTATGAAACACCTCTCCCTGCTGACTTGCCCACCATGTTGGTAATTTCATACCTAAATACAATGTATTTTGGTTGTATCCACTTCCTACTGCCCCCAGTTCTTTCTGGAACTTCACCCCATACACCTTTTTTTTTAAGTTTGTTTCTACTTTCCTCCCTTCTTCCTCCTCTTCCTCCTCCTCTCTCCTCCTCCTCCTCTTCCTCCTCCTTTCTCCTTTTTCTCCCTCTCCTCCTCCTCCCCCTTCTCCTCCCCCCTCCTCCTCTTTCCTCCTGCTTTTTTCCCTCCTCCTCCTCCTCATGGTTGCTGGTTCTACTTTAGGGCCTATGACCTCTCGAGGCAAGGTCTTTAGCAAGGTTTACAGCACCAAACCTGGATTATTTTTTATGGAGTAGATCCTAAGCTCAGTTAGAAAGCCTTTGGTTAATGACATGACATTTATACCACTATAGCACCAATGAATACATTTTGCCAGGCCTATTGTAACTCTAGCTGATATGGTTCAGAGCCAGGTAAAATTATTGGTGACTTCTCTCCTAGCACTTACAGGGAGGAAACTTCCAGGCCAGCACCAGTTTGAACTCCTTGCAATGTTACTCTAGGACAAAAACAAGATAAAAAGTACAACAACAAAGAAACCTGTGGTGGTTTGAAAGAATATGGCCCCCAAAGCAAGTGGCACTATTAAGAGGTGTGGCCTTGTTGGAGGAAGTGCGTCACTGAGGGGGCAGGCTTTGAAATCTCTTTTGCTTAAGCTTCCCTCAGTGTGACAGTTGACTTCCTGTTGCCTGCAAGACGTGGGACTCTCAGCCACATCTGCCTGCACACCACCATGTTCTCCATCATGATAATGGACTGAACCTCTGAAATTGTAAGCCCCCTTAGCTAAATGTTCCATTTATAAGAGTTGCCGTGGTTGAGGTGTCTCTTTATAGCAGTAAAAAACCCTAACTCAGACAAGACCTATATACCAATATTCCTAATGAACATAGATTTAAAACTTCCCAACAAAATACTTGCACACTGACAAAGATCCTCCACCACAATCAAGTATAATGGCATTTCATTTGTATTTTAATAAATAAAGCTTGCCTGAAGATAGGAGAGTAAAACAGCCCCACTGGTCAGCCTTACAGACCAGGCACAGTAACACACACCTTTAATCCCAGTAGCCACACTAGTTGTCATAGAAATCGAGTGGTGCATGCCTTTAATCCCAACCTTAGAGAGGAATATAAAATGGGAGGGGATGGGATTCAGACACATCTCATTCCAAGATTCCTGGAGGCAGAATCGCCATTTTCTGACTGGGGTCTGAAGTAGAGGTGAGAGCCAGTGGCTCCTTTGCTTTTCTGATCTTTAGGCGTCTCTGAGTTCTTATTAATCATGCTTCAATCAAGTTGGCTTTATCCAGAGATTTAGGTAAGGTTCAAAATGTGCAAATTGATAAATCATTTAAAATGGATTAAATACAAAAACCATGTAATCATTTGAATAGAGGCAGAATAGACCCTTGATAAAACCCAACATTCCTTCATGATAAAAATCTTATGGAGAATAAGACTGGAAAGAATACACCTTAACATAAAAGAAACTATGACAAGTCCATTGCTGACATCATCCTAAATGCTAGCAATCCCATAAAAATTGGGGACAAGACGAGACTGTCCACTGCCTCCACTCCTGTCCAATATAGGGCTGTGAGTCCTAGCTAGAGCAACAAGGCAAGGCATAAATAAAAAGATACAGATAGGAAAGGGAGATGTCAAATTATCCATTTGCAGATGATAGGACACCATCCATAAGAGATCCCAAATTATTTCCACCTGAAAACCTCCAGCACTTCCAGCAAAGTATCAGGATATAAAACTTATAAAAAAAAATCAGTGCCCTCTCTATATACCAATAACAAGTGCATTGAGAAAGGAGTGAAAGAAACGATCCCTTTTACAGTAGATTCATAAATAAATAACAATGAAGAAAACCCAACCAAGGCAGAGCAAGTTCTCTATAACAAAAGCTTCAAATCTCCGAAGAAATTAAGGAAATCACTAAATGATGGAAAGAACTACCATGATCATGTTAATGTTGTGAAAATAACCATCCTACCAAATATATATATATATATATGTATACACACACACACACACACATATATATATATATATATAGATATATAGATATATATATATAGATAGATAGATAGATAGATTCAGTGTAATCCAATCAAAATCCCCATGTGTTCTTCACAGAAATAGAGAAAAGAGAATTCATGTGGCAGCAGAGAAGACCGTGGAGAGCTCAAGCAGCCCTGAATAAACAGAATGATGCTGGTGGGATTACCATCCCTGATATCAAGTTATACTACAGAACAGTGGAATAAAAATAACAAAAGTAGGCATATATATCACTGGATCCAGATACAAGTCCCTGTAATTATAGCCAGTTTTCCACAAAGATGCCAAAAAAAAACCCAAACCAAGCCAAACCAAAACCAAAACCAAAACAAACAAACAAAAAAAAAACCACTTCTAGGAAAAGACAACATCTTAAATAAATGGTGCCGGGAAAACGGAATGTATACATAGAGACTGAAATTGGATCTTTATCTCTTCCCACACAAGAATCACCTCCAAACAGACCAGCCACCACAATGTGAAACCCGAGACGCTGAGATTGAGTTGGATAGCACACTTTACCACATAGGCACACGTGAGCTTCTAAACAGGACTCTGCCTGCTTAGAAATCAATACCAACAATCAACACATGGGGCCTCATCAAACTAAAAGTATCTGTAAAGCAACCAAACCCAAGAGTAGGAGAAAAATCTTTGCCAGCTCAGTATCTGACAGAGGATTAATATTTAGACTATACAAAATGGTTAAGATTAAGAAAAAAATGACAACAAAGGATTTGATGCTTTCTGGTGGACAGCTTACCTTAACTGCTGAAGTAAGAATTGAACGCTGGTGTTTCTTTTCCATAGCTGTTGTCCGTAAGGACCACCTGAAGGTGTACACTGTGCCTTCACCCACGGTCTTAGGAGCTCATCACCAACAGCGTCTGTAGTGATGCTGTATGTAAAAGGACTGTAGAGGTCACCCTCAGTGCCTCTGGGTAAGACCTGTTTTGGAAGAAGGCCTTCCCAGATATATTCAAGTTCAGATGAAGACATATTGGAACAGGATAGGTTCCTTACATCTGTGGTCCTTAGAAGAAAGGAAATTTTAGACCCTGTGCAGAGGGAAGACAGCCACGGGCCAATGGGCAGTGTTATGATGCAAGAAGCCCAAGAATGCCAGGATCATCTGAATCTAGGAAGAGCCAAGATGGGCTCCTCCTTAGGGCCTAGGAGGAAGGTGTGGCCTTGTTGACACTTTTTCTTTTTGTTAAAATAACAGTTTATTGGTTAAAAAAAAAACCCAAAATAATACTTCATTTGGAAAGTACCTTCCTTCCTGAATCTTAAAATAATTACACACTTCATTTGATCACATACATAGCAGAAACATTAGAAATGAGGAAACGAGAGCAGTGTTTGGCTACATTTCCTTGTGTATGCATGCCTGTGCATGTTTATATGTGGGTACATGTGTATACACGCCTGTGCATGTTTATGTGTGGGTGTGGGTACATGTGTATACACGCCTGTGCATGTTTATGTGTGGTTGTGGGTGCATGTGTATACACGCCTGTGCATGTTTATGTGTGGGTGTGGGTACAGGTATGACAGGCAGGGTCTAGAAACTTAGGTGTCATTTCCTAGGTACCACCCACCTTGATTTTTAAGAGAGGGTCTCTAGGTGGTCAGCCAGTGCCAGAGATCCGCTTGTCTTTGCTTCCCTAGCACTGACATTACAAACGTGTGCCACTGTGCCCAGCTTTTTAACTGTGGATTCTGAGGGTTAAACTCAGGTCTGCATGCTTATGTGGATAGCACATATTTTTATCAACTGTACTACTTCTCAGCCCTTGTTTGCCTCCCTCCCTCCCTCCCTCCCTCCCTCCCTCCCTCCCTCCCTCCCTCCCTCCCTCCCTCCCTCCCTTCCTCTTTCTCTTGTAACAGACCCCAGGCCTTAGCACAACTGATGCCATAATGGAAGCTACCATCCAGACCACAGAACTCAGCACCACCTGCTGACATGTAAACAGAGCTGATCTGTCAAGGTCCAGAGTTCTGGGAAGGTCTCTAAATGGACTGGCATTGCTTCTGTGGCTCTATTTCTGGCTACCTGCTCTTGCTAACTGAAGTGTGTCAACCCAGAATGTAGTTTCTGTGATGAAAACTTCACCTGAGAAAGGCTAAAGGCTTCAGTGGGATCCCGAGCACACAGTGTAGTTATCAGCCAGCTAAGAAAGACTTTCTGTTCGTTTAAAACTGTGCCCAAGTAGTCTTCCCTGATGGACAGCTCACGACACTCTCTCCTGTCTCTCCCTCTCATGCTGTGGATTGAACCAAAGGCCTTGTCCATGCCTGCTAAGCAGGCAGCAGCTGAATTTCCAGCCCTGGATAGAGGGCTATTATGGATTAAGTGCACCTGCGCAGCTGGTGCAGTCAGCCCTGGGCTCTGAGAAGGTCTAGGAGCCATTTACTTGGGATGTTTTCATTTACAGCATCATCCCACTTCCTGCAGCAACCCCAGGGAGATATCTCTGGTGCTTTTTACTTTTGGAGATAGGGTTTTGCCGCATAGGCCAGGCTGGCCTGGAGCTGCAGCCGCTCCTCCATCTCCAGCTTTCAGTGTTAGTTTACAGCAGCGCCATCACCCCTGGCTGATCACTGCACTCTCAACTGCTTGTTGAAGTCCTTTCTTGTCCTTCAGGAATCAGGTGGCTAAGATTCCAGGGGACTGGGTGTGGTGGTACACACCTAAAATCCCCAACACTCGGCAGGCCTGACCGAGGCCAGTGGGTTGTGGCAGGGTCTTGTTTGGGTTTAAGACACACCTAAGGCATTAGTGAAGCTCGCCTTGGCCTTGTGGTGAATGTGCAAGATTAACAGAGAATAGAGGTAGAGGTTGTATTCTCAACGCAGGCAGGACTGTCCCCAAGGTCTGGGGTTCCAGACTGAATCCAAGGTGGGAAAGAGAAAGCAGGGTGACCAACATACTCCTTTATCTACTTCCTGATCTATCCACCTGTGGGCAAACTTCTGCCTGGATGCTTTCTTTTTTTACCATTATAGACACAACGTAGCCTCTCAAACTGTGAGCTCAAGAGAATCTTTCCCTCCTTAAGTGTCATTAGGTAGCTTTTAACTACAGTTTTTTTTTTTTAAAGAATTTATCCTTCTAGAACCTTATACATGTCACTGCAACAAGAAAGGTGACTGATTCAAGTGCTTCAAATAGCATCACCCTTCCATGGTGAGTCTGCAGAAGGAGCAACAGAGCTAAGGCAATCACAGGCCCCTCTTCCTTTTTTCCATATATGAAAGGATCACTTAAATTTATGAGATATTGGGGGACATGCTACGTCCATGTGGGTCTGCAAGTGAACAACAGGGAGCCTGGACCACCCAGTTGCTGGGTCCTGCCTTCAGGGGGTGGTGTCTAGGTGACAGTGCCCTTCCAGAGTGGATCCTTTGTAGGAAAAAGCACCCGTTATGGCCTGGGTTGCATTGCTGGCTGGCTGGGCGCCACTGGCTCCTTTTTCACCCTGTACCAACAGCTTTCTCCTCTTCTTTTCCCGCTTGAGCTACCCCCACTAAAGACTTCCTCGCTTGCCAGTGGCTACAACCCAACCTTTTGTGTTTACCTTTTCACAGTTCAAGGCCTCTGCAAATGCAGCTTCCTCTATCTGCAACAATATCCGTTGCAGTCCAAGAAACACAAAACCCTTAGAAACTCCATACTGAATAGGCGCATAACATGTCTATTTGATGCTCGTGTGCATGTGTGTATGTCTGTGTGTGTGTGTGTGTCTGTGTGTGTGTGTGTGTCTGTGTTCGTGCATCCCACAGTGTGTGAGTGTAGAAGTTAGAGGACTACCTTTGAGTGTCAGTTGTAACTGTTACAGTTTGTTCGTTCTTTCTTTCTTTCTTTCTTTCTTTCTTTCTTTCTTTCTTTCTTTCTTTCTTTCTTTCTTTCTTTATTAAGGATTTCTGCCTCCCCCTTCATCCGCCTCCCATTTCCCTCCCCCTCCCCCGATCAAGTCACCCTCCCTCATCTGCTCGAAGAGCAATCAGGGTTCCCTGACCTGTGGGAAGCCCAAGGACCGCCCACCTCTATCCAGGTCTCCAAAGGTGAGCATCCAAACTGCCTAGGCTCCCCCAAAGCCAGTACGTGCAGTAGGATCAAAAACCCACTGCGATTGTTCCTGAGTTCTCAGTATTCCTCATTGTCCTCTATGTTCAGCTAGTCCGGATTTATCCCATGCTTTTTCAGACCCAGGCCAGCTGGCCTTGGTGAGTTCCCGATAGAACATCCCCCATTGTCTCAGTGTGTGGGTGCACCCCTCGCGGTCCTGAGGTCCTTGCTCGTGCTCCGTCTCCTTCTGCTCCTGATTTGGACCTTGAGATTTCTGTCCCGTGCTCCTCTGTCTCTGTCTCCTTTCATCGCCTGATGAAGGTTAATATTCATGAGGATGACTATGTGTTTGTCTTTGGGTTCACCTTCTTACTTAGCTTCTCTAGGAACATGCATTATAAGCTCATTGTCCTTTATTTATGGCTAGAAACCAAATATGAGTGAGTACATCCCATGTTCCTCTTTTTGGGTCTGGCTTACCTCACTCAGGATAGTGTTTTCTATTTCCATCCATTTGTATGCAAAATTCAAGAAGTCCTTGTTTTTTACTGCTGAGTAATACTCTAATATGTATATATTCCATACTTTCTTCATCCATTCTTCCGTTGAAGGGCATCTAGGTTGTTTCCAGGTTCTGACTATTACAAACAATGCTGCCATGAACATAGTTGAACATACACTTTTGTTGTATGATAGGGCTAAGACCAGGTCTCTTCATCGTTGTATAACTCACGCTAGCTGACTCAGGAGCTTCTAAAATTTCTGTCATGACCTCTCACCTCCATGGGGATGCACTGAGGTCACAGATGCTTGTCCATGCAGTGTCCAGCTTTTCCCCATGGGTTCTTGGGATCCAGATTCAGGTCATCAGGTTTGCATGGCAGGTGATGTGTTTTATCCACTAAGCGACCTCTCTTCCTTCCTTTTTTTAAATGACAGCAAGAGTGGATGTAGTTAGATGAGTATTAATTCCGCAGCAGTGTTCTGGAAAGTTCTGCATAATCCAGCTAATGGTTGGTGCTGAGCAGGTAGCATGAGACATCTCTTAGGAGCACTTCCAGAGCCTAGGAGAAAACTCGTGCCTCAAGTGTTAGGCTGGTAAAGGCCTGGTGCTTGAAACATGTTAAGGACACCTGGCTAAGAACCTGGACAGAGCCCTCTGGGAGCCCTTCCTGATGAGAGTGACAATGAACAATAAGACTCAGGAGAAATGACTCTTTCTCTGCCCTCTGCCTGTCTGGCGGGAAAGCTCTCACTAAGTTCAAGGCTTTCTGTTTCATGTGTGAATTGGCATGTTTCCTTGGCCGGAAAAGTGCTATGCACAGTTGCTAAGGCCTCACAACTCAAGAAAATATGTAAAAGCAAGGAATCTTCATTAATCTGCCTCCTGAGAGTTTTTTTTATTTTTTTTATTTTTTTATTGAGCTCTACATTTTTCTCTGCTCCCCTCCCTGGTTTTTTTTTTTATGTCATGTGTCAAATACATTAAAAAGTCACAGTGGATTTGTACCAAATACTGCCTTTCTTCTTCTGCTCTCCCTGTAAAATGACCACAGTGCCTGAGATTTGCAGAGCTGTACCCTGCGCTCCTCTTTAGCCTTCTTTTTAGGTACTATGAAACCAGGAAGGAGACCATGAGGAGCCATGAGGAGATGAACTCCGAAAGCATTTCGGAGACAGATGCCAAGGAATTGCAGTGCAGTTCTGGGTTTTAAGCCATGTGGTCACAGTATTTTGATTTTGTACTTTGAGCACCCAGACCTCTGAGGAACAGTCTGTCAATTCCCGGCACTGGGTTTGGGGTCATTCAGTATAACAGTCCAGGGATTCAAGATGTGGAGTGAAGAACGCAGGTGCGAGACGAGATTTGTCAGGGTGGAGGGGGAGCAACTCAAGTGTGGTCTGTGAGAGACGTTTTAAACACACTGAGAACGAACAGGGCTGTGTGGCTGCATGGCTACCAGATCGAGTAGACTTTGAAGTAAGCCCTGCCAAGCAGGTTAAAAAAGGCTATTCGAAAGGATCACAGGGCAATCCTAAATTGTAGACAGCTGATAAGACGGCTTTAAACAACGCCGCAAGAGACTTGGCATGACTGCAAGGAGACATAAGCAAACCATACCTGAGCTGCGGCTGTTCCCAACACAGCTTTCTCAGCAGGGAACAGATTGAGCCAGCCACAAAGCAAACACAGTAGGCATAGAAAATAGGAGAGGTGATTTGACAGCTGCCATTTCCCAATTTATTGTCACCAACAAAGAGAGAGCAATGAGTTCAACAATTACAAAAGAATCATGCTATCCTTTTGGCCCACAGATGTGCCTGGCACCCCAAGTCTTCCCAAAAGTTGGCAGGTTTATACATATTATTTCCAGAAGATTTTTTATAGTGATTTTATGTGGATTTCTATAGAGTCAGTAGACATAACTTGCAAGCTCCCCATTTTCCCTATTTTTGCTTTTGTTGACATGATACTTGACATGAGAAAGAGGCCAGACAGAAGGGGATCAGAGTGTATGCAGGAATACACAGTTGCTGTGAGATTTGGCTTGCAAATACAAACCTTCCTTTGGGGGATGGTAGGTAGTGGTAGGTAAGAGTCCAGAGTGGTGGGTAGCTACACTTACCAGGCAGAGTTCAGACCTTGGGCAACCTCATTCCTTTCCCTTGAAGCAGGGGAGGGGCAAGGCTGTAAAAGAGAAATGAGATAAAGATTGGGCCAGTGGAAAATTATGGAAGGCAGTACAGATGTTAAGAATGCGGACTTTGGAGTCATGCTGCCTGGATTTAAATCTGCCTCCATCCCTTACTAGCTGTGTGGCTCTGAACAATTTTCTCAACCTCTCTGTGCCCCATCCCCCAGCTGAACAAATGGGATCTGTAATGGTGCATGAGGTGCTCGAGATGATGAAACAGATCAAATGCCATGGTCGTGTTCTGAACAGTATTCAAGCTCTTGCTTCGAGGAGATGCAAGGTGGACGACCTCTAAGCACCTATGCGGCTGTTGAAGTTGTAAGCGTGAAGGTATATTGTCAGCGTGAAGGTATAGGCTCCACCCTGACGGTGCCTATCAGTAACCTTCAGAACAGAGCAGAGCCTCAGAGAGTCCCAGGCAGGTGGATACCCTCCCTTACTCCAGCCTGGGAAATGTTCCCTTCTCTAGGAAAGCTGTATCTCTCTCCATCTTTTTTCCTGTTCACATGGTAGTTCCTGCCTTGACACTAAGAATGACTATAAAGGTCTTGAATAACTGCAACATTGTTTCTAATGTTGGGAAGAACCTAAATGACCCATTGAGAACTGTAGATTTTTGTATACACGGTGGTTTGAAAGTTAAACATCTGCTGTGTTTGAACACTTGGTCTTGAGCTAGTGGTGCTGGTTTGGAAGGATGTGGAGCCTTTCTGGAGGAAGTTAGCCACTGGGGGGTGGGCCTTGGGTTTTTATAACCTAGTCTACCAGTTTCCTGACTGCAGATAACAACACAGCCAATTACCTCCCACTCCTGAGGCCATGCCTTCACCACAGTGGACGGAATTCCTTCTCCCTGTGAGATAATGTAAATCCTTCCCCACTTAAGTTTCTACGGTCTGAGAACTGTCACAATAACTAGAGAACTCAAAGTACAGCATGCTACCTCAGTTTGAAGACTCCTACAGTAGTTAAGTGAACTAGTTTGCCCCAAGCACCCAGGTGCCTGACAGACAGCTAATGCTTAGCAAGAGTATGGTCTGACCACGTGGCAAAGTAGCATTAAGTGATGCTGTGTAATGTTATTTCAACTGTCTAAAGGTGTGTTACTTTTGTTTATGCCGTGGACTATTACTTTAACTGTGTAAAGGTGTGTTACTTTTGTTTATGCTGTGGACTATTACTTTAACTGTGTAAAGGTGTGTTACATTTGTTTATGCTGGGGAATATTTTTTTAAAATATTTATTTATTATGTATACAATATTCTGTCTGCGTGTATGCCTGCAGGTCAGAAGAGGACACCAGACCCCATTACAGATGGTTGTGAGCCACCATGTGGCTGTTGGAAATTGAACTCAGAACCTCTAGGAAGGGAGGCAATGTTCTTAACCTCTGAGCCATCTCTCCAGCCCTATGCTGGGGAATATTACTTCAACTGTGTAAAGATGTGTTACATCTGTTTATGCTGTGGAATATTACTTTAACTGTATAAAGTTGTGTCATTTTTGTTTATGTAGAATATTTAACTCTGTAAAGGTGTGTTAAATTTATTTCATCTTGCTTGTCTAAGGTACTTGATTGGTCTAATAAAGAGTTGAACTGCCAATAGCTAGGTAAGAGAGGGATAGGCAGGACTGGTGGGCAAAGAGAATAAATAAATAGGAGGAAAAAACCTAGGCTCAAAAGAGGAGAAGGAAGAAGAAAGAGCGGGACACACCTGGAGTCAGAAGCCAGGCAGCTTCTAGTCAGACATGAGAAACAGACGGAACGGTGGTGGCCCATACCTTTAATCCCAGCACTTGGGAGGCAGAGGCAGGAGGATCTCTGTGAGTTCGAGGCCAGCCTGGCCTACAAGAGCTAGTTTCAGGACAGGATAGGCTCCAAAGCTACAGAGAAACCCTGTCTCGAAAAACCAAAAAAAAAAAAAAAAAAAAAAAAAAAAAAAAAAGTAACATACATAGAGGGAAAGAAAGGTAAAAAGCCCCAGGTAAAACATAGATGAAGAGAAAGAGGTTAAATTATAAGAGGCAGCAAGAAACGAGCATAAGATAAGGCCGAACATTTATCATTAACATTAAGTCTTCATGTCATGAATTGGGAGTTGATTGGTAGCCTAAAAAGAAAGCGAAAAACCAAACACAAGGTGATGTCCTTGAAAGTAAGAGCTTACAAGAACAGGGGTTGAGGAGGTGGCTCAGTAGTTAGAGGGCACACTGTTCTTGTAGAGGACCTGATTTCAATTCCCAGCACTCTCTTTGGGTGAGAACAAGTGCCTGTAAGCCCAGCTCTCAGGTGTCTGCTGCCCTCTTCCGGTTTCCGTGGGCACATTCTCTAATATGCATATACAACTCCCATATGTAATTAGAAACAAAATAAATCTTAAAAACAAACACAACAGTTAAGGTCTGAGGGCCCTTATTGTCCTATATGTTCCCTATTTATAAAACAAAACTTCACGCTCAAAGTAAGAAATGCTTAAAAAAGTAATGACTATTCAGAAACAACAGCCATCGTCTTTCCCTGGGCCCTGACAGGCAGAGATGGGAGTTGAAGTGTCATTGTGACAACTGTATAAGATGCTTTTTAAGCTGAAAGATTTGTAACTTCCCATGCCATCAAATGCTCCTTAGAGACGTCGTTATAGGCCTCTCCACTTTATCTCTGCCCTGGACTCCCACTAAACCTTGCTGGCACCCACCAGCTGCCAGGGTTTATTTACATCACTTTACAGGAGATGTTTGCCCTAGGCTGTGCCTAGAGGAGGAGAGAAAGAGGGCCTCCAGCCAGTAGGCCACCGCTCACTCTTTGGGGGAATGCCTGAGTGGAAGGACCAAGACAAAGAGTGATCAGCTCTGGTATTGAGATGGTCACGTCATGAATTTATGTGAAACTGAATTCCTGCCTGGAGCTGCAGTGTACATCCACAGCCTCAGCTATCACAGAGGCTGAAGTAGGACAGCCAGGAGTTCAAGGTCAGCCTGGGCAACCAATGAAGTAATGAGACCCTCAAAAACCAATGAACCAATCCAAGCACAAAACAAAAACAAACCCCTCAAAACCCCAAAAACACAAGGGTAGGGGGTGGATCTCAGTTGGCAGAATACTTGCATGAAGTCCCAGGACCTCATAAACTTGATTTAGTGGCAAGTACTCTTAATAATAGCATCTAGGAGGTAAAGGCAAGAGGATCAAACTTGCAAGGTCATCTTTGACTTTGTGGAGTTCAAGGCCAGCCTGGGGTACCTCAGTTGGGGGAGGGATGGGGTGGTGGCAGTGGAGGAGGGGTGATGTAACTGTATGTTAATGTTCTAGAGCTGGAGGGAAGCTAGACAAGTTTGGCCTTGGATTTGTTGTACTGAAGATTGTTCTGAGGAGAAGTGAGAGCTGGAGTGTTGAATTGTCACCAAACCACTTGCCTAGCATCTGTGAGCTCCTGCTTTTGACTGCCAGCACTGTGAAACACAGCAAGTGCCCCGCAAGACCCCTGAACGTACACCAAGAGGGCAAGGGCAGTCCTATGAAGAACTGTTGGCGAGCGTGTTCGTTCTTGCTAATCTACAAAGCCACAAGGTCTAAGCCGGGTGTATTGGCGCACGTCTGTAAACCCAGGGGGGGAAAGGCAGAAGGACCGCACAGGGAAGGTCATCCCAAGCTACATAGCCAGACACTATCCCAGACAAGCAAAGAGACAATAAAAAAGAAAAGAAAACCAAACTTTACCATCTTTATTATCTTTGTTGGGGAAAGCGTAAGTCAGATGATATCTGCTCCACGGATGACTGTGAGGTCCGCGGGACCGACTCGCCTCTCTCCCTCTCTATCCCCACTTGTTCATTCATCTGTTTGTTTGGTTTTTAAGGACAGGGTCCCACATTGTATCCTAGGCTGACTTTGAACTCAGAGTACTCCTGCCTCAGCTTTCCAGGCACTGGCCTTTATGGTTTCACTTAAGGATGGGTTAGAAATGGAAACACATAAACGAATTTGGCACTTGCTTTGGATCTATTGCCTGTTGTCATACCAGGTATGACCTGCCGGCCACAGGATGCTGGGACTTAAGACACGTTGCACTGATGTTATTTTGAGCTCTCTGTGTAATTTGATAATATATTTGGAATGGAGGCATTATTTCTTAAGGAAAAAACAAACTCAGGTGGACTGTCTGAAGTAAAATACATTTAAACAACAGAAAAGATCGTGACCGGTGGCTTTAATTCATCTTCGGCCGGCACGAGCATTCATTCTCTCAGTTGTCTGCCTGGCTGCACAAACTTTCCAGCTTTGGTCACTGTGTGTAATGGGATTTGTGGGTGTTGTCTGTTTCCGACTATTTCTTATGATGAATTTCTAGGAAGACAATTATAGATAGTATATGTATACACATCTGTGAACCCATTGTTATAGACTGCTAAATTGTTTCCTGAAAGGCTAGACCACAGGACACTCCCACCAGTGGCCTTGAATTCTCTGTGGTCCTCCTGCCTTAGACTTCTGAGACACAGGGTTACAGGCATGCTGCATTGTCCCTGTTTTAAATTGGATATCAAGACTCCTAAATTCACTGTTTCTGTCACCATTTGTTTCTCCAGGTCCTCCGAGCCTGTTTTCTTTTGAATTTCCTTTGGCAGGCTCAAAATTTAGGAAAGGAGTGGTTTTTGGCTGGAGGAAGGCTTGGTGGGCGACTTCCCTAATATTTGCTCCTGTGGGAACCACAGAGCCTGCCTCCTCCCTGGGCTGCACTCAGTCACTTCCAGTCATTAGGGGAAGGTCTGAGTTTCTCAGCACCTCCTACGCTGAGGCTAACACACGGACACAATCTTCCTTCACAGAGTTATTTTGTAGCTGTGGCTGCCTTCTAGCAATAGGAGGCCAGGAACAATATTCTCAGTAAAAACACATATCCATCCTAAGTGGCTGTCACCCTTTAAATGCTAGAATGTGACCCCGAGGTTCACTATACTCAGCCGGAAACCCTTCTAAAGGGAGCATGTTTCCATGCTCTGAAACTGATTCAGATGAAGGGGCAACGAGGGAGTCTCAAGAGGCTTTGTGGGAAGTCTCAGTGGCTAAGTGATGAGCTTATGGTATAGTCAGTCAGTCCTATGTGATGGGTGTTCATTATAGCTCAGATATTGCTTATAGCCCACGGCTTAGTTACTTTTCCCATTGATGTGATGAAATGTCTGATAGAAAGTACATAAGGAAAAGTTTATTTGGAGCTGGGTGGTGTTGGTGCAGGCATTTAATCCCACACTCAGGAAACAGAGGCAGGCAGATCTCTGTGAGTTCGAGCCCAGCCTGGTCTACAGAGTGAGTTCCAGGACAGGCTCCAAAGCTACAGAGAAACTCAGTCTTGAAAAAGCAAACAAACAAAACAACAACAACAGCAACAAAAAGTTTTATTTGGGCTGACTTGCAGCTTGAGGGAGTATAGTCTATCACAGTAGGGAAGGCACCGTGCTAAGGGCAAGACGGTGCCAGTGCTCAATGCCCCTTTCCCCTTCCCCCCTGTTTATTCAATAAAGGACCTTGGCTCATGGGGCAGTGTTGTCTATGGGGCCTTCTCTTTCTAGTTAAGCTCCTCAGCAGGCATCTCACTGCTACACCCATGAGGTGACAATTGAACTCAGCCTTTATAGTCTACGTATTTACTTCTAGGGTATGGGTAGAAACAAGCCCCAACATTGTCTCCCCCTTCCTGTATCTCTCTATCTGTGTCTCTCTCTGTATGCATGCATACATGTATGTATGCATACATGAGGGTAGGTGCCCAAAGATGCTGGAGGCGTCGGACACCCTGGAGTTTGAGCTGCAGGTGATTTGTTTGCTGTAGTTGCTGGGAACTGAACTCCAGATCTCTGGCTGCCAGCCTGAGCCCCAGCTCTTCTGAAAGAGCATTGCATGCTGTGTTCCTGCAATGCTTTTAGGGGTACACTGACCTAGAGTGGGGGTTTCTCACACTCCCCACAGTCGCCTTAGATTTCTCTTCACTAGGCATTTAAAACTCACAAAGAAGCAGTTTCCCTTGGCTCTCGAGATAAATCACTTCTTCACCATAGTTTCATTCCAGGTATCTCTCTTCTTCAGGTCTCCTTGACACCCCCTCTCTAGACCAAAAACCCAGCATACTCTCCCTGGCGTCTGGGCCTTTGCACATTCTAATAGTTTTGCCTAAGAGAGACTGTTTCCTCCTGAACATGGTTCCCGTCTCAGCAGCCCCTATGCCAGCTCTCTCTTTCCTCCAGTTTTATTGGGATTGTTAAATGGAACTCAAATGTCACATCTTCGGGAAAGGCTTTCCCCAGTGCCCCAGATGGACAGTGTCTGGCTTCTGATTTATGCTATCAGAGTATCTTGTGGTTTGAGAGACTCTGTAGTTTGTGAGGCTATGTTTATCCGGGCCATTCATGTTTGATGTTGGTCTCTCATTGGTGTGTAAGTGCCATCAAGGGAGGGCCTGCTGTTTCTCACTCACTTGGGAATGACTGCCTGCTAAATGCCTTAGTCCACAGATTAGATCAGAGAGCTGTCAGCATCCAGCACTTCCCCAAAATCCATTAGCTGGCAAGCAAGTACCAAAGATAAGAGCCTGCGATGGACGATTCATATGTAAGCCATAAGAACTACTGTCTTATGAGCAACTGTCTTCCCCAGTCAAGTAAGAGCATCTTACTTACTGAATCCTAGCAGGTTGTAAGCTGAGGCAGGAGGATCACCAGTTCAAGGTCAATTTAGGCTTCTTAGACCCTGTCTTAAAAAATGAAAAGGGCTGGTTGTGTAGCTCAGAAGAGCACTTGCCTGTGTTATGAGGCTCTGGGTTTAGTCCCCAGTACTGTAAATAAAAGATGACTCTGAATATTCGAAGCCATGCATGGATTGTTTACTACATGTCTGATGTCCCCAAACCTTCACCACTGTTAACACTGCCACCTCACTTTGAAAGGGTTCGCCTGTGTCCAGCCTGACATCTTCTCGATGGGTTTGTTCTCTACCCTCAACCAAAGATCTGGTGAATGCAGAGCACACACAGCTGTGAAGAGCAAAGCTGGGGGTGGGGGGAGGGGGGTCACCTCCTGCAGGGGAGGGTAGCAGTGAAAGGGACCAGGGTGGGGCTCCCTGGCTCCTTGGCTAAACACTCAAGGGTGGAGAAGGCCCTGTTTGGTGGGCCTATGTTCGCTGCTTGTCTGTTGTGGTCAGGACGTTATTGTCCTTTCTGTGTTTTCAGGAACTATCATGGGCACATGTTTATCCTAAGAGGCCACTGCTGGGTGTTTCCGGTTCCAGAGCTATTACCTGGCCCAGTACTTTTTGCTTTGCCATTGCTTCCCAACTCAGTCCCTCCCAACATTCTCTGCTAGAGCCAATTCAATCCCATGCCACACAAAGGAACAGGGACTATGACGTTGTAGCCATCTGGTTCCCTCCTGGAATACTCACGTCAGTTCCCCAGATTTCTGCACAGGTGCTTTGTCAAAGGTAGGGAACTGCGTAATTTGTGGTCCTCACAACGTGTAGAGGATGCTGTCAGCTCCCCAAGTTTGTCTGGTATAGAGTGTCTCCCCAGTCAGGCCCTGTTTCCGTTCCCTAGCTGTCATGGTTTGAATGGGAAATGTCCCCAGTAGATTTGGGCATTAGAACATTGGGTTTCCATTTGGTGGTTCAGCGCTCTAGGAAGTGTGACCGTCTTGTGGGGAAAGGACATCACTGGGGGTGGGCTTTGTGGGGGGGAAGTACATCGCTGGGGGTGGGCTCTGTGTGTGGGAAGTACATCGCTGGGGGTGGGCTTTGAAGGCAGGCTCTCCTGCCTTAGTTAATTCTCTCTAGAAATACCCTCATGGAATCACCAAAGTCCAACCAAGCTGGCAATGATTAGCCACCACAAAACTCTCCCTCCCACTGCTAAGATTTACTTTTATTTTCTGTGTAAGCTTGTCTGCAGGCACGTGTGTGCACCATATTTGTGTCTGATGCCCACGGAGGCCAGAAGAGGGCATCAGATCCCCTGGAACTGGAGTTACAGATGGTTGTGAGCGGTCACATGGAGGCTGGGAACCAAACCACCACCCTCGGCAAGAGAGGTAGTACTTTTAACTACCAACCCCTCTCTTTCGTCCACTTCTTTGTTCTTTTGGGTCTCTCAGGACTCAGGCTGGCCTAAGGCTATAGTGTAGCTGAGAATGACCTTGAACTTCTGATCCTCCTACCCCCACCTCCCAAGTGAGAGAACACAATCAGGTGCCACCGGGCTTGGCTAATAGAGTCCTGAGCATTGAATTTAGGGTTTCATGAATATCCAGCACCCCACCAACTGAGTTGCATCCGTAGCCCCAAATGTTTTTTTCCAATGAACAAATTGCATTGTCATCTTTCTCCTGTGACCCAAGTGCTTGGCAAGGCTCAAACCATCACTGAACAGTAGATGGTTTTCAAGTCTCTCATCAAAGAGTCTAATTTTTCTTGTGCTATTTTAAGCAGACGAATAGAAGCCATCAAGTGGTGAGCTCTCACCAGATTTTGCAGACCTTATTCAGCAAGAAATCTCGTTCTTCAGATCTTTCTGAGCCTCACAATTCTTGTCAGAATAAAGTTATTTGCCTTTCAGATTTTCCTCAGACCCAATGCTTTTCTATAAAAGACTCAACTGAAGTCACACATTCCAATTATGTTGTTGCCTTCATGGTGGGAGCCCAACATACTTGAAAAATATTCTAAACTCTCTTTCAAGAATCATTTTTTTTTCTCCATGGGACTTTATGTAGAGCGATGGAGACTGTTTTTACACCTTGCTGGTGTATTAATCAAACCCAGCCCTAATAAGACAAGAGGCTCCTTTGTCTCAGTAGCAGCTCAGTGTCTTTTAGAAATGCTGAGTGGTCAGTCTGGCTGGAATCTCAGCAGCAGAGCCATTATTCAAAGAGCCTGATGACCCTGAGAAAGGATGAGCAAGCTTTCTCTCTAATCTCAAAGGCGCTCCTCCTGCAGGCTGGCTTTGTGGGGCAAGCCAGGGTTACCATTTGCCTTTTCATTTCATTTCTTTTTTTTTTTTTTAACATAAATGATGCCGGCTATTGAGAACTCTCTTCCTTTCAACTCCAGAGCCCCACTTTGAAGGATCTCTGCTGTGTCTTGGAGCTGCTAACCCTGGGTGATGACTGGAAGGCTTAGGATGTCCTAGGCTTTGAATCCCACTCCAGCCTGGCTAAAATGCAAAGACCAACATTCAAAACAATACCCAAGCGTACCTGAACAACTTGAAGTATCTGACATTGCCATGCAGTAGGTAATCCTTTACTATCATCTATACAGAGAGGAAGCTGGTAGGCAAACTTCAGCTAAGTAGTTATAAAGAATTACTAGTATAAGCTGGGTGGTGGTGGCGCACACTCAGGAGGCAGAGGAAGGTGGATCTCTGTGAGTTTGAGGCCAGCCTGGGCTACAAGACCTAGCTCCAGCATAAGCTCCAAAGCCACGGAGAAACCCTGCCTTGGAAACCCCTCAGGGAACTTATGATTTCATCAGCACTTTTATTTTAAAGTTCTGTTTTTGAACTTAGGACTTTATGCAGTTTGATATAGCCTAGGCTAGGCCAGAAATCCTAGTAGAGGCTGGCCTGTTTCCCTGATTCTCCTACCTCTACCTCCTAAGTGCTGGGGCCACCTCACAGTGCCATATTTTCTTTTATAAGCAAAGGATTTTTTGATTCAGTATCGCTGCTGGTGACATGTGCTTCAGCCTGAGGAGGGGCTGATGTGCTGGTAGTGGATATGGAGGAGGGCGGCTAACAATTCATCAGCAAGTGTCTTTCAGCACACGAGGAGGTGGGCGTGAGGTTTCCAGTTGCTGGGTGAATCACAACAGATCCTGGCCTGATGTGGGAGTGTCATATATCAATCTGTTGATTTCATTGGTTAAGCAATAAAGAAACTGCTAGGCCCATTGGATAGGCCCACCCTTAGGTGGGTGGAGTAAACAGAACAGAATGCCGGGAGGAAGAGGAAGTGAGATCAGACTCCACAGCTCTCCTCTCGGGAGCAGAAGAGAGGCCATGCTCCGCTCTCCCAGGCAGGCGCACGCAATGAAGCAAGCCGCCAGGTCAGACATGCTGAATCTTTCCCGGTAAGACCGGTGCTCACAGATTATTAGAGATGGGTTGATTGGGATATCAGAATTAGCCAGTAAGGGCCAGAGCTAAGGGCCAAGCAGTGATGAAAAGAATACAGTGTCTGGGTAATTATTTCGGGGCATAAGCTAGCCGAGCCAGGTGGCTGGGGTCTTGGGGACGCAGCCCCGCCGCCCATATTACTACACTGGCCCCTGCAGGAAAAATCAGTCAGCACTGATGCATCATAGACACCGTCTTCACCTCTCCAAGAGGTGGGGCTACAACCATGTGTCACCATAGCCAGGGTTTTTACATGGGTTCTGGGAACTGAACTTGGATGGTCAGGCTTGTACAGAGAACATTTACAGACTGAGACGCCTCCTTGGCCTCTGTATGATATGGGATTCCCCTCTACATGCTGTGAATATGTTTTATTGCCATTGGTTAATAAAGAAGCTGCTTTTGGCCAATGGCTTAACAGAGAAAAGCTAGGTGGGAAAACTAAACTGAATTCTAGGAGAAAGAAGACAGAGTTAGGAGAGGCCATATAGCTGCCCGCAGGATAGACACTTCTGCCATAACCCATCAGAACCTTGCTGGATAGCCACAGCCACGTGGTGATACACAGATTAATAGAAATGGGTTAATTTGAGTTAGAAGAGTTAGCCAGAAATATGCTTAAGCTACTCGCCAAACTGTATTGCAAATAATATAGTTTCTATGTGTTTACTGTGGGACTGGGTAGAACAAAAACCTCCGCCAACATCTGTAATCATTTTTTTATTAAATGTGAGGACCAGGCAGTGGTGGTGCATGCCTTTAATCCCAGCACTCGGGAGGCAGAGGCAGGCGGATCTCTGTGAGTTCGAGGCCAGCCTGGTCTACAAGAGCTAGTTCCAGGACAGGGACCAAAAAGCTACGGAGAAACCCTGTCTCGAAAATCAAAAAAAAAAAAATTAAATGTGAGGGATAGTGACTACCCAGTGCTATAAAATCTCTCCTGTGAAGGAAACCAGTAAGATTAATGCTTAAGAACAGTGGTGATAAATAATTGCTAAGGCATCTGCATTTTTATTTTCAGATCTCTTCCTTAAAAATATTCTGTGTTTGCAAGACAACAGATCTTCTAGCCTGCTAGGCCTTCGGATGGTTCTTCTCCTTAGAATTTTATTGTATCAAAAATGTCAGTATGTTTTTTTTTTCATGGACACACTCAGTGAACTGTCTGTATTAGCCCGTGTTCTCCTAAGAAGTAAAATTCATAGTATGTTATGGACTTTATATGCAGATGAAGAAATTCATTATAGGGACATAATTCACATGATTATGGAGCTTGTCACCTTCAAAATCTATGTTTTGTGCCAGTGGGATCAAGACAGAAGAGTCACTGGCAATGATGGTGCCCACAGTCTGCCGGAGAACTCCTTCTGTTGAGGGCCCAGTCACCCCATTCATTGGCTGCTTGTGGTGTGGGGGTCATTTATAGCCTGCAGTGCAATTGCCTCACTCAAAGTTCAACGATTTAAATATTCATCTCAACTCAAAATACCCGCTAAATTGGCACATAACATTAACTGGTTAGTCATTAGAAAGAAGAGGGTAGAGAGAGACACTGTATATTATACTCCTCTGTGGGAGGTGAATCTTAATATATACGAACATAAAGACCCCGAGAAGTTCTGTGATGAGGATATCTTTTCTATGTATGTAACCTGGGCTGTCACAAATTTACTTGCTCATAGAAGCTTCTCGATAAAACTTAAGATAATATGGTTTCCTCCCTGAAACCAGTGCCGAGAGGAGAGTCCAATCAGGCACATTTAAGCAACTGACTAATTTGGAGATGAAACTGACGACAGCAGCTTGATTAACAGAAGCTAGAAGCCCAGGTGGTATCATCTCCTTGGTGTGTTTGATGCTTACCGTTTATCATTTAATGGTGGCTAAAGCCTGGAGCCAAAGGATGGGCGGCACAGACATATCTAGACGAGATGGAGGAAGATGCACAGAGAGTACCCACGACAGCTGGGTGAGATCCTGTTGCTGTTTTGGCCTCATTTTCTGATTAGAAACCCTGTTGAACAGAGAGAAGGTGGTCCCCACCTTTTCATTTCCTGTAGATCATCCCCTGGGTGGAAGTGCATGCTCAGCAAGGCTGGTGTGAGCCACAGGGGTGCTTCAGGGTCTCTGGGTCCAACACAAAATAAACAGATGACCAGGACACAGAAATAGACTGGGGTGAAGTTCAGTTGTGCATGATTGCCTGGTGTGCACAAAGCCCCAGACTGAGTCCCCATGATGAGAAACAGAGAAAAAGAGAGAGAGAGAGAGAGAGAGAGAGAGAGAGAGAGAGAGAAGAGAGAAAAAGAGATCGTAAGTTGAAAGAATAATCTGAGTACGTGTTCCCCAAGGGTTCATGTATTTACAGCTGGTTCCCATTTTGAGGAACTTAGTGTTTGGAGGTCGGTCCTGTTACAGGTGACTAAGTTAGGGTAGAGTTTCTATGACCAAATCCTGGTGTCTGCAATGAAAGGGAGGAGAGCCAGGACAGATGTGTGTGTGTGTGCTTATCATCTTGCCCTGAATCACTTTGGGACTCTTGGAGAAGGCCATCCACAGATCTACACCACCAGCCTTGAGCCCCCAGAACCACATGCCCAAATAAACCTCTTTTCTTATAACACACCCAGCCTCAGGTATGTCACAATAATGATGTAAAATGAACAAAGACAGAAAATTGGTACTAAGAAGTGGGGCTGTTGCTAATTTAAAAAATGTCCCAGATTGTGCTAACAGCTTTGGAATTGGTTGGAAGACTCTGGAAGAACCAGACAAGAATGCTCTATGCCAAGGGTTACAAGCGGAAGCAGGGAGGATTTGGAAAACCAGATGAGGGGCTGATCTTGGAAATGAGGAATGGGGGGAAAATGGAAAGGTCCATCTTACAAGACAGAGGCCTTGGTACGTTGATGTGAGTCCTGGGGCTTTCTGGAAGGCTAACTCTAACAATGATGGGCTGATTTATCTGCTGGAGATCTCAAAACAGCAAAGTCGTGAGTCTGGGACATGCGGATCCTTGACTGTTTGCAGGAGGAGTCATAGAGAGACCTCGAAGTGAAAGAAAACAGCAGGAAAATCTAGTCACACAGCTACTTGCTAAGAGATAAATAGAAGTGTTGGCCTTGGGGAGAACAGGTAAAAGTCTTCCAGGGTGCTTCTAAATACCTTACTTCCCCCACCCCAGGCTTGCAGAACTTGCAAGAAGGAGATATCAGGGACCCAGCTCAGGGCAGGGTCCAAGGGCTTGGAACTTCTCTCTCCAGCTCCAGTGGGTGAGGCATTAGGGATGCAGCTGTGATTCAAATGTGTAAACACAGCCAGTGCCATGGTAACTCCACCTGGACTTCAAGGGAAAACCCAGAAAGCCTAGACATTTGCTACAGGATCGGTCTCTGCAGAGTCCCCGATGGGATGGCCTCTGGTGGGGTCAAGTGTGGAGCCCACAGCAGTCTCCAGAAAACTTTACATTAACACATAGACACAGAAGCACAGAGACATACAGACAGACACACAGACACACAATCACACAGAGACACAGAGACACAAGACACATAGACACACAAACCCAGAGACACACAGACAGACAGACATACAAGTACAGGGACACACAAGCACAGGGACATACAGACACAGAAACACACAGACACAGAAACTCACACAGAAGCACGCAGACACAGAGACCCACAGGCAGGCAGACACACAGAATCCTGCCTCTCATGTGACTCTCTACACTACCTGAGACTCTGCTAAAAACAAGGCCGTAACCAGACACAGTCTCTTGAACTCAGGACCAGAACCGTGAATCCAAACAAAGCTCTTTATGAGTTGCTCACATTCATGCACTTAACTATATAGTAAAAGAAAGTGGATTGAGACAGCCTCTGTTTTTCCTTTTGTACATGCACAGGCTTCAGATACATATTTTTTTTTATTGCAAGAAAACCCCCCAATGAAACATCTCATTTATCATAGTGGAAAACTTGATGAGGCCTATAGTCAACTGTGTGGCAATGCGAGGTGAGTCATGGAAAGTTGCATAGCTCAGTCGGCAAACAAGTGCTAAGTCCATACGGTCAACCCACAGATAAGGATCCTGCTGAAGCAGTAGCTGCCTCCTCCCGAGGGCAATCTGTGGCCTACCTCCCCCACCACACAGGCCCCACAGTCCTTTTCCCTGGTCTTGGATGACAGAAGTGGGCATTGCAGAGAGTCAGGTAGGCAGGGAACAGAAGGAGTAGAGAGTGGCCAATCAAGGAGTTGACAGCGGCTGACTGTTTTGATTTGGAAAAGATGCCTTTGAAAGGGACACCTCTCAGGAGGTGAGTTGTGTGCACATGCTGGTTGGTTTTACCTGTCAACTTGACACAAGCTAGAATCATCTGGAAGAAGTATGTTAATGAGGAATTATCTAGGGTCCTATAGGCATGTTTGGGGAGGGTTGTATTGATAACTGAGAAAGAAAGGCCCCATTAACTGTGGGCGGCAACATTTTCTAGGCAGGATATCCAAAACACTCAAAGCAGGGAGAGCTAGCACAGGCAAGCAGGCAAGCGAAAGTATGTATTCCCCCTCCCTGTTTTTGGCTGTCAATATGACATAATCAGTTGCTTGAGTTCCTGTCTTGATTTCCCTGGAGTGACGGACTGTGATCTGAAATTATATTTTCTTCTTTAAAAAGCAACCAGCTTTGTCAGGTAACTAAGACAGTACTAAATTTTATTGCATAGCATTCTCCCACTGTGAAATCTGGAGAAGTTCAGATGCCTTTTAGGATGGGGGGGGGGTCGTGAATGGCTACGCATTGAAACACTCTGATGCCCACTGAGGCATAGATTTGTGTACAAGGGTGTGGGAGTCCAGGTTTGCCTCCTGTCTCATACACCGAACAAGAGAGCACAGCTCTAGGGTGCCAGGGACATGAGCTGCACAGCATGGCTTGCTTTGCTGCAATGAAAGCTTTAAGGGCCAACCTTTCCCACATGCCATCCCTGCACAGGGAATCATTTTGGTGTCAAATTCAGTTTGCATCTTTCTGAATCAGACCCTTTTCCACTTCCTGTCCCCAGAGGTCTCCATGACAGCAAGTGCTGCCACTATCACAGAGATGGCTGCCTCAGTTTCCTTTGGCTGCAACGGAGATGGTCTAGCGCTTAAGGGCACTGATGGGTGGAATACTGTCTGCCTAGTTGAATCCTCAGGGCCTCTGGTTTCCACAACTGCTTCTTCAACATAACAGACAGGTAGAATTTGGGACAGGTAGGACAGGAGACAAGATACTGGTTGATAGATTGCCCACTTCTCTTCTCTCCTGCCTTTTCTGAATTGTGACTTCCTGTGACCTTTCTGGAGATGGTCCACTTAACCCAGAGTCTGGGGGTATTTGGGAAGAAGCCATAGCTCTCTTGGCAACCTACAACATTAACTTTGACCCCTCTTCTTTTTCGTTCACCTCGCCCCTCACTTCTGCAACTGCTCCAATACCCTGTAGGCTTTGTTGTAGCTCTTGTTTTCTAGGGAAGCAATGCCAGTATAAAAACATGGAAGTCAAGTTGGCTCGTGGGAGACTTAATACTTTATTAGAAAAGGGCAGAATCTTCCACTCAGCCCTGAGCCACCAGCAGGAGCCATTGACTACACTGTAAAAGAATAGAAGTCAGAGCCGTGTCCAGATGGGATTGGAGGCCTCGGGACAGCTCCGAGAGCACCCTCGTCTGTCTGAGCACTGCCAACTTTAGCTGTTTCTATTTTACCCTGTTGTCTCTGTGCATCGTCAGTGGCCAGCGGAAGCTTCTAGTCAGGCTGGATTGCCTGCTGCTCCACTCCAGCTATCTCTCAGGAACAAATTACTGTTTGACGACCCCACTTACAAAGTTGTATAAGTTTGGATTCTATTGTTTTTCTCATAAAGACTGTAATTTTCATGCATGATTTTTGACAACATCAGGTGTGTTTGGGATACAGATGTAATGTAGCAGAAATGCTAGCATCCTGAGCAGATGCGGTACAGAGCCCCATAGGAAGGAAAGATACAGCAGAAAATATCTCTAGGGATGCAGAGAATGGCATCCAGATGATTGTATGATTATTAGTTTACCTTTTTATATCAGGTTTTAAGAACTCAATCTTTCTAAGCCAGGTGTGACAGGCACGCCTGTAATCCCAATCCTCGGGATGTGGACATGGTTGTGGGAGGATCAGAAATGTGCTGGCTGGCTGGTTTTGGGTGTCACTATGATACCAGCTAGAGTCATCAGAGAGGAAGGAGGACCAGTTGAGGAAATGCCTTTATGAGATCCAGCAGGACTGCATTTTCTCATCTAGTGACCAGTGGAGGAAGGCCCAGCCCATGGTAGGTGGTGCCATCCCTGGGCAAGAGGTCCAACGTTCTATTACAAGGTGGGCTGAGCAAGCCATGGGAAGCAAGACAGTAAGCAGCATCCTTCCCATGACCTCTGCATCAGCTCCTCCCTCCAGGTTCCTGCCCTGTTTGAGTTCCTTCAGTGATGAACAGTGCTGTGGAAATGTAAGCTGAATAAACCCTTTCCTCCCCAACTTGCTTTTTGGTCATGGTGTTTCATCACAGCAGTAGAAACCCTGACTAAGACCAGGAGTTTAAGGTCAGCTACATGGTAAGGTGAAGTCCAGACTATTCTACGAAAACTCCAAATGAACAAACCAACTGTGCTGGTTAGTTTTTTCACCTTGACACAAGTCAGAGTCACCTTGGAAGATGAAGCTTCAATTGAGAAAATGCCCCATAAGACTAGCCTGTGGGGTATTTACTTGGTTAATGATTGATTAATGATTGTGGGAGGGGCCAGCTCACCGTGGGCAGTGCCACCCCTGGATAAGCGGTTCTGCGTTGTAGAAGAAAGCAAGCTGAACAAGTCCTGGAGAAACAAACAAATAAACAGTGCTCTTCCGTGGTCTCTGCTTCAATTCCTGCCTCAGGGCATCTTCCGCTGGTGATCCACGGCAGCCTGTGAACCAGACTGCTTTTGGTCATGGCGTTTTATAACAGTAATGGAGATCAAACAAGGACACAAAGAATCACACCTCCAGTCTTTCTCCACGGCAAGAGGGAAACTCCTGCGGAGTTTTAGAAAATGATTATGCTGTGTAATTTAGGACCTCCTGGGTCCATCCTCCTTTTCCAATATGTTCTGTGACCTGCAAGTCTGGCTACATCAATGGAGACTCACTTGTTGTAGGGTTTCTTATTAGGCCCAGCCAATGTCTGGCACACAAAGGAGACTGTAGTGTGGGTGATGGTACTACCAATACTTTAGCAATAATACTCTTGGACTGTGTGCCAGCCATTTCATGCCAGGACTCTGACTGGCTAAGAGCTTTCTTGGGAGGTGTGTGCATTCTTTAACCTTCAGCGAGTGAGTGAGCAAGGTGGGTTCGTAAATGCTTGTTAGAGTCATTCCCTCCTATTCCCATCTCATTGGAGATGAACAAGAGCAGGACATTTCACTATATCTTCAAACAGAAGGAAGAGTCTCTTCCCCAGAAAATGGACACCCGACAAACAGCATGATAGCCTGCTCTTGAAAACACGCCATTGAAAACACCAACCACTCTGTTTCCCAGTGAGTCAGAAGACCGCTCTGGTAGACAGCCATGTCTCCAGGTCATGATCGTGACTCACAACTATAACTGTGTGATGCTGTGTGGATAGGCTGATGAACGGGACACCAGAAAGCAGCAGAGTATTCGACCTGTCAGGACAGAAATTCTGTGTACTGTGATGATTGCTACGAAGTCATTAGTAAAGAAAAGACAGCGGAAGTTGATGGCCCTGGAAGGTTTGTACTTTTAAAATAAACTCAGAGGTATTTGTTGGCCATCTTCTGCAGTTCAGACACTATTCTGGTCTGCTTACCATATTGCCTGTCATCTTTGGATGGGCTTCTATCATGACCGGAATCTTGCCTCCCTGGGCCTCAGAACAATCCAACTGAGTGGGCTTTTGTTTTATCTCTTTTTTAAATAAGGGGGTGACAACTGGGCCAGCGCTGTTGATAAGGGATAAAACTGTGGCTGGAGGTGACTTCAGAAGTCCTTCCTGTGTCCATGAACTCCTGCTGTCTCAAGTCCCATTGGGAGAGAATCCAAGAACTCACAATGTGTTGCCTGTTCTGACCTGGCATGGCCTGAGCCATCGGCAAGAGGTCCATTCTGGCTTGTGACAGCAGCCAGGGCTCCTCTTTTGTGGACTCCCTTAGGCATTGTCAAGTGTCATTCCTGCTGCAGAGGCACAGCACACCGATATTAGGCAGCGAGGCAATCCCTTAAGGGTAATGGCTGGCAGTTACCGTGAACGAAGTCCTAGAACCACCTGGGGAAGTTGCGGGACACCATCATATCAGGAGATCACCTACCATGCTATGAGGTAGATCATGGAGCCTAGAGTAGACGGGGACCACTTACAATGAAAGCAGAAACTTTGATCCACTCTCGAAGACCTGCTTCCAAATCGATACTCCCAGCAGGCGGAAGACCAGCTTGTGTTTTCATGTCCCGTGGATAAGACAAGCTTTTGTACAAGAAGGTAAAACAAAAGTTTTTTTTTTTTTAACATTTAACATTCTCAGATTTTTCAACATTCTCAGATATCCTTCTGAGTGATTGTTAGATCCTCAACAGTGGCCCAGTCGCGAAGAATTCATTTAGTTCCTTTGGGAGAACATGGGGGAGGATGGTACCTAAAGACGAAGATGGGGTACCTCCTTACACTTGACCTCATGGGCTGCTGTTGGCAAGCCAGCCAGGTGAATGCAGTTAGAGTCTGTGTTCTACAGAGCCTGACCCTGGAACTTGCCAGCATGTGCCTCAGTTTTCTTGTATAATAAGAAGAGCAAGCCCAGGGCTTGGGGAAGCCTTTTGCTTTGCATCGGGTAATGCTCATAAGGCATAGAGAACAGCATAGGCCGTGTGTTCACGACTCTTCCCACAATTTTTACTTTTCAGAGGCTCAGAGTGATCTACTTGTCTAAGGGCACACAACAATGAGAGAACAAGGGTGTAAATGAAACCTGGACCAGTTTGAAGCTTTCCCCCTTACTCTTGGGAAGAAAAGCTCTAAGACACAGCTGGTGTACCTGGAGATACTTTCTGTCTATGAAGGAGTGGGGCACAAGTGCCCCTTATCCTGAGACTGGCCATGGGCCCTGAAGCTAGACTAGGGACAATGTATGGACATTGTCTCTACCCATTCAGTACCCACAGGAGGGCTTTGATGATACATAAGCAAAGAGAACCCTCGGCATAGCCACACACTACTTCTGTGGGTCAAAGTGGCTCTTAGTTCATTTCCGGGAAGGGCACCGCGTGGGCAGAAAAGTGAGCTTGGCCCTGCAAGTGGAAGGATTGTTTCAGCGATTCAGGTGAGAGCTGGGGGGGGGAGCTTGGTACAAGCGCAGGTGCTGAGAGAGGCTTGGAGGTGGTATGTTCTGGAAATACTTGTTGGGAGGATGTCAACACTTACTGGACTCATCATATCCTGCCTCGAGGCCTTAGCTGTCCCCAAATAAAGTGAGTTTATAGTTTCCAGCTGAGAATGTTGGACAGCTACCAGCCATTGCTAGGAACTGGCTTTTATAGAATGGCTACTATATTCATTGTTTTTAATTTCTCGGCACCATCTGTTTGGTTCCACAGTGTGTTTCTTTCCGTGTTTAACTGAGACCTACTGAAATGGTGTTTAATTCAGAATTTTTGCCTCTAGGAAGTTGCTGTACATTTTCCCATCAATCTGGCATTACTGCAACTCTAACACCCTCCTCTCTCTCTATTTCTCTCTCCCCCTCTATCTCAGCTATAAATGGCCCTATGAATTACAAGAGCTGACTGCCCTATAACTTTGATTATAGTGCCAGCAAGGGCAGACTTTAGTAGCCTGGAAGCTCTTGTAACCTGTATTAATGACCTACTTTGTCCATAGGATTGCAGGCGTCTGCAGCCTTGGTGGTGACAGCAATTATCCTGTGTCAGAGAGCTGAGTGGCTCTAAAGCAAATGCCCACTTCTTCCCAGGTTTCCCTCGCCAGCTGCCTCATTTGCTAGAACCAGGAAGCACATCTAGATATTGGCTCCCCTGGGTAGCAGCCTCAGGGCCTGTTCCAGCTCTGGGTGTTGAATCTGCCATATTGTCTGCTCATACCAAGAAAGATACTTGACATGTGTCAGAGGGGAGACAACTGCCAGTCAACTTCCAGCGAGTGATTTCATGCCCTCCCCGAGGACCTGCTTCCTGTGGACGCAGTAGTCCCTGCTTAGTTTATTTCTCATTTGCCTTCCTGTTTTACCTGGGCTTCTGTCTTGGCTTCTGGTCTTAGGAAACCCATGTTCTGCCTAGGCTGCATCCCTGAGTGACATCTTCTCACCTAACCCCAAGGAGTTGGAAACTCTTCTGTGCTCTCTGGTGTGGGGACCTAAGACCTGATTGTGTCTATATTTCCCTCTTTGGTCCTGCTCTGAGATGCTTTGTGTCTTGAGGTGGCATGGTGTTTGGCAGTCTACAAATAGGCCTGTGTGAGCTAAAAGAGTGGCTAAGCCTTACATCATAGGCAAGACATTTCTCATTTTCTATGAATTCTATTTCACCTCCCTCCTTTCTTCCTTTTTTTATTTGTAGGGCAGAGGTTACTTCTCATCTTAAATCACTGAACAGCGTGATCAACAGATAGGTTATGATAGGAACATGAGCAGGTTTGAAGAAGGTTAATGCCAGCAACAGCTGCAAAACCAGGGGCTGTGAAAAGGATGTTTTATGTGCTCTGCATTGGCGTTCTTTGGCTCCCGCCTTGCCTATCTTCATCTGAGGTATGGCCTTGTGATAAGTGAATGGCAACCTGTCCCCATAACAGAAATGCCAAAAGAAATTTTCCAAAAGCCAAATGAGTGTTTGACATTTAAATCAGGCATGTGCTGCCAAGATGTAAGATGAAAGCAAAGTTTTGTCTAGAGAGGATTTCGCCAAACCCATCCCCATTTCTCAGAGAAAGATCCAATGAAGGGAAGGAGGATGGGTGGTGTTGGTGACATCTCTCTGGGAAAGGATCTGGAGGAGGGAGCATGCTGGGAAGTAGACAGTACTGAGAGCAAGGGCATTGGCCCCAGCCTTATGTTTTGAGTTTGGAGGTGGGGTGGTCTTGCAGGTTGCTCCCTCTCAGAGCGGGGGCAGCAGCGACACCACACCTTTATTCTCTGAGCCACCTTGCTGGCTCATTAGATTTTCTTTAATTGACCGCGTGTATGTATCCATGTGATGGTGTGGGACCGTGTGCTTAGTAACTTAAGAGTGAGAATATTCCTTTCAGCTTATAATTGCAGCTGCTGCCTGTCATTGTGGGGAAGTCAAGGAAGGAACTCAGCAAAGAGCAGCGCACACATGTGTGCTCACTAGACTGCCTCTGCTGAGCTGTTTCTCCACTCCGGGGTCCCTGTCTAAGGAATGGTGGTGCCCACCATAAACTAGGTCTTCCTACATATTATCATTATTATTTTTTCAAGACAGGGTTTTTCTGTGTAGTCTTGACTGTCCTTCAACTTGCTCTGTAGACCAGGTTGGCCTTAAACTCATAGAGATCTACTTGCCTCTACCTCCCAACTGCTGGAATTTAAGGTGCCAGGCCCCGATTATTATTTTAATTAAGAAAATCTTTTCTCCCCACTTTGAGACATGCCTACAGACCAACCTGATGTAGGATATATCTTAGTAAGACTGTCTTTGCAGGTGATTCTAGGATGGGCCAAGTTAACACAAAAAAACCAAAACGAAAAAAAAAACCCCATCATATTTGGCCTTCCAGATGCTAGAATTTTGGGGGCTAACTTTAAATCTGATTCTTTATCTTACGGGTAATATTTTTTGGTTAATGTGAATGGTATGTAATGGTATTATGGGTAATAATTCAAGAAATACTTTAGAGTGTCTACTAAATACAAACTTTACATTAGTGGTTCATTATAAAATTCTTTATTAGAACCTACACTATTTTCCACGGATGTGCTAAAAATGGACCCAAATCAGGAAGACGGAGAAATCTATTTGAAGTAATCAATTGTGAGAAGATAGGATTAATCTTCTGAAGGCAATAGTATTTTATGGTATTATTAAAATTTTTGTGGCGGTGGTTGCATTGTTTCACAGTACTGTATTTGTCCATATTTACATTTTAGATGTTAATAAAACGCATTAGTATCTTATCATCAGAGTTCCCACATTCTCCCAAACAATTAGCTTATTCCAAAGGACAGGAGTTCCAGACCACTGATCACTACCTGAGATAACTCAATTCAAAATTTTAAAAAGATACATGTGATATATATATATATATATATATATATATATATGTGTGTGTGTGTGTGTGTGTGTGTGTGTGTGTGTGTGTGTGTGTATGTGTGTGTGTGTGTGTACATATTGAAACTCTCGTTTAATTTTTTCAACCTTTTGGGCTTTTTAACATTGTTGGTTGAGAATGAATTAGATAATACTCCCCCACTCCAGTCTTGGTGAATGGACTCAGGACCTTGGGTAAGCAAGGTGGGCACTCTGCAAGAGATGTAGCCCCAGCCTAAAGTGTAAGTATATACCGGTTGATACCAATGAGACATATCCCCAGTCTACACAACACACTTTAAAGTAGGAAATATATATATACACACACCATTTAAAGTAGTAATATACACACACACACACACACACACACACACACACACACACACGTTTTCCAAGTGTTTTATGCCATGCTAGCCAAGCGCGAGAAAAGTCCTTCTTGTTCAGCTGAGCTAATCTGGTGACAGATAACAAGTCACTTCCCCTTATCATTTTAATCACAGGAAGAAGTCTGTTAGCTTGTTATATTTGCTTTAATGACTGACTGTGACTTCCATTGCAAACTGTGAAACACACTCATCCACTCTCATGAACTTTTGGCTGTTAGAAACAAAGACATAGTAAAAACTTTTCTCCCAAGTTGAAGTTTAAAAACCAAGCACAAGGGCACAGAGGTTTGCTAGTGTTAAGGGGATTCTTTAGCCGTGAAGGAATATGTAGTGCATGATGGTTGAGGCTGATTTAAAAGAGAAATCGACCTGCTTTAGAGCAGGAAGTAAAATCAGAGACCGTCCACAGCTGTCTGTGCGGCCATTCAACTCCGGATAGAAACCGTGCCGTTCTTAACATGCTGCCAAGAGACTCGCAAGTCTCCGCAGCCCTGGCAAAGCTAACGGTGTGGAGAGAGGCACACAGCCCTTCGCAATTACAGCGCTGAGTCACCTCCTTTGCTCTCTGAATGTTTTTCTGCTCATGGAAGCTCATCTCCAAGGACGGCGAGGAAGGTGAAGCCCAGACAGCTGTGGCGAGAGGTTTGGTGTGAGGGAACACTCTCCGCCACCCACTCATCCCTAGCCAGTGTGGGCTGAGTTCCGGCTGGCTCTCCCCAACCTCCGGCTGACTCAGCCCATGCTTGCTACCTAGTCATAGTCCCTGTCTCTGCACTGTTTGTTTAACAGGCAGAGCCAGCCCCCTGCCTCTCAAGTACTGGAAAACTCCACAGGTTTCTTGGGGTCTCCCAGCGCTGGGAGGAGAGAGTTTCCTGGCCACCCCCACTTCTTCCTGGGCTTGGTTGATGATGACATTTAAGACCTAGGGAGAAATGTCTTGTGGTCGAGTCCAAGTGGGTATAGATTTCCTGTTTTTCAGATGTGTCCTCTCTACCCAGCTAGATTCTTCCCACCGATGGTCTGTGATTGTCCTGTCTAGAGGCCAAACCTTTCGAATCTTGGAATTCTATCCAAGCAGAGCCCCATTGGCGGGGAGTAGACACACACTGCCCTGCTTCAATGTGATTGTCCCCACTTATGTCCTGGTATTGCATCCTCCAAGGGCTTAAGTTAACAGTATAACGAGATCAGAAACTTGATTTCACTATTGTATTTAGAAAAGACACCTGGGGGAAATCATTAGATTAGGTAATCAGTGTGGAGACCTGGGATCAAATCCTGGTAGCATTGGAAGGAGTAGGAAAGAGATCACATAGATACATGTTTGTTCTTTTGGAATTTTGCATTCATTATTATTTTGTGTGTGTGTGTGTGTACACCACGACATATATGTAGAGGTCAAAAAAGGTGTTTTGTGGAGTTGGTTCTCTCAAAACTCAGGTTTTGGGCTCTTTAGCAAGTAAATACCTTTATCTGCCAAGCTATCGAGTTGGCCTGACAACATTTCCTCTAGGCATGAGGTCCTGGCCTGCTCCACTATGGTGGATCACTGGGAGCCTGGAAAGGAATGAAAGAGAAAGTGGAAGGTTTCCTTTATCTGTACCACTGCTCCTTCTGTGACTCTCCTACCCAAATTTTCCCATCCATGGCTCCCACCATTACCCCTCACTGCTTGAAGTCCTACTCTGTGCATACCAAGAGCATTTAGGGTCCAGTTGTGTCTGTAACTACAGCCAGCTTTGGGTTTCTTTGTCATATGGAGGCAAAATATTACCATTGGTGCCTTTGGGCCCTAGAGTCCTCCAGCTGGGTTTGCTCCTCTGCTCCCGCCAGCTCCCTTTCTCACACTATTTTAATTACCCCAATAAGGAAGGCTAATTTTTAATTCTAGATGATGTCAAAATGCGCCAACTTCAGGATTTATTTCTCCCTATAAATAAATTCTGAACGGACAAAATGGCTTCCCTATGTATTTTTTTTTTAAAAATTTAGTTTAAATAAAGGAGATCCAGGTGTGGCAGTGCACAATTGTTTTCCAGTGCTCAGGTGAGGCAGGAGGATCAGGTATTCAAGGTTAGCATTAACTACTTCGTGAGTTTGAGGCCAGCCCAGGATACACGAGACTCTCTCTCAAAGACTTGCTGTGGATGGATTGGGACACCAACCCAGCCACAAAACCTCCAACCAACAATTTGTCCTGCTTACAAGATGTGCTGGGGTAAAGGTGATGCAGAAATTCTGGGAGTGGCCAACCAATGACTGGTCCAGCTAGGAGGAAGCCAAATTTGACACTGCCTGGAGGGCTGGGACCCAGAGGCAAAATAACCCAGAGACCTAGGATAGAAGAAAAAAAAAAGTAAAATGATTTCTAATGGTATTCTGCTATACTCATAGATCGGTGTCTAGTCCAACTGGCCTCAGAGAGGCTTCCACCAGCAACTGATGGAAAAGATGAAGAGACCCACAGCCAAACATTAGGTGGAGCTTGGGGATTCCTGTGGAAGGGGGGGGGGAAGAATGCTTGTAGAGAGAGCTGGAGGGTTCAAAAATATCACAAGAAAACTCACAGAACCAACTTAACTGGGCTCCCAGGGCTCCCGGAGACTGAACTGACAACCAGGGAGCCTGCATGGAAATGACCTGGGCCCTCTGCATTATGTTATGGTTCTGTAGCTTGGCCTTATGAGACTCCTAAGAGTGGGGGCAGGGGCTGTCTCTGATTCCCTTGCCTGCTTTTGGGACCCTTTCCTCCTACTGGGTTGCCTTATCCAGTCTTAACCGGAGAGGTGCCTAATCTCATCACAACTTGATATACCAGGGCTGGTTGATATCCATGGGAGGCCTGCCCTTTTCTGAAGAGAAACAAGAGGAGGCAGGGATTGGGGAGGGGGAGAAGGGAGGGAGGTGCTAGGAGGAGAGGAGGGAGAGGAAACAAAAACTGTGGTTGGATATAAAAACAACAACAAAGTCGACAACACTGAACTGGGGCTCCAGTTCAGTGGTTCGATGCTTGCTGAGTTAGGCCCTAGGTTTGATCTCCAGCACCACACAGGTAAAGGAAGAAAGAGGGAAGCAGACCTTCACTGTGGATGGCATGCTTGTTCCCTTCTCAGTAGGGCTCTGTGGGGCACCACGCCCATCTGCACTCCGCGCAGTTTGTGAACCAGGCAAGGGAGATTAAAACCCACAAAGACACACACACAGAGACATGGGTCATTCTCGAAACAGGAACACCCCCCCCCCCCCCGCCCTTTATTGTGTCCAGGGGCAGATTATATAGAGATAGCCACACCTGAGCTAAACCACCAGAAACCACCCTCCTGCCATCAGGAACTCCTGAGGGTCTCATGCTCAGAGCAGCTGCAAGCATTACAAGTTGTTTACCAGAAATTCAGGATCTGGGGGGTTCACAGCTCCCAACAGGGCTCCTCGGTGGCACCTGCTTCTGGAGGGACTAGTGAACAGCTTTCCAATGAGCCTTTACTCAGGTGACTTAAGGTGATCAGAGTTGGGTTCTATGAGTTATTTTGTAACAAGGAAAATGCTACCCATGGATTTTTCCACCCTAAATTCTTTCTGGAAAAAATATACGTGAGAAGTCTATTTAACAATATGAGACTCCATTCTTCATTAACCCCAAGAGAGCTTTTATCATCTTGCTGTCAGATTGACGTGAGTGCTCTCTCTCTCTCTCTTTGAAGAACACTGGTCTGTGCAGCAGCCTTTGCTACAGTATATGTTAGTCATGATATTTCACGCACTTAGTAAGCACAAACCTGCTTTTCAAGATCTAGACTGACACAGGAAGGCTGGACATAAGGGAGATACTGTGGCAACCAAACTGTGTCTATAGTAAATAATCCCAAATAGGAGTCAATTCAAAATAACATTAATCATACTCTTTAATTAACCACAGTCTGAATTTTATTCAGACTGAGTACTATATTCCTAAACAGCCTGGCTTTTTTTTTTTTTAAATGAATCTGCATGGTTGTGACAGAGCACTCACGCTGAGGCATGGCAATGAAGCCAAAAGGAGAACTCGAGTCTGTGTGGTTTCTGAGATCCTGGGATTCGGTGTGAAAAATTAGTTCAAAGTCAAACCCCAACTGCTCGCTCTCACTTTGAACAAGTTATCCAGCCTCTCTGGGCTTTTGATTTCTTATCCACACAGTGAGAAACCGTCAGGAGCAGAGACCTCAAAGGATTATTCTGAGGGCAATGTGTGTCGGCTACGTGGTAAATTCAGTGCTGAGGAGGTTTTTTCTGCAGCCCAGCCTGGGCTCAAGCTTGCCTTGTAGTCGAGGGTAGCCTCGAACTCCTGATCCTCCTGCCTTCATTACCTGAGTGCTAGGATTACAGGAATGTGTTGTAATAATGGGCCAGGTGAACTATTTCTTATTAGTTATTTGGTATTATTTATACTGTATCTTATGTCAGAATTGGGCCAACTGACATCATTCTCCCTTCTAACTGCATATTAAAAATTTCAAATCCCAATTTATCAAATCGCTTTTTGCTTACTAAAATGTTTGGAGTCATATTTTTAGATTTATTTTACTTTATGTGAATGAATGTTTTCAAGAGAGCGCAACAAGTACCACAAGTGTGATCTAGATTAGAAACGATTGGGAGCCATTATGTGGGAATTGAACCCAGGTCTGCAGGATCACCAGATGCTCCTAAGAGTGAGCTACTTCCCCAGCCTGTGGGGGTTATTTCTTGAAGTAACTCCAGTTAATATTCTACCTTTAGCTCCTATTAAAGTGTTTTATACTGTTATTGTTATTTTAATTGTTTAATTGAAGCCTAAACTGGGTCTGAACTCCAGATCCTTCTGCCCCAGATTCCTAGGTGCCGGGATTTCGGGAGTGTTTCAGCCGTTGACATATACAGGGTTCCAGGGAGATGTAAGGATCTTTCATTGATGTTGTGAGACTTGGAGTGGATGGAATTTTGCTTCTTCCTTAGGTTGAGGTAACCTACTTCTGAGAAATAGTCACTAGATACATTGTATCCCAGTAAGAAGTGTTCTGTTTGATGTCTGGACATAGTGGCACATGCATATAATTCCAGCTCTTGGAAGAGTGAGGCGGGAAGAAGGCAGGTTCAAGGCCAGACTGGGATACAGGATGAGACCCTGTCTCAAAACAAAAAATGAAAACAAATACCAATAAATAGATAGCAGAAAAAAGTTTAAAAAGGGCGAAATAAGCGGCCTAGCGTGCCTAAAGTCCTGAGTTCAATTTCTAATACAGCCTAAAACCCACAGGTGGTACACACCTGTAATCCTGTCCTGTGGGGGATGGAGGCAGGAAGACCAAAAGTTCAAGGGCACCTTCAGCTACAACCAGTAACGGAAAAGTCCTTTTTATGAGCCTCTAAGTCCTCTGTACATCTTTGAGAAACGATTACTTAAGTTCATGAATTCATTTGTTCCCTCCCTCCCTCCCTTCCTCCCAGATTTTCACTGTGTAGATAGGCTGGCCTTGATCTCATAATCTTCTTGAACTCACCGCTCAAGTTCTGAGATTATAGACCAGTTTAAACTCTTTGCCCTGATCAACCGAGAGATTATACTCAGGCCTAGAACTCACGGTCTTACACATGCTTGGGAAGTTCGGAGCCCCTGAGTCACATCTTCAGGGCCTTTGCCCATTTGCTTGGTTCTCTTCTCTCTCTCTTCTGATCCTGTTTTGTGGCATATGTTCCTTGTTCACATTATCGTAGTATCAGCTTCTCGATACTATGCCCTTAACACATTATGGTTTGCACCACTCCCTTTGGGGATCATTTCCCTTCAAACCACCACACCTTGCCAAAAGCAACTGGCTATAGATTATTGTTTAGTTTATGTCTGTGCTATTAATTCTGCATTACTGGTTTATTCGGATACCTGTATGTTGGTAGCATAATCTTTTAAATAAATATTTCTGTGGTGCTGACGATTGAATTCAGGTTCCCACACACATCAGGCAAACGTTCCACGCCTGAGCTACCCCCTCAGCTGAGTACTATTGTGACCTTTGTACGAAGTTTTGAATCTAGGAAATGCATCCTCTAAATCTGTTCTCGTTTTTCAGTGTTGTTTTGGATATTCAGGGCCATTTGTATTTCTGTATGGATCTTCTGTCTCTGCTTTTCCATTTTCCCTGGGTTCACCTGCCTCACCAGAGCTCACAAAGTACGGGACAGTCCTGGATCTTCCTGTCACTGGGATTGGAGGAGCAGGGAAGGATATTTCTCATCAGGATGGCTTACTTCAATTTCACAGCTAAGCAATCAATGGAAGAGTGAAAGGTAATGATTCAAAGTGAAATATTACTTAGTTTAGTTGAGTGTTCCAAAGATTCCTCGTCTGATTTCTCATTAATTACTACTTTCCAATCTAAGACTGGGAGAATGATAATCACTGTAGTGAAGCCACTGTGACTAAGGATGGCTGTTGGGACAATGACAGAAGTACAGTCCTCTTTATATATAGTTTTGGGGTCTGTGGCTTCATTTACTGATGTCAACAGTGATCTGAAAATACTGCATGAAAAACTATAAAGAGACAAACAACTCTTTTAAGTTTAACCGTGGGTCATCGTGGGTAATATGTTGACTCCCTTGATATTTGGTGTCTGCAGCCACACTGTGTATGTCACCCGCCAGTCCCTTAGCCGACCAACTGTCCAGTTATGGCAGGGCTTGTGCTCAAGAAACCCTGAGTTTCCATGAAGACCCCGAAGCACGAAAGCAATATGGACAATTTTGATACACTGACAACAAGCCATAAAGCAGTGGTTCTCAACCTGTGGGCTGTGGAGTTTGCATATCAGATATTTACACTATGATTCATAAGAGCAGCAAATTACAGGCTTGAAGTAGCAATGAAATAATTTTATGGTTGGGATCACCACAACATAAGGAACTGTATTAAAGAGTGGCAGTGCTCTGACAGTTGAGAACCATTGCCATGAAGTGTTCTGTTGGGGAATATTATTTTAATTGGGCAAAGATGTGTTACATTTGTTTACGCTGAAGGATATTTAACTGTGTAAAGGTGTGTTGCTTTTCTTTATGCTGAATTTGTTTAGTTATGAAAAGATGTGTTGCATTTATTTCACCTTGCTTGCCTAAGGCACCTGATTGGTCTAATAAAGAGCCGGACAGCCGATAGCTGGGCAGGAGAAGGAGAGGTGCAGCTGGTAGGCAGAGAAAATAAAAAGGGGGAGGAATCTAGGCTCGGGAGAGGGGAAAGAGTGAGAAGAGAGACCAAGGGGTACACTAGTGACCAGAAACCAGGCAGTCTGCAGCTGGACGTGGAAAAGCAGTGATATACAGAAGTAAGAAGGTAGTAATCCCAAGGCAAAAGGAAAAGTGAAACGGCTTAAAAGAGCTAGCCGAGCATTCAAAACCAATAAGTCTCCATGTCATGATTTGGGAGCTGGTTGGTGGCCTAAAAGAAAAAGCCTGGTACAGTGTTCCTTTATGAGAAAAACAAAGATGTGTGTGTGTGTGTGTGTGTGTGTGTGTGTGTGTGTGTGTGTGTGTGTGTGTGAGAGAGAGAGAGAGAGAGAGAATGTGGTGGTGGTGAAGTATGCATGCATATTCATGTCTATTCTGTGTATTATGAGTGTTCTACTGTATTCCTTGTTTTTCTTACTGTGCCTGCCTGCTTTATAAACAATCTTTTGTACATACAGGTCCTTATAATTTGATTTAATTTACTTTTGGTTTCTCGAGACAGGGTTTTTCTGTAGCCTTGGAGCCTGTCCTGGAACTTGCCTGTAGACCAGGCTTGCCTCAGACTCAGAGATATGCCTGCTTTGCCTCCTGAGTGCTGGGATTAAAGGTGTGTGCCACTGCCTCCTGGCATATACTTATAATTTTAAAGATAGGTCCTATAGACAAGTGGAAATGTTGGTATTTGTCTGAGTGCCTTATTTCATCAACATGGTGATTTCCAGTTGCATACACTTTTCTAAAAATGTTATGACTTCGTTTCTTATGAGTGGAGAAAATTCCTTTGAATATATGTAACACATTTCTTAATTCATGCACCTGTTGATGACCCCTTGGACTAATCCCACGTGCTGGCTTTTGTGAATACAGCTGCAAGGAACACGGGTTTCATCACTTAAGAATCTTTACGGCATACGCTTGAGTGGTATAGCTGGGTCATACGACAGTTCTATTTTTAGTGGCATTTTATATAAAATTAACCTTTATCACGGGTACATATGTGCTTGGATTTTGGTACCACCTGCCATTTCAGGCACCACTGTGGGTCTAAGACATATTTTCCTTATGCAAAGGGAAATTATTGCAACAAAGGTCACCTCCGTGCAGCCGTCTCACACGAGGCAGAAGTTACCTAAGGTAATGGGCTTGCTTAGTCTGCAGTAGTTGGATGCAGGACTGGAATTAAAAGGCTGTACCTTTGCCACTGCTCTACTGACCTCAATACATCAATGTTATAGATACTGGAGGGTCATTGAGACACAAATCACAGGACTTAGGTCCTGTGATCTCTCTGACTCAGTCTATTTGCTTGTTAGAGACTGTAGCAGCACAGGTCCTAGCTGAACGTCAGGAGGCAGGTAGAAATTAGACGCATCTGAAATCACTTTGAGCACACGTTTTTACAGTGTGAAAAGTTATCAGATTCAGTACACTTGCGTCTTCTAGGAAAGATTTTCTCTGCCTTTTTTAGAAGTCTCTTCTTGCTCTTAGAAGTGCGAATGGTGGGAGGAGGAGGAGGACAGTCCCCTCACTCAGCCAAGGGTTTCCTTTCATGCCTCAGGACACTGGGAGTCCCTGTGTGTCCTCCCTCCCTCCCTCCCTCCCTCCCGTCTTCCCCCACCCCAGATCCGCTTCTCTTTTTGCTCCCTGCAGGTGTGAGTGGTTTACTTGAATACATGTACCTTGTCATTGTTGTCTCTTGTCCTTACCAATGTCCAAAACCCCCAAACCGTGAGCTGCCTAATGTTAACCTTGAACCAACAGGACTATGAGCTGAGGGGTCCTTCTTTCCACAGGGGATTTCCTGTGGTATTTTGCAGTCACACAAAGCTGATAAGGAAATGTGGTTAACCACCCAGGGCAGAATGTGTCTTGAGGAATCGATAACCAAAGCCTCGTCCAGTAAAGCAGACTGGAGGGATAGACAAAACCTCACAACAGAACTGCTGCTGTAGCTCTTGCAGAGTTGTTCCTTTGTATGGCTGCTTCTATGCCCCTTTGTATACCTGCCATTTCAGACTTTTTGCCCCTCAGGTGGGTTAGTCATAGACACGGAGAAACTTATATTCTGTTTCCTGTTCTGCTAGATTTTTTTTAAAACTCATTTTGAGATTTCACTGTAGATGTTTTGTGGGGAGGGACAGGAAGGATGGGTTGTCATCTCCATTTTCTTCAGCTGGAGTTCCAAGCCTAATACAAATTCATTAATTTCTGTTCACTGTTACCTAAGTTTCCAGGTAGGTCTTTTGGGGTGGTTCTTCATCTCTGGAAATGTACTAGGAACTCTTAACACATTCCTAGGCATTAGCATGGGCTCATTCAGGTTGGCATCCTGGAACCTCGAAGCAAACTTAGTTATGAAGTGGCAATGAAAATTTCAATATTGAGGTCACCACAACATGAGAGCTTTAGGAAGGTTGAGAACCACTGTATAGTGACTAGCATATAGAACACGGCCAGTTAAAGACCACGCTTACCATCACCGGCATCAGTGGGAACACAGCACCAAGCAAAAAGGCTGCCTGTGTGATACCGTAAGTCTTTATGTTGTGATGTAGTAGGGGCAAAGAGTGGAAACATATGTCCATTAATGGTCTTTCATGAACTCTCCATTGCTTTCTGGGAAATGGGAACTGGCAACAAGGTGGAGCCAGTGTTTTGATATGCGGATAAAGTGCCATCCACAGTAGTAGACTTTTGCTGACTCTCTGACTTTCAACTGAAATTGTTGACTCAGTTTAGTTGAAGATGTTGATGAATGTGGGTAGCCCCCTGGCGGAGTGTTCAAGACCAGTCTGGATACACCTTATAGAAAGCGGGCAGAAAAGAGTGCGCCTGGGAAACTTGACAAACAAGAAACGCTGTCTCAGAAGCAACACTACTTTCCGTGGGTGTTTTGTGGATGGTTTTAGCTTCAACTCGGTTTGTAGCTTCAGACTGGGACAGTGATATCCAGTGTCACAGGACACCTGACCATGCAGGGAGCTTTCCTATCTGTTCCTTAAAAAAAAGGAAACGTTCATCTGATAGAAAAGCGCTCCAGTGAGACGCTGTCTGTGTGGATGCCGTCGAAAGTGATTTCTTGATGAAGACAGGTGTTTGTGTCTTCATCTACAAATTTAGTTACAGCACAGCTGTTCAGTCTTCGTAGCTTTAGCCAGGCCAGGATGAAGAAGCATTTTCAGTGTGTTCAATCTCCTGAAAGTATTTTGAGACCTCAAGCCTTTTCCTTCTACTGAGCCAATCTTCTAGAAAGTTCCTGGTGTGGGGGCAGCCTGTCTAAATTGTCCTATAACTTGCCTCTGAGAACAGTTGGAGTTTGCTTTTTCAGTCCAGTTTAGAATCAGGGATTTGGGCTTCACTAGTTTTTCCAGCCGAGTGAACCTTTAATGTGGTGACAAGAACAACTCATTGTGCTTATGACAAAGCAGAAAAATTGTCTAGAGAAATATCTACTGGTCATTTAACCATGAACCATGACTGAGAGTTATCTAAGTGGAACAAAGGGCAGTGACTGAGAGGACCACAGGAATAAGCACGCAGCATTTCTTAGCAGTAACGGATGGGAACTTTGTTCTTGTGGTGCTGGGACCGAATTCAGAGCCTCAACAGGTATAGGCAATACTCCACTTTCAAGCTACAAATACAGCTACTTACCTTTAAAAAGAATGTTCTCTTTATCTTCTCCTTCCCCTTCCATTTCTCTTTCCACTTTTATTTACGTAGTTTTTAAGATTGGGTCTTACACTGTAGCCCAGGCTGGCCTAAAACTTACCATCTTCTACCTCAGCCTTCTGCACGCTCAGATTCCAGACAGGTGTGCCACCATGTACCCACCTCCTTCTTTCTCAGTTTAATATAGATAAGGCGGAGATCTCTGATGTGATTATGATTAAAGATAACAGCGGCAGGCCTTTCTTTCACTGAGCTTCCATTCAGCTTCCAAGGGAAAATTAATTTGTTGCAGTGTGCTCTGGCTTGAAGGTCTGAGGACGTGAAGCACCTGCTGTAATATCCGGGAATAGGTACCCTTTTGCCTTCTGTCTCCCCAGGCCCTCTGCATGAACGAAAAGACCACATTTAACAGAATGTCACCTCCTGTGCTCAGAGACCAGGGGACCTAGAGTTACAAAAGGCACTTCCTTCATTTTCTGTGTGAAAACAAACCTATCTTCTAAAATCAAATGCACCTTTTATCTTGGACATTTTCCCGACTTATCTTTCATTTCTCAGTATCAATGAGTCCTCAGCAGGTTGGAAATGACATCATCAGCTTGATTTAACAATGACCTTCTGGGTTTGTTAGCGTGCTCTTATTTAGCGAGCAGCATTTGGGAATAAGGTCAGTTGGTATATCCTTACTCGGGTTTAGTTCCATTAGGCAATAATATAAAGCTAATAACAGTTAAGTCAAACTGATGACCTGATCTGTTCGACAGTATAGATCAAAGGGCCCTGACACAGAGGCTTTTCTTCCTAATATTGTGATCTCCAGAGAACTGTATGATCCGTAAGTACTCAAAGGAGGCAGTGGCTGAAGAAATACCTGCCTTCAAGTCCCCAACCTGACATCTTCTTACATCTATCAAGTTAAATATAGCCTGCTTTCTTCACCTTGCTCACCAGTGTGACATTTATCAAGTCTCATACAGGGCGTAGGAGAGATGACAAGATCACATTAGTTAATACTGTCCCAAAGTTGAGTAAGAATGATAACTAACTTTTGTTTAGTACTTGGGTGAGTATTCACCAACTCTCTCTCTCTCTCTCTCTCTCTCTCTCTCTCTCTCTCTCTCTCTCTCTCTCTCCCCTGGGGAATGTATATTTAAAGAAGAAAGGTTTTGCCTTCAGTGGCTTGTGCTTTGAAATAACGGTGTGAGAGAGATCCCATAAATACGACGGTCACACTGTCATAAGAATGACGCTTCCTTTAATCAACTGAATGGCACTCCAACAGAAGCATTACCACCTTAGACATAAGCATTGGTTAAATCCTATCATATAAAATGTTTAGAGTCAGAGTCAAACACGGCTCAAAATTCTTACCTCCCCATCTCAGCAATGCACCAAATTACCAGCCATGTCAGGACAGAATGAAGGATCTTGTCCTCTATCTTCCCCTTCTCTCACTGCCTCTTGTCTTTTGAGCAAGTGGCAAGGCTATGCCATGTTGCTCAGGCTGGGCTTGAATTTGTGACCTTCCTACCTAAACCTGCAAGAGTCCTAGGATTACAGATTAGTGCCACTATGCCCAAGTAAAAAGAACTTCACTGAGGAAAAATTTTAGCTCCTGGGTTCTCAAGCAGCTGCGACTGGAAGCTCTGACTTGATGGCATACTGTCTCCGTTTGCCTTCTGTAACAAACACCATGACCAAAAGTAATTTGGAGAAGACAGGCATTGTTTTTCTTTTTACTTCAGTTCATTGTTTATCGTTGAGGAAAGCCAAAGCAGAAGCACAAGACAGATGCTTCAAGCAGAAAACAGAGGAATGGTTTAATGGCTTGCCCCCAGGCTCAAGTCAGCTACCTTTCTTCTACAGGCCCATCTTCCTTGGGATTGTGCCACCTGCAGTGGGCTGGGCATTCCTACATCAATTGGTAATTAAGAAAATGTCCTATAGGCGTGCCCACGTGCCAGAGCCCACGGATGTAATTTGTTCCACCTTGACCAAAGGTTAGAGTTCAGGACCATTGCTCCTTCAAGGTTATGGCAGGAGGTTTGGCTCAGGATGTGGCTGCCTACTGGATGCTTGGCCTAAGGTGTGGTCACAGCACGCCCTGCCTAAACTACAGGATATTTAACTCGGGCTATAGTTAATTGATGTTTCAGGTATTGAAGAGGTAATTACTGTTTGTATCATGGTAAAGAAGTCTTGCCTTCTCCCCCACCCTTGGATTAGTGTATATAAAGCTTATGAAAAGTAAATGCAGGCAGATTCAGTATTCACTGGGCTGCCCTCCCAACTCTATTCTGTATCTCTATTTCTTTTGTGTATCTGTTTTTTTTTTTTTCTGCCTAACCTTTCTAATCCACATGCCCCTACCCTGGAACACACAAACCTGTCGAGGCTGAGCCATGAGCGATGCTGCCCCAATGTGGGACCCTGATACCCACAGGCCACTCTGATGGAAGCAATTTCTCACTGAGTTTCCTCATCCTAGGTATGTCAAGGTGACAGTCAAGATTAGCCAACCTATATGCAAAACTTTCCTGTGATTCACACGGACTCTTTTGATTTGCTATTAGGCAGTTCATCCGAAGCAAACGACACAGGCCCCTGTAATCTTAGCATTAGGGGGCTGAAGCAGTAGGATTAGGAGTTTGTGATCAGCTTGGGCTACATGGTAAAATCTTGTCTCAGCAATAAGACAAACTACAGTAAACATTTCCACTGGATGTAATGATGGTTGGCTTTGTATGTAGCCTTGCAGATGATCCCATGTCTCCAATGAGAGGCTTGGTGTCCCACTCAAAGCCAGTATTTGTATCTGACTGTTTTCAGTTATGCTACCCCTCCCCATGTTTTATTATTAGACTCTATTGATTACATTATGGGATTTAAGCAAGTTCTTATCACATAGGCCCCAGCCTCAAAGTAGGCTATGTACTTCAAATATTAGAGCATCTTTGGAATTCAGAGGGTTGTTTTCCTGCCACACAAGGGAATGAACAATGGTTCTGTAATGAGGGCTTCCATCTGTTTGCCTTACCCAGTTCCTCATTCCATCTTCACTCACCTGGGCCTCATTCAGCTTTGCCCTAAATTCTCGACCACTTGTGTTGACTACTCATGAGCCCAGGAACAAACTGACACCTTTGGCCACCTCTGTACTGTATAGGCAAAACAAAACATAGCAAGATGCTTCCTGAATGAAGCTAATCTTTGTCTATGAACAAGACCAAATAAAAGATTCAAGTGAGTCCATCTCCTCTAATCTGAATTCTGCTGTGCTCAAAGCCTTAGATTTGTTAACTGCCACAGATTTCTTCCCGCACCCCCACTTCTCATGTTTCCCTCACCCAAGGAGGTGACATGGAATTATTTTCTATCTGCATCTCTTTTTTGCTTTCTCCAGAAAAGACATTAAAGTTTATGATATTTCTCTGTCACAGCCAAATGGAGGTTATCCGTTCTTCATGCCTGAAGATTTTTCCTTTGCATAATGTGCTTTTTTAAAATCGATATCCTTTAAACATTGGACAGAAGACACTTAATATAGAAGCAAAATTAAATGCTGATACTAATAAATAAAACCTTGAGAGCTGCCTTTTTCTCTTCAAACTCTGTGTCCACCCCAGCACTCTGGAGGCAGAGGCAGGTGCATCTGAGTTCAAGGTCAGTCTAGTCTACAAAGCAAGTTCCAGGATAGCCAGAGCTGTTATACAGAGAAACCCCGCCTTGAAGAAAAATAAAACAAAAACCAAACCAGAATAAAACTTCATGTACAATACTAACGAGGTCTTCTAAAAAACTGTACAAAGAGCCTTAGTCAACTTGAACTTCTTGTTGTTCTCTTAAAGCTACTTCTGGAGGGTAATTTCCATGAAGTCAACAGTTGTGTCTGTCTTAGCTTTCTATTATATATTTTGTGCTTAGAATAACATTTGGCACACAAAAGCTCGCAGTGACTCTGCCATTTGCCCTCAGGCTGTTTCCAAGAAGTTCAAGGAAGTTGATAATATTGGTTTTTGAAGTATGCGGTGTGGAGCAAGGCCAGGGAGGGCAGAGTACACAGCTATTCTTGCTTCTGAGTGACTAGGAACTTTCGTTGTCATTGGTCATATCATGCTTAGGGCAATTGATGTTGGGAGATGTCTAATGTGTCCATATCGTAGGAGGAAGTAAGCTGGGAGATTTCCATTTTTGTATCATGTTAATTAGACACGGATTTCATACTCTGCCCAGAACATTTAAAAACGCTTCTGATTGGAAACCACATCCTGTCCAAACATTTGAGAAAATAGACATAATTTTCTTTCCTGTTTAACAACCATCTGACCAGTTGGATGAAAAGCATTTTTCTGGTGTTTTTTGGCACCATGAAAGAATACTATTTGTTAGTATGCCCTGCTATATTCAATGCTGTGTGAAAAAATAAAACCAGAAGTTCTAGGCTTAAGCAGCACAGTTGCCTGGTTGAATAAGTTTAGCACCAAGGGAATAAGAGGGTCGGTCTCCAAACACAAGTTCTCTGGCAGGGAGCACGTGAAGAATGGTAACTCCTCAGCACAACTAGTTAAGATTACATACTGTGGCAAAGCATTGCCATGTCCTACCAAAGGTGGTACTGTCCTTCGATCTGCTTTAGAGACTGTGGTTAGTTACCAGGTACTAAAGGAAAATTTAAAACCGACTCACCATACACAAAGCTCCAGCTCGGTGACCTTCTAGTCAAATGTCCCCTTTGGGCAGTAAAGGCATTAAGTGACCAGAGACTCTGATCCAACTAGGGGAGAAACAAGAACAGAACAGCGGCAAGAGAACCCGCCAGAGTTTAAATTTGGTGCATTGTCTCAGATCCTCAATACCAATGTCTTCATGACCCTCTTCCCCAGACGTTAACTAATGAGCGCTCACATCTACAGGGGGATCAACACAGGCTGTGTTAGAACAGCCAGGATAAGGCAGACTTAATCCTTCCTGCTAAGGAACTTTGCCCTGAGAACCTGACCTTTTCAGTCCCACAGGGAGCCTTTGCCATGAGCCTTAGAAATGGCCAGGAATCACGTTTCCATTCTGGGCCAGTATGGTGCTTCAGGCATCACTGGCACCATCAGGAGAGGGAGACTTGGGTTTAACAGTGTAATAATCTTTGCTCAGGTCTTAAAGTAGTGCCAGTGAGCCAGGAACCAAGAGCAAGCTGGCTATGTGTTCTGGAGATTTCTTTAGGGCATTTAGGAAAAACTGAATGGAAGAGAAATAAGGCAAGTGATGGTCTCCATAAATGCAGAGAAGTGTGTGATGTCTTTGTGGGTGGTGGGAACATTTGTAGAGCCCAATAGTTCCCAAGATTCCTAATTTAAATGCCAGGTAACGTCAACACCATCCTTCATGGTGCCCATTTACATATCCCCAAAGAAAGAACATTTTTCCTTACACACTCAACTGTTTTTACACAATAGCTAACGGACATTTTGGGGACACTTAAAATTAAGCACGACAAGCATTGGTGGTGTAGACCAATAGTCTGAGCACTCAGGAGGCTGAGGCAGTAAACTTAAGGCTTGTTTGGGACACATAGTGTGATCCTGTCTCGAAACAGCAGCAACAAAAAGCAAAAGCAGAAACCGACTTTTTGAGGCTGGGATGTGGCTCTGTACTAGACTGTGTGGTTGTCATGCACAAGGCCTTAGATTTAATTTCCAGCACAGATAACTAGCTAGCAGAACATTCATTACAGCATGACAAAGTAGAGAAAAGCAGGTGATGGAGTTTCACAAGATGAATGAAGTTATAAAGGCCACCGAAGCCAAGACACAGAGCACTGCTGTGAGCTCGGAACGTCGCTTTAGTTGGCACCTGCTCAGTGACTCCAGTCTCGCATCCCGAGTAAAGCCGTATCTGGACTACATCCCTGCTGGTCCCGTAAACCGGATGTTGATCAAATGAACTATCCGCACGCACGTACTTGTCAGCATACAATGTGGCTCGGCCGATGTGTTCGTGTACGCTGTTACAGGGAGCTCGCTGGCTTGTTGGTGCGCAGGCTTACCTGGCAATTCTACTTAACCAATGAATCACTATTTGTCCCTGGACTGCGTATGGACCCCTGAGTCTAGTTTTGCTTTCAGTTGTTCGTTATGGGGAAACTTGATTCTCTTAGCACTCTGGGGCATGTCTTTTGGTCCGTGTATGGACTCGCCTGCTTTTGTGGATATGGTCTGGAATAGAGTGTGATGACCACAGGGGAAGCCCGCGGTTCGTGTTAATTATATGGCCACACCGTTCTCAATGCATTGTGCTAATTTATATTACCACTAGTCTTTGAAAAATCTAATCACTAGGTAGTCTCTCCTGATGTTGATGTTTTAGTAGGTATGTGATATCATTTCATTGTGGCTTTTTTATGTTAAATTTTAATTTTACTTCTTTTTAAAACTACATTTTAAATGGAAATATAATTACATCACTTTCCCCTCCCTCTAGCCCTTAGGTACTGTCTCTCCAATCCCTCCTATCCCATTCCCAATTTGACAGTCTCTTTTGCTTTTACTATTGTTACATATATATATACATATATATATATGTATATATATATATATATATATATATAATTTGTATGTGTATATATGCATAAATACAATGTGTTGCTGGATATGTTGAAGTTATGATGCCTGTTAGGAATGTAAGGAGAGATGACAAAAACATAACTGAGGGGCCCAATGTGGTGGCTCATGCCTTTAATCCCAGTTAATACTCAGGTTGCTGAGGCATGTTCAAGGCCAGCAGGGCTATATAGTGCTCACAAATGGGGGCAGGGGGAAGCCAGATAGAAATGGGTTCAAAAGAGAATAGGGGTATCATCTAAGACACATTCTTGCCTCAAAGATTGAACTTGAGTCTAATAAAACCCTTAGATGTAATTTCTACTCTATAGAAAACATGGAGGTTAGAAATAAATGAAACTTGAAAGAAGAAAAAGAGCCCATTGAAGGACCACTTCTTATTTGGACTTAGGCTGAGCCTAACAACCTAATTTAATGCATGAGCCATTTTACAGAAAAGTAAGGGACATGGAGGGGGCATGTCTTCATAAAGACAATGAAATCCAAAAAATGACCAAGGTATAACACTTCTCATACCAAAGACCAATGAGCTTGTGAAGGAGGACAGAACAAGGTAGTACGTCACCAGGGATGTTACTATTCTAATGTTTCTAAAACACTGAGCTAGGGAGTAAAACTCATGGAAGAGCGGGTTTATTCAGATCTTGGCTGCCCCGTGAGGAAGGCTATCTATCATCTTGGGCTTTGTACATGAGAGACATCCCTCCCAAAAGAATGGTTTTGTTTTTATTACTTAATTTGCAAGGTGTTGGGGATTGAACTCAGGACCTCAGTCACTCTAGATAGTGAAATAAATGCTTCACCACCGAATTACAGTCCCAACTTGCAAAAGAACCTTTTGGTTTTAAGAGACCAGGTCTCAAGGACAGCTCTTGTCAGTCCTGGCATTTGCCTTATAGCCAAACCTGGCCAAGAACCTGCTTTCCTCTTGTCTCAGCCTCTCAAGTGATGGACTATATAGGCGTAAGTCAAAAGATGCCTAAAGAATTCTTAAGTCTTGTTCAATGCAGAAAAAGGCAGACCAAATGGCCCTTTCTAAAGTTCTTTGAGTGATTTCTGCTTGAAGTAATCAATATACCAATTCTTTTTTAATTGAGCAAAGGAAGGCATACACAGTGAATACAATTTTCAAAGTGCTTAGAGCTTGAAATAACTTATGTTGGGAAATTTACCATACACAATTAAAAGCAACCCTTACCAGATGAAGTTAGACAAAAATATGCTTTTAGAAATTTGATGCATTATTTTGTATAGAATCTTTTATGGACAGTTTTGACACCTGTCTCTTCTTAGGGTCAGTGAAAACGGCTCTGAGTGATGAATAGAAACAGAACAGCAAATCTGACCAATCAAAAGGATGAGAGAAAGCCAAACCAGGAACGTCCAAATGGCTGTGCACCGAGCTGCCATGCCTCCTTCCCCGCCAGACCAGAGGAGTGCAGCTATCAGGCTAGAGAAGGTGAACATAAGATTTTAACTTGAAATAGAGATATAATTTCTTTAATCCTGGAACTAAAAAATACTTACCAAGTATCTTTATGACATAAATTATTAGGGATGAATTTTAATTTTAAACTGAGACATGGAATAAACTTGCCAGTGTTTTTTTTTTTTTAGTTGATCTTTTTTTCTTTCCTGGACTGTTTAAAGACTTTTCATCCAAAGATCAGATAGAACAGATCAAGGTATCATTGTGGTATACATAATTGTTAGTAAAATAACATTGTACCTTTTTTCTTCCTCAAAGTTTGTAATTCTATTTTAAACATAAAATTGGGTGTAAACATAGTGATTTATTGATAGGAAAATTAGTGGTGACTTAGGGTAGATCAGAAAGAAGCATAGAGTAGGGGTGCAATTCATTTCTGGGGCCTCTAAATACAACAGCAAATGAAGGTTTGGAGATAGGATGAAGTATGTTAGGTGGGAAACAGTGTGACATTTTGTCAAGTTACAAAGCTAAGTCTCACATCTTTAACAGGATGGAGTCACTACCATGTCCCTGCCACATTTCTAGCTTTTGGGATCCATACAACCATGAAGGCCGAGAAAGCAAATCAACAAATATTGATGTCAGATGGGAGGCGGCAGTAAGAGTAGGCATTGAGTGACGTTAGTTGGAGCAGTCCAGGAAAACCTTATTGAGATGCTTACGTGTTGCAGGGGGTCTTAACAGAAGTGACTGAACCCCAGGAAAAGCTTTCTGCCTAAGACAAATGCTGAATGCAAAATTCGGTGATTTTTGCTGTGTGATTTGTCTTCTGGCAGTGTTGGAATCAGAGTGGCCAGGATCTGTGCATGCTAGGCCTCACGCTCTACTGCTGGCAAACCACTAGACCATGGTGGCCAAGGCACTCACTGTTCCCAGCTCTTCATGAGGCTGAGTCATGGGGGCAGCTTAAGTATGAGTTTGAGACCAGCCTGGGCAACACAGGCCTGGGCAACACAATGCAAGAAAACCACAATTAATGCCATTGTGATTTTAAGAATTCTCCAATGAGCCTATAAGAATTTTTAACGTTTCTGTTTTTTGAGACGGTGTCTCAGTTTTTAGCTCTGACTGGCTTGGAACTCGGATCTTGCCTGCCTTTGCCTCCTCGGTGCCGTCATCACAGACATGCATCTAAATGACAGCCCTCTAACGTAGACTTAACCGAGTTCATCTTCAACTTGCTTTTGGCAGCTGACTTGCCCTTAGTTCCGAGAACAGTATCTGAGTGTATGGTACACAGCAAGGAGTGCTGGGCTCTACTCAGCCTCAGCCTGGGACCTTCTAGCTGCTTCTTGGGAGGCGTTATTCTGTGTGACAGGGTGTCTTTCTCAGGCCTGCTCACCACCACATCCGGGGAAGCAACTTTAGAATTTCAAATTTAGTTCTATTCCTTCCACATCTGAAATTGCCTTTTCCCCGCTTTTGGTTAGTATTATCACCTGCAGTCCACCAGCAGGAAGAGGCAAACTCATTATTTCAGTAGGAAAGCCTTCCATCTTGAGATTTTATTTTTACTTACACCATGGTTCGTGTCTCTTGTTTCCAGAACATGGAGCATCGTCTAGCCTGCTGCCCTTGCTTTGCTTCTAAGGATATCTTCTCAACGTGCTCATTCTTGTTGCTCTGCAGATCGGGCTTCTCCAGGGCTGTCCTTTGTTTTAGACAGCCCCGTTAGCCTTGCTCTCAGACACAGTTTTGCTGGCAGACAGAAGTGTTCCAATCTGAGAACCATGTTCAAAAGAAAGTCCTGAGAACAGTGTAACGGGATTCTCCAATCTGGAAAAAACAAAAACAAAAACAGCATCAAATACCATCTTGTCAATTTCTTTGTTTTCCCTGTTGCCACATTGGTGTTCTTTTCCTGCCTCAGTTTCTCATTGCATTTTTATTTCCATCCACTCACAGGCAGTGCTTACGGGTCACTGAGGCTTTTATTCTGCATGTAGAACCACTGGGGCAGGGGTCTTTCCTGTGGCCACCCTAGAGATTACACTGGACTCCAGACACTAGCTTGGAAGCGAGGTGACAATGATTCGGATCAGTCACATGATTACAAAGCTAGGGTTTCCAGCAGGGCTCCAGGTGGTCGGGGGGACTGAAGACATCTAAGGAAGCAGTGGCATGGGAGGGGCAAGCACTAGGTCGGCCTTAAGCCGCTTTGATGACATCAGGGACAGGGTCTAAGCAGCTGGTGGCTCCAGGGATCTGCATCCACTTTACTTGGTCAGGGGGTTCCTGAAGCACCTGCCGGCAAACTTGGCCTTGCTGCCCAGCTCTTCCTCCATTCTAAGAATTTGGTTGTACTTGGCCAGGCGCTCGGATCGGCAAGGGGCACCAGTCTTGATCTGCCCAGTGCAGAGCCCCACTACCAAATCAGCAATGAAAGTATCCTCAGTCTCCCCAGAGCGATGGGACACCATGACGCCCCAACCATTGGACTGGGCCAGCTTACAAGCCTGCAGAGACTCGGTCACGGAGCCAATCTGGTTCACTTTGAGCAGGAGGCAGTTGCAGGACTTCTCACTGACAGCCTTGGCAATCCTCTTAGGGTTGGTCACTGTGAGATCGTCCCCAACCACCTGGATGCCTGAGCTAGCTGTGAACTTCTTCCAGGCTTCCCAGTCATCCTGGTCAAAGGGGTCCTCGATGGACACCACTGGATACTCCCAGATGAAGGACTTGTACAGGTCAGCCAGCTGGTCAGGGGTGATGTACCTGCTGGCGTCATCAGGAGACTTGAAGTCCAGGTCGTAGAACTCAGAGGCGGCCACGTCCATGCCGATGACAACCTGTTCAGTGTAGCCAGCCTTTCCAATTGCGTTCTTCAGCAGCTCCAGAGCTTCTTTGTTCTCCAGGATGTTAGGTGCAAACCCGCCCTCGTCACCCACATTGGTGGCATCCTTCTCATATTTCTCCTTGATGACATTCTTCAGGTTGTGATAAACCTCTGCCCCAATGTGCATGGCTTCGCGGAAACTGGACGCCCCCACAGGGAGGATCATGAACTCCTGCATGGCCAGCTTGCTGCCAGCGTGAGACCCTCCGTTGATCACATTGAAAGCTGGGACTGGCAGGATGACTTCAGCGTTGCCAGCCAAGTCAGCGATGTGGCGGTAGAGGGGCACCCCCTTTTCTGCTGCACCAGCTTTTCAGACAGCCAGGGACACTCCCAGGATGGCATTGGCACTGAATTTGGATTTATTCTCGGTGCCATCCATCTCGATCATCAGCTTGTCGATCTTCTCCTGCTCCACCACATTCAGTTCTTGCTAACCAGAGCAGGTGCGATAGTTTTATTGATGTGCTCAACAGCCTTTGAGACACCCTTCCCCCAAGTAGCGGGTCTTATCATTGTCACAAAGTTCCAGGGCCTCATAGATGCCAGTGGAGGCACCGCTAGGCACGGCAGCTCGGAAGAGACCTTTTGAGGTGTAGAGATCAACCTCAACAGTGGGATTCCCACGGGAGTCAAAGATCTCTCAGGTGTGGACCTTGAGAATAGACATGGCTTGTTCTGGCAGTAGGCGTGCCGCAGAGGAAGAGCACAGAGGTTCCTGCACACACCCTGGAGAGTGTTCAGGAGAGACGTGCGCGCGACCAGGGAGCTGAGTTTCTCATTGCATTTTTGATAGCAGCTGTTTGATTTTTCTAGCTGCCATCCTTTCTCATCATCCTGTTTTGCTTTGCTTGGTACACCCCTCATCTGCTGTGTACTTGGTACACCCTTCACCCCTCATCTGCTGTGTACTTGGTACACCCTTCACCCCTCATCTGCTGTGTACTTGGTACACCCCTCACCCCTCATCTGCTGTGTACTCGGTACACCCCTCATCTGCTGTGTACTTGGTACACCCCTCATCTGCTGTGTACTTGGTACACCCCTCATCTGCTGTGTACTTGGTACACCCCTCATCTGCTGTGTACTTTCCACTTAGGCAGAAGAACAAAACCACCAGGAGTGTTAAGAACATGAGTAAACTTCAGGAGATAGAAAATACAGCAGCAGCCTGCACACACAGCCTTCAGGCCACCTTAGGCAGTCTCATTGCCTGCTCCCTGCCAGCTTCCCACTGCAAAAGGGTGTAAAAGAGCCGAACGCAGCCAAAGATGACTGTCCTGGTTTCCTTTGATAGCTACCCTGACTTTTCCCTGGAGAAGGCAGAAGGGCAGCGGCCTGTATCTAAAAGGACAGAAGAGTCAAGAGTGAGACGCTTTAAAAGGCCTGAAAGGCTGTAACACTGGAGGCCTGGCGCCATCACACAGACCACGCAGCCCAAGTGGCTCTAAGCCCTTCCAGAGGCAGCTGCCGAGGAAGGGTAAGCATCTCTTGGGCACAGCTGGTCCGTAATATCTCGTCCCCTTTGCCGCCTCGAGGTGTGCACTACCTGGCTGGCTATGGACCATACCCTCTTCCAGTTGAAGTTCAGTGAAGAAGCTAGAGAGACTGGCCAAGAAGGCAGAGAAGCTCCAAGGCTGAGCAGGCCAAGGTGAAGAAGGCCCTTCTGCAGGAAAATGTGGCGTGTGCCCGCGGATATGCTGAAAACGCCGTCGGCGAGAAGATTGAAGATGAAAACTGTCTCCGGATGGCGACCCGTGTGGATGCAGTATCCTCCAAGGTGCAGATAGCTGTGACCATGAAGGGGGTGACCAAGAATATGGCACAGGTGACCAAAGCTCTGGACAAGGTGCTGAGTGCCATGGATCCTCAGAAGGTGTCTGCAGTGATGGACAGGTCTGAGCAGCAGGTGCAGAACCTGGAAGTGCACACACAGGTAACGGAGGGTTCCATGAGCTCTGCCACCACGCAGACCACACCTCAGGGAGCAGGTCGACACCTTATCCATGCAGATTGCTGAGGAAAATGGCCTGGAGGTCTTAGACCAGCTCAGCCAGCTTCCAGAGGTGCCTGTGCTGTGGGCGAAAGCTCTGTGTGCAGCCAGGACGACCAGGTTGTCTCTGAGGTTGGTGGCCCTGAGGAATGAGCAGGTCCTCGGCAGGTGTTGCCTCCCTTCTATGACATACTGGAAGCTTCTGCGCTCAACTTTGTCCAACCTCATAGCTGCCTTGGCTCTTTTCCAACCTGTCAGGCTGGGTGCCTTAAAACTGAGCGTGAGGTTGGGCAGTGGGCCTCTGTCCTGCAGGGTTACACGCAAGCTTGGATACTTCACCTGGATTTGCTGTGTGTGTTTCTTTCTGTTCTGCATACTGACTTTTGCACAAATGTGTGGGTGACTCGTGTGACTCTGTGGGCCACAGCTGGAGGATGGCAAGTTCTGTGTTGTCCTCTGCCGATGTGGAGTTGACAGGGTTTGACCCCATGTGGACTTCTGCCCAGTGCTTCGGGGCTTTCAGTTTCTAGTGAACACACACCTGCTGCTTGCTGTGGCCAGTGAAGGCAAGAGCCACACCTTTGCCAGGCAGCTCCTAGGAGCCTCTCCCCAACCTCTGCAGACAGGAAATCCTGTTGTGTGATAGCCCTGAGTAGGTTCCTGTGGACTTTTGTGTACGAGAGATGTCCGGTGCCACCAGCACTGGCTGGGGCCTTTACAAGGTGGTTCCTCTCCTCCATCTTCCCAGGGCTGAGTTTGCCCGCCGGTTGAGTTGGCCTGGGCTTTCTGTCTTTCAGCTCCCTTCCCCAGCCCCCAGAACTGGCATCCAACCTCTAATTCCTCAGGGGGCCAGTTTACACCTTCTTTCTTGCGGACTGCCTTTTCGGCATACCCGGGGGCACACTCCAGATTTTTCTGCTGTAAGGGTCTTCTTCACTTTGGCCTGCTAAGCCTTGGAGTTTGTTTCTACCTTGGCCAGTTTCTCTAGCTGCTTCACATTTTCCTTCAATTGGGACAGGGGATCATCCATGGCCGGTCAGGTAGTGCACCCCGTGGGTTGGTGAAGGGGACGAGATCTTACGGAGCAGCTGTGCCCGACAGGATCAAGTTTTTTTTTTTAATTTTTTTTTGCTTATCAAAAAACTTTTATTCATAATTGTAGAATTGGGAAGTCTTAAATAGCCACAGCAACTAAGAACCAAGCATTACAATATATGAGCCAATGGGGACCATTCTCAAACAAACCAACACAGGTTGCATAAGTGGTAATCAGTTGCTGGAGAAGAGGTTGAGGGAAGGGCTTCTCCAATGGTTGAGGGAAGGGCTTCAGGCATGCAGTCTTTGGGAGTCAATGCTGCATTGCTGTGTTGGGATTTCCCCTGATGTTGCTACCTTTTTGAGTCATGTGTGGTTCCCTAACCTCAATAAACTCAATGCTTTGCCAAGTTAGTCTTGAGTAGAATCATTTCTCTTGATGTTTGTGTCTGCTCGTCCGTGACTACACATCTTTTCGCATCTTAGAAAGAGTCTTATAATGAGTCTTTAAAGGCTTTCTAAGCTTTAATATTTCTTTTTCATATTTTAAGACTATTCCATCATAGCCAGAACAAAAAGTCCTGTAGTTATGAGTTTCAGCACATATTCATTGGCATGTGGGAAGCCTTCGGTCATCTAAGCAGGAGTCTATCTGTGGGAAGAAGTAGCAGAAGGATGAAGGTCCTGCCAACTTCAGACTGTCTAAGTTAGCGTAAAGTGTGAGAGGGCGTAGTTTGCTTTTATCTCAACCATTGTAGCTCTAGACTGATGCAAGCAATTTGGTGGAGACCACCGAGTGTTTAGGACTCTAAGAGGGGCCTCCAGCCATATGACATATCTGTGTCCTTTCCCGGCATTATACCGAGCCAGAAACTCTTTCCCGAGGAATGATCTCCATAGCTTGGAGCTTGCAAGTTTCAAGACTCTGAGATCCTCGAGTGACAGTGGCTTTGGTGAATGACATTAGGTTTATCTATAGGTGCAGGGGTGGCTTGCTGGGAGAGGCATGCTATGATAGGAAGACAGAAGCAGAAAAGGGAAAAGTACTCTTCTCCACATGAAGACCTTACTTCAGCTGTGTCTAGAGTCCAGGCGGTTGATGCTTTCTTTGCAGCAGGGCCCAGGTTCTCTGGCCCTCTTTCCCCATATGGACCAGGAGTACAGATGTGTGAACAGATAACCACAGAGTTAGTCAATGGACAGATAACTACAGTGTTAACCAATAAAGTTTTCCATTGACTTCTTCCCTCCACCGCCACCACCAAGGCACCAAGATTGGATTGGGGGAAGTTGGGTGGTAGGGATAAGGACTACATTTTATATCCCTTTATTCTGTGGGGTCGTCTCTTCCTAGCCTTTCAAGAGCGCAGCTCTTCTGAAGCATCCCTTACTGCTGGAGCTTGGTGTATAAATATTCTCCATCTGTTGTCTATTTGTGTATGGCATTCTATAAATACATTAATTGGTACCACTTCTCATTTAACTGTCACTGCTGTCTCTTTTCATGACAAGCTCATATTAAATATGATGGAATAAAATAAAACCACCCAGAAATAAGGGCCCATTTTGGTCAAAAAGGAATGTAGCCGGAAGAAAAACTCCATCTTTCGTGGTAAGGAAAGGATAATTTAGGCTCATCAGAGATAGTTTGTGAGCGAAGTCTAAGAGGAAAATTTCTTAGATGGAGGCAGGGGAAGCTCTCCAGGAGGCCGTTGACAGGAGTAAGTAGGGAAGGTAGAATTCTCAGAAGAGCTGCAGTTTGGGAATGGAGTGAACCTGTTTTCATGTTTTGTTATACTTTTGAAAGGTTGGGCTTATTTTAGACAGCTTTGGTTTTGGTGACATTTCACAGACCATAATCCATATGTACTCCTTTTTGCCTTGAAAGAGTAGCCATTTACTTAACAAGAGAAACCCACGGCACAAAAGTCGATTTCAAGCATATTTTAAATTTAACAGAAACTAGGGCCAACCGACTGTGCAATAGAGAGTACATTCTTACTAGATCCCAACTACATGGCCTCTAAGGATAAGGAGATAAGTCAAATAAAAGCTGTGCTGCTTTGTGTCCTAAGGATTAAATGCCATTGTTTGGAGACTTGGAAACTGACTAAAATTTAGTCTGTGAAGAGGTACTTTATGTGTGCGGATGACTTTAGTCTAATATCAGGATCAAATTGTTTTGTTAGACACAGCAACTGGGGGGGGGTACTCTGTATGTCCTCCCTGGAACAGGGCGTGGGGGGGTGTCAAGTAGAGAGTCCTCAGAAATACATCAGACCAGAATGGAGACACCAGTTTGATTTCTCTATCCCCTGGCGAGGCTTCAGCTTTGCCTAAGGCCTTCAGTGGATCGGATGAAGCAGTCCCAGCTGATGGGGATAGTCTCTTCTCTCTAGAGGCCACCGCCTGTAGATAACAAACCACTCGGAAACACCTTTGAGTTGGTGCTGATTACAGGGTACCAGAGCCTTGCCAAGTTGACACTAAAGACAAACCGTCATCACTGGTCATGGAAAAGCCTTCATTTGAATGGAAGAAAATCATCCTGCAGTGCCCTTCAGTGGATTCAGCCTGGAAGGCCTGGCCTGCCCTGAAAGTTGCTTTCACTCCATCCCGGGGTCCTTGGGAAGCAAAAGAAAGTCCAGGACATATTCCCTGATGCCCCCCACTTCTCCAGTCCTTAATATTTTAGTAACAATCTGATCTCAGGACACTAGACTCAAGTGTAGAATGTCCTTATATTTTTAATGAAGATACACAGAATGAATAACCAGTCAAACACTGCCTGGCCTCTTTTTCTTTACTTCTGGGGAGCAGGTATAGGAGGTAACTATGGGAATGTGTGGCCTGGGTTTGGTACTGAAGAATAATTTGATAGATACTAAAGTAAATGATGGTTCTGCAAACATGAATCATTTACTTAGAGAATGTATGAAAAATAGAGCCATAAAACTGAGCAGAGTTCACTTGGCCAGCCAATATTTGTTCTATAGAAATTCTCATTACTGCCTTATAACTTTTGCAGGTAGGGTCATAGTAAATGTGACTCTATATACCATCTTCCGTTTGTTCAGTAATTCCCTCTCCCCTCTTCCAGTCTCTGAGTCTCTTTCTCTCTCCCTCCTCCCATCTCTTCTTGTTTAGTAATTTCGTAGTACTAACTGAATATAGTCTTAGAACGTATAAAATAAGTGCAACGAGCGAACGTAATATACATTGGATAAGAAAGGAAATCAATGTGAACTGAAGCTTAGATTCTATATCTAGGCTACTAAATACTGACCTATCAAAAATACAAGGTGGAAGAGAACAATATTTGCTGAATGTGGTTTGTCGAAGGAGGTTGTAGAAATTCTTCTCTTCCATACCTATTTTGAACCTCTCTTCTCTTGTGTGGGTGAATACTGCCAGCCGTATCCTGAAAATGCATGTTCTTAGCCTGGCACAGTGGTGCATACCTACGGGAGGCTAAAGCAGTGAGGCTGGCGAGTTCAAGGCCAGCTTGGGCCACACAGAACACTTTAAAAACAAGCGACAACAGAAGAAACCAGTGCTGTAGGTCTGAGCAAGCTGCTCCTTGAAAGATCCATTTTTTTTTTGTCTCCAAAACTTGACCACTATATAGGTTAGGAGTTTAAGCATTTTGGTCTTTATTCTCACGATGAATTTATATTGAGAGATCACTACAAGAATAAGACAAGGTGACTTTGAGGTTCTCTGACCTGAAGAAAAGCCCCATACTGTTCATACTCGGAGTCCCTGAGCAGGTAGTCACATGTTACATTTGGTGAGTTGAGTCAGGACTGTAAGGAACGCCACTCCAGAGTGATGAATGTGTCTCGCTGGTCGACCACAGCAGCCTTTCAGCCTGGGATGGGAAAGCCTGCTGCCGGAATGGAAGAACTTTAAGCCAAGACCTGTGTGTCTTGACTAAGGATGAAAAACATGAGTGGGCGTGCTTGAATGTGCATGCCTTGTAACCGTTTCTTTAGAGGGTAATATTTCACGTCTTAAAGCATCATTTGGAGTAGAGAAATGGAATCTGCTCTTTGGTGTATGTCTGGGTGGGATATGGCTGGGTGCTGTGGTATTTGCCCATGGGGAGTGAGTCGGGTGTGCTCTGACTGGGACATATTCTTTCTGTAAAGTCTGAAGAAGTCCCACCATTTCTCTCAGTGCTCAACCCCAGTCACCTGGCTTCCATATTTCAGAGAGGCATCACCCAGGGATTCAGGGTTCTAGAGAAGACCCTACTCTGCCATGGTAGGAAAGCTCTGTTCCCTCCAAACCCTGCTCAGTGAACGCTGCCTGGAGGCTGGCCAGCAGGAGCAGCTCTCTACTTAGGAGCAAACACTGGAAGTCCCTAGTTACCTGTGGCGCTGTCTCACTTCCATATCAAGCTTTCAGGCTATAAAAGCTCCATCTTACACTGTGGCTTAGAACCCAGCTGTAGTTGTGTATGTACACATCCGCTAGACTGAAAAGCTTTACCAACCAACTCTCAATGACTTTTAATACTTTTTATTCTATCCTATCCAGTCCCTTTGGACCAATCCAATCCCATCCAATCTAGTTCAGCCTAGTGCAGTCCAGTCCCTTTAAACCTACCCCACTCCACTCTACCCAACCCTATCATACCACAGACCAGTGATCTCTTCTCTACTTCAACCCAGCCTCTCCAGTGCAAAGAAAGGCAAAGTAGCCGGATCAACTGTGTCCTCCCTAATCTTATCCAGTCTATTCTGGTTTCTCCAATTTTAGTCCGAACAACCTGTCCTTTCCAACATCATCTTCTACTCTTCTCTCCTAACCATGCTACTTTATCTTATCAAATCTTGTATTATTCCATTCACACAGACACATGGACACAGAAACACACACACACACACACACACACACACACACACACACACACACACACACACATTTTATTTAGAGACAGATGGTCTCATGATATAACCTTGACTGGCCTGGAACTCACTATGTAGACCAGGATGACTTACAAAAATCTGCATAATATTGTCTTCCAAATGCTGGGATTAAAGGCATGTCCCACCATGCCTGGCCCTTCCTTATCCTATTTTTTTTCTCTGTCTAAAATTCTAATCATGGCTTTATGACATTTAAAATTTTTGTTTTATGTGTGTGATTGTTTTACCTGCTGTGATGGCTATTCATGGTAGTCAACTTGGCAGCATCCGGAATTAACTAAAAATCCAAGTGCCTGGGCACACCTGAGAGGGAGTTTCCTTAGTTAAATCATTTAAAGTGGAAACATCCACCTTTAATTTGAGCCACACCTTCAGCGGTGGCTTATATAAAGGACATGGAAGAAGGATGCTTTGCTCTTTGCCTGCTTGCCCCTGGTCTCACTGCTAACCCATTGTTTCACTGGCATTAGAGCCAGAGTTCTGATATGTACCAGAGACCAGCTGAGACACCTGGTCTTGTGGACTGAACAGCTACTGAAGGCTTGGACTTTCTGTTGGCAGACAGCCATGGTTGGACTAGCTGGACCACAACCTGTAAGCTACTCTAATAAGTCCTCTTTGCATATGTGCGTGTTCATTCTATCAGTTCTGGCCTCTAGAGAACCTTGACTGGTATACCCACAAAAATGTGTGTACATTGTGCCCATGCCTGGTGCCAAAGCTGATGTTTTTAATTTTCAGATGTGGGGTAGGTTAAGAAGGAAGTCGTTATCAGGTACAACTGGAAAGTTCTGAGCATAGGAACTTGCTCATTCAGAGCTCATACCCCAGTGAAGTCAGTAGGAAACAACAGTGTCCAGTAGAGGAGACCTTAATCATCTGGAGTAATGGCAGGAGATGGTATCCATTTGTGCTCAGGTCGGCTCTGGCCGACATGCTAAACAACCCAGAGAAGGAATTAGTAGCTGGCTTCTCTTGACATCTTAATGTTGCTCCATTGGGTGTTCACAAGCAACTTTTAAAGGAGGGGGTGACTCGGTCTGTAGTTCTGTTTATTTTGGGGGTTTCCAGAGTCTGGACTTCTTTATTAGAGGCTGTCAACTGAGGGCTTCGACCACAAAGATTTAGCATCATGTTTTTAAGAGAAAGTCAAAACCAGGGTTAATGAAAGTTAAAAGGCTTTGAGTCTCCCTGTAGGTCTCGGTACAGACACTTGTTTTGTAACTGTCTCTTGCCTGGGTGTGCCAGGTCTTTGCAGACCAGCTCAACCAGAGGAAAAACAAAATAAACATGAGCAGTGGCCGTCACAGCCTGCAGCCTCCTTTTTTCCTACCAGACAAGTCTTTTATCCTCATTAAAATCGAGTCTGTATTAGACATTTTGAATCATCGTAGAAGGTGGAACCTCAGTTTTGCTTGAGCCATGTGTCCGCTACCTACGTTGTCTGGGGAAGCCTTGAACATCCTCTCATTTCCTCAGCCCAAGAATCCAGCTCTCAGCCACTCTAGGGCATGTTAGAGCCCGTGTGTTCTCAGTTCCCCTGTGTGGAAACAGGTGCTATACCCAGAACGGTACAGAGGAGTTACTCCATGGGCTCCCAAGAGACCCGATGAATGGGAAGTGCCGTGGGGCTGTCTAGATTTCAGATCCTCTGAAATGCTCCTAAAGCCTACAGATGTTAGTCATGCAACGAAAGAAAATACAGAAATTCTTGAAGGAGCTGGCAACTGGTCTTAGATGGTCCAGTCATGGTATGGGTGGACTGCTTCTCTGGCTTTGTGTCTCCAAATGGCCATCACCTGCTCTCTAGTCTTCCCGAGAGTCAGCCCTGCGGATCTCCTCTTTTCTCTACATGTAGACTCTTAAAATGCTTTCTGTCCCCTGCCATGCATGCCAGCGTGTGGAAACTTGCCTCCGCCTCCAGCTGTCCTTTCCAGGCGTGACGGCCTCTAGAGCACCTCACCTACAAATGTGTTAGCAATACAAATTGCTGGGCCTTGTCCCCGGACTTTGTTTTGCAGGTCTATCAAGTCCCCAGGTGCTGCTGCTGGTCAGGGACCCAGAGTAAGAACCACCAATCAGAAGAAAGCATCCAGTGGCTTCACTTACTCATTCCCTCATGGCCTGACCTGTCCCCACTTGCACATTGTTCCCCCTACTTTTGACTTCCACATGTCAACTTCCATGGGAGTTTTGAGCTCCATCTTACCTGAGCCTTTGGGTCACCGGACCACACCCTCTCTATTCCCTTTGGCTTCTGGGACAGCGCTGTCTCTCCAGCTGTGCCCTTCCTTGCTTGTTGGTTCTTTGCAGTTTCTCTTCTGGAACCTCTTCTACCCACGGTGAAACTCTTTCTTCTTAGGGAACTAGTGCCGCTTTTACCTCTCATTCTTTACTTCCTGGTCTGCCCTACCCAGGCTGATACCTCAACACAAAGACAAAGATGGCTTTCATATCTGCCACTACTAGGAACTATGAACACCCCTCTGGAGGGGACTATTCTGTTCATGTGTCACATGGTGTAATTTTAAAAATATGGCTGTTTGGAGCCCTAGTCTCAGGGAAGTTACTTCGCATCTTAATGCCATGAGTCAGCCACATGTGAAATGAAGGTATTTATGAAGACAAACTGAGGCCATGCATACAAATCGCACAGAGTAGCTCTAGGTGCAAAAACATTCTCGACAGTCGTTAGTTATTATGATGGCATTCATTATAACTTTCTGAGATAAATTTCGTTTTTGAATATTTTGATAGCTTCCACTTTTTCCCTTTTATAGTTTTATATAATCATGGCAAGAAAGCGTAAAAGAAATCAATAGCTGATTAGAGTTGAAATTACTTCTATGTTTTTGTGTCTGAAGTAGGCAAAAAAATCAACTTAATTTTCCATTTATGTTTGAAATGGTTTTTGAAAAATCTTGGGATTCCTTGTGATCTTTTCCACATGCGTAGCTCACTGGGGCTTTGCAGTTAATTGATTGTTTCCTTAATGTTGAGCTATTGGAGGGAAAGATATCAAAAGAAGCGCCTAAGGGCCGGATCTGTATGTAAGTCAGGAGAAAGGGAGGGCAGAATGAGTCTGTTCCTAAACTCGGGACTGTTCTGCCCTTGCGTGGTTGTACTTGAGACTTCCAACACCTTGCCTTTGTTTCTGCTGATTTGGTCTGTGCTCTAAACAACTGGGTTTCTAAACACAGGTAAATGAGAGGCACAAATGCCTCAGAGCTAAGGGAAAGTTCTTAGGAGCTGAGCCTCTACTTTGAGCTCTTGAACGACACTGGTTTTAGTCCTTTAGTCATTCTGGAACCACCAATGCTTCCATGACGTTTATTCCCCATAGGTATAGAAGCTGGTAAGCCCAAGATCATAGCACAGGCTGATTCATTTTTCAGCAAAGGCTCGCTTGCTTTTCAAATCATCTCACCTCTGCTTTCCCTTCCTCTTCCTCCTTCTCCTCCTTCCTAGAGCTCAAACCCAAGACCTCATCTGTGCTGAGGAAGCACTCTTCGTGAGACACATGTCCGGCCCACAGATAGCGTCTTGACCTGCCTTTACATGACAGAGAGGAGGCCTTTCAAGCTTCATTTTGTAAGGGTTCTAATGCCATTCACTAGGGCCCCACACTCCAAGTTTAACAGTCTCTGAAAGTTTTGCTTTCATATGTCATTGCACTGGGCATTAGGGCTTTGCCTGTGGGTTTAGAGGGATATAAACCTTTAGGCCATGGCAGTCTCCTTCAGGAGGGGAAAGGTTAGAAGTTTTCAGAAAGGAAAGCCTTGTTCGCCAGTGGAAGCTTGTTTTACTCAGTGTGGGGCTAGTCCGTAAGTTCTTAAGGACTTAACCAGTGTCATCTTAGTCAGGGTTTCTATTGTCGTGAAGAGACACCATGCCCACGATAATTCTTATAAAGGAAAACATTTAATTGGAGCTGGCCTACAGTTTCAGAGTTCCGTCCATTATTGTCATGGCAGGGAGCATGCAGGCAGATATGGTGCTGGAGAAGAAACTGAAAGTTCTATATCTTGATCTGCAGGCAGCAGAAGAGACTTAAATGTCACACTGGGCATAGTTTGAGCTTTTGAGACCTTGAAGGTCCATCCTTACAGTGACACACTTCCTCCAATAAGACCACACTGACTCAACAAGGCCACACCTCCAATAGTGCCATTCCCTATGGGCCAAGCATTCAAACATATGAGTCTATGGGGCCATTGCTATCCAAACCACCACACCCAGCAAGTTCCACCTCTGCTCTGAGCATCCTTATTCAGCAGAGCTGAGGTCCTCTCAGTACTTCCTATGTTTACTGGTGAATAATCCCCTCACTCAAAGTTAGAGATTATACATATTTGTAGTTTTGTTCTGCATCCTTATTAGGGTAGGAAAGATATGGATACAGATGGGTAAATCTCATCTTGGACATTTGTGTATGTATGGATTATGAAGACACCATTGTGACCTGAATCCCAGCATTCAGAAGGCAGTGGCAGGTAGATGTCTATGGGTTCAAGGACAATCTAATGTACATAGCAGGTCCCACGCCGGCCAGGGCTACATAGAAAGACCCTGCCTCAAAAAAAACGAAAAGAATAAAATAAGACATTGTGTTTTCTCTAAAAGCATACTTATTTGGTCTGGAGAGTTGGCTGAGCAGTTAGGAGCATGGATGGCTCTTTCACAGGACTTGGGTTTAATTCTCAGGACCAACATAGCTTAAAATGGTCTACAATTCCAGTCCCAGGGAACCCACCTCCCTCTTTTGGCTTCTGTGTGGTGCAGAGACAGACATGCAGGTAAGACACCCACAGACATAAAGCTAAAATAAACCTCAAAAATTATCTATCTAGGGGAGGGAAATGGGAGGCTGGGAGAAGGGGAAACTTTTTTCCTTTTCTCAATAAAAAAATAAAAAATAAAAATTATCTATCATCTATCTATCTATCTATCTATCTATCTATCTATCTGTTATCTATCTATCTATCTATCTATCTATCTATCTATCTATCTATCTATCTATCTGTTATCTATCTATCCATCTATCTATCTATCTACCTATCTAATCACCTATCTATCATCTATCTTGTATGTTAGTGTGTATACCTAGGAACCATGCATATGTGTGGAGGTCAGAAGATAACTTGTGGGAGTGGGTTCTCTTCTTCCATCTTGTGGGTTCTCAGAATCAAACTCAAGATTGTTAGTCTTGAAGGTAGGCATCTTTACCCATCGAGCTACCTTGCTGTTTCTCATTCTGTTTTCGTTAGGAAACAAAACTGAGATTCATTTCATCTACTGATAAGATTTTAGGTTCAGAGCCCTTTATTGGTCCACCACTCTCCCATGAAGACTGCTGTTTTGTCTTGGGCAGTGTTTTGGGTCCTGCATTTTGTAAATCAAGTAAATCAGCTCCATACTGTAGATGTTCTTGTGAGTAGATAAACTCCCTGTGCTGTGAACTCTACTAAGAAATTCTAGCTGTTACTTCTACCTGACAAGCTTTTCTTCCTACCAGAATAAGGACCTAAGAGAGGAACATGGCTGATATTCAAAGTGTATTGAGAAGCAGTCGTGACTTGGTTGTTGAAGGAGAAGGGATGTGTTGGGTAAGACACAGGAAGCCTGATGTAAGTGGTTAAATTTGCTAGTGTGCACATTTATGTCATCAAAATGTGAGGTTTATTTAATATCATTTATGTTTGTAATGTCTTTACGTGTCTTACTAATACTTAATGATGGGTTCTCTCACTTATTCAACAATCCGCGATGATCTTTGTGCGCTGATGCTTTTGGCTGGGGTATTCACTCTTTAATTTTCATCACCTGTTTTCCAAACAGGAAATTACTAATGAGTCTATGTCTAGATTATATGCTAATAGTTTTTAGAGTCTCATATCTTGCCATAAAGGGAAATAAGTAAAAATCTGCTTAACACGTGTTTCTTTCAGTGAGTGGGGATTCACAGTTCCCAATCCTATGGACTTTAATTGCCATGCAGCTGTGGTGGAGATACATTTCTCTCTTGCAGGCACTGGGCACCAGTCTCCAGCTGAGTGAGTGGCTCTAGTGCCATGCCTTTCAGCAGGCAGTGAAGCCAATGAAAGGGGGCAGAGACAAATCATCGCTGTTGAGCTCTCAGTGAATTACAGACTCAGGAGCAAAATAAACGTCAATATTGTCTTAAGCTACTGAGTTTGGGGTAGTCTGTTAAAAGCAGTAAATGCTGGCTCATCTCTTTGAAGTTGCCTTGACTCTCTTGGTCTGGTCTTCTCTGTGTAGGGAGAGGCACTTCTCTATGCTCTCCCAGCTCTGTAGTCATTCACTAGCACTTGAAGTTTATTAAACCTCGAGGGCAAGGGTTATAACTGATTCTTTTATTAAAGATTCATGTATTTTTAAAAGATATCTTTATCATGATTTACATATGTGTTTGTGCATGTATATGCATACCCCCTAAAATGGTTAGAGGGTATTGGATCCCTTGAAGATCCAGTTATGGAAAATTGTGAGCGGCCTGATGTGGGTGCTGGGAATCAAGCTTAGGTCCCCTGTAAGCACACACAGGTTCTTAACCACTGAGCATCTGATCAGCCCCCTTATTTTTCATTTGTTACGTCTGTATGTCTATGTATTAATATGTGCATATGAATTCAGGTAACCACTGAGTCCAGAAGAGTGTGTTCAGCCCCTGAAACTGGTATTACAGGAAGTTGTGAGCTACCCTATGTGGGTGCTAGGAATCCATCCTGTGCCCTCTGAAATAGTTTGCTCTTAACTGTGGAGCTATAGCTGACTCTTTATTGTGACATAGTTTCTGTTCTAATGCAGGTATGGAGTATGTGTTGAGAAAATGGTGGCGGAGTTATTTGGCTTTGCATTGCCAGGGCTATTGTGCAGTTCACAGACTTGTAGGGAGGAGAGAGCTGCTTGTTGGCTCCCCGCCGCTTAAGCTATATTGATTAAATCGCTGCTTGGCCCATTAGTTCTAGCTTCTTATCTGCTAACTCTTACATATTAATTTAACCCATTTCTATTAATCTGTATATGGCCACGTGGCTGTGGCTTACCGGGTAAAGTTTCGGCATCTGTCTCTCTGCCTCTGCCTCCTTTCTTCCAGCATTTTGCTTAGTTTTCCCTGCCTAGTTCTGTTCTACCCCATCAGGCCAAGTCAGTTTCTTTATGTATTAACCAATAAAAGCAACACATAGAAGGATCTCCCACACCACTCTCTTTCTACCTTGACTTTTGGTGTTACATGGCATCTGAAGCAAAGGCAAGTCACATGAAGGACAGTGAGGGCCATAGGTCACAATGAGTAGCCAATGGAAGAACACGCTAGACTATTCTGCAGTCACTAAGCCATACTCACCAATCAGTTCTGATACTCTATAAAGTGACTTTATGATACGACCATTGCTTTAGAGGGAAACTACAAATTATGGAGACTTGATTACTCTTAGCAGATATGTTTTGTGGACATAAAAATTTTTATAAGTTTGCAATGACTTTCAGTGATTTCATCAACTGGACAAAAACAAAACAAAACAAAACAAAAAACCCCAAATCCCAAACACCAAAACTCTGTTGCAAGATATTTTCATGATCTTAGGAAGCAAAGTTCTCAAGCCATAGATCATTTTTGTTTTTTGTTTTTTAACTCTCTATCATTATCAGCTTTGTTGCAAGGAAATATTTATTTCAATAGTTCCATGGTTACTTATTTCTCAGAAATAAAAGGACATTATGTGGCATGGCTAGAGACTCAGTTTCTCCTCTTTGCTCTGAAACTAGCTGGGTGTGCAATCTTGGGATAATCATTTTTAAAATCTCAGTTCTCCCTTTGTGAAATGAATATTGGTGACACTCAGGGCTTGACCCAGTTTGTGTGTGTGTGTGTGTGTTCTATGATAGCAGAATTTTTATAGGTTTACAAATGTAAACTCAACATGTGTAGGAACTTTCCAGCCCACGCTACGGAGACAGGACTTAGTAATACATCGGACACATCAGGACTTTGAAGTTCTGGCTTTTCTCAATCAGCTGCATGGGACTTGCCTATTTTTGCCCTGTTATTTTTGGGGGTGGCAGCAGTGCATTTTAAGCTCTGTGAACAATCATAAAGAGGCACTGCCATCATGAGGAAACCACAACAGAGCTCCTGGGGTTCATCTTTAATCTACTCTAGCTCTTTCCCCAGCTGCGCACATTCATGGAGCTGTGGAAGAGCAAGATGTCTACGATCCCTTTAAAGCTAAATCCGTGTTAGATTTGTCATGAAGAGAGACCAGGAAAAAACTAAAAGTTTAGCCTATGATTCCACAGAGAGACACTGAGAATAACCAGCAATACAATATAGATAAAACATCCTAACCTAAGTACTGTTTCCTGGTGCGTTCTTTGAAGGTATTTTATAGTAAAATTGAATAGAATTTGTCTGTTTACAATGCTAATTTTTTCCTTTTTTGTTGTTTTTTTTTTTGAGACAGGCTTTCTTTGTGTATTTCTGGCTGTCCTAGAACTTATTCTGTCCATCAGGCTGGCCTAGAACTCAGAGATCTGCCTGTCTCTGCCTTCAGAGTGCTGGGATTAAAGGCGTGAGACACCACTGCCCAGATGTTCTGGTTTAGTGTGTGTCTGTGTGTATATGAGTGTATTTGAGTGCATGCCTATGCATAAATGCAGAAGCCCAAGGAAGATGTCCTCTGTTCTCTGACTCTCTGACTATTCCTTTGAGGCGGGATCTCTCTCTGAACCTGGGGCTAGAATTTTCTTGGCTAAACCCTGGCAGTTCTCCTGCTGCTACCCCTGTTGAATCTAGAGCTATAGTCATGTGTGGGATGTATGTCTTGTTAGGTAACTGTGCTGAGATCCCATCTTTGAGCAAGCACTCTTAATCACTGAGCCATCTCTCTAGTCCCCCATCATCCTTTCTTAAAACTTTACCTCTTGTGAATGTTTTTATTTTTTTTATTTATTCTTCTCTCATACAATACATCCCGATCATAGTTTCCCCTCCCTCTACCTCTCCCACCCTTCCCCTTCTTCTGTCTCCCTCATAAACACTGCTCCTCTATCTCCCTTTAGAAAAGAGCAGGTCTCCCAGGGACACCAACCAAGAAGATGCAATAAGACTAGGCACAAACCCTCATATCAGGGTTGGATGAGGCAACCAGTAGGATGAAATAGGTCCCTGCGGGAGGCAAAAGACAAAAAAAAAAGTCAGAGACATCCCCATTCCCACTGTTAGGAGTCCCACACAACCTTCCCCAAGTTAAACGACCATGACATATGTGTAGAGGACCCAGCACAGACCCCTGCAGGCTCTGTGATTGCTCTGTGAGCTCGTAGTTGATTCTGTGAGTGGTATTTTTGTGATATCCTACAATCCTTCCCTCCTCTCTTCTGAAGGGTTCCCTCAGCTCAGCCTAATGTTTGGCTGTGGGTCTCTGCATATCCTCCCATTAGCTGCTAGAGGAAGCCTCTCTGGTGATGATTGGGCTAGGCATCTAACTATGAGTATAGCAGAATATCATTAGGAATCAACTGGCTTCCCCCAGTCATGTTTGATTCTGCCCCAGGTCTCTGGGCTGTCCAGCTGATGGAGGAAGGTCATTGGTTAAATAAAAAGAAACTGCTTGGCCCTCATTGGTTAGAAGATAGGTGGGAGGAGTAAACAGAACAGAATGCTGGGAGGAAGAGGAAGTGAGCTCAGACTCCACAGCTCTCCTCTCGGGAGCAGACGCCTCAGAGAGATGCTATGTTCCCAGCTCCCAGGCAGACGCAAGCGATGAAGCTCTGACCCAGGATGGACATAGGCTAGAATCTTCCCGGTAAGCGCACCTAGGGGTGCTACACAGATGATTAGAAATGGGCTAAATTAATATGTGAGAATTAGCCTAGAAGAGGCTAGATAGAAATGGGCCAAGCAGTGATTAAATGAATACAGTTTGTGTGTAGTTATTTCGGGCATAAGCTAGCCAGGCAGCCAGGGTGCTGGGAACGCAGCCCCGCCACCCTTATTACTACATCCAGCCTCTGGGTCCTGGATGTTGAGGCAGCATTTGTTGCTCATGGGCTCCCTCTCAAGGTGTGGGCCTCAAGTTAGGCCAGTCATTGGTTGGCCACTACCACAAGTTCTGAGCCATCATTGTCCAAACACATCTTACAGGCAGAATAGGCTGTGAATATATTTTTTAAAGATCTTGAGTTTTGCAATTACTTATAACAGGACATGAAATGTCAATTTGCATGCAAGTCTTCTGAAAACAGCATTGTCACAGGGCACTGAATGGTAGACGCTGGTGGATTTTATGACATGTATTTGATGATCTCGTGACACTAAACTATTTCAGGTTTTACCTTGCACCTCCCAAATCAGGTCCTCCTTGCCCTGTTTTCTTATTTTCCCTCTTGCTGTCTTTATCGACGATCTGTGTGTGTTTTAGCAATGACAACGATGAACACAGTCCGGGGGTTAGAGTTGCGTCGTGTTTTTCCACAGTGCCTACCTAGTGTTACGACAGCGCCCCGGACAAGGAGCTCCTTTGTTCCGGGAACCGAGGCCAGTCACTTCTCCCTGTTTTATGATTATGCTCAGGTTGACCTCTGCCTATCTGGTGGTGTATTTTCAACAAAAACAAAATTCTTAACTGTGTTTATTTTTATGATTGACTGTAAAAATCTTTCCTTTTAACCTTACCTGTTGGCAGAAGCAACCCACTATTCTTCCTCCCATGCCCTTGGAGGAAATGCAGTAAAGACAGCAAACAGACTGACTTCTGGAACCACAGCATGGGCACCGACTTAAACGTAGGGCTTTGGGATCTGTTTGGGCCTGTGTAAGATTCTCCAATAACAACGAGGATGCTCAATTTAACTTTTAAAGTGTTCTCCTTTTCTAAAGCATTTCCTTCCTGCATCCCTATCCTAACCTTGGGGATTCTCTAGAATAGACAACCCTTCTGGAATTATTTCAGAATTCACATGAGATTGTTTGGGGGAACAGTGGGGGAATTAATTCATGGGTGGCCAGGGAAATTCTTACTATTTAATGCTGTGATCTTTAAATAACTTAATAGATACTTGTCTTGATTAAAATTGCCTATTAAACAAGGTAGCTTTGACAGATATTGGAAGGATGTGCAGTAAGTCATTTCTCTCCTAGTTCTGTAATATTTCATTTGAGTGGGTTTTTTAATCAATAAAGAAGACTTAAGTTCTTAGAGAAGCACAAGGCATTCTGATTGATTTGTGCAGAATCCTTACACAATGTTTAAGTGACGGGTGGTTTAAAAAATAAATTGTATTTTTGGGCAGGAAAACAATGTTAGATAATTGATGAAACTGGTCATGATTAACGTATAGACTGTAACAGAAGCACTGTGTTTAGAAGACGGTTTCTAATAAGGAGGCCAAGGATGCTCAGGGAAACCAGGCCAATAGAATCAAATATTAAGTATGTGGACACATGGACATAGGCTAGTTCCCCTTGATGGTATCCACTCTTCTTCTGTATTACATTTATTTATTTATTTATTTTTTGTTTTTCGAGACAGGGTTTCTCTGTGGTTTTGGTTCCTGTCCTGGAACTAGCTCTTGTAGACCAGGCTGGTCTCGAACTCACAGAGATCCGCCTGCCTCTGCCTCCCGAGTGCTGGGATTAAAGGCGTGCGCCACCACCGCCAGGCCGTTCTCAGGTTTATAGAGTTCATTCTAACCCTTGCCTCTTGCCAGTGACTGCATTTCTTCCCTCTGATTGGCTATAGAATATCATCCTATTGTGTTCAATAAAATCTCAACACTTCAAAAATATTTAATGTGTTTGTGTGTGTGTGTGCGCGCGCATGCGTGCGCATGTGTGTATATATCCCAGGCCACACGGATTTGAACAAGCATGCCATGGTACGCATGTGGAGGCCAGAAGCCAACTTTCAGGAATTGGTTCTCTCCTTCTGCTGTGTATACCATGGGGATTGAACTCAGGGCATCTGGCTTGACAGTGGGCACTGTCCCTGCTGAGAGCTCACTGGTCCAATTGCAGTATTTTTATTACAACCATTAGAACTTGAAATTCCGCTGTAAAATGGAGCCAGGAGAGACCATCTGACTGTTGGGGTCTACATAGAAGTAAAGTCATGAAAACTGTGGATCTCTAAGTGTGTGTGTGTGTGTGTGTGTGTGTGTGTGTGTGAGAGAGAGAGAGAGAGAGAGAGAGAGAGAAGAGAAGAGAAGAGAAGAGAAGCACACACACACACACAGACACACAGAGAAAGGAGGGGGAGAGGGAGACAGGGAGAGGGAGGAGCAAGAACTAGAGTACAGTGGGGAGATAATTTGGTATCCTGAAGTTCTTGAGTCTTGGTGTATTATAGCCACATATGGCTTCAAACATTTCAATTTTGTGAGCCGGTACGTTCCCTTCTGCACTTGAGCATGTGGGAACTGGATTTTGTCATATGTCACTAATCTGCCATGAAAACGCAGAGCAAATATGGAAAAGAGCTACATTATCAGGGCCCGCTGAACAGTCAAACAGTAAGTAATAAGAGTTGACAGAGACAGGAAATTGAAGAAAGGAGAGAGAGAGAGTCAAAACGGAAGGCTTACGGTGTAAACGTTGTCATGTGCTGGAGAACACTGATGTTCTGTGGCTTGTGGACGTGGGAGTCAGGATGCCTGCCCAGGGATGGGGGAAAGGACACTGCCAGGAGCTAAAGGAAGAGTGGACAACTTCCTTTGCCCATTAAAGGCATTTCTGGTCACTTGGGCTTGTTACCTTGGAACCTACTGCTCCTCCTCCCTCGCCACACATCCAAACAGTCGTCTTGTCCTGCACATGTCCCACCACCGTTACTCTCAGCTTCCTGCCTTCCTTTGTGCATCCACTGCCAAGAGCTTGGACCACGTGCTTACTATTCATTTCCTGGAACCTGTAAAGGCCACCTCACAGCTCCCGTGCCCACAGCCTTCCCCTGTAGGCTCCACTCCCAGTCCGCTGCCAGATTTGTTAGCCCCGAGGCTCGGCTCTGTTGCGAAACAGCCACACGCAGCACAGGACCTGGGCTGGGAGCTAGAGCAGGCTCCGACTTGCCTTTTGATGCTGGGGAAGATCTTTTACTTCTCTAGGTGTTGGGAGCTGGTCTTTGAGGACAGGGGTTGTTAGATCAGGCACTCGAATGTTCCTTTCCTCCACCACTGCTTAAACTACAAAGGTCCCCCCTCCTTTTTTTTTTTTTTTTAGCATACTTAGGCTAGTAGAAAGGAAACCCTTCCTGACTCTGAATGCTGCTACCTTGCACATTTCTTCCTTTGCTCACCTTACCCAGAATCCTTTAGCTTTCTCTGTGAAAGTCCTGTCCATTCTCTTAAGTCCAAGATCAAATACTGTTTGAAGCTTTCCTGAATTCCCAGAATTCAGCCTCCTTACCCCTTCATCTCCATCTCAGTGCCATTTGTCATGATCTGCACTTTTGTCCACATCTTGCCTTTTGCCAAATTACCAGCGATTTCAGGATGAAGCCACTGTCATATTTATCAGTCACTGTTGCCCTAAAGACATCAAGCACAGCAGCTATGATTTTTAGAAAATGCTTTAAATGAAAATATGTATTTTGTTGAGGCCCTGCCCATTTAGATATCTTGTAATGCCTACAGAGTAGTTGGGTAGTATTTGTCTGCCAAGTAAGGTCACGTGCTAATTAAAGCCATGGCCTTTGGAGCTCGTTGGTATTGCTACTCTTGCTCAGACCCGGAGTGCATCGGTAGTCAATGCTGGATAAAAGTCTCATCAGGGTCCTTAAGTATCACGTGAGGCCATGACAGTCCTTCTTTCCTTGGTGTGAGTGGGTTAGCAGTGAGCTTATGCTGGGCAGAACAGTGTGCTCTCCTCTGTTCTTCCTGACAATAGAGAAAATCGAGGGACGCCTAATTCTGAAGGAAAGAGCGCAAATAGAGAGAAGGAAGAGTGGGAAAAACCGTGGATGGGAAGGGGAAAGGGGGTTGGGATGACAGTATTCTCCGTAATCCTTTTATAGCAGGACGATCAATTCCAGGCCTGTGAACCGGTTGCCCTGCTGTGGTGAGGCTGAATATTGACAAAGCCAGTGCCATGGCCAGCAGCTTAGAATTATATGACTCTATACTACTTTGAATCATGAACCTCGAGACCTTCCTCTGGAGGGAGGGGGAAGGCTCGTTTTCCTGGGAGTCCGTTGGGAAATGGATGGCTGTACTTGGGTGAACCTTTGCTGTCTGTTTATTGGCTTCCCCTCTCCACCCACAGCAACTTAAATCATTAAAATCCTGTGTAATTAAAATTTCATCCAAGTCACACCAGTTACGTTTGCTGGCCACAGTGGGGAGTATAAATATCTCAGAAAGGGCTGAAGACAGAGGTGGCTTCCTGCCTGTGGTTTGGGCTCTGTCTGCTACTGTGTGCCATCTGCAGTCTGCTGAGGCCTGAGCGCCCTGCTCCGCAGCCCTGTTCTTACTGGATTCATTCATTCTATTCTGAGGGTGGTCAGTTACTGGTGGGGGTGGAGAGCCCTGGTAGGACTTGCTTATTAGGTCTTGTGCTTCCCAATGTATTTGGATTAGAACATCTAGATTAATGCTTCTTTCTTCCAGGTGACTGGAAAGTAGCCCATCCTCCCTGGGCTAACATTAGCTAACATTCCATTAATTCAGGAAATACAACTTCTATTGCTATTTTACTCCTCAAAAACCCCAGTGGCTTCACATAGCTAATGTTGGAGCGCCTATTGTCGGGGTCTCTTGTTGTGGGTTTTCCAACTAAAACAAGGGTCACGGGGGTTCGACTATAGAGCCTGTGGGACTCTCTTGTGTCATGACACTGAATGTTTCCCTAAGCCATCTTTATTTGTTTAATGTGGAGTGTCTTACAGATGCTGTTCCTGTTACCTCAGAGGAGACGCACTGACACACGCAGTCTTGAGATGAACATGTGACCTGGTTTGGGTTTCCACGTGGCTGACCTTGGGATAGGGGTCTGGGTCTAAGTACAATGTGGTGGTTCTGGAAAAGTGGGAGGGAAATAACAGAGGAAAGCCAGGAGCTACCGGAAGGGCATGGTATAAACCAGTCACCACTCTAAATACCTAGAGGCCAGCTTTCCAGAAGAAATGGTGGGAAGAGATACAGAACCTCTGCGGTTACTCCATGCGAGGCCCCAGGAAGCTGGACACCGCCTTCCATGTTTCCCCTGTTGGCACTGGGTGGGAAAAGTCCCTGGACCTTAGCGATTTTGTACTTGCTGCCCGTCCACATGCCAGACAAGTCAGAGAAAAGACCTCCCTTAGGATGAAAGCTGATGCAATGAGCAGTCTGCAGCACTCTTTACAGTGGAGCTTTTTCTTACTGTGGAGACATAAACATAACATACATGTACCCTTTCTGCAGTCTTTATGTGCATAGGTGACTGGTTCTGAATGTACCCACAGTGCCATGTAGCTATCAGTAACTGTTTTTCTCAAACAGAACATTGCACTGACTGCATGCTAGGTCCTCATCTCCCTTCTGTGGCTGGGACTTTCCTGGAGTCACTTTAGTTGTATGCTTTGTCAACTCCCTTGGCCCTCAGCCTTGTCAAGGTTGCGTCAGTTGCTAGAATCCCAATAAGTCAGTTTTGAGGGAACTCTTTACCCTCAATATCTGAGCCCCCTGAGTACCTGATAAAATTCCATCTCCGCACTCCACCGCCCTCCAGGTGATGTCTGGTTGCTGTGGTTTGACCTTAGCCAGAATCATGCTGTGTCTGTTGAGAATCCCTCTCTACTCTTCATGTCTCCTGTTAGTAATTTCCCAGTCCCTGTCTTGTTACCCACTCTATGGCTGTGAGCTTCCTCTTTGTCTTGGTGCCCATGAAACTGAGCGGTTCTTTTATGCTGAAGTTTCTTTTCTTTATGACCAGAATCCATCTTCACTGTTCTAATTATTTTCAACCTTTGTTTTTTGATAACCTCAGTGTCTGAAAACCTGGTATTTCTGTCATTGTGAGTTTGCTGTGTCTAATGACCACATCGTTTCAGTCCACCGCAAATGCTAAAATAAAATACCACAAACCTGGAGGCTTATCAACAGCAGAAATTTATTTCTCATAGGACTGGAGTTTAAATGTTGAGGAGAAATATTTGTAATCCTTAAGGTCAATTTCTTGGTTCATTTATGGGAACTTCTCTTTATCCTATCGCATGAGTGGCTTCTTTTTCAATGCCAAGATCAGACCTAGAATTCCACATATGTTAGGAAAGTGTTTTAAAATGAACTATTTCCAGCCCAGCAGTGGTGGCACATGCCTTTAATCCCAGTTCTTGGGAGGCAGAGCAGGCAGATCTCTGAGTTTAAGGCCAATTTGGTCTACAAGTGTGTTCCAGGACAGCTAGAACTATCCAGAGAAACCCTGTCTTGAAAAACCAAACAACCAAAGAAACAATCATAAATACTTCCAAATCTTTGTTGTTGTAGTGATATTTTACTTGTGTTTTAATAAATAAATCTTGCTTGAAGATCAGAGAGCAGAGCTAAGCCACTAGAGACCAGGGAATGGTGGCACACACCTTGAATCCCAGTACTCAAGGCCACCCTGTCTACACAAGATTGAATCTGTTGAAAAGAGAAACAGAGCTCACACCTTTAAAGATTGAGAGAAGATGGAAGACCAAACACTTTCACAGCACATTTCAAATGTTTTTACTACATATACATCTACACGATGATTTATTATTTCTTTTACAGACAATGCTTGAAACCGAAAGCTTTCCTATCCACCAAGGTTTCTGTGTGTATGCTTATATTCTGAACAATGACTCCTTGGGCAATGACATTGTCTTCTTTTTATTTTTAATTGCCATGATGAAATGCCAGTACTCAGCCTGATTTATCCACTGTTAGACCGTTCAGGATTTCCTGCCTATGGGATGGAGCCAATCTCATTCGATGGGTCTTTCCACTTCAACCAAACTAATGAAGAATCCTTCATAGGCATACCCACAGGCTAACCTAACCTAGACAATCCCTCTGTCTTAGTTAGGATTTTCATTTCTGGGAAGAGACACTATGAACACGGCAACTCTTATAAGGAAAACATTTAATTGAGGTGGCAACTTACAGTTTCAGAGGCTTGGTTTATTATCATCATGGTGGGGAGCATAACGTGCAGGCAGACATGGTGACATGTCTGGAGAAGGAGCTGAGGGTCCTACATATCTTGTCGGTAATAGGAAGTGGTCTGAGACACTGGGTGTGGCTTGAGCATATATGAGAGACCACAAAGCCAGCTTCCACAGTGACACACTTCCTTACATAAGGCCACACCCACTCCCATAGAGTCACACCTCCTAATAGTGCCATTACTTTTTTTTGGGGGGGGGGTCATTTTCTTTCAAACCACCATACTCACTATACATTAAATATACCATATTGGATATATTTAATAATGTCACATTGACAATGTCAAGCCATCACAAGCATATATAAAAATGATGACTGCAGAAAATTCAAGAGGAACTGGAAAATTCCTGCCACTTAAACATGTTGTAGTTCTAATTCATAGCATATCACTTACATTTCTGGAGACACTGGTGTAAGCAAACCCATTGCACTGACAGTTACACGAGGGTACAGGGCATGCTTTTACAAATGGCTGTTAATGGTTTATGTATTTACTATGATTTTTAGCTGGTAGAATGTATTCTTTAGATTTACAAGAAAGGTAACTGTAAAAGGGAACACTGTGTTATGCCAGCAGCAAGCAGCCTCAAACATCTGCGTCTATTATTTTTCCCATCTATTATTTTCTCTTGAACTGGATCTAACTTCATGTGTTGTTTATCATGGATTGAGAAGAAATGAGCTATGCCGTGTGTGTATGTATGTGTACCATATAGTTTAGATTTGTGCAAATACACACCCTTCACCCTGTGATGTTTACACAATGTTTCCCAGCAGGTAACTCTGCCTGGATGCTGCCGCTCTGTACTTGAGATGGGGTTGAACCGGAATGGTCTCGATGGCTGTCACATTTTCTTTTGGAGTCTTTTGTTTCCCTCGACTATTTCTATTTTATGTAAAATCAGTCACAGCACTGGGACATCTGAGAACTGGTTTCAATTTGCCTTTTCTTAGGTGACCAATCAGACACTAGCTGTCTGTGTCAAGGGGATGCTAAAAAACAGAACAGGTACCATAACTTTTCCAGATTTAGTCAATTACTTCAGCTTAATCAATGGATTTTTAAATAACAGCAGCAAGTCCTAATAGATACACAAGCAGAAAGTTCTAGGTAGTTTGTGAATAAATATTTAATTAAGAAGACATCATTCCTTAAGGTTCCTTTAAAGTTGTTATGGTTATTTAAAAAACAACCAGAACATTATATAATTCTATTTATAGTCTTTATTCAATGATGCAGAGATTCCTTTTCATTTTGAAACAGTTTCATGTAGCTCAGGCTGGCCTTGAAGTAGCTCCACTCAAGGATTACCTTAAACACCTGATCCTTTTTCCTTCACCTCTCAGGGTTGGGAGCGCTAGAGTGGAGTACAACAGCCAGCTTTTGAATTGATTTTAAAGAAACCCAAGGTTTAGAAAACTGGGCAAAGTGCCTAAGATTTAGGTTAATACACTCTTTTCCTTTTTTTCTTCATAAAGTCTGTTTAATAGGATAGATCTGGAGTCATTCGTTAATCCCGTGCAGTTTTCCAAAGCCGTGGAAATAGTCATAGCTGGTCTCTTCTTTCACGTCCTCATCACAGGATAGTGTTAAAGTGACCCCTGTGATTGGCATTCTGAGAGCTTGGCCATTGACGCTGAGAGCAGAAAGGTTTTCTGTCATCACAGACTTGTTGCCACACCAAGCAACAAGCCAGAAAGTCACATGAGACCTCACTTCTCTGCAAAGAATAAAAACCAGTAGCTTTTTTTTTTTTTAAAGTACTGGGTATTGAACCCAAGATCTTTACCATATTAGGCAAATGCTCTACCCCTGAGCTACATTTCCAACTCAGTCAAAACCATGATGGCACAAATGTATGCACTGGAGTGTAAATTGTTCTCCACAATGACTTGCAGCACATTGACAAAGCCCAGAAAGGGAGGTGGGCCAGTCACAGACACCCTTCCAACCACACCTGTGGATTTATCCACACCAGGAGTTAAGATTCACTGAGTCTTGTGATGTGATAGACATGGACACTTAAGGCCTCACCTAATTCTCTTGGGAGGTGGGTGCTACTGATTTCAGAAGCAAGAATACTTTCCATAAGTTGCAAAGCTAGGAAGAGGGAAAGCCGAGATTCACAACACGAATATGGACCTCAGGGTCAGGTACTTGAATACTATGCCCTTCTACTCCCCACAATGTAAGAAAGGTGTCCAGGCTGGGCAGAGAGACCCATCGGGTTTGACGGGGCCATATAAAGTAAAAGGCTTGAAGCTGAGGGATGGAAGGTATCTCGCAAGCTGCAATCTCAGTCACCCTGTTCTTGTTACTCAGGTGTACTTTATCCTCTTGGCCTGCCTTCTTCCAGAAGAGGATCTGAGATGATCCTCTCTCCCAAACGATGCTTCCAGCCATGTTTTCATAACTCCAGGAAGGGGCCACACCATGTCCTGATACAACTTTGAAGGGGAGGATACTCAACTTCAGGATCTGTGAGTAGCTATGAAGTCAGATGACTTTTTGATTTTGTTCTTTGATGCTTACTGTTATGATTTCAGCCACAATAAGGCTGACACTTTTGGGTTCTGGGGCCATGCATGTGCGGACAAGCCCTCAGGCAGAAATGCCTAATGGCCCCGGGGATGTTAAAGGGTCCTGTGTGACCAACGTATGGTCCACGTATGATTTAGCTAAGCCCTTGCACACATGCATGAGCCCTGTCATATGCATATGACGTAGTCACGTGAACCCCCTGTGCGCATGCGCTAGGCAGCTTTTAAAAGCTGGATGCACTCTCTCTCTTTCTCTCTCTCTCTCCACATGGACTTTTCAGGCCTGTATACGCCCCTTCTAATAAATTCCTAAGCGGGTTTTTGCATGTTCCGTGTTTCCTTCTCACTCACGCCAGGTAATTTCACCTACAATACTACTCTAGTTCCTGAGAGTTCTTTCCATATTGGAAACCAGGAAATACCTTCTTTATCAAAGTTTCTTCTCCAAATTAAACAGCTTCATTTGAAGCATCCCTTATCATCTCCACCGTTGTCTTGAAGATATTCAATTTGTCTTTTTCTTTCCCTCAGAATTGTAGCTTTATATCTACTTGATAGATAGAAGGTTATAGAAATTATGACCCTTCCCAGTTAGCAATGCATACTTTTATTAAGGAAAAAAAAATCACAGAAGCTAGGTATGCTGTCACCTGCCTACAGTCTCAACACTTGGAAAGTGGAGGCAGATGAACTAGGCATTCAAGTCTCAGCTACAGAGGGCCACAGGAGATCAACAGAAGAGAAAGATGAAAGAAAGAAGTAAAGGAAGGCAAGAAGGAAAAAGACAGACAGGAAGGAAATAAAGAAGAGAAGGAAGATAGAAACCAAGTCCACTGGGCCACCTCTTGATTCCTCCGATCTCGGTGCTGTGTGACAGGTTCTCTGAGAAGGGGACATGTCTGGGATGTCCCCTCTTCATCTCGATGCAGCTTCCTTCGTTCCTTCATTGTTTCAGACCTTGCTCCAGCTTTACATTGTCTTGTCTTTAGCATTTCTGACGCCATGTCTTTTTCGTCTTGTGCCCTTGACTTTGCAGAGGTGGTGACTACCGTCTGATTTTTCTCTTCATGGCTTTTTCTTCATCCCTGGAACCACCTTGGTCTGAGCAATTCTACCTCTTTTTTTTTTTTTTTGAAACGTGTGGGCTCTGCAGAAAGACACAGACGGCAACCCCAAGAAGGTCTCCATTAGTAGAGAGAACTGTGTTCACTGTAGCAGTTTCTTTGCCACTTCCTCCACATTCTGAGAAATGAAATTGTCAGTAAGGAAGTTAAATCCAGGCGGCTATCTGATGACATGACTGGCAGATGGAAATTTCCAGTGTTTTCTGAGCAGTTCAGCCTTTTCCCTCTATTCCTTGCCTGTGTGCCAGTTTAATGATCAGGGTCAGAATCACACTGGCTAATTTCTTTAGCATGCTTCCTTAGAGTGTCCCCTTCATTCTCCCTGTTGTGTGTACATGTATACACGCCCGCATATGTCTTTTATGCACACTCATGTTGCCACCACCCAGGTTTCTCTACTCTCCTTAAATCGTGCATTTCTCTGCAGTTTAAACGGAGCCCCATCCTAGTTTCCCTGGAATGATTTTCCCGTTGTTCTTGGAGTAATTAGTAACTATCTCACGTCACCTTTTCGCATAGCTGGGGTCTCATCTGTAACCTCCTTCCCACGTTCTATGCTGTTTTTCTTCAGTAACATATCCAAACAGAGGGCTTTGTGCCCGTGAAGAAAGCGCCTACCACTGAACTATACCCCCAATTCCTCATGCTCAAAGTCTAAATTGCAAAGTGTTCACAATAAAGATAACAGCATCTGTGCTTTATGGTTCTCTCATTTCCTTTTGGCTCTTGGGGATTTTCCATTCATATGCGCCTGGCTATGAAAGTTCTCATATGGCTGGATGATGCCGTCTACTTGGCTGTGTCTTTTCCTTTGTGGTACCTTGACTCATTGGTTCTAGTGCTCTGGCTTTGAGATGGTTTCATGAAGGATGGGTGACCATGGTTGATCCTTAGTAGGTTCTTTCTCTACTGTCTGTGGACACTGGGTTTCAATTGCCTAGAACGTAAAATGTCTCGCAATAGCTTTTCTTTATCTTCTTTTACCCTTCCCTAAATCAGCAGAATCTTTAGTGTCCTAAGCCATCGCTTTCTTTATTTTGTCCTGGAGTGCTTTGCTGTGTGAAGCAATGGGCACCATCCTTGCTTTTCACCTGCTTTTTAAGCCTAAGACCAGCTCGGCCAGCAGGGGACTTAGCACAGTCCCTGCAGGCCATAGACACTGACCTGTCTGCTTCTCAGAATAGAAGGTTTATGAGTGTCAGGTCCTCTTCAGCCCTAACAGCTGCTAGAGGAAGCTCCCATTTGACCTATTGTAATTTGGCAAAGAGCAACAGCAAAATGCCCAATTGTCTTTGTTGTTGTCCAAAATTATAACCTACATCCCCAACAGATACAGAATGGGAGACAAGGCTGCCCCGAATTGATGTACTTTGCTTCATTTAAGATGAATCTGAGCAAGTTGTTGATTTTCCTGTCCTGATGTCAAGATCATGACCTCAGGAGTCAGCTTTAGGTTTCATTTCTCACTCTGTGATCTTATTTCTCAATCTAAGAGTTCCTGTTTATAGAATGAAGATAATAATCCTCACTTCATCACATTTGAGAGAGAGGTAAATGAATAGCATTGTACCTGGAAATTCTTAGTATTCTTAGTAAATAGTTGATAGTCTATGGTAGTAATAGCTGCTATTACTAATTTTCATGTCAGAAATGGAGTGTGCTGCCAATTCACCAGGCTCTGTCTTGGGAAGGCCTCAACTCCTAACATAATAACACCGACTCCAGAGCCAAACACTGAATTCTCTGTTCTCTTCTCCTGGGTGACTTGGCATGAAATGCTAGCCAGCAAACCAGCCAGGAGGCCATGCAGTGGAAGAGAAACGACTCTGTATGCAACAATAACTGGAGTGGCTTTGCAGAACAGCCTCTTTGCCCCAACAGCATTGATGCGCACTCTTTCTCCTTGAGGAGGGAGAAGGACTCAAGTGGATCTCACATTTGTACCCCAACCAACCCAATAGCCACCTGGGAAGGTCCCATTGCACCTCAGAGTATGAACCCCAAGTAAACCTGGGGTACTTCTGCTCAGTTACATTTCTATGGAGAGTAGAAGAAAGTCCCCCCATCCCTAATTGTTGGCATTCTTCTTCTCTAGACTCCTGCTTCTGAGATTTCCTGGCCACCATGAATAATTTTTCAGATGCTATCACAGCTGGCACCCATCCCCAGCAGAACTAACCCTTCTTGGAAGCACCTTTGATGGTATCTCTAATCTGAAGGGTGATTGAGAGGATCCATGTTTTCTGTGACGTCCTTGTGATGCATTCAAGTAGCTTTGTATTCACGCCATGCTGTTTCTTTTCAGAGCCAGCCTCGTATTTAACTTTACATCATCAGAGGATCTGATTATTTTCTAGCCCCATATTTAGGTAGTGAAATTTGGGTAAACTGAGTCTCATCATGATTAAATGACTCTCTAGCATTTTACAATGACTCAGGGAGTGAGACAGGAATAGAAGCCACAACTCTGGTCTCCTAAATTGTTTTTCTGACCACTAGACCGCACTTCCTCTCCAGACTATGAGACACTGGAAAATGAGAGTCAGGTTGAGAGTAAATATGGAGGTGAACCCACAGAAACACAATTTTGCTTGTTCTTAAATCATGTCATTTAGCAAAGGAAAACAGCAAAACACCCCAGTGTCTTTACTGTCATCCAAAATTATATCCTTAACCCACCATGGATGGAGAATAGGAAATTAGTTTGCCCCACACTGACATACTTTTTCCATTTAAAATGAATTTGAAAAAAGTGGTTGATTTCCCAGTACTAATATCTTTATAAAATTCCCCTACATAAAAGGAGAGTTTAAAAATTGAGTTTTATTCACAGTTCAAAGCATATGAATAAAGCAAGTTCATCAGTCTTCTTGTTTTCTACAGAATGAAAGTCTAACCATTTCCCTTGATTTTATGAGTTGCTGGACACAGCACGAAGGTAGCTGTTGGTGGATACAAAGTGTGCAAACTGTGACAAAACCCAGAAAACGTTATACAAAGGTGAAAACCTGCAGACTCGGGTTTGAGTCTCAACTTCACCCCTAGCTTGCTTCTTTTATGTAAATAATTATACATTCATTCATTGACTTATTTTGTGTGTGTTGTGGGAGGCAGGGCATATGCATGCCACAGCATGCGTGCAGCATATATAATTCAGTTTTCTCCTATTTTGTAGGCCCCAGGGATTAAACCCAGGTCCTTGGACTTGGTGACAAGTGCCTTTACCAGTTGAGCCATCTTACCGGTCCCCTGACTTTCAGTCTTGAGTATATTGGGCTCGAGTGTTCTTGAGGGGTCATAGCAATTGCCTGGCTGTCTGCAAGTAACCTTGGTGTGGAGACAGACAGGATAAAATGCGTGTAAGAAGAGCTGGAAGATGAGATATGGGCAGTGCCTGCACCATGCCAAGGTTGCCTGGGCAAGCCAATCTCCTGTACTTAATCTCCAGAAATAGAGCTCTCGAGGGCTATTTGCCATGCTTGAATAGAACTTAAAACAAAAAGTCTAAACAGGCTCCTTTTGAAATCATTCTTGGCTATGGAGACAGAAAACAAGATATTTCCTTTTGGCAAACAGCTCCTTCTCTCCCATAGCATTTTGCGAGAGATATCTGAGCTGCCCTTAGGAAATCTGAAGATGGGTGTAAAGAGAAGATTTTCCATTTGGAGAAAGAGGCATGTGGTTTGGGGAGGCAGAGTCCTCACCCGTGGCTCCCCGGCAGGTCTGCAAGCATTTGTGATAAAGCCCAGACAATGTGGCAATCACCAGGAATCCGGGAAGGGTCTTTTCAGGGGTGGGGGGAGAGGCCCCGTGTCTGGGTTTCCATCTGTGGGTGGACTAGGGGATGACTGTTACTGGAAAGAGAAGAAAAGGCAGGAATTTACTTTCTAAATCAGGCAGAGGAAAATTGAGCACAGTTACTGTTCAGTCGTGGCCCTTTAGTGAGAGCCGATGGTGTGATTTTTCTTAATGGAGAAAACGACCTACCATAAACCATCTCAGAGTGTCACTAATCTCCCCTGGCGTCGAGTCAGTTTCATGTCCTGCAGCAACTGGATGTTTGTGTTTGCCATAAAGAAGAAATTTCTTATATTGATTGTGTTACCCCCTTCTTTCAATCTCAAAAGTCAACAATGGCTCCAGCTTTCTATCTAAAATAAAGCGAGGAGCATTCAGCCCCTTGTCTTCCTTTAGGGGTGCTGCATGGTCTGATTCAGAGTACGGCCCCGCCCTGTGCCAGAAGTGGAATAAGGGGCGACCTTTAGAAAATAATACCCCGGCGCCCGCCAGCCCTCATGCACATTTCTTTATTGGGTAACATTTGTGGAAAGTGTTGAGGGCGGGTTGTAATAAATTAGCACCATCTAGTGGAAATGGGCAAAGCTGCTCGTTACCATTGTACTGTGGTAGGACACTTCTCCATGTCGTCTTAGTTATAGTTCTCCGTTAAAATTTGTCACCAGGTTCTGCTCTGCAAGTGAAAGGCTCCCCAGAGCTGGAGTAAAAAGGTGGAGGCACACGTGACCAACTGTGATGACAATAGCCAAGATAATTTGTACCAGCAAGTGTCCATGTGCATGTGCACAGACAGCTTGCATAGAATGTGGTCCATAGTGATTGCATTTCATCCTCTCAGAGGATGGAAGGGAGAAACTGCTGTATTGTTGGGAAGGAGATGGGGGCACTGAGAGTGTATGTCACTTGTCTGGATCACCCTTTTGCTACTAGGAAGACATGAGCCTTCCTTAGTTTCCTCACCCTGACTGTGCTGGCCTTTGCTGGTTAGTGTCATGAGAATATGCTGGAGTTACTGCTGGTGGAGAGAGTCCCGGCAGAAAGGGAAGGCATGGTGAATATTAATGGGTAATGGGTGTTCCATAGGCCAAATGGACCCTTAATTCAAGTCGTAACCCAGTCAGTTTTCGGTTTTGTGTCCTTGGGAAAAATCACAGTGTCTTCTGAGAACTTCAATTTATTCTCCAAGATGGAGACAAGGATAGTTTCCTCACGGAGGAGGAGCTGGTAGTCATGGGTGGAATGTGTGTGCACAGCTCTGACTCACAGCGGCCATAGATAAGATTTCTTTTTAATTCTTTGAAGATGATTTTGGACCTTTATAGTAGAGTTCCTTGTAGGGATTAGACACATACATTCTTAAACTCTGAACTCATGGCTTTCTACCCACCTGGAGTTCTTCTCCCTATGGACAATGTGTGGAATGTGCCCATCCCTAGCCCTGTCTTCATCCCTGCCTTTCTGCTCATAGCAGGACAGAATCTGGCAGGTGCAGAAGTTGTCTTTGGCATCATCAGGTCATTACCGCTCTTGTCCCCTGTTGTCTCCACAATGAATGTAAAGATAGGAAGGTGTAAGCAGGGGATTCTTGTCACAGAGTCCTCCCCTGGGGCCTCCAGGGTACAAAAGGCTTTTATGGGAAAGAAGAGAGGGAGGATATAGAGACATTGGCTGGAAGGCACAGGTCTTTGTTATCTTTTTCTGTCTCTTCTTTTTCTCTCTCGCCAAACACAGCAGAGTCTGTGGGTCTCCTGCAATTAATCAACCAAAGGCTATGGCCTGAGGGCATCAGATCTGGGTTCTGGGAATCTAAAGGAAGTCTTAGCCTTAGCAATGCCATTTGGGTGGACTCATTAGAACTTAGACTGTCTAGTGAGTGGGAGGGAGGTGAAGGAGACAGAGGAGAGAGAAATCTGCTAAGAACATTGTCCTCAAAGAGCTGTCCTATCACAAATGGCACATTCCCGTCTGACTGTCTAGACTTAACTATGTATTTCTGTCCTTTAAAGGGAGGCTTTAGTTTTATTTATGAGTGTGTGTGTGTGTGTGTGTGTGTGTGTGAGTAGGTGCAGGAGCATGTTCTGTAAAGGCCAGAAGACATGTTAGACCTCCTGGAGCTGAGTGACAGGCAGTTGGGAGCCATCTATGTGGATTCTGGGTCTGCAGGAGTAATGAGTACTGTTAACCATCGAATCATATCCTCAGCCCCCATCTGTGGATTGCTCAGTAAACGTTTGCTGTGGTAAACAGATAGAGTAAGCTAATAAACCCACACACCTGCACAAGGGCAGCCTTCTATCAGTACGATCAGAGAACACGCTTTATGGGGAACAGAGGTAGGCTTTGCTCAGACCCTTAGCGTGCTCCTTTCAGGGCGTAGCCGAGGCACATAATCAGAGAGATTGAAAAATACATATCAAGCAATGGGGTTCTTTAGTAGAGGGTACTACAGAATGGCGATGCAACCTGACAGCCCTGACATCCATTTGGAAACTAAGCATTTTCTTTCGCAGGTTCGTGCTGTACTGCACACACAGAAAGCATCTTCTTAACAGGGAGCATAACAAGTACGTAACAGCTAACACATTGACTTTAAAACCAGCACTTGCAAATGGAGTTTGATTCTTTCTGCAGCTATGATTCACTTTGAGCGAATGTCTCAGCTTCTCCACCCTGAAAAGACTAATACGTTTTGCCTTTAATTAAAGTCTCAATTATTTTTTTTTAAAGCTCTAGGGAAGTTAGGCCCAATGGAAAAATGAAATAATTGAGGATATGACTTAGCCTGTGCTGGGAATTTTATAGGCAGCTCACAAAGGCTTTTATTTTCCCTCCTAAGTGATATGCAGCTTGTATTTTAATTTGAACAACTCAGCCTGGAAAGGCACACAATACCTGTCCCCAAAGCCGTGATTGCATCAAGGCACACCCGTCGGGATTCAATGCTCCTATTTAAAGTCTGCCCAACCATCACAGCCCGCGTCTATTTTGGCTTTGGCAGGCGGTTGATAACAAGCATCTGCAAGGACCTTGTTTAACTGAGCAGGAAATGAATGTTTTCTTTACCAAGGTCTTGTAAGTAAAGACATACCTGTGTGGACAGGGTTTCTAGTTGTTTGAGTCCTGTGTGAAGAAGTGAAGACAAATTAGCAAAAACTAACCCCCCAGATGAAATCACAGCTCTGGAATTCATTTTTCAGTGGAATTTGGCTCTTTGTGGAGACTGTTGGCTTGAGAAGTAATTTCGTGGCCATATGGGGACTTTACTAAGCACGTGAAGTAAGTTTGTGTATGTGTGTGCACGCAGGCTTGTGTGTATGTGTGTGTGTGTGTGGCAGCCAGAGGTTGATGAACATATTCCTGTGTAGATCTCCACCTTATTTCTTGAGAAGTGTCTCTCAGAAAATCTGAAGTTCAATGTGTTGGCGAAACAGAATGGTCCATGATACGTTCCCCGGGATCTGCTTTCCCTGTCCCTGCAGTGCTGGTGTTACAAGCATATGCTACCCTGGGGTCTGAACTCAGGTCCTCATGCTTCCACAACATGTACTTTACTGACTCAGCCATCCCCTCAGATCCCTCATATATATGGAATGTGTGTATGTATGTATAGGCATATAATACATGCACACACATACATTTTAGACACAGTATCTTACTAAGTACCCAGCTAACTTCGAACTTGTGATCCATTTGTCCCCTTATCCTGTGTGTTGAGATTACAGATATGTGGCACCACACCCAGCTTTGAAAATCTTTTGACCTCTAGATCCATATATTTCCAGTATCCTGTATAGCCTTGCTCTTCCAAGGATGCCTTTTCTACCAGCCCCTTCCCTGTGACCTGGGTTCGATGCTTCCTACCCATCCCTAAGTTCCCGTACATTTGTCTCAGCTGATTTGGAGTTCTATACTGTCACGGATGCTCATTTGCTCAAGTTCATCCCCAGTGTGCCCATCTCGGTGTTGATTGATAAATGACTGACTGCTGCAGCCATGAGGAAAGTGAAGTGTCATCAGCATTCTGGGCCACTGTGTAGGTGGTGATCCTGGGAACCCAAGCAAATAAAGTTAGTTAATGGACACTTTTGTTTGTGCATGACTAACCCTCATCCATCACCCAAAGGCTGAGCGTGGGGCACACATCAGGAAGCACTGTGGTTCCACTTAGCTGGTGTGTTTGGGCTTTGCTAGATTCTTATAGCTGCCTGCAGTGGTGTGGGCAGGTAGGGGGAGAGATGAAGAACCCAAAGTAAATTTTCAGCAATAAAAACATGTCTTCTGTAAGGCTTTCTCTTTCGTTACCTTTGAGAGAAATATACTACTGTAGCAAACCAGTCCTTACTCACTAAGAGGAGAGAAACATATAATATCTCTTAGCAATGATGCTCAGGCACTATTGTGGTTCTGTGTGCTTCTAGGAGGAAAGCTGTCTTGGTGCCAAGCCCAGAGCATCTTTGGTTTTCTGGGGAAGACTCAGTTTAGAAGTTTCAGAGCCATGGGAAGTGTTCAGGCTAACCTGCCTGCTCTACCACATGGTGGGCGAGGAGATTCTGGCAAAGAGCTAGACTCTCCATAATCAAAAGGGGTTTGATGAGGGATGGAGGGAAGGGTGGACTCCTTCAAAGCCATGTTGTTGACTTGAGAAAGGAAATTACGGTTAAAATTAAAAAGCAGCAAAAGCAACCTAGATTTCCAAGCACAGGAAGTGTAAGGTATAATTTTTCCCAGGAAAAGCTCAAATTAGCAGCAAAATGTGGCTTATTTACATTACAATGGGGCATTGAAGTCATCCCAATTCTTAAAATACTGAGATCAACTTTTAGAGAGGAGAATGGCTTTATTTAAGATTGTTGTTCTCCAAACTACACAGAAACAGAAGAAGTTGTGTAGCCATGGGAACAACGCCTTCTCCCTACAAAAGCACGTGGAAGCTGGGCATGGTGATGTTCACCTAAGAAGACTCCGACTCAACAAACAAAACAAGATCTATGGTGCCCAAGGACTGTCCAGTTCTCACTGCATCCTCTGTTCATGCAGCCTTAGACCCAAGAAACGTCAAACTCGACCATCCTCCACCCATCTGTGTATTCTTCTTCATTGTTATCATCACTTTCTTCGTCTTCTTCTTTGTTGTCTTCTTTGTCATCATCTTTTCATCTTCTTCGCCTTCATCTTTTTCTTTTTTGTCTTCATTTTTTGTGTGTGAATGATCAGGGCTGTGCAGGTGCACTTTTGTGTGGAGAACAGAAGACAACATTGGGTGCCATTCCTTAGGTATTGTTCACTTTTTTAAAGACAGGGTCTCTCTTTGGCCTGGGAGTACACCAAATTATCCAGTGTAGTTGGCTAATCATCCCCAGGTTTCCTGTCTCCATCTTCCTATTACTTGAGATTTCAAGAATGTACCATTGTGCCTGGCTTTGTTAGATCGATTCTGGGGATCAAACCCAGGTCCTTGTGCTTGCAGAGCAAGCACTGGGCTGACTGAATAATCCTTTGCTTCAGCCCCTGTGTATGTTTACTTTATAAAACTTAAAAAAGCAGTTTTCATGTCATGTTTTAGATGTCCAGAGCCCCAAAGGACAAAGACTCATCTCAAGTGTCATAGTTTATTAGTAGCACGACTGAGATCTGATCGGAGGCTTGGCAACTACCCAATCTCAAGTGCACACCCACTTCAGTATGGTATCTCTCGTGAACATAGCCATCTATGAGGCTCTGCATGTGTCTATAAGATATTTCATTCTATTTCAGAGGATAGAAATATAAAACAATAGACACATGACCAGAACATTAATATCTAACAAGTCACATTGTATTATAGCTTACATGAATATACTAAGCCACACCATGCTACAGTTAATGATATAGTATGTCACACTGTGTTTTATGTATAATGACGCAGTGAGTCACAGTATGTTCTGACTTATATGTACCTTAAATATGCATTATATTTATACACACATAGACCTTACATGTCTACCACAAGTGAGTTCCAAGTTATTTCTTGACTGTGTCTTTCCTTTCCAGAATACTTAAAAATAGACTCTCTTAAGCTCATGATACTCTTAAACTGGACGTGGTGGCATATGCTTCTAATCTCAGTATTCAGGGGACAGAGGCTGGTGGATCTCTGAGAGTTTGAGGCCAACTTGGTCTACAAACCCAGCTCCAGGATAGTCAGGGCTGTTACATAGAGAAATACTGTCTCAAAAAAAACCCCAACCTCTCTGTCCCCTAACAAAAAACTCAAAACCAACCAATCAACCAAACAACAACAGACAACCAACCAAACAAACAAATAAAAAAGACCCATGGTTTTTTTAAAAAATGACTTTTGTGTTTTCTATGATGATAGAAATTCATTAGTTCTTTGTGTTTGACACAGACTGAGGGGAGGTAAGTGAGCAGGGGGAGGGAGCAGAAGAGAATGCTAGGTTGTCATTTATTGCTTTTCCTCTCTTCTTTCCCAGTCCCATTCATCCAAAATAAAAGCAAGGGTATAGGACTGATGGCCATGAGGTAGCCATGGAGCATCTTCCAGAAAGAGTCCATTACTGTGCAGCACCATCTGTTGCTCAGAGCACGTTTAGGCAAGACCTCCCTGAATTTACATGCCCCAGCCTCGCAGCTGGAAAACCTCAGGCCTTCATAAGCTGTCTGGAAATCCAGTCATTTCCTGGATCTTCCTAACCCACTCACCACAAAATTCTAATGTCTACATTCAGTAAAATCTACATCAAGGAAGTCATGGAAACCAAAGTCCAGCTGTGTGTGGTACTAGGCATGCATAATGGAAGCCCTTGAAAGGATGAGGAGGAAGGACTGTGCCTTCTAGTCCTACCTTGACCACTTGGCAGAACCCTGTCTCAAAACAAAACAATCCAAAAAACAAACAAGCAAACAAAACCAAAAAAACAGAACAAACCAATAAAACAAAAACACTGTAAGAAGCAGAGAAACTAAAGGAAGTACAGACACAGAAGGGAAATATACAGGGTCAAAAATGAAAGATGTCTTCACAAGGCATAGTTCAGAAGATGTATTTTAAGGTCATTTAAAACCAACCAGAGCTCTCAAGACATGAAGAAGCAGGCAGAACCATGCTCAAGTCATAGGGAAGGAAATGGAGCAGAATTCTGCGGTGGTGGGATGTGACTGTCCTAGAGCTGTTTTCTCATGAGTGAGAAATGAGCACGAGAGGGTTAAGCAGTCTCAGATAGGCGGGAGTAGATGGAAGCTGAGACAGAGGCAGAGGTAGGACACGATCTGTCCAGGGAACAAGGAGCATTTGGTTTAGTTGGGGAATGAGGAGCTTATGGAGGAGAGGTGGGATTCAGGTTGGCCAAGAAGGCTAGACTTTGATAAGGAGAATTCTTTAAAAAAATATTTAAAAATATTTATGTGTATGCCTTCATAAATTTATGTGTACCAAGCTCATGCAATGTCCATAGAGGCCAGAAGGGGGCACTGGATTGCCTGGAACTGGAGTTACAGGTAGTTGGGAGCTGGAATATGCCTGGGAAACTCAACAGAGGTCCTCCGCAAGAGCAGTAAGTGCTCTTAACTGTTGAGCCGTTGCTATTGCCCAGCACAATGCCTGAGAAATTAAAACAGTGATACTGAGAGAGGGATATTAATGTATATAGGAAGGTAGAGAGGAGCTGGGAAGAAGCTTCTATTTAATAGGCTATTCCAATTATTAATGCAAAGGATGTGGAAGGCTTTGATAAATGACCAAATGGCATTTTTAAAAGATCACAATGGAACTTGGTAAAGAGCAGCAAGGAAGACTTTCTTCAAGCCCATTGAGAGGAGTTCAGGCAGCGCAGCAGTAGGGTTTTGCTGAGGGGTAGAGAGATTCCACTCAATCCTGAATACAGCATGGGCAAAGAGAATTTAGAGACAAGAAGGGTGAGGGTCGGAGGTAACAATGAGCAGAGAGGGGAACCCTTGCAAAATTGATAGGGTTCATGACAGAGACAGGCTGGGCCGATCAGACGTCACTTGGAAGACTGTAGAGGCCAAGAAACATGATTGAGGGGCCCAGGTTATTGTTCAACTTTTTTGTAAAGTTTTTCCTGACACCAGAATTTGCAAGGACACATGCTGCTGCCTGACCAAAGATTGGTCAAGCAAAGATCATTGTGCACAAAGGGAGAAAATGAGTTACAGAGATACTTAGAAACAGAATCTGAGGTAGACAGTTGCTGGAAAGTGGAGGAGAAGGGAGTGTTTAGAAGGTGTCCAGGGAGGTTTATCTACAGGTGTTTACTGAACTCCTAAATCATGACAGTGATGTTGCCAGATTTGGGGAACAGAATAGTCAGTAAGATAAATCAAGGTCCTGATGTTTTTGAAGTCAAGTCTGTTAAGAATAGGAGAGAAGGAAACACAGATTTAACATAAAGTGAGGGAGCTGGCAATCGAGAGTGTCTGACAGAGTTCTGTCTTGGTGTCTGCTAGCAGTATTTGCCCAGCTGGAAAGCTCAAGCGACAGACAGACGATGCACCTGGCTTTTGGGGTACCTTGACCTGTAGGTGGAACACAGAGGGTATGCCCCTGGCTTTTGGGGTACCTTGACCTGTAGGTGGAACACAGAGGATATGCCCCTGGCTTTTGGGGTACCTTGACCTGTAGGTGGAACACAGAGGATATGCCCTTGGCTTTTGGGGTACCTTGACCCATAGGCGGAACACAGAGGATAGAGCGCTTTTCCAAAAAAAAAAAAATCCTTAAAGGAAGAAAAGGTGTCAAAGAATTTTTAAAACTAGTTTTAGCTCTTTTATTTTAGTACCAAGTTGATTTTTATATATGGCATGAAATAAGGCTCAGTTTCAGTCGTAAATTTAAAAAAAATTGTTTGATTAACCTACAATACAATTCTTGCACCTAACTCTCAGAGTTCATTGTGGAAGAGGGATGTACTCACTCATATTTGGTTTCTAGCCATAAACCAAGGACATTGAGCCTATAATTAGTGATCCTAGAGAAGCTAAATAAGGAGAACCCAAAGAAAAACATATAGGCATCCTCCTGAATATTAACCTTCAGCAAGCGATGAAAGGAGACAGAGACAGAGACCCACATTGGAGCACAGGACTGAAATCTCAAGGTCCAAATCAGGAGCAGAAGGAGAGAGAGCATGAGCAAGGAACTCAGTACCACGAGGGGTGCACCCACACACTGAGACAATGGGGATGTTCTACTGGGAACTCACCAAGACCAGCTGGCCTGGGTCTGGAAAAGCCTGGGATAAAACCGGACTCTCTGAACATAGGGGACAATGAGGACTACTGACAACTCAAGAACAATGGCAGTGGGTTTCTGATCCTACTGCACGGACTGGCTTTGTGGGAGCCTAGGCAGTTTGGATGCTCAACTTACTAGACCTGGATGGAGGTGGGGGTTCCTTGGACTTCCCACAGGACAGGGAACCCTGATTGCTTTTCGGGATGGGGGGGTGACTTAATTGGGGGAGGGGGAGGGAAATGGGAGGCGGTGGCGGGGAAGAGACAGAAATCTTTAATAAATAAATAAATTAAAAAAAAATAAAATTTATATTGTGAAAAATAAAGAAATTTTGTAAGAGCCAGAAGAACAGGGATTTTGCCGTGAAATTACGTCTCTGAGAGATGTTACAGGGGCTACACCCCCTGAAGTCTCATCATATGGTTACCTAAGCAAGACTCGAACAACCGAGACACCAACGGATGTGCTAACATGGAAGGAGGAAAACTTGTGGGTTCTGAACCCTAGACAAAGAACTGTGGCCACTGAGTTTGCTGAGAAGGGGAGATATGATCTTACTCAGGAAAGAGCCCCCCATTTCCCGTTTCTTACCTCCACCCCCATTATTATTCAACACAAAGTTGTCAGACCTGAGATTATATACACATAGATAATGTTATACAAACTAGGAAGGTTATAGTTATATATTTAGGAAAACACACACATACACATATCTACAGATGCGTGTGTAAATGAATTTGATGCGTTCCTTGTCTGGCTCCTGAATGTATATTTGAGGACCGATGTTGCCCTCTGGTGTTCAAGTCTGATTTTGTTTCATTCTGGGAAAGGTGGTGAAGGGTCAGTACAAAGTCCAGTTAGCTTTATTTTGGGTCTTTGCTGTAGTTTTATAAGCAGATTTTTTTGACTTCCTCAAAGTTGGAAACATTATTGGTGGTTTTCTCTTGTTTACCAAATAGTTAATAAATTGGAGGAGACTAGGAAAAAGGCCTGAACAAGGGGAGATATGGAGTAGGAGCCGTGTTAACCTCTAGTGATGGTTGACAGCATCACAGGCGTGTGTAAGATGTTCATCTGTAAGTGTGTGTGCATGTGAGCGCGCGCGCGCGCGTGTGTGTGTGTGTGTGTGCATGTGAGCGCGCACGTGTGTGTGTGCATGTGAGCACGCGCGTGTGTGTGTGCATGTGAGCGCGCGCGTGTGTGTGTGTGTGTGTGCATGTGAGCGTGTGTGTGTGTGTGCATGTGAGCGTGTGTGTGTGTGTGCATGTGAGCGTGTGTGTGTGCATGTGAGCGCGCGCGCGCGTGTGTGTGTGCATGTGAGCGCGCGCGCGTGTGTGTGTGTGTGTGCATGTGAGCACGCGCGTGTGTGTGTGCATGTGAGCGCGCGCGCGTGTGTGTGTGTGTGTGTGCATGTGAGCGTGTGTGTGTGTGTGCATGTGAGCGTGTGTGTGTGTATGTGTGTTTGTGTGTGTGTGAGCGTGTGTGTGTGTGTGTGTGCATGTGAGCGTGTGTGTGTGTGTGTGTGCATGTGAGCGCGCGCGTGTGTGTGTGTGTGTGTGTGTGTGTGAGGGGCGGGGACAGGTAGATATTGGTTGACTTTTTATTAGACTACCAGCACTGCGCTGTCTTGTGGTAAGTCCAAGGCCCTCCCCACTCCATCCAGGCTTAGGAAGGTGAGCATCCAAATAGACTAGGATCCCAAAAAGCCAGTATATGCACTAGAGACAAATCCCAATAGTTTTAAGTCACTTGCTATGCTGGTACTCAGAAAGAAAAGTAAGAACTCTTAACTGATGCACCATCTCTTCTCCCCCCCCCCACCTGTATTTTAATTGATACGTACTGGACATTGTACTATATTAGGGTCTGGTACCCATCAGACAAGCATTCTAGCGCTGTCTACACTCTAAGTTCCGCTTTTACTTTTCACATTTGATACAGGGTTTAATAAGGTTTCTAGGTTGGTCCTAAATCCATACTGCAACCTGGCCTTTGGACTTGGAATCTTCTTGCTTTAGCCTCCCGAGGAGCTGGCATTATAAGCCAGCGCCTTTAGGTCCATCTTAAATTTCTTTTTCATACCATTGTTCTTTGGGCATGAGAACACTGGCTGAACTAATCTACACCTCCATGAGACCCAGGTGTCCCACCTTGTGACTAGGAAAGTTCCATCTGGCTAACCAGGCCAGTCCCTGGTACCGTGCCTGTGGGGATGAGGGAGGGAAATCCATGAGTCAGTCTTCTTTTCCTGTGTCCAATGGTCACAGTCCATGTGCGTTCCTCCTGGAGCTGTTGATTTGTGGGATTTATACTGTTTTTGGTGGGGGGAGATTGGGTAATTTTTGTAACAGTGATCGACTTTCCATGTGCTGGTGGCTCCCCAGAAACTGAAGAAGTGATGGAAAGACTCAAGGCTCAGTTATCCTCTTTTTAAAAGGGTGATTCTTGATGGGGTGGGCTGAGAAGATATTTCAACCAGGACCAAACCAGCTGTTTGTCTTCAAATGTTAGGGCCTGCTTCATCCTCACAGGCAAGGAAGGATATGAAACACATTCTGTACTTGCCTAGATTTCCTTTCTCTTTTTCATGGGTAACCTGTTTTCTTATTAAAGCAGGGCTTTTGTGTATGTGTGTTGCTAAGTCAATCACGTCTATTTCTGATTTCACTTTCATGTGAAACAATATCCTGCATTTGTTCTCTTAGATTCTTCTGTAACTTACTTAACTTCGTCTCAAAGCACAGAGGACTTTGTTATGGGAGTATTTTCTTGTCTATCATTGAGTCAGGACCCTGAACACAAGAGAAAAATGACTTCCGTTTGTGCCAACTCTGGGACCTCTTACTAGGGATGAGTTATAGTGACTTCCCCATGTTTAAGGCTAACGTTTTGCATGCAGTTCCTCATTCCAGCCTCCACCCTGTAGCGTGTTTGAGTTCAGCCTCTGGAGGACACATCAGTGATAAAAACCTAAAAGCAACTTTTCTCTTCTTTGTCTACAGACAATGCCATCATGAAGGGATTTCTCTTCAGGGTGGAATTATTGTGCCTGTGCATTGACGATGAAGGCAATAAAAATTGTTAGGAAGGAGCTACCTACCTACCATTTTCCTGGCTTAAGAAGGTATCCTATAGACAATACTCTTGCCCTGCAGGTTTGCTCTGGCTCTATCACACACCCTGAAGTTTGGATGTGATCTGGTTTTCAGTTCCTTTTCACCACTTCAGTGTCTTGATGCATGAGAAGCATGCACATGCCGGCCCCTCCCCAGGCACACAGACCTCAGAACCTATTAATATGATCGGAATCAGGATAGTTTTAACCTACTTTCTTCCTGGGTTCTCAATCTTCCATTAAAGACCAATTTTCCTTGCATAAATTGTCTAATATCTTCGTGAAAACATTGCATCTAGAGTTCACCTTTCCTCATATAACCGTGCAGGGTAGCCAAATGGTCACATGTTTATCCAATGCAGGGAACTGCACAGAGTCATTTGAATTTTAATCTTCTGAGTCCTTTCCGTTCCCTTTAAAAATCTAAAGAGAGGAAACTTCCTTATCTCTGCCAAAGAACAACATTTGAATTTTTATTTCAAGAATACACTGTTCGTTTTGAAAATGAATCTGCTCAAAACACTCCCATGGTGCTTTGGAAGAGAACGACAAAAGCATTATGACCAACAGAATGACTGTCTTTAGAAGCCCAGTGATGAGAACAGTCTAAACAAAAGCTGGGGGAACTGAGAGCTAGTTAGAAGGAGGCTGGCCCAGCCACTGAGGCCTCTTAGTTCCCTTTTTGCAAAACAAAAAAATGAATTTCAAATCAACTTCCCAACATTTGATATGGATATTTAAAAATAATCTGTAATTATGAAATACCAGGGTTTGAGTTTTATGAAAAGCATGACATTGCCCAATAAACCTTCAGGTGCAGTTAATGAAATGAGATCAGTGGCTTTTCCTTAGCAAAGTCACCTGTTGCCAAGCCTGACAACCTGGATTTGACCCCGGGGACCCATCCACAGGGTATAAGAAGGGAGTCAGCTTTACAGTTGTCCTCTGACCTCCACGTCAGAGCTGTGGGACCTGTGACCCCCCCCCATAGGAATAAATAAATCTAATAAAAGCAAACGAATGATCTTCTTGGAAGATATATAATGTGTGCTTTTTAGATTTTATTTCTAGAATACCAGGCATAACATACCGTAATGAGTAAAGGAACAGTGAAGCAGAGGTTAAGGAACAGAGTAGAGTCTGTGCAGTGGTAGGAGACTCCATACTTTCTGTCATAAATCTTATCTCCTCCCTTCCACACCCTTAAGACAGATTTTTTTTTTTTTTTTAAGATTTGAAATAAGACATAGAAGCAGGGGCAGAGTGGAAAGGGGCTGGGGACATGATGTCCACATTGGGACTAAACTTCTAGGACCATGGACGCTGTGCTGATCTGGCAGCAGAAGGGAGTTCAGGGGAGCAGTGGGGCTCTTTGACAGATGTTCTCACAGCTGGCTTTGCTTTGGAACTTTGGGGATACAAATATTCTCAATCCACTCATCTCAAATTGTGTCTACTCCAGCGATGTCACTGGCCCCTTCTGAAATGAGGTTAAATCTTGATGCTCAGGTGTACCTGTCTTGAGGCAGCCCTGGTCTCTGCAACGAATGATTTCAGATGTGACCAAAGGCTCACACAGTATCAGCACATCTGGCCACTGCAGAGAAAAGAAAGAAAATGGCTCTCAGCTCGCAGATGACTTGGGGGTTTAGCTGCTGTGATACCAGTGTGTGAGAGACCCAATCTATAGCAAGCCTTCCAAGTTGTGTCCTTCAGGAAATGGAGTTAGAGTCAGATCCAAGAAGAGCGAGAGACTTAAGAGGAAGCAGATTTCTTAAACCTTTGATTAGTTTCGGTTACAGCTTCTCTTGCTGTAGTGAGTACTGGCTGCATTTTATTGCTCGTAGGATGAATTGTCTTTTCAAAGCCTCAGAAGGATTGAAACCAGAAAGCATGTGTCTTTGTTACTGTTCTATTGCTGTGAAAAGACACTATGACCTAGGCAACTTATAAAAGATAGCATTTAGGCTGGGCAGTGGTGATGCATGCCTTTAATCCCAGCACCGGGGGGGGGGGCAGAGACAGGTGGACCTCTGTGAGTTCAAGGCCAGCTTGGTCTATGGAGCGAGTTCCAGGACAGGTTCCAAAGCTACAGAGAAACTCTGTATTGAAGCCCCCTCCCTCTTAAACAAAACAAAAGATAGTATTTACTTGGGATCTTGTTTACAGTTTCAGAGGGTGAGTCCTCAATCATCACAGTGGGAAGTAGATAGCAGACAGCCAGACCTGGGGCTGGAGTATTAGCTGATCCACAATCAGGAGGCAGGGGTCAGGGGAGGGAGAAAGGCACGGACTTTGTAACCTCAAATCCCACCTCCAGTGACGCACCTCCTCCAATAAAGCTATACCTTCTCATCCTTCCCAAACAGTTCCACCAACTTGGGACCAAGGGTTCCAATATGTGAACCTATGGGGATTGTTCACCTTCAAACCACCACAGCACGTCTGCTTTAAAGAGACTTTGGCTTCCACGCTTTGCCATGTGTGCTGCTGCCTTTGTCACAGTGGATCTCAGATGGTGAGTCCACTCTCTGTTCTGTGAGTCCATCATCCTTTCTGTGAGTCCACCATCCTTTCTGTGAGCCAACCATTCATTCTATGAGTCTGCTATCCTTTCTGTGAGTCCACTCTCTGTTCTGTGAGTCCATCATCCGTTCTGAGTCCACCATCCTTTCTGTGAGTCCACCATCCTTTCTGTGAGCCAACCATTCATTCTATGAGTCTGCTATCCTTTCTGTGAGTACACTCTCTGTTCTGTGAGTCCAACATCCATTCTCTGAGTCCACCATCTGTTCTGTGAGTCCCCCCATCAATCCTGTGAGTTTCTCATCCATTCTGGTGAGTCCCCCACCCATTCTGTGAGTCTCCCATCCATTGTTCGAGTTCACTATCCATTCTGTGAGCCCACCAGTCAGTCCTCTCCCTCTTTCTGACTTTACATTGGCCACCCTTCCCAGGATGGAGTTCTTAGGTACAGAGAAGAGCATTTTATTCTCATTCTGCCCAGTTCAGCTGCATAGTCTCTTTCAAAGTGGAAACAAAACCAGAGCACCCTCCTGGAGCTGTAGTTCTGAGTCCCATCACCGTTTATTTATTTCAGATGAGACATCACCACAAATTTTTTTAATCGTGTTTTGAGACAGAAGTTCACTCTGTATCCCAGGCTAGCCTTGACCCTTACCCACTGCTGCTGTCGTGCCATGACCAGGGCTAGAGTTCATGATGATGAGGAAGCATGGCATGGTGGAGGATCAGAAGCTGGCTGAGCACGTTTCCTTCCACACACAGGAGCAGAGTGCTGGAAACACAGCATGTACTATAATCCAGGCCTCCTCTCCTGCTTTGATGATTTAAAATGACTAAATTTTTATATGCTTCTATAATTATTCCTTACTAAATACATTCATTCCAATATCATAAGGGACGCCTCATCTGTTGCCTTTTGAGACATTTTTTTATAACCAAAGCAAAGGATGGTCTCACACTCTCCTTTCTTTTCAATAACTTTCATTTCTCATATAACAATTACTGAATATTTTTACAAATGAAATATATACTTAATTGAAGCCTGTATCATGCTCTAGAATATACTCACATGTGGTAGAATTATGAACAGAAGTCATATTTTTAAAAATATAGTTTTAATTATACGTGTGCATGTATATGTGTGCATGCACTTGTGTGTGCTTCCACATGTGAGCGCAAGGGCCTGTGAGAACCAGAGGCATAGGATGCCCCTGGCACTGGAGTTACAGGCAATTATGAACCTTCTAATGTGGGTAGCCGGCATGGGTGCTAAGGAACTGAACTCAAGTCCTCTGTAAGAGTAGTAAGTTCTCTAAACCACTGAACTATCTCCAGCTTCTAGAAGTTTAATTTTTTTATGGTTTGAATTACCATTTAAAATGTAGAATTGTAAAATAATAGGACTCCACAAAGGGAAAAATCCTCAAAATCCTTAATTATTTTTTAAGGAGCAGACATTTCGGGGGTACAGCTAAATGATTAAATATGTCCCCGGCATGCTTGAGGCTCCGGGTTGATCTCCAGCAAACCCCTTCCAAAGTAAAAAAACAAGCAGAAAAGAGTCACCCCCAACACTTTTCATTTTTCATGGGTCAGAGATGGTATCTGTTAGGAAGAACAAAGCAGAGGAGCCAGTTTGAGACATGATGTTGGAGCGCAAAGTCAATGTGACAGAGAAGGCACGGCAGAAAGCCAGCAGGAAGGGCTCTTAAGAATACGGGTCAAGCCGAGAAAGCAATGGCATGGAAAATGAGAGCAATCCGACAGAAAACGTACGGGGGTAAATCAGAGTAAATGAAACTTCTGATGTGAGAGGCAAAGGCTTGCCTGTGCTCCTTAAATGTCCTTAAGCCAGAGAGACATATATAACCAGAGAGATTCTGTTTAACGTTTCAAACTGAGATGAGAAAGAAAATAGCTTCTGACATTACAGAGAGCAACATGGCTTTTTCCTCCACTGACTCAAAAGACAAAAATGAAATGAAAAAAAATCTAGCATGTGGAAGGAAAACTTCGTATGATTAAAGAATTTATGAAAATTAAGAAAAATGTACTTTAGAGGAGAGGCAATGGAGAAATATTGTTAGGAAAGCCAGGTTTCAGGATATGAATCAGGAGTGCAATCTATTTTGGATTTGGAAACAGAGAGGTTACGGCAGGAACTCCCTGAAGGGTGTCCTGGCTTATTGACTCAGGAAATTTTCTCCCTTTCTGCGTCAGGAAACAGATCCTCACTGTGACCGCTCTCCCCACTCTTCTGACAGACTTCTTGATATATCTGGTAACTACATAAAATGTATTCTGTGCTTTTCGGTTTCCAGCATTTGTTAAGAATGTGACGACAGAGAACAGGGCAGGACATTGGGTAATGAGCCCTTTTGAACAAAAGCCTTTATGCTTCCACAGAAGCAGAATTGTGTAGAACTCCCCAATGGCCCTCTGGTTGCCCAAGAATCTCAGTCTGGGGGCATCTTATATTAAACGAATGGAGTCACTTTTGACATCATACAATAGCTGATATTCTTAGTCACCGACTCTTGTTTAAAGACACTCCATTCTGAGTCTGTGCAAGAAGTAACTATCCTTTGAGCAGTCATATCGTACATATAAATATTGCCTGCAAGGAAATTGACTACACAGTTGTGATCTTGGCAGCGTGGAGGAATGAAAATCACAGAAAATCTTTCACTGTGCCAATCTTCCCATTCTCGTAGGTGAAACACATTTGTGCTACCTCAGTCATTGCCACCATCATCATCAGATCATGCTACTGCATGTTTTCCCCATCTTCAGTCTTATCTTGGTCTTATTTTCTGTATAGTTCTCTACTTCTGTTTTGCAGCACAACCTTCAGAAAATAAAGATCTTGTCATAGTTATGTTTTTGGTAACTTGACACAAACATTTGAGAAATTGCCTACATCAGACTGGCCCATTGTCATGTGTTGGGGGCGGTTTGTAATTTGCTATTTTATGTAGGAGGGCACAGCCTACTATGGGTGGTACCATCCCTATGCTGTATGGCCTCGCTGTATAAGAGAGGTGGCTGAGCAAGCCAGAGAGGTAAGCCTGCAGTGCTCCACTGTGGCTCCCCTTTCAAGGTCCTGCGTCGGCTTTTCTTACGTGATGGACTGTGAAATGAAACCAATCTCTTTCTTCCCCAAGTTTGTTTTGGTCAGTGTTTTATCTCAGTGCCAGAAAAGTAAATCTAGGATGTTATTGTCTTTAGTTATAATGGGAAATATATCTGTGCTTTCTTTTTCTTCCTTCATGTATTTGCCTCTTTAAAAGCTTAATAAAAATTACATGTGTGGGCAGTGGTGGCATACGCCTTTAATCCTAGCACTTGGGAGGCAGATGCAGGTGGATCTCTGAGTTCGAGGCCAGCCTAGACTACAAGAGCTAGTTCCAGGACAGGCACCAAGTACAGAGAAACCTTGTCTCGAAAACAAACAAACAAACAAACAAAAAAACTACATGTGATAATTTTGGGTGGACCAGGAAGATATAAAATCTAATTTTGAGACCAACTATAATCACACCCTCATAAGTTCAGCAGTGACAAAATCCACCAGTTTGTACCATTGCTTCTGTAGGACTGAAGACCCGCAGTGTGAGCTGGGAGGTGGGGTGAGTGCTCTATTGCAGGGGGCCAGGGAACTCTCAACTTTGTGTTCCCTGTTGTTCTCAGGATCTAGTTTTGCCAGAACCTCCCACCATTACAATCCTTGGATTCATATGGGTTTATTTATATTTTATTTATCTTGGATACTGGTGGAAAACTTTAATTTGTCTTGTTTTCTTATCAGCCACACTATTAGCAAGGCTGGAGATTTCTGTGACAGATTCTAGCTGGAGGCGGAGTTTCAGAGCCAATGGCTGCCTAGTTCAATAGCAGGTGAGCAAAACTTCAGTCGTTCTGAAGACAACCAGGCCGGCCCATTGTATGTTGGAGCTAAAGCCCTCTGTGAGGGAACTGGGTGTGTTGTGAACATTTGAAAAAAGCCAGAGCTGAGGTAGTTTTCCTCTCCTCCCTTCACCTGACAAGATTTAAGGCTGACAACCCATCCCTAACATATTTACCTTTCATTTGCAGAAGGCTTTTTATTTTCCACTTAAATCAAAAACTGAGCTCATGATGTGGGCCCGTGATAAGCACGCTGTAAGCAAACAGTTGTAAAATGAAGATGCATTGAGTTGAGATGAATCTGACTGCATTTTATAAGCGCCAGGAAGCCTTTCAGCATGAATCATCACCGTAGAGTAAGGCATCAAGATGAAGAGTCTCCCTAGGTTTTCAGAAGTGTGGTACTCTGTAAGCTTAAGGTCACAGAGACAAGGGACTTAGCGTAAGAGTGTTTCCCTGTAAATCAATGAAGCTGAAGCATATATACATATGTATACACACATATACGTGGGAGCTAAAGTAGAGAATAAACTATGAGAAGTCTAAGGGGAGAAGGAAGGGGAATAGGAGAGGGCAGCGGGGTCCATGGGCAGGAAGCAGGAGGAAAGGATGTTGGAGACAGCTGTGGGAAGGGTGGTAGGGGAGGGCAAATGAGCACCAAGTGTAATCACGCACACGTGTAAAAGTGCCACAGCCCAGCCCATTACTCTCTTGGCTAACTATCTCCACCCCACAAACAAAACTCCAAACCATGTAAACTCCCCATTTACCCTGGAGTTTGTTAAGTCTAACCTAGCTTTCAGGTCTTCGTTGACACAGCAATGGTTGAGAAACTCATTATGTATCTCTCTAAGAAGAGTTTTTTCTTTTTGTTATCTTAATTATTTCTCTTGTATGAGATTTTCCATATTTTTTTTTACAAGACTATGTACATGTCAATCCATGGTCCAAACTGCCGAAATTCTTAAGATAGACATTTTTCATTCTTAAGACTCTGGGCTAATGAAAAAAAAAACCAGCTGGGCTTGGGAATGCTTTTCTACACTTTTTGGCAGCTTTCTGGGTACTAGTGAGGCTGTGGAGTGCAGCTTGGCACTTACCTTCTATTGTCCAGCCTGTGGCACACATTGGTACCATTTAAGGCAATAATTGCCAAGAAGTGTTAGGTCACTAGGAAGAAGAAAGAAAATCTGTTTTGGGGGCACAAGATGGCTAAGTGGGTAAAGACTCTAGCCAAACAAACCTGGTGACCTGTGTTTGATCCTTGGAGCCCGTGTAGAAGGTGAGCTGTGGTAACACACATCCCTATCCCTTCTGTGGGGAGATGGGAGGTGGCGACGGGAACTGTTGCCTGCTGGTTAGCTCGTGTGGACTGTGAAACACAGCTGCAGAACCTCCACAGAGCAGAAGGTGACAGCCACCTCCGGACAGCTGACCTCTGATCTCACAGGAATGGCTGAACACACACATCTGAGCACACACAACACAACATACATGTAACATAATGAATGAACAAAAAATGAAAGAAAATCCCTTTTTAAGACAATTTCAACCTTTGATTTTCTCTTTTTAGGCAGGTTTTTCCCTCTGAAGTCTGAAGCCTCAAACTTAAAATCTTGCCTTGGCCTCCCGTGTTCTGGAATTGCAAGCGTGCACCACAACGCCTACTGAATTTAATTTTGCATTTAGTGCTGGAGTGAGGAAAAAATTAACCTTTTTACCTTCCTTACCATTGTGTAATATATGTTGTGACCTGAAACAAAGACTGGATTTTCCTGCTATTAAGCTGTATCACTACAGTGTTAAGAAAAAAGAGGGGAGACAAGCTTCTTGTTTGGCATCTTTCTTTCTTTTCTTGCCCAAGGCCAAGTTTCCATCTAAATGAATGACCATTAGGGTCAGACCCATGCAACAGTAGCTCCATTAAAGGGAACTGTGAGCGGTAGTAGCTAGCATTGCTCTGCAGCGGTGTGACTGAAGGGTTTCCTGAAAACACCTCAAGTTGACTGCAGGCCAGCCCTCGATGACCATGCCGAAGTGCACGTAACTGCTCTCTCTCCAGCTTGTGACCTGACCCATTCTATCATGTACTCACTGTCCTCTTCCACATGGCGTTTCACCACCAGGGAGAAGGGCTGCTACTGATTGCTTTGGGCATCTTGCTTTCGTTGAGTCTAGAATTCCAGGCGATATCCATGGACCACATAGCACTGAGTTGTTCCCCATCAAGCGTGTCACTTTCCTCCTGTAGGTGGAACAAATGATCATACATCCAGAGAGGGAATCAGCACGGATTTCTTATTGCACAGGCCGAGAGGTCAGAGTTCTGAAGTTTCATAAGCTATGATGAGGGTGTTCACATAGCTAGGTTCTTTCCGGGGGCTCTTGAGGGACAGTCTATTTTCTTACATTTGCTAGCTTTGAGAGGCAGCTATTCTTCAGCTGTGTTGGAATATTCACGGCCTGCTGTGGTCAGATAGCGGGGCTCTGGTGGAGACCTATTTCCCTGGCTGTTACTCATTGTGTTCTTTGCGTGAGCCCCACGGCGTCTCTATTTCATCTTGACTTAAGGTCAGAGATTCAAGTCTGTTCTTGTTCCTCAAGGCCGATTAACAGGATGTTTGGCCAAAGGTGTGGTTACTAGATGTTTTGAGAATTAAGGAGGTGACTATGCTTATTTGTTCTTTGAGCCATGGTAAGGAAGTCTGTAGACCTCCCCTTTTTGCTTTGGGTATAAAGGGGGTATGAGAAATAAATTTGGGGCTGCTGTAGTATTTATTAACAGCCCTCCCCATTTTATCTTCTGTTCTCTCTCTCTCTCTCTCTCTCTCTCTCTCTCTCTCTCTCTCTCTCTCTCTCTCTCTCTCTCCTTACTCCCTATTCAGGTACCATTTGGCAGGTCTGCTGGCCCCGACAATTCTGCTGGTGTCTTGGCACCTGGGTTTTGGGATGACTAAAGGTGCTGATTTTTGGATTTGTCTTTGTTGGGTGGATGTTTTGTTGTTTGGTTTCTGTTTCCTCTCTGGATTTTTGGGGAATGTGGCAGCTGTGTGTTGCCCATTTTCTTGGCTTGTTCAGCTGATGTGTTGACAGGGAAAACCTGCTGGTGTTGGAGGCTGGGATACTGGAATGAGTTGGGGGGTAAAAAGGTTTGAGGGGAGTGTCTTTGTGATTCCTTGGGGATGGGGACAATAAAGAAGGGGAGACCATAGCAGATTTATAGCTACAGAGCTGGGGATGAAACTGGGGGAGGGGAGGTTGGATCTCAGGAGCAGAAGGAGGTGTCTCTGTGTGTGTATGTGTGCGTGTGCGTGTGTGTGTGTGTGTGTGTGTGTGTGTGTGGTGTGCATGGGGCCTCTGAGACTTCTTTGAAGAATAATTTGTAGGGAGATTACCTGTGTTTGGCTCTAAGACTTTTTACTTAACAATTCACGTGCTTTGGATTGCTTTAGCACTGTTCACTAATGTGGGTTACCTCTGTTCAAACACCTTTTAAAATGTAAAATTCTGTTTTTAATTAGTTTACAAGCAATCAGTGTTTCATCAGGTTTCCTTATGAGTACCCCTTTAGTTCTGGTTGATCTACTTCTACCCCTCCTTTCCTTTTCCACCTGTCCCCATATCTGCTGAAATCTTCTTTAGCTTCCAGAGTTCTCTGTTCTTTCATATGATGTGCATTTTACTGTCCTCTCTCATTACACTTTCTTCTTGGATTGCAAGAGCATAACTTTCCAAGTCGCTCCCCCATATACACTTCATTTTGATTCAAGGCTTTTGATTCAAGGCTTTTGATTCAAGGAGCTCTGTTCTCAATACAACTCACCTCTGGAAACTGTAAAACAAAACAAATATACGATTTTTGTGTTCGAGTGCAGTTTTTAATCCATCAGGATTTTAGTGATAAAAAAATCGTGTTCAATTTTATTATGAAGCTCCGTTCTTTTTTTCTTTTTATGTCTCACTCAGTTGCTTTTTCTTGGGTGGAATGTATTTCATTGCCCCTGGCTTTGGGTTTTCCAGCACAAATTTTCCTGAATCAGTAGCATGTGACTGGAGATAAAAGAATATCAGTTCTGTACCCAGGCTTCAGGGAACTGAATCCATGTCTTGGATTATCCGCTGGTTCAAGGAAGATGAGAAGCGTGAGGAGCAGACTGAAGTCTCCTGAAGCAGAGCCGTCCACCCACTCACTCACACCCAGCTGTGACCATCAGATTGCTGACTGGAAGGGAGAAATGTCAACCGCACTGATGATCCCGAGTGTGCTGTGTCAGGAATGTATTCAATAGTAACGCAGCCTACAGCAAGGAGCAGGGCCAGTTCTCTTGCTGTCAGGGCCTTGGGTCCGGCTCACCCACACTCGCACCACCAGGGCCAGCTGACTGTCTTTCCCAGGCAAGGTGCAGGACCCTCTCTCTAGATTGCTGTCGCAGGCTTATGAGGGGGCAGGCAGGGTCAGCTCTTCTGTTCCAATCCCCTCAGGGCTGGTTCACCTGTGTCCTGACCACAGGTCTAGCTCTAGTGTGCCGCTCTGGCATGGTGCAGGGTCGACTCTCCTGCACCTGGTGCTGCAGCTGGTGAGTGACAAGGCTGGTTGACCACGCCCCCGGGGGGCAGCTCTCTTGCCTGCGGCGGGTAGTCAGAGGCTGGAGGGGGAGGACACCTTTTCCTCAGCTAAGCCGCCACATGGAAGATGAGGGGCGGGGGACGGTCAGCTCTGCTGTTCTTATGCCCTCAGCTCTGGCTCACCTCTGTCCCTGACAACAGGTTCCGGTCTAGTGTGCTGCCCAGGTGAGGTACAGGCTCCTGTAAGTGGGGTCATCTTTCCTGATTGCTGGGGCCGCTCTCCTGCCGCAGGATCCATCAAGGGGCGGAGCCTGCTATCACTGAGGGGTGGGTTTAGCTCAGCACAGCCGTCGGATTTCAACATAGTTTGTTCCTATGACCCCTGTGGGGATTTGGGCCATGGACATCAGCGCAGACCCCAGCCACAGAAGGACAGCGGACCCTGAGCCAGGGCTCAGGCATCACCATGGCCCTGCTGGCAGCACAGTCCATCTAGATCAGTAAGGCCCTGGTAGCCCTGGTAGTTGCATGGGTCTCGAACACAAACATGGTTTCAGGGGCCTGACCGTTTCGCAGGCATCCACGTGAGCCTCTGTGGTGATGGAGGCTATGAACATCAACTCATACCCTGGTTGCTATGGAGCAGCAGACCCAGATAGGATCCTCAGGCTACAGCCCTGCCCTGGATGATACCATGGCCCTCGGTGATGATGCAAGCCACTCAGGTCAGCCATGCAGACACCCACATGAGCACAGATTGTGACCTAGACCCTGGGCATCTGTGTGGCCTCCGGTGGCAACATGGGCCACCAGACATGAACACAGACATTGGCTGTGGCAGGACCGTGGACCCAAACAAGGTCCTAGGCCATAACCAGGACTCAGATGTCACCATGCCCACAGGCTGCCCTGTCCAGCTTGGCCCTCATAGCACCGTGGTCCTCGGAAACCAATGTGGCTCCAGGTGGCTGCCCAGACTTCTGGCATTGGCATGGACTTTAATGACATCAGGAGCCACCGACATTAATTCAGACCCCGACTGCTGTAGGGCCACGGACCCACACATGACCCTCAGCAGCAGCTCTGAACTGGGTGACACCATGGCCCCAGGTGACAGTGACAGCCACTCAGCTCGGAATGGTCCTGGCTGTGGCATAGCCCTCAGAGACTAACATGGGCCATGGGACATCCACACAGACCCCAGGTATGGTGGGACAACAGACCCAGGCAGCAACCCAGACCCGGATGTCACCGTGGCCCAGGTGGAAGTGCAGGTGACTCAGGTAGGTACGGCCCCCAGGGCAGCCTGGCCCTCAGGCACCAACCTCGGACACCTGACTCCAGCAGCACAGCCCTCTGTGGTGATGGGAGCCGCAGATGCCATCTCATGCCCCCTCATCTGCTTCAGGGCCTTAGACCAAGATTGGCTCTTGCCGATTGTCCAGGCCTGGAAATGACCCTGAACATAGGTGGTTAGCAGGCCATTTACATTAGCCTGTTCTTCACCTCCCTCATACATTCAGATCTGCCTCTCTCCCTAGCCCACGAACCACTCCACTTCTCTCTCTCTTCCCCCGCCACACCCTGGACCCGCTCACCACAATGGTGTCTGACTGCCTGGCACCCTAGGTTGTGGGTGGCACTTGGTTAAGACCTGTCCTGCCAGCCACATGGCATGGTGGTGAGCTGTGGCTTTTTCTGTGTTGCGGCCCGGAGCTCTTGTTGTTTGGAAGCAGGATTTCTCTGAGTAGCCTTGACTGTCTTGGAACTCATTCTGTAGACCAGGCTGGCCTCCACCTCAGAGATCCGCCTGCCTCTACCTGCTGAGTGCTGGGATTTAAGGCATGTACACCATCCTCTGGCTCTGGTATGGCTTTAAAATGCCCACCTGCACATGTGTTCCCCATCCCTGCAGAGTTGGCGAGGACTGTGAGGTGTGTTCTTCACCATGGAAACCAATTAATAGTATAAGTGACCCTGGAAATATGTTGGGAAATGAAATCTCTGGGCATGGCATGTTTCTTGTTTTTCCTAGCACTTTGGCTGATTAATTCCTTTGGAGGCAATGCCAGTCTTGGGATCTTATCCACTCTCTTCTGGACCATCTGAGAGTAGCTTTGATTTCTGGAGCCTGAGTCTCTTAGATGTTGCCCTTCTAAACCCCCATGAGTTTCTCTTTATCACTGCAGTCCAGGAGCAACAGCTGCTAACTGACTTGCATGGCGAGGGACTTGACATTTACTTCCTGTGTGATGGGAGTTCATCTACTTCAGGTGATGCTGTTTGTTATATATGCATTCTAAAGAGTTTTTGTTTACAGCCCAAAGTCAGCAGCAGCTTGTTCTATGTCTTCAAGAATCAAACTGACCCAGGCTTCCTACACAACAGACTTTATTTTCAGCACACAATGGGTTCATGTTGGAACGTGAAATTCACCAGGATTTGTGGCTCCCATCAGTTCCTGCTGGTTTTTTTTTTTTTTGCCTCTTTGATGCTCCATGCAATTTCTCCAACATCTCTGGTTTACACGAGAATTCCACTGTCTTGTCTTTTCTGTCTGGCACCAAGTAGCCATTAACCTAAACCCCCAGGGAACAGCAAAACTGAAAGGACCTGCAATAGCACCTTTAGCATGTTTTAGGCAGCGGCTCCCAAGCAGGTGGCCAGTTTAACCTAGAATGGGCAAAAAAGCAGGATGACAAGGGACAGATCCAGGACTTCCAATCCCCACAGGCTCCTAAGATCACTGCTCAAGTGAAGAGCACGTGGGTCTCTGCCCACCTTAGAGAACGGTGTGAAGGTGCCTGCTGACACCTCTGCTGGTTTGGTGGCTCTATTCTTCCCTGCCCCTCTGGCCGTGGTCCCTAGATCTGTAGAGTCTTTGGACCACTTTCACTGGCTGCTACAAGCCTATGTCTTCTGATGGAGCACCATGCCATCTGCATTTGGGTATTTATTGCAGCATCCTTTATCTCCTTAGCTAGTGACCATGATAATACCTAAGAATTGAGGGGGTCTTCCTAAACTTTTATTTCCTGAGGCTAAGAGCCAAATATGTTATCAGGATGGCTATTATGGGTAACCAAAGCAAGCACTTAATTAATTATTATTATTATTTTTTGCTTGTAGCATGTTTAAAGAATAATTTGAAAGGAATTTTGGATATATAAAAGCGAAGGACATAATCATAACCTAGTAAACAATAAAAAATTCTAATAGTTAAAAGTTTAAAACAGCAAAAAGAACATTTTAAGGTGTTCTTAGGTGAAATCAGTGGTGGTAGTATTTACGACAGTGCATCTGAACTCTTGTTGAAGGGAGGGGCAGACTGGGAATGCTTTAGAGAGACCAACAAACATAAGATCCCTAGTTTAGTGTGCCCAGCAGTCTGAGGAGTAATCAGGGGTCCAGCAAAGAGTTGGGGCTGCAAAGAGAGGAGAACAGGCAGAGTGGAACTCGAGATACGACCCTGGACCAGACAGTATGACCACCTTTTCAGAATTATAGTGTTGTGAGCCGCCTTTGGTGGGAAATAGCAATATCTGATGTACATTTTAAAAACGTTGTCATGGCTATCTTGCAGAGAACAGATTGTACTTTTGAATTAATCCCCTGCTGTTTGTATAAAGAAACCCCAGGCAAGCCGATATGCTCACAGGCTTGCAAATACTAATTAAGATCTAGGAACTGAATGGGCTAAGTTCCATTTTTCTCTTACTATGAAATTTTACAGATTGTCATCCCAAGGTGAAGGCAGATTTACTGACATCTAATAACTAAACCATGACAATTCCATTAGGGAAACTTGATAGCATCTTCATAATAGCTAGAATTTTTTAAACAGAAAGGGCAAAATGACATTGTACGCCCCATCTACAGACTGCCCCAAACCCCATTCCGTTATCATCTGAAAACACTTTGTTGGTTCTCTTGTTTTGGAGGGTCTCATAGTCAAGTCAAGCTCAGTCCTCATTAGCCATCAAAGCCATAATCTGTCCAGTGGGTCACGGGAAATATGCCGCAAAGGTCTTAGGAAGAAGGAAGAGTTTCATAGCATCTGCCAAAGTTGTTTATGATGCAGTTCAAGTAATGGCATGGCTGTGGTGAGAACTGAGTATCTGGAGAGGGTCTTGACTATGTGTTGGGTGAAGAATTAGCTTCATTTTGTTGAGTAAGTAAGTGTGCTTTGTCAAAGTAGAAGGGCCTTATGAAAAGCAAGTTCTTTCTTGCTGCTGCTGCTGCTGCTAGTGTGTGTGTGTGTGTGTAATTTTCAAGGGATACCAAGTGACATTTGGGACAGACATGATTTTCTTTTGTACAAATCACTAAAGGAAGAGTCCCAATGCCCCCAGAGCTGGGGTACTTTATTAAAATCAAGGCACAAAGACTGGGGACAACTAGGCTCTGCAGATTGTTGATGCATCAATTATTTTAGATTTATTTATTTTAGATAGGTCTTTTCTTTTTCCTCTTTTCCTTTCTTTTTGAAGACAGCTTCACTGTTTACTCAGTCTGACTTTGAACTCACGACCCTTCTGACTCAGTTTCTCTAGGACTGGACTCACAGGTACATGCTACCCTATTTGGCCTATGGTCAATTTCATTACATACTTTTGAGCTTGGATTAGATTGCATTTGGCAGAGTTTTCGAAGGGGCCATGTAAGCGTGAAAAGAATGATTGACTCGGGGGACTTGGGAGTTGTGCTTCAACTCTGAGATCCAATGAGTAGAGGATTGAATCTTGACTTTCAGAGTGACGTTCCCTTCCACTGAAGACGTCTCTAAGCGCTTTTTAATGGTCACCTTGTTTGTTCAACTACATTGCTGGCTTTTACCCCTCCATTAAACACAATGAGAAAATGAAGTGGCAAGCGCTGTATCCTCCTGAGTAATGGAGCAGGGCCTTGTGCATTCCTTGCTCTCAGTAGCCTGAAGTCCGGTAGCTTCCGGTCCAGCAGCTCTGTCTTCACTGATTTACCTCCACACTGCCTCTTCTAGTCAAATTTTCCAGCTGACTGTGGATCCCTTGAAACACTCACACACTCCCTAATTTTTTAATGATTTCTTCACCAGCTCCAAACACACTGCAAACTGCCATCCTTTCACAGAAGATTAAATATCGAGCGCATGTTTGTTCATCCAGCTGTAAGCAGAGAACCTCGGACTCTCAGTTCTGCGGTGTCTTTTAAAGAAGATTGAATTTCGTCACTGGAGGTTTAATTAAACCTTTTATATTTGTTTTCTAATTTTGACCCGCAGCACATTTGAAAAGTTTTATGTCAGGGAGCTTAATTAAATCTTCCCTGTGAAGTGAATTTTACTTTTAACTCAGAGCTGACACTGACTTCAAGTTCCTCCGGGAAAGGTCTCTTTTTTAAGTTGGGCGTTGTGCTGTGTCGACCCTGCGGTAGGAATCGCTGTTTGTGTTACACTGCGACAGCTTTTCTTGATTGATTTAAATATTCCTGTACCAGGGCTCACCCTTGTATTTGATACCGATAAATGACTTATGTGAGGTGTTAAAATGAAGTTCCTATGGCAACTGTTTCTTTCCCACTTACCTTTTAAAAGCCATCTTATGTGTGTCAGGTCTTGGACAATCACGAATAAGGCTGCTTTCTACCTTTGTAAGCAGGCTTTGTGGGAACACACATTTTCAGTTATTTGGATGAATACTAAGGAGTGTGATCACTGTCACTTGGTAGGCCATGCTCTCTTGTCTAAGAGACATCTAGAATGGCTGTCCCATTGTATCCTGCACACAGCAGTGGGCATTCGCAAAACGTCCATACTATGCTTGGTGTTCTTTAGAGGGAAGGTGAAGTTCATAGGTCAAATACTTGGCCGTGAAAGCAAGACAGTGCTGGAGAAGGAACAAGTAAAGTGTTGTGTTTTGTATGAGCATAGTTCCAGTAGGCTCATATACTTGGATATTTGGTCCCTAGTTGTTGGACTGTTCAGGAAGAATTAGGAGGTGTGGCCTTGTTGGAGGTGTCACTGGATTTTATGCTCCAAAAGCCCAGTTGGTCCTAATCTGTCTCTCTCTCTCCTTTCTATCTCTGTCTCTCTGTTGGCAACTTGTGGATCAGATGTGAGCTGACTGCTAAGACTTCAGTGTCATGCTCCCCACCATGGTGGTCATGGATTCACCCTCTGAAATGTTAAGCTACCCCCCAATCTAATGCTTTTCTTTTATAAGTTGCCCCAGTATCTCTTCATAGCAATGAATAGTAACTAACACATGCGATAAAGCATAGTTGCGTTTTTCTTATTCTTACTTAGTTAAATAGCTAAGTACCGCAAACAATGATTGTTTGATTTTACAAGAAATGTCAATCACAAAACAATGCAGCTTGTGATATTTTTGGTATTCATTAGATAGTTATATTGTAGAAAGACACAAATATGCCCTGAATATTGGTATAGCACATTTATGACGTAAAACATATAACAATATGTATTGGGGAATATTGTTTTAAGATGTGTTACATTTGTTTGTGCTGTGGAACATTTGTTTAATGATGCAAAGATGTGTTGCATTCTTTTATGTTGTATTTAAAACTGTGTTACTTTGCCTGCCTAAAATACCTTATTGGTCTAATAAATAGCTAAATGGCCAATAACTAGGCAGGAGAATAAATAAGAGAAATTAAAGCTCTGAAGTGGGGGGGGGGGAGGAATCAGAAAAGGTATAGTATCCATCTGTAAAACTACTTATTCCCTTTTCTCCCTTTGCAGAGTCCTGGTGCACAGTGTGAAATTCTTCCACTTTATTAGAGTCTTCTGACTGGTTAAAAGCATCACATCAGTTCCCTAACATCCCTTTTTACTAAGAGTTTGAAATTACTTGGGGGTTTCACCCCAGCCTCCTGGCATCCATCTTAAAATGTTGGGCGGAAAAACTCCATTCCATGCTCTCTCCCCTAGGAGTGGCTACAGTCCAAACTCCACCTCCAAGAAAGCCCATCAAAAGGTGACCCCTCCCCAGGGAAGGTCAAGACCACTCGCACAGGCTATTTAAACTGCCCCCCCAGAGAATGAACATTGGTCTCCCAGTTTTCTTTTTATGGTCTTTTGGTTCTCCGTTTTCCCAGGGGGTCACCCGGGAGTGCTGCCACCCGTTAAACCTGGGCATCTTCTAATTCGGTCTGATTTGGTCTGATTGGGATTAACTAGTTTTTCTAGCTTAACCCGTTTCTCTTCTTCTGCCTTTCTTTATTCTATGTCTTTCTTTCCTTGTTACTCCTTGGCTAGTTGTGTGGCTGAGTAACTAGCCCCTGACATCCTCCTCTTTTTCTCCTTTTCCAAAATAGAATCTGATCAATTTAATGTTTCTGTAACAGGGTAGAACCTACGCCAACACCATTTGGCAATCCACCATAGGAAAGCAATATTCCTTAATCACACAAACTTTCTCCGAGGTGCAGACATGGGTTCTATAAAGCTTGGGTGCACAGGAGGATGAAGACTTGTGCTGGAAGTTGAGTTGACTGATGATCGGGGAAATGGAAATCCATGAATGGGGAGCATTTGGGGAGCAATTTTCATAGAGAGAGTCAAGAAGTTGACGGAAAGAAGATTGCCCTTCTTTGTTAGAATACTTCCTGTTTAAGACAGCACAGTGAAATGCAGAGGGCACACAGAGGTGAAAGCCCGTGTTCCCTGAAGTATGAATTACACATGCAAAGCCAAAAGCCTTTCAACAAGATTAATATGTGCTATTCATGGCACTCCCGGCAAAGACCCACAGGGCGAAGAGCACAGGAACAGGCTGCAAAGTCCTCTGAGGTCTTCAGGAGTGTGTGTGGTGCAGCCGGCCACAGGGCATACTCCTCGTCTTATGCAGCACGAGACAAAGCAAAGAGGGTCAAGTCTAAAACAAATCATTTCTAGGCAGATCTGAGGCTCATTAAATAAATTTATAGCTTATCAGATAAGACCCTTCCTTCCTTCCTTCCTTCCTTCCTTCCTTCCTTCCTTCCTTCCTTCTCTTTCTTTTTCTTTGTTTGTTTCTCTTTCCCTTTCCCCTTTCTCCTTTCCTCCCTCCCTCCTTTTCTTTCCTCTTTCTCTCTTTTCCTTCTTCCCTTCATCCCTCCTTTATCCGTCCCTCCTTACCTCCCTCCCCCTTTCCTTCTTCCCTCCCTCCCTTTTTTCCCTCCCTCCTTCCTGTTTGCTGATGAGTATTCACACAAGCTAGGCTGATGCTCCACCACTGTGCCCCAGTCCCAGTCCCAGGAAAACTTTCTTCAGAGGTATAAACACTGTAAACCTTGGAACAGCCCCAAATCAGAAACACCAGCAAAGAGTACAGTGGCTTTCCTGCTATTTTTATCAGTGGTTGTTGACTAGCGTAAAATCCATAAAACTGGGATGAACTTCTGTGAATGCATCAGTGTCATTGAAAAATCGAGGTGCTTAGTTTTTTTTTATTTTTTTCTTTTTTTTATTGAGAAAAGGAAAAAAAAGTATCCGCTCCTCCCAGCCTCCCATTTCCCTCCCCCTCCTCCCACCCTTCTCCCCTTCCCCCAAACTCCTCTCCCCCTCCCTCTCCAGTCCAAAGAGCAGTCAGGGTTCCCTGTGCCCTGTGGAAAGTCCAAGGTCCGCCCCCCTCCGTCCATGTCTAGGAAGGTGAACATCCAAACTGGCTAGGCTCCCACAAAGCCAGAACATGAAGTAGGGTCAAAACCCCATGCCATTGTCCTTGGCTTCTCATCAGTCCTCATTGTTCGCCATGTTCAGAGAGTCTGGTTTTATCCCATGCTTTTTCAGTCACAGTCCAGCTGGCCTTGGTGAGCTCCCAATAGATCAGCCCCATTGTCTCAGTGGGTGGGTCCACCCCTCGTGGTCCTGACTTCCTTGTTCATCTTCTCCCTCCTTCTGTTCCTCATTGGGACCTTGGGAGCTCAGTCCAGTGCTCCAGTGTGGGTCTCTGTCTCTATCTCCATTCATCACCAGATGAAGGTTCTATGGTGATATGCAAGATATTCGTCAGTATTGCTATAGGATAGGGTCATTTCAGGTTCCCTATCCTCAGCTGCCCAAGGGACTAACTGGGGACATCACCATGGGCTCCTGGGAGCCACTCTAGGGTCAAGTCTCTTGCCAACCCTAAGGTGGATCCCTTAACTAAGAATTGTGTGAGGTGCTTAGTTTTAATTTGCCTTCTTACTGTGACAGCATGCGATTATTCTTTGCTCTCTAGTTCACTTTACTGCTCTTCTGTATAAGGGTAGGGCTTTCAGCCCCCCAGAAGCCTTCAACTTCATGTCTCATGTTTATGAATTGTGAGTTTCAGAGCTAGATGTCACTGATTTATCTAAGAGAAATAATATTGACTTTCAAGTAAGAGACTGGTATTTCGTGTGTGTGTGTGTGTGTGTGTGTGTGTGTGTGTGTAATTAAGTTTTAGCTATCGCTAATGTCAAATCAAAGAAAATATTCTGCCTACAAAAAGAGACTCAAAAATATGTCTAAAAGATAAATGTTTGAACATTGGCATTGTGTGAGTTCCCACAACCAACTAAAACTCCACCTAGGAATTCTTTCTAATTCCTTAAAAAAAATTCTGTGTTTCTTTTTCTTTTCCAAGTGAAATAGCCTCAAAGAAATGAAAACATTCTTAAGAAGCAACCTTAGCTGGGGCCTCCTAGATTGCTGAACTACTAATATTGCTGAACTCAAGTGGCAAAGCTTGAATTACAAAGTGATAATAACACGCTCCTACATGCTGATGACCGATTCTAACTCTCTGTTGACTCTCCAAAGAGAAAGTGAAGCCTGTTTGTGTAAACAGCCATGAATGTAGGAATGAAGCCAGTCCCCAGGGACTGAAGATGCAGGGCTGGTGCATCCCTGACTCTGCATTCTCTTAGCATCCTCTGCTTCCCCTCTCACAGTTCTGTCTTCAGTGTGGACTCTGGTCCCTGAGTTCTGAACTCTCTATCTGGCTCTGCCTCTTGACAGAGCTCACTGTCTAGAATATAGGAATCACACAACACACAGACAAAAAGAGAAGTCTGAGTTTCTCCCGGGCTCTTGTTCTGTGTTCTTAGTGCTTTCTTTTCCTCCCTTCTTCCCCCCACCCTCTTTTCTCTCTCCCTTCCTATCTCCTTCCCTCCATCACTCCTTTCTTTCTCTCTTTTCCTTTTCCTCATTTCTTCCTCATATAATCTTGACAAGTCGTAAGGGTCTTCAAAAATATCTTTGCAGCCAGAAGTGGCGGTGCAAACTTGCAGTCACCGTGTTTAGGGGATGGAGGCAGGAGATGGATTAGGAGCTGGAGGCTAGCTTTAGCTATAGTTACTTCAAGGCCGACCAACCTAGTTACATGAGACCCTTTCTTAAAAACAAAACAAAATAAAACAAAACCAGCAACCAAACACTCTCTCATCAAGAAATCATCAAGAAAAGTCCTTAAACCAAACGAAGAGAAAACCCATCACTAAGCTACCATTACCATCACCACAAAACCTCAAAAAGCCTTTCCAAACTTTGAGATAACTATTCAGTAGCATTTAACTCCATTCCTTTGGAGTGGACACTGGATTTAATGACTTGTTTCGGATGAATAAAGCCAAACGATTATGCTTGACTCTGGATCCCAGGTTACAAAAGAGCTATCATCCCTCCATTGTCTCCCCCTCCCTGATTCTCATTTTCCTCCAGCTCCTCTCCTTTGTTACATCTTGGGGCTACTCGGGAATCCATAGAAAGGCTCACGTGTGAGGGACTGAGGTCTCCAGTTCTTCATCAAAAGCTTGTCAACAACTGAGTGACTTTGGACACAGATTTCCTAGCAACAGGCAAGAAGATTCTGGCTATAACCCTTCTTGACAGTCTGAATACAAGCTCACAAAGGACCATGAAGTGGAGCCACCCAGCTGAGGCACTCAGGGTTCTCAGATTCTGAGGAATGCTGTAAGCTGCCCTGGGGAGCTGTCTTAGGCACCAAAGTGCTTGCCTTGCAAGCCCGGGGACCCGAGTTTGAGTCCCAGAGCTGACATTTATACAAACTGGGCATGGAGTACACACTTGTAATCCTAGGTGTGTGAAAGCAGAGATGGTGGCTCCCTGGGACTCCCTGCCTGCTAACTTAGCCTACTGAGAGAATTCCATTCTCATGAGAAACTTTGCTTCATATAAAGGCGGACAGCACCTGAGGGAAGACACATGAGGTTGTTGATCTCCATGTACACATGTAGACATCTGTAAGTGATCTCCCATATATATATGTGTGGTCACACACACACACACACACACACACACACACACACACACACACACAAATGGTATGAGATACCATTTTTTTTTTGTTTGAGTTGGAACACTTGGACTGATTGTCACGCAGCAACAACTCATTTGCATAGCCCTCCACTATTGCTGTCTCCGCCTTACAGGTGACAAAACTGAGGCACATCTAAAGCAGATAAAGTAGCCTGTGCCAGGGCATGTAGTTGGGAAACTGTAGGGTAGGATGTGGACCCTTCTGACTGACTTCTGGGTTTATTCACGTACCCTCTTGCCCATAGCTATAGTATTATAGAGTTTGTGTAGCTCATGTGTTATTTCAAGCCGGAACCACTCTGGTTTCTCTGTGTAACAGTCTTGGCTGTCCTGGAACTCACTTTGTAAACTAGGCTGGCCTTGAACTCCTAAGATCCACCTGCCTCTGCTTTCCCTGTATTCTCTCTCTCTCTTTTTTTTAAAAACATTCTTTTAAAACTTATTTTAATTTTTGCGTATGTTTATGTGTGTGATTGTGTAATGTGTGTGTATGTTTCCAGTGAAGTCCAGAAGAGGGCGCTGGATCTCTGGAGCTGGAGTTACAGACATTGTGAGCTGCCCATTGAGGGTGCTGGGGCTTCAACTTGAGTTCGTGGAAGAACAGAACGTTCTTGAAAGCAGTACACTCTTGAGCAGTAAGCAGTCTTTCCTTCTTTAGTCTCCCCTGTTCAGTTGTGTCAATTTTCAGGGCTAGTGGGTAATTTTGGAGGGATTTAGATAAATAATGAAGAATGTTAAGGTTCGTTAAAAATATTTTAGTTAAAATATTTTTTTTTCAGAACCATAGAATGAACCTCGAATCTTATTACTTAAAAAGCGTCTCGTGTTTATCTCACTTTCTGACTCTGGCCGTGAGCTTTCATCACTTTCACACTGATTTTTCTGGCCCTGAGTAAGGGAAGCACATTCACTCCTGTCAGGGACACAGTTATCACACACGAAGCCCCCGTGGGCCCCGCTGACTGCTGACGCACCTTTCTGTTAGACACGTAAGAACGTTAGGTCTCACGGTCCCAAGGAGTCAGCCTGGGCTCACACCCCACGCAGGTTCAGCGCTTTCTGGGGCTTCTCAGAAGAAAGGCAAACAGTCCTAATACCAGGGCTTTGGAACAGACTAGCTGTGCCAGAGACTCTAGTCTAGGAAAACCTCCGGCGGTTGCTAAATGTTGGCCCTCCTCGACCACCTCCCTGCACTGTACTCAGAAGAGGGGCAAGAAACTCAAGCCCTGTTTTCGCATCTACCGGCATTTTACACAGCTGTGGGAGGCAGCTCATTGCTTTAGGAAAGAGAACAAAGTCATAGGTTTAACATTTTTAATATGTGGGGGGTGTGCACGTGACATGGCCCACGTGTGGAGATGAGAAGACAGCCTCTTTCTTCACCTTCCACCTTGGCTGAGACGAGGCTCGCTCTTTGTTGCTCGCTGTAGGTTAGCCCGGCTGGGAGCTCTGGCTCCGCCCCCTAGTTTGCTATAGGACAGGCTGGGGTAACAGACGCAGGGTAGTGGGTCTCATTTTACAGGGAACCCTGTTCGCTCTTTGGGCTGACGAGGGAGGGGGACTTGATTGGGGGAGGGGGAGGGGGAGAGAAATGGGAGGAGGCGGCGGCGGGGGAGAGACAGAAATCTTTAATAAATAAATAAATTAAAAAAAATAAAAGGGGTTCTGAGGACTTGAACATGGGTCCCCCACACTTCCGTGCTAAGTGTGTCACCACTGACTCATCTCCCCAGTCTAAGCCCATCCTTTCTAGGGAGAAAACCAAGAAAATGCTTGTAAACAGAAACGAGAAGATAGACAGGGGAAAGATGGGTTGAAAGACTGATAGAAGAACACTATAGTTCAAATTTTGTATGCTGAGGGAGCAAACTTAAGATGCTAACCGAGGTTAAAGTTGGTTCGAAACATTTTTAATTTATTTTTACCACAGCTGCCTTATTCATGAGTTTTCTGTCAAATTTCCCCTAAAGTCTCCTTGCTAACGGTGCACTAAAATAAGAAAACAGACTTTTATACACAAGCTGACCTCACCAAACAGGCACCTTCCAAACAGATGCATGTTTTGAATAAAAGCTGCCTGGAAGCCGGGCGGTGGTGGCACACGCCTTTAATCCCAGCACTCGGGAGGCAGAGGCAGGCGGATCTCTGTGAGTTCGAGACCAGCCTGGTCTACAAGAGCTAGTTCCAGGACAGTCTCCAAAACCACAGAGAAACCCTGTCTCGAAAAACCAAAAAAAAAAAAAAAAAAAAAAAGCTGCCTGGAGATTACATTTCTGCGTCAAAAATTCATTTTATGAATAATTTTCACTGTGTATTGATAATATTTTATAGTAAGCACAATTATCTATTGTTTTATTTAAAACAGTATGTAACTTGGAGTAAAGACTATTTTCTGCCATGGAAGATAATGCGTTCTGACAAACATGTGGCATTTCAATTGCCAGGATATATATACACCCACCCTGCCCACACGCCTGCCTGCCTGTCTTCTCTGCCTCCCTCCCTCCCTCCCTCCCTCCGTCCGTCCGTCCCTCCCTCCCTCCCTCCCTCCTCCCCTTCTTTTTTCAGTTCCCTTATTGTTTACTTCCCTCCTTTCCTAAGAAGTCGAAACTGACACTGGACTTGCGCTTTTCCTTCTCCCGAAGGAGGAGAAGCTGTTTCCTGCTACATCCTAGGCAAAGCATAATTTTAATGGCTGGCACCCACAAGTATGTAATGATGATCTCCAACAATGCGAGTCACGCTATTACACATCAGATTAGAGATACACCCATAAGTACTTAGAGTAGAATCCAGCCATAAAGAAGAGTTTTCTGAAATCAAAATGTAATAATAACATGGGTTTGAGGCGAGGGGGTTACCACTGAAGCCCCATGATTGCAGAGAGACTATGGCTGTGCCCAAACAAATTTTGGAAATTTAGCAGAGGCCAATTTGTGATCATGCTATCTGCATTTGAATTTGCATTATAATAGTATTTCCTTGCTAAAAGTTAACTGACAACAATACCCCCCACCCCCCTTTTCTGATGTCCTAGAATACTGTCTAGCATATGTCAGGAATCTAACCATCCATCCATTCATCTGTCCTTTCATCCATCCACCCACCCAACACCCCACCCATCCACTCATCCATCCATTCACCTATCTACCCATCCACCCGCCCACCAGCCCGCCCACCCACCCACCCGCCTGCCCGTCTGTCCCTCCGTCCGTCCATCCATCCATCCATCCATCCATCCATCCATCCATCCATCCATCCATCTAGTTATACTTTTATTTTTTCTGTCCTTTCTTCGGAGCATCTCTTCATCCCCCATTAGAGAAAACTCTTTTGTTTTTAAGAGATCTTACTAGCATAATCCCACCAGGATAGTCTGTACTTGAGGTGAACTGCCTTAGTAAATGCTTATGAAGTCATTTTGCTGAATAGCATGGCATTGTTATGGATGTTATACTACTGTGTGCAGTCACGGAGGTCAAAATTCTGCCCATTACAACTGTAAAACTACAAAGCAACAGATACAAGATGCTAATTGAGTTCTAAGTAGGTTCAAAGTCTTCTCATTTGCTATGCCACTGATGCATTATTCATGGGATAAACTGAGAAAAATGTATGAGAAACAGCTTAGTCTCCTGTATAGATTACAATTGCTGATGCAGTAGCAATATTGCTGATGTTGTGGCTTGAGAATACAATTCAGAATAGATAAATCAAAACACTGAATTTAAAAGCGTATATTTTATGAGACTCGGAAAGATGAGGGAAACTTCCAGTGCTTCAGAATGCTCATCTGGAACATGGAGATTATGCTAACAGGGTTTTGCCATCCCAGTGTGGGAAGGCACATGGAGAATTCCTAGTGTGTAGAAGGCAGCTGTTGTACCTTAGCTGTGCAGCAACTTTATTGTACCATAACATTTACTGTTAATTGCCTGTGTTCTAGTCTTGACTGTGGGTCTCCTGAGAGCAGGCCTTGTGTGCCTTTTCCTCTGAAGCACTTCATGTGTTTGATACTGAGTTGGGCGGGCATGAGGGTACGTGGTAAATATCTGCAGGAATACATTTCTTTTTGAAGAAATCTCTCAACCATTTTTTTAGCATAGTGTGTGTCAAACAAAATGCATTTGAGGTTTGGATTTGGCCTGTGGACATCCAGTTTGTGATTCCTGCCAGATAGAATGGTCATGAAAATTTAGCATGGAACCTATTCAGACATGTGTTATCAATCTTTAGGAGAACTCGAGAAGCCTTAATAAATATCCATAGTATGTCTAATTTTGAGTAATATCAACACCGTTGAAGCTTTGACATTTCAATAGTTCATTTTTCTCTTTCAAGTGTTTTATTTGATCTCCTTTTAAACCCCAAAATTTCTCCTTATTTAAAAATGTCTCACTAGCTCTCTTATTCTGGTTGATTTCATGTAGCTCTTTCCTAGGGATGCAACATCACCATGTGCTTGTAACACAGAGCTACCCCTTAGAGGAAGACCAGAGGCATTATACAAGCGTTAGTTCTAGATGTTTCTATTTCATGTTCCTCACTGATCCCTGAAATGTAGTCTTACCCCCAACACTTAACTTCTTAGCACATAAAAGAAAAAAAAAGACAGTCCCCCAGACAATGTGCAACTTAAACATTCTTTAGAATAAAAATCCTTACTAAACCTGGAAGGAGGTGGGAGGCCCTTGGACTCCCCACAGGCCAGGGAACCTGGTCTGCTCTTCAGGCTGATGAGAGAGGGGTAGTTGGTTGGGGGAGAAGGAGGGATATGGGAGGCGGTGGCAGGGAAGAGACAGAAATCTTTAATAAATAAATAAATTAATTAAAAAAAGTATAAAAAAAGATTTGGATATATCAGCTGGTGACTTAGACTTGGTAATATGTAACCAGTTACATATATATAAAATACATATATTATATATATATTGATATATGTGTGTGCACCTATACATATCTAAATAAATATGCTAAGATCATTCAAAATGTGTGGATAGGATCACAAAATCAGTGATTGGGCCTTTGCTGAAATAAATCAGATTTCCTTGATAATAGTAAAAAAAAAGAATATTGCATGAGTTGAAAATATATAATATACAGACTTTTCAGACTAACTTATTAAATGCAGCAATATGTAAAAAAAAGAATAAAAATCAATATAGAATTTTGTTGAGATGCATGCCCCATGGAATCATTAGAACAGGGTTAGAAGTACACTATGAAAAAATATTTCATTATAAAAATGTTTATATAATCAAACACTACATTTTTAGTAACCCAAACACAGTTACAATATAATTATAAAAGCAACTATCTCAAACCAATCCCCAGGACTGTCTAGACAAACTGGTAGATTGATTTGAAATTTAATTAAATAAAGATTTTTTTTTTTAACAAACCTCCCTAACAACAAAAACTCTGGGTAACTTTGTTTCCCATTTCTGAAGAGGTGGTTTGGAGACAAACAGAGAGAAAGAAAGCCAGTTTAAAAAGCATATATGGGAAAAGAGAGAGACATCATGGCTAGAAGCTGTTACACTGGAGAAACCACTTTCAGGGATTTATTTTGTAACTCAGACTGGAAACTGAATCTGTATTAGATTTCTATTTGGTTGTAAGTCACATAGATGTTTTGAAAAATGGGTTTTCCCTTTCCTGTATATTATCTCATGATTTAAGTATTGCATTTTCTGCCACTCTTCCAAGAAAAAGGTCTCTACAATTATGCCCTTTCTTTTCATATACTGCCAGTATATCCTCAAATAAAAGTCTTACAGTTTGGGGTGTAGTTTAAATGTGGATGCAGTAAGAAAATGATTCCAGCTTTAGTCTGGAGTTTGGAGAGGAGTTCAGAGGGTTATGTCCTCTGCACAATGTAAATTAGCAGTTTCCCAACCTGTGGGTTGTGACCCCTTTGGAGGCTGCATATTAGACATCCTGCGTATCAGATATTTACATTAGAGTTCTTCACAGTAGCAAAATCACAGGAAGTAGCAACAAAATGATTTTATGACTGGGGGTCATCACAACAAGAGGCGTTCCCTTACAGCGTCACAGCATTAGGAGTGTTGAGAACCACTGTAAGGCACTACCACAGGGGTGCCTGGGTTTGTAAACTAAATGGATAGAACAGGTGAGATTCAGCTTGGTCACCTGTACCTGAGCTGGTGCCACTTGTCCCCTTTCCCCTTGAAACAATTGGGATTCATAGTAACACTGTTTTAAAAGATATTAAAAAGTATCTTGACTAATTTAGCTAAGTTCCTCGTAGACAGACTGTACTTTCACTTCCTGGCTGCCCAGACTCAAATAATCACACTGAAACAATATTATTACAACATTGTTTGACTGACAGCTGAGGCATATTTCTAGCTAGCCTTCTCATCTTAAGTTAACCCATTTCTATTAATCTGTGTACCACCATGAGGCTGTGACTTACTGGTAATATTCGGGCATCTTTCTCCTTCACATGGTGTCTCTTTGACTCTGCCTTCTTTCTTCCTGCATTCAGTTTAGTTTCCCTGCCTACCTATATTCTGCTCTGCCATAGGCCAAAGCAGCTTCTTTATTAACCAATGGTAATAAAACATATTCACAGTATACAGAGGGGAATCCCTCAACAGTTACTACTTCTTGATCCCCACAATGAATGATAAATAGGTACTGACCCCCAAAACTTTGCGCTATAACAAGAGATGATACCATATTTTTGGATTTTGTTGTATACTTATAAAAGATGTGCCCCCAATAACTACGATGATGTAGGAAACCCAAATGTATCCTGTCTAATAACATCATCTATTGGGACATTTCTTCTCAAACTTATAATCATGTCCCTGCATGTTTCCCTCAAACTTGGACTCAAAATTCCCTCAAGCATCATAGTTATAACATTTGAGACTGGACTCTTGGCCTCAACTTCCCTTAAACCTCTCCTTCTGCCACTTATTAATTTTGAAGATTGGCTCCACCTTCTTTCCCTTGTTGTAGCCCCAGTCTAATTGTCATTCATAATTTATTCTTCCTTTATATCCTACAGGAGCTATGCACAAACACTTTCGACTGTATACCTAATGTACCTTTTCTTCATCATCATTATCTGTATTATCATCTCTTCTTGATCCTCTTTAGCAGGTGCCTTGCCTTCTTTTTAAAAACATCTTATCAGTCTCCCACTCACTGGCTAAAATATAAAAAAAATGTAAGCATGTCTCTTTGAGCGGTTTGAGGTGCTTGCCTGAAATCTGGATCATAGTGTGTGGCTTATGTGATCATGAAGAGTCTTCTATATTCACATAATATCTTCTTCCCATGCCCAATGCTTCTAACACAGAAGTTCTTGCTGTGGAATAATGTTGTTATACGCTGTAAAGATTTGTTACTCATACTGGTTTAATAAAATGCTGATTGGCCAGTAGCCATGCAAAAAATTATAGGTGGGGTGACCAGAATAGGAGAATTCTGGGAAGAGAAAAAGGCAGAGATGCTGTTTCCAGTCAGACTCAAAAGAAGTAAGATGAGAATGCCTTACTGAAAAAAGGTACTAAGCCATGTGGCTAAACATATATAAGAATTTAATTTAAATTTGTAAGAGCTAGTTAGTAATAAGCCTGAGCAATAGGCCAAACAGTTTATAATAAATAATAAGCTTTTGTGTGTGTGTGTGTGTGTGTTTGAACTGAACAGTTGTGGGACTGTCAGCAAGTTCTTGGTAGCTAAAGGTCTTGACAATGATTGCCCTCCATAGTGTCAGCCTCACCTATACATTCACAGCATGAATCCCATGAAATCTCTCCAGATTACCCTGCTTGAAGTAGAATCTGTGGTATCATCAGTCCTGGAATCCCATTTGCTCACTGTGGTTTTTGTGGCCACTGTGATTATTTTGTGCATGTTTTTATAACAAATGTTCATTATCTTGCTGTTTACATTATCCTTTAAACAATGACCTATGTGTTTCTTATATTCGTCCTTATCTTCTTGGCACTTTGCATGGTTCCTGGCATATACACAATGCTTAATTAATAATAGTTAAAAAAACCAACTGGGTCTCCCTTCTACTGAAGCCATTAACTGTCAGTAACTACACAGCTGGAGTAGAAGCACTGGGTTCCTTGGCCCCTCCATGATGAGGTATTGACTGTCTTGACCTTGTCCAGGTCTTGTCCAGGTCACCATAGCTGCTGTGGGCTCAGGAGCATAGCTGTCCTATCATGCTACCTACCAGGTTTGGTCCAACTTTTCTGGCCTCTGACTGTGTTCTATCTTCCCCATCTTCCACAGTGGTCCCTGAGTCCTGGGCTGGGGTAGAGAGTAGGGTGATGGGGATATTCCATTTGTGGTTGATATTCATTCTCTGAACTTTGACCAACTATGAATGTCTTTTAAAACTGCCATCTTCTGCACCAAGAAATGTCTCTGATAATGTCTGGGAGCTTCACTAATCTGTGAGTATAGAGGTGTGAATTTAGATGGCACAATTCAGTTCTTAAGGAGGACTTAGAGAGTTAAAGTGATAGGTGTCTTAGTGGTGAAGAACTCTTATTCTGCTCTTCCAGAAGACCTGGGTTTCAACCCCAGCATCCACATGACAGTTAACAAGTGTCTGTAATCCTAGTTTCAGAGGATCTGATGCTCTTTTCATACGCTTTTCTCTTCTGGCCTCTGTAGGCACTGCAAGTACAGAGATACATGCAGGCAAAACACTAATATGCTCATAAAATGAATAAAAGTGAATAGGAGCTTGAGGTATAAAAGATTCACCCTTTATCAAAAGGGAAGTACTCCAATTGGCTCTTCAGGAAGGCATGGACTGAAGACTGCAAACTTAGCAGCCTCTGATCTAGGACCATCTTCCTATAGGTGGCTTCCTGGAGGTGTAGGGATAGCCACTACTTCCTGGGGTAAAATCTGAGCTTGTCCTTTTGCTGTTCTCTGGGAATAAGAGGAGTTAGGTTACCCTTGTTTAGTGGTATCTGAGGGTTAAGGAGGACACAGAAATCTCTAGTTGAATTATGCCATGGTCAGTCTTGCCTTTCCCATTGAAATTTACAGAATGCTAACAGGGATTCCTTCTAAAGTAACTCACTTCAAGTTACACTGGAATTTTCTAAAAGGTATGGTACAGCAAGAAAGAGAGTCTCTGGGCAGTCCTTTCAGCATCTGCTTTACACAATACAAAGTTCCCCATCTCTGAAAGGTAAACTTCATCTAAGTTGAGTTCTCCAAGGCAAGAACTTGAACTGGGTTGTGGAATCACAGGATGGCAAGAGAATGGGATATAATGTTGCATTGTGGAGGTAGAAAATTTGCATACTTAAATATTAAAAGTACTTCATACACTTTTCTCTTGAATAGGATTGTTATGATTATGGGGAAGAATATAATTAGGAAAGACATGGAGAAAATCTCATGGCATTGGGCTGGGGTAGGACATCTAATTTGTAGAAGCTGATTTCTTTTTATTAATGCAGGCACAAGATGAGGCTCCAAAGCCAATGAAAAGCCAAGATGATCTCTGTTGTCTGTATGAGTGAGTTATAGTCATTAATTACTTGGAAAAAGGTCATGACAGGAAGCAAGACACTAATCCTGTAGTTTATTTTTTTTTTTTGTCTTAGCTTCTTTTGAAAGTTGTCTCTATTGTTACTGATCCAGCTGTTTGCCACTGTCAATCAAAGAGTCTTTGGGAAAGTATTCTAAGATATTGAAGAAAGCAGGGTAGTGTTTTAGCTCTCTCGTGACAATGTAACTTGGTTGACAGCTTAGCTATCAACAGAAACAGTGAACTGGATGAACTAACCACCCTCATTCGGCCACCTTACACCAAATATGTCGCAGTATCAAGGTAAAAAAAAAAAGAGGAAGAAACATCACAAGCATACCATGAAACTTCTAAGCGGGATTCTCAATCTAATTTATCCATTAAGAAATTAAAACTGCAGGTACTGGAAAAGCCAGTGTAGATAATGACAAGCCTGGGATGCCAAGGAACTCAGGCCAGTGGTGCCAATCTCCATAGCAGCTAGAAGCCTACAGCAATCCTTGGCTTATAGCAATGGTTGCAAACCAACTCAGGACTGGGGCTCTTCGAGAACTGTGATTACTTTGGAATTAATAAATTTGGGCATTGGGAGTAGAGGTTGGATTTACTTGGTCTTCACCGTTTGAAAGAGTCAGTCTGATATGGCGGTGGGTGGCTTCTTGTTCGGCATATGTTATCATGGAAACAGGGTAGGAGCATGGTATACTTATGTCAGTTACTTGGTATTCGAAAGCTCCATCATTCATCAGATTTTTATCTTGACTGTTGCTTCTGTCTAATACTCTTATAGCCCTTTAGAAAAAGGGGACTCAGGTTGTTAAGGGAAAGGAGGTTCCAAGGGCCATAGGAAAGCAGGCCATGGGTTTATTAAGTTGCATTAAACATGGATGCTGTTGGCCTTGCTTGCTTTCAACTCCTGTTTTCTTGAAGTCAGGAATATTATGTGGATTTAAACATCATTCTTCACAGTGGAAGACTTATGTTTAGGACAGTAATTTGGGAAGAGGATCTGTTTTTCATGTAGACTGCTTCTCTGAACGCAGTGACCTCATGTTGCATTTAGAGAGCTAACCATTGTGGCCTTTGATAGGCAACAAAGAGAGCATTTTAGTAGTCTTGGCATCTGTCCTTGCTGGGACAAGAACTGTGCAACACACTGGCAAGCATTCAGGATTCGGAGGAAAACTGCCAGCGAGGCCTCATCCTCCTGTGCTACACACACACATAGCTTGTTCTCCTAAAGCCTGGCTGGTAATCTCTGGACCGAAGCCTATCTAATCAGCCATCCTGCTGTTCCATCATTTCCTGCACTATCTAGAACTGACGTGTAAATGGATGAGGCAAAACAGTTAGCCTTTTCCTGAGAGTCAGGGAGGCAATGAGAAGTTATCAAGGGCTTACTAATGAAGGGCTGCCCAGCCAAGAGCTGTAGGATACAGAGAAGAGGCTGCGGGAGTTACAAGTTAGAACTGCTGGTCTAGAATTGAGGCCCCAAAGGTGATTTTTAAAGTATTTGTTTAAAATTTTTTATATAGTTTCATTTAAAAGTTTAAAGTTCCAAAGAATTGATATGTAGCATAGTGTGTATATATTTATATATGCATAGAAACAAACATATATAGCAGGAAAATACATAGAAGAAGGTAGATGTAAATGTACCCTATTATCTGTTTATGTATCTGTCTGTCTATCTACACGTCCTTATAAGTTTCTATTCTCCTTTTTTATATAATTATTTATATCCCTTCTCTAGAACCAAAACAACTTTAATACGGCTAAATATGTATATACTTGTCAGCTAACAGTCAAGATCCAGAAATTAACTGAGTTTGGTAGCTCATGATTTTAATCCCAACATTTGGGAAGTTGGGCAGGAGGGTTGCCATAGTTTCATGACTTTAGCCTAGGCTCTATTTCCAGTTCCAGGTAAGCCTAGGCAAAGAGTGAGACTCTATTTCAAGAAAGAGAAGATAAAAACAAGATTAACTCTTCTCATGGTCAGGAGTAGAGGAGGAGAATGTGCTCTTTAATATTGTCCCCTTGGCAGTGACGTTATACAGAAATAGCATTCCTTATAAGGCCTACCGGAAAGGGAAAGCTCTCGGGCAGTAGTAGCTGCTGAATCAAGTTACTACATTTTCACAGTGACCTCGTTTTAAACTAGTTGGTTTCAAAGAGATGTGGAAGAATGTTAGGCATAGAGGAATGTCAGCTGGGCTGATTCCACGATGGCCAGATCCCCTAGCTCCTTCCAGACTGGAAAAGTCATTTTAATAGTTTCAATAATAACAACACCATAGCTTGGTATTCATTTATATTTAAAAATGTTGAGGTTCTTGAGTCTGTCTTAGTTAGGGTTACTATTGCTGTGATTAAACAACACAGCCAAAAGAAAGTTGAGAGGACAGGGTTTATTTTATTTGGCTTACCCTTCCTTGTCATGATTCACCACTGAAGGAAGTCAGAGAGGATGAGTTCAAAACAAGGCAGGGACCAAGAGGCAGGAGCTGATGCAAAGGCCATGGAGGAATGCTGCTTACCGGCTTGCTCCCCATGCTTTGCTCAGCCTGCTTTCTTATAGAAGCCAGGACCACCACCAGCTCAGGGCTGGCCACACCCCCAGTGGGATGCCACCCCAACAATCACTAATTAAGAAAATGCCCCACAGGATTGCTTACAGCCCAATCTTATGGAGGCATTTTCTCAGCTGAGGCTCCTTCCTCTCTGATGACTCTAGCTTGTGTCAAGTTGATATAAAACCAGGCAGCCAAGGTCTCTATTTGCTGTTCCCTTTAAAAAGCTTTGCACGTGATAAGGCTTTTTATTATCTTATTTCTTACCATGTAAAATAATATATCTCATCCTGATATTTTCAGACTTGTTTGCCGTCATCCTTCATTCACAGTCATGCTCCTGCCTCCCATCCCCTCTTACTGGTCTCCCTTTTCTCCCAAAATAAGTCTCCCTCTGCTTTCATGACACATACACAGAGTGTGTGCCATATGTACATGTACACATGTCTAGATTCCACACATGAGGAAAGAAAGCATGTTATTTGTCTTTCTTTTCCTCTCTTTGCCTTCTTTTACTTACTTCCCTTAACCCATTTTTTTGGCTTATTTTGCTTAACATAATCTCCAAACATTATCCTGTAAATGACATAACTTCATGTGACTGACAAAAATTCTACTATAAATTAACAAATATTAATATATTAGCTAATATAACCTATAATATATGAGTTCATTATATGGACCCATTTATATAATACACACACACACAAATGTATAGATTCCAGTGCAGACACACACTTATTTGCGTGCCATCTTTGCAAGGAAGCCACGCTAGTCTTCTCCATATTGTTAACATTTTCATCTTTGTGCTGCTGAAAGTCTTCTTACTGGGACGTGTAGGTGTCTCCTTCTCAGTCTGTCCATTCTCCAAGTGTCCTCCTTTTCCAGAGCAAAAATCTCAACTGCTAAGGACCTTTAAAATATCACATATTCTTGGTGCTGGTTACTTTAATAAAATGTATTTATTTTTTTGAGATCATAATATGATAGCATCATTTTTTCCTTTTCTTCTTCCAAATCCTTCCCGGTACCTCCTCCCCTTGGTCTCTTTCAAAGTCATGGCCTCTTTTTTCCTTTAACTGTTGTTTTACACACACACACACACACACACACACACACACACACACACACACACACAGGGACACATGTACTTGTATACATGCTCTCTCTCACACATACACATTTCTAAATACGTGAATCCAATCTGCTCAGTATGAATAATGTTACTTGTATGTAAATGTAAATTTGGCATTGGATAGCTGAGCGGTGTTCTCTTCCCTGGGGAAGACTATACTGTTATCAGTGTTCTTTAGTTGTGTAGAGCTGGACAGTTTGGGTAACTTAGCCACTGTCCATTGGCTTCTCCTGCTGCTTCCACCACCTGGGTATCAACCCTGTCTCCATGTCCTGAATTCCCATTTTCAGGGAACTATAATCTAAAATATTGGGCTCATAGAGGTTGAAGGAATTGTGGTAACCAGAGGCTGGGCAGAGTAGGAGAAAGGAGATAAAAGAAAAGCTTAATCATGGGTATTGAAGTAAGACATTCTGGTGTGCTGTTGTGTGGGAGGGTAACTGTATATATATAAGAATAACACACACACACACACACACACACACACACACATATATATATATATATATGAATAACATTATTGTCTGGTGGGTGGTTTTATATAACATTAGAGGTTATATATAACATTGAAAATTTCCTCAAGAAACAGATAAATGTTTGAGTAGATAGGTGTGTTTACCAGAGCTTGAACATTATGCCATGTATGTATGTATTGAAACTTGACATGACACCCCAATGATATGTATGATTTTATGTTTTCATGCTTTTGTTAAAATAAACTAAAAACATCTGATAGATTTCCCGAAGGAGACTCAATCCAATCAACCAGTCATGGCCAACTTGTGCCCACATTCCTGCGGGATGGACATATGAGAATCTTGCTAGTGGATGACATCATTGTCCCTTGTCCAACTTGTGTGAGGTCAGAGGAGCAGAGTCATCTAACACACAGCATCAAAGTCACTCTGTTCCCTTGGGCACGAACTTGGATGTCTCTCTGGAATACAATCTATTGAAGCTGCTGATTTAAATTTGCGATGAGTATGAATTAATTTCTATCCCACCAGATGTGTGTAGAAAACTTGTTTTCTACATTTTTGTTTTGAGATTGTGATGTGCAGCCACTGCCTATAGCACATTATCTGCATTACCATGAGTCAAATGCGGAGTATTTAAAATAAATATCCAATTTTCTTTATTTGCTTCTGCTACCACTGGCATAAACATAATTCATTTCAACTCTGCGGCTTCTCTACAAGAACATCTGTGAGCTGTCAAATGTAATCCCAACACCTTCACTCGCCTTTTGTAAAATGAAAAGCCAGCATGATCTGCATTTTCCTGTCCCTTATTACGTCCATCATGTCCCAGAGTTGGTTATTTCTGAAGAGGATAAAAAACACCCTGATGGCTCTTCTCTTCAAGAAGGTCAAAAGTGAGGACATTGAATTTTCCTCATTAATACTTGAATGTTTTGGTATGTTAGGAAACATCTCTCCAGGGAATAATGATATGTTAGGAAACATCTATCCAGGAAATAAGCCATGAAAAATTCCACACAGTTCACAACTGGCTAAGTTAAAGCCAATGAATGAAAGAGACGTCTGTCTGGCAGTTCTGGAAGGGACGAAGACAGCAACTGCAGTCACTGTTCAGAACCAGTAATTAAAATAAAAGTGACAGTGGTCAGTAGTGGGAATTTCATAATATTAAAACACCAGCATGTGACATTTACTTATGGTAACTTCTTATTACGAACTAGTAGGAAAAGTAATATACACTGAACCCATAAAGCTGGAGAAGTGTAACTCTGTGCCTGTGCACACTGTCTGAAGTGTGTGCAGGTGGATGCACGTTGGAGACTTCACTACCTGGAACCAAGTGTGTGATGTTGAGCAAATTGCTTATGTTCTCAAGGCTTCTCCTCATGGTACTCAGGTGAGGAACAGACTGCTACCTCATTGCTTTGACAGATAGTGGGGTTATATGTGTGAGCTCTGCCTAAGTAGCTTCATTCTCCTTGCTCTTGAAGAGACTGGAATTGAGATGAAACCAGTGACAAGATTCATCTATGCTGATATGGAAATCAAACATCATCAGGCTATTCTTCTGAAAAAACCAATACCAATAACTATACCTCAAGAAACAGGGTGATCTGAGAGCAGAAAAAGGAAGTTGTTTGTGTTCTGCCCCGCCAGATGACAGTGATGACTTGTTCTGACTGGCTGAGGGAATGCAGTGACCTCAGGAGAGGAGAATGCTGGGATGAAGTGACATTTTACAAGGGTTGTGGGTCTGATAAAACCACCCCAACATTAGCCTTCATCCTCAGGTGTGAAGTTATGCGTCCAGGATAGATGATTAGGCCAAATTCTCACTTCTGCAAGGATTGGGGTGGAAGATGGGAGAGAGGGAAAGAAAAGAAGTGAGGGAGGGAGGAAGGGAGTCGAGGAGACAGAGGAACAGAGAGGGGAAGGGAAAGGGAACACAAGAGAGAGAGAGCACACAGACATAAAAATATACATACATATACACATGCATGGACACAAGACACACACACACACACACACACACACACACACACACACACACACACACACACAACTGTGTATGTGTGTCATTTGACCGACCCATAGACCACAGTGGTTCTGTTAGCTGAGGCCAAATGTTCAACAAAATACAGTCAGGAAATCCTGCAGCTACCATCCAAATAAATAGTTCCTTATCCTGTGAGGAGGAGTTCAGTTTGCTAAGATCTCCCTTTCCTTGGCAGAGGCCACACCAAATGCTCATGGACAATGTGTCTGCAAGCCTTTTGATATAAGCCTTAATGTTTTATCAAGAAACTACAGGTTTTTTTTTTAAATCATCTAGGAAGAATTTCTTCACTACTAGCTTCAGATTCTTTTTTTTTTTTTTTTGGTTTTTTTTTTTTCGAGACAGGGTTTCTCTGTGGTTTTGGAGCCTGTCTTGGAACTAGCTCTTGTAGACCAGGCTGGTCTCGAACTCACAGAGATCCTCCTCCCTCTGCCTCCCAAGTGCTGAGATTAAAGGTGTGCGCCACCACCGCCGGCTTAGCTTCAGATTCTTAAAGGGTCAAATCTAATTCAGTTGTCTCTTTAATAGCATCTTACTGACTAACAAAATACTTAGTTGTATGATTTACCTTTGTAATGGATGATAAGACATTGAAATCAGTGTGTGTGTGTGTGTGTGTGTGTGTGTGTGTGTGTGTGTGTGATTATCTGTATAATTAGGTCGAATAAGTATTCGGAAAGATATGTATCATTCTCATTCACAGGTGGGAAAGAAAGAAACTTTCCAAGTATTACTTAGAAAAGGGAAACTTCAATATAGAGAGACTCTAGAGTTGGAACTCACCATCTTCTGTTTGTTTTCTGACTTGTCCATATGTCCTCTACTAATTCTCTTGGTGTGGGAATAGTTTAATACTGCTATGAAACTTAGCTCCATAGAAAAGAGGAAATGAGCCCTGGCCAGGCTATAGCAATCCACTAGCCAAACTCCACAAAGGAACTGGCTGAGCCCTACAGCTAGAAGGGGCTAATTCTTGACCTGGATCACACTGCTGGACAAGTAGGTGCCACTTCCTCTGGCAAACCAGGGTGATCTTTCTCCCACACTCAGAACCACATTTTGTTCATATTGAAAAGAAGACTAGGATGTTGGGAATAGAACTGAATTAGAGCCTTGACTTTAGATATTGCTTTGCTTTGCATTCCAGACTGTATTAATCAATAGCTGAAGTAATCTACCAGCTTCCTATTTTCTGTAAAGCACATTTGCGTGTACGAAAATTCACACACGCTGACTTCAGGAGACAGTGTGGGAAGAAGGAACACACAGGGTGGGCTCTGTTGCTATTTGATGGGCTTCAGAGTAGTGTCTTGTTCCGTCCATCTTCTGTTTCTTCTCTTTAAAGATAAATTGGAGTCAACAAAACTGAGCACTGAGGATTGGAATTGAAGCAACAACTGCTTGTGTGGGAAAGGCTCAGGAGAGTAAGCCATGGCCCAGAAGAGCCAACCAGGGGCAGAGCTCTTCATCTGTTCACTCCTTCCCAAGGATACCAGGACGACCGTGTCTCTCCCCCAGGGTTTTATAAAGGTAAGCCATTTAAAGAGACATCCACTGCAGTGCTTAAAACTCAAAGGACAGCTTCCCATCTAATGGAAATGAGAGACAGTATAGCAGAGACTGGAGGAGGTGCATTGTCTCCAGCCGTCTAAATGTGTGAACAAATTCAGGATGTGGAGTATGGCTGAACACTTGCCTGAGCTTTTATCCCATCACAAATGCCATGGAAAACTAATGTCATAGTGAACAAGTCTTTTCCTGTGGGTGCAACTTGGTTAGATTCTGGATCATAAAAAAAGTAAGATCTTGTGAAAATAACAGAAATATAGACTCCATGCAGTTTGAATACTTGGAGATTCTGAGCCTCTAAAATGATTTTGAAATATCCGTGTGCATTTAATAAAACATCTTGGGGATAGGACTCTGGTCTAAACACAGTATTTACTTATGCTCCATACATGTGCTGTGGAAGGCAATATTATGCAACAATAAAAATGTCTTTCATGGAATGGAGTTGTATAATATGGAATTTTCTGTTTGCGTTGTGATGTTGGAGATTAACTTGTTTTGAACTCTGAGGTATTCTTCATTTTCAGCTGAGGGATGCTCATTTTGTACTGCGTGATGGCATTGACTTTGTGTTAATTCTCGTTAGTGGTGCTGATGTTGTGGTTATGGAGAAGAATGTTTGTATTCTCTGGAAAATAAGCATTAAGATGTTCCACAGTGGGGTTTTACAGTCACAACTTGCTGTGAAGTTGTTCAGAGGGGAAAAAAAGCTTGGAGTCTATAGAGAAACACAGGAAAATGTTAATATTTGGTGAATCTGACCAAAAAAAGAAAAAAATCCAAATAAAAATTTGAAGTAACATGTCTCTATGATGGTATGTACCTCTTTAATTCCCTCCCCCTCTCTGCCTGTTTTTGTGTAGTGAATAAGTAGGGAGACTGAAGAGTGATGCTCGGTAACTTCTTTGGTTTCTTTCCACCTTGTTTCTGGAGATATAGTTTCTTACTTAGGCCGGAGCCAGTGAGCTGTAGGGCTCCACTGTGCTTGGGGTCCCAGACATGCACAACCGCACTGGCTTTTACATGGGGGCTGAGTACAGGACCTTATGCTTGGAAAGCAAGCCTTCTATGGACCAAGTCATTTTCCAGTCCCTGTGCTTCTCTGAAATGCCGACTGCAAAGCTCATCTCATAGATTAGGAGGCATCCATTTGTGTTTCAGGATAGCTGTCTACCCTTTTCATGTCTTATCTACTCTTGGGTTGCATTTTTGAGAGAAGTGGCTAGCCTGCCTATGCTCAGCACACTGAACATGTTACAATTTTAAAAAGTGAATTTGATTTTAAATGAATTTCACTTCCATGCACACCATTTTATTTATTGATCTATTTTAATTTTTTTTAAAAAGAAAGCTATCTGTTTTCATTTTAAATGGAGTACACTCGGACTTTGACACTCTTCGCTTTTGAAAACTTGCATTTCCAAATTTTTCCAGTGGGTGGTGGTATCTAGATGCTGGAATCTCCTGCTATCCCTGCAAACGCCACAAGAGGGCAGTGCTTCAGAACATTGCTCAGTTGGGAAGGACGAGCTAGCTGCCAGCTGCGCTCAATCCGACCAAGAAGGCATCACTGGCAGAGATCTTAGTTGATATGATACTGTCTGTGCTTGTTATTCAAAGTTTGGGATGAAAACTTGGAAGGTGGACTGAGAAAATGGAAATGTGGGTTGTCCTTGTTATAATCCCTTGCCTAGAACATCCAGTTTCTAGAAGCAATTGTCCCTTGGAATTTGTGAGTCTTTTCCTGCCTGTCCAGCACTAAGGTTGCTGTTTTTCTGCATCTGTCCATGTTGTCATGCATGAACGCATTAACTTCACCTGACATTTATGTCTGGTCATTAAATTGACTATTTATCAAATTTAAAGTATATTCTATTTTATTCTATTCCCTTTATGAACTAAATTGTAAACACACAGTAATGCATGTTCTTTTAATATATCTACAGAGCTGCCGGTTTGCAGGTGTTTGTGACGCTTTAACACTCAAAATCAAAGATAAATATTCTTTGTTTATAATAATCAAGCATGTTCTAATATCCATGGATATCAATGTTAACACTGGGCATTCACAATCTAAAGGAAAATATACGATTCCAGAGTGTCCGTGTTAGAGCAAAGCACAGTCATTTCAGCCCAGAGTCCTCCCAAGACAGCGAATTCCAGAGGAATCGAGTGGAAAGAAAACTTGATGACTCTGTAGCTCTCTTTGGATGATCTTCAAAGTGAGGCTATAGATCATCGTAAACGTCTAAGAGGGTCGGTTCAGTGCTGGTGAAGCCAAACCAGTGCCCAAAAGCAGTTAGCAGGCACTTAAGGGGCCCTCTCCAGAGTGTGGTCTCTTTCCCATCAATCTGCTCGTAGTCTTGCCTCTGGTGTGGGTTGGGAGAGGCCCTTTCCAAGTCTGCATTGCAAGCTCGAAGTCGGGGGGAAGCATAGCTTGGGTTCTCTTCCTTGGACAGCTTCCTGATAATTCTTCCCCTGACAGTCAGATCCTTGAGCAAGTATGCTTGAAGGATTATCTTTTTAGAATAGTATGACCTCTGCGTTATCCAGGACTCAGTGAATTGCCGATGTTTACCTTCCACTTGGTGAAACCGCAGGCTGAATTAATCCCTTGCTCACTGGTCAGGTGACCTGAGAGAACAGTGTGTGAAAACACATGGTGTACTTGGAAAAGCTTGGGCTTGGACTGCTACCCGTCAGCTCAACTGGTCTCAGGCAGTTGTAGGTTAGCGCTTGTGGCTGTTGTAGAGGTTAGCTTGTGCCTTGTCTTTGGAAAATTATGAATTTACCTTTTTGTTTCTGTTCTACTTGAACAGCACAGGGAATAACTGTGGACTGCAGATGGTTATTGTGGGTCTTGTTTTTGCTGATAAACGTCAACTGCCTCACTCATCATGATGCGCTCTTGGTGCCCAGACCTGATTGTTAGGATTTGTACTGGTTATAGATGATGCATATTTTCCCCAGATTGGAACGTTTCTTAGCACCATGGAAGGAAATGATAAAACTAAAATTTTCACAACCGATCCATTAAAAAACATTTCCACTAAAAAACTTAACAATAAGGGAAATAATAATTTAGAAATGCATTGAGGGAGCTAATTCCTGCCAATGGCACGGTGTTACCAAAGCTCCTGGCATCTGTCCCTTTCAGTCGTCAGGAAACTGTAAAATCAGAAGTCACGTAGTTAGAGAGTGGCCAGAATATCCCATTTTGCCTTCCAAGTAGTTCCAGTGTCCTACATGATTCTAACCATAGCTGGTGGTTGTGCCAGGGTCCTACATGATTCTAACCATAGCTGGTGGTCGTGCCAGGGTCCTGCATGATTCTAACCATAGCTGGTGGTCGTTCCAGTGTCCTGCATGATTCTAACCATAGCTGGTGGTCGTGCCAGGGTCCTGCATGATTCTAACTATAGCTGGTGGTCGTCGGTGTCCTGCACAATTCTAACTGTAGCTGGTGGTCGTTCCAGGGTCCTGCACGATTCTAACCATAGCTGGTGGTCGTCAGGGTCCTGCATGATTCTAACCTTAGCTGGTGGTTGTTGCAGAATATTTGTTTACACTGTAAAGATGTGTCTCTACCTAAGGTGCCTTCTGATTAGCTTCATAAAGAGCTAAATGGTCAATAACTAGATAGGAAAGAATAGGTGGGACTTTGGGCAGAAAGAGAAACAGGAAGGAGGAATCTGGGCACATGATTTTGCCAGTGAACCCAGAACAAGTCGGACGTGCCATACTAAGAAGAGGTAACCAAGCCATGTGGCAGAATGTAGACTGAAAACTATGGATTATAGCTAAGACTCCAAGCAATAGTGGACAGGGTGCCTGAACTGGCCTTCCTTGTAATCAGATGACTCCCCTAATTGTCATCATAGATCTTCATCTAGGAACTGATAGAAGCAGATGCAGAGATCCACAGTTATGCACTGAGTCAAGCTCTTAGAGGCCAGCCGAAGAGAGGGAGGGACAGTAATATGAGCAAAGGGATTAAGATCACGATGGAGAAACCCACAGAGACAGCTGACCTGAGGTAGTGGGAGCTTTTTGACCCTGGACTGACAGCTGGGGAACCTGCATTTGAATTAACTAGGCCCTCTGAAGACGGGTGGCAGTTGTGTGGCTGGGGCAGGTTATGGAGCCACTGGCAGTGGGACCAGAAATTATCCCTAGTGCATGAACTGGCTTTTTGGAGCCCATTCCCTATGAAGGGGTATCTTGCTCAGCCTATATACAGTGGGGAGGGTCTTGGTCCTGCCTCAAGTGAAGACATACTTTGTTAACTCCTCATAGGAAGCCTTACTCACCCTGAGGTGGAGTGAGGGAAAGATGTGGGGGGGAGTGGAAGGAAGAAAGGTAGGGGAAGCTGGGATTGATATGTAAAATGAAAAAGATTGTTTTAAAATAAAAATTAATAAAAATATGAGTTAATTTATAAAAGACAAATGGGAAAAGTCTAAGTTAACGGCCAAGCTTTAGTAATTATTTATAATAATAATAATAATAGCAATTATTATTATTGTTATTATTTATGGGCTGGCAGTCCAAAGATAGTCTGACAAGAAATCTTCCTACAGACGGTGGCTTTGCATGAGAGATTTTTAAGACACCAGATCAAGTGAAAACACTGTTTTTAGTGGTCTGGAGAAGGGGAAAGATGGTGGAAACACAGTCAGTGGGAGCTTCTGGCTAAACCTGCTGATGGAGGTGAGTTCTATTTTGGAAACTTGAGTGGTTCCACCTGCCTGTAAGTTCCTTCACCTGTGTGATCATGGGTTCCCAGTGCTGCTGGTAGATCTGTCTCATTTCCTTCTTAGCATGTTTACTGTTCTATGTTATTACATGCAGCAGCTCTCGGCACCATCTTATGCTTTATTCTTTCAGTCTTGATGCCTATAGAGGCAAGTCATTAACATATTTCCATTAATGACAGAGGTGTCCTAGAAGACCATTTGGGTGGTCTGGGGTGACATGTGTCCATGTATGTGCTGCCTCATGTATGATTCTAAGGACACAAGACTGTATGTGACTTTGTCTCTAACAGAGTTACAAAGGCCCAGGAAAATATGATGGGGAATTTTTCCAAATGGGGTTGCCATGAGCCTACCTCTAGGTGTCATGGCATTCAATTCTTGTCATGAAGATTATGCTGAGCTTTAAAATGCACTTTTGGGATGATGAAAATTTAGTCAGAAGAAGCTTTTAGAGCATAAAACAAGGAGATGAGATGGTGCGTGGCAAGTTGCCATTGCCAGGTTTTCTGGTGAACACAGGTTACAGGATAGGGTGCCTGGGCTGGAAGCACAAAGTATGAAAAGAAAACCCAGAGAATTAGTTTGAGGTTCATGTTGAGATGGCCAGGTAAGCTGTGCTAAGGGCTGTAATCTTCTATTATTATTTGTCATTATTGGAAAAGAGTGTGAATTGGATCTGCTTGAATACCTAACAGTCGTGAGACACTGCGTTGTACACACTATACTGGTGGGCCTAGGCATTATCTGCTTCCTTTTCCAGTTCTGAGGAATAAACAGGATCACCAGTCTCTCTGAGATAGAAACACGAAGGATTTGGGTAATGCACTAAAGGCCTCTCACATACATAGAGCCAGAAGACTGCAGAGAGGTGCTCACAGCAAGAAGACCAGGCTACTAAAGACAGGCTTAAAATGAGCATGCTCTCTAGGATCAACACTGGAGTAGAGAAGTCCTGAGAGAAAAAGACTGGCAATCTCTGAGTACTCAAGTGGCAGGAAGGCCTCAACATAGACACGGAAGTGCAAGAGACAGACGAAGCAACAGCATCCAGCCTTGATAGAGAAGCAGGAGTCTGGCATTCACAGTCACATGGGACAATAGCATGTTGCGGATGCCCTTGCATTCCCTCTCCAACCTCCCAACACTGCTCCTATCCTCAGCTGGTCTCTGCAGTACTCTAGGTGAGGCCCCACCTAGGCAGAGTCAAAAGAGGATGCCAGTTTTCACATCTTAAACCTGCGGGTTGCTGTATCATTTTTCTGGAAGCTGTATTACTCTACTAAATCTATTTCTTGGGATAACTATTTCATGTTTTTTTTTTCATGTATTGGCTTTGCTTTCTAATCAAAGGAGAGACTTCATATTTACCCCAGAGTTTAATGTTTTTAGAAAAGACCTGAAAACCATAAAGAAAATGAAAATGTTCTTTCTTTTAGTCTGGGAAGTTGATATTCTCTACCTAGGACCATCAGGTTGTAGTTTGTGGCTCATCCATCACCCAGGACCACAGAGCCCCCTTCTTTGCCGAGTTTTGCTCTTATGTAATATAGTCACAGGAAAAGCACCTCTCAAGATAAATTTTTATGGCAGAAGTTCTGGTTCACAGTAAATTCCCTGGCCCTTTGGCTCTTACAGTCTTTCCATACATTCTTCCGCAATGTTAGTGGAGTCTTTCATACAAGAGTTCTCTGTAGATGTATCCATTGAGACTGGGCTCCACAACTCTGCATTTTGATTGGTTGGGGTTTTCTGGGTGGTCTTTTTCTGTTGTGAAGAGATATTTCCTTGATGAGGGATAAAGACTACACTTATCTGTGGGTATGAAGACAAGTGTTTATAGATTGTTGTTAGGGATTATTCTGGGTTAGTGAAATAGTAGGTATATATTCTCTTACATTAATCATGATTTCACTAGCCCTGAGTAATTATGTAGGTTTCAGTACCAAGCATGGTATCCCTCTTGTTGAGTAGGTTTTAAGACCAATGAGAGAGCTTTTGGATTTTTGCCTTCTAACTCATTGGAAACTATCTAGAGAAAACAGACAAATCCTATAATGTAAATAAACTTGACACCAATAATTTCTGTATCCTTATAGAGGCAACTCTGTAAGATAACAGGAAGTGTTATGACATTAAATGACCATATGGTGAGATGAAAAGGGGTTACTCTTCCAAATATGTATAGAAGTAATTAGTCTTGTACCAGTAACCCACTTGTGAGATACTGGTGCAATAGTGGCACAGATGCTATGGGAGGAAACAATCTCTCTTTTATTAGATATAAGGCCTGAGATACAAGCTGAAACTCACACCTGGCACTGGTAAAGTGGTCAAGAACTTGAGACTAGACAGGCCATCAGCTATGGGAAAGCCTATTATTATTATTCTGTTAAAGAAACATAGCAATGCAGACTCCTAAAGACATACTACTATACCCATAGATCAGGGCAACACTCAAGCCTCATCAGAGGCATTTCTTCTTGTAGTAGTTAACATGGGCCCACAACCGAACAATATGCAGAGAATAAGAGGCTTTGGAGTCACCAATCCTAAATGAGATGCCTTCAAACACCTTTCCACAAGGCTCAGGGATCTATGGGGAAGAGGAGTTCAAAAGATTGTAAGAGCCAGAGTTGGTTATGATGCCAAGGAAACAATCTGGTCCAGACACAACAGGAAGGATACACATATAAACAGAGACCGTGGCAGCAAGTACAAGACCACACAGATTCAAATCAGATAAAATTACAGCACTGTGAAGAGAAAGTAGATATGCCATCCCACCCTAACAAAGGAACTCTTTGTAATTAATACCCACCAAAAAAGGAGAAATCAGTTTTCTTCAATAAAATATCTCTGGATACTCAGTAGAGTAAACCTCACTCCAAGGCAGACCCCGTGCCTATGAGTGACCGCCACAAAACAAACTCCCATGTTTTTGTTTTATTTTACTTTATTTTCTTTGTGGATTTTTGGTCTCATTTTGTTTTGTTTTGGCACTTCCTGTCCGGTTGATCTTTTGCTTGTTTGTTTTTATTTTCAGTTTTCTTGGTTGTTTTTGAAGGGGGAAGACCGAGATAGCTTGGTTGGGTATGGAGGTGGGGAAGCTATGGAGGAACGGTGGGAAGAACATGGTAAAAATAGATTGTATAAATTTTTTAAACCAAAAATTTAAAAAGGAAAAGTTGTTTACAGTGTTCTTGAGCAGGTATGCCAGGGAAAGTTGAGAAGAAATAATGGAATTGGGGTTCGTGGGCATGTGGGACTAGACAAGCCTCCAGGTCAACTGAGTCTAAAGAATGTTTATTAAGCATATTTTTTGTGCCAATCATTCTATCTCATTGCTGTTAAGTCTGCCTGTGAGTTAGAAGATAGATATTTTCCAGCTTTGAGAAATCATTGAAGGCAGTAAGAATCAGATTTGGGGGCTGCTGAGGTGGCTCAGCCAGTAAAGTACTTTCTGCGTAAGCATGAGGAACCAAGTTCGATACCCAGCATGCGTGTAAAGGTCAATTCAAGGTAATATGAGCTGCAGATCTTGGGGCAAGATAATCCTAGAGCTGGAGAAGCAGAGACAAAACCTTACTGGATGGCAGTCCAGCTGCTGAGTTTACACATCCCGTGTTTAATGACAAACCTTATCTCAGAACAAAGGTGGAGAATACCCAACTTTGATATCTGGCTGCCATGTGTATTGCATAGATGGATTGCATAGATGTATGCACGTACACTTCCCCATAGAGACCCAGGTCTTTTCTGTTTGCACCAAGCTTTTTTTTGCTTCAACGACTAGAAGCAACACTCTCCTTTACAAGCATAGCAAGGCCCTTAGCTGTAGAAAGGGTTTTACCATTCATTTTAACCCCACTGCTTCTCAGGGAAGCAGAAACAACATTGATGTCACCTTGCAGCAATGCCATCATGCGGTGATGTCCTCCTCATGCAGCTAGAATCCAAAGGCCAGAAAGCCATGTGGGCATTGGTGTTTGCCTTGAATGCTTCCTGGATCCTAAGACTGCTCACAGAACCCAGGGAATGATGCTCACGGTCTTGACGAGAATGAACTGACAAGCCTCCCTCTTTCTACCTAACCCACGGAGAGAAAGCCATGTGGCCTCTTATTTACAAAATTGTGCTGTAAATACATCCAACACTTTTCTTGGGTCATTGTAGTTAGTTAGGGTCATGTCTGTGGGCTCTGTATTTGTTAACTGCAGGTCAAAAACATGTGATTAGCATGTTGTGTTTTCTAATGTGTACCATGTCATTAAACCCATTATAGTTGTACTGAGCATGTGTAGGCAATTTTTATTTCCTAAGCAACATAATAGCATACAGTGTAACAACCATTTGCCCAGCACTTATGTTTTGTCACTTGTGATAATCTAGAGACTATTTAAAGAACACAGGAAGATTGTGTAGATTATATGAAATTGCCACCATTTTATAGAAGAGACTCAATCACCTGTGGACTTTGGTATCCATGGGGGTTGTTTTAGACACAATGTCCCTGGGTAGGAGCAGCTATCATGTAGAAATAATTGTGTGGGGTCAGGAAAAGTCAAATGTTGGAAATAGGACTGGGAGTCACAGAACTCAGGTTCCTACTCGTCATCCTAGCCAATCAGTTAGAGCTGGTGTCCTGGCCATTCACGGAGTGCCTGAGTATCAGATAATAGGCTACCCTTCTGCATACCCGCTCTCCTTTCCAAGGAACCGCCATGCCTCATGGGAATGGTTTTCTATCTGACAGGATGGAAACTCGTTTTTCTGTTCCTCCCATTGATAGAGCTTCACCAAAGAGGAGGAAGCTTTCTATGGACAGAGGGAAGACATTTGCAGTGTTTCCTGCTCTGTTGACCTGCACAAATCTTTTCATTGTTCTCAGCTGTTTCCTGTTACATCAGCAGCAGCAGAGTGTAGTGTAGCGTGGTGTGGGCAGTGTTGACGGCTTCACAGGGGAAGATAGGGAGACAGAAGTTGCTTGAAGAGCGTCACACAAAAGCAGAGCCGAGCCTGGAAAGGAATGATTGCATGCAGAGATTCCTGTTTTCCTTGTGTTTACCTAAGTCACTAATTCTACAGGACAACTCTACACTTTGTGATCTCCCCTTTGATCTGATGCCCATTTTTCTTTCTATCCTATGAGCATTTACAGGAAAAGAGCGTCATTTGAAGAATTTTGTTATTCTTCCTATTTTTCATTTCAGAATAGTCACTTTTATCTCTGAGTCCCAAAGGATGGGTCCTCCCTGTTCGGCTTATAACAATGCAGGTCAGTTGCTAAGCAACACACAACCTCACAGTGGTTACCAAGTAAAGGTACAAAGTTAATGTAGTAAGCTTTGGATGTGTCTGGAGCCTACAATGCACACGGATAATATTTGCTGGCAAATTCTGTATTAATAAATTGGAATTTCTCAGTTTTTCCATGTAGTGCCCTATTACTCTTCTAAGCGAGTCTTGTATAGAAGACTTTGTAAAAGAGCACCTTGGATTGCAACAAATTAAGGAACCTAAACTTTGTAAAAATTTGTTGCCCCTGGAATTGCAGCAAATTAAAGAACCTTACTAGCATTATCTCTGACAATAGCTTCATTGTGAGCTGTAGCATCACGCTGAGCAGAGCTGCAAGCATTGTCATTACTGACATGACAGAGGCAGAGCGGGGCATGACACTTTGGCTGGCGCCGGAGGAAGGACAGATGATGCACTCATGGTTCTGATCCACTGAAAAGCGTGCCAGGATTGATCACATGCACCACTGGGGTCTTTGAAAGTTATTATTCTAATTATCACTACATATAAGTAATGCAAATAAAGCCTCCTCTTCTCCTCAGCACCCTGAAAGCCCCACCTTTCCTGCATGCCCTGCCCCTCCCACTCTCGTCCCCCCCCCAGCCATGACCACGATTCCATTCTCACTTAGAGGTTTCCACAAACAAGTAGGAACTTGCTCTGTGTGTCTTTCGGTATCTGACATGTTCCACTCAACAGTGTGTTCTCAAGTTGCATCCATCCATGTTGCTATAAATGACAGAATTTGACGCTGTTTCACTATGTGAACATGTTACATATTAAAACCATTTATCTGTTACAGAGAATCCAGGTTGGCTCCATATTTTACTGACTAAAACCGGCACTTCAATACATATGTGTGAGAAAGTGTCATTTTAGTGTTAAGTTTCTCTGTTCACTGATTGCATACCTGTTAGTTGGGGCTGCTCGATCAAGCAGCACCTTTGCTCCCAGGTCTTCTATAATGGCTACACTAATTTACACTTCTACCCACACTATCACCAAGACATTTGCAGTTGTCAACTTAGTTGATAATTTTAGAGATGTCTTTTTTCCTCATTTTCATCACTATTCAAAGAATGCCATATATTTTAGCATTTGTGGAAATCCTATTTAATGAAAACAAAGGGAATAATGGACAATTCCATCTTAGCTGCAGACTGTGCTGTTATCTAGATGAATGGGTGTCGCATATTAAGATTTTCCACATTTCTCCACTTCTGGTTGTCCTCAGTGTACCTTATAACTAGATGTACATTATTAATATTTAATATTAAGGCATAATAAATGTTTACTATTATCCTAAAAATTAAACTGATAGCTTAAAGATGTCCCTTAAATGTAAAGTACTTGAAAGAAGATTTTCGGTGGGTGCCTTGGATCAGGGTCTCTTGTGTTCATCACTAGTCTTGAGATGGCTAGACCAGTGTGTGTGTATACACACACACACACCCACACCAGTTCTTGAGTGTATTGGCTGAGAAAGTGACTGGTCATTGAGTTTGCAACATTTAAGAGGATTCTTGGTCTTAGAGGTGTAAAAATATGAAGAATTGTTATCTGAGAGTTAGCATTTGTTTTGGCTAGTTTTACATCAATGAGACACAAGCTAAAGTTATCTGAGATGAGGGACTCTCGGTTAAGAAAATGCCTCAAAAAGTTACTGTAGACAAACCTGTAGGGCATTTTCCTAATTAGTGATTCCAGCAGCCACACTAATTACCCACTGAGGCCAGGCAGCGGTGGTGCGCACCTTTATTCCAGCACTAGAGAGGATTACAAAACGGGAGGAGACAGGTCTCAGTCTCAGTCTCAGTCTGAGTTCATGGAGACAGGATCACTATTTTAGTATGAGGTAGAAGAGCCAGTGGCTGACTGCTTTGCTTTTCTGATCTTCAGCTTGAACCCCAGTATCTGTCTCTGTGTTTTTATTATTCATGTTACAGATGACGCTTCCATCTCACACTTGGTGGCTAAGGGGAGGCTGCAGAAAGACCCGGGTTGACCGGGGATGCTGCTTGCTTCTGCAGGTTAAACGGCTTTTCTCTCTAGCTCAGGTGACTGTAAAAGTAAAGACAATCCCATAACTCCTGCCTAAACTCCTCAAAGAGTTACATCAACTATCCTGGAAGCCAATGAAGAAGTTACATTGTATCTAGAAAAACAGAGGAGAAATCAAAATGTAACTATAAACTTTCTCCTCTGGTCTTCTCAGAATCTATGGGAACTGAATTCACACATTTGCAGCAGGCCTGTTGGTTAATACAGATGGGGCGGGGGTGTCCCAGGTACCTATTATGCCAAGTTCCTGGAGTTTTAATGTTGTACCTACTGGAGAAGATGACGAGAAGAAGGGGTTCAGAGGGAAAGAAAGGGGGTACTGAATGGTAATGGAGGGGAATAGAATCACAGTGTAGTGAATAATATGAAACAGAAAAAGGTGATATAGCTGAAAATTACTTTCTAATAAGAGGGTAGATGCCCAATCCCCCACATCTGACCCTTAGTGCACAACTTATCCTAGGCATTGTTGCCAATACTTACTTTCTGTGAGCTGATAAATTTTTCAGAGCCCTGCTTGGGTGATAATATGATTCAGTTCCTTAGATTGGATGAGTCTTGGCATGTTCTGGGATGGTTGTAGACAATGTGTCAGCAAAGCCTTAAGTAGTTTTCCCCAAGAATGGACCCTTTCCTGTAATTCTTGCCCAAAGGAGATAACATTTTCCTCCTGTTCTGAAGCCCATAATGAGTAACAGAGTCTACTCAAGACAAAGAAAAGGGGATAGTAGGATGATGGGTGGAAAGATCTGATCAACTTCTTAGTGTGGGCGCTTTGTTCTAAGAAGCCTTTAGCCTTCCTCCTGTTGTCCCTCATTCTTCTTCACACATGTTTCTGCAGTCCTTCCCCATAGCAAACTCAAGTCAGCAAACAGCAAGACCATTTATAGTGCTCGTCATGAACTTGGCCTGGCACGATGCCTATGGCTCATGGCCTGGGCAGGCAGGAAAGATATCTATTGCCATAGCCACTTCTGCTGTCACTCTTGGGGGCCATAGTGTGGACAATTTGATCTTGTTTTGATGAAATCGGCTCTTAGTTGCATTTCTCTGTGGTCAGAATCTTGGTGTCTAAAATGCAAATGAATCCTGAGCAAGGGTCTTCACCGACTAAAGGAATCAGCATATTGCATTGGCATGTACCTGTAGCTAACGTCTCTTGAAGGGACAGAAAAGCGCACTTTCTGGTCACTGCTGGGTGCAACTTGAATCACAACTACCATGACCTTTCTTGTACCACTGTTCATCATATGTCAGGAGATGGGGGAGAGTTCAGGGTGATTACAGGTTACACTGCCCATTGTCTTCTAGCCTCTCATTGTACCATTCTGAACAGTTATCTGTTCCATCCCATGTAAAATACACGTGCGTGTGTGCGCGCACACGTGCACGCGTGTGTGAATGTGTGCATATGTGCATGCATGTGCCAATAAATACAAAATTTGAGGATAAAATCTTCGAACTTTACAATCGTAGCTTCAAAGAAAGAAAAAGTCAGTCGTTGTGATGCTGTGTGCAGTAAATAGAAAATTCTGAGCTTTTACTTCATAAATCATCACTTTTCAAAACAAACATTCCATAGTTCTCTCTGCCCTCATGTATGGAGTTGCATTTTCTTTGTTTATTTCCTAATGTGTCCTCCTTCCCCTTTGAAAATAGTGTTTCAACTCAAAAGACATCTTTTCAATTGCATTTTGCTAATAGGTCGTCAGATGAAGGGAACTGATGTGTGTTGATTTTTTTTTCTTCCTTGCTTTCAAAGCAAATATGTTGAGGCAGCCTAGGCTGCAGGGTGCTCACAACCCACATGCAACTCGTTAAGGCTCCATTAAGAGACTTTTATATTGAATGTGTTTGTGTAGCCAGTGTTTATATTTCTCCAGCTGATGATTTATCCCAAGCTACGGTAGCACTCCCCGTAAGATACAAAGATGCAATGCAGGCTGTGGGTTGTGACTTAAGACTTATCTGGGTTTCTTTGTGTCCTGAGACTCAGGTCACCTGGATGTGGCCTATCTGATTTGCATGGAAGTTTCCTGGCTGCTGTTCCAGAAGGAAACGTCTTTGTAAAGGCAAAGTCTGTAACATAAGCAGTTCCAAGCACAGGGATTTAAGAGCAAATTAGTGGCTTGCTCTCTTTGTCGGAATGAGGGAGCTGAAATGCTATGCTATTCTTTCATTTGATGGGCTTAGCAGATTTAGAAAAATGCAGCTTGCGCACATTATTGCATCTGTAAAGCTCTTATTCATGCACATCAATTCTAAGCTCACAGAAAAGGGCTTTGAGACAAGCGCAATGGAAACTGTCTCTTCATAAAATGTTCAAAGAAGGCCCCTAAAGGTTAAGCGGCTGGGCCTTCATTCTTGTAGCAGTAGCCAACTTTCTAAATAGGAAAAGCAGAATTTGAATATAATTCTTTTTCTCAAAATTATGTCTTATGTGATGCTCTTGGTTGCTGTTTTTAAAAGTTTGAATTCCACTGGGAAATGGTGCTCACGCCTCAAAGTTGATGTGGGAGTGCAATTTACTTTTCTCTTGTTTAAATGTCCTGACTTAAGACATTTCCCCTTATTATAAAAATCTCCTGGATTTCAATGTAATTTAAAATCAATATTAAAAATTGCTACTTGATATGTGTCCTGAAGATGCAATACTTATACTCTATAATTTATTGTTTAGTTTTGGAAATTATAGTGCCCGGTTTTTATTAGAACTGTTATCTCTTCTTATCCCTAATTCACAAAAGTGTAGCAAGCTAGGTATTTTCTCCCATCTCTTGCTGATCAAAGTGTTGGATTGCTATCTGTTTTACTTTCCAGATTTGCTTGGTTAGGGGATTAGAGTAAAGCCTTAAGCTATCTTTACAGCTTGTTATTGATACATCAGTTTGCAACCAACTGAGGAACCCCCTCTTTTTTTTTGGCATGGATGTGAACAATGTCATGGTCATTTTTGAAATTCCATAGAGAGGGCCCAATCCCCATTGTTTACAAGGGTGAACTGAATCATAGGTGCTGAAGGAAATCAGAAGAGGGCAATGGATCTCTTGGAACTGGATTTATAGGTGGTTGTAAGTAGCCTGATGTAGGTGTTGGGAACTGAACCTGGGCCCTCTGCAAGAGCGTTAGTACTCTTAACTGTTAAGCCATTTTTCCAGCCACTAAGATGGAAACTATTTGACAACAGGAGAGAAAGTTACAGATAATATTTCCTGCCACAACTGCTGTGGATACTCTAGTGTGTTTCTTCCCAAGCTTCCACGGGTGCCATTCTCTCTCTCTGATCTTTCTCTGTGTTTTATTCCCTTTGACTCTCCTCTGTTTTTTTATCCAAATATCAATATTATTTTTCTGTTTTCATTGTTTGTTCATTTCCTATTACAAAATGAGCATTTTTCTTACTTCGTAAATATTTTCTTGAAATTTTTTTACTGAGGTGTATTGTTGCCTGATATTTTAGCTTTATTTTATTTTGACAGATGACTAAGTTAATTGTTTTAAGTATTATTGTGATGGACATCTTTGGATATTAGTATATAATTGAAGCTTTGTCTCCTCAAAAAATATTGCCTATTTTTAATTCTCCTGGTAGTTGTTGCCAATTAATTCCCCTTAGCCTTGAGATGAATGTTTCAAGTCATTTGGATAATTTTTTAAAATTATTTTTATCATTTAAAATGATTTTTAAGTTTAAATATATCTTGATTATATTTTTCCCATTCTCCAAGCCCTTCTAGAATCTCCCCTTCCCACTAACTCACTTTAAGTTTTTTTCTTAAAAAAAAAAAACAAAAAATCCCCAATACAACAAACCTCCTCAAATCAAGAAAACAAAATAAAACCACACTCCAAAACAGACAGACTCACCAAACTGTTTCTAAATAGAAGCATTTACAAAAAAGCTGGGGAGTCCGTTATTTGTTGGTCAACAACTACTGAACAGAAGGCCTGTCCTGGAGTGGTTCATATACTCTGTGACACGGTATTGGAGGAAACTGACTTTGCTTTCCCCGCAAACATAATTGATGGTTTGTTGGTGGAGGCCACTCATTCTTTTCGGCCACCCAGATCTGAACAGTCACATAGAAACTATATTAATTAAATTGCTTATCTTATTAGCTTGTAAATATTTCTAGCTAGTTTTTACATCTTAAATTAACTCATTTCTATTAATCTGTGCATCACCATGAGGTCGTGGCCTACTTGCAAGGTTCCAGCATCTGTCTTCTCCAGCAGCTATGTGGCATCTCTTTGACTCTGCCTTCTTTCTTCGAGCATTCAGTTTAGTTTTCCCCACCTAGCTCTATTCTTCCCTGCTGCAGGCCAAAGCAGATTTTTTATTCATTAACCAATAAAAGCAACACATATACAGAAGGACATCTCACACCATTTCCCCTTTTCTGTCTAAATAAAAAGGAAGGTTTTAACTTTAACACAGTAACATTACATATAACAAAACAGTTATCAAGCAAGAATTATAGTTATAATATTGATACCTACTTTATCTTTTATCATAATTAAGGAAAACTATAATTGTAACTATCTATTCTTCAACTCCATCATAGATCTCAGTAGGATATAATATTACTTAAGTTAACAGGAAGTACATTGTAAGCAATTTCCAAACCTCTAGAATTGACAGAGATATCTTGTTTCCTGGACAGTCACCCAAAGTTCTTTTGTAGCATTGGGGCGTCCAATATTCAGCCTATAAGCCCATAGTATCTGGCAGATTTTTCATGAAGCAGGAAATTTGAAAGACTGTTTTGCCTCTATTGGCAGCTTGTCAGTCACTGTGTTCTGCAGAATGTCTGGCAGACTCTTTCATGAAGCAAAAACCCTGTCTCACCTTTTTTTAGGCAACTTCAGCAGTCATTTTCTATAGGTCTTGCATGTTCGATTTATACAATATACCATCAGACAGTTCAGGCGAGAGCAGTTTCTTGTCCAAATGACTAACAAACTCCATAAGGAGGTTCTTTTTTTTCTTTTTTATTTATTTATTTTTTATTGATAAAAGGAGAATAAAAAAAAAATTCCACCTCCTCCGAGCCTTCCATTTCCCTCCCCCTCCTCCCACTCTTCTCCCCCTCCTCCCACCCTACTCCCCCTCCCCCATCTCCTCTCCCCCTCCCTCTCCAGTCCAAAGAGCAGTCAGGGTTCCCTACCCAGTGGTAAGTCCTAGGTCCTCCCCCCTCCATCCATATCAAGGAAGGTGAACATCCAAACTGGCTAGGCTCCCACCAAGCCAGCACATTAAGTAGGATCAAAACCCCGTGCCATTGTCCTTGGCGTCTCATCAGCCCTCATTGTTCGCCATGTTCAGAGAGTCCAGTTTTATCCCATGCTATTTCGGTAACAGTCCAGCTGGCCTTGGTGAGCTCCCAGTAGATCAGCTCCACTGTCTCAGTGGGTGGGTGCACCCCTCGTGGTCCCGACTTCTTTGCTCATGTTCTCCCTCCTTCTGCTCCTCATTGGGACCTTGGGATCTCAGTCCATTGCTCCAATGTGGGTCTCTGTCTCTATCTCCATCCATCACCAGATGAAGTTAACTCAGGAACACGACAAGGCTGTCCACTCTCTCCATACCTCTTCAATATAGTGCTTGAAGTCCTAGCAATAGCAATAAGACAACATAATGGGATCAAGGGGATTCGAATTGGAAAGGAAGAAGTTAAACTTTCGTTATTTGCAGATGATATGATAGTATACATAAGCGACCCCCAAAACTCCACCAAAGAACTCTTACAGCTGATAAACAGCTTTAGTAATGTGGCAGGATACAAGATCAACTCCAAAAAATCAGTCGCCCTCTTATACACAAAGGATATGGAAACAGAGAGGGAAATCAGAGAAGCTTCTCCATTCACGATAGCTACAAACAGCATAAAATATCTTGGGGTAAATCTAACCAAGGAAGTGAAAGATCTATTTGACAAGAACTTTAAGGCATTGAAGAAAGAAATTGAAGAGGATACCAAAAAATGGATGGACATCCCTTGCTCTTGCATTGGGAGGATCAACATAGTAAAAATGGCAATTCTACCAAAGGCAATTTATAGATTCAATGCAATCCCCATCAAGATCCCATCAAAATTCTTCACAGATAAGGAGGTTCTTTGATACCCATCATCATCTTGAAGTAGACTGGTGCTGCCAGAAGCAGATGTGTCTCATTGTCATGAAAAGTCTAAGTTTTTAAAACATTTTAAATGTCATATTCTGTTAGTGTTTTAAAGGTTTGGATAATACCTATCCAATTGAAATATATCTCTGTACATCAAAAAAAAAAAAACCTAACTAACATGACTATAAGCTTGACTATTATAGATGACTATCTATTTTTTTAAAATTTTTTTTTATTGAGAAAAGGAAAAAAAAAAACAAGTGACAAGGTTCTTGGTGACTTGGAATTCTCCATGAAAGGGCCACGGACATAGATCTGTCCACACAAACAGGCCTACTCTATTTACAGTCAACATGTGATGACCAAAAGTTAGTTTACAAATATTTAGCTTCCAAAAACCTGAACAAAAACCTCAGAGGTTTAAGTTTATCCTGATAGCAGGACATAAGACCCCCCAACTTTCTTTGTGTGTCTGATATAGGATTAGTCTCCTAGTGACCAAGGGCTGTTGGGCTATGAATCTCTGCACCAGGGGACTGGGTTTCTTTTCCTCAGGTTATATGTTCTGAGAGATCTCTGAGATGAAACCAAGACACTACAGAACCATCTCCGGTTTTCAGACTCATTAGGTTTACAAATGAGGGACAAATGGGTGATTTTGTATTCATGTCTGTTTTTGAAAACTTGCCCATCATGACCACTAGAAAAGAGTAACTGTGAGCTCAGTGTTGTTCTCTTGTCCAATCAGAGCCTCCCTCCTGATTCCTTAGAGAAACCTCCATAGCAATGACAGAATGCCTAAGACATTTTCAGTAAATCCATCCCAAGTATTTCCATGGATTATAGTCACACCACTGTGGTAATAATGGTTATGCAAAGCGTGGGTGGCCAGTAGTTGGCCCAGAGGCCACCACCAAGTCCTCCTGGTGCCAGAGGAGGCATCTCAGTGGTTCCCTGAGTCAGCCCCTGAGAATCTTCAGTAGGTGGGGCCAGAGCAACCAACAAGGCGTGTTGGAAACTGTTTTACCATTTCTTCCCAAAACTATGGAACAAAGAAGTAAACAAAGAGATCTTTGTTGATTTTTTCAGATCATTTCAAAATTATATTTTACCTACACACATATATTTATTTATTCTTATTTAATTCATACATGTATGCAATGTATTTTGATCACATCCATCCCCACTCTTACTCACCAACTCCCCCTGGCCCCCTTCCCCAGTGTCCCTTTACCAATTTCACATTTTCTTCATTTTTAATTTTTTAAGCCACTGTCTCCACTGTTGCTCATAGGGAATGTGTATATCCATCTACCAGAGCATGGGCAGTCTACAAGGGGCCACACCACTCAACAAAACTGCCTCCCCTCCTCTCACCAGACATTTAATAGCCATTAGGAGTGGAGCCCTCCCCATCCTTTTGGGTATGCATGTAGAACAGAATTTGCTAGGTCCTATAGCGTATTGCTTACTTTTCTCACTGGTATTTCAAGGGTACAGTCCATCATTGCAGAGAAGCATGGATGCAGGAGTACAAGGAGGCAGGTCCCATGTCCTCAACCAAGAAGCAGAGATGGCCGAATGCGGATGCTCAGCTCACAGTCTCCTTTTCATCAGTTCGGGACCCCAGCTGTTGGGATAGTGCCACCAACGTTTATAGTGGTCTTCCCATTCAGTCCACTCCACAGCGAGTTTCTCGGAGACCTGCTCAGGGTTTCTGTCTTAATGACAGCCAATCTTAACTGTCACATATGGTAGTCTCATTTTTCACTTGTTGAAAAGTGAGCACATTGTTTTCCACAGTGAAGGCACAACTTTCTTTTATACTTGCAAACAGTACACAAGAGTTCCTGAGTTTTTATATCCTTGCCGTGCTGGCTAGTCTTATGTCAAATTGACACAAGCTGGAGTCATCTGAAAAGAGGGAACCTCAATTGAGAAAATGCCTCCATAACCTCCAGTTGTAAAATGTTTTCTTAGTGATTGGTATGGGAGGGTGGCAGCATCTCTGGGATGGTGGTCGCATCTCTGGGATGGTGGTCCTGGGTTCTATAAAAAAGCGGACTGAGTGAACCATAAGGAACAAGCCAGCAAACAGCATTCCTCTATTGTCTCTGATTCAGCTCCTGCTTCCAGCTTCCTACCCTACTTGAGTTCCTGTCTTTGATAAAGAACAGGAATTTGGAAGTCGAGGCCAAATAAACTCTTTCCTCCTCAAGTTTCTTTGGTCATGGTGTTTTATCACGGCACTAGTAACCCCAACTTAAGACACTTGCAACTAATTTTTATTTTTTATAGTCACCATCTGCACCATCTTAAATTTTCAGTGGTTTCATTGTGGCTTAGATTTGCATTTCATTAATTATTTATGTTGGGCATTTTATTTTCTGTACTTACTGGCCATTAGTAAGACATGTCTTCTCAAGTTTTCATACTTTCTCATTTTTTGTACTTTGTTGACTTGCAGGAGCTCTCTATGTGTTCAGAGATAGCTCCTTATCAGACACACGCCTTGCCAATGCTTCTCTCCTGCTGTAGGCTGTGCTCTCACTTGTTGATTGTTTCCTTTGCTGCATGGCGTTTAGCTCTATGTTTTCCCATTTGTCTGTTCTTGTTTCCACTACTGGTGTTTCTTGGTGCTATATCCAAACAACCATTTTGTCTTAGCTGGGATTTCTGTTGTTGTGCTAAACACTGAACAAAAGCAACTTGGGAAGGAAAAGTGTTTGTTTATTTCAACTTAGACTTCCACACCACAGCCCATCACCTAAGGAAATCGGGGTAGGGACTCAAGACAGGAAGCTGGAGGTAAAGAACAATGGCAATGGGTTTCTGATCCTACTGCACGCACTGGCTTTGTGGGAGCCTAGGCAGTTTGGATGCTCAACTTACTAGACCTGGATGGAGGTGGGGGTTCCTTGGACTTCCCACAGGACAGGGAACCCTGATTGCTTTTCGGGCTGGGGGGAGACTTAATTGGGGGAGGGGGAGGGAAATGGGAGGCGGTGGCGGGGAAGAGACAGAAATCTTTAATAAATAAATAAATTAATAAAAAAAACTCACGCAGAGACCGTGGAATGCAGCTTACTGCTGCTCCTCATGGTTTGCTCAGTCTCCTTTCTTACACCATGCAGGGCCATCTGTGCAGGGATGGCACTGTTCCCAGTGAGGTGGACCCACCCATAGCAATGATTATTTAAGAAATTCACTACAGACTTGCCAATAGGCAAATCTTATGGAGATGTTTTCTCAGTTGAGAGTCCCTTTTCCCAAATGGCTTTAGCTTGTGTCGAGTTGACACAAAAGTCAATAGCACAAATTGACAAGCCCAACATTATGCAACTTTCTCCCTCTGTTTTGTTCTAAAAGCTTAAAAAATTAGTTTTAAATTTATGACTTTAATTCATTTTCAGTAGATTTTTGTGACACAAGGTACACCATCTTTCTTTCACACACGATCTTGTTTTTCCTGCATTTATTGGAATGAGTGTCATTTTACCATTGTATAATGATGTTGACACTCTTGTCAAAACCAAAAGTCTCTATTCTACTCCATGGGATTCTATTTTTGCCTTTGCCGCTCCTACACAGTTTTTTTTAAATTAATTAATTTATTTATTATTAAAGATTTCTGCCTCCTCCCCGCCACCGCCTCCCATTTCCCTCCCCCTCCCCCGATCAAGTTCCCCTCCCTCATCAGCTCGAAGAGCAATCAGGGTTCCCTGACCTGTGGGAAGTCCAAGGACCGCCCACCTCCATCCGGGTTTAGTAAGGTGAGCATCCAAACTGCCTAGGCTCCCACAAAGCCAGTGCGTGCAGTAGGATCAAAGACCCATTGCCATTGTTCTTGAGTTCTCAGTAGTCCTCATTGTCTGCTATGTTCAGCAAGTCCATTTTAATCTCATGCTTTTTCAGACCCAGGCCAGCTGGCCTTGGTGAATTCCCGATAGAACATCCCCATTTTCTCAGTGTGTGGGTGTACCCCTCGCGGTCCTGAGTTCCTTGCTCGTGCTCCCTCTCCTTCTGCTCCTGATTTGGACCTTGAGATTTCTGTCCGGTGCTCCAATGTGGGTCTCTGTCTCTGTCTCCTTTCATCGCCTGATGAAGGTTAATATTCAGGAGGATGCCTATATGTTTGTCTTTGGGTTCACATTCTTATTTAGCTTCTCTAGGATCGCGAATTATAGGCTCAATGTCCTTTATTTATGGCTAGAAACCAAATATGAGTGAGTACATCCCATGTTCCTCTTTTTGGGTCTGGCTTACCTCACTCAGGATAGTGTTTTCTATTTCCATCCATTTGTATGCAAAATTCAAGAAGTCCTTGTTTTTTACTGCTGAGTAGTACTCTAATATGTATATATTCCATACTTTCTTCATCCATTCTTCCATTGAAGGGCATCTAGGTTGTTTTTAGGTTCTGGCTATTACAAACAATGCTGCTATGAACATAGTTGAGCATATACTTTTGTTGTATGATAGGGCCTCTCTTGGGTATATTCCCAAGAGTGGTATTGTTGTAATAAGAGCGGCGGCTGGGCTATGTCCCCAAACACCCCAGCCGCCGGCTCCTGCCCGGCTAGCTTATGCCCCAAATAATTACACGGACACTGTATTCTTTTAAACACTGCTTGGCCCATTCTCTTCTAGGCTAATTCTCACACCTGGACTAGCCCATTTCTAATCATCTGTGTAGCGCCCCTAGGTGCGCTTACCGGGAAGATTCTAGCCTAAGTCCATCCTGGGTCGGAGCTGGGGCATGGTGTGCGTCTTCCCTGGAGCAGGTAGCATGGCATCTCTCTTGCGTCTGCTCCCGAGAGGAGAGCTGTCGGGTCTGACCTCACTTCCTCTTCCTCCCAGCGTTTTGTTCTGTTTACTCCACCCACCTAAGGGTGGGCCTATCCAATGGGCCTAGCAGTTTCTTTATTGCTTAGCTAATGAAATCAACAGATTGATATATGACACTCCCCCATCACTTCCCCTTTTTCAGTTTAAACAAAAAAAAAAGGCTTTAACTTTAACATAGCAAAATTACATATAACAAAAGTTATCAAGTAAAAGTTACATCAGAAACATTTATACATATAACAAAATTGACCGTAAATCTCTATCAATAAAGCAAAATCTATACTAATGCAAATTATTCATATCTATATCATATCCCCCTTTAAATGTAAAAGAACATTTATAAACAATTTTTGGGAACATGGGCGCAGTTTTTTCTCTCCAAACTGCTTCCTGCTGAATGGGGGCGTCGTTAATTAGGTCTTTCATGGTATAACCTGTGTGCCAGGGTCATCTCAGTTGGCAGTTGAGCAAAGCAATTTTATGAAGATGTTCACAGCAACCCTTCAGGAGGACGTGGTCCATCATACCAAATCAGAATTGAAGAAATCCATAGAGTCTCATCCTCTGTGAAAACAAAAGAAGAATCTCTTTTCCAAAGTATCATATCCTTAGATCCAAATTCTGAAATCATACCCTCATGATATCCGTTCTGGTTCCACTTGGCAGCCCATATAATGAAATGTCTCTCTGTACTTAGCTCCTTCACAGTCAAAAATTTTAAAGAAAACACAATGTACATAATCCAGACTCTCTGTGAATTTTCCATCTTTACGCGGCTTAGTTTTACTCTATCACCTTACTTTATTCTGTCTCTTTAAAGACTTTACCTTTTTTTTTTAACATTAACTTTATTCTCTATATTCTTTTTCTTCTCTGTCCCAAGCCTACGTACATTCATCCAACAGTGTGACTCATTCAGTGGTCTGAATCTGTCCTATTGTGAATCTGCAATTTTTTACTATCCAGGAGCACTTTTGATTTACACCTTTAAATCACTAGGCGCTAAGCTGCAACATTTCTAGGTTAACTTTTTGCTTTTTGAGCGCATATCTTTGACCTGGAATAACCCTGTAGACCAGGCTGTCTTTGAACTCTCAGAGATTCGCCTGTCTCTGCCTCCCAGGCATTGGGATTAAAGGCGTACACTACTACACCTTGAACTCACAGAGATCTGTTTGTCTCTGCCTTCTAGGCACTGGGATTAAAGGCGTGTGCCACCACACCTTGAAGTCACAGAAGTTTACTTTAAGAATTTTAACTTTTAGTCTGCATATATTTTTAACACACTTTAAACCATTCAGAAATTTTCTCTGTCTTTGAATCTCTCTTTACTGTATATCTCTCTTTTTCTGACCACAGGAGTCTTTAATTTACCAAGCAATCTCAGTAGGACTAAAGGCGTGGCTTTGCCGGCTAGATCCAGTCCATTCCTTAGCTTTCCAGCCTCACGGCTGAGGTACTGGCTGTAGCCATGTTTATAGCATTTCAAGGTCCCTGCCAGCCAGCTAGCTACAACAGACAACACTCAAGTCCTCTCTCTGTAGCCGGCCCTCCTGCCTCAAACAGTCAGAGTTTGCCCTGGCAGGATGGCCCAGAAAGCCAGCATTTTTAACCGGCGCAGCTTTTTTCCTGCTACGGCTGAAAACCAAAAAGCATGTGTTCAGCTTTTCATCAACACTGTTTAAGTGTTTCGTGGCAGGACCTCTTAATGAGCTGCAGGTTTTGCAGCTGAAGCTGAGTCAGGAAGCCTCTCTTAGATGAGGCGCTTGCTTGCCTCTAGCAAGCAAAGTAGACCAGAGAAATTGCCACAAGAAACATGCTTTACTCTATTCTTTTCCAAGCTTTCTCAGGCTTTCTGTGGACTCATTTAGCCCCACGTTGGGCGCCATTTGTAGTAATATGGAGCGGCGGGGCTGCGTCCCCAAACACCCCAGCCGCCTGCCCGGCTCGGCTTATGCCCCAAATAATTACACGGACACTGTATTCTTTTAAACACTGCTTGGCCCATTCTCTTCTAGGCTAATTCTCACACCTGGACTAGCCCATTTCTAATCATCTGTGTAGCGCCCCTAGGTGCGCTTACCGGGAAGATTCTAGCCTAAGTCCATCCTGGGTCGGAGCTGGGGCATGGTGTGCGTCTTCCCTGGAGCAGGTAGCATGGCATCTCTCTTGCGTCTGCTCCCGAGAGGAGAGCTGTCGGGTCTGACCTCACTTCCTCTTCCTCCCAGCGTTTTGTTCTGTTTACTCCACCCACCTAAGGGTGGGCCTATCCAATGGGCCTAGCAGTTTCTTTATTGCTTAGCTAATGAAATCAACAGATTGATATATGACACTCCCCCATCATGGTATTGCTGGGTCCAGGGGTAGGTTGATCCCGAATTTCCTGAGAAACCAAAACACTGATTTCCAGAGTGGTTGCACAAGTTTGCATTCCCACCAGCAATGGATGAGTGTACCCCTTTCTCCACAACCTCTTCAGCAAAGGCTATCATTGGTGTTTTTTATTTTAGCCATTCTGACAGGTGTAAGATGGTATCTTAAAGTTGTCTTGATTTGCATTTCCCTGATCGCTAAGGAAGTTGAGCATGACCTTAAGTGGCTTTTGGCCATTTGAAGTTCTTCTGTTGAGAATTCTCTGTTCAGCTCAGTGCCCTATTTTATAATTGGGTTGATTAGCCTTTTACGGTCTAATTTCTTGAGTTCTTTATATATTTTGGAGATCAGACCTTTGTCAGTTGCGGGGTTGGTGAAGATCTTCTCCCAGTAAGTGGGTTGCCTTTTTGTCTTAGTGACAGTGTCCTTTGCTTTACAGAAGCTTCTCAGTCTCAGGAGGTCCCATTTATTCAATGAGGCCCTTAATGTCTGTGCTGCTGGGGTTATACGTAGGAAGTGGTCTCCTGTGCCCATGTGCTGTAGAGTACTTCCCATTTTCTCTTCTATCAGGTTCAGTATGTTCAGACTGATATTGAGGTCTTTAATCCATTTGGACTTGAGTTTTGTGCATGGTGATAGATATGGATCTATTTTCATTCTTCTACAGATTGACATCCAGTTTTGCCAGCACAATTTGTTGAAGATGTTCTCTTTTTTCCATTGTATACTTTTCGCTCCTTTATCGAAAATCAGGTGTTCATAGGTTTGTGGGTTAAAGTCAGGGTCTTCTATTCGATTCCATTGGTTGACTTCTCTGTTTTTATGCCAATACCAAGCTGTTTTCAATACTGTAGCTCTGTAATAGAGTTTGGAGTCAGGGATGGTAATGCCTCCAGACAATCCTTTATTGTATAAGATTGTTTTGGCTATCCTGGGTTTTTTGTTTTTCATATAAAGTTGATTATTGTCTTCTCCAGATCTGTGAAGAATTTTGATGGGATTTTGATGGGGATTGCATTGAATCTATAGATTGCTTTTGGTAGAATTGCCATTTTTACTATGTTGATCCTCCCAATGCAAGAGCAAGGGAGGTCCTTCCATTTTCTGGTGTCTTCTTCAATTTCTTTCTTCACAGACTTAAAGTTCTTGTCAAATAGATCTTTCACTTCCTTGGTCAGAGTTACCCCAAGATATTTTATGCTATTTGTGGCTATCGTGAAAGGTGATGCTTCTCTGATTTCCCTCTCTGCTTCCTTATCCTTAGTGTATAGGAAGGCAACTGATTTTTTTGGAGTTGATCTTGTATCCTGCCACATTACTAAAGGTGTTTATCAGCTATAGGAATTCTTTCGTAGAGTTTTTGGGGTCGCTTATGTATACTATCATATCATCTGCAAATAACAAAAGTTTAACTTCTTCCTTTCCAATACGAATTCCCTTGATCCCCTTATGTTGTCTTATTGCTATTGCTAGAACTTCAAGCACTATATTGAAGAGGTATGGAGAGAGTGGACATCCTTGTCGTCCTACACAGTTTTGATCATGCTAATTTTATTATTGTTTTGTGTATATGTACATATATGTTTATATGCAAGTGTGTGAACATGTGGAGGCCAGAAGTTGACATCAGCTCTCCTAAATTATTATTACTATTATTATTACTATGAGCATCATCATTATTATTTGAGGTGGTATTTTACTGAACCTAGAATTCACTGACTCCTCTAAACTAGTCATGTGGCACCTCAGGGTTCCACCAGTCTCTACCTCTCCAGTGCTGGGGTTGCAAGCATGTGCTACAGAGTCCAGTTTTTTTAGGTGATGTTTGGTGTTTTACTCATGCTTTTTGCTTATGTGGAAAGTTCTCTACTGATTGAGACATATTTCCAGCCCTAATAACTCGTGGTTTTCAATGCTAAGATTGAACCAAGGACTTGTGTACGCTACAACCCTAGACCTCTAGGAAGTTTGGAATTCTTCATGTATGAGGTGTCTACCTTTTTCCTTTGAAAGGTTGTTTCAACCTTCACTATGTCAAAACCAAGGCATTATGTGCATAATCTTTATGACCTGGTTGATCATGATGTACAATTCACAGCCTCCATATGCATGTGCACGCAATCTATGGATTTTTTTCTTATTAAGAGAATAACTGAGAATCTTGAACATGAAACAAATGTGTTTGCAAGCTGCGAGGAGATACAGTGATCTTTTCCTCCTCCGCCTCTTCCTCTTCCTCCTTCTTACTGTGTCTCATTAAACTCAATCCATAGAATAGCTTTTTTCCATCTCTAAAAAAGCATCACGGGAGACCTGATCTCACCTGGATAAGGAGTAATCCTCATCAGTTGACAAATCCCATGACACCCACAGGTTCAGATCCACTCTGGAGCTCTGCTCTCCCCCTCTTCCAGCCTCCAAAGCTGAACCTTGAGCTGGGTAAATGACGCCCCTTCTTTATTAGAGAAGCGGCCTGCCATTCCTTCGTCACTCAAGGCTGATGGCGGCTGCGGTATGTGAAGGTGGTCAGGCTCGTTGTCCCAGGAGACAACTGTAGTCTGGTGCTGGCTGACTCCAGAGAGGTAGCTTCCAAATGGTCGTCATATGTATCCTTGTCCCCGCAGACTCCGGAAGTTTAGGCCATTGCCTGCATGATCACATCTTCTCATCTCATTGCCTGTATAATCACATCTGAGAGTCATCCGACACTGTTTTCAGGCCAATATCCTCCTGACTCCCAAACTCTTGGGAGGATGCAGCCAGGGCATCCATATAATCCTCTCAGCACCCTCCTCCAGTGTCATCTAAGACATGGAAAACAACTGGGACAAACCAAAACCACATCTACAAAAAGGAGCTTTGCAACTCGACCCTGCAGAATCCTAGTGAGTGGTGTCTTTTGTTATACAGGAGGGGTGGAAGGGGGGCACACTCCTCTTGGCCTGTTTTACACTCTTGCTTTTTGGAGTGTAGAACCTGTACTGGAATACTGACTACACCTGGGGCTTGTTAGTTATGAACCCATTGAGTGATGATTCTTAGGTATGTTAAAATTTGAGGAACACATATCAAACACAGAATGGATGGCACCTACGAAATATACCAGAAGTCTCTACTGGGGCCGGAAAAGGCCACCACTTTCAGCGCCCTGTTATATACGTGCATACTACAGGGCCACAAACAAAGAAACAGCAAGGCAGGAAATGCAGAAAAATGAACGAAGAGATCTGATGAGGCGGCAAGTTAGCAGCAGGCTAGGCCGGATGGGGGGAATTCGAGGGGCTGGGGAGTAAGGGCCGCATCTGATGGCACCATGCTGGTGTTTGGAGGGGTTTTGGTTTCAGCTTGTTTTTCACTGTGAGTCCTGGCTGCACGCCGTTCTTTCCATCTCTCCGTAATTGCTTTTCCTACCCTGTCTTAGTCTCCCCTCTCCTGACCTCGGATGCTACGTCAGCAGTTTGGGCTCTTTATTTGTTTAGATCCTATGATTCAGGGATTTCTTTTTGTAAACTTGGTAAACTTTTCCATATTTCCAGTTATATTGTTAGTGGGTTTGGAGCATTTTTTCCATTTATAGAACCCTTGTTGAAATTGTGGAGTCTTGGACCAACTGTTAACTATGCCGCTATTTGGTATAAAAATATGGCATATGTGTATGTATCTTTGTGTGTATGTGTTTGGGGGCAAGTTAAAATAATTACAAAAAAACACTTTCCCAAATTAGGATCTTGGTTGGGCGAGCTAAATAAAACAGAAATTTGCCGTTTTTGTCGTAGGCTAGTGCTCACTCATTACCACATATTAAGAACATATGCATTTCAACACTTTTTGTTTCCTTTCATTTTAACTGACTTATCTGAAAAACTTAGGGCTGGACTTCACTTCTGCATTGCCATCTGTTACCATGGGATTTTTTGACCGCTCATTTTGGCTCAGGCACAGAAAGCACAGTTAATTTCCCCATCACTCATCTGAACACAGCTATTTTTATTGCCATTTGTCAAGTCAAAGTTGTTTCAATAGGTTAACTTCTGGTGAAAACATAATCCATTACCTTGGGATTTTTGGTACCCAGGGATGCCTAAAGTAAGCAAGCGTCAGTGACTTCTGTTCTGCCCATCTCCCCGTTGGATACTCATCTATTTAAATGTGGCGTTAACAGACACTTAAAAGTCATGATTTCCACTTTGTTTTCCTCATTCTCTCATATTGAACACTAGTCTAAGCAGAATTATGCAACCTGTCTTTTGTAATAGAATCTTCTTATTTTAAAATACTTCTAGATAGCACTGGCAGAGATTTCCTGTATTTCTTTGACCATTTTCTCTTATTGGTAACACTTTGAGAGAATTGTGGCCCAGCACAGTTATCACTGGACAATTTTTCAATGGCATTGCTTCATCACAGTGCTGGAACTCTATGTATTTGGGCTTTGCTAATTTTGCACTAATGCCCCTCCTTCTAGATTGCACCTTGCAGACCTCATTGTACTTGAGCGCGATTGCTCCGCAGCCTCCCCTGTCTTCAGTACCTTCTATGTGTTTTCTTGTTCTCATTGCCTCTGTGGAACTCTGGGGATGCCTTTTATCTTGGATATGTCTGCTTTTATCATGCTTAGCTAAAAGTTGGCCATTGTTGAATAGGATGCAGGTGAAATATCCTTGTTGCATCCTATAGGGTAGTTGACAGTGCTTCATGAAGTTCACCATAAAGCAGGTAGCCTTGCTTTATTGCCTAAGGCAGTATCCACCAGGGAGCACTTCCTTTGCAATATTTGCCCCTATAACCCACTACACACACCATGACCCCCTTCTTAATCAGAGTGAAGAACGAACGGCCCCTAATGTGGGATTTCCCTTTGTATGCTATGAATATATTTTATTACCACTGGTTATTAAAGAAGCTGTTTCAGCCAATGGATTTGTAGAGTAAAACCAGGTGGGAAATCCGAACAGAGATAAAGAGAGAAAGTAGGCAGAGTCAGGGAGATGCCATGTAGCTGCCAAAGGAGAAAGCTGCCAGCTGCCAGCCAGAACATACTGGGAGGCCACAGCCTCTTGGCAATACACAGATTAATAGAAATGGGTTAATTTAAGATGTAAGAGTTAGCTAAAAATATGCCTAAGCTATTGGCCAGATAGTGTTGTAATTAGTATAGTTTCTGTCTGAGCGGTGGGGAAATGAACAAGCAGGCTCTGTCTACTGGTCCCTTTTCCTGCTTTAGTGTAGGCCTCAGGTGAGCTGCTGAGAAAGTTATATACAACTAAGAAAGCACTTCAGTTTTGTTTCCTTCTTGAGGATATTGCAGACCCAAGAATCTTTGTCTTTTCTTTGTTGTATAGTGGAATATCTGAGACCAGGTGGTTTATAGAAAACATAGGTGTGTTTCTTACAGTTCTAGAGGCTGAGAAGTCCAGGGTTGTCCTGGTTAATTTATGTAAACTTGACATAGAGTCATCTAAGAGGATGGGGCCTCACTTGAGAAAATGCCTCTCTAAGATTAAGCTGTAGGCACTCCTGTAAGGTATTTTCTTAATTAGTGATTGATGTGGGATCGCCCAGTTCATTTTCTATAAGGAAACAGAATGAGCAAGCCACGGGTAGCAAGCCAGTAAGCAGCACCCCTCCATGTCCTCTGCATCAGCTCCTGTCTCCAGGTTCCTGCCCTGCTTGAGATTCAGCCCTACTTCCCTCAGTGACAGACAGCGTGGGAACCATAAGCTGAAATAAATGTTTCCTCATTGTGTTTTATCACAGCAATAGAAATCTCAACCAAGACAAAGGTAGAGTGGCTTTGATTTGGCAATGGTCTTCTTGCTGTGTCCTTTGCAGAAGAGTAAGAACGTTATGGCCGAGAGGAGAGAAGGGCATGGGGTCCTACTTGTCCTTTCATGAGAACTCATTCTGTTGATAACCAATACATTCTCCTGGTAATGGCATTAACCCTTTCAGTAGGGCAAAACATCCCTGAACTCATTTTCTCTCACAGATCTCATCTCCCCACAATGTTCCGCCCAATACTGGGTTGCCAACACGTGAAGCCAGTGTGATGCATTCAAATGACAGCACCAGCCAATGTTTAACAGTTACAGAAGAGGCCGTGCATCTATCACAAAGACTGGCAGACAGCTCTGCAGAAGTCTAATCCTTTCTTTGGCTTCCAGGCAGGTCTGCGCGGCAGGAAAAGAACAGGAAGATGATGTTTTGTTTTCCGGAGCCATTGACGTCATTCCAATCAATCTGTTGCCTTTCCCTTTCTGTAGTAATATTTCATCTGTATTTTAATAAATAAAGCTTGCCTGAAGATCAGAGAGTAAAACAGTCACAATGATCAGCCACACAGACCAGGCAGTGGTTGCACACACCTTTAATACCAGTAGCCACACTAGTTTGCCATAGACACTGAGCAGTAGTGGCACACGCCTTCAGTCCCAGCATTAGAGAGGAATATACTATGGGAGGAGACAGGTCTCACTCAGTTCAGTCTCATTCTGAGATTGCTGGAGGAAGGATCGCCATTTCAGATTAAGGTAGAGGTAAGAGCCTGTGGCTGGCTGATTTGCTTTTCTGGTCTTCAGGTTGAACCCCAATATCTGTCTCTGGGTATTTATGCTACACCATTTAGCAAAAGGTGCTGTTCTGCTACATTCAATATTTAATGCTGTAGTATTAGGAGCGGCAGGCTGCTTCCCGCCACCCGGCTAGCTCAACCCGAAATGATTACACGGAAACTGTATTCTTTTAAACACTACCTGGCCCATTAGTTCCAGACTCTTATTGGCTAGCTCTTACATATTGATCTAACCCATTTCTAATAATCTGTGTAGCCCACAAGGTGGCTTACAAGGGAAGATCTTAACCTGTGTCTGTCTGGAGTGGGAGAATCATGGCGACTGCCTGACTTGGCTTCTTTCTCCCAGCATTCTGTTCTGTCTACTCCGCCTACCTAATTTTCTGTCCTATCAGGCCAAGCAGTTTTCTTTATTATTTAACCAACAAAAGCAACAGATAAGATACAAGACCCCCTCCATCATAATGCTCTTAAAAACAATAAGCCATGGCTTGGGGCTTAGTCTAAGTAAGGTCAACTTTCTATGTGAAAGAGAAGCAGGGTAGGATCTGTGGGCGCAGGATAGGTTTCCCAGCAGGAAGAGAGTATTCTGGAGATCTCTGGCATGCATCTTCCTTTGATGTTGTGGTAGTAACTCAGCTGGATTAGACAGTGCTTTGTGCCATACGTGTGGCTGTCTGATGAGGTGGCTGCTTGCTTTCCGTTATTTTCTCATCCTTCCTTTTAATTAGCAGTCTGTCTTCCCTAATCTTGTCCCTCCTGGCTTTCCTTTTGCCTGCCACACTGTAGCAGATGCTTGATGCCCCACACTATTTTGAAGACACCCTAGAGTCAGGTGCTACACACACTCCACCTCATGCATTTCTCTGGCTGTAGGAACTCTTGGGCAGCAGGGATCAGCCAAAGGGCAAAGCAGTTGGTTCCTCATGAATGAGGTTTTTCCAACAAAGAATTGGAGCCCACCTTCTTTGTCCCTCAGATGTCATGGTCTCATGCCAAGTTACAGGAGCTTGTAACTGCATATAGTTACGGAACATTTGAAATGTGGGTAGATGAGATTGCACAGTGGCTCAGAGGGTCCCTGACAGGACCAAGCACCAGTTTCCCATTACGGTCACACATACGCGGCACCGTTCCCTTTGAGACTTTGCTCTCCCCTGTCTCATTTCCTGACTTATCCATACTTCCCATTGTTACTTCCCCAGCAAAAACTGTTGGATTAGGATTCCCAGAGACAGCTTTGAGTGGATTCCAGCCCCAAATTGTGGTCACCTTCTCCTAGTTTCTCTCTCTCTCTCATTTGGCATCTCTGACCTTTTATCTCCCCTATTTTCTCTTCCCTTGCCACTGCCTGTACCAATCTATTCATGGAAGTTTCCCCCATGCATTGCAGAGGCATAAATAAAGTGCTGTGATGAACAGACACAAACCTTACTGTCTGCTCACGTCCTCAGACAGCCCTCTGAAACTCCCATGTGCCCTAGAGAGGAAATGCAGAAAAATCCCCTTTATTCCTTCTATTTGTGTGGTACAATCACCAAAATCCATGGAACTCAAATTATCTTCACCTTTGAACTTTTGCCGAAGGCCAGATTTGTGTCTTAAAGGGAAACAAAAGGATACATTGAAATATAAATGGCTGTTATATATGTTTTTCCAAGGTACTTTCACAAAATGAAAGCAGTTCAATTGTTCAGGAAGACATTACCTTGTTCCTCACTATCCAGAGCTCTCTATGTGCTCAGCACGGAGTCTTGGTGCAGAAGAGATGTCCCCCACCCCGAGGAGGCTCAGAACAGGTAAGGGCAGGTAGCATGAACTTTGAAGACCCTTGGTGCTCTCCACCCAAGTACTTGCTTTCTCATCTGGCTGCGTGGAGCAAGTACTTGGTGTTCCACCAGCACCTGTTTATTTTAAATTTATTGATTTTTTAAAAAAAATTTACATCTGATTTTCTGGAATAAGGACCTTCTAATTCAAAGCTTGCTATGAAGGCCCTGTAGTGGTGCAAGAGGCTGGAAGGTAAGGGTGGATGCTTGAATCCCAGCATGGGAAGCTTGGCCAGCCACCAAAAAATCAACAACAACAACAACAACAACAAAAACAACAAAAAACAACAAAAACAAAACAAAACAAAAAAACCACTGTTGGCCACAAGATAATAACAAAGTGATCAAAAGACAGGTTATTTTTGAATCAGTCTGGGATTTTCTTCCATCTTCTTTATTTATTCCGACTCCAGGGTTGGAAAGAAGTATGCAAAGTCCTCATTATTCCAGGATATGACTTTAAACACAGAAAATCCTCAAGAACGTACAGACAAAATATAAGAACTCATAAGTGAATTCACAAGTGCCTGGGATACGGTGTATTTATAAAAGCAATTGCTTTTCTATACCTCATCAGGAAAAAAAGGAGAAAATAGGAAATCAAATTTGAGGTAAGGTGTGCATTCTGTATCTGTCTCCTCTAAATTGAAGTGCTCTCCCTTAAAAGAAATAGGGCAGCCCGTGCAATTCAGAAAGGTAGGACACTCATTACAGTTACAGCAGCTGCAAGGCCCTCCCCAAGGTTATAAGAATGGTAAACAGTTGCCAGGGAGAGCAAGTGTACTGGCCCAACCATCTGCAGATTGGGCAGGGAGGTCCAGGGTCACAGTTGCCTTTAAGCCATATATGGGCTTTTGTAGGCAGTGCTTCATTCATACTTCTAGAACCATCTGCAGATTGGGCAGGGAAGTCCAGGGTCGCAGTTGCCTTTAAGTCACGTATGGGCTTTGTAGGCAGTGCTTCATTCATGCTTCTGTGAGAAACCTTACAGATTGACTGGGTTACCGAACTAGACTTGAACAGTGTTCTAGATATGACAGATAGATGTACATTCCTGATTCCTCAGAAAAGTTCATGCAGCATGCTTCATAGACACAGAAGCATCAACAGCACTTGGGATCACATGCTTTTACTTCCAGCACTATGGGGGTGGGGACAGGAGTGATATGGCTAGTCAAAGAGAGAAATATAAGGGGGGAGGAGACACACACTCAGTTGCAATCTGAGCTTTACATAGAGACAGCATTCAGTCTGAGGATTCACAGGGACAGGCTTGACCCTTTGGTCTGAGCATTGGTAGAGGTAAGAACTCTAGTGGCTGCTGCTCTGCTTCTCTGATCCTTCAGCTTTCACCGTTGATAGCTGCCTCCAGGTTTTTATTATAAAGACCAATTACAATTCGTACAACACATACTTTTAACATATAATGGAACAGGATATACATTGCCATTCCAAAGACACAGGGAAGGGAACACAGCAAGGAAATAGTACACCAAAGCAAGACCTAAAACTAGCTGGGCAAACTCCAAACTCTGCATCTCCATGTCTGATGGCAAAATGCTCTTCACATCTGCAACTCCATTCAACTTTGTTGACTGCAACACACATCTTTCTCTTCAGCTGATTCCACTCCCTGTTAGCAACTTGCCTTGGCTGGTATCCCATGACTATGGCATCTCTAACATCTCAGGTTCTCCAAGGTAATCTAGGCTTCAAATACACAGCTTCACAATAATAGCTGCTCTCTCATTCAGGGACACCCTTGACGGATGCCCAGCCTCAGTGACTTTATTCCACAGCTCCTTTCTTCTATCCTTAACTTTAAACCAGAATCACATGGCCAAAGCTGCCTTGTTCTGCTGCTTACAGGGGCTGAAACCTGGCCTCCTCGTTCAATTACATTTCATCAACTTTCTTTCACTGACTAATTTGACTCTCCTGAAACTTGCTCTGTAGATTAGGCTGGTCTCAAACTCAGAGATCTGCCAGCCTCTGCCTTCCCAGTTTTAGGATTAAAGGTGTGCCCACCACACCAGGCTCTAAGCTTTTCTTTAGTTCCTTTTCACAAATTGAAAATTTGGCTGGGTTCACCTTCTTATTTAGCTTCTCTAGGAACATGCATTATAAGCTCAGTGTCCTTTATTTATGGCTAGAAACCAAATATGAGTGAGTACATCCCATGTTCCTCTTTTTGGGTCTGGCTTACCTCACTCAGGATAGTGTTTTCTATTTCCATCCATTTGTATGCAAAATTCAAGAAGTCCTTGTTTTTTACTGCTGAGTAATAGTCTAATATGTATATATTCCATACTTTCTTCATCCATTCTTCCGTTGAAGGGCATCTAGGTTGTTTCCAGGTTCTGGCTATTACAAACAATGCTGCCATGAACATAGTTGAGCATATACTTTTGTTGTATGGTAGGGCCTCTCTTCATCAGGCGATGAAAGGAGACAGAGACAGAGGAGCACGGGACAGAAATCTCAAGGTCCAAATCAGGAGCAGAAGGAGACGGAGCACGAGCAAGGAACTCAGGACCGCGAGGGGTGCACCCACACACTGAGACAATGGGGATGTTTTATCGGGAACTCACCAAGGCCAGCTGGCCTGGGTCTGAAAAAGCATGGGATAAATCCGGACTAGCTGAACATAGAGGACAATGAGGAATACTGAGAACTCAAGAACAATCGCAGTGGGTTTTTGATCCTACTGCACGTACTGGCTTTGGGGGAGCCTAGGCAGTTTGGATGCTCACCTTAGGAGACCTGGATAGAGGTGGGCGGTCCTTGGGCTTCCCACAGGTCAGGGAACCCTGATTGCTCTTCGAGCAGATGAGGGAGGGTGACTTGATCGGGGGAGGGGGAGGGAAATGGGAGGCGGTTGCGGGGAGGAGGCAGAAATCCTTAATAAATAAATAAATTAAAAAAAAAAAAAGAAAATTTGGCTGGATGGGAATTTGGCCCCCCCCCCCCCCCCGAAGTCACTACTTTCTGTTTTCCATTTCTTAATCTGTTTATCTCCTTGAAGATAAGATTTAGCTCCATTCTACTTCCTGGTGTTCCTTTTCTCATCAAAATTTACATTTTGCTGTTTTTTCCTGCTCAGTTTGATCCTTTTCATTAGAGTTAACACTAGTAACAACAAAACAGAGTCTATATTAGATTGATTTTTGATTTCTCTTGCCAATAGAATTAATCTTAAAATCTTTATTTTACTCTCAGGCAGTTGCTTCAGACAAGAGCAAAGGCAACTACTTCCTTCACCAAAATGTCATAAGAATGATCTCTAGGCAACACACTAAAATTCTTCTCTGAAACCTCCTGAGTGAGAGCCCCCACAGTTCATCAGATCACACTCAGCACCACTGTCTTCCATGCTCCTACTAGTATGGCTCATTAAGTAGTACTTAAAGCATTCCACTGCTTTCTTAACCCAAAGTGCCAAACTAGATCTCAGTTTCTTCAGGTTAGAAACTGAAGATTTGTTTTGTTCCTCTGAAAGTGAACAGTGGGAGAGAGAGAGAGAGAAAAGAAGGAGAGAGAGAGGAAATGGTAAATGAGAAGAAAGGAACATTTTCTTATGAGGAATTTGCATGATGGATATAACATACTGTTTTATTTTCAACAACATGTTTTTGAAGTGGGTACTGAGTAGCGTATCAAATGTATATGCCACTGAACTGAACTGAATGAAAAGGTGGACAGCTTCCCTTGTCAACTTGTCTCAGGCAGACAATATTTTGAATAATGTCATTTTCAGTTCACTCATAGACAAAAGAAAAACTTGTACCCCATTTACCACTTCAGGGAAAATCTAAAATACACTTAGACATGAACCCCCAAAATGAATTCCTGCTGCCTGTGGATCTATATGTAGAACTCCCAGCCACTTCTCCAACACCACATCTGCTTGTGTGCTGCCGTGATGATAATGGACTCTGAAACTTAAGAAAGCCTCAGTTAAATGCTTTCCTTTGGGAGAGCTGCTGTGGTCGTGTTGTCTCTTCACAGCAATGGAACATTGACTAAAATACTGATTTAGGCAGATAGGAGAAGGACCAGTCCGCAACAATAATTAATTAAATAAATTACAGTTTGCTATAATCAAGCACACATGACTCTTAGATGACATTTAAATGTCAACACTGAAATATTTTAGTGACATTCTTCAGTAAAGATATTTATAAGGAGTTTGTGTTGCTTGTGGAAAAGGGGACTCTTCGTAACATTAAATACATTGAATATCATAAATAGCTGAAATAATTAATTGTCAAATGTCTGTCCAATTCTTGTTTATTACATCCATTTGTTTCCAAACTCGTTTCTATGCTAACAAATGAGCTTTACACCAAATGCTGTATTCTTAATGAACATCACTGAACTTTACACCGAGTCCTTCATTCTGAATGAACATCATGTGGACTGAGGATTTTTCCAAGAGCACTTCAAAGTTTACATGCACATAAACTGAAACAAGTCACACATCATCTACAAAATCATCTACACTGATTTTTGAGAATGTTCCCATTAAAAAGGAATAAATATGCAGTTTCATCAAACGGCTATTGCCCCTACTTAAGAAGCTCTGTGTATCCCAAGTTCTGTAGACTGTATTTATAAAAATAAATATTTATTGGTGCAAGGTGCCATCATTTCTGCTTTAGATTAGGTAAAATGCAAAAACTATCTCATGATTTTTGCATAGATTGGCTTGATGCAATCTTTCTTAAACTCCAGTTTTTTCTAAACTTCAAAGTTTCTTGCTTTTAAATCTTGTTTACTTTCAACAAAACGTGACTACTTTCTTCAAAGTAAACAGGCAGGCTATAAAAAGCCTCCTAAGTCATCCTCGGATTTAGCAAGCTCTCACCAAACAAAAACCCTAATGGGTTCAGTGTTCATGACTCAAGAACATGCAGATTGAATTTTCCTTAGAGTACACACGGGCTTAAAAGTGAAGGGTGAAAGTTGTTGGCCCAATTGTACTTGAGGTTTTGTGGGAACTAAGACCTTTAGAAAGGCCCCAGAGATGCCATTCCAGCCTCAGATTCAACTAGGTTTCCCGGGGCAAAGAGAGTTCCTCAGTGTCTCAACTGATGCATGTACACAGCTTGGGATGTCCCTATACGTGTTGTGCAAGTCTCAGGAAAGGCCAAGGGTAAGTCTATGATGCAACCTAGATAATTGCTTCCTTTTCATGATAATATCAACAAACATAATGTATTGCCCAAGATGGGAAAGCTTAGTCTTTGATGTTGCTACAAGAATAACTAAATCATCATGACCCCCAAGTAGGCAAATCCAGTGCAGGTGACATGTATTCCTAGTTTAGAAAGCTTCCCACAATTATTCCCTCCATAGCTATTTTTGGAAGCAGGGGCACACGTAAATAAGTCATTTTCCCAGAGTCACAGAATGATGTAATTCTTTGTTTGAGCCATTGTAATTCCCCTCAATAGTATGCATTCAAGATGCTGAGATACACTTTGGGAAGAGGCTTGTAGAATGGACCACATCTTCCTTTGAAAAAAGGTCTTTCTTTGTAGACTAGGCTAGCCTTGAGTACACCATATAGCTCAAACTGTTCTTGTACTTGGCATTTTCTCACCTCAGACTTCTAAGATCACATTTTTATGACCATCCCCAATTCATGTTTGAGCTGATGGGAAAGGTTGTCTAGTATACAGTGTGTGTGTGCACATATAAATTGTAGCCTTTAGTGTGAAGATGCAATCATTTATCTAAATGAAACATTTAATGCAGTAATAGTTATTTTGACTCTGTAAATAGTGCTTGTGAGGTGATATTCAGGTTGGAATTGAATTGTTGAATGAATTTGCCAAACCCTTTGGGTGTGCCACGTCATACAGTCTTCATTCTGATGGGACACTGAGGAATTTCGGGATGGCCATTCAGGGAAGCAGTGTGTGAGCTTCCCTTAGAGTCTCCTGGCTGGTTAGAAAATGGTGACCAGGAATAATGACCACATCTGAGGGAACTGAGTTGGCCTGATCTTTTTTCTGATTGTCCAACTGCTACCAAGTATATGACTTGCTGGTTTAAAGTTTAGAAAGCCTTGAGCAATGGAAATTTTAAGGTCAGACCAAGGACACAGTCAACAAGACAAATTGGCAGCCTACAGAATGGGAAAAGATTTTCACCAACCCTACATCAGACAGCAGACAGAGGCCTGGTCTTCAAAATATACAAAGAACTCAAGAAATTGGTCATCAAAAGAACAAATAATCCTGAAAAACAAATAGGGCACAGACCTAAACAGAGAACTCTCAACAGAGGATCTAAAATGTCTGAAAGATACTTAAGGAAATGTTCAACATCATGAGCCATCAGAGAAATGCAAATCAAAACAGATATATCTTTTAAAACTACAATTTCTTTATAATTTGGGATGAACTAGGAGAAAATATCTTTTCAAACTCTCTTATGACTTCATACCCTTGAGAAAATATAAGAGATCATTTTTTGAGAACCCAGAGAGAGAGAAGAGATATTTTTATACAAAATGTCTCTGAATTAGTTTTTTATATAGCCAGGTAAGTTTGCACTTAGATGTAAAGGCAACCCTCGTGTCTCAGTGGTTTAATGTAACTACTGTTTATTTTCTGTCCCGTTGGAGAACAGTCTAAGAGTTCTGACCTCATGTAGTCTTTGCCCTTGCTCTTGTATCTAGCTACACTTGAAGACAATCATGGCAGAAGGAAGGGAAAAAGTAGTGAGAATCACACTGACAGATTCTGTATCACAAGGCCAAAATGCCAGTAGAGTCGGTGCAGTTTTTTTTAAAATTTATTTATTTATTAAGGATTTCTGCCTCCTCCCCGCAACCGCCTCCCATTTCCCTCCCCCTCCCCCGATCAAGTCACCCTCCCTCATCTGCTCGAAGAGCAATCAGGGTTCCCTGACCTGTGGGAAGCCCAAGGACCGCCCACCTCTATCCAGGTCTCCTAAGGTGAGCATCCAAACTGCCTAGGCTCCCCCAAAGCCAGTACGTGCAGTAGGATCAAAAACCCACTGGGATAAATCCGGACTAGCTGAACATAGAGGACAATGAGGAATACTAAGTCGGTGCAGTTTTAAATGTGACCAGAAGAGGGAGCTAGGGAAATTAGAAACCACCCCAATGGCTAACACCTTTATGGGCTCACAGTCCGTGGGAGTCAAAGTTCTTTTCAATGTATTTATTCGCTTATTCTTTTGTCTGCCCAGAACATGTTAGTGTTAGAAGTGGAAGATTCTTTGAGGTCAAATGAAAACATTATTCCTAGGTATCGCAGGTCAGAATCGTGGCTTGTCTAAAATGAAGTTATTGACCAGAGGAAGCTGTTCTCATCGGTAGAAAACCTTCCACTTCATTTCGATACTTACAAATTTGGTTCAGTCCACTGACATTTTCTTCAAAGAGAAAAAGTATTCTGGGAGCAAATTAGAGCTTTCATGGTGAGATATAATTTTAATGAAAGTCATATAAAGGCATCTATTTGAGTGACTTGTGAAAGCATTGTTCTAGTCGTATGTTTATGTTAAATTAAATGTTTATATTTGATTAAATGTGATTAAAATGTTTATAAAATTCATCATACACACACTTTAGAAATTTCTACTCTAAACCTGATTTCGTTCTAACTCGGTTAACTCTGGAGTCTGCAATGTCTTCATTCACCTTCACTGGACCCTTTCTGCCCACCTCTCAGTTAACTAGGAGCTACATTGTTTCCAAACTAAATGCCACAATGATTAGGGGACTTCGCAGGTAACTCAGTGGTCAGTAGTCAGCATACTGTCCAGATAGATGGGCATGCAAAGTATTAGGATGTACCCTGTGCAGTAAAAGTACCATTTAATGATACAGTCATTATAGCCAACCGCTTGTATCACTTATTTGCTTGGTGTCTGTATTGTTATATTAGACCTAGTCAAAAAGCTGAAAAAATAGACTTACAGCTGATCTTGTTCACAAGGAGAAAATTTCAAAGATAATCAGTTGAAACCTGAGGTGAGAAAAAGGCAATAGAAAAAAGTCTGGTTATAAACTAGAAAGGAAGTACACAAAATTTTTATTAGACAAAGGACAGGAATAATTCTAGTACATTTCTATAGCAATGAACAGCTGCCACATATTTGAATAATGGTTCTGTTTGCATATCTGTTCTGGAGCCCGATTAACATTTTGGGTCAGCAGACAGATTGTAGTGTACTCTCGACTTGTTTAAAACTCACATGCCGAAACAGAACATGTTTGCATTTTCTACAACCAAAACAAATGTTTTCTGAGATTATATCATGAAACTGATAAGGTCTAGGTCAAGAAGAAGCACAATGTGTCCTCTGCTCCTGGCTAAGCTGTCCACAGGGCAGTTGGCTTTTCTGTGGAGTAGAGCTCCTACTTGGTAAAAACCCACAAATGGGCTCATGGTCGGAATTTCCCTCCTCCACATTCATTCCCCTTTCAGGGTTTCATCAGGAAATAGGTTGTGCACATGCGCAAGGTGACCGAGGAGAGATTCATGAAGAGGTGTTTGCAAGGGGTGGCAAATGAACAAAGGAAGCAGAGCGTTGTCTCCAGCCTGGAGTAAGAAGAGGCGTAGCAGCTGCAGCTGTTCCACTTGGAAGAAGTGCGCTGACCTCAGCAGAGCACAATCATGATAGCCTAGTGCCTAAGAAAGAGACAGCTGGATGAACGAGTGCTTAGTATGTGGCTTCCGGATCTCAGACGTTCTACCCAGCATCACCATGTCTTGGCTAAACCAGCCAGAAAACAGATGGGGAAGAAGGGCTATGTTGCTACGGCTCAAAAAGGCCAAAGTAGAGGCTCATAGCAGGGTATGAGCACTGGACCATGGCCATGGAGAGTAACTGATGGAATATTACATGGAATTCTTTCATTGTTGTTGTGGTTCATTGTTTTTGTTTTTGTTTTTTTTTGAGGGGGAATAAGGTCTCACTATGAGCTTTAGCTGTCCTGAAACTTACCATGTAGACCAGGCTGGTCTTGAACTCATAGAAATGTACCTGCCTCTGTCTCCCAAGTGCTGGGATTAAAGTCTATGCCTGGTTTATTACATAGAATTCTAGTGTTGAGTGTGTTTATGTTCTTAGAACTCCTACTTTTCTTCAACTGTGGAAATATTAAATTTACAGCAATTTCTATTCAGTCTAATTGGAGATAACTATATTTTCTTTAAAAAAAAGGTAAAGTTAGGAACTGGAAAGGTGAGAAAAGTTCAAGTCACAGAGAGAGAGTTGAGATTTTACCATGTTACACTCAGATGCAATACGAGGAAGGATGGGGACAGGAGAGAGCTGGGACTTAGTTGAGTGTGCTAGAGTGTAGGAAGATGACGGAGGAGCCATGTTTTTGGAAGCAAAGTCACTCGAAGATGAAGTCTTACGACTGTGCTTCTGGGAGGAGGGAGCCAAAGACAGCATGAAAGAAATTGCATGTTCTGCACCATGGATGGTAGAGATATTCAGAGGAACTCAGCTGGTAGGAATTGAGAAAAACCTACGCATGATGTCATGTGTTCCACCTCACGTCAACCAGCCATTTTCCTTCCTAAGCATCTACATCTCTAGTGGGACTCTACTAGGACATAGACATCCCTGAGGATGGTGTAGAATCAGAAAAACTTTATCACTCAGTGGGCAGACCAGACACAAGCAAGCTTTGGGACCCACAGAGCTGCTATAAAGCCAGATCCATTCATTAGCAAAATTTTGTAGCTATAATAGAAACAAATCCTGACATAGATAAAAAGCACGGTGTTAAATAGGAACTAGTTCTTGCTGCTATGTTAAGGTGGGTATGTCTCCATGACTCTTCTCCTAGGATGTCTGCTTTAGTTTTAGGGCTATGAAGCATGCCAATGGATCCTTCCACGTTTGTGGGGTAGATCCTCTTACTGTCATCTTGCATAAGACCTTAAATCTCTCAAATCTGACTATTACAATGTGGATATTTGCAGAAGTTCATAGTCTAGGGTTCTCTGTTTTGAGGTTTTTAAGCAAATGGTTATACTTAAGAATGGGTCCAAATGCAGGTGTAGTGAAATGACACTGAGGGATTTTTATGAACTACATTTTTCATCTGAAACTTTGATGCTGGCATATTTTAGACTTCATGACATCTTCCTTTTCCCTCATAGTTGATGAAATTCATTTTCTAGCCATTAGTAAATCTGTGTCCATGAACTCTACAAGTCTGTCAGCTTTATTCAGACACTACTCTACTTTCCTACTACTGTCAAGAGTGGATCTAAAAAGATACGTATGAAATAAGTAACACTCTTGGGCCTTTGCAACTCCCTTAGCTTTGGAATTCTTTCATCATTGACCCTGTATGTCTATCTAATTGACTCACATCTCTCAAATAACCCATCACAGAATAGAGTATGGAAAGGGTCTTGTTGTTTTTGTTCTTCTTCTTCCTGGAGCCCATCATAGTCTCTTTTATTTTCAGCACTATAGCCATTGCATACAAGTACATTCAGCTCACTTCACAATGTGTTTATGGAGCATCTCACAGTGAGGATCACTGTGGTTGATAGATGAGAAATAAACAAGTTGGAACTCAATAATGTAATACCAAAATGATCTTGGCTGGAAAAACTGATTGTTAATTTTGAATACTGGTTCTAAAATTTTAAATTTCTTGAGTTATCTTTTATTCTCATTTTAAGTGGGTGTTCTTTTCAAAAATAGAATTACAGGGTCTGGAGAGATGGTTCAGTGCTTTAGAGCTTTTATTGTTCTTACAGAAGATGTAGGTTTGACTCCTTGCACCTACATGGTGCCTAACAACTGTCTGTAACACCAGTTCATTGATCAGAAGCCCTCTTCTGGCTCTGGGGGCACCAGACATGCAAATGATGAACATATATACATCCAGACAAAACTTCAAATGAATAAAATAAACCAAAATAAATATATCTTCAAAGTGTAGAATTGCATGGTTTTGTTCAATTTCCCTTCTTCATCCTTTATATCCTTTTTGTCACATTTTCATATTTTCTCTCTAGTTGTGATTTTAGAATTCTATGTTAGTGTAATTTGAATACCCATAATCACAATTAACTACTTCAATGTGATATAAACATTTGGGCTGTTTAAGCAATATCAAATTTAAGTCATTTTTATTGCTAGTTAGCTTCTTTTTGTCAAAAAGAACTCAAAACTTGAGGATGAGCTTTTGTTTTTGAGTTACATGTTTGAATCCTCAAAAAACAAGAAGATCTCAAAACTGACTAAATGAAAAACACAGTAAAGGAGAAGATAGAAAAGGCAGCATAGTTAATATACACAATGCTATGGCTTATGTGCCGCTGAAGGGGAAGATAGAAAAGGCAGCATAGTTATTACACACATTGCTATGGCTTATATGCCACTGAAGGGGATGGACCATACAGCATAAATCATAAAGACTCTAGACATGAATTCTTGATACCAGGACCTCAAGGAGAATATCAAAGCAAGGGTAATTGTTGACATGGTCTTTGGACCATCAGGACCTGGAAGTAAGTGGCACGGGCATACTTCTTTCTTTGCTCTTTGTCAACTGTCGACTTCCCCTCTCTTGTAAAGTATTTATGCAGATAAGGAAAACTAAGTTTTGTCTCCCATGCCAGGTTAGAATGGAGCTAATGGCTACTGGAGCATAGTATTGAGAGGGATGCTGAAGTTCAGTCTAGAAAGAACAGAGTGGTCCCCACAGATGTTTCCCAGTGGATGCTGACTTGTTCACGTAGAATTGGAGTACATCCTTCCAAACCTTGGAAGGAGCCTCCAGACCACAGTTTGTTATTTAAGGGGAATAGAAGTTCTGGGTGTGCAGTAAGCCCTCCTATGACTCTTTAATTTAACATCTTATCCTTCTCTTTCTTTTCAAGAGCCACTATGTAGCCCAGTCTTTGAAAGGTCCTCATGTTTTAGCCTCTCACTGGTATGTTTACACACATGTACCACCAGGTAAATAGCAAGTAAATAAGTTCATTTGTGAAAAATTAAAATTGTTTGCATTAATTGTAAGCCTATAAAGCCTCCCCACGTTTAAGATGAATCTTCATGGTCAAGCTACCCTATCTATGATTATAGAGGTCATAGTGAGATTGCACGGACTCATCGGTGGTGGATAATAACCAGACTGGGCTGTGTACTTTTATATGCCTTGGGGTTTTGAATTAAACAATTAGTCATGATCATGGGCATTGCAGGGACTCTTTTGGTTCTAAAGTCCTATGGCAGATTCAGAATTAAGCTGTGTCACTTCCTGTGCATGGTAGAACAGAGGCCCTGGGACAAGAACAAGGCAGTCACCGCCATGGTGGAAGTTCACTTGGGCAGAAACCCACTTCGTCCCTACCAGCACCCATCGTGTGTTCAGACTGCCATAATATTTATCGATAACATCTGGAATGTGACAAAGAGTGAGGTTTGTGCCTTCTTTCAAATCAGATCCATGGCTTGGTTTATTTGAACTGGTACAGGGTAGGAAAAAGCTTTATACAAAAGAACATCTGGGAAGAGATGTACTTGCTTTCCAAGACACTAATGGCACCATAAATCCATGGGTTTCATGAAGGCCAGCAGATGTTTCTTGGGACTAACATACAGAAAGGAAGCTGAAAACTAAAATGGAGTTGAAGGACACAGAACTCAGGGTCATAGCAGGCTCACATATTTCCTTCGAGAGCTGCAGTGGACTCATGATTTTCTCTTAGGTTCTCAGAGATGAAAGGTTGCTGCGTACTCAATCTAATGCCAGAGTTTCACCTGTTTAGTTACTGTGATACTACTCAAAAGAGAGATGATTGACATTTGGGGGTGGCAGGGAAGGGACATCTTTCTTCTGAGATAGTTTTCCAGGACTGCATGACTGGAATATTTGGGTTATCTGGATGTTATCCAGGGAGAGTAGCTGGAGTAGACCTGGAGATGTCTACTAAAGGGTATAAGTGACTATAATGTTGCCAAATCCAGTGGGATCATTTTACATTTGTCCTAACCCTCACTGTTCATCCTCAACATTGCTTTTCTTCCTAGACTTGGAGAGACAAAAGATTGGGGCCAGAACCTGAGTCCCAGGATGCACTAAATTCCATCCATGCTTCTTGCTCTTTTGCACCAAATACCTCTTAAGCAGATCATACTTAAAAATGGCAAATGAAATATTTTTCATTTCCCCCCTTTAAAAATTTCCGTCTTCCTTTCAATTCAACCAGTGACTTCTATCCCTTAATGGGGTAGAATACAGTTAAAATAGTTTTAGGGAAAAAATGTAAAGAGGAAGAATTTATAGTTTTAAAATCCCCAAATAGATAAAACCCATATCTTTACGTGTTAATTGAAGGCTGCATTGAGGGTCAGGAAGGTGGCTTAGCTGTTGAAAGTGCTTGCCACCAGTCTAAGAACCCAAGTTTGATACCTGGGACCCTCATGGTGGAAGGAGAGCACTGACTCTCTATATGTCTTCACCCCCACATTTGCATTCACCATGGGACATATGTGACCCCACATACAAAACAAAGTAGAAAAAAAGTAATCTACATTAAATGTTTATTTTTCCACAGTGGTTAGTTCTTTTAAGAAAAAAGTAAAGTAATAAAATAAAATTTAAGCGCTTAATGTAGGAGACCGCGAGAGTTACAGCAGGTGACAGCTGATGGTCAGATGCCAACCCACCAGAGAAGTGACTCTGATGGACATTAAGCCTGTCTGGGAAAAGCTCACAGGACCACCAACTCTGGAAACTTGCTCATATTTGCTAAAGCAGCTATGGTGTCTCCTCAATACCTGCATTGTAGTGTGTGATCTCATGTGATGTGTATATGTAATCTCATGATTGCATCTCAATCTGATGGTCACATATATTTGTGGATGGTCAGGAAGATGGCTTCTCTCTACACTGTGTTCTCCACATTATGGTGAGAAACTTAGAAACCTGTTCTCTGTCCTTGGCTTACTGACAGAGCAATTTGGCCAGATATGTGTCCTTCTGGACAGAGTACAAATGGATACATATTTCATTTATGAAATGGCCTTGTAGAATCTAAGCCCTTCAGAGGATTTATGGTGAAGCAGGGCAACATTAGGTGTCTGGCCTTGTTGTATCATAGTCTTTCAAGAGACCAATAGCATCTATGCTGTTATAAGCTTCTTTCATTGGCACCTACTGCTCTGACTCAAAATAGCAATTACCAGTTTTTGATGCAAGATTTTAGATTTAGTAGACTAACGGTTTTTGTTTAGGTCCTGAGATTCAGGTGATAAAAATGCCTGTACTGAGTAACCATGTCCAGATATTATTAATCACATGTAAGAAATGTAAAATAATGTGTGTATTTTTTGCCTTTTTCTTAGATCTCTCAATGGTTTAGTTTTCTCCCTTTGCAACCTGTAGTGGGGGGCACTGAGTTTCTGGCATGGTCTCAGCTACTTTCCTCCCAATGCTGAGTGGGCACACAAGCACCCAGACCTGAAGTGGGTGGTGGACATCAGCCCCAAAAGTTTGGGCACCATTCTGTAGGCAGAGACTGTTCATTTGTTTCCTAGCTGCCCAGACCTAAAATAATCACACAGAAACTATATTAATTGTAACACTACTTAGTCTATTAGCTTATGTTTCTTATTAACTAACTCTTACATCTTAAATCAACCCATTTCTGTTATTCAATGCATTGTCACGATGCTCATGGTTTACTGGTAAGGTTCTGGCATCTGTCACCCTTGGTAGCTACATGGTATCTCTTTGACTCCACCTACAAGAAAAAAGACTGCCAAAACTTGCCAAGACAGGGTAAGATGGTTTTGAAAGTTTTCTTACTTCTGAAAATGGTCTGTCAGTTACTCTAGGCCTTAGCAAACGTTGGTTGCTCCAACGATGCAAATGAGACTTTGGGTGATTGCCCAGGTAGCCAGTTGTCTCTGTCATTTGTTGCACATTTTGGAAGTTGCTTGATTGTACTTCCTATTTATTCAGTAATATTATCTCCCTTCTCAGGTCTTTGATGAGGTTGAAGACTAGATAGTTGTAGTTACTTTCCTCTCATGACTTAGCCAAGCCATTTCTAATATAAGACTTAGACTTCTTAGGATAGAATAATTATTGAAACATTGAGCATATGTTTCTTGCTTAATAATCTCTATGCTGGTTGTAATTCTAATTTTATACTTGATATCTGTTCTTATTGTATATAGTTTTGTATTGGGTTTTGAACTCTCTTATTTAGACAAAAGGGGTAGGTTCTGGAGAGACTCCTTCAACAAATTGCCTTTAAGATGCTGGACCAGGTTGGGCAAAGCCTTGGGTACTAAAAATGTGTGCTTGCTCACTTGCATTCTCTTGGCTTCTGGATTTGGTTCCTGTTCCCTACTTGTACAGAGGACTATGATCTGTGAGTTCCCCCTAAATAAAGAACCCTTTATTATACTCAATTCTGAGCTAGTGTGGGACTACTTTATGTGCTTTTACCTACAGTTGGCTACAAACTAGCTGATAAGTTTTGCTATGTATTTTCAAAGAATGCCTGTGTCCCTGAAAATTTGCCTTGAAGTATTTTTTTATTACTAACAAGTTGCTAATGTGCTAATCCTCATCTGCCACAGGTGTATTTTATTTAGCAGAGATTCTTCAAATTTAGCTTGATGCCTTTATTAGAGGTATGTATTCCCTAACTCTTTGAGCCCCCACTACTTTCTTTTGTGTTATGCCTCAGTCATATTACTTGCTTACTACATGTTACTCACCGTAGAATAAGGGTTTCAGGTTGAATTTCTAGATCTAAAAGATCATCTAATAAATTATTTTATGTCTTCAGGGATTCTATACTGGCTGCTACATTGTTTTCTTTTTAGTTCACTAATTCACTTATGCATTTATTCAAGGATGGCTAGTGAATGCCAGATATAATTCTGGGTACTTCAGCAAGGATGACAGTGATTTCTCCCATGGTGAAGTTTCCTTCTAATGTAATGGATAATAAGTCTTACTGAAAAATTATGTTGAGTATTTGAAGATAATGTATAGTATAGTAAAAGAGAAATGGTGAGGGATAAATTGGTTGTTGGAATTTTATTTTATTTTGTGGTAGCCCAGCCTGGCCTTGAACTTGTGATCCTCTTGTTTCAGCTTCCTCCCCCAGTTGTTGGGGTTACATGTTGCCTTGAAATTTGAAATCAAAATGTCTCAGTGATAGTATAGATGTTATTAAGCAAAAACCTGAAGGAAGTGATGGTGACTATTTTAGGAATAAGAAAACAAGCAAAGGAATCAACTTTACGGATTGAAACCCAGTTTTATAAAGAATGCTTCCCAAAGACAGTGGATTTTTTTTCTCTCTTTACTTAAGTTTCTAATGTTTGGCCACCGTGCCTGTCCGCTGATGAAATAATTGAGAATATATATACTTAGTGGAATCTAGGTAGCCATCAAATAATGGAGTCCTGTTGCTTGAAACATCTTAGATGAAAGTAGAGATCATGATGCTAATTGGGATAAAGCCAGGCTCTGAAGACAAATGTGGAATGATTTTAAGTGTGTACAGAATCTAGAAGAGTTGACTTTATGGAACTAGAGAATGGTTAGGCTAGCAGAACCTGGAGAAGCTTGGGGGCAGGAGGCCATGGAGAGACAGTCAAGGGCACAGAGATGCCATTAAACAGGAAGAACAAGCTCTGATGCTCTTTCTTGTTTCACCACAAGGTGGACCGTAGTCAATGATATTGCATTGCCTGGCTTCAAACATACAAACATACAGGAGACAGGAATTTGAATCTTTTCCTCCAAAGAAATGATAACCATTCCAGGTGATGGGTATCCTAAACATATTTATTTGACCACAGCACAGTGTGCACCTGTATTGAAACACCATTTTCCACCACACAATGTGTAAAATTCTTATGCATCAGTTAAAAATATAGCAAATTGCAATGCTGTAAAAATGTTCAGATTTTTCCCTTGTCTCTGAACTTCCCCAATAGCTCAGGTATTTGATTTTATTTTTTCTATGATTTCTGTGTTATCTAGTTTATCATAGAGATGTGTAGTGGGATATGGGTTTTCTTTTTCTATTTTAAGAACAGAGGCTCCATAGGCGGGATAGGTACTTGGGTTCCATTGTATTTGGAGGATATCAATGTTTTTTTGGTACAAAGTGCATATTCTTCCTCCATGGATGGCCTTCATGGAAAATATCTAGAGCACAGCCACAGACAGGAAAATTTATGTCAAAGGTGGAAGAAAAACCATCAGTTTTGGTCCACTGAATCCCACTCACACGTCACGACAGAGGTGGAACTTTCTCTAGAGAAGCTGAAGTGTGCATTTACCAAAACAAATCTGATCCAGAACTAGAAATATCAGAGCTGCAGAATTTGTTATGTTGGGGAAAAACCCATTTCCTTTTCAGCTATATCGTACCAAAAGTCTCTGGGGAGCACAGACAAGAGCTGACATAAGATTTACTGCTAGAACATGGTATTCCTACCCAGACCCTGTGCCCTAACTCTTGGGAGTCAGAGAGGTGGCTTAAAATGTTTAGACTTGGGAGCAGGAGGCAGCGAGAACGGATCCTTTTTCAAAGATGCTGACTTTGGAGAAACAACCTTGCATAAAAGCCTTTTTGTTTCTGTCCCTTCAGTTGGAGTGGGACTGTCCAGCTCTGGCTAAATTGTCACGGGGACTGTTTTGTGTACATTTTCTCTTTTTCACAGTTGTCAACACCAAACCAAACTATAAAGAGAGCCTTGTCACTCTCGTGGAACGTTGGAGAGGCTCGTGTTGAACTTTTCCAGGCATGCTAATGGGCCTTGGGTGAGGCTCTGGTGATTGCTTCCTAACAAATTGCTTTCTTTGACTCTTCTGTTTCATGGAAAAGTGGATGTGTCAGCTGCACAAGGAATTCTGCTGAGCACCAAACCGCCGAGCAGTAAACTTGGTTTCAGGTTTTCTTTGTAAGTGACATGTGACCTCTTCTAGCAGGGACATGGAGTTGAAGACAGGGATTGATATCCAGATACTTTTAATAGGATTCCCCAAAAACTTGAGGGCAGTGTTTTGAGTCTCCCCCAAAGCAGATCCGGCAATAATAGTTACATAACAAAAATCAAAGCAAAGATGTTGAGGACTGGAATGGGAATAGCAATAGAGGGAAAAAGGAGAGGGCAGAAGGGGAAGGGAATGCACAAAAAATACACGACAAGCTTGCTTGAAAATGTCTTTATGAAGCTCATCACTGTGTATAATGAATATACACCAACCAAAACTTATATTAACAAAATACTGTCAAGAAAATTGTTGATGGAGGAGGAAGTCAGTAGAAATCAAGACCTGGCCATGATATAGAGGATAAGAGACTGCAGAATGCTCAGCCCTTCACCACCTCTCCCAAGGCTCAGGGATCATTGTATAAGAGAGCAGAAAGAACATAAAAGCCAGAGGTAAGCCAAGGAAACATCTTCTGGACATAGAAGGATAGTCACACAACACAGATGAACTCACAGTGGTTGGGACAGCATACACAAAGTTGCAATCCCAAGCCAAAGGAAATCCTACATGGTGAGGGGAGTTGAACATACAATCCCACCCCTAGCTGTAGAGCTATTGACAATTGTTGGTTGATAATATCTAATAATAAAGTCTGCACAAATTTGTCTTGAAGTATTAGAAAAAAATGGGATACAAAGTTGGGTGGGTAGGAAGAAGGATGGGTCTTGGGAAAGCTGGGGGAGGGAAATGAACATCAACATGTATGAAATTTTCAAAGATTTTAAAAAATAAAAGCAGTTTTGTGTAGTAGGTAATGCGAGTTTATTTCTTTGAGTGGTTCTGGAATACGGCTTAGAACAATGCTAAGCCAGTGCTTTCTCTCAGTACTCTGAAGATATCCGTCAATTAATTAACTTAAATAGTTTTGAGAGCCAGTAAGACCAGATACTTTGCATGCCATGGCCCATTAGTCAACATGTGTAGAGTGTATAATCATTTAAAGTGTGTAATCTTATGTAACTTTTATTCTTGAAAGACAGAAATATATAGGTAAGAAAAAATTATAAATAAAGCTCAGGATGGCTCTCCCGAATTTGGTACCGTACCCACTAGTTAGTGGGATTATTGGGAATTTGAAATGTTAAAAATGGTTGTGTCTTTCAGATAAGGCACTTCTTGGGTTTTAGAGACATATCATGAGAAAATAATGTATACACTCTCTTTCATGAATTTTGATTGAAAATATGGTGAAGTAATTGTGATATGGTAATTGATAAAATGTATTACTTAAGTTAGATTTTGCCCATTATTTTACATTGCGGCCACTGGATAATTTAAATGAGTATACCTGTCCTGTGCTATATTTCTATGGTACAGTGCTAATGAACCCTCAAAAGACTGATTCCTCCCTGAGTTACATTCCAGTAGCCTTAGCCTCATGATGGTTGGAAATACAGGTTCTCTGACTCTGCCCAGATCCAGGCAGGTTTTGAGCAGAGGCAGGACCCAATCTGACTGCATTTCAGTCGGATATTCTGCTTGGGTCTTGAAAAGGCATGGTTATGGGTTCTGAGCAAAAGCTGCTAGAGTGACATCCTTCATTAGGTAACAGGACGTGGGATCTGATTTCATGATCAGAAAATACAGACAAGTTTTGTGGGAAAGAAGCTAGCAATGAAGACACACAGAAGGATATGTATCCAGGAGAGGCGTGGCACTCAGAATGAGGGGGTGGAGCTGTGAATCTAAGTTGAGAGGATGAAGGCAGGGCATAATGGTTCAAGGCTGTAGGAGACAGATGGACTCAGTATGATTGGAAGGGGTTGCTATTGACATTTAAAAACCCCCTGAACATCAATGACTGTGGTGATGACTGTTACTCGTCAACCAAATCTCTCTCTCACTCTTTTCCGGAGTCACAGAGGTAAGTGGGTTACCAAGCCTGCCGTCATATGGCCATTTCATTAAGTTTGAAACCTACTAGAAGAAGTTGGTGCCACACCAATGCCTAGGTTGCAACACTGGTCATGGAAGAGTACATGATTTTCCTGGTTGGATTGTTGGATTTTAAAATACAAAAACACCAAAAACTAAGAAAAAACAAACAAAAAGAACCAAGCCACAACAACAAAAGTAAACTGTCAAGACTCTGGCTGTTCCCCAGCTCCCCTAACCCTTGAAATGCTTTCAAAGTAAAAGAGAACCTTGGCCTCACAAGCTGGGCAAAATCTGCAAGACTTTCTCGTGACACCTTCTAGTGATCTTAGGGCATGGCATTTTTTTTTTTTATTGAGAAAAGGAAAAAAAAAGTATCCGCCTCCTCCCAGCCTCCCATCTCCCTCCCCCTCCTCCCACTCTTCTCCCCCTCCCCCAAACTCCTCTCCCCCTCCCTCTCCAGTCCAAAGAGCAGTCAGGGTTCCCTGCCCTGTGGAAAGTCCAAGGTCCGCCCCCCTCCGTCCATGTCTAGGAAGGTGAACATCCAAACTGGCTAGGCTCCCACAAACGGGCATGGCATTTTTAAAAACAATCTTCCTCTGTTCTCTCTGTTTTCTCTGGGCTTCTAAGATCTTAAAGACTACCTGTCTCACAGATTCTTTCCCTTGAAATACAGGGCTTCTAAGAATCATGGGGCCCCTGTCTCGCAGCAAACAGTATCCTCAACGGGACTTGGAGAAGGCCTATCTAAAGAATTTTGTGGTTTTGGCTTTTGTCTAGTAGAGGAAACTCCAGTATGATTGATAGAAAATCCACGATGCTTCAGAGACTTGTATGAAATAAATACTTCAAAAGCAGTCTAAAAATGGTAGACCTACTGCAAAATAAGAAGAGTGTTCTAAAAACCATGAAACATCTATTTTTCAGGCTGAGAAAACCACCCACTTCAAACACGGGCTTATTTTAATGGAAAAAGAAAGATAGCAGAAAGAGGAGCCAACATCTTTGGAAGATAACGCCAAGGGGTAATATTTAGACATAACCAAGAAGCCTATGCATTTACCAGATTTCAGAATTGCTAGGGGTCAGTGGCTTTACCATACTGGAGTGGGAATTTCTAGAGTGGCCCTTATATACCAGTTTCGCCACTCATGGAAGAGAGAAACATGGAGGCAGTTGACGGTTACTCTTGAGAAGCCTTTGTCGCACCTCAATCTGATTTAGGAGATGATATTCTACAAATTTTATGCCTAAAATTGACAGTGTGGGATCTGAGATTTTGATGAAGAAGGTGAATATACTTTGCATTTGTGAGGAGTAGGACTTATGACTGAATTCATGTGCCAAAGATGATATTGAAAAGCGTCTCTTCCTGTGCTGTGTTATTTTTTCAGAGCGTTGCCATCTCTCCACCAGGGCTCAAATCTGCCCTCTTTCTTTAATTCAATGTTTGGGATTTTTCTGACCGAAAGAGCAGGGTGGGGGTGATGTACTAGAACTTCTTGTGCTTCTGCTTTGTTATACTGTGGTGCCTGTTGTTAAAACCCAGCCACACATGGGAAGGACAGTGAAACAACCTGTGGTGGCCCTCATACCTGGGACATTTGTTTCCCATCTGATTGGGCCATGCTGCAGGAGGAGGAGATGAGAGCTGTCTGTAAAACCCACCAACACCATAGACTCAAGTAATGAGTGATTACTGTCGTTTGAAGTCAGTAGGTTTTGATGTAGTTTGGTATCAATAACGAAATAAATGAAACTCAGTTGTGACAAGACATCATCCCACTCCACTCCAGTGTCCGGTGCCACCTGCCAGTCTAATCCCTGTACTCATTTTTGAGGGGAGGGGTGTTTCTTTTAATAGTGTTCGTGGTTTCCGTTCCCCTACATTTAGGGTCACTCTATGTTTAAGTCGCCATGTTCGGAATTCACCAGCATCCTTGAAACATCTTTCATCTTCAGCCATCTCTGGAAAAGCTTTGGATATGACCATGCTCTACCCCTTTCTCTTGTCACCTAGAGCTCTAAGCATTTGGACACTGCTGAATATCTGTTACTTTGTAACAACTGACTGATTATAGTTTCAAGACAACAGAAGGACGTGGGGCCAATATTTGAAAGACAATGGCTGAAGTTTTTTTCCAGATAGACTCAATGTAATTCCCACATCTACTCAGTTGTGTCCTACATACCCCGGAGGTAGTTGATTTTTATTTCAACTTATGTTTTACATTTCCAAAAGTTTGTTTGCTTCCTGCACACATGTGCAGGATCGTTCTTTGTCATGTGCTTCACTTACTATTTTCAAGTCCAGCTTGTAATCTTTACTCGAAAATGGTGGGTTTTGTGCATGGTTTTGTATTCCTTGGAGAACTAATTGTGGGGAGGCTTTTGAGGTCTAGAATGAAGGAAAACTCTTCCAGGTAGGATCGAGGTTTGTTTTCGCCAGGTGCCTGGGAACCATCCCAACCTGGATATCTTTAAACACATGATTTGAATGCGTTTGTGTGCATTTGAGCAAAGACTCACTATAAGAATGAGCTTGGCATTATCATTTGTCTCTTTTAAAATTTCTTTCTCCTCTTTGTCTAATGCCAAAACGTTCCCTGACGGCTTCAGTGAGGGTGTGTGCATGTGATAAGTTTTCTTCCAATTAGTCATTAACCTGAAAGTGGGGCCATTTAAAGTCGTGGGTCTGTGAGAGTGAAGGGCTTCTATTAGACCACCCACGTTGTTTCTGGTCTGCACACTCTAACGAGGACTTGCAAATCACCACTCAAGATCCCCCTAAGAAAGGCTCTTGGGTCAACATGTCTAAAGCACTCTGCTGTCTGCTGTTGCTTTCAGCTTAAGCTTTGATTTTGGCCTCAGATTTTTTTCTTTCTTCTATTGTTGTTGTGATTATTATTATTACTTTTCTGACTTGTAGCTTATTCGTGTTTTTAAAGGAAGATAACATTTCTTTTATTTTTGTTTTTTTCACTAGCAATTTAGATCATTTTTTTCCCTCTAGAAAACTGAGTTGTTTGCCCTGTATTGTTCTAGCCAAGCTCATTGCCAGCAATACCTCATTCCCTGTGGGGCACGGTCCAGCCTTCTAAGTGCTTTCAGGCACGATGGAAAGCCTTTGGTCTCTGTTCCATGGAGATATTACAACCACAAGTTTAAGCCAATGGCTAGATATGAAACACAGAATATAGTTCCCCTCGTCCATAGAGGAGACAGAAGAACTCTGCTTCCACTACCACCCTCCGCAGAATGAACTCAATCTGCAAAGGAATTTTGGAAATCAAGAGTTCCCAGCTGACTAATCAACATTATACCATTTTCATTTAGTCAAGTAGTATGTGTTTTCAGAAAACACAGTTGAAGTCCTATATTGATGGCCTGTATTAAGGGCCTTTCATCTTCTGACTGTGGAATGGAAACAGGGGTTCCCTGAACTGGCCGTACATTCATTTGTTTGCATGTTTTCTGTAGGCTTTCTAGGACAACTGTTCACTGCTGACAGGATGGCCTCTGAAGAATAGAAATGGCTGATAAGTGGGGTCTGTTTAGTTTAAATTCATGAAGAATTCCCAGAAGATACGATACAAGTAGTAATTTAAAGTACCATAAAGGAAATAGGATTTGCTTTAGTGTATGAATTCAGGGGATGTTCGAAGAAATAGCTAGGTGTAATTTTACCTTAATTTTTTTCCTCTTTCTTCCTTAAAATTTTACTTCATACTCTGGGGTCAGTATTCATGATTTTGAGAAAATGCTAATGTGTGTTTTGCAGTCTTCAGTAATACTCAGAAGTTCCCAAGAGTATAATTCCAGCAGAAAAAAAAACACTGCCCACAAAATTAGAATTCACTAATATATAAAAGGAATCCTATAATGATATTTGGGAAGAACTGGCAATTACTGGGAAGATAATTGTAGATGCTCTGGGCTGGAGACAGAAAGGACAGGCACCAGCTCTGTGCTGTGCAGTTTACCGTTTTCTCAGAGTCTGCTGCATTCATTCTCCCACTATGAGCAAAGAAACAATAGGCTGTTTTGTGAGGACACAAACCGCTGGAGATTTGGCTACTCCTGGTGGGACTGCAGATGTTGCCTGGGCTTGAGAAGGCCAAGAGAAGAAGGCAAGGGTGTCATCCTGCAAGGGAGCTCTGATTTTGTTGGTGAGAGCTTCAGCAAATGAACAAGGTCTTCCCTCCTGAGAAGTCTGCCCAAAATAAAATAACAGACTAAAACAACTTGAGAGTCAATGAGAGAAATTTTAAAGCAAAGATACAGAAGGAGTTATGAATTGGCATAAAGCATGAAGTAGAACAGTAGTACATACAGAGATGCAAGAAAATGAAAGGGAGGAGACAAAGTTATGGGGAGCACTGTGACTCACAGACAGATGTTGATGTGCCACAGTTACATGAAGCACAGCTAGTTTCTGTGCAGGTCGATTCTCTATTGCATTTAACAAATAACTTTTATTGAGTTCTTTTATAGCTTCATACAGGTGCACAGTGCATTCGGATTACTGTGATCCCTACCCTCTCTGGTCTCCTTCCTATCCCTATTACCTAACTCCTTACTAGTCTCTTTCCCACACTGTTGACTTTTGTTTGGTGAGACTTAATGAGATTAACTAGATCTCTCTGTGCGTGACCATGGGTTTGGGACTATCTGCTGGACCCTGGTCAGATTCTCAGGGTCTACAGAAATAGATACAATGTCTGCAGGGACATGGTTCCCCAAGCTCAAAAAGTGCCACTATGATCCCTATGTATTTGACATGGAGCTACAGGGGTGTCATTTTCTCTGATGAGTTTTCGTCTTGCTTTGGTCTGATGCTTCCTGCCATGCCCCCCTTTTTCTCTTTTGGAATTAGGATGTTTACTCTATCTTGGAGGTATGTAACTGGATTAAGAGTTCAGTGTCTCAGAAGAGACTTTGGGTTTTGCATAGTATTGAGACTGTGAAGATTTTGGGAACTTCTGAAATTAGACGGAAAGATTTTTACATTATGAGATTGCCATGAAACTATGGGGTCAGGGGTGGAATGGTATCATTTGATATAAATATACCTGACAGGCTCATGTACACGGACAGGTCACCTCCAACTGGTAGCACTGGGAGGTATTTGAGCCTTTAAGAAGTATGTCGGATGGATGGATGGTGGTGGCACACGTCTTTAATCCTAGCACTCAGGAGGCAGAGGTAGATGGATCTCTGTGAGTTCAAGGTCAGCCTGTTCTACAGAGTGAGTTTCACAATAGGTATGGCTCCACAGAGTAGCCCTGTCTTGAAAATCCTAAAAAAAAAAAAAGAAAGAAAAGAAAAGAAAAAAAAAGGAAACTTCTGGAGGTAGGCCACTGGGCCATATACATCACAGTCCCACTTTTGCCTGGTGTTTTCTGTTTACTCTCTGCTAAGATATAAGCAAGGAGCCTATACTCCTGCACCACAGCACAGGGTCACTATGAAGCCCGTCATGGGGAACTGTACCTTCTTAAACATGGAGTCAGATACCTCCTTCCTGTCCTGATGCTACTGTCACATACTCTGTCACAGTGATGGAGACAAGAGTAGACCCTCAGGCTCTGACTGTGTGAGTGGGGTTCCTCAGCTTACTTAAGACTTGATAGTGTTTCATAACTGATCCAGTAACTGGGATCTACAGATCTCAGGTCTTCAGTCTCACATGTGAGGTTTGGGCTCCTTGTCATCTCTTGCCCTGCACTATTCATCTCTTCCACCTCTCACCTCAGTCCTCTCACAGTTATTTGTAGCGTGCACAGTCTCATTCCCCAGCCACCCTCTAGAACAATTCAGCCGCCTCCTGCCTGCTGAACTCATTGAGTTCAGTGCTGGCTCTTACAACCTGTGGACAATTGTGAGGATGATTTGTGTTCTAGGCATCAAACGATGATCCACTGTGAGAACAACCAGCTATCAAACAAAGGTAGCTTTGTGCTCAAGCGAATGGGACTTGATGAAGGGTCTGATAGATTTCTATCAAACAGCTGAGCAATCTGGGCATGGCAGCTTCCATAGCTTAAAGAGGGAAAAGAAATCCTTATAAAAGAACCTGCTGAAGAATTAAGACCTCCACTGGTGCTTAACTAGGTGCCATTTCAGAAAGTTGGGTCCTTGTTTCTGGTGTCACAGTGAGCTTCATATATAGATGTCCCTCAGGAGACCCATAATCCCATATCCACTGGGAAGGAAGTGGGGGAAGAATAAGGTCTGGAATAAGGTTCCCATGGACATGGAAAAGCCCCCAGACTATGTGGTATCAGCTTACTTAAGGCCAAAGAGCCATTTTAAAGTCACTGAGTTCTATAGATGTCTGTTAAGGCAACCTAAGTTTAATCTCCAGGACCCACATGGTGGAAGCAGAGAAGCGACTCCTGCAAGTTGTCCTCTGAACTCTCCATGTGCACTATGGGGGTGAATACTGTATTTATACATTCATTATACAAATGTAAGAAATACATAACATATAGTAAGATGAAGAATAACTGAGGAAGGTACCTAATGTTGACCTCTGACCTCCACACACATATGCACATGCCTCCCTCACACAAGCATGTATACATATATATATGTATATATAAAAGTCACTGAGTGTGCAATCCGACAGCTTCCAGTCACATGCATTCCATTGCTTCATCCAATCGCTGTATCTGGATGGTTTGGCTTCATGGTCAGCATGACTGGATTTAGAATTACCTAGGAGATTAAAGTATACCTCTGGCTGTGCTTGTGGGCATGCTTTTATAAACGGACAGAAGGAGAAGGACCACCCTAATGTGATACCAGCCCATGGACTGGGAGTGTAGACAGTGTAGATGGGGTAGGGGGAAAGCCAAAAGAGCGCCCCCAGCCCTGCTTCTTGGCTGCTATGCCCTGAACTGAGTCTCTCTGGCATGCCTTCAACACTACCATGGACTGAATCCTTTGAAGCTGAGAGCCAGTCCTTCCTTCTTTTAAGCTGTTTGTCAGGCAGTACATCATGGCAACACAAAAGTAACCACTGCAGCAGCATCATAGCAGTGAATTGGAGCAGTGCAACAGCTGAGCACTTGGCTCCCAACCCGTTAAGTGGGTCAAGGGAAAGCCCCAGGGAGCGCTTGCACACTATCTGCGTTTATCTAACGTCTTCATTTTAGGAAGGTCCTAGCTTTATAGACGTTTTCATGCTTTCTCATGTCAAATATCACTGAGAGGTTAAGCTTGGTGTGCAGTGACATTCTCCAGGCAGGCTTTCCAAAGCGAAAGCTGAGAGTAATGGATGTGGTATTGCTTCCAGGAAATCACATCCAAGATACTCGGCCCTTGGCCCTCAGAGGACTCAGCAGTTGCACTGTATCAGATCTGCCCGTTTCCTGTGACCAAGTCCCTGAAGATTTCAGCCACACGCTGTCGGGGACACGGGTTCCTGTAGCTGGCAGGAATTCAAAGGAGAGAGGAGAGATGTAGTGGGGGGCACACTACTGGATATAAAGAGAGGCAACATCTCCATTACTGGTGATTATAAACAGTCAATCCCTTCCTAAAGTAGTTAGAAATTCTGGGTGCAAAATCCAAATTCAATACTGGCTGTGCAGTCTTGGATAATTAAACGGAATGTCAGTCTACTTATCTGTAAACACTGGCAAGATAAGAATCCACAGACTTGTCAAGAAGGTTAAGTGACTTAGCGAATGTAAAATACAGCAGTTTCCACTTGTGGAGATGGATTAGCAGTGAAGAGCATTGGTTGTTCTCACAGCGGACCATGGTTTAATGCCTAGCACACAAACCATCCCCACAATTGTCCACGGTTCTGTTCCGGGGAATCCAACACCCTCTTCTGACCCCCAAAGGTAACTGAGATGGTATAGTACATAGATAGATATGTGAGCAGAACACTCATATACATAAATGAACAAATACTAAAAAATATTTTAAATTTGCTCTTGATAAATTTGGGATAATAATATCAAGAGCTCATATAATTTATAAGAAACACAAAGGGGGAGAGTTATGTCAATTTGAAATTGGTTTGTATTACTTAATAAAACTAACATGAATTAGCTTTTGAAATGCCATATCCACTTGCCACTGACTGAATGCTTTATTTATTTTTAATTTTGGGTAGTATTGATTGATTGATGTTTGAGAGGCAGAGTATTCCCACTTAGTCTACTCTAGCCTTGGACTTGTTTTCTAGCTAGTTCAACCTTCTAAATATGGGATTATAGATTTATACCTTCATGCTTGATCAAGTCATTCAAAGCAATAAAATTTTATACTAGATTTCTGAGAGGCCTAAAGTCAGAAGCGAAGATGTGGGCATGGCGATACTCCAGAGATGCTGGGAGAGACTTGGTTTTTGCTTAGGTCAGTTTCTTAGATCAGTGGATCCAGATGTGACAAGGTTTGCAGCCTCCTCACTGACGTCTCTCTCTACTCTCTCTACCTTCATGTTCACTCTTCCTCCACATCTCTGTGTTTTTCTCTTTTTGGGTTTGGGGCTAAATTGAAAAATATATGTGTTACTCATCCCAAGATGCTTAATTTAATTACCACTCTAAAAACTTTTTATCTGACAGGACAATGTATGCAGGTTCCAGGGGTTAAGGCATGGATATGTTTACTTTGTTTGTGTTTTAATGATGACTAATCTTGGTTGTCAACTTGACACATACACACTAAGAAAGAGGGAAGCTCAATTAATGATTTGGGTTAGTAAGATTGACCTTGGACATGTTTGTGCAGCATTTTCTTGATTGCTAATTGCTGTAGGGGGCCCAGCTCATGGGGAGCAGTACCATCTCTAGACAGGTTTATAAGAAACATGAGCCTGGAAGCAAGCCGGTAAGTAGCAAACCTCCATGGCTTCACTTCCTGCCTCCAGGTTCCTGCCTTGAGATGTTCTGTCTTCCTTCAGTGATGGAGTGTAACATGTAAGATAAAATATGTCCCTGCTCCCCAGCCAACTTGCTTTTGCTCGTGGTGTTTATTATGGCAAAAGAAACTAAAAGAGAAAGTAAAACACTTTTATATGAGGGTTTACCATTCAGCCAACTTCAGGCATTCAACCTACTACACCTATATTCGAGTGATATGTTGCATAATATCTTGCTCCACAGCAGATCATATTCACATTAGCCCTATAAAATTACATAGGAATCAAATATTCCTCGTGGCTAATGACACAGAAGATGTAATAATGTCACAGTGTAACACATTGCTTATGTTTGTGGTGACACTGTAAATATGTTGTGTTGGAGGAGAGGGCTGCTTGTTCTTCCCAGCCGCCTGGCTAGCTTGGACCCAAAATAATCACACAGAAATCATATTAATTAAAACACTGTTTGGCCCATTAGCTATAGCTTCTTATTGGCTAACTCTTATATTAATTTAACCCACTTCTATTAATTTGTATAGTGCCACGTGGCAGTGGCTTACCGACAAAGATTCGACCTGTCTGACTCTGGCGGCTTCATGGTGGCTCCCTGACTCTTCCTTCTTTCTCCCAGTATTCAGTCCAGTTTTCCACACCTACCTAAGTTCTGCCCTATCAACAGGCCAAGGCAGGTTCTTTATCCATTAATGGTAATCACAGCACACAGAGGGGACTCCCACATCAATGTTGCATTGCTAGCTGTATAGCAATAAAGCGCAAATAAGCGGGAGCAATGACCAGAGAGGTGGGATTCTCGGACACCTCTTTGGCCGTTCCCTTCCTTTTACTTCTGTTTCTCTTAGTGCCCTCCCATTATGGCTTCTTTGTCGCTTCTGGCCTTTTTATATCCTCACTCAAATTTAAAAACATAAATCTCAGACTTCAAAGCTAGGAACCATGAATGAGAGAAAACACATGGTGTTTGGCTTCCTGAAATTGGGCTACTTTAATAATTATAACATTTTTGGTTTCTTTTCTTGCTTATTTCATAGTTATACTTTGATGGCTGAGCAGAATCTCATTGTGATTGATTACCATGCTTTCATAATCCATTCATCAGCTAACAGGCACCTAAGCTGATTTTATTATTAGTGGAATATTACTGTAATGAGTTATGTTCATATCCATAGACTGGTGCCATTCTCAGCTGGGAACAGTTAGTCTCCTTTTTGTAAAGTATGATGGTTTAGGAATTGATTTTTATCTGCTTAAAAAGTGGCTGGTGAGTATACAGCCTTAAATAGGATATCTAAGGCCTAGTGAACATCATGGAAGAGAGAGTGGGAAGAACTTCAGAGCCAGAGGATGGAGAAAAGTGTTCTGAAATGCTGCTGGTCAGATAGGACAGTGCTGTTGCAACCATGAGCACACAGCAGTATGAATACCTGCACAAGCCTGGGCCCTACGATTTTCCATCAGGATAGATGAGATGCTCTGAGGCCCCTTCCCTTCCTGATTAGCTAATGACTGCTAATGTTTTCTTTGAGGAGAGAATGGCATTTCTCTCATGGTGCTGCCACTGGGAAACTAGCTGGGAAGAAAAAAAGGATTCAAAGTGGGGGTGGGGATCCAGTGGGTAATGAAGGGGTAAAATAACCACACCATAATGTAAACACATATTGAATTCTCATAAGGTAAGGGGCCTACATTTATGTACAAAGGTGAGCACTAGGCTGTGCTATTGACATTTATGTGTACAGTGTTTGCAGGTGATGAAGTTGCCTAACAATGCTTTTCCTATGATTATTCCCTCTGCTAAGTGAACTGAATCTAAATATATTCTCACAAGGCATGACATGAAAGGAGTATCGTAGGTTTTGGAGAATGTGTTTGTGTATGAAAATGTTCCAGACAGTTTGGGATGACAAATAATGTATGTTCACTTAAGAAGTTAACACGCTGAAGCAGCAGGCACCAAGCACCTCTAAAGAGGCCCTCTTCAGCTTACAGGCTTACTAGCGACACCCTTTTCCATTCTCACCTTTTCTCAGCCTGTTTCAGAGTGAGACAATTTTACCTTCATACCTAAGATATTCAAAAAGACACTTGGATAGAAAGTTTATCAATGACACTGGGTTTTGATTCTACTGCACGTACTGGCTTTGTGGGAGCCTAGGCAGTTTGGATGCTCACCTTACTAGACCTGGAAGGAGGTGGGAGGTCCGTGGAATTCCCACAGGGCAGGGAACCGGGACTGCTCTTCGGGCTGATGAGGGAGGGGGACTTGATTTGTGGAGGGGGAGGGATATGGGAGACAGTGGCGGGGAGGAGGCAGAAATCTTTAATAAATAAATAAAAAAGAAAAAAAAAGTTTAGAAAAGCCAAAGAAGCATCTTTATTAGACATGAACCCATTCCCCATCTATCCAGGTACTCGACACTCAGGACTGCTTCCTCAATTCCCATCTGATTACTGCCTTTGAATTTTCTCCTATGGCATGCCATACTTACTGCTTGGACTGTATGAACATGAAGATGTGTCGTTCAATTGCATCTAGTATTTATCTCTTCCACTAGAGGCCTTTGGGGTACCTGCGAGGGGTTATCTTAATTAGTTATCTTAATTATAACAGGGAGTTCCTGTGAGGGTTAGTCAGGATGGGAAGACCCATCCTAGACATGGGTAGCACCATTCCTTGGTTTGGAGTTCTGGACCACATAACAGACAAAATTAGCTGATCATCAGCATCTGTCACTTTCTGCTTTCTGACTGCCTCAGGTTCCCACTGCCCTGACTTCCCAGCCACTGTAGGTTGTGGGCCACTATAGACTCACTTCAAAGAGTGAGCCAAAGAAAACCCCTCCTCACTTAAGTTGCCTTTGTCAGTGTATTCTTTTAAAAACACATGCTGCAATGCATTATAATAAAATATCTCTTATATTCTAGGAGACTGAAACTTTGCTGGACCTCACAACTAGCATTAATAACACACCTTAAGGCCACCTAACACTGCTATCCTGTGTGCACTGAGCCTATTGGTTTAAACTGCTTTTAAGAGAACAATGTAGCAATCAAGCTTTCTTGCCTTGGATTTCCCATGCAATCAATTTTTACAACCTATACTAGTGCATAACTGTAATGTTGAATTATGTACTCTTCCGTGACCTTGACCAGAATAATGCATATGTATCATTTAATGAAAGCAGCAAATACATAATTGTAAAGCAATCTCCTAAAATTAAAATGTTAAGCATACTGTTTATGGTTATTGCTTGATAAACAATGAGGTTTGTAATACTTTTTGTTATCTGGTCAGTTGGAGTTGGTGACTTAATCCCTTGGTACTCATTAAAAATTCTGCAAAGCGTCCCTCATTCCTTCCACTCATGATGCTTTCTGTGCTGTTCAATAAAAGAGTGAGCATAGCTCTTTGTTGGGTACAGTCACACAGAGACATACAGGGGTAGATACAGATACCAGAACAGATTCACAAAATAGTATTCATTCAGGTACAAATTTAGACCCATCAGCAGACAAAGAGTGGATGGAAGACAGGAAATGTGGAGCAGAGAGTTCAAATCAGGTCTTACTCTTGGTGAAATGAGTCCAAAGGGAAGTGCTTTTCTTTGTTTCATTAACATGACACTAATGCATTATTGGTAACTCAGAGGTAATCACTAATGCATTTAATCCATGTAGTCACTGCAACAGAAAAATAGCTGATATAGTTGTTAGTGATAGGAAAATAAAATCACCTGAATAAAGTGTAGACTCAGAACAGTCTAATGTGCAAACAAGTTGTCTGTTTTTCTTCTAACATATGATTATTTAAAGGCACAATATTAATATAATAATGTATCATGTTGTACTTCCTCAAAGCTTTCTTATATATTTTCTCTAATTGTATTCCTCAAAAGTTAATGAGACCACTGAGTAGTATTTGACATAAAAAGTAGCATTGCTTATTATTGAGTATATAGAAAACAAAGTTATGTTGGTCAGACATATTTTCTTGGGGATTAGTAAATTTTCAGAGACCTAAGAGAATTGATGCCATCCATGAAAACATGTCTAGTTTGGGTGGGTCAGTTGTTGATTAATGGATATCTAGAAATATATTATTATAAGTTCATTCTGGATGAGGCAGACTTTTAAGGATTAAGGATGAAGGTGATTGTGAAGATGGACACTTAAAAAAAATCCCACACTAGCTCAGCGTTGAGTATAATAGAGGGTTATTTATTTAGGGGTAGACTCACAGATCACAATCTTCTGCTTGAATGGTGAACAGCATTCCAATCCCGCAGCTGGAAGAGAGGCCCAATGCATGCTTTATATTGGTATATGTAGTATAAGAGGCCATGCTCAAGTGGGTGAGTAACTTAAAGGCTACTGGCTATAGGAATTCCTACAGCATGATTGATTGACTTGTAGCAATGTGTGTATAGCCAAGTTATGTTTGGCCATCGAGCAGATATGGAAGTGATTCAGTACCACAAAAGAAAAATTAGTATTTCCCTTAGTTAAGGAGCTTCTAAGACTTTTCACCTTAGACTTGTTCAAATTAGTTCATTCAATATACATGTATCGAGTAGCCATTATGACCAAATCAAGTAAGAAAAGACTAGGACCAAGAAGCTTCTACTCTTATTCAAGTGGTGGAAATCAAAGAGGTGAACAGAAAATATATTAACTGAGAAGAGCTAAGGAAAATTTACTCCAGATGGAAAGTGAGAAGAGACATCTCTGCAGGAAGGGAACCTAGAGAGAAGTTCTTCAAGCCACAAATCTATAGATATAAAGACCTCAGTTGGTGTTAGGACCACAATGGTGTCTTCACGAACTCTGAAGACTAGTATAAGGATTTTACCTTCTAAAATGTAACTGATTTATGCTTTAGTGTTCACTATGGTGGACTGAAGAAATTTTGAAGATTAGTATTATTGTTGACTTCTGCCACTACCTCGCATATTCATGAAGTCATAACCACATGCACCTATGAAAGTGGCCTTAGTAATAGTGACTCTGCTATTATGTTGATTATAATATCAGACTAATGATGTGGGAATGTCATATATCAATCTGTTGATTTCATTGGTTAAGCAATAAAGAAACTGCTTGGTCCTCATAGGTTAAAACATAGGTGGGTGGAGTAAACAGAACAGAATGCTGGGAGGAAGAGGAAGTGAGCTCAGACTCGACAGCTCTGCTCTCTGGAGCAGAGACGCCATGCCCTGCTCCCAGGCAGACAGACGCGATTCAGCTCCGACCCAGGATGGATGTAGGCTAGAATCTTCCCGGTAAGCGCACCTTGGGGTGCAACACAGATGATTAGAAATGGGCTAAATTAATATGTGAGAATTAGCCTAGAAGAGGCTAGATAGAAATGGGCCAAGCAGTGTTTAAATGAATACAGTTTGTGTGTTGTTATTTCGGGCATAAGCTAGCAGGCGGCCGGGGTGCTGGGGATGCAGCCCCGTCGCTCCTAACACTACAGACTAATGTCCCATGAAAAAAGGGAAGTGTAGATATCAAGGATAAAGTCTAGAGGTATAGACACAGAGGTTGCAGTGATATAGTTGAGAGCCAACATTTTGGGCAGAGACTGGTTGGTAAGAGGCAAAATAGGATTCTAGTGTCTCTCAGAGATTGGTGTGTATGGTTGTGCTCATACTTTGCTTTTGAACAGACTTCTAATCTGGGAGGAAATACATTTCTATTTGTTAAGCCACACCATCTGTGTCACTTTATTATGGAAGACGTAGGACATACTAGTGAAATCAACAAGGGTCACAGCAAGGATGGTCATCAGCAAAGTGTTTGAGAGTCGTGGCTCAAACCAGAAGTCTGAGATGAGACACAGACTCTCCATTTAATTTGAAGGCACAACAGCAAGATTTGCTTATGGATGGGATGGTAGAAGAAAACAGTCGTGGATCAGTACAAGATTCGGGGTTAGAGCAACTGTAATCAGTATTTACTAATTAATGAGTATTTCAGGAAGGGGAGAAGTTTGGCTTTGTAATATTGGTTTTGAGTTTGAGATGCTATTGTTATACACAAAACCTGGAGTATGTATTCAGAGGAAGAAGTGCAAAACTGTTGGAGAACAGTTTGTTGCAAACATTTAGATGTCTTTTAAAAGGATAAGGTTCATCCACACTGCTTAGGTGTCCTATAGATTAAAAACCAAAACAAAACAAAAAAGCCAAGTGAGTGATCTGAGGATGGAGCCATGTGAGGTACATGTGACGGTTATGACATTGAGTGTCATGGTTAGGATGGAGAACGTTCTGCACAGGCTCATGTGTTCAAACAGCTGGTGCCACTGTGTGTAGAGGGTATATGATGTTTAACATGAGGGCATCTGGTTGGCAGAAGTCGGGGACTGGTGTGAGTTCTTTGGTAGATATCATCCAGCCCTGCTTCTGGTCCTGCTCTCTTCTTGCAGGTTGGTCAATGAGAAAGCAGCTGCTTCACCTCAATTTCATGCTGACATTGAAGGGTCATTCCTCAGCCACTCCCACTGACTTGCCCTTCCAGCCATCATGAACTAACTGTGTGCTCTGAAGCCAAGGACTCAAATATACCTCTCCTCCCTCAGCTGGTTCTTCCATTACACGGATGACAAAGAAACTAACAAATATAACAAACAGGAAAATAAAAATGTAAGAAATAGTGCCTCAAGGAAAGTCATTAGAATTTGCACGAGGATTTCACATTGGTTCTTTTAAATTCTTCATTGTTTTTGACAATGCAGTATCTCCTATAAACATGTCCTCAAATATGCAAATTTCATTAGTGCAAACTGGATCTAGACTGTTCTCCTTATTGAACTCCATGGCATAGACTTTGGCTTTACTTGCATTAGGAACACATGCCTTTTCTCTCTGCCCATAATAGCCTAAAATGTCACCTCATCTATACATTTCATATCTGAAATAACTTTCAACTTGAGGCGGTCTACAAAAACTTCATTAGTTACAGACCTAATTCTGGACTTCATTAAAACAAAGTTATGCTTGTTATGCTTTGAAAGTCTGATCAGATATTATTTGGGGAATGGGTAACTGGTGTTTGGTTTATTATATATTGTCTCACACAATGGCTATTCTAAAATATTATTGGTTAGGTAATCAATGAAGTGTTGTTGAATCAAATAGAGTTCACATTCCTGCTTGGTATAGTCATCATATGGGCTTAAATCTGTTCACCAGTATAACACAGTAGAAAAAGAAGCTGCAATAGAAAGTGCCTTACTTTCCCCAATGGAGAGAGTGGATTCTATAACATAGGTTCTAGAATATTCAGACAGAAAAGAGAGTCAAAATCCAGCAGACCAAACACTTTCAGTTTAGAGTTAAGTAGACTTTCTGTTTGGATAAGCTTTTTCCTAGGGAAGTTTGATAGCTTAGAGCAGTGGTTCTCAACCTGTAGATCATGACCTATGGATCATGACCCTTTCTACAGGAATCATATATCAGATATCTTGCTCATCAGATATTTGCATTACAATTCATAACAGTAGCAAAATTACAGCTATGAAGTAGCAATAAAATAATTTTATGGTTGGGGGGTCACCATAACATGAAGAACTATATTAAAGGGTCTAACATTAGGAAGATTGGCTTAGCACAATGCAGCTGAATGTATTGTGATCTCCAGAACAGCATGGCAAGCTTCTGACCCCCAGCTCTGGGTCCTATACCCCAAGAGAGCTTAGACTAAACAAGGTAGGTTCCTGCTCCTGGCTGGTTCCCTCAAACAACTGATACCACCTACAGTTAGAAAAGAATGGAAAAGAGAGAACTTTAAGAAAGTAACTTTCACAGAGCAGTGGTGGCCCACGCTTTTAATCCTAGCACTAGGGAGGCAGAGACAGACTGATCTCTGTGAGTTTGAGGCCAGCCTGCTCTACAAGAGCTTGTTCCAGGACAGGCTCCAAAGCTACAGAGAAAAAAAAAAAAGAATGCAACTTTCCTGTAAAATTTAGCCTAAAAATATTTCAGTGTGTACCATAGCCAAAGCCCAGGATGCAAAATCTGTCATCCCTACTTCAGGGGTTTCACCCACTTTCTTGTCCCTCTTCTCTCAGATGGAAATAGCACATGTGGGTTCTTGAATATTACATGTGATGACACACAGAAAGCATTCAAATAGTGCTTAATACACAGCAGGGGCTTAGTTAATTATATACACATATCACACACACACAAACACACACACACAAACACACACACACACACACACACAAACATGTTCTGTTGCAAATCATCTTATTGCTCTTTGAAAAGAGCCTGTGAAAAAAGAGAGCATCTTCAACAAATTGTGCTGGCAAAACTGGATGTCAACCTGTAGAAGAATGAAAATAGATCCATATCTATCACCATGCACAAAACTCAAGTCCAAATGGATTAAAGACCTCAATATCAGTCTGAACACAGTGAACCTGATAGAAGAGAAAGTGGGAAGTACTCTACAACACATGGGCACAGGAGACCACTTCTTACGTATAACCCCAGCAGCACAGACATTAAGGACCTCATTGAATAAATGGGACCTCCTGAGACTGAGAAGCTTCTGTAAAGCAAAGGACACTGTCGCTAAGACACAAAGGCAACCCACCAACTGGGAGAAGATCTTCACCAACCCCGCAACTGACAAAGGTCTGATCTCCAAAATATATAAAGAACTCAAGAAACTAGACCGTAAAAGGCTAATCAACCCAAGTATAAAATGGGGCATTGAGCTGAACAGAGAATTCTCAACAGAAGAACTTCAAATGGCCAAAAGACACTTAAGGTCATGCTCAACTTCCTTAGCAATCAGGGAAATGCAAATCAAGACAACTTTAAGATACCATCTTACACCTGTCAGAATGGCTAAAATCAAAAACACCAATGATAGTCTTTGTTGGAGAGGTTGTGGAGAAAGGGGTACACTCATCCATTGCTGGTGGGAATGCAAACTTGTGCAACCACTTTGGAAGGCAGTATGGCGGTTTCTCAGGAAATTCGGGATCAACTTACCCCTGGACCCAGCAATACCACTCTTGGGAATATACCCAAGAGAGGCCTTATCATACAACAAAAGTATATGCTCTACAATGTTCATAGCAGCATTGTTTGTGATAGCCAGAACCTGGAAACAACCTAGATGCCCTTCAATGGAAGAATGGATGAAGAAAGTATGGAATTTATACATATTAGAGTACTACTCAGCAATAAAAAACAAGGACTTCATGAATTTTGCATACAAATGGATGGAAATAGAAAACACTATCCTGAGTGAGGTAAGCCAGACCCAAAAAGAGGAACATGGGATGTACTCACTCATATTTGGTTTCTAGCCATAAACCAAGGACATTGAGCTTATAATTAGTGATCCTAGAGAAGCTAAATAAGGAGAACCCAAAGAAAAACATATAGGAATCCTCCTGAATATTAACCTTCAGCAAGCGATGAAAGGAGACAGAGACAGAGACCCAAATTGGAGCACAGGACTGAAATCTCAAGGTCCAAATCAGGAGCAGAAGGAGAGAGAGCACGAGCATGGAACTCAGGACCGCGAGGGGTGCACCCACACATTGAGACAATGGGGATGTTCTATTGGGAACTCACCAAGGCCAGCTGGCCTGGGTCTGGAAAAGCCTGGGATAAAACCGGACTCTCTGAACATAGCGGACAATGAGGACTACTGACAACTCAAGAACAATGGCAATGGGTTTCTGATCCTACTGCACGCACTGGCTTTGTGGGAGCCTAGGCAGTTTGGATGCTCAACTTACTAGACCTGGATGGAGGTGGGGGTTCCTTGGACTTCCCACAGGACAGGGAACCCTGATTGCTTTTCGGGCTGGGGGGAGACTTAATTGGGGGAGGGGGAGGGAAATGGGAGGTGGTGGCGGGGAAGAGACAGAAATCTTTAATAAATAAATAAATTAATAAAAAAAAGAAAAGAAAAGAGCCTGTGTATCATTGCTATTCCTGAGAGGATGCTCCATGATTTTCCAGCCATGGTCACATTCAGTCCTGGGCAGAATGTGCTAGATGCCCAGGAGTCAATGCCACCTTTCTCCTTGGCTTCCAGTTCCTCAGGCCTGGATGGCTCTAAGCGCCAGTGGTGGGTTCTGTGAAATCCCAACAATGCCCAAAACACTTGTGCGTATGCTGCCAGCAGCCTTCTGACCCAAATGTTTCAGAAATTAAGCCATTATACACACACACACACACACACACACACACACACACACACACACACACACACTACAGCCAGGATTTGTTCAAAGTGGAATTTTACAGGTTAACTTCACTATAAGAAAACCATCTTATCTCCATGTACAGAAACATGTAAATACACGCAGAAAAAAAGTGGGACGTTTATTTCTAAATGTACAGACTCCATGTGTTTTGCTGGTAAAATAATGAAGAAAATTTGCTTGAAGAAATTGCCATTTTCTTCTCAGGCTTTTAAATCCAGCTCCTGGAGGGATTAAATACCTGCTCCTCTGCAAATTCTCCTTAATTTCAGTCATCTATTTTTTCACTAGTCTTTGCAATTTCTTGTGGAATTTGATGTTCCTTCAGAGTAGTTGATATCTACATCAGCCTGAGAAAGTCATCTTCTTTGTGTGTCCCATGTTTTGGTTTATTATTATTATTGTTTTTAGATGTTTGACCATTCTATTACTTTCCTCTGTGAAAGAAACTCGTATCTTATGAAAAAGATCACTGAATGTTAAGAAAAATGCTCACTGCTTGAACCATTTAGTCTACAGGATGCTGATGTCACAGGCAACAGCATGGTCCGATGATCTCATCTTTCTGCATCTTCAGCCCTCATTCCCCCAACCTTTGCTTTTCTCATACTCTTCTCATGTAATGTGCTTCCTTATTGTCATTTTATTATTTCCTGCTGTTCCTATTGAAAAGAAGCTGTCTTGGCTTCTCTGTTTGCAGGCCACTTAAGTATTCTTTATTTTTACAATACTGGGGATTCAATTTAAGAGCTTAATTCTAGTTCTGGTTCAGCTCTGGGAATTAATAAGGGCTCTGTTTGCACTTCTGGGCATCTAGCTCCATGTGGCTGTGCTGCCAGGCCCCTCCCCTCTGCCCACCTGCACTTCTGGATTCCAGTGGAAGGTGCCATTTCAACATTTCTCTTCCTGCTTCCTGGTAGTGTATACATATGCTTTCATCATTAGCGATGCTTTCAAATGATCAGCTCTGAATTCTTGGAGCCAAGTGCATTATTAATACCATCATCACTCTGAACTGTTGTGTATCATATTCTTATATGTATAACAACAGCAAACAATGAATTTCAGAATGTATATATATTATATATTTAATATATATTTAAAAAACAGACAATGTGGGCTAGGCTTTAGCTCTTGTATTATCCTTGATATGTCAGAAAAGTCACCAAAATAGCTCTGAACCTTAGATTTTTACTAGAAAATGGGACTACAATACTTTGCTTTTAGAGTGATAATAATTACAAGTGCCCACCGAAAATTACCAGTGAAACTGAAAACTGCTTTTACCTAGTTGTGTCTATGTCCTCCTTGTGTGTCACTCTTCGTTCCATTGTCTTGTGTGAACACACCTTTCATCTCAGCGCTGGCTCAATCATCCCTCTTTGTTATGGAAGAAAGGGAAAGTGTATGCCACTAGATATTCAGCATCAGAAGTCTAAAGAGTACGACCTAACACATTACTTTATAGCCAATGACATCTTCACGAGGTAATTAGCCCAGAGCAGTTGCTCCACAGCGGGAAGGATAATAGATGTGTTATTTAAAAACTGTTGCACGGATGTTTGTGTATTAAACACTGACAGGATATAGACAGTGTAAAACTTTTCTGAAATTGATCCACCGCTGAGACAGGAAATCGTCTTTAGTAATTATGGGAAGGAGGCATCTCAGGAGATGCCTTGCCTGTTTCCATTCTGCTCTTCTTAGGAGCTTTCTTCACTCTCCCATCTTCTTGGAAACTGTTGCTTTTCGCTTTCCTGACAATGGTATGCAGGTGTGAGGTTTACCTTCTATTTGTTTCTTAGAGCTAGAAATAGAATATTAACCATATTAAGACCACTACCTTATTAAAATACTAATTTAACTGAACAGAGGAGGCATGATTAAACACTGTACTCTGACATAATTTTGTTTCTTGGAATCATTTCTCTATTTAAATGTTATTAGCTAATAGACAATTATGTTGCAGTATGACATTTTTCCAGTAAGATTTATTTTTGTTGTTTTTTGTTCTCCTTCTTTCTCTCATCATGTTACTTGCATCCTCTCACAGATAGTAACCTTCTTTCCCTTTTTCTTTTTATCTATCTATATATCTATCTATAATTGTTTTTATTAACTATATATTTTTCTCTGCTTACTCTACCCTCCCTTACTCTACCCTCTCCTTTCACCCTCTCCCATGGTCCCCATGCTCCCAATTTACTCAGGAGATCTTGTCTTTTTCTATTTCCCATGTAGATTATATCCATGTATTTCTCTCTCAGGGTTATCTTCATTGTCTAGGTTCTCTGGGATTGTGAATTGTATAGCAGAAGGATGGATTCTATTTTCGTATCCAATCGGTTAGCCTGTGTCTTTTTATAGGTGAGTTGTGTCCATTTATATTAAGGGATATTAATGACCAGTGATTGCTACTTATTTTAGTTTTTGTTGTTGGTGATGTTAATTGGTGTGTTTTTACCTTCTTTGGGATTTGTTGCTGTGAGATCATCAATTGTCTGTGTTTTTGTCGATGTAGCCAACTTCCTTGGATTGGAGTTTTCCTTCTAGTACTTTGCGTAGAGCTGGGTTTGTGGCTAGGTATTGGTTAAATCTGATTTTGTCATGGAATATCTTGTTTTGTCCTTCTATGGTGATCGAAAGTTTTGCTGGGTATAGTAGTCTGGGCTGGCATCTGTGGTCTTTTAATGTCTGCCTAATGCTTGACCAGGACATGGTATAGGAGGTTCTTCTGTTCATATGTTGTTTTCATTGGTTAATAAATAAAGAAACTGCTTTGGGCCTGATAGGGCAGAACTTAGGTAGGTGAAGAAGACAGAACTGAATGCTGGGAAGAAGGGCAGAGTGAGGGACGCCATGGATCTTCTGCCTGAGATGGACGCTGGTTAGAATCTTACTGGTAAGTCACAGTCACGTGGCAATACACAGATTAATAGAAATGGGTTAAATTAAGATGTAAGAATTAGTCAATAAGAAACTAAAGCTAATGGGCCAAGCGATATTTTAATTAATACAGTTTCTGTGTGGTTATTTAGGGGCTAAGCTTGCTGGGTAGCCAGGAAGAACAAGTAGGCCCTTTCCTTGTAACAAGGACCTTCTGGTTTTCATTGTTTTGATTGAGAAGTCAGGTGTTGTGGTAGGAGGAGGCTTGTTCATTCCTGGCTGTTTAGACCCACAATAATTACACAGAAAGTATATTATTTAAATCACTGTTTGGCCAATCACATAAGTGTATTGCTAGCTAGCTCTTATATCTTTGGTTAACACATTTTCATTATTTTATATTTTACCATGAGGCTTGAGGACTACCAGCAAAGTTCCAGATGGTGACTTGCGTTTTTCTCCTCTGGTGGTTCCATGGTGTCTCCTTCTCCCAGCATTTAGTTTAGTTTTCCCTGGCTAACTCTACTTTACCCTATCACAGACCAAGCCAACTTCTTTATTCATTAACCAATAAAAGCAACACATATACAGAGGGACTTTCCACACCATTTCCCCTTTTCTGTTTAAATAAAAAGGATGACTTTAATGTTAACATAGTAAAATTACATAAACAAGAATTACAGTTACAATATTTATATCTACTTTATCTTTTATCATAACTAAGTAAAACTATAATTATAACTATCTATTCTTCAATTCCATCAAAGACTCTAGAAGGATATAATATTACCTAAGTAAACAGGATGTGCATTGTAAGCAAGTTCCAAAACTCTAGAAATGACAGAGACTTCTCACTGCCTGGACAATCACCCAAAGTTCTTCTGTATCATTGAAGCACCCATTTTCAGCCTGCAGGCCAATAGTATCCAGCAGATTTTTCCATGAAGCAGGAATTTGAAGATCTGTTTTGCCTTGTAATGGCAAAGTTCATCAGTTTCTTTCTTCTATCTCTTGCAGAATGTCTGGCAGACTCTTTCATGAAGCAGGAACTCTGAAGGATAGTCTCACCTTTAGGCAAGTTCAGTAGTCATTTCTCTGTGGGTCCTGCATGCCCAGTTCATACAGCATAACATTAAGCAGTCCAGACAAGAGCAGTTTCTTGCTCAAACGGCTAACAAACTCCATAAGGAACCTCTTCGATGCCTATCTTCCACTAGAAGTATATTGGTGCTGCCAAGAGCATATGTGTCTCATTGTCATGAATAGTCTTAAGTTATTAGAACATTTTAAATGCCATATTTTTAAGGTCTCTGACAGATTTGAATGGTGTAGGAGGTCCTTCTGTATTTGTATTGCTTTCATTGGTTGAATAAAGAAACTGCCTTGGCCTTTTGATAGGGAAGAGCTTAGGTAGGCATGGAAAAGAGAACTGAATGCTGGGAGGAAGAAAGCAGCAGAGAGAGCTGCCATGGAGCCTCTAGGTCAGACATGCTGAATCTTTCCTAGTAAGCCACGACCTCGTGGGGACATACAGATTATTAGAAATGGGTTGAATCCAGATGTGAGAGTTAGCCAATAAGAGGCTAGAACTAATGGGCCAGGCAGTGTTTAAATGAATACAGTTTCTGTGTGGTTATTTCAGGTGTAAGCTAGCTGGGACAACAAGCAGCCTGCTCCTCCTGTTACATTTGAAGAATACCTATCTAACTGAAATATATCTTTATATATCTAGAAAACCTAACTAACATGACTAGAAGTTTGGCTATTATACATGATTATCTATTAACCTGTATTTCTTAATTATACATTACATTTTTAAATGAAACTGCATAATTGTAATACCTTAATCAAGAGCAGAAATATACATATAACAAGTAACCTCTTTGTATCAATAGACCAAAATCCCTACCAATGCAAACTATTCATATCTATATCATATCCCCTTTAAATGTAAACAAATATTTATAAACAATCATTTAGGAAATTTGGGCATAGTTCTATCCAAACTGCTTCCTGCTATAAAATCTTTTTAAATGATATTTATCTTGTTATTTTAAGATAAGCTACCGTGCTCTTTCACTTAGTGTGTTTTCTTCGTAGGACAAAGAGTCTGAATTGAGTCTTTTTTGTTACTGAAGCATTTTGTCTTCCTGTCATTCCCAGACACGCAGATGCTGATTTTCATTCAATTTTTAATCACCGCACAGGGCTGTGAGGTGGAATTTGTGTCTGTGTGTCTGGCAATCCTATTCTAAAGGAGATTACACTAAATCACTGGAGACTACAGTTCCATTGAGACATCCAGAATATTCTAAGTGAGGGCATTTTCCTGGTTATTAAATGCCAAACAGAATTTTATTTTCACCAAGATTTTTTTTCACTTCCACATTTTAGTAGGTTTCCTGGAATTCAATAAGTGTTTAAAATTTCATACTTTTCTTGTCTTTTATATGAATTCTTTTATAAAATATTTTCAAAATTACATTATAGACTGAGCCATATGTAAAAAGTACAAAATGATAGGGATTTCATTGTGCCTCTCCCACTCAAATTGATAGGTTGACGTTCTTGTCCCCAGTATGACTGTGTCTGGACACAGGGCCTTTATGATGTAACTAAGGTGAAAGAGATTTTTAGAGTGGGACACCAATCCCGTAAGAAGATGATGAAAACACTGGGAGTGGGTATTGAAAGAGGCAAGGCTCTATGGTGATACAGCAGGTTACCTACAAGCCATGGAAAGCAGCCACAGTAGAAGTTTGCCCTGTAGAGACCTTGTTCTAGGACTGGCTACCTCTAGAATTATGGGAAACAAATGTCTGTTGTTTAAGCCTGCAGTTTGTGATATTGTGCTGGTACAGTCTTAAGAACGTATTCAATTGATAGAACAACTTTAGAAAGCACATAGGAGGCAGTAATTCTGGTTGGATGTCTGTGGGTGCACGGGGAAAATGGTTGTACTGTTATGCAGTTCTCTCCTTCTTGTATCCTAGACATTGATCTGCCTAAGTCATAATCACCACCACTTCTTCTCCTTTTGACTTCTATAGCACTGACCCACAGGAGGCACCAGGAAGTGGTGGAGAAAGGTATGAGTGGGGTTGAAACTCTGCCTGGTCCTGAAACATGATCACAGGTTACCTGGGTGGGTGTGCTCCTTTAGAAGAAGGAGCTGGTGCTAACGGGTAGTCCTGCCTACTAGACAACAACCTTTGAGTTTTGTCTGTGCTAGCTCGCTTCATTTCTTCAGGCAGCAAGCTGTGTAACAAGTACCAGGATTGCTCTTTTCCTATTTACATTTTCCCTGTTTTCGAATGTCCCCTTTCATTTGCATTCTCATCAAATTCTGCTCAGATGAGAATACTCTTATTTCGCTGCCAGAATTCTGACTGAAGATAAAACATTAAGTTCATTTCATGCCAGAGGAGAAATCACCTTGTTATTCCTATAATTTGAGGTGGTGGTAGTAGTGGGGGAAAGTATTGCATTAATAATTTGTTCATTGCTTTTTAGGCTGGAATGAAAGGTTACCTCGAGTTTAGGCAGGACAGTTTAATGTTTCATGTGGTCTCAAATCTGTCCTCAGAAACATAGCATCTTTCTGACTTTTTAGTGTTTGTATCTGTGAGGAGTTTTGTGGACTCAGTAACAGTACAATGAAAATCATGGCTTGCATCAGACAAGGGATCTATTTTCTTATTAAGGGAGCAGAATATTTCGGCGCCCCATAATTCCATGTTGGTCATGTGGCAATAGCATGTGACAGAAGTGATGATGGGTAAGTCCCAGTGAGCCTTTCCTGGCTTATTCTGCTCACTGCTGGGGGACAGACCACAGCAGAAATTTCCTATTGTCTCTGCTATTCCAAACAGGCTGTCAAACCACAGCTAATCCCAACCAACCTAGAAGCGAAAGACCCAGTGAGCACAATTAAGTTCAATTAACACCAGTCTAATTAACCAGTCCATATGAGTAGAGCTCAATGTGTGACTTTGTTAAGCCGTAGGCATTTGGAGTGGTTTGTTATACATTGTTATAGTTCATCAAGTACAGAACCCTTCTAGTTCGCTGCTCTGCCATTCTTGCTGTTAGAGCTATTTTTCATAGTTACGGAAAGCTTTCTGGAGCGCCTGAGATTACATCCTACATTCCAGACAGGAGCTTGTGGAGGAAGGCTCAGTGGGCTTTGTAAATGAGATGTACAAAAAATGTGGCCAGCCCGGGAACGAGCAACTCCCAACACTCTCATTTGCTACATCATCTCCGGAGGAGGCTAAGAAGCAAGCAGGTCATGGCTGGCTTTCCAAAAGAATAGGAACATTGGAATAAGGTAGCAGCTGGCAATTTTACCCACTCAGTTGTGATGAACATTTGGGATATTAGAACAGTTTCTTCCTGAGCCCGAGGCAGGATTCTCAGATTTCTTACTTCTATGATGGTATGGATTTTAGGGGAGCTTGGAGCTTTTTCCTTCACCTCTAGGACCCCAAATCACAAACCAAGAAACTCCAAAGTCAAAATACAGTGAGGTCTGTATTTATAGTTATCAGCAAAAACCAAAAAAGCCTAAGTTGATGTTTAGGAACTACTTAAACTTAACTATTTAACTAAACTATTTAGTTTCTAAACTATTGTCTATCAGTATATGGAGCACCAGGTTTCCTTAGTGCAGTTTTATACATATTTAGTTTTAGTTAATTCTCCTCCTCTACCCAGTCTTCTGCCCATCTACTTGAACCATACCCTCGTCCCTGCCGTACCCCATTGCCCCAGTATTCCCCCTTCCATTTTTCTATCACATGTGTTTTGTATCACGACTCTCTCCACTCACATCTCCTAACACATCTTTTATCCCCTGTCAAGGGCTCCTTTATAGTTTCTAGGCATGTATCCAAGTTTATTCCCACATAAATGCATGTATAGCAATTAGAACATAAGATCTGCATATGAGAGACCATGTGCCATTTGTCTCTCTTATCGTGGGTTATCTCTAGTACACCCTACAGTACCATCCATGTTTCTGCAAGTTTCACAGTTTCATATTTCTTTGTGGATGAATAAAATTCCATTGTGTGCACATACCACATTTTCATTGCTCATTGGTCAGAAGTTAGAATCCATGGTGAGTGGAGGCGGTGAGCTGCAGGCATGATGACCCTAACACAAGCTTAGGGCTCACATCTCAAAACACAAGCCGAAAGCATGGAGCACACACTGGTAATTGCACAATGTTTTTAACTCTTAACATCTCTCTCCAGTGACATACTTCATCCACCAAAATCACAGCACCTAAACCTCCTGAACAGTTCAATCAACTGGTGATCAATAATTCAAATACCTGAGACATGAAGAACACCTTATCCAAACCACCTTACCTAAACAAGTGCCAGCCCTGTGTCCTGGCCCCAGCATTTCATAAACCTGGCATGTGACTCACTCCTGTGGTTCTAGAAATCAGGAAGCATAGGTAGGAGGATCAGAAATTCAAAGGCCTCCTCAACTCTACAGAGAAGTCAAGACCAACCTGGCACGTTGAGAAGAGACAAAGATAATATTAAGCTTTAGCAACCATTCTTCCTATTTCCTGGCTGATTCATAACCGTGTTTAAGTTTCTCCTCCAGTAATTATCACACAAATGACTGCAGGAAGCAGTTAAAATCCAGCGGTCTGCCCATCATACCCCCAGATGAGCTCACCATCATCATCCCTGATCTGAGCATTATGTCTTCCTGACGGAGCTTAGGGTCAACCAATGGCATAATTCCTTTGCAGTGTTGACTGAATTACGTTAGATTTAGTGGGTATGTTTTAGATAAGTTTGTGGGTTTTATGCTATTATCTATATTAGATATTAGATTTTTAAAATCTTCCCAGTTCCCTCTCTCTCTTTTAAAATAATTTTCAGTAACATTTTCTTTATAGCAAGCTTGTCCATTTTTCATAAGTTCAATTTTTGTACATTTTATATTAACCACTTCTATTATGAATGGGATCATTCCATAATGTTATTTAACTTGTTATTGCTAATATAAAACACTATAAATTTATTGTATTTATCTCATCTAATGTGAATAGATTTTGTGGATTTCTACAACTTTTTACTGTTACTAGATAGGTTTTCTAGACAGATAAAATATACTACATAGTATTTGTAAATAATAATAATTTTAAAAGTATAACTTTATTGCCCCATGCCTGAAAACATGTCAGGAAACAAAATGTTAAATACAATAGTTTAAAGCCTTAAACTTTTATAGAAAGTGTTATAGGTCTGACAGAACTTAAACAATTAATGATGTAATACTTCAGTTTATTGCTTTGGGTTGGATGTATTGAAACAAAAGACAATGATTGTGTTCCTGAAATCGAAATTCCAAGACCAGTCACTCCTTTGAAAGAAGTCTCATCATGATTATGACTGAATTCCACAGGACACTATTGTCTTCACAGGGAGGGACTTCAGCATCTGAAGCATCAATGAATGATGCATGGTTGAATGGCCCATTTCCAGGACCTTTGGCTCCTGAAGATGCAGCCCTGCTATATTTGTAAATGTCCCCTTTGAGAGCACAACATACTGAGAAGTTTGCACTATCAAAGCAGCAGTAAATACATCATAGAATTGTCATTAAAGAGGCTTAGGAGTTTATTTGCAGTGTGTCCTTATTTCAAACTTGGGTGTATGATTCATATGGTCCACTTTTATTTCTTGCCATGTACTCCATAAAATGACATCATCAAAGACCATCTGAGAATAATTAGGATTGTGTCACTACTTGGATTCTGGAAGGGAACAAATAGGCATATTGGCAGGAAATGCAATTGGAGGTAGTGCTGGGGAAGCACCAAACACTGGAAGACGCAGCTCTTTAAAGAGCACCTGAAGGGGAGCCAGGTGCTCTGAGAGAGGATGCTGGAGAACTGAGCCCACTGGGAGTACTAACGCTTGCCAGGAAATGAAGCAGGTGTTCAGACTGTTGTTTTAAGTTGATTGTTAGGCTGGGGCTAGGATTTAAGTGCCAAAATACAGAGCAAGAAGATTTCATAATTTCTAAGGTCAAAGTCCCTAAGCTTATGTGAAATGGATGACTGGAACAGTTTTGGCTGATTGGTATCTGCCTTTATTTTACCAAGGATACACTTTAGTGGTAATCCTGTATTATCGTAAACCTCAAGGCATCCAGCAGTTCTTACACTATGGATTCTAGCTTTTTGAATCCTTCCTTTGATATGAGATAGTATCGCCTAAATAGGACACTGACAATTCAGAACAGGGCTATGACTATGAATTGACACAACACAGTCTCTTGAAGAAAGGAAAAAGCACACCTCTGAGAGAAATTGGCACATCCAAGTTAAAATAAAAGGATGGAAAATCAGATAGAACAAACAAACATGCAGCTGGAAGATAAGGAGTGGGAATATATGGAACTGAACTAATGATACTATGTAGAATACAAGCTCACCCTGTTTCACACTAACTAGTTGTTCACAAGTATTTTGGTGTTGTTTGTAAAATCGACTTTTCTGATCTACACGTTCAAATGTATGCCTTGCTCATAGGTGGCAAACATAACCAGTTGAGTAGATAGTGTATTTCAGGCTCTTTGGAAACATTTCTTTTTATCATCTCTTTCTTGACAAGATGCTATGGTTTGAATGCCTCCCCACCCACAGTAGGAAGCTGTGATGGTTTGAATGAGAAATACCCACCATAGACTTAAGTATTTGAAAGCTTAGTCCCTAGCTGGCTACCCTGTTTGGAGCGTTTTAGACGGTACAGCCATCTAAATGAGAAGTGTGCCACTGGGGACAGGCTTTGAGATTAAAAAGTCTTTTCTACTTCCAGATTGGTCTCTCTGCTCTGTGTTTGAGAGGTGAGCTCTTAGCTTCCTGCTCTTGATGCCATGCCTTCAGCCCAATGGCATGCTGTTCCCACCGTTATGGGCTCCAACTCTCTGGAATCAAGGCAAAATAACTTCCTTTTGCAAGCTGCATTGGTCACGACATCTTATCCCAGGATCAGGAAGATAACTGAGACAGAAACTCACTGTCCAGAGTCAGTGTTTGGCGCCTAAAGAGAGGTGATTGGGAATATAACGGCTTTGGGCTCATGAATGGATTGCCGTTACTGAGGGAGCGAGTTAGATTTCATGAGAATAGTTGGCCCCCTCTTGCCCTGTCTGTCTCAGGCACACTCATTTGTCTATCCTCCATGGTATGTCAGTCAGAAGGCTCTTGCCAATGCCGGTGTCATGCTTACAGGAGGCTTCCCGGATGCTAGAACGACCAATCAAATAAGTCTTATATTTCCAGTGCTAGAGATGGAATCAGCTTTGCAGATGTAGCATAAGCTCTCTACCTAGAAGATGCTTTTCTAGCCTTTCCAGCTATCTCTTTATGTATTATTCACTGTGTGCTGCTCTGTCATAACAACAGAAAATGACAACGACAACCAGATATTTCTTTGTCGATTTGAAACAACACCTTTAATTATATTTAGATAAAACCTCAAAAACTTTGTTATCTAGAATGTTAAAATTAGTATTTTCTAGTTAAACCAATCATTTGCACTATTTGTATATATTGGCAAAACATACATCAATGAAAAATTACATAATTTAGTTGGTATCTGATACTTTATAATAAGGATCTACTTCTCCAAGAACTATTTTTTACAGTAATAATGATTATATAGAACTACATATAAACTATGACCATTATGAATTTGTTATTATTACTATTTAAATTTTAGATTAATACAAAATGTCTGAGGATGGAATTTTCTTAAAAAATGTATATGATAAAGCTCATATATATATATTACATATGCAAACATACGTCACACACATATATGTGACATACACACATATGCAGTTCAACAAAGTTATGTGCCTCAGCAGCAAATATTGCAACAGAGGGATAGACTTTATGACCCAATCAATAAGACTTTCTGTAACCTTGAAAATTACAAGAAAGTTGTTGTGAAGAGAGAGGGCTACTGGTTCCTGTGGCTTTCAAAATTCTCTTAGGCCTGTGTCTTCTAGTGAAACCTATGTGGGTCTGGTACCAGGACAATTTTGACGACATTAAGAACACATTTTAGTAATGATTATACAAGGTTCTAAGCACTTCCCACATACCAATCAGCACCAGAGCTGAGAGAAGATGTGTAATTAATGCCACTGCAGCCAGACAACGTGGCCAGGCTCTGTCACCCGTAGAAGGCGTGCTGGCGCTGCCTCGCTATTGTAGCCTGCTATGCTCTATGTAAATGTTTGTTTTCAATAAAAAGACCCATATGGAGCAAAAATGCTCTATTTACTTAAGAAAGCCCTCTGGCATGCCTCTAGGATAAGCGGTAAAGAGGGAATCTTCAAGCTAAAGTCACAGGGTACTTGTAAGGGAATTCTGTGGACAAAACTGATGGTGTTCGTTTTGCAAGTAGACGGAGCTGGCCATGATTGACACACTTCAATTTGGAAGCGTACAATTACTATCGGATCCCCCAGCACCCCGTCCTCTTGAAGGAAAAACTGATTCTTTTCTGGAAACTATTTCTTGGTTAGGCAGAGGACACAAAGGAGGCTTTATCTTTCCTTTAGTCTTTTCCAGAGATGACCTAGAGAAAAGTGGCTCTTTACTCTCAGATAGTCAAACTGAGGAGACCCCTGTCCAAGGCTACCCCAACCTTAGTGTGATGGCTAAGCTGCCTCAGGAAATAGCAAAACTGACAACTTTTCAAAGCAGCAGTAAGTCAGGAGGGTGCCCCACTCCTCTGGGCCCTGACTATTGTATCTGTATCATTAACTAAGGAGGAGTGTTGTGTACCAACTACTTCTGTTTGCCTAGATTGGCATTTTGAGCTTCCATCTAATTCAGTGATACAGCTTTCTTATAGTCTCTTGAATCTGGTTTACTCTGATAAGATGATTAAGTCTATAGAATTCTTTACACACATGTGGTCACACACATCAATGAATATTTATACAATTAGTAACTATTAAAAGTTGTTACATTTGTATTTTTGTTCTTTAGGAAAAGTGATATGTGTATTCTATTTCTTATGTCAATTAGAGCTTTGATGTGGGAGTGTCATATATCAATCTGTTGATTTCATTGGCTAAGCAATAAAGAAACTGCTAGGCCCATTGGATAGGCCCACCCTTAGGTGGGTGGAGTAAACAGAACAGAATGCCGGGAGGAAGAGGAAGTGAGCTCAGACTCCACAGCTCTGCTCTCCGGAGCAGACGCAGGAGAGACGCCATGCTACCTGCTCCAGGGAAGACGCACACCATGCCCCAGCTCCGACCCAGGATGGACTTAGGCTAGAATCTTCCCGGTAAGCGCACCTAGGGGCGCTACACAGATGATTAGAAATGGGCCAGAGCAGTGTTTAAAAGAATACAGTGTCTGTGTAATTATTTCGGGCATAAGCTAGCCGGGCAGGACAGGCGGCTGGGGTGTTGGACGCAGCCCCGCCGCCGCGCCCCCATATTACTACAAATGACGCCCAGACGTGTGGCTAACTAAACCCACTTAAAAAACCTGAGAAGGCTTAAAAATAATGGAGAGAGAGTTTAACACAGATTTTTGCTGTTTGTTGGTGGCGTGCTGTAGAGAGATTTCCTGATTCGGCAACAGCAGCAGAAAAAACGCTGTGTCATTTCAAAGCGTGGCTTCCTGGGGCTGTGCCGCCAGTGCAAACTCTGGCTTTATGTTGTGTTCCCGCTTGGGATCGGAAGGAGAGTGCTCTGAGACCTTGACGATGACTCAGAGCTCCCCGCCTGCACCTGGGCAGATGGCCGAATCAGGCTTAGGCAGGCGGAAGAGCATGGCGGATTCCTGCCGCCATACAGAGACGTGTTTTCAGACTGCGCAGTGCTCTGCGTGTCAGATTTGGATGTTACTTGGATGAAAAGAATTTCTGTGCTGCACGCTCAGTCTCAGAATTAAAGTGCTGAGTGCCGCTCCTACCTGGTAGCCCCAGAGCTAGCACAAAATGGTACGTCCTCCATTTTGAAATTTTCCTGACTCAGCAGCAGGAACAAACCTGTGTTGTTTTAAAATGCCGGCTTTCTGGGCTGTCCTGCCAGGGCAAACTCTGACTGTTTGAGGCAGGAGGGCCGGCTACCGAGAGGATTTGAGTGTTGTCTGTTGTAGCTTGCTGGCTGGCAGGGACCTTACAGTCAGTACCTCAGCCTTGAGGCTAGAAAGCTAAGGAATGGGCTACATCTAGCTGGCAAAGCCATGCCTTTAGTCCTACTGATATTGCTTGGTAAATTAAAGGCTCTTGTGGTCAGAAAAAGAGAGATATACAGTAAAGAGAGATTCAAAGACAGAGAAAATTTCTGAATGGTTTAAAGTGTGTTAAAATATATGCAGACTAAAAGTTAAAATTCTTAAAGTAAACCTCTGTGACTTCAAGGTGTGGTAGCACACGCCTTTAATCCCAGTGCCTAGAAGGCAGAGACGAACAGATCTCTGTGAGTTCAAGGTGTGGTAGCACACGCCTTTAATCCCAATGCCTGGGAGGCAGAGACAGGCGGATCTCTGAGAGTTCAAAGACAGCCTGGTCTACAGGGTTATTCCAGGTCAAAGATATATGCTCAAAAAGCAAAAAGTTAACCTAGGAATGTCACAGCTTAGATTCTTAAGCGCCTAGTGATTTAAAGGCGCAAATCAAAAGTGCTCCTGGATGGTAAAAAATTGCAGATTCACAATAGGACAGATTCAGACCAATAAATGAGTCACACTGTTGGATGAATGTACGTAGGCTTGGGACAGAGAAGAAAAAGAATATAGAGAATAAAGTTAATGGTTTAAAAAAAAAAGGTAAAGTCTTTAAAGAGACAGTATAAAGTAAAGTGATAGAGTAAAAATAAGCCGCGTAAAGATGAAAAATTCACAGAGAGTCTGGATTCTTTGTATTATTGTGTTTTCTTTAAATTTTTTGACTGTAAAGGAGCTAAGTACAGACAGACATTTCATTATATGGGCTGCCAAGTGGAACCAGAACGGATATCATGAGGGTATGATTTCAGAATTTGGATCTAAGGATATGATGCTTTGGAAAAAGAGTTTCTTATTTTGTTTTCACAGAGGATGAGACTCTATGGATTTCTTCTATTCCAATTTGGTATGATGGACCACGTCCTCCTGAAGGGTTGCTGTGAACATCTTCAGAAAATTGCTTCGCTCAACTGCCAACTGAAATGAAACTAGCACACAGGTTATACCATGAAAGACCTAATTAACGACGCCCCCATTCAGCAGGAAGCAGTTTGGAGAGAAAAAACTGCGCCCATGTTCCCAAATATGGTTTATAAATGTTCTTTTATATTTAAAGGGGGATATGATATAGATATGAATAATTTGCATTAGTATAAATTTTGCTTTATTGATAGCATTGATAATAGTAAAGCTTGTAGTCATGTTAGTTAGATTTTCTAGATATATAGAGTATACATTTCAGTTAGATAGACATTCTTCATATCTTTCAAAGACTACAGAATAGGACATTTAATGTTTTAATAACTTAGGACTTTTCATGACAATGAGACACTCTGCTCCTGGCAGCACCAATCTACTTAAAGAAGAAGATGGGCATCGAAGAGGATCCTTATGGAGTTTGATAGCCATTTGGGCAAGAAACTGCTCTTGCCTGGACTATTGCATAAACTGGACACAGAGAACCCAGAGAGAGAGGACTACTGAACTTGCCTAAAGGTGAGATGATCTTTCGGGGTTCCTGATTCATGAAAGATTCTGCGAGACATTCTAGAGGACACAACAGATAGTGACTGAACTGACTTTGAATTTTCCTGCTTTATGGAAAAGTCTGCTGGATACCATGGGCCTTAAGGCTGAAGATGGATGCCCCAATGGTACAGAGGAACTTTGGGTGACTGTCCAGGCAGCGAGATGTCTCTGTCATTTCTAGAGTTTTAAAAGTTGCTTTTTTCTTGTTTGTTTATGTAGTATTGTATCTTTCTGGAGTCTTTGATGGAGTTAAGAATAGTTAGTTATAGTTATAGTTTTCCTTAGTTATGATAAAGATTATTGTAACTTTTACTTGATAACTGTTTTGTTATATGTAATTTTGCTATGTTAAGGTTAAAGCCTTCCTTTTTTTTTGTTTAAACAGAAAAAGGGGAAGTGATGTGGGAGTGTCATATATCAATCTGTTGATTTCATTGGCTAAGCAATAAAGAAACTGCTAGGCCCATTGGATAGGCCCACCCTTAGGTGGGTGGAGTAAACAGAACAGAATGCCGGGAGGAAGAGGAAGTGAGCTCAGACTCCACAGCTCTGCTCTCCGGAGCAGACGCAGGAGAGACGCCATGCTACCTGCTCCAGGGAAGACGCACACCATGCCCCAGCTCCGACCCAGGATGGACTTAGGCTAGAATCTTCCCGGTAAGCGCACCTAGGGGCGCTACACAGATGATTAGAAATGGGCCAGAGCAGTGTTTAAAAGAATACAGTGTCTGTGTAATTATTTCGGGCATAAGCTAGCCGGGCAGGACAGGCGGCTGGGGTGTTTGGGGACGCAGCCCTGCCGCCGCTCATATTACAACAGAGCTTTTAGTGTATATTTGTGTAAATTCAAGTGTGTGTGTCTGTCTGTATGTGTATTTGTGTATGAGTGTAGGTAGGTATATTATGTCATGAAGGTAGAAAGGAAACTGAAAGAAGGAAAGAGATTTTGAGGAAGACAATGGGGTACTAGAACACAGGTGAATTGGAAGTGTGGAAGGGTCCAAGGGATGCTGGGAATTGCAGAAGAGATGGGAACAAAAACCTTGACTAGGTTTTGTATGACAATATCACAATAAGACCTTTTAATCTTTATGCTAACTTAATAAACAAACAAAAACATTTTTCAACCATATATATATGATTGAAACATATATATATATATATATATATATATATATATATATATATATATTATATACACACACACATATATATTCTGTGTAGCCTAGTCTGGACTAGTACTCCATGCCTGACGTCACTCAAGTAATGGGATTATAGGGAATACCTTCCCTACACTGCCCTCCTCCAGAACGCTGAGCCTACTGATTGATCCAAACTAAGGACCAAAATCGAAATCATATCTGTGCATTTTACTATTCTGTGATGCTCGCAAGTTTTTATTTATTTTCCGTGTAAGTACTCCTTCTATGAAGGTCTCCATGCAAGGACTCTCTCTTATACAATGCTCATTGCATCATGGAGGACAGGCATATCTGCAGAGTCCACGGGCCAGCTAGTATAGATAATCTGTGAGTGTTGATTTCACTGAGTGATTCAGTCTCTAAATATAATGTGGAAAACAAGAAAAAAGACACCTGATCCATTGCTAGGAGTCCCACCTTGATACAGAGGGAGGAACTTAGTGCTGCCTCAACTTGATATGCCTTGCTTTGTTGACACCCATGGGAGGCCTGTTGTCTTTCTGAACAGAAAGAGAGGAGTAGATGGGGAGGTAGAGCAGAGGCAGGGGGTACGGAATGGAGAAGAAAAGGGAGAGGAAACTGTACAATGTAAAATAAATGAAAACGACACCTGATATTCTCACACTCTGACCTTCATACACATATAGTTCACAAACACACACATATGTATAAACTACCCAAGCACAAACATAATAAATAAAAAGTAAAGAACAGAGCAGAAATAAATGACAAGAGCAAAGACTTGCAAGCTGATAGTACAGATGGCCTTGATGGAAGATGAGAGACAGTCCCTAAAGGAGGTAGCAAGCCAAGTCTATTGCATGAGAAATGAGTGCATTTAGAAAAGAAATGAAGGAATTTCCATCAATCTCATAGTGGTTGCTCTGTCTATGAAGCATGCTGCTTGGCTAAGACATATAGAAATGCCAAAGGATGTTTAAGGAGGGAGAAGAGTGTAAGAATTGGTGCTTACTTAGATTGTTATTTTAAATTATAATAATGAGAGATTCGGAAAACTTAGAGACAGTCAAGATCTTAACAAATGATAGTTTGTTGGACAGTTGAATTAATGAAGATGCTTTGTTAGCTGGGAACTCAAGGGTTAGAGGTTTGAGAATATTCTGAGTTCAGGGATGTATCCTTTCAGGCACAATAATACATTTCCTCTAGCCCTGTGCCTGGCTTCCAAGGTCCCACCCTAGGTTCCCCAATAGAACTCTCAGGACAGCCTAAGGGAAGAGGTGAACAGATTGTAATTGACAGGCTGGCTGATTGAGGAATTGCATTGCGTATAGTTTTAAACATCTTTCATTCTGCAAACACACAGGAGATAGCTTGCCCAGCTTGCCCAGCACTGCCACTTGGGCACGTGCCCCCCAGGTCTGCATAATTAGTGATGCACTAGGGCTGATGTAAATAATACCGTTCCCAGGGAACCAAAAACTTCAAGATCTGCTCCTGAGCTCTGGTCATTTCCCTTCATTAACGGTTTTAAAAATCTCCCAGACAAAGAAAGGAATTCTCCACCCAGTGATGTTTTCCTGGCTGATTTGGCCTCTGCTTTTTCACACACTCTCTCTCACTGATTCTTGTTGGTCTTTAGCGAAGAATGATTTAGCTGGACCACCTCGTCAGCAGACAACAAGGCAAGCCTGTGTCTGAAGGAGATTAAGATCTAAGAAAGCTAGACAAAGGCCTGTGCTTCCTCAGGGAGAGGATCTTAGGGATTTTCACAGGGTACTCAGGATGGACTTCTGCCAGAGCATCTAGGAACAGGATAGTGTATGTGAAATCCGGACAATAAGTCTCCATCTTTCCAGAGCTTCAGATTGCCCCAGATTTGTCAATAACACCTACAACTTGGCTCTGAATCCAGAAGGTGATTGTCTTAGTGCTTCTTTTACTGTGAAAAGACACCATGACCAGGGCAACTCCTATAAAGGAAAACACTTCATTGGAGCTGGCTTACATTTCAGAGGTTTAGTCTATTATCGTCATGGTGGGAAGCTTGGTGGTATGCAGGAAGATTTGGAGCTGGAGAAAAAGCTGAGTTTTTCATCTGAACCAACAAACAGCAGGAAGAGAGAGATACTGGATTTGGCTTGAACTTCTGAACCTCAACTCCCATGGACACATTTGTTCCAAAAAGATCACACATCCTAATAGTGGCATTTTCTATGAACCTATGGGAGCCATTTTCATTCAAACTAAGACGGTGACAAAAAAGACCAAGGATTATTTGATAGATACTAACAGAGGTAGTCATGATATTATTTTTTGGCAGAGGTAAAAGATTCTTGCCATCTTCTGTTTTCTGCTGCCTGCAAAAATAGCCCTCTGTGAAGTTTTGTAGTCATCTCCCAGGTGTCCCTTGCACATTATAGAGGTTGGTTATCATTACAGCTGTGACCACAGATCTACTAGATTGAAGCATACATTATTTTGTATTGCTGTGATACAATACAATGACCAAGGCAATTCATGGAAAAAAGTTTTATTTGAGCTTACAGTTCTAGGATAAGAGTCCATCATAAGAAAGCAGCCAATATCATCATGAGAAAGTAGCAAGTTGAGGGTCCTCATCTTGAACCACAACCATGAAGCAGAGAAAGCAAACTAGAAATGGTTCTAGTCTCTAAAATCTTGAACCCCACCCCCAGAGACATACTTCTTCTAACAAGGCCAGGCCTCCTGCACATGCTCAAATAGCACTACCTACTCTGGATCAAATATTTAAATATCTGTACCCATGGGGGGGTCAATCTCATTCAAACCTGCACTCCTCAAGATCTCCAGACACACTACCAATCATCAAGAGAAGGCTGAGCTTCAGTACCATCCTTTAGCCTTTGACTGCTGTCCTTTCTGAGCCCTCGCTCACCTTTTCAACCCCCTTCATTTTGATCATTGACCAGCAGAGCCCAGTGGGCACCACTCAGCATCTCCTGTGTCCTCAGGACACAGTTGTTCATACCTTTAACAAGGTAACTGCCGCTGTGCTCGCCACTGCTGCTCACACTGATTCTTCAGACCTCTTAGGAGGCAGAGCTTCATGGCACATGACTTTGTGGCTCAGTAAACCTATCACGTACCAATGCACAGGTTATGTTCCTCAGTCTCTGATAATAACAGACACCTACTTTCATCTATTTTCTCTGTCTCCTTAAGCATTGGATTAGGCAACAGCATATAGACATGATCCCCCAACAATGTACTCTCAGTCCTTTGGACCCCTCCCTCCAGTTCTCTTGTTCTCCGCTTCCAATGATCAAGTTCACCATTGTCTACAAGGCCTTATCATCTCTCATATTTTCATTATCTTCAGGTCCCCAGCTTTATGCCTATAACTCAGCAGTAACCCTCTTCTATTATTATATTGCTTGATCCCATGTTTCATTCTTCTCAACAAGATACAAAATTCTCAATCACAATCTGTCCCCTTGTTCATATTTGTCTACGTGCTGTCATCTCCTCTACTGTTTGAGTCACCACATTTCATTACTACAGTGGTGTGGGAGGTCCTTCCGTCTGTGTCTGGTTTTTATTGGTTAATGAGTAAAGAACTGGCTTGGCCTATAGCATGGGAGGAGGAAGGCGGAGTCAGGGAGATGCCATGGATTTGCCTCCGGAGACAGACGTGCTGAAACTTTGCTGGTAGGCCACAACCTCGTGGTGATATACAGATGAATAGAAATGGGTTAAATTCATATGTAAGAGTTAGTCAATAAGAAGTTAGAGCTAATGGGCCAAGCAGTGATTTATTTATTTATTTAAAGGAAATCTTTTTTTTTTTTAAATTTCCGAGACAGGGTTTCTCCGAAGCTTTGGTTCCTGTCCTAGAACTAGCTCTTGTAGACCAGGCTGGCCTCGAACTCACAGAGATCTGCCTGCCTCTGCCTCCCGAGTGCTGGGATTAAAGGCGTGCGCCACCACCGCCCTGCTCAAGCAGTGATTTAATTGATACAGTATGTGTGTGGTTATTTCGAGGCTAAGCGGTTAGAACCAACAAGCCCCTCCTCCAACATTATAGCCTCCTTGCCACACACTCAATTTTTTGGCTTCTCTCCTTCCATTAATACAAAAAAAAAAAAGAGACAAAAGCTAAACCAAAATAAAATAGAGAAAAAACGTCCCCCATCCCATTTCTTCTCTGAATCAGAATGGACGAATGGCACATTCGAAGTACGAATGTGTCTGGGCTCATTTTAAATTTAGTGTCACAAGTCTCAACAGACAACCTATAAGTAATAACCTCTCTCTTTTGCCTTGTGATTACCTAGGTATCCTTCATTCTGTTCTTAGGAATTGGTTCTGTCCATGGAATCTGGGATCTAATTCTGTTTGTGAGGTTTGTCAGATTTTGTTTGCCAAGCACCTCTAGTGGCTGAGCTAGCTCTCCAGCCGTCCCTGTTTTGAAGGAAAACTTTTGTAACCTATAAAGCTCTCAAGTGATCAATTTGTTTTCCTGCACTTTACACTTTCATTTCTTTGTCTTCTCTTTCTGCTTAGAACACGTTTTTAGTGACCGATGGATGCTCACCTTATGCTACCATGTTCTTCTCTGGCTTTCGTAGATTTCATTCATAGTTTTTTGACATTCACCAGAATGAGGACCATTTCTGGGGACTTCCTCCCTGGAGTTCACTGAGTTTTTAAATTTGTGTTTTCCCATTTCCTTATATTTGGCAACTTCAGGGTAATTATTTCTTCAAATAAGCTGATTGCCTCCTTCTTGTCTCCCCCTGAGACTCACACAGCATGTGTGTTGATACAGTTGACTGTGTCCCATGAGTCAGTTACAATAATTTTTATTTTTCCTTTTTAAATCTCATATTTAAATTAAAATATATTACTTTCTCTCTTCCTTTTCTTCCCTCCAGTCTCTCCCAAGTCCCCTTCTTCTAACCCTTCTCATACTTCCCCCAAAAGCCTTTTCTTTATTATTGTTACACACACACATAAAATAAACATATATATGTAGCTTATATAATTATTCACAAATATATACATATAAACCTGATGAGTCTGTTTTTGATTGTGTGTATATGATTTTAGTGCTAAAAACTTTATATTGGATAACAAATTTGGATGCTCATCTCTGGAAGGGACTAATTCTCTCACAATAATCATTATATGTCTGTAGTTCTTTTTTTATGGTTTGGACCCTCTGGGATTTTCCCTTTCCTCATTAGCATGTTTATTGATGATGTCATTGTTCAGAATTTGATTAGGCAGCCATTTCTAGGAGATACAGTCTCATTCCTGGTCCCCTAGCTCTTACTTTCTGCTCCACCTTATGCTGTGTACTCTGAGCCTTAAGTGAAAAATTTTTGTTTTCAATATATTCCCTGGGGGTGAGCCTCACATGATCTAGTGCTCTCTGCATTGCATTTAGTTGGGGTTTTCTGTAATAACTCCATTTGCTTAAAAAGAGTCTTCTTTGATGAGGGGGTGAAAGCTATACTTAGCTGGAGGCATAAGGATGAGTTTCAGAATGTAGTCAGCAATTAATATGGTCTAGAAAGCTGATGGTGATAGGTTCTCTTCCAGGACCAGCGACCTCACTAGTCCTGGGTAGCTGGTTAGATTTCTAGAATCAGGCACCATCTCCTTCCTGCTGGGTGGGCCTTAAGTCCAATTAGACAGCAGGTGGTTACCATGAATAGGTGAGTACTACTATTGCACGTTGCCATGGTGATTAGTGCTATGGTTCATAAGCATCACAGCTGCACAGGACTATGGATGCCTTCCCTCCCTTGGCAGTTTGTACAGTAGTTTTTGGTACTATGAAAACTGAACCACAGGAAGGAGACTTTCAGGTTAGATCAAGCTCAAATCATGTAATTCCTATGTGGTGGCTTCAGCAAAAAGGATGTACATTTAACCTTGGGCAGATAGTCCAGGGCAACAGCAATAGCCTACATTGCTTTGGAGGTTGCTTGGATTACCCTGACCAACAACTTGAATGAAAGTTTCTCAGCCTGGTACTGGATTGTTTTGTTAGTTTATAGCTCTTATGGAATGTATTGATAGCCATGTGACATGACTTCATTTAATGTGCATATATGTATATATGCATGTATATACACATAAACACATGCATACACACATATATGTATATATGTATACATATGTGCACTTATGTGCTTATATACATATGTGCACACATAGATATATGTATTGGACATAGTCTTTCTCACAGCAATAGAAAGTAGACAGAAGTATCTTTTATAAACACTACCTCTTTATTGGGTGCTCTCATTGTCTTCAGATATTTTTTCCAACTTCTTTCAGGTCTTCATTAAGTAAGCCCAACACCCGTGTTCCTTCAGGGATGGTGTCTGTTGATTTACTGCTCCTGGGAAAAATTATGTTTTGCCACTTTCTGCTTTCTAAGAGCCGTGCTTGGTACTTCATACGGCCCTCCCTAGCATGTAATTTAAGTCACTTTGAGATGTTTCAAACTGGAAGTTCGAGGATACAGAATATTCCTTCAGGTAGTTCACAAATGGGTTAGAACATTGCAAATTTGATCTCCTTTGCTTTACTAGAAGGTAATTAGAGAACAAACCTCCAGTTTGTTCCACCTAGACCTTGCCAGGGAGGAGCTGGGGCCAGGGCAGTGAGGTCATCATTTCCCTGTCATTGGGTAAGGCGTTTCCTTGATAGGGAATTTGCATTTTTGCTCTCGATCTCTGACTGATTTCCAGAGCTCACAGAAAGTTGTTTCAGGCAGTTGCTAGGTGTTTATTTAATTTTTTTTCATGAGGGAAGAGGGCTGGAACCCTGTACTTCATCATTTCTCTGACACCAACCAACTCCGCCCTCTTTATAATGTAATGAAAATGCGGTAAAAAACACAAGGTGCTGTGAACTTACTCGAGTGGCCTCTTGTGCAACTGTGAGCTGTGCTAGGCGCTAGGACAGATAAGCAGGACACTGTGGTACCTATATTTAATTGTTTATATGCAATCTTATGAGAGCCTCTGAGGAAGCACAGAGGTGCTGTGTCTCAAGAAGCCTTCCTCTGCCAGACTTTGTATTTTCCCACTGAACATTAACTGCTCATGTTCTGTTAAAGATGAAGAGATTAGACAAAGTTGGCTGCCATCGTAATAGTCCCCTTGACCTTTCTGTGAACACAGGAAGTAGGCTCATCGGTTCAGATTTATGTCAATTTACAAATGAGAGTGCATTGCAGAAGCATTAACTTGATTGAGGTGACCCAGAAAGGGAAGCTGTTTCAGTAGAGACCTTCTGCTCCTAGAAATTGGCTTTTAATGACCAATTTCCTTTCATGTCAGTTCGCTAGGTGGCTGGGTTCAGGCATCTCTTATCCACCTCTGATGCCGGGGAGTAAAAGCCAGAGAAAGTGTAGACACTAATTAAGTTGGCTTTTGTGACAGGGAATTGAGAATGCCGTAAGCCTGGAAGGAATGTCAGAAGTGGAAGGAAGCATTCCATGCTGTTAAATAATGGATAATCTCAGCAATTAAGCTCTTGACCTTGAGGTTTCCTTATTGCAGAATGCTTCTTACTGCTAGGACCAGTATAAAATGACTCTGGACTTAGGTTCATTAGAGATACTGAGCACTGATAACATTTGCTATAAGCCTGTGTTTCTCTGGTTTTAGACAGTCGGGTTACTCTTTTCTAGCATAACTGTATTAAGAAAGCAAGCAAACCAGTAACTGGGGTAGCAAGATGACTTAGCAGGTAAGGACATTTGCTACAAAGACTGATGACTGTATTTGATTCCTAGGACTCATGGTGGAAGAGGAACTGACTTTTGACCTCTGACCTCCTCTGACCTCTGAAAATATATTCTCTCACTTCACTCACAAATAAGTAAATGTAAAACCAAACAAAGCCTAATCATGGTAGAGTTCATTTGAAAATTGATAAGTTAGCTCAAACTTTTGAATCTTCATTCTCCTTTCTGTTCTTCTATACATAGACTATATTATCATGACAGTCATGGGTTTCTTTTATTTGGCGATTTAGTGTAAATGTCACAGTATTTTATAATAATAATTATAGTATTGGGTGCTTAGTTACTGCTTGTGGTTGAAGAAGAGCGGGAATCATTACATCTAAAACAAAGGCTAAGTGGTGAGGGCTTCTTTATAAACTCTACTCAAACTTATGCTCTGTGAGGAAGTGAAGGGACACAGGAAATAGAAGGAAAACAGCCTATCCAATGAAGCAGTAGGTAGTATAGTCCCTAAGCAAAAAAGAGGTGTTAGACGCATTTGTCTACAGGGTGCTCTTCTTTGGACATACTTCTAAATGAAAAGAACGTTTTCTTTTTCTGCTTGCTTGAGGAAGGAGGAGTGGCATTGACTCGAGACTAGAGAGAGCACATTAATTTCTCTATTTTTTCAATAAGGTTTTGAGGTAGAAATTGCATAGCCGTACTCTAGTCTTAGTGAGGAACATTATGAGTCATGAGTATATATCTCTTTGGGAATGCTTTTTAAAACCATTTCACAGATAAAAAAAAAAAAACAAAAACATCATCCCACATCAGTCATGGTGATGGCCAGGGTTAAAATAAAATTTTCTTCATTTGCAATGAATCTTGAACCACACGTGGATGTTGGCAGATAGGAAGAGCTGGAGTGTCAGTTTTAGGCTGAGCCATGTTAACCCCATTCATCTTTTGAAAAGAACAAGTTTTATTTTCGTATCCTAGAGAAGAAGCACTTTTCATTGGTGAATATAGTCATCATCACATTACTTAAACATGTAGCACAGACCAGAATGGAAGAATGAGCCCCAATCTCTTTGTAGGATTGCAAAGACTGCCTCTTCCGTTTTGTAAGTTCCCTTTAGACTGGTGTGTTGCACTCCTAACTGTAACTCATTTCTGCTAAGCTCATTGTATAAGCTTTTTGTTTCCACAATGTCAATGGAAGTGTCCTTTAAAAGTCTGTTAGTGTCTTTGAAATTTGGGGTCATCAGAAGGCTTAGAAATGAGTTGTCCATGATCATGAGAGAACTTTTGTTAGGTGATGGAGGAAGGTCATTGGTTAAATAAAAAGAAACTGCTTGGTCCTCATTGGTTAGAAGATAGGTGGGAGGAGTAAACAGAACAGAACGCTGGGAGGAAGAGGAAATGAGCTCAGACTCCACATCTCTTCTCTCGGGAGCAGACGCCTCGGAGAGATGCCATGCTCCCTGCTCCCGGGAAGATGCACGTGATGAAGCAAGCTGCCAGGTCAGACATGCTAAATCTTTCCCGGTAAGACCGGAGCTACACAGTTTATTAGAGATGGGTTGATCGGGATATCAGAATTAGCCAGTAAGGGCTAGATAGAAATGGGCCAAGCAGTGATTAAAAGAATACAGTGTCCGTGTAATTATTTCGGGTAAAGCTAGCCATGCAGGCGGCCGGAGTGTTGGGGATGCAGCCCCGCTGCTCCTATTACTACAGTTAGGCCATCAGATTGGAAGTAAAAAAATCTAGAAGATTAATGATCCGAACATAGACTGATATCTCCCCAATGTTTCTATACCAAGCTCCCCAAGTCCCAATGGCTGCCATAGCAACTGATCTTTCACTAATAATTAGCTTTTGTTATTGTCTGTCTACAGTCAGAAGCATCCACCCTACAAAGTCTTCTTTTTTCTTGTTTGAAGTTTAGTGGTTTTGCTCCTAGTAGTCAGGAAAGCAGTGTAGGAAATGCGGTGACATTTTACAGCTCCCAGGTGAGTTGTTTTACAATGCGAAGGTTACACTCAGGAAACTCCCCGGTGGGAACCTTGACTTGGATGCTGTGCAGTCTTTGATCTCCCTCCTCAGCCCTCAGCATGAGGAGGGTCTGTTCCTGGCTCCTGCTGGCTTAGCTGTGTTTTCAGCTCTAGCACTATTTTGAATACTGTGCTTGACTCTGCTTCTCAGCTGGCTCCCCAGCCTTTAAGACTAGCCTTTGTGGTAGGAGATGTGGGAGCATCAGGGGCAGACCTAAGAGATTGGATTGAGGAAAAGAGCTGTAGGTGAAAATATCAGGAAAATTCAGACGCAGGGTCCTACGTCATATCTATTTCTAGCCAGCTTCCTGAACTTTCAGGGTTACCTGCCTAAAGTTTGTCTTCTGGAGAAATTTTGAGCTAAAGTAAGCAAAACCCCACAGCTCAAATAGAGTAGAAAAGAAAAACTGGCAACAGTGAACATGTTTGGATGATAAATAATGAAATGTTTTTAAATAAGAACTCCAGTAAGTACTTGAAGTGGTTGTAGGATGCCTACAGGTCTATTTGTGTGTCTGATTGTAAAACCTAAACCTGTTTCCATGATTTATTCACTGAAATGTGAAAAACGGTTAGATGGAATCACTTAAAATAATACCAAGAAATGATATATTTTTAACGGTAAGTCAAGTAATGCCTTCAGCTCTTGTTTATATGTGGTTGATTTACAATAGCTTTGTCAGTATTGAAATACGAAGCAGTTCAGAGATGCCAACTGGAGACAGAAATCCTGTCCAAGAGGAAAGGGGGTTTAATCTCTCCCAGTGCCCAAGCACAGTTATGGACACTGGGAAATGGAATGGCTGATGTTTAGCCTCACATTAATGAACAATCTTTTGAAAATGGGGGGAAGGCTGTTTTGTTTGGGTTCATCACTGTAAGTTAGCAGAAGTGCCAGAATTTTCTAAATAGTATCCTATGCCTATGCAGCAATGTGTAGAAACCGCAATGTCAGTTGGCTGGTTATCTTTTAAATATGTTCATGGCTCTGTTGATTTTGAAACTCTGAAAATTCCTAACACAAGAAAATAGGCCTGATGGGGAGTGGAAGAAACTTCTAGAGTGTATTTAAAGGTAATATGAAGAGAAGAATACCATGTTTTTTACCAAAGCCATTTCTTCAGCTTCAGGAAATGTATTAATAGACTCTCACCATATCGACCTAAGTTTCCTTCACTAATATTAAATGGCTTTGACTCTTAAGGTTTAGTCTTAGAGTTTCTAGTGTCAGTTTTTGAGTGCCCTTTAAATTCTTTTCAATGTTGCCTACATCACTGTCTGTGTTCATTCCTTTGTTCTTTTCCATCTGGCCTCAGACATACATGATCGGACATGAAAAAAGATGATTCTGGGTCTGTGTCACTTGGAAAGGGGAAATAGATAAGATTGCCTGACAAAATTGGGAGCATAGGGGGTGGTGGGAGAAGGGAGGGCAGAAGAGAAAAGGGAGGGGTAAAGGAGAGGGAGGAGGAGAACTTGAGGGAATGGGATAGACAAGATAGAGGAAGGACAGAGATGAAAACAAGGAAAGAGATACTTTGATTGAGGGAGCCATTATGGGGCTAGCAAGAAATCTGGTTCTAGAGAAATTCCCAAGAACCCACAAGGATGACCACAGCTAAGACCCTAAGCAATACAGAAGAGGGTACTGAACTGTCCTTGCCTTGTAGTCAGATTGATGAATATCTTAAATATGACCATAGAACCTTCATTCAGCAGCTGATGGAAACGAGGCAGAGACCTGCAGTGGAGCAGTGGGCTGAGCTCCCAAAGGCCAGCTGAAGAGTGGGAGGAATGAGAACATGGGCAAAGAGGTTCAGATCATGATGGGGACACCCACTGAAAAAATCTACCTGAGCTAATGGGAGCTCTCTAACTCCAGCTGGACAGCAGAGGAACTAGCACAGGACCAAATTAGGGCCTCTGAATGTAGGTGACAGTTGTATGTCTGGGGCAGACTGTAGGAACACTGGCAGCCGCACCAGGATTTATCCCTACTGCTTGTACTGTTTTTTTGGGAACACATTCTCTTTGGATGGACACCTTGGTCAGCCTAGATATAGTAGGGAGGGCCTTGGACCTTCCTCAAAGCAATGTGCCTTACTCTCTCTGAGGAGTGGAAGGGGGTGGGGTGGGTGAAGGTAGAAGGAATAGGAGGAGGGGAGGGAGTGGGAACTGGGATTGATATGTAAAATAAAAAATGTTTTCTTTTTTAAAATAAAATAAATAAATAAATTATAAAAGAAAGATATAAAGATCATCCCAGACTACCCACTTGCTTAGGAGTTCAGTCCCATAACCTGCTAATATGCATAGGAGTAACAGAGAGGAGGCTTTGCACTATAAACCCAGCACTAAAATGATGGGGAGAACAAATGAAAATGGGAAAGAATCCCGTAACTTGTTTTAAAGATTTGATTTGTGGATGCAGAGAAAGGAAGGGTAGAGCAGTGGCATGAGGGAGAGAAGATGGAGGTGATGTGGTGGTGGAGGAGGAAGATGATTATGATTATAATGAGGAGTGGGGGGGAAGAAAAAGGGAGGGAAAAGAAAAAAATCTATTCTTGAGTCAAAGCAACCTGATTGGTAGTTGTCCAACTGATAACTTGCTGAATGGATTCCACGTAATCAAACTACAATTGCCGCAGACTAGAAACTGGGGCGCTCGGGCTCTTAGTTGGGATGAACTGAGCTGAGACTCTTTGGACAGAAGGCTGAGCCCTGTGTGGCCTTCTCTCTCCGCCTCCACCCAAGGTCTCCGCCTCCACCCAAGGTCTCCGCCTCCACCCAAGGTCTCCCCCGCTTCTGCTTTTGTTTCATTTTCCCACTCTGCACAGTGATTTTAAGTCACTGTTTCTCGAGGAAGATTAATTTTCACATTTACCCCAAGTTGAGCCCTTAATCTGCTATATTGAGTGAGTAGAAAATTCAGCAACATTGGGCAGACTGTTTTGAATTTAAAGACTTGAAGCCAAGTGGAAATTTGACCAGAGGGAGAAAGAGCCACATGGACCTACACGTTCTTTCACGCATGCACACACTCAGCGGCAGCCTCACACCTAAGCTTCCAGGTAGCTAGCTCCCACATTTAACCTCAGAGCAGTTTTTATAAAGCTGAGAATTTAAGTAATGAAAGGGGGCCAAATCCTCCAACCCTCAATATCTTTGTCTGCTTTAAATATTTCCTCCTGTCTTGGGCCTCAGTTTCTCTGGGTTAGTCTCCAAAGAAGCATCTAAACTTTTTTTTTTTTTTTGTAAAATCAAGTGACTTTTCCTCAGCACTGTTAAGATTTAAACTTGGCAAATGAAGAGTCCTTTGGAGAAGGTTGCTGAAATCCATTCAAAAAACATTTTAATTGACTCATCTTAGGAAAAGCAATTATTCTTCAGAGTTTACTCAGTGACCTTAGGGTTTTATTGGATTTCTACTAAGTACATCTTAAAATGAAGAGTTTAAATATAATACTCCACACCATTTTCTCCTATTGATGCTAACTGAAGATAATAGGAAGGAGCCAATCTTTTGCTGTTGGATTAAGTTAGGCACACTCACACACATACGTATTTATACATATATATGCATTTATATCCATACATGTGTTTATATATGATTTTTACGTACTAGCTGCTATATATCAAGGATAGTAGTCAAGTCAGGGTTGGCTGCATGATTTAAGGGAGGGCATATCAGTCCCAAGAAAGTTCTGCTTTGGCGTCGTCTTTATTTTGTTTCATGATGCTGTGATATAATATTCTGACCAAAATAAACTTGGAGAGGAAAAGGCTTATTTTAGCTTACAGTTCATTATCAAGGGAAGTCAGGGCAGGAACTCAAGAGAGGAACCTGGAAGCAGGAACTGAAGTAGAGATCATAGAGTACCGTTATCTCCTGGATTGACCTCTTGCTTGTTCAGCCTGCTTTCTTATACAGCCTAGGATCCCTTGCTTAGGGATGGTACTCCCACATCAGCTAGCCATGAATAATATGTCTCACAGAAATGTAGACAATACGATGGAGGTATTCCCCAAATTGAGCCTCCCTCAGATAACTCTGGGCGAGATCAAGATGATAACTTAAAGCTAACTAGGAAAGTCTTTTTAATCATGTTGCTATCTTCTTTCCCAACCCGAAGGTCTGTCATGTTGTACCTTATCCATCCTTAAAAATTCTGCAAACTCTCTGCTCCCTTATCCTTTAATCACTATCAAATATAGCTGAACTTATGGCTACCCTTTCCATCCACTTCATCTCACTGACTTATCAGTTTTGAATCTTGAACTGTACTTTTGCACTGGTTGCGAGTTAAAGAGAAATGGCTTGTTTTAACACAGAAGAAGCCTGTGCACGACACACATATTCTGATGCTAGCCTAGAGAGAAGCAAGTGGCACCACATGAAATAACACACTATTGAAAACTCTCAGGTTACATTGGCAACATTCGGAAGAGAAGCAGTGAAGAGTGACCAATAGATGGTTTGTTTTTGGTGCTCATCTGGTCTCCGCTTTTTTATTTTTCCACACTTTTGTTCTCAACCCTTAGTGACCATCATCAGGCCCTTCTTGTGATTGCCATTTGCTCTTAGAGCAGAGCCTGGAGGTTCTCTCTCTGCGGCTGTGTATCCATTCTCATGTGTCAACTACTTCCAGTGTGTATTGGCTGCAAACAATCTTTTCATACCTGTCTCCCCTTTATGCTCAACACCCACGCTTCCAGCTTCCCAATGCCATATGGAACTTACCCTTCTCTCGGACAAATTATACTGATTGGCTTACTAGCATTTTATGACTCCCTTTCCCTTCCCAAATCTGTGTGGCCTCTTGCCTCCACTATCTCAGATGACAGAGGTTTCTCAAGCTTCCTTTATGTACCAGTTTCTTAAACGTTCTTTGCAGAACTGGTCAGGCCAGAAATTTCTTGGTGTAGTCTTCGTCTTCTAAGCAGAGAATTATTATCTGCAAAAAGGAATTTTTTTTAAAATTTCAGTCATCCCATCCTCTTTGTTATTTACTGTTCTCAAGTTATGACTATGATAATTTAAGTCTCATACTGAATTAGGCAAAATGTCCTGTCTTCTTGTTCCTGGTTTGAAAGGACCCCTGTTCTGCTTTTCCTTATTCAGTGCAATGTTCTTCCCGAATCTGTTGTATATTGCCCTGATATGTTGGAATATGTTTTTTTCCTGCTTGTTTCTTCACAGCTTGTTTCTTCTTACTAAAAAGGGATTTGAGATTTTGTCAAATATTCTGCATGTATTGAGATGATGTAACTTTTGGTCCTTGGTTCTATTTCTTTGCTGTTTTATATTTCCTAATTTGTGTATTCAAGGTCACCTGTGCAGTGTTGAAATAAAACCAACGTTATCATAGGTATGTGATATATTTAATTTGTTCAGTTTGGTTTATATGTATTTGATGAGAAATTTTATAGTTTTTTTGGTTGTGCTTTTATTTGGTTTTTGATATCAGGGTAATTCTGACTCATTGAATGAGTATGGATTTGAAAAACACTAGTTCTTTAAAAAATATGACAATATTTAGTGAATTTGGTACTTCTTTAATCCCAGAACTCGGGAGACAGAGGCAGGCGGATCTCTGTGAGTTCAAGGCTAGCCTGGCCTACAAGAGCTGGTTCTAGGACTGGCTTCAAAGCAACACAGAGAAACCCTGTCTTGAACAACAACAACAGCAACAAAATATGACAATATCCAGTGAATTTGGGTGAATCTGTCTGGTCATTAGCTTTTGTTTGTTGGGAGAATTTTTATGACTGCATCATTCTTATATTTTTTTGTTGTGAGCCTAGCCTTTAATGGCCGAGCCATAATAGCAGCCTGACTGCATCATTTTAGTTACTTATTTTGTTAGTGTTTTCTGTATCTTATTGGCTCAATTTTGGTGTATCATGTGTATATAGAAAATTATCCAATTCTAACTATTCTAATTTATACTCAAATATTCAAAACATTCTCTAGTGGTCCCTTGGATTTCAGTGTTATCTCTTATAATATTTTCTTTTTGTCTCTAGTTCTTTTATTTGGTTCTTTTCTCAATTTCTTTTGGTTAGCTTGTTTAAGGGTTTGCCAATTTTTTCAGAGAATCAAGTCTTTGTTCTCAAAGTTATTTTTACGGGGTGCTGGGAATGGATAGGATCAAGATAGATTTCATACATGTATGAAATTATAAAAAATAAATAAAATATAAATTATTTGTGTTATTTTAAAGCTACATTTCATTAACTTCAGTGTTGGCACTTGTCTTTTTTTTTCCTGCTAATTTTGGGTTAGTTTATTTTTCTTTTTTTAAGATCTGGAAATGGTTCATTGGGTTACATACTGGAGATCTGATCTTTGGCATGTCGATGCTTATGGCTCTAATGCTCTCTGTTAAAACTCTGTTTTATCACACGGTATAGACTTGGAAAAACTGTATTTCCATTTGAATTTGTTTCCGAAGTCTCACTATCCCAATTTCTTCAAGGATCTGCTTACTCAAAAGTGTATTTTCAATCTATTTATTTATTTTTCAACATATATATACTTACTATTGTAGTCTAGCTTCTTTACATTAAAATATAAAACATAAGAAATTATTTCAATTATTTGTGTTTGTTAAGATTAACCTCTTGACCTAAAATATGATCTATTTTGGAGAAAGTTCTAAGAGCTTGTGAAAAGGAAGTAGAATATACAGTTCCTTAATAGAACACTCTGTAGATACATGCCTGTTAAGTTCATTTGATCTGTAATATACCTTAGGTATTAAGTATACTCATTAATTCCTTGTCTGGATAACATCCATTGGTGATAGTGAGACATTAAAATCACCTATTAATATTATATTGAGATCTCTTTTCCCTCTTGGGTCAAAAAGTGTTTGTCTTATAAAGTTAGGTATACCAATTCTTGGTGCATATGTACTTAAAAAAGTTATTATCCCTGTGAGGCATTGTTTCCCTTACCAATATGCAGTGCAGTTCATGCATCTTCAGAAGAATTTTTTTGAAGTTTGCATTATTGGATAAGAATGTAGGTGCCTCTGCTTCTGGATTCTGTTTACCTGGAATGTTTTGAATTCAGTCTCTGTGTGAATTTGCTTGTGAGTCTTATTTCTCATATACAGCAAACAGCTGGTTCTTAATTGTCAATCCAATCAGCCCTTCTATAGCTTTCCATTGGAGAATTAAGACAATTTATGCTAAAATTAAAATACATATATTCAATATTCCAACATCTATTTTCTGCCTTGGTCTGTTTGAATATCTAAATGGCTTCTGGACCTGGATGTCTATACTTTGAAAATATTTCTGCTGTTATATATGTTTAGTTTTTTAAGGCTTTAGTCAGCACCTCAGCAACGTCTACACTGAAGACATCCAAGTTTGGTATTTTCACCATGTCTCACAGGTCTTGAATGTTCTATTTTGTTGTCCTTATTGTTATGAGAATGTTCAAATTTTTTAACTTTGTCTTCAATCACTGAGACGCTCTCTTCCACTGGAGTTTAATTCATACCGAGGGTTTCTTTGGTTATAGATTTTTGTTTTATTTTTTTCTTTCAAATCTCTATGCCTTTTATGAACTTTTGGTTCATATTGCACATTTTCTTCCTGATTTTCTTGTTTTCTTCCATTTTATTGAATGTCATTGGCCTTTTAAATATCACAGTTTTGCATTGTTTACCCAGAAGTTATCATCTTCACTACCTTTGGAGTTAGTAGTTAGAGAATTACAAGACTTTGGAGGAGTCGTGTTGCTTTGTTTTGTCTTCCATATTTCTTCAACTTGCATGCTGACTTTGCACATTTCTTAGGATAGATTCTGTTTTGACTCTTAGGTGAGAGATATTTTGGAGACCAGTCTCCTCATAATGCTGTGTTCTGACATACTGATGGTTGTGAAGTATTAAATTAATTTCCAGTCAGATTTCATCAAATATTTTCCATGTTAATATTTTGGTGGAGTTAGCATATTTGGATACAGACTATACTGTTTAGGAGCCCAAGTGTTCTAATTTCTCTGTAGCCCCACAAGAAAGGGATACTTCTAGAAAATCAGGCATGTGTATTGAGAACAGGAAAGTATATGAATAATCCCTCCTCTCTAGGTTAGTCGATAAAGTAGATTCTGGAGAAGAATGGAGGAGCCTGTGCAGCAGCTGGTCATAGCTGTGCTGTTCCAGTCTCTCTGCCTTTCTCCCTGCAGATGCTATAAGAATGGATGTCTCCCTTCCCCCCACCCACTGCATGCTAACTTGGAGCATGGTGGTTGGCTTGGGGTTTTTCCTCTTCTCTGTTCTTAGAGTTGAGGTATTCATTGAAGTTTGTGTGGTTGCGGGTTGTATATAAAACGTTGTGTTCTGACTCTTAGTTGAGCTGGCAATACAGCTCAGCAGCAAAATATCTGTATTGATATCCTCAAAATGTGCTCAATTCCAGCACTGTGTAGTGGGGGGCAAAGACAAGCAACAGTAACTGCAACAATAGCAGTGAGCCCAATACAGAAATAAAGTAAAAACCAGAAACAACTATAAAGCTCATTTCTCTATCAATAATTGTGAGAAAAGCAGATGGCAGAAATAAAACAATACTAGCATTTTTAAATGATGATACAGAAAGAAAAGAATTGGAGAGAAAACGTGAGGAGTGGAAGTTGGGTAGGGAGGGGGGATGGAGAGGATCTGAGAGGTGTTAGCTGAGGTAAAAACATGATCAACATATATCATATGAAAAGCATTTTAAATAATTTTAAAAAGGGATAAAAGGAAAGCCTGAGTATTTAAAAGATGAAGACGTTGAATTTAGGAGAAATGTGGAAAGTGAAGGCCATAATCATGAAAGAGACTGGACGTATTCTATAATTAGGAAAGGAATGTAGCAGATGACTAACAAGAATAGCAAAAGGAATAATAGGAACAGGATATATATTGAAAGGAAAAAGATAAAATGAAAAATTTTATACCCATGCATGTATATATGAAGTAATTAAAATACTATAAAAATGCATTGTGACAAAATTTTGTAAAATTACAACATTGTCTCCACCAGCTAACAGTGTAGGCAAAAGTAAGTGTTCATTACTCCTGCCAATCTGCCCTTCCTCCTCAGTCTTCTTGTAGAAGTCGTGAGGGTTTGGGGTCTATCAAGACTACCACTGCATCTTTCTTGCCACGATGGACTGTAATCTAGACCGTGAGCTACAGCAAATCACTTTTCTTCTCAGTTGCTTTTGTGAACTGTTTTATCACCACAGCAGAAAAACTAAGACATCTCTGATCCATAATTCCTTGAGCTTGAGTTTTCTACATATAGATGGACATTCCCAGTGCTGAGGGGTAGGGCAACAAGTCATACTGAGGGAAGGAGTCCTTCCTTTCATTGGTCATATTCATGGCTTCCCAAGACCTAGTTCTTGCTGCACAGGTGCCTACTCAACCCTTCAGCCCTCTTTAGCTGATTTCCAGAGTCATCAGCCTCAGAAAGGAACGTCCACCCCATGGCTCCAGCCTCAGCTCACCAGTTAGGGTTCAATAAGTTCACTCTGATGTCATTCTTCTGCAGTCACACTGGAACACAAGGCCAACTGGCAGGGTCAAGGTTGGGGTAGCATTTTTCTATGAGGTCCAGGTAAAGGTAAAAAGTAGAGGCTTATGGGTGTGACCATCTCAGTAGCACATGGATTTATTGAGTAATAGGTGGCCCCTTTCAAGGGCCAACTGACTTCAGACACCTGTCTCTTGCATCTGTCATTTTGTCCACTCTCTTCGCTGTGGCTCTTCCTCCTTCTTTTCCTGGCACTTCTGTCCTTTACCACACCCTCAGACCATACACCAAACTCAGCACTGATCGCTATTTCTCAAGTGTTCCAATAACCACAGTCTCTTTGTTCCTCCAAGTCTTTGTCCAGTATTAAACTTCAGTGTGGAGGCTGGAAAGTTGGCTTAGGAGTTGAAGCACACATTGCTTAAACCTTAGACCACTTTGCAGTTCCTACATCAGCCAGTTTGTGACTGCTTGTAACTTCAGCGCCAGGGGCTCTGACACCCTCTTCTGAGTGTCAAACAAATGCACACATAGACACATAGCTGAAAATAAAAATAAATCTCTAAACTTCAGTTTGTTGTCAAAAAAAAAATCTCAAGAAGATGCTGTGTTTTTTTGGAGGGTGTTTTGATTCCATGCCAGGGGTCAGTAAGAAATCAATGCTTATTTCTCAGGTCTTTCAAACGTTTCTTTATGTGGTCTTTTTCTTGGCGTGAGCAAGTACTCAATTTTTTAAAGGTATCATAAAAATGTTTGTATATCATTTGCTATATTTTAGTTTTGCTATCATTGATTCTTTTCATATTGCTGTGTATTGGTTTTTTATCAGATAATCATTCTATCCTATAGGGAAGCTCCTTAAGCTCAGGAAGTAAACAACTCAATGGATTCAGGAAGTCCCTGAAATTGACCAGATTCAGTAGGTCCCTCCTTGCCCTAGTGTATGTAATCAATAAGGACTATTGAGAGATACCTCAAATCCACCAAGTCGCCCAAAAGAGTCTCAGACCAACTGAAATACCTGGAAAAGGTATGCCTAAAGGTTGTGCAATGTGTTCCCCATTTCCAGATTTCATGAGCCATCACCCATGCTGGGGCAAACTTTGGTGATATATCTGTTTTTGAGTCATTTCTTTTCCTGAAAGTGATCCCATTAAAACTTATTTGCCACGTTAGACTTTGGTGGTAGATGCTTACTCCTGTCTCCCCAGGAATACCGTCACAGAACAGTATCCATTGTGGCAGCCTGCTTGGTGCAATGAATTTGCCAGATTCTCAGTTTATGACTGGTGATCTGGATATGAATATCCATGTTAGACAATAGGAAAATATTAGAACTGTTGTCATTTCATATATATTTAAGCCAATTTTCCTCAACCGAGGAAGGTTCTGCCCCCAAGGAAACATTTAGTCATATCTATAGATTTTCTTGTCCCAATGTATGCGTGCAATATCATTTCATGAGTGGCATCCATGAAGGTTGTTAAGCATTGCACATGTATAGTACATTGCCTGCTACAAAGAATTTTGTGATTTTTCTGACCTGAATATTAATAGCAATAGACATCTCATTTTAAATCAAGAGATTATCCATGAGAGTCTCTGTCTGGGCCACTTCCATTTTTTTTTTGATTTTTCGAGACAGGGTTTCTCCGTAGCTTTTTGGTTCCTGTCCTGGAACTAGCTCTTGTAGCCCAGGCTGGCCTGGAACTCACAGAGATCTGCCTGCCTCTGCCTCCCGAGTGCTGGGATTAAAGGCGTGCACCACCACCGCCCGGCTTGGGCCACTTCCATTTTAAACTACTAATGATAACCAGCAATACCAAATAAATAACACACAGCTGGGCTTAGCTTTTCAGTAATTGTTATCTTAAGGGAATTCCTGAGATCAAAAAGTTGCTTTGAGAATTTTTCTAGAACTTTATTTCATCAGTGTGAATTTTATTAACCTCATAACTCATCTCAGCTTACAGTGTAAGTTAAATAGAGGAATACTTCACTTCCTTTAAAAATTGTATTTAATATTTCACCTAAATGGCAAACAGATACCAACTATTTGTGTATTTTAAAAAATTGTCTCCATGTATTCCTTAGCCAGAATTTTAATTCTTATAAATATAATCACAGATGAAAACGCTCATATATGCGCATTTAGTATTTTATAGTTTAAGTATTAGTTTTCATTTAAAGAATGAAATGTAAAGGGTATGCTAAGGATAAATGCGTAGAAAAAGCTATCTTTTATTCTTGATTAAGACCTAAGATATCAATTTACTCCATCATCAGTCTTCAGAGAACTATGGTATTGGAAGAAAATGACCAGATGATTTTCTCAGGGCACAGAAAAAAAGTATGCAGAGCCTTCCAAACAAGAAACGGGATTTAAGCGTGTGTCCTGCTCCCCTCTCGCACCTTCCTTTTCCTCCGTGAATGCTGAAGCACGGCTAATAAAGAGGTTTGATCTTCTCCTTGGACCCCAGAATTCTGTAGCGCAGTGTGTTTCAGGTGTGACATACCTGACATGTGCCGACCAAGATGCTAAGTGATTGTATCTTTGGGTGCTGCTACAACAAAAGCCAAGGCAGCAACTAGAAGTTAAGCATTTGCTTTATCTGGTTTCACTCAATAAATGTCAGGTGCATTTTAAAAAAAGTTCTCATTTTCTTCATTGGTTGTGATGATGTTGGTAGCGGTGGTGGTGATGATGGTGATATGACTAACCTGTTCCACGTGGGTGAATCTCCTGGCTGGAGAATCAGATCATGTTATGCATTTAGCTTTGGAAAGTTAATACACTGTAAAATGATATGAGTTTTTTGCTTAATGAAGTTACACTTGAGTTTGGAGAGAGAAATAAGGCTTTTTAAAACTGACAGACTCTTATATTTCTCTGACGATGTAGCAATAAGCCATAGTTTCCTTCAATGGGGATTGCAGGAGTTGCTGTGCTGGCTCCCAGTCCTGTAAGGTAAAGTAAGTTGTTTGTGAGGAAAGTTGTTAGAAAATGTGCTAACCTCTCTCTCTTAAAAAAAAAAAAAGAAAAAAACCTTCAAAAATCAGACTCTAATTACAGATATCTTTTCCAGATTGAACCACCACTAATTTAACCAAAAACATGTGTGTGTAACAAAAGACCTCGTAAAAGGGACATTTGAGGTTTCACATGGATTTCTGCAAAAGACAAACACAGTAAAATCACAGAGTTGGCTGATGGACACTCTGCCTTACTAAAGCTATAAAATTTTTATTGAATCCTTGGGACTTATAAGATCCATTCATCCTCTAAGAGAAACTAAAGGTCTTAATCCACACAGGGTTTTCCACTGCTTACCAGTGGAGTAAAGTCCTCCCACCTTGAACAGCAACAGAAACAGGGTTTCTGTTGTGAACCCATGTGAGCTGCACATGTGATCTCCACTGAACCCCTTGTAAAAATGTGCTGTAAAAGCCTTATCTGTCTCTTGGTTTATGACCTGAGATGATACTGAGCACATAGAGGCAGAGTTATCTCGTGGTGCATCCTGTTAGAAAGTAGCCCACTTTCAGCTCTGACCTCTGAAAGACATCTCGTAATACTAAGAACACTGAAGAGGCATTCACTCAGTCACCAAACAATCTATTTATATTTAGGGTGGACCAGGGAGAGCACTTATGACACTGACCACGCTGTTGCATTCCAAGGCCCCAGGGAAGATCCTTGTATGGTGGAGTGTTACTGAGAAAAATTATTCAGTCAGTTGAATTTAATAAACACTTCCTTTTCCCTGGTGAAGTCACACTTCCATTTCCTTTGTCTCTTCTCATAAACTGTTAACAAGAAACATTTCAGGAGTCGAGCAGACCGAGGCACTAGGCCATGGTCTTACAGGCCATCAGCTCGCAGAAATAGATAGGCAGTGTCTGTTGTTATGTTACCCATGGGAGAAGGGTCATTGTCATGATAAATGTCTATAGATGTTGAAACACTCTAACTGGGGAGCAGAAGGGAAAGTCTATTGCCAAACAATCACTCAACTCTTTTTTTTTCTTGTATTATAGATACCTAGAAGATCCATAACCCTATCCCTGAGCACAACAAATTCTTATGAAACAGAAAGGATGGAGTTGTAAAAGAACACTCTCCTTTTCATTTGTAACAGTTTGGTTAGTGTGCAAATGAAAAGGGGTTCTTCAAAGTACACAGTATGACACTTGACGTGAATATGAAATCTTAGTGTGGGTTTTTCATTCAAGTTCGCAGTCCCGGGCGTGGACTTCCAGCCGTGAATGGGGCCTCAGATCCAAACTTTTATGACCTGTGGTTCCCATGCAATACCTTTGATCCCCAGAAAGAATTCATGCTATAAAAACATGGCATTTGAGAATGATTCTACATGCTGTTTATTCAAATTCTTTCAAGCTTATAATGAAAGTAAACCTGAAGCTACTGTCTTATAATGACATTATCCATAAGCACAAATTACCCTGAAGGATAGCATCATTTGTGATAAATATTTTAGTAACAAGTAGCTGAGAGATAGCCACCTAAAGGTGACAGAACAATTCAGGGCCACAAAGGTGTTTCTAATATTGTTTGTTCAAACTAAAAGTTAAAGATCCAGCAAAAAGCAGTCAGAACTTTAATATCAGGCCTTAAATCAGGAAGAATGTCCACTTTTTTGGTTAAATATTTATAAAAGTGGTAGCTGTAGAAAAATACTCAACTTTTCATAGGTTTAAGTAAAATCTTGACCCCCTAGCTAGAAGCTGTGGAAAGAAAGAATGGTTATCATCAAAAGCCGATGAATACCTGCAGAGAACTGGGCTAGTGATAGCAAAAATTGGGTCCATTTAAAGGGGAATGGAACTAATAAATCCAGAGCAGATATTAAAGGGAGTATAGGGGGACATTTTTCTCCAAAAAATATAAGAAATAAAGTAGACATTAGAATGGCATGTGGCACAGGACAAGTCGCTGAAGAATTTGTATGAATCTCAGTCCAAATCGAAGCCAAAGACATCTTCAGTTGTCTCAGTGCTCAGGAGGATATCTGGTCCACTAGTTCTATAACCCTGTGTGCATGTCCTGTGTATTCTCCATAGCACCAACCTGGCCTTGCTATACCATGTGTTTCCTGTCTTTGACTGTAGGAGGACATGCCAAGCCCTTACTGCCTCAGCATTAACTCCTATCAGCTACCCTCATGTTTGGATCTGTACCCCCACAATTCTGTGTTGAAGTATTATCTTTCCAACGAGGCTCACCTCACTCATGCTATTCAAATTGGTACACAATATCCATCTTTTCTGATGCAAATACCCTGCTTGGTTTTCCCCTATACTTTATACTATTCTTTTAATTTTTTAAATTTGCTTGAGAAAATAGAAGCAGTCTTTTCTTGTGGCCCAAGTTGGCCCTAAACTTGTAGTAATCCTCCTGCCTCAGATTTCCAAGTCCTGGGGTTACAGGTGTACATTACATTCTTGATCTAATTTAGTTTTCATCTTAGTTTCTGTTAGGCCACTGTTGTGTGATCTTTTACTCTTTGGGCTTTTTGAGGGGCCCACCACCCAGCTCCCAAATAAATCACACACAGAGGTTTATGAATGTCTTGCCACAACTTGACTTGTTTCTAGTCAGCATCTTAAATTAACCCATCTACCTTTTTCCTCTGAGCTTTTATCTTTCTTCCTTCTGTATATTTTACTTTCAGCTTTACTCTGATGCTGGGTGGGTGGCTGGGCCCCAATGTCCTCCTCTCCTTGTTCTCCTACTGTTCCTTGTTCTTTCTCCTCCCAGATTTCTCCTTCCGTTTTATCCTCTCTGCCTGCCAGCACCACCTATCCTTCCTACTGCCTCACTATGGGGCTTTCAGCTCTTTATTAATACCATCAAGTGTTTTAGACAGGCAAAGAATCACAGCTTTACAGAGTTAAACAAATGCAGCATATACAAAAGTCACAATCTTAAAACAGTATTCCCAACATTTCCCCTTTTTTCTTTCTAAAAAAAATGAAAAGTTTTAACTTTAACATAGTAAGACTGGATGGGATAAGAACAATTATCAAGTGAAGATTACATTCATAGCGTACTGAATTCCAATTCATGTCTGGTAACTTTAGAGAGAAGTACTCCATAATCTATCCTGTCTCAGTAAATCCAAAGTTTTATACCTAACTTATTTTCTATCATATCTGTGAAAACTGCAACTATAACTCTCTAGGCTTCAACCCCATCCAAGGCACCGGAAGGATAGAATATTATCTAAATAAACAAAAAGTGCATTGCAAACAACTTCTAAAACCTCTAGAAATGGCAGAGACTACTTGGACAATGTCTGACTACTTGGACAATGGCCCAAAATTCCTTTGCAAAGTTGGGGCATCCATATTCAGTGTACAGACCCATAGTATCTGGCAGACTTTTCAATGAAGCAGGAAATTTGAAAGACTCCCACCTATATCGTCCATTTGCCAGTAACACTCCTCTGTGTCCTGCAGAATGCCTGGCAGTTTCTTCTGTGAAGCAGGAACCCTGAATGCCCATCCCATCTCTTTCAGTACAGTAAAGTTCACCGGTCCCTTTCCTGTGGGTCCTGCATGTCCAGTTTATACAACATACCATCAAGCAGTCCACACAAGAGCACTTTCTTGCTCAAATGTCTAATCCTGCCATAATGAGTTTCTTTGATGCCCATCATCTCTGAAGTAAATTGATACTGCCAGGAGCAGATGTCATGGTCGTGAAAGGTCCTAAGTTAACAAAAAATTTTAAATGCCATAGTCTGTGGGTCTTTGAAAGGTTTGAAAACCATCTCTCTATCTAAAATATATCTCTATATGACCTGGAAAACATACCTAGCATACCTACAAATTTAATTGTTATAGATGACTAATTGATGAGCACACTAATTGGTAATCTAATATCAAATAGTCAGCCCTGGAATTATACATAAAAGTAGCATTATACAGAATGAACAAGCTTTATTTTTGTGTGTGTGCACGCATGCATATACACCTATACATGTACATAGATGTATGTAAGAACAATTAAAAAGAGGCCATGAATTTGAAAATAAGCAAGGAGGAGTATATGGAAGGGTTTGGAGGGAGGAAGGGGAATACAGAAATATGTAATTATAATCACAAAAATAAAATAAATTATTTTTTAAAGGTGTGTATTCAATGGTATTGTGGGGAAATGGACTGGAAGAGACATGAATCAAGTAAGCTTGAAACTGGCTAACATGGGTTGGTGAAGGCTGACACCAGATGTATCTGAGGGAGGGTGATAGCATGATTATCCGAGAGGTGTGATGAGCCAGAGATCAACCAAGTAGATGGGCAAAGAGACAGGGAAGAATTGATACTTAAGTTATGGGCTTAACATAATTGGCTGGATAGCACTACAATTTTGTAAGATATAGAATTCAGTACACAGTCAGATTTGGATAAATAACCAAGAGAGAAGCTTGAAACACAGTCCACTTGAGATACAGACAATGGAGGAGAAGAAAGGTAAGATGATCTGAGTTGAGATATTCGCACAGGCAGTGGCTTTCTCCTTATCCAGGCAATTGCTCATTGGTCATTGGGCAGAGGGAATATGAAAATCTAAGAGTTCTTAGAATGGCTTTATTGACCCATAAAAATAGGTTTATCCCTATGTATGTTGAATGAAACCATAGCAAGTCAATGTAAAGGTAAATACCGAGCATATAGAACGCTATGTGAATTTAGTTATTGGAAGGGAAGCCCAGAAATGCACCAAGCTTTATTTAACATTACTATGAAGGTGATGATTGAGCCCATGATTTTTGTTAAGATTGAACAGGGAAATAGGTAAAAGTAGAAAAGAACCAAATTCTACCCATGAGTCATCAACTTACTTGAAATAGAGAAACTGAGATAAGGCGCTACTTAATGGTGGGGGTGGTAGGAGGTGCGTTTTACAGATGACTTGGGTTTTGTCTCCCTTCTGCCTGTGATGTGTGAATGACCTGCTGGAACTTATTTGGATTTCTCAAGGGCACTGCTAAGCTTTTGGTGTGCCTTATTCTCTAAAGACTCTTGTGGTAGAAGCATGGCTCTCGGTATGGTGTGGTGATTGGAACTTTGAAATGATGAGGAATCAATTGGAAAAGTGTGATGATCAGGGTGTCAGAACGGGTCAAGGGATGTGGGTTAAGTTGCTTTTTATGATATCAGTTTGCTATGTGGTGACACTAAGCAATAAACTGGACTCTGAGGAAGCTGGTTATTTTTCTGCTTCTCTATCAAGGTATCTTAGCCAAGTGGCTGGTGTCATGCCAATAGCAATGGATTCATAAGCCAAATAAATCCTTCTAAAGTACAAAGCCTCAGATATCTTATTGTATCAGGGGAAAATGGACCAATATAGCTGTTTTGTCATTTGAAAACAGGGTGACCTTAGGAGGTTTTATGCCATAATATTGAAGAAATCAGAAAAACAGTGCTTACATCTCGAAAGCATTTGGTATATTATGTTATTTAGAAAATATTTTCATTTTCAATGATATTAGAAAAAAAGTTTCAAGATGTGAATAAACATAGTCCTGCCTTAGATTCTGGGAAAGAATTTCAAAATAGAAGTCAGCAGCTATCTATGCCAGAAAATAAAAATGGTTTAACATACAGAGGGATAAAAACTGCTTGTGACTTGGGGAATGGGAGACCAATGATGACTTTACTGGAAGTAAGTTGCAAGGTCTGCCGAGACAAGATTACAGTGGTTTGAAAAATGGATGGTTAGTGAGTTGGGGATAACAATATACAATTATTCATGAAGAAATGTTTGTACTGTAAAGAGAAAAGGAACACAATGTGTGTCCTCTGTTTTTCTTTTACGATGGTAAACTTTGTTTTCCTTGTGGAGAGCAGAGAACCAAGCAAGAAACAAATGCTGGGGAGACAGGCAAAATGATACAGTTGCTGCACTGAGGTCTGGGAAAACATGGGAGAGATGATTAGCGGAGCGTCTGGGGCTGAGTGCCTTTGGAAGAGGCTGTATGTCAGCCAGGACGAGGACTTCTCCCCAGGACTCTCTACCCGCGGTCTCAGGGTGCACTCATGTGGGTGGCTCCTGTTCCGTGAAGTCAAGCAGGTGGTTTCCATGGATAAAGCTGCTCTGCCCTTAGCACATCTGCAGTTGTTATGTAATAAATGGACCTTCTCCAGAACCGAAATGCTCGGTCTCCTCAAACCCAGCTGGTTGGACCACGTTGAATATTAAGGACAGGGTGGTACGATGCTTCACTTCTTCAAAAGAAGCCAGAAGCATGGATTTAGTGTGAGGCATCCTGGCTTTTATTTTGATTCACATGGGGAAAGGATAAGACACAGGCTAGCAAAACCCATCTGTATGCCAGACTTGGTCTATGGACTACCAGACTGCAATCACTGTTATGGAGAGAGAGAGAGAGAGAGAGAGAGAGAGAGAGAGAGAGAGAGAGAGAGAGAAACTATAGATGTGGAGGTGATAAACATCATGCATGAAGTGGAAGCAGATACTGCATCGAGTTGGTCCAGAAACTATCACCCTCTGAATCAGAAAGGCAAACACACAGAGATTCCCCTCAAAGATCAGCAGAAGATGGGTTAGCAGGACAGCTTGGTAAAGGCTCCTATAACTAAAGCTGTATGACTGTAGTTGCATCCCTGGGACCTCCACGGTGGAGGGAGAGAACACCTGTCCTCAGGTTGCCTTCTTAGGTCCCCACATGTGTTTTGGCATTCATGTATGCATCCATACATGCACACAAGAAAAATAATTAAAAGTCGGATGATGATCTGTCTGTCTTACTCATTGTTCTACATGAAGACAATAACAGATAAAAGGACAAGGAGATCCTTCAGGGTGTGTGTGTTTTCTTTCCATACACCTTCTTTCCCTGAACCTGTGTGCCTGGATACCCTTGAAAATGCACATGCCCATACACCCCAAACATATGCAGCATCTTCCTTCACCGTCAGGGTTTTGCTTTGCTTCTTCCCTTCTGTTTCCTTGGTCCAGTGCCTAAAGGGCAGCCTCAATAAATAGAACTTGTTTGAATTTTAATGGAAGAAAGAGAATCCAATCAAACCCCTTCTTGCTTCACTTTCTCTTTTCCCGATGAAAGGGGAGGTGGTCTCTGGTATAAAATGGAGTTTTATTTCATTCGCACTGTAATCTCTTTGGCCCAGTTTCTGACCTGGAAATCATAGGAATAGTGGAAAGTTTACATATTGAACAAAGCGTTTTTAGATTAGCTCATGTTTTGTTTGGAAAATGCATAGCTCTGCCTGGAGATAGCACAGTAAGGCTTTTCCTTTATGGTGTGGCAGGGATATTGTGGCATTTCCTAAACAAAACAGCTTCATGGCTTCTTGAAGAGATGGTGTCTGGAGGAAACCTGCAAAAAGTTGTTTTGTAAACTTCACGGAAACTTGAGATAAAGAATGTCACTTTTGGCTTCAACTGCAGCCCCTGGCTTAGTGAGTACCATGTGTGCATTTAAAAAAGGTTTCGGAAGGAAGCACTTAGTGCTCTGTATACTGAATTGATGTGTAAATCTGTAGTAAGGAACGTTCAGTTTTAGCAGATTTTTGTCCTTGTAGGTCATTACAATTCTTTCTCTTTTGTGAGGTACTTCACTTGTATTCTTAGGAACAAAGAAGAAAAGGCTACACGGATGGCCCCACCAGGGGGCCTCTAAAAGGTCAGTGTGTCCCTTGTGCAGAATCCTCCTTGATGCTCTGGAGAATGCATAGATGTAGAATGTGATTCATAGAAATATTTGCTTACTTTCCCCCTAAACTTTGGGTCATGCCTCAATTAGATTTTATTAGGCAATTTTATTATTTGTTTCCTGTGTGCTTTTGTTTGAATATATGTAAATGCAGTTTGTGCGTGTCTGTTTGTAGAATCCAAAAGAGGGTGAATGATCCCCTGGAACTGGAGTTACATGTGGGTGCTGGGAACTGAACTTGGGTTCTCTGTAAGTCCTCATAACTCTTGAGCCATCTCTTCAGCCCCTGCTAGACACTTGATAATTTATAGCTCTGAGGCACATTTGCAATTAATTTGATGTTTCAGTTACTCGATCCAGGGTTTTCTGCTTTGCAAAGAGTTGGAGCCACTGTGTTTTCATTTGGCTGCTAACTTCCTTTGACCGTGTACATACAGAAAAGTTGTATTCTTCGGGATCTACGAGAGGGAACTTAAATCTCTTCTGCAATTCTCTTAGACATTGTCCTATCGAGCACTAATATGACTCAAGATGTAAAGGCTGTCTGCCAAAACTTTGAATAATCAAGTAAGTTGAGGAAATGCAGCATTTGGAGATCGTGCACCTGGGACTGTCTTAGCAGATTGGCTTTTATTAAAGGCTTTGTGAGAAATCCATCCAGAAAAGAAATGTGTTCAATTTAGTTTGTTTGTGACGCCACCCCCCCCCAATGTTTTGACCATGGGATCCCTTTCTGGTAGTATTAAGCGTTCCACACAAAAGTCTTAGAAAATTCTCCCTGCCCTGGTGATAATTCTTAATATAGTGTACCTTGGACTGAACAATTATGAAGAGAGAAATGTAATAAGAACTTTGGATGTCACTTCCTTTTCTATTTCCCTAAAATATGCGATCATCTGTAAAGCATGTGTAACACATGAAGGTTGGTGGAACGACCTAACAGGACTTCCTAACGTTTAATGCTGTGAGCCAAGAGAGACACTGCGCACTTGGCGAGTGAGAGAATAGGTGCGACTATCCCTTTGTTGGCCGTTTTCATGTTGTCTGTGCCAAATTAAAAGTTCCTAATGATGCATTGCCTTGTCTTCATTCAGAATGGGTTTTACTTTAACAAATGTACTGACCTCAAGTTTTGGCAGAAAATTGTCTCTTAACATGATTATACATGCCACAGAATATTAAAGATTTAAGACATGCCAAGATTGGGTATTCCCTGTGCCAAGATCATATGAACTAAACAACAACAATGACAAGAGCCTCAAAATTCTGTTTATATTGGCTTCACATATGCTGTTCCACCATAGGAAAGTGGAATATGTAGATAAAACACATGAAGAAATCTGCTGAGAACTGGCAGGCGCACTGTACGCCTTCAAAGCGCTATGTTCTCAAAATGCAAAAGCTGAGCAGTTTAACCGTAGACTAATATGCAAGGCTAGGAAATAAGCATTAAATACACATTTTAATGGCAAATCATTTTAAAATCTATCCTGCTGTATTCTATCCTACTTACTATGTGTATGGGTGTTTCATCTGCATGTATGTCTGTGCATCATGGACATGCAGTGCATGGAGAGGCCAAGAGAGGACTTCTAATCCCTGGGCCTAGAATTACATGGCTATGATCTGTGGGTGCTAGGAATCGAACCTGTCCTCTAGAAGAGGAACCAGCTAACCACCGAGCCATCTCTCCAGCTCTGTATGTTACTTTGGATGTGTTCTCAAGTTTGTATAACTATTTCAGGGTTCATTTTCTCATCATAGAAATGAGAGAAAACACAGGGCTGGATGGAGGTTTCTAAGGGTAATTATGCCTTCTCAGGCAAAAATTGAAACAAAAAGAAAATAAAACATTTTGGTTTCTTAATTCTGAAAATGATGAGGGTAGCTTGACTTCTTTAACTTGAAAAAAATTGAAGGTCATAAGGCCATGATTTTAATTTCTATAGAGCAGTCAATATACAAACTCTAAGGAACACAGCTAAAATGGATCATGTGGAACTGCAGAGATGATTTCATCAGTAAAGCGCTTTCCTGTACAAGTGAGGAGCAGAGTTTGAATCCTAGAATTCAGGTAAAAGGCTATGCTCCAGAGATGGAGCAATATCTCAGCAGCTAAGACCGCTTGCTACTCTTTCAGAGGCAGAGTTTGAATTCAAGAGCACCCACATGGCAGCTTGTAACTCTGGACCCTCTCTAACTCTGGCTGCAGTATAACTGATGGTCTCTGCAGACATAAAACCCATACGTATAATTAAATATAAAATTAGGAAGAAAATGTAGGCACAGGAGTCCCTTTAATCATAATGTTGGGGAGCTGAGATAGGTGGATTCTGGAGCTTGTTAGCTATCCAATTCAATCAAATCCGTGTGCCCCAAGTTTGGTGAGAGACCACGTCTCATGGTGGAGGTAGAGTGAAGAGTGAAGAAGTCACCAGACCACTTCAAGCCTCCACATTCTCCATAGTCACCAGTATGCATGCATACCTGTACACATATGTGTGCTTACACACACACAAATACACACACACACACACACACACACACACACACACACACACAGAGAGAGAGAGAGAGAGAGAGAGAGAGAGAGAGAGAGAGAGAGAGAGAGAGAGAGAGAATAGGACTTTCTAGGGGAGAGAGTTTCTGGGCTTATCCTTTGGCTATTGTTGAGAATGAGGAGCAGGTCCTTGTAGGAATCCAGAGTTTCCTACATAATCATAGTTCCAAGTTGCAGTTAGCTCATCAGAAATGCTCCCAAGTAAGCACTCCTGCTGAGCTTGTAGCTGCTCCACTCATCTTGTGGTGGCTTGAGATAGAGCCTCACTGTGAAGCCCTAGCTGGCCTTGAATTTACAGAGATCAGTTTTGCCTTGGTTCCTGAGAGTGCTGAGATTAAAAGTATGTACCACTATAACCAACTTTTAAATCATGTTTTGTTTTATTTTGTTTATTCCACCCTTGAAATATGAATGCATCAGGTTATTTAAGAATATTACATATGCATATTTAAAGATACTGGAAGAGAAACCTTTATTGGACTATGATATTGATACAAGTCTGTAGAGGACAGATACCCCAGGTTCTATTCTTTTGGTCTGATAATGTCTTCTACCAGTCTCTGGGTGGACCTGGGACTCTCAAGTGGCTTTTCAACAAAGAAAGCTGTTGGAGTTTGGGAAACCTCTCTGCTAATGGGTTTATAAAGTCTTCTCCTTGCATTATTATCTTTACAGAGCAGTGTTTGGTGCTTCTGAAATGACGTGGTTGGTGACAAAACTCGAAAGTTGAGCAGTCTATGTTTCTAACATTTTCTCTTATCTCTTCATGGAAATACAGAAAAAAGCATGGGTTAAAACTGGACTCTCTGAACATGGCGAACAATGAGGGCTGATGAGAAGCCAAGGACAATGGCACGGGGTTTTGATCCTACGCAATGTGCTGACTTGGTGGGAGCCTAGCCAGTTTGGATGTTCACCTTCCTAGATATGGACAGAGCGGGGAGGACCTAGGACTTACCACATGGCAGGGAACCCTGACTGCTCTTTGGACTGGAGAGGGAGGGGGAGAGGAGTGGGGGGAGGGGGAGAAGGGTGGGAGGAGGGGGAGGGAAATGGGAGGCTGGGAGGAGGTGGAAACTTGTTTTTTTTTTCTTTCTTTTCTCAATTAAAAAAAAAAAGAAAGAAAGAAATACAGAAAATCTGCATTTCCCTGAACACACAGGTGTTTGGAGCTCTGAAATCGGATGAGGTCAATACCTGGAGGTGATACTTGCCATTTTACAGCATAGCTTTTAGTGATTTCTAACAGAATGGGTTCCTGGAACATGCTTCACAGATCCCCAATCCCCTCACTGTCTTGAGTCACCAGATCATGTGTTTATTTGTTGCAAAACCTGCATTCATTATCTGGAACAATAAGCTCCAAAAAAAAAAAAAACAACAAAATAAACTGGCAGTCAAGTGTTCCATCAAGTTTGGTCCTGCTAAATATTTTCCTGTTGGTTGATTTCACTCCTAATGGAACACAAGTGTTCACGGCCCCTTGCACACTTACCAATAGTCTGAGAATGTGGCAAATATGGAAATGCTCATTAATACTCAGAACAGTTGTGCCAGTGGGCCAGGCATTGTCACTTTGTTTACCTTAATGAAAATCTTACTTGCAGACAGATTTTTCTTTCTATTTTTATGCTTTTGCCTGGAGGATTTTGCAAATGTACATTTTGTGTTGATTCCTGGCACTTACAAACCTGCACCAGAGAGATGATGAGCTTGCACAGTTCAGGCAAGAATAGACCTTTTACAAATCCTAGGTGTTCCTTAATGATGCACAGTCAGCTCTGTCTTGCGCATGCCCATCAGTCAGTCTCACCGGCAGCTCGTTTGTTCACCGATGTTTTTATAGGGTAAAAAAAATTGAGTCGCACAAAGATATTTAAATATGTGGGTAGGTTTCCTGCAGTGTAGATGCATGCTCTTGGGTCAAGTGGCCCATGTGGCCACAGGAAGAGACTGTAGTGCTCCTCACCAGTGACAGGAAGGAGAGTGGCCTGATTGGAAGCTGCTGTGGCCTGGGGGCTGGCAAGTCTGATGCCAAGTCTTTACCTAAAAGCTGATCGACGTGTGACCAAGCATAGCTCAAGAATCAGTCTTTGAGGGTTGTGATATGTAAGGTGCCTCCCTCCTCCATCTGGTTGTGTTAAACTGTAAACAGAAAACACTCGTGCACGTACTGATGATGTGCTACGCCAGGGGGCTATCATGGTTAATTTAGGATCGTTAGTGAAGTGTCAGAAAATAAACTTGAAAAAGCTCAAGTGCGCACGTTTAATTTCTTGGGAAAGAGACAATGTAGCAAAGCTGTAGGCACGGGGAAAGTTCTCCACACCCCACACTGAGGATCACCCTTCTTGACACTGTGGCATCCAGCTCATATGGAGATCTAACCTCAAAGTCTGAAGGACTAGTTTTGGGTCTGAAGAAACCAGCTCTTTTAGATAGAGAAAATCAATATATTTTTTTTTTTCTGGAGAAACTTTCAAAGGGGGAAAAAGCATCCCCTATGCCGACAGAAGTCACATGATGCAGATCATACAGTTTTTCCTGAGCTGGATTTAATTAGAAATTGCTGGAAGTATTTGGCATGCGGGCAGCTGCTGTCAGATCTGCACAGCGTTTCCCAGGCCTGTAACAGCTGTATGTAGTTTTAGCTCTCTTTTCAACTAGACCTATGTAGAAACCTGTTATGTTCTGGCATGACTTTGCAGTTATTCTCATGAGCTAATCAGATCAGCTTAGAGAATACATGAAAAAGATTTGAGTATTTTATGTCTAAATAATCCTTTGCCCTAGCCTTGGTGAAGCTTTCTGGATGTGCTTGCAGTGTGAGCTTGTGAAAAGTTTTGTAAGGAAAATATTCCAAGGGCTGGGGAGATGGAGATAGCTGAGTTCATAAAATACTAAGTGTACAAGCCGTGTGGACCTGAATTGGAGTTCCTGCTCTCCATATAAAACAGGATGTGGTTGTGTGCCTCTATAATCTTAGCCCTGGGAGGTGGAGATAGGCAGTCCCTGGGGGTTCACAGGCCACCTGGTCTTAGTGGACAGATAAGCTTCCAGCTCAGTGAGAGACCCTGTTTTAAAAGACGGGGTGGACAGGGAGAGAGCAAAACACCGGAAATGGACTTCTGGTCTCCACTTGCATGTTACACACCTGCATGTATAGAACATCCCCCATATGCACACATAGGAACATGTGGTAACACAATCCCCATACATACATATCGACACACAGTTAAAAACAGGTAACTAAATACTTGAGCATACTCTGGAAGTGGTTGAAGAGTTCTATTCAATTTTCACTTGTAAAGTTCGAATGCCGTTAGACTCATGTGAGCTATTATATCCTTTAGTCTAGGGGTCTGAAATATGGTATTAAGTATAATACAGCAGAGGGGGAAGAGGTCTTTGAATTTGTACTTGCTGAAAATCCTGATGCCCAGGGACATGATAGCTCTTGCCTTAGATCACCACCATGTGAAGCAGTCGGTCATCATGGTTGTAAGAAGGGAATGGGTATCTCTCCATGATGCATAGGCACTAAGGGGGAAAGCACACGCTAAACACATGCTTCACTGGTGATCAGTAACGTCATACAGTCACACACAGGGATATGCAGAATGTGCATAGGGTGAGAGAGCAGGATCTTCTCTGAAGATCTATGGCCACTGCGCTCTGCTTCTACAGGAGTGGTACCAGCTGTGGCCATTTGAATCTCCTACCCCAAGAGCAACTCTAAATATGGAAAAAAGGTTAGAGAACTTTTTTTTCCCACTCTTGAATTTGGGACTTTGCTCAGACCTGTGAGTTTATGGCCCTGTTCTCAGGGCTATTATTTTTGTTTGTCTGTTTTTTTTTTTCCACTGATCATCTTTGAGCAGGGACCCCTGTAGTTTAGGCTGGCATCAAACATGCGATTGTTCAAAGGATTCAAAGGTTTCCTCAAACCCTCAGTCTTCTCAAATCTATCATTTTTGTGATGGGATCACAGGTGTGTACTATGTCTGGTAGTATTTTGTATCATTTTATTTTAGTACTGTTGGGGAATGAATCCAAGTGCTCACATGTCCCAGGTTGGCCCTCCACTAATGAGCTGCCATCCAAGCTGACCTTCTTACCTCCCTGTCTTACTGTGGTAGTTTAACCAGCAAAAGGACATGATCACAAAGCCCATCCATTTAACTATTCGTGAAGACGGAGTGTGCCCAATTATTCCAGCTGCTGTATTAGAATATCATAGAACGTGTAGCTTACAAACCATACAAATTTACTTCTTACATTTCCAGAGGCTATGACATCCAAGACCAAGGCAAACTCAGGATTTTCTTGCTTTGTTTCCTTCACTTTGGTTTAGAATGGTAATATATATCCTGTGCCATTGTATGTTGGAAGTATGTGATCTGCTTTTTGAATTTGATTTTTACAGGTTAAGGGACTTTGAACTTTAAAACAATGTTGAGACTGTGATAGACTGTAGGGACTTTTGAAGTTGAACTAAATAAAATTTGCATTATGATATCATTACAAACTTATGAGGGCCAGGGAGTGGAACATGGTAGTTTGAATGTAATTGGCCCCCATAATCTCATAGGGAGTGACACCATTTGGAGGTGTGGCTTTGTTCGAGTTGGTATGGCCTTGGTGGAGGAAGTGTGTCACTGTGAGGCAGATTTTGAGGTTTCCTATGCTCGGGATACACCCATTGTCTCAGTCAACTTCCTGTTGCTTACATAATGTAGGCCTCTTAGCTACTGCTCTAGTACCACATCTGTCTGCATGCTGCCCTGCTCCCTCCCTTGATGAGAATGGACTCTATCTCTGAAACTATAAGTCACCACCCCAATTAAATGTTTTATTTTATAATTATAGAGTTACCATGGTTATGGCATCTCTTCAGAGCAATAGAAACCCTACTAAGACACCACGAACGTGTGACTGATGCTGCTCACAGGAGCCATAGGTCAGCAGAGTCACACCAATCCCAGGCATCAGCTGCCTCCGTATGAGTTGTTGGTCATGGAGATTCCAGAGACTCCCCAAACAATCCAAGTTACTTACATTGTTATGGTGCTCACCATAAATTAGACATGAGACTTTATTGCTGAAGATATAACAAAGGTGCTCACCATAAATTAGACATAAGACTTTATTGCTGAAGATATAACATACTTTGTTTACAGTACAGAGAAATCAAAATGCTGGAAGCTGGAAGCTGTCTCCCTACTGGCTGGCTTTCAGTGTCAGAGGCTGCTATGCAAGCTGGTTGTAGAATGAGCTACTAACACTCTTACACAACTGTGAATTAAGCTATTAGCCTGCCAAATGTGCCCACTGGTGCAACAATAACATGATTGTTATGCCCCAGCTTTTTGGTTGGATTTGAGGTCTGCTCCACAGAAGGCAATTCATGCCTGTTACTGCAAGCCTTGCCAAAATCTGTGTCTAAGGAGGTCATGGACTCTAGGAGAGAACCTATTATTGTTGCTTGGCCAAACAGACATGATATCAAAATGTCTTCTAAATGTTAATATTTATTCCTGTAGACTAATGTTACTCTCAGCCTCAGTCATAGAAGCATCTCTTTGTAATGGACAATTAATCAAAGTGCTAAGCATAAGTGACTATTGTGTTTTTGCCTCTAGGTAGGACATCTGTAATACACCCCGCCCCAAGGCTCAGGGAACATCCTCAGGAAGAGGGTGTGGATAGAATGTAAAACTGGAGGATGTTGAAGAATGCTATTAAACTCTGTCCTCTGTACATGACATGGCTATTGTACTCATGAACTCACAACAGATGTGGTTACTGACACAAGAACTGGACAAGAGGGGACTCATCAACATCCATTATGGAGGGCCGAGTAGCTCCTGAGATCCTAGTATTCCCTGTTACTGAAGCTTATGTTACTTAGATTATGGTTGTTGGAGGAGAAGAGTGGCTTAGATACTGTTAAGTTGCTTATGCTCTAGTGAATAACTCCTCACCCAAGCTCCTGAATGCAACACTAATTTAACAACAATAAAAACAAAACAAAACCACACAGAAATAGAAGAGGAACTTATTGGAAAGAAGATAGGGTTCAGCAGGAGTGGGAGTGGAATGAGAGAGGGTAACAGGGAGCAAATGACCAAAATATAGAATATACGTGCATGAAATTGTCAAAAAATACATTTTAAGAAAGTGTTTACTTGATCTGCATGATTGTCAGTTGAAGGAGTAATTGGATGTCAAGTGAACAGGAAGAATGAACATCTACAATTGCCTGAAACTGAAAACTGATTTGGGACAAACACCAATCAAGGAGGTGAAGGAGAGACAATAGAATTTCCAGGAAACACGACATTCTTGAGGGTTTGTCAGTCTTGCATATTCTTAGTTGGCTGGAGTTTACATGTACACACAGTAGAGTTTATGACAATTCATGCTAGCATTCACACATCCCTGGCAGATGGACCTAAACACAGGTTCAAGGGAGTTGGAAAGAGGGAGCCCCTGGCCACCTCTTTAAAGTCTCATATACATTGCCCAGGTCTGTGGACTCCATTCAGTAGGCAGCGGAGTGTTAGAGTTAATGGTCAATAAGCATTGTTTTCTCTGAGCTCATGCGAAAGTTTTAGCCTCCAAACCATAATATTAATGTGTGAACAGGCTCACATGTGTCTATAGATGGAGTCTTTTGAAAGCTATTAGAGTTAGAAAAGTGTATTAGTAAGAGCATAGTGCCCCACATAGATGAGTTTATACTCCACACACAAAGGTATGTTCTGGATGCAGTCCCAACTAATCCAGAGGTAGAAGCAGCAGAATCACTTGGGTCTACAAGTTCTAGGCTACCGTATGCTGTGTTGATTGCAAGTCTGCATAAGTTAGGCAACTGTTGGGTAACCTGGACATCCAGGTGGGGTAAGAAGGGGCAAACCACTATAGATCAGATACGGAGAAGGTCAAAACTTTCATGCTGATCAAAAACCATGTACTCATTTTATTATGAGATAAAAGTTACGTGCCTTAGACTGTGATGCCTTGTTCTGTCACCATGCAAGTACATCTGAATTCTCTGGGGAAGGAAGGAGGTGAAAATACTTGACCTGTAGTTTAGGTGTATTTAATTAGAAGCATCAAGGTTTGGACTCAGGAATTGGTCTTTTCCCATAAGAATTGCAGAACATTGAGTTGCCTTGTAGATTAAGGTGCAGAGAATTAAGCAACAGAATGCTCATTCAGGTGAGAAAATATGAAATTATGAAGTAAGAGATTGAGCAATCAAACATGGAAGATATTTCCAAGAAGTTCAGCCGCTTCAACTACAATAGGTAAAATATTTGTCCGTTTCAGCAGCACCAGTTTCCACGCTGTATGAGAAGTGTTTGGATGCACAGATACCATATCAATTGTAATTCACAGGGAAGGTCATCAGCATTTATAAATGAGAAATCTCATCTTTTAGTCACCATGTATGTGACTGCATGATTTATGATACAGAAACATTTTTGAAATTAAAAAGAAACACTGAGATAACTTTTAGTGTAGTCATTTATTAAGCCGCATATCGATTTTATTCAGCTAGTAGACCTACATACAGCTTCATTTACAATAGTTTTTATAAAGAAGAATAGTGCAAAAAAGTAATGTAGAACCATGTGTATTATATTAAAAAGAAATATTTTTATTAATCATCTGAAAATCAAAACTGGCAGGAGTATAATAGTTACTCATGGAAAAATATCCCCACATCTCTTATTTTAGGGCTTTTTGTAATATGATAACACCAAAATTCTTCCATAGAAACTTCCATTTCACTATGATGTTATTTTTCTAAAAAATTATATATACTCTGTAAAGTTATATACTATCATTAGCAAGCTTATCTATGTTGACATTTCTCTGCATATTATAATATTGTTAGTTTAGAAAACTATCCTTTTTTTTTGAAAATAAAATTATCTGAAAATTCAGGACAATTTGCTAAATGTGTGACTTACCAATTTTCATTCTTTTCCATGCCAAAATATGTATTTGACCCTAATATTTTTGCTTCCATTTAAAATTTTTATTTGCACAGTTTTGTATGAAGTCATGTCAGATTTTCTGTGTGTTTCATCACATTTGATACTTCAAAATCACAAACTTTCTGATTTCCTCCAGTTTAACAAAGAATAGATAATGTGTATAATCAAAGAGAGAACTTCTTTAAGATGTCAAAGTGCAGAGCTGAGTTATTTTGTAGCTCAACTTTAGACAACAGTAACCGCTGCAAAAGTGGCATAAGTGACAAAATAGGAGAGCTAAGCTCCTCCCCATATAGGAAGAGTGATAATACAAATTAGAACCACCCACTAAAAGAACATCAAAGCAACTATAGGGCTAAATAGGAAGGGGAACTGAGGTATACACTGTGGATGGAAATATGAATTAGTTTTATATCATAATGAGGTAAACATAGTTAAGAATAGTATACTTCACTTTACTATAGCTACAAGAAAGGATTTTGAATGTTCTTGACACAAAGGGAAGATGGCAGCGTGAGTGGATAATAGGATAATATACTAGTTACTCTAATATGAGCATCAGATACTATGTGAATATATGCAAATTCACACATTACCATGTATACCTTACACATAGGAGGGCAAATGGAAATGTGAATTGAATTCTGGCATAATAGTAACAACACGTGGCCAGGCAAATCCAGGGCCTACAATTACCTGACATAGTAGGCCTCTCTGCTTTCCTTATATTTGGAAATGAAGCCTAAGGCAGTAGTGAATGTCAGATTGGGAGGACGTCCCACCAAGTTACTGTGTTTCATAAGGAGGGCTTGTGAGTTTGGCCTTATGTCCAGTGTCTAAGTCACTGGAGAATCCAAACGTTCAATCAGAAGATGCTTCCGATTGTGGACAGAATGCATTTTCATGAATAAACATTCTAATAGCCCCCATCCAATTTTCTTGGTTAGAGGGCATTTTTTTTAAGCTCTTTGAAATGAGAAATGGGATCGTTGTTCCCTCTTATGTTTCCTGAGTGTAGTAAAAGCAATAGTGTAAGGATACGTGACTTCTCCATCACAGAATCTGCTAGAGCTTCAGACTGGCTCTCTTGGGGCTTTCTCCTTTCAAAGTCAAAGCTTGCCCCCCAGACACTATGCCATGGACAATTATAAGCTGCTTGGTGGAGAGGAGCTGGAAGCCAGCACCCTTTGCAAGCCACAAGAGTGAATCTTCTGAGCTGTATTGGGTTGCAGTCATCTGTGAGACTGTAGATGTCAGGTACACTTTTCAGAAAAGATAGTATCATTTCAAATCTCTATATTTTCGGGTGTTACAACTTGAATGAGAAGTGGTCTCCCAAGGTTTGTGTGGTAGTGCTATTTTATGAAGTTGTAGAACCTTTACAAAGTGAGACTTAGCCAAAGGAGCCAGGTCACTGATTGGATGCCCTACTTCTTGCCTTGTGTCTCTGCTTCCTGTTATGTTGAGGCATGGGGATTTGAGACATCCTAGTTATACTTCTAGCTACCATGAGTTGTTTGTGCCTTTCCCTCCTTGTTCAGATGGATGGTGTCCCTCCGAAAAGCTATCTCTGCTTGTGAGCTAAGAAGAAGAAATCCTTCCTTCTGTTGCTTCCCATCAGGCATGTGGTTACAGCCTCAACAAAAGTAAGCAATATAGAAAACTGGTACTAAGAAGTGGGGTCAGTCACTGGGAGAACCTGACCATGTGATTCTTAGGCTGCTGGAGAAAATGGGGAGGGTTTTGTAGTTACAAGCAGGGGATCCCTCAAATGCTGTAAGCATAGTGGACGATTGTGATGGGAGCGCAGAAGAGCAGAACATTTTGGAGATGTTGTTGGTGTAGTCTGGGCTCCTGAGGTTTCACAGAACGAGAATTCTGCTGGGGATTAGGCTAAAGGCCATTCATGTTACAAGCTGGCAAAGAAACTGGCTGCCTTCTGCTCACGTTCTAAAAGTTTAAATGCGGTTGAATTAAAAAGTGAGTGCCATTCAGATGCAGTGATCTTCTTCCAGATTCATAAATGCTCAGCTTTCTGCCCTGCACATTGTAGTGAGGCCCGAGGTCCACAGTTGCCAAGGAAGTATGAACTGAACTATTTCATTCCAACATCAATAGCTTTCAGAATGCCTCTTCTCTCCCAAATGTGCAACATTTGAAAACCAGCCATGCCATCGACCTGACCCACTGACTCATTATGAGGGGCCTGAGTCTATTGCCAACTTCTGTTCCATACAGAGTGAAGGAGAATTCTCCCTCCCCTCTCTCTGTCCCTCCTTCCCCACCTTACCGTGTGTGTGTGTGTGTGTGTGTGTGTGTGTGTGTGTGTGTGTGTGTGTATGTATGTGTTTGTCTTGGAACACTAGACTTTGGAATTTCTTGTAACTACATCATTTCTCACTGCAAACTGACTGAGAGTCTCCGCAGAGGTGAGCAAGCAGAATTCACGCCTTTGGAAACGCATTATGCTCAAAACTCTTATGGGGGGTGTAGAAGAGAATTTTTGGTCCATGCTTCATGAATTAAAGCAGCATGCTTCAAGTCAGAGAATTAAATACTTTATGTAAAATTAAATAGCAGTATGTGGATCCTGGCAGCTTTCTCCTAAGGCTAACTTGAAGACTGTGCCAAGTTCACACTCATGGAATTAATTGACTGTGTGACTTTCAACACAAGGTATCAAAGATGTCCGTAATAGCAACCCATGTTAGGCAAATCTTAACACATGGGCTGTGGTTTTCACAAAGTTTTCTATGAAATGAACCACTTAAGACAAGTTTACTGCATGTGGGAATAGAGGTGGGAAAATATACAAACTGGAGTAGCTCTTTATATTTATTTATTCTAATTCCATATTCAGGTATACCGACAAACAGGCTTTTGCTGTTTAGAAGCCAACATTAGAGGAAGAATTTACTTTTGTTTTCATGATTTTTCTCTCTGAGATCTTGCTATGTAACACAGGTTTTCCTCAAGCTTGTTATTGGTGAACTTCATTCTTCCATATTCTCGGGTTGTAGGTGAGTACCACCAGGACCCGCTCCAGAATTTGCTTTTAATCTTAGTTCTTGTCACCCATTCCATCCCATAGTCAGGGGACTGTGAGATTTAGTCCGCATCCCACTAGACGAAGCTCAACTCCTTGACACTGAGTCCGGGAAGCAGACTGTGCAGGCCTGTCAAGAGTCCTTGGACAGTTGTGATGCCCCCCAAATGATGGAGGAAGGTCATTGGCTAATAAAGGAACTGCCTTGGCCCATTTTATTGGTTAGAACATAGGTAGGTGGAATAAACAGAACAGAATGCCGGGAGGAAGAGGAAGTGAGGTCAGACTCCACAGCTCTCCTCTTGGGAGCAGATGCCTCAGAGAGACGCCATGCTCCCCTCTCCTGGGTAAACGTGATAGCTCTGCTCTCTGAAGTAGACGCGATGGAGCAAGCCGCCAGGTCAGACATGCTGAATCTTTCCCGGTAAGACCGGTGCTCACAGATTATTAGAGATGGGTTGATCGGGACATCAGAATTAGCCAGTAAGGGCTAGAGCTAAAGGGCCAAGCGGTGTTTAAAAGAATACAGTTTCCGTGTAGTTATTTTGGGTAAAGCCAGCCCTATGGGTGGCCGGGTGCCGGGGAGCAGATGCCTCAGAGAGACGCCATGCTCCCTGCTCCCAGGAAGATGCACGAGATGAAGCTACGACCCAGGATGGACATAGGCTAGAATCTTCCCGGTAAGTGCACCTAGGGGCGCTACACAGATGATTAGAAATGGGCTAAATTAATATGTGAGAATTAGCCTAGAAGAGGCTAGATAGAAATGGGCCAAGCAGTGATTAAAAGAATACAGTGTCTGTGTAATTATTTTGGGTAAAGCTAGCCCTGTGGGCGGCCGGGTGCTGGGGACGCAGCCCCACCGCTCTTATTACTACACCCAAATGGGTGAAGAGGCACAAAGTTGCAACCCTTGGAACTGCTTTTCCACACAGGTCAAAATATTGAGTGACTTTGTGTCCCGTATTTGCCCCCTCTTACTTCACCAAGACCGATCAGCTTTGAACGGCCCTGAGACATGGGGGACAGATTCGTCAGTGAGAAACAGATGAGGCTACATTTAGAGACTCTCTCTACTCTCCTCCTCCTCCCCTTTCCATCTCCTCTCTTCTTCTCATCAATTTTAATTATTCGTGGATAATTGGTAAATGGGCAGGAATGTCCAGGATTCGTGGCTGCTACACGACAAACCATAAGGAAGATGAATTTGTGTCCTGCCTTTTAGATATAAAAACGGCTGTGAATCGCAAGCGTACCTGTCACATTAGCGCTTCAAGCAAGGACTTTACAGCCCGCCCCTTCAGGGAAACATGTGTTCAGAGAAGCTGTCTAGGGACGCTGCGAGTGTGTCAATCATCACGTGTCATCAACGCAGCCATGGTTTGCATGCCCACACTCTTGACAAGTTATCTTTCCACCCATGCCTGATCACGGGAACCCAGGACATACAGAGTTTACGATCGAATTCGGGACAAAAATTCCACTTGGAGCCTTCCAGACACTGTGTGAGGCAGGGAGCTTTATTCCTCCTTGTTGACCAGCACTAGCTGGCGCCTGAACCACAGTCCACACAACCCTTTAAGTCCTCTTCCTGAAGGAGAGCAATTTTAGCCCCAGATGCCAAAGCTGAATTTATCACTTTGAAGACAACAGCATTATGTCTTCTCTTGGCACGTGTGGTGTATTATTAGGCTTTGAAGGTAACCAGACTTCAAGAACCAGCAGATGGTGGGGTGGAAGGAGCCACAGGTGTCTCCTCATCACTGAAACGTGGCTGTCGGCTTTGGATCCACAACCACCTCTGCTGCCACCTTTACTTTGCCTCTCTGACTAAGAAGCAAACAATTTTTGATTAGTGGTTGTTTGATGTCATAGACCCAGATAGGAGATAGATTTTTGCATCTATAGACTTTTATTGTAGTCTAAGAAGATACGATATTAAACAGCATTTTGGCTGATAATCCAAAAGAGTTTTTAAGGCCTGAATTTTGTTCTTTCTTTCCTTTTTTTCCCTAAAGCCAAGAGTGACAGGATTTCTGTTAGCTTATTTCCAAATATCTTTTCTAAATCTGTAGTTTCACTTGCAAAGCTGTATAAACCTTCTATGTTTTGTTTCTTTATAATAATGGTACATTAATGCCCTTAGCTGCGGGGATTCTCTTTTCTGACTAATATTAATATATCCATCTTCTTATGTATGATTAGATTTTGATATTACATTCCATTTTGTAGTTCTTTTTTATATTTTTTTCATTTTGTAGTTCTTTAAGTAACTTTTTAAAAAGCATCAAATCCATAGACTTAACACAATATTAACCTTGTGTATTTTTTTTTGCTCATTTGTTATTGTTGTTATTGTTTTGTTTCTGTTTCTCTTTTGAGACAGGATTTTTCTGTAGCTTTGGAGCCTGTCCTGGAACTAGCTTTTGTAGACCAGGCTGGGCTCGAACTCACAGAGACCCACCTGCCTTTGCCTCCCGAGTGCTGGGATTAAAGGCGTGTGCCACCACCGCCAGGCTCTGGCCTTGTGTTTTAAAGTCTACAATCTTAGGCATTTCCAATATTCGTCTTAGAAGATCCTGTGGTGCAATAGTACCGGGCATTTCTGTTCGTTTTTATGGGGTTCACAGTGCATTTCAATATAGTAATTTTCAGAGAGAAGGCTCCCTGGTTAAGAGTCTTGCAGGGGATCACAGTTGGGTTCCAGCACCACATCAGGGGGCTCAAAACAACCTGATAGAATAATATTCTAACTCCAGGGAATCTGATGCTTTCTTCGGATTTCCACAGGAATCAGCACTCATTTATACATACCCACTTGTTGAAGGAGGGTGCCCCTTTGTTTGTCCCTGCCACCCAGCTAGCTTATACCCGAAATAACCACACAGAAACTGTATTAATTAAATCACTGCCTGGCCCATTATCTCTAGCCTCTTATTGACTAACTCTTACATCTTGATTTAACCCATTTCTAATCATCTGTATATCACCAGGAGGTCGTGGCTTCTGGGAAAGATTCAGCATGTCTGACCTGGCGGCTCCATAGCAGCTCTCTGACTCTGCTTTCTTTCTTTCAGAATTCAGTCTGTCTTCTCCACCTACCTAAGTTCTACCCTATCAGGCCAAGCAGTTTCTTTATTGATTAACCAATGAAAGCAACACATAAACAGAAGGACCTCCTACACCACCCACTCAGAGACATAATTAAAAAGTAATAATAAGCCATTAAAATATCACTCTGTCTTTTCGTTCAGATGGATGAAAGCTTCATATCAAGTCTGGGATCTTATAAAGATGTATAAACACAACCAAGTCTAGTACTGAATTTGACATCTGACAGTGTAATTGGTACCAGAAGCATCTTCAGAAAACAGGCCTTCAAATTTGTTTCTGAAATTGAGAGGCCTCTAACATTCAGTGAGGATTGAATAGACTTGATGCTGGTAGAAACAGGACACCAGGGATCCATGGCTTATGGGGGTGAGCCGGATACTAACAGCAGCACAGAAGGAAGTGTATATACAGGCAAGGCATCAGGACACCCTGTCACTGCTGTGACACTGAGTCACTATGATAACCACAGTCATTACAAAGCCAACACCTTCATCTTTTGTGATGAGTTAGGGTATTCCTTGATGATTCTTCACTCACCCTAGCCCCAGAACATAGAGGGAGTCCATTTCTCATCTCTATTGATTTTGAACTTGACAGCATGCCTTCCCTTGCCCAAAGAGAGCATGGACATCCTGTGAGATGACTGTTAGAAGAGTTTGCCTCTATTACCTACTGATTCTTCAGCCTGTCACTCAGAAAATGTGATTATACAAAACCAAACTCAGGCTACATTGAGTCCAGAGTAAAGCTACATCAATCAACCACCAGTCCTGTAACTAGAAAGTTACATCCCAAGCTGCTCAGTTTGACAGTCATTTGCTCCATGGTGTTAGTTGGTAAATGACTACCTTACCTTGCTTCTTACTGCACTATGTGTAACATTCACTTAAAAGAATATACATAGAGCAAAATCTCCAGCTTTTGATTTACAGCCCTACTCTGTTTCCCAATAGTTGGGAAAGCTACAGTAGATCCATCTTCAGCTATTCTTGGGACTGGATGCTTGACCCAACTCCTGTCATCTCTTGAAATCCAAAATCCAAAGGCAATGAAATTGTGAGGTAAGACTTCCAGGTGACTATCAGACCCCAAAGATGGAGCTCTCATAATTACAGCAATGGTCAAACAGAACAGGCATCAGAGTGTAAAAATGTAAATTAGAGCAGCCACTATGAAAATCAGTAGGAAGGTCCAAAAACTAAAAGTCGAGCTACTAGTATGTTCTAGCTATACCAAACCTAGGTGGACAACTGAAAAACTCAAGCTGGCACACAATGGAGATTCCCAAATGTGTACTGTATTTACAACAGTTAAGTTATGCCTTTGATTGCACATGTATAAAGTTGCCATTGACCTAATGCCTTGGTAGTTAGTCTACTATACAAAATCTCAGCTGGTTCCTGAGGAAGATGAAAGCATATTTTCTGTTTAAGTCAAAGCACAGCAAACACTTTCCTTTTAACCAAGGAAGAGTGAGACACATAGGAGAGAATCTACCAACTTAAACAGTAAATGTAGTATACCATGAAAATAATGGGAGAGTAATAATTCACTTCAGTTGCGTTGTTTATCTTTCACGTGATCAGCAGTGTGGAAACTGCTGTGGTCCATAAATAGTCTCCATATGCTGTCAGACTATTCACGCTGTCTAGCAATCTGCAAATGATTTGCTCACATGATGTCGAGTTTTAAACACGCGGGAAGACTTGAAATTTACTCTAACGCATGAATTTATTCACTGTTTTGAGATAACACGCGCAGTTCGCATGATATTGTGAAAATTCATGTGTAGATTTGTCTGAACTTATACTGTGTTTAAAAAAAGTAAGCATTTTAAGCAATTAACTGCAGCTTTGATGCTCATTTTGATGAGCGTAAACTCCTTGATGCCACCATGGTGGTAATGATGGGTATAAATATCCCAAAGTTGAAGCAAGAAATTTAGTTGTAGGATTTTCCTAACAGGTCCTACTAAGGGCCGAAAATTTTCTTTCTGCTGATAAGAATTTTGTGGGAAACTTGAAGAAAAAAAATGATGTTCAATTTGCATTCATAAAAGTTCCATATGGCTTCAAGAAGTGTGTGCATGTGTGTGTTTTAAAGGAAACTTGCTCTTTCCCACGACCATAGGATGAAGATCATGCTTGAAGAATTTTAGTTCATGACAGTCATGCAGCTGTGGTTTTAACAGCACAAAAATATCAAAAGGATTTGTGTGTGTGTACATATATATATTAATTATTGAAATGAAATAAGTTAAAGAAAAGATAAAATTATGTGTAATAAAACAGAAATGTTATGTCACTGTAGGAGCAGAATTTCAGTGGCTTCTCTACTTGAGGCATGTGTGAAAGTGCTCCATTGAGGAAGTTGTTGCCCCTTTCTTTATCTATCTATCTATCTATCTATCTATCTATCTATCTATCTATCTATCTATCTATCATCTTATATATGGGAATGTATTCTTTTGGGACAAGGCTGCAGGGGATTTTTTCCCCTTAGCAATTCTTTCCCTTTCAAAGAGGATGTGCTGGCCCCTGTGTCCTGCCTTTCTTCTTTTCGGACACTGCTTTTGTGATTAGGATCAGGCTTTGGGCCATCCACACTCTTTCTGTGCATTGTTTACTGTTTTTCATTTTTCTATCCACTTATTTTCACACCAGTGATGAGAACCAGCTGTGACTCCAGGGATGGGGTGGAACCCACGAGGAACACATTCTAAGGCTTGGAATAAGCAAGTGAGACACTTGACTTGGGGCCTTAGGGGATGGAGCATTCCCCTTAGGAATTCATGCACAAATCTAGCTTCTGGCATTTGTGAGTGTGACCTATTTGGCGAAAGTTATTTACGAATGTAAACTAGAGTCACAAGCCGAGACTATTATGGATTTCAGGTTTTCTCATTAAAGGGGAGTGGAGGAAACCTTGATAGGCACATGGTGTAAATATGGTAGCATGGATCAAGGTGTTGACTGTGTAAGCCAAGAAACCAGATCCAGAGTATACAAAGGCACATCCTATCCTAGAGGTCTGGAAGGGATCGGACTCTGCTGACGCCAGCTAGACTTCCGTATTCAGAACCATGAAGGACTGTTTGTATTGTTTTGAATCCACCTTGTTTGTGCTAATTTGTCATGGAAGCCCTAATAATGTGATAGGGCACAGAATTTAAGAAGGCACCAAAAAATCTCAGCAATCAAAAGGAATGTAATAAACAGTCTAATACAGTCCTTTACTACTGAGGACTGAGGGCGGGGCCTCACACCTTCTATACCACTCTGGGACACTCCCAGGACTGATGCAATATTTTATAAAAACAAAAGTATTTTCCTCAAATCCAAATTGAGATAAGCAAAATGTTAACAGGTACAATGAAGGTGACGTCACTGAAGTTCCAGTGTGGTATCCTGGGCTAATGAAGGTAGAATGACTGAAGTTTCGGCATGGTATCCTGGGCTAATGAAGACCTGTTGAATAGAACCTAAATAGACTCTTGGTTTGGGGTTTTTAATTGTTGTTTCCTTTTCTTTTTCTTTTTTCTTTTTTCCTTTAGTAGAGAATAAGAAAAACCTATTAAGGGAGAACAAGAAAAACCATAGGAGTTCCAGCCAGTCACCCACCTATGACACCTAGTGTGTATGACCTATACCACTAGACAAGATTTCCAATGTGTAGTGGAATTACAGTTGACAGCTGCCTGTCTGTCCTCTGACTCTCGAGTTCTCTGTAAGGGTTTAGTAAGAGACATCCTCTCCATCCATCTTCTACACTGCTCTTGGTTTTTATAACTTTTTCAGCTTCCTAGTTGCCTGTGACTCTGCCTTTACATATGTCCTTCCAATATATCTTATAGTCATCTGCCTGGAGTTGGAGTCTCCAAAGCAATCTGGATACAAATGAGGAACAGCAGGGTTAGAGTCTGGTAAAGTACTGGCAGTGGCTAGGAAGTCTGCTGTCATTGAGACTGTCATTCCTATCTGGGGTGGCGTCTCCCATCTTTCTGAAACAGTCTCTTGCTGGCACCACATTGGCCTCAAACTCACTGAAGGACCTTGAGCTTCTGACCCTTCTGCCTCCTCTTATTGAGTACTGAAACTATAGGAACGAGTTCATGAAATAACATGGATTGAACCAAGGTTTTTATGCCAACATGCAGCTGAACTCCATCCCTAGTCTTCACCTTTCTCATGAAAGAGAATCTATGCTCTGTGGGAAGCACTTTTATGCTCTGTGACACCTCCAATCTGTCCACTGGGACCACGGAGGGAGACAGAGATGCCACTGGGCCATCTTTTTTCAATCTAGTTGTAACACCAAACACTTACTGAACTCTTCCCATGTATCAGGCAGTATGGCAATTTAAAACAAAGAGGCAGAGGAATGGGATAATGTCTACAGAGAAGTGAACATGTCTAGTGATAACCACCCAGATCCCTATGGTCAGCAGACATACAAAAATGAGGAAAGATCTACAAGAGTGGTTCTGGGATGAGGCTTTGGGGTCCACAGTTTTCTTCAATATTCTTCCTACATCTATAGCCTTCTGTACCTTTGATTCTTCAAACCACACCAAGAGATCCCATGGACTCTCTTTCACTTGTAGAGACAAAATTAGACAAGCAAACTCAGAAACACCTCTCTTATTTAACAGGACTTAGAGAAGTCACAAAATATAATCAGGAATCCTGATGCTCATTTCCTGTCAGCAATCTTCAGTGTCATTCCGCTACCGTCTCCTAATGCAGCTCCAGGGAGTGCTTTCCAAGGAAGATAGCGAGGCGGTTATTCTTTGATGTATAATACAGACTTTTCAATTAATCTTAGAACATATGAATAGCATGGGGAAGCAGCGATTTGCCTGACATAGAAAAATATGAAGTTGAGTACTCATATATTTAAAAATAACCTTTCCTCGAACTGGTGTGACATCAACTGGGGTAGGCGCAGTTCACGGGGTCCAGGTCAGGAAGCCCCAAGGCAGGGATGTTCTGAGATGCTAGGTGGGGGCAAGCAGTGTAGAAAACATCAGGGTGTCTGCGCTTCTGCACAGTGTGGGGTTCGCTTTCATCTTTCTCTTTGAGCAGGAAGTAACTTTTTTTCTGCCAAGAGTTTAAAAGTCAACCCGAACCTCGCAGCCTGCAGAAGAATGGTGATCTTTCAGAAGCAACACAGCTGCCCGAGAGAGAGGGAGAGAGAGAGCACAGGCTCCCAGCAACAGACTTAATGAAGCTGTTGGAAAAGGCAGAGCACAGGGTTCAGAGGGAAATGTGGAGAGCAAGCGCAGAAGCTCCAGGACTCCGCATATAGCGTAGGATGAAAGCGAACCCTTCCACTGACAACTGGCAAAGGTTCAGTCCTTGAGCAATGTGCTCGGAGTGGACGTGGGGGATGCAGTCAGAGATGTTAGATGTGTTCCAAGGGGTGATGGCCCCCCAACACTTGCCTTCTAAGATAATGCTTGGGGTGCTCTGATCAGGACCCAGGTTCTTCCAACACCACAAAAGGTTACAATTATCTCTTTCATGATGAGAGTTACTTCAGCAGACTGAAAAATGTAATCTTAATTAGGAAACTAGGAGCACCAAATCTCAGACTATAGTGTTCTATAATTTCCATTATTTACAAAAATAATTTCATGCTCTTTTCACCCCATATCTCCATCATTCTACCAGAGTGGGCATTTGAGTTTTGATAATTCAAGTTTCTCCAGTTCCAATTGTCTTCCCTAGACCTGTGTTTCATACATGTTCTTTGCTCGACTTGGGGAAGAAACCAGCTTTGCTACCGCTTTCTTTGTCTTCCTATGTCTGAACCTTGGCTAAGCTGTCCTATCTGATGGTAGAAATCTACTTTAGGCTGCCCCTGACTCAGTCCCCAGCTCTGACCTTCTCTATTATTTATGGGCTTTTCCTGGACTTACACCATGGGACATTCTCTGAAGCTACCTAGAACTCTCCCCTGAGGCTTCTTTATCTGTTCATGTGTCACCGGAGGCTAATGCTATTCTGTATTTGCCTAGAAAAGGGTCTTCCATATTTCAAAGCTCTCACGGCAAGCACTACTTTAGGGGGCTTCTGCCTCTTTGGATCACTCTGTGAAGGGGCATGTGAGTGGGAACCCAGGAGAGTGTCAGATCTCCACCCTCAGAGTTTCATAGACCCACAAGCATCTCACACTGTCTCGCGGCTCCTTCTCTTATCCCCAAGAGGATGGACCTTTCTTAGTCTATAGTAAGGAAGAAGGTGGGAGTAAAAACCATAAGATTTTATTTTGTTTCTTAACAGATATTCCCCTTTTACCCTCACTTTGAGTTTTTGAACCTCCAAAGCAAGTAGCAGCTTCTCTTACATTTCCAGAGTTTTGCTGCAGCCCCTTCGACAGGGTGCTGGTGCAGAACACCAATTTTGTGAGTAGAGGAAAAGAAGAAGACCTTGAGCCAGCAATCAAGGACACATTCGACAACATTCCAGAGAGTCAGAGTGCCTACGACTGTAGTTAATCAACTGATTATAGGCTCCACAGAATGTGAGGTCGGTTGCTCTCTGTGGAGCCCTCTGTTGAACTCTGTGAAGCTCCAGGTTTAGGCAACTTGTCGAGTATCATTATGTAAACATTCCTCTCTGCACACATTCTGTTAGAGTTAAGATTTTTCTATGTTTACAGTAGGAAACAGAACAGTGTCTAAGGCAGAGTTCTCCTTTAGGAAGCTCTACTCGATGCGCATAATGCTCACACTAGTGCAATGGACTTTCTCTGATACCTAGTGTCCTTCAAATAGCATGGTTTAGAAGCCATCTCTAAGATGAGTTACTGGGAACAATACCCAAGCTCAGATCTTAAACTGTAGAAAGTTGCTTTTATCTGTAAATGTCTAGACGCATGATGGTATTTTAGCTAAAAATTTAACACTGAGTCTGTGCAGTAGTTGGAGGCTCGCAGCAGCTCTGTGGCTCATCTTTCGCTCCTTGATGAACATGGTTTTATCACAGTGACCCCAATCTTCTGTCTCTTTTAGGATATTACAATTTCGTGTCAAATAACCTTTATATTATGAACAGAAAACAAAAAGCAAACAAACAACTTTTGAAGGGTCTCAGTGAGCATTTCAGATGATCCTCTGGCAGTGTTTCCTCATCCTCATAAACCAACTTAACATAAAACAGTTTCTAGATCTGGAAATAGTGTTCAAAGAAAAAGAGAACAGAGACTTTGGAGAAGTGAAACAGCAACAAGTGTCAAGCAAAGGGCATATTTACTACAGCTCCTCACTAAGTATGGACAGAGCTGATAACAGAGCCCTTTATCTTGAATCTTAAAGTCCATCTCTTTCTTCTGTGAGGAGAAACTGCCAAATAGCTCAGTGAGGGATGGGCTGCTTATCAAAAGCCGCTTAAATATTTGCACCTGTAAGTCAAAACCATCTCAGATAAGGACAAGTGCTTTAATCCTTTCTGTAAGATTAGGTCCCTGAATCAGAATCAGGTTGTCACATGGTGACCCAAACTTGTGACTATTTTCCAAGAGGAATGTTCTAAATTTGGCATAAAGCAGTTGACTTCTGTGCTTTCCTACATAGGGAAGACAGAACTCTTTGTATGAGTGATGGAAGGAATGTTTACATGGGAAACTACCTGAGGCTCTCTTCTCTGGAGAGTCCCTGAGGTTGATTCAGTCTGCTTCCTGTGATGTTGAAATACACAGAATCAATTGTCACTGTGGAAGTGGAATCTAAGGGACTGCATTGCCAGCTCAGGGTCACAGGGAATAATTAGTAAGTATGCCACATCCTATATTCCCCATCCATCTCCTTTACTTGATCACTCCTAGCTCAGGCTGCCATTACAAATATTGCAAGGCAGATGGCTTAATCAACAGACATTTATTGCCCATGGAGGCTGGAAATCCAAGATCAAGGGACTGGCAGATTGAGTTTCTGGTGAGGGCTCTTTTCCCATCCAGAAGAAGTCTACCCTACTAGTTCCCTATTGGTTATGTCTTCAGTTGGTGGTCAGGGATCTGCTCTCACCTTAAATGTGTGGCCCTTTGTGAGTAACGGGATGATGGGCATGTGTGCCCATGTCCATCTGTTATTCCGTTTTTGTAGACTTTAACCACACCACTAAGCTTTTCCTATTGGCTTCATCTTATCAGGATTATCTCTCACAGGCCCCATCTAAAAATGAGCACCACGTTGGGAGTTAGGACATTAATATTTTAATTCTAAGGAGACCTGAGCATTTAGTTTATGGTGTTCTAGTCACAATGTTAGGAAATGGAATCATCTTAGATGACCATTAAATGGTGAATGGATAATGAAAATGTGGTTCATACACACAGCAGAATGCAATTTAGGTATAAAGATAAATGAAATCATGGCATTTCAGGAAAATGGATGGAACTAAAAGCAAATTATACTCAACAAGGTGATTCAGGCCCAAACAGACAAAGGCTATATGTTCTGTCTCATGTATGGATCCAGCTTGGGATTCTTTTGCTACTGTTTTATGAAGTACCCATAAAGACCAGGAAGGGGACATTAGAGGAGGGAAACCACTTTAAGGGAAGAGAGCTAGAAGAGCCCATGTGAGATTATAGCAGAATGTGGAACACAGGGGGAGGAATAGTTTCAGAGGGATTAGGAATGGAAGGTAGGGGGAAAAGGGGGTTGTGGGGAAGGGCTAACCAAAATTAAGGATGCATAGAAAAAGTCTTAGGGAAATCTACTACGTTGTAAGTCTATTAAAAACACATTTTAAAAGAAGATTTGAGTGGAGGCATCTGGCTTTGGTAGATAATGCTCCTGACAGATAACTGAACTTAGTAAATAGAAATCCTAGTACCGTACAGGATACCTTCTTCCTGTGAGCTGTTGGTGAGGATGGCTCCTTTAAGTACCCAAAACACCACAGACTGCTGCCAAAGCCCTTGCTTGTCAACCAGAACTAGATTTTAGGATACTATTCCTGAAGACATCACATACTTCATCACAGCTGTAGGATACCAAGAACTCCACTGGATTTGGACTGGCAGTTTCGTACCTGCTGGCTAGCTTTCACAAAGCCAGAAGATGCAAGCAAGCTGCCCTGGTACAAGTGACGTGACAGTTACAGACATATCCAATGACTTTTCATTCCTACATGAGGAAACTCATTCCTGGTACGGTAAATACCATCAAGAACCCATGGTTGGAAGATCATGGACCCTTGAGGAGAACCTACTACTGTTGTCTTGATAAATGGTCAAGGTAGCAAATTGCCATCTAAATACTTATATTCATACCCACAGATTAATGCCACTTTCAGACTTCAAAGCTCCTTTTTGTAGTTGGCACCAGTTAATGCAAAGACTTAGAAATGGGCCAAGTATGGTGATAGTGAACCATGGAATGTGCTGACCTGAACGGAACAATTTATATTATCCCTGCAGAGACATCCAGAAGATAAGATAGGTCAGCAAGAATTGAGGAGTCAGAATTTCCCTAAATGGTGAGCGCTCCAGTTATGAACTGGTTGTCACACTTGTGAGTTCACTGTGGTCACCTGTGCTAGCTCCGCCTGAGACTAACCCATCATCACTTCAGCATGCAGAAGAGAGCACAGGAGGTCCCACCCCTCATTCGGGGCAGTTAATGGTGGCTCTGGGAGAGGGAGCCATTTATATGAGTGGAAGAGCAACCGACAAGCCTTTTCTTCATTAAATCCTCCAGTGGCTCCACAATAAAACCTAACACTTAACTCTGAAACTTGTTCCCCTCTTTTTCTCAGCCAAAGAGCACACCGCTAATGATCTGTTGATCAATTCAGAAAGTTTAGTTTTTTTCCTCTCTCTAGAGGTTATAGTCTATCACAAACACTGTATTATCATCCTCATACATTCAACTATAAAGCAATCGGCAGTAATCAGCTGATAAACCATGAAGCGTTAAATGAGTTCAATGGCAGCACACACTCTGTCTTTGGGATACAGCCAATCCTTTCAATGACTCCTCTCTTTTGGGGGCATTGCCAACTTTTAGTTGCCTTGGTGTTTTATGTTTCATAAATTTGATATATGTTAGATATTTTATGTGAATTAAATACAGTTTATTACATATTTATCAGTTATTATCTTTGTATACAGAATGTTCTTGAGAGGCTCATGTGTTGTCCACAATGCAAAGATTGTTCGAGGACGAGACCTTTGGGAAGTGGCAGGGCCGTGAGGGCTCTGACTTCTTCAAATGGATTGATTCATTGCTATATCTACAATTTAGTAATTTATTGGACATAGTGGGGCCTAATTAAGGGAAGCAGGTCACTGGCAGCATGCCTCTAAAAGGAAGGTCTTCAAACTAGTCTCTTGCTCACTTTGTCTGGGTACAGAGCGCCCTGACATGGGCATCTTTGTCTCATGATGCTCTTTTGGCTTGAGTTTTTCCCTTGCCACAAGCCTAAAGCAATAGAGCCAGACAAATGTGAATGGAAACATCTGAAACTATGAGATAAATTCAACCTTTGTCCCTTTGAGCTCTGACACAGTGGTGGAAGCCAGAAATACATTTTCATTACCCAATTCTAAAGAAAAAAATACTCACTAAGAAATATTGACTTAAGTGGATATGAACTGCAGATCTATTAAATTAGCTGCTTTAATCATTTCTCTGACAAAATATCTGATAGAAGCAACATAAAGGAGAAGGAATATTCTGGCCTATGGGTACAGGGACTACCATCCGTTGTGGCAGAGAAAGCATGGTGAAGGTCATTGTGGAGGGAAGTTGTGTTCCATGATTTTCATATATTGGTGAGTCAGGAAACAGAAAGGACTTAGGTTGACAGCAGAGCCAGGCTATGACTCTCAAGGGTCCACCTTTAGTGACCACCTCAACAGCCTTGCCTCTTGACTTAAAGATTACACTCCCAAACCTTACTACCGTGTGTGAACTAAGTGTTCAAACACATGAGCCTGTGGGATATACTTCAGGTTTAAAGTATGCCATTCTGTCACTCATCGACTCATCAACATCCTCATTTCTCATTTATGCCCGGCAGTGCATAAGCGTGCATAGGCAGCCCATCTATGGTGGTTCTCCAGTTATTCCTATCCTGGGCAGTCCTAGATGCTTGGGTTATTGGCATACCCAAGGTCCACAGTCTTGCTTTATGCTATCTATCCAGTGTTTTTTGGGTCTTCCTCTTTGCCTTATCCTCTGTACTTTTCCAAGCAGTTCTATCTTTGGGTAATGTCATCATTCATTCTTATAACACGGCCGAAGTATCTCAAGCGCCGTTGCCATATCCTGTAGTTTACTTCCTTCTGTGGATGGAGATGTTTATTAAGGTCATCATTGCATAGCCTATCTCGTGTAGTACCTAGAATTTTCCTGAGACACGCCGTCTTAGGACACATTCAGCTGCTGTTCTGGGGAGCATTTTATCATCCAGGTTTCAGATTCACAGCCACCTCAAAATACAATATAGATTTAGTCCAAATTAAAAAGTCCTCATAGTCTGAATAGTCTCCCAAACTTTCAAAGTCTCAAAGTATGTTCCAAGACTCAAATCAGTCTGTTAGCTTTCAGCCCCTGTAGAAACAAAACCAAGTTACATACTTCCGGTACACCATGCCACTGAGTAAACATTCCCATTCCCCAAAAGAATAACATGAAGATACCAAGGGCACACTGGACAAGAGTAATGCTGAAATGCAGCGAGGGCGACACGAGCCCCCACATCTCCATGTCTGGCTTGTGGGGCTCGTGGTGGTGTCATCTGTCTCCAATGGGCTTTGGTGGCCCTATCCATATGGCCTGTTACTTGCAGCGCCCAAGGCCTTTGTTGTGTGTTGGCTTTCCTCAATGCCTGAGCCTTTCCTAGCCAGGGTCATCAGCTGACTCATGTGTCTCCACTGCAACTTAGCCTTCCCCTTCAGAGATTCACAAACTGGTCTCTCCGAGCGGCCATACAGGAAATCCAATACTGTCCTCAGCTGCCTGATCTCCCAGGTATTTCTCTATGTGACTCTAGCTAACACCTGTGTGTCAGAAAAGTTCCACTCCACTGTGAGTCCAGCTGCCAGACTGAGCTGTAAGGGGGTCCATTTGCATCACATCTACAGCAGCCTCTGGATGTCTCTATTTCTGAACCAGGAAAAACATTTGTCAAGGAGGCTCAGCTTTAGCAAGGAACCTCTGCTGTAGAACTTACATTTTTCAGATGACTTTTTCAAATGGGTTTGTTTTTCATAGGCTGTTTATTGAGTCTGAGTGATGGAACCTTCATGAATGTAATAATGACCTTATGAAAAGATTCCATGAAACTCTTACCCCTCTCTCCACTATGAGAGAACATAGTGAGAAGATTGTGTCTAGGAGCCAGGTAGGGAACTGTAGGTTGTAATCTCTCTTGACCTTGTCTTTCTCTACAACCATGATCTATGAATGCTTGCTGTTTAAGTTACACAGTCTATGCTCATCTTTTATGGTAGCCAGAGCTGACTAAGATGGTTGTCAATGCATTTACTTAAAAGCATAAAGTGTAAATGTAAAACTATTCAAGAAGATTATCACAATCCACTTTGACTCAGGACATCAGAGAGATTCAGCCTTTTCAATCCAACTTAAAAATTTCAGCAAGATTCATGAGTAGTTGGTCAGATGTTCAGGACCAGGCATAATTTTCCTCTTGTTGTGCAGGTTCTAAATCCAATTATTGAGTTTTTGGTTACTACCCATGTATGTGTGCCACTACAACACCCTTGGGGTTATTGTGTCATGCTGGTCATTGTTGTGGGTCATAGACATAACAGCTGGATAGGACTGATGCTTGCTTCTCTCCTTTGAGAGCTTGTGTGGCTCTCATAGTCTGCAGGGACAAGTGTTCAGGTCACTTGCAGATTTAGGAATATTTACATATATACATATATGCATGTAACAACAATTAATAGAAAAAGGAGATTAATTTGAAAGAGAACAAGGAGGGTTATATGTGGGAGGGCTTGAGGGGAGGAAAGGCACTAGGGAAATGATATAATTATATTACATGCTCAAAAACTAAACAATAATTTTTAAAAATTCAGCAAGCATTTTCTATGACACTAATAAGAGCATATTGTAGCAATCATCAATGTATTATTTGGTGAAATAAAAGCAATAAAATTAAGATTAATTAGAGTTAGAAATAAATAAAGTGATTTTCAAATATGTATTGATTTTTTTCCTTTGTACAGATTGAGAATGACAATCTGTGAAGAAATTTCTCATTTTTTTCAGATGACCCATCAAAATATTTTCCAGCAGCAACAATGTTGAAGTCCAATGTACTTTATTCCTTATACTTGCTTCCTTGAATGTCTAGAGTCACTCTAAAGCGTTCTTACTCATAAATAGCTGATGGGTGCTTGCTAGCACAAGAGACAGTGTGTTACAAGCATCAATGTGCATAGAGCCTCTGGACCACAGGAACACTGAGAGAATTTGATGAGAAAACTTAGACAACTGATTCTGATTGAAGGAAAACATAACAGTTCCAGAGAAAGAAAACTGAAAGGCTCAGAAATGGCAATGACAGAGGATGAGGAGTTAGAGAGCAGTGTAGATGTGAAGGTTTTCAGCAAACAGAAAGGGCTTAAGAAACACCAAGGACTGGGTTGACAAGACTTGGGAACCGGGTGAGAGAAAGAGAGAGAGTTACAAGAACTTCTGGAGTTATACATCTATGCATCCTACTTTTACAATTTGATCATGGAGAATGTTAGACCTTGGTTGATCGACAGGACCAAAAGAAAAATCATTTGAGATTTATTCACAGGGCAGGCAACCCTGACTGCTCTTCGGACTGGAGAGGGAGGGGGAGAGGAGTGGGGGGAGGGGGAGAGAAGTGGGAGGAGGGGGAAGGAAATGGGAGGCTGGGAGGAGGCAGAAATTTGTTTTTCAATTAAAAAAAAATCCAAAGCCAGGTGGTGGTGGCGCACGCCTTTAATCCCAGCACTTGGGAGGCAGAGGCAGGTGGATCTCTGTGAGTTCGAGACCAGCCTGGTCTACAAGAGCTAGTTCCAGGACAGGCTCCAAAACCACAGAGAAACCCTGTCTCGAAAAACCAAAAAAAAAAAAAAAATCCAAGCCATTTTAATTCCAATTGGGATCAATTCTATTGTTAATTATAATGTAAAAAATAATGAATGAATTATTGGCTTCCCCATTTCCATTTCATTTTAGAATGCATACACACACACACTGCATGGATGGATTGAAGAAACATCCTTGTGTCTTCCCTCTATAAAGTATACATAAAAAGGAAAAGAAAGCACAGAGAAGTTACTGTGAGTCACTTTAATACACATCTTGATCTGTATTATGATGGTATTGGTAGTATATAGACAGGTTAATTTAGAGAGAAGAGGGGTTTCTTTTTTTCTTTTTTTTGGGGGGGGATCTAACATTTTTAATCAGTTTCACTCTGGGTAGCCAGGGAAGGGAGACCTGAGAGGCCAGAAAGTGGGAAAAAAAGAGAACAGAACAGAGAAGCTAACATCAAATGAGGGGGACTCCTGGTCCCCTAATCTACAACCGTTTTCCTGGTCAGTCTTATGACTTGGAATGTGGAATTTGTAGGAGGAAGGGAGCGTGTTATGTAGCCCAGGCTCGCCTCAAACTTGCAATATAGACAAGGATGACCTTGAACTCTTACTCCCCCCCTGCCTCCACCTCCCTGTGGTGACCAAGTGTGTGCTACCACTCCTGGCTTATGAAATATATATATTGGACATACTCTGTAGACATCTAAAAGGTGGGCCCATGAACTGGGCTTCCAGCCTCTTGATGAGATTCAATTTCTACAGACATCCAGAAGACCCCAGCACTGGTGCCCCCTCAATCTCACCTGGGAACTGGTGACTAGGTTCTAATACATTCTATTCATCTTTCAAGTCCTCCCAAATATTCATATCAATCTTCTTTTGCATTTTGCTTTTGTCCAAGACACAGCCTCCCAGCTCAGTTTAGTGGCACATGCCTGTAATATCCATACAGATACATAAATCATATATACACATAAATCAAATGGACAACCCCTTAAATCTACCATGTAAGCTTGACATTTGTTAACTTTAACTGTATAAAAATTTCCAAGTGAATTTAGAGGTTTCACTCTAGAGCCTAGGCTGGCCTCAAATTCCCAGAAATCCCCCTTGCCTCAGTTTCTTCCATTGTAGGACTATAAACACTGAGTCAGCACACCTGGCTTAGGGCACCGTGAGTTCTGACTTAAACATTCTCCAGGTAAATTGCAAGACAGATTTCCTTTCTCTCTGGAGCGCATTCTAAGCACCTTTACTGAAGTCTTTGGAAAAGCAGCAGACATACACATCACAATCATGACATCTACTGATTGCTCAGGAGAGGCAAGAGCCTCTTTCATTGATGGGGTAGGCTGTACAGGGGCTAGGCTCTCTGATGAAGCTGAGATTGGACTGAACCTGAGGCTGACTGTCCACAGCCTTTGGCAGGATTGCTACTTTCTGTCCCTTCCTGGGGGCTACTCTCCTGGAATCTAAGCTGGAGGAGGCAGATGGAGCCCAGAGAGGGTGCTTCAGTTGGAAGGGGGAACAGGAAGCCTCTTCTACAGGATCTGAAATTTCCAGGCACTCTGATCTTTGTAGTCCAGAGGGTCCATAGGGTTGTAGGTGAATTTCCAGGTGCCTGTGGGGTCCTTGAATTCCAGGCTGTCCATGGGGCTATAGGTACTGTAGCTCTGGCCTGACAAGGAGGTAGGGGATTGGGCCAGAGACGGCCCCACAGAAGGGCCTGAGAGAGGGCTGAGAGCTGGACCCCCTAATTGGGGCACCATGGGAGAAAGGTAGGGATCCAGCCCACTGAAATAGGAGCTTGGAGACGCATAAGCGGAGGGAGAAGAGCAGAAAGCAGAGGCAGGAGCATAGGTCATGGCATAGGGGGCTCAGGTGAGAGAGGGCCCTGAGGCCACTAGCCCAGCTCGCTGGGCCTCAGGCAAAGGAGACTCCGAGGCCGGACTCCAAATGGACACAGTGGCCACTGCTGTGGTAGGTGAGCCTGAGGGACCAGGCAGAGATGGGCTGTAGGAATCTGAGATGCCCAGAGGGTCTGTACAAACATCTGCAGAGGGCCGTGGGGATGTGCCTGCCTTCCTCTTCGCAGGGTGAACCTGGGGGCTGCTGCTGCTGTTTCTGCTGCTGCCGCTGCTGTCTGCATTTCGCTCTGCGATTCTTGAACCATACCTGGACCCTGGACTCAGGCAGGTTGATTTTGAGAGCCACCTCCTCACGGGCGTAAACATCCGGGTACTGGGTCTTGGAAAACAGGGCCTCCAGCTCTTCCAACTGGCTCCTGGTGAATGTGGTTCGCTCCTGTCGCTGCTTCCTGGGAGCGCTTGAATATGGAACACCCTGGTGCATCAGGTCCACACTGGGGCCACTCAGAGTCAAGGCGTTGACCGAATAGTGAGGCCCCGGGTTCATATACGCCATCATGATCTTCAGTGACTAAGGCCCAGAAGAGGGCACCTTTGGGAAGAAGAAATGGGGACTCTGCTGGTGGCCAGAACCTGGAGGGTGTCATCAGACAACAGGGACTAGAGCAGAAGAGGGGTTTCTTAAAAGGTTCTGTAAGCTCAGAAGCAAAAATGAAGGGTTTGTGTTTTGTGAGGAAGGGTTTGTGATTACAACATTATGAATGAATCTCACGGCAACAGGTAGAACATATAGTCTCAAGCCCTTTTACAATGGGCATGCTTCACTTATAGGGTGGAACCCTCATAACCTAAATGCTTCCCTTTAGGTTCATCTCCAAATACAGTGGAATTGTGTGCTCAATTTCTTACGTGTATGTTTATCTGTTTGCTAATTAACTTTGGAAATTTCATGTACATATGTAATATATTCTGGTTATTCTTCTTCCACTCTCTTATCTCCTTCTTACTCCTGATAGCGTGTCTTTGTCCTTTACAAGTCTTTTCCCCACATTTGTAACTGTTTGTTTTGTTTTGTGTCCCACTCAATTTAACTAGGGTCATGTATATCACTATGGGTTTGGAATTACAATTTCAGAGACAGTTGGGCTCAAGAGTGGATGTGTAATTGGATTTTCCTCTCCCAGACTCTGTTGTTTGCTAATAATTCATCTCTACGTAGTAGGGTCCCATGAGGGCCTCCCTCAGACATAACTATCAGCTTGGCCAATTTTCTGTACACTCAGTGTCCTTTAACATAACTGCTGTGAGTCGTGATTGCTAGGCTGTGCCATGTCAGAAGAGGGCATTTTTGCATCCCTTCTCCATATCTTCTTGCTCTTACATTCTTCCTTTTGTGTCACAACGATCCATAAGCCATAAGCCCTTAATCATCACTTAGTTTCAGTATCTTGTATGCTCATGTGTCTCTGTATTCACTTTATCACAAATAGAGGCTCCCCAATTAAACCTGGGTAGCTTTTTTCTGTGAGTATAAACATGAATACTAAAAATAATTTTGATGCTGTGTTACTTTAAGTAAGCAGAAGTATGAGATTCCTCCCTAAGGCTAAGAAATCACCAGTAATAATAGCTTTGTTTTGTTTTATTTTTACAATATTTACAGTACCAGACATGAATTTCCTTTTGTGAAATGGACCTTAAACCCAATCAGAGACCAATTGCTTTCTCCTTAACATCTCAGCCATCATTACATCCATGGACATATTTGTCTGGCAGGTTGGCATTTTAATTCACAGAGTTTATGCTGTGTTTGACTGTTGATCTGTTTTCCCAGAAGCCTATGTAGCAGTCGCCAGGGAGGAAGCTTCTGGCTCAATCCCAGCTTGATTTTTCTATATATTGAATTCATGGTGTGTGGATACATTTGTGGGACGTCTTCAAACAGATCAATGTAATTACTGCAACAGGTCAATCCAACCATATGCAAGCCATCCGTGAATTACCATTTTATGCAGACAACAGGGGTGCTGGCTGTTCTAGGTTGACTCCATCTGGAAATAACTAAAACCCGACTGATCAGGCACACCTGTGAGTGATTTCTTAATTAAACCCTTTGAAGTGGGAAGGTCCCCTTTTAGCCTAGATCTTTGAGCTGGGAAGATAAACCTTTAATCTAAATGTTCTGAGGTGGGAAGATGCATAAACATCTGGACCAGACCCTCTGCTGGCAGGCTATGTCAGTCAAGGGAGAAGGAGCCCTCACTCTTGGCAGGCTCTCACTCTGGCTAGCAAGTCCATCCCTTCACTGGCATTAGAGTCCACTTCTTTGGGATTCTGGTGTATAATGAAGACCAGCAGAGATACACAGCCTCATGAACTAACTCAATTCTGGATTTTCTGTGCCTAGGCAGCCATTGTTGTATTAGTTGGACTTAATTAGCCTATAAGTCTATTATAAAACCCATTTCTATAGATTCATTATATAGGTTCTGATACCCTAGAGGAACCTGAAAAATACAACATGGCTGTATTACACTTACATGAATCAGGAGTTACTCAAAGTGATTGATGAGAAGCTCTGGACTGGGTGGAAAAGGGAACTAGAGGATTTGCCTATGGAATTACAAAGCTGAGGTGATGAATGATTTGCAGTCATGAAATATAACCTTAATAAATTTCAGATATGTCTGTAATTTAATTCCCCCTACATATAAACTCATTAAATAACATGTAATAACCTGATTTTGCACCAAGACTTTGCTTTTGGGGAAAATTTCTCTGTCACTCTTGTAAAGAAGATAAGTAGTTTTGGTGTACGGGTACCAGTACCTTTCTCTTACAGTTTGCTATACTCAGGGTCAGGAGTCCCTCATGGCAAGGAGGCATGGCAGCAGGTAGGCAAAGCGGCAGAAGCAGGAAGCTGAGAGATCACATCTCCATACATACATATGAGTTAGAGAGAGAGGGAGGGAGGGAGGGAGAGAGGGAGGGAGGGAGAGAGAGAGAGAGAGAGAGAGAGAGAGAGAGAGAGAGAGAGGAACGATGCTGTGAACTCTCCAAACCTGGTGACACACTTCTTCCAACAACAATGCACCTCCATGTAACTTCCCCAAATAGTGCAAACAGTTAGAAGCAAAAGTGTGTAAATACAAGAGCCTCCATGTAACTTCCCCAAATTGTGCAAACAGCTAGAAAAAAGTGTGTAAATATAAGAGCCTCCATGTAACTTCCCCAAATTGTGCAAACAGCTAGAAAAAAGTGTGTAAATACAAGAGCCTTCATGTAACTTCCCGAAATAGTACAAATAGCTAGAAGCAAAAGTATGGAAATACAAGAGCCTACGCAGGCTTATTCAAACCGATGTAAATACTGACTAGTGTTCCATTGTGTACAGAGTGTCTGGCTGTTTCTCCATCAACAGATAGTTAAGTCTATTCATTTATTGAATACTGCAGATAGTATTGCAAGGAAACCAGAAATACAGATACCTCTTTTACATTGGAATTTCATCTCTTTGAAGATGTTTTGAGAAATGACATCTCAGAGTCATAGGACATCTCTGCTTTTACTTTTGATGAAGCATCTATGCAGTTTTCAATAACTTTCATTCTAATTTACATTAAACAATGTGTTTTATTATGACATTTTGATGGGTGTATATCATGTGCTTTGTTTATTTTCTTCCCCGTTACCATCTCTTGTTTTTCCTCTTTCCTCTCTCTGATTCCCTTATTCCTCTGAAATAATCTGACTTCACTTCTATGAAGTATATATAATATAGGAGTATATATAGTATACCATATATACTCTAGATTCCCCATGTGAGAGAAAATACATAATATTTATCTTTTTTTAATTTGGATTGATTCATTCAACATGATGATTTCTAATTTTACCATCCATTTTAATGAAAACAGCAAATCGATTCTTCTGTATACTTGAATAAAAGTTGTGTGTGTGTGCACACATGTATGTGTATGCACAATTGTGATCAAATTTCATTTACCACTTAACCTGTTGACAGACATCTAGGCTGATTCCATAAACTGGGTTTTGAATAGTTGTGAATAAACTTGAATGTGAAGGTGTCTCTATTGCACATTCTTTGCTTGCTTCAGGTTTATCCCTAAGAGTGAACATTTATCATCAATCATTCATCGTGCGACTTAGCCAAAAGGTAAAGGATCATGAACATGTGAGAAATTATACTTTCATAATATGTTTTTCTTACTTGCTCTCCATTGTTTGCCTAGAACGTTGAGTTAGTTTGGGTCCCATAAAGACAAAGACAAACCTTTAAAGGTTCCTACCCTTAAAGACGTTGAGTTCTGGTAAAAGGGACTGAATAATTCTAAGATAATAGAGCTACACTAAGCATCCCACATTGTCTTTCTGGGGAGGTCTTTATAAAACAGAGTTTTTAATTGCATCCCTTTAATTGTTTTCTTGTCTGGAGAATCAGGTGGATGCCTAGAGTTAACAGATGCTAAGCAGAGGAAATCGAAACATTGTAAGCACCTCTAAGAGTCTCTTTTACAGAAAACTTTGCCTTACTATGAGAGAAAAATACTGCTTTCAAGCAAATGTAAAATAAAGTTTCAAAGATTTGCTATAAATTTACCAAGTCTGTAATTTTCGTAGCCATTGTAGTGAACTCCCTAGAGAAACACACAACACTTGGCAAAAATTTGCTATCAAAATTGTTGAGTGTTTTGGTAAGTGAACATGAGAAAGACAGATCATGAGAGAAGTAAACTAGCTTAAAAGCCTAGAAGGGGAGTGTATGATACCGAGAGGAGGGACTGTTGGATCTCTTAGTTCATGGATAAAAGGAGGGAAAGGCTGGATTCATTCTTGACCAGTAGGCTGACTCAATTGTTTTGGGGTCATTATAAAGCAGGATATAGTAGTGGAAAGAGCATGTGACCTAGGGGGAGGGTAGGAAAAAAGAGAGAAAGACTCCTGTAAAAAGACAGCATTCAAAGTGTGTTGCAGTGACCTACTTACTGTAACCAGGCCCCTCCTCTTGTTATCTCTCTCAGTAACGCCATCAAATTCTGAATCCATCAATTGATGGTGAATCCACTGATGAAGTCAAATAAGTCAGAGCCCTTGTGATTCAGCCAGATTAAAATGATTGTAAGGGAACATCCTTCAATAATTCAGCTTATGGAAGGACGCTTCATACCCAAACCATCACACCCAGGTTTGCAATTTGACTAGGAGAAAATGTGAACATTCCCCTGCTACTCAATTTCATTGCCTTACTCAGAGATGGAACTGAAGGAATTTATAGACCTGTGTTCCAACCACATGTGCAAAAAGTGTCTTCTTGCCTATGCAAATAAAGGAAATTAGAAACATTTTTTTCACCTATAAGAATAGTACAGCCTAGCTGACCCACTTCAGATACTTCAGTTTTCTAGCAACTGTCAAAACCCAGTCTACATGCCTTAATTGTAGCCCCAACTCTAAATATTTAGGTTGTCCCCAACATTGATAATCTCATGCTAAAGTGCAATGAGCAGGATACAAAACAATAAAAGCACTTGTTGAAGGGAAGGTGCTGGGGAATAATCACATTAAAACATCACTAGCTTGACACACCAACGAATTTCTAATATTAACGATCCAGGATTGTTGAAATATCATATTAAATGAGAAAGGCAATGTTTTCCTTTGCTTTCTCCTCCCAGTCTCTAAGGAAGATACGCAGCTTTGAACTGTGGAAAGATCTTTGACATGTAGACAGATCTCCTACTTTACTCCAGGGAGCTTGGCCTACCACCCACGAGGAGTTCTTAAAGCTGCCAGCCTTTCTCGCCTGAACTGTCAGTAGTACATGCGGAAATGTTATATGCAGTCCCGGGCAAACTTCAATAAGAAACTCTCTAAAAATTCCTCTGGGTTTTTAGCACAGAACCAGACCCTTTCTTGCCTGTAAGTTTCTCCTTTTCTGACTGTCTCTGAGTCCTAGCAGGAACTCTTGATCCTATTGCCTCCTAAGAGCCTAGATTGCGGGTGGTTGCTACTGTTAATCTAATAATACAAGCTGTCCGGATTGGAAAACGGGCTAATCTCGTGGCTAAGCAGTGTTGTGCGGCTGTAGGACAATGATTTTCAGCATCTAAATCAAATGCTTTGGCCTGTGAACATGAAATGCTGTTTCCCCCAGTACAGAAGAACCACAGGTCTCAGAACCACCCATTCTTCTCATATTCATAAGTTCTGAAGATTCTCGGATCTTCTTTTCAGAGAAAGAAAAACATTAAAACAGAAGGATACGGAAATCAGACTTCAGACTGTCACTTGGACAGATTGCACTTCCAGTGTCATTGAAATAACAAAAAAGGGCACTTTACTGAGCACAGAGGATAATCCTGACTACCAATAGACATTAAAACACAGTTTATATTATTATCTGGGATGGAGAAGCATGCCAACAGCACAGAAGGACTGGACTGGTGTGCTTTTTATAACCTACACTACTGCTGGTGAAAATCAGTTACCTAACAGAGGCAAAGCTACTGCTAGGTTTGACTCTGCTCATGAAGAGTATGAACTGCTCCGGAGAAGGAATACATTCCAATCCATTGGCTCTTGGTAATCAGTTACGGAAAGAAGGACATTAGGCATTCTGCTTACGGTCTTTCTTCATACATTTTACATCTAAATTTCTTAATTAGATTATTTTATCCCATCCCAATTCACTAGCTGATATAAGCACTGGTGTTAGTTCCGATGCTCCTGGCTCAGTTTGAAGAACTATGGTAGAGATAGAAAAGAATGAATATGCAGAGTAGAAACTGTGACCTTAGGAGGTTTGTGTTGACTTTGGTGGTGGTGGTGGGCAATTGGACAAATATTCACCAGACTGACGAATAGTTCTGACAGTGTAGTCAAAAGCCTAATGCTGGTGCTTGGAATTTTGAGTAGATGTGTCTGGAACACTTGGCTATGTATTCTTACACATAGCATGGTCTTTATTTTCTTGAATTCTATCTTGAAACTTGGGACTCAGCCGTTTGGAACCAAGGATAGCCGAGTTTACCAGCCAACAGGGATTTGGTTTCAGTTCTACCAGTGAGGGCTGGAGGTGGGATATACAGAGAAGCCACAGCTGACATCTGCAGATGGCAAATGTGGAATCGGGCCAGTGGCTTTCAGGGGTTCCCATGTGATGCTGAAGACAGCATGCATCATTGCTTTGTTGGGATGCTTCTGTTTTTGTTTTCCGGGCAATAATTAGGTAAGATTACATCTACCTGTGTTATTACTTTCTCATTTGAAATATGTAGCATAATACCTGGTTTTTATGAAATCTTGGCACATTGACTGCATGCAGATCTCTCCATTTGTCTCTAAGAATGACATTTTAAAATTGTTTGACATGAACTCTGATTATAGGTTCTCATAAAATATCTCAAATAGGTGTCCAAGTAAGATTTATTTGCATCATTATATTAAAATACAAAAAGACACCATTGCGTGTACGTAAGCCCACAATATATTATGAAATAGGTTCAGCTATTATCAAAACAGAGCACATTTAATTGGACCATTCACATATTCAGCCAGCACATATTTATTGTGCTGGGGCTCCAGGACGTCATGCTGCTGAATTTTCTGCCAGTTTAACTTCTTGTGAGCTTGCCAGCACAAACGGGTAGAGAAGAACTGGTTTTGTTCCTTGGAAACCATCACAGAGCCAGCCATATGCTTATACCTTTGGAAAACATTGTTGTAAGTTTATGTCTGTCTCACCTGAACTCGATATCTTCTGTGTTCCAAAGGAAGAAAGAAGTGGCAGTGACAGCTCCTTCCAGCAAGAGGCTGCATTTATTTATTTTTCTTCTGGTTAGATAAACCAAGTTCTTTAACATCTTTTAGTCGAGCTGCCTGGGAAACTCTTGCATTTCTGACAGTGTTATCGATGAAGTTTGAATGGTGTGCATATTTAAAGGAATAGAAAGACATTGTTTCCCGGGTAGAAACCAAATGCAATCATTCCTTTCTTACTTTGGCGATTAGGTCCAGACCCCTATAGGCCAAAATATAAGGATTCTCATTATCCTTAGTAACATACTGTAGTATTGGCCTTTATCTGTACATCACCCTTTATACTCTGACTCAACCATAGCTTTACTGTTACACTGACTGACTGCAATTTGAGGGGTAGATAGTTAGACACTCTATTACTTAATGAACAATGACAAGAAAAAATGTCAGTGTGTGTCCAAACAGATCACGTTTTCTTTTTATGTATTTTTTATCTTTAGTTAGTTGAACCACAACTGCAGAACTCACAAATATGCAGGCCAATTAAGTCTCAGAATGAGAGAGACTCATATTGGGTTGTAAAGTTGGTGCTTTTTAAAGAACATACTGCTTAAAAAGAAAATAATTTATAATGAATACATTCCCAGATTGAGTTTTTTTTTTTAAACAGGTATGTTTGGAAAGAGGCAAAAAAATATTGACGATTCTGACTATTGAAGTGGGATTCTCCTCTGTACGCTGCGAATATGTTTTACTACCATTGGTTAATAAAGAAGCTGTTTGGACCAACGGCTTAGCAGAGTATAGCCAGGCTGGAAGAGGTATTGGGAGGGAGTGGGTGGAGTCATAGAGACATCATGTAGCTATGGCCAAAGGAGACAGATGCCTGGGAACTTTACTGGTAGACCATGAGCCTCATCGTTAAATATAAAGTGTTGAAATAGGTTAATTTAAGATGAAAGAGCTAGCTAAATATATGCATAAACTAATAGGTCAAGCAGTGTTTTAATTAATGCAGTTTCTTTGTGATTATTTGAGGCTGAGCAGCCAGGAAACAAACAAGCAGCCTCTGCCAACAGACTATATGGAATAAAGTTCAGACTTCTTGGCATAGGAGACGTATTTGCACACCCCTTCTCCTACTGCTATCCCCCTGATATAGGAAAACACCACTGCTTGCTTCTGTGCATAACTATCTGTTGTTCTGTACACTGGCTGGTGTTTCCATACAGCAATAACAATCCTAGTTAATACAGAAGTTGGTACTAGGATTGTGGGATATTGCTATAAGGATTTTGGAGGACTGTGGAAGGAATTTGGAACTTTGAGCTAGAAAAGCCATCAAGTGTTTAAAGCTTGGAGAGCAGTTCTATTGAAACAGGGAAAATCATGTTGGGAGAAATTCAGACAGTGAGGCTTGGCTTGTGGAGTTCCAGAGAGAACTTTGAGAGTTACTTAAAGACTTCATCATGCCCATTACATATTTTGAATTTAGTGTTTGTGATTCGGGTCAGCTAGGGCTGAAGAGTCAGTTGTTATTAACAAGAGACCAGCATCATATCAATAAAACCTTTATTTCACTGGATCAATTGTGGCTGGTCAACTGGAGCTGAAAAATTAGTGGTGATTAAGAAGAGATCAGCATCACTGAGGAGAACGGGAAGTGTTTCCTGAGAGTCATCAAATAGAAGCTGTGTTCCAGAAGGGGTCAAGGTTCTTTTTTTTGCTGGCAGTTGAACTTGGTAGTGTAAGGGTCACCCAGGTGGTACTGGTTTTGAAGGCATGAAGGGGTCATGGAGAGCAGCTGTGGCTTGGCACTGTGTGGCAGGTCTGGAATCCTTGGAGAGAGTCTCAGGAGACTATTGGTAAAAGTGCAGCCCAGTTGCATCAAGAGACATCAGGACTTTGCAAGTGTGAGAACTACCAAGTGTGAGAACCACCAAGATCATCAGTAGTAGTGAAGTTGAACCAGTCAGAGCCTGGAAGACAAGATGTGTGTCCTGCAGAGGACAGAACCACAGACGCGACCCAAGCCCTTTAAAGGAGTCCAGAAGATGGTAAGTGAATCCCACATACTGGACATTCAGTTATTTAAATTGTTGGAGTTTTGTTTTACTTTGTTCAGATTGTAATTGTGCCCTGGTTCTTCCCTCTTGAAATAAAGTCTTTAGCTTAAATTTTATTTTATAGGATCCCACCATTGCGAAACGTTGAATTTTTAAAGAGATTTAGAATTTGACAAAGGCTTTGGCTTTTAAAAAAGACTGACTATCTTAAAGAGATTAAATTATTAAGAGTTTGAATTTTTAAAGACTTTGGAACTTTTGAAATCTGGAATGTTTATATTTAATGTATGATCTTGGAGATGAAGAAAAAAATAGAAGGTTGTGGCTTAACAGTAATGTGTTTGTGTGTCGATTTGACAAGGGGTCAATGATGCTGGCAGATTTTCTGTCAAACACAAGCTAGACTCATCTGAAAGGATGGAACCTCAGCTGAGGAAATGCTTCCATAATATCAGGCTATAGGCAAATATGTGTTACATCTCCCTCCCTCCTTCCTTCCTTCCTTCCTTTCTCCCTCCCTCCCTCCCTCCCTCCCTCCCTCCCTCCTTCCTTCCTTTCTCCCTCCCTCTCTTCTTTTCTTCTCTCCTCCTCTGTTGATTGCTGATTAATGTGGGAGGGCCCAGTTCACTGCAGGTGGTACCACCACTGGGCAGGTGTTCTGGGTGCTATAAGAAGCAGATGAGCATGCCATATGGAGGAAGCCAGTAAGCAGTACTCCTTCAGGCCTCTGCATCAGCTCCTGCCTCCAGGTTTCTGCCTTATAAAAGCATTAGCCAAATAAACAATTTTCTCCCATGTTGATTTTGGCCATGGTGTTTCCAGCACAGCAATAGAAACCCTAACTAAGATATTCTGAAATACACCAAGGAGTTGAATTACCACTTGGACAATACTTGGCTGTAAATCCCATTAATAGTTAGAGCTATTCTACCTTCTTTGTGTAAATTTTCAACTAGAATTGTTTAATAACTATAGATAACTGTTTTATTTATCTGTGTGTCAGTTGTACTTGGAAAAGATAAGATGAAAGTTACCAATAAATGTTTAATAAATAAAATATGTGAATGTGTAAGTCAGTTGCAGTTGGCTTCTAGAAAGAATGTTTGAGGCTCTGATCTGCCTTCCAACTTTTGATTTTATAAAAGAAATTGAATGCCTGGTGAAGGTACAGATTATTTTGGTCTATAGCATGGTGAAGGTGTAGACTGTTCTGGTTATAGCATGGTGAAGGTGTGGATTGTTCTGGTTACAGCATGGTGAAGGTGTGGACTGTTCTGGTTATAGCATGGTGAAGGTGTGGATTGTTCTGGTTATAGCATGGTGAAGGTGTGGATTGTTCTGGTTATAGCATGGTGAAGGTGTGGACTGTTCTGGTTTTAGCATGGTGAAGGTGTAGACTGTTCTGGTTATAGCATGGTGAAGGTGTGGACTGTTCTGGTTATAGCATGGTGAAGGTGTAGACTGTTCTGGTTATAGCATGGTGAAGGTGTGGACGGTTCTGGTTATAGCATGGTGAAGGTGTGGACTGTTCTGGTTATAGCATGGTGAAGGTGTGGACTGTTCTGGTTATAGCATGGTAAAGGTGTGGACTGTTCTGGTTACAGCATGGTGAAGGTGTGGATTGTTCTGGTTATAGCATGGTGAAGGTGTGAACTGTTCTGGTTATAGCATGGTGAAGGTGTGAACTGTTCTGGTTATAGCATGGTGAAGGTGTGAACTGTTCTGGTTACAGCATGGTGAAGGTGTGGACTGTTCTGGTTATAGCATGGTGAAGGTGTGAACTGTTCTGGTTACAGCATGGTGAAGGTGTGAACTGTTCTGGTTATAGCATGGTGAAGGTGTGAACTGTTCTGGTTACAGCATGGTGAAGGTGTGAACTGTTCTGGTTATAGCATGGTGAAGGTGTGGATTGTTCTGGTTACAGCATGGTGAAGGTGTAAACTGTTCTGGTTATAGCATGGTGAAGGTGTAAACTGTTCTGGTTACAGCATGGTGAAGGTATGGACTGTTCTGGTTATAGCATGGTGAAGGTGTAAACTGTTCTGGTTACAGCATGGTGAAGGTGTGGACTGTTCTGGTTATAGCATGGTGAAGGTGTAAACTGTTCTGGTTACAGCATGGTGAAGGTGTGGACTGTTCTGGTTATAGCATGGTGAAGGTGTAAACTGTTCTGGTTACAGCATGGTGAAGGTGTAGACTGTTCTGGTTACAGCATGGTGAAGGTGTGCACTGTTCTGGTTATAGCATGGTGAAGGTGTGGATTGCTCTGGTTACAGCATGGTGAAGGTGTGAACTGTTCTGGTTATAGCATGGTGAAGGTGTGGATTGTTCTGGTTACAGCATGGTGAAGGTGTAAACTGTTCTGGTTACAGCATGGTGAAGGTGTAGACTGTTCTGGTTACAGCATGGTGAAGGTGTGGACTGTTCTGGTTATAGGATGTGAAGGTGTGGACTGTTCTGGTTACAGCATGGTGAAGGTGTAGACTGTTCTGGTTATAGCATGGTGAAGGTGTGCACTGTTCTGGTTATAGGATGTGAAGGTGTGGACTGTTCTGGTTATAGCATGGTGAAGGTGTGCACTGTTCTGGTTACAGCATGGTGAAGGTGTGGACTGTTCTGGTTATAGCATGGTGAAGGTGTGAACTGTTCTGGTTACAGCATGGTGAAGGTGTGAACTGTTCTGGTTACAGCATGGTGAAGGTGTGAACTTTTCTGGTTACAGCATGGTGACGGTGTGCACTGTTCTGGTTACAGCATGGTGAAGGTGTGGACTGTTCTGGTTACAGCATGGTGAAGGTGTGAACTGCTCTGGTTATAGCATGGTGAAGGTGTGGATTGTTCTGGTTACAGCATGGTGAAGGTGTGGATTGTTCTGGTTACAGCATGGTGAAGGTGTGAACTGTTCTGGTTACAGCATGGTGAAGGTGTGAACTGTTCTGGTTATAGCATGGTGAAGGTGTGAACTGTTCTGGTTATAGCATGGTGAAGGTGTGGATTGTTCTGGTTACAGCATAGTGAAGGTGTGGATTGTTCTGGTTACAGCATGGTGAAGGTGTGGACTGTTCTGGTTATAGCATGGTGAAGGTGTGAACTGTTCTGGTTATAGCATGGTGAAGGTGTGGACTGTTCTGCTTACAGCACGGTGAAGGTGTGGACTGTTCTGGTTATAGCATGGTGAAGGTGTGAACTGTTCTGGTTATAGCATGGTGAAGGTGTGGATTGTTCTGGTTATAGCATGGTGAAGGTGTAAACTGTTCTGGTTACAGCATGGTGAAGGTGTGGACTGTTCTGGTTATAGCATGGTGAAGGTGTGAACTGTTCTGGTTACAGCATGGTGAAGGTGTGCACTGTTCTGGTTATAGCATGGTGAAGGTGTGAACTGTTCTGGTTATAGCATGGTGAAGGTGTGGATTGTTCTGGTTACAGCATGGTGAAGGTGTGAACTGTTCTGGTTATAGCATGGTGTAGGTGTGAACTGTTCTGGTTACAGCATGGTGAAGTTGTGGACTGTTCTGGTTATAGCATGGTGAAGGTGTGAACTGTTCTGGTTATAGCATGGTGAAGGTGTGAACTGTTCTGGTTATAGCATGGTGAAGGTGTGGATTGTTCTGGTTACAGCATGGTGAAGGTGTGGATTGTTCTGGTTACAGCATGGTGAAGGTGTAAACTGTTCTGGTTACAGCATGGTGAAGGTGTAGACTGTTCTGGTTACAGCATGGTGAAGGTGTAAACTGTTCTGGTTATAGCATGGTGAAGTTGTGGACTGTTCTGGTTATAGCATGGTGAAGGTGTGAACTGTTCTGGTTACAGCATGGTGAAGGTGTGGACTGTTCTGGTTATAGCATGGTGAAGGTGTAAACTGTTCTGGTTACAGCATGGTTAAGATGTGGACTGTTCTGGTTATAGCATGGTGAAGGTGTGAACTGTTCTGGTTATAGCATGGTGAAGGTGTGAACTGTTCTGGTTATAGCATGGTGAAGGTGTGAACTGTTCTGGTTATAGCACGGTGAAGGTGTGAACTGTTCTGGTTACAGCATGGTGAAGGTGTGGACTGTTCTGGTTATAGCATGGTGAAGGTGTGAACTGTTCTGGTTATAGCATGGTGAAGGTGTGAACTGTTCTGGTTATAGCATGGTGAAGGTGTGGATTGTTCTGGTTACAGCATGGTGAAGGTGTGGATTGTTCTGGTTACAGCATGGTGAAGGTGTAAACTGTTCTGGTTACAGCATGGTGAAGGTGTAGACTGTTCTGGTTACAGCATGGTGAAGGTGTAAACTGTTCTGGTTATAGCATGGTGAAGTTGTGGACTGTTCTGGTTATAGCATGGTGAAGGTGTGAACTGTTCTGGTTACAGCATGGTGAAGGTGTGGACTGTTCTGGTTATAGCATGGTGAAGGTGTAAACTGTTCTGGTTACAGCATGGTTAAGATGTGGACTGTTCTGGTTATAGCATGGTGAAGGTGTGAACTGTTCTGGTTATAGCATGGTGAAGGTGTGAACTGTTCTGGTTATAGCATGGTGAAGGTGTGAACTGTTCTGGTTATAGCACGGTGAAGGTGTGAACTGTTCTGGTTACAGCATGGTGAAGGTGTGGACTGTTCTGGTTATAGCATGGTGAAGGTGTGAACTGTTCTGGTTATAGCATGGTGAAGGTGTGAACTGTTCTGGTTATAGCATGGTGAAGGTGTGGATTGTTCTGGTTACAGCATGGTGAAGATGTGGATTGTTCTGGTTACAGCATGGTGAAGGTGTAAACTGTTCTGGTTACAGCATGGTGAAGGTGTAGACTGTTCTGGTTACAGCATGGTGAAGGTGTGGACTGTTCTGGTTATAGCATGGTGAAGGTGTGGACTGTTCTGGTTATAGGATGTGAAGGTGTGGACTGTTCTGGTTATAGCATGGTGAAGGTGTGCACTGTTCTGGTTACAGCATGGTGAAGGTGTGGACTGTTCTGGTTATAGCATGGTGAAGGTGTGAACTGTTCTGGTTATAGCATGGTGAAGGTGTGGATTGTTCTGGTTATAGCATGGTGAAGGTGTAAACTGTTCTGGTTACAGCATGGTGAAGGTGTGGACTGTTCTGGTTATAGCATGGTGAAGGTGTAAACTGTTCTGGTTACAGCATGGTGAAGGTGTGGACTGTTCTGGTTATAGCATGGTGAAGGTGTGAACTGTTCTGGTTATAGCATGGTGAAGGTGTGAACTGTTCTGGTTATAGCATGGTGAAGGTGTGAACTGTTCTGTTTATAGCATGGTGAAGGTGTGGATTGTTCTGGTTATAGCATGGTGAAGGTGTGGACTGTTCTGGTTATAGCATGGTGAAGGTGTGGATTGTTCTGGTTATAGCATGGTGAAGGTGTGAACTGTTCTGGTTATAGCATGGTGAAGGTGTGAACTGTTCTGGTTATAGCATGGTGAAGGTGTGGACTGTTCTGGTTATAGCATGGTGAAGGTGTGGATTGTTCTGGTTATAGCATGGTGAAGGTGTGGACTGTTCTGGTTATAGCATGGTGAAGGTGTGAACTGTTCTGGTTATAGCATGGTGAAGGTGTGAACTGTTCTGGTTATAGCATGGTGAAGGTGTGGACTGTTCTGGTTACAGCATGGTGAAGGTTGGACTGTTCTGGTTATAGCATGGTGAAGGTGTGAACTGTTCTGGTTATAGCATGGTGAAGGTGTGGATTGTTCTGGTTACAGCATGGTGAAGGTGTGGATTGTTCTGGTTATAGCATGGTGAAGGTGTGGACTGTTCTGGTTACAGCATGGTGAAGGTGTGGACTACTCTGGTTACAGCATGGTGAAGGTGTGAACTGTTCTGGTTATAGCATGGTGAAGGTGTGAACTGTTCTGGTTATAGCATGGTGAAGGTGTGGACTGTTCTGGTTATAGCATGGTGAAGGTGTGAACTCTTCTGGTTATAGCATGGTGAAGGTGTGAACTCTTCTGGTTACAGCATGGTGAAGGTGTGAACTGTTCTGGTTTACAACAGGAAGGCTGAAGGGTAGAAGTAAGGGAAGTAAGGTGAAAAACACAGGATCTCTGCTTTCCACTTAGATGCTCTCTGCTGCTTGACTCCTGGTTGACTTGGAAATCAGCTTGGAAAATTTGATTCATTTTCTCAATATTTCCTTTATAGTACTCCCATGATAACATGTAAGTTTTTAGAATAATATAAGAAAAGCATTTGTAGCTTTTCTTCATCTTTTTAGATGTTCAATACCAGCAGTAAACTTCTGGATTCTTAGATGGCTCTTTGCCTACTTTTTATTCCAATTCTTTTGTATATCAGATGTACCATGTGACCATTACTTAAAAATACTGTAGACCCTACTTGGGTACAGGCTCTATATTTGACTTTTTATTATTGAATTATAGGGCTTTCTTTTAAATAAATTTTGCACATAAGTCCTTTGTCATAGAAATAAATGATAATAGATGAAAGATAAATAGATTGGTAAATGATAGATAATAGATAAAATTGATTTCTAGATGATTGAAAGATAGGCAATTTCCTCTCAGAATATGCCCTACTTTTTTATTATTTTTCCTAGTATTTTTGAGGAGTAGAATTATTAAAATTGGATGGGATCTGCTTATTTATCTTTTTCATTTTTGGTTCATCATTCTCCATGCATAAGAAGCCTTTGCCATCTAATGACCGTGAAGTGATCTGTTGTTTTTTGTCAGAATTTCCATCCTTTTGCATTTGGGCCTTTGGATTCACCTTAAATTAGTTTTTGAAATATCATAAGCCAGGGTGTGATCTTTACACTCTACGTTTGTTATATCATGTGCACCAACATTATTTGTCTTTCTCCTCTTAGTAGACTTAACACCTTTCTTGCAAATTCATAATATATATAATATATGCTATATAATATTATATGTATGAATTCACTTCTATAGTTTATGCTCTGAGTTATCATTTTCAATGCCTATTCTTTTTCTTTCTTTTTTTTTTTGAGACAAGGTTTCTCTGTAGCTTTGATACCTGTCCTGGAACTGGCTCTTGTAGACCAGGCTGGCCTCGAACTCACAGAGATCCACCTGCCTCTGCCCCCCTCCCCCACCGAGTGCTGGGATTAAAGGCGTGCGCCACCACCACCCGGCTTTGAATGCCTGTTCTTTTGTTATTGTTTTAACTTTCTCAAAGATCTTTAAATCAGATGACATGGGTCTTGCATTGTGTTCCTTTCTTGCAAGTTATTCTTACTATTGCAAATCTTTAAATTTCCATAAAAATTATAGAATTGGCTTGTAAAGTTATAGTATGCAATTTAGTGAGTCTCTAGATCAGTTTTGGGGTCAAAGGCATCTCAGGATTATTATTTCCTAATCCAGAATCATGGATTTTCCTCTCCAGTCATTTAAGCCATCTCCATTTCTCTCAGCGATGCTCTACTGCTTTCATTAGAGAGGTTGTGCATCTTGTTACATCTTTTTCTATTATATTTTTGATTAATTATTTTTTATTGAAAAGACAAAATCCTATTTCATGTCAAGATTGCCAAGTTCTAGTTTCATGTCAGCAAGCAATATGAAAAGTTTAATAGTTGGACTATGTTTAAATCTTAGTATATAATTATACTATTATAGAATGAGTGTTATTCTTTTAGACCACCAAAAACAGTTATGACATAAGTAAAATAAATCAGACACAGAAAGTAATAAGCATTGATATTGAAAAAGTTTCCTGATTTTGCATTAAATTTAGGATAAACCATGTTATTTAACTCTAATACAGACTTATTGACAAAGTACACATTGTTTAATTAGTCCCAACACAGGATATGTAACTGTAAAATGGTGTTATTGGTGACAATAGAGTTTGCAGTTAGGCAGGTATATCTGCATTTAAAATTCCATGACTATGACACACTTGTAAGCGGAACCAGAGGAGACATTCAGGAGAAAAAGACAGCAGGAACTTCCATCCTGGCCGCTAGAACTCAGGCTTGCAGTTCATCATGGTGGGCAATATCAATGCTGCTTCCTTCTTTTAATCAAATCAGCAATGCAATTCCTATCCTAAAACATCTCATCAACAGTGCACATGCTCAATGCTGTTCTCTTCACAGCTGCCTCAGCCAATCGATGCCATTTCCCAGAGATCAATATCACCAGGACCCTCCATAAGTGAAAAGGACTTGAAGATTCAGAGTTCCTACTTCACTAAAGGCATGATTTGGGAGAATCTTCAGCTAAGGTCCTACCAGAACTGTTTCTGGGGAGTTTGCTCCCCTTTTTTGGTTAATAAATAGGGTAACAGCTTTCCACTGTATTCTGAAGAGTTCATTTGGGAACGAGTCTGCGCATTTTAAAAGTAAGCTCGTGTTTAGAAAAATGACGTTTCTAATATTGCCAGGACAGAATTGACTTCTTTTCCCATTCAAGAAAAGGAAACATTTCTTCTCACTGCTGAACCCCAAGGAGTGCGACTGAGTTGAAGAAACATTTCCACTCCTTAGTGAGGTGCTTTCAGATTTCCTCAGCATTTGTTGCTTGAAGTGTTTGCTCAGGGAAATATTACTACTGGGTCTCTTTATGGGAATGGATTCCATTGTGGATGGACACTTCATGTTTTAAGAAAAGTGGTTTGAAAACAATGGCTCAGCTAGTTCAAAACAGCAGGTAAATAAGATAAGAAGACACAAAGCAGATAAGCCTTTAAAGGACTGAAGAGATTCCCTCATGATCTCCTTTGGAGAGAACTATAGAGAAGGGTGGAAGAGAAAGGGCAGATGTGGAATGAAGTAGTTTGTATATACGATCAAATAAAAATTGTTTTTGGTGACAATGAGTGCTGAATGAGAAGGGAACTTTTAAAGGAAGAATGCGGAAAACTGGAAGATGCCCATCACTTCCCACCATCTGCGCATCTTGGGCGGCATCTTTCCATGATGCTTGTTCAAGGCAGTTGCTTTAGGGAGAGAAGGGTTTTCAAAACGCAAAGAACTATCGTGAAAGGTGATGCTTCTCTGATTTCCCTCTCTGCTTCCTTATCCTTAGTGTAAAGGAAGGCAACTGATTTTTTGGAGTTGATCTTGTATCCTGCCACATTACTAAAGGTGTTTATCAGCTGTAGGAGTTCTTTGGTAGAATTTTTGGGGTCACTTATGTAAACTATCATATCATCTGCAGATAACGAAAGCTTAACTTCTTCCTTTCCAATACAAATCCCCTTGATCTCCTTATGTTGTCTTATTGCTATTGCTAGAACTTCAAGCACTATATTGAAGAGGTATGGAGAGAGTGGACATCCTTGCTGTGTTCCTGAGTTTAGTGGGATGGCTTTGAGTTTTTCTCCGTTCAATTTAATGTTAGCTGTTGGCTTGCTGTAAATAGCTTTTATTATATTTAGGTAGGATCCTTGTAAAGGACATTGGGCTTATAATGCATGTTCCTAGAGAAGCTAAGTAAGAAGGTGAACCCAAAGACAAACACATAGGCATCCTCATGAATATTAACCTTCATCAGGCGATGAAAGGAGACAGAGACAGAGGAGCACGGGACAGAAATCTCAAGGTCCAAATCAGGAGCAGAAGGAGACAGAGCACTCGAGCAAGGAACTCAGGACCGCGAGGGGCGCACCCACACACTGAGACAATGGGGATGTTCTATCGGGAACTCACCAAGGCCAGCTGGCCTGGGTCTGAAAAAGCATGGGATAAATCCGGACTAGCTGAACATAGAGGACAATGAGGAATACTGAGAACTCAAGAACAATCGCAGTGGGTTTTTGATCCTACTGCGTGTACTGGCTTTGGGGGAGCCTAGGCAGTTTGGATGCTCACCTTAGGAGACCTGGATAGAGGTGGGCGGTCCTTGGGCTTCCCACAGGTCAGAGAACCCTGATTGCTCTTCGAGCAGATGAGGGAGGGTGACTTGATCGGGGGAGGGGTAGGGAAATGGAAGGCGGTTGCGGGGAGGAGGCAGAAATCCTTAATAAATAAATAAATTAATAAAAAAAAAACAAAACAAAACGCAAAGAACACTTGCTTGGATTTTTGCTCCGCCATCTTTAAAAAATGGAATTTTTTAGTAGCTGGGTTTGAATGGCCCTGAAACATGCTTCTGCACCTCTAGTGTTTCTACTGAAATGGAGGTTCGAAGAATGCCAATCACCTTGACATCAGAATTTCCTATCATCGCTCACAGTCAGTTTCTCATTTTTCATTTCTAGTTTGGAGTTTTGCCTTAGTCCATGTTTCTACATTTTGAGTTTCTCAGAGGGAAGCAATCAATGCAGACAAAGCCTGGGATAACCCTAGTAATGTATGGCTCATCTTCAGAAACATTTCATGTTCAATATTTTTCTTTAAAAAAAAATCTGTACTGATTCTGTCTACTGTATCTTATCATGCAAATATTTTATAGCAGTAGTATTTAGCATAAGAAAGCCATCATAACATTCAGAAATATATATAGGTGAATTAAGAAATTTATATGTATGTTATTAATATGCTGAAAAATTTATGTATTGGTTATAAATTTATATAATTTATATATTAGTAATATATCTGATTCAGTCAACAGTGATGATCCAAGTAATATTGGACTAAATAAAAGTCATTTGCATTTGAGTATACACTGACCTAGAAATATATATCATCTATATTCTAAACATGTTCTTGTAGTTTAATATTTAATAACCAATGCTTGACTTTGCAATCTCTTTAATATTCAGTTAAGATGAAAAGGCATTTCACTGGAGGGAACTAATATGTGAAAATCAGAAAAGTAATAAACTAATATATTTGTGGAGAATACTGAGTGGGGAGTAAAATTTTTGAAAAGAAACTGTCAAATGGAAAAAATGGTCACATTTTCTTGCATGTCATAAAATTAAAACAATCATAGCATGCCATCTATTATATCTTTCTGAAGAAATATCATAATAGCATACTCAGAGTATGTATCAACACATGTTGGTGAATTTTATTCATTTTTAGTTCTTTGAAATGAACAAGTGGTTTGAGTCTCTACTTCATGTTCTACCACATATTTTTTTTAAGTTTATTTCGGGAGGTGTGGAGATGGTTTAGTACCTGTTGCACGAGGACCCAAGTTTGAATCCTAAGCATCTACATTCAAAAGTTAGACATGGTTGTGTGCACTTTTAACCTTAGCATAGGGATGGCGTGGGGAACCAGGAGTAAGAGATCTAGGAAGATCTTCAGAGCTTGCTGGTAAGACAAACTAGTCAATCAGTGAGCACCAAACTCAATGGGAGACCCAAAATGATAAGATGGAAAGTGATCAAGAAAGACATCCGAACCGACCTTTGGCTTTCACGAGAATACATGAAATGCATCTGTGCGGAATGCTCTTTCCTTCTTAGGTGGTTAGAGTGACAGCAAGACTGGGTAGTGGCTCCAATGACAAGTATATTCACTGCTCTATGGTGTCTCAGTCGATCTTTCTCAAACTTGTTTTATTTGCTAAATTCCTTTAGAGCAATTTTCCAAAACATTCAAATGGTTTGATTTTTCTAGTTATTGTCAATGGCCATATTTTTTCCTTTGATGAGCGGTTCTACAGTGCTCTGCAGGCTACCAGCTGGAGCCAAGACCCTCACAATTCACTCTGAATACAATCTAGTACCTTGGTAATTTGTAGAGTTTCCATTGTCTCTAAATCGTTGCTCTGGTGACATTCATTTTCTTCTCTTATTATGTTCATATTTCAAGTCTTCAAACACGCTAATTGATTTTAGCATTTTATCTGTTAATTCTGACATCATTGTCTGTTTCTGTTGTTTGTTTTGTATCTTCTCCCACATTGCTGTGTTATTCTAATTTTCATTAATATGTTTACTGTGTGTGCATGTGTGCACACACATGTGTATGAACATGCAGAATAACAGGATGTTTTGTAGCGTGTCTGTTGACTGTCATCTTTAATTAGAGGTAAATGTTCTTTGGAAAGCAAATATATTATTGCAGCATTGTCTTGGCCAGATTTGGTTTACTGTTGTTTTTTCATCAGATATGTATTTGATTATCCCTTTCTATAGACCTGATTTCTATCTCTGGGGCTTGCTTCCAATTTCCACAATATTATCTATCTTGGGTGATGGAGGAAGGTCATTGGTTAAATTAAAAGAAGCTGCTTGGCTCTCATTGGTTAGGAGATAGGTGGGAGGAGTAAACAGGACAAAACGCTGGGAGGAAGAGGAAGTGAGGTCAGACTCCGCAGCTCTCCTCTCCAGAGCAGACGCTTCAGAGAGACGCCATGCCCCAGCTCCGACCCAGGATGGACTTAGGCTAGAATCTTCCCGGTAAGACCGGTGCTCACAGATTATTAGAGATGGGTTGATCGGGATGTGAGAATTAGCCTAGAAGAGGCTAGATAGGAATGGGCCAGAGCAGTGTTTAAAAGAATACAGTTTGTGTGTAATTATTTTGGGTAAAGCTAGCCGGGCAGGCGGCTTGGGGTGTTGGGGACGCAGCCCCGCCGCCCTCCATATTACTACACTTGGGTCCACACTGAGTGTGTCAGTTACTTAGTAGTATTTCTGAGACTACCTGAGGCTGAACTGGAATTCAGCTTTGAGCAATGTGTAGTCTTTAGCATCCCTGTGTAGTTTAGCCTACAGCACCTACTCTCACTTAGGCACCAAGTGTCTTGCTACGGACAAGAGTGGTTCAGCCTCAGATCAGTCCCAGCTGAAAACCTCTGTGAAGCCCCTCCATGTGTAGCACTCTCCATGACCTTCTTGGTAGACATTCCACAAGACTTCACCTGAGTTAGCAACAAAAGATGCTTCCTTTCTCATAAGCATGTGGGACCTCCTTTACCGCTTGGTGTGAATGAACATCACTCTTTTGAATGCAGGAGCAAGCGTTGGATTCACATCCCCTATTTACATGTGTCGGTATCATTATACTTGTATACCAGTGTCCAGTATCAGAAAATGATCTCACAATTTTCTTTGGTCAGCACTGTAGTTGTTTATGTGAGTGGGGTAAATCTTAACAATATTTTGTATTACTAACCAGAAGCTGAATCCATGCCTCCTCTTGTTAAATGACCTTTTTATAAAACATAACCTCCAAATTTATTTATGAATTACTTTATATAGGCATATTTCATTTGCATCTGTCTAGATTTAACTTGGATCATAGAAATAGGCACTATTAGAGCTGGTTAGCTGTCACTGGCCAAGTCCTACCACAAAACAGAGCAGTTTGTGACTAGATGCTAAAGTTTACAGAGATATTTCCATAGATGGTATCACTGAATTTGAAACTAATTCTTAGTCTTTGTATAAAAAAAATCAAGGGATAGGCAAAGCCTGTCTCACTGTTGACCCTAAACGGAGATGCCTGAGGAACACATATGTTTATGAGAATTTTGAAGGTTGAAACATCAAGTCAGGGAGTTGGAAAGTTTATAGTCAAGAGACATTAAAATTATCTAACCAAATCCCGCAACCAAAGTTGGACTGTGTGTATTTGTGTGTGTGTGTTTATGCATGTGTGTGCTTGTATGTGTGTATGAGTGTGTGTGTATGAGTGAGTGTGTGTGTCTGTGTGCAGGTCTGTGAGTCTATGTATATGTGTGTGTGTGTGTGAGGGTCTGTGAGTCTATGTATGTGTGTGTGTGTATGAGTGAGTATGTGTGTCTGTGTGAGGGTCTGTGAGTCTATGTATGCATATGTGTGTGTGTCTGTGTGAGGGTCTGTGAGTTTATACGTATGTGTGTGTATGAGTGTGTGTGTGTGTATCTGTGAGTATGTAATGAGTGTATTCAGGTCTATAGAACAATAAGTTTAATGTAGTATAAACAAGAATGACAATACATAGTGTGGCATCAGAGTGGGGTAAGCCTTATTACTTTAGTTGTCAAATTATATTAGAACTGATACTCTCAAGACATGCTACATGCTGGAAAACATCTTAGTAGTGTTATAGCTTATGTGAATTAAGTTTAAAAATGTGCTCACTTATACATATGTTATACATACTGCTGAGAATTTGGTAACTCATTATGATCACACTTCATGTTTAGAGAATATTTCCACATGAGTAATATTGCCCCATATAGATACCTAGTTTGAATGGAAGGGAAAGACTGTCAAATGAATTCACCGTCGAAAAGAAAATTTTATCTGTGGTATCTCTGCAACTGAAATGGCCTGAAGAAATGTGTCTCTCTGTAAGAGAAAGGAGAACTATCTACTATCAGTTTGGAATTTCAGCACCACGTTTCTTCTGTGAAAAAATAATTTTGCCGTGAGCCGATAGGTTCAGAGTTCTAGCCATGATTCTGAATTTCTCCTGGTTTACAGATTATATCAGGTGTTCATGTGGGTTGGATAGACCTACAGACAGTGAAAAAAATCTCACATTAGTAGAAGAATGCAAGTAGATTCATATCTATCACCATGCACAAAACTTAAGTCCAAATGGATCAAAGACTTCACCATAAAACCAACCACACTGAACCTGATAGAAGAGAAAGAGGTAATCCAGATACAGAAAGGCAAATATTCTATGTACTCACTCATAAGTGATTTTTAGACATAATGCAATGAAAAACTAGCCTACAGCTCCCAACCTCAGAGAACATAGACAACAAAGAGGACCCTAATAGAGACATACATAGATCTACATAGGAAAAAGAAAAAAAGTCTCCTAAGCAAACTAATAGCATGGGGACAATGGGAGAGAGGAGAAGAGAGGGGAAGAAGGAAAGAGAGTGGAGAAAAAATGTATAGCTCAATAAAAACAATAAAAACCTCACATTAATAATTTCAGAGCTGTGAAAATCTTTATTTTATACTCAGTTGACTACAACATAGAACCTTTCCACTCTAAGCTAACAGATACTATGATGCAAAACTAGGAAATCCATCTGACATATGACAGCAACAGCTACAAATTGCTCATAACATGTGCTTAATATTTGGAAAGTTATGTAAAGATTGTTCAAGTGCCTTTCCTAGGTAGGATGTAGATTACATTGTCTTGGATTCATAATGCAGATTTTTACTAGCAGAAGTGAATTAATTATATGCACAGTCTGTGAAATGTCTGTCACATAATAAAGTATGCATTTGGTGAGTTTTCTACATGTTTTACAGATATTTAGTTTCTTTTTAATATGCCATTTGGTATCCCTTAAAAAGAAATCCATATTTTGTTTTAATTTGGTTACTGAGGAAATATGAATCTCTGCCAAGGGTTTGAATTTTCTTCCTTTTAAAGACAATGAGTAGCATGGGTTTTATTTGATTATTCATGTATCAGATGAATCAAAGGCCAAAGAATGATGTAGCTCATTTCATGTGGACATTTAAGACTGTAAGAAAAGCAACTAATCAAGTTAAACAAAAAAAACTGGGTTCAAGTCTGATGCTTCCAAATTAAGTTTTGAATAAGCCACCTGTTCTTTGAGCCTTAATTTTGCTTTAAAAAAACATTTTTAAACTTTTGATATTATAATTTAATTACAACATTTCTCCATTCGCTTTCCTCTCTCTAAACCCTCAAATCCCCTTCCCTGTTCTCCTTCAAATTCATGGCCTCTTTTATCATTAATTGTTATTGACGGCATGTCTGTCTGTCTATCTATCTATCTATTTATCTATCTATCTATCATCTATCTATCTATCTATCTATCTATCTATCTATCTATCTATCATCTATCTATCTATCTATCTATCTATCAATCTATCATCTATCTATCTATCTATCTATCTATCTATCTATCTATCTATCTATCTATCTATCATCTATCTATCATCTGTCTGTCATTATCTATCTCTCTACACACACACACACACACACACACACACACACACACACACACACACACACTTATGTATTTGTTAATACAACTGGTTCAGTCTGTATTTTTATTAGTAGAATGTGGATCATCATATTGAACCCCTAGGTTGTTGGAAAGTGCAAATGATCCACATGGATATTAAACGTGCTGTTTTGTGATGGAAAGCTGTGTGATCAACATTGAGCAATATCAGTTATAAAATACTGAGCATTGTCATTCCTATCTTCCTCTGACCCATTCACCTCTTCCTCCACTCTACAGAACTGTAGACTCCTAGGCTTGGAAAAGAAACAAGAGTCATTCGCATCTGTGACCCAAGGCAATAGATATTTTCAAATAAGAATCTATGTAGAGTGGTGTGAAAGAGGGCTTGTTAAGGACTTTATGTAATTCAGTTATGTCCTGTCCCTTACCTGCATATTATTGTTTACATGTTCTGTGCTTTAACTGCATTCATGCTGTTATGGTTTTTCTCCATGAAAATCAGAACTGACTATGGGACATATTTGGACACAGTTACTTCAAGAGTTAGTCACAGTTGTGAGTCCTGCCATGAAATTTGAACACTTTCTAACAAAAACTTTAAAAAAAGATAGAAGAGAAGACCATAGAAGCACCAACTGCTGCTTTCCTCAGACACACTTTAAAATATTTCCTTATACATTCTTCTGTTTCTTTATCTCTGTACATGTATATGTGTATGTGGAGGGGCGGTATGTGCAAGTCATGTACACATACAGAGGCCAGTGTTCAGGAGTTAGTTCTCTCCTTCCATCATGTGGTTTTAGGGATCAAGAGCAGGCTGTCAGACTTGATGGCCAGGACTCTTACCTGTTGCCAGAGCCCCCCTACTCTATTGTAAGGTAGAGAATAGAAGACCCATGTGGAAAAGACTTTCTTTCTCATCCCCCATATCCTTGTGTACCACAGATGCTCCTTAAGGATTGGCCAAATTTTCAAAATTAAAATGCCCCTCTCAATCATATAGGGAATTTGTATAGGGATCAAAGTTTAAATAAGATACCTCTGGACTTACAGAATACAGACACTAAGAAAATCCTCTGCTTTTGTTCTCTCTGGAGCATTCATATGTTATCAGAAGGAAATACACCAGATACATTTCAGTCTCTTTTAATAACTTCAAAAAAATTGTTAAAACTTTATACAATTGTCTAAAGGGAAACCGGTATTAGGACTAATTTGGCCATTGGTCCAGTCTAATATGCTGCAGTGTGAAGCAAAGCCTCATGTCACAGTTTTATAAACTTTTATTTCACATTGTAGGGTCTTTACTTTCCTGAAATAAAGTATCTCAATGCCTCAGCAAAATCCATTTTACAGTTAGAAGACAAAAAAAAAACCCGAAAACAAACCATTACTTTTTTTGAATGAGAACATGCAAGAATACAAGCAGTCATTAGAATCATAAGGATGAACAAAAGAAATGACAAGAACATCACCAGGAAATGCTGAAGCAATCGCCTATTCCAATATGAATTTCCAAAGAACAATGCTTTCCTTACACACTGAGACAAATGCCACAGATAATGCAGGAAAAAAAAGAAGTTTAATTAAAAAACCAAACTGATTTTTGGTTGTGAGAGTGTCGCGATCTTGTTTGTACCATCTTTCTCACATGTCCATGGAAACACTGTGAAGTAAAAATAATCTTATAAACAGTCATTCTGAAACGCCTGGCTGATTTATAAAGAAGCAAACAGCAACTGGGCTCACAAATGGGAACTCAGAATATTGGGGATGATAAATCATCATCAACAGAGAGCAAAGAAACTCAAGTTTCGTCACCAATGTTTTCTTTAAATTTTATTGTGGGTTTTTCTGCTGTTACTCTGTTGGCTATCCTGGCAAAACTACCTTCTTGGACAAAGATTTTACGTTTTACAGTTCCATGTTTTAGTCCTTTATTATGGAAAGCTGAAGGGTTAGGAAATAGAAGCAACTGGTTTAATCACATTCATTGTCAAGAACAGAAAGGAATCTGAAAAATCAGAAACTGAGCTGGAAACTTCCTTCCTGCTGACTAGTGTTCCTAAGTCCCAGAATGTACTATGTATGCTTTAGGGAAGAAAGTCATCAATGGTCTTAACTATCTCTTCATGCTGTCTGCCCCGATGTCAAACCCCCAGAGAAGATATGCCCACGGGTACATTAGCGGCATGACAGTTTAGGGATATCCAACTGCTTTCCATTTGGATTTGAGGCCAAGTTCATGGGAAGAAAATGCCTGGTTCTGTGGACTTGATAAAAAGCCTATGGCCAGTGAAGTCACTGTCACCATAAGGATCCTAATATTCATGTTTTGCTTAATCAACATTATTATATCTCTGCCTTCTAAATATTTGTTTATACCCATTGATTAACATAGCTAGCTCTCAGCTTCAATTAGAGAAGCAAGCTTCTTTTGGTAAAAGGCAATAGTCAAAGTTGAGACTCATAATGCCTCAAAGTGCTGAGAATAAGGGACAGCTGAGTGCTCATCCCTAACGGGGACAGCAAAACCCAACAACACCAAGACAACAGAGAAAACACACAGAAATCAAGAAAGAATCCTTAACATGGGGCCTGCCCTGGTATGTGGTTGGAATATCTAGAAACACCCCTTTGGAGAAAACTGATTTTCCCTTTCCCAGAAAAAATCAATTGCAAATAGATTCTTTGTTGGGGTAGAACTTTGTGTCCACTTTGCCTTCTCGGTGCTGGATTTTTTTCTGTTTTGAACCTGTGCAGGTCGTGTGTGTGCTATCGCAATCTCTGTGAGCTCATAGGTTCATCAGTCCTGTTGTGCTTGGGAAACAGTTCGTTTTTTTTTATAATCTTTTAACTTGTATGTTTTCTTTTCTTTCTGAGCATGATGAGCCTGCTCCCATCCCTGCTTCTAGTCCGAGGGACTGTTTAAGTTTGAAGGAAACAGCTGTACAATATGCAGGTAGGAAATTATTAGTGAAGGGTAAGTCCAGGCCACCTGCCATTAGCATGAAGGTCAGGGGTGGAGTTAAGGGCTTAAAATGAGTCTTTTTCTTCTGACCTTCATACATTTTCTTGAATCTGTCCTGTTGGTTAGCAAGGCAGGAACTTCACTCTAAATTGCACCATTATAATGGGATCATAAATCTACTAGCTAGTGGGCACTGAAAAAAATTGGACAAAAATCTAGGGTCCTGCTTGCCAGGTTTTTTTTTTTGTCTATGCGGATAAATTCACAATACTTTATACATTTTGAAGTCAAGGAAAATCTGCTGCAAAATTAGTCTTCATAACATTAAAAGGATGCTCTATACCTTATAGGATCCTTTAGGTATTGGAACATTTGTGATTCCATTGGCATTCTATTTTCTTATGCATACCAGCCAACCCATAAATCAGCATGGTTGAGTGTCAGCCAAACCAACAGACTATGGGAGAAGTTATCCAGAAGACTATGGCATGCTCCTGGTACCTCTGGGACCCCATAACCTCTGTGACCTCTTTGAACTGTAAGTCTCTGTAACTAATGATTGTACCATCTGGCATAGGGCAATGTCTACCCACAGGGACCTCTTAGAAAACCAACCTCTACATCTTCTTGACATGGCTACCATACCTTTCTCTAAAGAGTAGTGATCTCACGGCTGTCCTTTATTTACCATCAAACTACTGACCCCTAAAAACATTTTAACCTTCCAGCATGATATTCTCACTTGGGAAGAGCTAAATAGGACTTAGTTACAAAGTCCTAGTTAGAAGGGCAGGGCAAAATTAAACTCATTTGTCAAGTGGAAATAGAATATTAAAGAATTAAGTTAACCTGGTCCAGTGACCTCTGTCTTTACATAAAATTAGTATAAAAGAGAAATCAAGCCTTAGAGTCTTCTTAGTCCTCAGCAGTCAAAATGTGACTTTCTCTTTACATAGAAACAAACCTCTGACACCCAGAGTCAGTTGTATTTGCATGTGATATAAATATAGTGTAGAAATAGGTCATCAGTAATTATGTTCATCAGAAGCTCAGAAATGCCAATGGAAGCCAGACATGCAGAACTGCTTCCAACAGTATACTGGCCCTGGATGGTTGACATGTCACTCGAAAATTTAAGTAAAGGAAACCCCTGCCATGAAGTGGTACTGTGGGCAGTATCTGTTTATTTTTATTGGAATAAGAGGCCAGAACTTTGGATCTTTATTCATTCTTAAATAGTGGCTAAAAATTTCCATGCATGGTCAGGAACTTAGAAGGAAGACAATTAGGTGGGGGCTGCAAAGCCTATGGAAGAGACTTTTTAAAGAATTTTCTAAATAGACACATGCTGAAGGTGCCAGTATTCCATGTGCATGTTCAATAAAAAACAAGGTAAGATCTTAGGTAAGGTGTACAAGATGATTTGTCCTGTATTCATTAAGTTCAAGGTGACAGAAACTAGTGAGAATCTTCATGCTGCATGCATCAAGAGGGACAAGAACACACTGGTGAGACATTTGGTGGGACAGTCAACTCATCCTCACGAGGAACTTATGCTTGGATAGCAACTTTAATCTAGTGTCATGGGTAGAGCGTGTGTCACCCAGTCACCTTCTAAAGAACTCATCACATGGCAATTACACGGCAATAGAGACCGAGTCTCTAACACATGAACGCCAGGATTCATATTCAAACCATAGAGTTCCAACCTTGGTCTCCAAACTGAATGTTCTTCTAACATGCAATTCCTAACAGCCTCCACATGTCTAAACTCATTCCGTCTTCAGTTCAACTGTCAAAAGTCAAAAATCTCACTTAAAGTAATTCTGTATGAAATTTAAGGTAGGATTCACCCTAACATAAATTCTGCCCCCCACCCAGCTGTGAGCCTGGGAAATGAAAATATTATGTGTTTCCAAAAGGCAATGCAAGACAGATACTTCAAGGATAGACAGAGTCCACAGGACAGCTATAGTCTGCCTCCTTTTTATGATTTTAGAGATATATATGGTTGTATCAGAGCACTGGATGCTGGTAATAGAATTAAGAAATAGATGAGAAAACCTATTCTCATTTTATAGCTTCTCCCAGAAAGATGTATAATCAATTTCAGTCATCCTTAATCTAATTCCCAAAAATGCCTTGCCATGGCTGATGAAATGCAGTGGTAGCGACACTGCACATCCAAAGCCGGTACCTCCAGGTTCACCTTTCTCTTTTTGGAACCCAGAAAGAGACAACTGCATGAAGATGTGTGGACCATCCTGTCAGATGGTAAAATGCAAACACAAACATGTAGTCATTGGGTAAATATGTTGGTCATGATCCATCCTCTAGGACTTCATTAAATGTATTTACCCAAGGGACCTATCTGCTCTAGGGAATATAACTGACTTTCTTAGTATACATTTGAAGAGAAACCAAACAGCACAAAGGCCCATTGTAAATTTGGAGAAAATAAAATTCCTAATACCTGCTATCTTAGTTAGGGTTTCTACTATTGTGAAGAGACACCATGACCATGGCAAATATGGAGCCCAAAGACATTTTTTTTTGGTTTAGTACTATTACCCACTATTACATACAGTTAAAATATCTTCTTTCAGTCTCCCTCCCTATAAATTGAGGATCGTGCTATCTACTTAAAAGAATTAGTGAAAATTAAATAAGATAATGTTATCAATGGGGCTAGGACATTGTAGATACTTATTTAGGTTCTACATTGAAAAATCTGTAAACCTGACTGTCTTTGGCCCAAATAACACTCAAGTGCTGAGTTAATTTGAAAGCATCATTAATCTGATGGTTATATATTGAAGAAATGCCAGGATTCATTTTTTTTTCATGTTACCTTTTCATCAGTAGCCTTCCCTTGAAATTAACAAGTTGCCATTTTGTACAACTCATCGTGCCTTCTTGGTGGTTATGCTTGTACACCTTTCTCTTCTTTAAATACGATGCAATTTCATATTGCTTTATGCACCCTTTAAGGGCCATGATACCCTGTATGTGTCGTATCTTTGCCTTCAACATCTTGAAACAAGTAGGGCAGCCTCAGTGACTCCATATTCACCAACAGAAGTAAGCTAAGATCACAGAAAATGACTCATTGAAGTTCCTTAACAAATCAAGGCCTTAACTTCTTCATTTGGTTCCATGTTATGTATTCAATATCTCCACACCAATCTGCTAATCCTGGCTTGTCTTGTGGGTATGGGTACCATGTTTTGTTACTTTAAGTCTCTTTTTGGCTGGCAGTATTCTGCTTGTTTTGGAAAGAACTTGTTTTGTTAAGGTTTCTTTAGAAACATGGAGATGATGGATTTGGAGTTTTGACTCAAAATGGAAACTTTAGGTGTATAAATTTTATTTACTTTTGGCAAGCTACAGATGCCTGTTATTGGGCCTGTTACTTAGAACAGCTGTTTTTTTTTTTTTTTAAAGAAAATAGCTTTTAAATACTCATAAAACCTTCTGGATATTAGATAACTATGACATAAACTAATTTTCAATGACTGACATATAATTAATCAAAAATGTTCAGCAGAATTTTCACTGAAACACGCATGGGTTTGAAAACAAATATTGCTCAGGCTAGACACATCTGGAATTTTATTGAATACTAACATTTGGAAGGGAGCATGTGTAACCATCAGCAAACTGTTAATGTATCTTGCTTCGAGTTTTCTTTAGTATGTTTCCAGAGGAACCCAGACCAGGCATGAGTTGTTATCAATGTGAGGTTAAGGACCTGCAATTATAACTCTATGCCCCGAATACCCTTGGGCTGCCAAACTCCTATGCTTGATATTTTAGCTTTATAAGCACTCCTTTCTCTAAGTACTTATGTTACTTAAAAAAACAAAAGCCCTGCTAAAATGTAAGTAATATTGGTGAAAAATAAAACAATCAATAATTAAATAGTCTTCTAATATGATTAAACTCTTAATTATGTAAGTGCTTAGATGCCATTTTTATACATGACAAAATTTATTCGTGTATAAAGACTCAGAAAGAGTCATGAGTCATGATTTATTCAAGGTATATAGAGGTTAAGTCAGGACGAGAACTTAGAACTTCTATGGTTAGTTCACCATCTTACCACACTCACATACATTCTTTGCCCTCTCCATTAGCTTCACTTCTTTGTTTATTTGCTGCCATATTGACAAGGATAAAGTAGAATCACCAAGTTGGAACACTGAAAGGAACAATTTTAACTAGGAATTGAGCATGAGGGTGGGCTGGCCTGGACGTGTGACTATGAGCACCATGTTTATAGCACCCGACATTTTAGACATATTATTGATATCTGTTGATATCTTCAGGAGACATTAAGCAGAGCAGTAGCATTCTTTCTATGTTTCTGAGAAAACGAGGCAAACACACATTTTAAAACTCAAGTAATTTAAATATTCTTATAATAAAAATAGGATCAAAATTAAACCCATGTCCAATGGACTCTAAATCCTATGAATGTTCACGTCTGATGCAAATAACATCCTGTAAGTTATAGCATTAGAATGTGAGCTTCTGCAAGGAAAAGTTTTTTTTGTTTGTTTGTGGTTCTACTCTCAGATTTAACACTGTACCTGTTCATAGTGACTGAATTACTATATACTATGAAATATGTAAAGTTCTTTTAAATTCCTAATTCTTAGACCATATATACTTACATGGGCCTATTTTTCATTATTTTTTTAAGAATCTGTTTCCGGTCTTATTTTGCTGATCTCCTGTATAACTCTAAATCTATACATTTATAACTTTAAAAATATTTAGTTTTGTGTGTGTGTGTGTGTGTTTGTGTGTGTGCACATATATACAGGTGCCCTCAGAGGGCAGAAGAGTGTATTAGACTCCCTGCAGCTTACAGGTAGTTGTGAGCCACCCAATGTGGCTTCTGAGAACTGTATTCCAGTCCTCTAAAAGAGCACTCTGTATTTCAATATCTTTCAATTCAGTATTGGAAGAGTCAGAACTCGGGAGGGGACATGCCACCTTGCTTTTTCATGTTTCCTGTTCATATATGTAGCAGCCTTCACATCATTTGTTTCGATAGCTCCACTATTTTCATGCAGGGGGTCTTAGTGAGAAGCTTGTCTTTGAGGGCTCAATCTTTAGACTAACTACATAGGACAAAAACAGAATGCTGCAGCTTCAATACTGTCATTGAAACATGGTCAATGCCCCCAAAACAGAAACTGTCAAAACTAATGTAGAATGTGCTATAACATTTTTAAGTATCTGGAGTAAATGTGGGAATGGTCAATTTAAAGAAGGTAACTCGCCTTGTAGGTGCATCTTTCTGATGATCTGTGATGGGAGGGACCCCCTGCTGGACAAATGTCAGATGTCCTCCATTGCTGTCTTGAATAGCTCACTTCCTTTCCATATTGGTATCTCTGCTGGCCATATTTCACTTAACAGTGTGTGGGTCAGAAAAGTTCTCCTACCCTTCTGGACTCCTCAGATTTTACATCCTTGGGTGACTGATTTCCTAGCTGTTAACATTCCACAGTGCACTGGGAGTTGGGAAAAACAACCACAGCACTGAGAGCTAGACAGACAGGCCTACTCTGTACTTTCAAAGCTAACTAAACATTGTGTAATTTGCTTCAAGGTTACAGTTGTGGATGCCAAGTTGTCTGATGGAGTTTCAATGTTCTAATTAACCATAGCAGTGCCTCTCATGGTAGATAGGGCTTGTCAATATCCAGCCCTCCTAGTCTTCACAACTTCCCCCTGGTGTTGTGTCTCACCTTAGGTCTGAGGAGTTTGGTTTCTGGCCCCTGTCTTGTGATTATTCCTCTATATTTGGTTTTGTGAGAGGTGTTTATAGCTGAGGTAACAGCCATTTATTTTCTTTGACATTGAAGTGACCTTGGTGAACAAAAGCTCTCATCTTTATTTGGCTCTAGAAATTTCTCTTCTATTATTCCTGGGCATAAAATTCCACCCCTACCTAAGTATTGTTTGGTATTTGATTGTGTTTTCTTTAATGGAATCATACCTGGCATATTGACGACATTCAGATGGAAGCCCTATGCCATAGACTAGTTTGTCAATTGACTAGTTTTTTTGAGAGAAGGAAAGGAAGACAGGGAGGGAGAAAGAGAGGGAAGGAGAAAGGATCTGGGAGAAGTTGAGAGAGAGGAATGAATTTGATCAAAATATTTTGTATAAAATTCTCAAAAAATAAATAAAAAATACTTTTTTAAGAAAAAAATCCTTTCATTTTTTTTCAGATTACAGTCTAAAAAGTTTACTAAATTAGTGGTTAAGGCTTTCTCAACTGATAGCCTTGAATGTTTACCCTGTTTTACCTTAGTTTTAAGTTTTCTCTCTTTGATGCATATAAAAGTTGAAACTATTGGGAGATTCTCTGCACTGAAGTAATGGCTCTTCTGTTGATGTTCAGTAGCTTATTTGTAGAACTGATGAAGGTGAGTTGCCTTGTTCCTTACTCTGGGGCATCAGTTTGTTCGTTGTAGTCATAGGAGATGTATGGTCTTAGGTCACATGGGAATACTTAATGTACCTGATAATCTACTGGGCATATGTTGTATAGATGCAGAAATGAAAACAAAGCCTCTACTCTCAGGGGATATACTCTCTAAAGAAAGCCTGGTAAATATGTATTTTGTAAGTACTATTTCAAAAATTTTAAGTTATGTTTTCATATGTAAATTGATAAGAATTTGAGAATTTATCATGTACAGTATTTTAATATTTGTGTATATATGCACACATTGTACATGTACTAAGCCTAGCTACTTAACTAAACTATATACAATACCTTACCTTATTATCACCTTTTGGTGTAAACTGCTCTTGTGTTTTGAAAGAACAAAATATGTTGTCATAAACCATGACACTAGTGCTCGTGAAATTATTTTTAACCGAAATTTGTATATTTGACCAACATCCCTTCAGTTTTTTCCCTCTGATTCCCTTCCCCCCTTAAAACCTTCATTCATTCTTCACCTTTACAGAAATTAATCTTTATTTCACATGTAAGTGAGATCATACTGTATTCGTCTTTCTGTGTCTGACTTAATTCCTTTAAAAAATTCTTCCCTATAGTCAAAAGTGTCAGGCTTTCCCTTTTATGGCAATATTCCACTGTGTCAATATGCTACTTTCCTTATATATTCATCTATTGCTAGACATTAGATTGGTTCCAGATCTTAGCCAGTGTGTCATGCTCCTGTGATCATGTGCATCAAAGATACCTCTTTGGTATACTGATTTCATTTTTACCCATCAAATTCACTTTTTGGACAGTTTTACAGATGTACTTATTGCATATCTCCTGACTCTACACAATCCCTTTTACCTCCTTCCGTCCTAGAATTCTCTCCGTGTTTAGGTATACTACTTTTGCTTTGTGGACCCACTGAGATTAACCAGGGCCATGTGTGTGAGCACTGGTTTGGAACTAACAGTTGGAGCCTGGTAGACCCAGCAGTAAGAATAATAAAGATAGTATTCTCCATCTCCCAGGGTCTTTCAATACCCAGTAGTTCATAGGCAAAAGGTAGGAACCCATGAGTCCCTCCCACTTCCATGTCTGATAGTTGATAGGGCAGGTCTCATGAGAGCCCAGTGTAGGTAACTATATTTAGATGTTGTGAGTTATTCAAGTAGTTGTATTGAGTCTAGAAAATGATATTTTGTAGCCTTTCACCCCATCTTCTAGCTCTTCTAAAATGTTCCCTAAGCCACAGAAGGGGTAGTATAAATTTGTTTAGGGATGGGCACACAACTGTTGCTTATTTTTTGCATCATGGTCAGCCACAGTCTCTCTCCATTTCCCACCATTCATTTTAAGACAAGGCTTTTTTGACTAAGGTTAGAAGCTGCGTTTGTCTATGCATATAAGATTACATATTCATTTTAAAATATGCAATCAGTGTGGAATTGCTAGATCATATGGTAATTCTACTGTTAATTTTTTTTAAAAAATCTATCTAATTTCCCTTATGGCTGTATTAATTTTCATTTCCATCAAAGTTGAATGAGACTCCCCATTTCTCTACGTTTTGGCCCAAATGCCCTTTTGAGATGAGCCATTCTAGCATGTATGAGGTAGCATTTCATTGTGTTTTAATCAATATTTTCCTAATTATCAGGGATGTTGGGCATAATTCATAAACCTGCTGTCCATGTGTATGTCTTGCTTTGAGGAATGCCTAGTCAGTTCCTTTCCCATTTTCTAAATATGACGTTTTGTTTTTCTAAGCTCTTGAGTTGCTTGCATATTTCAGATGTTAACCTTTTTCCAGATGTGTAGCTTGCAAATATTTTTTCCCATTCTGTGGATTATCTCTTTTTTCTGATAAAGATTTGTAAAGAAGTCCAGTATTTCCCCCCAATGAACTGCTTGGTAACCTTAACTGAAAATCAGTTGAGTACTAGAGCTCACTAGAAAAGTGTATTGTTTCTCAGAAGCAAAGAAAAGTCTAGGTTTTACACGTTTTCCCAAAAGATTAAATCCAAAGTGTTAGTCATATAGAATTGGCATGAGTCCAGGCAGACCCTGGATCTAATAATATTTGAATCAAGGTTATAAGAGTAGGGACTGAGTTTTAATTCTTTTTAAAAAATGTAAATATATGTTAATATGCTCAGGCTGTCATAACAAAATATATTAACTAGGTGACTTAAACAACAGAAGTCTGTTTTTAAAAATACTCCTGGAGACTAGACTTCTGAGATCAAAGTGCTGGCAGGATCTGTGTCTGAGGAGAGCCCTCTCCTTGATATTTCTCTTCAGAGAGAGTGAGACCATGCTGCTGTTGTCTCTTCCTCCTCCTGCAAAGGCACCTAGCATAACAGGGCCAGTACTGCTAGTTCTTAGTCACTTCATTTGGCATTACTGACCTCAGGGGTTTATTCTCTAAGTAGAGTCTTAGTGTGGACATTGGCATTGAAATAAGAATTTGTAAGGGGTAGCCCTCAGTCCATAACAAATTAAGATGTGTTACTCTTCTGCTCCTTTATGTGTCTTTATTTTAGTAATAAAAGAACTGACTTTGTCCAGTAGTACAAAATACATTGTGTGATGGCTAACATTTATTATTAAATTGATAAGGTCCCAAATCAAGAAGTAGAAAAGCCTTTGAGCATACTTGTGAGGAATATCTAGGTTAAATGAGTGAGAAGGGACCATTCCGGGATATCCACCCAAAGTGCCTAAAAAAGATGAGCCTGAAATGGATGGATCTATAAAACATCATATTGAGAGAGGTAACCCAGACCCAGAAAGACAAATATAACATGTACTCACTCATAAGTGTCTTTTAGACATAAAGCAAAGAAAACCCAGCCTACAATTCACAACCCCAGAGCATGGAGTACATAAAGAGGACCATAAGAGAGACATACATTGATCTAATCTACATGGGAAGTAGAAAAATACAAGATCTCCTGAGTAAATTGGGAGTGTGGGGATCATGGGAGAGAGTAGAAAGGGAGGGGAAGAAACAGCATGGAGTAGAGAAAATACATAGCTCAATAAAAACAATAAAAAAAGAAAAGATGAGGCTGAAGATCGTGAATACTTATTGCTTTCTCCTTCTTGACTGTGGCTAAAATGTGACCAGCTGTTTCCAGCTCTCGTCACCTGATGGAGGAAGGTCATTGGTTAAGTAATAAAGAAACTGCTTGGTCTCATAAGTTAAAACATAGGTGGGAGGAGTAAACAGAACAGAATGCTGGGAGGAAGAGGAAGTGAGCTCAGAGGCCATGCTCCCCTCTCCCAGCAGACTCCATGAAGCAAGCTGCCAGGTCAGACATGCTGAATTTTTCCTGTGATGCTACACAGATTATTAAAGATGGGTTGATCGGGATATGAGAATTAGCCTGTAAGGGCTAGAGTTAATGGGCCAAGCAGTGTTTAAAAGAATACAATTTGTGTGTTGTTATTTCGGGGTATAAGCTAGCTAAATGGGTGGCTGGGAGCCCCAGGAACGCAGCCCTGCCGCTCCTTCAACAGTCACCCTGACTTCTTCACCATGATGACTGCGCCCTGTAAGTGTGAGTCAACACAACCCCTTAGTTAAGTTGCTGTTGTTGGGATACTTTCTTACAATAAGGAAAACTAACACACACCACTGTCAGGATTCAGAAACTTGGTAGTGCAATGGGCCAAAAAGATGATCCAGTGGCCCATCCTGCCACACTATTAGGAGAGAATTTATACTTGGGAAGCTAAGAACTTTGCGGATCACTGAGCCCAAAGCTGAGACTCTACTTTGAAGCTAACTTTGTAACCTTAAATGTACTTTTCTTTCCAGACAGAAAACATTTAAAAAATATTCCACATCTTCCTTTCCCACTAGAAACCCTGTGAAATTCTTTCTATTCTGGTGGCATGTAGGGAAGAGGGAATCTTTGCACTTCATCAAACCATGGCGGTTTTTTTAAAATGGCTATTTCTCATAGATAGTATGGCTGCAGGCTGGTGGATTTATCTTCTTGCCTTTCAGCAACACGTTCAGAGTTTTGGCTTCCCACTGCCTATCGGCGGGCACCAGAACTGCCATTACATTCAAGGGCAAGAAAGCAGCCAAATTCTGTCAGTGGGAAAACATTGGGGAAGGGGAGGCATTATATTTCATAAACTCTTTTAAAAAATCACATCATTAAATGTTGAGATGTCACAGTGTTAATCTTTCTTTTCAATAAACCATGTATCTTTGAACTTGCTGGAAGATTAGGGTCTGTGAAAGCTTTGTGTTTGGCAAGAGCCCAGAAGAAGGTGTTTGGCTCTCATCTTATTTCCTGTGTGGTGCATACTTCAGGGGTCACTGAACAAATGCAGAAAGGAGAAGAGATTAGCACAATGTTGCTCAGGAATCAATAGATAGAGAAAATGATCCACTTGTTCCCCAGAACTTTATCTTCCTATTGATGGAAAATAATGAATAAATTCTCCTGCTAAATTTTGGAGATTTAGAAAAAGATCACTTAATTGGAGGCAAATACACAAGTCATCTGCTAGCTGGAGACAGTGGATTTGTCCTCGTTTTCCTATGTATAACTATCCCACTCTTTTCATCTTTCTGGCATACAGTGATTTGGAACCTTTGTAGCATGGAACTGGGGATGGCTGATGTCATTCCAACACATGGGTGAAGCCCACTCAGCATACATTATGGAAGGCAGCTCGTGTTAGTATTTAAATGCAACTTGTCCCCCTGCCAAAGAAAATGGAGGCCCCTAATAAGCCCCATGTGTTGGGGAAACTTGTTGGGAAGTTTGGAATTTGCCAGTCTCTGCAGAGGAATGCTGTGTGGAAATGGGTCTGCGTGTGTTACCGTGCTATCTCCTTGCCCTAACTCATATGCATCAGGGAATTCAATAGTCCGTCAGGAATGTCTTATTTTTTACACTCATATTACATGAAGGGGGATACTTTTTTTGTGCTGCAATCTGAACTAAGGTACTGGTGACTGATGGTTACTTACGCACTCTTAAGCATCACCTCTAGCTCTAGATTTCCTAGTTCTTATTTATTTATTCTTGAAGCCTCATCTACCTTCAGTTCTTGGTAGAACTCTGCCTTTTCTTTCTTCACTACTTGGCTCCTGTCTACATCTGTTGATGGAGAACCCACTGCCCGACTGCTGGTTCCATTAAGAATTTTCTCTTCTTCTCTGATCCCACAGCTGTCTAGGTTTTATAACCTCTTCATTCGGAATGAGACTTTTGCTGTTCATAAACAACCATACTTAACCTAAAAAGATTTCCAGGGAGAAAACTCATCAGTGTGTGGAGCTACTTCTAACACCTCCGCAGGCTGTCAGGCTTCATTAAACAGAGATAAGGGAATGACATGAACATGGCACAGCAAAGATAGAGTCTTAGGGTCACTATTGCTGTGATGAAACACCATGGTCAAAACCAACATGCTGAGGAAAGGGTTTATCTGGCTCTCACTTCACATCACCGTTTATCTTCAAAAGAAGTCAGAGCAGGAACTCAAACAGGACAGGAGCCTGGAGGCAGGAACTCATGCAGAGACCACAGAGGAGTGCTTGCTCCCCATGACTTACTCAGTTCATTTTCTTATAGAACCCAGGACCACCAGCACAGAAATGACAATAGACTGGGCCCTTTCACATTAAACACTAGTTAAGAAAATGTTCTACAGGTTCTACAGGTGATAATCTGATCTTATGAGGCATCTTCTCAGTTAAGGTGCCCTCCTCTCAGATGACTGCATCCTGTGTCAAGTTGACACAAAACAAGGCAGCACAGTCAGTAATGATTTATAGACAAAGGAGGCATTTTGAAGAGAGCACTTGGTGAAGGAAGACAACCTTACTATTTTATTATTCCCTCTCTTTCCTAAAGAAAGATGCTTTGAATCAAAAACAGATTGCATGTATTGTTTGCTATTTGCTGTAGGTATATTTACCATTTAATTAACATTCTATCGTGCTATGTGTTTAGGCTTAGATTATTGCAAGACAATCTTGTCTTTATTAGCCTTTCAGATTATAAGTTATTTAGATACCAGTTGTTAAATTTTATTGTGCATTTACCTTGAACTAGGCACTACACTAATACCTTTTTAGTGGCTATTGTTACTTATTCATCAGGCACATTGAATATGAGAGCAATTTTAGGAAAATTGTGAATTGCTTTATGGGTGTGTTGAGTATGAGACTCTATTGAGACAATTGCATGGGGCTGTGTAACAGATTGGTTTAATGCGATAAAACTTGAGGAGGCTGAGGAATCAGTTTGAAAGTAACTAGTTTATAAATGTGAGTCAACTAAAAATTGGAATTAGAATAGGTTAATCATATAAGCTTGATAGAAAAAATGAAAGAAGCCTAAGGTAAAACTCAGAGATAAGTAATCATAGAGGTAACCATAAAAGAAGCAGGGAAACTTACCAACTCCAGGGAGACACACAGACATCCTGTCAGTTACTTCAAGATGCATGACAAGCTCTGTGATGTAACGCCCATTAGACTATCCAGTACCCAAGTCTACTAGGATTGTGACTTGGGACAATAGATTAATCAGTGAGAACATTTATAGCACAGAAGTAGATGGCATATCACACTGGGGCCAAGGATGAAGGAAGGTGATAGAGGGGCCATAGAAAGGATAGACCAACATAAGGGGTGCTTTGGGTTCCAGCAGAGTCTCATTAATACCTAGAAAATCAAAGGAGGTGTTTTATTCTTTTTTATTTTTATTTTTTGAAAAATTACCACCTCCTCCCCGTTTCCCATTTCCCTCCCCCTCCTCTCACACATCGTCCCCTCCCCCCACTCTCTTCCCCTCTCCCCCTCCCCCCCTCCGCTCCATTCCCCCTCCCTCTCGAGAATGAAGAGCAGTCCAGATTCCCTGCCCTGCGGGAAGTCCAAGGTCCTCCCACTTCTATCCAGGACCAGGAAGGTAAGCATCCAAACAGGCTAGGCTCCCACAAAGCCAGTTCATGTATTAGGACCGAAACCTAGTGCCATTGTCCTTGGCTTCTCATCAGCCTTCATTGTCCCCCACGTTCAGAAAGTCCGGTTTCATCCCATGCTTATTCAGTCCCAGTCCCGCTGGCCTTGGTGAGCTCCCAATAGATCAGTTCCACTGTCACAGTGTGTGGGTGCACCCCTCGTGGTCCTGACTTCCTTGCTCATGTTCTCCATCCTTCTGCTCCTCATTTGGATCTTAAGAGCTTAGTCCGGAGGTGTTTTATTCTTAAGAGGAGGGAAATATTGGAGCAAATGTTTTTGATTTATAATAACATGATCTAGGCCATTATAAATAATATAATGTAGAGAGGAAGGTTATTAGAATTGAGGAGGCAAGGTGTTAGAGCAAGAGTTCTTAATGCTTTTTTTATGTGGGCTCTGAGTTCTAAATGCCTCCTTTATACCAGCATTGACATTAGAGATTAGATAGGAAGCACAGAGAGAGAGATGACGAAACAGTTCTTAAATGCATAGATAGAGCTGACCCAAAGTCAATAGGTAACTGTGTCACAGGACCCTAGATTGTGTGGTTCTTCCTAGATGTCCAGGGATTTAGAGGAGCAGAACAACTGCTGTGGTTTGGATGTATGCTTGATTCTCATGTTGGACACTTAATCCCAAGGGTCTTATATTGACACGATTTGAAAATTGCATCTTTCAGAGTTGTCTTAGAGCTACTCTTGCTATGATGAACAACCATGGCCAAAAGCAGCTTGGAGGAGGAAATGGTCTTTTGACTCATATATGCTAACTCTCATATTTAGGGAAACCAGGACAGGAATTTAAAGCTGACAGGAACGTGGAAGCAAGAGTTACTGCAAAGGATATGGAGGAGTGCTGCTTACTGCCCTATTCTCTATGCCTGGTTCAGCCTGCTTTATTTTAGCACTCAGAACCACAAGACAAATGATGACACCACCCACAATGGGCTGGAGCCTTCGGCATACATCACTAGTTAAGAAAATGTTTATAGGTTTGCCTACAGCCCAATCTTATGGCAACATTTCCTCAGTTGAGGTTTCTTTCTCTCAGACGACTACAGCTTGTATCAAGTTGACATAAAATTAGCCAGCATAGGAGATAGCTAAGATTCAGTGCAGTCTTCAGACTGAGACTTCCAATGGTGACATTTATGGCTTTAGAGGAAAAGAAAGGGACCCCAGTTAACATATTCTGTCTCACTATGTGATGCTCTCTGCTTTGGTAGGATACAGCAAGAGGACTTTATCAGCTCGTGCACCATACTCTTTGCCTTTACAATTCATAAGACTAATAAATCTCTATTATTTATAAATTACCCAGTCTCAAGAACTTTGTCATTGCCACAGAAAACCAACTCAGAATACCGTCAGTAATAACGAGGATATATTATTATAATAACACTAGAGATGGGGTGGCTCTCATGTCTCTCTCCTCCTACAATTGTGCTTTTTGCGTAGAGATTTATCCTTGTTTAGGAAGGAAGGATGGCCAAATAGAAGACAGGAGCACTTCATTTATTATTATTATTATTATTATTTTGAATCTATTTACAAAGCATTTCAGGCTTACAGAAAAGACTTACCACAAGATCATTGTGTGTTTTGCCGATAGCTGAAACTGAAAATTTTCTGCATTGCGGACTAAAGCAAATACTTTCCCCCATTCTAGTCAGCCTGAGTAAGAAGAACATGAATGGACTATATTTCTAATTAAGACACTAGAGCTTTTAATACACATTTTTTTTCTCCCCAGAGCCTTTCTGACAAAGGAAACAGATGCTGTGATAATCACCATCACAGTGTGAATCCAACCAGATTTGAAGAATGAATTATAAGACCCAAAATCCAGTAAACCAAACTCTCAGAAAAGATTTAAATCTTGGAATAAAGGACCAGACTTAAAATCTTCTTATTACTGTCCATGAACTCTGCTTGTGCTTCTGTCTCAGCCACAAACCCTATGAACTCAATGAGAAGCTCGTACCATTAACCTTTGTGCTTGGGTATTTCACTTGAGAGGAAAAATAATAAGAGCCTGCTAGTTTTAGAAAAGTCAATAAAGCAGGTACTTCTAAAGGGAGGATTGATGTGCTTATAGGACCATTCTTGGAACTGACATGTCCCCAGGGGTACAGGACAAAGCAACTCAGGAGAGAGAATTCTCCCATGATAATTTTGCATGAATTACATGGCACTTTAAGTGTCCCTAAGGCACAAGAGAAAAGAAGTTATTCATGCCTCACTGACCATTTCAGCTGAACAGTATAAACAATTAGAAGGAAGAGCTACCGCACAATGCTGTTGGCCTAGAAAGCTCACAGAACTCCCCCGACCCCAAAACCCCCTCTAAGGGGGTTTGGGAGGTAGCAACATTGTTGTGTATTAATTGTGAAATAGTTCCAAGAATGAGAACTGGCATGTAGGCAAAGGGTGTTGCAGGACACAAAGTGTGGAGAGGCCAGGCTGGGAGGGAGAAGAGGGAAAGGAAAGTATAAAAGCCGGAGCGTTGCAAAGAGTTCAGCGAGTTGCTGGGTGCACTATGAGCGAGAAAGGGATGTGTCTCAAGTTTAAAAAAAAATTCACTGCACACTAAGGGCAAAGAGCATATGCTATGCAAGACTACTGGGATACGGATTGAGGTGTGGAAACCACCCTGGCACCCATTGAAAGAGAGATTGTGCATGGTAAATAGGCAAGGAGTCTCTTTTATCAGCTCCTGGCTCTACAAATGACTTTCTGACATCCCACCTCCGTGCTTTCTCTGCAAGCTGGTTTAACTAAGGCCTGATGCTCCATGGACTTGTCTGTCAAACAGTGTGCTCAGAGATGGCCTGTTGTTTGGAATGAAACAACACTCTCTTTTTACTTCTTAGAAAAATGTCTCTTGGATTGTATGTTGTGTGTTTTCAAAATAGTTTTTATTCTCAGCAAAGCTTCGGAGCATAAAAATAAAGCATGGAACCAAATAGGCTGATCATGAAATTAGAGAGGCTCTGTTTGGAGACCAAGCACTCCTTAAGCACACAGAGGGGGTAGAGAATATTTATGGGTGCTTATTAAACTTGTGAGGAACAAAATTTCAAAAAGGCAGCACTTATAAATTTCTCACTTGTGCCTTCCTTCCTGAGAGCCCCTTCCCTCCGCTGCCTACACACCACCTTGGTTCTTAGCACTTCAACTGCTCTCCTCATCTAAGAAAATTTCTTCAAAGTGCTTGGCTGCAGCAGCCCCTGGCGACTATAGGACAGAGTCTCTTGTATAGCCTCTTCATGCTTTATAACCCCTTACGACTATAGGACTCAGTCTCTTGTATAGCCTCTTCACATTTTATAAACAAGTGCTCTGTTTCTGTAGCCAGCAAAAGTTCTTTGAGGGAAGAGGGCTGTTGGAAATAATGCTTAATGCTTATTTATAACTTGAGGTATGCTCATTAATGGAATTTTTAAAAATGCAGTCACTGGAATGCTGGCAACATTCTTTAACAAAGTATGTAAAACCCAAGGTTTATTTTCTGCCAAGATATATGTTTTGAGCTATATGATTCATTTTATGGCCAAAGTTACAAAGCCTCCCCTCCCCCAGGGAAGTCATTCAATAGCATGGATTTTTATAAAATATCACAAGCATGTGGTGTAACGTCTGTCTCTTCTGCTGTAAATATTGGAGTGGTTTCATGTGATCCACTTGTTTGACAAACATAGCTCTGCACTTGTTCCTATACAAGGAAACAGAAGCCATGCTGACCGGAGGCATTATTTTACTCTGTAAATTTAATTTCCCTATCCCTTCATGTGATACAGGACCATATCCTCTTTACTGAAGGAGAAAGCTAAAAGACTATACCCATAACAGAGGGATCCTCAAAACCCACAAATCCTGAGCCTGCTCATGTCACATGTCCTCCAATAACGTCACTGTTTGTTCTTCTTGCATGTCAGGCACATCTGATATAGTGTTTGTCTTAGTTAGGGTGTTTATTGCTACAAAGAGACACCATGACCACAGCAACTCTTACAAAGGAAAATATTTGATTGGGGCTGGCTTGCAGTTTCAGAGGTTTAGTCCACTATCATCATGGCAAGGCGCATGGTGGCGTGCAGGCAGACGTGTTGCTGGAGAGATAGCTGAGAGTTCCACATCTTGATCTGCAGGCAGCAGAAGGAGACTGTATGCCACACTAAGCATAGCTTAAACATAGCTATAAGACCTTAAAGCAGGCCCCCACAGTGACACATTTCCTCCAACAAGGTTACACCTTTTTCAACAAAAGTAATAATGCTACTCCCTATTAGGCCAAGCACTCAAACACATGAGTTTAGGGGACTATTCCTATTCAAACTACCACAGTGTTCAAAAATATAAATATACAATTTTGTCAATATTACAATTTTTCAAATGACTCAGACGTTCACCGAGTCTTTAAACATTGTTAGAGTAAACATAATTCAATACCATGCTTACAAAAACCAGAAAAACAAAGCTAATTGGACTGAATGTCTATATTTTAATGAATAAACTTAAGTTAGAAATAAAGTATAAGAATATTTACCAGGCTGTGGTGGTGCATGCCTTCAATCCCAGTACTCAGGAGGCAGAGACAGACAGATCTCTGTGAGATTGAGGCCATACTGGTCTACAAAGTGAGTTCTAGGACAGTGAGTTCTTGAAGGCGTAAGTCATAAACAATGCCACACCAGTTTGGAATTATGATTAATAGGGTGGTATTTATTTAAAGGGGAAAAAACTTACAGATCACCGTCAGCCCTCTGCGCAACCAGGAAGGGAGTCTAGTCACCGGTGGAGCAGGAAGTGAAGAGAGAGAGGAGAGGGAAGTGGCCGCTTTTTTAAAGGGAGAGAGATCACGCCCCAATGGGCTGGTATCTCAGCGATGATAGGCTGGAGGAGTGGGAGGACCTCCCGTAACAAGTTCTAGGACAGCCAGGGTATAGAACACCCAGGAGAAATCCTGTCTTAAAAAACAAAAGAATATTCTTTTTCAATTTGGAAGTCATAGAGGAATCTTGGAAACATGAAAAAAGACTAAGACAATTAACCACACTCCAAGTTGCACTAAGCAAGGAAGAGTAAATAGAATATAGAGTCATAAAAAGATAAATGGCACAGTGGAGAGGAGGGCAAGGGGAGAGCAGAGGAAACGGCAATGTGGGGATCGATAATTAACACTAAAGTCCTTATGAAAACTTGTATGGAAACCTACTATTCTGGAAATTTCCTGAAATATTACATGAATTATGAAAGGAATCTAAATAGAGTCACCTGATAATTGGGGAGATGATGCCCCATCTGGATATCTTAAGCCACAAAGTAAAATCTCCAGTGCCAGGAAGGGGTTGCATCTTGTGGGAGTCATTAACCAAATGAGTCCCACAGACTTCTCACATATCCCAAGCTGTTGCCAATGCTGTTCGTTACTTGACATAACCTGACAGTAAGGCTCCATTGCAGCAAACACAACTTACTTAAGTCATTGAAGATGGAGAAATTGAGCCGATGTCCAGCCAGCAACTTCACCCATACTGACTAGCCTTCATGTTCTGAAAAGTATGTCACATGCAACCGGAAGAGAAAATAATCATTAGTATCACCCAGATAGAAATGCTGAGACCAGAGTGTTTGTCTGCCTGCAAGAGAGAATGGTAGGGTAGTGACATACATGTTATAAGGGTACCTAGCCACTCTTTGGTTGGATTTAATTTCACTATGTGAGATAGAATCCTTCCCTGACACTGATGAAGTACCTAGGGGAAAAATTTCTCTTATTCTGCTAAAGGAGCATAGCAATAAAGTGACTCCTAATGACTTATTGCTCTACCCATAAATCAGAGCATTGCTCAGCTTCATCAGAGAAGCCGATCTTTGCAAAATGTGGTAAGCTCCACAGAGATCCACAACAAGACAATGTTCAGAGAATGAGAGAGTTGGCAACATGCAGTCGTAAATGGGATGTCTTCATCAAACTGCTCGCAGAAGATGTGTAAAGACTGCGAGAGTCTGAATGACCTCAAGGAAACAGTGTCTTCCAAACACAGCAGGACTGATGCACCTATGAAGTCACAGACACTGTGACGGCACACACACAACCTGCACAGATTCAAGCCAGACAAACTTCCGGGCCTGAGAGGGGACATAGACATAGGCTCCTACCAGTAACAAGAAGCTTGTTGCAACAATACCTCCTGGGAAAGAGAAAATCAGTTATCTCAAGTGGAGTGTTACTGTGTGTATCAACTGCACTTACCGGCAAGCATTTGTCGAAGAGTAGCTGGCCAATAGAAAATTGGCTCTAATGAGGGTTTTTTTAAATGTTTTGTTTGGTCATTTTTTGTATTATTTTTGTTGTTGTTTCTTAAATTTATCCATTTTGATTTTTACTCGTGGGCATTTTGGGGAGGAGGAGGAGGAAAGAAAAAACATGAACCTGAGTGTGGAGGGAGGTGGGAAGGAGTTGGAGGAATAAGAGGAGGGGAAAGAATACGATCAAAATATATTGTGCAAAAAATTTTAAATAAATTAATTAATAAAAAAAGGAGGATGCTAAAGGTTATTTTTAACACTCTTATCTTAAACTGTCATCCTGGAGACTGAAATGTCCATTACACACATGGCTCACATGAGACAGGAGATAGGTAACAGCATATTATCTACACAGGAAATAATGACATACCACCAGCGGAAGGTATTTCCAAGTAAGAGAACATCTGCCCCAGGAAAAGACATCTGAACCTTGGCCGACCCATCTCACAGCAATCTGCAAGCTTGGCGATGTGTGGAACGGGACTGCTAGTGGGGTGGAGGAAGCTTGCTCCCTAGGTCACCTGGCTTCCTGAGATAGCCTGTGGGTCGGCCGCATGCCATGCTGGCCAAGTGTGTTAAGAATTATCACAGAGAGAAGGCAACTGTCTCTCAAAAGTTGACCTGTACAATGTTTTAGAAAAAGAGCCTCTTACAAAATGAGTGGAAGATTCATTGTTGTTGGAGCACCCTCAGCAAATGACTAAAGAGCAAAAACACTAACAAGAACCTTTCCTAAGTTCCCCATAGCTGAAGGAAAACCATAGGCCTTGGGCAGGAACTGGACTGTGACTTAGCAATTCTGAGCATTGGCTGGGTTCAGAAATTTGAAAAGGTCCTTCCTTAATCATTAGCAGATTCCCTGTCCTACCACAAAGAGAAGTATTTATGATGACTGCTGGGGACTTGGGGAACTAAGAGAGTCCATTATATTGTCACACTTCTGAGAAAGGTGGCTGCTTTCCCTATAGCCTACTCAGGGGAGAATGTGTTATTAATGGTGGACTAGCTAAAAGCCTAAAACTTTAGAGAAACAAGCACATATGTCTTGCTTCAGCAAATGATTTGGCTCTTCAGTGGATCTGGTCCCTGCTTTCCTTTGGTTTGACTTAAGCTTTTCCCCAGCATTGCTAAGGTTGAAAAGCATTGCCCATTTAGAATATGTTCAGAATTCTGGTCTTTCCCTAGGCGAGCCACACGTGGCATTATTCTATGTCTCCATGTTAGATGCTGGGCAGTGGTAGGTTTAAACCATCCCTCAGATCATTCTTAGCTTACCAAAATCTTTTACAGTATCAGGGAAATTGAGGAAAGAACTAGGCCTTTCAGCAATGGGGAATGAAAAGGAGGAAGAGAAAAAAGAAAACGAAGTGCTGGTGGGGGAGGAGGAGAGAGGGCGAAGGATAATGAGGAAGCATGATGAACAGAAAAGGACAATAGAAGAGGATGTTATGAGCAGATGGAAAAGGAGAAAAGGAGAGATGAATGGAAAAGGAGAATGACTATGATGGGCAGGAGGGTGAAAGTGGGGAGTAGGAGAGAAAGATAAGGGGAAAGATAGAGGGAAGAGAAGGAGGCAGAACTGAGCTTGGGGAAGATGCCTGGGAGGCTGTCACCCTGGAGAGCTGCCTGACACTATGATTACTAGCAAAGGTGTCTAGGTGATTCCAGAAGTGAGGTCAGATACTGCTGTTGCATTTGTGAAAAGTTCCCGGGAGAGGTAGCTGAAGATTTCCTACTTTGCAAACAACCTGGTCATAGACAAAAAGTGTATGTTGAGACAGGATTCTGGAAGAGCTATGCATAGTCCTCCAAGTTTGTCCCAAAGCCAAACTTTTTATCTTTCAAAACAATCTTTAGAATCAGCTCCACGTATCCAAAGCCCAGTTTTAGGTTATAGCGTATTTACTCTACCCTGCCAAACACAGAAATCCTCACCAAACAGCACCACTCATTTCCCCCAGTGCTGTGAGGAGGCCTCCTGTTTGTTCCCAGATACTCAGCCCCGAAATAATCACATAAAAATATATTATTTAAAACACTGCTTGGCCCATTAGATCTAGTTTCTTATTGGCTATCACTTACATCTTAATGTAAACAGTGTGGAAAAATTATAGTGGTATTGAAGACAGGTGCTTAAAAGAAATTCCACACTAGCTCAGTATTGAGTATAATAAAGAGTTATTTATTTAAAGGTAGACTCACATAACACAGTCCTCTGCTCAAACAGGGAATAGCAACCAAATCCAGCACCCAGAAGAGAGAGGGCACATGCACTTTATATTGGCATTTGTAGTAGATAAGACCACACCCAAGTGGGCAGGTAACTTAAAGGCTACTGGCTGAAGAATTTTCTACAGCACCTCCCCCTTTTGTTTAAATAAGAAATTAAATAAGAAAGTTCTAAACCGAATACAAAATTATATACAATAAGAACAAATATCAAGTATAAAATTAGAATTACAACCAGCATAAACAGTATCAAGCAAGAAACGTGATAAATGTTTCAATAATTATCCTATCCTAAGGAGTCTAAGTCTTGTATTATAAATAACTTGGCCAAGTAATGAAAGGAAAGTAACTATTACTATCTAGTCTTCAACTCCATCAAAGACCCCAGAAGGTAAATAATATTACATGAGTAAGCAGGAAGTGCAATCAAGCAACTTCCAAAATGTACAACAAATGACAGAAACAACTGGCTTCCTGGGCAATCACCCAAAGTCTCATTTACAACATTGGAGCAACCAACTTTGGCTTAGGCCTAGAGTAACTGACAGACCATTTTCAGAGGCAGGAAAGTTTTAAAAACTGTCTTATCCTGTCTTGGCAAAATTTGACAGTCTTTTTTTTTTTTTTATCCTGCTTGTGCTATCTGAACATCGTGCATTTTGTCAGTGATCGAGGCATGGGCAGTTCCTTGCCTAAAGGCCAGTTTTACCAAGAAGAAAACAAGCTCCAAGTGCTTTGGTGCTTGACATTCTCTTGGGAATAGATCGGTGCTGCCAGGAGCAATCGTGTCTCACAACAACAGAACCCTAAGTTATTTTAATTCCATATTGTATTTCTCTTTGAAGTGTCTGAAGACTACCTATCTATGCAGAATACAATCTCTATGTATCTAAAGAACCTGATTAGTCTAATTATAAGTATGACAAAGATGGATGACTATTGACCTATAATTCTTAATACCTATATAGCTTAAAGAATAAGACTTCATATTATAATATTAAACAATCTTTAAACAACTTTGCAAGAAACGAGGACAATGGCCTCAAAATATAAACAATGTATAAGTATCTTGATCAGAGGCAAAATTGTATATTGCAATATGATAAATACATCTTAAAATTGTATCAATATACAAAATGTCTTAAGCAGAAGCAGAAGCATGCATACATCCAATATGACAAAATAACTTTGCCGAGGTGTACAAATATTGTAGACAAAGCAGGTACATATTCAATATAATTTAAATTTCTATCAATATACAAGAATCTATACCAATGTAAATTGCCTATAAATAATACCTCACAAGTATTCACTCACTATTATTAGTGTGAGTAATCTCACACTAATCTATCTATTATCTCATCCAATTTCCCATTTTTCAAAGAGATCCTGAGTTTAAATAACTTCCACCCAATGCCCAATCCTACACCAATTATAATCAACCTTTAATTGATGTCCCTAACCCTGAGGACAAACTTTGTTGGGAGAGGGGAGGTTGTCTTCTAGAATTACTTGCAACTGTCATGGGGGTGATGCTTTTTCTATGGGATCTCATGAAAGTAAAATGATGGTTAAGTTTCAAGATTACTGTCTGATATAATTGCAAACAATCTCTGAATATTCAGTATGGTTTTTCTGAGGATCCTATGGAGTTCTGGCAAGGACATTAAAAAAAGGTGCACCATTCCAGATGACAAAGTTGAAACCATCTTGAGTAGCTGGTACCCAAAGCAGGTCTTATAGTAACACTATCAACATCATGACGTCATATCAACCAGGTCAAGTTGTTGTTGTTCAGCCCCATCTACTTCCTGAAAACTTCAAAGATTACTGCAGGAAAATTCATTGTTCAGTTTGGAAAACTTAAACATTATTTAACATACATACAAACATATATTCAGTGAAAGGTATGATAGAGATAAAAATAGGTATGAAGAAAAGTAATTTTTTTATAAATTCTGTCTTCCTTCTGTGCCATACCATGGTTCCTGACACGAGACAGAAACTCTGAATTTTTCTTTTAACAACATGTTTGGATTTAGAGAAGGACAGAGCCATTGTCCAACTCCAAAGCCAGCTTTGATTTTTATGGGAGTCATGACTATTATTCTGGTTTATGATCAGAGAGTCTTACCCTCAGATGACCTGTCCTCATAAGTCATAATTCTCTTTGCTTGGTGATTCTATCTGGATAATTATCTTTTCCTCTTTAGGCATCTAGATGTCCAGTGTTTTCTGACTTTCTGAAGATGAGTGTTTTTCTGCTAAGACAATAAAGAACCCTGCCCCAACCCTTATGAGATTTTTTTTATCACCTGTATGGTTGTTACCTCTGTGGATGAGCCATCATTTCTCTTTCTCAAGAGGTTTCTCTTTTTCAAACTGAATCTTTATTAATTTTTATGGTATCTATAACTTTGCTTCTTCCGTGGAAACAAGAGTAAAACCCATTCCCCAATGTAGCACATCTCCTGGTTTCCATTATGAGGTCAACATATCCATGAAATACACTGGCTGATTTAATTCAGATGATTTTTCTATTATCCAATGTCTCCCTGCTGCTGTTTTTCCTTTCTCATTAGCGTTAAGAAAATTCAAAGTTAATAAAACATTATGTAATCTATTTCTGGGGTTATATTTCACCCCTTTCTGTTTGTTTAAGATAGCCTTTATAGTTCGATTTGAATTTTCTATAACTGCCTGACTCGTAGGATTGTGTGGTATACCTGTAATATGCTTTATATTTTAATAAGCAAAAAAACCTGCTTCATTTTCTTAGAGACATATGTTAGACCATTATGTCTTTATTTGTGCAGGTATACCCATGATGGCCATAACTTCTAAAAACTGTGTGATTTCTGAATTAGCCTTTTCTGAGCTTAAAGCAGTTGCCCACTGAAAACCTGAATAACTGTCTATGGTGTGGTGAACATATTTTGATTTTCCAAATTCTGTAAAGTGGAACACATCCATTTGCCAGATTTCATTCTTTTGAGTACCCTTTAGGTTAGACCCTGCAGGTAGTGGTGTGTGGTTATAAAAAGAACAAGTAGGACATCCTTTTATAATCTCCTTATCTTGTTGCCATGTAATAGAAAACTCTTTCTTTAAATCTTTGCTATTGACATATAAAATTCTGAGGCCTTCAACACACTTCCAGTCTATAACAGATCAATTTCTGCATTACCTTGTGCTATAGGACCTGACAGACCCATATGGGATCGGATGTGTGTTATGTATATGGGACAAAGCCTATTCCTGATTATATCTTGAACTTGTATGAATAATGAAGTTAATTTAGTATCATCTGGTATAAGTTCAGTGGTTTTGATATGCAAGACAACTTTCTGAATATTGTGAATCAGTAACTATATCGAGAGGTTCTTTAAAATCCCTTAATAGCTTGAGAATAGCATATAATTCTGCCTCTTGGACAGAATTATAAGGGCTTTGTTCCACCTTACTTAAATCTTCTGATTTGTAACCTGCCTTTCCTGATTTATTTGCGGTATAGAACGTACGGGCTCCAGTTATTGGTGTGTCATGTACACTGTGAGGAAGGATCCAAGTAGTTCTCTTTATAAGGTTAATTTTATCACTTTTGGGATAATTGCTATTAATCTCTCCTAAAATATTATACAAGCTCTTTGTCAAGATTCATTTTCTTTCCATAATTTATTTAATTACATCAGTATTAAAAGGCACTATATTCTCTGCTGGGTCTATTCCTGCTAGTTGATGAAATCTCAATTTTCCTTTTATAATTAATTCAGAGACCTTTTCCACATAAGTTTTTAATTTTTTTGCTTGGTTTATGTGATAAAAAGATCCATTCTAAGATAATATCTTCCATTTGCATTAAAATACCTGTAGGGGAAATTCTGGAAAGCAATATGATTAGAATGCATTTAAGACTTAGTTTTGCCCAATCCACATGTGCATCCTGTAATTTTTCTTAAACAACAATCAATAACTTTTCAGCTTTAGCTGTTAATTTTCTGGGACTATTTATGTCTTTTCCACCATTTAAGGTATTGTTTAAATGAACTATTAGATCAGTTGTTATTCCAATAGCTGCTTGTAGACTGGAATGTCCCCTAACAATCTTTGAAAGTCATTAAGAATCCATAACTGGTCTTTCATAATTAGTGCCTTTTGTGATCTAATTTCCTGTAAATCTGTTTTGTAACCTAGGTAGTTGACAGAATCTCCTCTCTGTATCTTTTTTAGGAGTAATTTGTAATCCTCATTTGGGCAAAGCTTTCTTTATGTTCTCAAAGATCATTTTTAAAGTATCCACGCTTGAGTCAGATAGCAAAATGTAATCCATGGAATGGTTAATTATAGATTTAGGAAATTATTTCTGTATTTTTTCCAGTAGCTGACTTACAGGAACAGGGTGCATCTATTGAGAATTCCCTCTGGGAGGATGGTTCACTGGCACCTCCTAGTAGGCTGAAAATTATTATAAGTAGTCACTGTGAAGGCAATTTTTTTTCTGTACTTTTCATGTAAAGGCATAGTGAAGAAACAATCTTTTACATCAAAAACTATAAAAGGTCACCATTTTGGTAATAGAGAAGGCAGAGGAATTCCAGATTGTAGCGGGTCAATATGTTGAATTACCTTGTTAACAGCTCTTAGATCTGTCATCATTCTCCATTTACCAGATTTCTTTTAAACAACAAATACAGAAAAATTCTAAGGGCTGGTTGATGCTTCAACATGGTGAGCATCTATTTGCTCCTGTACCAGCTGTTCTAAAGCCTGCAATTTTTCTTCTGTCAAAGGCCATTGTTTAACCCATATTGGTTTCTCAGTTAACCATTTTAAAGGTAGGGCCATTGGTACCTCTAAAGGTTTGCTAGTTGCTTTGTGTTCTTGTACAGCCTGAATGAATGTTTGTTAATATTACCTTATAATAGCCTTCACGGAATTATGAGTTTCTGAGACTGCCAGAATGTTAATCTGAGTATTCCATTGCTGCAGCAGGTCACGATCCCATCAATTCACTGCAATATTACCCACATATGGCCTTAGCTTACCCCTCTGTCCTTCTAACCCTATGCATTCAACCCATCTCATGCTTTATTTCACTTAAGATAGGGTTCCAATTCCTAGGAATTGAACGTCTGCCTCTTGAAGAGGTCAATTTGGATGCCAAGATTCTAGAGTAATGATATTTATGTCTGCACTCATCTTTATCAAGCCCACAATTACAATGCCATTTATCCATACTCTTAGCTTCAGTTTTTGATAATTTATATAAGTCTGCCACAATATATGTTTCCTATTTCCTATTATAATTTTTGATTCATCCTCCATGTTTATTTCATCATCCAGAACAGTATGGGTTTTTTTTTTTTCAGAAGACTCTGATTTTTTAATTTTCCTGGTGAGACATATCCTCCACAGTTACTGGGAATGACTTGACTACTTTTGACTTGGGGGCTTGTGAGAGTACCCCCAAGGATTTTCCCAATGGTTGCCTTGTCTGTTCTTTTTTGCTCTTCATTCATTGGTCCAGTGTTGGCCTTTGCCACACCTTCTATATAATCCTAGAAGGTTGATATCATGTATTTTTGCCATTTCCAGATGAGACATTATTTCTAGGAATTCCTTGTCTACAATCCCTTCTCAGATGTTCTAGTCAACCACAATTAAAACGTTTGGCATTTTGATGTCTTCTCATTTCTTTGAAAATTGCTTCTTCTACCCAAGATTCAGTAGTATAGACCAATGGTTCAGTGTTCATTGTATGCTGGATCCATTAATTCATTGGTGTTGATCTAACCTTTAAAGGCCCAAGTATTTTTTGCATTTTCAAAAGCCAGAGATTCAATAATACTCATCTAGCTTCTGTGTCTATTATTCCTATTTGTACAGCCTTAGTTAATCTTTGTAATAAGTCATTAAAGTATTCTCTCTGGCCCTGTTTAACCTTGGCATATGATTCAATTCATTTTCCTGGTTTTTGAATTCTGTCCCAAACATTTAAGGCTGTTTTGTGGCATATGGATAAGATTTCTTCATCGTAAAGAGCTGTGGGTCAGCATAAGTACCCTTACCAAGAATTTGATCTTAGTAAGTCTCAAGTCCTTTTGGTTTTCACTGTTGTTCTAAAATTTTAGCCTCTTCCCTGAAATAACATTTAAACATCCATTGTTTTCCCTATTATTTGAAAATTTTTGCCTCTTCTTGCAAATAACATTTCCACAGAAGTTGTGGCCCATCATTCAGGACTGCTGAAACTAACTGAAGTCAGTAGTGTGTGATAGCCCTATTGCTAGAAACCCATGCATTTACCATCTCCCTAACAATGCAGAATGCAAGCCATAAGATACTACTGCTTGCTTAATTTCTTTTAGATCATCCATTTCTATGGATATCCATTTACCTTCTTTGGATTCTTTTGGGATTTTACAACTTGATGCTTTGTCAGAATAGATTACAGGGTAGAAAGATAAAACCGTGAGTAGGTCATCTCTGACAGGTACTGGAGGTGTTAATTCCTGTCCTTGTACCTTCTTTCCCTGTTCATCAGTTCTAATAATTTCCTCAATAGTTTCAAATCTTTTTACTACTGTCTTTTGTAAAGCCGGAATCTCCTGGCCTGTATATATTTCTAATGATTTTATTGAGGCATCTTGCCTCTGGTCATCATTATGCACATGTGATTCCAAGGTCTAAAGCTTTGCCTTTAAAGATAACATTTCAACCTTGGATAATATTTGGATAGCATGCAGATTGCCTTTCTTGAGAGATACTCTATCTGCTAACCTATGATGTGGGAGTGTCATATATCAATCTGTTGATTTCATTGGTTAAGCAATAAAGAAACTGCTTGGAGTGGAAGAATCATGGCGACTCCTTAACTCAGCTTCTTTCTCCCAGCATTCTGTTCTGTTTACTCCTCCCACCTATGTTTTAACCTATGAGGGCCAAGCAGTTTCTTTATTGCTTAACCAATGAAATCAACAGATTGATATATGACACTCCCACATCAAACCTATCACAATTTTGTAACAGATTTTGATTGTAAAATTCAATAGAATAAATTCTTTCAGATAATTTCTCAGTACCTTTTTACATGGATTTAATTTTATCTGTAAAATTAATGTTATATTTTTCAATAGTATTAATTTTTTCAGGTGACTTTTGATTTTTGATGGTGTTAATCTTGTCTGCTAGCTGTTCATTATTAGTCTGTAAAGACTGTATCATTTCTAAAAGTGTCTCATTCTTGGCTCTGTTATTAAACCATTTTTCTTAAGGATATAATATACAGAAGAAAGCTGAGTCCCAATATCCAATAAGTGGATGTATCACAATAACCATATAAGCCTTGCAGAATACAATCCATAGTATCAGCAAAAAGGTTATTAAAATTTTGCATGGTAATATTGTCTTCAATTATATAATTTTGAAGTTTATTGATTTATTTATTAATCAAATAGTTACCATACTTATGAGGTTTGGTAAATTGTTTTAGGTGTATAATCTTTATTGTCCAGCAGGTGTCGCAGTTGCAGCCAGTTGCAGCCATGTGGCAAAGAGTTGCGACTGGTGGCTCAATTGTTGGCGGCAGAACTATTGGCAGTGCAAACAGTCCTGCACTGCTTTGGTTTTCCACCTTAGTGCCTGGTTAAATACTGATGAATATGCTTTGCTTGACAAATTAAAAGCAATTAAACCAATTCCGTATACAGAGCAAGAAGCCCAGAACTCATGAGCAGGGAGCACAAAACCGGAAGCTGCACAAGTTGCCACATGGCAGGGAATATGGCAAGGGGGAACACACACACAGAGCAGAGTTTTACAAAAAATTGCTTAGTAGGTGAAAGCAAGCCAGGCAGAGGTGGGAAACCTTCTGGGCTGTGGACTGTTTGGGCCTTTTTGACCAGTCCACCCAGTAGGTATGGAGTTGGGATCCATGTGGGGTGCCAGATGAAGACGGATGCTAGAAAGAAATCCCACACTAGTTGGAATTGAGTATAATAAAGGGTTATTTATTTAGGGGTAGACTCACAGAATATAGTCCTCTGCTTGAACCGGGCATAGCAACCAAATCCAGCAGCCAGAAGAGAGAGGGCACATGTACTTTACATTGGCATTTATAGTATAAGAGGCCATGCCCAAGTGGGCAGGTAACTTAAAGGCTACTGGCTGAAGGATTTCCTACAGCAGTGGTATATGATTTGTGTTTTAATAAATAAAGTTTGCCTGAACATCAGAGGGCAAAGCAGTCATATTAGTTAGCCATACAGACTAGGGAGTGGTGACACACACCCTTAATCCTAGGACTTGAGAGACAAAGGCAGACATATATATGTGAGTTCAAGGCTACACAAGATTGATCTAGAAACAGATCCAGGTGGTGGTGGGTCACATCTTTCTTTAATCCTAGTGTTTGTGGGAGGTAGAGACAGGAGCTACATGACTATACAGAGAGAGGAATATAAAGGGAAAGAGACAGGAACTCACTTGAGTGTAGAGTCTGAGGATTCATGGAGACAGGATCTTGCCCTTTCAGTGTGAAGATCTGGTAGAGCTAAAGGTCTCTCGAGTGGTCGTCTGTTTTGATTTTCTCATGTTTAGTTTGAACCCTTATATCTGTCTCTCGTTACATCTTAGATCTGTTTTGTGTTACAGAGAGTGTTAATGAAGACACCCAACATCAATTTTGGGTCTCAGTGCACAAATATGAGCATGCATACGTGCAGGTACCCATACCACACACACACACACACACACACACACAAACACACACACACACACACAAATTTATGGCATAATGACTATAGATAAAACCATGTAATTTACTTGAAACTCAGTGAAGGAGATTTTAAGTTTGTTTTTCTTCTAACCTCATGCTATCTCACTTGGTGATGAATGTGTTGGTTAACTTGATTATGGTATTCAGTGCACCCTGTATACATGTAGAAATCACAATTGTGTGCACTTTAAATAAATACCCCTTTCACTTGCCGATTACAGTGCAATAAGGTTGAAAATAGTAGTATGTAAATCCCCAAGTCTTTACTTATTTACCTGAATTGAACAAGTATTCGGTACTCAGGAAGTTAAAATAAAACCCTCTGGATCTGTTTTAAACTGATTCTTAGTGAGGTTATACAAGCATAGTACAATTTCCTGAGCAGTTCTATTTCCTTGTGGGGCTAACGTTACTTTAACACTGAGAAGCCAATGCTTAGGTCAAAGTCCCTTATTTTTTCTTGTTGCACATGTGAACTTCTTGGTCTTGCCAGACATTCCTATTTTCAAACTTAAATGCTCACACCCATGCTAATAACTGAATGAAACAATGAGGAGGACTGATATGTAAAATAGAAGCCACAATGTGTGTGGTGTATAAACTTTGCATCTTGTCCAGACACCAGCATCCCCTCAACTAATAACATCTTAACAAATATCACCACCAAACTGTTTTCATTTTTATAAGAGATGAAGAATGGCAGAGTTACTCCCCGCAAAAAACTAATAAAGCAAATTAAGAAAAATACCAAAACAAAAGTATGATGAGATAAAAATCCAAGAAAGAAGGAAATTCAAAATCCAAATCACCCCTCCCCTTCTTAGCCCCAGAACTGACATAACTACTTCAACATCCAGGAGTTAAAAACCAATATAAAAATAACCACAGCAGAACTCGGCCATTCTCCCTAAGTTCTCATAGCAATGGATTCAAGGCATAGCTTGAAATCTTGGCTCCTGACATTGGCAGAACTCAAGTTTACAGAATGATAAATCTAATTGCAAAACTTACTTGCACAAGAAACCAAAAATGAGCAAAAACACATGGAGGTCTGAAGTGCACGGAATGGACCAGTTGAGGTTTCTAACGACAAAAGCTGGGCTTAAATAAATTATGCTTTGGACTCCACTGACAAATGTAGAGAATTCCAATTTGTTCTTGAGGGACACCTCAAATGATGCAAGTGGCTGCCCAAGTGAAGCAGCTGCATCTGACTTTGTAACCCTGGAAGAGGAGAAATTCCCTTGAGAATGCTGACAGAAATGGAAAGTTTAAGACAGACAGAAATGTGTCCCAATGAGTGGCCATGGCTCTTTGCTTCTTTACTCATTTGTACATCAAGGCCACCCTGTGCAATGGAAGATGAAGTCTGCAATATCTCTAGATGTGAGGATTCAGGACAGTCTAGAAGCCTTCCTGGGTGGTTTACATTTCAGTCTTTTCTGCATGAAATAGACTTTGGTGGGAGGATGGTCTGAGTGAGAGAGGGGAGATTAAGAGACAGAGTGAATTTGAGAAATTTATTTAAACATATGGTTGTGTGTACACATACACATTTATTACAAGAACCACAGAACCGAAACCAATACCCTGTGAATTCAGTAAAGTCCTATTTTCCTGGACAAATTTAATTTCTTTCTCTTCTAAATTCTCATAGAACTTTGTGCCTTTCTGGGTCACCTTGATTTAGAAGTGAGAAAAGTAGCAATGTACAGCACAACAGAGGATGAAGGTAATGCCTGTACATGGGGAACTGTAAAACATAGATTATTTGATTTGAGATGTGCAGTCAGTTACAGTTTAACAAGGCATACTGTCTTCAAGGCACTGTCCCAAGTACTAGATGCAATCTAGATTGTCTTGTGCGCCTTGAAATGATCTCATAACACACAACTTGAATCTTCACAGTTAATCTAAGTTAAGATTATGAGAAAGTACTTAATTAGGAGATAATATTCATTTTGTAGAAGTAAACAACTTCATTTCTGAGAGAAGGACCTTTCTGTAACAGGTCATGTTTATTGCCTGAGTCTTTATTCTCTTGAAGTCTGAGAAACAGAATTGGTAGTCTGAAAACTATTTCCTGAATCAGAAAATATCTATGATTACATATTTATCTACTTTAATGGGACCCTACAGACAAGATTTTTCTCTCACCTATAAAAGTTAGGAGGGCTGGTGGATCCACAGTCATAAGGTCAGGATGAGATGTTTCCAGGTGCAATTGTGTTGTCCACACATGTAAACCATTGTGAATACAGAGGTCATCTTTTCTAAACAGATTCTGGGTAGGGACAGCAGCAGAAGTACAAGTGTGTAAGTTTTCTTGGATGCTACGATGTATTCAACAAACTCAGTGGTTTGAAACAAGAGAAATTTAGTATTTCCCTATTTTATATACCAGAAGTCTCAAGTCAAGATGGTGTTACAACCCCCAGAGGCTCTAGAGAGGGAAAATTTGTTTGTTCTAGCAAGTTCAGATCACTATTGGCATTCCTTGAATTATGATATTGACTGGAGCATGGAAGTATCTGGAGTCTACTCTTTTCTTCCAGCCAGTACCCATTCTGTCTGAATAATAGTTATCTCATAGCAATTACTACTAATGTTTTGAACGCCATCTTTGCACCTGTGATCTTTGGGTTCTATCCTCTTCCTAGATTCTAAGAGGTACTATAGTTTTCACAATCTTCTTGCAGGCAAATAGAAGGCTTGGGGTGTCTACCACCACCTGTAGCTCCCTGGCTTTTGCAGCAGTTCTAGCTTGGCCAGTTTAGACTCTGAAGTGTCCATTCTTGTGGAAATGGAAACCTCTTATCTTTAAAGTTCCTCACCGAGATGGCATAGATCTAGGAATTTCTTAGTTGTTTAACTGGTTCAGAGAGACAACGAATATAAAATATATAAAACCTTACCATAGAAACAAACACTCCCCAGCCGCCCTCTTCTGTTAATTTAAGTCCCTTCTTCTTCTTCTTCTTCTTCTTCTTCTTCTTCTTCTTCTTCTTCTTCTTCTTCTTCTTCTTCTTCTTCTTCTTCTTCTTCTTCGTAGCATAAATGGTTGCATGCAGTGGCATTTTATTTGTATTTTAACAAATAAAGCTTGTCTGAAGATCAGAAATGTTAAAAAGCAATGCTGGCCAGCCTTACAGACCAGGCAGAGATGATACACACCTTTAATCCTAGTAGCCACAATGATGTACACATTTAATTCCAGTAGCCACACTAGCTTGTCATAGAGATCAGGCAGTAGTGGTGCATGTCCTTAATCCCAGAACTAGAGAGGATTACAATATGGGAGAAGACAGTTCTCACTCTCAGTCTCATTCTGGGGTTTCCTGGAGGCCAGATCATCATTTTTGAACTGAGGTAGAGGTAAGAGTTAGTGGATGGCTGCTTTGCTTTTCTGATCTTCAGGCAAACTTTATTTATTGAGATACAAATGAAATGCCACTACAAGTGTATTCCTTTTATTTTAATTTTTTATTCATTTTACATACCAACAACAGTTCTTCCTCTCTTCTCCCTCCCTCTTCCAAGATTCCTAGCAATAGTGGAGAGGGTGCCTGAACTGGCTTTCTCCCATAATCAGATTGGTGACTACTCTAATTGTCATCATAGAGCCTTCATCCAGTAACTGATGGAAGCAGACGCAAAGATCCACATCCAAGCCCTGAGCCAAGCTCCTGGAGTCCAGCTGAAGAGAGGGAGGAGGGATTATATGAGCAAGGGGGGGATCAATATCATGATTGGGAAACCCACAGAAACCGTTGACCTGAGCTAGTGGGAGCTCATGGACTCTAGACTGCTGTTGTTATCTTACAGGTCTTCCAATGTGTTTGCATCCCTGTGGTTATTAAGAAAGAACTAGAGAGACATGTCACTACTAGGTCTAAGTTTTTGATGGACAGCTTTGCCTGCCTTGAAATATGACAAACAGTTCAGTGATTTAAAGTAGTTCCATATATATGTTGAACTAATGTGTGATTTGTAGTCAATGGATTTGGATTATCAACATAACTAATGTCTTAAAAGTAGCTGACTTAGAGGGAGTAGACTGTAGTAATAGGAGCAGCAGGGCTGCGTCCCTGGCACCCCGGCCGCCTGCTAGCTTATGCCCCGAAATAATTACACGGACACTGTATTCTTTTAAACACTGCTTGGCCCATTTCTATCTAGCCTCTTCTAGGCTAATTCTCACATATTAATTTAGCCCATTTCTAATCATCTGAGTAGCATCAGTCTTACCAGGAAAGATTCAGCATGTCTGACCTGGCGGCTTGCTTCATCGCGTGTGTCTGCCTGAGAGAGGGGAGCATGGTGTCTCCCTGAGGCATCTGCCCCCGAGAGGAGAGCTGTCAAGTCTGAGCTCACTTCCTCTTCCTCCCAGCATGCTGTTCTGTTTACTCCTCTCACATATGTTTTAACCTATGAGGGCCAAGCAGTTTCTTTATTGCTTAACCAATGAAATCAACAGATTGATATATGACACTCCCACATCACTTCCCCTTTTTCTGTTTAAACAAAAAAAGGAAGGCTTTAACTTTAACATAGCAAAATTACATATAACAAAATAGTTACAATATTTATATCTATTTTATCTTTTATCATAACAATGGAAAACTATAACTATCTATCTATTCTTCAACTCCATCAAAGACTCCAGAAGAATACAATATTACCTAAGCAAACAAAAAGTAAGCAACTTTTAAAATTCTAGAAATGACAGAGACATCTCGCTGCCTAGACAGTCACCCAAAGTTCCTCTGTACCGTTGGGGCATCCATCTTCGGCCTACAGGCCCATAGTTTCCAGCAGACATTTCCACAAAGCAGGAAATTTCAAAGGCAGTCACTATCTGCTTGTCCTGAAGAATGTCTTGCAGACTCTTTCATGAATCAGGAACCCCGAAAGACCATCTCACCTTTAGGCAGTTTAGCAGTACTCTCTCTGCGGGTTCTCTGTGTCCAGTTTATGCAATAGTCCAGGCAAGAACGGTTTCTTGCCCAAATGGCTATCAAACTCCATAAGGATCCTCTTCGATGCCCATCTTCTTCTTGAAGTAGATTGGTGCTGCCAGGAGCAGAGTGTCTCATTGTCATGAAAAGTCCTAAGTTATTAAAACATTAAATGCCATATTCTGCAGTCTTTGAAAGATATGAATAATGTCTATCTAACTGAAATGTATCTCTATATATCTAGAAAATCTAACTAACATGATTACAAGCTTGACTATTACTGATGATTATCCATTAACCTATATTTCTTAATTATACATTACATTTTTTTTATGATTAATAAAAGGGTTATTTATTTAAAGGGAAAACTTACAGATCACCATTCTAGACAACAGCCCTCTCTGCAACCAGGAAAGGAGTCTAGTAACCGAAAGAAGTGGAGCCTGAAGCAAAAGAAGAGCAGGTCTACTGCTGCTTTTTAAAGCAAAAGAAACCATATCCAAGTGGGCTGGTATCTTTTTTTTTTATTTATTGATAAAAGAAGAATAAAGAAAAAAAAACAAATTTCCACCTCCTCTCAGCCTCCCCTTTCCCTCCCCCTCCTCCCACTCTTTTCCCCCTCCTCCCACCCCTCTCCCCTTCCCCCCACTCCTCTCCCCCTCCCTCTCCAGTCCAAAGAGCAGTCAGGGTTCCCTGCCCTGTGGTAAGTCCTAGGTCGTCCCCCCTCTGTCCATATCTAGGAAGGTGAACATCCAAACTGGCTAGGCTCCCACCAAGCCAGCAGATTGCGTAGGATCAAAACTGCGTGCCATTGTCCTTGGCGTCTCATCCGCCCTCATTGTTCGTCATGATCAGAGAGTTCAGTTTTATCCCATGCTGTTTTTGGTAATAGTCCAGCTGGCCTTGGTGAGCTCCCAGTAGATCAGCTCCACTGTCTCAGTGGGTGGGTGCACCCCTCGTGGTCCCGACTTCTTTGCTCATGTTCTCCCTCCTTCTGCTCCTCATTGGGACCTTGGGAGCTCAGTCCAGTGCTCCAGTGTGGGTCTCTGTCTCTATCTCCATCCATCGCCAGATGAAAGTTCTAAGATGATATGCAAGATATTCGTCAGTATTGCGCTAGGATGGGGTCATTTCAGGTACCCTATCCTCAGCTGCCCAAGGAACTAACTGGGGACCTCAGCTTGGGCACCTGGGAGCCCCTCTAGGGTCAATTCTCCTGCCCACCCTGAAGTGGGTCCCTTAACTAAGAATTGTGTTTCTGTGCTCCCCTATCCAACCTTCCTTTATCCCGATCCTCCTATTTCCCCAAGTCCCCCCTCCTTCCCTTCTACCTTTTCTCTCCCCATCTCCCCTTACCCCCTTCCCACCCCACCCCCAAGATCCCACTTTTCTCCCCGGCAATTTTGTCTACTTCCCTTATCCAAGAGGATAACGATATGTTTTTCCTTGGGTTCACCTTCTTACTTAGCTTCTTTAGGTTCGCCAATTGTAGATTCTGTGACCCCTATTTATGGCTAGAAACCAATTATGAGTGAGTACATCCCATGTTCTTCTTTTTGGGTCTGGGATACCTCACTCAGGATAGTGTTTTCTATTTCCATCCATTTGCATGCAAAATTCGAGAAGTCATTGTTTTTTACCGCAGCGTAGTACTCTAGTGTGTATATATTCCATACTCTCTTCATCCATTCTTCCATTGAAGGGCATCTAGGATGTTTCCAGGTTCTGGCTATTACAAATAATACTGCTATGAACATAGTTGAACAAATGCTTTTGACATGTGTTAGAGCATCTCTTGGGTAAATTCCCAAGAGTGGTATTGCTGGGTCCAGGGGTAGGTTAATCCCGAATTTCCTGAGAAACCGAAACACTGACTTCCACAGTGGTTGCACAAGATTGCATTCCCACCAGCAATGGATGAGGGTACCCCTTCCTCCACAGCCTCTCCAGCAAAGGCTATCCTTGGTGTTTTTGACTTTAGCCATTCTGACAGGTGTAAGATGGTATCTCAAAGTTGTTTTGATTTGCATTTCCCTGATTGCTAAGGAAGTTGAGCACGACCTTAAGTATCTTTTGGCCATTTGAAGTTCTTCTGTTGAGAATTCTCTGTTCAGTTCAGTGCCCCATTTTTTAATTGGGTTAATTAGCATTTTAAAGTCTAGTTTCTTGAGTTCTCTATATATTTTGGAGATCAGACCTTTGTCTGTTGCAGGGTTGGTGAAGATCTTCTCCCATTCAGTAGGTTGCCTTTGTGTCTTAGTGACAGTGTCCTTTGCTTTACAGAAGCTTCTCAGTTTTAGTAGGTCCCATTTATTCAATGTTGCCCTTAATGCCTGTGCTTCTGGGGTTATACCTAAGAAGCGATCACCTGTGCCCATCTGTTGTAGGGTATTTCCCACTTTCTCTTCTATCAGGTTCAGTGTTTTCGGGCTGATAATGAGGTCTTTAATCCATTTGGACTTGAGTTTTGTGCACGGTGATAGATATGGGTCTATTTTCATTCTTCTACAGGTTGACATCCAGTTGTGCCAGCACCATTTGTTGAAGATGCTTTCTTTCTTCCATTGTATACTTTTAGCTCCTTTATCGAAAATGAGGTGTTCATAGGTTTGTGGGGTAAAATCCGGGTCTTCTATACGATTCCATTGGTCGACTTCTCTGTTTTTATGCCAGTACCACCCTGTTTTCATTACTGTAGCTCTGTAATAGAGTTTGAAGTCAGGGATGGTAATGCCTCCAGAAGATCCTTTATTATATAGGATTGTTTTGGCTATCCTGGGTTTTTTGTTTTTCCATATAAAGTTGATTATTGTCCTCTCCAGATCTGTGAAGAATTTTGATGGGATCTTGATGGGGATTGCATTGAATCTATAAATTGCCTTAGGTAGAATTGCCATTTTGACTATGTTGATCCTCCCAATCCAAGAGCAAGGGATGTCCATCCATTTTTTGGTATCCTCATCAATTTCTTTCTTCAATGCCTTAAAGTTCTTGTCAAATAGATCTTTCACTTCCTTGGTTAGATTTACCCCAAGATATTTTATGCTGTTTGTGGCTATCGTGAATGGAGAAGCTTCTCTGATTTCCCTCTCTGCTTCCATATCCTTTGTGTATAAGAGGGCGACTGATTTTTTGGAGTTGATCTTGTATCCTGCCACATTACTAAAGCTGTTTATCAGCTGTAAAAGTTCTTTGGTGGAGTTTTGGGGGTTGCTTATGTACACTATCATATCATCTGCGAATTACGAAAGTTTAACTTCTTCCTTTCCAATTCGAATCCCCTTGATCCCATTATGTTGTCTTATTGCTATTGCTAGAACTTCCAGCACTATATTGAAGAGGTATGGCGAAAGTGGACAGCCTTGTCGTGTTCCTGAGTTAAGCGGGATGGCTTTGAGTTTCTCTCCGTTTAATTTGATGTTAGTTGTCGGCTTGCTGTATATAGCTTTTATTATATTTAGGTATGACCCTTGTATCCCTAATCTCTCCAAGACTTTTAACATAAATGGATGTTGAATTTTGTCGAATGCTTTTTCAGCATCTAATGAAATGATCATATGGTTTTTTTCTTTCAGTTTATTTATATGCTGGATTACATTGATAGATTTTCGTATGTTGAACCAGCCCTGCATCTCAGGAATGAAGCCTACTTGGTCATAATGGATAATTTTTCGGATGTGTTCTTGGATTCGGTTTGCCAGTATTTTGTTGAGGATTTTTGCATCGATATTCATGAGTGAGATCGGCCTGTAATTCTCTTTCCTGGTTGAGTCTTTGTGTGGTTTTGGTATCAGAGTAACTGTAGCTTCATAAAAGGAATTTGGTAATGACCCTTCTGTTTCTATATTGTGAAATACATTAAGGAGTATAGGTATTAGGTCTTCTTGGAAGTTCTGGTAGAATTCCGCATTGAAACCATCTGGTCCTGGGCTTTTTTTGGTAGGGAGGTTTTTGATAACCTCTTCTAATTCTTCGCGACTAACAGGTCTATTTAGATTGTTCACCTGGTCCTGATTTAACTTTGGTAAATGATATTTATCTAAGAAAGTATCCATTTCCTTTACATTTTCCAGTTTTGTGGCATATAGGCTTTTGTAGTAAGATCTAATGATTCTCTGAATTTCCTCAGTGTCTGTGGTTATGTCCCCCTTTTCATTTCTGATCTTATTAATTTGCAAATTCTCTCTCTGCCGTTTGATTAGTTTGGATAGGGGTTTGTCAATCTTGTTGATTTTCTCCAGAAACCAGCTTTTTGTTTCATTGATTCTTTGGATTGTTCTCTGTGTTTCTATTTTATTGATTTCAGCCCTCAGTTTGATTATTTCCAGTCTCCTACTCCTCCTAGGTGAGTCTGCTTCTTTTTTTTCTAGAGCTTTCAGGTGGGCTGTTAAGTCTCCAATGTGAGCTTTCTCTGTTTTCTTTAAGTGGGCACTTAGTGCTATGAACTTTCCTCTTAGGACTGCTTTCATACTGTCCCATAAGTTTGAGTATGTTGTTTCTTTATTTTCATTGAATTCCAGGAAGACTTTAATTTCTTTCTTTATTTCTTCCTTAATCCAGGTATGGTTCAGTAGTTGGCTGTTCAGTTTCCATGACTTTGTGGGCTTTCCGGGGGTAGCCTTGTTGTTGAATTCTAACTTTAATTTATGGTGATCTGATAAGACACAGGTGGTTAGTAATACTTTTTTGTAACTGTGGATGTTTGCTTTGTTACCGACTATGTGGTCGATTTTCGAGAAGGTTCCATGAGCTGCAGAGAAGAAGGTGTATTCTTTCCTATTTGGGTGGAATGTTCTATAGATGTCTGTTAAGTCCATTTGATTCATTACCTCCATTAATTCTCTTATTTCTCTGTTAGGTTTCTGTCTGATTGACCTGTCCATTGGTGAGAGAGGAGTGTTGAAGTCTCCTACTATTAGTGTGTGCGGTTTGATGGCTGCCTTGAATTTTAGCAATGTTTCTTTTATGTACGTGGGTGCTTTTATATTAGGGGCATAGATGTTCAGGATTGAGACTTCATCCTGATGAACTGTTCCTGTTATGAATATAAAATGCCCCTCTCCATCTCTTCTGATTGATTTAAGTTTGAAGTCAACTTTGTTAGAGATTAGTATGGCCACACCTGCTTGTTTCTTAGGTCCATTTGCTTGATAGGCCTTTTCCCAACCCTTTACTCTGAGTAGGTGCCTGTCTTTGTGGTTGAGGTGTGTTTCTTGTAAACAGCAGAATGTTGGATCCTGTTTTCTTATCCAATCTCTTAGCCTGTGCCTTTTTATAGGTGAGTTGAGACCATTGACATTAAGTGATATTAATGACCAGTGGTTGTTAACTCCGGTCATTTTTTTTTTTTTAGTCGTAGAGTTTGTGTGTATCCCTTCTTTGGTTTGTGTTGATGAAGGTCTCTAGATGTCTGAGTTATTGTGGTCATTATTGGATTCCTTGGTTAGTGATTTTCCTTCTATTACTTTCTGTAAGGCTGGATTTGTGGCTGCATATTGTTTGAATTTGTTTTTATCCTGGAAAATTTTATTTTCTCCATTTATAGTGAACGAAAGCTTGGCTGGGTATAGTAATCTGGGCTTGCATCCATGGTCTCTCAGTTTCTGCAGTACATCTATCCAGGACCTTCTGGCTTTCATGGTTTCCATGGAAAAGTCAGGTGTAAGTCTGATAGGTTTACCTTTGTAAGTAATTTGGCCTTTTTCCTTTGCCGCTCTTAATATTTTTTCCTTATTCTGAATGCTTTGTGTTTCGATAATTATATGGCGAGGGGATGTTTTTTTTTGATCCTGCCTATTCGGTGTTCTGTATGCTTCTTGCACCTTCATAGGTATATCTTTCTTTAGATTGGGAAAGTTTTCTTCTATAATTTTATTAAATATATTTTCTGGACCATTGAGCTGCACTTCTTCTCCTTCTTCTACTCCTATTATTCTTAGGTTTGGTCTTTTTATTGTGTCCCATATTTCCTGAATGTTTTGTGATGAGAGTTTGTTGGACTTGCTGTTTTCTTTGATCATAGTGTTTATTTTCTCTATGGTATCTTCAGAATCTGAGAGTCTTTCTTCTATCTCTTGTATTCTGCTGGTTATGCTTGTTTCTGTAGTCTCTATTCGTTTACCTAGATTTTCCATGTCCAGCCGGCCCTCTGTTTGTGTTTTCTTCTTTGCCTCTATTTCAGTTTTCAAGTCTTGAACTGTTTCCATTATCTGTTTGATTGTTTTTCCTTGGTTTTCTAGGGTATCATTCACTGATTTATTCAATTCTTCAAACTTTCTGTTATATTTCTCATCCATTTCTATAAGGGCGTTTTTTACATGCTGTTTAAGGGCGTCAATCACTTTCATGAAGTCATCTTTTCTCCTTCTTGATTAAGGTGTTCATGTCCTTCCGTTGTGAGGTCGCTGGATTCTGGTGGCTTCATGTTGCTTTTCAGTTTGTTGGGCGAATTCTTGCCTTGGCGTCTGCCCATCTCTTCTTCCAAATACTCCCTTATGGGTCTTCTTTTACCAGATCAGGTCTCCTTGCCTACCCAACGTGGCCTCCCCAATGTTGGCTCTCCTGGCACCAAGGGATCAGGTCTCCCTGCCCAACCCTGGCTCGTCCCAACGCTGGTTCTCCCCAATGCTGGTTCTCCTGGGGCCGAGAGATCAGGCCTCCGTGCTGGTTGGGCAGCTCACAAACAAAGCGCCTACCCTGCTGGGTGCAGGCAGGCCTCAGAAACAAAGGAACTGCAGCCCGCCTGGATGCCCCGAGGACTGGGACCCAGCGCCCAATGCCACGCGCCGAGAGGGCGGTGGGGCCCAAGATGGGAGGGCTCTGGATGGAAGCTGGGTGGGCCAGTAAGAAAGAGGCAGTAACCAGGGAATAGAGGTCCTGCAGAGAGCCCAAGAAAGACAGGAGGCCAAGGGACCCCCGAGATCCCCGTCCCTGGCTGGCGCCACAGGCCAGAAACTCACCCCAACGCTGGTTCTCCTGGGGCCAAGAGATCAGGCCTCCGTGCTGGTTGGGCAGCACGCAAACAAAGCGCCTACTCTCCTTGGTGCAGGCAGGCCATAGAAACAAAGGCAGTGGAGCCCGCCCGGGCGCCCCGAGGACTGGGACCCAGCTCCCAATGCCACGCGCCAAAAGAGGATGGGGGGGGCCTAAGTGGGGAGGGATCTGGACGGAAGCTGGGTGGGCCAGGAAGAAAGAGGCAGTAACCAGGGAATAGAGGTCCTGCAGAGAGCCCAAGAAAGACAGGAGGCCAAGGGACCCCCGAGATCCCCGTCCCTGGCTGGTGCCGCGGGCCAGAAACTCACCCCAACGCTGGTTCTCCTGGGGCCAAGAGATCAGGCCTCCGTGCTGGTTGGGCAGCTCGCAAACAAAGCGCCTACCCTCCTTGGTGCAGGCAGGCCACAGAAACAAAGGCAGTGGAGCCCGCCCGGGCACCCTGAGGACTGGGACTCCTACATTACATTTTTTAATGAACTACACAATCACAATATCTTAATCAATAGCAGAAATATGCATATACATATAACAAAATTGACCTTAAATCTCTATCAATAAAGCAAAATCTAAACTAATGCAAATTATTCATATCTCTATCATATCCCCCTTTAAATGTAAAAGAACGTTTATAAGCCGTATTTGGGAACATGGGCACAGTTTTTTCTCTCCAAACTGCTTCCTGCTGACTGGGGGCATCATTAATGAGGTCTTTCATGGTATAACCTGTGTGCTAGTTTCATCTCAGTTGGCAGTTGAGCGAAGCAATTTTCTGAAGATGTTCACAGCAACCCTTCAGGTGGGCATGGTCCATCATACCATATCGGAATAGAAGAAATGAACAGGATCTCATCCTCTGTGAAAACAAAATAAGAAACTCCTTTCCAAAGCATCATGTCCTTAGATCCAAATTTCAAAGTCAAGGCATTTTCAAAGTATCTATGTTGGATTAGTTCAGCAGCATTTATAAACAAATATCTTTTAGCAGCTGTTGCTCCTTCCTCAGCATTCAAACAATTCAAAGAGAGCATAATAGCATACAGTATCAAAATTCTCTGTGTATTTTCCATCTTTGTGTGCTTTATTTTAACATCTATTTTGTTTATTTTTACTTTTATTTTTTGCTTTTTGAGACAGGTTCTCTGTATCTTTGACCTGGAATAACTCTGTAGACCAGGCTGTCCTTGGACTCTCAGAGATCTGCCTGTCTCTGCCTCACAGGCATTGGGATTAAAGGTGTTTGCTACTATACCTTGAACTCACAGAGATCTGTTTGCCTCTGTCTTCTAGGCACTGGGATTAAAGGCGTGTGCTACCACACCTTGAAGACACAGAGGTCTATCTCCCTCTGCCTCCCAAGTGTTGGGTATGGATTACCACACCCAACTACCCTCTTTCTTTCTTTTTTTTACTTTTAAGAACTTTTAACTTTTAGCTTGCATATATTTTTAACACACTGTAAACCATTTAGAAATTTTCTTTGTCTTTGAATCTCTCTTTACTGTATATCTCTCTTTTTCTGACCACATGAGTAATTTACCAAGCAATATCAGAATATCAGTAGGACTAAAGCCATGGCTTGGATGGCTGGATCCAGTCCATTCCTTAGCTTTCCAGCCTCATGGCTGAGGTACTGCTGTAGCCATGTTTACTGCCACAACTCTATGGCATTTCAAGGTCCCTGCCAGCAAGCGAGCTTCAGCAGCCTGTGCTTGCAAACCACAAGAACTGCCTGCATAGAAGAGTCAGAGTTTGCCCTGGCAGGACAGCCCAGAAAGCCAGTATTTTTAAATGGCGCAGCTTTTTTTCTGCCACGGCTGAAAACCAAAAAGCATGCGTTCAGCTTTTCGTCAACACCGTTTAAGTGTTTCGTGGCAGGACCTCTTAATGAGCTGCAGGGTTTTGCAGCTAAAGCTGAGTCAGGAAGCCTCTCTTAGATGAGAGTGTTTGCTTGCCTCTAGCAAGCAGAGTAGACCCAAGAAATTGTTGCTACCAAGAAAATATGCTTTACTCTTTTCCAAGCTTTCTCAGACTTTCAGTGGATACAGTTGTCCACATGTCTGGGCGCCATTCTGTAGTAATAGGAGCAGCGGGGCTGCGTCCCTGGCACCCCGGCCGCCTGCTAGCTTATGCCCCGAAATAATTACACGGACACTGTATTCTTTTAAACACTGCTTGGCCCATTTCTATCTAGCTTCTTCTAGGGTATAGCCCATTTCTAATCATCTGTGTAGCATCAGTCTTACCAGGAAAGATTCAGCATGTCTGACCTGGCAGCTTGCTTCATCGCGTGTGTCTGCCTGAGAGAGGGGAGCATGATGTCTCTCTGAGGAGTCTGCCCCCGAGAGGAGAGCTGTCAAGTCTGAGCTCACTTCCTCTTCCTCCCAGCATTCTGTTCTGTTTACTCCTCCCCACCTATGTTTTAACCTATGAGGGCCAAGCAGTTTCTTTATTGCTTAACCAATGAAATCAACAGATTGATATATGACACTCCCACATCAGTAGACAGTGCTAGTTTTAAGTTCATTAGGTCAGACCTTTCCAAAGAGTCTGACTCAACCTGCCCTTGATAGTCTGGCTTCTGTAGAACAAGAGTGTTGTAAGGATTACTGCACATAAAACAATGTTTACAATTGACAAATGTTTAGCACTCATCAAAAGAACAAAGAAGATGCTTATTCATATTTTAAAATGGATACCAAATAACACGGTACAGGTGGAGGTAGTATTTAACAGTAGCATAGCAGCACTGGGAGTGTTCTCTCCACTTTCTGTAAGAGAATATTTTCTCCATTTTCAGAGGGCTTACTGGAGGATCGAGAGAGCTGAGAATAAAGAGGCCCAGAGAAAAGGATGATGGGGTTGTTATAAAGCAGAATACATCTTATATAATGCATACTGGTCTATGTGAATCAGTCTAGGTATGTTTAGGTTGGTATAAGGTGTGACTGGAAACCATTGCCCCGATTGTGGAATGTTCCCATCATTCCAATTCAGCAAGGAAGCAGTTACTTTTCTATCTTCATTAGGCAATTCTTGGAACTGGTTCTCAGTGGTCAAGTTTTGATATTTCTGGCTTCTGCCTTTCCAGTCCTGGGTGGAACACTGACTTACAAAGGGCTAAGTTGGTGTATTGCTTTCCCTGGTAATGGTGAGCCCAACAGCCTGTGATAGCTCAAACGTGTGGGAGAAAGATGCATCTTCTTCTTTCAGGAACAAGTACATTCCTTAGAGAAGCATTACAATTTTTAGTTCCAACTGGTGAGCAATAACTATATACATTTATGGTGTTCGGTGTGATGCTTTGCTATATGTCAAATGGTGGGACTAATTTTTAAACCAAGATAATGCTCATATCAGCTTGCTGGTATCACTTCTGTATTGAGCACATATATAATATAGATTTCCAGTAATTTTGAAATATATACTGTCAATAGAGTCACCATGCTGGGGAAGAGGACACTAAAATGAATTTCTCTTATCTGACTGAAATACTGTACTTTTTGGCCAGCCTCTTCCATTTCCCCCTGCTTACGTCCCTCTGCCTCAACCTCTAGCTTATGTTTCTAGGGGTGTCTTGTGTTAGATTCTACTTAGAACAGACAGTGTGAAACATGTCCCCTACCATGCTTCACTTGTTCCACTTAGCGTGATATACTCACACTGCACAAGTTGGCAATACTCTTTCTTTGAAAGTCTACCAGAAACATACATTTTTTTTCTTAAACATTGTATTTCTATGGTTTTAGTATATGCAGGCAAGTACTCATTGACTTTAGTTCTAGAACTGAGGCATCATTTTTTTCTGACTTCTGGACTCTCCAAGATTTTATGTTTCAGAATTCTCAATGTTGAATAGCCTCTCTCACCCATTATAGCCATCTTTTTAAATAAAGTCTCTCATCACCTATAACCAGACTGTTTCTGACAAGATTCTGGCTAAAAAGAAAGGAAAAGAGAAGAGGAGACAGAGGAGAGGAAACAAACAGAAGACTCACTTTTTCGACCATCAGCCACAACCTCTAAATTCTAACGGGCCTTGTCAAGGGTTTCCTGACGCATGAGTCAGAAGAATGTTTTCCAAAGCTGCTGGGAAAAACTGCTAAAAGAAATGAATGTTTCCCCGAGCTATGTTTCCTCTCAGCTCTACAGATGTCAATAATGAATCTTACTGAGAGCAAGCAGCATGACAGCATTTCTTACACTTGCCTTTTGGTAACACGGAAGGGGTACCGTCATTTTGAGGACAGCCATTTAGAGTTTAAAGAAAAAGGAATGGACTAGTTCAAGTGTATCTATGCGCTCTCTAACGGCTAAACATGCTTCATCTATTCAGGTGAGAAAGAAAATCCACTGACACATCCTATAGCCTTTCCGTACTTTGACAATTATGTGCTTCCATGTATATAGGGCCATGGCATTCACCTTCATTACCTTCTCTGACCCCTTCTGCTCCTGCTGACATCAGATCCCTTCCTCCCTCCATCCCTCTTTTAACTAAAAATATTCTTTTGGTATTATAATTATATCATTTCCCCTTCCCTTTCCTCTTTCCAAACCCTCCCATATATTCCTCTTGCTCTCTTTCAAATCCACGACCTTTTTTGCACTATGTGTATATAAATATGTGTGTGTGTGTGTGTGTACACGTAAATTCAACCTGCTAGTCTGTATGAAGTTTCTTTATTTTTGGTTTGGGGACCCATTGTAGGCAGTCATAGATGTTATATGCTCATGACTACACTGGCCATGTCATAGTCATGAGACAGCAATGTATCACCCTCCTACATACGCATCTTGACTTTCCCACAGTTCTTTTTTGTTTTCCTCAATGTTATCTGGGTTTGCAGGGGTGGCATAGATGTCCTATTTAGGGCCAAGCACATAGCAGTCCTGTATCATTCAGCATTTTTATCTGTTAAGGGTCCTACTGTGACTGTTACCCACTGCCAGAGAAGCTTCTTTGACCAAGGAGGAGAGCTCTCCTAGTCCATGGGTATAAGCATAAGTGTTTAGAAGTCAGTTTAATTGTATGTTCATTTAGCAAAATGTCAGTAGTAAGCTCCCTGCAAAGACCTTGTGCACCCACAGCCGTAGGCTTCTGACTTCTACAAGCATGAGTTTTCTCTGATGGAGCAAGCTTCAAATCCAATCAAGAAGCTGTTAGTTACCCCCAGAACACTCATGCCTCTATTGCAACAGTGATTATGTCTTGTCAGGTAACTCAGTATAGTTGTGTCCAGGGTTTACACTGGAGAGTGGTTGTTGATGAGGGCTCTTCCCCATCAGTCTGTATGACACCTTCTGGCTCTTATGAACCCTAACCAGCAGGAAAAATTTCAGCTCAATTACAGTTTGGTATCTCTATGTTCTAAATCCAGAATATGTGTTATTCAGTGGTTGTGTCTTAATCCAGTTATAGTGGAGAATTCGGAATAATAACAATATATGCTTTTGTTTTGGAAACATCTGGAAGCTGTATGGGTAATGACTTGGAGAAAGCTACTCAGCATCCAGGACTGGAATGTTTGGAAACCCGTGACATCTAGGAGCAGAGCTAATGCCTTTACAAAGTATTTCTGTTCAAGTTCCCTTTATAAAATGATATTTTATTCCATACTTATAAAGTAGTGTGTTTCTACATGGATTTTCCATACATTCTTATAATTTGTTGACCCTCCCTGTCCACCCTTTCCATCTCCCTTTAAACTTTTGCTCCTCTAGTGTTTTCCCTTATACTTTCATATTACATATGTTTTCAAATTTTTACTAAGATAAATATTAGTAATAGTCCTTTCCTAATTGTGAAGTTTGTTTATTCAGACATAAGCAAAATAATTATAGAACAGTTCAATACTTTCTCAAAACACATTTATTTTGACAGATAAAAATTTAATTTTTATTTTTAAAATTTATTTGAGACATTTTGTAACAAATCAATCACCTAATCATCAGACATGCAATTTTATACTCTTTCACAAATAGCTGAGATGTTCAGTAGGTTTCATTTTTCTATTCACTCACTGTTAATCATTTCCTTTTTACTTTTGTCAGTTGGATACATGTAGGCAATATGTTGGCCTCATATGCACACAACTATTACAGTTTTTCATTCCCTTCCCACTCTTGTTGGCATTGTTCTTCCCAGACAATTCCCCTAATACTCACCTCTTCTTTGTATAAGTGCATGTCATAAGCCACATGTTGGGGCGACATCTGTCAGGGTCCAGCCTTATCGAAATCTGCACATTCCAGGTTAGGAGCATGAGGGTGAGAATCATTAAGCAAAAGGAATAGAGATGTGAGAGAAATTAAAGACAGAAACACAGAACATCACCAGGAGGGAATACTGAATTCACCTGTGTTTATTTTCCACATGCTTATATAGTTCACTCCAAAAAGGGGAGAGGGAGGCAACAGACTTCATTAATGTAATATAAAGAATAGGCCAAGTATCCTGAAGGCAGACACTCCCTGGAACCTAAGGTAGAGCAGGTCCACCTCTACACCCTAAATACCAATTAACCACACCCTAGGTCAAGATCTCTTGTTTGCAGCCACACCTGTTATCAACAACTTTGAGAGAGCAAGAATAAGCTGAAAGTCTCTGACCTTTAGTCAAGGTGGAAAATGCTCACATCTGTGGCAGCCACAAGCGCATTTTAAAAGATTCTTAAGACCAAAAATATGAGGGTTCATTGTAGTTAGAAACAATACTCAGGGTGGTTGTACTCAGTTCTAATGACTTGCTGTGTGGTTACGTTTTCTAAATTGAAATATTACCCACTGAAGGGAGGAGGGAACCTGAAAAGATCCAGCCAGCCAGAAATGCAAGAACCTGAGACTCACAACCCCCTCCCTTTTAATAGACGTTTGTTCATTGCTCCATGGGAGAAGCTATATGATATTTCAGCTTAGTTATGTGATTTCACAAGGACCCAATCTCTGGCTGGGATTCTGGACGCAGTGCCATCCCTGCATTGGACAGTATCTTGTTCTAGAAGCTGGATGTTAAGTACCTGAGGTGTTGGTCAAAGTAGGCTTGATCATTCAGATTTTTAAAACTATGTTTTAAATGTCCCCATTTTAGTCTGTCTTTGTTCATTTATTTTTTTCAAGTTTTATCAATTTGTTTTATCATTCCACTTAATCAGGATCAGCTAATCCCATGCCAGTGATTCAGTGATCTCTTTCTCTTTCCCCCTCTCTTTGGGTGTGTGTTTCTGTCTCTCTCTTTTCTCTGTCTGTTTCTGTATCTCTCTGTCTCTCTCCCCTTAGCATTTGTTCCTGTCACGATTCCACTGCATAGAGACAGACAAGACAAGGCTCTCAGTTACATTCATGGCCATGTGGGTGAGGTTGACTGTGGGTTGTCTGTAGGTCTCCTCTGTATCCCTCACTGATGTTATTTCTGTTTCTATCCTTAGGAAGCCATGGGGAGAGTCATTCACAGAGGTAGCCCCCACTCTTAGGTGAGTCACCTGGACAAAGTGCTTAACATCACAGCTAGAGAGAAGGTACCCTAATAAGGGAAAGGAGATGGGTGGGGAAGGCTGCAGACTCTATGGGGAATCTAACTTGTGCAGACAAGAGAAAGAGATTGAGGGCACAGAAAGGTAGGAATGAAGCATACAGTGGAGTTTGACAGGCTCTGCTGCAAAGGGACCAAGCCAGGCCCTGGGGATTCAAAGGTCAGTTCTGCAGAGTGCAGTGCAGAGAAGGGTCAGGTGCAAAAAGTTCAGTTTCTGCAGGGGTCAGGGTGAGACCTCTCTGTTTTGTGAAAAGGAAAAGGGAAAATTATCTAAAATCATAGACTAGCAGACCTATAAAAGACTAGAGAATAAATATTTTAAATTTGGGAAGAATTCCCTTTTTTCTGTTCAGTTATTAAAAAATGTGAAAATTATTATAAGCTCGTGTTGACAGAGTTTTTTGTCCTGCCTGTTTCCGCAGTCATTCAGTCCCAAAGAAACACACAGAGGTTTACATTAATTATAAACTGGTTGGCCTACTAGCTCGGACTTCTTATTAACTAATTCTTACATATTAAATTAGCCCATTCTTCCTGTCTCTGTTTGTTACATGGCTTGGTACCTTTTATCAGCAAGGCATTCTCATCTTGCTTCCTCTGTGTCTAGGTTATGAACTGTAGGCTGAGTCTTCCCTCTTCCAAGAATTCTCCTGTTCTTGTTGCCCTGCCTCTACTTCCTGCCTGGTGGCGCCACCTATACTTCCTGCCTGGTTACTGACCAATCAGTGTTTTTTTAAGGCAATACATTATAAGTGACAGAGTACAAGACCATAGCCCTACAACAAGCTGGCATGCTATACAAAAACAAACAGAGGACTAGCTTTGGCTCTTGGGCCATAGCTTGTATCTATGGTGTGTGTGTGTGTGGGGGGGTGGTTGTGTGGTGTCTGTGCCTCCTGGTCTAGATGCTGAAAGAAATGCAGAAAATTTTCCAAATATTGTGCATGGGCTTGCAAGGAGTGAAATACCAAACCAACGTGCCTGCCCACAAGATTCTGTTCCTTAGAAGAAATACAAGATAAAACCCCCTGTTAAGAATGGCCTTGACTTCCCGCAAGCATGGCATTCCAGGAGATTGAAGAGAACTGTCTAATAGGGAAAAAACACGAGCATGCATGTAGAGCAAGGTAAAACTTCAACAGAAGCAGGATGGTATTCACTCTTAGAAGGAGTGAGGCTTCCTGGAGCTTCTGATAGGTGGCTGGGTACTCCAGGGTGCTCAGAGGGTGCATCTATTCACAGATGGGAAGCCATGCTACAGCCCGGAGAGATGAAGAAGAAAGAAGCGGCGATGACAAGCCACCATGTAGTTGTTTTCAAGTGACAACAATCACATTTGGTAATTTCTGTTTCCAGTAAATTTTCTCAAAGCGATCCTAAAACAGAGACCATCTACGGTGTAAATGTCCAGACGGCCCCTAAGAGGCCAATGGGCTGCAGCGCACCCACATCTGGTGTGCATCTGGCAATCACGCAGGAGAAAATCCATCATATTTGCTGTGTATGTTGAAGTCAGTTGTAGCCAGAGAAGTTCATGTTCACTTCAGGTTGGGCAGATGTGGTCGGTTTGGGAACAGCACACATAAACCTAGAAAAGCTAGGTCTGTTTACAGTTCCTGAGCAAGCTCCTGGAGCGCGCACCGGCCTGCCTTCAGTTCACCTCCAGTGCCATTACTTCTGAACTGACCTGAGCAGGAAGAGGAAGTAACATGTCAATAGAGTAGAGTTGACAGAGCAGAGGACCACTGGGGATTCTGTTTTCTTCTTTAGTATCATGTTTCAGGGTGTTTGTGATTATGTTGAGCTTTAAGATGCCTTTTGTGAATCCTATCCATTTGGATTGATTTCAGGTGATAAATGAAGTCCACCCCCATCTTTAGGAGGAAGTGGAAGCTTTAAGGTAAAACGTGTTTTGCACCGGGGAAAGAAAGAAACATGGAAGGCACGGGATGAGTTTAGAATTGTTCACTCCTATTAGCTCATTATCCAAACAATTCCTGAACTCTTTTCTGTAACTTAGCAGTACTCAACCTGTGGGTTGTGCCCCTTTGGGGGTCAAGTGACCTTTTCACTGGGGTCACATAGCAGACATCTCGCATATCAGATATTTACATTATGGTTCATAACAGTAGCAACATTATAGTTATAAGGTAGCAATAAGATAATTTTATGGTTGGGGGGTCACCACAACATGAGGAACTGTATTAAAGGGTCACAATATTAGGAAGATTGAGAACCACTTCTTTTACAGGTATTTGCCTGTAGCACAAATAATAAAAATGCAGGGACAGAAATTGAGGTTCAACCTGAAAACCAGAAAACCAAAGCAGTCAAGCCACTAGAGGAGTTCTACCTCTACCTAGACCGGGCGACCACAAACTTAGCAAACTAAGCCTCTCTCTTCTCTCATTTTATATTCCTTCTAGTACTGGGATTAAAGGTAGAGGCCACCACCACCTGGATTTGTTTCTGTATTGATCTAGTGTAGCCCAGAGTGGCCTTGAATTCACAGAGATACAACTGCTTCTGTCTCCCAAATCCTGGGATTAAAGTGTATACCACTACTGCCTGACTTCTAGTGGCTTAGCTTTGCCCTTCTGACCTTTAGACAAGCTTTTATTTATTGAAACATAAAAGAATCACTAGATGTGACTTCAAAGGAAAGACCTGGTGGTGTGTCATTCTTGTAATCAACTGGCTTTTGGTCTTACTTTAAGAGCAGATAGAGAGGCCATCACAGGCATAGAATTCCCATTCTAAAATGTCTGTGATAGGTGATTTAAAACTTGACACAGCCTGCCAACCCTAAGCGGTTTGGCTGTAGTTAGAGAGTAAAAGGGAGTGTGGCAGAAGGAAGGAAGTGGTAACTGGACTGAATTTTCCACATGCACCATTTACTAAGCATCTCAGTAAACAGAAGAGAAGGTATACCACTGTATTTTGTATTTTCTTTTGTGTGGTTTGAGAGAAAAGGTCTCTTGTAGTTAAGCTGGCCTTGAACTCCTGATGTTCCTGCCTCTGTATCCTAAATACTGAGATTACAGATGTATACCACCACACCTGGCTTTTCTTATGCTTTTGAAAATGATTTGCTGACTATGGGAGCAAATTAAGGTTTGCTCAGGATTGTGAGTTTTCTATGAGTATAAAGGACAGAGTGGAATCCTGTTGTAAGAGATCTCTTACTTGTTCCCGGCTGTTCAGCAGGTCAGACCCGTAATAACCACACAAAAACTGCATTATTTAAATCACTGTTTGGCCCATTAGCTTTAGCTTCTTATTGGCAAACTTTTACATATTAATTCAACCCATTTCTATTAATCTGTGTATCTCCACTAGGCTGTAGCTTACCAGGAAAAATTCTGGGGTCTATCTCTGGCTACATGGCTTCTCTCTGACTCCACCTCCTTTCTCTCAGAATTCCATTTAGTTTTTCCTGCCTAACTCTGTACCCCTATAGCTCTGCTATAGACCCAAAGCAGTGCCCTTATTAACCAATGATATCACAGCATACAGAAGGGAATACCACATCAGAATACAGGGGGCTAACTATCTCTTCCTAGAAGTCCTCTTCTTGGAGAAGAGTAGTCACTTGGGTTAAACTGAGAATCTTTACTCCCTAACCTAGTCTTAGACCTTGGGACAGATGATTTCCTGGTGGGAAAATGCAACTTGATTTTGACAAATGTCTTGGGTTTGTGTTTTCCGGGAATACAAGCCCAGCATGTGTTTTTTTCTGGAGGAGGAGCTGGTTTGGCTGAAGAGATATTTTGGTGGGCATTACATGTTCTTGCCTACAGGATTTGCGTTTTAGCCCATGCTAAGTAAGACAGCAGATTGATTTTGGTTTTGAAATTCTCTTCCATGAGGCAAATCAATAATTTTTTTTAAAAAGGAAACATGTAGGTTATACTTATTAAAAGATTTGTTCTAGAGCATTCATATTCCGTAGTCCATGCCAAAAAAAATTAAGGAGTAAGACATCTAAGAAGTGGCCTTTTTATAGTTTAACCCTTTTTCTTGTAAACACTTTATAAAATGTGATGACCCGCATATCCTACGGTCTTCTTTCTGGGACTTTACACTGTCTCCTGTTTTTTGTCTCTTGTTTTTGTTTCTTTCTCATTCATGAGTTCCTGCTTATGCAGTCTACTGCTCTGTGTTCAATACTCCTAAAAAACTCCTTCTGATGTGATAGGCACACCCTCCGCCTTCAGGTACACCTGACTGACTTGGAGCACAAAGCCAAACAGACGCAGAACTTTGACTTTTTGCACGTCATACAGATCTCTGTGCTATAATCCTCCTTGACTAAAGAAGTCATAAAATTGGGTCTGGAGAGATGACTTAGGAGTTCCCAGCCCTTATTGCTCTTCCAGAGGCTCCAAGTTCAGTTCTTAGCAGCCACGTAGGACTGCCTATAACTGTCTGTAATTTTAGCGTCAGTGGATCTGACACCATCTTCCAGTATGCTCAGTCACCACCGACAACACACAAATAAAAATACATGTTTAAAATGAATATAAATCACAGCGTGGAGAGCAGTTTTCATTTGGAGGTCAACTAACGTCAATGGAAATAAAGAGGTATCTAGATGTGCTCTCAGAATTTGCATCTATTAGTTGCTTTTCCGCTGCTACGTTAGAATGCTATGACTAAAAGCCACTCACAGAAGAGTTTGTTTTGGCTTATTGTTCGGGAGTGGGAATCCGTAATCATCAGGAAGGCATGACAGCAAGAGGCCAGAGCATCAGCAAGCTGGCTGATCCCATTTCAACCACACAAAAGAACCAAAGAGAGTGAATTGGAAGTGGAGCGAGACTATAAATTCTTAAAACTGGGAAATTAGAGATATACTTCTCTCAAGTCTGCACCTCCTGAAGGCTCTATGACTTTACTAAACAGCACCGCCAACTGGAGACCAGGTATTCAATTCCATGAACCTATGGGGAATTTCTCATTCCCCACAGTTTCTTTGCATTCCGAGGTGAGGTGTAAATGGACAGATGGGATTGAAGCATTCTTTAAATAAATATAATAAATTACTACCTAACATTACCAACACTTACGTGTATTTCATTAGAACGGAACTAGAGGATTCTTCCTGATTATAAGGTCGTCTATTTTCATGTATGTGATCATATTTTTTAGCAATTTTAGCTGAGTGGAAAATGCAATGAATTTCCACTTGACTGAGTGAATCATTTTGGAAAAGGAGAAGCCAGGGGCCAGACGTCATGCTATTTTACCCTTGATGAACCAGGTGTGGACTTAGAGAAGGACTGAGTATCTTAGAATAACATTCTTCTCTTTTTCTCTAAATACCGGGGTCTCTTTTATTGCAGTTTCCTGCCGGGGCAGAGCCGACTCCCTTAGAGGCAACACTCCTGGAAGAGATGAAACATTTTATACTAAAAGAATCAACACTGAATGTTTCCATTACTGTGTTTCTGTAGCATGCTTTTCCTGTGCCTTTTCTTAAAGGCTATTTTTCTTGGTTGTTTAGCCAAACTTCCAGCCAGGCAAATCTACAATCAATGAAGGAAAATGACGTACTTTTAAAAATGTTTAACTGACCTGATTTTCCTGACTTTTTTGAAAAAGAATGAAAGAAACAGAAGAAAAGGAAGAAAAGAAAAACAAGAGGAGACGTGCCCGCAAGTGTTCTTGTGCCGTTTCTTAGAGATAGCTTCTCACTTTTGTGTTTCTCTTGGCAGCCTGAGCTCGGAGGGGCTACAGGCAGTTCAGGACTGCAGGAGCTGAGCATAAACATGACTTTAGCATTCTTTGGAAGAGTCCCTGGTGCTGGGAATTCTTTAGGCAACAATGTTACAATCCTGTCTTTTGAACCATGCATCTGGAAGATGGTTTACAATTCACTTCTCATCCCAGAAAACCTAAGATAGTGGCAGAGAGTACAGCAGTGTCAGAAAGGGTGTGAGGATGGATTTGACATGTTATTTTTAGGAGGTATTTATTTGATATTTGCACTCACGAGACAGTACAGATAAAGGGAGCCACCTCTATCTACGCTATACAAACCGAAGAACTAAAATAGCTCTTAATACTTCTACAGATTGTACTATACTTAGCCACCAAGAAAGGCTTTTTAAAACTGCATGCTAGAAAAATTTACTGTCTTGTGGACAAGGAAGAAAGGCATGGTTTAAAGCATATTTCCATCTGATTTAATCAGCTTGATATTTATTAATAAAATAAATTTCATCTGAGAAAGCACTTAATCCAGTTTGTTTGCTGATATGGCCATCCTCAGCATGCAGAGCAGTGGCTTTTATAAGTATTTTTGTAGATAAGTTGCTTGAGGACAGATTCACAGGCTTCATGGCTTTTTGTTTGGGGATAACTCAATTTAGTATCATCAGAACATGTGTGTATTATTACTGTGCAGAGCAAGACCCTCCACTTTCATGCTAGAGGAAGATGTCTGCACACAAATGCTCATAAAGCACAGATATCTTCGGCTCACTTAAGCAAAGTTCTAGTCTCATTTCTTTTTTTTTTTTAATATTTATTTATTTATTTATTATGTATACAATATTCTGTCTGTATGCCCAAAGGCCAGAAGAGGGCACAAGACCTCATTACAGATGGTTGTGAGCCACCATGTGGTTGCTGGGAATTGAACTCAGGACCTTTGGAAGAGCAGGCAATGCTCTTAACCTCTGAGCCATCTCTCCAGCCCCTCTAGTCTCATTTCTTATGATGTTTTGCCTGTCTAGTTTCTCGTGCCATAGTGACTTAGCTGATGTGTGTATGAGTGTGTGTGTGTGTGTGTGTGTGTGTGTGTGTGTGTGATGTTTGTGGGGGCATGAGAGTCATGGCTTATATAGGCGACAATTTTTTAGAGCCATTTCCTAACTTCCTTCCACCTTTATATGGTTTCTGAATAATAAATTTAGGTTGCTATTCTCATGTAGCAAGTACCTTTATGGAGCCAACTTGCCCTTCATCTTGAAACCTGATTTATCTTTATGGGTTTGACATCATCCTCATTTTCCTTTCCTATCTTGAGATAAAGACTGAGCCAAGATGGGTTTCAAATTTGCTATGTAGTTGAGGATGACTTCGAACTCCTGCCACACCTCCTAAGTGCTGGAATTATAGGTTAGACACTTAGCTCATTCGCCTCACCTTAATCTGGTTTCGAACTTCTAACAATTTTTCTTATAACTTTTTCATTTTCTTCTACTTTATAAGAATGCACATACACAAACCCAATACATAATATTTCAGGATAAATGTGAGAAAGTCTCCAAAAGCAAAAGTGTGCATTCTTTTATTTTTTAACCTCTAATATGTCTAAGATTGGGTTTTATTTTGCATATTATGATGAATAGTTAAACTTTTCTGTTTCTTGATCCAAGTGCACAGTTCTTGATTGCATTTGCTTATGTCTGTGCTCCTCTTCTTAGCTCTTTCTTCCTGTGGCAATTCTTTACATAAGAAAATTTTATTGAGATATGGTTTATACAACATAAACTAAATGTTATGTTTTTCCTGAATGTTCTTGAACTGTGTAATTGGTATGTTTTGAAACACAGTCACAATAATTAGCACATTCACAATCCCTAGAAGTTCTTTTCATGAGCCTTGTAGCCCCCGTTGTTGACAGGCTTTGACCCCACCAATCTCATCCTCAGGTGACCACTGGTTTCCTTTCTGTTGCTTTACATTGGTCTGAATGTCCCAGAATTCTATTTAAGTCTGACAGCATATTCTCCCCTATTCTCTCTCTGGCTTTTCTTATTTAACATACTTATTTTGAGATTCACCTGAGCGAGTGTAGCAATAATAATTCATTTTTATTGTTGAGTGACATTCCACTGCAGAGTTGCAACATATTTATTTATATTCAGCCATTAATGGACGCTTGAGTTGTTTCCAGGTTTGGATTACTTTAAGTCATGTATGGGCAAGTCTTTGTCAACCTGTAAGCTTTTGATTTCCTTAAATATTAGTGAGTAGAATATACCAGTTAAATGAAACAATACATTATTATTTTTTAAATGAACTACAGAGTTGTTTCCCAAAGTACTGGTAAAAGTTAACATTTATACCAGCTTGTTTGAAACTCATGGCTCATACATAATTGCTAACATTAGTGGGCTGGGTCCTGATGCTAGCAGTTAGTGAGTTTGCCGTGATATCACAGTGTGGTCTTGATTTGCATTTCATAAGTAACTAATTAAGTTGCACATCATTAATGTGTGTTATCTAACATGGTAATCCTTACTCCTTTACTGAAACCACTCCTCAGATTGCTTGCATTTTTTTGAATGGCGGCATTTTCTAAAGTACGATTTGGAGAGTTCTTTCCATTTTCAGAAAGTGAGTTTATTAACAGAAGAAATGTTTGCAAATGAGTCCCCCAATCTCATCCAGTTTACTATGACCTCCGAAGATCAACTCTCCTCCTTCCTGCGTACCACACTCATGGTTCCCAACAGTGCAGGTGAACTTAACTATCACAAAGTGAAAGCAAACAGGTGAAAAATACTTCTTTCTCTCATTTCTTTTCTGTCTGGCTGCCACTAGAAAGTACTGCTCACTTTTAGAGTAGAAAGATCTACCCTCTTTAGTGAAACTGAGCAGGAAAATCCCTCACAGATCTAGTCCACAACCATGACAACCAGCACACTCTAGGACAGGAGAGAGAATGTCAAATTCCTGCTCTTCTCTTCTCTTCTCTTCTCTTCTCTTCTCTTCTCTTCTCTTCTCTTCTCTTCTCTTCTCTTCTCTCCTCTCCTCTCCTCTCCTCTCCCCTCCCCTCCCCTCCCCTCCCCTCCCCTCCTCTCCTCTCCTCTCCCCTCCTCTCCCCTCTCCTCCCTTTCTCTCCCCTTCTCTCCCCATCTAATTCCTTCTCTCTCCTCCCCTCCCCTCTCCTCTGCTCCTCTCTGTCCTTCCCCTCCTCCTTCTCTCCTCCTCTTCCTCTGTCTCTCAGTCTCTGTCTCTCTGTGTCTCCCATCTCTTGGTAGCATCAGTGGAATACAGCCTCCTACCTTCTCATCTTCTTCACATCATTACAGATATTATTCAGGATGGTGCACAAAGTCAGACTTGACAAACTATGTAAGGAGAAATCAGAGAACTGGGGGAAAGGAAAGGGCCAGAAACTAGAGACAAAATTAATCCTCCTCCCCTATCTTTTGTATTAACTCTAACTTCTCAGCATGTAATACAAGCAGTGCTGGACTGCTGGAGCATTGCTAGATCAAGGCAATTTCTCTTCAAGGTGATTAAGAGGAAAGACGGAGGAGGCAGGGGGTGCACATCAAGAAGACATGAAAGTCTTAGTAAAAGATTCTGTATCACCACGATAAACAGAATCATTAATGATATCTATCTTGATTTATAATGTCCCATGTGCAGAAATGGAGTGATGCTAAAATACAGTTCAGTAAAGTCACTCTGCAGGATTCAGAAGGGTCTGCTGCCGACCTGCTTCTTCTGCCTGTCAAACAGCTACTGATGTCAAGGGATGGGTAAATGGACACATAGCCTCTGCAGCCTCTCCCATTACTGCCCTCCCAAACACTTAAGGACAACCAGCGAGAAAGAAGTAGTTAAAACATAAACATCATCAGAAACTGAAGTTTAAATAATGAACAAGAAACCATAAGAGAATCATTGTATTAATGTATTACATATCAAGCAAAAAGTAAAAGAAAAATGAATAATTACAAAATTATAACCATGCTCTAGACTCAGTGTTGGAAACAAATGTCAGTGTAGATGTTATAGCAGCACAAGAATTTTTCTGGCCATGTGATGTTACAACTTCATTCCAGACCATTTTGTTCAGTAAGTCAGTTGACAAATTAACACCTAACAGGTGGCATAGCATAATTGAGCATGTAGTCCAAACTATGTGTGTGTGTGTAAAATATATACATGTATGTAAAATAATACTGAAGTCCTTTAATAATATCAATGTATTTTAATTCAGGTTTCAATGCATATGTGTGTGTACATGCGTGCATGTGTGTATATGTGTGTGTGTATATAGACATTTGATTCTTGTCAAAACATTTTACGCTGAAAAATCAAACTTCATCAAGGCACGAAGTCTGTGAAAAAACAATCAAGAGAAGGGTTTGTTACTTTGCTTGAAGGGTTATTTTATATTTAACATGAGAGACTGATTTTCAGTGACTGTATAAGAATTACAGTAATCGGTGTGAAGGTGATGCCCTTAGAATTCACTACTTAGAGGATTCGTTGTGAGGTCAGTTACTTAATTCATGGTGCTTGGTAGTTTCATTCCTTTTCTTTGATGGGAAATGTGTCTATTAGGACCAGGCCATGCTTGGTAGATAGAAATAAACCCAACTACATATCACATTTGCTCATTTTTGTCTCTCACAAAGGCCTGGTTATTGGTTTTTCACTGCTCTTTGAATACGTGGTCACATGTGAAACTGAAAAGCTAAGACAATCTTTTGCTAAGCACTTAAAAGGGAGATACCAGGGTTACCACCCCCACATACACAGGCACACCAGCAAGCTAACCAGCTAGACTAGGTGAAACATCCAACTCGGGATTCGATTAAGAGACCCTGCTCAACACATAAAGTAGAGGGAAGTCAAGAAAGAGACCCAATGGCATCATTTGGCTTCCATATACACATACACAGACACACAGACATACACATACACACACACACACTTGTGTCAACACTTGTGAGAACATGCATATATGTACCTAAATCCACTGCACATATATGCACATGTAAAAATAACAACCAAAATAATAGACTATTTGTTAGCTTGTCTATTAATACATAGATAACCATTCACACCTCTTGAACATCTGCCTTTATGACTTCAGATTGAGACACATCATGATTTTTCAATGGATAAGTCAAAGAAGCCAAGGATGTAGTAGGCATTCTCGTACAAATTTAGATCTGGCTTAAAATGAGAAATTGAGCTAGTATTTCTACACTGCATGAGTGACAGTTTGCATATTTTGCTGTGTGGATAAATCCATCCCGTAAGTTTGGAAAACCAGTGAAATGGGATGGCAGCCCATAGTTAAATTTTACATTCTTTTAAAATAAAGAGGGAAAAATCCTGTACAAGAGTTGCAAAGGTGTTGGGAAGCATTCTGAAATCACCAGCAGGCAATCATGGGGTCTGGTCATTTATTCAGACACAGGCTCTCAAAGAGAGTCTCCCTCTGTTAAAATTTGCATTGAGGCTAGGCGAAGGTTGAACTCACACAACCAATAACACTTCATTGGTGTCAAATGAAGAAATTGAAAAGCATTCAACATGCTGATGTGAAAGTCTGATCTGATGAGAAAGATTTTAAATCTACAAAGACAATATTTGGACTTCGTTTTTAACCTTATTTTGCTCCAGGGAAGGGCAGGTTTATTTTGTAAAATCTAGAGGAAATACTTTCCACTTTCCCAACTAGTCTCTGCCAAAATGATCTGGCTGTGCCATGTAGCATGGAGAGCTGCTGTAGACGACTTTCTAAACAAGTGGGCATGCTGTGTTCCAATGCCACTGTTACTGTTTTTCTACAAAAACTACCTCCAGACTACAGATTGCCAACTTTAGTTTCAAGTCATAGCAAGCATAAATGTTATCCAAGGCAGATCAAGTATGATAATGAGAACTTACCTTCAGTGAAATCAGGAAATGTCACAATTATTTATACAAGGGGCAGAGTTTCCTTACTTCTTGGAGAAATGACAATATAGGGTTTTAGCTCCTACATAGCAGCCTGTATCTATACTCTCCAATAAGGTAACCCCAGGTAGCAGTATACATTTAAACATAAATCAATTACAATTATATAAACGTTGTATTTTCTGGTGTTTTAAGTGCTGAATAGATGTATATAACGACTTTATTAGTCAGCATAGAACATGAAACTTTCCATTCTTGTTAGAGTTTTATTGGCTAGTGATGCTATAGATTGTGATGCCAGATTGAAAAGAAAATGAAAGCAGAGACTTTGAGGCATTTCTCAATTAAAGTTGTGGACTAGTACCAGGTGCAGAGCTTAGTTCTGCCTCCTGTTGTCTGACACACAATAGGAGACAGTAAGCCAACAAAGCTCCAAGGGCACACCACAAATCATGAGGTCACCTCTACTGAGATGACATCATTTTATGTCACCGGATGCCACTGACTCTCTTGATGTTCCAGAATCTTGGTGATGTTTGTAAAGCTGCACATACCTCTTTCTATCAAAGTGAGGCTCAGTTTTTCAACATGGAACTTTATAAATGATATAACAATGAACTGGAAACCCCAATATAATTAACAATTCATTGTCTAGTGAATATGGTGTGTGTGTGTGTGTGTGTGTTCATGTGGTCTTTCTAGTATAATTAATACAACCATTTCTCCAGGAAGTATGGAAACTATCATAGTATGGGTTAGGTCATCTGATTTACTTTAAATGTTAAGGTCTTCCTCTCCTGGCTAACTCTTCTCTTTCAAGTCTCTCCCTGTGCAGCTTCCAAAAAATTTGTGTTAAGAAAATACCTGGAGCTCCCATGATGCTCTTGAGGTACAGCCCCTGCAAAGCACCAGCCTCTCCTGAACTTTACCTAGACATGGATTTCAGCACCTTCTCATTCAATAGTACTGCATATATCATCTAAAATTAGCACCATGTTCTCTTTCTTTCTTCTATTGTTTTTTTTTTTTGAGCGGGGGGATTGATACAGGGTCTCTCTATGTAACTCTCACTGTGCTGGAACTCACTATGTTGATCAGGCTGGTCTTGAACTCATAGTGGATCCTCCTGTCTGTCTCTGCTTCCCAAGTGCTAGGATTGAAGGCATGTGCCACCACCCCTTGCTTCTTTATTTCTTAAAAAAAAATAGAATTACAGTACTCCCCCTTTTCCTAACTCTAGCCTTTCTCAACTCCCCTCCCATAGACCCATTCCATACCTTCCCACTCTCAAGTTGATAACCTCTTTTTCTTTGGTTATATTTATTACACACACACACACACACATACACACATTTCCAAATACCTTTATGTATATAAATAAAAACTGCTGAGTCTGCTTTGGTTATCTGTGTATCTATGATTTCAAGACTGAATATTCTTCATCGGACAACCCATAAAAGGGCTCATCCCTTGGAGAAGCTAAATTCTCCCTCTCGCCGCAGTCGATAGTTGCCCATAGTTACTTCTCTAGGGGTCAAACACTGCAGTGTTTCCATCATTCCATGTAAAATTGCCCACTGATATTGCTACTGTTCCAGTTTTGTTTATGCAGCCCTTTCTAGGAGAGATTGTTTCAAAAGAGGATCTTTTGATCTTCTAGGTCTTGCAATCTTTCTGATCTTTCTTCCGTTGTGTTACCATGAGTCATAAATGCAGGAGCTGTGATGTTTCTCTTCTTTAATTCTGTTGACTCTTATTATTTTGAAGATGTATTCTATAGGTCTCTATTCATTTTTGTAGAAACACTTTCTTTCAACTCTATTGACACTAAATGGGAAACCATCTGGCATTATATCATGTTCCAGAGAGCCCTGCCTATACATGGGAAGGGTCCTGCTTTTAATAGAGCCATGTTAAATTTTCATTGGGATTTTTAATTTTAAAAGGTTTTGGATAAATTTGTTCTTTTGTACTGCATTTATTGTACTTAGTGGGTTCTGTTTATATGTATTTGTGCATGCTCATGAGTATGTATATATGTGTGTACATACATTTTTTGTCCTCTCTTTTCCCCTTCCAATTTCTCCCATGCAACTTCTCACAAATTCAAGATTTTTTTCTTCTTTTAATTATTGGAAAATCTCAAAAGATTTTCCTGGTAAACTATTAGCTTCTTGTCAACTACTTTAAGAATATGTTTCAATTTCAATAGACATTAAATATTTAATAAAGTTGCCTAATCAATTTTCTTAGTAATAAGATGAAAGATGATATAGTGGTTTGAAAGAAAATGGTCCCCAAAGGGAATAATACTAATAGGAAGTGTGGCCTTGTTGGAGTAGATGTGGTCTTGATGGAGGAAGTGTGTCACTATAGAGATGGGCTTCAGGATCTTATATATGCTCAAGTGACCTCTAATGAGACAATTCAATTCCCGTTGCTTTCTGACCAAGATGTGGCCAGTACCATGTCTTTGTGCATGCCACCATGTCCCACTAGGATAATAATGGACTAACCTTCTGAAAATACAAGCTACCCCAATGAAATGTTTTTCCTTTATCAGAGTTGCCAAAAAAAAAAGAAAGAAAGAAAAGAAAAGAAAACTTTGGTTTGACTACAGATTTGTTTTTTTGTTTTTTTTTGTTGTTGTTGTTGTTCTGTTTTGTTTTTGGTTGGTCTTGATTTATTTGTTTGTTTGAGACAGGGTTTCTCTGTGTAAGAGCCTTAGCAGTCCTGGAACTCACTTTGTAGACCAGATTAGCCTCGACCTCACAGAGATTCACCTGCTTCTGCCTGCTGAGTTCTGCTGACTATTAAAGGTATGCATCACCACATTCAGCTGACTATAGCATATATGTCTGAAATATATAGCATCGCACAACATTTTTTATTCTGGCAACATTTAGTTATTCCATTTTAACATTTGTGGTGACAGTTTTCAAGTTTCTTTTAAGAGAGTACAAAGTCAGGCTACAAAGATTTTTTACCTCCATTTTGTGTCTGGTATTAGAAACATTAGCATATTTATAATTAGCAGGCCATCTAAGATACATTGAAGAATTTAAATGTCATTTACATAAGCATATCAGCCTACTTTAGGACATTAAAATAGCTTATAATATTGTAAATCAAAGTGGCTGAAGATTCCTAAATACATAGGTAAACTGTAGACAATGAATTGTGTCTACAGTTTTCACTCTGCTTTAAGAATAATTGGTACTGATTGTTTTAAATCAGTAGTTTCTTGAGTTCATACATCTGGTAAAAATGTGTTTGTTTTTGAGTAAAATATGCTTAATTGAGAGAAAACAGGCTAAATTTTGCATTTATATTTTTTAAGAACTGTATTTTCCCTGGTCTTAAAATAAATACCAAAAAAAAGGCCCTTTCTGCATAGAAATCAAGCAATCTGATTATATTCTTAGAACCACCTTGAATTCATGAGAGATTAAGAAAATGCTAGAAAATTTGACTGCGGAAGAGTCAGGAAGTCAAACTCATGCATATGGATTGAGAGAACCATGTTGCTCTGCATAGAAGAGCTGACTCTGCTGTATTAGTAGGACAGCCCGCCTGGTTTGCTGAGAGATAAAAAGAGGCTTTGTTGTTCTCCAAAGCTCTGCTTCTTCCAGTCATCTTCTTTCTCTACTCTTTCTCACGACTTGGTCCACATTCTTTTCATATGCACATCATCTGTCCCTGGGTTTAACTTTGCGAAGTGTCAGAATGAGGAATAAGATTAGCTATAGAAGTAATGCCTATGACCCAGAGTAGTTAATAACTAATGTATAATTTACCTGTTTTTCTGGGCTGGCTCAAAAACCAGCTCATTCTTTTGCTTCATATAGTATCGTGTAATTGCAGTGGATCAGGTCTGTGTTGAATATTTGATGCAGAAATAATTGAATCTGATGTTCAAAACACTGACTAATCAACACAATGAAACCACTGACCATTCTGGATGTTTCTCAGTCAGAGTTGGGATCAGCTCCTGGATTATACAGTGGAGATAGAAGTCTTATATTTGTTCCTAACTTAGGTGAACTCCATCTTTCCTGGTTCAGCTGCCACCCACCCCACCCCATCCAAAGACCTCACATACTAGTTATCATTGCGTTAGGGACATGATTTCAGCTTATGAATTTTCATGATGAGTGGACACAAGGATTCAGTCTATAATATCCACATGACATCATTTTTTCTGCTTACAATTTTGTAGTCCTATATGTTAAAGCACAGATTCTTTTATTTATTTATTTTATTTATTAAAGATTTCTGCCTCCTCTCCGCCACCGCCTCCCATTTTCCTCCCCATCCCCCAATCAAGTCGCCCTACCTCATCAGCCCGAAGAGCAATCAGGGTTCCCTGCCCTGTGGGAAGTCCAAGGACCACTCACCTCCTTTCAGGTCTAGATAGGTGAGCATCCAAACTGCCTAGGTTCCCACAAAGCCAGTACGAAAGCACAGATTCTTACTTTACTGTGAGTCCCCATTTTCCCACAAAACTTGTGGATGAATGCAGAGGAGTTACAGGGGAGTGGGTGATGTTGATTGAAAATGAGTTCTTTAGAGGCAAACTTGAGTTTAATTTTTTATATATAAGAATAAGAGCTCTAGGGACAGAACAAATCTGGGAAAACCAAAGGAATGAGGTAGGTCACATCATCAGTAAGTGGACAATATGCAATCTGGTCTATGCATGCTGGTCACTGGTCAAAGGTTTTATTGCTGCTGCTTTCCATACCGCTAATAAAGCCACATTAAATGGGAGACATTAAAATCTATGACACACTGACATTAATCAACAGGAACCATGATACATAAGTCATACAACCTGATACAGAAATCCAAGTTGTCTTGTTCTATCTCTTCCCCCATTTCCACTGATAATATTCTTTTCATGTGTCCCCAAACTGTCATTCAAAACTGCCAACTTAAGCTTAAACAGATAAGACACCCACACATCTAAGGATGATTTACTGTTAAGGCATGCTGGGTAAAGGAGGGCATGGGAAGCCAAGGAAATTAGATGAGCCGCTGTTATATTGAACCAGAGTGAGGTAAAAAAAAAACTTGGAAAACATTTTAAAAGCTCAAATGCTCTCCATATACCTGTGTCAATTCCTCCTTTTGATTACGGATTCAGAAAAACAATGTGAATCAGAAATAGGAAGGATAAGGAACCAAAGGAAAGACGAAAAGCAGGATGGGGGATGTGAAATAATACAAAATAGGGTCACCAGAATGCCACAGTAATTAGGATAGGGATAAATACGCATTCCAGTGGTCTCCAAAGGATTAATTTTTGACACAATTAATTTTGTTTGCTTTAGAAATCTGAAGTGGATTTGGCCCTCATCTGGATGCAATTGAGTCTTCCCAATTCTAGGCTACATGGTTATTTTTTTTTAACTTTAATATGCTGCTAGTGCCAAAAGTCCTCTGGGTAAATATATCAGATATATAAAAATGCCCAACAAAATCAAATTAACCAAACATTGCTGAATGAATGACTAACAAAATGTGACATTTTCACTGAACAAATAATTTTTGCTCTCCATTATATTAAGTTAAGAAAAAAAGCAAAGAAAGAGTTTAGATAACTCTAAATATCTTAGTGTGTTTATTATGAACATGTGTGTAATTCAGTACCCTAATTTTGCATACAGGTAGGTGAAAAGTGGTACATATTATTTGAAGGATCCTCAAAATACGCCATTTTGAGATCTCAGCATTTCCACACACTATCCAAACTGATGTTCTTGAGGTTTCAATGCTATGTGATTTGAGTAAGAAAAGGCTTTGTGACTGTCAGGCTGTAGAAAGAGTTTTGTAAACCAAAATACATTGCCAATTCAGTGTCCTGTAGCCCTTAAAAGTAGATCCTCTAGAAAAGTGTTCATATGTGTGCAGAGAATCCGTCCGTTTCTTAGAAAGAATCAGGTGAGAGCTGCTACTGGGGACCACTTTTAGAGTCAACATATAAGTTTAAAAAGCTTATATGTAAATGACTAATAATCATTTTTTATGTTGAGTGACACAGTATAGTGTTGGAATGCATGCATACTTTTGAGTGACAATGGCTTCTGTATATTTGAATACTTGGTCCCCCAGTTTGTGGAACTGTTTGGGAGGAGTAGAGGGTGTTGTCTTTATGAAGGAGGTGTATGACTCGGCGCAGGCTTTGAGCATTCAAAAGGGAAGCCATTCCCAGTTCTGTCTATCTATCTATCTATCTATCTATCTATCTATCTATCTATCTATCTATCTATCTATCATCTATCTATCTATCATCTATCTATCTATCTATCTATCTATCATCTATCTATGTATCTATCTATCATCTCTCTCATCTATCTATCATCTATCTATCTATCTATCTATCTATCTATCTATCTATCTATCTATCATCTATCTATATCTCCCTCTCTCCTCTCATATTGTTGTTGTAGATAAAGATGTAAGCTTTTAGTTGCTGGTACATCACCATGCCTGCCTACCTGCTGCCATGCTTTCCACCAGGATACTCTCAAATTCTAACCTCCTGAAAGGGTCAGCCAACTAAAAGCATCTTCTATAAGTTGCCTTGGACATGGTGTTTTAGCACAGCAATAGAAAAGTAACTAAAATGAAGGTATAATAAGTAAACTCAGCTAGTATATCTGTCACCTCAAACATTAATCATGTCTTTTAGGAAAATAGTTTTATCAACAGCAGTTAAATGAGGTATTAATTTTAGTGGTGCATATGTATGTATGGTCTATATCAGCGACTTGATTCTATGCGTGTATCTTTATGATAATAGATGTTATGTTAGATAAAGTTCTGTAAAATCTTGAGGAGTCACGGGACTATGACAAATACCCAGATAGAGAAGGGCTAGACAGGGCTGGGGTGATGGCCCAATAGGGAAAGTGCTTCTTCTATTATAAGTTGCCTTGGTCAGAGTAAAGTTCAAGTGTGATAACCTGAGTTTAGAGTCTCAGAATTCACATAGAAGCCAACAGAAGCAATGCCCATCTCTAATGCTAGCACATGGAGTTGGTCAAGGCAGGCAGATTCTAGGAGGTGCCTGTGATAGTAGGTGACGGTAGATAGCCTATGATTTCAAGGTTCAGTGAGAGACGCTGTCTCAGAGAACAAAGTGGACCATGAAAGGAGACACTCCTGCCCAGCTGTGGCCTCCACATGCACACTCACACAGATGTACACACACCTATTCACATACGCATAAATACCTATATATCATACACAGCACATCACACACAGAAACAAAGGAAGGAAGGAAGAGGTTGAATAGTACAGGTGTTGCCTGGAAAGAAATAAGAAACGTTGAGCTTCACGTGGGTCCATCACTAGAATGTCTCTGTCCACCAGAATGGTACCTTGGGAAAAGGCCCACTGACTCTGAAGAGACTCTGTTGCTCCTCTGCAAAGTTCTCTATTTTCTTAAAAACAGTTATTAAACATCAGGAAAATTACGAAGGATCTATAAATAGTCACACTAGATTCTTTACCACCATGATTGCTTTTTTATTGGGGAATTTTCTTAAGCCCCAAAGGCTTCAACCCTTTGCAAAGAACTAAGGGCCACTTAGGAATGCTGAGAACATGAGAAATAATCTTCCCCAGGGAAAACTGCAACAACTGGGTATCCAGCACCAAGAGGTCAGACCTGAAAGCATACATACAGGCAGCATTATACTGTTTGAGCAGGTTGTATTTATGTAAGAATATGTATGCATATGCATAAACATATATTATGTAACAATAATTAGTGAAAAAGACCATGAATTTGAAGGACAGCAAAGAGGAGTATTTTGGAAAGTCTAAAGGGAAGAATGGGAAGGGGAAAATTATATAATTACATTACAATCTCAAAAAAATAAAATAAATAATTGTTTAAAGTTTATTGGTGATATTTCCAGGTAACAAAAGTGTCAGAAATAACTGAAAATATGTACTCTAGTCTCTATTCAGAAACAGTTAGGAAGTACACTATTCTAACCTGATAAAGTATATAACTTGTACTTTTATTCCCATCAATTATTTTATAACTTGTTTATTGTCAGTAGGTATGATTTATTTTCATATTAATTAAAATAGCTTTCTCATTTTAGTGACTAACCAATTTCATATTTGGCCTTTGTGTCCTTGCCAATTTCTTATCACTCTCACAAAATGCCTGAGAAAATTAACTCAAGGAGGAGAGATTTTTCCAGCTTCAGAACCTCCAGTCTGCTTGACTTGACCCACTGCTTTGGCCTGAGGCAAGACAGAAAATCATGGCAACAATACTGTGTGGCAGATAAGGCTGCCCAGCTCCTGGAAGCCAGAACATGAAGGGGGAGGGAAAAGGGGACAAGATGTGCTCTTCAAAGTCATACCCCAGGGACCTATTTCCTCTGACTAGGCTCGATGTTCCGATAACATTGCCAAGCTTTAACAAGTAATTTTAAAGATTTATTTAACAATTGAATTATGTGTGCTTGTGGTTGTCTCTCTGTGGGTATGTGCATATGGACAGGTACCAGCAGCATCAGGAAGAGGGTCTTCTATCCCCTGGAACTTGAATTAAAGCTAATTATTGATGCCTGACATTTCTACAATCAAATTATTAATCAAATGGATTAACTCATTGATTAAGTAAGAGCCCTTTTGATCCAACCACTTCCCCCAAAGCCACATCTCTAAACACTGCTTCAAGCCTTCAACCCACAAGACTGTATTTTATATTACAACAATAATAGTGTTCCTTTGAAAAATGTGGTCATCTAGGTAATGTTTCACCTCATAATTATACTTTGCCTTTTTTCTTTTGTTTCAAATCTTTTCTTGCTGCAAAATTTGAGAAAGTGTGAGCCTGTAAGCCCTTTCCTAAGCTCCTTCTCTACAGCTTCAGCTGAAACAGTCTCCAACCGTTCTTTTCTGTTTAATGTCTCCCCAGACCCTTTTCAATTCCAATCCACTAGCCCAAGGCCAGATCGCAAGAACAGAGTGAAACTTGGCCAAACAAATCAGTCTTTCCACCATCGCCGCATTCCCATTAACCGGAGACTTACCCCAGGCATCTTTTTTTGCCTGCCTTAGTCTCACTTCATGAAGGTTTTTTTTTTTTTGAAATTAATTAAAACTAAGCAAGACAAAAAAAAATTCCCCTTTTCTCATAAATAGTTGTGAGCAAAATGTTTTTGGTTTTTCTACAAGTGCAACAAATACTCAGAAGATGATCCTGAGAACAAATGAAAATTATACACAGGATGTTGTCCGACACGTTCCTAACCTAAATTCTTTACTCTCTAAGCTTCCAACTTGTCCTCTTCTGTTTCCTTAGCTAACTGCCCTAAATACATGCAACTGATGTCTTCACCTACCTTACTGCTTAATGTCTAAATTGACTCCATGCATTCAATACTCTCTCTAAGCACATTTGGGGAACCTTTATCCATCTGTTTTTCTCTCAAATATCTTTAAAGTGTCTATCCTCAGCAGAAGACCAGGCCGGACATTTTTGACCATTTAAATCATGGTAAGATTTCATACAGCTTTCAGATGTTTGGGTACTTTTCTTCTTTAGTGCATAGTGGTCCTGGATGTTGGCCATGACCTTAATTTGAGGAAGAATTTGAGAAATATGGTTTTTGTTCACTTCATTCCACCTGTCAAGCATCCCTTAGATCACAAGTCTCCTGATTTATGCATGGACTTAGATCTAGACACTAGATTTTCTTTCTGTATGTTGGCACTATCTCACAATTCCTTGTACTTTGATGTTTTACTGCACAAACTAGCAAAATTACAACCATCTAAGGACTTCTTTATCTTGCCTATTTTCTCCACACACAATTATCATAGATTTTTATAGATCACTGATCCCACCCCTGTTCCTGCTTTGCCATTTCTGCCCATGAGTAGATCAGATTTTCGCTGGACAGTTAAGTCCTTTGCTGCAGTAAAGTTGAGTCACAGTGGGATTCTGTGAGCAGAAACCCCAGAAAAAAATTGGTAAGTCATGCTGAAAGGCACCTCCACTCAGGTCCTCATACAATTTTCAGGCAAAGTAAGATTTTTCTCTCTTATTGCTTTGAGAAGGAAATTCCTTTGTTAGTCAGCATAATTCTGTGATCTGAGGGAGGAAAATAGTCAAGCTCCTTTCCTTAATTATTATTGTTAGATTTGAACTTACTTGTGCAAGTTCCACATGTTACCTCAGCAACTTTATCATCCCAATAATCAAATACTGAACATGATTTTCAATATAGTGTATTTTATGTCTGAAGAAAGAGAACATTTCCCTTTAAGACATCATAGGGGCTCTACGCTGTAAAATTCTTATATAAGTCTCATTTCTTGCTACAAGTGCTTGCTGTTAAAAAGGAAGTATGCTGGTGTACAAGAGTTCCACAATAGCCTGAAATGGAGTTTAACAAAGATTTATTTATCTGGGGATAAACTCACAGAAAGAGTAATGATCCACAGATCTCTGTGTGCGCTGGGAACAGTAGGTAGGACCAAGCCACGTGGGGATGGTTTAGTGGAAAATTGCCAAATCACCATGGCAGGCCAGTAGAGCCAAACCTTGCACAGCTCCCCAGAGGGGTAGTTCAGCTGTGTGGGGTGTGAGAAGTCCATGGGAGCCTGGATAAAGCCTAGCAGTGGCATGGATTCAGACCACATTGGACCAATGTGTTGGCATACAAAAAGAGTTCCACAATAGCCCAAAATGAAGTATAACAAAGGTTAAATTACCACGGGATAAACTCACAGAAAGAGTAGCAATCCACAGTCCTCTGCATGCACTGGGATCTGAAACCAAATCCAGCAGCCAAGAGGCCTGTGCATGCCTTTTGTCTGCATTTATAGTACACAAGACCATGCCCAAAGTGGGCCAGTATCTTAAAGGTTATTGGCTGAAGGAGTTCCCACAGCAGAAGTATTCAGTTTTCTCCAACATCTTTGCTGTCACCATGTATTTACATCTATCAGTAATAATAGTCAGTTTACTTCCTGGGGTCCCTGATCTCCAACTGTATGGTATCTCCATTTTCAATAGGGGAGAGCTTTGGTGACAGTTGCTCTCATACCTGCCATCCCTATTGTCTCCAAACATGCTACTCCAAAGGATGCCTTTTTATTTTGATTATCTCATTTAAGGGGCCTAGAATTTCTTTACAACAAACTTTACAATTTGGATTAGTGTAGTAAAACTAAGAGGAAGAGTCAAGTCTTCCTGGGGGAGAAAGAAACTGCAAGTGTTTATGTTACCAAGCAGATGACAGCTCCACTGGAAGACTCAGCTCTTTATATGGACACATGGAATCTCCCCAGGAAGGCGGCAGGGAACACTGATCTCCAGAACACTCTTTCTAGGGGGAGTATGATCACTGCGCTTGTCCTTCTTTCTCTTTGATTGTTTAATGCCAGCTTACCTATGTAGCTGCTGCGGTTATGTGTGGTATCAGAAGGATAGAATCTATACATGTGTGGTCTGCCATCTTTTGCTCCTGTACATCCTTAATCCTGACACAGAGCACCACAATCAATAGTGTTAAGACACATAACATGACAGGAAGAAGGGGAAGTTGCCATCATATGAGAAAGCCACCATGTTTCAATGGACCTAGGAGCAGGGCAGATTTCCAAGACAGCCAGTTCTAAGTAGATCTGTCAATGTGTTTGAACCGTGTCCAGTAGCTATGCATAACACTCCCTTTTCTAGGCCTAAATTAAAGATATTTAGATGTTGCCCTTTGTAGGTTGGGACACGCTTCTCCAATATTCCCTCTTGTAACATTGAGGAAACAACACTGAGCAGATGTGTAGGAAGTTAAAACTTCTTCCACCTTCATAGGTATAAAGGACACATAGACACTATCATTTCACTGTAGAAAGGACATTGAGTAACACTGTTTGAGAAATTGTCATCTAGGACTTAGCAAGAGAAAGGAGAACAGAAACATGGGTGTGGCTTTAAATGACCATTCCAAATTTGTGATAGATATAGAAACATCTGTCATTTATAAGCTCTTTTGATTGAGTCATGCAGAAGGATTACTGTCCAGTAGCAATGACTCTTGAGCACCCAGAGATGTTAACAGGTAACAGAGATGGACAGATGCTTACGATGATCAAACTCACCTTTAATGACTTTATGCTCTTAAACTCAACAAGGGGGCTGTTGTGAAAAGTGTTCTCCTTGGTTGCCTTGAATATTATTTCCCTTAAAATAATGTTTAATATGCTGCAGCAGCTTTTCCATAATATGACCTTGCTTTGTGTTCTAGAATGTCCTAAGTGTTTGTGGCTGTGTACCCAGGTACCTGACTGTTCCTTCCAACACGAGGATAAGTGCATTTAACGACTGTACAAAACAAACACATAATGGATGGAAAAACCAGCTGTATTTTGGTTTATGAAATGTCTCAATTTATTTTTCAAATATTTTTGGATTAGATAAAATACAACTATGTTTTGCCAAGAAAGTTTCCCCCTTAATTTTAGAAATCGTGTGTAATTTTGCAAAAATTTACTCCATATGTTTCTGTTTCATTTACATTAAATCCCCAAAATACCACTTTGTATACTTGATGTCCAGGAACCCATTTGAATTAGTCTGATGAAGTTTTCTTTAGACTGCTATGTAACTTACACACTGCAAAACTCCCCCCATTTTGAAGTAAAATTCAACACTTTTCAGAATCTTCCCAGTGTTATAGCATTGCCACCATGAAATTTCAGCATCAAATTCTTGATGCTCTTGCTTGGGAATGAGTATGAGTTTGTACTGTGAAGCTTACTCCAGCCCTGATGCCACAGTCATAAATCACAGCAATTCTCAATTCATCGGCGTGGCTGCAGACTAATGCTCAGGGATTATCACCAGAGCAAGCGTCTTTGCTGTGAGTAATGCATTTCTATGGCCCAAGTGGAGCATCCCACCGCTTTCCTCTACAGACCCATTCCCCTCCTGATGACATTTTTGTCAGTTTTTTGACCTGGAAAATCTGAGTCCACTGTGTCCTGATAACATAAGTTTTGGCAGGAGAAGTTCCCTTCATCCTTTCTCTCCTATCCAACCAAGCCACTGCCAGATAATGAAAGTGAATAAAACCAACTCTGAAGGCAGAGTGTCCCTGATGGCCTCTGTGTACAGCCTTTGGAACTGTCCACCAAAGAAGGAATAGTGAAAGTAAGTCATGAAACTTACCGTGTTTTATCACTGAACCATATAGGATGGCCAGTAAGGACACTGCTGTTGGGTTCTTCATGTATGACAATAGCTGCTGATGCTAACAGCTCCTTCCTTGAAGGTTGCTCTTACTTAGGTATATTTGGTTTAGGAAATGGAAGACTACTGATAATATGAAGGAAAATGAGACAGAATGAATGGTTGTGTATTAAACTGTAATTCCCAGATTTCTTAGAAACAGTTACATCCACTTTCTGATATCTATTGTTCAAAGATACTCCATTCAAAAAAAGATGTATTAAATAAAATATTCTGTTAAGCACCATCCGACTTGTAGAAATGATCATTTTGTGAGAGCTTGGTCAGTTTCTTCTTTCGCCTTCATGACCCGTTCCGACTTGTAGAAATGATCATTTTGTGAGAGCTTGGTCAGTTTCTTCTTTCGCCTTCATGACCCGTTTCTGTATGTATAAAATAGGAATAGTCAGTGCTACTAAGCATAGTTTGGGTTGGTAAACTAACAGGCTGACTGTTAAAAGGAAACCCACGGAGCTCCTGGCCTTCTGACAGTGGCTAATTACTGAGTTTGTACTGGTAAGCTGACTTGTTGTTAGACAACTAGAATTACCTTTGTCCTTCCAGAAGACAAATTGGCATGGAGTAACCACTGTCCTTTTCTGCGAGTACATCATCTCATCTGTAAACACAGCCTTAAGTAAAAAGTGGCTGTGTGTTTTTACTAAGTGCCACTTTATGTGTCCATGATTTATTAAGATAACATTGTAATATGGTTTTTGTAGTATGGCTTAGTTTTCAAAAATTGATTTGACACACTATTTTGTCTCTCTTTTTCGTATCAAGCTTAGGAACAATTCCCTCACATTCTACCAATCAGGCAAGCTTTGCTCTGTTGTGTGTTTTAAATTTTTTTAAATTGTTTTTTCTTTTGTCTTTAACTTGGCAGTGGTTTTCATCCACATGACAGTAAAGTGTCTGGATGAAAAGTGCAGTGTTCAATCATGTGGATGTTTTGTCTACACATGGCTTACATGTTTTGATGTTGTGTAGACAAAACATCCAGATAATTGATTTTCTTCCTTTTCATCCAGATGTTTCAGCATTATTTACACATATCTTGTGTCTGATTTGCTCAACATTGAAACAGGATGGAAACACGAGTCTGTGCGGTGACTTCTTATGACACAATAGGAGTACACAGCACTATTTGACAGAAGCTTGTTATTGCTCTGCATCCAAATGATTTGCTGATGAATATCTGTTGTGTCTTCTCTGCCCCTGGTACCTGCACTTACATAAGGCAGCAAGTTTGTAGGAAAACATGGGTGGGTACAGTGGATGCTTAAGGTAATTGTTTAGTTATTTAGGGTGGAGAGAGGGAGAAAGTAAGAAAATCTTGAATGGAATGCATATTCCATACTGTCTGTCATATTCAGGATCTAGGTTTAAATTGTATATGTACTTAAATGTAGGCATGTCTCTGTGCATATCGTTAAATGGGGATGAGGAGAAGGAGATCTTAGGAGGGAGAAGAGGAAAGAAGGAAGGTGTCACAAAGGGTGACATGACAGCAGAAGCAGAAGAGATCTGGTGGAGAAACGTTTAATCAAAAGAGCCAGGGGTATAGGAGTAGGGGGTGGAGAAGAGGGATGCCTACGGATAGAACATATGTATGCATGAGCATGCACATGGTTGAAGGGTAGCCATATTGACATTAGTTTACAATATCTTCAAAGAAATGGAAAAAGACTTTCAACTGTGGTAGCTCATGATGTACTAGGAGCTCAATGGCATGTTGACTATAGTGTGGGATACTTCTATTGGATAAAACTGCCCCAAAAATGCCTGTGACATGAATCTTCTCGCTTCTGCCTCCAGAACATATTCCATTCTGAAGGCACCATATGTGGCCAGAGAAATGATTGAGGCTTAAATTACAGAAGGAATTATCAAATGTCACCAACCGACAAAGAATGTCCTGAACAGGGGACAAAGAAACCCATGCCATCAGATGGATGGTTTTACCTTATTTGCTGTGTGAGGTACTGTGTGGTACACACGTTGGCTTGTGAATTTACCTTATAGACTGTATGAGGTAGTGTGTGGAAACCCATGCCAACAGGTGGATTTGCCTTATAGGCTATATAAAATAGTACACGAGGACAGTTTCAGAGGTCTTAAAATGTACAAGCACTAACAGTCAGAATTCAGCAGACTTACATTGTTCTAAAGCAACATTCCCTGAGTCGCCTGAGGATTTAACTCTTTGGTGATGTGGGTTCAGTTGGGGAATGAGCATGCGTGTTAAAGAAGCATAATGAACACTTAGCACAGATGCAATCTCCGGGCAGGCATGTACCTGCCCATTTATCAGGGGGTCACAGGATATAGATGCAATCTCTCTCTCTCCCCAGTGAGCACTGAATGACATAATACACGTATGGAACCAGGCTGAGTGGTTGTTACCTAGTTGTAATTCAATAAATGCCACCTGATATTATTATGGGCTAGATAATGAATGCCCTGAACACTTACTCTTCTGCAGCCAAAGTGCCTTCTCAAGTCTAGCCCTGAGGAAACTGGGTAGGAAGGTCTTGAAGGAATAAGTGAGATAACACCTTGGCGGCCTATGATGCGCTGGAAGTTCAGCAGCATGTTGGATGCAGTCTGAGGCACTTGCATTGGTTAAAACGGTAGCTCAGGTGCACATCAGGGATTGCCTGATTACTCAGGCTTCTGGTTACATGTCGGGCATCACACTGCCTGGAAGCCAACTTATGCTTTTCTTTCTTTTTAATTTATTAGATTAAAAAAAAAAACTACCAATCCAAATTCCCACTCCCTCCCCTCCTCCCATTCCTTCCATACACCCTCCCACCCCACCCCCCTCTAATCATAAAAGAGGATAAGGCCCATTGCTTTGTGGAAGGTCCAAGGCCTTCCCTACTATATCTAGGCTGAGCAAGATATATAGCCAAAAAGAATAGGATCCCAAAAAGCCAGTACATGAAGTCGAGATAAATCCAGGTGCCACTGACAGTGGCCCCTTGGTCTGCCCCAGTCATGCAACTGTCACCCACATTTAGAGGAACTAGTTTGATCCTATGTTTGTTCCTTTGCAGTCCAGCTGGAGTTGGTGAACTCCTATTAGCTCAGGTAAACTGTTTCAGTGGATGAACCCTTCATGATCTTCTTTTGCTTTTTCATAGGTGAACTTACCACAGTGAATGAGTTAGTTCCACTTTATGTTTTTTAGCCCTTTGTCTTATGAACTGTTTGTAGCTTAAGAAAAGAAATTAAAGACATAACGAATACCTAAAGGAAGGCTCCCACACCAGTCTCAGATTCAAGTGGAATCTCATTCCAGTGAATTCAGCTTACTGTGTGTTTTCACAACATAACTGCTCAGGAAGTTCTTTATGTTCTGAGTTCTCAAAGTCTAATAATATCTTAAGTTCTTGGATACAAGTTGGAATCTGCCATTCAATTCCCAATTTAGGGAAAGCGGCTAGAGTGAGGGAACGTGAAGCCCAGCTCTTTTATTTACACAGCAGATAATGCTTTCTACGGAGTCTGCCAAAGCAAGACAGTTGGTTTCTAGGAACTGGCCTTGGAGTTTCTGCTTGGGACTGTGAATATCAGGAATCCATCTCTAATGCAAAACAAACAGAGGATCTCTGCTTCTCCTGTGCATTCCTTGCATATTTGTATTTGAATGGAGTCTATAGAGACTTTATTCCCCTGCACACTTTACATTCTCCGGGAACACACAGGAAAACCTTATCCAAGTGCTGGGGATAGAAGAGCCAACAGGAAGTTCATTCTGACCATTTCCTTTCCTTGATCCTGCAGCTCCTCTGCTTTCTAGGTGGCTTAGTGTGCAGGTGCGCCTTCAGTTATCAGCCACTTACATTTTCTTTGCTTCTCTGGGGATAGAAAGTCACCTCGCTCCTGGTCTCCTAATCTGTGGGGATGCAGTTTCTCTAGTGACCCTGGGGATACAAAGCTAGTCCATCTTCTTCTACAGTCATGTAAATTCATTCATTTACAAGAAGAATATTTGAAATAGAAGTCTCCAAGAAAGCTTCAGTAACATTTGTTGTCCAACTCTGTTCAGGCCAGCTTACCTTCTGCTGGCTCAGTTTCTTAACTGCTGGGAGAGCAGCAGTGACTTCCCAACACATGACAAAGCTATATAGGTGTGTGTATGTGTGTATGTATGTTTATACGTGTGTGCATGTGTATATGTGTTTGTGTATATATATATGTGTGTGTGTGTTGTGTATGTATACATATGTGTGTGTGGGTGTGTATATTTATATGTGTGTATGTATATATGTATATATAAGTATGTGTGTATGTGTATGTACATGTGTACATATGTGTATGTGTGTATATATGTATATATGTGTTGGGGGTGTACCACATGAGTGAGGCCTCTTACCTTATGTCCTACCAGTACATCTCAAAGATACTTCCAAACTAGAAACATTTCTGAAAACAAAAGAACATTTCTTTTTAATGAAACTTTTTTATTTAAATTTACTTTTCATTTTACATATCAGCCCCAGTTCACCCTGTTTCCCCTTCCCCTTCGCCCCTCACCCCACATCCCACCCTCATTCACTTCTCAGAGGGGGTAAAGCCTCCCCTGGGGAGTCAACAAAGTCTGGCATACCAAGTTGACACAGGACCAAGTCCCTGCCTACTGTATCAAGGCTGAGACATTATAAAATACTTGTTTTTCACAGGAGGAAAGACATAGTGTACTTGGGCCCAGCATACTCTCTATCCAGTTTCTCCCTGACTTAGTCCACTCTGCCCACCATAACTAAATTCCATAGACTGGGTGGCTTAAACAATAGAGAGTAAATGTTCAGTCCTGGATATTAAAAATCTGAGATCAATGTAGCAATGTAGATTGTTTCTGATAGGATCTTCTTCTCTTCCTTCTTCCTAGGTCCTCACATAATAGAGAGAAAAGGAGCTACTCAGCTTTTTCTTCCTATAACAGCAGTAAGTAAGTAAGTAAGGGCTGTGCCTTCATGATCTCATGTAAACAAGCAGTCCCCTAAAGGATCCCTGCCTAATACTATTACTTTGACAGCAGCAAAGGGTGGAGATGATATAATTTTTAAAATGTGAATAAAGGAATAAGATGCTGACTCAATCCATAACACTTCCAATGGTGACATTGATTAATACTAAAACATCACATCTGGGATATAGTCAATACAGAATAGTTTCATCTTCACAAGGGGCTGTAGTAATACGAGCGGCGGGGCTGCATCCCCAGCACCCCAGCCACCTCACTAGCTTATGCCCTGAAATAACAACACACAAATGTATTCATTTAAACACTGCTTGGCCCTTTAGCTCTAGCCCTTACTGGCTAATTCTGATATCCCAATCAACCCATCTCTAATAATCTGTGAGCACCGGTCTTACCGGGAAGATTCTAGCCTACGTCCATCCTGGGTCGGAGCTTCATCACTTGTGTCTGCCCAGGAGCGGGGCATGGCGTCTCTTCTGAGGCATCTGCTCCCAAGAGGAGAGCTGTCGAGTCTGAGCTCACTTCCTCTTCCTCCCAGCATTCTGTTCTGTTTACTCCACCCACCTATGTTTTAACCTATGAGGGCCAGCCAAGCAGTTTCTTTATTTTTTTAACCAATGACCTTCCTCCATCAAGGGGCTACACTATCCTTTTAGAACAAAACCATCAACTTCCCACACCACTTCCCAAACCTCAGCATCTAAAACCTCTAGTCAGCTCTCAATCTATAACTTTCTCACTTTAGAAATGGTACATAATGTATAAAATTATAGATTGATGTAAAGCACTCCCCACAAACTCATGTTTTCTGTACTGTTTTCTAAATTATGCCTTTATTTGGAGAAGTCGTGAGATCATTTGCATGTAGAGTTCCGCTAGAAGACACAGTTTTGGGTGCTGGGCTTGAGGTTCACAGTCCAGTTCCACCTCCTGTGCACTTGCTTCCTGTTCTACTGAGAATGTGAAGTGAGGCATCTCAGGCACGTGCTCCTGTGCAGCTGTGCCTTTTCCTGCCGTGATGGGTTGTACACCCCACCCATAATCCAAATAGACCTTCCTCCGTTAAGTTGATTGTGTCAGGGATTCTATCATGGCAATGAGAAGAGGAATGAGTACAAAACGAATACATGTGGCTGATGTTTAGAACTGTTCTTTTTGGCTCAGGTAGTTCTAGGAGTATTCTCTCAGGTTGCGAGGGTCACTGGGGACATGTCACAGTTTGTTCAACCATTCCTTCACTGAAAGACTTCTATGTGGCTTCTATTTCATGGCTATTGCAGTAAAGCTGCTATAAAATCCATATATGCTTTTGTACAGACATGAGTATCTACTTTTATAAAATAAATGTCTAAGCATATAATTACTGGATCACACGATAACTACAAGTTTGGTTTCTTAAAAACAGAACACTGCTAAACTGTAAGATCCACTTTGTCTTCATTCTCTTTCATCATTTGATTTTTTTTTCTATTTTTTAAAAAAAAATGAGTTACTGTTATTTTAAAGGAATAAGAAGTAGTTTATTCTGGAGGCATTTGAATGGCCATGGCCCAGGAACACAGATTTCGGTTACCACAAATTTCAGGTTCCAGTGTGGAAGCAGTGCCATGAAGTTTTATGGTTTTTACAGAACAAGGAAAGCCAGAACTCAAGGCAATCTTAAGATACAAGGGGGTGCAATAGAGGTGCAGCCACAGCACTATGAGGAAAGGTTTGCTATAGGCCCGAGATGCTGTCCGATGGCAATATTAGCTCTTACATTGGTGGAAGCTATTGGGCTACGAAGTTAATATAGTCACATGATGTTAGTTCTGATATAGAGGAGGGCACGGAATGGCTGTTATGGAGGGCTATAACTAGCCCAAGATAGAGGGGCTGACCTCTGGACCTGCAACATTCCTGTCCCTCCACAGAACTGCAGTTCTAATCTGTGTGTCTCTTCAAACACAGCTTCCCTCCAGGAGTTTCTCATGCAGTTCCCCATTTACCCAGCACCACATTTTGAGCATGCGGAGGCCACAAAATATTTGTTAAGCAGTATGAGATCCCTCATGCTTAGGAAGACTGATTCTTTGGGTATCATGCATATGAGGTTGAGTAGTGGACAGGTCAGCAGTCTTTAGGAGAGAGGACTATATGATACCCTAAGAAAAGGACTATGGACCATATAAAAGCTGTTAGCCACTGTGTTATGGACCTGGATTTTCTTTTTTTTTTATATTCTTTCTGTTTCTGGTCTAACATGGACATATGACATAAATTACTATTACCATGCCTAATGTTGTGCAATCATGAACACAACTTGATTTCATGGAATGAAGACTATAGATAAAACAAATTTGGAATATTGTGATTGGAGTCTATTCATGACTTGTTGTGGTTTAATTTGAAGTCACATAGTGGCTGATAACGTTGGCATATTTTTGTGTTTGTTTGTTGTTGGTAGATCCTCTCCAGTGCAGTGGCTTTCATGTTCTACATGTTCTATCTGTTGCCTAACTTGATTGCTTTTATTAGAGGATTAGGATTTTATAAAAAGACCCAAACAATCACATAACAGAAATGACAGTCCGTTGTCAGATCTGTGGTTTTCAAACACATTCTCCCCTTGTCTGTCCTTTTACATGCTTCCACTCTGCTATTTAAATGCAATATAATTTAAAGTTATCTTCCTACACAATCCAGGCTTTTGTTTTCAAGTCTAAGATTGGTTTATAACCGCAGCTTATAAGAATTTTTTCACTTTCTAAACCTTTTCGATTTCATGTCTTATATTTAAGTTTGTAGGGATTTTTTTTGAGTTAAATTTTGGTGAGACTTACATAAGGTTTATTTGTACATACTTTTTGTGCTTATGAACACATAATTCTCCATGTACCATTAGTTTAAAAAGCAGTTCTTTCCCCAAATCTTTGCTTTTATCTTTTTCTTCTTTCCCCTGTTTCCTTTCTTATTTTTCCTTCCTTCCTTCCTTCCTTCCTTCCTTCCTTCCTTCCTTCCTTCCCTCTCTCAAAACAAGCTAGATGAATGTGTATAGCTCCATTTCTGGTTGTCTGGCTTGTTCCACTAACTATGCCTCCATTTCTCTGTTATCATAACAATCATGACTGATGCCATGATGCTACAAGACTCAGGTTGGGTCTGGTCCTTCTTCCTAGTTCTTTCTTCCTTTCAGCACTCTAACATCTTTTACTTTTTATGAAATAAAGTTGGTTTTGTAAGAAAAAATTTTAACACAGAGTAAGCAGTGTGAAGGGAAAAGGGAGAGAGAGAGAGAGTGAGAGAGGGAGAGAGAAAGAGAGAGAGGAGAGAGATCTTCCTTTTCCATATTATCAGGTTTTACAAGAGTACATTTATGTCATCAAGAAGCTGTCATAGATTAATAGAAATCATACTGCACTTGTATGGTAGTCAAAGAGAATTGACATTCTTTTATGAGTATTTCAATCTACGAATCTCATTTATTTCTCATTTATTTCAACTTGGAGTTCATCAATGTAGTTTTAAACATAAAAATTCCATTTGTACTCTATAAAACTGATAGCTAGTAATTTTGTTTTAAAGTGTCTAAATATGGCACCATATTTTAGCTAATTATGACTCCATATGCTCATTGTTATTACACATAAACACAACTGCATTTCTGAGTTTATCCTGTATTCTGCATCCTCGTGTTCACTGACAGGTTCTGGCAGTGTGAGCTTTTCTCATTCGAGACGGTCTTGTTCCTCCTTCGATATTGTTAGACCTTGAGCTCTAGTTTTACTTTTCCTTATGTTCAGCTCTTGAAAACCTTGCATGACTTCTTCCAGATCTTCTTGCTGTCTCAGATACCTACTGCCATTTGAACTCTATTTCTAAAGATAAGGCATTCTCTGATCATTACTTTACAGGTTGTTTCTTGATCTTAATTCATAACTCTGCCAGTGGCAGGTATCTGAATTGTCCATGAGTTTACTTAGAGTTTCACTCAACTTCCTGGATCACTTTTTAAACCATTTTTTAAACCATTTTTCCCAGTGTTTTTCTCCATTACTTCTCTTCCAGCTCTGCTTGCTTTTTTTCTATCAATTTGAGACTGAGACATAAGGGTTGGCTTTTTCCTTCCTGTGCATACCCTGGGAATATACAAGGATATAAAACCAACAGGATATATAAGATATTTAAGGAATCAGCTTAAGCAAATATAGATGTTTGATAAGACCAAAGTAGGTGATACTTGGCCCAGCAGACTAGAGACTCAGGGAAGATTTGGATTGAGAGAAATCCTTGCAGTGAGGCCAGTCTTCTCCTGATTAGATGAGGCTATCCACATTCTAGAAAACAATCTATATTATTCAAAGTCTAGCAATGTACATCTTGGTCTCTTCTAAAAGTACTTTTTATAGAAACATCTAGCATAGTTTTTGATCAGATATCAGAATACGTTGTCTAAACAAATAAAATTAATCACTGTGCTTCTGTTGGTCCCAAAGATACAGATATAGGTCAATGTATTTTGTCTGGATTGTTTGGATGGAATAATTCTAGTTGTTCTAGTTTCTATTGACTGATTCCTTTTTCTCTAATCTGCTCTTCAAAGCCTGCCCTGTATTTTTTAACTCATTCATTTTGTTTGGCTCTATTTTCTTTTTTTAAAGATTTTATTTATTTATTATGTATACAGTGTTCTGCCTGCATGTATGCTTGTGTGTCAGAAGAGGGCACCAGATCTCATTACAGATGGTTGTGAGTCACCATGTGATTGCTGGGTATTGAACTCAGGACCTCTGGAGAGCAGCCTGTGCTCTTAACATCTGAGCCATCTCTCCAGCCCTTGGCTCTACTTTCATGTCTGATGAAAAAGTATCTTTTTGCTGAGGATTTCTGTCTTTCATTTGTCTCAAACATCTTCCTACCTGCTGCCTAAGGATGACTGATCCAAATAGTGGTAGAATAATTGTCTACTGTATTTTTTATAGTAACTGTCTAATTATTAATTTTTCACTTAAAAGTTAGAAATTTGAAAAGTTTGCTGATAGAGCCTCAATATGATGGTAAGACAGCAACAGTGCAAGGGCTGGAGAGACCTACTGATGCCATGTCATACACTCTTTGGCGGAGATGTAAAGTGGAGTGTGGATGGTGTTGAATACTCTGAGAAGTTTGAGATGCTAGAGACATGGAATGTCACCACGGAGAGCTATACATGGGAGTGGAATGAGCACGAGAGAGAGAGGGGTCTTGAAGGCAGTAAAGTTGGAGGGACAGAGCCGTTTAAACCTTTGACCTTGGATGTGGAACTTGAGGATTTTTAGTTTACCCTGCTGGCTTTGAAGTTTATTAGTTTTTTCTTCCCTATTCTCTGATTCCTCCCTTTAAGAAGGGTAATATATGTTTTATGTCACTGGATATTTTCAGTCTGTAATTGGCTTTTGATTTCATAGGGGGTTATAATTAAGAAATTGTCTTGAGCTTCTAAAGAAATTTTAGATATTGGACTTTTATATTGCATTGAGAGTAAAAGATGATGATAACTTTGGAATTTGAACTGGTTATCTTTTGCACTATGGTATGGCCACAGCCTATGGAGACCAGGAAGTATAATATGGTGGTCTGACTAAGAATGGCCTCATAAGCTCATATATTTTGAGTATTTGACACCCAGTTGGTGGAAATGTTTAGGAGGAATTAGGTGTGGCCTTATTGGAAGAGGTGACTCACTGGGGGCAGGCTTGAGGTTTCCAAAGACTGGTGTGCTGGCTGATTTTGTGTCAAGTTGACTCAAGCTAGAGTCAAGTGATGTGGGAGTCCCTCTGTGTGCTGTGACTACCATTAATGAATAAAGAAACTGCCTTGACCTGTTGATAGGGTAGAGATTAGGTAGGCAGGGAAAACTGGACTGAATGCTGGAAAAAGGAAGGCAAAGCCAGCGGATTCCATGAAGCTGCCATCACTAAAGACAGACATGCTGAAATTTTGCTGGTAGGCCATGGCCTCATGGTGATATACAGATTATTAGAAATGGGTTAAACTAAGATGTAAGAGTCAGTCAATAAGAAGTTAGAGCTAATGAGCCAAGCAGTGATTTAATTAATACAGTTTCTATGTGGTTATTTTGGTTCTGGGTGGCTGGGACCAACAAGCGGCTCCCCCAAAGGTCATGTGAGAGGAGGCAATCTAAATTGAGAAAATGCCTCTGTAAGATCTGGATGTAGGGAAGCCTGTAGTGTGTTTTCCTAAACAGTGATTGAAATGATAGGGTCTATCATATTGTGAATCATCCAGAGTTCTATAAGAAAGCAGGCTGAGCAAGCCATGATGAGCAAGCCAGTAAGCAGCACCCCTGTAAGGCCTCAGCATCAGCTCCTACCTCCAGGTTTCTGCCCTGTTGGCATTATTGTCTTGCCTTCCTTCAATGTTGGACTATGTTGTCTAAGTGTAAACCAAATAAACCCTTTCTTTTCCAACTTCCTTTTGGTTACGGTGTTTCATCACAGCAATAAGAACTCTAACTAAGACAGCTGGTGTCATTCCCAGTATGCTCTCTGCCTCCTGCTTGAGATTCAAGATGTTAATCTATCAGTAGTTCCTTCTGCCATGCCTTTGGTTGGCCATCATGAACTCTAACCCTCTAAAACCTCAAGTCCAATAAAATACTTTCTTTTATACCTGTGTTTTATGCCTTTCATTTCAATGAGAACTCTGAATAAGTAACATTGGATTTTTGTTTCATGGAAGTGACCCCTCTGTGTTACCTCATAGTCGCCTTTATAATGTAAAACCTTGGTATTCAAGGGGTCCTTATCTAGGATCTCTACATGTAGCTGCAAAGACTGTAAATCATGGTTCTTCTAAAAATACCAGAGAAAACAATCCCATGAACATGTAAATGATACCTTCTACAGTAAAAACTGGATCGTAGTAATTAATTAAGGATTTCAAATGAGGAGTTTCAAGATTACGTGGGTGAATCACAAGTGACTTTTTAAGACAGTGACAAGAGGGTCAAACACTGAGAGAAACACTGTAAGGGTTGTAGCAGTGGTGTGAAGAGAGAAGGTAAGAGCCCTAATGCTAGTTAAGGCAAGGAGATAGAGCCCTCCCTAAAGACAGAAAGCACAGGCTTTCTAACACCTTGACATTAGCCTAGTGAGAACAATTTTAGGCTTCCTTCTTCTAGAATAATTTCACATTATTTACAATCACTAATTTTTCAGCAATGATCTGCTATAAAACATTACAAATTGGACAGTATGGCGGATGCCATGATCCTCCTGCCCAAGGCAGACGCTGGTTAGACTCATGCCGGTAAGCCAAAGTCAAATGGTGATACACATTAATGGAGATGTGTTAATAAAGATGTGAGAGTTAGCCAATAAGAGGCTAGAGCTAATGGGCCAGGCAGTAATTTAATTAATACAAAAAAAATTACAAATTAATCTACTTATACTGCGTATGGATACCACCTGCGTGAATTTGTTGTCTAAATCACTCCCTAAAATAGCATAGTGGAGTCTACATGTGTGCTCCAAGAGGTAGAAATACTAGGGAAATGCAGAAAAATATAAAATGGCAGAGAAATGCTCCTAGATTTCCTCCCTTGTCTTCCATCCATCACTGTAAGGCATCAAGGCTTCTTCCTCTGCTAAGCATCAGGGGGTAGGTATTGGCTGCTCTCCAAGTCCTACAAGTTTCTCTCCAGCGTAGATGCATTCCAACTCAAATAGGTCTAGGAAATCCAGAAAGAATCATGCCAGCTTGGAAGACAAGACCAGGAACTTTGTCTGACTAGCTCAATACACCCTCAAAAGGGAAACTTCTCACAGAGTGTGTCTACAGCAAGTGCTTTAGGGGATCCCTGTCCTCAGTCACCCTCCTTGTCTTCAGTCTCTTTCATCCTTCTCCATTTCCCTTTTAAACTCATTGTCCTCAACCTCATTATAGCTACCTTCAAAAGAAGTCCTGGCTACCTCCCCTGCTGGGGTTTGTGAGCTCATTCAGCAGGAAGTAGCTACTGTTCTTCTGAAACTAGCTCTCAAGTTCTCACATCTATCGCACTGTGTGTCTTAAGGTGGACTCTTTGTACCCACTTTGTCTCATTGACAACACAGAATTATGTCAGATAGCTCCCAAGTGATCGATGAATAAAATACTCTGCCTCAAGATTTTTTTCTCCTAATGAGCACTTGAGCTGAGCTCTATGGGGCAAATTCTTCCAACTACAAGCTTTGAACCTTCTCCCTCACATAAAATACCACTAAGGTATCCTACGTAAGAAGGATGGTGGCACCTTGTCATGATTTCTGACCACTGCATTAGCAGAGAATCATGAAAACCCTGCCAACACCGCCTCCTCTTTCTTTCTAAGGTAATTTAAGATCTCGCTAGTATTCCAGGTTGGCCTGGAACTCATATTAATCTTCCTGTCTCAGTCTCCAAAGTACTGGGATAACAGGAAAAGTACTGGAGAAGTTATATGATTACATCACTTTCTGTAGATGCTTTCTTATCCTCATCTTTACTTCCCAATAGAAGACATGAAATGTTTCTGACAGCCATCTGGAGAAGTGACAGAATTTAGAGTAAGAATTCTTCCATTTTATCATGGATACAAGAGGAACAGGAATAAGCGCTCCTATAAAACACCCCCAGCTAATGAGGTGGTGAGCTAATTGAGAAGAATGGAAGGAGACTAAATTTCTTGCAATTCTGTGGGCACAGCCTGAATCACAATAAAACATCTTGTGGCAGTTCTTTCCAGATTGTTTTTCCTCCAGGCTGCTGTCATCTGGAGAAGCATGCTAAGAATGCTATTTTTCTTGTTAAACAGGTAGACCTAATTGCATGCATTATTTTTGTTTTTAAAATTTTTCCCCAAAAGGTTCAATTCTTTGTAACAATATATAGTGTTCTTAAATTAAGAAAATTACTCAGAAATTTGTTGATGAAAACAATTGATTTTATTTTCTGTATTTTCTTACAATTATCCGTGTGCTGGAGACCACATTCTAATAGTTCGCCCCATAACAGAAGACCTGGAAGGAAGACAGACTTCTGTCCTAGAGTACTACAGCACATTGACCACATTATTTAAGATGAGAAAATTGGACGAGTTAATTTTTAAAAAACGATTCCTTACAGTCCTCAAATTAGTTAAACTTCTCAACTTGAAACAGAAAGAGTCTTACTTGGAAGCATCACGTTTGGGAGACTGGAAATTTTTAAAAGCTGAGAGAACGGTTCTGGCAAGGGAAAATGGCAATTAGAAACACCACAAACAATAGACAGGGGCAAAAATCTGAAACTCAATAGCAACATCTTGATAAACATAGTCTAAAATAGCTACTTCTTTTGTTCTAATTCTGCAACCCTGCAAACTTGTTTGCATAGCTTGAAGTTTTTTGAGCTGCTGCTTGGCCTTCTGTCATGACATCTGCCCATCATTAACCACAGAAATATCATATTAATGTCATTATAAATCCATGGATGGTGTTCCCTCTTCTAATATTTTGTGGTTGAGTGCTGTGTGCTCCGGAATGCTGATAAACCCAAAGGACTGTAGCCCCTTTACTAGACTGTTTTTGAAGCCATATTTTCATTTGAATGTTTTTGTGATGACTTTGAACCAAGATAGTTTGGGCATAAGTATGTGATGTTATTTTAAAACGATGAAAATAACAGTTGGTTCAAATCTTCTAAAAGCTTTTATAGGCAGCAGAGTATTTCCTCCCTTCAGCAGTTTCAAGAGATTCTACACAAACAGTATCAGTCAGTAACTCAGTCCTCAAATGCATGTGCTGCAAGACTTTCTGTGTGGAAACAGAAATTTTGGAAGACAGTGAGTCAAATGGATACTCTGTTACCATGATCACTAATGAGTTAAGTACACATTAGTACATTATTTCTTCTTTCCTATTGTAGTAATATGGAGCGGCGGTGGGGCTGCGTCCCCAACGCCCCAGCCGCCTGCCCTGCCCGGCTAGCTTTACCTGAAATAATTACTCGGACACTGTATTCTTTTAAAAACTGCTTGGCTCATTTCTACTTAGCCTCTTCTAGGCTAACTCTCGCACCTGGACTAACCCATTTCTTATCATCTGTATAGCACCAGTCTTACCGGGAAGATTCTAGCCTAAGTCCATCCTGGGTCGGAGCTTCATAGCGTGCGTCTTCCCTGGAGCAGGTAGCATGGCGTCTCTCTGAAGCGTCTGCTCCGGAGAGGAGAGCTGTCGAGTCTGACCTCACTTCCTCTTCCTCCCAGCGTTTTGTTCTGTTTACTTCTCCCACCTATCTCCTAACCAATGAGAGCCAAGCAGTTTCTTTTAATTTAACCAATGACCTTCCTCCATCATTTCCCCTTTTTCGGTTTAAACAAAAAAAGGCTTTAACTTTAACATAGCAAAATTACATATAACAAAACAGTTATCAAGTAAAAGTTACATCAGAAACATTTATACATATAACAAAATTGACCGTAAAGCTCTATCAATAAAGCAAAATCTATACTAATGCAAATTATTCATGTCTATATCATCCTATAATGCTAAGTAAATTTAAATGTGTGGACATCTGAATGATACAGTTTTCTTTTCGTGGTTTACTGTTAATGTATACTAGTGTGACTGGGCAAGACAGTGCAGAGGTTCCTCCATCTCTTACTTTGGATTTAACTAGAGTTTAATCTCCTTGATGGAGGATCTCATGGAAAATTGTTCAACTCTATTCTGTGAACCTGAGGTCAAGATACCCCCACTAACTTACTTTAACGTCTGTTAAACTGTCTGCTTATCCAGAACCCCCTGTAGCTAACTGCTTATCTTAACTTCTGTTATACTGCTTGCTTGAGGAAAGCCTATCCTTGTTGCTGTAGAGCAAGATAGCAGGATATGTTTTTTGCCTTTGTAAGCCCCCTAGTATAAATGCATGGGACTATGCTTAGATTCAGAATACCTGAGTGTCGTCCCAGTTGGCTGGAATAAATACTTTCAACCAGATATAAACTATGCTTTAATGATTGTCTCCAGTGGGGTCCTTGTAACGTAAGTTTTCATTGGATGTAAAATTGTGCAAAGTGAGGAAATAGGCACACTATGCATATGTCTTAGTTCCATGGTACTACGTAAAAAGAGTGCCTATTTTACCCTCTCATCTCCCAAGCTCAATTTTAATCTTCTGGGCTTGTAGGTCTTGTGTATAAACCACATTTACCATTGTTATCTGCCATTGCTTTATTCAAAAATGGTTTATCAATTGGGCTAATAATGTAGGAAAATTCATAGCCCTTTATACCTTATGAGTTTTGGTAATTTCTCAAATATTCTAGGGCTTATGGAATTTGTTATGAAACACTTTGTGATTGAGTAAACAAGGTGACATAATTAAATAAAAACAGAAACTTTACCATACATGGTAAGGTGAGTATAACCCAAATACCAACTTGGAACAGCATCTTCAAAAGCCACTGAGTCTCATCTAAGCTCCCTGAAGAGTTCTACAACTTAAAAGTTACATATCCATTTTGCTGTAGAACAAGACAGTGGAGAATGTGTGGCATAGATTTACTGTTCTCACACAAGTAATAAGAATATGTAATTATAATAATTAAGACAACCTTGAATTCAGGCACCACCATCCTGTGGACTGGGATCCCACCCATACTGGATAGAAATGCAAAAGCAAACACTGTCCTAACATCCATCTGTAGTAACAGGGGCGGCGGGGCTGCATCCCTGGCACCCAGCCGCCCCCATGGCTAGCTTTACCCGAAATAATTACACACAAATTGTATTCATTTAAACACTGCTTGGCCCTTTAGCTCTAGCCCTTACTGGCTAATTCTGATATCCTGATCAACCCATCTCTAATAATCTGTGAGCACCGGTCTTACCGGGAAGATTCTAGCCTAAGTCCATCCTGGGTCGGAGCTGGGGCATGGCGTCTCTCTGAGGTGTCTGCTCCCGAGAGAAGAGCTGTGGAGTCTGAGCTCACTTCCTCTTCCTCCCAGCGTTCTGTTTACTCCTCCCACCTATCTTCTAACCAATGAGGACCAAGCAGTTTCTTTTTATTTAACCAATGACCTTCCTCCATCATCCATCTCTGTTTCCAGACTGCTGATACACTGTGGCCATCTGCCTCAAGCAAACATTGCCCTAACTTCCATCTCTGTTTCCAGACTGCTGATACACTGTGGCCATCTGCCTCAAGGTCCCATATGATGTCTTCCCTGTTGTGATAGACAGCACCCTCAAACTGTGAGTCATAGCAACCCCTTCCTTCAACAAATCACTTTTGTTGAGTATTTTTTTGTCACAACAGTGAGAAAAATAATAAGGCACTAAGTTTGCTAGATGACTTTATATGTACACAAAGATTAATTAGAAAAGGGTTGCGACATTAAAATTGTCTACCTGATAGTATTTTATGGACTGACAGACATATTGATGTTTCCCTCTAAGACTGTGGTGCAATGTCACAGCAAAGCAAACTCTGGCATCTCGCCAGTGTGACTTCATCTTAGCATATTAGAGTAACACAAGGACACTGAGATCAAGAAGCTATGAGCATGGGTGCTTTAGAGCTGTGCTGTGAGATCCCCAGTACTGAGTGATCCCCACAATGAACAGATGTCACACACATGGAAATAAGAGAGAACAGAAACGTTTCTAAGTGCCCCTCCACCACGTTGGCTATTTTCTTTCTAAAAATTGAACATTTATGGCGGAGTAGCAATATACCTCAAACTATGTCACCATGTAGATCTCACATGAGATCCCTTCTCTTATATTTTAGGTTTTCATATTTATTTTCAAAATGAGGAAAAACCAGAACAACTCTCTGATGTGGGAGTGTCATATATCAATCTGTTGATTTCCTTGGTTAAGCAATAAAGAAACTGCCAGGCCCATTGGATAGGCCCACCCTTAGGTGGGTGGAGTAAACAGAACAGAATGCCGGGAGGAAGAGGAAGTGAGGTCAGACTCCACAGCTCTTCTCTCGGGAGCAGACGCAGGAGAGACGCCATGCTACCTGCTCCAGGGAAGACGCACACCATGACCCAGCTCCGACCCAGGATGGACTTAGGCTAGAATCTTCCCGGTAAGCGCACCTAGGGGCGCTACACAGATGATTAGAAATGGGCTAGTCCAGGTGTGAGAATTAGCCTAGAAGAGAATGGGCCAAGCAGTGTTTAAAAGAATACAGTGTCCGTGTAATTATTTGGGGCATAAGCTAGCCGAGCCGGGCAGGCGGCCGGGTGCCGGGAAAACAGCCCCGCCGCCCATATTACTACAAATGACGCCCAGACGTGTGGCTAACTAAACCTACTTAAAAAACCTGAGAAGGCTTAAAAATAAGGAAGAGAGCGTTTAACACAGATTTTTGCTGTTTGTTGGTGGCGTGCTGTAGAGAGATTTCCTGATTCAGCGACAGCAGCAGAAAAAAAGCTGCGTTATTTTAAAGCGCGGCTTCCTGGGGCTTTGCCGCCAGTGCAAACTCTGGCTTTATGTTTGTGTTCCCGCTTGGGATCGGAAGGAGAGTGCTCTGAGACGGTGCGATGACTCAGAGCTTCCCGCCTGCTCCTGGGCAGAAGGCAGAATCAGGCTTAGGCAGGCGGAAGAGCATGGCGGATTCCTGCCGCCATACAGAGACGTGTTTTTAGACTGCGCAGTGCTCTGCCTGTCAGATTTGGATGTTACTTGGATGAAAAGAATTTCTGTGCTGCACGCTCAGTCTCAGAATTAAAGTGCTGAGTGCCGCTCCTACCTGGTAGCCCCAAGAGGCTTCCTGACTCAGCTTCAGCTGCAAAACCCTGCAGCTCATTAAGAGGTCCTGCCACGAAACACTTAAACAGTGTTGACGAAAAGCTGAACGCATGCTTTTCGGTTTTCAGCCGTAGCAGGAAAAAAGCTGCGCCGTTTAAAAATGCCAGCTTTCTGGGCCATCCTGCCAGGGCAAACTTCTGACTCTTGGAGGCAGGAGGGCCGGCTACAGAGAGAGGACTTGAGTGTTGTCTGTTGTAGCTTGTTGGCTGGCAGGGACCTTGAAATGCTATAAACATGGCTACAGCCAGTACCTCAGCCTTGAGGCTGGAAAGCTAAGAAATGGACTGGATCTAGCTGGCAAAGCCACGCCTTTAGTCCTACTGATATTGCTTGGTAAATTAAAGATTCATGTGGTCAGAAAAAGAGCGATATACAGTAAAGAGAGATTCAAAGACAATGAAAATTTCTGAATGGTTTAAAGTGTGTTAAAAATATATGCAAGCTAAAAGTTAAAGTTCTTAAAGTAAAAAAGAAAAGGAAGAGAGTTGTTGTGTGTACACACCTTTAATCCCAACACTTGGAAGGCAGAGGGAGATTGAACTCTGTGACTTCAAGGTGTGGTAGCACACGCCTTTAATCCCAGTGCCTAGAAGGCAGAGACGAACAGATGTCTGTGAGTTCAAGTAGTAGCAAACACCTTTAATCCCAATGCCTGGGAGGCAGAGACAGGCGGATCTCTGAGAGTTCAAAGGCAGCCTGGTCTACAGATATACGCTCAAAAAAGCAAAAAGTTAACCTAGAAATGTCTCAGCTTAGATTCTTAAGCGCCTAATGATTTAAAGGCGCAAATCAAAAGTGCTCCTGGATAGTAAAAAATTGCAGATTCACAATAGGACAGATTCAGACCACTAAACGAGTCACACTGTTGGATGAATGTACGTAGGCTTGGGAGAGAGAAGAAAAGGAATATAGAGAATAAAGTTAATGGTTTAAAAAGAAAAAAGTAAAAGTAAAGTCTTTAAAGAGACAGAATAAAGTAAAGTGATAGAGTAAAACTAAGCCGCATAAAAATGAAAAATTCACAAAAAGTCTGGATTATGTACATTGTGTTTTCTTTAAAATTTTTGACGGTGAAGGAGCTAAGTACAGAGAGACATTTCATTACATGGGCTGCCAAGCTAAACCAGAATGGATATAAGAGTATTACGATTTCAGAATTTGGGTCTAAGGATATGATGCTTTGGAGAGAGTCTTCTTTTGTTTTCACAGAGGATGAGACTCTATGGATTTCTTCTATTCCGATTTGGTATGATGGACCACGTCCTCCTGAAGGGTTGCTGTGAACATCTTCAGAAAATTGCTTTGCTCAACTGCCAACTGAGATAAACCTGGCACACAGGTTACACCCTAAATAATCTGATTAACGACGCCCCCATTCAGCAGGAAGCAGTTTGGAGAGAAAAAACTGCGCCCATGTTCCCAAATATAGTTTATAAATGTTCTTTTACATTTAAAGGGGGAAATGATATAGGTATGAATAATTTGCATTGGTATGGATTTTAAGGTCAATTTTGTTATGTGTATAAATGTTTCTGATGTAACTTTTACTTGATAACTGTTATATGTAATTTTGCTATGTTAAGGTTAAAGCCTTCGTTTTTTTTTGTTTAAACAGAAAAAGGGGAAGTGATGTGGGAGTGTCATATATCAATCTGTTGATTTCCTTGGTTAAGCAATAAAGAAACTGCCAGGCCCATTGGATAGGCCCACCCTTAGGTGGGTGGAGTAAACAGAACAGAATGCCGGGAGGAAGAGGAAGTGAGGTCAGACTCCACAGCTCTTCTCTCGGGAGCAGACGCAGGAGAGACGCCATGCTACCTGCTCCAGGGAAGACGCACACCATGACCCAGCTCCGACCCAGGATGGACTTAGGCTAGAATCTTCCCGGTAAGCGCACCTAGGGGCGCTACACAGATGATTAGAAATGGGCTAGTCCAGGTGTGAGAATTAGCCTAGAAGAGAATGGGCCAAGCAGTGTTTAAAAGAATACAGTGTCCGTGTAATTATTTGGGGCATAAGCTAGCCGAGCCGGGCAGGCGGCCGGGTGCCGGGAAAACAGCCCCGCCGCCCATATTACTACAACTCTCAGTGCAGCTCATGTGTGCCTGGGAGACACATACATTTCTTGGGCTAAATTGCTGTGTTGAATAAAACAGAACGGCCAAATCAAAGGAGGTGGTTTTTGATTATTCATGGCTACTCAGAATTACTTCTTAAGATCTCATCTTCATCTCAGAGCTTGGTGATATTTATCCACGTCTCTGCCTATTCCGTGTGACCCAGGGGAATCGGTGTATTTATCCTGGAAGTTGGCTACCGATTACAAACACTGGGATTGAGACATTTTCAGACAAAAGACACCTATGAGCTATCATCGCCTGCTTTCATTAACCCATGTCTAAACAGATGCCTCACAGTTGTTGATTAGTTAATATGCAGCATTTCCACTGCTCACTATACCTCCTTATATTGGAAGTGACGTCAGCCAGACTGAGATAACAGCAGACCACTGTCACAGATGAATTTTATTCTCCTCAGTTCTGATATAAAAACTATATACAGGTTTTTCCATTATGTCACATTCAAACAGGCTTTTTTTCTGAACTGTATTTCACAAAACATACATCTAGTCATGCCATGTGCACAAAAATTATGCTGCTAGCATTGTGAGTGATTACAGCTTGAATGGTGTAATAAACACAATTCTGAGAAAATGGAACAATGGCTAAAATGTTCACATCATCCTAGTCTATCCAGAATAAAAGTGCTTTATCAGTTTTCAGAGCATGCCCTTACTTAGTCATGTTTACACTCAGAGTTATCCACTATTTTACATTACCTAGATAGTTACAGAGAAAACATGTCAGCTTTCCCAAGTCTTCCTCCATCTCTTCATTGCCCCCACTTTATACTCATATGCCTCATTAATGGAGTATCAGGGATAACTTTATAGGTCATCTTTACTGTGAGAACTGAGAAAACATTGTTTCTGGATTTTTCTGTGATGACATTTCTTCACCAGCATAACCAAGTTACTGACAGCTGTAAAGATTAAAAGGTAGATTCTCTCCTCGCGATTTCCTTTACTCTCTTTCTCCTCCTATTCCTCCCCTTGCTCTCTTTTCTCTGCTTTTTTCACTTGCTCTTCTTGTACTAGGACCCCTATGAACACTGGGGTACATGGTTCTTTACTCTTTGGACTCTGGGTCTGATAACTACTGGAAACTGGGTCTCAAAAATATTTTTCTCAGCCTCCTAAAAGAGCTCAGATATTTACCATACTAAATTTATGCAGAGATAGAAAAATAGACGGTCGATAAATAGCCATTTGGTTCAGCTCTTCTGGAAAAGCCCCCCACACTGGGTCAATGACACTTTTCACCTTGTCATACAAAGCCACAGATATTTGGCTGTGTCAATACCCTTCTTGATTCTTGTATGTGGTCTAAACATGTATGCCGCAGTGAAGTTGTACTCTGTGTTGAAGACTGACAGACAATAGTTTCTGCGGTAAACGCTGTAGTTCCAAGTGTTCTTACACTTTTCCCCTTAACTAAAATAGCAGAAACATCTGTGTCTTCCCCTTCCATGAGCACAGCACTTTATGAGTCCCAGATTTACAAACAGTATCTGTTACATGCAGCAAACCTCATTTTTTGGTCTTATTAATTACTTTCCACCAACTTCTCCCTCAGGCACTTTGGTTAAGAAACCGTGATCAGCAGTAATGGTTTAAGTTAGTTTGAAAAGCGAATCCTTTGCAAAACATTAAAGTAATTACTTAAAGACTCCATGCCATAGAAAGGTATTCTTGATCATTGGAGAAACTCATATCCATTTGTCCATGATTCTTCCTCTGTCTTTGTCTTTTCTAACTTCTCTAGAAATGTTTTAGACAGCTAAGTTCTAAACACTGCAAAATATGTTCTGATTTTCTAACTCTTTGCCTGACAAATTCACTCCAGGTCTGAGCAGCAGATACCAAGGACTCATAGGATCTTGCACACATTTCCCTGACATGATGTAAAAAGAGAAGAACATAGAACACACTTCCATGGATCTCTCAGATTCTGTGCTCCTCTGTCTTAGTTTCTGGGCACGATGATGATTAATGGTTCATTAAAATGCATGTGATCTGAAGTTCACAGGGGAAAAGGTAAATTGGGAAACCATTTCTTCAAAGGTTGTGGGCAAATGATGTGTGAAATTGTTGACAAATTGCCTTCATTAAGGTTTTGAAGTGGGCATTTTTTTTTCATGGACTTGGCTTCATTTCAAATATAGCTGTGCAGAGTTTTTTTTTTTTAAGACACTCATTGTCGAGTGGAAATCTGCCTTGATGTTTGACCTTAAAAATGTAAACCTTCGCTCTTGGGGGAAATGTTATGAGGTTTATAGTAGTGTTCTCCTTATTGGTATTTGCATGACCCACATTCATTTCTGGGCAAATCTGTATTAAAACGCAGCCCTGGTATGTACAAAGGCAAAGGGTAATTCAAAGGATAAAATCAGAAGAGCAAATTTCTCCTCTCTCAAAAACTAAGTTTTAACCTTTAAACTATAATACATTGCAGTACCTGTGTCTCCTTGGGACAGTGCTTGGAGCAAAGTGTATGTGACTGTGGACCTTTAGTGTAAGTGTTAGGAGATCAAACCCTAACTCTGACTTAGTGGAATTACCCCATTGAACTTGCTCAATTTCTCTGTGTTTCATTCTCCTCATCTGTAAATGTAAATAACAATATTTAGGTATCATGATTATGCAAAGAATTAAATTTTATCTCACACACAAATGTCTAAAAGGCCATCCTGAAAATCTTTCAGATAACTTTTAAGTTTATAAAAGCCAAGCTATCATTGCCCCATTGTTTGTATGAAATAAACGGAATGCACCCTTTTGTCCCAGAAAAGGAAATTAAAAATCATAGGGAAGTCATGTAGCATGACTAGTGATACACACTGCACATGTGATCTAAGTGTATTTATCTGTCAATACATAGACAAATGTTCCCGTAAGCACATTTATCCAACATGTGCTTCTCAATAGTTCACAGTCTGAAAATCATAAAAACTATGACCCAAATCTTAAAAAAAAATACGGTATCATGTCTTGTAATTGGCTGCATATTCCTGTCATCAGGTTTGCAGTTGAACAGCCTGTAATCTGAGACAAGGGAATAAATATTGACTGAATTTGTTAATGAAATATCTGTTCCTTTGCAATCCATGGTAATAAAGGCTACGTGGTAGTCACAATTCATTTTGTTATCTCCACGTTGTTTGGCAATTTGCTTCTTTTGCATAACATGGAATTAACAAAGATATTGTGTTGGGGGCTTATGTTTATTTCAGAGTGGCAGTTCTTCAAGTATGCTCTTCTTTACCACAGTTGCTGTATTTAAGTAGAAGGAGAAGCGACAATGTCCGAAACGCTCAAACAAGAGGGGTGTATCAACTACTTTTTGTTGTTTTGATGAAAGACCATGACCAAAAGCAATTTGTAGAACGGACAGTTTGTTTTAGCTTACAATTCCAAAGGGTTGAGCTCATGTGGTGGGAAGGCATGGCATTAGGCAGCTGGAGCAGGAAGACGGCCAACTGCATTTCCTTTGTACACAAGGAGCACAGAGAGCAAGCAGGAAGTGGGGTAAGGCTACCAATCCTCAAAGTGTGCCAGCCACACACTTCCTCCATCAAGGCTGTGCCTCCAAATTGTGCCTTCTCAAACAGAACTAGGAACTGGGGGCCAACAACAGGTGTAAAACTATGCAGATATGTCCAAATAACTTCTTTTTAGAATGCTTTTTAATAATTATTTATAGTTATAGTTTATAGTTGCATAAAATGTACTCTCTATTTCCTTCACATTCCTCCCACAGCTCCTTCCAGATCTACCCCACAATACTTATCCTAAGTTAAGATGCCCCCTTTTTATATAAACAACTTTGTCAAATTTGTGCTGCTTATATATTCAAGAGCTTGGGATCATCCCCTAGAGCAGAATCAATATACCAGGGGCTGCACCCTTAGAGAAAGATGACTCTTCCTCTCCCAGCATTCAATTGCCAAAGGTTCCTTAGGTTGTAGTGGGAGTTTGTAAATACCACATCATCCATGCTGGAATGTTCTCTTACTTGATCATGTGCAGACCTTTGGCAGGCAAACATATCTACTGTTGATTTCACAAAATCTGGGTCCTGTTGTGTTCAGAAGACACTGTTTCCAAGTAGTCCTCCTCAGTATCTGGCTCTTATAATCTGTCTTCCTTCTCTTCTGTCATGATCCCTAAGAAGTGAAGAATGGTGGTATAATATAATATTCTATTTATGACTAAGTACTGTGGGACAATGGCCTTGTATTAATAAAACTGATTGGCCAGTAGCCAGGAAGGAAGTATAGTCAGGGCAACCAGGCAGGAAGTAGAGGCAGGGCAATGAGAACAGGAGAATTCTGGAAAGATTAGAAATTGTGAGTCTGTAGTCGTCACCTAGCCCTTCTCCTTTATCTTTGTTTGGATTTCATACCTGGCCCTATCATGCCTTGCCATAGGCCAAACCAGCTTTATTTACCAACCAATAAGAACAACACATATTCACAGCATAGAAGAGGATATCCCACATCAATTTCTAGGCTTAACTGAGAGATGATAAGTGAATATGATTGACACCAGAATAATGTTAATAATCTTACCAAGCTCACTAGATCTGCAATCAACTAAAATAAAGCACATACACATACATGTATGCATATACATATATATATATATGGTATGATAAAGCACACACATACATATATGCATATATATTATATATGTATATTCATTCTTCCAGTTTCTCTCCTCTAGAGAGCACCTGCTTAATATACCCACCTTGAACCAACTGTCTTCCATATTATTACTTTGCTACTTTTGAAATTAATTCAAATAATGAATAGTGACATCCAAAACCTAAGCTGAGTTTTTTGAACTGAACGCTTGCTTATTTCATAAGCATCTCTTAAGTCATGCTGTAGTAGGATATGGTACTACATGCTTGGACAAATGTCTTCCTGCCTTTGAAGTCTTTCAAGCTGGAAGGTCCACACCTCTGAAGAAACTTGTCCATAGTCTACCATATAAGAACAGAGCTCCATATCATTGTCATTAAAGGTATTTCCTTGGTTTACACATAAGGCTGATTATTTTTCTAGAGATGTTAAAACATTTTAAATGTCTAAATCTCCCATTGCTTTTTTGGGTGGGTTGTTTGATTATCTAATACTTAGACTAAAGATACCAGGCTGCTTTCCAGTTTACTCCCAGATATGATTCAAGGGCTGATGCTAATCTGTAAAAGCACATGGGATTTGGAGCATTGGCAACCCTAAAGCCAGCTCTCCCCACAGCATACTGTCTTGACGGTTGATGTAAGCCAATGAGCATTGAATTTTACCTCCTGCAAACTGGCAATTCCTAACTGATTAACATCAACTCTGGAATTGGCTTCTGCCCTTGGCATGATGAAGCCAATGTCTGCTCTCCTTAAGGCCACCATCTTGAGTACCCTGACATCATTAAACACAGTGCTGTGGAAGATGTTTTCTGTATGTGACAGTAGAGATTCCTCACTACAAAAGTCTGCATTCACCACTATGAAAAAAAAGGGCTTTTTTAAAAAAGAATAATTGAATTGACAATACAAATCTAAGACCTTAGTTGAAAAGAGTAATGATTGTTTTCAGAATTTTTTTCATTAGAAAAGACTGATAAATATATTTAAATACAATAGAGAGGTAGTTGATGTATTAATGTAAAAGAAGTTTAGTCTTCTTTTGGTGCTCCAAGTCTGACAATGGCAGCATTTGATGAACTTTTCTTTGTGTTAAATAGTGTACACAATAGAACAAACTTTTGGAAAATGTGAAATAATTTTGAACTGCATTCAAAGTAACCAAACACTTTTCTGCTTAAGGTTCATTTAAAAATATTCAAAATATCCAAAGTTAGTTTCAATCCTGACAAGTTTTAATACAGATCAAGTGTTTTAAAATATTTATGATATAGAAAATGATTCCATCTGGGCAGGAATTTATTACTGGGACATCATACCAATTTGAAGTGAAGCCACTGTGAGATTAATTTCTTCTCTACTGTTAGACTGTAATGTGTTCTGACTGCTGCTTTTCTGTAGCTGAAGTGTCCTTATTTGCATGCAATGTCCCCTGTTCAATGAAATCACTTCCATCAAGAGGAAATTTGAATGGATTAAGCAACAAACAAAGATTGATTATCAATGTAAATACCAGCCAGGGATTTACTATAAGTAGCAAAATATTGGCAAGGCCAGTTTTGAAATCAGCACTAGTTATTCGGAGCTTTCCAGGAGGGAAGTGTGAATTTCAAAAGACCTTCATGATGTTAAAAATAAAAATGGTACAAAAGGGAAACATAAGCTGACTCAACTGTCTTTCAGGTTTATAACTGAGTAGCACATCAGACACTTGCGTGTGAATTGCATTCTTTTCAGCGATGGCTCAAGGCTGACCAGAGGACATGTGATCACAGTAACATGTCCTGAAGGGTATGTCACAATGGAAACATTTATGGAATACAAGTCGAACCTGCATGGTTGCAGTTTTCTATAATTTAGGCATTCATGATGCAAGCAAAGAGCTTCATAGTTGAGTGCTAATTCTGTCATGATTCTCTCTTTTTTTTTTAACGACTAACAGAGAGGCCATAGACATAAACACAAAACTGTAGAAATCAGTGTAGGCTAGGAACAGCTTCCTTCACAAGATAATAAAGACAAACTATGTTTAAATAAAAACTGAATCAGAAAATAAATGATTAGAAACCATTTGATGCTAAATCAAATTTTCACTTTGGGTCTAAAAAATCATTTTGTTTTTTTCTCTTACTTTCTAAAATATGCATTTATATTTATGTGTATGTGTGTGTGCCTATGTGCATGCAGACATCTCAGGTTTGCTGCACCTCCAGAGATCAGTAGGTTTAGGGCATTGAATGCCATAAAACTTGAGTTACAGAGGCTTGTAAGCTGCCATCTGGGTGCTGTGCACCAATCTTGGGTCCACGGCCAAAGCACAAGTGTTCTTAACTGCAGAACCCTTTCTTCATTCTCCAGTTTACTCCTTGAAGCACTGTGTCGCCATTAGCTGGATACACATTAGCTTGTCTTCTTTTGTTCCTAACTAGCCATTGCAAAAGCTTTGAAGGCAGCATAGAGATGCTGGTCAAGAATGGGGTCTAGCTGTTGTTATCCCTCTGTTAATAATGATCTTCAGTGAGCCAAACAGAAGTTTCAGAAGGGGTTGAGTCTTGGGAGATTGGAAGAAACTGAAGGAAATTCTTTTCCTGTGTGATCTATATTGCAAATGATTTCAAGTCATTGTGAAAACTATCAAGACATTCCCTGACAAAGGACGACAGTTCCCCAGTGTAAACACTTTAGCAAGAGTTCTGAAATCCTGCTCTACAATAGGGATGGAAGTAATTTTATATGCAAGCACAGAAAGTACTTTGAGTGACAAATTAGAGTGGGATTTAGATAGAGAAGGAGACTAGTATTAAAAGATTGTGTTGCTTAAAATCTAGAATGTTCTATATTTACACAGAACTGTGCTGTTGTTAGGTATACCTGCTACGCAAACACCAGCCTTCTTAGTTTCAGTCCTCAAGAGAAAAAAGTCAAAGTTACTTGGAAATATTCCATCACCCGGGAATTATAGAAAATCAAATGTTTCAAGGTATTTGATGAAAGACTGCAGAAGAAAAATCAGTATTCAGTGCTGATTAATGGATACTTTTCATTTTTCTTTTCTCTTTCTCTCTCTCTCTCTCTCTCTCTCTCTCTCTCTCTCTCTCTCTCTCTCTCTTTTTACCTGCAGCATCTACTATTAAATGAATCATAAATGGTCTCAAGTAATGTTCAGTTCCCTCAACAGCAGTGAGACTGCTTTGGAAGTTACTGCTGTGGCATGAATGAGGTGTGGATGAGAGAGGTTTGCACAGTGGTTCCTGGAGTGCAATGTGAGAGACTGTGCAGCCACTGAGAAGTAGGGACATCCAAAAAAAAAAAAAATAAGGCAGCTCTCATAAGAGTCTTGAGGTCCTTTGATACTGAATTATTTTTTAGTGAGACTGACTTCTGACGTCCAACATGTGATCTCTTCTTTCCAAAGGTTACTGTCATTGTGGTACAACCTCCACCAGGGACCAAATCACAGAGGTGCTATAGCTTGGAAATTCAGTCTATAAAGCTGTAAGCTAATATACCTTTCTTTTCTGAAACTAGCCTGCCTCTGGTATTTTGCAATTGAAATGAAAAATGAATCAATATGGGCATCAGGTATGTCTGTCTAGGCATCAGAACCATAGAAAGAACAATTGTTTGAGATTTGCCTGCATCAGCTATGTGTTCTTTCAGTGCTGCTTTAATTTCAGATTTTATAAGGACAAAGAAAACTAGGGGATGCGTAGGAAACTCCATACAACTCAAAACACACAATTTCCTGCAAGTCAGCATCAACAAAATGGTAAAATATGCTTTTTGTATATTCATCCAACTAAAAATGCCAGGCTTTGTTACTGGAATGGTAAGATCTTGGGTTATACTCTGGCAGACTCATCCCCCTTTGCTTGTCAGTCAGCATTCTGGGCAGTTGTATGCCTCGAAACATGCACCTTCTCCTCTCACTGATTTTGTATTTGTAAGGTAACCTTGATGCTTCTCTGAACATGCGGGCCTGTTGGAAAGATTTTGATGTCCAACATCACATCTCTTTCTTTAAAGAACTACCCAGTGACTTCTCTGCTCACTATTCACCGTTCTGCCTGTGACAAATAGCTGCCGATTTCTTGTGTATGTCAAGCATGACTCTTTGTATGTGTCAATCAGTTAAATCAAAATATTAGCAAGTAGAAGAACTGAGTGTTTAAGAAATGGGGTACTCAAGTTTTTCAGTAGAAAGAGAATAGGAAAATGGTAGAATTATAGATTTGTTGATCTCTTTCCACCTCTTATTAATTATAAATTATACAGAGACACCTTTATATTTATGAACTACTGTTTGAGAAAATATAATTCCCACTTCATGTTGCAATTTGAATTGGTAGACTCAAAAGGCAGAATAAGGCCTATTTAGCTTTGCTCTGTCTCTTAAAACTATGAACTCCATACTTTGAACATTACTGAGGAAATTTCACCTTTGTTATACATTTTAACATTAATAAAGTGATATTCTTTATTTTCAGACAAGGTATCACCATGCAGCCTAGGCTAGCCTCGAAGTGTGATCCTCTTGCTTTAGCCTTCTGGGTGCTATATGACAGGAACATGTCACCAATCATACCTGGCTTAGTTTTAAACACTTACATGGTATCTAACATCAGAGCCCCGATTCTCTATTTAGAGTATCATTTTAAGTAAAACACACTTAAATATAGAAATAACTTGGAAGTCAAAGATAGTTTTCTGAGGGGTACATGTAAAGAGTACTAACTCTTTACAATACCTATTAGTATTAAATTTCATGTTCAGAAGAAAAGTTATATTATAAAATGCAATTAAACTAACATTTTCCCTCAAAGTTTGGGTATTAAACATGTTCCACTTCAAAATACATTATCTGGAATAGTGATTTTTAACATTGTTTATTCCTAAGTGTTCTTGGATGTGTTCCTAACTTCTGTGGGCATCAGCCTTCCTATTTTCGGAAAGAAAATGATTGCAAAGATAAACTATGAAACGCCTTAGAAATCTTAAAAGTTTATGTTTCTAAGTTTATCCTGAAAATTGTATCCTAAGACTGAATTGTTAGGAAAGCAGATTTATTAGCTGGTCTAAGTTCTTCAAATGATATATGAAGTATGAAGAGAGAAGGCACCAAGGCGGTAGGAGAAAAGTGCTGTAGGCTTTCTCTGACAAAAAAAAGTCAGATGTTCTAGCTACTTAGCCTAAACGTGAGGAAATAGAACATGGACCCAAGGACATCTGAAGGTTTGTTTCCAAAGAGGTTAAGAGTTTGCACTCTTTACATGTTTTGCAGAGAAAATGACAATGCTTTTGGGATAAAATCACAAAGTCATATCGCTGCTAGCCTACCAATGGGAACACAGGAATGTCAGGTCTGCTGGCATGCTCTCTAATAAATTAACTATTGTAAATTATTCCCAGGTCTGATGGAATAGCTCAGTAGTTAAAGGCATCTGGTGCCAAGTCTGATGAACTGAGTTCAATAACAGGACCCATGTAATGGAGGAAAAGAACCAACTTTATATGTTATCCACCGCACATGTGCTTGTGTAAACACAAACACACATAAATATAATTTAAAAACAAATTAGCTTTTCTGTCTGCCTTCTCTATTCTCAACAGTTGAAGCTGGAATCAACTTCTAGGTTGGTTATAACCTGATGTTAGATGGTAAATTCTTGGCAGATGTGCTGGTTAACTTCCATGAATTTCCAGTAAGTGAGGGCGGTGGCCTTGTAGGTGGCGTTTGAAGTCACCTTCTAGTTGTTGATGGAAGCAAATGAGCATCAAGGACACTGTTGGGGGCATTAAGATGATTCTTGGGGAATGACTGCCCGAATGAAGGGACTAAGAAATCCTGTAATGTCTTCTGTAATCCAGTGCTGTACTTCAGCTTTGTGCTATATCTCACAGCATTGGGCCTGATTTTGGAAAATTCTTGCCTGGAATTTCTTGACATAAAAGCCAGGTAAGTTTTCACTAACATCACTTGGAGGTCATTATTATTCTAAGTATATGAGTTCAGAGAAGAAATAATTTAGAAGCTAAAAATCTTGTGAGCACTTAGGGTAATGTCAAGCTACTAAGGGAAAGCCCAGGGAATTCAATAGTAAAAATTCCCTTGATAATGAAGATTTATTTTTTAAAACTCAAGATGAATATTTCCTAGTCATTTATTTCTTTTTCTGAGAGCTTTCTGTTCAGTTCCATAACCTACTTTTAAACTGATGTTCAGTTCAAAATTTATCTCATATATGTGTATACTAGAGCATACTTCCGAGTACCATGTGTACAGGAGCCCAAAGAGGTCAGAAAAGGCATTGGATCCTCCTGAACTGGAGTTAGAGATGGCTGTGAGCCATCATGTGGGTACTGCAAATCAAATCTTGGTTCTCTCTGTGAGTGGTAAGCTTGCTTAACCACTGAGTCATCACTCCATTGCCTGGTTTTCTGAGTTCTTCATCTATTCTAGAAACTTCTGTCAGATGTGCGCTGAATTTCTTCCTATTCAACCCCTTCAGTCCATTCATATTTCTTTTGCAATATGAATTTTCTTTTAATTTCATGAAGTCCCACATGTCCTTAGACATCAGGAGAATGCAAATTAAACCACTTTGAGATTTCATATTATACCTCATTCATGTATTTTTGATGGGAGTGCAAATTGGTACAATCACTATGGATATCAATTTAGTGTTTGCTCCATAAACTAGATAAAGATCTGGCATATGTCCCAGCTATAACACCCCGGGAATTTATATAAAAGACTTTCTCCTGTTGCAGAGATATATGTTAATATATGTTCATAGCTATACTATCTATATTAGATAGGATATACAAATGAGTTAGATGTCTATCAACCGATGAATAGACAAGGCAAATATGTTACCTACACACAATGGTATTTTATTCACACATAAGGAAAAATGAAATTATAAAATTTATAGATAAATACATGGAATTGTATATAATGCTGACTGTGGCAACACAGACCCAGAGAGACAAACATTTCTCACTCTTATGTGGATCTTAACCTTATGTCTTTAGATCTTTGGGATTAGCTTGTAGTACTTGTAGAAGTCAGGAAACTTAAAAAGGTACCATTGGTTGAAGGGGATATATGGGTGTAAGAGAGGGAGTATAAGGAGAACACAAGTGAGATGAAGTGGTAGGTGTAGGTGGGGAGGGGACTCTCAGAGTACAGAAGCTAAGAAGCTGGGGACAGGTTTAATTAGCATTAAATTAACATTAAAGACATTTCAAAAGCCAACATTCCATTGAAAAATGGAAGCCTACTCTTTTATAAACTCATGAAAGAGTTGGATTGGGGTTGCCCTACACAAGAATGATCTTTCAGAAGTGATGCTGCCAAATATAAAGCCCAACACTTGGTGTTGATCAAGGGTATCCCCAAAATAACAAAGGCTACTGTCATTTAGCTTAACCTCCCACTAGAACTTGATGAAAGAGCTTATTGCTCAAGATACTACATGGTGACTGTCTCTCCTCAGTAGCCTGGATGGCACCCTCTGGTACTATGAAAGTTAGCCTTAGTTATGGAGCAAGCTTCCCAGTGAGTACTAACTCGAGTTCTCTCCATCATGTGATCAATGCATGTAGTATCTTGAGCAATAAGCTCTTTCATGGTCATATCCATCTCTGAATCTTGTGAATTATAATAATGACCAGTATGACAAAGTACATCAGTGGGATAAAATATGGGATACAAATGTTATGGGAGCAACATATTGCTTTTTGGCTAAAATTAAAGCCCACCCCACAAAAGGAAACAGATGTCTAGACTGTTAGTCCTACCAAGAAGAGAATTTACCAAAGAAAATAATTCTGGTGTTTTTGATAGAGAAGGCAAAATTTGGATGGGGATGCATTCAAGGGGTAAACGTAAGGTAAGGAACAGAGACAGTTTTCCTTTGGTCATGACCTATATTGCTTGTACTTTTTACTTCCACAACACATATGTGGAACAACTTGGGACTGTCATTTCTCTCCCTCCACTATGCTTGTGATGTTTCTTGGGATTAAACTTACAGTTTTCAGGCTTGGCAGCAAGCACCTTTAGCCCCTGAGCCATCTCTCTGACCCACTAGCCCGTGTTAATAAGAGAAAACAGATGAAAAAAGCCTGTTTTCCTAATGGGACAACTCCATCCTAACATTCCTCTGTGGGGATTTGTCTTTACTCTGCATATTCGGAGCTCATGACAAAGAAGAAAGTCCTTTCACAATATGGAAAATAGCATTTCACTGAAGAGTCGGAGAAGCCATTCCCCAAAGAAAATGCCAGCAGTAACTCTTTTTAACAGAACCGCAGTGGTTCCACTGTCATGGTACAGTTTGGCTGGACTGGAAAGCCCGCAGCTGTAATGGGGCCAAATGACACGAAAACATTTATTAGAGCGTTTGTTTTGTTTACAAAAAGCAAATGTTTAGTGTGTGTTACATTAAAAAGTAGCAACAAATGTCGTTGGGATGGGTGGGACCAGAACTGATGTGAAAATATGAATGCCTTTGCAGCTTAAAAACTGGCCAGACTCACGTTTTGAGACTTGGGAGTCCTTGAAGATATTAAGAGCTTGTCAATCACACTGGCGTTGTATATGTTATCAGAAGCAAGGGAAGAACTAACACAGGCAAACTGCCAGTGCTTATGAACAGCTACAGAGGAGCCAAAGGCATTCGGCTTTGTGACTTTCAGTGTCTGGCTCTGTAAATTACCATTGTTGTCCTAAGTGAATGACTTGGTAATTGACTAAAGAAGCCTAAAGAAGCACATGATTGGGCAGGACAATTAAGGAATATATTTTTTGTGAGACTTGACCTTGGAGCAGTAATTTCAGTTCTTTGGAACCCCAAACACATTACTCAGGAGAGCTTTCTGGTAAGAGTGTTTTCCCTTTCATACTTAACAATGAGATGAGAATCCATGCAGTCTGTAGGAGGACTTATTGTGCCGGCCCCTTAATAAACTCACCTTAAAACTTGTCATTCATATATTCTAGATGAGTCAGCATTGAAGTAAGAAGAAAACCAGTCAAAGTGACAGTACCTGGGATCACAGTAGGCAAAGAGAACATATCAGAAAAAAAAAGGGGGAAAGTAACAACATCATGGCTGTGAGGACTTCAGATGTTACCCTGTGATTGGAAGACAATGGAGACCCAAGGATAGTAGAAGCAATAGTTCAATTTCTGAAGAAGGAATCATCCCAGAACATGTTGAAAAATAAATACCAACAATTGTATCAGAGGAACCTCATAAAAAAATCCTGTTGTAAGAAACAAAGAAAATCATGACATATACAAACTGAATGTATTTTGAAGGGTGAGCTAGCACAAAATTTTTCTTTATTTGAAAGTTGAAGATAACACAAAGATTTTTGGCCTAAGCAAATATGAAGTTGAAGTCTCTGTTTATTAAGACTAGGGGGTATGATATGAGTTTATTTTGAGATTTGTTAAGCTTAAGCTATTCGCATTTACAATCCAATGAGCATGCCAGTGACCGAGTAAGATATTGATCTTTAATTTAAGGGAGAGATCTGAGCTGGAGATTTTGTAGATAAATTTAAAGCTGTAACACTCCATGTGACGTCACTGGGACAGGAACAAAGAGGAAAAGCCATGGCTAAGCAGCTTTAGACTCATTTCTATAAAGCATAGAGAGTCAGAAAGATGAGCGGAATACGCAGAGGAGATGGAGAATGGGCTCAGTCAGAGAGTTAGAAAAGAGAATGAAACACAATCTCCAGAAGAGTGGATAGATCCACTGAGCTGATTGGACCTGGTCCAGTGGGGAAGAGGAAAGCTGAGTTAGGCACCGAAAACACGGAGGATAGTGGGAAAAGCTACTGCATAGAACAGTGTATAGAATACCTGGGACAGGTCAAGAGAAAGTACAAGGAGGGATGGAAAATGGAAAAGCAGCCATGAATATAACTGAACAAACAAGATCCGGGGGTCATAGTATAGAAGGAAATATAAGAGTTCTTGTAGACAGAGGAGAATAAAGGGAAATAAAGAACTGGAGAAATGGAGCAAGTGACCAGGCGGCAGTAAGGGCCTCTGTCGAGTCAGTAGGTACATTTTCCCCAACCCCGTTCAGCTGAGGTCTTTGACAGACAGAGCTGGCGTTCTTGATTTGACTGATTACACACACTGACATAGAGTAAATCACAGGAGTTTGAAAGAATTTCAGTGACGGATGGGAACTAAAATTCGCATGGAAAAAAGTAAGCAGAAGAGGCAACATTGGGACCGTGAGACATTGATTAAGATAACTCAGTTATATGCTCTCAGAGTGTGATCTTGTGAAGAGGGGAACATCTACGTGTCATAACGGAAGTAAACCAGAAAGACAGGATGTCGTCCCTGCCAATGTGATCTTCAGGTTGTTTATAGTGGGTTTGAGAGACAGGTCTGGGGGATGTTGATGAGCATAAGCAGCTAAAATGGGGGAGGTAAAATGAATGAGGTTATGGATTTAGAGGTTAGAGAATTGATTGTATTATTGAAATGTGTTGAAATCACTGGCATGAGCACATGTAAGTTTGGAGTGGTGTGTACACAATGACCTAAGCACTTGAACTCTTCCATAGACTTACAGGAAAAACCTCCAGTGTTTACAAACACTTTCTTGTTCACGCACAAGAAAGAAAGGGCAGGAGAATTTTCATATGATAATGTGGAGGCCCTACTGGTACAGAATAAATACTTCAGAAGATTTTCCAAAATGGCTACTTTTGGTCATCTCAGTAATATCTATGTCAGTAAAGTGGCTTAGATAATGACAGTAACAAAAAAATGAGAATTAGGAGATTTAGGAAAGATTAATATAAATCCATACTCAAGGATTTTTTAAATGAAAGGAAGCCAAATAGAGAAAGAAGTACAAGAAAATATTTGGCCAAAGTATTTATAAGAGAGTTGACACAGAATATTTTTGGAAATTTAAGCTGAACATCTGTACACCAAGAGACTTGTTGGGACACTGTCTTAGTAAAAACTTAGTAACAAGTCTCAGTGTGTACAGACATTCTACATAGAAGTCTAGGAACCATGATTGGTAAGGAGTTGGATGTGCTTTATCCCCAGTAAGATCCTAAGTAAATCAAGCTATAAGTATGTTCCAAACTGGGACAAGAAGATCAGGCATTCATATGCCAAACTGGATGTAGGCTGTTCCACAGCTGCTTCTGTCCTCCTATTCCATCCCAAGAAGGTAGTATCTAATGAAGCAAGATTAGTATAAACTCAGAGAGAGAAATTGGGGTTCAACCTGAAGATCTGAAAAGCAAAACAGCCACCCACTGCCTCTCACCTTGATCTCAGTCCAAAATGGTGATCCTGCCTTCAGGAATCTCAGAGTGATACTATGTGAGAGGTGTCACCTCCAGTCTTACAATTCTATCTAGTTCTGGGATTAAAGACAAGCCTTACTGGGACTAAAGGCATGCATTGCCCAGTTTCTATGTGTGTTTCCACTGCATGGTAGTAAGGCTGACTAGTGGGGCTGTTTTCTCTGATATTCAGGCAAGCTTTATTTATTGAAATAATTGAGGTGCCACTAACAATCTAGTGATAGCCCACCTTCATCTTTCCATCGTCCTACACCATTGATCAGATATGTCTACTACCAATTGATTTTACGGACCTTGTAATCAGTCTTCCTCCCACATATTAAATAACAGACTGCTGACTGGTTGGTAGCCGGGCAGGAAGTATAGGTGGGACACCAAACTGAGAATGCTGGGAGAAAGAAGGGAAGAGTCAGTGGAGTCGCCAGGAGACAAAGAGGGAGCAAGACACGTTGGGGGACAGATAAAGCTACAAGTCATATGGCAATCCATAGATTAATAGACATGGGTTGATTTAGGTTGTAAGAGCTAGTTAGTAGTAAGCCTTAGCTATTGGCTGAGCCTTTGTAATTAATATAAACCTAAGTGTGTTTATTTGGGAGCTGCTGATGGGACAAAAACTTCTATCTACAATGGATATTTTACACAAACCTGATAATTCAGCTTTATCCCATGCTATGTCACTGAAATGAATATTATGTCGGTTGCACTAGTAGTATATATCAAGTCTGTTAGTACACCATGAACCAATGGCAGGAATCACCCTGCCAAGTGTCAGATAATCCAATGCCACTACTTTAATAGGACCACCATTAAGACTGAGTTCCAAGTCAGTGGGAACCGGGAGGACATTTCTGTAAGCCTAGTTTGGGGACTGCTCTCGGGAACACTTGCAAGTGAATTATGAAAGCAGGATTAGGAAGAGGTTGCAGTCAACTAGATTGCTATAATCCTATGGAAACCTCTAACCATGAGAGATGCTGTATAACAGGGACCTCAAGCGTCTGGGGTGGAGCAGGTGATTCCCTAGGGAACACTGGGAAAGGTTTGGAGACATAACTGGTGAGTGGTACAGTTAGCATCTAACACGGAAATCCAGAAATGCTCTAGGACATTCTCAGTATGTACAGCAAAGCCCTTCTCAACAGAGAACTACCTACCGCTGAATGCCACTAGTGTTCAGGTTGAGAGACTCTAGTTTAGAGATGTCTCAAATCAAAGTAAGGGTGAGAGCCTCTGCAAACCTTCTTTAGATGCAGGTTTCCTTAAGAGATGACAAAAATGATGGGCCAAGAAGCTCTTTGCCTTTACTAAAATTCCACTGGACGGTGCTTTGTGAAAGTGTCAGCAATCTGTGTTTCTGTCAACCGGGGATGAGTGTTATAGCGGTGTTGAAAGGGCAAACCATAATTCTAAGGCAGCAGTTTTCACGCCTATATCCACCAGTTACTGAGAAAGTCAGAAAGAAAATGAACTCAGTCCTGGGCTGTAGGCACTACTGAAGCTGAAGATTGCTAAGCAGCCAAGGAGGTTCACAATGGACTGGAATGGCCATGTTTTGCCCTCCCCCTTGCTGAGGAGTTGGCTAGGGCTTCTATAGGAGTTTGCAAAGCTACTCTCTCACAGCTGGGCCACGGAAGACAACTCCCACTGTGACTCTTTTCATTAGACCTTCTCGCTGGGCCAGCAAGAACAGCTTGCCTTGTTGGGTGGGACAGTGGCAGAACCAGGCGGAGATGATTAGTATGCCCTCCCATCCCTGTGTCTTTGGAGCTTGAACATCACAGTAGTTGCCTGTTCGGGGAGTTAATTAGGGAGTGCCAACAGCCCTCTCTTCCCTGGCATTATCAACTGTCCACATCTGATTTCAGAGTGTAGCTGCATCTCTTGATGGAGCACCTCTTCCTGCTTCCGCTCTAAGCCATTTCCTTCTTCCTCTTCCCAGCTCAGTGATTGTGTTGTTATTGGGCATTCTTTCTGTTGTTTTATCCCTATCAACCTCTAAGCATCACCTAGCAGAGTCCATAAAAACAAACGATCCCTGCCCTCCTCCCCAATTTTTCTAGTCTACACCACTCTGCCTAAGTGGCTGGTTATAGCTTCCCAGACAGCTGACTATTATCACCTGCTGCCAGATCCTGACAAATACACGGAGCCACTTCCCCCTTCTGGAAGTATTTGTATCTTTACTTTCCTCAGACCCTTATCTCGTGTGTTTTCATTCGGCATTATCATTTATGCCTCGGTCTCCTTTGCCAGTTATTTCTCCTCTGTGGAATGAAATGTTGACATGTGTCACATTCTACAATATTTAAACTTTTCTTTCTAATTTCCACCACCCAGGTCTATGTGATTCATATCGCTTGTAGGCTAAAGACTCATAAATCAATACATCCAGTGCTGTTTCATTCTCTGATATCAGAGTCATTAACACAAATGATGGCATGTGTCTGAGTTTAATGTGTACAATGTAGATTTCGGAATGCCAGTATCTCCTTTCAGATAGCTATCCCCACATGTCTCTACTCCACCCTCCTAACTACCCAATATACTCTTGACCAGGTATATCCTGGCCACCATCCCTAACTGTCATAAACCATAGTCTGGTGAGTTCGTCAGTACTGTCTCTAAAATACACAGTGAGTCTGAGTGCTTTCCCTTACTCAGCTATTCATGGTGCACAGATCGAAGTCAACTTTGACTCATATATTCGAGTGCAGAGAGCTATGGACATGTTTTTGCTGTCCTAAGTGCCTGTACCTTTTCCATGCATGGGCACAGCATATAACAGTTTCAAATACCAATGGGTCAAATCATACCCCTTCTTAAAAATTCTCCCACAATTTATTATAAGAACAACTCAGAGTAATTAAGATCACAACACCTTATAGAATCTGGCCTTTGACCCATTTTCACAAACCTATGAAGGATGTATTCACATGCTGGGTGCAGTAATTCAGTTTTCTTAATTTATTCTTCCCTTTCATCATGTGACCTTGGTAAAGCATAAAAGTTGGTCACACACGTTTGTTTATGATGTCAGGTGTGTTTGTGATGTTTGCTGTGGTTTCTTCCAGTCTTCTGAAAGTTTCGACTGACACATGATCTTGGGCTGGCCTCTTAGCCTAGATGGTAGAAGGACTTGCAGCGAAGTATGAACCAAAGCCCATTTCTGGTACCAACAACTCTCCCAACAATATAGCTAACCATAGCAGCTTTGAAAGGGCAAATCGTGCACCCCATTTATGACTGGTGCTTGCAAAGGTCAGAAGAGAGTATCGGAACCCCTGGAACTAGAATTACAGATGGCCGTGAGCTGTTAGGTAGGTGCACAGAGGTCTTCTGCAAGAGCAACACATGTTCTTAACCGCTAAGCCAACTCTCAGTGACCCCATTTTATGTTTTGACATGGAGTCTCTGACTGAACATGGAGTTCAACAGGCCATATGGCTCACCTTCTGGGCCAGTGTCCCCATGTCAGCCTTTGTACCCCAGCTTTGGGGTTCAGAAGTACCACTGGGCTAGTTTGTGCATCAGTGCTGGGGATCTAACCCAGGGTCTCACACAGGGGCCTCCTGTACTTTGACAACTAAGTCATCAGCACAGCCTCAAAAACTAGTATGTTCTTTGCTGACTCTGAGTAGTTGTTTCTTTTAAGCGGAGGTTCTCTCTTTGGGTGATCCCCAAAATGGGTTTCCAAGGTGCATTGGCATCTACTTACCTACAGGGTCCTTGGATGAACTTGGAAGCCAAGGACCAGATTAAGAGAGGAGACAAACTGGGCACCTGGGGTGACAGCAGCCTTCAGATGGCATTGACAGCCTATCTCCAATGTCAAGTTCAGATTAACCTAAATCTCTATAGCTTCACCCTCAGAGAACATAAGGACCAAATAAGAATAAATCAAGCTGACATCTAACTTCAGCGTGATAAATAGTGCATACCTTCTACGAAAGTGCTCATTTCTGCTAATCAGAGAGCTGACTTATTACAATAGCCAACCTTATTAGAATAGACTTAGTCTCATAACAAAACCAAAACCAAACCAGAAGCAAAGAAGAGCAATCAAAACATAGATTTTTTTTTCTCCTGCCTGAATGTTCTTCTTTTTGTATCAGGTTCATTCAGGACAAAGTAGTTTTAGTTAGTGCTGCCTATAAGTATATGAGATAGGACCCCCACCAGAGCATGGGTATTCTTTCAGGGGTCCCTTCCCTGAAGCTAACTGACTGTCCATCTTCCAGTAGCTATCAAGTGTTAAAGGATCCTCAGGTGGGGTGGGACTTTGTGATTCGCTTCCTCAGTCCATGCTGGAATTCTGCAGATTGGATCTTGTGTAGGTGTTGTGTATGCAGTCACGGCAGTCGTGAGTCCTGTGTCCAGTGGCCCTGTCATGTCCGACAAATACTGCTTCATTGCAGATGTCCAGGTCTACCACCATTGGCTCTTCAGTCTTTCTGACCATCTTGTGGTTATCTTTGAGTCCTGGGGAAGGAGGGATGACTTAGATGTCCCATTTAGAGCTGAGCCCTCCACAGTCTCTTAATCTCTGTCCACAGACCACTGCGGGGCTCTGTGCTAGTCTCCACCTAGAGCATAGGGAAGCTTCTCTGATGAGAGCCAAGAGACACACTAATCTATGGGCGTAATGTTGAGAACTTAGGGGTGGTTTAATGTGATATCTACTGAGCAGAATCACAGTACTCTGTTTTCCCAGGGGCCTACAACCCAGCCAGTCTGGGTTTTTCGCCCCAGTAAACAGCATCAGACACAGGTTCCTTCCTGTGGGGCAAGCTTTCTCATTCCATTTTGTAGTGACATAGAATGTGCACGTAGACTCTTGTTTCAGGGGTTCGGCCCCTTTAAGCGGGCATGGACAGGGAAGATGGAATGCTGCACCCACCACTGTTATTTCTTTGCTCAGCTTTCATCCATTCCGCAAGTGATGGATGAGTGAGTCCTTGTGTTAGGGTCTGGGCTGGAAAGTTGAGTATGCTGGTGAAAAGCACACTGTACTCGTCTCAAGAGGCTTGTAAATTGGTGATGAAAATTTGGGGTTTGGAAACTATGCAAAAACATTGAAATTTCGGGTTGCATGAAAACATTTATACAATATCTTAATTTTGAAAAACAGAGTGTATTCACATATGAATATAACTTGATGTTTAACGAGACTAAGACTTTTCTTTTCGGTTAACTACTGTTCTCAGGCTTTCACAGGGAGTAGGCCAACATATATTTGTGTCAACTTCTATTTTCTGAAGAACATTAAACGTATTTTTCTATTTTATGTACACTGGGAATTTTATGAATGGGGTTAACCCTGGACACACTTATAGCAGGTAGCAGAAACTTAAGAACATATACTTTAATTTCAAAGAAACTAGATAAATTTTGTCACCACAATGTGCTTGACACATGTAGCTCTACCTGGGTATCAAAGACCTTGACAGACGACCTGACCCAAAGACGAGGTCATTGGCTCCGTGTTGACTAATGATGAAGGCAAGGAACCAATGAGGTTGGGAGGACAGAAGCTGAGTATTTCTGGCACTTAACCTCTTGTGGACTCTTGATTGATGTGGGATGCCTTTGTGTATATGTGTTGCTTTTATTGGTTGGTGAATAAAGTGATTTCAGCCAATAGACAGACAAAATTTAGCTAGGCAGGAAGTCCAAACAAATATACAGAGGGAGAGAGTAGGCAGAGTGGAGGTGATACCGTGTAGCCGCTGGGGAAGCAAGATGTGAGGTAACAAACCATGAGCCTTGCGGTAAAATATAAACTAAAAGAAACGGCCTAATTTATAGTTAGAGGTAGCCAGTAAGAAGCCCAAACCATTGGTTAACAGTTTTATTCATCGACCAATAAAAACAACACATATTCGCAGCACACAGAAGGACATCCCTCATCACTGGGTAGCTATGCCTTTGGAGCCTCTGTTTGGGTTCTCACCATTTCCATCCTTTAAGGCACTACAATGAGGGATGGAAAGATCTGGGAGGTGTTTGAGCAAAACACATCACAAACTCCGCACCTAACATGGCAGAAGCCTTACTCGCTTGCCTCAGTCATTGTTGATCTGTCTTCGGCTAAGCTGCAAAAATGATAAAGTTCAGACAGTTTCTTAAATGGGGACATGAAATCACCTGGAGTTAAGAGTGGGGATTATCTCCGTGGGTAGAATGCTACCCTAGAATGAATGAAGTTCTGGGTTTGATTTCCAGTACTGCATAAACCTAGGTATGGAGACCAATGCCTACAACCCCACCACTTTGGCAGGAGGAGGCTGGCTGTTCAGATGTTCAAGGTCAGTCCAAGAATCTGGGAGGACCCAGCTTCTTCGCAAGAAGATAACCCTGAGGTCAATTCTCTTTAAGATGGGCTTTATGTTTTCTCGGAGGATCCGATGGAAAGCCCATGATATAGGGTTTTTAATTTTATTTAGTTAAACAGATATTTGGGGATTACGTATTATTATCCAGATACTAGATATTTTAAGTCATTAAACTATCTTTTCAAGGCTTTGGAGTAGGAAACAACAAATTCAATATAGTTCTCAATACAATATAGAACTACTCCATTCTACCCTTGAATATTTATGCGTTTATTATTTTATTTTAGAACATGGCACTTGCATGTTAAGTGTAGATTTTAAACTCTACGACATTGTGGGAAATCATCCAAAGAGAATTTGCAAGAGGTCAATTCATCTCACTGGAAGCCTTTAGAAGAAATAGATGATCACTAATCCCCCGGTTTCTCTTCAAGAATTTCTATTGCATTCATAGGTATATGTAAAGATATACAAACCAAATAAGCTTTAAATTAATTTAGGGCATCTGTAAGGAAAAGCTGCTGTGCGTTTGTCTCACTACAAAGAAACCTGCCTGATGAACGCTCCGTTCTTCACTGGGACTTTTTATGTACTTATGGAAAAGGGGTAGAACAGGAAGAATTTCCTTTTTCTATTTAATGGAAGGAATACCACAGGGGCATTAAAATAAAAAGCTTTACTAATGCCACGTAAATCTCGAAAGGAGGCAGAAAGGACTAAACAAAGGACGGCACCCACTACAAGAAAAAAAAATAGAAATAAGGGGAAAAAAAAAAAAACTTGGTGGCTCGGAAGCTTTTTAAAACTTCTGAGCCAGAAAACCTCCTTCGCGGGGCGGGGAATGTCTTTGCTCTCCAGAGACCACTCCCAGCTAAGTTTGCCTCAAGTTTTCCCCACCCCTCCTCCATTCCTCACTTTAGCCCCCAAACCCGGGGAGCCTCTGGAGATTGCCAGCACAGGTACCTGAAGTGTGTCACGACCAAACACTGATGGCGTGTTTATTTTAAACGCCTCATACCCCAAATAAGCCGTGTTTGTAGATAACTCTCCGGGAATTCGAAGGACAACTTGAAGCTCAAAGTCTATAAAAGAACAATAGTAAAACATAGCGCGCCTCACGTTCTCTTTCGCCCAAGGGTTCGCGAGTGGCGCGGCGAGCCGGAGCCCTGGCGGGGGCCGGGAGCTGGAACCGAGAAAAGGAGCGCTGCCCCTTTAAAAGGCCGCGCATCTCCAGACCGGCCTTCCTCCCCGGGGCTCCAGCTGTGATTGACGCTGGGCGGCGAGAGGAGGCGCCTGGCGCTAACAAAAGTCCGGCCCGCAGGCGAGCAGCGCCGGGCCACAAGTCTCCGCTCACTCGGGGCACCGCAACAAGTGGCCGCCGCGCCCTCCCCGGGGAAGCCGCGGACGCACGGGGGTGCAGGGAGGAGGCGGCGGAGCGGGACAGCCCGGGGCAGGCGCGACTCAGCGCGCACGGCTGGGGTCCGAGGAGGCGCATGGGGACCCCGCGGCGGAGGAGCGGCGAGCTTAGGGGCGGCACCGGGGCGCGGGCTCTGCGTCGCGCAGCTCCCTCTCGTCTGGAGCACGGATTCTGAGATCCCCCAGTGGCTGTCCGGGACCCGGCCTGCTACCCCCAGGGGTGCCAGGAGCGGACCTAGCACTCCCCTTCCCTCCGCGGAGCAGGGCAGTCCCCCGCCCAGATCGGTCCACAGAAAGGGAATGTGCAGCTAACGGTCCGGTCCTGCCCGCTTTCCTCTGCCCCGCCGCCTGGGAGGTGCGCCCCAGCTATGCAGTGTCCAGGGAGACGGCGGGCATGACGACGACAGGATGGGCGCGAACAATGGCAAACAGTACGGCAGTGAGGGTGAGTGGGCCAAACGTCCCCCGACTCCAGGATCGCGCCCCCTCCCTTTCCTCTCGTTCACAGCTCAGGCGCACCCTACTTTGGTGCCTTTGGGGGTTGTCGTCTTCCCTGTGGGCTCTGCGGGATCAATCTCTGGTTCCTCGAGGATGTCTTTCCACTACCGGGGTCTCTTAAGCAATTTTCCAGGTTGTCTTTAGGACTGCTCAAGTTGCATTTCTGCTGTGTTTCTTTCTGAACACGTGTGCCTCAGCTTTCCTTCCCTGCGCACCTTGGTGTAGGTGATGGTTTGGCCAAGAATTGAAGCAGTGAAACTTTCCCAGGCCTTTGTGCTTCAGTTCTCTGGACTTCCTCGTACCAGGAAAAAAACTTCTGGAAGAAGTTAAGCTTCCATTCTTTGCTAACTGCCCTGGTCTGACAGCTCCGTGAAACTAACCACCTATGGGTCCCGTGAGGCACGGAGTGGTTGGGAGCTTTGTCTGGGCTCTCTTGAGGCTCAAGACAGGCAGAGCACCATCTGTTACTCGGGGCTGGAAATTGCACAGAAATATTGCCTGTCAAGTGAGAACTTGGAAGTTAGGGAAACTTTAAACTCCGCCTACTCCTAAAGGGATGATGGATGTGTGGGTTGCCTTCTCAGTCCCACCTCCCCCGCTTTGCATAATACCGGTAGTGTTTTAACTCCAGTGATTAACAGCATATCCCTGATAGCACACAGCAAAGACATTTTCTGCAGTTCAAGAGTTAAGGTCTGTTTCTAGTGAACCTGGCTGGAGGGAGTCAAGAGACTGTCTTGGACTTACCGCCTCTCCCCCATAGCACAGGCGATGACAAAGGAGGGGGGCAGCCCTTGCAGACTGGTAGGAATGCAGAATAACTACTCTGCATGTGGGGTGACGGACCCCCTTATCATCCTGTTCGTTTGTCTCTGTTTTCATTTCTGAGCAACGTCGTTAAATTAGAGTAAAAGCAAGCCCTAAAAAAATGTAGGCGATTAAAAAAAATCATCCATTTCCAGACCATCATGTTTAGAATTCCATATGTATGCGTGCGTTTCCTACATAAACAGATGTACTTGTGCATATGTATGCATGTCCTGGGCAGATACAGGAGAGAAATATTTTGAAAAAAACAAGTTAGTCTTTTTAGATAGCAAGTGTGAAAGTGTGTGAGAAAAGATTATTGGAGAATTTTGGCCCCTTGCTCTCCAAAGGTATTCAAGTTAATGTTTTTAAAGTGTGTGGAGAGATGAACAATGAAGCCTCTTAGCTTTGAAGGGGTTCAGTAACTGTCAGTGTACCTGTCAGTCCTGGCTTTGATAGGGGAGGAGGGAGCAGGGCCTGAGAGGTGCTTCTCCCACTAAACCATGGCAGGGCTCTCCTAATCCTCTGTAATGTGTTCTTACATCTCAGCATATCTTAGCATACAGTGTGTGGTATATGACGACTTCCGGTCTGAACAGCAGAATTTTCAACCCCTGGGAGAAAAGGGGGAGAGACAGAGAACTAATGTTCTCCAGCTGTTACCCGTAAATGCTACCTCTGCATTTTCACTTCGGTTCAAGTCAGATTTTACTGGGATCAGATTTAGATACACTGTAGACTTCTTGGGGGGGGGGTGGCTCTTGTGCTCAGCTGATCAGGGAAGACCAATGGGAGTGTTTGTGAGTTTTGGCTGGAGAGCCACACTGTGTTTAGTTTTCATCAAGCCGTTTCAGATGAGTCAAGATTCCTCTATGATAGACGAGAAAGAAAATAGAGTAACCCAAGTAACGTGACCTCAGACCTCCCCCTTCTTTGTCTTCCTCCCTGTTATTCTGTGTCCCCTTCTAAATAAGGTTCTCTATATAATTAGGTATAGTCAATAAAGCTGTATTGTGGCATGATACAAATCTGTACAGAGATGACTCAGAATATGATGTGCCATGTTCCCCATCCAAAGCATCAAATTCAAAAAACGTGGAAGCTGTCCCTATTAATTTATATCTGTTATCAAACAAGGCTGAGAATCAAGATAGGTTTCTGGATGGAGTGAGATTTAGAAATAGTATATGTCAAACACAAGGGGGCCTTATCAATCAGTGTTTATACACAGACTGTGAGGAGTTTGTTCAACTCTATATAAGTGGTGTTTGTGGATGCTTCAAAACTGCCAGTGTATATTTCTATAATGCTGGCCATTGACAGCATATGAACAGCCTCTGGATATTACAAAGATCGTTGAATCATTAAAAATTTTGATCGTGGGTAATTTGTGGATAATCATACTTTCTCTTGGGAAGTACATTATACAACTTTAAAAGGTCTTTGTAAGACTACCTTAACAGGTGCCCTGGGATAGCACCTTCCACCTTGCTGTGACCCAAGGGTGGGTGGGGTTAACATTGCCGGGAAGACTGTCAGGACTTGGAGTTTTGGGTTCCTCCTGGAGCTCCACACTGGTCATATATTGTGCGCATTACAGTTTCTAGATCTTCTAGTGAGAAAATAGAGTGTCCTCTTGGGAATTTGGAGTTTAATTCCAACTTTACATTTTGGGATCTTTCTTTTCCAAAGTGAAGAGTGTGGGCAGAATTTGTCATTATATCTTTGCTCACTGTGCGGTCATTCATTTCAGTTTGCTTTCTTAATGTCTTTTAATGGACCACTTGGAGAAGGTTAGCCTTGTGAAGACCTGTTATAATTAATAGGCAAGTGAAGACTTAACTGCTAAGAAATCAGTTACTAACCCCCTTCCTTTTCTATAATGCTTACATATCCCCACTTGTCATCCTAATTCTGGTACCTCAATCTTTTCCTTTTTTGAGGTCAAAAGTATCTTTGAATCCATAGTGAGTGATTTCAGAGTGTTTTATTTCTCTAATTTCTTAGTGAATGTTCAGATTCATACTCTGCAGCTTAGGCATGTTGCTCCAGGGAGAAACCTTACATTCTTAATCTTTAGCTTTCTAGAAACATAAGCCAATGTCTAGATGATTAGTATGTTCTGGTAAATTCTTTCATGAGAGACCATTATTTTTGGTCTTTATCTGGTTTCAGAAAGTTTAAGTTACAGCCTATGCGGGGAAATATGAAGAATGATTTGGGGGATTCAAAGGCATTAGAACCATTAGCTTTGACTTCAGTTAAGCCAAATAAACAAATCTCAGTTCAAGTAGGAAGAGGGGAGCTGCCTTCTCTGCCTTTTAAGGCTTCAGTGTTATGTTTATTCTATGTCTCCAGGTCAGAGGCAGTAGCACTCACATTGTTAACAGCTCCTTTGCAAAGTCCTAGGTCTTGTTGAATCTGAGCTGAGAGGCCACAGCCATGGGGCTTGACCCCTTGTAGCTTTGGGGTCTAGTAGGGCCTTTTCAGCATCTCAATGAGGAGAGCCGGTTGCTTGAGGGTGTGAGTCCTCACAAATCCTTCACCACCCGGGAAATGAATCTTGAAATAACAATAATGGCAATTAACACTTGCCGAAATCTACTGTATCTGTTCATGGTTTTATATGCCTGGCATGCACTATCTCACTCTACCCACAAAGTAAATCTTACAAGGCAGGGCCTCTCGTGTGCCTTATTTTTACCAAGAAAGAAACTCAGGGCCAAGAAAGCTAGTCTCTTCCAGAGTCATTGATTTTGCCAAATAATAGCTATTTTACTTGTCTGCTATGAGGGGCTAAAGTCTCTTAATGAGAAATTTGGCAGCCTAAGATAAGACCCAGTTTAATTAGTCACCATGTGGTCTCATTGAAAAGTTGAAGTTTATACCAAGACTTCTAGAAAGCTGGGCGTGGAACTTTGTAGACGTATTGCTCTTTCAAATTGCTGTCTTATCTCCATCAGCTGAAACACTCCCACCAGGCACCACATCCTGGTGGACTATAAATTGTAGATAGTGATTTCTCACAGTTTTAGAAAGTCAGAAAGCAAGGAGCATGTTTGCATGCCTAGGTTCTGGTGAGAACCCCTCGTCCAGACTGTGGATCCTGGCTTCTTCCTGCATCCTGGCAAGAAAACAGGCTTAGCCAGCTATCTGGACTCTTAGAAGTACACAAATCCCCTCCATGAGGGCTTTCCCTTCATACAATACACACTGGCTTCACTTCCTAATGCTAACATATTGCAATTAAAGCTTCAATGTATATATTTGGGGTCCTTCGCGTATCAGTCTCTTTCAGCCTATTGAGAGGACAGTATTGTCAGTCTTCTGTAGCTGCTACCTTCTGACCACTGGATAGAAAATTTGTCTAGATTCGTGGCTTAATAGGTCCCACGAACTTTTGCATTCCTCAAAAGTTCTGTCTTGTTTGTCTTTGGTTGCCTATCAGAATTGTGCATGTTGGCCCAGTCATACTGTAACTATCACCATAACGCTGAGATAGAAGCAGGTTTCCATCATTTGCCTACAGCAAACAATTCCATCGAGATGCAAATCAGAAGATAAAGGATACTGTTCCAGTGTTTGGTTTAAATAAAAGCATCTGTACTGTGCTGCTGGCAAGACCATGTTTGGTCTGATGGTGAGCAGTAATTTTGGAGAACTGGCGACCTTTTTCGAAACTTTAAAATAAAGGCATGAAAGAGAGGTAGCTTTCTCTCCATGCTGGGAAAAAAGCCATTAGCTCTGTTCTAACTCCCTCTACCACAGAAAGAATTTTCCATTGATTTTGCATAATTTAGAGTTGCCCCGCCTTTATTCCATACTTGCTGTTATCTCTGGGTTTTGGTTGGCTGTTTGAGTAATAGGAACTTCTCATTGTGATCCATCACAATGTGTCACAGTACTAGAATGAAGTCTCTAGTGAATAAATTCTCCCAATGAAAGAAAAGAGGCTAGAATCTTCACACCGTACGTGCAATGTTTGAAGAGCTTCCAGAGTGCTCACAACGTATGCAAGTTGCAGGGAGTTAGGTTTGGCTCTTATGGAAGAAGCCCTGTGCAATAGTTGAGGCTGATTCTACTAGGGAGCTGGAGGAGCCTCACCTGGCAGGGTGATTGCAATGAAGGGCGCAATATGGAGACTTTTGAGTCAGTTCCCTAGCAAGTATTTTACCCCACATGTTTATGTCTGAGGGAGCTGGGAGTAGTTTGAGCAGCCTTGTTGAGTGGTTTACCCCAGGACACAGGGAACTTCTAAATGTAAGACAGGCCTTTTAATTATATTCCTGTTGAACATCTTAGGTCAGTATTTGCCCTTGTAGATGTGATTTGAAAGTCGATATTAGTGATTACTGCATTTAGTTAGAAGCTACCAACTGGCTAGAAAGGTACACAGAAGCCATGGTCTTCCAGAAGCTGTGAGAGGCTTCAGCTCAGTGACTTCTGGGAAACACCAGGGCAGCCCTTCTTCCTCTTGCATGGAAGTAGACTCAGCATCAGTCAAACTTGCCCTGGAGTTGCTTGTTGTTCCTTGTATGGTTGAAAAACTCAAACCTTTTGCTGATCACTCAGTGGGATAAGACTTGGTCCAAGGAAATTTGTGTTCTAATTGAGAAGATATATACAGGGGTCATTTTTTTTCTTAGCTCATGTTTTGATATTAAAATGAAATACCTTTGGCAAGGTGTATGTGAGGAGAGGAGGTGTATTTGAGTTTGCAGTTGTGGTCTAAAGGGCTGTATCTAATGATGGTCCTTCTGCCAAGCGCCTCCTAACAAGAGCTAAGTGATGCACTGTGAGAACATGCTCACATCTCTCAGAAAGCATCCAAGACATAGGTACAGGGGACCATATGAACTAATCTGTTCTTGTGCTTCCCTTTAAAACAGCACAGTCAGATCAAGCTTCTGCCCTCTTAACACTTGGTAATGAGGATCAAATTTCAACACATGGAGCCTTCAGGGGGCACAGCACATTTAACCTTTCTCTAAACTAGTAGCCAAACAGCACAGCAAGTGCAGATTCACAGAAGGACTTCATCTTTCAAATATACCAGATGTATATTTGATAGGTTGGATGTACACTTAAGAATTAAGTTACTCTATTATAAATTGTGTCAGCCTTTACGTGTGTCCGCAGTCTCTGAAATGCCTAAAAGATGTGTGTACATTTTCTAAAAATAAATTTAAAGCAAAACTGCTTCTTCGGAGGAGTGATACATTATGATTTGTAAAGATTTTTTTTCATTAAAGGTGTGTGTGTGCATGTGCTCGTGTGTGTGTGTGTGTGTGTGTGTGTGCGCGCGCGCAGTGCCCCTGGATGCCAGAGCTGGGCATTAGATCCTCTGGAGCCAGAATTACTAGCAGTTTTGAGCCACATGACATGGCTGATGGGAACTAAACTGTCGTTCTCTGAAACAGCAACTCGAATGTATAAGAATCTCCCCTAAATCTTCTCGTTCTATTTCTCAGATGAGTTAGTTCATAGTCAGTGATTCCTGTGGGTTCCGTATAAGTGAGAACGTTGACATGCTTCAGTTTAGGGGCATTCAGAGATGGCTTGCCAGCCTGGGAGCGTCCCAAGCCCATGTGCTGCAATGAAGGCAAAGGGAAGCCCAATAGGGAGGCTTTAAAATATGTTAGCTAGTACTCCAAAGAGGTATAGCTGTAAACGTCTTGACATAAATAATCACTAACCATCTCTGAATTTTCCTCAGTAATGAAATATAAACACATGGCCAACATTTTGTCTGTCCCACGGTTGAAGTACTGCGGACCGTTTCTGGAGCTGTAAATCTCTATTAGGTGCTGCATGTGACGGGCTCATTCTATCAATTCCTATTTAAATTCTTCAACCAGGAACAAATGAAAAACAGTTGTTCACACTGCGTGAACTCATAATTGTAACTTTAGAAGCCCTGAGCAATGTGTAGAAATGTTATTAAAACATTTTTTTGTTTGCTACCCTTTCTGTGGTAAATTCCTGCGCTGCATTTTCCAAGCAAATGTAGCTGTGGAAAGACAACCAGAATATCTAGAAAAAAATCTCAAGCATTTCTCTTATACTTGTGGATTGACCTTTTTGCTTCATGGAAGCCACTTTTTGGCAAGGTGATGAAGTCAGGAAAGTTGACTTACTTATGTCCATGAACCTTTTGGTTTAGCTGGATTCTTGGGTCATATCCGGGGAACAGTTTGGCCAAGTCCATGATCAAGGAAAAGCCTTACTCATCCCAACTGGCAGTTGTGTTCATAGTTGATGGGAAGAGAAAAGAATGATGATGAAGAAGAAAACCCATTTTAACAAACTGAACGACGAAGACAGCCAAATGAGGTTGTGAGAAATCAGAGCATTATTTGCCTCTAATGTTGACAATATAATTTGTGCTCACTTAGTTTTCCTTACTTAGAAAAATATTGCTTACAAAATAAAATGATTGCTAATAAATATCTGGCAGGTTTGGATATTTTATTATAGTTTCAATCTTTGTATTAATAGTTTTTAAAACCTGGCCACGGCGTTGCCAGTCTGTAATCCCAGCCCTTGCTAAACTAAAGGGGAAGGACTGATCTGAGTTCAAGGCCAGCCTGGGCTGTGTGGTGAAATGCAGGCTAATACTGACTACGGAACAAGATGCTTTCTTAAAAATAAGTAGGGAAATAAATAAATAATTAAGTAGTCTAGACCACAGTTATTGAGTCCTTCCTAGTCCCCACCACCTTCTTGAGGCATGTTACGCAGCCATTGTGTTATTCTCAGGACAGGCAATGAGTAGATACTCATATTTCCACTTCATAGTTATAACATACAGGCTTGGGAGTTGTCAGTCCTGGGCACACAGCAGGTGACAGTTTGGTGCCGCCATGTCTGAAACCCATGGCTGCTCTAGAGCCCTTGCTTACTCCACTGTGCTTGCGGTCTTGCCATTTGGGTGTAGGCCCAAACCCCTTTTCGGCTTTGTTTTACTTATTGTTCCAAAGTCTCAGTGACTAAGAAGTAGCTGGGTGGGGAAACCAGAGCAATGGGTCTGTAGAGTCGCTGGTCAGAAATGAAAGTCATATCTGAAGGAAGCGGTTATCCAACTGCGTGGCTCTCCAAAGGGCAGATTAACTGCTCATTAGGTAACAATCTGCTGACAAATTGGCAGGCTATCTGGTATCTCATAATGTTAGCGTATAAAATAATTAGTGTGTTCCTTGGAGTCTGTGGAGTGTAAAGCAGGGAGGTTGTCCTCTGCTTCCCCGGGGCACGATTCATTTTAATTGAGCTTTGTTCTGAGATAGCCCTTTACTTGGGATGACCTTTGTATCTGCTTATAAAATAATAGCCAACAAAAGAGTAAGAAATGTGCATAATTTCTTTCCTCTGTAAATACTGAGGAATTCATCTCTTATATTTCCCTCCGGCTTAACAGCTACAGACTCTAAGCAGCATTTAATATGGGGATTTATCCTGACATATATTTGAGAGCGTGCCCTTCTGTTTCGCCAGTGCTGGGAGGCTTCTTCATCATTATGTCTGTGAAATGTCTTTGTAAACTATTGAGGATTTCAGAAGTTAATACCATTTTACATCACAGGGATTGTGTCTACCGTGGTCTCTAGGTTACTGGCAAGGAAACTAAGGCCTTAGTAGATGAAATCCTTTGCCTTCATTATACAATGAAGATTAAATGGGGTCATTCTGATGCTAAATTTAGTATACTGTCCTTTATCCTACTGTTCTCCTGTAGTTGCTGTAAGGATTAATCCATACCAGAGGGTTAGTGCCTCGCTGTCTTCTAGCTTAAACTCTGTTTTCCCGTTTCTTTGTTTTTTTTTGTCTCTTGTGTTTATCCATTATTCATGCATCATGCCCTTAATCACAGGTGAATATATCCCTACTCGCAAAGTAGGTCATCTTTATAGTTTGTTCAATGAATAAATGAGGGTCAATCTAGAGCAATAGCCTGTCAGTGTTGGCTCCAAAAACACCATGAGCACTCCTGTCATGTTTTCAGGGAACATTTCTTCACCTTAGACATTTTACCCTTAAGAAGTAAATTGTACTGTCTGTGGAGTTCAGCAGTATAACCTATGCTTAGAATATACCAGGCTCTTAGTTCAATCCCTCATACCACACAAAGAGTTCTTTTCAACATAACATTTCTTTGATACTATCTTTGAAAATATTATAATTTTCTTTTTAAAACTGAAAATAGATTCATCTCTCATACAACACATCCCAACCACAGTGGAGAACTTCCTCCACTTCTCCTAGTTCCCTCCTTCTCCCCAAGATCAACTCCCCCTCTATTTCCTCTTCAGAAAAGAGTAGGCCCCCAAGAGACTATGGCAAGACACAGTAAGACAAAGAGAAAGCCCTCATATCAAAGCTGGACAAGGCAACCTAATAAGGAAGAAAGAATCTCACGAGCTGGCAATGGAGTCAGAGGTAAATGCTCCCACTGTTAGCTGTTGCATAAAAATACCAAGCTGGAGGCCATAACATAACACAGAGGGCCTGGTGCAGACCCATGCAGGCCCCATTGCTGCTTCAGTTTCTGTGAGCCCATATGGGCTCTCCTTAGGTGATTTGGTGGGCCATGTGATCTAGTATTAAAAATTTATTAAAAATTTTATGTACAATTTAGTTTGATCATGTTCTTTCCCCTCATCCAACTCCTCCCAGATCCTGTCCACTCAACTTAATGTTATTTTTCTCTCTCCCTTTCCCTGTCTTTTTTCTCTCTCCTCCACCTCTCTCTCTCTCTCTCTCTCTCTCTCTCTCTCTCTCTCTCTCTCTCTCTCTCTCTCTCTCTCAAAATCCCCACAAACAAGGGTCAAAACAAACAAAAACACCACACCAATAAAACAACCAACCAACCAACTGACCAAACCAACCAACCAACCAGACAAACAAACAAACAAACAAACAAATACCCCAAGGTATTTGTTTTTGTACTTACCAACCACTCTTGGCACGGAGTGTGGTTGACATGCCCAGTGACACTCTATTGGAGAAAACTGACTTTCCATTTCCCACAAACTCCTAATTGCCAATCGCTTTCTTGGTAAGGGTGGGACACAGTGTCCTCTTCCCCTTCTTCGTGCTGGGATTTTGTCTGGCATGGACTTGTGCAAATCTTGTGCGTATATATTCTTTCCCATAAATTATGCAAACTCCATTGTTTTTTTTTTTGTCAGTAGAAACACTATTCTTCTGCAAGGAATTTGAGCACTACAATTAAAATTGCCATTTGTTTCTTTAATCACATGACATTTATTAGAGAAATCCCTTCAGAGCCATTACAAAACAATACAGAGGAGTAATGAAAGGGCCCAGCTCATGAGCCTTGAAGAAAGAAACCTGGGGTAAAGGATATACATTGTTGCATTAGTGCAGTTTTCTGAGCTGTGGAGGCCAGACATCAATCTGAACAGTGTATTTTGATTGTTTTCTGAAGGTCTCAGTAGTGGGATGGGGAGTTTATTATTCATTGCATTGAGCCTGGCTGATATTTGAAGTGCTAGTATATCCATACATATATTCATGGGGGCGGGTGTTGTAATAAGGGCGCGGCGGCGGGGCTGCGTCCCCAACCCCCAGCCGCCTGCCCCAAAATAATTACACAGACACTGTATTCTTTTAAACACTGCTTTGGCTCATTTCTACCTAGCATCTTCTAGGCTAACTCTCCCACCTGGACTAGCCCATTTCTTATCATCTGTGTAGCACCGGTCTTACCGGGAAGATTCTAGCCTAAGTCCATCCTGGGTCGGAGCTTCAGAGCTTCATCGCGTGTGTGCCGGGAGCATGGTGGACCCGAGAGGAGAGCTGTGGAGTCTGACCTCACTTCCTCTTCCTCCTAGCGTTTTGTTCTGTTTACTCCTCCCACCTATCTCCTAACCAATGAGAGCCAAGCAGCTTCTTTTTATTTAACCAATGACCTTCCTTCATCAGGCGGGGAAAAATCAATGCTCACTACTGTTCTCCATTTCATTTATTTATTTTACCTATTGTGTAAAATTGTGTAATATGTGTATGCATTTGTCTACGTTTGTTTACACGTGTGCGTAGGTACATTTGTATGCACTTTCATGGAGGCTAGAAGTTGACTTTGGCATGTCCTTCGGTAGCTCTCCACCTTATATGTTGATCCAGGGTCTCTCACTTGAACTCAGAGCCCATCTATTTTGTTATTCTATTGAGCCAGTTTTCTCTGTTGCTGTCTACTGTGCCTGTTTTTAATTATAGACGGTGCATCTTGCTTCTCTCACATTAATATGTGAGCTGGGGAACCGAACTCTGGTCCTTAGAATTGCAGAACAAGTACTTTACCAAGTACTTCCTACTGCCCCACCCAGTCTTGAATAAAATTCTTTTTCCATTTGTTTATTTGTGTGTGTGTGTGTGTGCATGCACACATGTGTGCTATCTTGTTTGTGTGGAGGTGAACAACCTACTAGGACAGGTTTTCTCTTCCTACCATGTGGGTTCTGGGGATCAAACTCAGGTTTTAGGCTTGGCAGCGGGCACCTTTACCCACTGAGGTCACTCATCCTTCGGGTTTTGATTTTTAAGATTAACAGTTAAAACTGATCAGAAAGAATGACAAAACCTCCTTGCGACAATGTACAGTCTGCGCACTATTCTGCAATCAGTTTTAAGTAATGTCGTTTCTGTCTTGAACAGCTTCTTTTTCAAGTTTTTTCTTATACTTTGCTTGTTTAATTATGTTTTAATATTTTTCTCTGTTTCCTTCCCTTTGAAAGACTTTTCCTGTTGATTACCCTGAGAGCATGTTTTGAGAGATGGTATTTCCTTGGGGAGCCTTTTCTCCCCTCCTAAAGCTGTAACAATGTGAACTGAGCAATAAAAAACCAATTCCCTCCTGGTGGTTGTGCTTCAAATAGTCATTTCTCTGATACCAGCTAATAAAAACAGGAAAAGGATAATTTTTAAGTGCTTTGGTTGAGATTGCTTTACTTCCAATAAGGAAAATTGCCTCACAAGGGGGAGCATAGGCAATAAAGATACAACTAAGTGAATAATCGTATTCATTGTAAATGTTTAAGTCCCCACGTTGCTGCTTGCAAATCTCATTTAATCATGGGGTTGCTGAGTGTCCACTGCAGTTTGGAGATGAGAATTTTCTGCTGTGAAAAATGGTCCTGCATATTGAATGAAGGTGGATTTCAAATGCCGCAGGAGAATTCCCATGTCCTTTCCCTTCTGGGCATACCAAGGCCATGAATAGATGATGGGAGTGTCTCAGGCAGGGGTCACAGATGAAATTTGGAAGGCTCCTGGGTATCTCTGCAGTGACAGCCATTCAGAGCATGTTACATGAAAGAGTTGCACCAAAGCCACCGAACAGCCATGCCGTGGTCACACAGGTGGTCAGAATGGAGCATGCTGAGATAAATATTCCAAGCCCAGCTGTCTCTCTCTCTTCCCAGTTCTCTCTTCCTCAGCATGCTCCCACTCAGTTCTTCTTTTTATTGGTGTTGGGGTTAGTAGTGCTGTCCCTAGATCTCTGTCCATGTCCTTCAGAACTGGCATGATTGTATGCCCTCACAGGGTATGGGTCTCCAGTAGCTCACCGCCATATTCATTGACTCACGGAAGTAGGGCTAGTCTGGGGCAATCCTGAAAGGCCATCTGGACTCCATGCTTCTTCGTAGAAGTGGCCAAGTTCTACCTTATGACTGTATCAAATGTCAGTTGCTTTCTTTGTCTAATCTGCCTTTTTCTCTTGACTTCCAATTGTCATGGTACTACTCAATAAGCCTGTGCTCCAGGCACCTTGGAGGCTATTTACCGTGGATTCACACAAGACAACAAAGACAGCCCCTAAAACATACATACATTGTACAGACTGACGATACTGTATGTATTTATTTAGAAATATATATTTATATACCCGTGCCTCTACCTATACATATGCATGTGTAACAATAATATAAGAAAAGAGGCTGTTTTTAAAAAATTTTATTTTATTTATTGTTTTTAATTGAAATATACACTTTCCCCACTCCCCTTCATTCTACCCCTCTCCCCTTCCACTCTTCTCCACTGCTCCCCCCACTCCCTATTTACTCTGAGATCTTGTCTTTTTTCCTTCCTAGGCAGATCCATGTGAGTCTCTCTTAGGATTCTCTTTGTTGTCTAGGTTCCCTGGGATTGTGAATTTTAGGTTGGTTGTTCTTTGCTTTATGTCTAAAAGTCACTTATGAGTTAGTACATATTATATTTGTCTTTCTGGGTCTGGGTTACCCTACTCAGTATGTTTTTATCTAGTTTAGTCTGTACATTTGCCTGCAAATTTGAAGATATCATTTTTTTTTTTACTGTTGAGTAGTTAAAAAAAACTGGTGGGTGCACATCAGAGGAGGCAGAGGCAGGCAGATCCCTTGAGTTTCAGTCTGGCTAAGGCCTTCTAGTTAGACCCTGTTTCAAAAAAAATAAATCACAAGCATGCTTGGGTTCCAAGACCACCATCTCAGTGAGCTTAAACAGAACATGGCAATTTATTAACATGGTGTTTAACAGTATGTATCACCACTGGGCATTGGGTTAATGTTGTATTATAGAATTTACTGTCCACTGCTCAAAAGGCAGTGAGGGATGACAAAGAGAGAGAGAGAGAGAGAGAGAGAGCGAGAGAGAGAGAGAGAGAGAGAGAATGCATTTTAAAGAGAAAGAGAGCTGTGTGTGTGTGTGTTAAAGAGAGAGACAGACAGACAGATAGAGACACAGAGAGAGATGGGAGGGGTTGTAGGAAGGAAATGGAACGAGGAAAAAATATAATCATATTATAAACCATAAAATTTATAACTATGAACAAATAGAATGTGAACTAGGGTGCTCCAGGGCTGGTGTCAGCCAGGTTCTAGCATGTGTCACTTATTTCTAGGAATTCCAACTTTCTTAAGAAAGGAATCTTTAGCTGGTAGTTAAGAGACTTGTGCTGGCTTTCTTCTTGGGTCTGTTTAATCCTTCCATCAAGCCCTGCTCACTAGGGTGGCTTGACCAATAGTCATAGCTCACTGGCAATGGAGGCCAAATGAGCCAGTTCTCTTGTCTTTTGAGGGGCCTTCTTAGGATCAGCATAGACTTCATTTGCTGCTGTGTCTCAGAACTGACGGCGGATGGGACTAGAGACCGTCATCTGTCTCGTCCATTTGTTTAGCTTGGGTACTGAAATCAGACAGCTCAGGAACTTCTGTGTGGCTTTGTTTTGCTGGTCATGTACCATTCTTTGAAGGCTGACCTATGGAACACATCATAGATTGTAGTACACTCGTCAAAGAGAGGTAGTGACGGAGTAGATGACCAAGGTTGTTATTGCCTGGAATCAACTCTTGCATCCCTGGTCATTAAGAGAATTGAGATTTATTTAATATTTGTTACATGAAGGACACGTGGTACATACAGATTCATTAGAAAGATGAAACATGCAGGTCTTAAATCCTAAACAAGATGAAATATATTCTATTTTTCTAAATTTTATAAATTAATATGTCTCATGTTCAATCTAGTTCATTAATCATTTCATTATGCTCAAATAATGTCCCACAGAGATTATCAAATTATTTTGTACTCAGAGTTATTATGATCCTGAGAAATTTAGAATTAACTGAAAAGAAAAAAATGTTAGTTTATTAGTATGGCTTCTACAAAGATCCATACATTATATAATTTCTAAAGCCTTAGAGATACTCTTCAACTCTTGTTGTCCATTGTTTAGGTTTTTTTAGGCTAGTACTCAAGGCCATTTGCATTGTATTCTGTAGCCAGGTTTGTGTTTTAGGCTTCTTTTAGGATGCCTCCACCCTCCCCTCCACACAGTTTCCTGGTCGAGCAAGGGAAATGGTGTTCAAGATACACTTATCTTGTTTCCCTAGACCCTGCCTCTGTCATGCTCATTCTGACCTGATCAACATGGACTCAAATGCTCACTTTTAAGTGAAGTCTTCCTTAAAATCCCTGAGCTTTCCGTTTACTTTGAGGAAGCCTGTTGGCCACCTCCCTCTGCGTTTTCTGTGTCTGCCCTCTGAGCCACCAGGGTGTTTCATTTGTACAGAATGGGGACACATCACAGCCTGGCTGTGGGACCTCAAGTTGTGTATGTTCACAAGGACTTTTTTGTTTGATGTGGCTATGAACGGATTCCCAGACATGGCTGAGAAGGGAGTAAGAGATGACATCAGGCACAGCAGCGAAGCAGAAACCAGTGTACAGTCTACAAGGGAAAGGGAGGTAACGCAAGGTGATTCATGCTCTTGGTGAATTAGACAGACTCATGTGATCAACAACAGCGTAAAGACAGGAGAGTGACAGCAGAACAGATGGCAAATGTTTAAGAAGGGCTACCTCGCATGGGTTAGAAAGCTTACCAGCCAATCATGCAGATTGCATGTTTTAGGGAGGACTTATCGCCACTGCTTATGTTGTCTTCCACATGGAAAATAACCATAATTCGTTTAATTCCCAGCTTGGAGTTCTTACCTGATCAGGAGTCAATATTTCAGCTTCCTCTGATTCGGAGGGACGTACTCTCAGGAAGCACTTTTGGCCATTATGGGACAGCATTGGCCCTCGGTGCCTGATTCCTGGTTCCTTATTAGCCACTTGACTGTAGCCTTGACACCATTATCTTTTTCTTGGAGTCATAATAAACCTATTTTCTTTTCCTTTCCATCTTCTGCTCTTGCCGACATCCTTCTTTAAATCTGAGTGGGTAGCAGGAATGGAAATCAAGGACCCCCATCTAGGCCCTCCCAGGGATTTTCAGAGGGAAGTGAGAGCAGAGGGTAGAGTTTGGGAGGCAAGGGAGACTTGGGAAGACTCCAGAAGGACTTAGAAGGCTGGGCATCCTTCAGCTCTCACACCTTCCTCCATTTCTGATTGGCCTGAACTTCTCTTGAGTTGAATGTTGAGTGAATGATAGCTACCTATGCCTTTCTGTTGCTTGTAGCACTACACATAGGATGAAAGGATTTCTCAAACATTGATGCACTTGGACATTTGTTCATCTAAGTATCTATTACTGAACTGATAGTTAATTAGTGGATATTTATTAATCTCCTTCCATGGGTCAGCTCTTTTTGTTATATCCGTTCAAGTTACAAGAATCAAATACTAATGTGTTCTTTTGGAGCCCCTAGTCCACCGAGGAAACCTGAGAAGGGAAGTGAGAGCAGAGGGTAGAGTTAGGGAGAAGGATACAGTTGGGGAAGTGGGGAGCTCCATAAGTAGCTTAGGACCCAAAAGAGCCTGAGTGTGAATCTTGTCCCTGCTGGCAGTCAGCCTCATCAGGGCTCTAGTTTGCAGGGAGGTAAGGAAAAACCAACCTTCTCTTGTACTCCCATTGAATTCTCCTAATTTGCTCCAGTAGATGGACTCTGAGTGCTTTATTCCAGAATACTGGAAGAGTCAGAGAGGGAACCAAAGAGCTTTTGGAATCCAGTTTTGGAAGAGAAAATAATGTTCATAGCTAGACACAATCACACTTGAGCCTGAGTTCCTGTCTAGTTCTGCCTTTTGGGGAAAACTCTTCACGTCGGCTTTGGTTGAAGGGAAGGTAGAATGTAGCTTGTTTCTATGGGTTTTTATTTACTATAATGATTGCTTGATACATTTGAGAAACAGTCCAAGCTACTTTTTTATGATGGCAATTCTAACTATCCTTGGGAGGCAGAGGGGTGGAGGATTGGTGTGATTTGAAGATACACCTGTGCTCTGGGAATGTGACTCTGCCCAGAAGTTTTCTATGCTCCTTTGAAGGTTTATTAATGAACTGCTTAGTGGTTTTGAAGTAGTAAGGAAAACTCTGTTCTTTTGAGAGTCCTCATGTCAATGGATTATACTATTATGTATTGATTGTATGGTATATGTGCGTCCATTGTTCCTATTTCAGTAGCCATAGAATTGAATTACATGCCCTGTGCATATTTACTTGGAATGACTTTAGTTAGTTGAAGCAGTAAATATATAAACCCTGACAGATCACAAACTCCACTAGGACATGCATTTTGTCAAGCTGAAGCTTTGCTAATGTTGCTATTTATTTATGTGTTTATTTTAGTGCTTCTGTTTAGTAAAGTTTTCTTTGTGAAAGAGAATTTTACAATGTAGATCAGGCTGACTTGAGATCGTAGTCCTCCTACCTCAGCCTCCCGAGGGGGATATAGACGTGCACCAGCATGCCGAGCTAATGCTCCTCTGATAGTTTCTGGACCTCGGGAGCACAAGTGGAAAGTTTCATGCAATTATAACATGTCACAGTAACTTACTAATTCTACTGATCAGACATGAAGGTGTTAAAAGGACAAGCACTGTTGAATGGGATGTTATCATTGGGATCCTGATATAGGATGCTGATCACATCCTATCAGCACCTTAATATAGTGTAGGGCAGGATGAGTTCAATAGGATGCTGTATTCAGGAGCTGGTGTTGTATAGTTGGCTTTCAGTGCAATCGAAGGAGATGCTGTAGCTTGTGCTCCAGCCCTTGGTCCATTGTGAATCTGAGTGTTTTTATAAACTGCAGCTTCACTTTGGGAACTAGCAACACTACCTATGTATTGTGAGGACAGAAGGATGGCTTCTTTCTGGATCACTACCTTTTGACTCAAAACTTTTCACACATTTAGGTTCTATAGCTGTAAGTTTAAAAAAATATCAGTAACTTGCGGTGCTTCTGATATGAGAAGCAGGAGGATAAAGCAAGTCTCGAGTTCTCATGAAGAAATGCTTTTCTTCTCTCTGCTAACACTGGATGCACAGAGAGATGATGGCACTGCACGTCTGTCCTCATCTTCATTGCTTATCTCAATGTTAACCATGTGAACAATGGGATCTTTTTATACAACTATGTAGACTAATATGGAGCTTCGAATAAGAACTAGAAAACACTGCTTTTATTGCCATTAAAAGTTGTTCCAGAATTGGAGATTACATTGTACAAGATGAGTTCATTAATAAGCTCATTTTGGGGTTAAAAACCAAACAAATTTTATGTGTCTCTGCCATTTGTTCATGGAAATTCTTAAATAAGGTTTTTGTGAGCAAGGCAGTGATGGCGCATGCTTTTAATTCTAGCACTCAGGAGGCAAAGGCAGGCGGATTGCTGTGAATTTGAGGCCAGCCTTCTCTACAAGAGCTAGTTTTAGGACAGGCTCCAAAAGTACAGAGAAAACCTGTCTCGACCACCCCCTCCCAATAAATAAATAAAAAGAAAAAAGTTTTTGCGGACGTATTTGTGATACTGGACATGGCCTGGTTTCTTGTCTCTTCTGGGTGATGCCTTCCTGCCCTTGCTACCTCCTCTGCTCGTCCGTTGTTTGCCTCTGGAGTTTTCCTTCTCTCCTGTCCTATTCCCCTCTCATCCCAGCACGCCTGCTTCTTTCTTTTCTGTTTGTCAGTCTCATTCTGACGTGTGCCTCTGACTCTGATTTCTAGGCACTGTGCCCAGCTTGGATTATTTGCTTCTTATAATTACATTGAGAACCTCAATTACGTGCTTTTGAGAACTGTTTTCAAATGGCATTGCAATCTTTCTAAACACGCGTGTTTTCCTGGGCTGTGGAGTTTTCATAGAGAAACGCAAATGACCCCTCCAAAGTGGAATTGTATATGTTGTGTGCCCAAGCTGTTTGGAAAGCACTCCAGAAACCCCTCAGTTAGTGTGGGTAATCCCAGATCTCTGTTTGGTGGAATAGAAGAGAACCTTTCTGTTTAGCTCAATTGTGGCTGGTCATGTTGCATTTCTCTGTTTAAACAAAAACAATCAGCTGAGTTTTGCTTAATGGAAAGCAATGTATTGATGATGAGACAGAAGAATTGCATGTGTCCTGCCTGTGCAAATGGCAGCTTTGGCCACCTTTAAAACCGAAGCTCTGAAGTTGAAGGGTTGGTTAAGAGTTCTTGTTGATATCAGAGAGGCCCTTAGTTCCCAGAACACACATGGTGGCTCACAACTATTATTTCAGTTCCAGGAGATCCAATGACTTCCAACATCCACAGGCACGAGACACACCCGAGGTGCTCATACATACAGGAAAAACAGTCAAGTACATAAAATAACAATAATTCAATTAAAAATTAAATACCATAATGCCTTTAAATACTTCCTATTTAGTTTCAGCCCAGTACTTTTTTTTCTGAAAAAGTTCTGGAGTGAGACCGTCTGTTACTCCATGACATGATGGCAAAAGTTAAACTTAGAACCAGTTTAGTCTGTGATGATAATGGCTCTTCCTATTTGTTATACATTAATCATGTTCGATATTCAAGACACTGAACTCTTTGAAACAAAAGCAACGAGAAACCTGCTTCTTTTGAGTTTTCATTAGCTATAAGTAAATGAAATTAAATCTTGGTTCTCAGACATTCCAACGCCTTTCCAAAGGAGCCAGCTCCTTCAGTGCCTATCCTACTAAGAAGCACATGTTCATCACCAAGAAATTATTATTGAAGTTGAAGTCAATGACATCATCCTGCAGGTTTCCTATTTCTTGATTAGGATAAATGTAAGCTCCTTTAAAAAGACACTGTAGAAATTCAATGCTGGACAGGAGCAGAGCGTCTAGTTTTCCTGCGTGATTCTTATTGTAGGTCGTTCAGGCGCTTGTTCTTTTCTGTCTTTTTGGTCCATTGTCTCTCATGATGTCACTACACATCTGTGTTCTAGTTTACAAGAAGGACAAACATGATCCAGACATAGACATAGCTCACTTGTACATCCTGTTGCCCCAAACAGAGTCTCATGTCCAGACCCAGCTGTATGTGTCCCTGAGAAGCGTGGCCCTTTTCATGGTGACCTGGGTGATTTGTAGTATTCCTGTGGGAGAAAGAGAAGGAGGGGATACCAGCCAGTTTTGTCTACAGTTTAATGTACAGATTGGCTATTCCACATCACAAGTTAGTGAACACAGGTAATTTGCATATTCATGCAGATGATTTGGTGGGTTAATTTAGGGAGTGCCTAGCTCACAGTTTTTTTTTTTATATTGTGATGTATGAACACATGAATGTAAAACTCCAATGAACAGCTGTATGATGCTTTAAAGGCCTGGCCTATTCTCCAGTTCACTAAGCAGTTCCTGTGTATAGAGCCCTTGGTCTGGTTCTCCTGTGGAGCCATGGGCTATGACTCCTGATTGCTTTCTGGCAGTAGATATATCTGAGGATTGAAAACATTGGCATTCTTGCTACTCTAAGAAATCAGCCTGACGAAGGCAGCCAAATATAGTTAACAGAGAGGATTTTATGGTCCATTTGTGGGAGCAAATGACACGTTCTTCTTGGGAGGCTGAAGGGCTCATTTTCGTAATGAACAGATAAATCTCTCCTTGAGAAACTTAGGACGGTCTTTTCAAATTAGCACAATTATATGTAATGCTTTTTTTGTCTTTTGCAATCAAAATGGTAAGTGTCTGGGTGTCTGCATGTGTGTAATTTTCTGGCTACATGCTGCTGCTGCCTCTGTCTTAATACAAACCTAGCTGAATGAGGAAGCGTAAGGGTATAGTTGGTGGAGCTAATGATATCATCCCTTGATGGTCTTAGAACAGTATGTCATGAACTTACATTAGCTTCCATGGGTCAGTAATTTTCTTCTTTTCTTGTTGTTAGTAATGAATTTCATCTCTTTTCAGAAGGTATGCTAGACTATATGCACTTATCACTGGAGACTAAAATATAGTATTGGTAACCAACAATTTGTTAATCCATCTATCCTAAATGTACTTTGTAATGTATTTTCTGTATTATGCAGAAGAGGCAAGAGCATCTCATCCCCATGGAAAGGAAATATTCTTGCATGAGATGGGCCACAGACCCACGCTGGTGACTGTACCAGCTCCCAGAGCCCATAACCCACCTTCCACATCATGTTTTATTCTCAGAGTGTTCATAGAAACTGTTCTCCATACATGTTCCCACCAGTGCAGAGTCTGAATTGTGACTCTGGTTTTCATAAATGATATGACCTTGAGCCAGAAGAAGAATCTCCTTTTGACTCAGTTTCCCCATGTTTAAAGGGTTAGTGTCTAGTGTAAGGTTAGAAGATTTTTAAAAATGTATTCACTTCTTGAGAATTTCATATGTGTGCACTGTATTTACATCACCCCTATTCCTCTCCTCCCTCCAGAGTGTGTTATCACAGCAGCAGAGTGGAAACTGTGTAGGCCAGGGATCTTAGAATCTTTCAGCAGACACTTCTGTGGGTACGTGTGATGTCTCACCATGTCTATTTAAAATTCTCTAGCTAACTGGTATTTCATCTTGGTAGTCTAGAACAGATCGTACCCGTTTTAGAGTGCCCGAGTCCCATGCTTCTGTTTGCACATTAGGATCTGTAAGGTGGAGAGATGCACTCACCCGCACCCAGGGCCAGCTTTGCATTCCGGCCTATATCCTAGTCCGGTTCTCCTGCTTCACAGGTTGGTGGTTTTCCTTTACATGGCTCTGTGTGTCTGTTTGCATGTATGTTTGCATATGTACATGTCCACAAGCCTAGGTATATACATCAGCAGCCCAAAGCTCTGACGTAAAATAGAAGGAAGAGGGGACAAAAAGAAAATCATGATATTCAGACACTGGAGTCCACAGAACACCATAGAAGGAAATGTTTGAACTGTTTTCAGTTTTGGCAACCTGGGTTCCATTTTAGAGATTCCAGCCCACTAGCACCCTCGATTTGCCTTGAAACTGAACCGCCTTTTCTTTGCAGAGATGAAGTATCACAGCGGCCTTGCATTACATATTCCCTGTTGTTTAGGAACTCGCAGTTTTGTGGAGTAGTGCGCACACACAGATATAAGCAAGCATGGTGACCAAGTATGTGACATTGCCACTAAGAAGCAAAACAATGTTCCACGTGCATGCTGAGCATGGTGGGGGAGAAAGCTGGAAGAGGCAATGAGATCATCTGCCATGTCGGAAGGGGGGAGGGGGCAGAAGGGAGACTTCTGGGGAACCTTGGCTTTGAGTCGGTATGTAGAGAAGACAGAAGACAGTAGCATTTCCCACCCACAGGGAGCTGGTGATGAGGAGGACAGATCCGAGTAAGTTCCTCGGGCAGAGAGTGGCACGGTTGATGGGCTGGCGCCGTTCTCCTGGGTGTGGAGTACCAGAGGAGTCCACAGAGGTTGCCCCTTTTGACATGTAAACATTGTCTTGAGGATCCCTCATCATGTGCTCTATCCACATACACCTTGTCTGGGGAGAAAAAGAGTCCTGTCTTGTGGGAACAGGAATCCCAGGGTCATTCTTTGGTTGCCCCTAAAGTTGCAGTTAAAATCTAGTCCTGGGACAAATGAACAAGAAGCCCTTCAATCAGCGTGAAACAATGGGTGTCTCATGTCAGAATTTCAGACCAATTAAGGCCTTTATTCAAAACAGACCTGGACACTCAAAGGAATGAGGCAAGAGCTTGTTTTTCCCTAGATGAAGCCTGCTTAAAAAAAATGAAACCCACAAAGAGAAGAGGAGCATTCCTGCATAGATTCAGACTGCACCCAGATGAAGAGAATGTGCGTGTGTCATCACAGGGAATGGGAAACCTCATAATCAAACCTAGATGAGAGAAAAGGGCGTAAGAGTTTATACTCTGTCTCAGATTGTTCTGAATACAATGAGTTGCTCTCTGGTGCCTCAGAGGATGGCTCACGCCAAGGAAGGATTTTAACCTTCCTAGAAAGTTCTCCAGGCTGTTGTAAACTTCCTGCCTGAGATACTGAGCTCTCACCAGCCACTTACTTCACGAGGAATGTCCTTTCCAGGTTGAGTAGGGCAAGGCTCAGTCTTGGCAACTCTTCCCATCACTGTGGTTTAGTTGGCTGCTTGACCTTGATCCCTTGGGATCTATACTTTCAGACTGTCCTTAGTTTGAGTAAAACAGTTATGAAAAAAAGTTTGGTTTTTCTCCATTTTCAGTTTTTGTTTTTGTTTTATTTAAATGACTTTGGGCTTAAAGTAAGTGGAAAGCAAGATGAAATTCCTGGGAATATTCAGTAATGTAATGTATAATAGGACTATTAGGTGTCTTCAATGGCCTATATTTAGCTATTATTTTCTAGAACTGTAATGTCTAAATTAACTTAAAACTGTTCAGTGAATCAAGACAGGGAGAAGATTCAATATCCATGGTAGTCTAATGTTGTACTATCATTGAAACAAATAAAATATTTCCTCTGAGGTAGCAGAGGCCAGAAACGCCCTGCTAAATGTTAAAATGCCATAATAATTTTAAAATTCAACTCACTGGAAATTAAAGTCAATGTGCTTTTAAAGACAAGAGAATTATCTACTGCAAACTTCTGGAGTATAAGTAGAAAAAATTTCTCCCTTGACTTTAAAGAGAGTTTTATTTTTGCTAAAGCATGCAGACAGATTCACTGTTGGGGCTGGAAAAATGTTTTGATGGTTAAGTGCACTTGCTCTTACAGAGGATCCGAGTTTGGTTCCCATCACAACCACTTGTTATTCCAGTTCCAGGAGATCTAGTGTTGTTTTCTGGCCTCTGCAGGCCCATAGCAAGCACACGCTAACCTCATATAAAGAAATGCAGGCCAACACTTGTATATTTCTTTTTAAACCAGCACTAAACATTTGGGGGGATATGGATATGCAAGAGGATAAAATTACAGTTTGTTTAATTTCTCCATTCTGTAATTATCACTGTGAACACTTTGATCCATATCCTTCCAATTATATGGTTTATATGCTTCACACATGGGCTTCTGGGATATATTATAAAGAAGCACCATGGAATTTTGGCATTGTGAGGAACTGCAGCTTATCATGTACAATGTGTTATCCATGGGAACATCACCCATTCCCTGTCTAAGAGAACATCACCATTGGCACATCACCCATGTGTATGTACTATGATCGTGGCTCATAATTCTGCTCTTTCACTTGTGAAAAAGGCTCACGGTGGACATTAGTAAGGAAGCATCAGAGACTTGCTCTATTCCACATTGGTTGTCTACGGGAAAAACAGTTTATTTTCTGCTCATTTACTCAGAACAGTCATTCCCTAGAGACTCTACAGCAATGGCTTGGTGGAATCTGGTAGAAACTTTATGACCTATGATCTGGTGTGTTTCTCCTCCTTGTGTGTTAGTTTTCCCATACAAAGGGTTGGCATCTGAAGGCTGCGGGTTTCCTTTTTAAAGCTACTCGTTGTATTCAAATTGGGCAATTAAGTTGCATATATTAATGGTGTATGCCATGATGTTTTAAAATGTATATACATAAGGGAATAGGAAAATCAAGCTAATAAACATTCATGTTATCATACAGTTTGGGGCAAGGATTGGAATTTACCCTCTCAGCAAGTATGTAATGTTCTCATTAACCGCAGCTACTGTGCCATCCAATAGAACTCTTGAGTGTACCAGCGTGCTAAGATTGTGTGTTCTTGGCAGCGTCTCCACGTCTTCCCCTCCTCCACCTCCTTAGCTGCTCTTCCGCTTTCCTAGATTCCACATGGAAGACCTGTGATGCCTTTTCCTTCTGCACTGGGCTCGTTTCAATGAGCTTGCATCATCCATGCTGTCAAAGTAGCTGTACTCTTTAAAAATCCTGAAACCTCTTCCCTCCTCCTTCCTCCCCACCTCTCTCCCTCCCTCTCTCTCTCCCTTCCTCTCTCTTTGTCCTTCTCTCTCCACCCCCCTCTCACAAATGCACGTTCACAGACACACACCTTTTTTATTATCAGTGAAGACTTCAGTTGATTATGTATCTTGACTCTTGAGCGTAGTGAAATTTAAGTGTCTGGGTGTTTTTACTTGACTGATTTTATCTTTTGTTAAATGTACGTTTTAGGAAGTTTTTTTTCTCCATGTTTCATGTTGTCTTCCTTTATGATCAGTTTCCCTTTTCTTGTCTGCATTAGTATGCTGAATTATACATTTTGCAGATGGGCTAACAGATATTATGGGATGCCTGTATCAGCCATCTCTCTATTGTCTTGCTCATAGACCCTCAAGCCACTACAGTAACTTGCCAAGTAAAACGGTTTGCCAGACTCCTATGTCTGCCATGGTTGAAAATTGCATATTGATATCTCTTGGGGTTCTGACAAAAGTGAGCTGGACTTTCAAGGCTGGAGTCATAGCTGACATCTTATGTTATATAATGTCGTTTTGATGAAATCCAACTCTTTGGAGAAGGTGGAATAAAATACGTTAATCCTGAACAAATGTCATCAAGTCCTTGTCTCCACTCCTACAGCAAGAAAATGAATATGTATTAGTTGAAGTCACTTTTATTGAGGCTTTTCTATAAATTCTACCAGATATAAGTGGCTTAGGAAACCATCAACTATCCTGTTTACCGTCCCCTATACAAACTCTATATTGCTAACCTTTCTCTTGGTATGTAAAGACAAATAATACACCATGAAATTATAGGCTGTCTTCTTGCCTGGCACCCACTGAGATACTATAAATGGTTGGTGAATGGGTTAGTAAGTGAACCTTACATGTCTATTAACTGAGCCAGCATTTTGTTCACCGCACATTTTTGTTTAGTCTTATTAAGTTGATATTGCGTGTTCATTGACTAGGACTTCCAGTTTCTCAGATAAGGAAATGTCTCAGAAGTCTGTAAAATAATGTCCAGGTGTGCTGATACAGTAAGACTTCCAGAAAAGGTGTTCTTCTCATGGTCATGTTTTTCCATGAAGGTTATAGACTGTGACAAATACAGGAGAATAAGGTATGGAGTTTCTTCCTGGCGGAGGGGTTTCCAGTGGTGTTGTCGGGGGATGTTTTAGTTTTCGCCAATGTTATATGATGACATGTGTAGTGTGCAGGGAAAACAACCCAGGCCTTGGTAGACTGACAAAGCGCCCCTAGACCTGATAATGGAGTCAATGACACTCACATGTCACAGTGTCAAGTAGCACTCCCAAAGTAAAACAAATACATTATATATACATAAATCTGATTACTATAATGAACTTGCCTGATTATATTCATGTAGCAAAGCTGACGGTCTCAAGCCTATTACTTGTACTCAGGAGATGGCCGTGATTTTTTTTTTTAATGTGTGTGTGTGTGGTATATACACGTTAAAGGAATAGTTACCCTCAGTTGCTTTCTACATTATAAGTTCAGGAAGGGACTGCTAGTTGAACCCAGAGCTCACCACTTTAGCTAAACTTGCGGCCTGAATTGCAGTGGCGATCTTCTGTCCACACTTCTGTAAGTTGTGGAATCTTAGGCATGCCACTCTGCCCTCTTAGGACATATGTGGATTCTGGGGATCTGGACTTTGGTTGTCACACTTGTTTTTCTCATGGCAATGCTCTAACTATTGAGCAGTCTTCCCAGCCTTGGATAACACCATTCTTACTAGGAAAACCACCCCAAACTCTTAGATTTTCTTCTAGGAGCCACTCAGAAAGCAGACACAGTTTATAGTGAATACAGAAAAATACAGTAAATACATAGGAAATAACTGTAACTATAAGCAAGAATTTTTAGAGAAGAAAAATCTGTTGGGAGCAATCCCTAAATTTGGAGGTATGAGACAGATATTTTGCCAGTTATACATTATAACTCCATTTGTTATTTGACATTTTCATGCATGTACACATTGGATTCTGGGTGCTCTCAACATTCACTCTTCCTTGGCTACTTCCTGCTCCCATCAACCACTCTTCTCCCCCCAAGTCTAATTTCTGTATTCATCTATTTTTTCTTTGTCTTCAGACTTAATATTTTAATCAGGGTCATCTGTGTGATGAGTTTCAATTACATATTTTATAATTCATAAAAATCACGACAGTAAACAATTCATGATAAAAATATTCCATGTAATTTAAGGTGACAGTCACACTTTACAATGACATGAAATGCCACTCAGGCATTTGCTAAGGGAACCATGGTGGGGCAAGCTGACTGCTTTGGGGAGGAACTCTTCGGAGCTGTGGAGTGGGGATGATTAGTCGGGGTGAAGGAAGATTGTATAGGGTCAGCTGAGGGCTTGTGGGAAGCATAAGTGGTCATGTGTGAATAAATCTTATTTATTCGGAGTGTTTTCTTGTAATTTTCACGTCAATTTTGTGAATATTACACTCAAGATTTTACCTCATTTAACCCAATTTTCTTTGATTATACAGTCAATTTAGTCATAGTTTAACTAAGCCTGCTGTGCACCTAGCACTAAATTAGCCATTGTAAATAATCATTTTCCCCCCACCCTAGTTCCCTGGCTTTCCAGAACATGAGATGTATCAAATTTAAGTCATATGAATGTTCACGGTGTTACTCTACAGTGTGGTGTTACTTTGAAAGAAAGTCTTTGTTGGTACTGTGGGCACAGGTTGAAGTTTGATCTTCAGTTACACTAATTGTTAATGTCTTTAACTATAAAATGGAAGAGATTTTAGTAAGAGTATTATATACATCCTTGACGATGTCACCTGCCATGTATAAAATGTTAGCTCAGTGCTTGGTACATGCTCAGTGCTAAATAAGCCATTTCTTATTTTCTTTAAGGTTAAGCCATGTGTGACTGAATTCCCTTGGTGGTTCTCTGTTCAGCATGATGTGAAGATGAAATTGAAATTTATGCTCTGGCAATGTTAAAGCATTGGAGGGAGAGAGGCTGCTTGTTGGTTCCCAGGCACCCTGCTAGCTTAGACCTCAAAAAATTACACAGAAACTGTATTAATTAAATCACTGCTTGGCCCATTAGCTCCAGCTTCTTATTGGCTAAATAGTCTATTAATTTAATCCATTTCTATTAATCTGTACATCACCATGTGGCTGTGGCTTACCTGGTAAAGTTTCCAGCATCTGTCTCCGGCAGCTCCATGGCTTCCCTCTAACTTCACCCCTCCTTCTCCCAGCATTCAGCCTTGCTTTCCCTGCCTACCTAAGTTCTGCATTGCTATAAGTCCAAAGCAGTTTCTTTATTCATTAATGGTAATCACAGCACACAGAGGGAATTCAGCATCACACCATTTTTTATCTTCACCAATAATGAAAGATTTAGTTTTGTGACTCCATATACCTGCCAGCCTTTGATAATATCAGTTTTCTGGTTTTCACGTGATTCTAATAGGTGTATATTTCCTAGTTGTAGTTATTTTCTGTGTAATCATCTTCTATCAAACTATCTTCTTTTTATAAACAATAGTTTTACAAGATGTTAATCTGTCAGCTTTGACCGAGACACAAGGCACAGTAGTTATGACACATCGAAGACTCCAAATGAAATGGAAATCAAAAAAATAAAAATCAGTTTAAAAACCTTTAATGCTTCCATTGCATAAAGTCTGAACATCAATCAGGTTATTAAAACTGAAAAGGGAAGATGTAAAAGTGGATATCTCCAGTTGTTGGAGTGGTGGAGACCACTTCCCAGTTCACAGATGTGGCAGAGTCTGCAGTAGGACAAACTAATGCACTCCCTGAATTGGAAGGGGTGACAGGAATATGGTTTTATCTTTTTATTTTAAAGTGGGCATGTGCAAAGGAGAGACTTTGCAGAGAAAGGGATGTTGCAGCATTTTCCAAGGACTGCATGTGACACTCAGCGAATGAGAACCAGAGACAGAGGGTCGTGGACATTGTCCAGCAGGAGCACTGGAATTGGACACCTCTCAACAGTAATAACCTACATGTATCACTGGATGCTTGAATTGTATAATTATGTGTTGCTTGGGTTGAAGTAGTTGTCAGGTAGACAGAAGCAATTCTTCCGAATTGAAGGAACTGGTCATTAATTGTAGAATATTCTGTTATCCCATAGATTCCAGCAAGGTTCATCACCCGTTAGCCAGACCTAGGTTTTGTCAGTTACACAGAGCTCTTTTGTTTATCCTATTCTTCATAGAATATATTTTATTCAGGAACAGGGGACATCCTCCCCCCACCCTTGAATGCATTTGGAAATAGCAGGAGACCAAAACAACTTATTCCCCCCAAGTCCTGATTGTTGAATCTGTCAGCCACACATAGATAGGGTGGTTCCACGATAAAGCAATCTGAAGGTTGAAACCACCTACAGGTAATATTCTCAATCCCTTTTCACACAGAAAGCACAGTTTTCTCATAAAACACAAGTCACTGCTTTGCTCCTATGCTTAACCTAATAATAACGAACAGGAACAGCCCATGCCGAACTTTTCAATGTGTTGTTTTCTTAGAAGATCGAGTGAAGAGTAACATGGTTAGGGAGTTATCGGAAGATGCCGATCATCCCCGTGCTTTGTACTTTGTACTATGTTCTTGCATTGGTAGGGTTGGAAAAAGTAGGGCATTCCCCCACTCTCAATTTCTGTGTGTGTGGTGTGTGTATGTGTTTTTCCCCCCTTAAAGTATTGGAGAGAAATCAGCAAATTCACATTGACATTCAACGTCAAGTTCTCCAGAAATTACTGGCGTTCAGACACTCAAAGAATATTAATGGCAAATGTGCCTTGGGAACCCGATACTCTCTCTCCATGCATCTGGCAGAACCTTCTCTTTAAATCTATTCAAATGTATCTACTCTGATTATACAGTCTCCAAACAGACCAGGGAGCACTTGGAGAAACTGGTCAGGAGCAGTGGGTCATTGGGATTGTGTTGCTTTCATTCCAGTGAAAACACGGGGGAAATCAGTGTACTGCTTGTTCCGGGGCTTGCACAAACTCAGAAAGTATGTTCGGGTAATTCGTCTGTACAGCCTGAGAGATGGAGTAGGCTAGAAATGAGTCAGTGGGAAAATGTTGGTAGGGGAAGAAAACTGAAGAAAACAAAATGTATTCTTGTAAGTGGGAGACAGAAGGAAAACTTCCAGAGGATAAACAGGAAAAGGCACCGCGCTTTTTTTATTAGCTTACAGAACTAAAATGATTTGCAGGTGGTTGGCTGAAGGAGTCACATAAAATATCCTTATATACCTGGGCTTTCCCTCACTTATTTTAATGGCCAAAGCATCCTTCAATTTGGAACAATTCATGCTAATGGCAGTTAAAAAAAATAAAAGGCAGCAGCACCATGTCATTACACCCAAGAATAAGTGACTTCTGTGGCGGAGTCTCCGCGTGGTCTGTGGATCTGCTACTTCTGTGGGGGAGTCTCCGCGTGGTCTGTGGATCTGCTACTTCTGTGGCGGAGTCTCCCCACGGTCTGTGGAGCTGCGCTCTGATGACTGGTAGCAGCTGCTTCTAACCAGCCCCTGCTGGTAGGCACTGGCGTAAATAGGTCTGTAGAAAGACAACTGCACCCCCTGAAGTATTTCTGTTTTCGAATTTCTCCTCACCTACCCACAGACCAAGTTCTGAGGATGGACGCTAGGACACCTCCTTCTTCACGTTGGGTGTTGTTGACTAAGTCATTCCCGTTGGTTCAGCGCTTAGTTTACACTGATTTGGCTATGAGTGAGCTCTGAGGTGGATACTTGGGGTGCGATGCTCCTCGTTTTATGTAGGCACTTCTATTGAGACAGACTGTTCTGTCTTCAGGAAGCAAGGTTTTACTAGGTAGTCTGTACTTTATTTTATGCCAGTTGTGTGGGATTTCCTCCCAGAGGTGATGCCATGGGGCTCTTCTTCAAGTGCGCATTTGTGACAGGGGCCATTTTCAACCAACTCTCATAGGCTTCCTTATGCTGATTAAAGAATACAGTGCAAATAGTGTTTTAATTATTTTGTAAAGCAGTGGCATTCTTCCTATAACCAAGGCCATTCTCTTTAAAAACATAATTAAAAAAAAATATACGATCCACCTTTGGCGGTTTTCTTACATTTGTATCTTCTCCAGAAATACAGAGCCAGGAGAGAATCTAATTTCAAGTCGTATTTATGATGTTTTAAAACCCAGTACCCTTTTCAGGAAGACTTCATCATGCATCTGTCAGATATCAAGATGCAAGTAATTTATTCTGCTGGATTCAGCAGTAGCCCCTGGAGGACACTGTAGAAAGATGGGTTGGGGAAGGGGGGTACAGAGTAGAAGTATTCACTTTAATTGACAGAGATCTCTAAAGGAGCTCATGAGTCAGGGTCAATGCAAACTTTCTTTCTCATCCATTGAAATGTTTGTTTACATGGGAGGAAGAAAATATTTCTTTAAAAATGCCAAGAGTATATTTTGTTAACCAATTGTGTAGTATCTTCTGTCAGACAATGCCAAGAGTATATTTTGTTAACCAATTGTGTAGTATCTTCTGTCAGACTGGCATGATTTTATATTTGCATACTTTAAATTATATTACTTGTAATTTTATTTTTTTTTTTTTGAGACAGAGTTTCTCTGTAGCTTTGGAGCCTGTAGTGGAACAGCTCTTGTAGGCCAGGATGGCATCAAACTCACAGAGATCCGCCTGCTGCTGCCTCCCGATTGCTGGGATTAAAGGCCTGCACCACCAGCACCACCCGGCTGTAAAAAAGGTCTCTTTTTGAAAAATTTACATACAAAATATTTTGACCATATTCTTTTCCCCTCCCACAACTTTTTCTAAACCACTTCAATAGGAATTTGATCTGCATGGAAACTCTTTCAAACTGTGTTATCAGCTTTGTGGAAGTAAGTTTTTACGTTTTTTGCTCTTTGAAGTTTCTACCACCTCTGGACCACCCAATTGTCTTCCTGCTGCCAGCACTAGGAGTCCTCCCATGTTCAGGATTAATGTGGAGGAAGAAGAAGAATGAAGATTAAGGATTTTCCATAACCTTCACTTAGTATCTTAATCCATTCTAGCAGGTTGCTATAATGAAGTCTCACAGCCCAGTAGCTGAGAGTAGAATTCTAAGATCAGGTGCCTATGGTATGCCAAGGGTGGGGAGCTGTCTTTGGGGCTGAGGTTGTGGACTGTTATTGTCCCATTGTTTCCTTGTATATGGAAAGAAGGCATGGAGATTCTTGGAGGAGGGATCCCTTTTATAAGAGAAGTGATCTCATTCACAAGAGTTCTGTGCTCATGTCTGAACCCTCTCCCCTCTCCCAATATCACCACTTGAGGGTTAACAGAATTTCATCATATATATTTTAGGGGTACAATGTTCAATCCATCGTACCTGACCTCATTAAAGTTTAAAATTTGCCTCTCAGTCATTTTATCTCTCCTTTCCCTCTCTCCATACAATGTTCATGAGTGTGTGTGTGCAGGCACACTCACACATTTTTAAGTTACCACTATAATGATATCTGACTCCTTAGTCCTCCAGCTCGTCTGTCTTAAGAATCAAGGCATTTTCTTACAAAATCCTGTGTCCCAGGCAGCGCTGCTCGATACATTCAAGAAGACTGGATTGTATCACTTACACAGCCATTTTTATCAGTCTCTGGGTTACTTTCTTTCTTCTTTTTTTCATTTCTTTCTTCATTGTTTTCTCTGCTTCTTAAATAGAGAGCTGAGTGTGGTCTGTTCTTTCTTAAACAAAAGGCAACATGTTATCACTACCGTCTAGAGCCTGGATTGCCCTCCATCCTTTAAACTGTATTCGGGAAGTCACCATTAGCTTTGATTAGAGTAGTTTGCTCAATGGGGACCCATTTGACAGATAATTCACTTCAAGAAATTATGTATTTGAAGCAAACACTTAAAGTGATGCCTTATTCCACTTTATGGCAATAACTCAAATTTAGTGAAAAATTAGAAAGAAAATACAAATTCATTAAATATCGCTCTTCTGTTAAAACAGTTTACTTTTTCAATAGTTCTAAATAACTCTCAAGTAGATTGTTTTAACAGTGCAACTTTTAAAATTTATATAGATATTTAAATTATACTACAGTATCCATTTATAATCTAACCTGTTTTAAAGTATAATGTGATGGGTATAGGAGCCTGCAAAGACCAGAAGAAGGCATTGGGTTCCCTGGAGCTAAAGTTACAGGCAGGTACCAATCACGTGTGTGTGGGTGTTAGGGAATGAAAGGCCTGTTGCAAGAGCAGTGCACAGTGTTATCTGTTGAACTGTCTCTCCAGGGTTTATTCTGTCTCCTCATCCCAGGGCTGAGTCCACCATGATGGGAGAAGTTAAGGCAACAAGGACTTGCAGCACTAGGCCACATCCCATCCACAAACAGGAAATAGGGATGAATGCAGTCTGCTGCTCACTTCACCCTGTGCATTTTGCACAGTTTAGGATTGTTGCCCAGGGAAGGGACCCACCCACAGTTGGTGAGTCTTCCCACCTCAGTTGGCTTCATCAAGATAACGGCCCCATGCATGCCCAGAGGCCCATCTTTGAGGTGAGCATAGATTTCGTCAAGTTGACAGTTAACACTAATTGTCACTTTTTCCCATGCTCTTTTTGTCCCTCTGCCCCATTGTTAGTTCCTTTTGCTCTCCTGGGTACTTATACTTTCATGTCATAGATAGATAGGTGCTTTGATGTATTAGTAGATGAAACATAGGAACCACAGACGAGAGAAAACATGACATTTGTCTTTCTGAGCCCTGGCCTAGTTGGCTTGAAGGGTTTTGCTCTTTGTATAACTCCCTGCATGATGCATGCGAGTGCATGCCAACCTCCACCCTCAGCACATAAGGGAAGCACAGGGAACGTTTCTGCCATTACCCATCAAGCCTGCCCGTGCACAGGCCTCTCCAACTCTGCACTGATAGATGTGTTTTGGTCACAGATGGGTGCCTGCTCCATCATTTGCTGTTTTTCCAATATGATCGGTGCTCGTCTTCTATGGGGCATATGGCCATATATCTTGCCCCTTCGAAACTGTGATGGTCATTATTTTCCTTTGGCACAAGTTCAGCAGCATACCGTAGCTTTTTACTTCTCAGATGACAATCAGCCCTTTGTAGACCTGGAACAGAGTGATAAACTTCAGAATCAACTGGACACTTGGCTTATTTTGATTGAGATAAATCTAAAACATTCCAAGATACCCTTTCCTTTCTGCTTTTTAAATCATAAGGTGCAGTGAGACGCACACAAGGTTATTCTGTTCTGCATTAACGTCCCTGTGACTTTTATATCCCTGCTACAAGCAGGAGTTGTACTCTCTCTTTAGAGCATAGAAGGGCTAGTTTCCTGAGCTGGGAACAGCGTGGGGATCTGGTATGGTTGGGTACTTCCTTACAGAAAGCAGTTCTCTGTTTTCATAGTGCTGATGTCTAAACATAGGCTCTGTGGATGTCTCCTTGTGGGTAATACAGAAGAGTTGCCCCTGGGAAAAAGTCATTTGCTTCCAATCCTTCCAAAATAAAATCAATAGTCCCAGTTTGATTCAGTATCATTTACACTGTTTTTAATATATGACAGACCTCTATCTGGGCTCTGGAGGTAGAATAAATCAGACTCCGATCTGTTGTGAAGAAATCAGGAGAGCTAAATTAATCACCGAGAGTTATATTTTCATGAAACTGAAAACACATATGGTGAGCTGAGTGGTGAGTAACTAGAATTTGTTAAGTCTGAGTCTTGTCATCTGTGTATACAGAAGAGACAGAAGGCAAAGAATCAAGATGACTTCATTGGGAAGGTCACATCAGAAGGAAGGAAGGTCATGTGATCCTCATGGTTGTTCTACGCTGAACTGTAGACATGGTAGAGATTTCCTTCAAAATCATCCAACTGCTTTGAAATCATTCTTGTTCTTCAGTAGGCCAGGGAATGAACACATTTGCTCTGGCTGCTACTCACAGCAAGTTCCATCTGTCCACCCACCCACCCATCTATCCATCCACCCACCCACCCATCCATCCTCTGTTGGAAGGTCAAGAGAACCTCGAGTGAGCCCTCACTAGCCATGCACTCCCATTGCTTTAGCCATTATAGGTGACTTCCAAAAACATCTTTTAGTAATTTACTGCTGTTTCTCTAGTTATTCCATAAGACCATATTGTCAAGTATTGATTTTTATTCTCCATTTGTTGCTGATGTCATCCAGATATGTAAATGATAAACGATTTTGGCCTGGCTGTTAGTATAATGCATAGACATATATTTTAAATGCCTCCAGAGGTAAGCAAAAAAGGAGGAAATATACTGCATTCACACATTTTAGGTTGTAGACTTAAATTCCTGCTCATAATTCATGAGAATGGAAATTAAGTGGCCTACTAGAAGTCACTTCTAGCCTAAAAGTGTTCATTGTGTCTCTTTATTATGTAAGAACATACTGAATATTAAATGCTTAGCAGACTTTGACTTCTTCTGTAAGTTATGTGACTAGTGTCATCATCTGACCCCAGTTTTTAAAGCCTCTCTTATTTGTTGAATTTTTTCTTTGGGCCATCATTGTTATGTGTCTTTCAGTACACTAAGGTGAGGTAGCCCAACATTTACTTCAAAGGATTATTGCAATTGTTTAGTTTCAGAGAAAGAAAAGAGTCTTCTGAAGATACAGCTGTCCAAATCTGCATCTCCCCCAGAGCACAAGGTGGTCTTTCTCTGATTCTTTACTTCTGATTGGTGGAAAGGCCCAAGTTCATCTTGTGTGCTCATGCTGGTTCCGCATGTCCTGTCCCACAGAGACCATCCTCTTCTCTGCAGTTCCTGTGTCACTCTCTGGCACTCCCCTGCTCTTCTCTGTCCAAGTTAACACTAAGATTTTATTGCCTGATTTGTTTATTTATAACCTCAGACATGAAAAGAGATGCGCTGGAGCAATGAGACTGATTGCCTCACAGGCTGTGGATCAATGTGATTGTGATAGAGAAAGGAGACTGATTGTCTCATGGGCTATGGGTTAATTTGATCAAGATACCCTGGTGTGTTGGGGTGGCTTTATTAAGTTACCAAGGGACGACCAAACCATTGGGATATGGGTCTGATGAATGAATCTTATTTTGTTATAATTGTGAGTTTTCTAACTAGAGTTATTTTTCCATATTTCATAAATATTACAGATACTTTAAAAATATGCCAGCATTTGAAATCTGTATACACACAAATATATATTAAGTTGAATAATAGAAATATGGAAAGGGTAACAACTGTTAATACATTGTCCAATGGATTGTTATTTTCTTCACCTGAGTGCCAGCAACTTGTGTTTCCCTCACTTACGATTTTTCCCTTAATTTCTCCTTTCTTTACTTTTTACATAAACTTTATTAGTCTGATACAGGTAATTATTGAGTACTATGACTGGGACTGTAAATAATAAGACTGAACTGTATCCCCTGTTCTGCTTTTTATTTTTGGTGTAAGGCTATAGCAATAAATGAACAGCCATGAACTCTATCAAAGTTGGTGTGATGGGCAATGAAAAGAAAGGAAATTATACAACTAAGGGAAGTGGGGAGCTCTTCATACAGAGTGCAGGATGCTATGTCCATCTTTGAATATTGGGTAGAATTTGTATTACTCAGCATACTAGCTGCTGTCCACAAGTGACACTTGAAATATGCCCCCCCTTTTCTCTAGATTAAAACCAGAGCCTTTCACATAGTCGTTAGTTGCACTACCTCTGAGCTCCATCCCCAGTCAAACGCTACTGCTTCCTTAAATCGGATGGATATTGAGCGTCCAAACTGCATTTGAAAACTTAGCACAGAAAGGTAATCTAAGACACTACTTTGATAGTTTTGCTTATATATTTTAGTTATAATGTTAAAACTATGTTATATATAAAATATATTAAAATTTATTTTGCTTCGTAAATTTTAAAATGTGGTTCTTAGGAAATTTGGAGTAGCATGTGAAGCTTTTTGCTTGTGACTTTTGATAGCCAGTGAGGGATGACACAATCCCAGGGTACACTGTAAGCTGTTCCCTTAATTTCAGAAAAGGTGTCCTGGGCTGCAGAGAGTTTAATCTATTGTTGTTTAAGGAACCCAGAAAGCAACCTATCCTGAGCTTATACCCCAAGTCATTGAACTAAAATGTGGAGCATCATCCTGTTTCTAAAAGATACTGGAACAGAGCCTGTATGACTCTTCTTCCTAGCTTCTTATCACAGGATGTCACATTTCCAGTACATTCCATGGCTATTCACAGATAAGCTTCAGGCTTCTGGGAGAACTGTCTTAAACCAGGACTCCTGACGTGAAACAGTGAAGCTAACCCACCTGGAGCCACTGTTGCCTCCCAGCCATGGCTGCCTCGTGCTGCAGGATGATGGGAGAAGCAGTGGCTGCAGATGAAGAGGCCAGAGGAGCAGATTCTGATGGGCTGGGGAGTTTCGTGCATCCATGCTTCTTGTTTCCTGTCTACTGTGCAAAGATGCAAGGGACGCTTTGTTCGTTTTTGTCAAGTCAAGGACAGACTGTGTTAGGAGATGATCTAATACTCGATTAGCTGATGCATCTATTCATTTATAGAGTCCGAATTAGGGACAATGGAATAACGAGAAAGAATGCCTGTTGTGGAGTTAGTAAATTATAATTTTCAAGAATCTTTAAAACAGTGTTGCCCTGTTTGGGACCTGCCTCTTGCCATCTTTTGTCAAGCCTAACAGCTAAGAATTTTTGAGAGAGATGTGTATTGCAGTCCTCGAAATTAAAGCCAGCAAATAGTTACCTTCAACTGCATTCAGGGAAAAGTTCACACATGCACTTTTTTTGTGTGTTCTTTTTTGTGTCAGATTTAGATGAGGAAACTTGGAGAATTCCAATAGAGCTAGGCAGCTGAGTGCCCAGAGTCAGAGGCAGGGTCTTTACAAATGTGCTAATTTATTTTGTCTTTGTGTACTTTTCTTAAACACACCACACCACACACACACACACACACACACACACTTTTGCATTTGTATGTGTCTGCATGTGAAGGCAGGCTATAAGACAATGGACAATGTGAGGTGTCATTCTCAGTTGCTCATTAGTTTAGTTTTGAGACAGGGTCTCCCACTGAAACTGATTTGGACAGAGTGAATGGCCTTCAGTGAGCCCTAGAGATCTTCCTGCCTCAGTTTCCCCAGTGCTGGGACTTCAGGCACATAGCATGTTGTACATGGATTCAGGGGAACCAAACTCATCCTCATGTTTACTTAGCAAGTGCTTTACTGACTGAGCCACCTCCCTGGTCCCTACCTGGTATTTTGAAACTAGTTCATTCAATAGCTTGGGCTTTACCGAGTAGGCTAGGCTAGCTAGACAGCACCCAAACTCAATGTTTATTTATTTTATTTAACATTATATAATCATTTAAAATATATTCTAACTGGAATAGAATTCTACACCTTTCTTCCTTCCCTTTTCTCTCTCTATCCCATTTTATGTCCCCCTTATTATTTGTCTGATTCAAAACTTAATATTTAAGTCAAGTTCATATCTCTTTGGGGTGATCCAAATTCTCTTGAGCTCTGCAAAAAATACATGACGGTCAGACAGTGCCCTGATTTCACCTTGTTTTCCCCCTCACCTTATCCCGAATCAGCACTATCCAATCTAGAAGTCACCGCTCACCTACCTCCCACCTACCACCTACCCACTCACCCAGCAAATCTTGACCGCCCCTTCCAAGCAGCCGAAACAGTTCAAGACATGACTTAAACAGTAGCACATGCACAAATGTTACAATTTAAATCTGGGCTTTGGGCCACATTAAATAGGGTTGGAGTTATATTTTATTTTCAAATTTTAAGTAAAATGAACATCCATGCCTTAGGACTGGGAGAATCATGCAGAAATGCCCTTCCGAGGAAGACCCTCCTTGTTACCCCACAGTGTTTGTGTTAGACTCCGCATTACCGTGGCATTGGTGCATTGGTGCATTACCGCAGGACAAGGGCTGGATCAGAATAAACATTGCGTGTGCAGGCTGTGGGCCATGGTGTTGCGCTCATTTGCATGCTGCTTGCTTTCTCAGAACATGTACTTGACCCAGAGCATCCGTGTTGCCATGGAAGCCTTTTACTTGAGCTGCTGTTGGGCACCGACTTTGAATAGTTGTTCTTTCAAGACAGAAAGCCCCCGCTCCTTACAAAGTTTTCTCAACAAAGGATGGAGAAAGAGCATTATTGATGCATAATTATCCAACTGGCACTAACAGCAGGAGTCTATCATGTATTCATCATGCTGGGTATCATCAAGAACAAGAATTATTCATTCAGACTTGGAAGGGATGTTAATCCAGAACAAGGAGAGGCTGGTGCCTCAAGTACTTAAGCCTTTGCTGCATCTCCTAGTGTGTGTTTATGCCAGGAGGGGAACTGAGATTCCTACTGATGGTAACTTAGTTACATACTTTTAACTTACTTTTGGCACAGGAGAGAGTGGTAGTCATTAATTAAAAGAAAAGAAAGTTCCCGTTTCCATTTTTGAGGGTCTGTGTTGAGAGCTTTCTGATATGGATTGTTTAGCTTGATGCCCACAAAAATCTGCGTGCTTCTATTAATATTTACCATTCCTCCTTTCTCCTGGGCACACCACGCAATACCTTCTCTTGTCTAGGAGGCTTGTCTGAGGTTCACATAAAGTTCTTTAGCTAGTCTCTCACTTGATGGATGTCATTGACCACTTCCCTGTTTCACTGGACACCCAGCCTATGTTACAACAGTCCCTTATTCTTGCCTGTGATTGTACCCTCCATGAAGACTTCTTATTGGTCTCACTGACTCACAGTCTCATAGCTCTGGTCTAGATTTCTCTGGCAGCTTCTGTTCCCTGAAGTGAGACGTACTAGACAGTAAGCCTAGGGGATTCTGATCCCGGGCCCTCTGTGACAGTTTCATTTCTTTTTATTGTTTCTTTTCTTGCTACAGTACCTCTGCCCACTTGTCTTGATATTGCGCATGCCTCTTCTCTCTAGCTATTAATGCATTAATGACCCACTCCTGAAATGCTTTTTTACTTTGTTCTCTGCCTTGTTAACCTCTACTGGACTTTTTTCATAGACTTTTTAAAAAGTCAGTCCTTCTTAAATGTGTTTTCATTGCATGATTTACTTCTTAAAATGTAACACACTTATTGTGACTTACTGCTATGATTAATCTGATCATGTCATTTACTCTATCTTAACTGCTATGAGAATATTATCAAGAATTTCTAATCATTGATAATAATAATTTGTTGGTAATTGACACGCAGTGGACACTCAGTAGTATTTGCTGTGAAAATGAGTAAATCCCTATTCTATAGATTAAAGATTGAAATTTAAAGAGGTTAATTAAGTGTTCAAATTTCCTAAACATATTTGAATGGTTTTAACTATCAATACACTTCGTGATTTATCCTTAGAAGAAAGAAAAAGAAACAAAAAAGATAAGGGAAATTTTATTAATATTAGGGTGAGAATTCTGGCCAGGCTTTTGAAGAAACTCGAAACAAGGGGAGAAATTTTTCAGTGCCGGGGGCTGGGGGGAATGGAGGGTTGGTAGGAGTGTGGCTTTGCCTCTCCATAGATTCTTTTGCTGAGCATTTAGTGTGTGACGTCATTTTTTTTCTGTGTGCTCATCTTTGCTGTTCTACTTGATTTTAATGGTCAGACATCCTACACTGTCATCGTTGATCAAACAGATCTCAGGATGAAGTATGGGGAAGGTTGGTTTGAATTGGATTTCGAGGAGGGAAATAGAATTGGCTTGATCTTATCTACAAGTTGTTTCAGCGTAGTGTTGAAGATCTGCTCTGTGGCCACGTGACTCTAGGTGGGCCAGAATCATCTGGTTCCTATTCTAAGGACTTTTTTGGCAGAAGCAAAGATGTAGTAAGTACTAATTTCAAAGTGGAAAAGTATCCGTGTGTTTTTCTTATTTTATATGTGTGTTTGTCTGCGTATATTCAGGTGTACCAGATCCTGTCCTCCCCAATTCATGCTGGATTTTTTTTCTGGCTTTACCTTGTTTTGTGCAGGTGTCTTACATTCATTCACAGATATGTGAGTTCCTGTGTACAAAGGCCCTGTCACGTGCAGGAAACACTGTTAGGCTATAGACACCCATTACAACCTTTTTGCCTTCTATTCTGCGAGAATTCCTGAGACGTAAAGAGAGGAATGTGATACAGAGCTGAACACTGCACAATGTCTTATTCTCTGGAAAGCCATGATTTGTGAACCTCAGTGTATTGCTATCTGCTTATCTGATGGGGGATGAGAGGTGAGAGAAGCACTAATCTGTGGGTAAAATGATAAGAATTTATAGAGGTAAATTTAACACTGTTCATTTAGCAGAATGATATTGTTAGGGTCTCCCCTAAGGCATCTGCTTTTTTTAAAATATAGATTATCAATGATTCAGAGTGATGGAGTTATTAAGGCATTTTGACCATTTCATATTCTTGCTTTTGAGAGTAACAGTCCTGGAATATTGACTTCAAGTATAAAATCTGAAAGTTACAGACACCCCCACCCCATACACACATACACATACATGCACATATCCAGTTGTAGGAATCCTAAACAAGACATCTGAAGCCTTCTGTGTTCTTAGAAATTAAAGAAGCTTGTTATTGGCCTGGTTATACAGCAAAGGACAGATGACTAGAGAGTTGAGCCAATTGGGAAGCAGTTGTCAGAGCAGGAGCTACGTGACAGCTGAAATCAGTAGATAGACTTGCAGAGTCTAATTGGATTGGGAAGCTTACCAAGCATCCCCAAACAGTGATTGTTGAGAATGGTTTAGGAGAGCAGGGATAGTCTAGAAGAAGTCTCTCTGAGATGGCTTGGGCTCTCTGTTACAGTTGTTTTCATACAGTTGTCTTTATCAGGTAGACCCAAGAAAGGAAATTGATTTCTATGCTTCTTCTATTAGGAAGGAGATACCTTTATACTCTGCTTATTACAGTCCGTTCTTCGGAACCAGCTTTCTCTCTCCGTCCTGGGATCTTTTTTGTTGTTTAACAAATGAAGGCTTAGATTGCTGAGAAGAGTGGCTTGATAGATCGCCAATTTAATAGATGTGGCATAAAATAAGGTACACTATCTGCATGTGTTCATCAGGAGGGTCCCAAGAAGTAGAATCAACTGGCATTGAGAATCTAATATGTAGGAATTATTTATCTCGAGGAACTTCACATGTTACTGTGGAGGCTGAGGAAATTCCTCCAATCCACTTTAAACTGGAGATCTTGAGGAGCCTGTGGTCTATGTTCAGAAGTCTGAGATCAAGGAGGCCCATTGATGCGTTTCTCACCTAATGTCAGACAGGTTTGCACACAATCAGGCCAAGAGCTCAGAACATTCCATCCTTCCACTTGCTTGTTCTGCTGAGGCCTTCAGCAACTTGGATAAAGATGCCCATTAACTTTTTACTAATCTCTTCTAGAAACACTTTTATAGATCACATTGAAATAATGTTTAGTTGATCTGAGCAACTCTAAGCAACTTACATTCACACATAAAATTAACCATCACTCAACATCTGGATTAACTCAGACATAGAATAAATGAGAATACACATTCTTCTTGTTTTTTGTTATGCATTGGGATACTGAGAATAGTTATTTTATGATAATTCATGCTTCTACTTTGAACTTGAAGGTTGGGCAGCCTGTGTCCATGGCAAAGAAGGTGAATGTTTTAGAAGTAAATGAGTTAAATTTGTCAGAGAACCTGTCTTTCAGCCAGTGAAATAGACTGTAGGGGCTGCCTTCTTGCCCGGTTAATGGTTCATTTCAATGGGAAGTGGAGATTTATTCTGGTTCAACCCCAGACTCTTTGGAAGTGAAATTACTTCCTAGATACTACTTTGTACCCAGTGAAGGATCTGACTCCTCTGCTCATGGTCATTCAGTGTATGGCATTTGAAGTTAGCTGTGCAGCAAAGAGACCTGCTTAAAACCTTACACCTCTGCAACACAAAACAGTGAAGAAAGTTCACAGTATAAGCGTTAGTATGCAGTGTAGAAGATAGGCAAATTCATAGAGGACAAGAGTAAATGTTCCAGCAGGAGGACTGAAGAGGGAGGCTGTGAGTTGATGTTCTGTGAGGACAGAGCTTCTTTTGGGGGATAACGACACACTGGAAATAGGTAATGGTGATGGTTGTGTGACATTGTAAATATAACTAATGGCCTTAGTTGGTTAAACAGGCCAATTTTCTTGTGCCGTGCATGTAGCTCCATGGTAGAACGCATACCTAGCAAGTGTGAAGCTCTTGGTTCAAGCTGCAGTAATTCAAAAGGAAACAAAAATAACCTCAGCAAACTAATGTGTGTGTGTGTGTGTGTGTGTGTGTGTGTGTGTGTATGCAGAATACATAAAGAAGAAAACCACAGAGATAGATTCCTTGCTGTAGCAATGGTATTATATGCACTCGTCTGTCACAAGGCTTCAGCTAGTCTCTCTTGAAGCCAGAAGGGCTTGGGTTGGCTTTTCCTCTGCTTTCCAAGACAATAAATCCCCACTTCCCATTTCTGCAACACAAAGAGAATCATCGCTTAAGCCCAATTACTTTCTTAAACCTTAGAATGTAGCGCACGATTTCTGGCTTTTGCGCTGTTATTTATTGCTACCAGGCCAAGGGGAGCCAGCCAAGGGAATCACACAGGTGCCAGGCCGGATTTCACTCTTAAGTGGCACGCGTAGTTATGAGTACTCAGCTTGCTGTGCCCCAGGGATTTAATATGGAAATAGCCAGTTCCCTGCCTCTGGATTCCAAAAATAACCCCAAGGTTCCTGAGTCAACAAGAGCTGCCTGTCAAGATCTAAGAGATGCTACCTCCTCATAGGTAAGGCCGCCTAAGTGTTCATCTGAGGGTCTGGAATTACACCCACATTGAATGGTGTCCAAATTGGATTTTTTTTAGAGAGGAATTATTTTTGTCTGTCTTGTACCAAGGTTACTTTTTAAAAATTTATTATTTTTTCCATGCTGTAGAAACTCAGATGTAAATCAGTTTTGGGTGAGTGTATGGAAGCCTCTAGAGTTCTGGCAATTGGAGCAGCGAGGCCAGAGCTTGTTCCCCAGTGGATGTACACAGGGGAGTCTCGAGTGTTCCATGTGGACACTGTGATAGTTTTAACAAGGCTACTGACTTCTCCTGCATGGTACAGGAACTAAGTGAGTTCATGAGGACTCAAGTCAGTGCTTGGCAAGAGAGTAAGTACACAGCTGATGGAGGCATTGTATCCATCCACATTAGCCTCCTATATGTCTGTGTAGACTCTGCAAAGGAAGCAATGCGTATTTTTGCAAGGAGAATGCACAGGGGGATTAAGCCTAGGAATTAGGAGGTATAAGAAGATGGAGCACATTTCCCAAAATTCCTAGAGAGGAGACACATGTAGGGAAACTGAAACTCATCCCCCAATTACTATGCAGTTTAATCCAAAGGGATGCTTTGACAGGACTGTGTTGACAAAGCTGTGAGTTTTATATAGACTCCATGACTGCTTGAAGACTAAGAGAATCACGGGGTTAGCAATGCAAACCGTCACTGTGACTGAGGATGTATGACAATGTGTGCATAGGTTTCATTTAAAGGCTTCTTTGGACATGAAGTCTTTCTCAATCTGTTCAGATCTTGAGTGATTTTAATGTTTCTTGAAATGATCTAAAATGTCTTATTGAAGATCATTTTTATTATGTAAATTTCCCCTTTTCTTTGTTGTTCTATCAAGAGCTCAAGTAACTTATTTCCTTATTCCCTCCCTCCTTTCCTTCATCCCTCTCTCCTTTTCTTCATCCCTTCCTCCTTTCCTTCATCCCTCTCTCCTTTTCTTCATCCCTTCCTCCTTTCCTTCAACCCTCTCTCCTTTCTCACCCTCTCTCCCTCCATTCATGCTTCCCATTCTTCCTTCCTTCCACGTTTATTGAATATTGTTAACCTCCACACCCACACCCAGTTCTCGACCCTGGATAGTCAAGCCAGTGAATAAAATAAGATCCCAATTCTTGCCCAGATGGAGCTTAAGTTCCAGGTAGACTTACAGATCTTAACTAACAGAACTTGTTCTAACATTCATGTGGATACTACTAATCATTATGTAGAAAAGTCAGCATGGAAGGGGCTCGGGTTGTGGCATGCTGGACTACTTTCCATTTTTAAAGAGGATGGTGAGAGGCCACTTCCTTATTCTGCCTGTGGACATTTGGTCTCAGACCCATGCACGCTTCCTTGTTTGTGTCTTATGTTGCAAAGCTGAGGATGTATCAGTGAGGGGCAGAACTACTGAATTTTTTGGGGAAAAAACCCTCAAATTTCCTACTGAGAATGATTTGCTCATCTTTGCATCTTCAGGACTTAGCCTAGTGCTTGGCATCGGGTTGGGCTAGCATTGAGCTAAGTCGAACTTCACTGCAGAAACAAAAGCAGCAGGGTCCAATGCTCTAGACTTACTCCATCCTTGACTTTGCTCTGCGATTTATGCGGCGATCAAGTATGCAACCCCCCAACCAGAGTTTCATTTATTTTCTCTGCTAAGTTAATCTCAGGGATTCCCTTCTGACACTTGCTGAGTTGATGCTAGCTGTGAGGATAATTGGAGTCACTGAAGCCCTTTTAATAAGAAGGAAGACTTCAAGGCAGTTCACTGCTTACTGCAAGTGTTTCTCTCCCCTCTCAATCATTCCTCAAAGTCACTTTTTAAAAGAGAATTCTCCCCCGCATACTCTCCATGCTGAAGCTTGCCTGAAGAGGACTTTCTCTCCAGCTTTCCCCCTGGAGTCAGAAGTTGCCACTTGAACTGGGCCCTTTGAATGTTTCTGTCAGGCTGATGTTTTGGCAAGGAGAGCGCTGTATTTTAGAGCTGATCCACCCGTTTGCAGAATAGGAATCTGCGGTTTGTGGGGAATTATTCGAACTTAAGAATGTATGTCCAGCCTTAGATTTGTGTGTTTACTCCTTTAAATAGTCTAATTAAAGATGAAATTGGTACTTTCGTTTATGCATTCGGTGTCTGAGTGTCTCGCTGTGTCTTAAGATGTCCATTGTTAGCATTTGAAATGAGTTCATTCCTTATGAAACTCTGGGAGATGCATTCACCGAAGACTGGCTTCCTTCCCATCCACATTTAACAAATAAAATTTAAAAGCTTTTCTTCTGGCACCATTCTTTTGGAGGATATATTGGACTATTTAGTTACCTTAGAAAAAAGTCAGGGATAATACACCATTCTCACTGTCAAGGGTTTTTAGAATATAAGGTACAAGATTCCTGCCTACGTCCTTCTCTTCTTCATGATAAAAACTCCTAATAGACATTATGGTATTATTAGTGCAGAACAGCACAACATGGTTCGTGTATTTTTTCTAATTTAGTATTAAACAACCACTCTTTTATTGTTATGTTTTATTTTTCTCCCATACATCCTGACTGCAGATTCCCTTCTCTCCACTCCTGCCAGCCAATCCCACCTCCCCTCTCTCCTAGACCACGCTTCCTCAATTTCCCTAAGAAAGAAAAAAAAGAAAGAAAGAGCAGGCCTTCCGGGGATATCAACTGAACATGCCATAGCAAGTTAAGACTAGGCACAAACCCTCATAGCAAGACTGGACAAGGCAACCCGATCTGAGGAAGAGGGTCCCAAGAGCAGGCAAAACAATCAGAGACATCCCACTGCTAGGAGTTTCACGAGCACACCAAGCTATATGACAATAACCTTGATGCAGCGGGCCTACCTTAGACTCATACAAGTTCTGTGATTGTTCCTTCAGTCTCTGTGATCCTTTTAAAATTGATTCTGTGGGCAGCATTCTCTTGATGTCCTCATCTCCTCTGGCTCCCACAGTCCTTCCTCCCGCTCTGATCATAGGAAGGGGAAATAGAATACATTTTGTGGGTAGATTGGAGGCAGGTAGGGATGGTCAAGAAAGGGATCAGGTGGGGGAAGAGGAGGCATAGAGGAAGAAAGTCAAGAACCATTCCTAAAATATGGTTATAGTTTTCTAGAGGAATTTTTACCCTCAATTCGGTGTCAAGGAAGTGTGTGTGTGTGTGTGTGTGTGTGTGTGTATGCATGATATTTGGTAAACCCATTGTGGGTTTTTTCAGAACAGGGGAAAAGAAATGCCAATGTGCATAAGATTTATTTAATAAACACATAATAAGCAGATGCATACTTCAACAATCAACTAAAGCAAGAAATAAAAGAAAAAAAATAAGCCCTGAACTGTGGGTTAGTAAAGAAAATTGAAACTTAGTCATCGTTTACACCAGCTTGTGAGCTTTGCTATCACTGTCTTTTTGTAGTTTGACTTTGCTCCAATATGCTGTATGCCAAATGGCTTTTTAGAAGATTTCCGACACTCAACCCACATAAATCTGTTTAAGTATTGTATGTGTGGATATGCCATTTGGTGACCAATATGGCTGAAATATATTTAAAACATTAGGAAGCTTATTCTTTCAGATTTGTGCTTTTATACAGTACTGATATTAAAAGAAACAGTAATATTATATATGCCTTATAAAATATAAATATTTAAGATCTCTTAACATACAGATGCTCCAGTATATGAGTGTATTCTCTCTGTGTGTGCCCTCTGTCTCTCTCTTTTTCATCATGTATATGCATGTGTACAGGTACACTCATCTGTGCAGGAACATATCGAGGTCAGAAACTGACATGTTGGGGTATCTTCTGCTGTTTGCTGTCCACTGTAGTTTTTTAGATAGGTTCTCTCTCATCAAGCCTGGAACTTGCCATTTCAATTAGAATGGCCTTACATGAACTCTTAGGATTTGCCTGTCCCCATCCTAGGTGGTGGAATTACAAGTACAAAGAAGTCTACCAAGCTTTTTATATAGTTAGGGGAAATTGAACTTAGGTCATGCATACAGCAAACACTTTACCCACTGAACTATCTCCCATTCTTTATCTTCTTTTAAAAAATAAAGATAATGCTTTATAACAATAAGTAATGAAACACTTATAGTTAGTTCTAATATGCCAGTATTAAATAAATACAGTAGAATTTATTTTCCCATTTGAGAGCAGAAAGTCATGCAATCTTTCTCATTAAAGTGAATGACAGTTGGCTATGGTCTCCTGTCTTTCTGATATAGTTTTTCCATGCCATAAATCTATGATTAACCTTTTCTTTTAAAAGTTTTGTCATGTGTCCATGCAGAAAAAATGCGTTGAAATCTAAACCGTCCTAATACAACAGCATGGTTTTACAGTCAGCCCGTGAGACCGAGAAAGGGAATACTCAGATGGAAGGAAGCCCTCTTCTCCAGGAAGACACACTAGCTCATGGTCTGATTAGACGTATTTATAAAAGGGAAGAAAAGAAAATATGGTCTTTGTTAGAGTCCCCATGTCATGTTGTATTAGTCAGGGTTCTCCAGAGAAATAGAACCAACAGGATTTTTTTTTTTTGTAGAGTCACACAAAGAGATTTATTATAAGAAATTGGCTCACATAATTATGGAAGTTGACAAGTCTCTAGGTCTGGAGCTGGCAAACTGGAAACCCAGGAAAGCCAAAGTTTTAGTTCCAGTATGAAGGCTGGCAGCCTCAAGACCTCACATTTTCAGTTCAAACTCAAGGGCATGAAAGAGCTGATATCCAACTCCAGTCACTTGGGCAGAAGGAAATTCATCTCATTAATGGGAGGCTCACTGTTTTTGTTCTACTAAACTCGAACTGCCTGGATGAGGCTCAACCACATCATGAAGGACAATTGTCTTTATACACTCTATAAGTTGAAATGCTAGTTTACCCATATATAACCAGTCTCTAGTCCCCCCAAATTCATGTTACCCTTATAAAGCCTGGCCCTTTCTTCAGGCAGTTTGATGTTATGTTAATTTAATTAAACAATAGTGTTATCGCTCCCCTAACCCTCTCCCTAGGACGCCTGACTTTCCCAGCCACCTCTTTGTAAAATCAGACTGCAGCAGCAGGAATGGATTTGCCCTGTGGAGCAGGCCTCAGATCCAGTCAGGGAGCATTGGTGACCTCAAGAGATATCATTCCGGAGCTTATATCCTAAGGACTCCATATCCCACTATGAAGATACTTACATGTTACGTACATCACTGTTACAGACACATTAGCTATGAAATGGAGTCAACTAAGATGCTCATAAACAGATGGATGATGAAAATGTGGTTCTTTTACACAGCAGGATTTTATTAACTTATCAGTATGACATTTGCAGATAAATGGACTTGGAAAAAGTGAGATAACACAGGCCCACCAAGACAAGTGTCACATGTTCTCTGTAGTATGTGAATCCAGTCTCCATAAATATTTCATGGTTTGTAACAGTAGTATGAGGTACACACTCTCCCATGTGTCAACTGAAAATTCGCATGGGAATTTGACCTAACTGGGTAGGGCTTTCTGGGACTGTGTTCCAATTCCTTTTATGGGATCCTTTGTAATAAAAGTGACTCCCACTTTCGAGGTAAATGAGCTGACCTCTCATTTTATTTAGAGAAGTGGCTTAGGAATACCTAGCAAGGACTGACTAGTTTCTCCTAAGGCTATTTGTAGGAACTTATTTCAGTTTGGTTGAATCTCAGTGCGCTACTCTGAGCTGGTGTGCTAACAGAACTGTGACTCAGAGCAAATGTTTTGGGTTGGAAAGTCCTATTTCTTTTTCTTTTTTTTTTAAATTGGGAACATGAATTTTGGGAACTAGATGCTAGTTATGACTCCTTTTTGTGTTTTTTTTTTCAAGATAGGGTTTCTGTGTGTAATCCTGGCTGTCCTGGTACTCACTTCATACACCAGTCTGGCCTTGAACTCAGAGATCTTCCTGCCACTGCCTCTCCAGTGCTGAGATTAAGGGTGTGTGCCAGCACACATGACTTTTTTTTTTATGTGTACCACATACATGCCTGGCGCCACTGAAGGTCAGAAGTGGGTGTTGTATCTCCTGGACTTAACAGTTGTGAGCTTCCATGTGAGTGTGAAGAACTGAACCCAGGTCCTCTACAAGAGCAACAAGTGCTCTTCACTCCAGCCATCTCTCCAGCCGTATTGTAAGTTTTATGAAGTATAGTAAAGGTTCAAGAAACTTGTTAGAGATGACTAAGTATTATATGCTTTTGTTAAAGTAAGAGGCCACTTTCCTATAGTCTCCAGAGAGGATCAGATAGTATAAGCATCTTAGTTTAGATCTTGTGAAATGCAAGGTCCTGTGTTTTCTTTTCTTTTTTTTTTTCCATTTATTTATTTATTAAAGATTTCCCCGCCACCTCCTCCCATTTCCCTCCCCCTCCTCCAATCAAGTCCTCTCCCTTGTCAGCCCATAGAGCTATCAGGGTTCCCTGCCCAGTGGGAAGTCCAAGGACTGTAGTAATATGGGCGGCAGCGGGGCTGTGTCCCCAAATCCCCAGCCGCCTGGCTCGGCTAGCTTATGCCCCAAATAATTACACGGACACTGTATTCTGTAACACTGCTCTGGCCCATTTCTAATCATCTGTGTAGCGCCCCTAGGTGCGCTTACCGGGAAGATTCTAGCCTAAGTCCATCCTCGGTCGGAGCTGGGGCATGGTGTGCGTCTTCCCTGGAGCAGGTAGCATGGCGTCTCTCCTGAGGCGTCTGCTCCGGAGAGCAGAGCTGTGGAGTCTGACCTCACTTCCTCTTCCTCCCGGCATTCTGTTCTGTCTACTCCTCCCACCTATCTTCTAACCAATGAAATGGGCCGAGGCAGTTCCTTTATTGCTTAGCCAATGAAATCAACAGATTGATATATGACACTCCCACATCAAAGGACCACCCACCTCCATCCAGGTCTAGTAAGGTGAGCATCCAAACTGCCTAGGCTCCCACAAAGCCATATGTGCAGTAGGATCAAAAACCCACTGCCATTGTTCTTGAGTTCTCAGTAGTCCTCATTGTCCGCTATGTTCAGCGAGTCCGGTTTTATCCCAGGCTTTTTTAGACCCAGGCCAGCTGGCCTTGGTGAGTTCCCGATAGAACGTCCCCATTGTCTCAGTGTGTGGGTGCACCCCTCGCGGTCCTGAGTTCCTTGCTCGTGCTTCGTCTCCTTCTGCTCCTGATTTGGACCTTGAGATTTCTGTCCGGTGCTCCAAATTGGGTCTCTGTCTCTGTCTCCTTTCTTAACTTCTCTGGTGCCTTGGTATTCTCCTGGCTCCTTGTGGATCATTATATTGTAACTACACATGTAGGAAAGTTCTCACTGATTTTACCCCAAAATCATTTGTTTCCCCAGAGTTAGACAGTGGGGTGCATAGCCTCTGTGCAGTATATAATCTGGGAGAATAATGGTTTTTATCTAAGGATAGCATCGATTGATGAACTGCCTTTTAGGATATTTCTGCACTCAAAACTTGTGCCAGTAGCCCTGGCAGGACACCAACACACTTAATTTTGACTGCTCCAGCAGCTCATCTGCTTCATTTGGGGGCATACTTTCCTGCAGGCCAGGAGATGTTTTTAGATGGAGTTCATTTATATTTGGGCAAGCCACCTAATTTTCCTGGCTTCAGTTTCTCCGTATGTTAAGATGAATGAGTTTAATTCAATACTCACCAACTTCCCTTCCAATCAAGGTTTATGATTTTGTGGATTATTAATGACACTTCTACATTTCTATTTATTAATAAAATTTAATACTATAAAGTGGATTTGTCTGTCCTGACTGTATAGTGGAATATTGAAGTGTTTTTGAAGATTTGCATTTCCTTGTCTTTATTCTCCTTTACAGCTAAATGGTGTGTTGGCCTGCCTTCATAATTAGAAGGCATGGATATCGTGCAGGCCAGCATGCATTGCCTGTTCCTTTAAAGGACCCAGATGGTTTCATGAGAGCCTTTTGCCTGTCCCTTAAGCCTCTATGTTGTTGTCACTGAAACCATTCTCTTCTGATGAGTATGTGGTGTCTCAGTCCAGATAAACGAGGTGGCAGATCTGTAGCTGTATAGCTCCACTCCTGGTACCAACCTTAACTACCACCTTCTATAGCATCACTGTTTTGCTAACTAAAAAAATGCCACCCACTGTTATTGTCTACTGCTTTCCGAAACATATGGGCCCAGAATTGAGTTACCAATCGCCCCGAATCTGACTAACTCTGTAGGTTCATTCCTTTTGAGCTTCTGATTTGTAGTTGTGCTTTCGGTTTTGTGAATTACAATTTTAAAATGTTTAGTCTTAGCAACCTCAATGTCTATTTTTCACACTCAGATTCAAATCACCAAATGGACTTGAAATAATAAAAATCTAACCAAGAGTTTGATTCTGCCACTTAAGTCAAGGACCTTTATTTATTTATTATTTGTTTGTCTTTCTAAACAATGCTGAGTAGAAGTCCTGAACTTAGTCATCCTTTCCTTAATAATAGTTAGGGTGGAAGCAACTTTTTTCTGAGGAGGAAGCCTCTAAGATCTTCAGCCGATCACCTCTTCATCTCCAGATTCTTAGAAAACAAAATAGTTTAGAATGCCAGACCTTGAGAGTATTTGGTTTCAAATACAGTTTTAAAGTTGGGCTCGAGAATGAGGTTTGAATCAAATTGTTCTCCCCACCTCCTATGTTGCAAATGGAATGATTTGACCAGGTTACACACATGTGCCTTCAGCAAAAGTATTCTTCCTATGACTTTAGATACGTAGGAGCTAATGTCTAGCAGATGATGCTCAGGTGAAGGTGGTGTGCATGGGTGTGCAATTATCCTGGGGTCATCTCCATGCCATGTTGAGCGCTCTAAGCCTTCTGTGTGAGATCATCCTTCCACTTGTAGATTTGCGCTCACTCCTATTACAAATGGATGAGCACCATGGTAGCTGTACAAGTGCCCAGAACAGAAGTTAAGTTAATATCATGTGGGGTAGAGAGGATAAGACCACAGCAAGCCAGCCCACTGCACTGTCTTGCATTTTTATGAAACCTGAATTCTGTGTAAAATATCAAGCAGTTCTTCTGTTATTGTTTATATATTCAGGAATTGCATTGTTACATAGCTTTGTCTACAAAGTCCCTACAACTTTTCTGATCTAGTTAGAAAGCTTTTAGAGAATGTTCAGATACTCAAATGCTTATGCAGTTCATCCAGGTATGAGCATGGTTGTTATGTGAGAAAAAACCCTAGATTTTTTTGACTCAACCAACTCTTCAAAGGACTAGTCTATATGTCATTGTTGGGTCCCCAAAATCCTTAAAATGATGACATCCATTTTTCTTTTGTCTTTGTTTTCCACACCTTGAATCATGGCAACCTTGTAATGTAGCTATGATGAATACATTATTAATTTATGTTTCTAAAATCTCCCATCACTGGGATTATTATTCTATGTATCTATGAAATATTTTCTCTTCCTCTTATTTTTTCTATTTCTAGTTTATAATCATTGTATTTATTTGAATACTTATGAAATATATTTTTGTATATCAAGTCTCCCCAAAGCCCCTGCATTAAAATGGAAAATACATCCTATAGAAAAGATGTCTCATAATTTTTCTTGTCAAAGAGGGTGATTTCTTTACTCTGTGAAGGAGGTGCCTCATGCATTAATTACACTTGTGGTTTGAATGAGCAATGTCTGTCTTAAGCTCATGTATTTGTATACTTAATCACCGCTTGATAGCAGTGTTTGAAGAAGGCAGGGCATTTTTAATGTTTGGAGCCTTGCTTATCCAAATCAAGTACATCATGGGATGCAGACTTTGGGAATATATGAGGCTCACTACCCGAATTGTTTACTCTCTCTGCTTCTCACGAGTGGTTGAAATGAGATCTCAGTCCTGTAGCTTGAAAGACAAATGCCCATTACAGGTTTATGAATTTGAACTCTTGGTGCCCAGTATGTGGTGTGGTTTGGGAGGATTATGGAGCCCAGCTACAGGAAGTCTGTTGTGGGTGTGAGCTCTGAGAGTGTGTAGGTGTACCTTGCTTTGTGTGGTTGAGATGTGACCTCTCAACTTTCTGCTCTTGATGCCCTGTTCCCCAACCCCTACCCCGCCGCCACCTTTATGAACATATAACCCTCACTAACTTAAAGTGCATGAACTCTTCTTTAATTTTATCATGGAATTTTATCAAAGCAACAGAAAGATAACTAATACATGTATGAGCTTGACTGAGTTGAGTGAGACTGAATTTACTCATATACAACAAGTCCAGAAACAGTCACCATATGAATATCTGTGACCTGTCATTAGGCAGCGAAGGATGGAAGATGCCTAGACCCTCTTATGAGCCTGTCACTGAAGATGCACAAAAGCAGGAAATGTCCCATGAAGCCTGTCCCCCTTGCATCACAATGAGGGATTACAGAAAAGAACCTTCCCTGCAAATGCTCTTGACTAAAGTACTGATCATTGTCTTTCCAGAGGATGCTAAAATGGATCCTTAATGTTCTGTCCAGAACCTTAACTTCTCAAGAGTTTATATGTCTAGCATGTCTTACAGTTATTTTTGAGAATTACAATTGAAAAACAGAAGATAGCTGACCTGGTTCAGGGTAGCCTGGAAAATTAACTTGCATTTTGCTCTCTGCTTTGCCCTTGATATCGCCTTTTAAGTGGACAACACACTGGGTTGACCCGAACGCTTTAGACTATTTGAAGCATCAACCTGGTTTTGGTTCCCAAGGACTAGAATTTTCTTCGTCATCATTGCAGTAGAATAGTAATTGTCAACTTAAGCAAGTTTATCTCTCGTGGGATATTTAGTTATCTAGAGTCATAATTTTGATTGTCATAACTATAAAAATAAGCATATCCTATCAGTATCTAGAAGGGAGAAAAATGCAGATTATGACAAATATTCATGATAACAACAGCAAATTAGCTCCAAATGCAATCATGGTAAAATTGAGAAACCATGGTTTAGAAAGAGCTCGCTCCCTGAAACCACTCTTCTCAGTTTCTCTCTGTGTGAATTATGGAGTAGTTCAGGATTGCCTCTGACATATTAACACATAAACTTACCTACCTCCACACCCTTATTCTTATTATCATATGCTTGCATTACTTTTTACTTAAAAAAGGAACCAAATCTAGAGTTTGGTTGTTCGACGACCCCCCAAATAGAGGTTTAAAAATCACAAGAATGTGAGTTCTTCCTTGTGTGTTTTCTGGTATAATAGCTTTCTGTTTACAGTGATTGGTTGATTACAAAATACACATTTGAGAATATTAAGAGCTGCAAAGAAAAAAGGCCAAATTACTTATAAAGGTAAACCTATCAGACTTACACCAGACTTCTCCATGGAAACCATGAAAGCCAGAGGTCCTGGATAGATGTACTGCAGAAACTGAGAGACAATGGATGCAAGCCCAGATTACTATACCCAGCCAAGCTTTCGTTCACTATAAATGGAGAAAATAAAATTTTCCAGGATAAAAACAAATTTAAACAATACACAGCCACAAATCCAGCTATACAGAAAGTAATAGAAGGAAAATCACTAACCAAGGAGTCCAACAATGACCACAATAACTCAGACATCTAGAGACCCTTCACCAACACAAATCAAAGAAGGGAAACACACAAACTCTACGACTAAAAAAGTGACCGGAGTTAACAACCACTGGTCATTAATATCACTTAATGTCAATGGACTCAACTCACCTATAAAAAGGCACAGGCTAAGAGATTGGATAAAACAACAGGATCCAACATTCTGCTGTTTACAAGAAACACACCTCAACCACAAAGACAGGCACCTACTCAGAGTAAAGGGTTGGGAAAAGGCTTATCAAGCAAATGGACCTAAGAAACAAGCAGGTGTGGCCATACTAATCTCTAACAAAGTTGACTTCAAACTTAAATCAATCAGAAGAGATGGAGAGGGGCATTTTATACTCATAACAGGAACAGTTCATCAGGATGAAGTCTCAATCTTGAACATCTATGCCCCTAATATAAAAGCACCCACGTACATAAAAGAAACATTGCTAAAACTCAAGGCAGCCATCAAACCGCACACACTAATAGTAGGAGACTTCAACACTCCTCTCTCACCAATGGACAGGTCAATCAGACAGAAACCTAACAGAGAAATAAGAGAATTAATGGAGGTAATGAATCAAATGGACTTAACAGACATCTATAGAACATTCCACCCAAATAGGAAAGAATATACCTTCTTCTCTGCAGCTCATGGAACTTTCTCAAAAATCGACCACATAGTTGGTAACAAAGCAAACATCCACAGTTACAAAAAAATATTAGTAACCACCTGTGTCTTATCAGATCACCATGGATTAAAGTTAGAATTCAACAACAATGCTACCCCCAGAAAGCCTGCAAACTAATGGAAACTGAACAGTCAACTACTGAACCATACCTGGATTAAGGAAGAAAGAAAGAAAGAAATTAAAGTCTTCCTGGAAGTCAGTGAAAATAAATAAACAACATACTCAAACTTATGGGACACTATAAAAGCAGTCCTAAGAGGAAAGTTCATAGCACTAAGTGCCCACTTAAAGAAAACAGAGAAAGCTCACATTGTAGACTTAACAGCCCACCTGAAAGCTCTAGAAAAAAAGAAGCAGACTCACCTAGGAGGAGTAGAAGACTGGAAATAATCAAACTGAGGGCTGAAATAAAAAAAAATAGAAACACAGAAAACAATACAAAGCAACAAAAAGCTGGTTCCTGGAGAAAATCAACAAGATTGACAAACACCTATCCAAACTAATCAAACGGCAGAGAGCGAATTTGCAAATTAATAAGATCAGAAATGAAAAGGGGGACATAACCACAGACACAGAGGAAATTCAGAGAATCATTAGATCTTACTACAAAAGCCTGTATGCCACAAAACTGGAAAATGTAAAGGAAATGGACACTTTTTTAGATAATAAATAAATAAATGTTTAAAAACAAAACAAAAACAAAACAAAGAAACCAAAAATACACATTTGACTTAATCTTTTTGTCAGAGGCATGTGTGGCTGGCTATATTATTTTAGACTAGACTTAGTGTCTTAATATTTTAAGCTTGTGGTAATAAAAGAGTATTTCTGTACTTGAAAAGTGTTTTTGTTTCTTTGTCCTTTGTTTTTTAGACTGCTTAGCAGAACATTTCATTTCCTGTGAAGCATGGCTGGTAACTCTATACTTTTCTTATATCTTACTTCAACTATTTTAAAGTTGGGCTATAATATCATAGGTAGAATGTGATATATTAAATGCTTGCTTATGTCCTTTGGGAAATACGCTGTAATCTGTAGCTACTTTTTCCTTTTTTATTTTAATACACCAGGGAACAAAGGATTGTAGTTTTAAAAGAACAACAAAGGCTCATTGTTAAATGATGGGCAACGGATCTTTTGGCCTTCAATGATATTTTCTCCATTCCCTAATTTACTCATTGCTCTGGTGTATATGTGTGTGTGTGTGTATGTTTGATTTCTGTATTTTAGTGAACGTTACTGAATGATGAGTGATCAAATGTCAGAAATACAATTATATTCTATTTAAACATCTTTTTATTTATGGGCAAGCATGAATACTTCTGTGTGTTTGTGTGTGCATGTACGTGCTCGCGTGCCCAGTGAGGGCAGAGGAGGATGTCAGATCCCCTGAAGGTGGAGGTAGAGGCAGTTATAAGCTGCCCAATGTGAGCCCTGCGACTCTAATTCCAGGCCTTTGCAGTGAGCACCTGTAACTTCTGCCAGCTCTCCAGCCCCAGGCATACTATTGGTAGTCTTATTCCTTTGTAGGATCAAGTTGTGTTTATAATGTATGACCTTTACAGAATATGAGAAGTGATGAAATAATCACCTAATGGCTAATGTTTCAGAGTGGAATGATAACATCTAAGTAGCTGGACTTTATAAACTAGAATAAGATGTATCTTTGGAAGTAAGAATACCATTAACACTGTAAGTACTCAACACGCAGCAACACTCACCAGGCAAACAGACACTTGACTTAAAATCCTTTTGAACTTTGGGGCTTGTTTGGATGACTGATGTTAAATACCTTCCCAAAGATTGATATTCCCCTTGTCTCTAATAACTCCATGCAGCCACGAACCTCAGATGAAGTAGTTGGCTGTCTGTGGTCTGCATCCTCAATTTGAATTGTGATTTCCAAGTCTTTAGCTGGGTTGTAACTGTGGTCAGAAGCATGGGTCTGACACTCGAATGAGCTGATTATCTGTATGTCTTTCCAGACATCTTTGCAGCTCTGCTGTCACTTCCCTAAGGTCAGAAGACATCTACTAATTATCATAGCATTTGCAGAATTCTTAAGCAAAGCAATGAGAATATAGCAACCATTAAAATTGTTTTTTTTATTTTGAGTAAAAATTGAGCTTAACTGAAAACAAACAGTACAAGTGATGTTTTTTTTTCCCGTAAAGGTTTTATTAAACACAAAACTCTAAAGTCATGAGACTGTATGGGAAATATTTGGAGAGGCAGCCTAGATGATTGTCTTCTGGGTGATTTGCTTCATTTCACTCTGTCTACCATGAAACTGACTTTGACAGGCACGGCTCAATTGCTCATTTCATAATCCAGTAACTTTCTTCTTCCTATCCTTAGACTCCCTAGCTCAATGTGGTCGTTGTTGATGATGTTCACGTGGCACCTGTTTTCTGTAGGCGGGTATGTGGGTTCTTTAGAGACAGGCTTTCCTTGTCCCAGTGACATGGGGACACTGTCGTCCTGCATGGTCCTGAGATTCCACGTACAGAGCTTGTTTTATGGGGAAAGTCAGGCAATATGGAACTGTCTACGTGGTGAAGAGAACTTGGTTCTCCATGCAGCTGGCTGTCTTGAAATTTCATTTCATGAAGACTTCTTGAAGGTTCTGGGCATAGCTATTTTTAAATAAATCAGAGTGGTTAGTTCTCTTGATTTATGCCCTTATTCATGCAATGAAACATTATTATTATAGTAGCCCCCCTCCCTGTGTGTGTGTGTGTTATATTTTTTTATGGACATAAGGATATAATACTTTTGAGGGCCTTGGGTCTAATGAATCTTTGGGGTAATTTTCTGTTCTGAAGTTGTTCAGAAAATAAAAACCAAAGTCTTGCTAATGGTGGTCTGTTGCATCTGTCAACTGCTATCTGTCTCCTGAGAACTCTTTTGTCATGCTTTAATCTATGATCATGTTTAGTTCCAGCTCCATACATTATAAAACTAATTAGAGTTATTGGGATTGTTGCTTAAGTTTCTTAGCTATAATTATACATAGATAGCCTTGCTTGCTTTGAAAGATTGTTGCATTTTGCAGATTTATAAGGAGCTGTTTTCCCACAGCACCTGTTTTTTTTTTTTTTTTGTTCTTTGGATTCGAATTCCATGTTTATGGGATGTGTGGTCATGGATATAATGCAGGAACACAGAGCTATGCAGGTGTTTCCGTTGGCTGATAATGCTGTAGTTCATCCAGAGAAACATGGATCTTAACTGGCCATCACCCATAACGTAAAACACTTCTTTCTTATATGAAGAAAGTGCCTAGAGATACTCTTTTGGGAATAGAGGCATTTCTGGAATGTCCTGCTTTTCCTCCCAGATTATAGGAAGAAGTCAGGTAGGAACAGGATGAAGGGCATGTTTTGATCATTTCTTGACATGAAGAACAAAAATAGATTGGGAAAAATTCCCCTTGAGTAGTAATTAAGATGTAGTTCCCTAGTAAGAGACTAGATCTCAATGAAAAAGTTTTGCTCCTGGCATGGCACCAAATGACAAAGGACGTCAGTGTGTCTTATTGTTGGCCTTCTGAATACTTATGTGTAAGCCTAGTGGACTTGGAAATGATATATCCTTGGCTAATCAAGATAAGCGAGCTGTGATGTCATTCTGAAGATCTGAAGAGTGCTGTCTCCCTTAGCCAGTGTTTATAGCAGTCAACCCTTTGGTGAGATTTTCACACATACCACCCTTGATGATGGTACAAGAGATCCAAAATACTTCTAGAACTTGAGTTGAAAGCAACATACATGCTATATGTTTAAAAAAATGGACATCATTTTGGTTCCATCTGGAATAAACACAGATGTTCTCATTCTGTAAAATAAAATATTAACCTTTTCTTGTCCAGGCCCCATGTAGAGCGAGAGGCAGGGGCATTTGAATTCATTTAAGAAGGAATGTTTTTTGATCAGCCCTTTAGAAGTCTTCATGAAATGAAAATGCAAGACAGCCAGCAGTATGAGGAACCCAGTTCTCGTTGCTACATAAATATTTCTATATTGCCTTACTTTAGGACAAATTTCTATATTGCGTCATGGGACAGGCGATGCACTCGAGATCTCAAGAGCAGAAGGGAGAGAGCAAATATTTATATGTGACTTTGTCGTTATGACATGGAGCATCTTCATGAGAAGGAATTAACCAGCTGTTTCAGTCTTTAACACTTTCTCTGTTTAGCCCATTTTTGTCATCAAATAGATATGTATAGGTATATATACATTTTTCTTGTAAGAATGTCTGGCTTTTGTGTTGGAATTGATGCACCATTCTTTTGAGATGTTATAGTGTCCTACTCTTTGGTATTTTTACAGTTTCAGATCTTTTGGTGTAAATACCTTTAGATGCACAGGTTTCTCACTGTGTGTAGGAAGTTGGCAGTATGGGAGAGGAGAGCGGTGGGGGTCCTGCCATTCATACATATGCATGGGATAAGGCTTTATACCTTGTGCAGTGACTTGAATGAGAATGACCCCATAGGCTCCTATAACTGAATATTTGGTCCCCGATTGCTGGAACTGTTTGGAGAGGATTAGAAGATGTGGCCTTATTAGAGGAGGTTTGTCCCTGGAGGTGACTTGGAGATTTCAAAAGAATCAGACCATTCCTAACATTCCCACTCCGCCATCTACTTGTGACTCAAGATATGAACTCTCAGCTGTTCTTCCTGCCAAGCCTTTTCTCTGCCATCATGGATGCTAATCTTCTGAAACAATAAGCCAAATTAAACACGTTCTTTTGTAAGTTGCCTTGATCACGGTGTTGTGTCATGACAATCGAAAAGTAACTAATATATCGTGTGTTTTCCTTGTAACCTAATCTAAGTTCGGACTTGCTTTAACAGAAAGTGTTTGTTTGTATCCAGAGTTGGCAGTGGACTCCTGGAGGGGAAACTGGGTGTACTGCTATTGGCTCTGCGAATAATTGGCATGCTGGAGGAACACAGGATCCTAGGATCCTGCTTCTCTTACATGCTATAATTTGCCAAGTAGAACGTAGCTTTGGAATACAGTTTGTAATTCTTTATCAAGAAAACGAGCATGTCTGAAGGTAAATCGTGAACATTGTAAAACACATCTCAATCAAACAAAATGACTTCACAAAAGTTCACATAATCGTATTTCACAATAAAGCAGTTCTGCTGCCTTCTTATTGTGTGACTGTAGGTTCTAGTTTCTGTGGCTGCTTAAAAAATGCCTTAAAACGTAGTGCCTTTAGCAGTCTGTACTGTTTTATAGTCTTCTAGTGATTATGAAGCAGAGTGTTGGGGAAAAACTTAGTGGCGTGGTTCTGGGGCTAGTTAGTATCTGGACCGGAAATGTCGGAGACAACAGAGCTGGCACTTGGGACAGGAGTAACCAATAATCCTTCCTTATCTTTCAGTGCAGCCTTAGGACCATGTGAGATCTGATCCTAAGATCTCATTGGTAGAATGAGAGTCTCAGGACAATCAAACTGCCGGTCATCAGGAAAACATCCAGGCGTGGCCTATCCCATTGGCTAAGCAAAAGCCTCACTGGTTTTTATGATGACTGAAGATTCAGTATCTTCTGAGTGTTCTGTTGGTCAATGTAGCTTGTTTATTCTCCTGCCTTTCTCCATTTCATTCATTGAAACCAAAGTCTTTGCTTTTTATTTTTTAAAATTTGGCATATTCATGGTACATACTGTTGGGTTTTGTATTACCATTTTATTTAAGTATATATTTTAACTGGATTCTATTCACCATCCATACCCTATGCATTTTCCTTTTTCTTCCCATGTCCCCTTGCTACTGGGACCCTTCCTTTCCCAGATGGTCTCACCTCTTTCATGCTGTACAAAGGCATAACTCCATACAGGATGTATGGGTGGGTAGCATCTTTGGGGGATTGATTGTGGTTTGGTTGAGCTTATGAAGTAGAGTGGAGAACTAATCTCAATTCCTGAATGAAGAGTACAAAGTTCTTCTTTCTCTGCCTTGTAAGGATAAAGCTGGAAGAAAGAAGGTAGCTGTCAGAATCAGAGAGAGGGCCCTCACCGGGAATTGTGATTGTGTCTTGATCACCTTCAAACCTCAGAAAGAGGAAATTCGTGCCTGATTTTGAAAACATCCTGTCTATAGCATTTTTTATAGCCTAGGCTTTGGTCAAAAGTGATTTACAAGCTTGTGTTAACTCCAAGGGGAAGAGAACTAGACTTCACTTCATGTTCAGGTTATGGCCAGGGTTGGGTGCTTGTGGAGTGGGGTACAATGTGTGGTCACGTTTGCAGAATGTGATGTCTTACATGTCGTTTCACAATTACTTGAACAGCTTTAATCCCAGTTCTTGGATAAATTCAAAGAGAAATTGTCTTGTGCAAAGTGTTCAAATAGGTCTTTGCCCGTTTCTTTCTTTTGTAACTGGTGTGTTCCCAGAGAGTATATTCTTGGGGAAAAATAACAAAGGCTGTGTGAACAGCAACCTCAAGGTCTGAGATGGCTGGGGAACTGGAACAGGAACGGACTGTCGTGGCCATGAAGAATCTTATCCCCCGTCTGAGCTGAGGTTGCAGGGTAGATTATGATATGTTTCAGTTGTCCAGATGAACAGTCTTCGGTGTAGAGTGTCACAGCTCCCTTCATGGATGTAGCCCTGTATTGGGAAAAGAAACAAGGGCATCAGGAAGATATGAGGCAGAAGCCCTGCAGTCCTCCACTCAGAGTTGGCCAGATTGCTCACCAGAGGCTTCACTCAGATTCAGGATTTCAAGTTAAGCCAACTTTTAGTCACAACTAAATAGTTCCAAGTTCCAGAGACAACAGCTGCCACTGGTTAGTATGCAGAATCCACTTGCTCCCTCTCACAGTAAAATTAGAGCCCTACTTGAATGCAATGGTGTTTCCCTGTCTATAAAAATCATGTTGGAGGGCCACTGAATGTGTAGATCCATTTTAGTGCAAAGCCTTTATCCCCATCTCTTATCCCCTCCCTCACTCTCTGGGATCTTCCTTCTCAACAAAACCTCCCATACTTTTGTGTCTTCTTTTTGTGTGTGCCCAGACCATTAGCAGGAAGTTATTTATTAGAACAAGGGCAAATTAGCAGTGACCACAACCCCCCAGAACATAACTCCTACCCCCTAACAGCCATTAATTGTCAGTAGTCCCTCAGGAAGGAGTTGGACCTCATAGGACCCTCCCCTATCCATGGTGAAATTCTAATAGGCCCAGTCTTATGAGGATAAGCACAGATGCATTGAGTTTGCGGGTACAATGGTGAAGCCATTCAGAAGACATCTTTTTACTACACATCTCTCTATCCTCTGGTTCTTGAAAGTCTCTCTGTTCTCTGATCTGTGTTGTTCTTTAAGCTGTAGAGGTGGGTGACATAGTTATCCCATTTCAGGCTGAGCATTTTACCATCACATATCGTCAGCACTTTGACAGGTTATGGGTGTCAACATTCCACTGCCCACTGTAATAAGATACTTATCTGATGAAGACTGGGCACAGTGCTCATTTATAGGCTCAACTAGGAGTGTCTACAAGGCAGTTTGGCAGGATGACACAATAACAAAGCAGTGGTAGTAGGCTCGACTAGGACCTCTGACCTCCCCAGCTATGGTTATTGGCTGCTCCTATAATGTTTATTAATTAACTTAATTCTAACCAACCCTTTATTGTCTTTGAAATTTTTATTTTATTATTTCATGTCTATGGGTGTTTGCCTACATGAATGTCTGCTCCACGTGTGTGCCTGGCACCCATAGAGGCCAGAAGAAGTCAGATCGGCTGAAACTGGAGTTACAGCCTTTTGTGAATTGACCCTTGGTCCTTTGGAAGAGTTCCCAGTGTTTCTAACTGCTGAGCCATCTCTCCAGTGAACCACCTACCATCTTTGCAGATCCATGAGAGATGTAATTCAAACAACTATCAGTTAGTCCCACCCATTACCCTCCAACCCTAGCTGCTACTCCAAGGTTTTACCAGGCTCATGTTGCTCAACCCTATGATGTTAAGAAAAGTGGAGTTACTATTGTGGTTAGGCCTCCAGGAATCCTCACTGTTTGATCTAATGTGCTTCCTTTGGAATAGAAAACGATTAATAGGACTCTAACGTGGGGGAATGGACATAAAAATATAGATATTTTGACAGCTTTCAGGGCCCTTCTGTTCTTGTACAGATTTCTTGATGAAACACTTACAGCTGTTTACTCAACTGCTTGCCCTGCTGTGATTTAGACGTTCAGGTTTAGTTTTGTAAGTTCGAATCTCTGTTGCCTGAGTATCTGCCCCCCTTTCCCCTTCTTTTGCTCTCTTGTTTGCTTATGTGCTTTGTGGGATTTGTGAGAATTTCTGAGCAGTGGAACGTGGGCGATGGCAGGAAAGCAAGCTCCTTCCCTGAGGCCCCATCTCAAAGTCCAGACAGAAGCCAGACTTGCTCTTCCCTCTTATCTTACACTGAAATGTATTCCAGAGACAAGAGATTAAAGTAGACACACTGAGAATGAAAAGGGTATGAGCAGGACATTCTATTCCACATCCTGAAAATCCATTTAATAGTAATATGATATCTTGGGGTCTTATGGGAAACAGTGAATGGATTTGATCTTCTGTGTTCTCATGTGTAGGGAAAGATGAAAGACAAGTATTCTGTTTTTTGTACAAGGAAGAAAGTATGTGTACTAATCTCCACTTGTGACTGTTGTTGCACATGACACTCTGTAGCCTAATTTCATTCAATAGTGTCATACAAGTACTAGCTTGTCAATAAATGTACCAATTGCTCAAGTTTCTATGTGTCCCTCCCATCAGTGACAGTTTACTTAATCAATTCAATATTCTAATTTCTTCATTCATGTTATGTGTCTGCTAAATGACTGTGGTTTGATCTTAGAATTCGTGCTGAGTTGAGCTTCCTGCTTATTTAAATTAAATAGATGTTATCAAACTGTTTTTTTCAACTCTCAGCCAAATTCTATGCTCTGGCTGACTACAGGTTGCCATGGTCTCTCACTCTGTTAGCTGTTGGTTTATATGAAATTTTTAGGTCTTTTCAGTGTCTCATTTTTGTTATTACCATGAGGATTGACCATTTTTCCACACCTGTTGACCATGTTCATGTTATTACCATGGAGAGAGACCATTTTCCCACACTTGTTGACCATGCTCATGTTTTCTCCCAAGGTTGCTGTTGTATTTTTTGAATTTATAAATTAGGACTATTATTATATAGAATTGAGTAATAACCATTATTTGGTCATACGATGTGTTACTAATAATATTTTATGTGTATGTATTTATTATTATTTCTCCATGAGATCATTTTGGATGCTTTTATTTCTCTGTTCCCTCATCTTTACTATGCAGGAATTAAGATTCTTTTAGGTCACATTTTTATATCATTTCCTATATGATTTCAGCATTTCCTGATATGACTAAAATATTTCTCCAGTTCATATTATCAAACAAATGCTTATACCTTCTAATGCCCTTTCAATCACCAACTTAAACTTTTTAATCGTTCATTTCTCTGAAGTAGATTTCAGGTAAAGTATGCTGTAAGATCTATCCTTATTACAATTCTTGAAATTGTTTACCAGTTGTCTTCAAACACATTTTCTTTTTTTGTACAGTTGCATTCAGTTGATTATTAGAGTTTGTCTTTAAATTCTTTGGTAATTCTTAATGCTTTTGAACAAAGACCCCTGTCCTCTGTGTGCTGTCTTCTATGTCCCAGCTCATGGACATTCTTTAATATAATGCAACTTGTAACTCTCACGTTGACTGTTACTGCTGCCTGCCACTCCCAGACTCCTTGCCCTTCAGCTTACTACTTACTCAACACAGGTTACCTTACCTTATGTCCAGTCTGTACAACACTCCTTCCTCACTTCTCTCCCTCCCTCCCTTCCTTTTTCCCTCCCACTTCATCTCTTCTCTCTTCTTCCCTTCCTTCCTTTTTTCCTTCCTTCCCTCCTTCCCTTTTTTCTACCTTCTCTCCTTTCTTTACTTGGACTAAAAAACCTACATGTGCATTTTAAAGTCCTTAGTTATATTTTATATTTATTAATGTGATTATTTGACTAATTCATCAGACTCTGAGTTTGCTTATAGAGATCTCCCTTTTATTAGCTATGTGACTGATATTTAAAATAATGGATGTTTGTAAACATACATTGAATAAATGAATAGATGGGCGATCTTTCTCTGCACTTGTTTGAGTATTAGATCCTGTTGTGTAGGTAGAGGCTGCTCATTCCTTCCCGGTCACCCAGACCCGAAATAATCATACAGAAGCTGTATTAATTGCAATACTATTTGGTCAATAGCTTAAGCATATTGCTAGCTAGCTCTTATATCTCAAATTAACTTATTCCTATTATTTTTTATTTCTGTTTCCTTTGGCAGCTATGAGGTATCTACCTTCTTTCTTCCTCTATCTGCTTAGAATTCCCGCCTTGCTCTATTCTGCACAGCCACTGGCTGAAACAGCTTCTTTATTAAGCAGTGGCAATAAAACATATTCACAGCATAGAGTGGGGAATCCCACATCACTGTTGTCTATGTATGTGTTAAGACACATCAATGTGAGCTAGATACCACTGAGGTGTCTGTGGAGAAGAAATCTGAGATAAATATTCCTTGGGTGCTGACATTTTTTCGTCTGCAGTTTCAGGTCAAGTTCAGGTTGTTCTGTGTATATGAACAGCCATTGCTGTGAAGCCGCAGTATCAATATGCCTGGGGCTGATCAATGGTGAAATATGAGGACCAGCAGTGTCAGCTCAGCCCAGCTACTCTTACTTTATGCACTTGTTTCTTTCTTTTTTTTAATTTTTTTTATTGAGAAAAGGAAGAAAAAATAAAACAAGTTTCCACCTCCTCCCAGCCTCCCAATTCCCTCCCCCTCCTCCCACTCTTCTCCCCCTCCTCCCACTCCTCTCCCCCTCCCTCTCCAGTCCAAAGAGCAGTCAGAGTTCCCTGCCCTGTGGTAAGTCCTAGACCCACCCACTGAGACAGTGGAGCTGATCTACTGGGAGCTCACCAAGGCCAGCTGGACTGTGACTGAAAAAGCATGGGATAAAACTGGACTCTCTGAACATGGCGGACAATGAGGGCTGATGAGAAGCCAAGGACAATGGCACGGGGTTTTGATCCTATGCACTTATTTCTTGAGGCCTCTATTCTGGCTTGTGCCATGTTTATTGGCGTTCACAGTTGCTGACCTGAACTTTCACCCAATGTAGTGAACTCCCTAGTTCTTTGATTTTCTTGGGAAATCATAGAAAGAGCGACCACTAGAAAATCCTGTTATTATCTGATTATGAAGCTGCAACGGACTGGCACCCTCTGACTATAAAATAGAGGGTGAAAATTGTGCTCCTGGGAGCATTATTGAATGCCCTTGAGAACACTTCCTTTGAAAGATGCAAAATTTTCTCAGCTACTTTGGTAAACAAGTTTTGTGGTGTTTCTAAGAGAGGTGCAACAAAGCTTCTTTTGGAATCCTATTCAGCAAACCTGTGGTGGAGTTCTGAACATAATCAAATTTGTTTCCTAAGGAATTCCATGACTTTCAATAAGCTAGTTTTGTAATTACTGCCTTGCAAGCTTGCATGGTTTGTGTTTAACAGTGTATATGGAGAGAAGGGCTACCATGTATGATGTTTGAGAACTTCTAACACATTTCTGTAAGGAAAAACATATGTGTATATGTGTATGCTAAAAAGAAATACAAAAATGTCTGCAGAAAACAAGCTCCTGATTAATTCATTGTCCATACTTACAGAGAGGGTAGGACTACTTAGGTGAGTCACAGCCAGGCAAACCATAAGAATTATGAAAACATGGATAGTTTGACCTCTTAAAAATATATATGGAGATATATTTCAGAGAGGAAAAACAATAAAATGATCAACATTAAAAACTGTTAAAAAAATTCTAGTTGCCTTTGTTAGCTAATTCACCATACTGTAAATGTCATATACAGATTAGACCTGCAATCTTGTTTTTCTTTGGAGTTTTATTAGTGGAGAAGAATGAGACTGCATGCCTAAGATATGTCTATAGGAAGAGTAAAATAATTATCATTTTCTCCCATCAAAGGTTCAGATAACATTAAGTACAACGCTATCAAGTTGCTCAGCTCTGGTTAATAAATCAGTAGTTAAAACTGATTTAGCTTTATGTTAGGGTTGTATCCTATTATATATTTCTTTTCAGCCTCATTGCTATGCATTACACATGAGCATGTATCATATTAAATCTCAATCAAATTCTTATTTAATGCTCATCTCAAAAATGTGATCTAGTTTTTTAATTGTGAAATGCCAAAACGTGGTTATTCCTGGAAGAAGCTCCCCTTTGGTTTATTTTAAAGCAGATGATTTAAAAATGATTAATTTAGGAATCAAGAAAATATGTGAACCTACAAGGCTTGGAGCCAGTCTCCTTAGTTAGGTCCCAATAAGCCCCTAAAATATGTGCTGTCATTGCAAAGCTCGTTTTTCCAAGCTGAACTCCAGTATTTGGCTAAGAACTTTCTTTTCTTTCTGTGGTTGCTCTGCACAGAATCTGGGGGGTATTAAGATTGATGAGGGAGTCTGAGTTTGAGGTTTCAGAGCCAGCATTAGCACTTCTGGGTGATGACAAATTGTACCACACCCCTCCCCCCTTTTCGCTTTTTCTTTCACAGTTATTTCTTTCCCGTATCTCGTCTTTCTTTAAAGTATTTTTTTCTTACTTTGTGCTTTTGCAGTTTCAGACATATTCTTATTATCCCTCTTTCTTTCTCACATTCCTGCCAGCCACCTTCTCTACAAGTCTCTTCCCTACCATCCTTTCTTTCTGCGTTGTTTTGTGATGCACTGTGCTGGGTAGCTTTGTGTCATCTTTACAGAAGCTCACAAGCTTTAGTGAGGAGGAGACATCAATGGAGGAAAGCCTCCATAAGATTGGGCTGTAGGTAAAACTGCTGGGCATTTTCTTAATTAGTGATTGATGTGGGAGGGCCCAGCCCATTGTGGGTGGTGCCACCCCTCAGCTGGTGGTCTTTGGTTCTCTAAGAAAGCCAGCTGAGCAAGCCAAGAGAAAGCCTAAAGCAGCTCTCCTCCATGGCCTCTGCATCAGCTTCTGCCTGTTTGAGTTCATGTCCTGACATCCTTCGATGATAAATAGTGATGTGGATTTTCTCCCTGAGTTTCTTTACCCATGGTGTTTTATTACAGCAAGAATAACCCCAACCAGGACACCCACTGAGTTTAACCAGGGCCATTTGTGCGACCATAGGTTTGGCTAAATATTTTAGTCTGGTGATCTCACCTGTGTCTACACAACTGTTGATAAGGACCCACTGTCTGCCAGGATCTGTCAGTAGCCATTAATTAAGCAGGAAAGAATGGGGCCCCATGAGCCGTCCCTGACCCCTCTGTCATTGTTGACACTGCTAGTTACTGTAGCTGCTAAGTTCATGCATGTGTACAATGGATGTGTCCTACCTAGAAGGTGGCACGTAGCAGCACTTACCCCATCTTGCCTTTATGTTCTTACCTTTACTTGTTTTCTTACTTTACTCCTACAACACTTACTCCTGGGATCTTGGGTAGCCATGATTCACTGCCATTTGCTGCAAAAACAAGAAAGACTTCTTTGATTAAGGGTGAGAGTAGCCTTTGTCTGTGGGTGTAAACATAGATATCTGGAATGCCCATTTGATGCTATGTCAGTTTAGCTAAGCCAAAATAGTCAACTTCCCTCGTAGACCCATGACCTCCCCAAGAGCAATTGTTGACTGAATTTACAACATCAGACATGGATTTCCTCCAGTGGAAAGAGCCTCAAGTTCAATCAGAGAGCCTTTGGCTACCCACATAGCAAGTATGCCACTAATCCAGGTAGACACAACTTACTTAGCAGGTTGATATTATGCTCCATAAGGTTCATAACTGGGTAAGACCACAGATGGTTTTTCTTTACCTGCATAGCACCTTCTGGCTCTTTGAAAGCTAGCTAGCAGTAGTGACGTTGCCAGTTTTGTTCCAGCTTGATTTCTTTTTATCTTCCAACCAAGGTAGAAACAAATGACACCTACAAATAAAAGCAAATGAGAAGTTCTCCCCTTTTGTAAAGTTCATTTTTACTTTATGTGGGTGATCTTTCATGAATGTATGTGAACTGCATGCTATCCTGAGAGGCCAGAAGAGAGAGCATCAGATCCTCTGGAACTGTAGTTAGAGACAGTGGTGCATTGTCATATGGCAGCTGGGGACCAATCCCAGGTCCTCTGCAAGAGCTTTGGGTTCTCCTAGCTGCTGACCCATGTCTCTAGCCCCCAGCATTACCTATTTCAACATCTGTGTGTAAAGTTGGAAATGGGATTACTCCTTATGGATGTTTTGTCTGGGATTTGTGGTCAGGAAACATTTCACTAGTTCTTCTCAGTACCGAGGTGTTCCAAAAGCCTGTTTTTCTGTATGACTTATTTCACCTCAAAGACTTGAGCTCAGTGGTCTCCGGCTCTGCACAGCCCTCCTTAAAACCATCCTCTAGGGAGCTCTGCTTTTACTGAGTAGGACCCTGTACTCCCATCCTAAATCCTCTGCATGTGATAGAAAGTAATTTCATTTTCTCATTATGTCCCGACGAAGGCAGGGTCTCACTTGCTTTGCTCACTGTATCTTCAGCATCAGCATGTTGTATGGTACTGAGTGTGAAGGGCTATGGTTAAAGTGTCCTGTGCATTATGTGCGAAGGTCGTTTCAGTGTCAGTGATTCAGAAATTGAGCTACAGGAAACTGAAATGATTTTCAGGGTACCAGAGATAGTAAGTGGTGAGACACTGATTGAATTTTAATTGGATTGATGAAAGAGTAAATATATCATCACTCACCCAATGCATATATGTCTCGGAGATAATAAGTTCAGAGAATAAAAGCCAAATTTTGGGGATGGAGTTGCCATTCCCAAAATCAAAGGAGTCGCCAAAGTGTTCTCCCTACTGAGGTGAAAACTCTTCCTTTGATTTCTCCCTCTCCAGCTGTGTAGCATGTGTTTTTGTTTTCAGCCTTCTCTTTCTGTTGTTGTTCTTAAAAATTCTAAATTCTGGGATCCTTGACAAAGCCTCAGTGTTATGCCAGGTTGAAACTCAGCCACCCATATTTGCTCATTTTGCATCAGATTTACTGTCCAGCAGAGGCAAGACTGAGGTCAGCAAGTTAAAACTAGACTTTTCGTTTTATAGCATTGTGCCTGGTGTAGGGCTGAATCCAAAGATTTATTGCTCGGTGTTGGTAGTTTGCTCAGAGACTGTTGCGTGATTTACTTACTGTCAAAAATGAATGGCCATGTTTTAAAAGTGAATGCTGTTATTCCCCAAATAAGTCATCACTTTATGAAGTGCTTTAGGCTGATATTACTACACATTTAAAGAACTGATGTATAAGTCAGCCACTGGTCATTGTCCAAAAGAACTCTGGCAAGGGGCAGAAGTCGTGTTATTCTCTTTTTGTCATAACAGACTACGTGCACCTGAGATGTATCAATTACCCTTCCTCCTGCTTATAATGTACCTCCTTCCTCTGTCCACACCAAGCTTTAATCCTAGCCATGGGATGATTACTAAAATAGGAAAATTGGAAGAATAACAATTTTAGACCTTTGTTTGTGCATTGATATGAATAAGGATGACTCCCATAGGTTCATACACGTAAATGCTTAGTCACCAGGGAGTGGATCTCCTTGATAGGATTAGATGGATTAGGAGGTGTGGCCTTGGAGGAAGTTTATCACTGGGGGTGGACTTTGAGGTTTCAAAAGCCCATGCCAGGATGTCAGTTTTGGTCCCTCTCTCTGTCTCTCTCTCTCTGCCTCCCTTCTTCCCTCTCCTTCTCCCTGTCTCTCTCTCTCTGCCTGTGGACTGTAGCACGAATTCTAATTGGTCTTAATAATAAAAACCAGAGTCAGATATTAAGGGATGAAAGCTGGGAGATCAGAGAAGCAGAGTAGCCAGCCACTGGAGAGTTCTTACCTCTACTAGTGCTCAGACCGAAGGGGTGATCCTGTCTCTCTGAATCCTCAGAATGAATCTCTCTCTAGGAAACCTCACACTGCATCTGTCTCTATGAATCACCAAACTCTCTGAACTCTAGTCTCCTCCAGCCTTATATTGCTCTCTCTGCCCAGTTATATCACTTCTGTCTCCTCCCTAGGGCTGGGATTAAAGGCATGTGAGCTCTGGTTCTCTTTTAGACAGATTCAATCTCATGTATCCCAGATTGGCTTTGAACTATGGAGATTCATCTGCCTGTGTCTCCCGAGTGCTGGGATTAAAGGTATGTGCCCCCACTGCCTGGTATCTGTAACTAAGTAGTGGCTTATCTCTGCACTGTGATCTTCAGGCAAGCTTTATTTGATGTATTACAAACAAACTATCACTACAGTGGATTATGGTGTGATACAGTGCCTGTCTGTGTGCCACCATACTCCTTGCCATGATGAGAATGGACTAAGCCTTTAACACTGTAAGCAAGCCTCTTATTAAACGTTTTCTTTTATGAGTTGCCTTGGTCATGCTGTCTCCTCACAGCAATAGAACAGTGACTAAGACACTTGGTTTAAATTTAAAGATTTTAGTTCACTCTTTTAAAAAAAAGAAAAAGAAAACTCAGTAATGTATTGCTTTATCTCTGCTAATCAGCTTTGTTTTCTTGTTTTATGAATAAATAACTAATTTATTTGTTTATTGTGAAGTGGTAGTCAGATTTTTTTCAAATATGTTTTATTTTAAGCAGAATTATATCACTTTCCTCTCTCCACTTTCCTCCAGCCCTTCCCTGGTACCCTGTCTCTAACTTCCTATGCTTCCCACTCTCAAGTATTGTTATGTGTGGTTATGTACCAATATATAAATACAACCCGTTGAATCTATTTTATTGTTCATGTGTATATGATTTCAGAGCTGACCATTCTATACTGGGCAACCATTATGGGAGTTCTTCCCTGGGAGAAGCTAATTCTCCTTCTCCTGGCAGTCAGTAATTGTCCTTGTCTAGGCAAGGGACCCCATGACATTTTCTCTCTTCTGTGCTGATGTACCAATTGTTATTGCCATTGTGCTGGTCATGTTGTTTCAACAGTTTTTATTAGTGGTTGTTTTACTGGTCACTTTCTGATATTATGGTTCTTACAATCTTTCTGTCTTTTCTTCTTAATATTTACTGAGCCATAGATGCAAGAGACATAATATAGATGAATCTATTGGGCCTGGCATCTCTTGATATCTGCTTTTTGTCCAGCTGTGGTTTTCTGTGATAGTCTCCAAAGGAAGCTTCTTTGATGACGGGTGTTAGCCACCCTTGTCTGTGACTATAAGGACAAAATTTATAATATACTAAGGAATCATATACTGGTCCAGCCAAGTGGCAATAGTTGATACTTTTCTTATGTTCATGGCATCACTAGCCCAAAGAAACGTCTGGCTTTTCAGGACCAGGAATGATTTGCCTCCTGTTGAGTGGACCTTAAGCCAAATTGGACAGCTCTTGGTTACTGCCAACATACACTTTTATGGATGTCCTGGTTAAGCTGCATAGAGCTGTTTAATTGCTCTCCTCTCTTGGGGAGTATTTTTGGAACTGTGGAAGCTAGACTGTAGGAAAGAGGCTCTCAGATCAGGTCTATCTTGAATCACCCGAGTCCTGTGTTCTAAGTCTCAGTTCCTGAGAGGGAACCCAGGACTTCATAAATAATGGGAAGAGAAATACTGAGTCTTGAGGTAGATGGAGCATGTTTTTTACATAGTCTTAATGCTTCTAATCTTACCCCTCATCCTGTAATCTCTGCTTTCTCCGACCTGACATAAAAGTCATCCAAAATTTCTCTATATCTCTCTGGATATAGCCCAAGAGGTTCTGTAAGACTTAATTTGTTAAGTTCTGTGAGCCTCGCCTATCTCCTTCCCTTTCTTCATCTGCATTCACCTGTGGTCACTGTGAACTACAACCCAATGGACTGTGCACTGATCATTGTCTCATTTCCCAGAACACCCAGTGCTGCTTGCCACATCCGAGCTAGTTGGATTTGTGGGGAACACATAGCCCTTATTTCTATGACTTACCGAGGCTATTGCCATTTCCAGATTAGTCCCATCCTAACTGCATATGCCTTGAGGGGAGAAGTGATACTACTGTTAGATTTCTGGCTCTTTATACCTGATCGTGTCATCAAGAAACATGTCAGTACTCAATGAGTAAATTAGAGACATATAGTTGTGCTTGGGGAAATACTTCTAGTGAGTTTACATTGTGTTTTCTTGTATCTTTTCTGTTCTAATGTAGAAATAAGGATTCTATATTAAGAAGGTGGGTTTTTTTTTCTGTACATAACATGTCTTAGACTCTCTCACCCCTTTAGTGCTTTAAAAACTCAAGTGTGCTTTCCTTGGAGTGTAGGATTTTCCTGGGCCTAACAATTACAGCATCACTTTTACCTGTGGGTAATGACAGATTGTGGCAGCTCCCCATGTAGACAGGGACATTGGGAATGTCAATTTCACCTTGTGAGATAAAAGCGATTTTCTTATTATGTAGTAGGGCAATGGAGAAGGGGATGATTGAAGGGCTTGGGAAAGACATATGCTTGACTCCACGAATACTAGCTAGCTCTTCTCTTTTAGTTCTTAGGGAGCCGGGTTCAGTGACATCAGCCTTGGATCTTATATCATGAGTGTATTTCAATTCTTGTAAGGGGAAATGTTGGGTCTCAATGGCTAGGTGCGCAGCTCTGGAGACTGTTCTGCTGAAGACATAGTAGAGTTGTATGAGAATCTTTGTTCTTCATGAATAGTAACTTAATCTGTGTTCTAAATGCACTCGCTGGTGCTCCAAGCTCTTAAGTCACTCAGCTAGTAAGTTCCAGAACTGAAATTTAGGTCTTCTGTCTGTTCATATTCTGCTCCAATTTGATATTCTGTACTCCCAATCTGGACAGCCATCAGTTTAATTTATGATGGCACTTCCTAAAGGGGAAACAGTTAAGTTCTGCAGTAAACGGTGATTCCCGGCTTCCTTATCTTGAACTCCACTGGTTGTTAGGATTAGATGAGGTTATGCAGAGTCAGTGTCAAGTGCACTGCTTCACACCAGCACAGCTAGGTTTTTCTTCTCTGTGAGCAGTGCTTAAATCCCTCCTGCTTGGCTGCCTTAGCTGAGGCACCCCATTTAATACATAGGTATCCATTAAAGCTCAATTGTGGGGGCGGTGTTACATCAGCAGCCCATCTGTATTTGGTAGAAAATGAATGGCAGACCTTTGTCATCAGTAAGAGGAGAGTATTTATCTGTAAAGATTGCAAGAGTAAAAATGTACTCTTGAAATTGAGCTCAGCACAGCCACGGGGAAGCTAGAAGTGATATCAGTAAGGTGCCCCTTCCAGGACCTGGACACATGTTCAGGTGAGAGTGTACTCACCTTAGATTTCACCCTGGAGATAAAAGTTTGTGTTTGAACATGAAAAACAGAGTGACCGAAGGACCCATTTCAGGATAAGATGTGCAAGTTCAAGCACAAGGAGAGTGTGATGCTATGATATTATGTGCACTGGTTGGATCATTGGCTAGCATTTCAGAGGAAGACGTAAACCCATTCTCACTGAAGAGTTTAGAGCCTTTAAAACAAAGGTCCAGCCTCGGAAGGATAGGGAGCTGGAGTGAATACAGCTGGCACCACTTACTACCTTTCTCTTGCTTCCTTGCGATTTTTCCCACTTGCCTCTTTAAAAATAAGCCGTTCTTAGTCTTCCCCAGCTCAGTATGGAACTCCCAATAAGTATTTGAGTGCAAAGATTTAGATTAGAAATTAATAACCTAATTTTCCCAAGGGCTTTGCAAGAAGTTAAATAATGTAAGAGATCGTCATAATATCATGCAGGTTTCATCGTAATTGTTATTGTTTATTTGATTAATTACTATAATGGATGTTTTTCATCCATTTTCCTTGAAGATGGTGAGTTTTCTCTCAATTTTTAATGTATATTATTTCTATAAGCATGTTCATTAGCAACTCATTCTGGTAATGTATATTGAGAAGATTTTATGCCTCTATCTATGATTTATTTTTATTTTCATAGTGGTCAACAATGACAAAGTTTCACCCCAAAAGAAATGTTTAAAATAGATTGTGCTATGTAATGGTACTGATCCTGGCCACAAAGTGGCAGTTTCATACTGTTCAATATAACATTTAACATTAATTTTATTAATTTCTTTCTTTAGGCAAATTACTGTCTCCAATGACAGGAATATGTTCTATAGACACTGGACATTAAGTATTTATTTTTCGATGCCCTGTGAGTCAATGTGAGTGATACTAATTAAGGAGGGTTTTGAAGCATTTGCCTTTGCTTTGAAACCCTACAATGAAAGTAAAATATTTTCCTTTCAAATCAGACTGAGAACAGCAACAGGAGGTTTGGTGTCTTGGTTGTCCAGGATTTTCATAGCCTGTAGAGGGAGGACATATGGTGGGTCACAGAGGTCAAGAATTTGGTAAGGTATTTAGAAAGTAAACAGTTGGAAAGGTTAAAAGTGTATCTGTCCCAATCCTGGGCGGTCCAGGCCAATAAACTTCATTATTCTTTGAACTGGCATTTCCATTCCTTACTTGGTAGTGGAGGAGTTGTCTTTTCCAGGAATGATGGGAGCACTCCTTAGTCACTCACCAGACAGGCTGAACTTCTGATACATGAAATTCAAGGGCAACAGCAGGGACATGAACTGAGTTTTCCAGCTTACACTGGGAGGGAAGGGAGCAACACTGTGGGTCTGTGGGCTTTGACTTGGGGAATGGGACTGAATATGGTGCCATGGATCTGATCAAGCAGATGCTGTGGAGGAGGCAGGTCCAAAACTGGCACTTACCGATAGCTTTAGAGATGCCTCAACATTCCTGCTTTTAGAACCTTTCTGATAATAATGTGGGCTTTTGGTATGACATCCTAGCTACTGCTCCCAAAGTGGTGACGCACATCCTAGTGATCGTTGGTAACAGTACAGCATGGCTCTTTTATTACATACTGTCAATATTCTTGACCACAGTAGAAGTGTTGTTTCTTCCCCAGTTCTCATGGACCATTGCTGTTTAATAACATGGGTTGCTTGCTGATGGTTCTCTGTACATGCATGTACGGTGGTGTGGAAATTTGGCCAGTCTCATATAAAACATAGAAAATCATAGAAAATATAAAAATATATAGAAACATACCTGTGTGGAAAATGAGGTTTACTATGTCTTGTTTTCATCGCCAAGTGTTTAGAGCACAGTAATCTTCAGCAATAATTTGTTCCTAAGGGCTCCATGATGTAGTGTTGTTGCCAACTGCAGTGTGTGTGATCCCAGGGCTTGTAAGAAGATAGGAATGCAGTGAGAAAATACACATAAGAACACATTGGTGTGTCCCCAAGCATGCTGAAAGGGTCAGCTGTGATTAGGTTTTTTTTTTTTATCATAGTAAGTGCCAAATGACAGTAAATCGTACCGACACTCCAAGTGAGGAAGCGTCTCCGAGACAAATGGGGTTTATTCTGAGAAAGCTGAACATGAAGGGGAGTTTTATTTATAAAACCCCTATTATACCCTAGCAAGGGTTATTAAAAAGGCATGGGCCAGTGCTGTGTGTGATGAATTTGGGGGCATTTCACACAGAATAGACTGGCTAACACACAGGGTTGAAAGAAAAACCTGGAGAGATGCTCTAAATTTATCAATCTGATTATTATGATTACAAGTCTTAATGCTGAAATCCTTTGATTTAAAGAAATTACCTAACTTTAATTTTTAGGTACTACACACCTTTCCTAATTTGCAGCCTTAGGGGTAGAGAGATAGCTCAGATAGGAAAGTACTTGGTGTTGAAGTGTGAAGACCTGAATTCAGACCTCTAGAACCCAACTGGGAATCTGAGTATGATGACGGGCACCTGTAATCCCAGTGCTTGGGAGGCTGGGATATAAAATATTTAATAACTGTTGAGTGGGAGGCCGTGTTTCAAAACATCTGGAACAAAACTCCCAACATTAACCTCTGGTCACCATGAACATGTGCACACACACACACACTAACTCAGTCAGTCACTCACTCACTCAATCAATCAATAAACACAATTCAAGTTCTGCAACAGTGTTGCCAGGTACCTATCTATGAACACTGACTGCTGACCACCCATTGAAGTCTTGCCTTATCTGAGGTAATTAAAAGAAAACCAACCACTCTTTGACTGTATTGTATGAGTATTAACACTGAATCAGAGTTACGTGTTTTCCCCAGTCAATCAGATGGAGGACAAAGCTATCTATCACCCGAGCTCCTCCATAGGGACAATGGTAAGAACCTAGGGGGGTGACAACAGGTGGACGCTCAGGGACTAGAAGTCTATGCTTTTATTAAAACTTGAGGAGAAGCACACAACCAACACTTTAGCTTGCCTGTAAGACAGTGAGGGTAGAAATACTGGCCCTACATCATGGGCTTGCTGTAAGGGTTTTGTGAAATATAAGAGGTTACAAAACTTGCTGAGTAGTGATTATCTGTTCTCAGAGTTGCAGGGCAGGGGCATCCTCAGCCACAATCCTCCTATGTGGCAAAAGGAAAATAGGGTGGCATTGAACTATCAGATTGTTTGTTTGGTTAATTACAAAGTAGAGTTTAAAATCAAGCCTTCTTGCCTGCAAAAATAAGAGGTCTTGTGTCTACAGCAGGGAGTAAGCAAATCATAATATATGGTCATACCAGAACAGGGCTGAGGTATGCTTTGAAAATAACAATAAGAAAACCATTTTTAAATGATTTTCTTGAAGATAGTCTATTAACAGAAATCAACCCCCTAACACATAAACTTGTAGGAGACTTCATATTCAAATGATACAAGGCAGAAACTATGTTTCACTTACTACTCCACAGTTCACTCAACAAATGTTCAACGTATCAAAAGAGAGTTTTAAGCTTAAGCCAAAATCCAGCAGGAACCTTTTAGTGGTATCAGCATAGATAGTTGCAAGATGTAGATACTGGATGTATGACATCTTAAAATCATAGGATGAAAGGCATGATACTGTGAGATAAGCGTGTGGCCCTTGTCCAGTTTCCTGATATATTTAACTTCTAAGACCCTTCAATATTCAGAGCCAAAGCATGTCTTGTACATGCTAATGAGATAGCTTATTTTGATTGCTCCTGAAGGGTTGGTACAGTTGCCCGAGGAACCACTCCGTAGCATGATGGACGTTTGAGCTCTACACCTCCATCGACAGAGAGGAAAGGGTTTTACAGCTGAGCCAGTCATAAATGGCAATGGGTAGAGATATTCATACCTATGAAATGAAGCATTTATGAAACATGAAGATGATGAGAATTTGGAGAGTTTCTCTCTAAGTGAACACATGAAAGATTCTGGAAGATGGTGCCAAATCAAGTGTCCAATAATCTTTCTTCCATATCTCCTTAGCTATATTGTTTTTTAATATCCTCTAAATAAGCCAATTAGCATAATGAAGTCTTCCCCTGAGTTCTCTGAGTCATCCTAGCCAATTAATCAACCCAAGGAAGAGAACATGAGGTCCCTAGATTTTAACTTGTTTCTCAGAAAAAATGGGTGGGGTGTAATTGTGTGAGACACCAACCATATCCTGTAGCTAATGTTCCAAATGTATAATTATATGGTTGATACTTCGTGCAACCAGACCCCTTCCTATTCAGAAGTGAACCCTCACCTTACCTTGTTGGATGCTGAAACAAGGGATACCCAAATGAATTTCATGGCTTGCTACAGAATTTATGTCTTGTTTTCTGATTACTAGGTAGAAAAGCCCACATTCTACACACGTTGATTACTAGGGGGTCACAGAAATGGCTGTCTTGTATTTGCAACAGAGCACAGGAAAAGCATTGCAGTGTGTTTATCTTTGCTCCATCTCATCTCTCATATGTTAGAATGAGTGAGAAGGGCAGGGGGAAAACAAGCCAAAATATTCCTTTTTATATTTGATCCCATTTCATATCTATAAGAGATACATTAATCTCTAAGGCAATAAAATTATTCTGCCTGTCTCAGACTACGTATTTAAAAACATCTCCCTAGACACTACAACTCAGATGCCTGAAATTCTTGCTTTATATTTAAATGAGTCAAAGGCCTATAAATTACATTCCACTCAAATCTTTATGAACATATATATAGCATAAACATACCCTTAAATTTCTAAGTGGATTCCCAGCTTATTCATCAAACATAGCTTGCTTTTAGTTTGAGAATATTAAACTTGACAAGACAACGAAGAGGAAGGCCTGGAGGGACACTTGGACATGCACAATTTGTGCTTGGATCCCTGGTTCCTTCTTATCCTTCAGATGTAAGGGTAGTTCACGTGTTCCTGACACCTTTATGGCCTGCGTGCCGGAAGAGTGTCGGGCAAGAATGCTGGGGGATTTTATGATTATTAATCAAGAGTCAGTACTTCAGAGGAAGAAAACAACAGCTGTCCCCTGAGTATTTGATCTCTTCTGGCCAAAGAAAAATGATTATATTTTCAAGAGAGAAGAGATTAGTTCCAAAGTGTTATATGTTTGAGAACAATTCCAGGTTCAGGCAAGATTTATTTTGCTTAATGTATCTCCTTTACAGAAGAGAGACCTTTCCCTCCAGTGGCCCCAGAAAACCTTCACTTAGGTTATGACCACAATTTATATGATAAAAAGGCCATAAATGTAAAATTTAGGGAGAGTGATACTTTTTAATGCATAAAGCTTTGAAAAATACAACAGAGATTATAAATGAAAGTTGAATTGAAGTTTTTAGGAGAAGAATGACCTAGCGAGTCATCTGTTTCTTGCACACAGAAAATTAGACTATTTGTTAGGGTCTAGAAGTCATACTGGATTTAGCATTTGGCTAAGCATACTACTTTTGTGTTTTCCTAGGTTGTGCTCATTTGAGACGTTAAAATTCACCACTAGTCCCATTACTGCTTTATGCTTACTCTACCTTTTGGAGTTGTCAGCGTCTGAAGTCAGAAGTGCATGAATACATATTTATGGTATATATTTTCCCCCTCAATTCAAACTACAATTTTATAAAAAAAAAACATTGCCTCCAGCATTTACAACCTTGTGTAGCAGACCGGTTCCTCTCACTGTCATCGCTTCACCCTGTGGAGAAATGTCTAGTAGAAGCAACTTCATCTGGTAACATGTCAGGGATACCTTTACCTGAGTACCACCTATCTTCCTTAGACATTCGGCCCTGTGGTGGCCAGTCTTGATTGACAGCTTGTAGAGATCACCTGGGAGACTGGTGTGTAGACATACCATGGCAGATAATCTTAACTAGGTTAATTGGGATGGGAGTACCTACTTTCCCTCTGTGGGTCATGTTGTTTCATGGACTGGGGCCTAGACTGTGTCCAAGGGAGAAAGCGAGCTGAGCCCAGGCATTCATTGCTGCCTGCTTCCTGATTGTAGGCGCAGTGGGATCAGCTGCCTTAAACTGCAAGTCTACAATTTCTTTCTCCCTTAGGTTGCTTTTGGGGAGACATGTATCATAGCAACAGAAAAGTAAATAGGATACCCCTCCTTTCCTCTTACTCCATTTTCTGTTGTTATAAAATCCAGACTGGATAACTCCTCAAGAAATTAAGTTTATTTAGCTTATGATTCTGGCGAGACCAGCCCCATAATCTTGTTAGTATCTGGTGAAGGCCTTTGTGATGCTCTGTGTCATGGCAAGATGTGAAGGGGCAAATGAGATCATACTAAAGAAAACCAGGAGAAACGACCACAGTTCCTAAAGCTACTCTCATGATTGCCAGCAGCGCCCACATGATCCTGTTGTCTGTCATTAGGCCTGTCTCCAACCAGTGTACTGGAGATCAAACTTCTGCCTTTGAGTCAGTCAAACCATAGCTCCTTTTGATATAGTATGGAGATTATTGATACCTGCTGCTGTTGATATACAATATTTATATATTATGTATGTATGTATGCATGCATGAATGTAGATAGATAGATGACAGACAGATAGTCAAAGAGCAAAGACCTATCCTTTTGCAGTGAACAGTTTTGACCATGTCTCTGCCCTTCCTTCATGGGGCAGGAAAGACAGGCCTGCACTGATCACGAAGGACAGGCTGCTGCCTGCTGACACTGGAGGTGATGTGTGACAGCTATGGAATTAGAGGATAGAGCAGACTTCCAGTCATGCAGGCATTCCTTGCTGCATACTCCTGTAGCCCTTCCCTTGAGGATTCGCTAGTGGAAGGGCTATGGTCATTTGGGTTGTCCCCTTGCTGCCATTCACCTGCTGGTTCTCAGAGATACCACCACTCCTGTGGAATGGGATTTCAGTTTCCCTCTATTGAGCTAAAGAAAATATCTCCCACTCCAAAAAAAAAAAAAAGAGGAAGACATGAGAGATGAGTAAGAATCATCTTAAGAGCAAGAAAATGTGGATTATCACTTGGAGACTAAAAAGATCCCACTAGGTTGACCACTTCAAAAGTCGGAGGTTCAAAGACACGACACTGAAATATTCTACCTGTGCTTTTGCAAATTAAATATATATTTATATTTGATTTGGATGTGAATTTTCCTCTCTGGCTTAGTCCTCAGCTGGTAGTATCATTTAGGGAGGTTATGGAAGCTGCCAAGAGAAGGGAACTACCTGCAGAAGTAGGTGATAAGGGCGTGCCGTTGAATGTTCTCCTTCTCAGCTTCCTGTCTGCTATAAAATAAACAGCATCTTTCTCTATGTTCTCTGTCATGATGCTCTGCCCACATGCTTGTTGCTAAGACAGCATCGATTGAAATCTTTGAACCATGTAGCACATTTAATTCTTCCTCAAGAAAGTTTTTGTCCTGCAGTTTGCACAACATGGACTTGTATTGTCTGTGGAGGTATAGGTATATATGTGTAAGTGTATACGTTTTGTAACTATGCATATGTATGTGTGTGTCACGTGTGGCTTTGTGTATGTGCGTGTGTGCATGCCCTTGTTATTAGAGGGAGAAAGATGTTCCCTTCAGTTTTAGGTGTTTCTGGAGCTTGTCTTCTGCTGGTGAAATAGTTTATAGTCTTCTCCGAGGGTGAATACAGTTTTAAGTGGAGGCTTAAAAAGAGCATGGAAGTGGAAATCTGAGAAGAATCTCTAAGCTATTTCCTTCAGCTTTCCCCTCCCCTGTTAGAGGTGAGGGGTGGATGTCAGAAGCATTGGGTAGCTGTCTCTGACCTTCTGCTGGTCAGGGAGAAAGTATGGGTCTGAGCTATGAATTCCTATGCGTTTGATTTCCAAATCTTCTCTGTGGTAGACTGTATGCATTATAAACCTTTTTTTTATCAAATCAAGGCTGTTTTGTTTTTTATATTTGTTTTGTTTCCATATATAGAATTTTGGCCATAGGTTATTGCCTGTATTTTGTTTTTGTTTTTGTTTTTTTTCTGACTATCCCATGTAAGGTTGGAAATGACGAGATCCTGATTGTTTTGCATTTGATGTAATATGAAACCTCTATTCCTCCTTCCCTCTTCACTCCTGACTGCTGCTAAGGTTGAAAGGAGGACAGCAAGGTGACCTAAAGCTGTGTAAAGAATTTTCAGGCTTTAGATTGATCGTCGATGACAATTAAGAAAAATGCATGGGAAGGTGTTTTGCAAAAAGGCTGGAGTCAGCAAGCAGCAGCCATTTTCAAGGGTCTATAACTGTCTAACTGTAGCCGGGGACCAGTCCACAAACAGCTGCAGACTCAGAGGTCAATGCTCACTGTACCCCTCACACTGATGCAAGGCCATGGTGGGTTTTCCTGCTCTTTCCCTACCCTCAACATTCTGCAGAAGACCAATTCGTAAGCCTGGCTCTGGGCCTCGGAAGCTGTAGGGTTCATCAGTCTGCCAGTTCTTTCCTGTCCTCCCCACCAGGGTGAGCTCTCCGGTATGGCCCCAGCTCATCCACCCTTGCTTCAAGGAGCAAGGAGTGGGGCTAGTTCTGCTTTCATGTCCTCAGGGTTGAGTCTCCCTCACTTACACCAATTAGCCTGCCCCAACAACTACCCCATCTATGATCTGCTGGAGCACATGAAGGGGCCTGACCCACAGACCCAAAGTTGCAGCATCTCCCTAACACAGGGCAATGACAAGATATCCAAGAAGAGTCCCAGTAAGGGCCCAATGTAATTAGTGTAGTAGAAACCAGAGGCATTGAACCAGAACAATGACTCTTTGTGGTAACACTTGCAAGTAAAGATACACGGACAAAGGGGTCCAGTGAGGGATTCATTGTGCCACACTGTAGCTTTCATGGTGAAATTTTAATTTCCCCTTTCTCTTAAATTTTGTTTTATTTTTGGGGATTTCAGGGGCAGAGGGTTACAAGAAGGGACGAGGTAACGAATGGGATCAAGATACATGACGTGAAAGTCACATAGAATAAAGAGAAAGTAAAAGAAAAACTCAGAAAGAAAACATCCTGACTGTGATGATTCTTGGAATTGTGTGTGGCACAGGATGTTGAAGGGGTGAAATCAATAAGAGAATCAGAAGAGGCCATTGCAGACTTATCCAGACTTAGGCTCAATGCCAGGAGGGCGTGCATGGCTTTGGAGGTTCTCTCAGGTCACACTCAAGTGGAAGGGGCCCCCAGGAACAGCGAGTGTACTCTTTCGCTGGAGCTCAGGCACAATTTTTATGGTGCATGAGCTACAACAGCTCTTCAGAACTCAGGTGTTTGTGATGAAATTAATTACTGGAATAAAACTGTAGTGATGCTATTAGCATAAGGATGACTTTGTAGTGACTTCCATCACAATGGAAATTCTGCATTCATGCACGAAGCCTCTAGCCGGTCCGTGGTTCTGATCCTCTCATTACTCTGTTCGGAATACCAGCTGGGAAACACCATCTGTCAGTGGCTGTAGCAGCAGCAGCAGCAGCATCTGTCTGTGTCAGCTGGCATCTGTGTTCACTCTCGCTGAATCGCCTGTAGGCCAGTAGGGGTGTGTGTGGCCAGGGGACTGGGCTCTGTCCTGATGCCACTAATGGAAAGGGGCTTACCTTTTCACTGTGAAACCATCTAGCCTGGGTACTATGTGCTAGGCACTGCCTTTTCTCATACAGGGCAACTCAAACTTCCTGAATTCAATGACGCTCTAAATCTTACCTGCTCGTCTTGCTTTCCCACCCATGATAATGCTGTCACACAGTGAAACTTGAGCAAGTGCCCATATGGCAGTTTGGAATGGGATTTTTCTATTTAATTTCTGGAATGAACTGTGTTCTGTCTCTTCTGCAGTTCCTGCCCTTTAGCTGCATTGAGGGCCACAAGAGCAGAGTGGCTTCTGAGCATCTGAATGGCGTTTGCACTAGAGACAGGGGCCACAGAGGGAAGGAAGTTACCTGATGCTCCAGGCAGGGATGAGAACTAGGCTGACACCAACCAAAGAACTTCTGGGACTGCTGGCAGCATGCTGAAGCTAGGAAGGAAGCCTGCATCAGATTCCCCTCAGAGCCCTTCAGGGGGACATGGTCTTGTCAACACCTTGCTTTCAAACTTGGAGCTTTCATAACTGTGAAATAATACACTTTATTTTATTTTTTTATTTTAACTCATCCAGCTAGAAGTAATTTATTGTGATGGTTCCAGGAAGCTAATGCAGACTACTATACTATATGTCCCCTCTGGGAATCTGTACGTGTTTTGGAAGTTATATATTACAAGCTCTAAGCACAATGGTTGTATAGACTTTGTTGAGTGAGCATGGGTATGAATGGTGCTTCTTAGAAAGTATCATGGGACCAGTGCTAACAGAATAGGATAAATCTCCACTTCATCCCTGTAACCGTTTGATACATGTATCGAGGGTCCGTAGTGTAGACCAAGCAGCCCAGGGATACAGATGTGAAGGAAACAGATGCAGAACCTGCCCATCTGGAGCTGGTAATCAGATGGCAAAAACAAAAATGATTTTCTTTCAATGTGTCTTGATTCTTATTGTTTGAAGAAACAGTTACGTAATGGGCTAGGACTAGTGTTAGAAATAAAACAAGAAAATGCAATCTGTGTGTCTAACTGTGTTCAAATACTGACCATTCCTTTGCCCTTGGATAAGTTGATTAAGAGCCCCATGTCCTTTCCTATCCCTTGAGAAAGAACAATACAACTCAATAAAAGGTTAAAAAAGAGCAGAATCTCAGAATCTCAGCTAAAAAGCTTCATTTGAAACAATCCTACTACCACTTATATTTAGTTATATTCAAGTATGTTCTCATGAGCAGTGAGGGAACACTCTGCCATCTGTCTCCTGCTGTATGTCACCGTTGTTTATTGTGTTGTTATTCTTGTTATCCTAATTTTTTCCCATTATTGGGATCAAACTCAGGATTTTGTATGACGTAGGCAAGTCATCTACCACTGCACCGTACCTCCAGCCATCACCCGTGATCCTTTGGGGTCTGTTTATTGGTATGGTATTTATTGCTGCTGTCTCTTGGTAATTTTGCCATTTAAAATGTGCCAGGCAAAGTTTTACAAAGATTTCTGGGTTTCCTAAAAGACAGACTCTGATGTCCCATATAGATTATCCTCATCCAGGCTTGATTTACAGTGCTGTTGGCCTTAAGTCCAATGTAAATGAGCCAAAAGCACATCAAACATGATGACTTTGAAGAGAAACACATATAAAACAAGGTTCTGCATGGATCTGTTGGTGAAAATGTGAGCTGAGGGCAATGCCTTTGTATTTGTGGTAGCATAAAATGTAACTACCTCAAGCTGTGAGCACCAACTGGGCTGGAGCTCCTATTATCTTGCATTCCTTAGCTGATGCCTTGAATTTTAATGTGTTTTCAAAATGTTTACTTACTGAAGAACATACAACTTCAATGGAGGCAGTTTTTCCCTAAAGGGAACAAAAAAAAATGTTTCTTGAGCAAGAAACCCTTGATCTTTTCGTGCATAAAGTAGAAGTATACAGTCAGCGTTTAGTAGCTGTATACAGTCAGTGTTTAGTAGCTGTCCATCGTAGCCGCATGTTGTGCTGGTGTGGGTGGGGAAAGTTAGCAAATGGAGGAATCTAATATTTCCTTAGAGGAGCACAATTTCTTAGAGATTCCGAAGCACAATTGAGACCATGGTGAATATCTAAGAAGGTGAAACATCTAACATATGAGGTTGCAACACACAACCCAGGTGCTGGCAGCCAGCCCCATATGGAACCATAGATAATATTATTACTTCACCCTTATTCCCCCTTTTAATTCATGAGCACAGAGAAGGTACACATACATTTCCAGTTGTGACTTTGAATTTCCTCAGGCATGTGGTATCTTTGGACTTCCAATGTCATGGAAATTTAAAAATGAACGCTTCTAACTCAAAGGAATGGTCATTTAAGGTGATAGATACTCCGAGTATCCTGATCTAATAATTACTCATTGTGTGCAAGTATTTATATAACAGATTAGTCCATTGACAAGGATGGTTACTATATGCAGTGAGAGTCTTAGAACGTGGCATCTAGGCTTCACAGCAGAAGAATCCTGCTGTAAGACTCTGACTCTACCAATAGCATAGAAAACCAGAACTCTGAAGTTGTAAACAATTAAATTAGACCAAATGAAGCTCTGCTGGTGGTCTACTTGGTTACAAGAAAGAACTCCCTGCCTGTTTTGGTAAAAAAACCATTTTTAATCTCAGTGCGTGGTAGGTAGAAGGAGGCATAATTCTGTGATTTCATGGGTAGGCTGATCTACATAGAAAGTTCCAGACAAAATTACATTGTAAGGCCCTCTCTACAAAACACCAAAGGAATCCCTGAGTTCTTTGTAAGGAGTGACAGATAGGTGGAGTTGATCCTCAGCCATCATAGAGCATCAGAGGTGTCTTCTATCCAGGCACACATTGGCTTTAGCAGCTAGTGATTTGAAATGCAAGAGAGACATACATAGATCTAATCTATATGAGTAGTAGAAAAAGACAAGGTCTCCTGAGAAAATTGGGAGCATGAGGACCTTGGGAGAGGGTTGAAGGGGGAGGGGAGATGCAGGGAGGGGAGCAGAGAAAAATGTAGAGCTCAATAAAAATCAATTAAAAAAGATTGTAAATGCAAGTTAATCTTAGCAAAAACCACCATTATATATTATGTTAAATTAATGCTGTTATGCTTTAATATTATGTGTTTTATTATTTTGTGCTCAATTTGTTATTTTGTTTTGCTTTTCTTGTTGAAACAGAGGTAGAACATATGGGATTTATTTCAAGTTTTCCATTTGCACATCACTAAGCAATAACATAATTAAAATAATTTAAGTCTATGTATTAGGTGGTGTACAATAACATTTTTGCCTTGTTAAAAGGAGTGTTTATGTTACTTGGCTTTGAAGAATAATCTAATGGACTCAGTGTCATTAACAATTTGAGCCAGGAGAAATCTTTCAGTCTAAGGACCTCCCCTACCAGATATAGTTGCAGAGAAGGGAGGCTCAGGGAGTGCGTGTCCAGGATTACAAAGTAAAGGAGATGTGTACTGAGGTCAGGGCGCAAGTTCACATGCTTCTAAGTAGGTAAGTGGCTGACCATGTCAGTCTTTCTCCAACGGCTCCAATCCAAGGGGTTGGTTAGACCCAAACCAAAACAGAGTTACCACAACATCTCACTTAATGCCGAGGGAAGCATTTGTGAAATGCAATCTAAATAGCAGGGTTGTTTTGGAGAATTAAGTCACAGTGAGTTGGGGGCAGTGGTAATGGGAGACAGCCGTTTGTCTTGCCTCCTCAGGTGATATTTATTCTCATCTACTTGGATTTTTCCATGACTTTCAATAGCAGTCAGAATCCCAAAACTTCTTACATCTAAGACTTTAGGTTGTTCTACTCTGTAAAATTCAATTATGAACTTATTCATTCAAGCTTGGCTTAGTCCGTACGCGCTACTATGAAATACCCAAGACTGGAAGGTTTACATACAATAAACCTGTTTCTTACAGTCTAAAAGCTGGTAGTTTAGGGTTGGGGTGCTTGCACAGTTGATTCTTGCTAAGGACCTGCTCCCTGGTTCTCATACTCTTATTGTATTATACCCTCATGTGACAGGAGAAGACAGGGAACTCTTTGATAAGGGCACAGTTGTCTTTTATGAGGACTACACTCTTGTGATCTAATTATCCCCCAAGCCCTTCATCACTTAAGGCTGTGTCCTTGGAGTTAAGAGTTCAACAGTTTGGTAGAAAGTAAATAGCCAATGCACTGGATATACCATTGGGCAGACTATTAGAAAACTGTTCTTGTTGCACTGTAAACTTTTGATCATACCTTGTGGGATGAAACAATTGCATCTTTAATATAGTTAGTGGGTTTTCTGTTACTGCAAAAGTCACTGTTATATAAGAGATTACAGCACAGGTAAATATTGCACAGTTGGAGTTGAATTCTGAGTATGCATTGCACAGGGTCCTTTGCCCAGGGTGGTACAAAGCTACAACCAAACTATTAGCCAGAGCCATGCTCTTTGTGGGCATCTGGGGTCCTCTTCTCTTTTCAGATGATGACCAAATTCAGTTCACTGCCATGTATGATAAGCCTAACCCTGACCTTAACATTAACTGAGAGTCAAGAACCACAGGAGCTCCTCTTTCCTCTAGATCCTCTCAAAGTACTTATTTCATTTGGTCAGGTCTACACAAGATAGGGTTCCTTTTGCTTAATTAATTGGACTTTAGTCACATTGCCCAAATCCCCTCAGCATTGCCATATTGTGCTAATTAAAGTTACAGGTATATTTATGCATGGGAATCTTGGGTATCAGCAAGGACATCAGTAACTTGGAGCATTTTGAAATCTCCTACCATGGATCTTAGGCCTTCCCCTGTGTGGAAACTCAGCCCAGGACTTAGGTAAAATCAGGTCGACCAGACATCTCAACTGAAGTGGAGTTCTGTCCTGTCTGTTGTAAGGCCTTTTGGAGCAACCCTGGCGTCCAGTGCCAGTAGCACCTCTGTACGGCTTATGGCAACCCAAAATGATGGCAAGTGTTCACACGCATCTTCTTGAGTAGAAAACGCTTTCTGGACTGAGGACCCCTGTTGGTCCAAAAACCCATGCCCTTGATTTTTTGTTATTTCCCAGAAAGACACGTTAAATCATGGAATTTGTATTCTTAAAGTGATAAAGCTATGTGGAGCCAGCGAGCTCTTGCTTCTCTGGTAATCCTTCACTCTAAGATTTCTTTATTTCCAGTGCTGTGCAGTGCAAAGTGTTAATGCAGTGGCCGTGCTCCGCACATGGACTTGCTCATTCCCATTTATCCCAACACGGGCTTATATTAGCACACTGGCCATGTCTTGTAGCCTTGTCTGAGTTTATAACTGGGCCCTGTTATAAGAGGGCTTTAGTTCTGCTGTGACGTGGGTCAGGTATTTCCACAAAGATATTTAATACATAAGTTAAAACCCTTTAATGAGCTCCAGCTTTCGTGTTAGAGCCGCTTACTTGGAAATGAGGGGCTTAGTGTGCAGCCGAGTAAAAGGCATGATCTAGTTCTGAGATTACAAGGCTCAGAAACTCTTTTTTTTTCTTGTTTTGCTCTAGGCAAAGGCAGCTCAAGCATTTCATCCGACGTGAGTTCAAGTACAGATCACACGCCAACCAAAGCCCAGAAGAATGTGGCCACCAGCGAAGGTAGGCACGTCTGGTCTTCATGTTTCATCTTTCTCTTTCTGAGCTGACTGTTTGAAAGATGAAGAGAATGTGGGAGATTGACCTCTAGCTGACTGCATGGGACTCTATCAGATCTTAAAAAGGAGCAGGCAGTGACCTCCCGGAGTTCACTTTGGCTGCACTTACTTCCATTGAAGTTGACTTGGTGGGATTTAAGTGTATTAATGTTGCGACAGATGCTATTATTTTGCGAAAATGTGATAGACTGACTCAAGAGAAACCACTATGACATCATATTCCAATTTTCCACTATGGTAAAGTGGTATGATATAAGAGCCTTTGATACAAGTTGAAAGTTCCTGCAAGAATGTGCAGAACAGGTGTTCCTTACGTTCAGGATGATGCTGACGAGAGGGTCAGTCACGTGTGGAGGACTGGAATTAATGCCAAAGCTGGGCATATGCCAAGATGCTTTGTTTAATTATTTAAATAATATGTGAAAGATGTTGTGTTAAAGGCGAACATTTATTCACCCACGCCTGGTCAAGGATTCCATAGCAGTTTCTGAACTGCATGCTGGAATTCAGTTGCTTTCCAGGAAGCTTTGAGCTATTACTTAATTGATCGAGGAATTATTTCTATGATATTTAGTAGAAAGTCGACCCAGTTATTTTGTTTTAATGTCAAACACAATGGATGTTTCCTCTCTGAATGAGAGTTCCCTCTAGATTAATTATTCAACACAGGTCGTTTATGTGCCATTTATGCCGAAAGGCTTTTTTTTTAAATCCGGGTCAGTTGATTTGCATATTTTATGCATTCTGATTTTCTCAAATGTACAGGGTGCTAAGGAAGCTTGTGTTGAGTTTTCGTTTTGGAGGCTGCTCTTAGCATCAGGAATTATGCTTACAGGCTGATGTTGGCCCTTTGAGTTCTTTATGTTCTGTCTATCTCTGTTGTAATCTGTGCGCTGAAGTTGATTCTTTTCCTCCACTGGTGATTCTTCTCTTCCCATGTGTCATCTGGTCAGGGAGCACAGCATGACCTTCCACAGGCTCGTTATCCTCAGGCCAGTGTATAGGTGACTTGGATGGCCGCATGGCATTCATTTGTGTTTAGACCCTTGTGTTGTTTCTAGTGCATCAGCAGCTCCTAAGGCAGATGGATTGGTGTGTTCCACTCAGCACAGCAAAGGGCCAGGTAGCAATCCAATTTTAATTTTCTGCTTGCTAGGTTAAGTGGGGGCATTTGATCACTCTTGAAATTCAGTGGAGGCAGCTGCGTATAACTGTTTGGTTATAGCCTCTTGCTTTTGGCAGCTCCATTCCTAGAATGCAGAGTGAAAATGACTTCCATTTATCCAGAGTGGCTCTCCTCAGCTAGAAATTCCTTTCATGAGATTCTCAATTCTTCCCACTAGGATATGGCATTCAATCTTGCCACACCCGTGTGTCGATGGAAATAGATAAACTTAAATAATTGGCGTTTGCCTGTGTTTATGTTTTCTCAATATTCTTTTTCCCTTTAAACATAGGAAATAGTGAACCTTAGATGTTTTGTTGAAAGAATTGAGAAAGGAGATTCTAGGATTTTGTGCATTTACAAACATTGCTCTCTATGTTTGAAAAGAAAATAAGGAAACTCTGGGCACTTCAAGCTTTCTTTTCTTTGGTTTTTCCCAAAGAGAGGCGCTGTTTTCCACACCAAGGTTTTATATATTTTGTCATGATTTCATTTTTGACATTATGAAAATAATAAGACTAAGAATTTTGTATTCTTTTGAAACAGAATGGGTTAAATTAGTGTGGAGTTCCTTTCCCTATCTTAGGGGAGAAAACCTAATCTCTGCGGAGATGTCATTTATAGTTGGAGAAGTAAAAAATAATAAAAAGGAATGTGTTGACCTTTGCTATCTGAGAGAGTTGGAGGAGGGGTGTAAAGAATGAAGATCCTTTTTGTCTACATAGTTCTGGTCAGTGACAATTTAAAATATTAAACTATAAATGCGGTGTGGGCATTTCCTTCAGGGACGTGTACACAAGGGCCGCCTGCCACACAGATGCTCCTGCACAGGCTGGTGAATAGCCAGGGCTAATTTACTTCCCCACACAAATGACAGCCTCAGGCTCCTTCTCAGGATGAATGATTAGGGTGGCATATTCTCTGACCTCCACAGGTGGATTTACCTGATGTTGTGTGAGTTGCTTCCTTCTGGAAAGTACCAGGTGACCCTTCTTGGCAATGCTCCCATACAGTAACAGAAGGCAGGCACCAACTTCCTACAGAGACGACAGAGGGCTCCTTTAAAACTATCATCTGATTCTTTCCCTATCATTGTTAAAAATATGTTTAACCTTAAGTTAAAAGAATCACATGCACACGTGTGTGTACAATCACACACTTGTGTAATTGCCCACCGAAGCCGAAGACACTGGATTCCCAGGACCTGGTGTTACAGGCATTTGTGAACCACAGCATGTGGGTGCTCGCATCTGAACTCGGGAGAGGAGAATGTCCTCTTCAGGGCTGAACCATCTCTCCAGCCCCACTGTGTAACTTTCCTTGAGAAGGAAACTGGCGAGAGTGGAGCTGACTGTTCACAGTGGTTTGTGTGTTGACCGTTTCCTGATTATTTACCTCTGTCTTTGTCAACATTGCATCCAGCGAGCACAGGCTGACTCTCAGTTTTATGATCTAGATTGATTGGTAAACAAATAATATACATTATTAATTTCCCTGAGATCTTGAGAGCATTAACAGTTGGGTCACAAACATCATACGGTGGTGCTGAGCTGTCGCAGGTGGGATGGGGGAGGAAATGAGAGGATTCTATTGGTCCTTGATTTTTGTTGTTGTTTGTGGTGATGGGTGTAGATATCTGTGTGAGTTAGAGTCTGACCTCTGTCATGTCGCTAATGGAACCGGCTGTGTTCCTTATTAGAAAACACGGATTCTACTCTACCGTGTATGGTGGGATAAATTGAGGACATGGTGCATGTTGAAGAGAAGGACACACATCTGTTTAGAGAGGGACATTCACATCTGCATTTAAGTTGGGTGAAGGATGATAGAGCAGGTTTAACTCTAGGCAGACACAAGGGCAATCATTGAGATGACCATGCTTTTAAACTGTACAGTGGGGAAGGTTGTAGAGGGAGCTAACACTTCTGCAGAATCCTGTGCAGACCACAGTAAAAATAGCTTGAAATTGCTGCCTCTAAGCCTTGAGAGGGCAGCAGGAAGTAGTCAGACCTACTCTGGAGCTTTGGCTGTGAGTGGCCTGGTGTGCCCAACGAGTGTGTAATGTCTGCTTGAAGATGGCACAGCACAGGATGTGCTCCATGAAATTTGTTAGTAAAGTTTGTTAAATCCATGAGAAAAAGCATCTTTTTAATCTTTGATTTAGAGGTTCTCTCTGTTGATTAGGCTGACCTTAAACATGTAGCCTCTCTGCCTTGCTTTCCCAAGTGCTAGCATCACAGTATACACTATAACACTTAGCTAAGAATGCCATTTAATAACCACAAGAAATGTTTTCATGTAAACATGGTGTGTATCTTCATTGTGGCTCAGACACACACTCCTAAGACATGGCTGGAGGCATGGAGTGCTCCATGATAAATGATAGAGTTTTTCTTTATAGCCCATTATATTCAGTATGATACTTGAAGCTCATGATTTCCTGATACTATAGGACAGTGGTTTCAACATTCCGTAGGTTGTGACCCTTTAATACAATTTCTTATGGTGTAGTGACCTCCAACTACAAAAGTATTTCATTGCCACTTCATAACTGTAATTTTGCTACTGTTAGGAATCATCAGTAAATATATGCTGGATATAACTTTGTGACCTTGCCAAAGGGCGTTTGACTCACAGGTTGAGAGCCATTGCTACAGGGGGGTTAGGTTCAAGTATAGAAATCTCCATTTTTCATCCTCCTGGCATAATTTGCATGCTAGCCTTGCAAGTCACAACACCTCTTCTTCTTGTTCTTCTCCTGGAAGTCATTCCCATCTTTTCAGGTGTTCTATCTTAAAAATAATGACCGTTGACCACAAACAGTAAAAAGTCACATCTAATGTTTGGATTGAATGGGAGTGCACACCAAGCAGCCTTGAGCAGAGTCAGTGGACTGTAGTGGAATCTCCTGGAAAGCTGGCTGAGTTTTGCACATGGCATGAGGATGTGGCTTTATAGGTGACATCTCAGCAAATCAGTCTTTCTCTTGCTCTGGAGTAAGATGAAGTTAGTTCAGCTCACTGTGCTTTAAACACAGCCAAGTCAACTATTGCTCCCAGGGACTGGTCAAGTGTGGTGGTTGTTTTGTAAATGTTGACTATGAGGCTAGTCACCTGCACAGTTCTAGGATTTTGAAGCTATAGGGGACTGTCCAGTTCCTTCCTTCCTTCCTTCCTTCCTTCCTTCCTTCCTTCCTTCCTTCCTTCCTTCCTTCCTCCCTCCCTCCCTCCCTCCCTCCCTCCCTCCCTCCCTTCCTCCCTCCCTTCCTTCTTTCCTTCCTTTCATCTTTTAACCTATCTTTCTTGGTTAACATGTGAAGCTGTTTAATTGGGTTATTAGAAATTTAGCCCAGCAGTTTGTGAGGATACGTCCCATTTGTCAGAGCGAACTGAGATCACACCTATCCATGAAGCTGAAGAACAACTTTGATCTTGGGCAAAATCTGTGAGTCCAGAGCATTGTGATCAGCTGTGCTCTGTTAACTGGTTTTTCCATGTGGAAGATCTCTCCTTCCTGGTGCCTGACATGCACAACTGCTTCTTCTTGAAGGAAGCATCTGTAGGGAGTTTGCGGATTTTAACCTTGCTAATAGCGACTTTTGTGGAGGTGGTAATGAACTTCTGGTGTGTTCTAGGTTGAGGCCAGGAGGTCCAGTTAGAAGTAGCAGCCACTGCCCAGATTGTTCAGGCAAACTACTCTTGCCTGTGTAGCACCTGGTGAGGGTGATCTGATGGTCCTGGGAATGATGCTGGCCAGAGCCATCTCATGTGAGAGCCAAAGCACGTTTTGTCATGGCTCATTAGCTTCCATGGCATGTCTTGGTAGGATAATACCAAGACATTTTGCAAAATTCTCACCATTCTTTATTGCCACCAACTGGTTTTGTGGCAGTAACAAAGACCGTCTACTTTTTCTTCTTTTCAACCTTGGACTTTGCAGTGAGAATTTCCTTTTGTATAGGGCCTTTCTGGAATAGTTCCTGTAACTAGGATGGGGTTTCAGCTGCAGTGGCGCTTCCTTTCCTTGGGTCTGAAGGTCACCGCTTGTCTCTGCACTGGCAGTGGCATCAGCACCAGCCTTCTGACTGCACATTTCCTCTCCATTCTTTCATGCTTCTTTGCCTTTCCACCTGCTCTCTTGCAACATGGGAAAGAAAACTTACAAAGAAATACCTGGGACACTGGGAATGAAGTGGAGATTCTGTACCCCTATGAAATTGCTAAGTGGGAGTTTGATTCAGCAATGTTGAATAAAACACACTAGGAAAAATATAGCGGCAACTAACAACAAAAGACTTATGTTATCTTTAAAAAAAAAGCTATTATTTTCTGCTCGTAGAAGTGTTTAATTCTCTTTTTTCCTCTGTTTATGTATGTTTATTATGGGCTTGCTGCAAGGCCAAGCCAGACTGTGTGAAAGTGTTTGAGAAAGGTTGTTGAATCTAGGTAGATTCTGAATTTTGTCAGAACAGTATCTGCTCTGGAAGGTTAGAGGACCTTAACCTACCTAGTGACTTCATAGTTAAAGACCTTAACCAAGTGACTTCACAATTGATGACCTCAACAAAGTGACTTCACAATCGAGCGCCTTAACCTACCTAGTGACTGCACAATTGAGAACTTTAACCTACCTAGTGACTGCACAATTGAGAACCTTAACCTACCTAGTGACTTCACAATTGAGGACCTTAACCTACCTAGTGACTGCACAATTGAGGACCTTAACCTACCTAGTGACTGCACAATTGAGAACCTTAACCTACCTAGTGACTGCACAATTGAGAACCTTAACCTACCTAGTGACTGCACAATTGAGAACCTTAACCTACCTAGTGACTGCACAATTGAGAACCTTAACCTACCTAGTGACTTCACAATTGAGAACCTTAACCTACCTAGTTGCTTCATAATCGAGGACTTTAACCTACCTGGTGGCTTCACAAAGACCTCAGCCAAGTGACTTCACAATCGAGGACCTTAACCTACCTAGTCACTTCCCTCTGGGTCTTTGAATAGTGTTCCTCGACAGTGCTGTGTAGAATTGTGTCTTTAAATGACTTCTGGTAAGAAAGTGATTTTAAATCTTTCATTCGGGGCATGTGACATGAGTCGACTCACAAAGAATGTGTAGTGATATTCTCCTGGACCACTTACTTATATAGTCGGTGGTTTCTACATTTTCAGTGCCCAAATTAGGTCTGTAGTGAAAGAGTTGATTTGAATGTGCGGAGGCATATGGCTTTGTTTATCCCTCTGTCTTCTGTTGTGTTCTGTCTACTTTTAGGGTGTATTCTTAAACAAAGTTAATGTGATTCACCAAGGAAGGGAAAAATCATGCTTTAACTTGGGGTGGTTTCCCTTGACCTTGTGAATCTTTGCCACTTTTCAATGAATTTTGTGTTTATATGTGTGTGGTATGCATATGGACATATATGTGAGTTTACACATAAATGTGTGTGTGGAAGTCAACATCACGTGTCTTCCTCGGTGACTTTACACTTTCTGTTTTGGCACAGGCTCTTTCACTGAGCCTGGAGCTCACTGATTTAGGTAGGCTGATTGGCTAACAAGCTCCAGGTCTTCACCTTTGTGGGGTGACAGACATGACTCTGCACCTAGCTTTTCGTGTGTGCTCGGGATCCGAACTCGGGCTCTTATGTTTGGATAGCAACACTTAACTCATTGAACCATCTTCCCAGCTTCACCCAACAAACAATTTCTATTGTTGAGCCTCCTGTATCAAGCGCTTACAAGTGATTTCATGAGTAGGACTGCGTTTAAAGTTGCTCTGTCATCATATATCTCTTGACAAATAGATAGCAATGCTTCCATTAGAAAGATGATCAAGGGCACTCAAAGGTAAGTGCTAATTAAAATCATATAAACTACAAAGGGTGATGTATTACCTCTTACTGAATCAGAAAGTTGCTGATTTGGCTAGGCTCGCTGGCTCTCTGGCGATCCACCTGTCTATTTTCCTATCACTAGTTATAGGCATGCGCACCTATACCCAACTTTTTATATAGGGATTCAAAATCAGGTCCTCCTGTTTACACAGCAAATGCTCTTACCAAATCACCCTCGTGGGTTATTCATTCTCTAGTTTGAATTTTCTCAAGAAGAAGATTATGATTATACAGCACAAACCTCGAAATAAATTTCAGCTTAAAAATCAACCAAAATTAGAAGTCTAATTTCATAAAAGTAAAAATAAAACATAGAAAAATGAACAAAATGTACAGAGCCAGTGGAAGATAATGGCACTTAAGAATGTCCTTAAAGTACTGATAGTTCAAAAATGACATGGGCCCAAGCTCAGTGTTTGGGTAGAGACTTTAGAGATTCTGAGATTGGATGTAGTCTTTGGAACTTCCATTAGCTGTAAGCAAAGGTGATAGCTGATTAGTACTTAGTTTTTCTTTTTGTTTTTTTTTTTTGCTTTTAAACTTAAATTTTAAACTTAACCATCTCTGAAAGTGTCAGCATCACATAGGAAATCTTTGCTAAGCTTTAGCTGATGAGATTTAATGTGTTTTGCTAATTTAATTAGTAGTTCATTGCTACATGATGGAGTTGCTCTTACAGCTTAAGCTGCTGCCTAATTATAAATTTAGGTAGATCTGAAACACTTCACAAATTACCTCTGGGGAGTTGAGCATGTAATAGAGTCAGTGTGTCCAATTTAATAAAGACAAGATGTCCAATTTGCATTCAGGGATTAGTCTAAGCTGTGTGAAACTCGTCAATTTGTGATCTACAAAATTGGTATATAAGCTTAGAGATAAAACCCCAGATACACTCAGATTCAAACTAAGTATAATTTCATCAGGGAATTATCTTCAAAACTGGATAATCTGGAATGGCCATCATATACCACTCTCCAAGGGAAACCAGCTCTCCATCTCTTTCCTCCCCACCCCCTCCATTTTAGAGTAATATTTAAAGTATGGCATCTCAAGTGTCTTTATGTAGTCTTTGGAGAAGGGATATTATTTTTGATCTTTCATATTCTAAACCACTTATAAAATAATCTTATATTTACTTCTTCTTCTTGGTTTACTTTTTGCTTTAGAAAAAAGAGTACTCAATAAGCAATCGGTGTGTCTCAGAGGCAAACATTCTGGTTCATTTATATGCAACTACACATGTTTGTAATGAGGACTTTGTTCATTCTTAAGATTGTTCAACAGCTTCAGCTTAGTTAAATGGAGATGTATTGAACAGTGTGTTGTAAACTTCAATACCTTTGATTGGCACTTGTGGTATCAGAAATAGGTGGTAGCCATGGGTCATACAGTTGTAGCATAGTGGGCAATACTTCACTAAAATATAGTTTGTTCTCCCCGAAGAACCTTTAACATTTTGGATTCATCATTTAGACAGAGCATGTACTCTGCAGCACTCCAGCGTTGCCTCCTTTCCCCCTAACCTTAAACATGCATCTCTTAGAATAGTTCAGTGGACTCTGTGATTCTTGAAGGGGGTCCAATAATATGACAGAGTCAGAACCAGGGCGACATTATGGAGCAGTTAACTAGTAATCAAGGGTAGAGCAGGAGTGACTCTCATCCGGTGACCTCAGTAAGAGGTGCACAGGAAAAAAGATGGTTTAGACCCAGAGGAGAGGGGAGGCCTCCTGGGAGACTGGGACTTGGATTTTGCTCTGTGAGTAGAGGGTACAGCAGCGAGAGGAAGATGTCACATGCTGAATCAGGGCGTTCACAACTTAGGAAATCCACCTGGGCCCATCGAGGGGATGGTGGAAGCTTCTAGATAGAACCTTTCTTGCCTGACACTAGTGAGTGCCTGCTCTTTCCATGAGGGTCTTAGTGGAATTCATCCAATGAGTGAGACAAGTGACAAGCACTAACACTGTTTCATTCTGCTCTTCCTTGTCCACCGTCCTTTCCATTGTAACACTGAAAAGCCACCTTCTCCAGAAAAGAGAAACAGCCCCGGTGGTGGGGAGGGACTCATTATCTTAGTACAAATAATCTGATTTTGAAAATATTTGACCTTTAGAGCTGTGAACACATGGTGACCTTAAACATCAGATTAACATGCCTGTTTACTTCCTCTGCCTGGAGATAGCTTCCTGAGGATACACTCACTTCCTTGGGAAGTTCCTAACATCCCACGCTGTTAGACTAACAAATAAGGAGATAAAAAACACTCGTTTGTCAGAGGTGTTTTTTTTATGTCCAAGACACTTATAGATTTAAAGTGTGCACAGCCTAGAGGGAGGAGCTCACGTATAGGTTAGGGGTTATTTGTAATTTGGCAGTGACTGTTCACCGTGGGAAGTAGGCAGCCATATGTTAAATGATCAGAAACATAACCGGGACTGCTGTGTGTGAAGGATGCTGCCCCCTGGTCAATTTCCTGTGCTTTAAGGGACTGTTGTTCTCAATAACTGTGATTGTGACTTCTTATAACTGGGCTGGAGAAATCTACATTTTCTACACAGAAGAGATTTTTGTGTTGTAAATGATAGAGCTGTTAAGGAAGGGAGAGAAATAGATGCTCTCTAAGAAAATATAGCTATGGGGCCAAGGATGCCCCGCCCCCATCCCTGTCATCAGGGTAGCAGTTGCTAGAGGCACTTTCCTGAGTCTCTGAAGATCTTTAGTCAAGGCTGTTATATTCACAGGCCTGCAGGTGGCCTGGATTTCCTGTAGCAGTCACTGAGAGGCACCCTTTGAGGCTGCATGCTTTCCTTCTCAGTCATCACTGGCCATCACAGATACAACTAAAATGGCTGCAGATAATCCATCAGCAAACCCTTCACCACAAGTGCGATTTGCGCACAGGTATTCTGTTAGCTTTCTCCCCTGTTGTGTGTGGCAGTATTTGCGATCACTTGTATTACTTTGTGCAATTTACATTAAATCTGAGTGACTTACATTGGCTTTGCTCTTTGAATATAATTTTGAACTAATATTCTTACAGTTATTAGCTACTGTTCTCATATAGTGGCTTTTAGAACTGCTATGGAGATCTTTTAGCTTCCCTCTCCTGTCATCAATATTTCTTGCTATAAAACTACCCTTTTATTCTAGGCTCACATCCCCAACTTCCCTTACTCCCCCTTTACCCCTCCTTCCTCTCCCCCTTTTCCTCCTGCTCCATCTTCCTCTCCTCCTCCTTCTTCCTTCCCCTTCTCCTCCTTCTCCCTCCTCCCCCTCCTCTTTCTTCTTCCTCCTCCTCATACCTCCTTTCTCCTCCTCCTTCTACCCATTTTCCCCTCCTCCTCATACTCTTCATCCATCCTCTTCCTCCATCTTCTAAGTCATGTTCAGAAGGTATCTGGGTTCGTATAGTAGAGACATCCATATTTGTCACATAAGCACGGGGTACTTGCTGCTGTGAGTTGATTTCTAACAACATTATAGCTGAAACTATGTGTTTAACAATGTATCCATATGTATTGAGTTTTTCAATTTATATTGCTGGACATTGCAAAACTTTCTTGGTGTATATTATTTTACTAAGTGTTTTCATTGGACATAAAACTGTAGTTCTGAGCCACTAAATATCTGATTTCTATACGGGTGTGCTCTCTCAGATCAGCATCTGAAAATGACCAGATAGGATCCCTGAAGGCTGTGACAGGCACAGGTCACTAAGCAAACCAGGCATCCACAGCTCCATCTCATGGATGATTTTCATTGCTTTTTTTTTTTACATTTTTTAAAATCTGGTTTGTTGATTTTTTTCGGAGAAATAAGGTTTATCCAGATTTATAAACCTATCCCAGATAACTACCAGAATATTTGACAAGCACAAGCATTTGACAAATGTCCATGGAATCCATGACTGTGTTCTTATTTTTAACTTTAGTAAGAATGGCCCTGCTGAGTAACACTGGAAAATATAGTCACAGAGACTATGATTTCAAAAGATGCGCAGAAATGAAGATAATGTGTTAGTTGCAGGATTGGTTCTTAGAAAAAAAAAACAGAGGTAGCTATTTCTGCTTAGATAAGTTTGAGGTCCTTTGTGGGGATAATTGAAATGATTTGATTTAGTTGATTTCTTGTTAAGAAAACAAACATGTCCTTTAAGCAGAACCAGAAATGATAAGAGGAAAATAGAGATAGAAGATAATTCCAATTTCTGTTTTTATTAATTTCACAAAATGCAGTCATAGTACTCCCGTGAACACTTTTCTACTAAAAACTAGTTGCATCAGGTTACTGGGTAAGACTTGGCTTCTAAGTTTATTTGGCCCCCTCCCCACTACTTTTAAGACCAAAGGGAATATGTTCTTTCCCCCTCACCATTTTAGATTTATTAAATCTTTTAATGTATTTTGTTGTAGGTATATTGAATTTTTATCTAGTCATATTTCAAGTACCAGTTAGAGCCTTGTAGCCCTTACTATGAAATTAGAGAGATATGTTTCATTCTGTTGACACAAAATATGGATAATTTGACCAATAAACAAACATGCTCAGAGTTCCTAATTTCTGCATTTACTATGGAGGAACTTTCCCCCAGAGAAAAAGAATATTTTATTTTGCTCTTTGCTTACTTTTTCTTCAAATTAAGAATTATATTACAACTCACTTTGACCTCAGATTATCTTCCTAAAAAGTGGGATACTCTGAAGTTTAGATGCATTTGTATTTGTTCTAGTATTTATTTATTTACATTATAACTGAACAATACAGAGGTTGAGAAAGAATGCATTCAGTCCCAGATACTTACAATGCTCTAAATTCTGTTTAGTAGATGTATATAAAAAACAGAATAAATTGAATCCCTCATTTAATAAAAAACAAAACAAAAAACCTGTGAGAAAAAGGATCATGGGTTGCCTTATTTTCATGTAAATTTAATTAACCTTGCTTTCTACTGCTCATCTGTGCCGTGTAACAGGTTGGAAGAAGGTCCCACCAGCCCTGCTTTGGAGCTGTAAGTTTCCAGTATATTTGAAACCAGGGTCACCCACTGCAGCCACAGTGCCATTTGCTGTACCACAATCTTCCCCGATTGAACTGTTCTGTACTGTATGGAATGGAGATTGGTTATTCTCTTGCTTCTGGGTGCTGATGCTCCTGTATCCCTGTTTCAGGTCTCTCTGGGTCACATAGAACTTGCCACTGTGGTGAACCAGGACACTGGTTTCAAGGCCTAAATCCTCATTTCCATCTAAGCATTCAAAGCATTCTTCATTCATATCATCCAAATCTTGTCTCTTGAGGTTTTGACCCTAAAATATTGTCAAAATAATTAAGGAAAGAATCTGCTTCACAAGTGATTGGAGCCTCAGGGGAGTCTCTTGGTGGCTCTGCTGCCTTGTGGGTTCGACTCTGGATGTGAAGGCTGCTGTGTCCTCAGAGACATGAATTCCGTCATGCTGCTGCCCCTCCCTCTTCCTGCAGATGGGCTGTGCTTCTCCTCAGCCAGCATCACCCTGTGAAGCAGTTGTCATCATCCTCAGGAGGAAGGTCAGCTTCTTCTTCCTTAAGCTCTTCTACATCAACTTTCAAGGAAGCTGCTTCGAAGTGGTGAAGTATTAACAAAGGATTTTTCTGGGGTCAGAAACATGTGCTATAATTGAAGCACAAAATCTCAAGTCCATGAGCCAATTCATGCCCAATTCACGGGCCAGGTCCTGGGGATGGAGGTAGCAGCCCGTATCTACTGGCATAAATCTTTTGTACCAGCGGCACATACAGACATTTAGGAAAGTGGCAGATACTTTCATCCATGTTGCAACGGAAAAAACATCCTGAAACTGGGAGAGGTCACGGAGGTCTCATAGGTAGAAGGCCTGGACTGTAGCAGACAACAGTCTGATTCATTGTTTGAACTCTGCCGTAATGGGAGCTGGAAGGAGGCAATATGCTTGATAGAAGAGAGGTTTCATTTTTTTTCCTGGTTACTCCTGGATGCGCCTGTTCACAGCAGCCTGTACATGCTCTGAAGCTAAAACTTCTGGCTGTGCTGAGATCCTATTCTAAGCTTGTTGGAATTTTGGGGTGTTAGCAATGAGGATATTCTTTCACGTTTCCTTGGCACAGGAATACTGCACAACTCCCCAGTTTAGTGCATCTCTTAAACCCGCTTTGTGCATCAAAGAAACCTACTTTCTTAGTCGACATAGCTATTAACAGAGACCCAGAGCTGGTCAGCGTGCAGAGTGACAGTCTGTAGGTGCTCAGTCATACATGGTGCATTTATAGCATAGCTGTCTCTCTCCAAGGTTCAGGGACCAGTATGGAAGAGGAAGCAGAAGGACTCTAGGTGCCAGAGGTCACACATGACTATAACAAAACTGTGATTTGGTACATAATCAGGCAGTTTACATATGAACTCAGTTCAAGCCAGACAAATCCAGCTTAGAGATGGAAAGTGGTTACCAAATCAACCCCCTCACTGCAGAATTGGTAATTGATAACTGCCGAGAGGAGAGTCAGTTTTCTTGAAGGATTTGGCCTCTGATAAACTGGCCATGTTCCAGTGGGCGGTCACAGACCAGCGAATATACAGTCAGTCATAGATCCAATCGCACTGGAGAGGGCTCACTAATTCCACTAATTTGTGATCAGTGGTTGTGTGTTTGTAACTGTCACTAGTAAATAGGATGCGGATATGCTTAGGATGCTATGGAGGGAACTATCACTAGTAAATAGTGCAGATGTGTTTCAGGATGCTGTGGGGGGTGGACCAAAATCAAAGTTGGTCTTGAGTTGCAGGGTTTTCTGGGAAATGTTTGTGTTTGGACACAATAACAGGAAAGATGAGATATACATAAAAGTCAGGGCTGTCTGTATAGCTTCCTCCAAGTTATGTAAAGGATGATGGGATTTCAAGAACAGGGAGGAGACATGGAGGACTTTGGGGTGGACCTACCACATTTTCTGCTATTTGGGTGTGGCTGGATAGTAAGAGGAGCCACGATTTCATTCAGAGATTCCTTTAGGCCGGGTAAGCGTTTACAGAGCTTTGCTCTGTGGTCCTGGCCTGTGTTTTCACCCACATTTTTTGTATTTTTAATTATTCTTTGCTTTCCCTAGAAGATTGATAATCTCTTTGTGGCTCATATTTCTATATTCTAAGTGCTTCATATCAAGCTGAAGATCTGATTCAGTGTATTTTCCCATTTAATATGTAATAGTGAGGACCTGGATATAATGAGTGTCTTCAATAATCTGTTACGACCCTTAACATGACTGTGATTTCACAAAATAATTGTTTTCTTTTAGAAGCAGGGCTTCATATTACCAGGGCTGGCTTGTAGTTCTTATCTTCTCCGGTACTGGGATTTGAGCCATATACCAGCATTCCCAGTTTACGTCATGTTGAATTTTGAACCCAAGGCTTTGTGCATGCTAGGGAAGCTGTCTACCAATCGAGCTACATGCGTTACCCCCATGAAGCCTTGCTGTCTTCAGCACATTCATTTTAGAGTTAAGTATTCTCCAGTTGTATTAACAGTGCAAGATCTCTTACAGTGACGGGGACCAATTTATGACTGACTAACGTTGAGGAATGTTAAAGCAGGGAATTATTGAAAAATTAGTAGGCGTACTGTGAGTATGTTCTTTAAATTGAAACACACCACCACATCCATTCTGCTATAATTTGAAGTCATGTTAAATCATTTTCTTTGACTATGTAGCTGGTGATGGATTGGAGTTCTGTGTTGTTTATTTCTCGCATTAATCATGCGCCAGCCTCTCCTTTGCAGTCATCAGTACTGGTGTCTGGGAAATTGGATTCTTTTCTCCAAAGTGACGTGTCTAATAGAAAGGCTTTGAGGAATATAATAAGGAAACAGTGTGTTACATATCTTGTTAGAGCCCACATGCTTGAGACCAGAATTAGTATAATTTAATAGTTATAGGAGAGAGAGGGTACAGAAGAGCTCCTTGTTTAAGCGCTTAATCTGATGATAATGGCCTCATGTCTTGCTTAAGAGAAGAGGAACAACTGGGATGGATTGTAGCTTCTCCACCGCTGAAATGTTCTTTCCGGTGAGAAAGAGCCCCTGACATTTGTTGCGGGCCATCTGAGAAGTCAGGAAAGGTAATGATATGGACAGCTATAAAACAAGTGAATGAAATGAAATTCCAACCATGTAATAAAGACAATTTTCAGTGGACAGAGATTGAAGTCAGTGTGGGAATGTTTTCCTTATGAGCTTAGAGCCTGTATAAAAAGGGCGGAAGGGGCTGTAGCACCGTGAAGGAAGTGTAATGGCCTTTACATTTTTGGGCAACATCATGGGAGGAACAAGGATCAGCTGAAACAATGAAGAATGCAACATCAGAATACACACAAAAGCACACTGTTGCACATGCAGGTGATGGAGGAAGCCTATCTATGGGAGCATGCGAGCCTGATGAGAAGCAGAGCTCAGTAAAGTATCTACACTTCTCTTGCTAGGAGGGAGCGTGATAATAAATTGTACAATTCACAGCAGCAGCTGACAACATTCAATAATGCTCCCCTTATGCTCCGCGTGGTTCTTCTATTAACTCTCCTAACCCCAGAAAAAGTAGGAAGGCATTAGCATACCTCTTTGCAAAGAAGCCGAGACAGAGAGAATAGTGATTTGCTCCAGGAACCACAGCTACTGAGTGCCTCAAATTAAGGTATTGTTTTTGATAGGAGAGCTATGTGATTTTCAACTCTGGTCCCTCAAAAAGTGATTGTGTGTGTTGAAGAGAATCTTGAAGGTAAGTAGTAGGCACCATGCTGAACCAATCACAATGTGGAGAGCAGAAAAAACCAAAGATGAACAGTTTATCTTGAAAGGATCTAAATTTCTTATATCACAGCCCATGATTGGTTATTCCATTCAGCTAACCTCCATTAACACTTAATCCTTTAACACCTATTTCTGATTAGTTGTTCTGAAGGACAAGGGGACATGATATATATCAACCTTGACTTCTGGGGATGAACTCTGTCACGAAGATAAATTTAACTCTATAATTAGAAGCAATATAATATTCAGAAACCACGAAAGGCCCAGAGAGAGGAGTAGCTGTGTCTATGGAAGTGGAGAGCTTGCAGAAGGTTCCCATAGGAGCTGATGTGTGATCTAGGTTCAAAATATGAGAAGCACTTGTCCAGTAGGAACTGGAAGACAGGTTCATTCCTGCATAACCTGAAAGACTCATTGGTAGTGCCAAGGGTTTTATGAACTTGGTCGTCTGACCCTGAGATATTCAAAGTGATATCAGAGGGCCAGTTGGATTGCATCTGGTAACCTTTAGGGAACTGAATCTAATGATGCACTTTAAGCCTGTTGAATCAGGACTTGCATTTAAAAATCATCTACGGGGCTTGCATTCACATTAGCATTTGAAGAGGTCAGGTTTGATTGAGTGATTCTGGTGCTGAATGCCTGCACGTGGTGGTGACACAGGAGACTGTCTGGCATACTAGGTTAACTTCAACTTTAACTCTGAGGGCAACAATGGCTGCCATACATCCTAACATAAGCCTAGAGCTGATTTGCACATCCTTCCAAGCCCTCAGCCTGCACATCCACCTACTTGAAGATCCTAGAAAAAATACGATATATGTTCAAAATTTTTCATCCATTAAATGTCAGTGATGCCAAACAGTGCTTAAAGAAAACAGTCTTTCCGAATTCGTGAGACTAGAAAGTAGGTGAGGAGAAAGAACAGTCCTCCAGGATTATCTATTTTGTGGCTAGAGTATTATTCCCTGTAAGAACCCAGAAGTGAGTCATCAGTTCTTTTGCCTCAGTAGGGAGTTTTATTCTGTATTGAGCTCACCACGAAACTGTCTCCCTAAGAAACACTCTGAGGAATGATTCTTGAGTAAGGGTTGTGGTTCCTTCTGCATCACTGGTATTGCAGTTGTTGAAATGAGAAGGGTGAGATGAAGGCTTCCTACAGGTGCAGTTCATGTATAGGGTTGCAGAATCCGGAAAGATATGCCTTTCTTTCTTGTTTTATTTTTTGACAGTATGTGTGTGTGTGTGTGTGTTTACACCCATGCATGCATGCACACATGTATGTTTTTTTTCTGTGTCTGGACATTATTATAGGTGCCTGTGGAGGCTAGATACATTGGACATTGGGTTCCCTGGTGCCAAAACATAGGTTTTGGCAACTGAATTCAAGTCTTTCACAGTAGCAATATGATCTGTTAACCACAGAGTATTGTTTTCTCAAGAACCAAAGTTGTGTCTTTGTATCGCAGGCTTTGGTCACCTGACTCTTCATATTTGACCTGAGGTTCTTGTCAAGGCCTAGAAAAGATGGAGAAGTAATGTGTTCATTGTAGTGTGAATTCTAATTGGTCTAAATAATAAACCCTGGGTCATATATAGGGATAAATGCTGAAAAATCAGAGAAGCAGAGCAGCCAGCCACTAATTCTTAACTCTACTGACTCCTCGTATCAAATGGGCAACCCTGTCTCTAGGAACCCTTAGAGTGAATGCAATGAGTTCTGTCTCCTTCTGCCTTATAGTCCTCTCTTTGTCCAGCCATAGCCTTTCCTGTCTCCACCTTCCTAGTGCTGGGATTAAAGGTATGTGACTCCCAAGTACTGGGGTTAAAGGTGTGAACCATCACTGCCTGTTTCTGTTTTGGTTTTAGAGGGGATCTACCTTGGCCTTGAACTCACAGAGACCAGTCTGCCTCTGCCTCACGAGTGCTGGGATTGTAGGTATGTGCCTCCACTGCCTGTCTCCTATGGCTAACTAGTGTCTAGCTCCACACTCTGGTCTTCACACAAGCTTTATTTGTTAAATCACAAACAAAATATCACCACTGTCCATATTTATGCTCTCATGGGAATCTGACTCAGTGTTTGCCACTGCTGAAAGCCAAAATAAATGATTTCTGAGTTAAACATTGTTTGGACAGTTTCTCTTTTCATTCATTAAAAGTGATAATGCTGGAATTTTCCTTCCCCAGTATGGCCTCAAGAACAGTTTGCTGTTTAGGTTGATGTGTGAGGGAGGAATGTGTTAAAATGGTAATGAATCCTCCCCTGTCACACTAAAGGACAGGAGAGAAAAATCGCAAGACTAATTTATTCATTACTTTTTTCGGACTTGAGAATTGCTTCCTTTCTGAGGAAAGACTCTGTTGTAATAAGGGTGGCGGCAGGGCTGTGTCCCCAAAACCCCAGCCGCTTGCCCGGCTCGGCTAGCTTATGCCCCAAATAATTACACGGACACTGTATTCTTTTAAACACTGCTCTGGCCCATTTCTAATAATCTATGTAGCGCCCCTAGGTGCGCTTACCGGGAAGATTCTAGCCTAAGTCCATCCTGGGTCGGAGCTGGGGCATGGTGTGCGTCTTCCCTGGAGCAGGTAGCATGGCGTCTCTCCTGAGGCGTCTGCTCCGGAGAGGAGAGCTGTGGAGTCTGACCTCACTTCCTCTTCCTCCCGGCATTCTGTTCTGTTTACTCCACCCACCTAAGGGTGGGCCTATCCAATGGGCCTAGCAGTTTCTTTATTGCTTAACCAAGGAAATCAATAGATTGATATATGACACTCCCCCATCACTTCCCCTTTTTCTGTTTAAACAAAAAAGAAAGGCTTTAACTTTAACATAGTAAAATTACATATAACAAAACAGTTATCAAGTAAAAGTTACATCAGAAACATTTATACATATAACAAAATTGACCGTAAATCTCTATCAATAAAGCAAAATCTATACCAATGCAAATTATTCATACCTATATCATATCCCCCTTTAAATGTAAAAGAACGTTTATAAACCATATTTGGGAACATGGGCGCAGTTTTTCTCTCCAAACTGCTTCCTGCTGAATGGGGGCGTCGTTAATGATTTTAGGGTGTAACCTGTGTGCCAGGTTTATCTCAGTTGGCAGTTGAGCAAGGCAATTTTCTGAAGATGTTCACAGCAACCCTTCAGGAGGACGTGGTCCATCATACCAAATCGGAATAGAAGAAATCCATAGAGTCTCATCCTCTGTGAAAACAAAAGAAGACTCTCTCCAAAGCATCATATCCTTAGACCCAAATTCTGAAATCGTAATACCCTTATATCCATTCTGGTTTAGCTTGGCAGCCCATGTAATGAAATGTCTGTCTGTACTTAGCTCCTTTACAGTCAAAAATTTTAAAGAAAACACAATGTACATAATCCAGACTCTCTGTGAATTTTCCATCTTTACGCGGCTTATTTTTATTTATATCTATAACTATCTGTACTCTGTCTCTTTAAAGACTTTACTTTTACTTTTTTCTTTTTAAACCATTAACTTTATTCTCTATATTCTTTTTCTTCTCTCTCCCAAGCCTACGTACATTCATCCAACAGTGTGACTCATTTAGTGGTCTGAATCTGTCCTATTGTGAATCTGCAATTTTTTACTATCCAGGAGCACTTTTGATTTGCGCCTTTAAATCATTAGGCGCTTAAGAATCTAAGCTGAGACATTCCTAAGTTAACTTTTTGCTTTTTGAGCGTATATCTTTGACCTGGAATAACCCTGTAGACCAGGCTGTCTTTGAACTCTCAGAGATCCGCCTGTCTCTGCCTCCCAGGCATTGGGATTAAAGGCGTGTGCTACTACACCTTGAACTCACAGAGATCTGTTTATCTCTGCCTTCTAAGCACTGGGATTAAAGGCGTGTGCTACCACACCTTGAAGTCACAGAAGTTTGCTTTAAGAATTTTAACTTTTAGTCTGCATATATTTTTAACACTTTTAAACCATTCAGAAATTTTCTGTCTTTGAATCTCTCTTTACTGTATATCTCTCTTTTTCTGACGACAAGAGCCTTTAATTTGCCAAGCAATATCAGTAGGACTAAAGGCGTGGCTTTGCCAGCTAGATCCAGTCCATTCCTTAGCTTTCCAGCCTCATGGCTGAGGTACAGGCTGCAAGGTCCCTGCCAGCCAGCGAGCTACAACAGACAACACTCAAATCCTCTCTCGGTAGCCGGCCCTCCTGCCTCAAACAGTCAGAGTTTGCCCTGGCAGGACAGCCCAGAAAGCCGGCATTTTTAAACGGCACAGCTTTTTTCCTGCTACGGCTGAAAACCGAAAAGCATGTGTTCAGCTTTTCATCAACACTGTTTAAGTGTTTTGTGGCAGGACCTCTTAATGAGCCGCAGAGTTTTGCAGCTAAAGCTGAGTCAGGAAGCCTCTTGAGGCTACCAGGTAGGAGCGGCACTCAGCACTTTAATTCTGAGACTGAGCGTGCAGCACAGAAATTCTTTTCATCCAAGTTACATCCAGATCTGACACGCAGAGCACTACGCAGTCTGAAAACCCGTCTCTGTATGGCGGCAGGAATCCGCCATGCTCTTCCGCCTGCCTAAGCCTGATTCTGCCTTCTGCCCAGGAGCAGGCGGGGAGCTCTGAGTCATCGTCAAGGTCTCAGAGCACTCTCCTTCCGATCCCAAGCGGGAACACAAACATAAAGCCAGAGTTTGCACTGGCGGCACAGCCCCAGGAAGCAGCGCTTTAAGATAATGCAGCTTTTTTTTCTGCTGCTGTTGCTGAATCAGGAAATCTCTCTACGGCACACCACGAACAAACAGCAAAAATCTGTGTTAAACTCTCTCTCCCTTATTTTTAAGCCTTCTCAGGTTTTCTGTGGACTCATTTAGCCACACGTCTGGGCGTCATTTGTTGTAATAAGGGTGGCGGCAGGGCTGTGTCCCCAAAACCCCAGCCGCTTGCCCGGCTCGGCTAGCTTATGCCCCAAATAATTACACGGACACTGTATTCTTTTAAACACTGCTCTGGCCCATTTCTAATAATCTATGTAGCGCCCCTAGGTGCGCTTACCGGGAAGATTCTAGCCTAAGTCCATCCTGGGTCGGAGCTGGGGCATGGTGTGCGTCTTCCCTGGAGCAGGTAGCATGGCGTCTCTCCTGAGGCGTCTGCTCCGGAGAGGAGAGCTGTGGAGTCTGACCTCACTTCCTCTTCCTCCCGGCATTCTGTTCTGTTTACTCCACCCACCTAAGGGTGGGCCTATCCAATGGGCCTAGCAGTTTCTTTATTGCTTAACCAAGGAAATCAATAGATTGATATATGACACTCCCCCATCAAGACTCTGTTTCTTTTAGTCTAAAGATGGTTTCAGTTTTATTGGTTGTTGTTAAGAATCTAAATCTTGCCTGCTCTCTCCTCTCCATCCCTTCCCACCTCCCTTCTGTTTTGATGGAGCTTTATGTAGTCTAAGACTAGCATCAGGATGAACATGCACTTCTGATTCTCTGCTTTTACTTCCTGCTGATTGTTGGATAGCACATATGAGCCACCATGCCTGGTTTATGTGCCTTCGTAGCTCTTCATATATGCTAGGCAAGTACACTATCACCTTAAGTATATCCCTAGCCCAGGAGACTAAACAGAGTGGGACAGGAAGCTTGAAGCCTCAATTAGCTAAGTTGTTTTCAGAGACATAAATGCTATGAGTGAGGTAGATAGTTCTCATAGTCCTCATTGCTTGGTTTTAGATCTAGAAGGTATAGTATACTCAGGAGGAAAGAAACAGTAGAACAACTGATACCATGGTGAATTCTTTTTTTTTAATTTTTAATTTTTTTTTATTGAAAAAAAATTTCTGCTTCCTCCCAGCCTCCCACTCCTCTCCCCCTCCCCCCACTCTTCTCCCCCTCCCCCCACTCCTCTCCCCCTCCCTCTCCAGTCTGAAGAGCAGTCAGGGTTCCCTGCCCTGTGGAAAGTCCAAAGTCCTCCCCCCTCCATCCTGGTCTAGGAAGGTGAACATCCAAACTGGCTAGGCTCCCACAAAGCCAGAACATGAAGTAGGATCAAAACCCAGTGCTTTTGTCCTTGGCTTCTCAGCAGGCCTCATTGCCTGCCATATTCAGAGAGTCCGGTTTTGTCCCATGCTTTTTCAGTCACAGTCCAGCTGGCCTTGGTGAGCTCCCAATAGATCAGCCCCACTGTCTCCATGGGTGGATGCACCCCTTGTAGTCCTGACTTCTTTGCTCATGTTCTCCCTTCTTCTGCTCCTCATTGGGACATTGGGAGCTCAGTCCGGTGCTCCAGTGTGGGTCTCTGTCTCTATCTCCGTCCATCACCAGATGAAGGTTCTATGGTGATATGCAAGATATTCATCAGTATGGCTATAGGATAAGGTCATTTCAGGTTCCCTATCCTCAGCTGCCCCAGGAACTAACTGGGGACCTCGCCTTGGGCACCTGGAGGCCCCTCTAGGTCCAAGTCTCTTGCCAACCCTAAGATGGCTCCCTTAATTAAGATATGTGCTTCCCTGCTCCTCTATCCAACCTTCCTCTATCCCAATCATCCCGTTTCCCCAAGTTCTCCCCATCCTCCCCTTCTCACTTTTCTCTCCCCATCTCCCCTTACCCACATTCCACCCTACCCCCAAGAACCCAAACTTGTGCAACCACTTTGGAATGCAGTGTGGCGGTTTCTCAGGAAATTCGGGATCAACCTACCCCTGGACCCAGCAATGCCACTCTTGGGAATATACCCAAGAGATGCCCGATCATATGACAAGGGCATTTGTTCAACTATGTTCATAGCAGCATTATTTGTAATAGCCAGAACCTGGAAACAACCTAGATGCCCTTCAATGGAAGAATGGATGAAGAAAGTGTGGAATATATACACATTAGAGTACTACTCAGTGGTAAAAAACAATGACTTCTCGAATTTTGCATGCAAATGGATGGAAATAGAAAATACTATCCTGAGTGAGGTAACCCAGACCCAAAAAGATGAACATGGGATGTACTCACTCATAATTGGGTTCTATCCGTAAATAAAGGTCAGTGAGTTTATAATTTGATATCCTAAAGAAGCTAAATAAGAAGGTGAACCCAAAGAAAAACATATAGCTATCCTCCTGGTTATGGGAAGTAGACAAGATTGCCGGGCAAAAAACCATGGTGAATTTTTATTGGATGCGATACCTGGTCAAATTTCTCAGCTTGGGATGGATTCAGGACTGCAGCAAAGAAGATAGTAAGAGCCAAAATGTTTTCAGATATTTATTTGACACTCCTGAGGCTTACTTGATCTTTTCATCTCTAGCTGACCTACCATGGTAACAGGTAGTTTTCTTGGGCAAAGTGGTTAATACTCAAGGCTAGTTTAGGTGAGGCAGTTCTCCCCACCATTTAAGTGCATTTTTTTTTCAAGATGGGCATTTTATTTGGGAAAAATTTTGTTGTTTTTCTTTTTCATTAGACTAGAGATCCTGCTTATAATTCCATCTTTATATCGGTTGATGAATTCCTTTACCTAGACCTTCATGATGACAGGAAAGCTATTTTGTGTTGTCTTATATTGTTTATAAAGTATCTTCTTAACTCTTTGTCTTCTTTGCAATAGTCTTACTTGGTTCAATTCTATGTAAAGCTCTACAAGAAAGAAGGTTTTGCCCATAAGGCAATGACTTGGACACAATGTTCCCTTGAAAACAACAAAGTAACTGCTGAGCCTTCCTGTCCAGCACTAAATTTTGGCTGATTCAGAGCTTTCTCTCTCCTAACAATCATGGACAGGTAATTGCTTCATTGGTATTTCTAAGAAACTCTTGGAGGGGGGTGGGGCCTAACGGGGGTGGGTAGCTGTGAAAGCAGGAAGGGCCTGCATTGAAAATCTTGAGTAGTGTATCAGCGTGGCTGGGACAGCGTTAGTCTAGCAGTGTGGCTGGGACAGCCTCTCTCATGCTTCTTTGTAATGTAAGCATAAGAGAATCACCATGGCATTTCTTGCCAATTAAAGGTGTGCTGTTTGGCACAATATCAAGAAACTGTACAATGATTTAATTTTGATTATTTATGTACTAGTCGATAGCACACTAAGAACTAAGATATAATAGGGAACTTGCTTTTCTATGGAATTCTCTTTTATTCCCCCCAATTTAATCTACCAGCACCCTAATGAGGGGGTGTTGTTATTATTCCATTCACAGGTGAAGAAAGTGAGACAAAGCAGTCTTGCCTAAAGTTATACATCTAGTAAATGGTCACCTAAGAGCTGGACTCAGACAGTATGGCTCCAAAATGAAGAACTTGAAAGAATGCCAGGGAACAATTTTCAGCAGATTTAGCTGGAATCAGCCTTGAAGACTGTCTCAACTGCTGTCTGTGTGGCTATGGCAAGGCCTGGATAGACCTTCCTACATTAGTGGAAATTAGACATTCTCCTTGGCTGATCCCAGCCCTCAAATCGTTTTCAGATGTTCAGGACTGTGGGGTTGCTGGAAATGTTTAAACGCCAAATTTTTTGATTTCAGTTATTCTGTTGTTCTGCGATTTCCTAAGACTCTCTATTTAATGTCAATGGTGTGTTACAAGGTGATCATAACTGCGGGCCTTTACTCCCACTTGTTAAAGCATATGGACTATAGTTCTCTAAAGATTCTAATGTGTTATTGCCAGTCAGCTGGCTATCAGCTCATATATGGCTAACCAGTACCCTGGAAAATGCAGGTGCCAACAGTGCCCCATTCAAGCCTAGAGTTTATGGAGGGTTTCACTTTTCCAGGCTCTAAGCTGGCAGAGATGCTGTTGACGGTATCTGCTAGTTCACACCACAGGATAGAATCATGTTTAGTCTGGTCCTCAGGTGTTCAATGGCAGTGGATAACATTCTCTAATGCTATTGAATCTGTGGAAGTTTTACATTAGCATCATTGCTGTGGCATCATAAGGATAGTGTGGTAAAATCAGTAACCATGGTGTATCTATTTGCCTTCAAATAGCAACAAATCTTTTCAGTCACTAAAAGTTACCTAGCACTCATAAGAAAACTTATCAAACAATTTTATTTGACTTTCATAAATTCTGATGGTTTAGAGAGAATAAGCATCGTGTCTACATTTTCAATGTGGAAAGACACATGTGAATTCCAAGCAAGAAACAAGCATCCTGTAATGGATTTAAACACAGATCTCAGATAGATACTGAGACTACTGTTCTATTCTGTATATTATACATCTTGTTTCTTATTCTCTTTTCTCTGAGGTCACCATAATTTTCCTATGCTGTCTCCTGTAGTATATCATCTATTAAATCTAAATGACAAACCTAGTCAAACTTAAAGTGTAGAAAGCAGAAAGGTTAAGTGACTACAAAAATCTATTGAAAAAAGAGGTACTTTGGAAGAATCCAGATTTGCATTAATAGTATTGGATTAATAGAGAGGTGCATTAATACAGGAACGTATTAATATTGTTTATCTTTCCATTCTTGTTCTTTTCCATAGTACATGGTAGATAACTGTAAGAGTCCAAGAAAGAAGAACACTGTGAAGCCTATTTTACTTTGCATTAATATCAGAGGAAAAGAACATTAATGCTTATTGGAAATTTTTGGTATAATTCATTGATTTGTATAAAAAGTCTGTACTTTCCATCACCACAATTAATATAACCAATGTAGGCAATGGTTCTTCCATCTTTATCAATGAATAAACTTAGGAAGACAGGTGGAAGCACTCGCCTATGCTCTCGCAACTGAGTTTCTATATCAGAGTTTGGAGACTGCAATGCCTACTGCTTCTCCTTTCTTAAGTGGTCTCTCTAAAGCCCGGAAGTGAGGGAAAGGCTAGTATGCCCCTAAGGAGCATTCCTTACGATGTGATTTGGGACTCTAGCACTAGGCATATCATGAAGGATTTACTCTTCTAATAGCATGACCACTTCTGTATTTTAATATTTTAGGGTACTCCTGTGGGGTGTGCGTGTGTGTGTCTGTCTGTCTATGTATGTACCCTGTCTGAAATAAATCCCGGATTAACTGTTCAGTACTCACAGAGCTAAGTGGATCAAACACCAGCATGGCTCCAACTTGGCCAAGTGAAGCAACGCTGCTGCAGGATAGTCTCTGTGACCAACTTCTCCATGCATATGTGTGGAACATATTTTCCATTCAGGCTGCCCTGGCCACAGTAATTTTCCGTGCCTCCAATCTTCTCGTCTTATGCCCCGTTGAAGACTTCCAATGAACAACATACTCTAACTAAAATGAACTTTCCCTCAAACTATGGAGAAATGACCACTTGAAGTCTGACTCCACAACTTTTATTGCCTCTGACTGTGCTCATCAGAATCTTAGCCAAGTCAATTTCAACTTTTTGGAGCCAGGATTGTTCTTTCGCTTTTAGGAAAGTGACCATATTTTCATTTCTTTTTGTGATGTATTTACTTTCTTCTTTGTGACGCAGGAAACATACATTTTAACATTGTAAATCTATTGTGCCTTTCTCTTTGGTTGCTTTGATAGTACATTATTGGTTTGGTATTTTAACAAGGTCGGGTCTTGTAGTTATAGAAGCTCATGCCAATCTAGGGAACAATAGAGCAGATGGGGAAAATTTCACGGGGACTGCCCATGGTGATGTTATGAGGCTCTGAGACCAGAATGGAACAGAGAAGGGTATCATATTTTGGCAGAATGATGTTGAGCTACCCAGTTAAGTTGTCTCAGCTGCCTTATTTGTGTGTTTAGGCAAGTAGATTTGTTTCTGGCAGTGTGTAGCTATCTAAAGGTGTCCTTGTGGTTTGGGTTTTTAAGGCATTAATCATGCAAGTGTGTAACCACAGCTTATTGCTCGTATGTCATCTCAGTGGGAGCATCAGGGAAAGATGCTGACCTGGTTGCTTCAATTTCATTTCAATCTGTGACTGAGAGTATGAACTACACATTAACAGGTCTCTCTGTGTGCTGGTGCTTTTGTCTTGTGGTTGGGGTTGTTCCAGCCCTCCTTGTTGCATCAGCTCTTCAGAGGCATCAGGGACAAACCGTGACTCTGCCAGGACAGATGCGAGGAGTTCCAGCAGCATCCTTTGGGCATTTTCACCAAGCAACACCTGCTTTTATCTGATTTTGACCTTCAGTCCTTGGAAGCTGAGTTCTGCCCCGATTCCAAAATGTACTCTAAAGCTGCAGGAAATCAGGCAGTGTAGGATTGATGCCAAAGTAGGAAATAGATCAGTAGGATAGAACAGAATCCAGAAATAAACCTATACAACTGATATTTTTAGCAAATATGAAAACCTAATCCAATGGGAAAAAGGATAATCTATTAAACAATCAGTGCAATAACAACTGGAAAGCCACACTGCAATGAAATTAGCTGTAAGACACAGATTGCTCAAAATGGACTGTAGACAGAATGTAAGAGCTGAGAATAAAACCAATTAAAACCACAAGATAAAATGATTCGGTAGGTAAAAGAACTTGGAACTCTAATGTGAGGACATAAGTTTGGAGACCCACAACTCATATGAATACCAGATGTGGTAATGCATGTCTGTATCCAGGATGTACACCAAGAGGCAGGAGGTAGAGCTAGGAGAGTTCCCAGAAGCCTATGGGCCAGATATCCTGGCTTATGCTGCTCAAGAGCAAGAGAGATTCTGTCTCAAAGAAGGTGACAATCAAAACATGGCACCCAATGTTGTCACCTGATATCTGAACAGGCACTGTGGCACACATAAGAAAAAGAAAATATCTAGAAGGGGAAATCTTTTCTTAATAGTTTGCTAGTGCTTAAAAAAATCATACAAAATGCCAAGTCACAAAAACTGAATTTCTTTTAGCTTATAACATTTTTATATTTGAAAATCATTCTGGAAGGGACTTTAATAGTTATTAAAACACCTACTCAGTAAAGTAAACAATCAAGACCAGATTATGTGAGAAAATCTTTTCTAGCAATATATCTGAGAGAGGATAAATATTTGGAAGATGTAAAAAACTTACGAATCTAAATACCAAATTCCAAACATCAATAAATGAACATGGCTTCCAAAAGATGAAGTAGAAACAGTCGCTCAACAAGAAAACATGTTAAATATTCTTAGCCATCAAAGAAATGAAAATTAAAACCACATTGATATTCTGTGTCACATCAATCACATTGGCTGATTGAGAAATTTAAAAACAGCTGCTGGAAAATATTTGTATGGAGAAGGATGGTATTGTACCTTGCTGGTAAGAATGTACATCAGTCCAGCCCTCAGGGAAATCAGTATGGACTTTACTCCAAATAATAAAAATAGAAACATCATGTGACCCAGTTGTACCACTGTTGAGTATATAAATGAAGGGTTCTTCACTCTTACCCTTTGGAAACACAGACATGCTTAGAGTATTCAAGTCATATAGTCAGTCTAGGTGTTTTTCAATACAGGAATGGATAAAGACTACATCTATAGCTGCAAAATAGTGCTTTTTATTCTACCATAAAAAGAACAAAATTATATCATTTGTATTAATAAAGATCAACTACAGATGATCATATTAAGTAAACTATATGTTTTTGCAATACACAGATTGGTGGATAGAAAGGGTATGAGTGTACATATGGCCAAAGTCCACAATATATTTAGTTGATCATACCCATAGAAAACTCATCATTACACATATTGAAACATGCCAGTAAGATTTTTATAAAAGACATTATCACTAGGATGTCACAGTTTTGAAGACAGTATCTGTAAAACTTTGCTTTATGATACACACTTAAATCTAAAATATATAAGCAATTTTTAAGCTTAATAAAAACAGTAGTCCAGTAAGAAATGAGTGGTTATGTAATATGAAGTTTTCCATGTTTGCCTCTCACAAGTGTATCAGTTTGCTGCATGTGTTTCCCTGGCCACTTGTAATGACACCACTGTGTCTTGTCCTCCCCAGCTGTAGCCCTGCACCTGAAGGGCAGTGCAATGCCTTATCTAAGAGTTTGCTGAAGGTGCACTCAGCTGAGACCAAGACACTCCAGCTGCTCCTGTGACCTCATCCTCAAACTTGCTCCTTCTCAGTCCCTTAGGCTGATTTTGTGGTGGCTCCCTCTGAACTGAGCAGTTCTTGTCTGTCTGGAAGCTGTGGTCAGAATTAAAGCCTATGTATGTGTCCTCTTAGTTCTTTGTGCTGAGATGCTGTAGATCCACGCTGGCCTTTAGACAGAGGAAAATGAAAGTCACTACAATTGAAATTATTTTGCAGTTTGATAATTGAGACATGAAATCAATTTGGGATTTTGTTTTGTAATTTATTAGAAATGGATTTTTTTTTTATTTTTAAAGACACTTGCCCCCATTTTTCCTCATCGGCATATATTCCTTTTCTTTACCCTCTTAAATAAAACTGAATTAAAATGTCAAGGACTCTTCTTGTTTGACTCAGGTACCCATCTTTCCATTCCTTTCCCACCCTGTGTACCTGAATCCATATGCAAGCTTCTCCCAGGTTTTCTGTATTGCCTTACTCATGGGCATCAACCTCTGTCCTCCTCACTCATGACTGAGCTCTTAGGCCAGGGCAGACATTACAAAGCTTTCCTCTAACACTCAAACGTAGGTAAATACAGGCTTGATCTGGAGGATTTTCCCTGTGCATTTGTGTTGGAATGCTTCTCTGCATGGATTGCAGCTTGTCACTGTGGTTAGAAGGGAGTCATGGAGAAATCGCTACACTCCAAAACTCCTCCATGACAGCCTTTCAGAGCACATATTCTCCCATTTTCTATTACACTTCCTGAAGCATAAAGGATTTTACTCTAGCCACAGGCCATACCTCAGTGTTGTGAGATCTTACACACATGATTCAGACTGCATTTGGAAGTATGCACTATAGCTTGGTTATGTCTTAATAAAGGGTCAGGGTCTTAAAATGTTTCAGATGCCATAATTTTCCTTTGGATTTGAGAATATTTGCATATACCTAATGAGGTATCCTGGGGATACTTTAGGGATCTAAGTCTAAATACAAAATTCATTTGCTTTCTGTGCTCCTAATGCCTGGAGGTGATGTCATGCAGTTCTGTTATATCTGTCTTGTGTCCTCACCTTCTGTATATATGTGTGGAATGCTCACTTGTGGTATCCCTTGTGCGCCCAGGAACTGGTGTTGTGGAGGGATTTGTGTTTTAAGTTTTCTCATTGGAAATACTAAAATTGTATCAGAAACAAGGAAACATTAGATTTCAGGGTACTGGGGTTGATGCTCATTGTCCTGTTTCAAAAAACTCATTTATGGCTCTGAGTCCCCTGAAAACATCCACCTTTCCAGTGGGAACACCCCCAGACCGGCTTACTTATTTGCCTTTCAGCCTTGTGGCTGATGTTATTAAGACCCTAAACTTTTTTTAAAAAAATAATTGTATCAATTCTTTGAGAGTTTCAAAGTTCTATACAAAGTATTTTGGTCAGCTCCATTCCCCACCAATCCTCTGGAGTCCCTCATATCCCCTTCTAATTTAATCTCTTCTTTATTTTTTTATCTATTTATTATAGTTATTGCTATCTGTATGCACATACATGCACCTTTTAGGAACAGGCTTGAGCTATGTAGAAGCCATTGACCAGCAAAAAGATAAGATGTGAAGCTAATTTAAGCCCCTCAAATGCGTGGTATTTAACTTAAAAAAAGCTGAAGGTATGAAAACCGCTTCTTTTATCCATGCATCATCACTCTGTGTGTGTGTGTGTGTGTGTGTGTGTGTGTGCGCGTGCGTGCGCGCGCAATGACACTATTGCTGTCACCGGGTGTCTCTGCACCAAAGCTACCAATAAAGATAAATACTTCTAGCTTCCTTTCACTGTGCCCTTCCACATTGGCTTCACTTTTCTTCATAATGGTGTTCATTACTAAGAGTGTTAATGACTTTGACTCAAACTTAGAGAACTAATAAACATCACTTAAAAGCAATGAACCTGTCAACACATGGAAATCTGGTTTATGGTCATGCAAATGTCCGTTTAACTTCAATTGAGTCAAATAAAGCAAACAGTGAACTAATTAGACTCGACTAAAAGTGACTTAACCTCCCATAGTCAGTGGAGCCAATTATTTCTGAGGGAAAAGTTTGTTCGTTTTTAAGTCTAGGGCAAGGGTGAGCAACTTCCTGGCCTACTCTTAAATGGGTCCCAAATCAGGCCAGATGAAATTGGCAATTCAGTCACTTACCTTGACATGGAAATAGTAGGGTCTTTAATGAGCTCATTTACATCACTAAAGAAGCAAGTGGTTTGGGCATCCACTTGTGTAGAGATGCAATCAAAAGAGTGTGGCCTGCTTCTTAACTCTGTGAAGAAAAGCTACTGAAAAGGTAAAATACAATACAAAACAGATTTCTAGCAAACTGCCCACTGCCCGCTGTGGACTACCCTTAGAGTTTGAATGTGTGATAAGTATTCGGAAGCAATCTCTCTCTTTTAATATTCTTGATGTCTATTGCTTATGGCTCATTTTCATCTTGAATTTTCTTTCTGAAGGATTCAAGGTTATTTAGAGTATTCAAAACCTCTAACTATTCCCCAAAGCTTTACTTTCTGAAACAGAGTTACTTCCTGATTAGGAAAACAGCCGCCTGGTTTGGCCCCATGGAACATTGAGCTACGGGAGATATGATCCAACATTTTTAGTGGTTTTCTCTGTGCGTGTTGGATAAATTTTGGACTGGTGAGGCTAAAATTTCATTTTAGAAGACAAACATCATGAAATAGGACTCTACCACCAGCCTTCCTTCATTCTGATATTCACATGTGGGTTTTGTGTTTATAAATCTCTAGAATGTAAAAATTCATGTCAAAAATTGGTGTAATCATTTTTACCTTTCATTCTGTGTACATACTGGAAATTTCTCACATGGCTGATTGAATGGGCCTTACTGCTAACTGGAATGAGTTCCTTTGCAATGGCGGCTGTAGACCTGTTTTAAGAAATTGGTTTAGCCCTATTGTGAAGACTCCCCATCTTAGGACATGCTGTGGTCCCACATTGAACTTTCTGTGTATACTAGTGAAAGTGTGGACATAAACAAAGGCTCTAGTTCTCTTTGACAAAGTACAATTGCCTTGGAAATATAACTTATAGCTAAATTAATCATCACCTCCTGTGTTGTGTTGCAATCAGCCAAGACCCAGACAATAGCTGAATGTCTTTATGAGCTAACTATGGTTAATCAGCATGTCTGAAATTATGGTTTCAATGAACCTAAAATAGTTGTGTTTCTGTGAGTTCAGACATGCTATCCATTTCCCATGGTCTTGGGTAACACATTTGCCCTTTTGAAACTGAGGTTCTTGGAACATAAAAATTGAGAATAACTGAAATGCTCTTTAGATTAAGCCACTCACTTTAGGAAAATTACACCCGGAGAAGGTGAGGGAGTCACGGAGCCCAGCATGTCAACACAGCCGCAATCCTGATCATTTGACTTCCTCTGCCTGCACTACTGTGGTCTGGACGACTCTTTTGTCTTTTATTCTTCTTGTTATTAGATCTCTGTCTTTGGAATGTGTCAGTGGAGGAGCACTGTATAGTTCAGCCTAACCTGGAGCTTGCTGTGCACTAAAGACTGGCCCCAATCCTGCGGTAATGCTGCCTCATCCTCCTAAATTGGGGTTATAGGTGTAGGCCTGTCACCAAGCTGCCATACTCCTTTTTATAACAAAGCAATCCACCTCGCCAGAAGTCTGCATTGTTGTGACCATCGCTGAGGTAGTATCAGATGATTATTGGGTACAATAATGTTTATAGTTATTGTTTTGCCTGATAGACTATAATAATTTTACATATTTTTTCCTTATGTGTTTACTGATAAATTCGTAATCAGCCAAAGTATTTAGCTTTTGATGTGTAGCAGAAATTAGAGCTATGTGTTCTAAGAAGAGAAGGGAACTTTCACAGTGCTTTCTAAAGTCTTAGAATTTTTAGACCTGGTTCTAAATGAGCTATGGGAGGCGCTGCATAGTCTCATGTGAATCGTAGTCATTTTTAAGGATGTCAATAGTGAGTTGCTAGTGTTTTATAGGGGGCAATATGTGCAGTTACTATAGTACAGACAAAGAGGGTCAAAACCTCTGGAGGATGGTTGTTTTATAGACACAGCAATCTGAAAACAACAATGTGGGTAATGAAAGATAGACACTGCCACTTTGAAAATGTCCCTACCACTTGTCAAACATGTGTTATATAAAACAATTAAATTATCAGTAGAGTTCACTCTGCAAATTACTTACATGATACATGAGCCATATAGTTGATGTATTATAGAATTAAATACAGCCAGAAAAATAAGCTAATATAGAAAATGAGATTCTATTCATAGTCACACATGGAAAACATCCTATAGATTCTCCAGGAATGAGCTTCATAAAGAAGACTATAAATTTATTATAGACATAAACATACAGGAACAGACCATGTTCATAAATGGGAAGATAAAATGTCATCCAAATGTCATTATTTTTTGATATCAGAATATAAAGGTTAAGGCCATTCCAATCATAGTTCAAGGCCTTTCTTCTTTAGAATGTATAAAGGGATTATAAACTTTTTCTATCTTTTTCATGCATGTATACAATGTGCGGTGATTCTGTTCTTTGCTACCCACTAGTATCTTCCTATCTTCCTGAACCCCTTAAAAGTATTTATTGAAGAATGAACTTGAAAACTGCTTAGAAAACACTGAATTGAAGTAATTATAAAATTAACATTGGGTATACCACTTCTTGAAGCTAGTAGTACTGACCTGCAAAGAAAAAAAACAAAGAATTTTAGAAATTTCTAAAATAGATGTCATTTAACACACAATTCAAGATGGTGTTATAAGTTGTTGGCTAAAATAATGTGTGTGTATATATGCATATATATATACATAATAAAATAGTATATATTACAGAAAACTAGCTGGACTTTTGGACCTTTTAAAATCATTAAAATTTTATTCCCATTTGATAATACAACAGGTTACAGATGAATGAAAAAAAAAATCTCACTGTTAAAGCATTAGTCACTATCAGTCTTAAAAAATATTGTTGGAGAATATTATATGATTATATTATATGATTATCATGGTTGTGGGGCTCTTATTTTTAGCATCATGACCCAATCCACAAAAATATGAAGAAAATTTGTATTCTTGATTTCACGAAATGTAAAAGCATATATGAGCCAAGTCTCTGCGTAGTACTAGATGCTCACAGAAAGGTTTGCTGACTGGCTCGTGACTTTGGAAAGCATTCTTATGCCTGAGGAGCTTGCCTCCTAAGGTTGAACACAGAACTGAGGTGTCCTGGTCCCTCCTGCAGCTACCCTTGGTGCTTCCTTCTTTCCACTAGAGACACTGTTCTAAGCTCTGATGCAAGGAGAGATGCCTGGTGTTATCCATTATGCTGAGTGACAGAGAAACATCCAGCTGTGGGAGTCAGTGCTCTGCTGGGGAGGGCTTGGGGGGAGCAGACAGGCTATCCCGAGGGATGAGGAGAGCTCACCAGATGCTGGAGCATATGTTGCATCCTGGAAGATCAACTCCTTGTTTTTCCTTGGACTTTCTGTGATCTATCCAGTGCTCCTCATGAATCTAATTTCTGTTTAAACTGGTAGGAGCACATTGTGTTTGCAACCAGGAACTCTGAGTCACCCCCAGAAAGGTCGAATGACAAATGATAGACTGGGAGAAGGTAATTACAGTCCAAATAACAAAGGGTCAAAACAACCAGAGGAAAATATGCAAATGCTTAAATGGGCAGTGTACTGGGGGAAAAATGCAAACAAAAAGAACACAGCCTCCTAGACAGTAGGAAAACAATAAAATGGAAAGCTCTATCTGTCACATTTGTTCAAACTAAAAATATCCTGAGACTCAAGAGGCCTTATAAGAATGTCAGAAAAGAACTATTCTTACACCATTGAAAAGGAGAATTCCTGGAAAGAAGTTGCAACGACGAGGCCAATGTGGAGAGGTTTGGGTGTTGCAAATGGTCTTGGGCCATCTTTAGCCTCTTCAGCATGCACTGATAGCCATCTTCTGTCTGCACATGACCTAACATCTTCATGACCATTATGAAAATACCATGAGATGGGAAAATTACCAGGTGCCACCAAAGGAAAGCTGAGAATACTTACTGTCAGGTAGCAACAGCTGAGGACTATACCAGCAATTTTCTTGCCTTTTTTTTTTTTTTAATAATCTACTTGTTTATTTCCACCAATGTTGATGGAAGTCTTAATTTATCTTTTTTTTTTAAAAAAACAATTTTATTTTACACACCAATCCCAGCTCCCTCTAAGTCTGTCCTCCAGCTCCCCCATCTTTTCCTCTCTCCACCTCCACCCACTCCTCAGAGAGGGTGAGGCCTCCCATGTGGAATCAACAAGTCTGGCACATCCCTGAGAGTGTGCCCCCTCTCTAGACTGAGCAAGGTATCCATCCATAGGGAATGGGCTCCAAAGAGCCAGTTCATGCACTCGGGATAAATACTGGTTTCACTGCTAGTGGCCCCACACCCTGTCCAAGTCACACAACTGTCACCCCCATTCAGAGAGCCTCAGTCATCTTATGCAGGTTCACCAGTTGTCAGTCTGGAGTCACTGAGCTCCCACTAGCACAGGTCAGCTGTTTCTATGGGTATCCCCATCATGGTCTTGGCCCTTTGCTCTTAATATTGCTCTTTCCTCTCTATGGCTGAATTGTAGGAGTTTGGCCCAGTGCTTAGCTGTGGATCTCTGCATCTGCTTTCATGAGTTACTGGATGAAGGTTCTATGATGACAATTAAGGTAGTAATCAATCTGATTACAGGAGAAGGGCATTTTAGGTACCCTGTCCACTACAGCTTAGATTCTTAGCTGGGGCCAGCCTTGTGGATTCCTGGGATTTTCCCTAGTGCCTGGTTTCTCTCTAACCCTATTTGGCTCCCTCTTTCAGGGTGTCTCTTTTTTTCTCTTCCTCTCTGTCCTTCACCCAGCTCTATCTTCCTGATACCTCATGTTCTACTTCTCCTTCTCCTTTTTCCTCCCCACTCCCCTACTACTGCCCTCCCTCATCCTCCCACTCCAACACTTTACTAAAGAGATCTTTTTTTAAAAATTTATTTATTTATTAAGGATTTCTGCCTCCTCCCCGCCACCGCCTCCCATTTCCCTCCCCCTCCCCCTATCAAGTCACCCTCCCTCATCTGCTCAAAGAGCAATCAGGGTTCCCTGACCTGTGGGAAGCCCAAGGACTGCCCACCTCTATCCAGGTCTCCTAAGGTGAGCATCCAAACTGCCTAGGCTCCCCCAAAGCCAGTACGTGCAGTAGGATCAAAAACCCACTGCAATTGTTCTTGAGTTCCCATTCTTCCTCATTGTCCGCTATGTTCAGCTAGTCCAAATTTATCCCATGCTTTTTCAGACCCAGGCCTGATATAGGTATGAATAATTTGCATTAGTATAGATTTTGCTTTATGTATAGAGATTTAAGGTCAATTTTGTTATATGTATAAGTGTTTCTGATTTTGATTAAGGTATTGTGATTGTGTAGTTCATTTAAATATGTACTGTATAATTAAGAAATATAGGTTGTTAATGGATAATCATCGATAACAGTAAAGCTTGTAGTCATGTTAGTTAGATTTTCTAGGTATATAGAGATATATTTTAGATAGACATTCTTCATGTCTTTTAAAGATTACAGAATAGGACATTTAATGTTTTAATAACTGAGGACTTTTCATGACAATGAGACACTCTGCTCCTGGCAGCACCAATCTACTTCAAGAGGAAGATGGGCATCGAAGAGGATCCTTATGGAGTTTGATAGCCATTTGGGCAAGAAACTGATCTTGCCTGGACTATTGCATAAACTGGACACAGAGAACCCAGAGAGAGAGGACTACTGAACTTGCCTAAGGTGAGATGATCTTTCGGGGTTCCTGATTCATGAAAGAGTCTGCGAGACATTTTGCAGGACACAACAGATAGTGACTGAACTGACTTTGAATTTTCCTGCTTTATGGAAATGTCTGCTGGATACCATGGGCCTGAAGGCTGAAGATGGATGCCCCAACAGTACAGAGGAACTTTGGGTGACTGTCCAGGCAGCGAGATGTCTCTGTCATTTCTAGAGTTTTAAAAGTTGCTTTTTCTTGTTTGCTTAGGTAGTATTGTATCTTTCTGGAGTCTTTGATGGAGTTAAGAATAGTTAGTTATAGTTATAGTTTTCCTTAGTTATGATAAAGATTATTGTAATTTTTACTTGATAACTGTTTCGTTATATGTAATTTTGCTATGTTAAAGTTAAAGCCGTTTTTTTTTTTTGTTTAAACCGAAAAAGGGGAAATGATGGAGGAAGGTCATTGGTTAATAAAGGAACTGCCTTGGCCCTTTTTTATTGGTTAGGACATAGGTAGGTGGAGTAAACAGAACAGAATGCCGGGAGGAAGAGGAAGTGAGGTCAGACTCGACAGCTCTCCTCTCGGGAGCAGACGCCTCAGCAGAGACGCCATGCCCCGCTCCCGGGCAGACACATGCGATGAAGCTCCGACCTAGAATCTTCCCTGTAAGACCGGTGCTCACAGATTATTAGAGATGGGTTGATCGGGATATCAAAATTATCCAGTAAGGGCTATAGCTAAAGGGCCAAGCAGTGATTAAAAGAATACAGTGTCCGTGTAATTATTTCGGGGCATAAGCTAGCCGAGCAGGCGGCTGGGGTGTTGGAGACGCAACCCCACCGCCGCTCTTATTACTACACAGGCCAGCTGGCCTTGGTGAGTTCCCGATAGAACATCCCCATTGTCTCAGTGTGTGGGTGCACCCCTCGCAGTCCTGAGTTCCTTGCTCGTGCTTCGTCTCCTTCTGCTCCTGATTTGGACCTTGAGATTTCTGTCCGGTGCTCCAATGTGGGTCTCTGTCTCTGTCTCCTTTCATCGCCTGATGAAGGTTAATATTCAGGAGGATGCCTATGTGTTTGTCTTTGGATTCACCTTCTTATTTAGCTTCTCTAGGAACATGAATTATAAGCTCAATGTCCTTTATTTATGGCTAGAAACCAAATATGAGTGAGTACATCCCATGTTCCTCTTTTTGGGTCTGGCTTACCTCACTCAGGATAGTGTTTTCTATTTCCATCCATTTGTATGCAAAATTCAAGAAGTCCTTGTTTTTTACTGCTGAGTAATACTCTAATATATATATATATATATATATATATATATATATATATATATATATATATTCCATACTTTCTTCATCCATTCTTCCGTTGAAGGGGATCTAGGTTGTTTCCAGGTTCTGGCTATTACACACAGTGCTGCTATGAACATAGTTGAGCATATACTTTTGTTGTATGATAGGGCCTCTCTTGGGTATATTCCCAAGAGTGGTATTGCTGGATCCAGGGGTAGGTTGATCCCGAATTTCCTAAGAAACCGAAACACTGCTTTCCAGAGTGGTTGCACAAGTTTGCATTCCCACCAGCAATGGGTGAGTGTACCCCTTTCTCCACAACCTCTCCAGCAAAGGCTATCATTGGTGTTTTTTATTTTAGCCATTCTGACAGGTGTAAGATGGTATCTTAAAGTTGTCTTGATTTGCATTTCCCTGATCGCTAAGGAAGTTGAGCATGACCTTAAGTGTCTTTTGGCCATTTGAAGTTCTTCTGTTGAGAATTCTCTGTTCAGCTCAGTGCCCCATTTTATAATTGGGTTGATTAGCCTTTTACGGTGTAGTTTCTTGATTTCTTTATATATTTTGGAGATCAGACCTTTGTCAGTTGCGGGGTTGGTGAAAATATTCTCCCAGTAAGTGGGTTGCCTTTGTGTCTTAGTGACAGTGTCCTTTGCTTTACAGAAGCTTCTCAGTCTCAGGAGGTCCCATTTATTCAATGATGCCCTTAGTGTCTGTGCTGCTGGGGTTATACGTAGGAAGTGGTCTCCTGTGCCCATGTGTTGTAGAGTACTTCCCACTTTCTCTTCTATCAGGTTCAGTGTGTTCGGACTGATATTGAGGTCTTTAATCCATTTGGACTTGAGTTTTGTGCATGGGGATAGATATGGATCTATTTGCATTCTTCTACATGTCAAATCCAGTTATGCCAGCACCATTTGTTGAAGATGCTTTCTTTTTTCTGTTGTATAATTTTAAGCTTCTTTTTAAAAAATCGTGTGTTCATAGGTATTTGGATTAATAACAGTTTCTTTGATTCAATTCCATTGGTCCCCCTGTCTGTTTTTGTGCCAATATCAAGCTATTTGCATTACTATAGCTCTATAGTAGAGCCTGAAGTCAGGGTTGGTGATGCCTTCACAAGTTCCTTTACTGTACAGGACTATTTTGACTGTTCTGGATTTTTAGTTTTCTACATGAATTTGAGTATTGTTTTTTCAAGGTCTGTGAAGAATTGTGCTGGGATTTTGATGGGGATTACCCTGAATTTGTAGTTTGCTTTTGGTAAGTTTGGTATTTTTAGTATGTTGATCCTACCTGTTCAAGAGCATGGGGGAATCTTTCCATTTTCTGATATTTTCTTTAATTGCTTTCATGAAAGACTTAAAGTTCTTGCCATAAAGGTCTTTCAATCCTTTGGTTAGCGTTATCCCAAGTTTTATGTTGATTTTAGCTATTGTAAAGTGTTCTATTTCTCTTTTTCCTTTCTCAGCTCATTTATCATCTGTATATAGGAGGGCTACTGTTTTTTTTTTTTTGAGTTTATTTTGTATCCTGCCACATGACTGCAGGTGTTTATCAGCTATAGCAGCTCCCTGGTAGAATTTTTGGGGTCACTTCTGTAAACTATCAGATCCTCTGAATTCTGTAACTGAACCACAGTCCTGTGCAAGAGCAACAACTTTTACTTAGCATCTTCTAATCCATCTCTTCAGCCCTGGTCACATACCTTAAATCCCTGAATTTTGTCTTTGGATAAACTCTTATAAGTGAAAATAAAGATGCATGAGTATACACATTTTAACAAGAAAAAGCATTATTGGGTCACAATTTCCCAAAGCTTTACATCCCCCTTCAACATGGTATCCAAAAAAAAAAAAAGATGCCCCATCAATGCTGGAGGCAGGTAGGAGAGCTAGCCTAAAGTAATAGCAGGGGTGGGCTACTCCTGTCCCCTACCCACTGCAGGTTATCTTAAATTTTATGTAGCAATATGGTTAACAATTTCATAAAGTCTTAGTAACATAACAAAGAAAATCATAAATTACTCTCTAGGCCATAGTCTCCCAAGGAATATCCTCTGCCCCACCCCCAGAACTCATATGGTGGCTCACAATTGTCTACTCACTTACTCCTGTCACAGGGGACCCAATGCCCAGTTCAAACCTCTGTGGGCAGCAGGAACTCAGGTGGTGCATAAACATACATGAGGCAAAACATTCACACATATAATTATAAAAACATCAAAATATACATGACTAACATAAATGTCTATCAAGCTTTTTTGAAGGTTTAACTGGAATGCGAAAATAATTCTTACACCATTGTTCTTCATTTGAGCGTTATCTGGAAATGACTCAGATAACGCTCAAATGGAGAACAATGCTGTAAGAATTATTCCCGGAGTCCAGACTTCTAGAGCACGGCTAAAGCAGATCTGCCTGCAATTTCTGAGACAAATGAAGACCACAAATGATAATGTCCCTTCAGTAAGAGGCCATAGAGCATGTGTAAGCTCAGTTCTGGAAGCAAAGTTAATATTACAGAAGATACATACTGAATTATTAATGATGCTTACATTATGAAGATATTAGATTGTGAGGGAAAGCGTATAAACTCGACTTTTGATAGTTCCGTGCCCTTTAGGTTTGACACAGCTGCTCTTACAAACTAAACAGCTATGGAAAACCTTGCAGTAGTGGGGTTAGTACTCCAGGCATCTTTCACTCAATAGCTTCCTTTCGGAGGTGGAACATTTGCTAATCCACTTGATTTTCCTCTCTTCTGACTCCTTTTTTAAAAATGAACCTCATATTCATCAGCAAGTGTATCCCTAAGGGCCAAATTACCAAAGAAAGGTATCTTTATTCTTCCCACCCCCTGCACTCTGTAGTGTAAGGCCCTCCCCCTTTACTCGTCCATTTTCTGTTTTTATTTTAAAAGAAACGGGATAATTATCAGTGCTCTTAGTCCTTGAATCAAGTCCAGCATCTATGGAAAGAATCTATAAAGCATAAGCTCTGTTAGTGGGCCAACGGTACCTGTCAAGTTTCTTCAAGGATTTGCAAAAGTAGTCATCCAGCTTACTTTTTCAGCCTTCCATAAAGTTACAAGAGGGCAAACAGATCCATTGTTAATGGATTGATTATTACTTTCCTATTCCCATAACGCCAAGTGCTGGCAGCCACATTGGGAATGTGCGGACCCTGCAATGTGCTTTCAGACACTTCCTGTAATCTAAATTAAGAGTCTGCGAGATAGAACTTGGGATGTGACATATTAGTTTTTAAATGATTTCAAATGATTCGAGGTTCTAGCTTCATCCTTCTCCAATTTTCTCACCCGACAGTTTTGCACATCTGTATGTTGTTGACCTGTAGTTGTTTATATCCTCATCACATTTCCACATCAGCCTCGGTGTCACACTTCTCCCTCTGGCATCGTTCTCCACCGGGAACACTGCCACTTTCATGTCCTGCTTTAGGTGTGCCTCACTACGCTGAGTTTGTCGCTTACCCGAGCACGAGAGGTAACTTTTTCAGAGAAGTAAGGACAACATATGCATGACTATACCACTGATACCTGATACCCACTCCTCCAATATCTCAGTCTCTTCTCTCTTGTCTCCCCTCTCCTCCTCTTCCCTCCACCCACTCCTCTTTCATCTCTTCCCTTCCCTCTATTGCCCTCCCATTCCCTCTCCTCTCTTTCTTTCCTATTCCTCCTCCCTCTCCTCTTTTCTTGCTACAGCATCTTCTTCCTTTTCCTCCTTCATCTTTGTCATCATAGTCATCATTATTGTTCTCCTCCTTCTCTGTCTTTCTCGAGGCAAGTTAGCCTTCTTGTGCCATATAGCCAAGGTGACCCAGAAGTCTTGATTCTTTGATTTCTGCTTCACAAACCCTGGTATTACTGCCATGAAATACCATGCGTAGATAGACTTCTTTTATTTTTGCATTTCCTGTATTGAAGTGCAGGTTGATAATCTATGGAGAATCTTAACTTTTCTCACTTTAAATCCAACCAAGTCATTACCCATTCCAAGCTTGGTGACCAATAGTTTCTTCAAATTGCTAGACGGCCTTTCCATGTCAGAGTATTGGAGAGCAATCTTTAGGCATGTCAGTCCTTCTTTCTATCTTCACCTATTTTTATTTGCACAATCCATGTTCAAATTTAAACTGCAATTGTTCTTGAACAATGTCCCATTTAAGCAAGAAAGTATTTCTCCTAAAAGGAACCTAGGTTGTTTAAAATTGCACTAAGGCTCACAAACACTTGTTTCTTGGTCTTCTGGGAGAGTTGGCCATTTTCATTCCATTGCTCTCAGTTTGTCTTACCACCTCTGCCAGTGGGTAGTGGTAAGTGGAGGCTATGTGCCATTTCCTGTGGATGTTTGCAGAGATGGCACTTGGTTTGACCCATTCTGCTTCCCCTCTGCCATGGGGACACAACATAACCCAATAGAAACTGTGTGAAGTGGGGACAATATAGCAGGGGTGAAGGCGTAACCTGGTGTTGCTTTGAAGATTGTTGCTCAAGTCGATTGGTCATAGAATGAATTTTAGTTATGCCCAGATACCTCTGTAGCAGAAAGCCAGTATACATAAGAGCCAAAAGAAAGACCTTTCCATCTGAATCTTGCCAAGACATTTCATGTGGAAATAAAAATAACTAACCTAATTTCTGATTTAGTCATTGGCAGTATGAATGAGTCTTTGTATTCTTTATTTTCTCTCTTCTATTTAAAATCAAGTTTTGCAGGGGCTGGAGGGGAGTCCCAGTTAAGAGCACTTGCCACTCTTCCCAAGGATCTATGCCAGTTCCCAGCTCTCATGTCAATCAGCTGACAACCACAGGTAACTCCAGCTTCCAAGGAATGTATGCCCCTGGATCTAAGTGCCTGCCCTCATGGGCACAAATCCACACATAGACACACATGCATAATTAAAAAAATTGAATAAATATTTGACATTAAAAGTCTCAATCCTGGGGCAGTGCTCAGAGGCGAGGAGCTTCTGTCGCATAGCTAAGGCTCTGGGATCCATCCCCACACTGCAGATAAATGGTAAACAGACAACTGTAACTGAGAGTTCCATTCATGCTGTGACTCTCGGATCCGAGCTTAGTGTTGTGTCACCTGCTTCCTCTAAGTTTCCTTCAGCACAGCTAAGATTTCCTGCTTCTCTGACGACATCACACACAGCACAGGGACTCCTGTTTGTTATTTCCTCCAGCAAATCAGAATCAAGTGGGTGAATAAACTGTTCCCAAATTGACCCTCAGACCTTCCTCCAATATAGAGCTTCATGGCTTTGGGCCACTTTGCCTTCTCCTTTAGTTACTCTTTAGAGCCGTTTGTTATATCTGCTTTGATTGTGTTTATGAGAAATGGTGGCCTGGAGTCCAGCAAGGGAGTGTCCTATGCTCCATCCCATCCTAGCTTCACCGTGCTCAATTTGGACAATAGCCAACGTGTTCTCATATCCTGGAAGATGTGTGGACCCGGTCAGCAGAAGTCGTGCCGTTCTCAATATATTCACTCTTACCACCCCGGCTAAGTGCCTTTCCTTTCAGATAATTCATTTGGCACCAATCAAGTGATCACTCCATTTTCAATATAATTCCTTTCTTGAGTCTTTTCTTGGAGTACTTTTCGAAAACTGTTGCCCAGGTTTCTTCATTTAACCCTCTCCTCCATTGCAAGTACTAATTAAATGGAACTGGGTGTTTCCTTTTAGAAACTGGGTATCAGTGTGAATTAACAAATATTCTTCATTTTAGGGGTCTTTGGATAATAGTTTCTGATTCTAACTTTGTGTTTTATATGTAATAATTCCCTTCTAGATGAACCATTGTTGCTATTAAAACCCTCATTGTTAAGTACCATGACAACTACCAGCGTCGAAAAAAACCAAGATTTTGGCAATTATGTCAACCATGATACAATTTAGAAGGCTGATGATGAATAGAAACAGCAAGAAAAATACATAAAGAATACTTTAGTTGATCCCGAACTGTGAAAATCCAGCAGTGATTCTAGGGTCAGAATAGAAGCAGATCTTATGTATTCATGGAGCTATTCTAGAAGGAAATGCATAGCTTTGCAAAAATACTTTGGGTTAAAGAAGCACCTCATTAGCAAGAGAATGTCAGGTATGAGGTGTCCAGAGCAGGTGTGAAACTGTCCTTGGTGCAAAAGATCTAGTACTAGGTGGGGCACCTAAAAAAATCCTCACCGTAAAAAAATCCTTGCCGTAAAAATCCACTAGTTAGTGATAAAGCAACCCACTTCATGCCACGACTGCACTCTGGATTATGTTGAAAAGAAACCTTTTCCTTATTCTACCTCCCTTTTAGGGGGACAGTAAGTCCCAAGACTCACTCTCCAGGTCTTCATGTATGCTGATTTAATCATATAAAAATGCAACTACCCAGGATCTTTATTGAGACATTTTAATGCCTCTAAATGAGTTTCTGCCCATTAATGTCTTTAAAGAACTTGGAGGAATTGTCATTTTGAAGACTGTTAACTCTTCAAAATGTCCTCAATGTTTGTTTTTATGTGGCTGAAGCACTTTGGCCAGCAATGCCTCTCTTTTTCCTCCTGTTTAAAATTAGATATGCTAACATTGTTTCCATTTCATTTCTAAAGGTAATTCTGTTTTCATAAAAAAACTTTATGATGGAAAGAACAGCCTATGGGGTCTTTTTAAAATATGAAGCTATAAAATCAATAAAGATTTTAAATTTATTTGTAAAATTTAATTCTTGTCTCTTGTCCACCTGTCTTACTTTATATATTTTGTAAAATGTTTTGATGGCCTCATTTGATGGTGACTCCACATTTCCCAGGAGACTGAAAGTAAGATGTGAGGAAAATGGGGAAAGGCAGTTAATGTACTTGGGCCTTCAAGGCATTTGAGGTTAGAAAAAAAATTGGTAAATAATCACTCTGAAAGATAGCTCTCTTATGTCCACTGTGTACTTTCATCATTACAATATCAGTATCTAAGAAGACAACTTAAAGGTGAGAATTATTTACTCTGGTTCACATCTTAGAATGTTCAGCTCATATTTGCTTGGGCAGATCACCTTGGCAGGAGGAGTCTGGGGCAGATGAAGCAAATGAGTTATATCCTCCTGGAGACTGGAAGGAGAGTAGGAGCTCCGGGAGTCAGATGGAACATTGCATAACGCTAGCCAGTAGTTTCTGTCTTCCAAAAATGTCCTGACTCTTTCAGCTTCTACCAACTCCAAAACTAGTGCCACAATCTAGAGTCCTAAACTTCAACACCTGAGCTGGTAGAGACATTTCATACTAGAACCAAAACTGGGGCTTCATTTCAGGACACCCAAGGACACCAAAATCTAGTAACATTGAAGTTCCTTATGCGAAAACAGCAGAGCCTTTACAACCTCAAGGACTCTAAATTACTTATAATATGAAATACATATGCCAGGTAAACATTTTACACCTTATCTTCTTTAAAATTTACAAAAGAAGATTTGTGCATGTTCAGAACAGTAACTTCCTCCCTTCCTTTGTCCTTTTCTGCTTTCCTCTCTCTCTCCCTCCTTTATAAAATCCCTCTCCTTTCCTTACTTGCTTTTTAATTAAAAAATTATTTTCTCTTCTAAATATTTTTGATTAAAATAGAATTTCATCTCTTGCCCCTCTTTCCTTTGTCCGGTCCTTCATCTTCCTTAAACCACTCTTATGTGCCACCTGTTTCAAGTTGATGGTCTTTTTTACTTTGATTATTATTGTTAGCTACATTTATGTATGTATGTAGACAAATGTATATACATTCACATACATATATGCATGCATGTACATACAACATGCTGAGTTCATATTTGTTGGTGGTTTGTACATGGTTTCAATGATGACCACTATGCATCTTCTTTCCTTTGAATTTCGATTTGGTTTGGGGAAAGATTACTCTAAATATAACAAACTGGCCTTGAACTCCCTATGGAACCCAGGCAGACTTTGTAGACATTCTCCTGCCTCTGCCTCATGAATATTGAGATTATAGATTGCAATGATGATTCTTGTAATAAGGATTTTTTTTATCCTTGGTTGGTTGACTGTGTGGGTAAAAACCCTGTGACTGTGTAGCTGATTGTAAACCCATCCACACATTGGCATGTGGCACTCTGAGGATAAAGCAGCTATTGTTCCCTTACACGCCAGGGTTGAGAATTAGATGGGGATCTTAGTGCATGCACCAGTGTTGTTAACGATTGGTCATAAAGCACAGGAACACATCTGAAGTTGATGTTAGTGTTTAAATGAATTCTGTCCTTTGAGATAGTCATACAATAAGACTGTGTGCCGATTCCAACAGTCACTGGTGCTTAAATAAATTTTGGCTTTCTTTGGAAACGCCTTCACGGTGTATGTGCTACATAAGAAAATTAGTTTTGTGCTCTTAGTTATATCAGATTATTTTACTTCAAGTACTAAGGTTAACTGCCCATCAATTTATATGTCTTCATCCTTATTATCTTTTTAAATATTCAGCTAACATATTTTTGTTATTTTAACTGTTTTATACCCCAGTAGTTAATTCCAAAAGGGAAAGAAAATAAAAAATCAAAACACATGGACAATGGTAGCATACTGGAGCTGGACAGAACACATACTTCTCTTAGCATATTCTCTTGCAAATGAGAATATACGTTTGCGGATAAACCTGGAGTGCTGAGGAAATTGGTCACATTATGTCCTAGTAGTCTATAGTGGAAAAGTAAATCTAGACTTTAGACTCCTATCAATCCCTTCAAACTAGACTCTGCTGTTTAGGATGTGACAGTAAGCTCTGAACTATCTACCATTTACTCATCTTTGAAGTGGAAGTGTGAAAAGTGACATTCAGATGAGGGAAAGGTCGGTTGTAATCTATTGCCATTCTGAGCTCACCTAATGACCTCATAAATGATGCTACTGTCATCAGAATAACTTTATATTATCTGGCCAGGTGACACAGCAGAACACCTTCCCACAGACATGAGGTCTTGGATTCAGCCATCAGCAACACATGTTCTTTATGTATATACATGTACATATGTACCTATACATATATACATAACTGGGAATTTTATTTAGATCATTGATATTAACTTTCACCTCATAGAAACAAATAGGTGTATAATGAGTTTTCCTGACATTTTTAAAAATAGAATCAACAGTCCTCACTGTTAATGACTGGTCAAAAAAGGTGTTACAAGGACAGATGGATGAACAAACTACACAAAGAAGAAATAAAGAAGAAAAAGAGAAGAAGAAAGGGATGAAGAAGGACGGACAGAAAGGAAAATAAAGTCAACAACGTAAAAAAGTACCAGGAAAACAAAGAACCCACAACAAAACATGGAGACCATTTTGTGTTAGGCAACTCTCCTTGGCGTGGTGCCTGCCCTAGAATGTGGTTTATAAACTCAGTGATACACCATTGATGAAAACATGGTGCCTACCCTAGAATATGGTTTATAAACTCAATGATACTCCATTGATTAAAACTAATTTTCTATTTTGCAGCAGATAACAGTTGTAAATAGCTTCCTGATTAGGGGTTGGATTTTATGAGGGGGGGAGAAAGAGAGAACATGAAGTTGGATGGGTCAGGAGGTGGGGAGGATCTGAGAAAAGATGGAGGGAAAAGAATATGATTACAATAATACTATAAGAGGAAAATGTAAATAATAAGTTTCAAAAGGATGTTGCAAGGAAATCAGCATCATTAAACAAAGACACTGACAACAATCCCTACTTTGCAAAACAATTTAAAATATGGTTGAATTGTACATAGCTAATCTAATCCAGTTGGGTATATGGTTTCTGTTCATAAATCATACTCACAATTTGAACTACCCTCTTACTTGTGGGAAGAGTTCCAATCCACAAAGTTCATTATCATAACTCCCAAGGTTTGGAATTTCACTGTTTACGTTACAAGTTTTTGGTTTTAACCATAGAGAGAACTGGTGGCTGATTGTTTTATTTCAAAGCTATAACACAACCCTTCCACCCTTACCATTGTGTTAGGGCTCAGCCCAATATCTTCCAACCACAAAAAATGTAACTGGTAATTAGCTCAGGTGGTTCTGATATGTTGTCGTCTGTTAGAGGTTTTACTGTTGCCTTACGTTAACAAAAAGTTAAATTTCCTGAGATGTTGTTTTTTTCCATGTAGAGCCTTAAGATTCCAGGACTAACCTATAGGATGACCCCTGGCATACATAATACTACATACACAACTGTGGTCAGCCTCCTGCATCAGTAAACCTGATGGTATAGAATTTCTCATTTGCCTTCTTCAATTGCAACAAGCTGGTCTGTCACAATTCATTTTGAACACAGGGTACATCAGCAGTCAGATGAATAATGCATCAACTGCAGTATCTAGAATGTGGCCATATATTAACTCCTCATAAAAGAAACCGAGTCAAAGTGGGGTTTACCTTCACAATATTCATTTATTTTACTTTCGTTAATTGGGAGCGCATTAGCTATAGATGATTTACAAGAATCAAATGTCTTGTATAATGACTAAAAATGTAGCATAATTCTTTTCCTAGATTGGAGATTATCTGGAATTAATAATGGAGAAAAGGCATTTTACCACTTGGGAATCATCAAAAAATGACCTGTGTCACCTCCGTTTTTATTGATTAATTTTGTTTGTGTATTTACTTTAAAGCTTTGTCATTGCAGAGGCCTGGGAGGTTTGTTTGATTGCCTCTGTTTGCCTTTTCAAGTTCATATGATGTATCAGATGATTTTATTTCCAGATTTGAAATGTTGGTGTTGATTTTTTTTATAACTATCCATTTTTAGGGTATTAGGAAACATGAAACTAACCCTCTGCTATGTGTTTTTCTATTCATTACCTATTAGTTCCCTCATTTCTGAAGGCTCCTATGCTCACTGCTTCTCACACATTTATTGAATTAAGCACCTGCTACTACGGGAACTCAGTAGATATACTAATGACACCATTTTAAATATTTTGAATGTATTCTGATTACTTTAAATAGAAACCTTTATTTTATTATATGAGTACTCACTGTTGGTTTGGGTTAGATTTCTTTTTGCACCAAGTAGAAAGAACATGTGACTATTATATTCCTTGGTTAGTTTTCATTCCTTCTTGGTGATAGAACTTGGCCACTGTGATGGGGTCTAGTGGTAGCTTCTCATGAGTGAGAACCCAAAAGCACATGAGCTAAATCAAAATCTCTATATTTTTAATCATCTCCAAATTACATTCCCTAGTTCCTGGATCTCCTCTCCCCATCTGGACTTAAACTGATCCACATGCGCCTTGTTTGTCTCCTTGGTCGCCACTGCTCTGGAGTTTTGTAGGCAAGTCAGATTGAATAGACTGAATGCTTCTCAGAAAACATTCCAATGATTCTCCCCATAATACTGTGTTCCAGTTCATGTTTCCTTGGCATTTAAATATTGTTTAAAACCATTATTTGCCTCATTTCCAGGTAAAATTTAGACTTGTGTAATTTGTTTACTGGGTATCAGAAGCTGTGAATACAGTTGGAATAGTTGTAGCTCTGGTGTTTTACTCACATGTAACATTTCTTAACAAATAAGAATGCAGAATCCTTTATGAACAAACAGGCAAAGGAGGAAGCAAACTGGAGAACTTCTTTATACTCCTGTTCCATTGCGCTCCTTTTCCGAAGTGATGGGTTATGAGCTAAAGTTGTAATGCATTTGACTGCCATATAAAGTTACTGCTTAGTTATTATGCTTTCCTTTCCCCCAGTTCCTTCCTTCATACAATGCATGTGAGTCTTACTCCTCCACTGAGCATGGACCACCCTGTTAATTTACCACACTACCTTTACTTTTTGATGGCTTCTTCTTTTCTTTAAAGCCCAAAGTAACTTCTACTTATCCATTAGGACCCAATCCAAGGAGGCTCTGCCTCTTGAAGTTTTATCTAGTGATGTAGATAGCACAGAGTACAAAGATGCACTTGGCCCTTCTCCTTTGGTGTGTGGAATGCCCTCACAACATAGGCTCTTTTAAGAATTGTGAGATTTACCAATGGTAGCTTATGTTGAAGAGGATGCAGAGTAAAGGAAAGACTTCTCCATTGCTGGTGGGAATCCAAACTTGTACAGCCACTTTGGAAATCAGTATGGCAGTTTCTCAGAAAATTGAGAATCAGTCTACCTCAAGACTCAGCAATACTATTGGGCATATACCCAAAGGGCACACACTCACACAACAAGGACATTTGCTCAACCACGTTCATAGCAGCATTATTCATAATAACCAGAACCTGGAAACAACCTAGATGCCCCTCAAGTGAAGAAGGGTTAAAGAAAATGTGATACATTTACACAATGGAGTACTACATAGTGGTAAAAAACAATGGTATCTTGAAATTTGCATGGAAATAGATGGAAAAAACCATCCTAAGTGAGGTAAGGCTGACCCAGAGAGGAAAACATGATATGGACTCCCTCATGAGTGGATGTTAGACGTAAAGCAAAGGATAACCAGCCTTTGTTATGAGTCCATGTCCCCAGAGAAGCTAGGTAACAAGGAGACTCCCTAAGAAAGACATACATGGATCCCTTTGGGAATAGGAAATAGAAAAGATCTGAGAAAATTGGAAGCATGGATGGGGGAAGAAGTGAGAGTGGAAGGGGAAGTGAAAAGAGGAAGGAGGAGGAGAATATGAGGGAGCAAGATGGATGAGATGGGAGAAGGATGCAGAGGGAGAGCAAGGAAAGAGATATCTTGATTTTGGGAGCCATTATGGGGCTAGTGTGAAGCCTGGCACCAGGGAAATTCCCAGGAATCCACAAGAATGACCCCAGCTAAGACACTAAATAATAATGGATAGATTGCCTGGACTGGCCTCCCCTGTAATCAGATTGATGGACTACCTTAATTGTCACCATAGAACCTTCATCCAGCAACTGATAGAAACAGATGCAGGGATCCACAGCTAAGCACTGGGCCAAGCTTCCGGAAACCAGTTGAAGAGAGGGAGGAGCAATAATATGTGCAAAAAGGTCGACACCATGATGGGGTACCCACAGAAACAGCTAACCTGAGTTAGTGGGAGCTCACTGGCTCAAGAATGATAACAGGGAAACCTACATAGGACCAAACTAGTTCCTGTGAATGAGGGTGATACTTGTGTGACTTGGGCAATCTGTGGGACCACTGGCAGTGGGACCAGTATTTACCCCTAGTGCTTGAACTGGATTTCTGTAGCCCATTCTTTTGGGAGGGATACCTTGTTCAGCTTAAATATGGGAACGGGTGGGTTTGGTCTTGCCTCAAAGTGATGTGTCAGACTTTGTTAACTCCATATGGGAAGCATTACCCTCTCTGAGGAGTGGATAGAGGGTGGGGTTGGAGGGAGGTAGAGTGAATGGGAGGAGAGGAGGTAGTGGGAACTGGGAAACGTATGTAAAATGAGAAAAGATCATTTTAAAAATAAATATAATTTAAAAAAGAAGGTAAAAAAGATTTGTTGAGTTTTGACAATATGGATTTTGAGGATTCTCTTCATTCCCAATAACTTTAATTCTGTAATATTTTCAATCCCAATGGTTATCTGAGAGGTTCATTGAAAGAAGGAAGTTGGTCTGTCCTGGCAAAGTACGTACCCTTGCATGTGTAGGATGCCTTGTGTTTGACTGTTCCTACTTCAGTGGTGTTAATGTTTCTAAGCACTATTTTTATTGGGAGAATACTGTATTAGGATGTCTACGATTTCTCATTTCTTTAGTTAGTCTTGAACATGTCCTTGGCCTTCATTGTGCCCCAATTGGTTTATCTACAAAACGATGACAGAAACAATCTCTGAAGACACTTTGGATCTCCAGAATTCTATGTTTGTGGCACATTTGTGGTTAATTTTAAAGTAACAAGTTAGTCTGGAATTGAACTCAGGAAGGCATATGGCAGATTTTTACTTCTCACTTTTCTGTTGTCATATCTAATTTGTCCAAATCCCTTTGTTGGTTCCTGCTTTTGATACTTCAACTTCAATTGGATCTTGATGCCAAGGCTTTCCTTGGACTGTAATTTAAGAGCCATGAATATGGCTACGTCATAAAAATCAAGAGTTTTTATATTTTTAAAATCTTACTTAGATATTTTAAAACAAAATTTTCTGGATCTTAGTTAGTGTTTCAATGTTCCTGGAAATATTTCTTTTATAGACGGAAAAGACCCCTACCCAGTTAAATGTTAGGTCTTTTGTGGTTTACCCTACATAGTGCTCATGTGTGTGCTGAGAGATTTTCATGTACTGAGGATCCAGTTCCTAAGGCAAGGCTTTTTGTCTCTTTGCTTCAGAAACTCTTGCTGGTAACTACTGCCATGACCAGCCATTAAAAAAATAACAACAGTAGTGACAGAAGCAAATCTGCGGTCAGTTGTTGTCCTAATGCTGTTTCTGCTGTGTCCCTTTCCTTCAGAGAACTGAGAGTCTGAGCCTCAGAAGAACACTTTGACCTTTCTTCTTTCCTGGTCCTGTGCCTCCTGTGTGGGAGATGCTGATGTCCTCCTGTTTCTCCCAACAGCCTTTCCAGAATGGCTGAGAAAGGTGTAGGGCTACTCTTCTTCTCACAGGCTTCTCACTGCGAAGCCATCATCAGATTAGCAATAGATGTTAAAGCATGTAATGCAAACACAGAGAAAGGGGAAAACAAAGTCATTTTACTCCTCTCTGGTGATGCAAAAATTGAGAATGTACTCCTCTTGACCTTGGAGGTAAAACTCAGGATACTCAGCTTTAGATGGCAGGGATGTTGGAATTCAGAGTAGTGATTCTCTGGAAAGTAGGATAGATACAAACTTCCAAAATTATATTTTCCTGACTCAGATTCGTTTATGAGTGATAACTGTGTAACAGAAACAAAGAAGAGTGGATATTGGGTGGGGGAAGGGTAGGAGGAGGGAACGGAAGGAGAGAACAGAGAGGAAACTGCAGTCAGGGTGTAAAATAAATTCCAGGCTGTAAAATAAGTGGAAAATAATTAATAAAAAAAGAAGCCATTTGGCTTCTTCAAATGGCTTCTGTGAATCCTGTCGGGCAGCTGCCGTGAAGGAATGATTCATTATTTCAATGGTACTTATTTCAAAGAGCCTAGTACTTGGGTATCATATAGTTTCACCTTGGGATTTATGCTCCTGGTATTTCTGAATTAACATTCAGGGGGATGGGGAACTCCGGTTTTCTTCAGACTATTATTAATATTATATAGCTAGAAATTCAGTTGTTGCCTTTAATTTAATCTTTATTTTGCAGATTTCTGTAACTGTGTATGTCTGTGTCAGGGTGTGTACTTTTAGCTCACAAATATCAGAAGACAGCTTGGGGTTCCCATGAACTAGAGTTTCAGGTGGTTTTGAGTAGCCCAGTGAAAGTGCTGGGCATTAAAAACAAGTCTTCTGGAAGTTTAGTATATACTTACAATAGCTGATGTACCTCTCCGGTCCCCATTTTCTTCACATGAAATGACTTTGATGACCTCATTAGCCTCCTTGACACCAGTCAAAGTATGCAGCGAGGGAGCTATAAATCTCCTAAGGCTTCTCACAGTCTACTTGGAGAAGCTGCTGATTTTGATGAGTTTACTTAAAAACAATGACCTGTGTTCTTCCATGCTCACTGGAGTGCTGTTTGTAATTGCTGTGTCGACTGATGGGTGAATGAGTAGAGAAAAGGTGGTGTGGATAGAAAAGGTAACATTACTCAGCCACAAAAGCAGTGAAACTCCTGTCATTTGCAACAACACAGATGTGCCTTGAGAACGTTATGCCGAGAGAAACAAGCCTGGGAGAGTAAAATAAATACAAGTAGTTCTCATTTGTATAATGATGCCAAGGGTATGGTATCTCACAGGCACAACTAACGTCAAGATTCCTCCAGGTTAGAAAGACTGGGGGATGGAAAGAGGGTTCTGAATGAGTGAAAATTGAAGAAAGGCAGGAGCAGTGTGCCTTAGAGCTCTGTAGCGCAGTAGGGTGACTGTAGTTGTTCAGGATTTACTATGTTCCAAACACCTCAAGAGAAGATTTCAGAAACAATACGCGCTTGTGACTAAGACATGCTAATTATTGTCATCTAGTCCTTATATGCTATAGATAATCTTGAGTTCTCACTCTATAATCCATCACTATGTATTCTTTGTATATGTCAGCTAAAATAGCCTAACCTCCCAATACAATGCATAGGCAGTAGTATAGCACTTTAGCTATTCTGGGTAGCGCTTCTTAACGTCTTACTTTAGATGCAATTACAATTTTGACTTTAAAAAAAATGTTTGTTAGTAAGTAAATTGCACTCCATTCTGGTGACTTTATTGATAGAGAATGCCTCCATATCAGTTCAAGCTTGGGCAGCTAAGCATCCAAAAGACATCTCGTTGACACTGTTTCCACAGCAGCTCTTTCCTACTCAAATACAAATGCCCACATGCTTTCGTGAGTACACGTGTAGAAAACTGCATTTTTCCTGAAAAATAAAACAAATAAATACTGGCCTACCTCAAGGACACATATTCAATTCTTGAAGCATCTAATGGATTTTCTTTTTTTTTTGTGGAGGGGAGTGGGAACAACCTGATGTTTCACTGACTGAGCTGAAGTCTTGAGGCACTGTGTGGGTCACCCCTAGCAACTAAGTTACAAAGGGGAAAGGGAGATGATGGTACCACTGAATATGGGGTACAAAGACATTTATGCTCATGAACTTGTAAAATACAGGGGGTAGGTTTGACTTTGTATAATAAATGCGTAGGTGAGTTGGTCTCAATAAATATTTGCCCAAGACATGTATAGATTCAGTATGAGTGTGCTAACAGCCTCTGTATTATCTTGGTAAATGGCCACAAGAATTCCGTGAAGGATAGTTGTTTTAGTTATTTTCACTTGCTAAATGAGGAGTTTGAAACTTACATTGAAGTGGAGACAGTGCCTCAGAACTGACCCACAGTGTGTGTGTGTTTGTATGTGACAAGAATGTAAATATTAAAATGACAATATCCTTCAAGAACCATATAGGGTGCTGGAGAGATTTTTCAGAGATTAAGAGTCTATATTGCTTTTACAGAGGACCCAAGTTCAGTTCCCAGCACCCACACCAGGAAGCTTACAGGCCTGGAATTCCATTAGCTCTCCTAGCTGACATCTATGGGCAACTGTACAACATGTATGTTTTCCCATTACACACACACCCACACACACAGCCAAACAAACAAAAAAAAACCTACAAAAAATCCTTTAAAGAAAAGAATCATATAGGAAAAATAAAATTATTAAGATATTCTAATTTATGTATATTGCATTTAAGAACATATGTGTTAGGAAACACAGAGGCTTTGTGTGGGATATATCAAACCTAGTAGGGATATAGCATGATTTAGCAATTTGAATTAAACATGTTACAAAAAGACATAGCTTGAATTTCACTAACTTCAGAGTCCAGAATTCACCCGGAATGGATAATGACAGGTTAGCAAACATAGCTCCGTAAGTTTTCACAACCTAATATTACTTATTACAGCAACAACAAAATCTGAATCAAACTATGCTTTTGTCAATGGAAGTCTTGTAGTTAAAGAAACACAAATCCCTATGCAACTAAGAAGGGAACATCATAAAAAAAGCAGTCTGCTGGAAATGTTCTTGACATATTCAGAACTATCAAAAGGACAAATAGATATTATGCAAATATTTATTACTCACAATAAGACCAGAATATTTTATATAAGACTATAAATCATAGTTAATAAAGAATTGTGAAAATGGGTACTTTTGTTGTTTGATTCCTGGTTTATTTTTGTCTACTTTCTGCAATAAAACTCCGTTAGCTTTTTGACAAGCATCTAGAATCTGCACTAAATATCATCATTTCTCTCAAGATTAAAATTAGACTCTCCAGGAAATTGGGTTAGTGTTGGTTTTGATATTTTTTGTGTTGGTTTTACACGTGCCTTTGTCTTGGCTGAGAAAGGGGAACATCTAGAGTGTAAACACGAGGTAGAGGAATTGTATTTGTTTGTTCTCTATTTGGAGAATGGAGCATTGCAGCTGCTCTCTAGGCAAGATTAATTTTCTCAGCTGATGAGAATTCCCCAGCTTGTTTCCTCGGATCACTTTCACTAGACTATAACATGTCAGTCAGTCTGGGCAATGCAGCTCCGTCTGTACTAATCAGAGGATGAGGTTGTGACCAACATCGCCCAATGCACACACAAGCACCCAGTGAGAAGCTTTGCCTATCGATTCTGTCACAGGCTGGTGTGCTCAGAAGTCGGGCGAGGGCCTGAGCTACATAGTTCAGTATGACCTTGATGCATTTGGGGATCTAGCTTTGCTGGTAATGAGTAGCACATGGTCAACAGAATTGTCAGAAAACATAAGAAGCATTGATGCCAGAGGCTGTGCAAGGAAATGATTGCCAAATGGAAGGTGACTTCCATCACCTCTGCCCACAGTTCATTGTCCAGATTACAGTCACATGGGCTTAGTTAAACTTAATTGCAAGGAACACTGGGGAATGTAGTGTTGCTGGGTGTTCCGTAGGAAAGCATACAAGTTGGTTGTCCACACAACATGATTCACACCACTCCCACCTGCTTTTATCTGTACATCTGTGTTTTGCATGTACATGTTTGTGTGGTGTGCATCTGTATGTATGCATACTTGTATGTGGAGGCTCAAATTTCATGTGGAGTGTCTTTAAATTGCTTATTTTATTTAATGAGGCAGGGTCTCTCACTGAACCTGGAGCTCCCATTCTTGTTAGTCAAGCTAGCCACCTTGCTCTGGGCCTCTCCTGTGTATGCCTCCTGAGTCTTCAGATTGCCTGTGGCTAATATGGCCACCAGGTGTTTTCTTGGGTGCTGGCAATCTGAACTTGGGTATTGATATATGCACTGTGAGCACTTGACCCATCTCCTCTGCTCCTGCCTCGCCTTGTAAAGAATCATATGATGGTATTCAATATCATCCTCTACATGAAATACTGCTTTAAAGTTTTATTTGCACAACTTATCAATGCCTTCTTTTATCACACCTTGCTCTAAACGGTTGTAAGCAGCTGGGAAAATACAACTGTATGTATCAGGGATTAGTGATGCCCAGGAACATAGTTCTGAATGCTCTCAAAGGGAGCTGGGTCAAAGGACAGCTGCCTAACGACCACACGCTGCTTCATGCTGGAGCTCCACCGCTGGAATCTGCTACCCCGTGCCCTTAGACGTGTTTCTTTCTGGTTGGAAACTCTTCAGCTGAGCAGATGCCAGAGAAACACTTTCCTGTCTGAGGTCCTACATGTTGAAAACAAGTGTGAGCATATGGGCTCACCTGGTTTCATTTATGGGGATCTATAGCTTCGGACACCGCTTAGTCATAATAAACAGACGGGGGCGCTGATTACTGCTCCTCTAGTGTTTCCAAAAACCAAGGGCAGGTGGCACTCAGTTTAAGATGGGGGGTGGAGGAAGAAGGGCTGTTACATATTCATGAGAGGTGTGGTTAGGAAATGTTTGTTTCAAAGGTAAAATTAATCAGTCTCCCAGTGCTTCAGGGCCAACTTGGTACAGTCAGTCTCTGGCAAGCCGAACCCCGACTTTTGTTGTTTTTGAAACCCTCCTCTCGCTGGGCATCGTTCACTGTTGTTTTTAATTAATCAGCTAGGAGTGTGTGGTTTGCAATGCTGTGATTGTGTGGAGGGACTTCAGGGTCCTGTGATTTTGGTTTAGATGTCACGTGGCAGTGAGGCTGGACTGTCTCAGAATGGAGCAGCAACCATGGTCAACTTCAGTGCGCTTCTTTACCCTGTGGAGGTCTGCCTTGGGTTGCATGTAGGCCCGTTTCTGAAAGGATTTCTGTATAAGGCCTCCTTATACTGCAGTTGACTCCAGGTCTCATTAGTTCCGCTCTGAAGTGTAGCTGTGTTTGAGGAGACCACAGAGGAAGGTAGAAGTGTCTGTGTGTGTGTGTGTGTGTGTGTGTGTGTGTGTGTGTGTGTGTATGTGTCGGGGGGGGGGGGGATTGGAGGCGTTTGTTTAGCATCTAGAGTCCTCTTCAGAGTGTACCTGAAAGGGCAGCAATATCAGTGTCACACATCCCTGAGCCTGTGGCTGCTCCTGACACAGGGTGTGGATAAAAAGAGGGGAAGGGTTTTGTCTGAAGCAGATGACCCTTTTCCTAAGTAATCCAAACTTGACCAAAAATTATTCAGCACGTAGCTTTCCTGAAATTCTTCACTTTCTTGATATTTTTTCCACTTCAAAGATCAGAAGTTGTAATCTTTTTTTCTATAAACTTTTCATTATATTTGATTCCCTTTCACTCCCTGGAGTTGTAGTGTTTGTGGATGGAAAAAGAGACTGTAATGCCTGTCAAAGGCAAGTAGGCGATTGCATTTACGAACATAGAAGCCTGTTAAGGTTTGATTGAGGCAATCATTTAGATAATTTTCAGCATATTGTAAGATGTAATTGCAAGCATGCACCATTAGACCTTGCCATGCACCCACGCATTCAGCACTCCTGTCAATCATACATCCATAGCCCAGCTTCTATCTGCAGCATCCTTATAACCAATTTTTCAAAATTAGAGTGGTACGTGAGTGACTAGACCTAGGTAAATGCTGTGCAGAGACTTGTGGTCTGACAAGAACAGCAGGAAAACTTACCTGATTCCTCGCATAAGCTTGCTTTCTTTTAATATAACACAATACCTGGGTAGTTTATGAAGTAAAGATTATTTAGCTCAGTTCTGACCATGGCCTCTGCAAGTGATTCCATATCGTGAAGATCTTCTCACTGTATCATCTAGAGGCAGGAAGTATTATGGTACCTTCGTCTGGAAGAGAGAAACCTTACATAGCAAGCTAGAATCAAGAGGAAAACCCAGGCATGCTCCTTTCTAAGTCCTCTGAGCAGAGAACTAATCAGAATGTCCCACAGGTAGCATCCTCAGTGACTTAGTGCTGTACCCCTGAGTACATCTCCTTATAGATCCCTCTGTGAAGTGACATCACTACAGTGGGGATCAAGCTCCCAACATAGAAAACATTGGAGAGCCTGTTCTAACCATAGCAAATAACAGTGCTCCACAGTGTGAAGTTAAGGCCTTCCCGGGTCAGTATCTCATGCACCTTAAGAGAAGACCCTGGCTGTACTTATATGCACAGTACTTTGCTGCTTTTCTTATTTTTTCTCCTTAACTATTCAATTAAGACATTGCATTGTTTTTTTTTAAATCACGTGGGCAGATTAAAATATGACCACTAAATATGACCATTAAAATATTTGTTGCCATATGGGAGTGTTGGGTTCCATTAGGAGTGGGAACTGGAGATCAAGTATTGTTCAGTCTCCAGTGCGGTCATAAAGGTGTTTTGACAAATCCTTAGCCTTGAAGGCTGTCTTATAGCCTCTCAATTCCCAACGTGAAGACTGAAGCTTGTTTAGTGAGAGTCAGAAATGTTCTTGGAGTTGCGAGCTGGCCTTCACCCTCATGAGTGTCTGAAATCACAAGCCATGCTCTTAAGCACCCTACCATGTCACAGTGTCACCTTATCACCAGGAAAAGCTGGATCATGTTCTTGTCCCATGCCTTCTTCCTTCTCTGTTGTCAGTCGCTTTCCAGGACAATCAATCTATATCAACTTATAAATCTCTTGCTAGAAGAAACATGGGTGATGAGGTCAAGTAACCAAGAGCAAAATTTTCTAGCCACTAGTATGACCATAATATACTTAGTTTCCTCCTCTAACAGCATTCCTTGAGATGGGAGTCAGGTGAGTTCAAACTGAATGTTTTATTGACATGTTGTGTGACTATTAACAAGGCTCTGAGAAACCCCTTCGTAGAGGCTCTGGAGAGGGCAAAAAATGTCTATAATTTCTAGTAAGAAATTTCTCAGAAAAGAAGTTGTTCTCCATCTCCTGTTTCTGAAAGGGCACTGTCAGTGAATCACAGTTCATCATCAATCTCCTTTTTCCAGTTAGGCAGAAGTGTGGCTAGCCCCCATTTCCTAGCGGGGACTTCTATGGGCCAGGTGGTACCATGGTTGCTTTCTGGACTGAAGTACATATAGTTATATCAGGGTTTGCTCTGTCTTTGTTCCCATTCTTTTATCCATTTTTATTCTTTCTTTTCATGTCCATTTTCTATAATTACCATCAGTTCTTTCCCTCACATTAGTATTTTTCAATTATTAATACAACCAGCACTTATGAGAAAAATTTGTAAGGTCACTGTCAATGTAATAGAAAAATGCAAATATATATATGTATATATATGGATTTATGAATGATTTCTGATTCTCTTCATAATAGAACATGGTCTTGATATAGATTCTGGAATTTCCATCGTCACTGTCTTTTTGTGATTTCCAGATGTGTCTCAGAGCAATAGCAACAGCAAAAGCTCTGGCAATAGGTACTTCCTATACTGTATATATTGTAGTATATATTAGCCTTCAGGCTCCACGTTCCTCTTATTAGGTCAGTGAAAGAGACCAACTTTGTGTCTCCGTTTCCCTTTCCTGAAATATCTTAACAGTGTTTTATAAACTAGTAGTGTGATCCCAGGTGAGCAAACAAATAGAAAACCAAGTTAGAACGATGACTTGCCCACCCTAAGGAAACACACATACGACCCAGCTGTCAGTGTAGATGTGCGATTGTTCACAATATCTTGCTGTTTTGAAGAGATAAACCCATGTCAAAGAGAACATGTACTTAGCTAATAGTGGACTTGGGTGAATTGTGGTGTGTCTAAACCAGTTCTTCCCCATCTTAGAATCACTGACATTTTGTTGTGCTTGTTCCTTGTTGTAGGCAGCTATCCCCTGCACTATAAATGCTTCTGAACATCCCAGACTCCAGTCTCTGATGCTGGTCTCATACCATGGCAATCACAATTATCCCCTACAGCCAGGGAAATTGTCAGTGGATAAAAATACTTGCCACCAAGCCAAGTTTGATCCCTCAGGTGGAAAAAGGAAGCCAGTTCACACAAGTGGTCCGCTGATCTCCATCTGTGCACCATGGGGCACTGTCATGCCTGTTTACACACATAGAAAATAAATAAATAAATAAAATCTAAAACATCGCCTGCAAATATGACCGTATGTCCTTAGGAACTGGGCTGTGTGTTCTGTGCTGAGTACTAGCTCTCCTGCTGAAATCTAGTCTTGTTTCTGCGCTGTTCTCTGTTCTTGTGATGTAGAAAAGTGTTTTCACACACACACACACACACACACACATACACACACACACACACACAGTTTAAACAGATGAGCTAAGTGATGAGGCATTTCTTCACTTTTTCTTTCCAATTTTGAAGGCTATATAATTACTTTAAACAATCAGCTTTGCGGGTGTAACCAAAACCGAACTCAATTCAAATAAATAATGATGCATAGCTAGGAAACTGTCCCTTTGGTCAGTGATTAGAACAAATATACATTGTTTCTCAGAATTTGCTCCTGAACTCCATGGAAGTGGGGGAGGGTGGCGGAGGGACACAGCTGGGTTCATTTAGTGATGAGCAGCAGGGGCTCCTCACTGAAACGGTTATGGGGCTAGATTTGGGTTGCAGGGAGTGTGAGCAGTGGACACTACTGTCTGAGGTCATGGGCCTTTCAGGATTCATAGGGCATGTTCTCATCTCAATTGAAATACTTGGGTATCTATATTCATGGCAGCCATCAGTGTAAGTTCCAAATCCAAAGAATCAACTGACACTAAAAAATTTGCCTTTGCGAAGTGTACATCACACCTTTAGCAGTTGGGAGGAGGAGGCAGAGGCTGGCAGATTCCTGAGTTTGATGCTAACATGGTCTATGAACTGAGTTCCAGGACAGCCAGGGCTACATATAACAAACATAAACATAGAAACATCAAACAAACAAAAAACAATATAAAACAAACAAAGATTAGAAATTAGTAGTATGGGAGGTTAAATACAAATACTATGCCATTTTATTTCTGTGTACTGTTTATATTAAGCAATTTCATTATGAAATTAATAGCTATGTATTTATAAGTGAAACTTTGATCATATTTACTTCATATTTGTACTAAATAATTTCCTTTCCTTGTCATTGTGTATCTCTGCTGCCATCAGTGTGAAGCCGACCAAATGCACACCACTTTTCTTGGGAAGGTTTCCCATCATCCTCCAAGACACGATATGGTAAACACCAAAGATGACACCCTCTCACCAAGGGACATTATTTGTCTATGTAGAGAGAATCAAACCTCACTTGATATTTCACTAAAAGTGGACTGAATGAAATTGCCAGTGTGTATGGAATAATTTGCTAACAAGACTAAATATCTCCCCCTTGCTCCTTCTACAAGGCCTTTCTGAACGTTGTGGCTGTCTGCAGCTCTCTCTTTAACTCACCTTCTCTGCCGTGTTAAAATGGTGGAGATGGATTCTGAGCAGGCTTCTCTGGTCCTGTGGAGGTTAATTCAAACCAGGCAGACCCAGAGGCTGCCCAGTGTCTTTGAGGGGTTATGTTCCCTATGGTGGTTGCCTCCATTATGCACTTTCTTTCTTGACATTTTCTTCTATTCCAGGAAGTGCTGTGGAGAGCAGGAAGACTTCTTGGAGGCTGTGTTATGATTTATCCTTGAGTCACGAGGTTATTAATGCATGCTTCTTTGGCCCAGTTCTCTTATAATGGTACAGTAACATCTAAAAAAATCCCTTATCATTCTACTGTCATCTGGGATGAAGTTCACAGAGGAGAGGGAAGTCGATGCCAACTTAGAGAACGATACAAATCAGTGTCACCTTTGTCCTTGAGTTTAAGTTGTAAAAGCGGACTCCAGACAAGATGTACAGTTTAGGGTTCTGGCAAACAGTGATCATAGAAGGAAGATGCCATGTTAGATTTGGCTTAGATTCTAGGAGTTTGCCTTAATTTGTTTTCTGTTGCTATTGTCAAATGGTGCAGACTTTATAATTCATTAGAAATACATGGTTTTAACTAAATATCAGCATGTAGAAGAATGAAAATAGATCCATATCTATTGCCATGCACAAAACTCAAGTCCAAATGGATCAAAAACCTCAACATAAAACTAACCACACTGAACCTTATAGAAGAGAAAGTGGGAAGTACACCTGAATGCATTGTCACAGGAGACCACATCCTAAATATAACCCCCAGCAGCACAGACACTGAAAAGAAACAATTAATAAATGGAATCTCCTGAAACTGAGAAGCTTCTGTAAAGCATGGTCAACAAAACAAAATGGCAGCCTGCAGAATGGGAAAAGATCTTCACAACCCTACATCAGACAGAAAGCTGATCTCCAAAATATACAAATAATTCAAGAAGCTGGTCATCAAAAGAACAAATAATCCAATAAAAATGGAGTACAGACCTAAACAGAGAACTCCTAACAGAGGAATCTAAAAGGGCTGAAAGACACTTATGGAAATGCTCAACATCCTTAGCCACCATCCAAATGCAAATCAAAACAACTCTGAGATTCTATCTTACACATGTAAGAATGGCCAAGATTAAAAACACTGATTAAAACTTATCCTGGAGAGGTTGTGGGGTAAAGGGAACACTCCTCCACTGCTGGTGGGGATGCAAACTGGTACAGCCACTTTGGGTTTTAGTATGGTGATTTCTCAGATAATTAGAAAACCACCTACCTCAAGACCCAGCAATACCACTTTTGGGTATATACCCAAAGGATGCTCAGTCATACCACAAGGACATGTACTCAACTATGTATATAGCAGCATTGTTTGTCATAGACAGAACCTGGAAACAACCTAAATGCCCCGTGACTGAAGAGTGGAGAAGGAAAATGTGGTACATTTACACAATGGAGTACTATACAGCAGAAAAAAATGACATCTTGAAATTTGCAGGCAAATGGATGAATCTAGAAAACATCATTTTGAGTGAGATAATCAAGACCCAGAAAGACAAATATCATATATACTCACTCATAAGTAGCTTTTAGACATAAATAAAAAAAAAACTAGCCTACAATTCACAATCCTAGAGAATCTAGACAATAAAGAGGACCCTAAGAGAGACATACATGGATCTAATGCACCTGTACATGGGAAGTAGAAAAAGACAAGATCTCCAGAGTAAACTGGGAGAAGGGGAGAGGAGAGGCAGGGAAGGGAGCAGAGAAATATATATATCAATAAAACAATAAAAATACATTGTTTTGGCTCATAATTCTGTAGGTTGGGGAGAATGGCATTGGACATTGGCATGTGGTAAATATTTCTCATTGCAGGATGCTACTGCAGAGGACATTATATGGAGACACAGAGAAAGCTTGCTAGCTCTGCCTTCCTTCCTCTCCACATAAAGCCAATAATGCTGTCCTGGACAGACCTACCCTCATAATCCTATCTTAATTTTCTCCCCAAAGTGTCACCTCCAAATTCTGTTGGCATATGAATTTGGTAATTAAATTTTCAACCCATGAAGATGGGAGGGGCATAATCATCCCACAGCAAACAAAGTGTTTCCCATGGGTGTCTGCCACATCTAGGCAGCTACCATGCAGCCACAAAGGGAACAGTGCCAGAGTGACAGACGGTGAAAGGGTGAAACCTTGGAGGTTGTCTCAGACAGGAAGCCTGGTTTGGCTCCATTTGTTAACTCAAAATCCTACAAACTGCTTCACATTTATGTACGTCAGTTCTCTCCTCTGTGAAGGATGGCTAATAACAGCCTCTTTTCCAGTGAGATTGAGGGTTAATGCATGTAAGTCACTTGGGATGACATTAATAATATGAAGTGTGAACTTTTGTTACTTGAATTTTTCTGAGCTACAAGGGCTGACCCTATCTAATCAAATTGCCTGTTCATTTCTCTCTCTTTTTTTTAGAGATTTGGAAAATGCCCCATCATTTGTTTCTTTCTATTGTCTCTTTTAAACCATGCATGTAATGTTTCACATTGTTCTCAGCTTCTTTCTTCTAAATATCATGGTGCCATTAAGGCTGCTCTTACTCTCCTCCTTCTCCTTCTTCTCCTCCTCCTCTTTCTCCCTCCTCCTTTGCCCCTCCCCCTTCCTCCTCCAACTTCTCCTTCTCCTCTTCCTCCTCCTCCTCCTTCTTCTTCTTCCTTCTTCTTTTTCTTCATAAAGACAGACTTGTACTCTTAGGCATAAAAATGGGTACGTGATCAAGGCTTGACATACCATGCCAGCTGTTTCCAAGTCAGATGTTCCAAGTGTCATTTTGTGACACCAGGTAGGTGCAGCTCTTCTTTCTATATAAAATCACCATGAAACATTTCCCCCCCTTTCTTTCCTCTTCCTCTTGGGGATGATAATTGAACACAGAGCTTTAAGCATGCTTAATATACACTTTACTATCGACCTGGATCACTGCTTATCCCTTTGTCTTAGTCTCACAATAACTAACAAAGACTATGAAACATTTTTTTAATACTAGTGTAAATTCTGGTAACATACCTGATGCCCAGAGCCCTACAGCCAGGAAAGGGGTTCAGCATACAGGATCTCTTTGTGGTCATGGTGACACTGACGTCAAAACAGTCTAAGAAGACACGACTTCCTTAAGTGTCCCGTATACTTTATAAATATATTTCACTAAAAAATGTGTGTTAATACTTTAAATAGACTTTGGAGGTCAGGTTCCAGAAGCTGAACAGATCATGTTTTTCCAACCAACAGCAGTCTGCCCTCGAGAAATAGATCTCGGGCAGAAGAACGTAAGCCAAGCATCCTCTGTCATCTTGACACCTTTATTAATGCTACATGGTAAGAAATGAAGTAATCTATTCATGCAGGTTTCAGCTAAGCCTGGAATATACATCTGAAGGCCAGAGGAAGGGAGGGGGCCGAGTGGGGAAAAACATTAAAAGAAACAGAAAAAGAATCGGGTTGGTCTTCAGGACCATAAATGGTAAAACTCACCCGGTTCTCCTGCCAGCCAGAAGAATAGTCAAGCAAGGTTTTGATTTACAGGAACAGCTCAGCAAAGACCTTGTAGAGAGAGCTTCATGCCTGCTATAAAAATGTGATTAGCTATAAAACAGAGAGATTTAACAAGAACATTTAAGCACAGGCAACAGATCTGCACAAAAATAAATAAAAACAGAAATTGCTGTCTGAGCCTTTAAAAACCCCTTTCTTTAAGGGCTAGGATTAAGATTCCTATTTAAACTTGGGACTAATAACGATTTACTTTTGGAATCAAAGGACAAAGGGGAGATGACCTTGACGTTGGCTGTGTATTCACTCAGTTCATCTCCAGTGATTCTTTCATTGAGCTCTCTTGATGAGGGATTATCTAACCTGCTGCCACAGCTCCCCCATTAAACGCTCCCTGGATACTGAGCTTGGAAGGCAGCTGAAGCCAGTGGTGCCCGAGAACCCCAAAGAAGAGAACGTTTTAGACTGAAAGTGTCTCAGCCCCTGCCTTTTGTTTTTATCATCCTTTTCTAGCTTGCTGTGAGTGACATCTGAAACAGCCATGGCTTGGGAAGGACATTGGCTGAATATACTATGAATGACGACCCTTTTCAGAGCACGTGGACCTCCTAAGTCAGCCCATTGCTGTTTGTAAAAGAAAGCTAGCATACCTGTACATGTTTGCCCATCACAAAGCGATTTGGGTTTTTTTAGATTTATTTGACAGTTTCATGCATTTTCATAGTTAATTTCAATTGATTTCACCCCCCTTTCCTCCTCTCTCATCACCGTTTCTCTCCTTCACAACATGTCCCTCTCTGCCTTTCATGTCTTTGTGTGTGTGACCTACTGAGTTTAATTAGAATCTCTTGCCTCATTGTGGGTGGATTATTTACTAGAGCAGAGCAACTTGTCAATAGCAATGGCATTGAGGAAAAAGACACCATTTCCACCATTAATTACTAATAGTCCCTTGGGGGAGGGGTGGGCATCTCACGTGCTCCTCTCCCATCCAAGATGTGACATTCAGGGACCAAATCTTAGGCAGAATGAAGGGGATTTATTAACGATGATCATGACAGACATGTCTGCAGGATTTTCCTTCTGTGTCAGTCACCATGTTGAGTACTTTGGAGATCGTCTCAGTCCCTGCCATCATCTGGAGGGCAAATATCCCACAACGTAGAAGAGGCAGAGCTAGAATCCAACCCAGGCTTGTCTGGCTCTTTTAGCTCTATGCCAAGGAAGGAGGTGGAGACTCACTTAGAGTAAATGATGTGCAGGCAGCTTCTACATCTGAGCGCACTTGTTTTCTCCAACTGTTGATGCATCAGCCTTGAGCCTGGGCCTGATGCTCTGGTGTCACAGATGCCATGTGATGGTTTATTTTTTTTGTAGAAGAGGCGTGCCTACTGAGAGTGGGGGCCCAACTGGAGAATTTTGTGGAGTCGCTGTGCTTTTCTGGTTTCTCCTTGCCCTCCCTGAATACCTTTGGCTCCTGGGGATGGAGTTTTCTTTTCTGAGATTGGGGCTCAGTGTGCTCAGCTTCATTTTCATCATGCCCCAGCCATTCTGAAACCCCCAGGACACAGCAGTACCGCCAACATTAGATAACCAGAATTAAATATGTCTTAGCCATCACATGAAACTAACAGGGTGTAAAGTTATCCGTTAAATTATAATTCTGCTTTCCCTCAAATTCTATACATTGATTTGAGAGGATACAAAGGAATTATTGTAAATTAGAAGGGTTCCAGATACCTTCTAACCTAGACCCTTAACTAATTAAAATCATGTTTATTTATTTTATTTTGTGATTGCTCCAAACCTGCAAATAAAACCTTACTAATTTATCCTGTGTATTTTTGTGTTTAGTTGTTATTTTTCAAGAGTTGTATTTCTCAGGTGCTTTAACATATTGCTTATGACAAGTTTTTATTGCTATTATATTTCTAAAGACAATTTTCCATTAAATGAGTGTTCACGTTCTTTTGTTTGTTATATTTTATTAGCTCCACAGTTTTTTAGAATCTCATCAGTGATGACTTCTATCATGATAAGATATTGATTTATTCAAAGGTGTGCTTGAGAATTGTCCTGAGGGATAATTTTGTCTTTCTGGAATCCCATGCTCCCTGACAGTTATTTTTGGAGACGTGCCCTTCAATCTATGATAGTCTTTGGTACAAGCTTCCTTTCACCTGTTTTATAGCTGCATGCTGTACTATCTGCATGCTTGTTTTAACAACTTCATCCTTCACAGGAAAACTGTGGTGTCAGCAATTTTATGTCACTACTATCAGCAATAGTAAGTGACAAACAAAGGTGTTAGAGATGAATATGACAGGGAAAAGAGGCTCACATATAATCCATCAACACACAGTGGTAGGAGTTTCTGGGGATTCAGTAGTCAGATTGTCAAAGTTAAAAAAATTTTAAGATTGTTTCCCTTTGGGGGTCAGAGTGACTTGAAAGAGTGTTTGGTATATCTGTTCAGCTTCAAGGCGTGGTTGCGTGCATCCGTGCATGTGTGTTGTGTGTGTGTTTGTGCGTGTATGTGTTTGTGTGTGTGTGTGTGTGTGCATGTGGAGAGAGAGAGTATAAAGAGAGGCAGACACGTTTCAGTGACATGTTTACAAGGATCATAAATGCTTGACCAAGAAATTTCATCTAACTTTGATGGGAATCATTGAGCAAATGTATGATTCTGAGCCAAAGAATGGTAAGATTTAATAAGTTCTATAAGACTGAAATGATCTTAGTGTGTAGAATGTAGTGAAAGCTGTGGAGGGGTTCCTGAACAGACTGTCTCCACAGTCTAAACTCAAGGTAAGGAGGCAGACTGGGGATGGAAAGAGTGAGGACAGAATGTTGGAGGTGAAATAGCCCTTTGTAAAGGGAGCTGACAGACCATCTACACACACAGGCTTAATTAAACTATCAAAGGAACAAATTTGCCTCTCTTTTGCATATTTTAAAACTTGCCTGGAAAAGCAAAATAATGAGATTCTGTCTTTTTCTTTAAATGTGCTTAAACGTAGGTTTTTTAAAAAAAGAAAATGACTGAATTAAAAAGCCAGTGCTATTTTGGACTTTACCCAAGCTAACCAGCATCCTGGAGCTAAAAACTAATGAAATTCTGCTTTTTAAAGCTGCCAAATGATTCAAACATATTCTTAGGATGAGAATATTCCTTGTAAGATCAGTCTACTGACTGATAACTTCAAGGAAATTTGATGTTTATTTACAGCCTTGATACTCACATGGAAAGTTGCAACATGAAGACAAAGTATTTTTTTTTTAATGTAAGTTTCAGAAGTTGGGATACAGGGAATAAACAAAAGGAAAATTACAGAAAAAGAGTCCTTTTCAAAAAACCACACACACACACACACACAAAGATACATACACATACACACACAAACATACACACACATGCAAAACACACACAGACAAACATGTCTGTGCACCTCAAATCATCCATAATACTCTTTGGAAAAATAGCTGATATTATCAGAGAATTTAATAAAATCCTGCCAACTTCTAGAACATGACTGAATCAGTTACACATTCAAGTTCAGTAGACATCTCATAAATATAAATCTTATATCATTAATCTTCAGTTTATGGATTTCCATATGAATTTTGAACATGCATGAAGTATTAGAGGGATATTTCAGTGAAATATTCTGAAGCAAAATCAGTGAAGAATTATCTAGGTATTGTCAGTCTTACTTACATTTTTAATACTTGTGATATTGAGGCAGGAGAATTACTGTGAATTCAAGACAAGCCAGGCCTGCTGATTAGTAGTAAGACCTTGTCTCAATAAGTAAATAAACAATAAATAGAAGCTTAAGAATTACAAAATTATAGTGGTGACTTTTATGAATGAATCTAATGATCTTTACACTTTTATCAGTCAATAATGAACTGAACAAAATAAGGGTAATAGAATAAATGTATTTTTATAATGTAAAAGACTGTTTTATTCTAAGTTTAATTTGAAACAATGATTATAAATACTAGTTGATGGTCAAGGACTGTCCCCAGTTAGAAAATAATTCTTTCCTTGTCTCTGTAAGACCCATATATATATCAGTATTGTTCTTATACATTGACTCAATTAGCATGACTGAATTCAGCTGCTCAAAAAAATTGGCCTGTAATTGTAGATGGTTTCTCTCCATAACAGAAACTAACGTGAAAGTACTGCTTAAACAATGCTTAATTAACTTTAATCAAGTTAATCAGCAATTCCTCTTTCTTTAGGCAGAGTTTACAAACTAATTATAAATGTGATAACATGAACACCTCTTAATTGTTTAAGTTTTTGGTCCCTACTTATAGGACAATCAATGATCTTAGGTTAGACATGAAACTAGTAATATGCATTTTTCCGGTTTTAGAGGCACTCTCTCCTGCCTTGGAGGAAGTTACCTTCAGAGCAAAATTTGATCTGTCACCGGAGAAGAAGGGAAATTAGTAGTCTAAGTGAGATGATGGTAGTAACCCTGTCTTTGTGAGGGTTGGGGAGAGTCTTCTAGTAAAGGCCTCGAAGCAAGGCTCTGGCTGCACCCTCCTCTCTCAGAATCTTGTTACTGGCTGCACCAAGGATGCTGAAACAAAATACCATGAACTTTGTACATTGCTCCAGCGGTAACTTGTTTGACACTTCAGACTGCTAGAAGTTTCATTTTGAAGTGTCATTGTCCCTTTGATATTCTGGGCAGCATCCTCCCGGGTGTCTGAACAGGACTGCCCATCTTCGGTGCCCCTGGTTGCCGCAGCATCGCTTCCTCTCCTGCTTCTGTTACCTCAGGCCTTCATTCTGAGTTGTTCCTCTCTTCGTGTAAGGGCTTTAGTCTAAACTGGTTATGAGAACATCCTACTTCAGGATGACCTCTTTTCTACTTAATGAATTATTAAAAAGCAATCTTATTTACAAAGAAGGGGTTCACCTAAGTAGTGAGTTCAGATTTTCCTCTCTCTCCTGGTGGGTACGAATACGTACTGGGGAAAAGGGAGGTAGGGCTGGATCAATGGTTCTCAAACTGCGGCTCTTGACCTTTCTGGAGTCTAATGACCCTTTCACAGGGGTTGCCTAAGACCATCAGAAAACACAGGTATTTACATTAATATTCATAAAAGTAACAAGGTTACAGTTATTAAGTAGCAATAAAAATAATTTTCATTATTTGGGAATTATCACAGCATAAAGAATTACATTAAAGGATTACAGCATTGGGAAAGTTGAGAACCGCTGGGCTGGAGTATACAGATCAAAGATTACCATATCAAATTCAGCAATTGACCATGAGATTAATGGTATCTTGAGAAACATTTTGAAACTGTAGGATCATTTAATCTAAACTATAGATATCTTAGAATATGTGCTATTATCCTGGAAAACCCTGTCAGAGGCATCACCTAAATGATTTTTTGGTTAATGTGTTAGGTACATAATAAGTTATTATGACACAAAACTTAGCATCCAGTTCAGTCTGTGAATATCTTCACAAATCACTGCTTCTATAAGACGTGATCTGGACAGTGATAAGGAAGAACTGTTTACAGCTTTTGCTTGGCCACCTCAATGGCCATGCTTTTAAAGAAAACCAAAACCTATCCTAAGAATCATGTTTAAAAATGAAGCATATTGCTGGTATCTTTGCCATATTTTTATTATCGAAAGGATGATGGAAATAAGTTGTGTGCCCGTGTAATGACTGTTTTCGTCTTGGTAGTAAGGTAAGAACTCTCCTTGAAGTGGAACTAAACCTCAATAATGAGTTCACCCAAACTTCCAAGGACTTGACGGGGTCCACGCATTTGATCAAAATGACATGTTTAAAAACTTCCTTTCAAGATGTGGTTCAGATAAAATGTGGATGGACTGAAGCCAAAAGAGCTCCTTGTGGAGATGCACTCAGTAATGTGTTCATTGTTAATCTCTGCTTGTTTCCAAGCAGTTCGGGCCTCTGCGTGGAACCAATTTCTGATTTGGGAGACTCAGATAATGCAATTGTATGTCCTAAAATATGATAATAAGGGGAGTCTGCCAGTGCTTGCTGCTAGGAGCTGGTCATATGGAAAGAAGACTTGGGTCTTCATGTGACTCAAACTATCCTTTGGTATTCATTCTTTTCTCTGCAAATGGGACTGTGCCAATCCAAGTGGTATCAAGTGTGTCTCTGAATCACTGCATTTTTGTTATGTAGTTTGTTGGTTCAAATACCATGTCTTGTAGAAGCAAACCTGGTTCATACTTAAATAATCCATAGTAACTTCATAGTTTATTTAGAGTACTTTTTAGTTATATTTATATCCCAGTGAGATGTTTTTGTACAGTACAATTGATAGCGATTTACATTGAGTTTGTAAAATGCCCTTTCGTACATTCAACTTCCCTGGTGATGTGGCCCATGCAGTGAGAGCTAGAGTTCTGATGACTGCTTTCTCAGGTCTAGTCCACAAAATATGTTCTCTCAAAATTATATTTCAGAAATTCATTAAAACAAGAACTAACCAAAATATTCATTTGTTACTAGATGATGTGTTTGCTGGATTTGAGAAAGACCGCGAGTCAGTGCAGTTAATGTTGTCGCATGCCCAGGAGAACAAATTAGTAATGCATTGTTGATTTATCTTGTCTCCTCTGAGGGAAAAATTCTGACTTCTAGATTATCAGGAATCAAATAGCTCTTGATCTGCTATTCTGCATTTCTAGTTAATAAGCATCGAAGGAAAAATACAGGCTGAAGCAGTCCAAGGCTGTGTTAACTTGCTTGAATATTTAGATTTTCCATGGAAACTAAGTTCATGCAGGGGTTTATACAGAGGTATGTGCATGTGTGTTATGCTGTGTATTATGGTGTGTGCATGTATGTGTTTTGGTTTGAGGCTATGCTTCATGGAAGGATTATTATCAGTCACTTCAGAGATTAGAAGGTGCTTCTGAATTAGGGATCGTTTGTGTTTTTATTTGTCATGTATTTGGTGATATTGACACACACTGGCTCACAGTATGCTCACAGTGGCTGGAGCTTGTGTCAGCCTTGAAGATTGAGGTTGGAGGAAAGGCAGCTGTGCACGTACAGAACCACAGAAGTAGGCAAGTGCACTGTGATGGAGGGAGGATCATTGGAAGATAAATAAAATAAATAATCATCTGTTGCTTGAAAGACTTGGTTTACCCGGTGAGAGAGCACACATGAAAACTGAGACTTTGAAAAAAGCGAGAGACACCAAAGGAAACAAAAAGCAGAGCTGCTCATCAGGCCACACACACGCAACACACAAGAGGAAACACACACACCACGAGATACACACCACAAGACACACAACACACAAATGCAACACACACACCACAAGACAACAACACACAATACAGCACATATACAACACACACAATATAATACACACCACAGCACATACAACACATACCACACACCACAACACAACACACACAATATACCACACATACAACACAGCACAATACACACACCATAACACACACCACACACACAAACCACAACATATATTAGAAGCAGTCTCATTCTTCTGCATAGAGTTTCTATGTTAAGTCTTTTATTTTACTAAATGATATTATTTTCTTTAGGTTTGTTTTTAATAATATGTAGTACCATCTTCAAGATTTTATTTTGTCACTAATAAATTCAAAATTGTTGACATTTAGAATTGACTTGTCTCTGTAGATCAAAGTATTTTCAGTAGAGAAAACATTCTCTATAGGTTCTTAGGTCCATGATAATTTGAGTCAATTTTGCTAATTGCAGGATATGTTTAATTTTAGTGTTAAATTGTGTGGTGTGGGAGGTCCCTCTGTCTATGTGTTGCTTAACTTAGTTAAGTGGGGAAAGCTAGGCTGAATGCTGGGAGAAAGAAGGGCAGGGAGAAACCATGTAGCTCAACCAGAGAGCCAGAACTTTACCCAGTAAGCCACAGCCTCATGGCAATAAACAGATTAATAGAGTTGGATTAATTTAGAATATGAATTAGCCAAAAACCCGGCTAAATAAAAGCACTTCTATGTGATTATTTCAGAACTGAGCAGCCAGGAACCAAGTGGCCTCCTTAAACAACTGTGCAACTATTTCCATGTGAATATTTCAGTATTGTATTTATGATTTTACTATTCTAAATTACATTTAAAATGAGGTTGTTTTTCACCTTTAGCAAAATGAATTTCCAAAGTTCTGTTTTTGATTTTAAGAAATATATAGTCTCATAATGGCTCCCTCGATCAAAATATCTCTTTTTTTGCTGTCATCTCCGTCCTTCCTCCAGAAACCTGGCACTAGAGAAATATCCAGGAATACATAAGGATGACCCCAGCTAAGACCCTAAGCAATAGAGGAGAGGGTGCCTGAACTGTCCTTGCCCTCTATTCAGACTGATGAATATCTTAAATATCATCATAGAACCTTCATCCAACAACTGACAGAAACAGAGGCAGAGACTTAAATTGGAGCACTGGACCGAGGTCTCAAAGTCCAGTTGAAGAGTGGAAGGAGTGAGAATATGAGCAAATAGGTCAAGACCATGATGAAACACTGAAACAGATTCACTGAAACAGTTTACCTGATCTAAGGGATCTCACCAACTCCAGCCAGACAGGGAAAGAAACAGTATAGGACCAAACTAGACCCTCTGAATGTGGCTGACAGTTGTATGGCTGGGGCAGACTGTGGGGCCACTGGCAGTGGCACCAGGATTTATCCCCACTGCTTATACTGGTCTTTTGGGGAACCCATTCTCTTTGGATGAATACCTTGCTCAGCCTAGATATAATAGGGAGAGCCTTGGACCATCACCAAAGCAATGTGCCTTTACCCTCTCTGTTAGCGGATGAAGGGTAGGATGGGAGAGTTTGGTGGAAGGAATGGGAGGAGGGGAGGGAGTGGGAACTGGGATTGGTATGTAAAATGAAAAAAGAGATAGTTCGTTTTCTTTTTTAAAAATTAATTACTTAAAAAAGAAATACATAGATACAGCCGAATTTGTAATGGAATAAACTTCATTTTCTAGGATCAGTAAGATGGCACAGTAGGTAAATTAGAGGATCCTAGTCCTCAGAATTGGCACTTAAGGAGGCAGTGTGGGATTACAAACAAAGAACATGCAGTTTGTTGTGGAGTGTATATGGACTGAGCAGGATAACATTTGGAGGGGAGGTCAAAGGGGATGGATTTGATCAAAGCACATTATATGCATTATAAATTTCTAACACAATGAACAGTCACCACCTGTCTATTGTAAACCCCTCCATGTTCCACCCACAGAGTTCTCTAACTCTGCTTAGATTCAGCACCACCACCAGGAGCAGGTACATTGCAGAGTAAAAACTCAACCACAGGACTTGAATTCTACTAGTCCCTGAATTCTCCTCAAACTCTGAACTTAAAATCCCTCCAATCTTCACCCTGGAAAGTGTACTCATCCCCCCTCCCCCCCGAGAAAACCCTGTCTTCTGCTCAGTTCTTTGCTGCTTCTGGCTTGATCAGAGGCAGCCATCCTCCTGAGTTCATCCCTTCCAATAAATCTCTTGTGTGAGTTTTGTTGTGCCGTGTGACTTTGTGGTAGTCCTTTGGTCTCAACTGCCAAGACTCCTTTCCCCCGAGAACCGTGACACTCACAACTGTATCATCTTAATTCTATCTTCCAATCCATCCATCAAGACTTTTGTGATTCCTTGAAATGCCTGTCATCATATTATCCTCTAGAAATTTAGGAGTGGTCCTATCAGAAACTGCAATTTTAAAAAGACTATGTCAGATTTGACAAATTAATATGCCATCATGAAAGGTGAATTTGCATAGTGAGCCATGAATGATGGTTTCACGCTAGTCGAAGCTTTCGAAATTAACTTGCTCATTTTAGGTTTTGGGTGCTTTAGGCATGTACTAAAGGGAAGTGATAGCTGCTAATGTGTTAGCTCCATCAGGTAAAAAAGAAAAAAATCTCTTCACAAGGCTAGTTAATGTCAACTTTATGCCAATAATATCGGTCACTTTAAATGAAAATATTTTAATATTTTCCATCTCCATCATTACATTATTTATTTATTTGGAGTGTTGTGAGTATGTGGTCATCTATACCTGGGGTCAGAGTACAACTGAAAGGAGCCAGTCTCCCTGACCAGGGGGGTCCTGGGGACTACACTCAGGTTGTCACATTGGTCATCACGGAGATCCACTACTAATTTTAATGTCTAGCTCAGCCTTCTAAGTGAAAAGTGACCTCACTTTAGCTCAATGAGAGAACGATGACACTGGCAGCTGTAACTTTCTGTGGCATAGCCTATGTTGGCCACTGTATTTGTGCAGACATTGTCTTATCTTGGATTCTGAGATTTAGACATGAGCAGTGGGCTAGCATCACTGATGAGTTGCTAACCTGAGGTAACAGACTAGCATCACACTGCTGAGATTCCGACCCGAGTAACAGGCTGGTGTCACATGGACGAGTTTCCCACCAGAGTAACAGACTGGCGTCACACTGAGGCTCCTAGTCTCCATACCCTCTTGTCTTCGGTAGCCTGGAGTTCTGACCTTCCACGCTTCCAGTTGATTACAGGTGATAAGCAAGATGTGATGAGACCAGGAAGTGGCCCGAAGCAGGAGGAAGGTGAGGAAGGTAGTCTGTAAGAACAGAGGGGGCACTCTGCAATTCTCCAGTGAATCTTCTTCATAGTGTTTACTCACGTGTTGACCCTACGAAAATCCTTCTTTCTCAGAGGCCCTTGGTTCCCTTGTGCAGGAGGGAAAAGAGGAAACCTCTGAGGCTCTGTGTGTAGTAACCAAGTGGAATATCCCTTCAGTTTAGAGAGAGAGAAGAAAAAGCAAATACCTTTTCAGTGTTAACTACCGACAACCTAGCTTACATATTTTCGGACTTTGAGTATAGGGAAACTTTGAGACTTATTTTATTTTTCTAAGATTGAATTATCAGGAGGAAACCGGCCATCCAGCATCAGATTCTGAAAGACTACCACACAGGAGGCCATGATGTGAAATCCACGTGGTGTTGTCACCAGCAAGAATTAGATCCACATTCTGTGACATTTTCCATCTCCCAATGGCCATGTTTAAAGCAAGACACACTGGCTTTCTTCTGCTTTGGCACCTCATTGGATTTAAATCCTACCAGAGATGAGGGTACATGGCTTTATTTAGTTATTTATTTATTTTAAGGTCTGGAATGTTTGTCAGAGCACATATTAAACTACTTAAAATACTCTGTGAGTGAACTCACGTGTCTGAGATGTAGTGTTAGTCTAGAGAGCCCTGGCCGGGCAGAACTGGGTTCAGGCCTTCTCTCCTCTCCCTAGTCTGCTCTCCGGGTGCTCTTTTCCTTCCACTGTAAAATCTCAGTTTTTATTTAGGCATAAATAAGACTCCTTTGCCTAGACAACACATTTTTGTTGGGAGGGTGAACTAGGTTAGAGATAATGTAGTTACTTTTTATCTGGTTTAAATGGTTTCGAATAACTCCGGCACCAAGAGCTCTAGGTCTTCTCTGTGCACTGAATTAGCATTCTCACCATTTTCTATGATTTAAATGAGCATCTTGCTGAATTTTCATTAAGCACACAGTTGTTTACCTTTACAAATTAATATGCTCTAAGACCAAGTCCATAAATAGGTAATAATAGCTTCATTGTTGGAGGCTAGATACTACAATATGTAAATTTAGATTTGTGCAAGAATGTAATCACAAGGGCAAATGATCGCTTATGGTTGTATTCCTTTTGCCAGCAACAGTACCACCACAGTTTGCTAAGTAGATTGACTTAGTGAATAGAAGGTTTCCCTAGAGTCATTTAAAATAGAGAACATTAGCTCTGGGGCTACAGCCCTGAGAACTACGTTCCCATCACACGGGTTGTGTGAATGAACAGATTGAAGGACTGGTGTCTTTGCATTCTATGCACTTGTAGTAATCATCAGAGTACTTTGAGACTACAATGGGAAAACAAGATGAGGTAATTCCTTTAAAAACTATTTTTATTTTATGCGTATGAGTGTTTTGCCTGCATGCATGTATGTATGTATATCATATGGCTGCTGACGCCACACAAGAGCATCAGCTCCCTCTGAACTGCAATGAGCCACCATATACATTCCGGCAACACCACCTGAGGCCTCTGCAAGGGTTAGAACATCTCTTCAGCCCAAATGAGACGCATTTCATTTTCAAAGTAATTATATAAATCAATGCCCTATGTATTTCATACCAATTTATAATCAAATTCAGCTCCCCAGTAGATTTTGACATTGTTGGATATTGAGTGATTGCTGGATGAGTGGATTAATTGCATTGATTCTAGAATGCTGATTCCAGTAAATATGTTAGGTGACTGGGGACAAGATGCTGAGTAAGCTATACATGTCTGTACCTAAAATGAACTTGCGATCAAATGGCTTCAATTAATGATCTAGTTCTGACTGTAAGCACATAATTCATCAAGGTTAATTTAAAAAAAATACAAAAAATGGGTCCTTGGTATGAGGAATTGTTCTAACACAGAAGGTCTTTAAGGCTACAAATCTTGAGATCTGTGAACAACTTTGAGAGAGGGAGCAGTGTGTCAGAAACTCACCTACTTAGAGAGACCTTCTACCTTGTTCTGAAGACTGAATCAGATTCTGAAGAGATCTCCCTTGAGAGAAGATGGTATCCAAAGGAAAGGAAGCTTCTTTTAATGTTTTCTTTTGTTGTTGTTTTGTTTTGTTTCTTTGTTGTTGTTGTTGTTTATAAAATGTGGGTAGAAGGAACAATCTGGGGTAGAGAAAAAAATGGGTTTAGTCATAAGCAGCTTAAGCCCATGATGTCAGACAGACTCTATAGTATTCATTATGTTAATAATAATATTCTAAGTCCTACAAAGAAGTTGAGAAAACTTCCTTTCTGTTTATTCAGCAATGATGTAGAGTTCCAGAAAAGGAAGCAAGATCAAAGAGGCAAGCCATTGATCACAGGGACTTTTAGCGAAAGCTTGCTATTCCCGTCTGAACTGTGCAGTAAATTGTGTTTCGTGAGATGTCTTTCTTGTGGTTTGAACTAATGCTTTGGATTAGAAATATCTTCCACTAAAAAGGTAAAGTGCCAAATGATAACATTGTTCTTACTGCATGCACTCCACACTCAATACTGCAAACCACGCACCTGCAGTATTAGACTATTAGATACACTGTAAGGTCGAACTGGATGTTACTGATTCAATGAAATCAGTCCTCTAGGTGTGACACCTGTTTTGAAGTTCTATACCATGTACCCTATAACCCCCACTCTTTGTTTCTGGACACATACCCATTGCTCATTTATTTACCATCCTCTCTGCTTCTCTTTGATTTTTAATGAGTACTTTCATTACAATAGATTTATGGGAATACTTTGAGTCTTCTATAGGCATGTTGGTTTGAAACATGCAGCTCTTTAAAGCTTCAGTGATCAAAGTAAAATTAGCTCCAACAATGTAATTCAGGTGTTTCCCTAATCTCAAATCAGCATGTGCAAATTGTGCAAACATGCTGAGTATTCCTTACTATCTGTATAGTTTCAAGAATGGACTCTATCTAAAGGTATCTACTTAGCACTAGAAGAGAATGATTTTCTTTAAATTATCATTGCCTTAAAGTAATATCAAGATGTTTTACTGGACTAGCTGAATATGTAATTATCTCTGTACACGTCTTACTGTATATCCTCATGCATGCTCTCATTTTTAGTACGGAACGAATACAGTCATTTGAACGCCTAAAGAATAAATATCATCTGTTTTGTAACACTGACGACCCACATTCTACAAGTTTCGGATTCCTTGGTGTTTGGAGGAATGTGTACTTGGCTGTGTTCCTGCACAGATGTATCCAAGTCAGAAAGGATGGTGGACTTGCTCCAGGAGAGGCAGGGGCCTTATGTGGAGTTTGTCACCAGAAAGATTGTTAAAATATGACTAGCGGGGTCCTTGAAAACTGAAATGTGACGATGAACCTTACAAATTCGTGTCCCCAACCAAACTACCATGAGAAGGCGGGCTGCCTCCTGATTGTCTAGAGCCTCTGTCACTAAACCTACTATTTGCGTCCTTAGGAATTGTTCCTCCCTGCAGGCTGGGTCTTTTTCTCAGTGAGAGGTCATTTGCTTACCACGAAAGAGGCTCTTGCTATCCTGCTTACCTCATAGATTTGGATTCTATTTCCTTCTGATGCAAGATTTCCAAAGGTCGCAGAAGGAGGGAGAACATGAGCAAAGATGTCGGGACCACGAGGGGTGCACCCACCCACTGAGACAGTGGAGCTGATCTACTGGGAGCTCACCAAGGCCAGCTGGACTGTTACTAAAAAAGCATGGGATAAAACTGGACTCTCGGAACATGGCGAACAATGAGGGCTGATGAGACGCCAAGGACAATGGCACGGGGTTTTGATCCTACGCAATGTGCTGGCTTGGTGGGAGCCTAGCCAGTCTGGATGTTCACCTTCCTAGATATGGACGGAGGGGGGAGGACCTAGGACTTACCACAGGGCAGGGAACCCTGACTGCTCTTTGGACTGAAGAGGGAGGGGGAGAGGAGTGGGGGGAAGGGGAGAGGGGTGGGAGGAGGGGGAGAAGAGTGGGAGGAGGGGGAGAAGAGTGGGAGGAGGGGGAGAAGAGTGGGAGGAGGGGGAGGGAAATGGGAGGCTGGGAGGAGGTGGAAATTTGTTTTTTTTTTCTTTTCTTTATTCTCCTTTTATCAATAAAAAAAAAGATTTCCAAAGGTCATCTTAGGGTCCACTTTGCCTTTAAAGCACCACATTAAAGTAGTAATCCCACAGTCACCTTCAGCAAGTACTGCGGAGAACAGGCAAGAGAGGCAGTCCATTAAGGGGACTGTTTTCTGAACTCGTTCTGGGAACACTCATCAAAATAGCCTCCTCATCTTATACCCCTAAATGACCTCATAGCTTCAGAGGTGTGTTCTTGCATTTTAGATATTGTTTTGGCATTTCGGGGAACATTGACAGCCAAGAATAGAGAGGGTCTTTGTTCATGGATGGGTTCCCAACCTTCCCAAGCTCTTGTCCTTCTTCAACATCATTTCCTCTCCAGTCACCCTTCACTTTAGTTCCATCTATATAATACCAACTGCTTTCTTTCCTTCTTGTTGCTTTATCTTGGTCTCTTGGTTAAGTGACTGACAAATGATTTTATTTATATTTTTATGCCAAGTAATGAAAATGGATTTCCCAAGAGTCTTGGGATGCTTTTCTTCTCGCTGTTCCTCTCTGAGCTTTACATCATCCCATGCCAACCGGGTTGGGGTGGTGCCGGATCACAGATGGTGTGGTTTCCATGTTGTCTGTTTGAAAACACAGTAATCTGACTGTGGAAGACGAATCCCAGGACTGTGTTCTTTCCGTCGGTTCTCTGCTCCCTGCAGTGGCTGTTCAAGTAGTCCCAGCTTTTAGAGATGGAAAGGACTCACGCCTCTCACCTGCTTCCCATTTTTCTGCTAATGGGACAGAGGCATACAAATGCAGCACAGGGTTTGCTTCTGAATGAAAACCAGATATGCTGAGTCTTAGCAGGTGCAGAGGGGACTCTGACCTAATGTTCTGAACTCAGTTATTCCCAAGTTTTTTTACCTGAAAGTTGGGTAATTGCAATGAGCTCACGGTGACTGCAGGAAGGAATCACTGTGTCAAATGAGGGATCTGAATGTGAATGCTGGTGCTTGTCTGCCGACACCAAAAGGCAAATTGCTGGAGATCAGCATGGCACAGAAACTCCTTGCTGTTCTTTTCTTTTAGGAATGAGCAATCAGTTATCCCATCCCATAAACGTTTGGAAATCGTTGAGCCATTATCATGAGAACAAAAGAATCACAGTTTCCCTTTTCCTTAATGAAACCAGAGCCAAAGATCCAATGTGCTTTTACTCTCTCTTCTATTTTTGTGAATTCTGCAAGTTACGTCTCTGTCTTTGGGGCTTTGTTTATTTGTGTTCAAACCAAAAGAACATGCTAAGTAAAGTTTATGGAATAAAAAAATTACTCAGTGCTTAATAATACAGTCTTGGAATATTTGAGTACAGCTAAAGTTTCAGCAATAAAATGATGTGCTAGAGGGCTTTTGGCAAGTGGGGAAGATTGGGACTTGTCCCAGAAAATGTTTTGTCACATAGTTGGTCATGGATGCAAATGGAAAGAGTTCTGGAATCAGTCGCAAGGCTGCAGTTGGTCTCTGGATGCTGCTCAGCTGCTTTGTATCCAACGATCAAGAACCTGATCCAAATCAAGTGCTTGTTCTCTCTAAGATCCAGGGTCCAACCTGAACAAGTCCCTGGGGACACATAAGCTACGAGCCTTCCTCACATGGAAGTTTTAGTTTAGTTGAGAAGTTCAGACAGTGTAATGTCTTAAAGCCATCCTAAAGCATACAAGCCCCACAGGTTTTATGTTAAGTACATATATATCTTAGTCCTTTTTTGGGAGAATAAAATTTTTTTGAGATATAAATATATTACAGACTCACACATACACTTACACACACACCTCATCCTAGTTCAGGATTATGGAGAACCCCCATATGTTACAGCACTGTGCTGCTGACCTGTAACCTATATCGTGCCTTTTTGCTTTAGTCGAACATGGTGGGAGGGTAGAAGGACAAGATGAGATGTATGCCATGGCCTCTCATGACAAAAGGCGGGTGAGGGTGAACAGAGAGGGTGTGGCTTGTTTGAACACAGTTGCGATCACCCATAGAGAGATCATCCCTCTTAATATCTCCACTCAAGTTATTAGGTAACAGTACATGGATGGGTGACACACTGAAATAGAGCCCTCCTAGGTGTTATACAGGAGGCGTCCACCCTTGTTCCATGTAGATGAGTTTCAGCATTGTCATCGAGATGACAGAGTTAACACACATGTCTGATCTTATCAACTACATGTAGAAACCTCCAGGTCCTAACTAACTCTGAAGGAAAGCCTGTATTAGCAGTACTGGACAGTATTCTCCATGTGACTGCACCACACACACACACACACACACACACACACACACCCCGTCTCTGACACTAGGCTTGTAATCCTTCATTCTCACCTCATTGCACTTTGCACTTACAATTCTCTGTGTTGAACACAGCTCTTGTTTCCTCATTTTTTTAAAAATCTTCATCCACATTGAGACTGTCTTAAATCTGCAGGCACATGTGTGCATACATACGCTCTTGTTAAGTTTTCCATATGGATATTACCATATGAAACCTTAGAACTTTTGTTTAATATCCCTCACTCCCCCTTTAAGAGGCAAACTCCAGGGAGACATGCAGTTTTTGGGAGCTTTGTATATTTTATTTTGTTGCAATCCTTGCCTGCCCTGGAGCTAAAACGTCATGTTATAGAAAATAAAACATGAAAATAAGAGGAAGAAAAGAGTGGGCTGTCTGAAGCTGCAGTATTGAGGATGCTGCTCCTGTCTGGAAATAAGGATGGAGAACAGGAAGCATACTCCTCCTTTCTTCTGAATTTCAGTCAGAGTAATATTCTCCTAGCATAGCTTCACCTCAGTATCCACTTCTGATCAAGACCCTTCAGAACGTATATGTTGCATATATCCTCTGATCTAGAATTTGAAAGTTTTTGCTTGCCCCTTTTGTCACATAATACAACCCATCTACCATGTGGGACAGTCACTCAATTGAACCCCCACACATATTTCCCATCTGATGCTTTTCACCCAAAACTTTGACAAGTGTAACCACTACTTAAACCCTTCCTACAGCCTTCTTCATGGAAGCACACCTACAATTGTGCCCCACTGCATTGATGGCATTCTTTTTTTATACTCATTGTTGTTATGCGTAAGCGTGACCTCTTTATCCTGTATTAGAATGAGGAACAAATAAATGTAGTATTTTTGTGGACAAAAATTTTCAAGGCATTATCATATTCAAAATTTAGTGGCACTCAGTAAGGGGACGCCATGGATCCACCGCCAGAGATAGACGTGCTGGAACTTTTTGCTGGTAGGCCACAACCTCGTGATGATACAAAGATTAATGGAAACGGGTTAAATTGAGATGTAAGAGTTAGCCAGTAAGAAACTAGAGCTAATGGGCCAAGCAGCGATTTAATTGATACAGTTTCTGTGTGATTATTTTGGTTTCTTGCAACAGCATTCAGTTTTGATTGAAAAAAATGTGAAAACCAAATTCAAGGTTCTGATGTGTCTCTGTTGCGTTCTGAGATGACAGCACACTTTAGTGCAAAGACACATTGGAGAAGGAATAATTAAGACACTAAAGAATATTTGGTAAATATAATAAGATTATATTAGACTAGATAGTACTTACTGATCTTCATGTCATTTGTCATAATCCTTTATTCTTAGAAAACACATTGTTTGACGTAATGATAACCTCTAAAGACAGCTCCATCCGTCCTTGGTTTGAGAACTAGTGATTATGTTAAGGGGCAGGTTTGACTAAGGAGGTGTCTTAGAGATGTGAAGATTATTCTTGATCCTCTTTGTGAATTTGGAAACGGATGGTCTAACTTGAGAAGCAAGAAGGTGGAAAAATAACCTCAGAAAGAATTGTGAGAACTGAGGTAAAAAGAAAAGGATTGTGAAGGATGTTTCTGAGTAGAGCAAAGATGCCATAGTCCAGAGCAGGCAGGTGCTTCTAGAAATTCAACAGATAGAAGTGATTCCCTCTGGAGCTTTCTGAGGGAGAAGTTGGGTTGATGTCTTTGTTGTAGGCCTGTCAGCCTCCACGGCTGTCAATAAATCCATGTTTGTCAGTGTCCTTCTTTCATTTTGTGGTGGTAGTCACCACATGGTAGTAGTCCTTTGTGGGAATACTCGTTCTCTCAATTGGTTACTGTGGTAACAGTGCAGTAATAGTTTTATAGTAAAGGCAATGAAGGCTCTGGCAAGTAAAATCAGACAAAATTACCATCTTTGCTAAGTTTGGTGGAACAGTGTGGTCTGTGAGTTGTTCAGATCTGTCATTGATCAGGAAAGCATCTATAGACAAGGTTTAATTGAGGTGTGTGTGTGTGTGTGTGAGCACACATGTGTGTGTCTAGGGGTGCTAACGTGGCCATAGATAGGAGGATGGACAAACCTGTGGGTTGCAGTGACAGACAGACTCTATAAACCAGTACTGTACCATCATTTTTTGTTTTCCTTTGAGCCTCATCCTATTAAGTGTGCCGTGTGACCTACTGACCTAGATATTGAACATTCAGCTCTGGCCCTCAGTGTGATCTCCAACAGAAAATGGTTAGGGCTTCAACTGTAAAAGTCCACTCACTATTGATGCACTGTAGGCATCTTCAAAGCATCAGAATTTGCACGTGAGCAATGTGTGTGTCCAGAGTTGTAGACAGTCCTAGATGACATCGGCTTCATTTGTTCTTCTGCCAAGATCATACTGTACTTCAAGAAGGTGACTCTTTTTTTTTAATGCTAAGAATATGCAATTCTCTGAAAGGTAATCTTCTCCAAGCTGTCTATACAAAGACTTAAGTGGAATGATACAACCATGTGCCACATACAACTTTCAGGATTGTTGAAGCTCATTTATTTATAATTGATTTCTCATATGTTTCTATTGAGCCGACTGTTCATTTTCCCCAGGTATATACAAACAGCATGATATTTAATTGAGGAAATCACTGAACACTGGGATTCTTATTGTGTGTCATATGACTCTTAGTTTTGTGTGCACATGACCCCACCATTTGTATGAATAAAGCAACCTGGCTTGCTACACACAGTTCTATCTTGGTCATATTTTATATCAGGATTAAGGGACATGTTTTCCCAATTGTCTACTGTAGTAACAGTCCCTGCTGACTGCTTCCTTTCTAGACTTGTTGGCCTGTCTGCTGCCTTGCAGGCTTAGCAGCTCAGATCCAATTTCACTCACTCCACGCCGATCCGATGTCACCATTTTTTTTCTGTTCAACCTAATATCTTGCACATTATATGTGATTTACCTAATGTTATGTAAAGCCTTCTCATTGAGAAGATATTTCATATATCCTAAATTATAGAACCTCAAATCCACAAACTGAGATATAGTTTGTTTATAGGTTATATTTGATGACTACTTCATGGCTTATGTTTTCATATGCACATATGAACACACATCTGAGAAGGCCAAAAGACAACTTTGTATATCATTCCTTAGGTGTAATCTAGCTGTCTTTGAGAAAAGGTCTTTCTTCCTTGCTGTCCTGGGACTTAGAAATTAGGCTTATCTAGCTGAACATTGGAATGAGTAAAAATTTATTACTTTTAAAGACACAGAATGCAGGTACAGAATCTCCTTACATGATATAATTCTGTCTCAAAAAAATTTGCCATAGAAGACTCCATACATTTCCCCATCCTGATAAACATAACTTTCCCTTGAGGACTGTGGTAGATGTAGCTCCCTAAAACGCTTGCAAGTCAGGTTTGCATCTCGTAGGATGCCCCAGTTGCCTGGGTGATGGAAGCTTCTACTCTCCAAACAGGTCTGAAAAAGAAATTCCATGGAGATATCACCACTGAGGATTTTCATTTCAGTGCAGAAACTCTGAGGGCCTAAGCCTTTTCTGTACTAAATAGTCCCTCAGTGTCCACTTCACAGGAAAAGCCGTCATGATAAACTTCTCAACTCCAGAAGTATTTCAGAACACTAGCCACAGTTAAGGAATAAGAAACTGAACTTAAAATGTTCACCTGCTCTCTTACACATTACACTGTTAAGACGAATGAGAAAAACAACTAAGTCTAAATCAGGGAACGAAAATAAACCTAAGGCATTCTGCATAATGTCACTCTCTGCTGCCTACTTCCAGAGTTGTTTCCCCGAATGTCAGTGTGATGAATCACACAATCCATGAAGAGAAGCATTGTGCAAAATGACAGCCTTGGATTCCTTTAGAAAAAGTTCCCAATGTCAGAGATGAAGAAAAGAGTCTGTGTCAGTGTTCTAGAGAAAGAACCCTGGACCAGAGTCCAGACACGTACGTAAAGTAGAGTCAAGGATGGAAGATTACATCTGAATTTCATAGTAAAAATCATGTTGAATCATAAAACTTTCTGTAAAAAAATAAACAATGAGTGCAGGTGATGTTCTTTGTAGATGCTATATACTAATGTATTTTAAAATTTCAGGACTACTAAAATGTGATCTAAACAAGGAAAACACCAATGAGTGTTCCATAGTGAGTGGGGGGAAAGGAACCTGAGATTTCAACTCTAAAGGAAGAATCGTAGGCAACTGAGGAAAGCAGTATGCTGCTTGCTGCCAGATGGTCAGTCCTTAAATATATATATGCCATATGGACTGAACAGGTATAATTAGGGATATATATGTGCATACATATGCATGCAATAATAATCAGTGAAAAAATGAGGGCAGAATGTGAAGGAAATCGGGGTATATTGGAGAGTTTTAAGGGAGGAGAGAAAAAGGAGAAATTTTCTATTTATATTAATTTCAAAAGTAAAATGAAAAGATGTCAGAAATGTGAGATCAACAATATTTCAGGTAATTCAGAATAAAATTCCATACACATGTGTTAGCTTTTTTTTACAAGCAAAACTATGTATACCAAGATCCTCAGTCTTCCTATTCTGACCCCTTAGTACAGATCCTCAATTTGTGGTGACCTCCAGCCATTGTTACTGCATAGCTATAATTTTGCCACTGTTATGAATTGTAATGTACATATCTAATATGTTCCCTCTATGGGGGTCATGGACCCACAGTTTGAGAACTGCTGATACATACAATTGGCCATCCCTGTCAGAGACTTCCACAGCCACAACATCAACTAAGCACAGACAATAAATATATTTTACATTTTTTTCTTTACTGGGTTTGGTAGATCATGCCACAGCATGCAAGTGGAGGCTAGAGATGACTTGGAGGAGTCAGCTCTTTCTGCTACGTGGTTTCCACATGGAAGACTACGGTCATCAGTCTTAGCAGAAAGTATCTTCACCTGCTGAGTCGTGGCCTAGAGGCTAAAATACTCTTTAATATATGACTTTCCTTGTCATCAATCTCTAATCAATATAATGCAGCAATGACTTAGAGCATTTAAATTATGTTGATACCATAAATAGTGTAGGTGTGAGTTAAAATATATGAGATACTGGGGTTAGGTCAGAGACTATGCCAGTTTAAGTAATGAAATTGATCAACTGTAAATTTTGTTATCCACAGATTTGGGTTCATGCATTGAATTCCCCATTGATATCTAAGGACAACTTTATATATAAACAGATTTTCTCTTTTTAGTAACTAGTGAATCTCAGAATGCATGCATCATTGAACTCTTTTTGCAATTGTTATGTAGGCTTATCATTTCTCATAATAGAAACTAGAGGGAAAATGATAACAAATCTTAAAGGGTCACTGACTTTGACTTTCGTTTGGGTGCTTTCTAGGCTTCTGATACACTGAAGTGGAAAATTTCCAAGCTACCAAAGCATGTGACACAATTTAAATATTGATAAGGTTTGAATATTACAGTAAAGACTCCTGAAGATTTGCTTAATAGACATGCCTTCAGACCTGTTGACCTTTTCAGGGATGCTGAGCCTGGATGATATGAAAAAATAATAGTATAGCCAGGCATCCAGGCCATGCAATCATCGCAAGTTTTTGATTTGGAAATATTTCCTAGTTTGGAGGTTATTCCTTTCAGCTGTAACAATAGCAGACTGTTTCGCTGAGGGGAAAACACGTGGTGTTTAAAATAAATATCATCAGTGCAATTTTGTAACATTGAGCAAACATAAGTGACCATTTTTCTCCTTTAAGCATTAAGATGTCCCAAAGATTTCATGAACATTAAGATAGGGGGACAGGATTTGAATTGACAAAGACTACAAGGTGGGGGTGATCATGAAAAGACCAAACACAAAAGATTCATACTTTTATCTGGTGCCCAAAGTCCTTTTATTTGTGGCCTTCACCCAAAGATAAGATTCAGCTTTTATCCAAGCACGTGTGCACGCTTGCCTGTGGTTCAGCAGATTTTACTCATGGAGACCTGTTCAGAGAGGAAGGGTAAGTTTAAATGATGTCCTCACTGACCGCTCAGGACCTATCTCACACAGTATGTTCTGAGCAGTTCATTTGTTCTCGTGGCCGTAGCTGTTTCATGCTTAAAAGCACAAAGTTCTTCCAAAGAACAGCAGAAAATTCTGCAGACATCTTTTAGGTGGAATTTCATATACTCACTTTTTCCATATTGTTGAAAACAGTGACCAGTGAAGACTTTGCCTCTGATCTCCCTTAGTCTTATATGACAAATCTTCCTTTCAGAAAATTAGATAATTATACTCTTGTCTTTCTACACTGTAATTCCACATTCATTTTCTTTTAGCTGAAAAACTCAATAGAAACAATGAGTATCATTTAGCGAACGCAGAGGATGCTTCAGATAATAAGCTAACCGATTCTCTGATATGACCACGAAGATGTTAAAGTCAGAATGACTATCATTATGTTTCCCAGGCAAGGAAAGCTTTTACAATGACGCTGTCGGTCGGGCAGTGTAGTGTAGCTTTCACAATGACGCTGTCAGTCGGGCAGTGTAGTGTGGTCACCACTCGCACCCTCCACTGCATCCTGCAACATACATCAAGATAAAACACATTTTTAAAAAGGAATTGTGGCTGCATGGAGAAATAAACCCAAACCTTTCTTTCAAGATGCCAATTTATATTGTAAAGTCTTGGGAAGTTTGGCTAAAGGCATTCACCATTTAAGAGTTTTTGTTTTGTTTTGTTTTTGTCTTGGGGTGTTCTAAAACTTCCTAATTTGTAGGTGAAATGTGTACCATTAGCAAATGAAATATTCCACGTTCTATATGGATGGTTGCTGTCAAGAGAGCTTGCTTTGCTTCAGGTTCAGGATCAAGGAAGATTCATTTGCGTTCTCGGGGATGTTCCATGCAAGTTGCGGAGAGCAGGAAGGGAATTCTAAATAACAGACTATAATAGGCACACCCCAGCTGGCAGAGATTCTGCTGCAAGCCTGTGGAGCCCACTCAGCTTCCTGAGCTGCTGCCTCATCTTTGGTCAAGACTGATCACCAGTTCTATTCCAGGCGTCGGGCTGTTTTCTGAACTCATTAAAAGAAATCGCCACAAATGCCTGCAAATCTGCGTTTGCAATATTGGTTGAATTACTGTGTATAAAAGAGGATATTTGCAATAAACCATGAAACAGACAAAACCTGTTGTTTATTAGCAATCACGATTATGAATGTTATCTTTCCAGGGTACCCACACTGTGGTGCCTCCAGGGCATTTTCCCTGCGATCTTCCATTGAGATTTTCTCTGATAATATTATTTTTGGAGTTACATGGGAGATGGCAGTAGAAAGAATTGAGGGTAAATCAGAAGACTCACTAAAACCATCTACATTTTTATTGTTAAGGTTTGATTATAGCTACCTTGAATGGCAGAATAAACTCATCAGGATTCATCCATTTGTAAAATGATCTTAAAAACCATATTGTGCCTGATTAAATGGTTCACTTCTATTATGAGCCCTTGAAAACACACATTTTTGTTATGAAGCCCACAAACCACTTAATAATGTATTAAACCTTTATGTTTTAAACTGCAAATTTGAATTTATATATATATCATTCTAATTTTATTTGTCTTTCATTTTATAAAATCAGCCATCTTAAATGTCTGAGATTATTTGGACAACCATATACATCTTAATGTAATGTACCAAATAACCTATTGTGCCGTGAGTGCACATTACTCTTATTAGATGATGTACCATTTTGAACCGGGCTTGCCCACATTGGAACAACGCATGACATCACCAGCTACCATCTATTTTTAATCGTTCCTCTCAAACTGCTGTACTATTTTATGTCATACGATCACAGTTGCTAGAGGGCAACATGGCAGATGACATGTGTAGAACAATCGCAAATTGCTAAGGTGTGGATGGGCCAAGAGTGGAGACGACTTTTTCATGTGCCATTTCCTTTTTCTGTTACGTCGTACCCATGCTTGGCTCAGCTTCCCTGAAGATAGTAATATCTGCATTTTATTCTAGAAAATTTTATGCTTCAAAGGTGTTGTCTTAGATTTCAGGTATGATTTCCCTTTATTGAAGTTGTCACTGTTTAATTGAAAAGGTACATATATACTACTCATTTACACACAAGTTTCACCATCATTTTTTTATTTTATGTAATTTGCATAAATTTTCCTTGTGCTCCTTGTTTATAGCCTGTAACCTAGACTTTCAAAGATTCAATCTTGGAGTAAATTCTTTCCCAACAAATGAAACATACTCTTCAGTTTCTTGAAAACTCATTTTAAGAGAGACATAGATGTAGAAATTGATTAAAAAAGAAATCCCATTATGTAGAATTATATCTAAAGTCAAGTTCCTCAAAAAGATTTAGGAAGCCCCTGTGTTCTGAGCATAGCCAACAAGGATCAAAATCTAAAGGAAGCCATCAATCATTGTGGGATTTGTCATTTGCATTTTCAAGAAAGTCATTCATATTCTGGTCCAATGCCTGTCTCATGCTTTCTTTTACTCTTGTCTCCACTCTTAATCTGTTGCTGCCATTTTAGATCCACAAGGATGCTAAATGCACCCTAACCTTTAAAGAAGCAGGACCCTTTTCTTTGACTTTCAAAACTATTCTCTTCCAACTGTGTCATTTCTTAGCAATCCTTTGCAGTTAAAGTTCTCAGAAGGATTTTATATCACAAACATTTTCTGGCTTCTCATATAAAAGTGGAAACTGTTGTAAATAATTGTATTAAAATGTTGACCCTCCAGTGCTATATTTCAAGGCATATTTCTCAGACTAGATGACTTTCTGTCATCGTAACTTCAGGTGCTGCATAAACATGTATGTCACTGGTATTTGGAACATTTCTTTAATTCTGTTTGAGGAATTTTCTTTTTTACTAGGAAATAATTTAGTAGTAGGCTGAAAAGCCCATACTGAGATTTCAAACTGAGATCCATTTATCTTGAGCTATTTCATTTACATATATGTCAGATTTAATTTTTTTAGCTTCTAATACAGATAGAGTTTGTTATCAATTCTTTCACACGGTTCACATAAATATGCCAGCATGGAACATTTTAAGCTCCTGCTGTATTGCTGCTGTATTGTAGGATTCTGTTACAGTTGAAAAATCTGTAAAACAGTTGCAAACACAACTACAGCAGCATGACATGACAGGTCAGGTGTGAATCTAGAATCCTGTCCTTGTTGACATCTCCCACTCACTGCCCCATCTTATGCCACCAGCAGACTCATGTCCATCACAGGCTGGGTGTCCTGCTTCCATTCTCAACACCCAGAAACACTTATCCTTTGGACTTACAGACATTTGCCGGTCCATGGAGGATAGACCCAGGAGAAGATAGTCACCTGCTCTCTAGAGTTTACCTAGCAGTCATGTGGAAAAGACATTCTGGGATTGGAGGTGTGAGCTAGAACACGTACAGGGTCCAGATGAACATAGTCCCTCAACTTTTTGTTCATATGCACTAAAAGAAACATACAGAAATACTCATATAACAATATTTTAAAAAAGAAATCAACTCTCCAAACAACTGTGGGCTGAGACCGCTTGTTGGTTCCTGGCCACCTGGCTAGCTTAGACCTGAAAGAATCACACAGAAACTATATTATTTAAAACACTGTTTGGCCTATTAGCTCTAACTTTTTTATCAGCTAGCTCTTAAATTTTAATTTAACCCATTTCCACCTGGCAGTGGCTTACTGGCAAAGTTTCGGGATGACTGACTGTGGACTGACTGTGACCATGACTCCATGGCTTCTCTCTGACTCTGCCCTTCTTTCTCCCAGCATACAACCTACCTTTTCCCTGCCTAGTTCTGTTCTTCCCTGTCATAGGCTCAAAGCAGTTCTTTATTCATTAACCAATAAAAGCAACACATAGACAGAAGGACCTTCCACAACAAACAACTTAGTGGTTGGCTTACAAAGGAATATGTTGTATGTTGGAAAACATTAAATAGGAGGAAATATGGCTATTAATATTATGTATTTATGTAATTTTATATTATATATTACAATAGCAACTGTTTATTTTATGTAACTGATTATCACAGAGTACTTTTGTTGGCTTTTCCTGAATCTTGGGATGGAAGCCAATGTCTGGTTGCAACTGATGAATGGCCATACTAGGAATATTGCATAATGTTTTTCTTTGTGTGCCCTGCCAGCACAGTAGTCAAAGGACTCCAACATGTGTAAGAAATTGATCCTTTGTCAGTCCTATCCATGACTCCTTTATTGAGTCTGATAATCGGTGTTGAATACAGGTGGAGTGTGCTCTCAATTCTTTCATACTGCATGTAATGTCTGTAGATATGTAAGCATGACTCATTTTAAGCTCTTGAGGCATTGTTAACAAATTCTCCATAATTCTGTTATGTTTGCAAACTCTGTAAAACATTTGACAAAGCCTGTGGTTTAGCCAGGCTCTGTGAAATAAATACTGCCATAGCTGCCAGTTGGAGTTTACAGACATGACTGCATGAACTCAGAGCAGAACAGAGATGTATAGCAATACACCCTATGTGTTGTGTTGTTCCATCATAGGTCCAACGTGTATAGGTAACCTCAAGAACATGTGCTGAAAGTGTAGTAAAGTCATTGGACCACGACGAACTTTAAATATTTATAACTTTAAATCTAGCAAGAGAGCATAACTTGTAAAGGAGCTTCCTGCCAAGCCTGATAACCAGGGTTCAATCCTAGCACCCACATGGTAGCAGGAGAGAGAATTATGACTTTTGAAAATGGCCCATGTACAGTGTTACAATGGGCATGATATTTCCATGCACCTAGATGCCAGAGGTCATGTTAGTTTCTTCCAGAAACAACCTGTCTTTTGGGGTTGAGGTATAAATTTTATAATTATTTTGTAAATGTAACTATAAGTCCTCTTGATGTTTTAAATAGAATTTCATCTTATCCTTACAAGGTGGGTTGATTTTTCACATGAATTTTATTTTTCTCTAAATAATTTTCTTTTATAACTAACATAATGTTATGCTATTTAAGACATTTTAGATATTTAAGCCTTTTTTCAGTTGCAAAAATAGAACATTTTTATCTTGTTTTTATTTTCTTTTAAAGTTAATTTTGTTAAGGTAAAATTTATAAGCAGTTCAATAAAACACACTTATATGTACAATTTGATGTATTTTGACAAATGTATATATGCCTAGAATTACCACCCACTTAAAGCAGAGAGAGTTCACATCACCCCCAAAATGTCCCTTACTACCCTTGTTTCAGTAAAATTCAGTTTTCAAGCTCCAAGAAAGCACCAGTTCACTGGAAATCACCATACACTGATTTCCCATTTTCAGAGTCCAGAAAATGAGAAAGTAATGTATGCAACCTCTTGTTGTCTGGCTCATTTTACTGAAGAAAATGTTCTTATTCTTTTTAAACAGATTTTAAAAAAACTTCTTTTTGTTTGGAAAGGATATTTGTGTTTTATGAAGATTGATCTGACTTTTATTTTGCCAAACTTTTATTGCCATTAGCAATTCATCTCAGAGAATTTTTTGTTTTGTTTTGCTTTTACTCTGGTCAGAATATCCATTGTTTAGGTTAAAATATTAGATATCAGTATGTTTTTAGTTTCTTTTATGAGAATGCTTATATATATGTATACATATGTATTCATAAATGAAGTTTATTCATAAGCAGAGCAAGGATCATCATATTTTGCCTAAAGAATAAGTTCAGAGATGGCTCAGTGGTAAAGATTTTGGGCTTAAAGCCTGAGGATAAATTCAATCCCTGGAACCAAGGGAGCAGAAAGAAAAGGATCTACTCTGCAAATTGTCTTCTGATCTCTGTATAAGCATCATGACATGCTGCTGTATTATCATGTATGTGCACACACACCACACTAAAAAAGATAGATAAATAGATAGATAGATAGATAGATAGATAGATAGATAGATGATAGATAAATAGATGCAAAAATCATTTTAAAATATATCTTCAAGAGCCAACTTGCCTTTTTTTCCTTTCTTTTTTCTTTGTTGTAGAACCAAAGTATACTGTTATTTGCATAGTAATGCTATTTAATTTTTTGTTGTTATCTATTGGGACTGTATTGTTTTCTATTCAGAATTATGTGTAGAGACTCCATTATCGTCACAACCTGCCTAATACCTTCGCCTCTTTTCTTCTCTCCTCTTCTCCCCTGCCATGCCTTGCCCTCCTTTCTCACTCTTTTCTTTCCCTCTCATCTGTCTCCTACAATTTATTTGCTCTCTCTCTCCCTTTCCGTCTCTCTCCTCTGCTACAGCTGTGCTTGTCAATCATAGGTATTGATGGCACAAAACTATCTTGCTCTTCAGTTGTGCCGCAAAATATAAACTAATAGTAATTTAAAATATTTTAGCTTCTTAAGTTTTGTACCTAATGAAATGTGGTCTTTTAGTTCATTGCTACTTTATTACAGTCTTTGATTCCTTCCCACTTCTATGGTTTGTTTCCATTTGTTCATTCGGTTTTACACTATTGCTGAAGATTTCCCTCCACCCCCTTGAAGAACTGCTCTATTGAAGTAAAATTCAGCTTTGAATTTTATAATTGCTCTTTCCCGGTTTACAGCCTTTTTGGGCATGGAAGTTCTGGTTGCCAGGTTTTATTCTTTTCGTGGAGAACTATGTAGTATTAGGATTTGTTTTTTGGCCACCAGAGTTTCTGTTGATGAAACTGTTGATAATATTTTAAGGATTCCTCAAATGGGACAAGTTGTTTCTTTGTTTTTGAAAGTTTGGTTTAGAATGGACCATGTTGTGGGCCACTTTAAGTTGACCTGGCTTGGAAGGCCTCCTCTTCCTCATAGTTTCCTAGGCTCTGAGGGGAAGTATTTGATGGAGACATCTTATTTAGGAGTGAATATTCCAAGGGTTTGTCACTTTCCGTGTATTTTCCAGTTGTGAGTCTCTGTGATAGTTCCCTTCCACTGTGGAAGGAAGCTTCTCTGATGATGGCTGAATGAGACATTGATCTATGGTATGGCAGAATGTCATTAGAAGTCCTTTTATTGCTATGCTCCTTTAGCAGAACAATAGTATTTGCTATTCGCTAAGGCCCATGGCCTATCTAGTCTTGGGTTCTCAGCCATCTTTAACACTGTCAGATCTAGGTTCCATCTCATGGAGTGTCCTTAAATCCAATCAGATAGTGGTTGGTTACTCCCAAAGTTTGTGACATTATTACACCAGCATGTCATGCAGGCAGGTCAGCATTGTGGATCACAGGGTTTGTAGCTAGGCTGATCAAAAAAGAACTACCCAGTGAAATGTATAACCTGACATCAATAATTATATAGAAATTTAGTATGTCCAGAAAAACCTTAATCCTTGCTTTATATTATTTCCTTACCTAATTTCTACCTGTTTGTATTTTTATCATGTTATAAAAATTTCCATAAGTTGTTTCAGCATCTTAGCCAAAAATAATACATGTAAAATACAAATTTAAATTATTTTATCCAGTAGTGTTGTGGGATTCTCCTCTGTATGCTGTATATATCATGGGTTAATAAAGAAACTGTCCCTGGGCCTGCGCAGGGAATAGAGGTAGGTGGGGAAACTAAACTGAATGCTGGGAGAAAGGAGGCAGAATCAGGGAGATGCCATGGAGTGCTGCCAGAGACTAACATGCTAAAACCTTGGCAGTAGTCCACGAGCCTCATGGTAAAATACAAAATAATGGAGATGGGTTAATTCTAGATGTAAGCTAGGTAGCAATACACTTAAGTAATTGACCAAGCTATGATTTAATTAATACAGTTTCTGTGTGGTTATATCGGGAGTCTAGGCAGCTGGGAAATGAACAAGCAACCTCCTTATAACACAGTAGTTGTAATTCATATGGACTACTGAGATATTTCTTATATTTACATTATGTGATTAAGTTTATTTTGATTTACATTCAGGATAAGAGTATATACTTGATTAGGTTTTACATGATTGTGACCTCATACAACTTTGCATGAAAATAAGTTTTGTTGTATTTTTTTTTTTTTTTTGGATTTTCGAGACAGGGTTTCTCTGTAGCTTTTGGTTCCTGTCCTGGAACTAGCTCTCGTAGTCCAGGCTGGCCTTGAACTGCCTCTGCCTCTGCCTCCCGAGTGCTGGGACTAAAGGCGTGCGCCACCACTGCCCGGCTAGTTTTGTTGTATTTTGCAAAAGCCTTTTTACACCAATATTTTTTCATGGAAAATTTGTGATTTTACATAGGGCGATAGTTTTCTGCTGGCTGTAACAAGTATTGAAGGAACATTTGCCCACATATACTATGAAATATATAAAATACTGTTATTGAGGACGGCCCGGTAGCATGCACGGTTTTCAGAGCTTGATGAAATTAGATTTATTTTATAACCCTGACTCCTCTTCGAGAGAAGTCCCATACCTATTCCGGAGGAGAGGCTAAAGGGTTAATCTTGCTTAATAACCACTGCCTGGCAGAAGTTTCCCAGTATAAACAGCTGGGCATGACATTTCGGCAGCCCAGCCCCGCAGAGGTACCAGTTACCACGTCCATGCTCCTAGAGTCCATGCTCATAGCAAAAGGAGAAATGATTGAAACTAAGGAAGGAATTCATCAGTCAGGGTGGGGAGGACGACTCATACAGAAAGTTCAATATTTCTCTAGTTCAGAAAACAAATGACCACAGGGCACAGACGACAAATAAGTCATTGTGTAGCATGGGCTTCCTGGCAGCCCCTACTTCATCATTCTTGTGGCATGTGACTTGTCACGGAACACACAGATCACCTTTTGATGCTGAGAGTTAGGCTGTCAGTGGTCCATATGACGAATTTTCTTGATGAATTGAATTCCTGAGTGTGCTGGGCAGAGAGAGGCAGAGGAGGCTGTGTGCAGGTTTCTTTCTCAGCAGCTGGCAGTCTCCCTGCCCTGGCGAGATTCCCGGCTGTTGTGGATCCTCCACGATGCGGATGGTTGCCAGAGACAATAGCCACATGGTGCCGCACTTCAGGAGGGAAGGACGTTATCTATACCCAGCACGTTTCCAAGTGCCGAGAAAGAATATGAGCAGATGAATAGACTCACCTGTCTCCCTTCCCTTGGTGAGTCTGAGTTCTTTTGCCCGTGATCTGTTTGTCTTACATACTTTAAAATTTTTTTCCTCCCCAGACATGAAATTCAGTATTTGAAAATGGGTTCTGGCAAAGGTAGCCAAAAAGCTCTTACATTAATTCCACAGATGTGTTTGTTTGTTCATGTCTAGTACACGTTCCGCCCTCAAGTTTCTGCTATAGAATCAGGACACGGCGATAATTAGCTGTTCTTCTCAGGGTTTAAACGTCACTCTGCTTAGTTAAAAAACAAAGGAGATAAAACTCAAGAAGGGTATGACGAAACAACAGGGAGATTTATGTTGTGTAATTTTAAGTAATTGGTGTACAAAAATAACCTCTTTCCCTGCACATGTGGCATTTCCTGCGTGGAAGAAGGAACTCCACACATCCCATGCAGACTCACTATTTGATGCTGATTTGAGGAATTGCATTTCCATATTGGGGCTGGTGTCAAATGGGAGTCACTGCATTGTTCTTTGACTGCCCCCTTAATGAGCAGAGAAGTTATGGAACTTCAGAATGCCCCTCCCCTCTGGGATTAAGCAATTGCCAGCTTGATTTTTCTATTAGTATTGCAATATGGTTTAATAGAAAAGTATTGCACTTAAAGAGGTAAAATCGCTCAGGCACCACAGGGAGAGGTGTGTTCTGCCAAGCATGATACCTCATAAGGAGCGAGGAGTCGAATTACTTTGGGCCAAACACATAAATTAGGAGTCACATTTAACATGAGTATAGTGATAAGAAAATCAAATTAGCATTTTTTAAAATCCAAATTGGTTGGAGGAGTCCAAATAAAGTTTGTGGATTCAGTAAGTGTTCCATGCTTGCTTTCCAAGTAAAGATCACTCCCTGGCAGGACTGAGTGTGGAGACAGGACTCGATCTAGCTGTCCTCAAGCAACCTCTGTGTCAGCAAATGAGGCAGGGTCCAGAATTCTGTGCTTCAGATAACATAATGTGAGAAATAATGTGTTGCAAAAAGTGTTGATGCCTTGGAATCAGTGCAAGTCTCTGGAAGCAGTTCCTGAATTAATTAAAAATGTAAAAACATATGTGTTATTTTCAGTTATAGTACATTGATTTTAAATATATTCCCCATCTCATAAAGCAGCCCATGGATCCCCCTCTGCTTCAGCCTCATCCAAATGCATCTGATGCTGAGCTCTGCCTTTTCTCGTTGAGACTTTGATAAACAGTTCTCCTCTTCCAGGGCTTGTATCCAACCCCAGCTCTGCATGCTACTGTCTAGGTAAATGCATACGGTGTTTAATTTCTCTGGCCCTGTTATGAACAATATGCAGATATTGGTAAGACTCCACCGAACTGATCTTTGAGGTATCGTGTGTTGAAACACTCTGTGGCCTCTTCAGATCACATCGTCATGGATGTCCTCGAGGAATTTCCCAGACTCCTTCCACTTCCATATTTTTCCTTCTTCTTTGTCCTTCATTCTTTTGTTCCATTTCTTCTCATTTTCCCTTTGAGGTCCCTTTATTTCTTTTAGATACAGTAATCCAAAGGACCCAGAATGTATTCCTGGAAAGACAATTGTTTGAATTAAAGACACAAGAAACAGCTAGGCCTGGTAGCATAGGTCTGAGGCAGGAGGCTTCTGTGGGTTGCAGAGTTAAAGATCATTGTGAGTAAGTCAGTAAGGTCATGCATGTCTCAAAAAAATGTTTTTTAAAGACAGGGAGTGGGAGCCATAGCTCAGTGGTAACATACTCAGAGTTTGATAGCCGGGACCACAAAAACATTATAAAAGTATGGGAGAAATATTTAAGATCACGTGATATAGGTCTTGAAATCTGAGTAAACTTTATGACTAGATTTGAGAAGAGTGAGAGAACATTCAATATGAGGGGTGGAAATTTTACTTTCGTTACAAGATTTTTTATTTATTTTATATTTTGACCTCCGTTTCACCGCCTTCCTCTCCTCCAACTCCCTCCCTTCACCTCCCCTCTGCCGCACCCATCCACTTCTCCTCCAGCTCTCTGGAGGCTTCCCATGGGCATCAACAAAGTATGGCACATTAAGTTGAGGCAGGACCAAGCTTCTTCCTCTGCATCAAGGCTGGGCGAGGCATTCCAGCATGTGGGATAGGTTCCCAAAAGCCATCTCAAGTGCCAAGGACAGGTCCTGAACAGACACAATTGTCCCACCCAGGCAGAGGCCTTAGGTTGTTCCCAGGCAGACCCTCTAGCTGTAGGTACAGAGTCTCTGAGCTCCCAGGAGCTCAGGTAGGCTGTCTCTGTGTTTCCCTTTCATGACTTTGACCCTGCTGGCTAGTACAATCGATGGGAGGGAATTTAAAAACATGGTATGGGGGCTTTCCTTTCTTTTCTGGGTAAAGAAGTTTATATTCCATTATCCTATGTGGAGGTTTTGAATATCTTTTCAAAAATTATGCCGTAGATATGGGGGAGAGTGAAAGTGGTGTTTGTGGTTAGAGAGAGATAGATGAGAAAATTCCAGAAAATTTTAAACAAGTTGTGGTGCAGGAAATGGAGAGGGCTGATGAAGAATGGATTACAGGGTAGTTGGAACTGTGAGTGTCCATAGGGTGGGAGAAAGTGACCTTTAAGCCAGGGCACTACAAGGATCCAACTAACATGGCTTGAAGAGGAAGTGTTAGAGGTGCCTAACCTTTGATTAGTAAGCTGATGAAAAATGACCACTTTACGGTGTCCATTAGAAATCCAGAAGTCACATCTATGAAGTGTCCCTAGCATGTAAGTCCTCCCCTACCCCCGATATACACACAAAGATTTTGGAAAGAGAAGTTAGATGCAAGAGATGTGATGCATATAAGAATAAAAAATGTCTGTAGGGAAGGGACCATGTTCGAATAACCTGAGAAATAGTTGGATTTCTTCTGTGACTGGTGGCTAGGGACCTGGACTATGCCTGAGATAATGTTGAAGAATATGTGAATGTCTGTATTTACATAGTCCCGTGCATGGAGTTGGAACGATCTTGGGGCTAAAGACAGCAGGACTATACACATGACATCACTGGGGACTTTTGAGAAACAGTTCTGTAGGATGACGTTTGGAAAACACAGATGAGAACAAGGATAGCATAGTATCTGTAGAAGCTACAACATCGGATTGGTTGACTTCAGTTCAAGACTTATTGCTGCTTGGAGGTTTTTAGATAGGATTTGTTGTCTTGCTGGGTATTTCTTGTAAGGAATGATCATTTATGCATCTCCTTTTATAGTTTTAATTAAAATTGATACACTCAAAGCCCCTTGTAGTATAATTCAATATCTTATTGTTTTCCTGAGCTCTCAAGTTTAAATAGAATATATTCCACATATAAATAAGATGCAGCAGGTAGGCCAATTACACAGGACCTTGAAAAAGAGAACCATTTGAGAACATCATATAATATCTACTTGATCTACTTGGGATATTGTCTCCCATAGTCATCAACTAACTCCATTTACATATATAATATTTTAGGAACTTCTGCAGTAGTAGGTTTCCATATAGTTTATTGAAAAATACTTTAGCATGAGTTATCTCTTTTACTATATCCTCCTGTACCCTTCCTTCCTATCCCCCTCCCCACTTAATCTTTCTTTCCATTTTCCCCTTTATAATAGTATTTTGTATCCCTCTTCTTTGGGAGGTTCTTTTATCCCCATGGTTCCTTACTAGCTAATCTCTGATAAATAAACCATTATTTTAATACCTAGTTAACTAAATTCTGATAATATTTTAATAACATTGACATATTTAGAAAATTCATTTATAATTTAAAAAATAATGATATAACAAAATAAATGGCCTCTGGTTCTACCAAATCATAATAAATAATATGTTCTTTCTAATAAATGGTAATTCATTTTTCATAAAAATGACCAATTTTTATACAGATAAATGATGATGTTTGTTATCTCTCAGACTTTTGTAGAGTGTCTTGGGGCTTCCTTCAAGTAGCACATGTTTACTTGAAGGGAAACAGTTCTCTGTAAACACACAGCTCTAGGATGATTGCTATGATACCAATACACGTGTCCTCCCCAGAACTGCAGACCCCACATCCATTCCATTTCATGCGACATGTTCACCCTGCAGCCCAAAGACCTCATGAGGCCAAGGGTTGTGAATAAGGCCATGAATCAAGTGCATCACAAAGTGTAAACTTACATAGAATATTATGGGATTTTTTAAATTTCTTTTTGGAATTTTGTTTATCATTCTGTGTCCTCACACAGGAGCTGAGGCTAACAGCAGTAAAACCTCAAGGCTGACCCCAAATGACATACATCCTCCAGCAAGCCTCCACCCTCTAAAAAGTCCCATAACCTTCCCAAACAGCACCACCAGCTGGGGATCAAAGCTTAAAGCTACAGACCCTTGAGCCTATGATGGGTGTTTAACATTCACCACAACTTCTTGCCTTTTGTATAAAATGGATTGGACCTAGGTAACCGAGATACACAGGAGAGAATAAGGTGAGACCAAGAGAAAAGCCTGGGTCAATGGATCCTTAGTATGGCAAAATGAAAGCAGACAAAGGAAAAAGTGGCATTCACAAATGCATACCATTACCATAACAGTGTGGGGTTGTCAGAGAACTTCTCTGGAATCTTGAAATTTTTCAAACAACAGCAAAACAAAATCTGTTTCAGAATCCCATAAGTTTTATATGACATGAAGACAATAAATAACACAATAAATAATTTCCCAGTGTAATCAATGTTACACTGTAACTTATTATGTAAGTGTAATAAATGTTTCTCATACATTTCTGTAAGAGGGGTATTGTATGTGACTATGCAATGGAATCGAGTATCAAACAAACGGATCTTAAAAAATGTTCTTTTCAAACTTTGAAATGCAAGGTGGAAACATTAAGTGCTATTTTATTAAATCCGCTTACAGAGTTGCTTTACTGACTCCAGCTAAGACCCTAAGCAATAAAGGAGAGGGAGCCTGTTGTAGGGAGGGGCTGCCTGTTCATCCTGGCCACCAGGCTAGTTTATCCACTAAATAATCACACAGAAATTGTTTTCATTAAAACACTGCTTGTCCCATTTGCTATAACCTCTTATTGGCTAACTCTCACATCTTGATTTAACCCATTTCTACTAATCTGTATATCGCCACATGGCAGTGGCTTTCTGGGAAATATTCTAACCCGCGTCTGTCCATAGCTTCTCTCTGACTCTGCTTTCTTCCTCCCAGCATTCAGTTCTGTTTTCTACACCTACCTAAGTTCTACCCTATCAAAAGGCCAAGGCAGTTTTTTTTTATTCATTAACCAATACAAGCAGCAGATAGAAAGAAGTGGGAGGAGTGAGAATATGAACAAAGTGGTCAAGACCATGATGGGTACACTCACTGAAACAATCTACCTGAGCTAATGGGAGCTCATCAACTCCAGCTCGACTGGGAGGAACAAGCATAGGACCAAACTTGTCCCTCTGAATGTGATTGACAGTTGTATGGCTAGGGCAGACTGAGGGGCCACTGGCAGTGGCAACAGGATTTATCCCTACTGCATGTACTGGTTTTTTGGGAACCTGTTCTTTTTTGATGAATACCTTGCTCAGCCTAGATATAGTAGCGAGGGCCTTGAACCTTCCCCAAAGCGACGTGCTTTACCTTCTCTGAGGATTGGATGGGGGTGGGGTGGAAGGGATGTGGAGGGAATGGGAGCAGGGGAGGGAGTGAGAACTTGTATAGGTGTGTTTAATGAAAAAAAAGATAGCTTGTTTTCTTTGTTTAAAAATTAAATAAAAAAACAGACAAAAGCACAATATTAATTGATAATTTTGTTTCAGAATAGTTCAATATTGGGTTTTCATAGTGACATGAATACACTTTTAATCTACTGCTGTATATATTTTATCTCAGTGATAATTTTGATTGATAGTGAACAGAAGGTCAAAGTTTATTGGTGTTTCCCACATAGTGTGGATGAAAGTTTGTGTATATGTTTGCAATTTCTTTCTCATGGGAATTTTCAATTAAAAATATTTCCACCAAAATTGTGGGTTGATGGTTGACATGAAATTATATATTTGGGAAGCCACATTTTATACTTTACTGTGCTTTGTGGGAGAGCCAAAGTTTCTTCCCTTTTTGTTTCTCTTCATTTCTAGGAAATGATAAATGGTGGATATAAAAATAGTTAAAGATTAGAAATGGCTGAAGGACATCTGGTTTATGTGCATCCCGAGGTGGCTTTCTGCAGAAGTGAGATGTCAGGCCAAATAGGAAGGAAAATATCATGTAGTCTAGTTAACTCAGGTTTTATGAGGAATATGAGACTATTCTTAGGAGCTGTAGAAACACTTAACCAAACAGAAAGACACGCAAGGAAAGAACACCCCCATGTCTGAAAATGCCAGCCACCCAGCTGCCGCAGGAGTGCCTCACATATGGGAAGCATGGCATGCCTTTCAACAGTCAGGGATGAAGGAGCAGATGTACCAAGCCTCCGGCCTCCTGGTGGTCATGGTTAGGACTGAATAAAAATCAGAACTGATAGTTTCCTGGGATAGATGGATTTCTGCTGCAACCGTAGCAGAAAAGAGCAAATACTGAGTATGTGCAAAGATTACTTAAATCCACCTCTGCGTAGTGGACACTTTCCACTGTTTCCAGAGATATTTTTGTCCACAATTTCTTGATGAGAAGGGCTTTATGTGTGAACACTCCCTGTTGTGAAATACAAATGGCTTTGCCTTTGATAAATCAAAATCGGAGAATCACTCCCTACATATTTCTGCCTGTGTCATTGGTGGAGAATAATAGATCTTAATTTTGGAGCTGCACAGGTACTTTAAAATAAAGGGTGGGGAAAAGAGCAAACTTACTCCTAGTAAGAAGAGAGTTAGGGCTCCTTGGATCATGTGAATTGTAGAAATGGCTGATGCAAAGTTCCACTGCTGTCAAAAGAGGTGCTTGCTAAAGTGGCTCAGGGAGGCAGCTGTCTCTCTACATTATTCATTCCTGTTTTGTTCAGTTCCTTCTTCTAATTATAGTGCCCAGCACGTAGTAGGTGTGTAAGAAATGCTTGTAAAATGAATGAATGGATGGGCAAGACTCGATGCTACCTAAGACAGCTTTTCATGCTAGGGAATTGAGAAGGCTTCGTGTAATTACCCCTGAAAATTTTAAATGTTTATGACATCTTCTTTTAAAAGAATTTGAATAGTGGAATACATATAAATTTCAAAGAGCTTTCCAGTGTTATACACTCAGTCTTGTTGAGTTTACCATGAACTTTTCTCAACAAAATCCCACTGCTATCATAAAATAAAAACCAAATGAGCCAGAACGAGTATATTTATTTACACTTAATACACCTATCTAGTTATACTCCTTTAATGATCTTGAAATCATGCCTATGAGGACGCAGAGTTAAAGTGATAATATCATCGATGCCTGATAATTTAAGTAGCAAAACTCACGTGTTAGCTGATTCATTTTTTTTACTGCTTTCTGTTTACATAAAAATGCTAGCTATAAGAAGCTCATTGACACACCTATTTTAGGTATCTGCTCTGGGCCAGATATTTTATAATGTGGAAGGAAAACTAGTAACACATTAAAGACCTTGTCCTTGTGGTACGCCTATCCTAAGGAAGGAGAAGAGCAGTCAACTGGAAAATAATATAATTGTTTTAAATCGTTAGTCACTGTGCACAAAATATGGATCGATTAAGAAAGGGAAGCAGAGTGGATGGTGGCAATGCTGAGTCTCAGGGAAGTCGCGGGGTTGGGGGGGAACTTTGCAGAGGTCCAAGAATGAATTCATTCCCAGTAGTACAAAGAAAGGAGAAATTTGAAAAAGTGTTTGAGTCAGGACTATGCCCATACTGTTTTTCCAAACAAAAAGTGGGAGCTGTATTTCATGCAGAGGGAGCCAGTGGGAAGATGGTCTCAGGTGAAGGCAGAAGGATGACAGATTCTGTAAGGGGGTCTCAGACCACATCACTCTGGTACTGCATGAGGAGGGAGAAGGAGACTGGACCCCAGTTTCATCCCTGTGGAAGAAAATGAGGAGGGGGAAAAATCATAGTTGCAGTCTCTAGAACACAGAGTCAAAATGTATTTCAAGCAAATGGGCTCCTAATATGGTGTACTGTACGCAAATGAGGTTCCTTCTAGCTTAGGTTTCCAGTCACGAAATGCCAGGACAATTCAGAGATGCCATTTTTCCTTTTGACTTTCCTTTCTGGGCTTCCAGAGGGACACAATTTCAACCTTCACATAGTCAAGGTTTGCTCTCAGGTGATTGGGGACAAGCCAGAAAACATAAGCCCACAAGAGAGCAACGGATGTGAGGATCAGTGTTGGCTCAGGCTTTTAAACTGTTTCTACCTAAAAGAGAGGCCTGCCAAGTGGCTTGGCTCTTAGATAAGAGCCTGTACTGGGGCAGCTTGGCAATAAAAGTGATTACCAAGTTGGCCATTACTGTTTTCATTTTGACCTTTTTTAGCAGTGGATGTTTTCTCAGCTGATACATTATCAAAATATAGGCAACAATGCCCCGATGTTCCCAACTTCTCGGCAAAGACTATTTTCACACAAAGGAAAAGAGAGCGGCTCTAGTCAGTTCAGATATTCCCTAACAATGCAATGCAAGATGCCTGGAAGTCTAGCCAAAAGGGAAGAGTATCATCTAGAGTTTTCATCTGTAACTTACTCTGCCATCCATAAATACCGCCCTATGTATTTATTCGTAATATTGGCTCTACATTTTTGTTTGTAATGTTTGCCCTGCATTTGTGCTTGTTTCTGCTCCTCACTCTGTTTCCTCACCTCTTTCTGTTTTGCCAACTGGGGCGGCTGAACTTGGCTGCTTGCCTAGCGAGTTGTAAGGAATTAGGCAGGCCTATTCTAGTATTTGGCTGGTAATTCTTTTTAATTAACCATGAATGTTTAAACATCTTCTGGCTCCGCCCCAATCTCAGTCTGGCAACTTTACCTCTTCCCGGGGTCCTCAATCAGCACTGAATTTTGTACTCCAGGGAATTTTTGGAGAAGTCTGGAGACCTTTTGCTTGGCTTCTAGGGACTTGAAATCAGCAGTTTTGTACAGTATCACACAAACCCTGACAAGAGAGAAACGCATGGCCCTAGACACCAGTGTTGCTAAAGTTAAAGAAAAAGGAAGAGGAAAAGAAAAGGGGAAGATAAAGGAAAGACATTAAAGAATGAGCAACTGCCCAGGACACCATGTCAGCTCTGACTGCATCAAGAGTGGAGGAAGCTGATCCTTAAAACGTTATGGCTACAAATTCAACTTGTGAGCAATGTCGATAAGAACTCTGTACCAAATGTGTTCAAGTTGTTTATCCAGTTATTCTAGTATTGTTGGTTCATGAAAAGCTCCATAAAGAAGAGACATCTGAATTACAGAATTATTTTGAGAGGATGTATCTCTTCCAGGAATGAACTTCTAATTGATTATCTAATACAATGTTGTCAGCTGTGAAATCATATACACACCAGCTATAAAAACAGACATGGAGGGTTATTTACGTGTGTGTGTGTGTGTGTGTGTGTGTGTGTAAAGTAAAACAATAATAATCAAAGAAAAAGAAGGTGCCAGTTTGTAAAGGTATTAAGGGCAAAGTTTTATATATGCATATATATATATATGTATAATATCACATTGTATTAGTAGAGGGTACATATTGGCTTTGTAGCAAAACATATAATTGGTCTTAAAAAATAAAAACCTGGATTTAGGTATCAGGGTAAATGCTGAAAGATCAGAGAAGTAAAGGAGCGAGTCACTAGAGAGACCTTTTACCTCTGCCGAATCCTCAAACCAAAGTGAGCAGGATCCTGTGTCCATGAATCCTCAGACTGAATTCAGTGAGCTCCTGTCTCCTCTTGCCTTATATTTCTTTTACTTCTCAACCAAATTCCTGCCTATCTCCAACTCCCTTGTGCTGGGATTAAAGGCATGTGACTCCCAAGTACTGGGGTTAAAGGTGTGAGCCACCACTACTTCTTGGCTCTATTTCTTTTAGACTGGGTCAGTTATGCATAATGCAGGGTGTCCTTGAACTCACAGAGATCCCTCTGCCTCTGTCTCTGATGGGGTTAAAGGCGTGTGCCACCACTACCTAAACTCTATGGCTAACTAGTGTGGCTAGCTCAGCACTCTGATCTTCAGGAAAGCTTCTTTTTCTGTTACAGTACAAACAAAGTATCACCACAGGCTTTATTTACCGAAAAGAAATATTGAAGACCCTACCATGTGTCAATCTTCAAGGCAGGCAACAAAACAGGTAGAAATTACTACATTAAAGAATTAATACTATAGTGCATTTATTTGTATATTTGAAGTACAGGTCATAGAAATAACCTGGATGATATGTTGGACATCAGAGGCCTGGAATGAGTTGCCTTGAGCTTTCTTCCTACCACAGGGTGTCCTGCTGGCTGCATCCTGGGGGTCAGTGTACTTCCCTTCTGCATGGCTTCCATAGACCATCTACATTCCTTGGAATATCTCTGGGGAATAAATTAGCTTGGTTGCTCCATTCTCCCCTTTTGAAATACCGTCATGACATTCCATTTGTATTTTATTAAATAAAGCTTGCCTGAAGTTCAGAGAGTAAAACAGACAGCCTGGTCAGCCTTATAAACCAGGCAATGGTGACACACACTTTAATCCCAGTTTGCCATAAAAACCAGGTGGTAGTGGTACACGCCTTTAATTCCAGCACAACAGAAGAATATAAGATGGGAGGAGACAGCTCTCAGACAGTCTCCTTCTGAGATTCCCGGAGACAGGATCACCATTTCACACTAAGGAAGAGGTAAGAGCCAGTGGCTAGATGTTTTGCTTTTCTGACTTCAGGTTGTACCCAAGTTTCTGTCTCTGAGTTGTTATTAATCATGCTACAAAATACTTCCCAGCTTTTGTGGGCTGAGTACTTTGTGGTTCTCAAAGTCTATCCTGGCACTTCCTGCTCCAAGGATTCTTTCTACTTCATTGTTCATCTCAAGCTGTTGGCCTTTTCTAACCTAGTACAACCAGGCCAATAATAAGAGGTAATATCTGAGGGTTTTAAAGTTGATTAGATAAAAAATTAAAGAATGGGAAAATATGATATCTTAGCGCATAGCAGGAGGATTTGCAGTTATCTCAGGGACCATTTAGTGCCCTGCCCACTATACTCTTTTATAACTTTGTTTTAACAGATTGTTTTTATACATCTATGGATATGTGCATCCCTAAAATTAATATATTGCAAATTATTCATCCTAGGGAGTTTTGAGCATCTTCATAGAGCATAGTTCTTCTCCAGTGTCTCAGAAAAACACCTCAAAATGTGTCCTCAGTTTAATCAAGCTTCCTTTGTGCAGAAAAATGTTGGCTTTAGGGCAATGTTTTTGCTGCTCTCGGAGTAAGTCTTGTCCCATTTTGTCAATACAATTCAAGAAGTACACTCTTCAGCATCACCAGACTCTTGGACAAGAATCAAGAAATTGGACAGGGGCTGGTCATTCAGCTAAACAGACATATCTTCCTAGGTGATACCCACAGTGATGCTTAGATTAGTTGCTGACTCAAGAAAATCTACATGAACTGATAACAAAGTCTCCATGAGGCATTATCTGTCGAGAATCATCTTAGCAATATCAATTGAAGGAGGAAGGCCTGCCTACCATGGGTGGCACTCTAACCTAGGTAGGAGATTCTGAACTTTATAAAGGTGGGGGAAAGAAGCTGATTATTGATTATTGAAATATTCCATCTGACATTGAAGTCAAATATTCCCCATGATCATTTTTAAGTTTAATCATAAGCTGATTATTCACTTGCCAAAGTAAGCTCTCAAAGAAATAAGTGGTCTTCTAAAAGAACAAAGTAGGAGATATTAAAAAGTTTATTGGATTCACTAGTCACAAGCACAGCACTGGAGGAGAAACAGGATGAAGAGAAATGCCTTGGTTTCTGTTCCTGTGGTGGTGGTGAAATGCCCCGACAAAGAACTTAAAAGGGAAAGGGTACAGATCTTCCTAGAATAATCATATGTAGTATGAGTGTGATCTTTTCTGGATGCTGAGGAACAGCAACCAGCCTTGGGTTGTAGGCAGCTCTCTACACAATTGAAATCACCTGCCTTGTCAGGATGCTGAGTTGTGAGCCTGTGATAGTTAGCAGGCTACTGGGGTTAAATGCATTCTATTAATGAAATTTTGTAAGCCCTTTGAGACTTTTGTTGAAATTTCAAATAATAACAAGATGTATAAAATAAGAAGCAAGACACCATGGATCCAAAAACTTAATGTCAATGGTGTTTTTGAAACCTGAACTAGTCTAGTGATATACAGAGAGAGAATTAGAGAAGGCTAAGTAATTTACTTGTAAGTGTTCATAGCTACCAGACACTTAAAAGTTTGTGGCATGAATGGTAAGGTAAAAGAGTAGAAGATGTGACCTTGTTTTCCTCCAGGACAACTATCTCCTTTAGTCCCCTGCATGCATGTGGACAGAGGTGGCTTGGCTCGGAGGTGCAGAGCAATCTGCGTTTTCATTTCCTTTCAACTTCTTTGTGCTTTTGTTGTCTGAGTTAATTAATTTTAAGTATGTTATTTCCTTTCCCTTTTCTTTATATTGAATTGTTGATATCTCTCTGGGTACCAAGACTATGACAGTCTGGTGTGCAGGGAAGAGAATAACCATCAACAGAGACCCTGAACTCTCAAGATGCCCCTGTGCCCTGTGTCTGGACTTCCTGATTCTTTTTAACTTTGAAACTGGTGACTTGATGGAGGAAGGTCATTGGTTAAATTAAAAGAAACTGCTTGGCTCTCATTGGTTAGGAGATAGGTGGGAGGAGTAAACAGAACAAAACGCTGGGAGGAAGAGGAAGTGAGGTCAGACTCTGCAGCTCTCCTCTCCGGAGCAGACGCTTCAGAGAGACGCCATGCCCCAGCTCCGACCCAGGATGGACTTAGGCTAGAATCTTCCCGGTAAGACCGGTGCTCACAGATTATTAGAGATGGGTTGATCGGGATGTGAGAATTAGCCTAGAAGAGGCTAGATAGGAATGGGCCAGAGCAGTGTTTAAATGAATACAGTGTCTGTGTAATTATTTCGGGGCATAAGCTAGCCGGGTAGGTGGCTGGGGTGTTGGGGACGCAGCCCCACCGCTCCATATTACTACAGTGACTTATAGAACTGATAAGATTTTTTTCTTCCAGTTTATGAAGTCTCTCTTTTCCTGGGCTGGAACAGCATTATCATTTGTTTGATTTTTTTCTCCCATGTAAGACATCGTTTAAGTGAATCTTACATGGAAATAAAGTGTTTTGAATTACTTTAAAGTGCTACAGTGTGCTTTGACATGTTCCCAGTACTAAGACAGAACAAATGAACTTATTGATTGCTCCTCTGCAAATGACCTCTAAACGTAACAGCATAGTACACCACACGTTTTTTATCAAATAAGATTTTCTATGGGCCAAGAATCCAGGTCTGGCTTGGTTGGAGCCTCTGCTTCTGATCCTGAAGGTGTCAGGTTTACTGAAAAATGATTTTTCTCTGAACTGTGTTGTTGGCAATGTGCAGTTGTTCGCAGACTGTTGGAGGAAGAGGTGAAGTTCTTCTCTGGCTGTTGGCCAGTTGATGGTGCTCAGTTCCTTGATGTGGGATCCATACAGCATGGAAGCTTACTCCATCAAAGCATCCTTGGGAAAGTCTTCTGTTAAAGTGTCAAGAAAGGACATCATTCCACCTTTGCCAGATTCTGTTGCTGAGAAGCACATGTGTAAGCAAAGCCAAGGAACATGGCTGGTAGGAAGTGGGGATCAGGAAGAGCTATCTTAAGAGATTACATATTACAATCACTTTATGTTTTAAAAATTATTTATTTTATTTTGTGTGCATGACTGCTTTGCCTGAATATATCAAAGTCTATCTGAATGCCTGTTGGACTTGTAGACCAGAAGAGAATATTAGATACCCCATGGGACTGGGATTAGGGGTGATTATCAGTCACCATGTGGATGTTGACAAGTGTTCTTTACTGCTGAGGCAGCTCTTAAACAGCAAAATTGCTTTATTGACGACCCATTCCAGGCTGAGTATTTAATTTAGTCTGAACAAGTTTTGGGTTTGGGGTTCATTTTCCACCTGATACTCAGGATTTACTAGTGCTGTTAACCAGAATGAAAGATTTAAACTCCATCACTCTCCTCATATGTAAACATAAATCTCTAAAATAAAGATTAAAGGAATGCCACCTCTTAATAGTTGTTTGGAAAGTTAATTGAAATGATTCTTGGAAAGCAATTAGAGCAGTTAGTGAGCTGATCAATGAATGAAGCATACCAATTGTGACTTCTTTTTTAGAATGTTGGAAGGCTTATAAAATGTTTTTAGATAATTTTAGTTTAACACTTTAGTTGAGATATTTCTAAAAGGCATTATGTTATGTTTCCCAAGAAGGTCATTATGGATAGAATTGGGCCAGTAATCAATGATCTACACAGAAATAATCATCACTTTGGGCTGACGTACAGTTGGGTATTGAGGATCTTGGCATTTGATCGAAAGTGTTCAATACTTTCAATATTTGCTCCAAACTGCTTCTGAAAGCCTCTGTCTGCTATCTGTATTTTTGTTGTCATATAATCTTGCAGTAATATTGGCTCATTATCATTTATCTCTGAACTTTTTACCATGAAAGAAATGAGTAAGTATAGTGCTTCAGATTGTAAGATAATGTCCAAATTCATTCTTCTTGCAGTTCCCAGATAGCACTTGACTCAGCATTTGATTACAAATCCTGACTTCCCATGTAGTTTGTATATTCATGACGTGGAATATTAGTTATACCATTTGCATAACCAAAGTTACAATTGAGTTCCAAAAGTAAGAGGTTCGTGGCAGATGGAAAGGGAGAGGTTTTATTTTGCTCTGTTTTAGCTTTGGTGGTGGTGGTGATGGTGGTGTGTGTGTGCATGCATTTGTACACGTGCATTGGGGATTGGTAAGCAGAGACCTCCTTCAACAATCCAATCCAATCCAATCATGTGTCATTTCATAACTTATACATGAATTTCTGATGTGTAAATCCACTCTCTGGACATTTTCAGTCACCTGCAGATACCTCCAACAGACACTTTAAAACGGAAATGATTGGTTCCTATCCTCAGTAAATGTAAATCTACCTACTGCTCTGTATTGCTCTGTGGTCTTTTCCATACCACTCGCCTTCCCATCATGGTGCTTACCTAACCATCAGTAATTTATCACTTGGTTAGAGATAGGCCAATGCTCTTTGTATTGGTTTTCTGGACCCATGTTTTAGAACCTGCTCCATCAAGTCTACTTAATCTCTAGAAGTCTTTTCTACACAAAGTTTTACTTTCTATAGTTATCATTACATATAATTATTCACAAGCGAAATAATTAAAATAAAGTCAAATGGATGGAGCTAGAAAACATCATTTTGAGTAAGGTTACTCAGACCCAATCCCCCAAGCTCCAGTGGGCATCTAGTGTCCATTTCCATGTGTATCCTGGCTTCAAGTGAACAGCTCTGCTCTAGGAATAAAGAAAAGCAGAGCTTGTACAACTAGCACATGCATATGGATATACAAGATGAGAATTTTAGAGGCCCCTCATTATAGTAAAAATAACTGTGAGCAGCTTCCTGGAGATGTTGTATTTCCATTCCAGACTTCGTGCCTTGTGAGCCAATTTGCTATTGTTTTCAGCATGATCCTATTATTTATTTGTATAATAATGAGTCTCCAACAACACACATCAGCAAATACAAATGTCTCCATGAGTGAGTTCTTCTGTAACACATACACAGGTCACGTGACTATTCATAAAATTTTTATTCTAAAAGAACAGTAGGTGTTCACAATAATAAATATTTTATCAAGTTTGTTTGAAGAATCACAATGGAACTTTTGCCATATTTTTACTTCTCTAACATCAAAAACTATTCAGAAGATAAGGTAACCCCTTGATAAAGATACCAGCTACATGGGAGACAGGAATTTGCGGGGTTTTATTTTATATTGATAGCGAAGTTATGTTCTTTCATTGTGTATTCAAAACCTTTCCTCCCGTTTACAGACTATGCATGATAAAGTCAGAATCCAGCTATTACTCTACAGAACAACATTGCACAGTTTGCTCACACTTAAGCACTGAAAGAGAGGTTTAATGGAGAGCCAGCAACACAAAACAAAGAAGACAGCCAACATCAGAGTTTGAATGATGGGAACGTGTGCTCTTCTGAACTCACTCAGTAGGCCATGGTAGTAACTTCTGTTGTATGGCATAGTACTATGTCAGATTCTCCACTGCTGTGAGGCCAGACATCATCCATCTAGGCCTACATCCCTGGGTAAGGTGACTATAGCGGTGATTGGGCATGAGCTGGATACTGGTTGCACTGGGCCCTGACCATTACAAATATGTATCAAAGAACTTGGATGGATTGATTCATTTGACTTCCATCTCCAGGCATTCATGTCTCAATTAGTCATAAAAGCAGTCAGTGAGAGAGTTGGGATGAAGTACACACAGGGAAATGCTCCCAGATAGTGACCTATAGTATTGGCATGGTATTTCAACCTGTTTGCCAAAGTCATAGATCATTCTGCTTACCTGGACAGACAGACAGCAGGATACAGAGGCAAGGACCGTGCCCAAAGATCCCTCTCTGACTTGCCACATGGCCTTTAGCCCTCAACCCTTTTGCCCACCACCTGCTTTCTCTTGGGGAAGGCAGAAGGCCACAGCTTGGATTGCTGAGCACTCTGTATTGGAATTCTCTAATAAATGATACTGGCTCTGTTTAGCTAATTATCAGTATGTTTGTATATCTCTTGAATTAATCACCGTGGAACCTTTAAAGCTGACCCAGTGCTGTAGGTTAATTAATATCTTATGGCAAGAAAAATCATCCAAGGGAAAAATTATGCATTGTGCTGATTGAGATACAGAAGTTCTTTAATCCTTTCATAAATCCATGTTCCTGTCATTCCTTTCAGTTCTGACATTACATCCATTCTTGTAAATGACCATTAAACAAATTGACTTAATCTCTCAGACAATATAGTGATGTGATTCTAAAATTCAACATGGCACACCCAAAAGACTTTGAAAGAAGTGACTACTGTAACTCCATCAAGACAGTAAAAATGTCTTACTTCAAAATCTTGTAGAAAAGCTTAATAACATAGTGAGTGCTGAGGACGAGAGTAGTGGAGAGGAGAAGGAAGTCTAGAGAGGGGGTGAAAGCCCAGAGGGAACTGATGTCTGGTTCTTTAGTGCTTAGGTAATCGTAGTCTGTTATCCCTGGTATCATTTGAAGTGATAGGAAGAGTACAAAATGGCAACCCATACAATGAGCAATGCTTGAAGATATTGCAAATACTCAGAATACCAACCTCATTACATATTGATACATGTGTTATTTCTCCAAACATGCACATTTCTTAAGTCTCTATTAGAAAATTTCTTATTGTGTGGTAAAATAATTTATACTACTCAAATTGGGAAAGACTAATAAACATGAAGAAATAAATACAGTGGGATCTTGGAGTGGTTCTTGGCCAATAAAAAGCAATTTGAGGGTTCATGGTGACATTTTGATAAATATTTAAGGTTTAATTAATCACATTAATCAATATTATTTACCTAGATAAGACACTTTTACTATCATCATGCAATATTATAACATTTTGGGTAGTGGGTTGATGGCTTATGGGAGACAGTATCAGTACCCTGGAACTTCTAATGATATTTAGGAAATGGATATACATCAAGAAGTTATAAAGGTCTATCTGTGAATGAGGAAATCTAATTCCAGGCTGGATCTTTTTATAAGGATCTTATAGAAACTAAACAATATAAATTGCTGCTAAAAAGATCTATGAATAACAGACACAATATTGTTCAAAATATTTTCTGTCCCTTTCAACCATATCCTCTCTAGTTCTAAAACAATAGCAGTCTGTTGACAGAAGTTTCTGTCATGCCCAATCCCACAGTCAGTCCCAAAGAAACACACAGAGGTCTACATTAACTATAAACTGGTCGGCCTATTAGCTCAGGCTCCTTATTAACTAATTCTTACATCTAAAAGTAGCCCATTATTCTTGTCTGTGATAGCCACAGGGCTTGGTACCTTTTTCATTGAAGGATTCTCATCTTTCTTCCTTTGCGTCTGAGTGATGACTGCAGACTGTGTCTTTCCTCTTCCCAGAATTCTCCTGTTCTCATTGCCCCACCTCTACTTCCTGCCTCGCTACTAGCCAATCAGTGTTTTATTAAAGCAATACAATATAAGTGACAGGGTACAAGACTATTGTCCCATAGCAACAGTCTTAACGAACAGAGGTTCAAATGATAATCTGATCTTCACAAAATTGCTATTAATAATTGAATTAAACATTTCAAATCATTGATAAGATATACATAGAAATTGCTGTAATTAGGGGATCAAGAGTTGGCCTAGCAATAAAGACTGCTAACTGCTCATCCAGAGAACCAGAGCTATTTCTAGTAGTCATAGTAGGTGTCTCACCGTCTGTAGCTTCATCTTCATGGGATTTGATATCCTCTTCTGACCTCCAAGGCACTGTACTCAGCACTCAGATGGCATATCCCCTCTCCCTCCCTCCTCTCTCTTTCTTTCTCTACTCTATCTCTTTTCCTCCAAACACACGTGTGCACAAGCACGTGCACACACACACATACACACAATTTAAAATTGGACCAGAGAAGTGGCTACGTAGTTAAGAGCACTTGTTGTCCTTCCAGAAGACTCAGCACTCACATGACAACTCAAAACTTCTGTAGCTTCAGTCACAGAAGATATGAAACCCTCTACTGACCTTCATGGCTTCTAGGAACATATGGGACACATACATATATGCCGGCAAAATGCCTATACAGGTGAAATAATAGGATAAGACCAAAATTTATTTTATAAAAATAAAAATATTTTTTGAAAACTACATGTTTGAACTCTTGTTCTTGTACCAGCATCTACCTCCCGTAGTGTTTCACATAAGAGTACAACTCAATCATAATTTTCCATTGGATAAAATTGGACTTGCTGAACATAGTGGACAATGAGGACTGCTGAGAAGTCAAGAACAAGGACACTGGGTTTTGATCCTACTGCACATACTGGCTTTGTAGGAGCCTAGGCTGTTTGGATGCTCACCTTACTAGACCTGGAAGGAAGTGGGAGGTCCTTTGACTTCCCACAAGGCAGGGAACCTGGACTGCTCTTTGGACTGATGAGGGAGGGGGACTTGATCGGGGGGAGGGGGAGGGTTATGGGAGGTGTTGGAGGGGAGGAGGCAGAAATCTTAAATAAAGAAATAAATTTAAAAAAATAGAGTACAACTCAGTGAGACTAAGGAAGCTGTTTTTCCTACAGGTTAGCAAATGAGAACAGCTCTCCTAGGAGAGATCTGAGGTATACTCAGTGTATCAATGAGAGTGGCTGGTATATTAGGGGGCCTGAATTAGTATCCAGTTCCATTAAAAATCTTGCTCCCATGATGAGAAAACAGAATCCTGTCTGTTTGGAAGACAAAGAGTTAAAGAAAGGGGTTTTGTGCACTCGTCCCTGAAAAACTTGATGGGAATCTGTGGAGTCAGATACCTTTAAATTATTGCTGCTGGCTCATGTACTGATGCTCCATCAGCTTGGCCCAGTTACACAGGTCTGATAGTCTATTAAACTATGGAGAATAATGCCTTCTGTTTGTTGTGATTGCAAGCATTAAAGTGAAAGACGTTGGCACAGATCATAGCGTAATTCTGGCCAAGCTCTGTATATTAGTGGAGGAACAATCTGAGTCCCAGTAGTCTTCCATCTCTCCTCCAACAGTGCCCCTTGAGTTTCTCCTTATTCTCTCGGTTCTTCCTGTTTCTGCTTTTTGCAGTCTTGTAAGGCTGGTTGAGTTCTCAAAGACATCAACAGTGATCCAGACCTCGGATTATGCATGATTATTCTTTTCCATGCCTAAAATATTCTGTACTTAAAGAAAATTAAACATAAAAAGGGGAAAAACAGGTCTACAAATAACAACCCTATATTTGCTTTAACACATTCCCTTCTACCACTCTGATTGAGTTAGTCTTCACATTTATATTATATTCAGTACTTTATCCCTAACCTTGGAAATATTTAAGTATACAAATGAATTTTAAGTGGACTATATTTTACAGTGTTCCATATTGATTATCATAATATATCAAAGTGAGAGAAGATAAAATATTAAATATTATATTTTATATGTGTGGTAAATATGTATGTATGTGTGCATGTCTCTATATATGTTGTATCAAATAATATATTCCATGTTGTATAGGTGGAGATTTTCATCAGGACCACTGGTCAGCTCTGTCCTGCCAGCCACTCACAAATAATCACACAGGGACTTATTATAAATTATAAATGCTCTGAGGATAGCTTATGCTTGTTACTTACCAGCTATTATAAACTGAAATTAACCCATATCTCTTGTCTACACTCTGCCACATGCTGATACTTTTTTTTAACATGGCATTTTCATCTTGCTTCTCTCCATATATCCTGGTGACTCCTGAGACTACTCTTTCCTTCTGCCACATGTTCTCTTTTTGTCTGCATTCCCCACCTAACCTCTACCTGTCCAGCTTTGGCCAGTCAGCTCTTTTATTAACCAAAGAGAATAATACATATTTACAACATACAAAGATCATTCCACAACAACCTTTAAAGAATAAATGAATAATGTGCTATTTTGATGCTTTAGTGAATTTATCAAAGCAGAAGAAAGCAAATCATTCAAAAGCTCTTCCTTTCAAATCTCATTATCCCTGACTCATTTTCCATCAGTGCGCATGTAGATCCTGTGCACATATTTCCTATCAGTTTTTATTGCTGCTGTAGAAAATAACTACAACCAAGTGATCATAAAATAAAGGTTTAGCTCTTAACAGCCACAAATGAGAAATTAATTTGTTTGCTGTTTAAAGGTATATTTCTTTTTAGTTATGAGCATGCATATGTCTGTTTGTGGGTCTGAACTTCTTAGTGTAAGTGCTCAAGGAAGTCTGAAGAGGATGTTAAAGCCCTCGGAGCTGTAGGTGTAGGTGTAGCTGTTTGTGAGTTGCCCAACATGGGTGCTGGGAACTGAATCCAGATCTTCTGCTAGGACAGCAAGCTTTCTTAACTGATGAGCCATCTCTTCAGCCCCAATAAATTTAATTCAATCTACAAATTTGTTTATACCTTAGAAAGAAACATAAAAATAGTCTCCAATGATTAGGGCATGAATATCTTGAGAGGGATCATATGTTCATTCTACTATGTATGTTATACATTTATGTATACATGTTGTATATATGTGTCTGTGTTTGTATAGGTATATGGTTATTATTACAATTTTATAATTCCACTATGAATTATTATTTTACTGTTCATATGACCATGGTCCTAGGATTCCCATCTTTGTGTATTTACTGTAAATTTAACCCTGTGCTTCTCGTATAGAATCCAGATTTCCGGCTTGAAAATTATTAGTCAGTTTATTGTTTTTCCAATAGTTGGGCAAATAATTTTCACCTGATTACAGGGAGCATGCAGATACAACCTATAGTTAGAGAATAATAGTACCTTAGCAAGAGGCATGGATCATCCTCAGGTAATAAAACTGTGCCCTTTGTTGGCCCTCCCTTTTTAACTTGGAGGTGGAGGCAGGTGAGTCCCTGGCTGTTGTCCATGGTCCTGAATTGTGACAGATGTTTGGATAATTTCTTTCTTTGCCCCTGGAGGTTCGGGGACTTCTATCCAGTTTCTCTCATGTTTCCAGACGTTGTGGAGTACATGAGGAAAGATGACGTTCTAACAGACAATGGAGTTGACAAGATGTACAACAGACATTATCAATTTGACATGGCCTTTACAGATTGCAAGGCACGGAAGAGAAATATACTTTCTAAAACACTTTAAAGAATTTCAATTTTCAGGATGATGCCTATATGTTTTTTCTTTGGGTTCACCTTCTTATTTATTTATTAGGTGTTTCTTTATTTTTATTTTTTAATTTATTTATTTATTAAAGATTTCTGCCTCCTCCCCGCCACCGCCTCTCATTTCCCTCCCCCTCCCCCAATCAAGTCCAAGGCCCAAATCAGGAGCAGAAGGAGAGAGAGCACGAGCAAGGAACTCAGGACCGCGAGGGGTGCACCCACACACTGAGACAATGGGGATGTTCTATCGGGAACTCACCAAGGCCAGCTGGCCTGGGTCTGAAAAAGCATGGGATAAAACCAGACTCGCTGAACATAGCAGTCAATGAGGACTACTGAGAACTCACCTTCTTATTTAGCTTCTCTAGGATCATGAATTATAGGCTCAATGTCCTTTATTTATTGCTAGAAACCAAATATGAGTGAGTACATCCCATGTTCCTCTTTTTGGGTCTGGCTTACCTCACTCAGGATAGTGTTTTCTATTTCCATCCATTTGCATGCAAAATTCAAGAAGTCATTGTTTTTTACTGCTGAGTAGTACTCTAATATGTATATATTCCATACTTTCTTCATCCATTCTTCCATTCAAGGGCATCTAGGTTGTTTCCAGGTTCTGGCTATTACAAACAATGCTGCTATGAACATAGTTGAGCATATACTTTTGTTGTATGATAGGGCCTCTCTTGGGTATATTCCCAAGAGTGGTATTGCTGGGTCCAGGGGTAGGTTGATCCCGAATTTCTTGAGAAACCGCCACATTGCTTTCCAGAGTGGTTGCACAACCTTCATCAGGCGATGAAAGGAGACAGAGACAGAGACCTACATTGGAGCACTGGACAGAAGTCCCAAAGTCCAAATCAGGAGCAGAAGGAGACGGAGCACGAGCAAGGAACTCAGGACCGCGAAGGATGCACCCGCACACTGAGACAATGGGGATGTTCTATTGGGAACTCACCAAGGCCAGCTGGCCTGGGTCTGAAAAAGCATGGGATAAAACCGGACTCGCTGAACATAGTGGACAATGAGGACTACTGAGAACTCAAGAACAATGGCAATGGGTTTTTGATCCTACTGCACATACTGGCTTTGGGGGAGCCTATGAAGTTTGGATGCTCACCTTACTAGACCTGGATGGAGGTGGGTGGTCCTTGGAGTTCCCACAGGTCAGGGAACCCTGATTGCTCTTGGTGCTGACGAGGGAGGGGGTCTTGATTGGGGGAGGGGGAGGGAAATGGGAGGCGGTGGCAGGGAGGAGGCAGAAATCTCTAATAAATAAATAAATAAATGAAAAGAAAAAAGGAAAAAAAATAATTTCAATTTTGAAGAAGTTACCACAGCTAGCGACAATGTATATATTGCATAACTGAGCATATAGAACATTTGCTCATTCAGCAATGCTATGAGAGAAGAGAGGGAAGGAGGGTTGGAGGTAGGAAGAGAGAGGGTGGGGAGGAGGGAGGGAAGGATGGACAGTGGGATAGTCAGACATTAAGTATCATTTAAATAGTCGAGCTTTTAAACATTTGTAATTTTTGCTTATAGATGACAAGTGTTACTTTGTGCAGTTTAGCCATGTGTGCATTCTAAAACGGTTCATCGTGAAAGTTGCTTTCTATACCCCCACCACATACACAGTAAGCTACCAAGGAATCTGGTAGTTCATGACCTTCCTCCTAATTCCAACTCCAGCCCACCAAACACAAACTACATCTTTAATTACTTGATATTTTCCATGCACCAGATTGTTTTTTCTGGGAAACCTCTACACTCTCCAGTGGTGGGACTGAATGGGAATCAAAAATTGATTTTGTAAGCAGGGTATTGATTTTCATGAGATTTCTAGGAAAATCTGCTAAGTTCACAAAACTTTTGACCTTTTCACTTGTTTTAGCTAATTCAGAATTTCAGTGTGTCCCAGGACTTAGCAAATTAAGTCACTTGCCAATTGCACTGTCAAAATGTATTCCACCACTCTACCACCATTGCAGTCTTTCCTGAGACATACCAGACACTGTGCTTATCCACACTTTCACTTGAATATATAAGGCATGAAGAACATCTAATCTTTAAATTTTTTAAGCAGGATTAAAAACAAAAAGCTGTATCTCATTATGAGTTCTCTTATGTCAAATGGGAGCCCTTTGTAGCAGTATTACAAAAATGACAATAATATTGGTGAACTTGGACAATAAATTAATAAATCAGAGCCCATGGATATTTGTCAAAGATTATGAGAAGTCAGGAGCACAGAAGCCACTCTGCACATGGATTAGGAAACTATAAGACGGCCACTCATGCTTGTGGAGCTAGTGCCACACAGCTGCGTACAATAGGTTTGTTGTCTGCCACCGCTGCCCCAAATCCCATTTTGCTCAGGGCACACCTCCATTTTAAAGTTAGTTAATAAAGAAGACTATGGATTTAAGTCCACGTTTCCATGGAAACAACCAATTATAAATGCAATCTGAAGAGGTGGAATGCAACTGCCAAAACTCTCAGGGAAAAAAATGATCCGAGTTGGCAACTGTCTAGAAACCCCTGCTAACAGTTTTCTCCAGTTTTCCCTCGCGTTGGCCTGCAAGCTTCTATCTGAGCGAACATCTTGCACCCATTTGCTAAGCACTGCATCTGCAATACATTCTAGAGGATAATTGTGTCTGGATCTCAGCATATGTGATGTTGAGGCAGGAAAAAATTCTCACATTTTTTTGGTTAATTTCTCTCAGATGTTTCTTATAACTTCATGGCACCAGCATCAGCACAGGAGAGAAAAAAATATCTCATAATCTCTTTTTATATTCGTAAGACTTGCTTTAAGTATTTCTATGTTCACATGGATAACGATATATTCTGCTAATATTTATAAAGATAATCATCATTGAACTTGGATAAAATGTATAAACTACTGACTAATAGTTCTAGTATTCTAGTATCTTGATAAGTCCTTTCCAAACTGTGTATTGTTGTGTTTTATTTCCAGGAAGCTCCATATCCCAATATACCACATTTCCAAAATAAATTAATTAAAGTAGAAGATAATTTATTTAAAAATCCAACTTGTGGATCTCTAATTATTATTAAAGGAAGTCAGCATAGAGGCCACCCTCATAGTATGAATAAACTGAGATACAAGGCATGCTTGTTCACCCTGTTCTTATTACCAGTGACAGAAGATGCTTCTCATTTGCACATCGAACAAACTGAGAAAGGCAAATGGCAGAGACTGACCCGAAGGTTACCATCTTCACTGCCTTGTGGAAGTTGAGACAAACCCTCACCTTATACCTCATGATCCTGGAGCGTTTTGATGCTATGGTTCTTCTTCTAGCTTAAAATTAAAAGCACCTGGGTATCAACTTCTATTATATTGAATAATGTGGCTTTGGAATCTTAACTCCAAGATTTTCTTATGCTTGAAACTTGTCAATTGGAACTATATGGATAACATATCCCCTATCATCTACCTTTGCCTCTCCTTGCTTGTGCTTAAGTGAGGCAAAAGAATGAAACAGATAATGCTGAAAAAAAATCACATTTAATTAGCATGAAATGGTAGACAGCTGCTGTGTTCAACTCTCGTTAGGACACTGTCAGACTTACACGATTCCTATAAACATGGCACCATTTGGAAAAATGAAAAAGAAGTTGAATCAAAATTTAAAAGTATGATACATAGAACTTCTGGGGCCTAGGAGACAGGCAAGAATTTTCCTTTTAAGGAAATTGGTTATATATAGTTTGAAAAACCTCTACTTATTTTTTTTAAAAAATAAATTCCAATTCCAAGGTTGGATAGCTTTTTTCATACATTGGAATGGTACTCATTTGTTCAAGGGGATTACAGCTAATCTAGGACAACACGAATTTATCTTCTATTTGGCAGTGTCAGAAGAGAGAGGAAAATAAATCACTGAGTCCCCTCCCCGGCATGAACAAAAACCCAACCAAACAAGCCCCTTGAGAGTATTTGTATTTCCTACAATTTGAAGATTTTCCAATATAAATAGTTTGAGAGAAGAAGTTTGTTTTGTTTACACTGTTAAATTTAGCAAAGATTAAATAGGTAAACCAACAAGTATCTGAACTATGCTTATATTTTCCTATTTTATACCTAATGAATATGAAGACATTATAATAAAAAGTAAATTCTTGGAACTCTAATGTAATTAGAAACTTCAGTTATCTTTTCTCTACAATGAGTCATTAGAGGGTAGTGCAGTTTTAACTTCCCCCTTAAAATATTCCTTGTACTTCCCAGAGCTTTAAGTTGACTGGGTTTTTGTTGGTTTGTTTTCTTTCTCCTTGCTAGTGCAGAAATAACTTACCTATTTCCTGAGTATTGTCAGTGTACTTCATGGCTCAGATCCATGCAGTAGATCTCATCATGATGTCTTTGGCTGAGTGCACACACGGTCTTGCTATAAATGGAAGGAATGATGCTGGAGTTACTGTTTCATCCTCAGTCTCTCTCAAGGAGTATCTCTGTAGCAGACTGGTTCCCATTGCTTTGTCTCCATTCCACGGTCCATTCTAAGGACTAGCTAACACACAGAAAAGTGCTTCTTACCACTCAGATGAAACCCTTACATGGGTTGAAGTAATGTTGAGTATATGCAGGAGTATTTTTAATTTTTTCAATACAGTCAAGCTAATCGGAATTAATGTTGTAACCTTCACAAGTCAGTGAGCCAGCACAATCATTTCATCTGATCTGATCTCATTTGCTTTTGCCCTGTGATACTTGGGAATTCAGAAAATTTATGGTCTTTGGCACCAAAGCTTCTTGTGGTTGTAAAGATAGCAACACTCTGATTATTCAGACTATTATTCTGCTTTTAGATTACTGTTGCCTTCAGCGTCTTAGCTAGGTCTGGAGTCTAACAGAGGCAGCTGGTGTGGTTACAACAGTGATTCCCAAAGCCCTCTATCATTACACTTTCCTCTGTTGCAATTAAGAATCAGTTTGAGTAAGAAGATGGAGTTCACATTTGAGTAGATCTAGAGTAATTCTGCAGTTCTACTCAACACTGAGTTTTTGATAAATAGTAAAATTATTAGAAAATTTAAACAGTTGATAGCTATAAAAAGTAAAGTGTTCAAAGAATGAGATGCAGCCATGGTGTATGACAGTATCATTCAAGAGTAGAATTCTGAAAAATCATATGTGATACCTACAAATATCTGGAAGCTTTTTTGCCCTAATATTACATAAGCAATAAATCCTTCCATGAAAGAGTCTTTTTTTTTGTGACTGGAAGTTGTAAATTGCTTTTCTCAAATCTTAATATAAAAACATTGAAAATCTTGAAGAAAAGTTTGTGTGTGTGTGTGTCTGTGTGTGTGTGTAAAGCTAAAATAACATATACAGACATTTAAATCAGATGTCATTATTCAGTATTAAGAATAGTGACAGCCGAGTGGTGGTGGCGCATGCCTTTAATCCCAGCACTCGGGAGGCAGAGGCAGGCGGATCTCTGTGAGTTCGAGACCAGCCTGGTCTACAAGAGCTAGTTCCAGGACAGGCTCCAAAACCACAGAGAAACCCTGTCTCGAAAAACCAAAAAAAAAAAAAAAAAGAAAAAAAGAATAGTGACAAACTTTGTGAGAAATTTACTTGTTTAAATAACTTGTCACTTGCTTAAAACACTTTTAAATGGTTGCCTCTAAAGGGAAGTGAATTAGATATTTAAAAATATATAAGGATCTTACAAAAGTAAGTAATAAAAATTTCTTTTAAGGATGTTTTAAATGTACACAAGAAACCAGAAACTGGAACTGAAATACGTAGACACCATTTGACAAGCAAGCACATGGAAACAGAGCAAAGCTTAAGATATCAGAGTGAAAGGAAGACTGCTTTTCTTTTAGTGGGGAGACTGGTGAATGCCTACTCTTGTGTGTAGCATTGGAGAGTTAAAAGAGAGGCACTGGTGATACAGTATTAATGGGAAAAATTCAAAGAGGAAACATTCTTGAGAGAATATGGGTGAAATCCTATTTAATTAAAGGCCGCCTTTTCCCCATGAAATATCAATGGATGTTCTCTCAATGCAAAGAGCAGATGCTGGGTTTGGAAAGATGCCTGAGGGTTAAAGGGGGAAAGAATACATGAGAAAGAAGGTTTATAAAAGAAACATCGAGGCTTCATTTGACACCTGCAACAACAGATCTAAAGTGAATACAAACTTCTGCAGTACGTTCCCCAGAAATCTAAGTGTGTCCTAGGGTATAAAGAAGGTGGAGAAGCACAACAGTGAGTCTAGGCTTGGGCAGGAACAGACACAGCAAAAGACAGAACAAAGGATGTTGTAGGTTTTTCTATGAGGGTAAGATGTAGCTTATTTGGGATTTAGGCTGGGTACAGAAAGAAAGGGAAAGCGTCAGGTGATTGACACATCTTGAAATAGGTAGGGGTGCGTAGTCACATGATGTGATGCTAAGGTGTATCAAAGAGACCAAGGAGTGATCTCCTCAACTCCAATTCCTGAGATTCATGGAAGACAGAGAAAGCAGAGGAATGGGTGTGAAGAGGCCAGCCAGGTCTTGTTTAAAGTGCATATAGCGTGAAGAGAGCATTCAGCAACGGAAGCAGGATGTATGGAAAGTGGACTGCAAATTCCAAGAAGCGTAAGAGGAGGCCTAGCAGTGGACAGAAGACCATTGGCTGTGTTAGGCAGGAGTCAATCGTCCTTTGGAATAGGGATGAGAACTGTGATCACTTTCACTGGAAATCTGAATTCTTTCCAACGGCCAAAATAAATAAGGATGTGGAGAAAGTAATGGTTTCTTGTTGTCAGATGAACATTTAGTTCTAGCCTAACAACTTCCAGTATTTATCTTAGTAATACTGTTCCCTGGAAAGCCTATACTGCTACGGCAGTGCTGGGCCATCACAATCTTCATCTTTTAATAGTCGTTGTCATTGCTTTGGCAGAGGTTGCTCCTAAGAAAGGACAGTGCAGTACTTCATAGTCACAAGATGGAGAGCTGAGTGTGCCAGGTCTGTGTCAGCAACCTTGCTGAGAATCTGGGGCACATGTTACTGCTTCTCTGGAGCTTAAGTTTCACCTCACCTAGGAAAATTAGGAACTGTCTGGCTTGAATTTTGTTATTGTAACAAGATGTGTATATGATGTATTTGTAGCATTTTGAAATATTTTTACTTTTTAATTATGTATATGTGTCTGTGTCAAGGTATATTATCTTGAGTGCAGGTACCCTTAGGAAGCAGAGGAGGGTTTGGACCTTCTGAAGCTGGGCTTTCAAGCAGTTGCAAGCTGCCGAACATGAGTACTAGGAACTGAACCAGTCTTCTGTAAAAGTAGCAGGTGGTCTTAGCACTGTGCCTTCTGTCCAATTCTGTCCATAGCATTTTGGGGGATACAAACTATTATTAAGAATAGGCTCTATGCCCAGTAGTAGATGGTCAATCTAAACTCAATGGAATCTTCGGAGGTCCTTTGTTTAATAATGTTTCAGGGTTTATATTCTTAAACCTTACATGTTCTTTGCATAGATTGATGATAGATAGATAGATAGATAGATAGATAGATAGATAGATAGATAGATAGATAGATAATAGATAGATAGATAGATGATTGATAGATAGATAGATAATAGATAGATAGATGATTGATAGATAGATGATATATGAAGATAGAAGATAGATAGATGATATATGAAGATAGAAGATAGATAGATAGATAGATAGATAGATAGATAGATAGATAGAAGATAGATAGATAGATAGATAGATAGATAGATAGATAGATAGATAGAGAATGGCTCCCTGATTTGTGTATTATGGGATTCCTATGTGTGCCAATGTGTGTCTCTGTGTTTCTGGTGCTTTTACTTCAGCTCTTTTTCTTCAGTTTGTTTATTTTGGATTATTTCAGGTTTTTTTGCTTATCTTTTTTTATATTATTATTCCTTAGATAACTGTTCCATACCATAGTATTGGGCATGTGGAAGCAAGACTCTGTCTTTGGTAGCATAAATCTGTTTAGTTATCATCACAGTAGAAAGTAAAGTGGCTTATGGTTACAAGGTGGGAAGGAAACACAGTTTACCCTTTATAGCTTTGACTGCCTCATTGTTCCAGACATGTTAGTTCTCTTCAGTGGTTGTTCTTGACAAAGGGCTGCGGAAACACTGTGAGAAGAAAGAAGGAAAGAGAAGCATCTTCCCACACATTTTCAGACACATTACTCATGAAGGTCGAAGGAGCAATGGACTCTTACTGTGGTAGACATTGCATGTACATGCCTACAAATGTAAGCATACACACAACACATAACACACGCACACTACTGTGGACATCTCAGTATAAGACAGGCTTCTAGCACCAACCGGACTACCTTAGTGTATGACTGTCACCAAGTTTCTTTGTAGTGTTTTTGTAGAAAGGGGAGCAAAGAGGGAACTTGTCTCCATGCCGTCTGTATTTCCAAGTGTGTCAGTCACCTGCTTCCTCCCAATAAAAAGAAAAAGGTGCCTGTACATGGACGCTGGAGCCCTCCAATATTAAAGAAGATGAAAACCATCCTGGATCCCCACCTTGGAAATGGAGACAAACTAGCATCTGGCTGTATTACCATATCAAAGAGCTTACTGTCTGAGTGATCATTTACTTGGGCAGAGTAAATTCAGGGCATTTCTGATCAGATCCTTTCATGCCACATCACAGTTGAGTGGCATCTGGTATATATTGTGGCCTGTTGTCTGCTCCAGCTTTGCGGCAGTGCAGAATCCTCAGCTTTAGCTTACAGCGGCATGTTGCTCTGGGTGACATCTGTAAACCAATGACACTTCTTAGTTTTCATCATAAACAGAATGTGCTTTATAAAAACAATATTCAATATTGGAATGACTCCATTAATCTGACTAATTGGGTGAGACTGTCATCATGAAGTAAGTCCCTGAGCAAAAAAAAAAAAAATCAAAATGCAAAAGTAGCTTCTGCTGGTGACCTAATTTTATGAAATATGCTTTCTTCCTAGCCAAAAGGCGTCATCACATCTGGCCACATCTGGGCCCTGTGATGGTCATTTCCACAAGGGAGTCTCCAGTGTCAACTGTGGTACTGTGCATTATAAATGTTGATGGAATTTGTATGAGGCAGCTTTCCATCACTATAATGAGATACCTGAGCAATGCACGAAGAAGAAAGATGCCCTTTGATTTATAGTGGTAGAGGTTCCTTTGAACCCTGGCAGGAATGGGTGTTGCTTTAGATCTACGCTGCCCATAACTAGCACCAAAGAGGGGAAGAGAAAGTGATTGGAGTCCCACAGGCCCCTGTAGTACAATGCCTTAGTAAATTAAGGAATTCTACTCAGCACAGCCTCTAGAAGTTTCCCACTTCCCAATAGCAATCTCCAAGTCATTAACCCAAGAATTCAGCATCCAAAGAAAGCAACATTGGCAGATATTTAGGCATAGACTGTTACTTCCTTTTCATTTCCCATCTTTATTTACACCCTAAGGTTAAAATATCATGTAATAATTGGGTAAATAGGAAGTCAGAGCAGGATACAAACTAGGTCTGTCACTGCCTAGATTTCATTTAAGAACTTATGAGCATCGTTGTTGATTGTATTTTCTGAAGGTTTATACATTTTGCATTTCCTTCTGTCTATTGTTACTTTTATTGGTTAATGAATAAAGAAACTAGCTTGGCTTATAGCAAAGTAGAAGGAAGGCGATGGTCAGAGAGAAGCCATGTAGCCCTGACAGAGACAGATCCCAAAACTTTGCTGTTAAACCACTGCCACGTGGCGATACACAGATTAATAGAAATGGGTTAAATTAATATGTAAGAGTCATCCAATAAAAAGCTAGAGCCAATGGGCCTAACAGTGTTTTAAATAATATAGTTTCTGTGTGATTATTTGGGTTCTGGATGAATGGAATGAATAAGTGGCCTCCTCCTACACTTTTCTCTGAAAAGAACCTGACTTTGATAACTCAAATGCTAATTTCAGTTCAGCTATAAGTCAGTATTGTGATGCCTAGCTAACCGTGCATCTAAACAGTAAATATAGCATATTTCAGCGGGGCATACTTTATGCTTCGAGTGCCACCTACAGCTCAGAAATGATGTGCTTACACAGAGTGTCCTAACAGCGTAGCTGAAAGGCATTTAAGAGGATGACTTTTACAAAGTTAAGGCATGTTCAAATGGATCTTCTGAGGAAGGAAGGCAACTGGTTAGGTCGTACATCTGGAAAGATGAGGGATGCCCTACTCCCATGTCCCCTGTAGAAGTGTGAGTGGACACCAACTGTGTCTACTTGGTAGGGGGCTGAATCATGTGAGAGGTTAACTAGATGTTTAAAACGACAGTTACTCCATTCCCCTGCCCAATCCCCTTTATTGTTGGCTTGTCTCTTCCTGCATGGGAGCCAGAGAGCAAGAAACACTTGTACCAGTGAATCACTTCACTGGCTCCTGGACTGTTGATTTGATGGAGTAAACAAGGGAGAGAGTGGGCTCCATGAAAAATACCAGCTAATATCTGCTTTTAAAAGCACAACATTTAAGTGTGATTAACGATTGTAGAGAGTATGTTATCTGCAAGATTACCGAACCTAATCATAGTGTAATTATAATGATGAATTATGAGCCCACTTGGTTTTGTACAAGCGTAAAGGGAACATGACAGAAATGAAATTACAGTGTACATTCCAGCTTCACTGTCAAGTATCATTGTAAAGCCACTGTGGCCTTGGCTCCATGATTAAATGATGCCAGATGCCATAAAGACTCTTTCCAGGGTCTTGAGAAGAAGCAGCTAACTTGGACATTTTCATTTCCTTTTCCCTTGGACTGAGAGAGCATGTCTGACTGCATCCAAAGCCAGCCCTGTGCTGGTGACATGCAACCAAGAGGGTTCCTCCTCATTGTAGTCCGTCGTTATAGTGCTATGGATGTCTACAATGTATTCCAGAATATATTTGAAAGTTAAAAGTTTGAAGGTCAAGCAATAGACATAATTATTTTGTGTGATCCACAAGGAAAGAGTAACGTGAAATCCCTCCTCACTGTGACGATGAACTCACTTTCCAGAGGAGGAGATTTGGCAGAGTCTAGGAGAGTCTGGACAGGAGACCTTCCTCTTGGGATCTGGCCAGGGACGTTGCTTCCGCACTGTTTGCTATCTCCTCTAGATCCTCCTTACAGAAGACAGGAATCTGCGAACAAGCTTCCACAGGACTGTGCCCTGCTCACCTGTGGAGACATCATAGGATGAGAAGCTCTTACTGCTATTATCACACAGAACCAGGGGTCACTTGCTTGAGAACTACACTGTTGCTCACACCAGAGAATATTTAAAGCTGCAAGCTTCTTCTACAACCTTAGTCTACTTGGATGCAAAGAGAGAAGAAAGGAAGATGGGGAAGAAATGGTTTCTAAGTCCCAGTCCTCTCCTCATTTAATCATGAGATCAAGGTCACAGTGACTTTAAAATGATGGAGTTAAGTTGGCCTGTACATTATAATTTCATTTCTCTGTTAAGCCTCCTTTGTTCATGCATAAAATCAAGTGGGCTCTTAAAATTTACCCTTAAATTTTACAATGATTAGAACAAGAATTGTAGTAGAAAAAAATAGGTAGAGAAAGCAGAGGGAACACCCTTCTCTGGGACACCGTGAGTCCCTGGTGCCAAATTCTCAAAGATGGAAGTCAGTCCTTTCAGTAAGGTGTACTTCCCATGGGCTGCTGCAGTAATTTTTTTCTTTTTCTTTTTTAAATTTTATTTTGCATTTCAACCACAGTTCTCCCTCGCACCCCTCCTTCCACCCCACCCCCATTTGCCTCCCTACTATCCTACCGCCCATCTATTCCTCCCAAAGTGTAAGCCCTTCCACAGGGAGAAGACTCTCCGGGGAAACCCTGCCACATTAAGTAGAGGCAGGAGCAAGCCCCTCCCCCATGCATTAAGGCTGAGCAAGGCATCCCACCATAGGGAATGGGCTTCAACAAGCCAGCTCATGCACCTGAGATAGAGCCTGGTCCTACTACCTGGGGCCCCTCAGATAAGTCCAAGCTTCATCACTGTCTCCCATATGCAGAGGCCTAGTTTCGTCCCATGGAGGCTCCTCAGCTGTACGTGTAGAGTTGATGAGTTTCCACAAGTTTGGTTCAGCTGTCTCTGTAGATTTTCCCTTCATGATCTTGACCTCCCTTGTTCCTCCTCACTGTCTTTGACTAAATTCCCAGAACTTGGCCTGGTGCTTGTTTGTGGATCTCTGCATCTGGTTCCATGAACTACTGGATGAAAGCTCCATGACGGCAGTTGGGGTGGTCTCCAATCAGATTACAGGGGAAGGCAAGTTCAGGCACCCTCTCCACTATTACTAGGAGACTTAGCTGGGGTCATCCTTCTGAATTCCTGAGAAGTTCCCTAGCACCAGGTTTCTCTCTAATCTCACAGTGACTCTCTCTATCGAGATATATCTTTTATTACTCTCCCACTCTGTTCCTCCCCCAACTCGACCCTCCAGTTTCCTCATGTTCCTGAGTGCGGTAACCCAGACTCAGAAAGACAAACACAGTATGTCCTCACTCATAAGTGAGCTTGTTGGTGGTTTAAGCTGCAGAGTGTTATCTGGTGAATAATTTGAGGAAATTATTCAGCAGCCTCTCTGAGCCTGGGATCCATTCTGTATCAGACTACCTGTAACTTTTCATCTCTCCGAGTTCTGCAGTCAGTGGCACCAGCTTCTGGGTAGGGGATAGAGGAGCCTGGGTTTTCCTACTTACAGGTATTGTGCAAGCCTAAACCATACTGAAAAGGAACTATAACCGTTTATTTCTAACTAATTAGACCAACAGGACAATATTCCTTTAGAACCCTCTCAGCTGAGCACTTTCCCCATCCCATGCTTCTTCCAGATTCTGGCAGCTTGAGCCCCGTCTTGAAGCCTCTTTAATTCCAATCTCTCTTCATCTTCACATTTCTTCCCTGTTCATTCTTGAAATGTCTCTAATAAGAATGGAGATGATTAGAGTCAAGGTACATCTGCCTAAGCCAGATGGTATGACGCCACTATCCTTCAATTGTGTCTTAAAAGACTCGTCTTCTAAGTAAGTTCATATTCACATATTCAAGAAGCTAAAAGGTGGAAACACTTGAAAATTGTCTACCGTTTATCCTACTCTAGACAAGAACTGAATTTAGAGGGATCTCTTTCAGAGTCCACTGTACACGAAGAAATTTTTCAAAGTCCTGACCTCCCTGGGTTTCTTTCATGTGTCAGTTATGTGGTTCTATATATGTGCTCATTAGTTCAACCAATATTTGAGCACCTCCCTTAAACAAGGTTATAATATATGGGGTAGAGGACAGTGAATAAGATGAACTTGATCTTTTCCTTGAATATGGATTAGAGTCTCAAGTGTTATCCTAGATAAACTGCAGCAACAGCAACTATTGCATCATGAACCCGTAGCCACCAGCTGAGTTAAGTATATTCTATTCCTCCCACCCACCATATTGTGCCCACGCTGGCTCTCCTTTCCACCTAAGTGGCTACACATTTTCATGCTAAAGCTCTCCTGCCCGAGCCCCTCGAAGACTTTACTTACATTAATCGCCCGTTCAACTCATCATACTGCCCGCTGAAATGAAGTTCCCTTTCCAAGGAGCCATAAGGAAAATCATCATCATTTTTTTTTAAGAATCTGGGGTGTAATAACATGGTATCTGTATTTACTAAGAAGCAAAACTGAATAGCCATTTTTCTTGTAGTATAAAATCCTTTTCTATATAGTTGTAGTCATTTTGTGGAAAATTCTAAGTGTTCTTGGAGACTGTCACGGTCTTCTGTTAATCCTTTAATCCAACCATAGTGACAGCTCCTGGTTAACCTGAGCGATGACAGGTAAACATGTAAAGGGGACTTGAAATTCTAAAGATACATGAGGAATGGGAGAAAAATTTGTTCATCAAATGCTTGCTTTCCAGCTATCAGGATTTTCTAATACTCTAATTCCATTCTGCTTTTCCCTGCTACCTTCAAGGCAAACAAAGCCCTGGAAACCTAAGAAGTTTCAAGTAACAGTAGCTCCCTCTGATGAGTCAAAAAAAAGCAGATCCAAACAAAAGCTACAATATGATTCTAGCTGAGAAGTCCCTGTGGGAAATGCTGGCAGGGCTTGCAAATTAGACAGTTGGGCTGGGGTTTCTGCTTGGAGACTCCCAACCTCCTCCTTATCTTTGCACACAAATTGGAAGATAGGCTTTTTCGGTTTTTTGTTTTGTTTTGTTTTTAGCTTTGGGAGTCAAGGCTGACTAGTGATCACACAATTGTTTGCCGACTTCAGTCTTTTTTATTCATGCTTTACAACAAAACAACTATTGTTTATAACCTAATAATAATATAATTGCAGACAGGCAGGAATAAAAACACAAAAGGTCTTTCCTCTACAGATAGAAAGTTGGCTTCAGTACAGGCCAGAGAGAGCAAACTGGATGCATTTCCTGTGTGAAAGTTTTTTCACGATGGCGTAGTACCAATTGCTCCTAAAACTTTTAAAGATTAGACCTTCTAGGATGTGGGCTGGTAAATCACAAGGGACCCTGCCCACCATTCTGTTGCTCTTCCTTAATGGTTCCATTGCCTATCTAGTCTGTTCCCTCCTCTCACTCTTTCTCCCTGCCTCACTCTGCCCGTGTGTGTGTGTGTGTGTGTGTGTGTGTGTGTGTGTGTAACCTTACATTCATCTCTGCATTCTTCCATAGCAGCTGATAAATGGGGAAATTTCGTGGCTTTCTCACAGATGGATCCATGGCTTCTGGATCTCATTCCTAGGGTGAGATAAAACAGGGAAGCTCCTGACAATACTGGGAAGCCTTTCTTCTATGCACACCTTGACTGTTGTTGTTCTAAATATGTCAGTTTGTTATCCAGATAAATACAGCTTAAACTTGATTCACCTTTTCACATTAGAGATTTAAAATGAAATTTCAGAAGCTAACAATCTTATTAGTGCTTCATAGGATCTACAGGTCCTAAAGTGTAAAGAGTTCTAATAACAATATCCTTTAGAGCCAGATATTCTAAGTCAGACAAAATATTTATGTACTGTGCACATTATTAATTTACTTTTAAAGAGTCAACATGGGAGTCTCTGCTCCACAAACATTTGCAAACAGGTGATGTGTTTGGTCATTAAAATCAGCTCAACTGTGCATCATTTTTCTTTTTAAAGACAGTTTTGTGTTTTGTTTCTATAGAGTACAACAATATTCTTTAATTGGGAGGTGAGATAGAATGGAGGAGACCATTTTTTTTTCTTACAAGGAAATTATCATGTGTCTTAATGTTTTTGCCTAATCAGAGGTCAAAAGACACCAGAGCATTCTGTTGGCTTCTAGGCATCCTCACAAAAATCCACCACCATAAATACAGGATCCCACGGGATGGGAGAGATATCTCAAGACCATAGCAGCAGTGAAGCAAAAGCTACCCTTTTGTTTACTATCAAATGTTATTATGGTGATCTATCATCTATGTTTCAAGTTCATGACTTTACAGGCATTTCTCCTAAGTAAGGTATTCTAAGTGTGTATTTTCTCACTCAAGTGGTATGTCATTTGAAATCAAGGCTTTGTATTGATCCACATTTTCCGTGCTTGAACAGATTGCCTGAAGAACCATTTGTTCAATTATGAATAAATCTAGAAGCGTGACAAGACTCTTAAAATAACTCAGCCTAGGTGAATTTCTGCCAGAGAAAACAAGAGTGCTTTGTTATAAGGAAAGAGCAACTGGGACATTGATATGAATCCCAGGGACAATAAAGGTGCATTTTCTGATAAGGAGTTGATTTACAAGACCAGAGGGCAAGTGAGTCCTCCAGTTTTAGATGATGCCAAACTCTAGCCCCCAGGCCAACCCTGGCTGGCTACTTGTTCTAGAATCCTGAGCAATAAGAACACAGCTCCATTCATTCATCTATGTGCCATCCATGACTGTTTGCCATGATGGGGTTGAGTGGATGCAGAAGAGACTATTTTGTCTGTGAAGCCTAAAATGTTCCCTACATGCCCCTTTTCTGAAGAATTGTGACAACCTTTCCTTCATTTTCTTATCTGTTTATAATATTTACTAGTTCCTGTACACAAATAGCCAACAACCACAATGAAAACAGAGTCCTAGGTAAAGACCCAAATAATTGCATGAAAGAAAAGCATCAAAGCAGGCAGGATTTTTTTTTATCAAAACTGAAGCATTGGTTTAAACAAAATAATTGTTTAAATTATTCAAACTATATTGTTTGAACTACAAAGAAAATTTTTGTCATAAGCAAATCGTGTGTGTGTGTGTGTGTGTGTGTGTGTGTGTGTGTGTGACAATGCACACGTTGTTACCAGAGGAAAATTCTAAGGAGTTTGTCTTCTCCTTGTACCTTTACATGGTTTGTTGGTTGGTTTTGTCTACTGGACTCAAACCTAGACATATCTGAGAATATGGAATCTTAAGAAAAATCCTCCATAAAATTAGCCTGTAGGAAACTCTGTAGGGAATTTTTTTTATTAATGATTGTTGTGGGAGGGTGCAGCTCAGTATGGGTGGTATCATTCCTGTGTAGGTGCTATTGAATGGTATAAACAAAAAAAATGGTCTAAACAGAATAAGTATGTATTTCAGTAAAAACAAAATAATGTCCCCTCGAATTAAAGTGGTCGAATGTAACCAGCTTGCCTTCAGGTTGCTGACTGAACATTGGGGATGGTGCTATATTAGAGGCTCTGTGTTGGTCTCTGCCGTTAGCAAATTTGACAGTCAGCAGTAGTGGAAGGATGTATTGCCAAGCCAATATATAACCTCCATCTCTGCCACTCTGGTTTGAGTTCTGGGGATGGAGCTCAGGACTTCATGCTTTCATGGAAAGTACTTTTACCTGTTGAGCTGTCTTGCTGGCCTGTGACGTATATTTCAGAAACAAATGCGGCATAATAAAGTAGTTATCTCAAGTATTGTCATGTATGTAGCTTTAAAACTGATTTCATTTTGACTTCTAGTAGACCTTGCAGTATAAACAGACATTGGATGGAGTATCAAAAATTAAAATGTTAGTCTTAGCCAAGGATACTAGTGACTAATAGAGTAAACCATGTATCCACAAACACTGTAACAAGTAAATACATCATTAGTAATAATTAATCTAAGGCAACAGACTTAATGTAATACCAAATTGGATTGACCTGATATCTGTTCTTGCAATATGAGCATGGCTCTTGGAGGTACTTGATATCACTAATTGTTTCTAGGTAGCCTCTGAGGGTGTTATAAGAAAACATTCTTTCTGTGGAACAGCTTGCAGTAGGACCCTCCTTTTACTGGGGTGTTACTACCTAGGGTACCACCGAGTGGCACACTTTACCTCAGCTCAGTAGTTGGACCATACAGGCCAAGCATTGATGTGGGAGTGTCATATATCAATCTGTTGATTTCATTGGTTAAGCAATAAAGAAACTGATTGGCCCTCATAGGTTAAAACATAGGTGGGTGGAGTAAACAGAATACTGGGAGGAAGAGGAAGTGAGCTCAGACTCGACAATTCTGCTCTCTGGAGCAGAGACGCCATGCTCCCCTCTCCTGGGCAGATGCGATAGCTCTGCTCTCTGGGACACGCGCGATGAAGCTCTGACCCAGGATGGACGTAGGCTAGAATCTCCCTGGTAAGCCACCTCGTGGGCTACGGCAGATTATTAGAAATGGGCTAGTCCAGGTGCGAGAGTTAGCCTAGAAGAGGCTAGATAGAAATGGGCCAATCAGTGTTTAAATGAATACAGTTTGTGTGTTGTTATTAATGGGCATAAGCTAGCCAGGCTTCCGGGGTGCCGGGGACGCAGCCCCGCTGCTCCTATTATAACAAAGCATCTTACTAGGCTTCGTTATGAGATTCAGCTTGGCAATGGGCAATGGTAATGAGAATGAGAATGGGTTTGTTGTGTGGATATATGTAGTTCAGTATAGTTAACATTTTATCCTTTTATCAACATTAAATGGGTTCTTACATTTTGGATAGTTGGAAAGGAATACATTTTAATAAGGAGCAATTAAAGTATATCCCAATAATAGCCTACAATTTAGAAAAGAAATTTGTGATATCTGTGCTCTTAAAGATGTAACTTTTTTATTCCTGAAAGAAATTACATGTTCTGAAAACTTGAAATCATCTCAATCATAAGAAATACTGGCTTTTAAATTTTCCCAGACCTTTCAGAAGAAGGTAATTTGGATTTTTTTAACTTAATTTTCCAAATAATTGCTGTGGTTCCTCCCCCATTTCTCCATTAATATAGCCCAGATGGCTGAAGAGAGGTAGCAAAGAAAAATGTGAACTTGGGGATGGAGACATAAAACAAGCTGGCCACGGAACTAAGAACATTGGTGTAATTTCATGTCATTTTTCTGACCGCAAGTTGTAACAAGCTATCCAGGCTGCTATTGTTCTTCATGTTCCTGGCAGGCCCTGAACTTTTTATTTGGAGAGACTGATGACCAAATAGAACCGCATTGAACCACACACTGTCCAAGGGCTTGCCAAGCTGCTGAGGGAGAGAATCTTCCCTCTTCCCTTTGTGCAAGGATGATGGAAAAGCAAACAAAATCTCCTTAATCACTTCATGCTTTTCTCATCACTTCTTGCTCTCTTTTCTTTTTAGTTAATTTAAATCCTTACTTTTATTAATCAGCTTATAATTTTTCTCAGCCCTGTGATTGTCCTTCTACATATGGGAATTAATATTTGTATAACTGACCATTTGCAAAAACAGGAATGAACACAATTGGTTATATAAAAACATACATTATGTGCAGAATCTAATAGATAGAATTCAGTGGAGTCTGGTAAGAGTGGAAACAGATTTGAAATTAGAGTCGTTGTGGATATTTTGGGCTTCATTTATGATCTATATGTATCTTACCTGTTGCACACTCCACCCAATATGCTCTAAGGCAGAAATGCTCATCAGTTAACTAGAACACTCAGGGATTTTTTTTCTGAAATAGTTATTTCAGAATTCTTACTGTCACATATTTTTAAGTCTTTCTCTGCTAACCTACATATATCTAGCTGATTTATACTCTGCTGTTATTATTTCTTAGTGACAGAACTTTATTATTATTGTTGTATTTTCTACTGAACAGTTCTTATTCTACAGTGGTATGTTGAGAACAAAGCCAACATCCGTCATCTACCTCCTACTCTGCTCTGACAGCTTGCCACAGTGTGAACACTGAGTGTGAAAAATCAGATATTGGTAGGGTTGGTCTGTTCTGAAGGTATTGTGGTTGTGCACCTCATTTGAAAATGCAATGCATAATTAAGAAATATAGGTTAATAGAGAGTCATCTATAATAGTTAAGCTTGTAGTCATGTTAGTTAGTTTTTCTAGATATATAGAGATACATTTCAGTTAGATAGATATTCTTCAAATCATTCAGAGACCTTCAGAATGTGGTATTTAAAAGGTTTTAAGAACTTAGGACATTTTATGGCAATGAGACACATCTGCTCCTGGCAGCACCAATTACTTCAAGAGGATGATGGGCATTGAAGAGGCTCCTCATGGAGTTTGTTAGCTATTTGGGCAAGAAACTATTCTTGCCTGGACTGCTTGATGAACTGGACATGCAGGACCCACAGAAAAATGACTGCTGACCTTGCCTAAACATGAGAGTCCTTTAGGGTTCCTGCTTCATGTAAGAGTCTGCCAGACATTCTGCAGGACACAGAAAAAGTGACTGACAAACTGCCAAAATAAGTGGAACTGTTTTTGAAATTTCCTGCTTCACGGGGAAGTGTGCCGTATAATATGGGTTTGTAGGCTGAAGATGGATGCACCAATGGTACAGAAGAACTTTGACTGTCCAGACAATGAGATATCTCTGTCAATTCTAAAGTTTTGAAAGTTGCTTACAATGCACTCCCTGTTTACCTAGGTAATATTATAGCCTTCTGGAGTTTTTGATGGAGTTTTGAAGAATAGATATTTATAATTATAGTTTTCCTTAGTTACGATAAAAGATAAACTAGATATAAATGTTGTAGCTGTAATTCTTACTTGATACCTACTTTGTTATATGTAATTTTACTATTTTAAAGTTAAAACCTTTGCTATTTATTTAAACAGAAAAGGGAAAATGGTGTAGGAGGTTCTTCTATATCGGTATTCCTTTTATTGGTTAATGAATAAAGAAACTGCCTTGGCCTGTGATAGGGTAGAGTAGAGCTAGGCAAGGAAAACTGTACTGAATGCTGGGAGAAAGAAGGCAGAGTCTGGAGATGCCATGGAGCCACCAGAGGAGAAAGATGCAAGCTGCTAGCCAGAACGTTTCTAGTAGGCCACAAGCCTCGTGGTAAAATATAAAATAGTGTAAATGGGTTAAATTAAGATGTGAGAGCGAGCCAATAAGAAACTAGAGCTAATATACCAAGAAGTGATTTAAATAATATAGTTTCTGTGTGATTATTTCAGGAGTCTGGGTGCCTGGGGGTAAAGAAGCGGCCTCCTACTACATGTACAGCATGGGCAGAGGAGAAATGTTCTCCCTCCATCATGTGCATCAAAGCCTGAGACAGGTGGAGAACTTGGCCTTGGAGTCATAAGAATGAGATGGCGCTTCCTTCCCCTCACCAGCTGCAGCATTCAGGAGAGTGGTCTCTACCTCACCTGGGCAACACAGTAGAGCTGGTCCTGATGGTATAGGTGTGGGAGAACTGACCCTGAAGCAGTAAAAGCAGGAGAACTGGCCCCACCTCTTGCTCATTGCTGCAATGGGTGAACTAGCTGGAACAACACTGGAGAACTCACCCTGATAGTGAGGGCAGGGGAGAACTGCATTCTGAGGAACTGGGGTTAGGACTTTCAACATTTGAATTTGGGGGTGAAAGGCGAAATTCAACCTGTAACAATCTTACATAAAAACATCTTCCGTGATCAAGCAGATGGGTCTGAAAATACCTGGTATAAATGAATTTAAAAAGTCCACTTAATGTAGGATGTCCTGTACAATTAGTAAGCTCTAAGAGAGTGTGGGGCTGATGATTTACTGGGTAAGAGCACTTGAAGCCAATGTAAAGACCTGGATTCAGTTCCCAGTGTGCACGCGGCAGTCACAGCTGCCTATGACTCTAGCTCCAGGTACCCCACTTCCTTTTCTGGCCTCCAGCTACTCATGTATTTCATGTACTCATGAGCACACACACATGCGTGCATGCACAGACACACACAAACACACCACACACACAAAACTTAAAAACAAACAAATAAATAAATAGGTCTTCTTTTTTTTTTAATCTTGAAGATAAAGTAGAAGAATCCTGACTGGAAAGAAGGAGGAAGGCAGGAAGGCAGGAAGGCAGGAAGGCAGGAAGGCAGGAAGGCAGGAAGGCAGGAAGGCAGGAAGGCAGGAAGGCAGGAAGGCAGGAAGGAAGGAAGGAAGGAAGGAAGGAAGGAAGGAAGGAAGGAAGGAGGGAAGGGAGAACCAAATTCCTTTCCCATTGTGATAATATTCAGATTGACGGCCTGCTGCCTAGCCTCTGCCTTGTCCTAAGCAACCCCAGTGCTCTATTGATGCATACTGTTTCTAATAGGCAACCATTCCCAGCTTCATAACATCTCCAAAATGCACTCTTAATTTTCCGGAAGGCATTTCATAAGCTGGTTCATAACTTTATTAATTTTTTTATATCGTACCGACCCATTGGCACCAATTTCTCCACCAACTTCTCCAGCGTGGGAGGGGCTGCTGTACTGCTCTGTTATGAATGACATTTGATCACAGTTTTGCAGCTAATTATTTCATTGAGAAGAATAAGGAGAAAGGGGATTGCAATGAAATGCCTTTTGGATGCAGAGAAACATAAATGTACAGCCTTTGAATAGGATTCCAGTGCAGAATAGTTATCCAGCCTCCATGGAAACAGAATTCTTCACCAGACTCATTATAGAGGCAAACTTGCTAAGCACTTTAAGACGTTAGTGTGTTCGTAATGATGTTAGCCCGTTCTCTGTACTACTGCATATTTATAGTGGATTCTTAGCAGAGCGGAGGCCTTGAGAATTAATCCCCATTTAATGAGACATATTGGAAGGCGATGAGAGGCATCTACCATTGATGAGAAACCTTAATTTAATAAATTATTTTGGAGCATTCTACATTTACCTCAGTCTACATATTTGACTACTTAGGACAGGATAATTTTGTGAGAAATTGAAATAAAATATTGGATTTATGAGTAATGAATTTTAGCACCTATAAAGTGCTCTGTGTTTGCTTTAAGGGGTTTAAATTTTCACACTTTCTTGCTTTCATTAAGCCTCTGCAGGCTGCACTAAGTCAAAAGGCTGGACGTTGAGTTTTGGCTGGAGAGTGTTTTTAGTAAGGTGGCAGCCAATGGCTGCATTTGAGAAAATGTAATTTTTTTTAGATTAAAGTGTAATATATGTTTCATTTTGAACTGTCTGGAGAATGCTATAAATACATATTTGTATGTGAAAAGTACTATTAGATTCTCACTAGTGAAATGCATATTTCTTCTATCTATGCCAAGGCTTTGATAGAAAGCACAATTAAAATGAGTTTGGGTACCAAGCAATGTTTGGATCTTCAGATAAGTTATTATAGTAGAAACTGTGATCAATCACTTATATTTTATTTCATTTTTAGAAAGCATTCAAAAATTAATTGGTGGGAATGAAATACCAAAATAATTTTCTTTGTGACTCATCTAATACTCTATTCTGTCCCATCCTTGTGTGGAGGAGAAATGCCCTCCTCTGAATAGGACCTCAAGTTTTCAAATCCAGCGAACACTCAGATAATTTGATAATGATATATTTGTAGAGCAAACACTAATGCAGCATGACTAACAATAAAGTGTTGCATTTGATACTAATTGGCAATCAGAGATTGTGGTTATTTCCTGGACATATTTTCCTCTTTGATAAAATGAGCCCTTTTTCAGTTTCTTCATTGCTTTCTAATTGGTATACACCTAAACATTTTTTAAAAAATTCATTTGGTTGCTTATGATATTGATGCAAGTTACTGACACATATTATGTGCTACCTTTAACCCTGTAGTTAATTTAATACTTTTGTAGTTCAGTGGTTCATGGTTTTGATGTAAAGACACTAAAGTTGCTGCTCTCTACGAGAACTCATAGAAATGAACATTTCAAAGTACAGGTTTGCCCACCAAATATATAATGATTTACAGACTCTGGCAGTTTGAATGTAGGTGGTCCCAATAAGCTCATAGGTACTTGCACTAGTGGGAGGTGTGGCTTTGTTGGAGTAGGCATGGCCTTGTTGGAGGAAGTGTGTCACTGTGAAGGTGGGCTTTGAGGTCTCATATATGTTCCACCTACACCCAGGATCTCAGTCCACTTTCCGCTTCTTTTGGCTCAAGATGTAGAGTTCTCAGCTCCTTCTCCAGTACCATGTCCCTGGCCTGTGTGGTACCATCCTTCCAGCCACCATGCCCCCTGCCCATGATGATGTAGATAGACTGAACCTCTGAAACTGTAAGCCGCCAATTAAATGGTTTCCTGCATAAGACTTGCCATGGTCATGGTGTCTCTTCCCAGAAATAGAAACCCTAACTAAGACACAGAGAAATAGGCAATTAACCCAATGATCTCCAAAACAGGAAGCTCCCGTTTGAGCAATAGCCATAGCCCTTGGTACACTCTATGAAACTGCTGATCATTAATTTGGAACCCCTAAAAGGTAATCTCAGGGAAGCCAGTCAGCTCAGGAAAGGAGATGATTTTTCTGCACAGTGGCAAATGACACGTATTTTCATCAGTCCAGGGCATGGGGCTTCATCAGTTACTCAATTCTGCTTGTTGATAAAAGAGCATCCAGGAACCAGCCAGGACTGGAAAGGACCTGCAAACCTTAGTTTTCTCCCTGAGGTCATCTGAGACAGGACACGAATTTCGATTTCTAATCATACTGCTACAACTAAAGGGATTGAGGCTCCAGAGGGTCCCATCTCTGTATGAACACTGCACAAATGTAATCGCTCATCTGGACATTTTCAGCGAAGGCCAAACATCTGGATGCTTGGAAATCTAAGCTAACAAGTGAAAAACACCTATTACGTTATCATTATGATTGCTACTAAGCATTTGTGTACTTCATTCCAAGAGTGATCTCAACATGTTTAAAAGGCTGGAAACAAAAGCAAAATACATTTTCCCTTTCCACTTTGGATCTAGTACTGCAAAACAAAAGCTGATGGAGGGAATGGTATTTCTGCTGCAATTTATTTCTTAATATTGCAAACCCTCTGAAAATAATTTCACAGGCCAGCACAGGGGGAACAAGTCCAGGACTTGAATAGGGAAAAGGCTTTCTTTCTTTCCTTATCATGGCTCCACCTAAGAAAGTTTAAGAAAATAACAGTTTCTTAAGTTTTCCACATCACTCTGCCATCTTGATACTCTGGTAGTAGTTATAGAAGATGTAAGCAGTTGTCCTTTTAGAATATCATCTTCCACAAGAGAAGTGACCCTCATCTTCAACTTCTCCACCCACTGAATAGGTCCCAACACATGGCAGGCCCTCAATAAATACTTTCATGTTTCAATAACATCATTATGAATACATTTCCAAGGGAAGAAATCATCAATAATTTCACTAATGAAGTTAATAATTTTACTGACATTACCAACTAGAAACAGCTTTCCCTAAAGTGCTTCAGTGATTATTTGTATTTATCTTTCTGTTGTGAAGATTTCTTATGAAATTCCTAATCATGTGTGTATTACATCATGTGTAATTCCTAAGACACTGTCCTCAAATCGATCTATCATCACAGCTCGTAGCAAAGCATTGTGGCAGGCTGGGGAGATGGCTTACTCTCTAAATTGCTTGCCTGGCAAGCATGAGTATCTGATTCTGATCCCCAGCATCCATATGAAAAAAAATGTCAGAAATGATAGACATTCTTAAAATTCCAGTGCTAGGGAGATAGAGAGTGAGCTGTGGGACCCTGTGGTTCCCTGGCCCATCAGGCTACCCTACTCACTGAGCTCCAGGTTCATCTTTTAAAATAAATATTCATAGAACCTGACAACGATAAATGTCTTCTGGGTGCCAAATGCCAGCACCCACCCACCCAAATCCACACCGAAAGCATAATGCAAGCAGGAGAGTATTCATTGCATAGTCAAGCCTTAAGGGCTGTATCCTACTCAGTTATTTGTTGCTGTTTTGTGTGGATAGATTACTTAGTCTCTCAAGACATCATTTTATTTAGCTCTAACAGTTACCACAGCAGAAGAGACTGGTGAAATGGCTCATTATTTCAGAGCACTTGCTTCTCTTCCAGAAGACCTGAGGTCAATTCCCAGTCCCACGGGGTGGCTCACAACTTTTTGTAACTCCAGTCTGTAGGGATCTGACACCCTCTTCTGACCATCATAGGCACTGCACACATATGGTGACTACATGCAGGCAAAACAGCCATGCACATAAAGTGTTCCAAGACTCAACAGCATCTGGGCTCTTGCTAAGTGATTGCCTCCTCCTTCCTTCCTCTTCTCTGACCCTCCATCATCAGCATCATCGACATCATCATCACCACATCACCGTCACCACAGAGGCACCTCCTCTCTGCCTCGTTTACTCATTTAAAAGATTAGCATTGAAGACTTTCTGGAGTGTTAAGAGTCAAGCAAAATCTTCCACAGCCATTTTTATATCCACCAGGTTCTTTCGCCCCTAAAGGAGAAGGCAGGACTGACTTTCCAAGACTGTCAAGCGAGAGATTAATTACATTGCGGGTGAACACTCTTCTTCCGCTTGCCTGGCGATGTCTGAAATCACTCCTGTCTGATTTCTCAGTTTCAAAAAAACCCAACTAACTTCCAATCTGGAGGTAGAAGGGAGGGGCTGGCATTGTATTCCAAATGCCTTATGCTATTTTCGTGTCTGCAGTTGAAATTCTCCCATGTGGAGTTTGTGATGAACCATCCTGTCATCAAACAATGCACCCTCGAAGGTAGAGCATTGGTCCAGGCAGTGAGGATGCTGCTGCTGCTTTGGGAAGGCAGCTTGGCTGGGCTATGCTCATCAGGAACTCCTCTAAGTCCTGGCTGCAGAAGCTCAGATATCTTTTCATCCCATTCTCCAGTGGGATCTGGTATGTTAATTATTGACCATAGCAATAGAAGCGTTTCATCTTTTACCATAAATAAATAGTTTGTTCATTCTAGTTAATATGACTCTCCTTCATACACCATGCTGTTTATATAGAAATATCAGGCCACATATCCACACTGCACGTCAGGCACCGTGCTCTGAGCATTGTGGGTGTGTGTGAACTCATGTGTCTCCCACCACAACACCAATTGCTCCAACTGTATAGATGAAGAAAGTGAACACAGAGATAGAGCAGGGCTTCCCAAATGTTCGTGCATAATCGGTGCAGTAGATTGTTACTGTTGGCTCTAGATTCTGCTATCAGTTTCTGACAGAAGAGCATGGTGCTGAGAACATGTCTCAGTTTCCTGCTGAGACTCCTGCTTCCAAGACCACATGGGTTGTGTGACGAGAAAGCTACCCAGGGTTGCAAAGCTGGTAAATGAGAGGCTATCATCAAACAGGGGATCCAGTCTCAGGCCTTTTCCTTGCTTTGTATTAACTAGAGAAGTCTAAATGTATTCGCAGATATTTCGGTTTCCATATACGCTGTTTTCTACTTTTTGTGCATGTCAGCGGGTGTCTTTGTCTATGTTCCGCTGAATAGACATGTGTACTTTCTAACTCCACACTTTGCAGAGTGCAATATGTGTCAACAGAAAATAGTCATTAGCAAATTCTTTCATCATTCTTGTGCTCATTTGTACAATTATAATCATTAGTTTCAATAGCAGATCTCTGGGCTCATCGTGGTCTCTGCAACCTTCCATTTGAAAATAAAAGGTCTGTGTTTCAAAAGCATATGCAATCTCATACTTACTTCCTAGTAGGAGAATAGATCTTGTTGCAATTTGACATAATGACAGGTGTGATTAACGCACTGCAATTGAGAGTTCCTAAGTCATTAGCTCCGTCTTTTCACTGGATTTATGAGCCTATGATTCATTAGGTTCAGGTGCCACCATTTGGAGATTTCCCCAGTTGTCTAATTCATTGGAGGACTGCTCTGCTGACTTTCAGGACCTTTCTCTTGGTTGTCCCAACTCCCCTTCCTGTGATCTACCTCTGTTGTCACCCTGTGCTCTCTGGTAACCATGTCTCACTGGAGATGACCGCAAGTGTACCAAGTCGCCACACCTAGGGATCTGATATACTACCTTTCGTTATCATTAATTCCTATTAGATACAAGCCTGTTCTCCTGAACCACCTGTTCTGAGCACAATTTAGGCCAGCATCCCTCCTCTATCATCTCCAAGTGAATGATATATTCCAATAAATGCCAAAGGATGAGGACACGGGGCCTTCATGTGAAAACAGACACTGAGAATAAGCATCAGCCTTTTCATTGGCTGCTTCCCAAATGCATTTTGCAAATATGCAATTCTTACCCTGCTGGAGTTCCTTCTCTGGGATGCTTTCCCAGGGACTGTCTGGCCCTGTATGGATTGCCAAGGTTTGCCTTTGTTTGTTTACTTGTGATTTTGGTGCCCTCTGCTGTTCCTAGCCTCTGTAGAGCTTGTTCATTTTCACAGAAAATTCGAGATGGAAAGTTTAGAATTTTGTTTCTTATAAGAAGGTGAAGTCTTTTCTGTGATTGAGGTCACTTATTTGAAAGCTCAGTTCAGCTCAAAGGTGGACCAGTCTATGGAATTAAATAAACACCCCCAAGCTTTTCAAGCAGTGGTCTATGACCCCAACCCAGGAACCCAGACTCAGCCACTGACTGATGTGAATAGACAAAGGGTACAAAAAAAAAAAAAAAAACCCCAAAGGGTGTAATATTGACCAGTTGCAGGGTTTTCTCATATTCTGTGTTTCTGTGTGGAGAATTGTTTCTGAATCATAAACTTTCATGAACTTAAAAACATGCTAAAATTTGCCAGAACAGTCTTTGCACAAACCTGACACCAAAGTTATGAGAAGCTGAAGTAGTTCCCGAGCCAGTCTGTGAAGTTCAGATGTGAACCTAATTTATTATTATATGTTTCTATGTTAGTAAATCAAATATATTAATTTGGGGAACTTGAGATATTATAAACTTTCTAGTTTTTTTTTATTTTAAGCCAAAATAAATAATAAACATTCAGTTAACTTTTTAGAGTAATTTAATTATCTTGGCATTTATTTAATAAAATCCATAAACTATGTCGGGTGACTTAAAAGTCCAATTTTCAATGTTTATTTTCTTGTTATGCTTGTTAATGTAGCTTCTGACCAGCTAAGTGTATTCATGGAGCTGTTGTCGTCCCTCTTATTCCTGCATGATTACTGGAGACCAAAAAAATTCTGGAATTCATCCATAAATATATTTCTTGTATTTAGCCCAGTTGAAGTCATGTTTATTACTTACAAAAAAGACTTTATAGGAGATATAAAGTCTCTACTCATAGAAACCACCACCTATTTTGTTTTGAAATACCAAACAGGCCCTACAAGTCATCACTGGAGCAGATTTGCGTTTATTTATTTAGGGCCGTCTGAAGCTGCCCCTGGCTTCTTGCCAACAGACGGAGGCCATGTGCTCCTCTGTGAGGAAATCTGGCCACGCTCGTGTATAAACACAAAGGTTTCCAATTCCCATTGTAGAATTGGATGCTTTGAAATTTTATCGTGGATGTTGCTTGGTTTCTGAATCTTCACGTGTTCATTTTCGTGGGTTAAATTTTCATCCACACTCTCGTTTTCTCCCCAGGTCTCTCAGATCTTTTACCTAAACTATTAAAGATGTGACATGCAGACACACAAAAGCCATTCCGTCTAACAACTTATGCTGTAGGACCAGAATTTGTGAGAGGCGTCCTTGCCTTTGACCGTTTCCTCCTGCTAAAGGCCTGCGGGAGAGGCTCAGCAGCTAGTGATTGTCCAAGTTGGAAGCAAGGCCAAGAATGTGTTTCGTTACTGCTGATTCCCGGGCCAGTGCTGACTGCACAGTACATGAAGTTTATTGTGGGGGTCCCTGCAGACGCCATGGCTGGCTGAGTAACAATCTGCGTGAGACAAGAGGAAAACTGGTTCAACATGACTTAGTTAACCAGTGTTGGTTCAGACTTCTAACCCCAAGCAGTTAATTTTAGACATAAAGACATGTTTCAAACACAGTGTAACTTTGGGGAAAAGTTGCCTTGTGACAATTCTTACAATTGAGCATTGAGCTTGAGACATTACTACCTGCATAGCACGGGTCTCTTTTGCAAAGTACATGTCTTTTACAAAGTACCTGTAACTTCTTCCCTAGGAATGGATTCTACTGCCTGAGAAACAAAACTCAGGATAAAGGTCTAAGAGGAAGTGTCTGGCCTAAGTTTAACCTGTGACCTCTTTCAGTGGAATGGGTTCCACTACTAACTACATCCCCTGCCAGCTCTCCAGGTGGAAACAGTTAGAAATCCCTCGGTAGAAGAGAGAAGCCTGACTATTTAGTATTTCTGGTTTCTCCACTGCTCTCTGTGAGTACGAGGACCTCACACCCGCTACAGTTCATCCTCTAAGCAGAGCATTTGCTGATCTTGAAATGAATATATCAGGATCTTGAAGACAGCGGCTGCATTCGGAGGCAGCAGGCCTAGAAGGAAGCTTCTTTTAAATCAGTCTTCTTGTGATCTTTGAGGGATGTTTGACCAGCATTGGCACCAGCATATGATTTTGTATTTTTAAGTATTATAATTTCTAATAATCCAATACTAAATGTCTCTTAGAGAAATTTTATTAGGTTTTGAAATTGTGACTGTCTTTGGGGCAGGAGTGTCTCAAACGTCATCTGTCAGCTTCCCATTGCTTTATCCAGCACATCCACAGAGACTTTCCCATGTGTCTATGGGGCATGAGCACCAACAATAATGATATTAAAGAGAGGTAAGTCCTGAAATAACAGAGGAAAACCATGTTCTCCCTAGGAGTCTTTTAATACTGCAAAGAGCAAATCCACCAACTTGGAGCTGTGCCCACAGGTTCTTTTCCTTGTACTAAGTGTATATTAATGGATGTCATATCCAGCTGCCTCCAATGACTAGAGGCCAGGTCCTCTCCAGCACTGTCTCTCCACCTCATCCATAAGAGCGAATCCTGCCCGATGAGCGTGCTTGCCTTCTTTATGGTTTCCTTCAGCTGTCATCTCGTCTACAGAGACTTTCTCGGGGGCCCTGTAATACTGAGGTAGAGAGCCCTGACCTACTCCATGTTTTTAAAAGATCTTACCTATTTCTATGCTATTTATCCTCGTATTGCATTTGAATTACTTTACTATTTGGATTTTCCTATTTGTCTTATGTATCTTCATATTTCCTATATCTAACACACACACACACACACACACACACACACACACACACTCACTCACACACACACACACACACACACACTACTAGAAACGATGGACAAGGTGAAATCTTCATTCTGATAATTGTTAGTAGTCATTCAAGTAGCTGATGACAAAAAGCAGGACAAGTCTTTAAGCCATTGCCTTAATCTCTTTTATAGTGCTATGACAGAATCCCTGAGACATGGATAATGGAAGGTTCTAGAGGATAGGAAGTTCACAATCAATGTGTGAGCATCGCGGGAGGTCCTTCTGTGACATTGTTACATCATGGTAGACAAGAGGTGACAGGAAAAATTCCACAGGATAAGGGTGTGAGCTCATGGTTTGATAGCAATACCATTCCTGTAATCACTCTATGAACCTTTTTATGAGGCTTGAACCCACACAGCCCACATCACCTCTCTAAACCCCCATCCTTTTAATACTGTTACACTGCCAATCAAATTCTAAGCTGAGGTCTGGAGGCATCAAACGGTCAATCCACAGTACCTACTCCATGGCATGCACTGTAGCCAGTTTATCTTGGAAGACTTGCTCAGGATTTCATTACATAAAATTCAATATTCTTTGAGTGCGGTTGGTAACACCTGTAGTAAGTATTTTCCATACTAAAATTATAAAACAGCATGCCCTGCCAAAATTGTTAAGATCCTTGATCAAGCACTTGTCCCAATGACCTAGGGGCTCACCATTCTTTCCCAGGGAGTGAAAATCTTTCTTCCTGTCCTTCTCTAACACCCAGGTTTAGGACACAACTTCCTAAGACAGTGGGGTATTTTTTCTTTTTGGCATCAAAACATTTGCCTTCATTCCTCTTTATTTTCAATTTAACGCCTGAATGGAAGAATAGTAATATTCTCTAAATTTACTGGAAGAGTTAAAAACATACATTTTGAAAAGTGCCTGGGATTTTTACTCAGCTTAAGACATACCTAATTCTGACAAGTATTCCTGCCTTTGAGTTATGACCATTTTTAATTAAATACCAGAAATGGAGCATGGAAAAGATATCTGTATTAGTAATAAACCCTGAGCCATGCCACTGGCCTAGCTATTAGAGCTGAGGCAAAGCTGACTTTCCCAAGGTGCCCTGCCAACAGGCTGGCATCCCTGCCTCTATTTAACAGGGTTCTAAACTTGCCCTTCCTGTATCAGCACCATCTTAAGTCTTTCCGCTTTTCCTTGTCACCTCTGGGGATTTCTATGCAGCTCACTGTTGACAGCTGGCTTTTTTCCCCCCTTGTTTTCTAAATTACTACTCCATGGACAAACAAAAACGTTTAAACTACTGAATCCCATGGGATGTTTCGAAGATTGCGTTGTATATTACGGCATACTGCACCTAGTATTTGTGTGCATTTAAAGTTGGGTTTCAATACCATTTCAGAAAATAAATGATTGAAAATGAATGACAATTGTTTTTCCATTCTCATTTTCTTTCTAATGTGCTGGGTGACCCAGGTATATTGTAGCAAGGTTTGACATCTATGCATGCAGTTCTCTTCATTTCAGGGTCCTGTACTCTTCACTAACCTTCCCCAGTCAGCAGAGAAGTTGGTCCATCTTCACTAAGTTTGAAAGACTTCTGAAAGAACATTAATTTTTATTCTGAGCAGGTGTATAAGCTCCTCATATTTGAAATATTACCATATCATTAGCAAAATAATAACGTGCCACTCGGGTATTTTCTTATGAAAAATGCTGAAAGTGATTGCCCTCAGGATTTTTTCTGTATCATAGATATTTAAAACATGACCATTAAATTATAGGCTTTGAAGATCAGTAAGAAAAGGTTTGTTTAGCGTGTTTGCAGTTACATATGCCTCTGTTAGCCACTGTAGTTAGACTTGCCTTGAAGCCAGTAAGTGTAACACATCCAAGTCCTCACTAGTCTGGGTCCTTCCAGGTCTAGGGAGAAATCTAAAACCAGGTTTTTTTAAATGTTCAAAACTCAAATACTTTACCACAATCAGGTCAGACCATAATCCTGTTCTGCTTCAACTTTAGGGAACATGCTGAGATGTGAGGGGCCACCCAACTGAGGTCATGTCCGCTTCCCAGCATAGTTGACTGTCTTGCCAACATAACCTAATGAGGTTGAGCATTTTTCACTATATTGTGTTTATTAGTCCTATGTTGGCCTTGGAGCCAGTCTTGGTCCCTAACACATAACTCAAGGAAGAGTGGGGCAGCAAAAAAGAACTTGAGACTTGAGACTTAACCCCAACTCTTCCTAGTGCAGTGCCCTCTATCCTCTCTCTATCCAGTTCCATTTTACTCTTTAGAAAAATGCTTGTGTATGTGTGTGAGTGTTTTCCTGCATGTATGTCTCTGCACATCATGAGTGCCTGGTACAAGCAGAGGACAGATGGTTCTGAACCACCATCTGGGTTCTGGGAACCATGGTTCTCTGCAAGAGCAGCAGGTGCTTTTAACTGCTAATTTATCTCTCCATCCTCACCACCTTTTAAAGTCCATTTCCATCCAAATGATCACTTTTCAAGAAACACCAGCAGAGGGGATTCAGTCCATGAATCTGATTTGTTCTCACAACCTGAAGACAAAAAGAATAACCAAACAACAGCTTCCCGATCCTATATACTTTGAGAAAATATTACAAGTAAAGAAGGAACTAGAATCAGTCTTGCGTTGCTGGTACTGTCCTTGTACCTCCCAAGTCTAATGCTTTTGTCCCATGAGTTCTTGAAATGGTCGGTAATCTCACCTCTTCTCTGATGGAGCGACCGATGGAATAAAATTGTCAGAAGTAGACGGTTAAAAACGTATGACCACCTCCAGTACTTCCTGCACACTTGAGGACAGTTTCCTTTGCTACATGTAATGATACCCCTTGCACTTTTGCTTTGAGTCTTTCTTTTGAAGACACAACCGTGATAGAAAGGATCTGGCGATGACCCCCAATGTGCTATTCAAGGAACACCTGATCTCAAAAGATGTCAGTTGGGTTCTTTGGAATGTAAGACCTGGAAAGAGACTTTTCCCTGGAAAGAGATGCATTCTCTTGTCAAACATGGAACTCTTTGGAATAAAATGTGTCTTAATGGCATGCTGCCATACCCATAGGCAGAGCATCACTCAACTTCCATCAGAGACCAACAAATGGACAATGTGGAGAGAGGGAGAGACTTCGGAGTGCTCGATCCTAAATGGGATGTATTCAGATTCTTCTCCTTCAAACTCAGGGATCTATATAGAAGAGGGGTGGAAAGATTGTCAGAGCCCATGGTTAATGACTCCAAAAAACCAATGTTTTCCACATACAATAGGACTGATAACATGATAACTTATATGAACTTATTGAGACTATGACAGCATGTACAAGACCTGAACATGTTCCAACCTCACAAAAGTCACAGAACAAAGGAGAAATGGTCCAAATCAGCTGTTCCCTCTTCCATAGTAATGAATTTCTCCTTAATATCAGCCACTAATGTTTCAGTTCCTACAGAAAGGGACTGAAGCTTATATTTCAAATCAGCTGTTCCCTCTTCCATAGTAATGAATTTTTCCTTAATATCAGCCACTAATGTTTCAGTTCCTACAGAAAGGGACTGAAGCTTATATTTCAAATCAGCTGTTCCCTCTTCCATAGTAATGAATTTTTCCTTAATATCAGCCACTAATGTTTCAGTTCCTACAGAAAGGGACTGAAGCTTACAATCCAGATCAGCTGTTCCCTCTTCCATAGTAATGAATTTCTCCTTAACATCAGCCTGGAGAACTTCAAACTGATTCTTGAGAAGATTGTTATCAGCCTGGAGAACTTCAAACTGATTCTTGAGAAGATTGTTGTCATTCTCAATTGTTTTTAAGCGTTCAATCTCTGCCTTAAGAATCCTGGATTCGTCTCGTAAAGACTTTATCATATTTCTATTATCAAACCATTTGGTGCCAATGAAAACTACGAATCCCAGAAGGATCCATAGAGGTGGCGTGATAGACACCTCTTGTAAAATCTCCCACATGGTACAATTAAAAAAACTGTTAAATTCTTGAACAGTAATGTGTTCAGACATTTTATTTATAAAAGAAAAATTTTTTACCTGCAATGATGGGTTCCTGCCAATGGTGGTCTCTGTGTTTTTGGAGCCTGTCCTAGAACTAGCTCTTGTAGACCAGGCTGGCCTCGAACTCACAGAGATCCGCCTGCCCTTGCCTCCCAAGTGCTGGTATCAAAAGTGTACGCCACCACTGCCCTGCCAAGTCACTTTATATCAAACCAAATCTGCCGCTGTGGCAGCTTTTGTTGCAAAACCGCAGGTACTTGAGCTTCTGCTAATTCAGACAGTGGGGTTCGGCTACAAAACTTAGCCAAGGCAGGCAGAATGGGCCTGTGTGGCCGAGTATGTCTCAGACTCAGCACTGGGGCCGGAGTCAGGAACTGACAAACAGCACCCGGGAGGGTGCTGTGTTAGCTAGCGGGCTACCCGCTTGAGTCGGGGGCAAAATAGCCCACGTTGGATGCCAAAATGTAGCGGCGTAAACGAATGCAGACAGATTGTAACAATATATATAGCTTTAATGTCGAAATAGACTTACAGAACCACCGTTCCAGCGGAGACCAGGAAAGCAGAAGAGACAGCAGGGAGCACGCTAGCCAAATTTATAGGCAGACATTAGCCCGAGGCGAACACGCCCCCCAAGGGGCGGGACTTATCCCTACAGAGAAATGGGCACATTGTTCCATTTCTAATTGGCAATTGATAGCTGCTGCCAGAAGGAAAATTACCTTTCTCCAACAGAGTGTCACTGGCTTTATCAGCCACACTTTCGGGTAGTTCCTATGCCCCAGGAGTAGTTGGTAAACACAAAATGAACTCCATGTAGTGTGTGTGTAGGTATGTGCGCTTTTAATTTTGATTTGGTGTCCTTTTGTCTTACTGATTTTTTCCTCTTCCTCCCTTCCTCTTCCTTCTCCTCCTCCTTCTCTTCCTCTTCCCCTCCCCCTTCTTCTTCTTCTTCTTCTTCTTCTTCTTCTTCTTCTTCTTCTTCTTCTTCTTCTTCTTCTTCTTCTCTTCTCCTCCTCCTCCTCCTCCTCCTCCTCCTCCTCTTCCTCTTCCTTCTTTGTTTTGTTGTCTGTCTTGCCTTTCATTCTGTTATTTTCTCATTTGTTTAAAAAAGAGAGAACATGAAGTTAGGTGGGTAAGAAGGTGAGGAGGCTCTGGGAAGAACTGTAGGAGGTGAAAGAATATGATCAAAATGTATTATATGAGCTAGGCGGTGGTGGTGCATGCCTTTAATCCCAGCACTCAGGAGGCAGAGGCAGGCGGATCTCTGTGAGTTCGAGGCCAGCCTGGTCTAGAAGAGCTAGTTCCAGGACAGGAACCAAAAAGCTACAGAGAAACCCTGTCTCAAAAATAAAAAAAAAATGTATTATATGAAAAGAATTTTTACATAATTTTTTAAAATATATTTTAGTAGGCAAGTCTACTTTCATAGACCATGTTCTATGACATTTATTCTGGGTAATGTTGTTCTAACCCTCACAGTCGGCCACTGACATGAAAAATAAAAAGAAAATCCCCCCTTATAGAAGCAAGATAGTGAGGAGAGGAAGGTGCCCTCATGTGGAGTAAGCAGAAAGACGTGAACATCTTTAAATTATGAATGGAGTCAGCAGAGAACATCTACATGTGTAGTAGCTCAACTTTGTCAGTCTCCTGAGACCTGTACCCTTCATTCTGCCTGGCTGTGTGTCCCTGACAGGACAGGCAGTCCTTCAGCACCTGCTCCTCTACTTTTTAACCAGGCCTTGGGCCTTCATGGGGAAAAGACAGCTGCATTTCTGAAAGCACCCTCCAGGTCCAAGATTTATAGTGAAAATCTATTAATACTCCAGGCTCTGGTTAATGGAACAACCACATATTTTTTTCTTCCTTGGAAATCTCAAGTGTTTCTTATGAATTTTCATTAGTCTGTCTTTGAAAGCTGTTGTCTCTGCCATGAATTTCAAAAGCCCATTCTGAAACTCTCCTTGTATCACTCTTTCCCTGAGGGCAGTCAGAGAGGAAGATGTCTATGCTGCTTCAACAGTGGAGAACAGCATAATAAAAAAAAGAAGTAACCACTAAATATAGAAGCCTTGTAATATCATGAAATATCATCATATTACATTTGTTTAAAAGTCGCCTGTACAAACCCAGAAATCATTCTTACTAGGAAATAAACCAAGCAATGGAGTTAACTTGTTTGTTAATAAATATCAGTTTTCCATACCTCCAGGTAAAGCTATATATTAAAATGTAAGAGTTCCCAATAATTTTCAGAAGTATGCTCAAAGAATCTCCACTGTACTGATTAGCCTGTTCTCAGTTCCCAGTAAGATACATATTGGGATACAAGTTATCCAAAATTTGGAAATGAGGCAAGGCAAGAGAACATGTCATTTGTCATTTCATATCACTGGCTAACAAGACCACCCAAGAATTGTATACTTACGTGGGAAATGTAACTTGGACTCACCAAGTGCTGTTGACGCAAAGCCTAGTTCTGTGATGGTACATGCTAACATGTAGAGCTTAATCTAAAAGGATTATCTTCCAAGTGGGACATTGATGGGGGTTTTTGTAGCTGGTCCAGAAACTTTGTTCCAAAATTCTTTCTTCACTATCCACAAAGTTGTCTCCTTTACTCTTAAACTGGTGACTGTGTGTCTTATTCCTCTAATTGCATGTGACCTTTACACTTGCCCATTATATATATTTACAACTCACACTCTTGAGTTTTGTTTTGATTTAATTTAGACTTCTATTTGAGTAGTTCGTGAGCTGTATTGAGTTGTATTGCTGTCTTCCATGACAAAGGCATATGTATAAAGCAGATGGGAGGGCTGGAGTCCTGTAAAGGATAGAGTGGGAGTATTACATTCAATCTACAATTGTGGCCTCCTTGCCCTTAGGGCTGGACAGAGGTCTCAGTGGTTAAGAGTATCTTAAGTTCTTGCCAGTACTCTTCTTCAGTGATTTATGCCTATGACTCCAACTTCAGGTGATGTCCACTTTCTTTTGACCTCTTCCGGTACCCATACTGTGTGTATGTGACCGACATTTATATGTACACACATAAACGTAATTTAAAATGAAGTAAATGTAATGTAAATACATAACCAAATTCATCCCCTTACCCCACTCTTCTCTAGGAGTTCAGATGACAGCTAGTGCATGGAGAAGCACTTTGGAACTGTGGAAGCTGTGGGAATGTTCTCAGAGCTGCAGTGTGCTCATTTTGTCCTCTCTCATCCCTGTGCATCTTTGATAGGCTTGAAGCTGAAGACGCAAGTTCTAAGAGTACGGATTACATAGCTTCTCATTAACATTTATACTTTGTGTATTATACTTTTGAAGATCTAGAAAGACAACCGGAAAAAAAGGACAATTTCTCTGGCTCTTGATTTGCTTACTCTTTAATTCCGGAAACTAAATTTTTCTCCAATTTCAGTAAGAAATACTTTCATATAAGTGAGCTTGGCTCCTCACTGTAAACTGCAGATTTCATATTTTAATGTCACTTCTACTGCTTGACAACCAAGTCATGGCTTATGAGGGATAAATATACACTATTAGATTTTCCCAAATGTAAATAGTGAGTGATTTATGAATCTTCACTCTACCCCTTTAGTAAATATTCCCAGGCAAGCTCTAACTTTGAAAGAACTCTGCATTAATAACTACTTATGGCTATCAGCAGCCAGATTAGCTTGAAAGGGAAAGGGATATGACCAGTACTTTATTTGAAATTTCTTGTAGTCTTTTCTACTATAAAGTAACAATGTAAAATTCAAGAAGAATCTAAAGATGGGAGATAGTTCAATAGACCTCGGATCAGAATCTCATTGAGAATTATAGCATTCAATTGTTATCTATTTTTATTTAATTATAATATGCAGTACAATCAATTTAATTTGTTTTAGAGTAGATGTATTGGAAGAATGCATATAAATGTCTTAGTGATGTTTTATGTTCGCTCTGCTAATCATTTTACTAGACACAGCATTTTCAGCTTCACAGAAACCTGAACGGGTGCACATTTTTATAAATATGAAAACTAAGACCTTACAAGGGTGGTTTTCTGAGTCACAAAACCTGATGTAAGACTTAAGGCTCCAATTAAGACATGGGAAATTAGAAATGAACACAGGCATATCACAAAATGGTGGAGTCCTGTATGTTTCTGTCATTGGATAAATCATTTTTATATACTATTTACTTTGTTTAAAAGATATTGAGGGCTGAAGAGGTGGCTCAAAGGTTAAGAGCACTGGCTGCTCTTCCAGAGGTCCTGAATTCAATTCCCAGTTTTTGCTTTCATCCAGCCAGGCACTTGTGGTGCATACCTTTAATCCCAGCACTTGGGAGGCAGAGGCAGGTGGATCTCTGTGAGTTCGAGGCCAGCCTGGTCTACAAGAGCTAGCTCCAGGACAGGCTCCAAAGCTACAGAGAAACCCTGTCTTGAAAAACAAAACAAAACAGAAAAAAGATAGTGACATCTTTGTCAGGATTTGCTTTTAAGTCATAGGTTTTTAGATATTTATAGTCACTAAGAAGAACGATCTTTCTTGGAACACCATGGATAATTTTATCATCCAAACGCAGCTAAAGAACTGAGGTGATTGGTGGCATTGACTTACTAAAATCTGGCCAAAGTCATTCACTTCCTTTCTTTCTTTTATTTATTTATTCTTTATGCCTTTCATACCATGCATCTCTATTTCCCCATCCCTTTGTATCCATCCTCTGCCCTTACAACCTGCCCCCCAATAAAATATAATAAAATTTAAGAGAAAAAAAAAACAAGAAATAAAAAGAAAAATAAAGAGAAGAAAAAAATCACTCTCATCATGGAAGCTGTAGTGTGACACAGTAAGTCATGCCATAAACTATTTTTATCCATATATCTTTACTTGCAAGTATTCATTGCAGAGAGTCCTTGGTCTGGTTCAGGGTCTCTGGTTTCTATCATACTATCAACGCTGGACCCTCATTGGAGCTCCTCTTGATTATCCTTATGTTGCCCTGTGTTGTAGAGATCCTGCAACTTTGGGTCTGCAGGACTGCTCATTCCATGTGCTCCAGCAGATCACCGAAGGGGTGGATGTTGGGTTAGCCAACATGTAACCCTGGTTTTGGGCCTAGTGGTTTCAGGATAGGTCAGCATGCCAGTTTTTCCTCGTCCTCACCACCAGGGTAAGATCTCCTGTATTGCTGAGGCTAGTTCACCCCTTGCAATAAAAAGCAAAGGGTGGGGCGATTCTCCTGCTTTCGTGTCCTCAGGGTTGGGTCCACTGCACCTAGACTTTCAGGGCCATCTCTACTATGTTGCCCAAGCATGGCATAGGGGCCAATATCCTGTGTATGGCAGCTATGGAGGGACAAGACCAGCTCCCCCTCTCTTATTACCTCAGGGCCACCTCTTACCTACTTCAGGCATTGATGGGTGGTGGGGCAGATGGGACGCGTCTCTCCCCTACCCTTGCCAACACATGACAGATTCATGACACATGAGCAATACAGAAAGTTCTCCCATCCTCACAATTTTGGGGCTGGATCATGCCTCCACAAGACATGTGAGTAATGGGGAAAATAACTTTTTATTGATATAGTAGCCCTTCTTTACCCATGGGGAGTATCATCCCAAGATGATCAGTGGATGTTTCAACACAGAGATTTGACTAACACCTTGCTATTCTGTGTTTTGCCTATATATACATGTCCTTATAGACATTTTAATTGCAAAGTATACACAATCAAAAAAGAATAATAAGAAAGAATACTATTAGTAATATACTATAGTCTAACCATAACATATAGTTTAGGATTTATAAATGGTATATTTCTGGAATTTTCCATTTTAAACTTTTAGACAGTGGTTGACAATGGGGAGTAATGGACAACAGAAATTTCAGAAGCTAAAACCACAGCCGAGGGCAGAGGAATGTACTTATGGAGATTATGAGTCAGTTCTCTCCAATTATGTTCACTCACCCTTTTACTTATCCCAGAAATTGGTTTGGTGAGCAGTGACTTAGATACCAGAAAACATCACGGTAGACAAAATCCGTGTGGTCTCTGTCTTTCATGGTCGTTGTTTCTTATGCTTATATAGTGTACTCTGCAAAGCTCATTCGTTGACTCGTCAAATATTCTTCTATAATTACTCTGCTCTAGGAATTGTTTTTGTAACTTTAAGCTCTACCAGTAGAGAAAGGAAAATTCCCCGCTCTCTTGGACCATATATTTCAGAAGAATACAGATTGAGAAACCAATGTGAAAGAAATGATGAAAAATATATATTTACCTTGGAAAGAGATGAACCCTAGTCCAATGAAGAGAAACTGAAAAGCTAGATCTTGCTAAGAGATTGGAAATGTCAAAGTGTCAGGAAAATGGGTTTGAATTTGAAGTCAAGTGAGGTGGGCTAAGTTGAGTTTGGATGAGGTGAGTGGTGAGTTTTGTTTTGCTTTGTTTATGGTGCTTGGAATAGAGCCCAGAGCCTCAGGCATATTCTGCCTTAATATGTGCCATATAGATATTTCTGATTGGTACATTCTAGACCAGTGGTTCTCAACCTTCCTAGTGCTGTGACCCTTTAATACAGTTCCTCAAGTTGTGGTGACCCCAATCATAAAATTATTTCATTGTTACTTTATTACTGTAATTTGCTACTGTTATATGTCACAATGTAAATATTTTTAAAGATAGAGGTTTACCAAAGTGGCCATGAACCACTGCACTAGACAGAAGTATGATGTCCTGTCACCCTTCTAAAACAGGATTTCCTGATGGAGCAATTGGAGAGGAATAGACAAGAAGAATGGTAACCAGAACCATGTCCTGGAAGTCATGAGAGACCAGAGCCTGTGACGGCCCATTTTGTTCAGAAAGTCATGAAAGTTTTGAAGCACCTGCCAAGCATTGCCCTGGTCATCCATAGCCTATATTATATAAAAAGGTAGCAAAAATTATGGTTAGGGCTCAACCAACATGAGGAGCTGTATTAAAAAGTCACAGTACAGTAGGAGGATGATTGAGAACCACTGGTCTAGAATGTCCTTTAGGGAACATTTTTAAAATGATAGGGCTCTTATTAGGAGAAGTTCAGCAAGTTAACTGTCAACTTGACCTTCAGCCTTTGTCTAGGGCATAGTCCCAGTTGTGAGATTTTGGAATCTTCTTCTACTTTTCTTATGAGAACCTCAGAAATATCCAGATCTTTTGGGCTTCGATCCCTCTCTTTATCCAACAGACAACTACCCAAAATTGCCCAGGCTTAAGATGGTGAAAACATGTCATTGATGAGTCAAGAGCAAGATACTTTGTGCTTGATTGACAAGTCAGATACACTTGCCCACTCTGAACTGAAACTAGAATTTTCACATACAAAGCCTCAGCATAAACTCAGACATTGTAAGTGATGTTTGCTTATGAAGTGAGATAATTATTTTGTATTAGAAAATTAGAGCCTTACAGTTTTTGTAAAGCTAGTGAATTTTAATTTTTTTCTCTCTGATTGGACATGCCAGATAACAGCATTAGGACGAGAGTTCCAACCTCCAGATGCACAGAAAAGCAGTGTCAACCCGGTGGCCTTCCCGTTATCCAGTACATCAAGAAATATATGTGTTCTCACAAAAAACAACGAATCACATATGGTCTTGTTTCTATTAAAAATACACAGTAAATAAGCAGGCACGCTGGCCCCTTCTGTAATTCCAGCACTGGAGAAGGCAGCTAAGAATAGGATTTTTGAGGTAAACTTCAGCCTGCACTACATAGCACATTTGAGGCCAAGCTGAGTTGTAGGTATAGAATATATATAAAATCATATAATATGTAAAACATACATAATATTAAGTATATGCATAGCATATGTGTGTGATTATTTTCTTTTTAGCTGTATGGCATAGTGTTCTCTCTCTTTATTGCACTTAATATTGACATAACACTTTAACCACAGCAAAAACATGCATGCTTGTTGTAATTTTTGCACTTTTCTTGTACAAATGAAAAGTCTATATATTAAAAGATAGCCTCGTCTGTTTCCTGTTATTCTTCTCTACATGATAAGAATTCAGCAAATTCTTGAATAAATAAAAGCTACATGAATATTGCCTGCTATGTGGTTGTTTGGTGATGATATAGTTAAGAATATGCATAAAACCCGTGAAGAATGGAAAGAAAGTCGTATTCAGGAGCAATAAGTGTTCATAATGTGCTTGTCTCCAACTGCTATATGTAGGAAATAAAAGATAATTAAATTGTGAAATTCTGTAGTTTTCAAGAATTCTAGAAGCCTTATAAATTGTTGAATAGTTGATATTGTTTTCATTTTGGACTGAGTTTCAAAATCTTACAGTTCATAAAAATAATTTTTATAATTAAAAATATTTCTTAAAATCTCAATAAGACATCAAACGAATAAACTTTAATGATGATTTATGCACAAGACAAGCAAACATATATATATATATATATATATATATATATATATCCAAATATTGGGATCAAACTATTAGGAACCACTGCCCGTGAGAAAGGCCATGTATAGTTTAAAAATTCACAACTAAAATGAAGCCCTATGTTCCTTTGATGGATCTACTTTTGCAGTAACTCCTGAGACACTCTCCCCAATGGTGGCAGTTTCATAGTAGAGGTGGGACAAGCTGAGTAAATAAAAAGCTTGAATTTCTGCTGCTTTAACAGAGGGAGAAAAAGCAATTACTCAGAGAAGCTTTTAATTGCATACAGATTGGTCTTTTGTTTTGCCTCAGTACTTCCTGTTCAAGCGCTAGGAAAAATGGAGTATTACCATCACGACTCCGCAGTCTGTTTCCACTTAACTTTCAGGGCATCCTACACTCTCTCCAGAGCCATCCCCCTGCAAAGCCCCTATAGAGGACATAGCATAATTGGCTCTAACTTGGCAGCAGTAACGTTCTGATGCCTGCCCCGTGCTGTCTTGTGTGGCGGCGTTTGGCACTGTGAGGGCAGCTTCCAGAGTTTCTTTCCACAGCCACAGAGCAAGGAGAGAAAAGCAGCAGGGTGGCCCAGCCTTCTCTTATTCTTAGTAAAGCAGAGCTGGGGAGAAATGGGAATCCAGGAAGGCAAGTGGCGACTCCCCTGTTCTTTGCCTCTGCTCCTCAAAACCGCATACTTTCGCATCCATGGGGGAAGGCAGGTTGGGGTACGAAAAAGCCCAGAGCTAAGAAGCAGGCGTCTCCTAAGGGCACATGAATCACTCAGTGGAAAGAAGTCTTAGCAGATGTTCTGGGGCCAGTGCTTCTGCAGAGGCGGCTGGAAAGGCTCCTGTGTAAAGAATAAATCTCTGTCACCCGCGGATGCCACCGCTTTTTAAAAGACCGGAAATAACTGGTTCGTGATATGAAAAGCCCTTTGATTAAGACCTGTAGTAAGGGGCTGTACCTGAAGCCACTTCAACAGAATCCCCCCTGCTTTACTGAGGACACAGCTGAGATTTCAGCTCAGCCATCTGGCTGTTGGTTTGCATTCCCAGATGCTCAGCCGTCCTGCAGGTGGAGACTGTTTCCTGCTTTGTCTTGTGCACTGCTCGGTTCTCTACCTTACTGAGCTGATCCCTGTTTTACTGCTATGTGAAAACGGTACCTTTTGAGAAATAGTTTCAACATAAGGAGACTCATATTTCCCTGATTTCTGTTTTGCCGTTAGCTGCTGTAGGCTTTTCTATTGCAATCATCTGACCAAGTGCTTCTCATTAGTACTTTTGCATGTTCCTGCCCAATTCTACATGGATCCGCAATAAGTTGCCATTTGTGGGTGTAAAATAGGTCTTCCAGTGAGATTTTGAGCATCCAGGTTGCAATACCCTTTCTCTTCTAATCAACCTTTTGACCTCAAGCCAACCGGCAGACTCACCAAGGCCCACGTGTCTCCTATCACAAGATGAAAGAAATGGGAATAAGCCAGAAGCATAAAGAATTAGAAGGTGCTCATACTGTCAAAAGAATGTGCCTCTACTATAAACTATGATAATTATATTCAGTTGACTAAGAAACAGTAAAATATAGTGTATGTACAATCATTTAAATATGCATATTCTTTCCATGTATGTATCATATAAACCTACCTCATTTTCTACTCCATGTAAATGTATTTTAATTTATTGAGAAATGAAGTGGGCATTTAATTAATTTAAACTTCCACTATTACGTATTTGTTTTAAAAATATCTCTCTACGCATAAAGATAAAAGAATATAAGTCCCTTAAATAGAATCTCTTAGAAAAATAAGGAAGTTTACTTCAGAAGATGAGCATTCATGAGACAGATAGATGCAAACCAGAATTGATCAGGAGCTCCGTAAAGGGACACAGAGGATGGCTGAGTGGTTGTCCTGGGGGAGGAGCTTTATTTGATCTCCCGCCTTGGAAAGCCTTGGTCATATGGATATAAACTTATTGGCTGCTTCTCACTGGTTGATCTTAAGTTCTTTTTAAAAATAAACATTTTCAAGAAAGAGCTCAAGTTCTGTTCCTATTTCTAGACCGAATAATGTTGATGTCATGTGGCCTGATTGGTGTTGTCTGTCCAGGGAGAATTTAGGCCAGCTCTCTATTTTAATTCACTTCAACACTTCAAGGACAAGTAAGTGAATAAATAAATAATAGAGAAAAAAGGAATTAATTCCATTACAAACACACACACACACACAACAACAAAACATAAAATGTTTGGCCAATAATTCTACACTCTATATGAGTAAGTATAAGAAATAATAATCAATTTGACTCTTATGAGAAAGGAATCAGTCAAAGACTATAAAAGGGTCATGTAGAGAGCATCTCTGAACACATGAGATGAGGGTCCATTTCCATATCCCAGAATAGATGTAAACTACAATAAAATGTTTACCTTAGCAAACATTGGAAGGCAGCTATACCTACCACTGTACCAATACCATATCCTCTCTGATTGGAAAGAAAAAGGATACGTGGTGTCAAATTTTGGTAAATTGGATAAAAAACTTATGCATATACAGTGCTGAACTTGGAGTACTAGTTGACCGATATTCACACTGTAAATGCTTTTACACAGTAAGTGTGATAGGCAGAATTCTGAAATGAGTCTCCAGCATTATCGTCTTCTGTATGCATCCTCTGTAAGATTCCCTCATTTCAGGATAAGCAAGACCTCTGTGTGTGATGTGATTTCCCTGTCCCTTTATCTGTTTGTGTTTGTTCATGTGTGTGCAATGGAGGCCAAGAGCTATCATTTCCGGCTGTCTGGCCAGTGATGCTCAAGGATCATCCCTGCATCTTCCCTTTTCTGCACTAGGGTACCAGCCTGTGCCGTCATGCACATCTTTTAACCTGGCTGCTGTGGAACACAGGTCCTCACTCTTGCATGCTAAGTGTTTTACAGTCTGAGCCATCTTACCAGTATATCACTCTTTTGATTGGGCATTTCATAACAAAGATGCAAGGAACTTGTTTGCACTTTGTCTCCATCTCAGTTGGCTTTTATATACTTTGAAAGTGAACTGTCCTAGGTTTTGCTAGTTAATCGGAGGAAATCTGTAAGAACAAAGACAGAGAAGTTAGAAAGAGAAGGAGTCCACTGATATACTTAAAGAAATGAACTGCGCACTGTGGGAAGCCTATAAAGGGACTGGGTGTGGAGAAAGGACCCATGAGGGCTCTAGGAGCTGAGTCACTGGCGCTGCCTGTAAGAATTTAGAAATCTTTCTTCTCCTGACATGAAGTCTGAATTCTCCTGTCAATCACAGACATTTCAAAAAAGGACTCAGCCTCCAGAAAGAAAAGCCATTGCTTCCATATTTTGACGGAAACTTTGTGACTCCCTGTCCTGAGGTTGAGGATAAGATACCCACCCACAAAAACTGTGAAATAATCAGTGATGGTGATTGAATGCATTGTTCTTAGCCATGAGTCACATAGTAATTAGTGACTAAGACACCCAGCAGATGTACTTGAGAAATATGTCAGACAAAAGCCACCTGACAGATGGAGTATGTCACATATGCAATTATTTCTCTTTTTTAAAGATCTATTTATTATGTATACAGTGTTCTGTCTGCATATATCCCTGCAGGCCAGAAGAGGGCGCCAGATCTCATTACAGATGGTTTGTGAGCCACCATGTGGTTGCTGGGAATTGAACTCAGAGCCTCTGGGAGAGCAAGCAGAGCTCTTAACCCCTGAGCCATCTCTCCAGCCCTGCAATTATTTCTTAAAGTATGTTTATAATAGTCAGGTCTTAGTTTTTCTTATTTTTAAAAGTAATTCTTTATATTCCACTGGGTCTCTCTTCAGCATGTGGAGCCTGCCACATGAACGTGCAGAGAATGAGAGCAGCTTGCAGGAGTTGGATCCCTCCCTCTCAGTCCGTATTTCCCCAGGATCAAATTAGGAACTCAGCCACTGGCTTGGCAATAGGCAACTTTACCTGCCGAGCTATCTGTCTGGCACTGATCTGATCTTTTGGTAAAAATACAATGGCTTGCATGTCTCTGTATCTTTATTTATTTATTTTTTATTTACTTTTATTGAGCTCTACATTTTTCTCTGCTCCCCTCCCTGCCTCTCCCCTCCCGTTCATCTCTCTCCCAAGGTCCCCATGCTCCTAATTTACTCAAAAGATCTTGTCTTTTTCTACATCCCATGTATATTAGATCCATGTATGTCTCTCTTAGGGTCCTCATTGTTGTCTAGGTTCTCTGGAATTGTAATTTGTGGGCTTTTGTTATGTTTAAAAACTACTTGTGACTGAGTATATGTGATAATTGTCTTTCTGGGTCTGGGTTACCTCACTCAAAATGTTTTCTAACTCCTTCAGTTTGCCTGCAAAATTCAAGATGTCAGGTTTTTTTTTGTTGTTGTTGTTTTGTTTTGTTTTTGCTGTGTAGTACTCCATTGTGTAAATGTACCACATTTTCCTTATCCATTCTTCAGTCGAGGGGCATTTAGGTTGTTTCCAGGTTCTGGCTATGACAAACAATGCTGCTATGAAACATAGTTGAGCACATGTCTCTGTATCTTAACAGTATTTCCTCAATGAATTCCTTTTTTCCTTTAAAATTCAGTTTAGTGCCCATAACATTGCACTTAATGCACAATGCACAACATTGTTCACTCATGGCTTCATGTGTGTGTGCACTCACGCTTTGGTGGAATCATTTAACTAAACAGAAAACAAACACCAGCCTTTTCAGCAAGACTGCTGTGCCTGAGAGCCTAAAGTTTGTTTCGTGAATAAAGGAGTCCAGTTCTGCAGGAACTCTTGGGGCTTCCCTTTTATTCCAGAAAGCCTTTTTGATAGGAGCACCGAGTCCTTGGCTGTTTAAAGGGAAACAGAACAAAGGACTAATGTTTTCAAATGTGGCTCCTTGAGATAATTCTTTCTCTGGGAAACTAAATTCAAGATGGCAACTGCTGAGGTGGAATATCTTTTTTCAGGTTCCTTAGAGCTGAGTGTATACATTATTTCTTTCATACTGTTCAGCTAATGAGCACCACTCAAGTGTGGTCTGTGCAAGTCATTCTCTCATGCACTAGAAAATCCCGTAATATCCTTCAACGCCTTCTACATTTCATCATTTGCTTTGTGATTTCAATATTTTTCAAATGTAAAGCCAATTTTAATTGTATATACCACCCACAATATTTCCCAGGGGATACATGATACCAACAGCGGTACCAAACTCCTCTATAAGCACCGTGATACTATTATACACAATCGGAGAACCGAGGCAGCTGCTGAGTAATTGATGTGGTAGGCGGCACACGCAGTGTAGCTGCAGCATGCAAGGGTGTGGTTTAGATCCCGGGCAGGAGGGAGCTCTATAGCTAATATTTCATTGCATATCTCAGCACTGTGCACAGTTTAAAACATGATTGGTTTTGTGGAATGTTCCCTATTTGGGCACTGAATTTGCCCATAGGTTGCTCAAACTACAGAAAGAGAGGTTAAGGATAAAGGGAATTACTGTATAACTAGTTGGGTGGTGCTCTCTTAATCTGTCTCCCACAATTTTAAATAAGCTCTCTCATTGTATCTGAGGGGACTCTTGGACTGAAAACTAATAAATAGTAAGTGGATTATTAGAGAAAATAATAAATTAGAAGTGACTTACTACTGTTTCAAAATACAAACTTCTGCATATTAATTTCCATTTAATCTCATGAAATGAAAGCAGGATACTATTGCCACAGTTTATTTGGATTCAGCTTACATAGTTAAGCTTGAAGCACATTACAGTCTTCCTGTGCCTGCCTTACTTATATTTGGAAACGTGTAGATATTACAACTCATTTATTGTTTTCATGATCCATAATTGGTTCCTCTGAGATAACTGAGATATAGATTCATCATTAATAAGCTTTCTGATCTCTTCCTACTTGGGAAAACTACAATTTGAGCCAGGCAGGTGGGCTCCAAGACCTGCCTTCCTGAGTCTCACCTGTCCATTGTTGTCTCAAAAACACAATTCTCACCACACACAGGATAAGAGATAGTTTCATCTAAAACCAAATAGGAGTGACAATGGCCCAAAAATAGAGTTCTATGTTGTCCTAAATTCCATACCCCAATATGGTAAGCGTATGATGAAATTTTATAATAACAGAACAGTGGTTATTAATGGAAAGTGGTAAATTAAGGTGCTTTTCAAAACCAGTGGTGGAAATACTAGGTATGCGGGTCAAAACAAAGCATAATAATCTCTCCTATAGGCCTCAGATGCTGTCTTTGTTAGCCTTTTGGTTGGCTGGAAGCTAATGATCTGTTAATTTAATACAATCCAAAAAGGTTTTACCCATTAAATATAGTCAGACACAGAGGTCAGGAAAGAATGGTTATGTGTGTGTCAGGGGGTAGTGGTGGTAAAGATAGTCAGGAAGGAATGGTTATGTGTGTGTCGTGCGAGGAGGGTGTAAAGATAGCCAGCAATACATTGTAAATAGGCTTTGGACCTGCAGCATTCCAATTTCTCTGCTATCATTGAAGTTATCATGGGTTCAGGGTCGTTGCAGGAGAGTCATTGCAAGGTACTTTTCCTTATAGGAGCATTCACACCATACCCCATCCCTTCAAGGATGCACAGCCTTATTGGTTAAGACAAAAAGGAGCTGGCTTTGCCCAAAAATGACTGTGCTTTTGTTATTTGATTTTCCCGTGATCTCTTGTAAAAATCCTGTGGCTTAAGAGATGACCTGGACTTTCCTCTGGGATGTGTGCTGTGCTGTCTGCTCATCTTTCTCTTCTCTTTCCCATCCTCAGCCTTGGGGACTCCTCAGTGTTCCTCTCTGATGCCGCTCTGCCTCTTTGCAGGAGGGGTCTGTTAGGGTGCTCTGGCTTCTCCATTTGGAAACACAGCTCTGATGCAGAACACCTCATGTGGAGCGATTGTGTGTGTAATCAGCAAGGATACACACACCCGGCCATTTCCTGGAGAAATGCTGCCAGGGCAGTTCACAGCCATTCCTTTTGTTTGGCTTCCATGTGTTCATTTGGAGAGTCCCAACACAGTTCAGAGGAGTCTCCATCCACTAAGATCTTAGCAAAATGGAGTCCAGGATAAGAGCAGGCATGTCTCCATCAGAATCACTCACGCAGTAGCTGTACTTCATAACACCACACATAGAGCAAGGACGTTGTCCATTCAAAGCTCCGTCTCTCTTTCCCTACCCTACAGCAGTCTAGAACTCATGTTCTTGGTAACCGAGACTTACTTGAATTAGTGAATTAGTGGATAATTCTGCTCATTTAAAATATGGTCTGATGCATAAGAATCTTTCCACCCTCTTTTTTCACAAGGGAAAGCTACTGTGTGTCTCTAGTATGCAATAATTCTAAAACCTAAGTCCATCTGTCCTGAATAGTTTTAAATTTCTTATAATTCTTTCCAATATGCAGTTAATGTATTTTAAGGACCATAGATATCTAAGGATAAATTTTAGCCTGTATACATAACAAAAAGGCAAACTACAATAGATTTTAAGGAATGTTAGACGCCATCTGCAAGTACCCAGTGGTCTCCCCCTAGAACAAGTTCTTTATCCCTAAGAATATATTTGACTAGTTGCCTTTTCTATTCAGGGGGGAATTTGAACATTTTAATATGACAGTCTCTCTAGGATTGAACCCAGCAAGCAGGAAGAACACATTCACCTTCACAAGCTCTGTCAACTTCAGTAAGGTCAAAGCTGGTTAGACCTGTGCTGCTGCAGGGAGCTCTATGACAGAGGGGAGCCAGCCATCCCAGGAGAGATGCTAACCCACTTGGCACTCTCCTCGCAGACTTTGGAATTCTCTCTGTGGTACGGAATTGGTTACAGGGAAAACAGAAAACTTCTACGCACAGGAAATAATGATTTCCATCCATGAGCTTGCCTATTGGACCTGTCGTTTTTCATCAGTTGAAAGATTGGGGGAAATCAAATACTTTATTTTATTTTAACCACCCAGAGAAGGAGAGTGTACTGTGGGAAATTAATATTTCTGACTTGCTCCCAGCCCCTCCGCCCAGGGCACATAAGTGATCAGGGCAGGCAAATTACTTTTCCATCCTGTTAGACTCCGAACTACCCAAGTGAGTGAAGAGAGAGGGAATCATTTGATAAGGCTTGAAAATCAGCATCTGCTTTTCTTAGCACTTCTGGATGGATTTATCAGGCATCCTGTAATTCACACTTCCTCTTAGAAACAATAAGAGAACACCCCACACAGATATGCAGCGTCTGGGTATTTCTCAGGTCCAGTGCCATGTCTGTGCATTTGGAAGGACCTATGTTTACAGTGGGGATATAGTCCTCTGCACATTTAATCATTTCTTCCCTGGAAAAAGTGGCACTCCCTGCCCAGATAAATGTTTCCTTGTTTCATGAACTTGGAACTAACATTGGTATGTAGACACTTCCAGTTCTGGGCTTTTTTTTAATGGCTCAGAAGTTATTCATACTTTTACAACTTCATGTTTGCACTGTGTGAGTGAAATTCACTGCATCTCAAGCCCTGTGTTAGGGGTGAAGGACCTAGAGATAGCTTGACATGTCTTTTCCAGGGAAAAATAAATCTAGACATGACAGATTAAAATTGAGGAAACTAGCTCAGCCTCATTAAAGCTCACTATTGTAAGAATGAAATACACTGGTTATTGGATCTTACTCTCTGTGAGAGAGAGCCCGTCTTTATATTTGTTTTACAGCAAAGGAAACAGAGGCAAATTACTGGCCTAATGTAAACCTGTTGATGAGTAAAACCCTAGGATTTGGGCTCTAAAGTTTGTGTGGCTTCTTCAGAACCAGTATACCATAATATAAGACTGTGGTGGGCACTGTTACTGTTGTTTAGGAGATTTTTACATTTTTATAAAGTTCACTTTGTGAATGGGAATTTGTATATGTGTGTGTGCTTATGCATATGGGTGCCACAGTATGCACTTAACAACAATTTGCAGAAATTGGTTTTCTTACTATATCATTTGGTGGAACTCAGGTCAGGCTTGGCTTGGTGGCAGGCATCTTTACCCAGTGACCCTGAAGACAGTGTTGAATCATATCCTCATTGTGTGATGCAATGCACAGCAGACATTTGGGGACTCATGATCACACTCTGGTTATGCTTTCAAGGAGGTGGCATCTTAAAGGGGAGGGTTGAAAGAGGAGACATGAAGAGCCTACCAAAAAGGGGATGCAGTTCAACCAGGGCCTCATTGAGAAATGGTGCCTACAGTTGAGTGCAGAGGATTATGGGCAGCATACGGAAAGCATCTGTCCCTGGAACCCGAGTGGGAAGAAAACCCGGGCTAAGGGCCATGACAATGGACATGGTAAATATGGAGTAATGGGCATAGAGACGTTGTGAGGGTTGTATCTCACGGCCCTTCCTCAATTCAGGCCCTGAGGCCTGATACTTAAGGTAGAAATATACATTTACTAGAGAAAACCAGCAGTTTCTAGACCAGGGGTCCCTGAGTAAAGGACAAGAAGGAGGATGTAAAGTCAAGGTCCTAGGTAGGGATGCAATGCTAAGGGCTTCATTCATTAACGTCATTGTTCCTTGCAGAGACTGGCTTCAGGAAATCAATGCAGCATCCCTCTGTAGCTTAGTTTGCTTAGGTGCAGAATCCCTAATTTCCCATTTGTCCTTTTGGCCATCTTCTTGAATGACTTGTGGATGGTAGATCCCTGCGAGTCTCCCATTGAACAGACACTGAGACATAGCAGATTGTTTTCATCACCGTTCACAGAGCTTCTCTCTGCCAAGCCATTGGCCGAAATAGTCAGGAAAATAAAGTGGGCCACTTGGGAGTTTCTTTACTCTGATTTCATCGCTGTCTCTAGAGATAATTCTGGCACCAGAATAGGCAGCAGATATAAGAGGCAAAAGAGCTGTGGTATTCATATCATAAATAAGCATCTGTTAATAATTCATGTGGCAAATATTTATCCAAGGCCTAGACTTGTGGGCTCATCTGGACATGCAACACTAACAAGTGTTTTTCACAGCTAAATTTTGCATATAACAGTTGCTTCTTGTTAATAGGCCATTTAAAGGTGAAGCAAATCGAATTCCAAATGCGTTATTATTTTAAATTTGTGGTGTCTGTCTAAACCTTGGCATACGTGCCCATGACCTTACTTCACAGTTGATTACATTAACGTGCCTTAGTACGCAGGAAAGAAGGCAGACGTTTGAGGAAGCAGATCCTCTGGGTCCTAGGAGTGATTCAACTTTAAATTAAATGATTTTCTACAAAAAGAAAAAAAGAAAAGAAATGTTAAGAATTGCTAATCCTCTTCAAACGTGAGCATGTGAGGAATGCTAGCCTCCAGGTGTTCCCTCGTGTTCCCCACCTGTTCCACATTTATACTTCACCTTGGAGTACACCATTCTGTCTGAAACCAGCCACAAACAGCCCCCACTTCTGACATCAATTTCTCCTTACATTAACTCACCCACATTTTAAATTTTCCAAGTTAAGCCCTATTTGAAACAGGCATTTTGAAGGTTTTTCCCTGCTCACAAATGGCTAATAAAACTAAATGACTCCATCCTGACAGACTCAGACCGACTGCAGAAAACACACGGTATTCCCAAAATAATAGCCATCAACTCTTTGACTAATGTCTCATTGAATTGTTTACAATGAATAAGGGGACCGAGATCCATTGATGTGATGATAAGACTAGTGTATTTCCTACTGTTAGAAACAAGCCCAAATCCATTGTTCTCACTTCCTTTGCAGAGTTCAGCTGACCTCATCCATGCTAAGGAAAACACATAGCAACAAATCCATGCTGGTTATTGTGACCAAAAAAAAAATTATTATTTTAAAAGACCATATTTTATGTTTGATCATTTAATTCCATATATTTCCAACATAAATAAGTAAAATTTTGCAATATTTGCTATGCGTCTTATTTCAAAATGAATTCTATTTTTAGTGTACAAAATGCAGATCAGCTTGTAAGATGAGTAAATATATGTTTGATTTTGCGTATTGAAGACAGCTATTATTGATGCTGTGGGACATGCCTTTCCTGCTGTTTTTCTACACATGAATGTCTTATCAGGAAGCCCCTTTCCCACTTAACTGTAGAGTGCTTTTCTGGATACAGATGGGCAGAGACACAAAGGCTATGTATATATGTATATACTGTGGACTACTCATAACCTAATACTCATTCCTACTATAACCATCTTATTCCTTTGAATAACATGTTTCCCTGTTTGCTCTAAAAGTAAGAATGATCCCAGAACGGTTAATATGTTGAAGGAAGATTACAACTAAATTTGTAAAATTTACCTCACTCGTGGAGCAAAATTAAAAATTGTGGTCAAGAAATTTGTCTCCATTGCTATGAAACTGCTTTGTAATGAACAGGAAATGAAGGGAGTAGACTGTGGTTCCTGGAGGTGTGCGGTGTGCCAGGCCTTGTAAGAAGGAACTGTGCTCAGTTTTATAAGTCCATCTTTACTGTGGGAGGGTGCAGGACTACCCATGGCAGAGCTAAGGGAACTAAGATCAGAGACCCATTAGTTTGTCTACAGTCACACTGAGAGAAAGTCACAAAGGCAATTTGAACCTGTGTTTGTATATTCTAAAGAAAACGCAAATTTGTTACCCTGACGACCAAAGTAAAGTTCACTCATGTTAATATACTTATAGACTAAAGAGTTCCACCCATAAAATAATTGTTGAGTATCTGACACACACACACACACATATATATTATACCAATGTATATAAATGCCTATATGTGTATATACACATAGACTTGTGTATATATGCCTATATGTGCATATGCACTAGACTTGTGTATATATGTCTATATGTGTATATCCATATAAACTTGTGTATATATGTATGCAGGGGTATTGGACATGTACCAAGATCCACATGTTAGGTTTTCATTCACTTCCCATTTTTTTTCCTTCCTTGTTTATGTTTTTTAATGAACCCTGATACAAACCCTGTTTTGAAGTTATGCCATGTTCATCCTTGGTGGTTGTCTCCTTCAGTGTGTCCTAAGCTCCTTTCAAAGTAGTTGAAGTTAACGTAGAGTTTATAGACTATTAATCCTAAAATATTTGTGATTCCTGACATCACAGACCATATTTTAATATAGAGTTAGTAGAGTGTCTACTGTGATTTTTTTGTTTTTGTTTTTTGTTTGTTTGTTTGTTTGAGACAGGATTTCTCTGTAGCTTTGGAGCCTGTCCTGAAACTAGCTCTTGTAGACCAGGCTGGCCTCAAACTTACAGAGATCCGCCTGCCTCTGCTTCCTGAGTCCTAGGATTAAAAGTGTGTGCCACCACCGCCTGGCTGTGTCTACTGTATTTATCTTCATGCGTACACATTAGGATTTTGTAAAGCTAGAAAATTCTGAAACTGAAAACATTAGCACAGCATATTGGAAAGTCATTCCAATCGGTCAGCCTGTGGACAGTGTGTAGGATCGCCTTCCCTTCTTGATCCAGATGCAGCCAATAAACCCTCAATTCAACCGAAGCAGACAAGATCTTTCATCCTTCTGATTTTGCTATCTATAACACCAAGTCTAAAAATGTGCTTTGCATAGCTCAATAATATTATTATTAAATATGTAAACAACAGCAATAATAGTTATCATTATTAATACTTCCAAACTCAGCTACTGATGTATGCAATTGTAAACTCATTTACTCCTCAGAAGTCTGTGTTTTGCGTAACTTCTCTTATTAAAATGCAAATGAGGACACTGAGGCATGGAGGAAGGCTAAATGACCTCATCTAGTCCACATATCTAGAAGCCATTCAACCATTAGAACCTGGCAGTATAGCCCAGGAGTCCTCCCTCCCACACTTTCGTTCTAATCTAGTCTTATTTTCTAAAAAGAAGCTGCTGGTAAGAGGTTCTCCAAGCACATCCAAACATTCACAAAGCTGTCATGAATGGAAGAGATCCAAATATATAACCAAAGATGAGGAAAGAGCTGAATCGGAGATTTTCACTGTGAAAGAGCTCAGGACATTCAGTGGGGAGGGAGAGGATAAAGAAAGAGAAAAATCTGAAGATATTGCAGATGCAGAAGCAAGCAAGGAAACTAAAACATCAAATACCACTTCCTGTGCCAGGTAGGACATGCCCACCCTATTCATTACCACCACATAAACTGTACTTGTATTAGCACATACTTAAAAAAGTCACTTTCCCAACCTCCTTTGAAGACACTCCTCCTCCTCTATCACCTCCTCCACTCACCTCCTCTATCACCTCCTCCACTTACCTCCTCCACTCACCTCCTCTACTCACCTCCTCTACTCACCTCCACTCACCTCCTCCACTCACCTCCTCCACTCACCTCCTCCACTCACCTCCACTCACCTCCTCCACTCACCTCCTCCACTCACCTCCTCTACTCACCTCCTCTACTCACCTCCACTCACCTCCTCCACTCACCTCCTCCACTCACCTCCTCCACTCACCTCCTCCACTCACCTCCTCTACTCACCTCCACTCACCTCCTCCACTCACCTCCTCTACTCACCTCCACTCACCTCCTCTTTCGCCTCCTCCACTCACCTCCTCCACTCACCTCCTCTACTCACCTCCACTCACCTCCTCCACTCACCTCCTCCACTCACCTCCACTCACCTCCTCCACTCACCTCCACTCACCTCCTCTACTCACCTCCACTCACCTCCTCCACTCACCTCCTCTATCGCCTCCTCCACTCACCTCCTCCACTCACCTCCTCTATCACCTCCTCTACTCACCTCCTCTACTCACCTCCCTCACCTCCTCCACTCACCTCCACTCACCTCCTCCACTCACCTACACTCACCTCCTCCACTCACCTCCTCTATCGCCTCCTCCACTCACCTCCTCCACTTACCTCCTCTACTCACCTCCTCTACTCACCTCCACTCACCTCCTCCACTCACCTCCACTCACCTCCACTCACCTCCACTCACCTCCACTCACCTCCACTCACCTCCTCTACTCACCTCTACTCACCTCCTCTACTCACCTCCACTCACCTCCTCCACTCACCTCCTCCACTCACCTCCTCCACTCACCTCCTCCACTCACCTCCTCTACTCACCTCCACTCACCTCCTCCACTCACCTCCTCTACTCACCTCCACTCACCTCCTCTATCGCCTCCTCCACTCACCTCCTCCACTTACCTCCTCCACTCACCTCCTCTACTCACCTCCACTCACCTCCTCCACTCACCTCCTCCACTCACCTCCACTCACCTCCTCCACTCACCTCCACTCACCTCCTCTACTCACCTCCACTCACCTCCTCTACCTACCTCCTCTACTCACCTCCACTCACCTCCTCTATCACCTCCTCTACTCACCTCCTCTACTCACCTCCCTCACCTCCTCCACTCACCTCCACTCACCTCCTCCACTCACCTCCTCTACTCACCTCCACTCACCTCCTCCACTCACCTCCACTCACCTCCTCCACTCACCTCCTCTACTCACCTCCTCTACTCACCTCCTCTATCGCCTCCTCCACTCACCTCCTCCACTTACCTCCTCTACTCACCTCTACTCACCTCCACTCACCTCCTCCACTCACCTCCACTCACCTCCACTCACCTCCTCCACTCACCTCCTCCACTCACCTCCACTCACCTCCTCTACTCACCTCCACTCACCTCCTCTACTCACCTCCACTCACCTCCTCTACTCACCTCCACTCACCTCCTCTACTCACCTCTACTCACCTCCTCTACTCACCTCCACTCACCTCCTCTACTCACCTCCACTCACCTCCTCCACTCACCTCCACTCACCTCCTCTACTCACCTCCACTCACCTCCACTCACCTCCTCTACTCACCTCCTCTACTCACCTCCTCTACTCACCTCCACTCACCTCCTCCACTCACCTCCTCTACTCACCTCCTCTACTCACCTCCACTCACCTCCACTCACCTCCTCCACTCACCTCCTCCACTCACCTCCTCTACTCACCTCCTCTACTCACCTCCACTCACCTCCTCCACTCACCTCCACTCACCTCCTCTACTCACCTCCTCTACTCACCTCCTCTACTCACCTCCACTCACCTCCACTCACCTCCTCCACTCACCTCATCCACTCACCTCCTCTACTCACCTCCTCTACTCACCTCCACTCATCTCCTCTACTCACCTCCACTCACCTCCTCCACTTACCTCCTCCACCCACCTCCTCCACTCACCTCCTCCACTCACCTCCTCTATCACCTCCTCCACTCACCTCCTCCACTCACCTCCTCTACTCACCTCCTCTACTCACCTCCACTCACCTCCTCCACTCACCTCCTGTACTCACCTCCTCCACTCACCTCCTCTACTCACCTCCTTCACTCACCTCCTTCACTCACCTCCTCTACTCACCTCCTCCACTCACCTCCTCCACTCACCTCTTCTACTCACCTCCTCCACTCACCTCCTCTACTCACCTCCTCCACTCACCTCTTCTACTCACCTCCTCCACTCACCTCCTCTATCACCTCCTCCACTCGCCTCCTCCACTCACCTCCTCCACTCACCTCCTCCACTCACCTCCTCTATCACGTCCTCCACTCACCTCTTCTACTCACATCCTCCACTCACCTCCTCTACTCACCTCTACTAACCACCTCTGCTCATATCCTCTGCTCACCCTCCTCTACTTACCCTGGTTTACTTACCCTCTGTGATCAAGAACACTGTCTATCCTTCTAAAGGACCCAAGTTCAGTTCCCAGTACACACCTGGCAGCTATAACTCTATTCCTAGCAGATGCATTGCAGTCTTCTGGCATTTTTGAGCACTGCATGCATGTGATAGTGCACAGCCATACATACAAGCCAAACACTCATACATGCAAAATAAAATGGTTGTTTTTCCCCTTTCCACTATAGCTTGGAAACTCACAATAGCTTGGGTTCCAATGGTAGAGCCTTCCTTAAAATAAAATTCTATAGAATATCCATATTCCATTTGCTGCATGGACTGAATTTAATCTGTATTTACAATGGGTTGAAAGTAGAGGGAAGCCCTTAAATTCATCTGTTTGACCATCCTGCATGTGTTAGACTAATTCTCATGTAGGTCTTCAGAAATATAAAGATTTTTAAGAGCACAGTCTGAAAAATACCCAATGATCTTTAGCCATGAAAATACTTAAGTTTATTCATGACAATGTGCCTTGTTGAAAGCATCAAATGTTTCCTTGTGGTCTTGGGCAAAGTGAGAAATCAACACTATTGGATTGGGATCAACTTAATGATGCAGAGAAAGGTGATTTCCTTTCTCTTGCAATGAGATTATGAATCTTATAACTGCTACCAGACATTTACAAACATGTTTTGCAAGGAATGGATTTCAGTGTTAAACTTACAGCTTCTGATATATGTGTGTATGTGTATGGATGATTGTTTGGCACGTCTGTTTGAAATGCCTCTGGTTCAAGGACTAACATCTATAAATATGGGAAATGGAGACAGACAAGTCCAACAATTGTTCCAAGCTGGCACAGTGGCTCAAGATTGTGTCGTTCTCATCATTATGGCAATGTGGGATTCTTTCCAAGTTTATTGTGCACTATTCCAGTCTGTTTCCATTTTTTTCATATTGAAATTCTGCAGCATTCTAAGAGAACTACATTGTATTCCATTTTTACATCTATTAAATAACAAAAAATGGAGAAGGAATACACACACACATATGTGTGTATATATATATATCATCTCAGATGTGTCAGACTTCAAACAATTCATCCTTATGACAAATGACCATAAAGGATATGTCATCATCTGTAGCTGTGATAAAGGACCATTCTATATTAAATCACTCAGCCAGGATTTTATTCTGGAAAAAAAATTCTTTTGTTACTCACTTGATGAAGGAAAGGTTCCAATAGCCAGCTAGTAGTTATGCTGAGTCCACTGTCCTCATCTGTGGATTTTGTTATTAGGTTTCTCTGTTCTGCTATTTTTGTACAAAAAGCTAATATTCCAATAATTGAGACAATATTTATATATGTTGCCAATCCAGATTGGTATGTTTGTCCCTGGTGTATTCTCCTGTGTTGTACACCTTTACAGCTTTTCTAAGGAAACGCCTGGTTGCCTAAGCCTCGGTATGATACGGTGCTGTGCTCCACAATGGCTGCTCAAGTGTTTAACCTATTAGTGCCCTTGTATTAGAACCTTCTTATAGTCCATACATAAGGGATCCTCCCATAGATAGTGCTTCATATCGTATATGCACAGATTTTGTCAAGGCTGAAGAAATGACTTTAAAAGCATTTGCTGCTTGTTCAAAATTCCTTGCACCCACATCATGAGCTCTTAACTACCTGTAACTCCAGTTCCAAAGGAGCTTATGCCCTCTGCTGGCATCTCACACACAAGTGCATATGCATGTACACAGATATACACAGACACAAACACACAGACAGACAAACATGCATAAACACACAGGTATAAAATATAGAGTAAGTCATTTTTTAGGGAAGTAAGAATATCTGTGATGCTTAGAAACAGATTTTTGGGTTATTTCATAAAGATAAAACCTCCATGATTGGGTCCTAGTAGTGTCATCAATACCAAGAGACCAGAGGAGACCACATGCGTGCTTCCTGTCTCTTGTCCTATGATGGTCTGCCAGCATATAGGTATTTCCAGATGAGGCCCCACCAGAATCAAGACAGACTTTTTTCTTTGTAAAGTAGCTTGCTTCAGCTATCCCATTCTCAGAGCAAGTGGAGAGCTTTGTTTCTTCTCAGTCATGTTCTGCTAGGTGGCTGTTGAAGAATGAGAGGTGCAAAAATAGACGAAATGAGAGTATTTGTCTTCGATTCTCCAAGAGAAAAGAATAGATTTTGGCAGAAATAATTTAATCTAAGTATCACAGAGAAAGATGGAGAGATTTGATGGAAGAAGAAGCCAGAAAAGTAGTGCAGATTTGTTAATGCTGAAACTCAGCCAAAGCTCATGGTGTAGGTTTCAGAACATTCTGGTTTCTGTCAGAGTAAGAAAATATTAAAGATATGCTATATTATGTTAAAAAAAATACAAGAAGTAAAAAAGGCAAGATGAAATCACCCTGAAGATAAAACGAGGACCCATTAGTGAGTGCAACTAAACAAGTTACACTGTTTCCTTTTGCTGGACTGTCTGAGATCAGCTGTTCTATGTAGTCTGAGAAGAAATTCAGCCGCTAGGACTTACTTCTGGATTCTGCCACCTTAATTAAGTGGAGAATTCTGTGTTTTTTTATGTTATTGGAAGTCTTACCTTTTAAACTTAAAATTCAAAATATTGCAAGCAGAGAAGCCATCTCTGGCTTCAGGAATGCATGCATGTTCCTAGCAGGCCTACAAAGGGATCACGTGCATCGTTTGTCCAGTCTATATGATGACATGGAAGCAGAGACTTCCACCTGCATCCACGTCCTTCATGGCACAGAGGTCCCAAAGGTAAATTTCCAAAGAAGACAAATAAAAATGACAGAGAATGATTTCATGAGAACCTGGTTCCATGGTGAAGGAAGGGGTGACACTCACTGAGCAAACTGCAACTTAGCTAGGGGTAGGAAGACAGAGAGCATTGGGGGGGTATATTTCTCCAAGAAGCAGAAGAGAAGGTCTGAACTGAGAATGTTTTTACTAAAGATCCAAAGCAAAGATGCTTCCATGACTTTGACTTTACCCTTCTACATCATGAACTCATCCATCAGCACATCACACAGTCATTCATTCAGGAAGCTGGGGATCTGTGCCAGCATCTGCTTCCTTCTACCCTCCTCTCTCCTGGACCTTTCATATCCTCAGCCAAGATCTTCCTTCCTTTGTCTCCATTTTCTGTTACTCTGCCTCCTTTCTTATCCCCCATTCTTCCATTCCTCCCATTTCTTTCTTCTCCTCACCTCCTCTCTGTCTCTCTCTTACCCCCTCCTTATTTTCCTCTTTCTTTTTTCCTTACTCCTCTCTCTCTCATTTTAAAAATAGCTCTTTGAAAACAATCTTCAATAGCACCACTTGGTGAGGACGGTTCCTTTCAATTTATTCATAGTTAGAGCTGTTTTCACCATAATTGTCGCTGAGATTAAATAATGGTCTTTCTGTGTTGAGGAAATTAAAATTGTTCCAAAGGTCATGGAAAACAATCCCCTAAATTCTAGCTGCAGGGAGAATACCTACATAAAGTAACTGCTCCCTTCCTGACACAGAATATGTAATTGTCAAGTTTTTTCCTGAAGAATAGTTCTCCTATCCATTCTTATTATCTTCAAAGATGCCAGCAGTGGAACTGCCCAGCCCAGGAGCCCTACCACGGCCAAACAATTCACACAAACAATAGTGTGAATTTTCCTTCCTAGGACAAAATTTACATGAGTAAATGAGACGCCGAAGGAAATATCACCTTCCCCAGCAATGGTATACAGATGTGACAGGTGTGCATCTGGCTTTCCATTACGCAGAGCATGGCCACAAGGCTTTGCACAGGCAGGCATGAGAGCGAACTCTGCGATGAGTAAGTGAGGTTTCTCGGTAAAGCCTATGAATGAAAACTCCCAGGCTACAAATGGGAGAGAAAACCGGTGTGTGTATACATGGTCATATGTAATCAACAGACTCCAGAGAGTGCTACGGAGGAATTGTTCCTGTACTGGCTAGTTTCATGCCAACTTGTCACAAACCAGAGTCATTAGAGAGGAGGCAGCTGTAATGAGAAACGGGCTGTGGGCAAGCCTGTAAGGTATTTTCTTAATTAGTTACTGATGTGAGAGGGCCCAGCCCCCTGTGGACTGATAATCCCGAGTTCTGTAAGAAAGCAGCCATAAGGAGCAAGCCCAATAGACAGTACTCCTCCATGGCCTCTGCCTCAGTTCCTGGCTCCATGGTCCTGCCCTGTTTGAGTCCCTGCCCTCACTGCCTTTGATGAATGAAACTGTGAGGGTAAAAAACCCTTTCCCCTTGGTTGCGGTCATGGTGTTTCATCACATCAAGAGTGACCCTAAGACAGTTCCTAGAGATTTTACAGTGATTTTATCTGTTACCGTGGCCATTACTTACACAGAATGGCCTTTAATCCCCTGATTTTTGTCCATTCTGAGCTGAAACATAGAAACATCAGAAAGCTACATTATAATAGGCAATAAATTTGGAGTGTGTTAATCCTTCAAGAAGCACATATTTTTCATGTGTAAATAAATCATGATATTTATGATATTCTTAGAAAAGCTTTCAAACAGAAGGCCATGTGGCTAAAATTCTTCCCTAAGCTAACTGACCTGCAGTTAGCCACACCCACTGCTTCCCTAAAATGCATGGTTTGAGTAGGTTGTCAAAACACAGTTCTTTAAACATAATATGATGTTGGTCAACTCTGATTTACTTAGGTACGCCATGTCCAGAAAATGCTGCCCTTAAACTCTGAACTTAGACAAGACTTAATCATTTCAAGCCTGCTTCCTACAGAAACTTTGATTGACAGTTGACAAGCTTAGAGTATATTTGTTCCCAAAGATGGCATATACCACATGGATTAGTCATGGAAATTATTAGTTCACCTTTTAATTGATCAGAGAGTCACCACTATCTGGTATTTATGAAGCTTTTTCCCCAAAGTGCTATTCCGTGGAATGCAGAATAATAGTCTCCGAAGTCCATAGGATGGTGAAAGCATATTTGTGGGCGAAATTATGGTTATGAAACTTAATTTAAAAGGGTGAGCATGGATTCTTCACATTTGCCACATCTAAGACTGGAGTCCATAAATGGAAGAAGGAAAGAGAAAGGCTTCATCAAAGATGAGGCAGAAGAAACTGGAATCCTAAAAGTCTTGAACAATTATGGGTGATTTTTTTTACCTTTTTTTTTTATTGAGAAAAGGAGAAAAAAAAAACAAGTTTCCACCTCCTCCCAGCCTCCCATTTCCCTCCCCCTCCTCCCACCCTTCTTCCCCTCCTCCCACCCTTCTCCCCCTCCCTCCACTCCTTTCCCCCTCCCTCTCCAGTCCAAAGAGCAGTCAGGGTTCCCTGCCCTGTGGTAAGTCCTAGGTGCTCCCCCCTCCGTCCATATCTAGGAAGGTGAACATCCAAACTGGCTAGGCTCCCACAAAGCCAGCACGTTACATAGGATCAAAACCCCGTGCCATTGTCCTTGGCGTCTCATCAGCCCTCATTGTTCGCCATGTTCAGAGAATCCAGTTTTTTTTTATAAATTTATTTATTTATTAAAGATTTCTGTCTCTTCCCTGCCACCGCCGACCATTTCCCTCCCCCTCCCCCAATTAAGTCCCACCCCCAGCCCGAAAAGCAATCAGAGTTCCCTGTCCTGTGGGAGGTCCAAGGAACCCCCACCTCCATCCAGGTCTAGTAAGTTGAGCATCCAAACTGCCTAGGCTCCCACAAAGCCAGTGCATGCAGTAGGATCAGAAACCCATTGCCATTGTTCTTGAGTTCTCATTAGTCCTCATTGTCTGCTATGTTCAGAGAGTCCGGTTTTATCCCAGGCTTTTCCAGACCCAGGCCAGCTGGCCTTGGTGAGTTCCCAGTAGAACATCCCCATTGTCTCAGTGTGTGGGTGCACCCCTTGCAGTCCTGAGTTCCTTGCTCATGCTCTCTCTCCTTCTGCTCCTGATTTGGACCTTGAGATTTCAGTCCGGTGCTCCAATGTGGGTCTCTGTCTCTGTCTCCTTTTATCCCATGCTTTTTCAGTCACAGTCCAGCTGGCCTTGGTGAGCTCCCAATAGATCAGCTCCACTGTCTCAGTGGGTGGGCTTCCATCCAGAAATATGGGTGATTTTAAAGGTAGAGGAAGGAGGCATCGGGCCATGGAATGTAATGTGCTCTACAACCTGTTATCAGCCATTGACCAGCGTCCAGCTAGGTAACAGGGATCTCTAACCTGCAAACTGAAGTCTACAGCTGCAAAGAATCTTCTAGAGCCTCATCTAACAAGGACATGGACTTGCTCAGGACCTCAGAAGGAATTGCATCCCTATAAAAATGATTTTTCTTGCAAATATTCTCTTTCAAGGTGGTTGATTGAAATTGCATTGTGTCTCTGTGCCACAGTTCCGTTACCCATTCATGCAGCTACTGCTTGCTGTATCTGCAGGCTACCTTACATGGCTATAGCGACTAGAAAAACAAAAACCATCCTCACTTGGTGATGTGACTTGGAAGAGCTGAACTTGATTGTCTTGGCCTATGAACAGGAGCAGTCCTGCAGTCTGAGATCTGTCTTTGGCATTTGTGCTTGTATCGAGAGAAAATGTAGGTAAATCATCCAGGGAATAGTTGGCACAGGGGAATTGTTGCTTTTTTGGGGTTACATCTCTACCACATGAGCATATGAGGATCTTCTTTACAGGAACCTTCCACTCATGCTCATGCCTTCTGTTAAATTTCTACTCAAAGGAGCCATCTCAGTGAGGCCTCTGGGGGAACTTTGTGTAAATTCATCTCCATCTCTTTCTGGGTCTCTTCCCTTTGCTTTTCACTATTCTCCACTGGAGTGATCGTATGTATCTACTGCTGGGCAATAACTTATTTCAAAGCTTAGCAAGTCCAACAATACCCTTGCCTCTTCTCACTGCTTTTGTGGTCAGAAATCCAAGCCCAGGACAGCTCTTTGGCTGTGGCTATGTGTCAAAGCTCAGATGAAGTATCTGCTTCCCACTATACACAAGTGACTTTTCATTGTGTGCTGTTGGACCTAGAGGTTCTCACTCATTGTTGGCTGTAGACTGAACTCATGGGCATTTTGTCAATGTTACAAGCCTATAAATATGAGGACGTGCTAACCAGACAAGGGTCACAGACTTTTGCAGTCTGGTTTTAGAAGTAATATCTCATCACTCTCCCAGGATTTTCTTTGTTACAGGGAAGTCACTCAGTTTGCCCTGATTTTAAGGAGGCATGATATACAAGGGTATGAGTAACAGGAAAAAAGCAGCCCGGACAATCTATGAGAAGGTGTCTACCATGGCACACCTCCCAGACTGTATGGGACATTATCAGTTCACAGACTTTGTCCTACTATAATTTCAGCTAAGCTTTCTGATTACAGATGTTGCCTTGTTCCATACTATATATGTGTGTGCGTATTTGTTTATTACTTCTTGTTCACATATATTGGCTTTTTAAACTTTCAGTGGTATTTTCTCATTTATATGTTCCTTGTATGACTATCTATCCATAGAACCTCATATTTGCATATATGTGTGTGCCTGTTATCAGTGGTATTTCTTATATTCAAGAATGTCGTAACTTAGGTAGTAAATTATGTGCCCTCTCTCTTTAACAAGGTCCAATATAACATAATGTCTGTTATCTAAATATTTTACTAAATAGAAACATTATTTTTTAAAAGAGATTTTCATCACTGACTTCAATACCTAGAATTTTGATCAGTGTTCAAAACGTATTTGCCAACTGAGTACGTATTTTATTATAAAAATGTTTAAAGTTATCACCATTGAAGACAACTGGTGTCTTTAAAATAAATGTTAATATGTGGTATCAAAACCATTTGGGAAAATAATCAGAATAATAGGAAATTAATTATTGATATCAGAATGTGTTACTGAGGTGAGTAAATGGGCCTGAGCAGCCCAAATGACTAGTAAGGGTGGAATATGGGTAGTGGTGGTGTTTCCGAATTGGTGACCTGGTGCTGAGTTCAGAATCATATGCCCACAAGTCCATTGGGTATAGCTCTGTGTTGCTGTGGTGTCTTGAACAGAAGACTGGTAAAGCAATATATGTAAGAAGAAGTGCTTAGATGCTGTTCTGAAGCTCATGAATTCATTGTAAAAACCTCTACTGGAGCATTTGAAAAGGGACAATGATGAACTAAATGAGTAGATCTAAAAAAGAGAGTTAACTCTGGATACTAGAAAGAGGATGAAGTTAGGTGTCTCCAGAAGGAAGGAAGATAGGAAGATAGCAGGGTGTGTGTGTGTGTGTGTGTGTGTGTGTGTGTGTGTGTGTGTATGTGTTTGTCTGTGTGAGAGTCTGTGTGTCTTTATGGTAGGAAAATCTTTAAATGTGTAATGCTGTAGCATGCCTCTATAAACTATTGTATGTTAGACTGCTATAAAAGCTATATTACTTTCAAAATGAACATTTTCATATTAAAATAATTCTGATATTTTAAAATTATCTCTTTTATTTTCAGATTATAATTACATCATTTTTCCTTACCCTGACATCCTTTCAAACTCCCCTAAATACTCTTCCTTTCACTATTTCAAATTCAAATTCAGATTGTGCTCTTTTTCCAGTTCTTACTGTTATATGCCTAAATGTATATACATTCATATTCCTAAATATAGCCTGATATACATTTTTTTCATTTACTATTGAATACCAAATTGGGGTAATCATCCCTGGAGAAGACAGTTTATCTCACTGAACCCTCAAACTGGAAGTCAAAATAAACCCCTCCTTAAGTTAGCTTATTTCATATTTTTTTCCAGCAACCTTTGATTTAACTAATACAGGAGATAAGAAACTGACCTCACTTCCTGGCATAAACCATTATATTGACTTTGTCTGTTCTTAATTCTTTAGTTAGGTACATTTGGAATCTAAATGTCCTTTTATTTTGATAAATGTGTGTCGTAAGGTGTTGTGTGTCATCTGTCATGAAGCCCCACACTGAGGTGCCCATCTATCAGGGATTAGCCTTGATGAATTTCACATGTTCCAGGGTAGGAGTGTGAGGATTACAATTATTAAGCAAAAAGAACGGAGATATGAGAGAAATAAAAGACACAGAACAGCACCAGGAGGGAAATTCAGTGAATACTTAATTCACCCGTGTTTATTTTCCACACGTTTATATAGTTTACTCCAAAGGGGGAAGGGAGATGCAACAGACTTCATTAACATGATATAAGAAATAAATCCGGACTAGCTGAACATAGAGGACAATGAGGAATACTGAGAACTCAGGAACAATCGCAGTGGGTTTTTTGATCCTACTGCACATACTGGCTTTGGGGGAGCCTAGGCAGTTTGGATGCTCACCTTTGGAGACCTGGATAGAGGTGGGCGGTCCTTGGGCTTCCCACAGGTCAGGGAACCCTGATTGCTCTTGGAGCAGATGAGGGAGGGTGACTTGATCGGGGGAGGGGGAGGGAAATGGGAGGTGGATGAGGGGGGAAGGCAGAAATCCTTAATAAATAAATAAATAAATAAAAAAGAAATAAACCAAGTATCCTACAGGACTCCCTGGGATCTCCTGCCAGTCTCCTTGAAGGAGTAGAAACAGGTTTGAATACTTGGATCTTTGGTCAAGGTGAACCAGATCCACCTCTATACTCAAAATACTAATTAACCACACCCTAGGTCAGGATCTCTTGTTTGTAGCCACACCCATTGTCAACAAGTTTGAGAGAGTAAGAATAAGCTAAAATGCTCTACCCTTTAGTCGAGGTGGAACAGGACTCACATCTGTGGGCTCTGGCAAAGAGGTGGTCCTATATCTTTAAAATAATAATTAGAAAAATAAACTTAGGCAGTTCTTTATGAAAAATACTTTTCTGATGTGATGCATGACTATTTTCACGATGCAAACAAATTTATTAACATGAGTGTCTGAGCCCTATCCATGGGATATAGTATTGTATGAACTGATGAATGAAAATTTAAAGGCCATTCAAATCCTAGATCAAGTTTTGTAAACTTTTATGCATCAAAGAAAGAAAACTTGATTTTTATTATCTGCGAATTTGCTTCTATAGAGATCAGTTGAGCTTTACAGGTAACTTCATTTTCAACTACCCTTTACCCTCTCAGGAAGGTCTAAAGTGCTGGTTTTAGATAGCATAACTAGGTAGTAGCAAACCAAACTATGTCTCCAGTGTCTAGCTTCCTGTTGTTAGTCAGTCCTTGTTACCAGAATAGTATGCCTGAAACTGTGAGCTTCGTGGTTGGTTTCTCTGTAGGAATATATCTCTTTTTTATAACCACTTGATACATATATATGTATCAAGTGATTATAAACTATTATATATAATATGTTATATATGTTATATATAACATATAATTGAATGGTTATATTGCCATGGAGAGAGTTTGAAGCTTGTTTGATGATTTGAGTGGAAGACTTTTATTTAATCACTTTGCATAGTCTCTGATGACTTTGTAATGCAATATTCAAAGAAAAGTTAGACTAATGTGAATAGTGACAGAGATAGTAATTCTCTTTATGGTAGCTGTTAATTTAGTGGAAGTACCATTTAATCATATTTCAACTCCTTGAAGATTAAAGAGATACAATTAGGAGAACACAAGCAATCCATCCTTGTCATACTAATTCTTTGCTGTTTATTACTGTGCAATAGCAAAGTAAATAACACTGAATAATTAAATAATTTAAAACTAATATCTGTAGCCATCTCTCAGTATGCAGAAAAGACATGTCCTATAAAGCAGGAAATTAACAAACCAAACGAAATTACTAATAACATTAATTTACCCGGTACCCTCCTATGTCTGCATTGAAGAGCCTATCTTTGGTGCTAACTCCCTTTAAAATGATTTTCCATGCTTTCTCATTGTCTATTACTATGATCATTGAGTTGCTAAGGGAGTTACGGCTGTTTGTTCATACTTCCACAAAGAAGATGATGTTTCTGGCTGATTTTCTTCTGAAAAAATGTCAGTCCTCCCCACCTGCCTGTGTTTGTCTTTCAACATTCATCCTATTGCATGGAACAACATACAGTTTCTTGGCTGCTCTCTGGCCCTCCTTGACTTTCAGATCTCTTCTTAAAGAGCTTATGGGCATCAGCCTCAATGGCACATTGCCTGGACCCATAGCTTCTGTGTTACGAAGAGCTTCTCTGCTGTAAAGGAATATCTGACATGGCTTAAAAAAGGCCCATTTAGCCCACAATTTGGGGGAGCTTAAAGCCATGGTGCTTGCATCAGTTTCATTCCAGTTGAGAAGTTGCACACCCTAACCCTAACCTTAACCTTAAGTGAGGGTAGTAGCACGTGAGGGGTTGGTGGTCACATCTGGAGCCATGAAGCAGATAGAGTTGGGTGAGGCCAGACTCAGGCTTTTATAACTGTCTCCTAAAAACTTCCAGGTGATCCAATGAGAACTCCCCTCACACTCTCAGTGATTAAAGGCTTCCTACAAGACATCATCTCTTAAAGGTTCTACAACCCTTTTCAGTATTTTCCCAGTAGGGATCAAGTATTCCATCAAATGAACATTTGGAGGATATAATTAGATCATACTGAAACCGCAGCAGCTGCCTCCAGCTCACAGGCTAACATCCCCCCAAAAGGACTCTACCTAGAAGATGACAGTAGTGCATAAGGAAATCCTTCAGTTGTCTGGGAGACTTCTTACAGATCTCCCACCCTCAAGGTCAGCTACATATGTTTGGATAGAAAACACTATAGATGCTGCAGGGTACTTGCCTTATGTTTAAAGGAAGAGGAAATTATCAGATGCTTGTAGATGAAGGTGGATAGATAGGTATATACATACACAGATAAATAATAGAGATAATGATAGATGATACATAGATGATAGATAGATAGATAGATGATAGATAGATAGATAGATAGATAGATAGATAGATAGATAGATAGATAGATAGATGATAGATAGATGCCATCACTGCTATTACTCTCCCTGTACATTTATAAACAGATACTCATGCTAAACTCAATATAAAGTTTCATAAATAGTTCAGATTTGAGTATTCTCCAAAATGTCCATTGATTTCCTTTTCCTACCATTTCTCTCTTCATATTCCTTAGAAACCTCATTGGGGGATGGAAAATCCAGTAGCTTTGAGCTCAAGGTTTAATCCCCACCAAGGAGAAAGTGGCTTGTCAATTATTTACAGTCCATTCTCAGTTCACCACCATTGGGTTTCCATATCTCCAAGTCTTTGGGGATTTTTGTCATTTTCATGTGACTTATTTCTTATAGGAGACATTAATGCTTTCCTCCTGGGGCCCTTTATGTTACACCACGTTGTCTTTTGTTTATACCTAACAGGATCCCAACAATCAACTGTCTCTGTTTTAGAGGAAATAAGCAGAACTTTACTCTTTATTCTTAACTGATGATCTTTCTAGTCCACTTCATTTTCAAAGTTCCACCAGCTACCATGAACTTGGGCTACATCAGCTCCAAGAAGAATATGTAACCTAGGAGAACCACCAGAAAGAAGAATAAAATGTGTCTCGACAGTGACATCACATTCAGCTAGCCTGGATTGCCTTTAAAATGTTGGTGTCCTGACTTCACCTACACCAGTTCTCTCACCTTTGTAAGTTGGACACTGCACAAGACACTTTTTATACTCTTGCCTAAGAGTTTCATTTGCTATGCCTTGAATGATTGTCTTCACCCATGCCAAAACTACACAACTCACATGCCTGACTCGGTGTTTGTTATTTCCAGTAGTTCATTCCATTCTTTTATGCTCCTCCTTGCAGAGTTTGTGCAAACGTGCCAGCATTTCAGACTTGACAGTCACAGCTCATAATGGCCAGAAGAGGTTTCTCAGGACAGTAACCTGATTCTCCAAAATTGGGAGGAGAAAAGAATCGTAGTTTCAATTGTCTCTTTTCTAAATCTAAAGCATCCTTAAAAGATGGCCCTGCACTCCTGGTTGTAGTTGAGCAGCACTGGAATATGTAGCTCAGGCCCTGCTAAAACCACCCTTATCCTCTATGGAGGTTAGAGAGGCCATTAGCAATTGACCAGAAAATTACCACCCTCACCCATTAAATGACAGAAATGTAAGCTTGAGCAGTCTCCTACCTGAGTAATCAGCTGTGGAAAATGAAATCTTTACTTAATATCAAAAAAAGAGTGATTTTTCCCTTGTAAATCTCCCTAGTACAAAAAGGATAACCCAGGAAACCAATTCCCTTCATAATTGTGACAGATGGCTTGCTTATTAGCCCCTGCCTCTTAAGCTTTCGGGCAGAATATAAAATAGCCAGTGATTTTCAGCTTGATTTTTGAGCTAAAGTGAATCATGTCTTTAGTATATCATAGAGAGTGAGAACAGAAAGCAGTATATCTAGAGCTAGTAAATAAGCTGTAGACAGTTGTATAAAGTTCTGGAAGCATCCAGAAAATTGTCTGATGTCTCATGGTAACATAGGCTGCCTCTATGACTTTCAGTCCATTATCACTCATGTTTCCTGGTTTCAAGAAATACAAATCTAGTTTTTAATTTAATCAAAAAACATTTTCTAAATGATATCTATCAGGAAAGGCATCTAATGCTAAGTCCCCAGATGAATATGAAACCAGAGAGTAGTCTACTCATAAGCAGTAGACGACAGATTGACAGGATACTGAAGGAATATGTGTCCTGGTCTATGGTGTATCCTTCTATGGTCCTCTGCCTTTGCCTGTGCTAAAAGAAGGCTGACTTTTTCCACTTCATCTCATGTTTTCTGTTTATGTGTATCTTAGTGGTCCATGGAGGTCATAGACTGGTACTCTTGTGTGAGTGGCTGAGGATGCTAGCTTTTTCAGCACCCAAACTCAGAGCTAAGCTTCTTTTGCAGAAAGCTGTAAGTTCCCCTTGTATGAAAACACATAGGTACCCCACAGTCTGAAGACAGTTGCCTCATGTGAGATGTGTTGGGGATGCATGAGCTATATATACCTTTGCTCTTTGATTTCAGTTTTATCATAATTAATTAGGGTTACATTTTATAAAGTCACATGCCACTCTGCAAGTGGATGAGACAGGTATTTTTGTTGGAAAAAACTTAAGAGCAGGTTCATAATGTAGTCATACTGATGGTCAAATTGTCACTTCTATTTGCTGATTGGCTTTGTTGAAACTTTGAAAAGAGTTTTCAGTGAATGCAGTAGGACAAGAGTATGAGTCTAGAGCTTTAACACTAAATAATTCCTAATTAGCTATATTATTGTCATGCTTGAAAGGATTTACTAAGCGTAAACAAACTGTTTGCAAATATCAAGCTACCCCCAAAAGTGGGAATATAAGTTCCAACATGGCTAACTGCTTAATAATTTATGGATGAATTTGTATAATAAAATAATCTTTCCTTTTATGTAATAAAAGAGTCCTTCCTTCAACTAAATATATTTCTTCTTGACAATCTACCCTTTTGCTATTAAAAGACCAAAAATATCCTGAGTAAATATTAGTCAGCTAAAGCAGCCATAATAAAATGCTGTCTGAGTGGTTTAAAGGACAGGAATATATTGCTCACAGCTCCTGATGTTGAAAGCTTAGGATCTGGGTTCTGTTGAGGTGACTTTCATTCGCAGCCTCATCTCCTGCAGAGTAGGTGGGTGTTCTCTCCCCACGCACCCCCAGGATACAGAATCCTCTGATTTCTTTCCTATAAGGACACTAATGCAAGTGGATAAGAGCCCCATCATTTGATATAATTCAACCTTAATTGTGTCCTTAAGACATAAGACACATAATCTCCAAATATTACCTCATGGGAGGTTCTGGAATCCTGCACATATGCACAAGAAACCACACACAGTAGAGAGAAATGCAAGGTACATACAATAGAGCCCCAGATGTCACCTTGGTCATGACCCGTCCACACAGCCAGGACCAGAGTACTGGTGCTAGAGCTGTTACCATTCCTGAGTTTCACAGACTGGATTGACAATGATTCAGTGAAGGATGTTTTAAGATGGAGTCCCCTTACTCTAGAAGCTTCCTAAAATATAGCCGTGTAGACATATAAAAGGAGTTTAAATGTAGTTAGCCTATAATTAGAGTACATACCTCTACCAGACACCATTGACTAAGAAAAAGCCCAGTGCCATCTCCAGCTTACTTCTTATCAACTTGGTGGTCAGTGGAGTCCCATAGGTCCCCTAAAGCATGATAGGCTCTTGTCATTGTTTTTTGTTACCTTTAGAACTTGATAGTCAGACCCTATTGCTGAAGACTCCACATACCTGAGTCACAGGACATGGGAAAGCCAAGCTAGCTAGCTTTCATGTAGGTGGATGATTCTATTCATGCTACTATGGGGAAAAGTCATCATGGTGATACCCAGATGTAAACCTTGGGGGCTACAATAGCCTGCCTGGCAAGTTATGCCCACTAGTGTAACAATGGCAAGAATGGTCTAGGACTAAAAACCAGCTCTCTGATTGTATTTAGATCTCACTCCACAAGGCAGAACGCATGCCTGCTTCTGTTGTCTGTCCCCCAAAGCAGTGGCTGGCTAAGTCATAGACCTTAAGGCTAAACCTAATGCTATTCTATAAAGTTGAGCTAGTAATAAATTGCTTTCTAAGTCCTTGTGCTTATACCTGTAGATTAATGCATCTCTCAATCTTCATTAAAGAAGTTTCTTTTTGCAATAATTGGTGATTGATACAGAGATGACCCACAGCTTGTCAAAGTGCAGAGAGTAAGAGAGTGTAGCATATACAAATACAATGTCTGTGTCACAAACCTCTACCCAAGGCTCAGAGGAAGAGAAGGAAGAAAGTTCGTAAGAGCTAGAGATAGTGGCCATCTGCAGCCAAAATCTATTTGTCAGATGCTGCAGAGCCATTGTACACATCAGCTCACAGCAGCTATGACTTCCTGCAACAAGGCCTGAACCAGTTCATGCCAGCCCAAATCCCAGCATGGAGTAGGGAGGGGATCATGAAACTCCACCCCTGTCTGAGGAGTGATTGGCAATTGATGACTGAGGATGGAGGGAAAGACAGTTTTCTTCAGGGATGCACACACAAAGAGGCTGTCGATGCTCTGACAGGAGATACTCTACACATGCTCATAGAGACAGTGTGACGTGGACGGCCTGGGGTTTTTAAAAAGTGTGTGAGTGTGTGAGGGTAGGAGTGTGTGAAGGTGAAGGTGTGAAGGTGGAGGGTAGGCCGGTGTGTGTGTGAGGGTGTGAGTGTTTGTGTGTGAGGGTGTGAATGTGGGAGGGTGGGAGTGTGGAGGGTTGTGGTTGTGAGGGTGTGAATGTGGGAGGGTGGGAGTGTTTGTGTGTGAGGGTGTGAATGTGGAAGGGTGGGAGTGTGGGAGGGTTGTGGTTGTGAGGGTGTGAATGTGGGAGGGTGAAAGTGTGGGAGGGTTGTGGTTGGGAGGGTGTGAATGTGGGAGGGTGGGAGTGTGGAGGGTTGTGGTTGTGAGGGTGTGAGTGTGTGAGAGGCTAAGGGAGGGAGGGTGTGAGGGTGTGGGTGTGGGAAAGAAAGTGCTGATGAGGACAGGGAAGGAATTGAAAGGGATAGAATTAAGTTAATTTTGTCATATTATTTTATTTTATATGCATGCATGAAACACTGGAACTCAAAAATTAAATTTAAAAATTAAAAGGTAGCAAATCCCTAATGTGAATGGATAAAATACAGTTTCTAAGTAATGAATTAAATCAGCATGTAAGAAATTTTTACCACTTGGATCAGTTATACTAACGAATTTTTTTTTCAGATAGGAAAGAATGACTGACCCCCAAATAAGGCATTTAAAGGAAAAAGGAAAATGAGAATAAAATGTACTAAATTTAAATTGTGTGTATGTGTGTGTACAATTTGTCTTTCTTAATTCACAATCTGCCAACAAATGAAAGAGAGTGTTTCCAGCTCTTGTGTATTGGCTACACATTGCTAGATAACAAATGACACCCAAGTCTCTAGCTTTAAACAGTGGGACTGGGACTGGAGAGAAGGCAGAGAGCAGAATTGTTGGACATTGCTGCCTCCCAGCCTAGCTCAGTGAGAGAACCTTTCTCAAAGGGATAAGGTGGAGAGTGTAAGGCAGGACACATGTAACAGAGCAGCCCCACGTGAAGCCTTTCTCTGGCCTCCAGGAACACACAGGCAGCCATGTACACCGACCTTCACACACTCATGCATGCATAAAGTGCATGCACATTCACACACATACACACGATAGTGCTTACTAACACATAGTTTGCTAGAGCCGGTAATTAGCAAGCTTAGCAAGAGCACTCTCAAGCCGTGAGTATGAATTAAAGCAGTGGTTGAGTTGTGGAAGACACAGCCATCTTAAGGCTCATCCTAGGAGGGATCCAGTCTAGCCTCACTTTTGTGGATGTAGGTTGCAGTTCTTCATTCGGTAGTTGCCTGGGATCTTCATTTCCCCATGAACTACTGGCCAGAGGCCTCCTTAGATTTCTTGCTATGTGGGCATCTCTAAGGGATGGTTCCCAGTGTGATATCTTACTTCACCAAGTGACAAGGTGAGAAAGAGAAAAAATAAATGAGGAAATAAAAGATATAACTCTATTAAATAACCTTGGACTCAGCTCTTTGCCATTCATTCCAAATGTCAGTTTTCAAGATTTCAGCAAATCCAGTTCACACTCAAGGGATATGAGCATACACATCAGTAAATACCAGCAAGGAATACCAAATGATGGCTGGATCCCACCCCAATAGACACAAAAAGGAAGGTAAAATGGAAAGTTAATGTTCAAGTTGCCAGCCTCAGTTTCCCCAGAATGAAGTTATTAGTGTGTGTGTGTGTGTGTGTGTGTGTGTGTAGCTTCATTGTTCTGATGCCTTGCTCCACTTCTGTGATAATATATAATAATATATGAAATCACACAGGATACGTTAAAATTTCTAGTATCATAATATTTTTCAAGATAACATTTTCTCATTTGATATTTTGTGAGAATAAATTACCAAAAAAGAACAAGAAGGAAAAAAGGACATCAGCTTGATCTGCTAGGATATTTGGTGCTGAGTGTAGCCTCGATATATTGTGCAAGACTTTTAGTGTCCATAAGTCTGGTGAAATAATTTACATGCCATAACTATGTGTACACACGCCCATGTGTGTGTGTGAGTGTGTGTGTGTGTGTGTGGCCGTGTGTATTTTTACAGTGAGAACACACACAAGGCAGGGTAACTATGTCCCAGTGGGTGGCCTTGTATATTTACCTTGGTTCTCTCTCACTATGGCCATAAAACGGGCACAGGGACTTTTAAAACTGGAGAGGCCTCCGTTATCCCTGTCTCCAAGAGGCATTTCCTTTCTCATAAGTGCATTATTTCCTTTTGTAGAAGCAGCGACCCCAGAATGTTACTTGGTACATCTTCAAAGTTATATTTTATCTTCAATTGGGGACTAATTTCAGTGATCCCTGCTTTGCCCCTTCGTTATTCTGGTTTATAGAAGACCATGCTGCCAACACGAGCTTTTCACCCCATAAAGCAAGGGTATTCCACTTTGTTTAATTAGCATGGCTACAAACAGTGGATACACAGCCAAGGGGGAAAGTCCTTTGCTAATAAAATCTGACAAGACCTTGGGAATCGCATATGTGTTTGCGTGTGTGTGCCTACCCTCAAGAGTACATATTTTCTCCGCGAAGCAGCTCACAGAGCAACAGCGCTGATCTCAGACCTCCATGATCCCAGACGGTGATTTAAACTGCTATGAAGACGGCTTGACATTCCGCAAGCTCATTGTGAGTCAGATGCAGTTAAAAGGCCAAAAAGCACTTTGCCTTGCTTCGGGCTGTAAGAGAAAAGAGAAGAAGCTTTACCAATTCTAGAGACAGATAAATTGCTTTTTCTAAACAAAGACTCGTTGCACTATTAAACGTAGGGCTCCCATAATTTAAGAAAAATAGTTTATATATGGGGATGGGCCTTATAAACAATGGAGCCTAGACAAGCCTATGGTTTTGCCCAATGAAAGGCTGGGCTTGACAAGACCACCAATTGTTCTGTTGTGTTTTGGAAGTTTGATCCAAGTTTACATTTCCAGCCAATGTTTCACTCCTGTGTTTACGATAGCACAAAAGAGCTCTGGGAACTTCTTAGGGAGAGCCATGGCTGTGTGGGTTGTCACTGAAAAGGAGAGGGAGGAAGAGATTGGAGAGAAGGCATGAAGAATAGATGATCCCTCTTGGGTTAACTTCTAAATCCCAAATTGGATTCTGCCACATATCAAAAGCGAACATATTTTCAGTGTTTGCATGTAACAAGGGATTGCCAAGTGGATATTTAAGTCTGGAAAGTACCACAACAGGAATCATTTGCACAGCTGTCGTTAGACACGGCTCCACACCCTCTCCATGTGTCTCACAAGCATAAATATTGTCCGTGTGCATTTCCAGGCTTTGTGAAGGGATGTCCCTGGTGATCGCGAGCCTATAAGTCCTTTCACTACCCGCTCCACCACCCATGATGGTTGTCTGTAATCTTTGAGTAGACACAGATGAATAGCTCTTGAGGGGAATCTAACAAGTATCTCTTGTGCCTTTTTTGGTAAACTTGAGAAGGTTTGCTTCGTGTGATTATTTTTGAATTATTTTAAACATATTTCTTTTGCCAGTGTAAGAGAGGAAATTCTATATTTTAAAATGTATATGTGTATGCTATACATACTCTAAAAGAATAACTTAAAATGCATGTGTATTTTAAAATGGTTAACTTTCTCTGGGATGTGTTGCTCCTCCATTTCTGCCTTGTGTACTCTCTCTCATCATACTCTCGCTCCTGGTACTCCGGAGCCACCTAAGACAGTAAGATTTGTTTGAGCTGGAGTACCAGAGGGCTCTATTCATGATTGTCTGTTGACTTGTACAAGAAGGAATGTCTGTTCTGAGCTGGAGTGTCCCATTGTCTGCTCTTGTTACTCTGAGGCTTCAGTCTGTGGGATGGGGCCACCCACATTTAGGGTGAACTTTCTCCCAGTCCTGAATCTTCTCTGAAAATAAAATCTTAGGCACACACTTAGAAATGTGCTTTAATAATCTATTATAATCCTTCTGATCAAATTGATAATTAAAGTTAATTAACAAGTAGAATATATATGTGTGTATATTTACATATTTATGAATATATATATATACATATACATGTAAATTATTCAAAGAATCATTTAGTTTGGCTTGAGAAACTCTATCTGGTCAGGAAATGGTGTCCAGGGCAAACAGTCTGCATTGTCCTTGAAGCACCCATTCTGTCACTCAAGGTTAAATTTCTCTCTCCTTGATGGAAAATGGCAATAGTGGTTTTTCTATTCCTGAGAGGATGATACAGTTCACCCAGTACTGAAAAGTGTACCTGTGTAGAGTTTCTTTCTTCATAGCTTTGGGAGTATCTAAACTTCGGTTTCTTCGTATTACCGATAGCTTATGTGAGACCGACTTGATAGACACACACACACACAAACATACAGAGCACAAAAGGAGGCATTAATAGGCCTGAGGATATATCTCTGTGGTAGAGTATTTGATAGCATAGGCCCTCCAGTTCAAGGGGCTGAAGATCAGCAAGCAGAGTTTGTTCTTCAGTGGGACCCTTCCTCAAGCAGCCTTACACGGACTAAGATAAGGTTTTTCTTTACATCATTACCATGGTGCTTACATGTGACTTCAAGATGCCTTCCCATCTACAAATCAAAACTTCTTAGACAAACACTGAGCCACAGGGAGTTATTCCCAATGAGCCAAAGTGGAAAACTACAGAACCATAGTACTCTTACATTCAGACAGCAGACGTCACTGCTGCCTCGACTCAGCTGAGACCCTCGGTAAAGGCACACCAGGGATGCTTAGATCCCAGAAGCCAGTGGCTCTCCAGCCCTCTTCCTCCTAAGACTTCCCAGGAGATGTAAAACAACTCTAGTGCCTGTGTACTCCATACACCATCAAATTAAAATCTCAGGGGAAGAATCCAGGCATCGGTGCTGTTTTAACCCTCTCTTGTTAATCGCAGCATGCCGTCAAGTCTTGGAATGGTGCCCTTGTGTCAACCAGGTTCACAGCAACGCTTTGTGCATCTCTGTCTCCAGAGTCGGTTGATTCTTTCCTTCCACGTTTATGATTATTTAGCAGCTATCTGCAGCTGATAAAGAGCTCTAGGATATAAAATCATTCAGCAATCAGTCCCAAACTGAACAAGGTGCATTAACATACTTACCTAGGAAGATTTTTCATAGAGCTGACTTTAGAATGAACAAGAAATTCTTGGGAATTCGCCATTTCACTCTGATTTTTCAAGTAAGAAGACTAACACTGACAGACTTTGCCTTTGGTATTCTCTATAAGGGAGTCTACAAGTCAGGCCAATAAGAATGTCCACTCATTAATCCTGCCTTCGACTCTGTACTCTTACATACTTTATACAAGTTCTGAAGGAGATGAAGTACCCACTAACTAGTTCATGATAATAAATTTGAAGATAATATTTAAAATAAACATAAATAATAATATATTGAAAAGACAATTGATAAACCTTGAAAATTAAAATTATTCAATGCTTGTTAAAATCTATCATATGGCCAGAGACAATTACAGCTTCATTATAGTTGCTCCATGTGGTATTATTAATATTTTCTTTGTTTAATTTGAATTTTAATATTGATGCTGCATCACTATTAGTATTTGCATACCCATGGCAACAAATACTGATGAAGAATTTTTGAAAGACTTCCAAAGAAGCAATGCAGATCTTCAGTGTTTAATTTTACCATATGCACTGAACTATGTCCAGAAAATAGAATCCTCAAGTATGACTTCTATTTCTTTTCCTGTTGTTATAAGAAAATACCATGACAAAATCAACTCAATGAAGAGTTCGTTTTGGCAGACAGTATAAGAACACTGTCCATCACGTGAGGACGGCAGGAGTTTGAAGCCGCTGATTCATGTCTCATCCACAGCTAAAAAGCAGAGAGTGATGGATGTGTGTGCTCGGCTAGTGTTTGCAGTTTGTACAACAAGCATAACCTAGGACTGATGAGAACATGGCGGAACTCAACTGCTGGATCTCACATCCGTTTCCTTTCCATCCCTCCTGCAATGCCAATCTTCACAGTTTCTGTGTATGTTAAGGCAAAAACTTTTCCATTGAAAATTTTGGAAAGAAATCCCCTGTAGAATGTTCTGTCTTTTAGATTATAGCTACTTAACCATCTGCTAAGTGTGGATTTTATCAAAGCTAGATACTGGGAATGAGAAAGACAAAGATGAAGGGAGTTAGTGGCAGAGGCTGGATGTGACTGCCACGTAGTAAGCATGGCGTGGAGAAGCCAGAACGGAGGGCGATGGCTCCTATAGCCCAGAGATGATAGCAGAGCTTCAGGTGGGAGGTCAGACTGCTTTTTAGAAAGGAGAGCCCAAGAACTATGAAAATTGTTGTGGAAACCAAGTCCACTGTTCTCTGGGCTTGTGATTGCATCAGATCTGAAAATCAAGCATGCTGTTACTGTTTAGTTCAGCCATTTAAGAAACTACTGCAAACAAGGAAGTTGAAGATATTTCTTAATTACTATATGGCAAATTCTCCTTCAGTATTTAAACTGAAATTATTTCTTCACTTTGTGTTTTGTAATGATATTTCAAATAGATACTATTTTCCTCATTTTACAGATCCGATAATCAAGGCTTGGAAAAATTATAGTGATTCTGGAAAGGTCGCTCTGTTGGGGACAGATGATGCAGAAGTCAGTTGAACTCCAAATCTGTGCTTTTGCACTAACCACGATGACCCTGGTAGAAAAGTCAGGAAAGATGTTGCTTGTTTCCTAACATGTGATGGTCTCTCTTCCAGCATTCCCTTCAAAAGGTGGTAGGAAATTATAAAGAAAAATAGTGATCACAGTTCATTCGTATCCATTTCAATAGCAAGAAATGAGCATTATAATTTAATGTGTTCCAAATCAGTACTGGGTTTATAAGCACAAAATGAGCACGTTGGGGCCTACAAACTCCCCACCTCAACAATCATTTTAATAGAAGAATCAACATAAATCAGGAAGACGACTGCCGTGAGTTAAGTATCTATTCAACTTGAATGAACCTATTGCATGACCTGATTATAATGATTTTCGGTTTAATTCTAGATGAACCATTGTCTACAGGATCCAATTGAAAAGTAATGATACAGAGAATCCTTTGCACATTTCTAATTCAACATTAAGCCCAAATTGTTCAACTTGTTTGGGTGGATATAAGTCAAATATCTCATAGCACAAATTTCATTTGAGCATCTAGTGAGTGGTATAGAATGGACTGAACTATGTCTCTCTGTTATGCCTAGTATTAAGGAGTAAGGAAGCAAACTTAAGCTGAACTTGAGCACCCAAACAAGAGACATAGCGAACTCTCAACTGACCAATATTCTGTGCCATCAGGTAGAGGCATCAACATATAAAAAATCAAGGTGAATGGGGTTCATATGATATCAGCCGAGTCACACATGCCAAAAGAACTTTGGGAATTTTGGTTGGTTGTTCTCACACAGAGATATCACAAAGAGAATATTCTAATAATGGAATAACATTTTTATTCTTGGGCGTGTTAAAATACAAGACTTGCCTGCTACCTGTTGGTGGGGACCTCAGACAATAAATATCAGTCTCAGAGCCAGGGAAGATCATCATAACTGAGGGGAGGCTATTGAGTAACTTTGTAGTTTCTATAGTGTTTACTGTTTATAATGTAGGTAAAGTTCAACCTGAGGTCTATGGGAATTAACTGTACGATTCATTTTGAGGAAAAGATTCTGCCACATTCCAGTGGGCATATAAAGAGCACGTCATATTTTTACTACTTATGAGTAAAGACTTCGTTGTTATTAATTCTTGTAAAAAGGTAGATTCAAGAAAGAAATATGATCTCTGCCCAACAATTGTACACCAACTGTATACAAACACAATCAGGCTCAGGAAATATTTCTTACAAACCTTTTGGTATTAGATTTTCTAGGAGGTATATTAATTTTTAAGCTGTATGCAAGCTGCTACACAAAATAAGATAAAATAAGCCTTCAAAATAGTCCAAAGATAAATCATAAAATTTTAGCGACAATGAGATATTCCCTTTAATAAAGTAAATGATCAAACTGAAAGTCAAAATATCTATGTTTCTGAAACAGTTTAAAACTATCAACATGCCATTGTCAGTTTGTCCTGTGTGTTCTGTTTATGGATCTACCATTCCCTGTACCCATGATTTTAAAAATCCCTTTCAGAATGCTTAAGTGATTGAGGAAATTATATGTGTTATCCTTATCATTTTGATAATCTATAATTTAATGTTAGTAGTAGGCATACATTATTTATGTAATTGGCATCTCATAAGCTACTTCCAAATTTTAAAATCTAGCTAATTTCAATGGCAAAGAAAAGCAAGTACCATGCAGAGCCTATAACATATGGGAAGAGGTATAACTGAAACTCTGCAGGAAACCTTGAACAAAATTGAAAATACTCTCTGATGGAGGAAGGTCATTGGCTAATAAAGGAACTGCCTTGGCCCATTTCATCGGTTAGAAGATAGGTGGGAGGAGTAGACAGAACAAAACGCTGGGAGGAAGAGGAAGTGGTGGTCAGACTCGACAGCTCTCCTCTCTGGAGCAGACGCCTCAGCAGAGAGGCCATGCTCCGCTCCCGGGCAGATGCAAGCAATGAAGCTCCGACCCAGGATGGACATAGGCTAGAATCTTCCCGGTAAGCGCACCTAGGGGCGCTACACAGATGATTAGAAATGGGCTAAATTAATATGTGAGAATTAGCCTAGAAGAGGCTAGATAGGAATGGGCCAAAGCAGTGATTAAATGAATACAGTTTCTGTGTAATTATTTCGGGGCAAAAGCTAGCCAAGCAGGCGGCTGGGGTGTTGGGGACGCAGCCCCGCCGCCGCGCCCTTATTACTACACTCTACTTATTCTGGAAAATATAGAAAATTAAAATACAATGAAGAAAGAAGCTACTCTAAGCTTGAGTATTGAATGTACTGAATGTTTTGTTTGAAAACATTATAAATTGTGTGTGTCAGATCCTTAAAATCTCTATGCTAAAGAGGACTTCTTATGCTTTTTCCACTCACAACTGCTTTTGCCCAAGGAATTCATGCATTCATATACAGATATGTAAATCAAATATTTATTTAAAATAAATCACATAGTTTTAAAAAATAATTATTTTGTATACATACGAATTTACCTATTAAAATCTGAAATCAAAGTTGCATGCTAATGAGATAGATGTGTTGTTTATTTTACATAAAGCATTAAATCCTGGCTGAAGCTTAGTACTGTGGTGATGTGGGATTCCCCTCTGTATGCTGTGAATACCATTGGTTAATAAAGAAACTGTCTTAGGCCTGCACAGAGCAGTACTTAGGTATGCAGGGAAAATTGGACTGAATGCTGGGAGAAAGAAGGTGGAGCCATAGAGAAGCCATGGAACTGACACCAGAGATAGACATGCTGGAACCTTGCCAGTAGGCCTCTTGGTAAAATATAAAATAATAGAAATGGGTTAATTTAATATGTAAGAGATTGCTAGGAATATGTTATAATGATTGGCCGAGCAGTGATTTAATTAATACAGTTTCTGTGTGGTTATTTCAGGAGCCTGGGCAGCTGCGAAACAAACAAGCAGCCTCCTACTACACTGTGGAGCATTGGCATTCTGCAGAGTTGATTGACATTTTCATTTGATAATAATAATAAGAATTCTGTTTCACATAAATATATAGTGCTAAAAGGCAGAAATACATTTGGGCTATTTCTGAACTTTTGGAAATCCTGTCCTGAATTCATTCATTCATTCATTCATTTTAGTGAAAATCAACAATTTTTAAAGTCAAATTCTTACGGCGTAAAAGAATGGCAGACAGAATTTATTATAAAATATTCAGCTTTAATAAGGGGAGGACTTACAAAACCGAAGTTCCTGCAGAGAACAGGAAAACAGAAGGGAATGCAGGGAGCATGCCTGCAATCTTTATAATTAAAAAATAACTTCAGGGGATCCCACCCTTCAAGCAAGGTGATTGGCTGGGCTTCCCCTATATCTCCCCCTTTTGTCTAAATAAGACAGAGCCAAACAAAATACAACTATATACAATAGGAACAAATAATAAATATAAAATTACAAATAACAAACAATATAACAAAAGTTTTACTAAACATTCTATTTCAAGGAGTCTAAATAATGTAGAGAGTAATTACAGCTATCTAATCTTACACTCTGTCAAAGATCTGAGAAAGGAAGTAATATTACTTAAGCAACCAGGAAGAACAAATGAGAAATTTCCAAAATGTGCAACAAATGGCAGAGACAACTGACTACCTGGGTAATCACCCAAAGTCTCTTTTGCAATGTTGAGTCAACCAACATTCGCTAAGGCCTAACATAACTAACATACCATTATTAAAGGCAAGGAACTTTTTTAGAACTATCCTACCCTGCCTTGGCAAGATAAGACAATCCTGTTTTATCTACTTATGGATATTCTGTATCTTTGTCAGTAGTTGAGGTATGGGCTTTTCTTAACCCAAAGGCCAGTTCTGCCAAGAAGACAAGCTCCCAGTGGAGTGTCTTTGGTGCTCAACGTTCTCTTGGGAGTAGAGCGGTGTTGCCAGGAGTGTTAGTGTCTCGTTAGCATGGAATTCTAGGTTAGATTAAAGGCCATTTTCTACAGCTCTTCAAAGAGGTTGAAGATTATACTATCTATACTAAATATAATCTCTATGTATCTAAAAAACCTGATTATCCTAAAAATAAATATGACAAACATATGTGACTATTGATTTATACTTCTCGATATCTATCTAACTTGAGGACTAAGAGAGTAAACAACTGTGCAAATTATGAGAACAATGATCTCCAAATGTAAACAATGTCATTACATACCAAATGTAAACAATGTCATAACATAAATAATATCAGAGGTAGAAATGTACATTGTAATATGGTAAATATATCAATACAATATAGGCAGAGGTATAAGCATATTCTTATACAATAGAGGTAGAAGCACTCACATTCAATTGAATATATCAATATACAAGAATCAATACCAATACCATTTTCTAAAAACAGTAATTCACAAATACCAATCATTCCATCAAACCAGTTAATCCCCCCTTTTTTTTGAAAGTACCCCTAATCCCATAAAATATATCCCCCAGCCCCTCAACCCTATATCAACCAGTAAATTATGTCCCTAAACCTGAGGGCAAACTCTGTTGGGAGAGGGGACGTGACTAGGTATACTGATATATCTACACCTACATCTATGTCCATAGTTAGATAATACGTAGATAGATAGATAGATAGATAGATAGATAGATAGATAGATAGATAGATAGACAGAAAGGCAGATAGGCAGAAATATGAGAATAATGGAAAATAAAGAGATTTTATCTATCTATAGATATAAAGGAGAAATGAAATTTGACATTAGCATTCTTTCTTTAAGTACATCTGTGCATTTATTCCAACAAATATAGGCATAACCATATGAAAACTATTCTTATAGATCAATTATACTATATTCTTAAACCAGGAATGTGTATTATTGGATACAACTCTGTATCTAAAATAGTTGCCATAGGCCAGAAAATAAAACCCAATGTGATTGTAGCTCTGAAATCCATGAAAAGCTGCAGCTCAGAGCTAAAAGTCTGCACTGTTCCATATCACATGAATTTTCAGTGTCATTTCCTCATTGATTTCCCCTCTCAGCTGGAAAGTCACTTTGTTACACCTGCTCCACTTCTGCAAGGTGTTTATACTTTCCCCAGCAGTTTCTATTTCTCTTTTCTTTATAAAAAAAAGACTGGATAATTAGTTAAATAATACACACACACACACACACATATATATGTGAATGTATGTACACACACAAAACTGAGACTATCTGGGCCATATATATACATAAATACAGAAAATATAATATGAATTTGTATGTTTCTATATGAAATTGTCCACAGTGAACCTAGGATTTCCTGTAAATTCTGAACTCCAGTCTTTGCAAGTGTTTATACATGTTATATAGAACCTTCATGTGTGTTCCTGTACGTGCTGAATCAGATTTATACTATCTACAATACCTTATAAAATGTAAATTCTGTGTACATACTCGTTACCATGGGTATTATTCAGGAAATAACAGCAAGAAAGGAGCTGTACAAATACAGTACATTTTTAAAATAATCTTAAACATCAGTATTTTTGGATAAACCCCTGAATAGAAAGAGTTGACCACATATAATATATCTACACACACATTCTATCAATCATCACACTATTTTTCACTCTTAACTTCAGTATTCTGAGACATTGTTCTGCTTCATGGGTTATGCTGATTCTGATTGAATCATTGCATGTGAGATCATTGACATGGAGGGGATGTTACCACAGAAGTAAATGGATTTGAAATAATAAATTTTCATAGGCTTTACTTCTGGTCTGAATACTTGAGAAAATCACCTTAAGAATCATTAAAATAATAGCCCCTCCACCAAAAACATCAGGTTTTTTTTCCTCCCATAGTTATTAAGACATGGTGAGCAGCTATCTGGATGTGATTATCTGTTTTACTGCAGCAAGCTTGTTTTTCTTTCAGGTTAATATGCATTTTAGAATTTAAATGTCCAAGGAATCCACTTGCCATCTTCAATAATTAACTTACTCTGTCCAGACTACCCAAAGTGGTGTGATGAGTTGGGACAGAAGCTATGTTTACAGAATCCATAAAATACACTCCATTAACTCACCACTCTGGGTCCTATGAAATTTTCCAAAGAAGAAAGTCCCCTGTGTCTACTTTTCAGAGTGTTGCTGTCCGTCTTCTTGTGCCTTCAAACTACACAGTAGAAATTTTATGTTGCCTTCATTGCTTCCCCGTGGCTATGTTCTTTCCTTCCTTATAACAGGTGGTTAGTATTTGAGATGGAGTATGTTGTCTAAATCTATGAAGTTATCACTTTATTTTCCTTACCAGGCACCTATGACCCAACTCATGAAACACAAGAGTTCTGAACACCTCCAAAACAAAGTGCCCAATATCATGTCTGTGTCCAATAATTATTGCCTTAATGAGCTGATGCTCTGCACCAGCACAATCTTAATCTCTGTCTGTGGATTTACTGACAGAAGGCAACTGATTTATATGTGGTAAGAGTTGAAAGCAGATTATCAAAAGGAAAACAGGATTACCAAGCATTTTGACTCTGATATGCTGTATGATGAGGCCTGCAGGAGATCATCTTTGAGTCTTCTTGTATCTTTTAAGAAAGCTTCTGAGCATATGAATATTATTAAACTAAGTTTGTGCTACTTCAGCCTTAATTAAGTGGAGAGACAAAGACATAATATCCAAAAATGAAATTTAAACAAATCCGAGTGATGTGTCTGCTTCTCCAATCTAAAGCATCTAGTTTCTGCTGTTGGCCCCATCAATGTTTCCAATTGCAACCAGCAGGAAACCACAAGTGATTTGTTTTAGGGCAAGGGAAGCACATTTTCTTTAGTGTGTCAGTTGAGCAACTTCTGGGTGAATGAATACAGGTAAGTCTGAATGACTTAGAGATGAAAAGGACAACAACTGCCCTTAGATACTCATTGTTCCTCCCAGGAGAGGCACTATAAGAGAGACAGGATGGAATATACATATGTCTGAGCTCAAAGGAAACAGTAAATATAGCTAAGTTATTCAGCTTGGAAAGTTCAACAGAATATCTAACATAGTGCAATCTTAGAGACCAGAGTTGTAGCTGATAACTTAAGAGTTAATTTGGGGAAATAGGCCTTGACTTGGACAACATCAGCAAGTGCTTAGAGTTGGGAACTTTGTGGGTCCCATACATACTATAAAAACTTGATTGTCTTCCTTGAGTAATATCTAGTATTACTGATGTCTACATACTTTAGATATTCAATAATAGCAGTGCAGAAGAAGTTATATATGTTTCCTGCAGTTCATAAGGTCTCATTTACCAACACCAGGGTTAGGACTTCAACATGTCTTAACTGTATTAAGGAAACTATGTTTGTACAGAGGAACACAGTGTAACCTATAACAGAAAGAATGGCCCATTTAGGATTTGAGCACTGAAAAATATGCTGTGTTTTCAAAAGTTAGCTCTATATGTAGAGAAGGGGAAAGACAAGAATCAGGAGTGTCACCTAACACGTTAATGAAGTTGTGAGAAAGAAAAGCTTGAGCTGATATGGAATTGTAGAGAGAATTAAAGGAAAACTGAGATCCCTAGACATTTCACTTAAAGACTTGGCATCAGATCCAATATCACTGGTGAGAGTGAGAGGAGATTCTAGGGGATTCCCAGGTTTTAGCTTGGGAAGCAGATGATATCATAACAATCCAGAATGTAGGCATAGGAAGATGTTTTTCCAATGATATTGTTAATGCAGTTATTGTTAATAATGATATTATTAATAAAAACCCAGAGACAGATACTGGGGTTCAAAATGAAGCTCAGAAAAGCAAATCAGTCAGCTACTGGCTCTTAACTCTATCTCATTCTGAAATGGTGATCCTGCCTCCAGGAATCTCAGGATGAGACTGTGAGTGAGAGCTGTCTCTTCCCATTTTATAATCCTTTCTAGTGCTGGGATTAAAGGCATGCACCACTACTGCCTGGTTTCTATGCCAAATTAGGCTACTAGGATTAAAGATGTGTATTATCACTTCCTAGTCTGTAAGGCTGATCAGTTCAGCTGTTTTACACTTTGATCTTCAGGCTAGCTTTATTTATTAAAATACAAATGAAATATCAGTACAGGTGAGTTCACCCCTGTACATGTACTGTATCTAGGATATTTGATCCTTATACCAAAGGACAAGCAGAGTCCTTGCAATCTCTCAAGGAGAATTTTTCAAATATGTGCAAACTAAGTTACATGACTACTGAACTCATGAAATGTAGCCATTGTGCCCAAGGAGCTGAGTTTTTAGTAATATGTAATACATTCATTTTTAATAGCTACAAGTGCCTGATGGCTATCATATTGCATAGCACTGCTCAAGCAGGTGCTCGGGCAAGTGTGCTTAACATTTTTACAGGATACGGAGATAGAAAAATTATCAACTGGACACTGCTGCAGAGCAATGGTCTTGTACTTTGTAAAGATTTGTCACTAGTATTTTAATAAAATGCTGATTGGCCAGTAGCCAGGCAGAAAGTATAGGTCTGCACTCATCACCCAGACACAGAGGAAGCAAGATGAGAATGCCTCATTGATAAAAGGTACCAAGCCACATGGCTAAACAGAGAAAAATTATGGGCTAATTTAATGTGTAAGAGTTAAATAAGAAGCTTGAGCTACTGGCCAACCAGTTTATGATTAATGTAGACCTCTGTGTGCTTCTTTGGGACTAAGTGGCTACAGGAACAGGCAGGACAGAAACCTCTGTCAACAGGACACTGAGTTCAAGTGCTCATAGGCAAGAGGAAAGGTGATGGAAATTACCAAGAAGCAGAGCAGCTACTGAGAATGGGATTATGACTTAGGAACATCAGCATTTTTATGGTCCACTGTTGAAGGGGCTGCTTGTTTATTCCTGGCTGCTCAGCCCCGAAATAATCACAAAGAAACCATATTATTTGCAATACTGTTTAGCCAATAGCTTAAATATATTTCTGACCAACTCATATCTTAAATTAACCCATCTCCATTAATCTGTGCATTGCCACAAGGCTGTGGCTTACTGGGTAAAGTTCCAGTGTCTGTCTCCAGTGGAGCTACATGGCTTCTCCCTGACCCTGCATACAGAGAGGAATCCCACATCTGTCCACCACAGAAGAAGGCCAGGAAATAGCCACTGAGAAATAAGGAGAAGTGCAAACTGGGATAATGTTGCACAAACATGGGACATTTTTCACAAAAGCATCTACCATGTCACAGAAAACAACTCTTATTGAGTAAACCATGGAAAAGAGCTTACCCAATTCAAAGTCAATGGACACATTTGTTAACTAAGAGAAAGGTCACTGTGACCCACCCAAAGGCTGTGGTTTTAACTCCTTTCACCTCCTCACATGTAAGACCTTGCAAAAGTTTATGGAGGAAAGAGCAGGGAATTTCCAAAGAGTTTCTCCATGGAATCCAGACTAACATGACCCTAAAAACAAACCCATAGTGGGAGGACCCAGAATTGTTTTCCCATGGTATCACCAGTAGAGGTTCTGGGACATTTAAGGTCTCTGCTAACAATAATATTCTTTTCATAAAAGTTACCTAACTATGCGGACAAGTGGGTAGAATATCTTCTAGCTTCCAAAAGAGTAATTTATGGATCATGAAGTTTCAGGGATTTTTTTCCCCTGGCCATACAAACTACAGGTGGTAGATGGCAAGTGGGAATTCAATTTAACTATCTTCAACCCCAAAAATGTCCCCAAAGTGAAGACATTTATATTCTGCAGTAACAATTGTTCTGATATCTGTCTCCCATCTCTACTATCATTCACTTAAGGGTTTTTAACATAAAGTTAAATTGTTATTTTAAAGTAATGTGGGGTTGCATTGCCTTCTATATACAACTAAATAAATTTCCATAAATAGGTAATAACTTTTAAAATAAGAATTTTATTGGATAGAACTGCTTTACTTTTATCCAAAATATGTGAACACATGTGTATTCACCTTGGATAGGGCCCAAGTGACAAAAAAAAAAAGAAAGAAAGAAATAATTCCACCAAAGCCTGGCTTATGGCACTCTTAATTTAAGTAGGATTACTTGCAGGAGCATATTGTGTGGGATTGTTTGCAAGAGCAACTTAAAGGAAGCTAAAACAGTGAACTAGAACCCCTCACACTCCCTAGCATTCATGTTTGCTAAGGACAAAGCTCCATAGCAACTACAAAAAAAAAAAAAACTGAATAAAGTTTTTTATAAGACCTAGCTAAATATTTCTTCCCGTCAAGGACTTTGAACCTGGGGCCCAATTTCTTAAGAAGGAAAATCATAAGTCTAGGGAGATTTTGTAACTTTCATAGATTATGTGTGTGCCTTGTGGTTTGAAGGAAATGCCCCCATAGGTTTGAATACTTGAGTACTAGCTGATGATACTGATTTAAAGAGTAGAAGCAGAAGAAGGTGGAACCTCCAAAGTAAATCCATCGCTGGGGGTGCACACATCAGTTTTACAGCCCAACCCCATTTCCTGCTCACTTTGTGCTTCCTTTTAGAAGATTGGAGGATCCCAGCTGCCACCAAGGAGCTACCTGCATCCATGCCTTACACTCCCATGATGCTCTGCATTCCCTCAAACTTTAAGCCACTAATGCTTACCCTGAGGTTGTTTTTTGTCAGCTCCTTGATCACAGCAAAAGGAAAAGTAACTAATAAATCTTAAGGCATGATGGGGGAAGTTTCTACTAGCAGAGGATTAGCTCGGGAATGGTGCATGCATTCTTCCCATTATGGGATATTTAAAAGTCTTCCTACTTTGCCATTTGACATACAAGGTTGGAGGAACAGGTGCTAGATGTCACTTAAGCACAAAAGCAAGCCAAAAGAGTCTGTGAGTTCTAACAGTCTTGGTCTGTTAGGCTTTCTGATCTTTCTGTGAGTATTGCATTCCTAAGTGGTCCTTTTGGAGTACTCACGTTGCAGGCAAGGTCCAAACATGTGAGTCTGTACATTCCGCCGTCTGTGGCTTACAAGCTTCCATAACAATGGGAATATACCCTTCTTAAAGAGCAGAGTGCGTCAGATGCTGCATAGCATTGGGAAAATAAAGTTCAAACATTTACAAAGAGCTGCATGTTAGAATAGGCTTTACACGCTCTAGCAGAAAAGTCTCATTGTTTTCACTGGAATTCCATAAGCCAGTTACGATGGAAATACCCACGTGAGGCTGGTCCAGGTGATTGTCAACGGATGTACTTTCTTCTGGACACGTCTTTAACCAGTATTTATTTAATTCTGCAAGTGCCATCTTCTGCAGTCCCAACAAGAACTCTTAAATCCTGACGTTAACTTCCTCCATATGAAATGCAGGTTTAACCTTCCATGTATCATTTTCTACTTTCGAGCTGCCAGGGCCTTAAGTGGGTTCTAGATTGTTTATATGATCTGAACCACATTAAAAGAAAATATTTTTGAATAAAACAAGGAGATAAATGATACACTTGGAGTGTATTTATTTTTCATCAACTCAGTTTTATAGATCTATTTTCTTTTTTTATTTTTTTTATTTTATTTATTTATTTTTTTATTGAGAAAAGGAAGAAAAAAAAACAAGTTTCCACCTCCTCCCAGCCTCCCATTTCCCTCCCCCTCCTCCCACCCTTCTCCCCCTCCTCCCACTCCTCTCCCCCTCCCTCTCCAGTCCAAAGAGCAGTCAGGGTTCCCTGCCCTGTGGTAAGTCCTAGGTCCTCCCCCCTCTGTCCATATCTAGGAAGGTAAACATCCAAACTGGCTAGGCTCCCACAAAGCCAGCACATTGCGTAGGATCAAAACCCCGTGCCATTGTCCTTGGCTTCTTAAAGCTCAAGTTTAAGATAAGAAAAGAACCCTTGCTTTTTATGGCAATAGTCCTTGAGGAGAAAGCTGGGTTGTGATGTAAAGCCTCTTGTACTAAAGCTTAGGTCATCAGATGGAGGGAATGCGAGGGTGGGCTTGTAAACTTTGACTTTGAAAACCCAGAGTCATGTAAATAAAATTCCTAGAGTGTAAACAGCAGTGGTTTGAAAATAAAACTGCAAAAATAGACAGCTAGCTTGTTAGAAGAATATGTGACTAACAAGCATGTTCGTGAGAGATGCCTTGAATATTTTGGTACTGTACTGTGATTACTAACGATGTAAAACTTCCAGAATTTTGAAATAAGGAAGAAAAAAATTCATAAGATTATTCCCCAGGAAAACAATGCAATTTTTTTTCATATTCAAAGTAACTAAATGATTTCTTTAAAGGACCTTCTGTACCAGTTACATACTTTGGAAGTAATTTAAATAATTAGCAAACCAGGATTTCTTTAAAGAATCTATAATCTCTTAATTTAGTCCACATTCTACTGTATCTATAATCATAAAATGCAATTATGTTTGTTTAACTTCAGCATCGCCATTGTGTCAAAATATGCCTTTGTTTTTGTCAAAAAACATAAAAGCTTATTAAAATACTGTTTAACATATGTTTCCACTGCTAGTAGAGTCTACATTTATCTTTTTCATGTTGGATTCCTGCTCTATTTTTTTTTCAAGACTTATGAAAACTTCTTTATCCTTTACCATGTTGTATTTTATGGGATTTGGGAATAACTTCAATATAGTCATTTGCCTGTCTCTCTCCCCAAAGGATTGCAAGAAATTGCAGACACCTGAGTGTGTGCTGTGGCGGCACTCTAATGGGGCTGAGGGAAAGACAGGAGGCAGGCTAGGAACCTTTGTTTTATAATCCAGTCAGATGCTATCTCTCCCTTGCTGGCCTCAACTAGGCATGAGGAACAGTGTGTGTTAAATCATTCATTGAATGGATGAAAACTCCATCTGCCCATAGCCATGTAATCCAAGAATCTGCAACAGTACCATTTATTACATTGAATTATAGAAAACTAAAATGCTGTCCTGTCCTCCCTAGTCAGGATATTCCTTATAACCCATTCTGTTTATCGCCCTGAAGATACCAGTGTATTTTTACTATCCTTTGGCTATCTACCTTTCTAGTATCACTAGGAGACCAGATACAGAAATTCACATTTTATTGTGAGAATATGTCATTTCTCACTTTCATCTCTGCTTCAGCTTTTATGACACTTGAATTATTATTCTCTTTTCTATCTTTTCTCTGTCCTTACATATTTTTAATTGACAAGATATTCTCTGGTTTACTACTTTTTCCCTTGCAAAACACCTCCCGACAGTGTGTAGTTAACTCCTTGTACCAATCACAAATGTTCTCATCTTGTGGTGGTGGGCGGACAAAGAACGATGAAGTATGATAACCAATTTTTTTATAGATATATCCAAAATCCTATCCAGTATTAAGATGACCATTAATATCCTCTCAGAGTTGTGGCTGAACTATTCTTTGGTAAATACATACCACTTTCCTGCTAAAATAAACTGTGGGCTTCTGCTTCAGGGTAGAATTTTACTAAGATTAGCTATTTAGAACTGAAAGTAAGTCATGCCTGCAAAGTCTGAATTCCAATGTACTTAGCTGTCTTTCTGCGTGTTTGTACTACAATGCTAGAAGACCAGGAGGAGGCTTATCACTTTCCTCCATAATTTTCATCTTTAGACTGTGCCCTACTCTTCTGAGCATCCTCAGTAGCTTGGCATTGAGGTTCTTGTTTTTAAGCTGACTTGAAAAAGTCAACAGTTAATACCAATGCAAGTTAGCTGAAAGGATCCAAGGAGAGAAAATGTATAGAGAGTGGAGTTGGTGTTTTTGCCTTCTGTGGTGCAACCGATAGCTGCTAACTGAAACATATGTGGTTCCTGTTTGAAGTGGAAGCCATATTCTGTTTTTCCAGTGTGCTAGCACAGTGTAGAATCTCAAAAGTTCTGTGAGTCGTCTGTTTCTGCAAGCCAGTCTAGTGTCAGTAAATGGTTCTTTGATACATTGTCTAGCAAGCATACTTACTTTTTTATAATTAAGTGTGTTTAAATTTAAACACACAGAGAGATAGATGATAGATAGATAGATAGATAGATAGATAGATAGATAGATAGATAGATAGATAGATAGATAGATAGATATTTACCTTTTAAGTTTAATATGTGAATTTTATATGGGACAATATCAGGAAAAATATTTTGTAGAAAGTTCTAGGTATGAATACTTCAAGCTTAGACCATCATTTTATTGTTTTGTAATTATTGGATGCTATATATTCCATTATGATTATATACTTTCAAAAGTTCTAGAATGATTATTTACCCATTTTAAAGTCAGGCTGAAGGACGCAGCAAATCTTGCTACATGTTCCTGGTAAAAGAAATGTCAGCTTTCTTGGAATAAATCCTGCACACACACACTCACGCATGCACGCATAGACAATTTGTGAACAATGACGAATTGTGGACTTCCTTCTAGAATTCCTGTGGATAAACTCCAGGTGGGATGGCAAGAAGAGCTATCAGAGAGCTTCCCAATTTTCCCAGCCCAGAATATTCCTCAAAGTTGTGGGTAATTTCCATTTCAGGGTGGGCATAAATTCTTATCACACCCAGGGAATCTTGCAGACAGAAAAAGCAAATGGCTGAAATAATCATGAAAGGTACATCTGTGCTAAACGATCTGGATGTATTCGTATTACCCCCTCAGGGCTGAGGTATGAGTGAAGAAAGTGAGGCAGGTAAAGACTCCTGTTGTAAAGCCATCTGTTCCCCTCCACTAGAGGGAGGGGGGGTATGTGTGATGCTTCAGGGCCCTATAGCACAGAGCTCCATGTGGTGCTCTAAAACACCTTCTCCGAGAGGAATGGAACTTACGCAAGCAAGAGAGAGATTTCAGAGCCCCCTTATCTTCCTAAACAGCAGAGTCCAGAGCTTGGAATTGTCCCTCCTCCCTGCCCCAAAGTAAACTGTTCACCTCAGTAAAAACATACTGGCATCAGAACTAATTCCCTGAGGACATGTGATCATGATATGTTGGTATCATGATAAGTTGGTATCATGATAAGTTGGAGGCAGTTTTGAGATCCATAATTGAGTTTCTGCTTAAAGTTTTCCTTAAAGACTTACTGTTTGTTGTTCTTGAATATCCAAAGGACTTAAATCTTTAGAAATATGGTCACAGGTGGAATTGACTGAGACATAATTTAACCAAGTCATTTATTTTTGCAGGTGAAGAAATTTATATTTTAGAAATAAATTTTCTCTGTGTCTCTCTGCCCCTCTATCTCTACATGCCATAAACACATATGGGTATAAATTTATAAATGCATATTTATATAAACTATATTGAATGGATTATTTTCTAAATAATGTCTATGTAAAATAGATACTATTATCTAAGTGTATTTGGAGAGAGAGGGAGACACTAAATTCTTGTTCGTAGAGAAAGAAATGAACTGAGCATTCTCTTTGAAGAATTCTTTTCCTTTAGATTTGTTTGTAGTTATGTATATGTATGTGTCTGTATATGGGTTTGTGTATGTGATTACTGGCACCCACAGAAGCACCAAGGCCCCCTGGATTTACGGTTACAGGCCATTGTGAGCCACTTAAAATCAGTGCTGGGAACTGAACTCAGGTCCTCTGCATGAGCAGTAAGTGTTCTTAACTGATGGGCTCTCTCTCTAGTCCTCTGAGGGATTCTTAATTCTTAGTTTCTCAACAACTCAGAAGCTACAAGAGTCCTCATCAGGTGACCTCTCTGTTTTCAAAGAACAGAATAGGGCTTTCAAATGCAATGTAAATAAAGTTAGCTAGAAGGAAGAATGGACTTTCAAGGACTGGAGCCTGGTCTAACTCAGAAAGCCTGGTGGTTTCCCTATGCTGGGAAACTATCACCAGAGTGAGGGCCAAGTGCATGCCAGAGCAAGTGAGTACAAAGGAACGGAGGCTTTCTATAGCCAAGCTCTCCTCTCTGCTCTGAAACACATCCCCCTCACTTGTAAAAGACAGTACAATCAGTTCTATCGCTGATAAGGTTTCTCCCTAGACGGAAGCAGTGCTGCTTGGGAGATGGCCTTTCTTATGATCAGTCCTGGGGGCAATGGGTGAATAGGGGAATGAGGGAATTTGCCCCTGGTCTGCACAGAGGCCTCTCCAACTGGTCTGTTTATGTGAGTCAAGATTATGGCACCCATGCCTGTTTTCCTCTATTAATTATGACCGCTTTTGTATAGCTGGAGCAGGGCTGAGTCACTGTGAGGAAAAGCCCAGGTCTAACAAGTGAATGCTGCCGTTTGCTTACCCTGTTGTGGAGCAAGCTTTTAGGGAATGGTGGGGCTTGCAGCCTGGGCCTCTGAAGAAGTCCAGGAGTGAAGGCCGTGGGGAGTGGCCCATTGCCCCATGTGTGTCTTTCCTTCCTTCCAGCTCTAGGTTCTATTAAAAGCCCTCATTCTTAACTGTTTGTTCTCTGTCCTTTGCCAGATTCTGACTTGAGCATGCGTACATTGAGCACTCCCAGCCCAGCCTTGATTTGTCCACCGACTTTGCCAGGATTTCAGAATGGAAGGGGTTCCTCTACTTCTTCATCCTCCATCACCGGGGAGACAGTGGCAATGGTTCACTCCCCACCCCCAACCCGCCTCACCCACCCACTCATCCGTCTGGCCTCCAGACCCCAGAAAGAGCAAGCCAGCATAGACCGGCTTCCGGACCACTCCATGGTGCAGATCTTCTCCTTCCTGCCCACCAACCAGCTGTGCCGGTGCGCACGCGTGTGCCGTCGCTGGTACAACCTGGCCTGGGACCCGCGCCTCTGGAGGACTATCCGCCTTACGGGCGAGACCATCAACGTGGACCGTGCCCTGAAAGTGCTGACCCGTAGGCTTTGCCAAGACACCCCCAATGTGTGTCTCATGCTGGAGACTGTCATTGTCAGTGGCTGCCGGAGGCTCACAGACCGGGGCCTTTACACCATTGCGCAATGCTGTCCAGAACTGAGGCGCCTGGAAGTCTCAGGATGTTACAATATCTCCAACGAAGCTGTCTTTGATGTGGTGTCCCTCTGCCCCAACCTGGAGCACCTGGATGTGTCAGGTAAATGGAAACTGAACTTAAAACCTGTGTGTTCTTAATGCACCACCCCAGAGTAGAAGATACATTGCTACTTTTACAGGGTCCCTTTCTCTTATTCATGCTTATTTTTCTGTTTTTAAAGTTAGGTGTATTTGTGTGTCTGTGTATAGTGTGAGCATATGAGTGCAGGTGCCCACAGGTGCCACAAGAGGGCTTTGCATCCATTGGAGTTGGAATTAAAGGCAGTTGAGGATTGCCCAGCTTGGGTACTTTAAACTAAACTCAGGTCCTCTGGAAGAGCAGTGTGTGTTCTTAACCATCTCTCCAGCCCCCAGTGTCTCCTTGCTAGCTACAAGACATGGACAGTCTATAGTAGGGAGGCCAACTGGTCAGGACATATCTCACTGTGAACTCATAACTCTGAAGGGCGCAAGTAGCCCCTGCATTGAACATCTGCCTCTTGAAGGAACTGTGGGCACCTTGGTCCTGATAGGTTGGGGGTCTGTCTACCTTAAATGTGACCTTATACTTAAGAACAACCGTGTACAATGGAAACCAAAAATCTAATTAGGACAAACAGAAGGCAATATCTAACTAAACAGGTCATTTAGAAATGAGCCTTTTGCATGTGTTATGAGTTAGTAGAGCCTGTGAACCATGGTGAAGCCACAGCCATGCCCCATGTACCACGTCGTGACCAGACAGTCCGCCATGAGGAATAAAATGCAAGCCTGGCAGCTGTGCTCACGATGGCTTGTCTTTCTCTAAATACTGGGGAAGTCTGTCATGGTCAAGTGGTACCCCATTCTCCCTTCCTTTGGGTTAATTTCACAGAACTTTTAAAGCATTTCTCAGTTACATAGTACAAGGACAGGGTCCATTGAATCTAACTTTTCATTCTTTTGAAAATGGAAGGAAATCCCCGTATAATTGCTTTACTTAAAAGTCTCTCTCAGGCAGGAAGAATTAAAACCCAGAGTCAAACTTTGGCGCCAGACAGGGACCCAGCCTGAATAACAGCCCCTTTTTAAATCTCATCTGCTATACAGTCAAAAAATGAACGTTTCAGAGGCTGAGATGTGTAATATGCATCAGAGAGTTGTTTTTTGTTTTTAAAAAAAATGAGCGACGTGATCTTTGACCTCAGGAATGATTGGAGAAAGGTCAGAAGGTAAAACCCACTGTGTCAGGCAAAGAAATAGAATTTGGGATTTACAAGAATCTGAGGTAAATGAAACCCTTCAAAAAAAAATTCTTGGAGGTAAAACAGCTCCCAGCTTGGTCTGTCCTTCAGAAGCCGACATCTGAAAATATTTCAGCTGACAGTCCATTATTTTTGCAGATTCCTTCCCTGCCTGGAAAGCTGCTTATGGCTTTCCTGCTTGAGCTGGCTGCGGGACAAAGCCATCCTGACTGTGTGGTAGATTAGTCATGAGCCGCCATTGGCATACAGAAGCAGAAAACAAGGAGACCTTCTCAGAGTCTTTCTCCAAGGCACTCTGGGAAACATGGAGCCCTGAGATGTGGGACAGTTCACTTAGTGCTCAGAGCTACAGCCTGATGTGTTTTCTCTTTAGCTAAGAAGATTGACAGACTCTTTCCCATTTTTGCCATCTGAACATCTTATACACCCTCCTTTGTATTTCCTCATTAGAGAATGACTTGATGGAATCCCGTACTATGTCAGAGCATGTCCCCAGGCATTCTTTATGTAGAATTCAAGTATTGATGTTCTCCTGTTTGAGGTCGTTTTGAAGGTCTTAAAGGGCTGAAGCCACTTGACTCTTTGGGAATGGGATTATCGAGCTTTCTGGCCTGGGCAAGCTTGCTGTACGACTTCGCTAACTGTTAGGAAGTCTTGCTAGCTGTCCTCTGCCTTAATGCCGTTCTCACGTTATACATATTTCTACAGCTTCATAAAGATTGCCAGTAACACCACAGATCTGTATATCTGTGCAGGAGGACAAGAGGAGCCTGTGGCTCACCAACTTAAGATGCAATTTCACATATGGCTGGGGAGAGATGGACTTGAAAGGTTTAGCAGGTTGGATTAAAGGATGGATTTGCCTTCAGCACTTACTAAAAATTTCTTCCATTTCTGGGGGAATTTGGAAGTGGTCATGCCAAAAGACACAGAGAGGCCAGAATGTTGCCAAAACTGCTTTCATGATTCATCGCCCAACCCCCATGGTTTTAAGCAGGCTTCAGATAGTGGCTAGCTTTCCAATGACGGTAAACTTCAGTATGGAAGGCTCACTTTCTGGTCTAGAGTTCAAATCCTCTAGAATAGCATTTCTCAGCCTCTGGGTTGTAACTTCCACAGGGGTCCATATCAGGTATTTACATTATGATTCATAACAGTAGCAAAATTACAGTTGGGAAATAGCAACAAAATAATGTTATGTTGAGGGTTACTACAACATGAGGAACTGTATGATCGCAGCATTGGGAAGGTGGAGAACCACTGCTCTAGGTAGCATGAGATTACCTGAGCCTTATTTAGCAAGGTAGAAAATGCTAATACTTATTATTATATTTTCAAATCACTAGTAATTACCATAGCCAGATACAGTATCTTAACATTATCACGAATTACCTTTTATTAGTATTTTTTGAAAGCCTTAGTGTGACACAGTGAGTCACACAGTAAACCCTTTTATCCATACATCTTTACTTGTGAATGTTCATTGCAAAAAGTTATTGGTCTGGTTCAAAGCCTCTGGTTTCTGCTACGCTGTTGTTGCTGGGCCCTCATTGGAACTCGTCTTGGTTACCCTGCTCTTGTCCTGTCTTGTGGAGGTCCTGCAGCTTTGTGTCCAGCAAATCACAGATGGGGTGGATATTGGGGTGGGCCGACCCATAATCCTGGTTCTGGGCCTGGGTAATGGCAGGGTTGATCAGCCCCAAGATCTCCATTGTCCTCATCATCAGGGTGAACTCTCCTACATTGCCCTGGCTAGTTCCCCCCTTGCAGCAGTGAGCACAGGGCAGGGACGGTTTTCCTGCTTTCATGTCCTCAGCATCTGATCTCCCTCACCTGCACCTTCAAGGCAGCTCGACTGTGTTGCCCAGGCATGGCTTAGGGGGGCGCTCTCCCAAGTGCTGCAGTCGGTGAGGAGCGGGGCCATCTCTCCCACCTGCCTCAGGAGATGCCCTCCCCCATCCATGGTGCAGCTCTCCCATGCTTGCAACTTCAGACCTGGCTCAGCCACACCTCTGCCAATGGGGTTGGCTCAGGCCTGGCTCTGCCACACCTCTGCCAATGGGGTTGGCTCAGGCCTGGCTCTGCCACACCTCTGCCAATGGGGTTGGCTCAGGCCTGGCTCTGCCACACCTCTGCCAATGGGGTTGGCTCAGGCCTGGCTCTGCCACACCTCTGCCAATGGGGTTGGCTCAGGCCTGGCTCTGCCACACCTCTGCCAATGGGGTTGGCTCAGACCTGGCTCTGCCACACCTCTGCCAATGAGGTTGGCTCTATCGTGCTGCCCATGGCAGGTGCAGGAGGCAAGGTCTTATGAGTATTTTAAACATAATTAGGATATCTTAAAATCAACTTATTTTGTAAACTAAAATGTAATTGTTACAAGTAAAATTACCTCAAAGGGGCTTTCTCCAACTTGAGAACCACCTTTTTTTTTTCCTCCCTAATCTTTTCTTCCTAATCAGCAGAATCCTATCCAGACCATGTGAATTTCCCAGCCCCTGGAGCCCATCCCCTCTCCTCCACCTGCCTGCCTACAGGAGCACCTCATCAACTGCTCTTTTTAACACTTCAGTCCGCACTCCACATATTCATTCAGCTTCTGGAGGAAAAATTTTCAAGTTGTAAGTCTTTACTTTCATGCCTAAAATCTCCAATTGTTCTCCATTTAAGACTTACAGGAAAGACTCGTGTTTCTCAATAGTTCATTTAAGGCCCCAAATGAATTGCCCTTCCAATGAGATTCAAACTCTCATTCGACTACAGATCTATCTGCAGATCCCCAAACACAAAGGACCTGTGCGTACATTAATGAATGTCTACCTATATGGGTTCCATACTAGTACTCTTTCTGCTCCCATCCAAAGCATTCCCAACAACTCTCTTAAAGAGATTTGTCATTCCACAGGTGAGCAGTCTTCCACACCTTACGTCAAGTGAGCCAAGGATTTCGTCTTGGTGGCTGCATTTTGAATGTGGCCACTAAAGCGTCATCGAATTTACTTTCTGGTACTTGCATATTTACAGGTCCACGTCTCTCAAGTCTTGTGCTTTTTTATGGGAACAAACAAGGGATTTTTGTTTTGCATTTCGGGATCTTGTAATTAAGTGGGGGGAAAAAGTGCCAAAACCTGAAATGGTGATCTTGAAAGTATTCAAGTTTCCATTGGTTAATATACCAAGATGCATTGCAAAAGCTATAAAAAAGACAGTCAAAATCTCCTCATAATTAAAATTAGGGTAGCTGAGGCTGCCCTGAGTTAAGTCATTGCATGCACTCCACTGAGAAAAATGTAACAAACACTCAATAACCAGCAACAATTGCTGTTTCATTTTCATATTTTTATCAGCAATCTTAGAAATTAGTCATCGGGCTTTGCTGACAGGACTACACTGCATTCTAAACAAAGTAGAGATGTCCTTCACCCCAAATGAGAGTAAATCACAATGCAAAGCAAATTTGTGAGAGCTTGAATCAATACTTGTTCAACCATTGTTGTTCTTCTTGGTGGAAGAGTATTCACACCGAATCCCTCTTTATCTTGGACTTCAAGGCAGTGCCCCATGTTCTGGCCCCAGACAACCATTCCTCATTTTCTGTTAAGTCTTTCCAGAAACCATAAGATGCACCACTCCTCCAGATACTGAGTGATTTCTTGTCTCTCAAGTTTGGTTTCCTTTTTCAACATCGGTACTTCATGTCTATGAATCTAAGTTGTTTCTCTTTTATGATCTCCTTAAATAAATCATTTAAAAAAGCTCCTTCATGGGTGTCTGCATGTTTGCCTCTTGATGACACACTTACTGCAGACCTCTGTGTAACCCACAATTCTGCCATATCATAGTCATTACTTACCTCCCTCTTACTATTGAAACCTTGAGCAATTGTGAACTTGCTCTATCCTGTGTATAGAAGGCACATGCCTCCTCATTTAAAACTGAAGTTTAAATAAATGATTTCTAAGGGTCCTTTTCATGTATGTATAACAGGAATGCATGAACTATCCATTAGCATTACTGAACCATGAAAAAATTTATTTTCTTTCCAATGCAAACTCAACAACTCCATAAGAATTAGAGATAGATATAATATTAACATTTATTGATAGTAAGTCATACAAGCATATCAAAATCATTTCCTGCAACTGTACTAAACAAACATTCTCTTAAATTTGAAACTCATATTTTCAGATATGTTTTTGCCTAAATATTGTGTCCTCCCTGGTGCACAATAGATTTTGCTGGGCATTAAGAATTTAGAAAGGAAACTTGAACCAAAATATTAGATTAAAATTTATTATATAATACAAGAAAGCAAGAATGCCTTCACAGGCAACCCAGATAGGAAGAAAAATTCAAGATATGCAGGGTTACAGTCATCACAAAGAAAGAAATCTAAAGGAAAAACTGGAAGAGAAGATCTTAGAGTTAACCACCTCCCAGAATCCCATGATGCCCCCACAGAGGAGAACCCCATCTGTCTTCCATGGTTGGTTCTGTGCTTCACACCCTAAAACCCTTTGAAGACATGACATTTTAAACATGTTATTCCCAGGACCTACACTTTATGTTCAGCCTGTCAGGAGATGGAAGAAAAGTCCCCAATAGCATTGTTACAGTGCCACTCACAATTTTTAGATATTGTATTGACTAACTAAAATTTGGGGGTGTCTAAAGTGAGGCACATGGTTGTGTACTTGCAACAGCATCTGATAAGAGTAAGGAGAGAAAAAAAGAATAAAAAAGAGTAAGGAGAAAATGAGAAGAAAAAATATGTAGTAGAATGGGATAGGCTCTAAATGTATATTTTTATAGTTTATATTAATGGGTATTGACTGCTTACATAATAAAAGTTGGCTACATATGTTTTTGTAAAGTGATATATGATGAGTATTTTATTATTATATGCAATATTATAATAATTAAACTATACTATATATATATATATATATAAATTTACACATAGTTGTAGGGGATTAAAAATGATGTTATCCAAGAATATCTCTTTGGGCATTGCTATCCTATTCTTTAAATTATTAAGAATCAGATAAAAAACATTTATCACAGTACTTTGTAAATGTCATAAAACAACACAAATAAAAGGCATTTCTATTAACTATAGAATAAACAAGTACTTTTTAATGCAGATATTCTTGAGCTAAAACCAAAGTCTGAATATGTAAATAATGGATGTTCAAGTCTCCCATCTGATTATTATGGAGACATTCTTCTATAAATCATGTCTTCCCTCCCTCATTCATTCATTCAACAGCACCTACCAAGTGCCAGCTATGAACTGAACACAGGAGGTATGGTCATCAACTTGCCTGAGTACTTTCCCTCAGGAGCATGCATTCCAGAGTGAGGAGACAGCAAATAAATAGCTGAACAGATAAACATGCGACGCTACCAACTGATAAGAGCGCTTCAAATAAAGGGATGCTGGTTTATATATGGCAGTCCAGGAAAGCACTTGTTGGGTAAACTAGCCTTATCCTGGGGACCTAAGAAAGTTCAAGGTGGCTCCTAGAGCTATCCGAGGAAGATCATTCCATAATACAGGCCCAGAGACTACAAGGCAGGGGCAGAGGTGGTGTCAGGGAAAGGACAAGCACACAGTAGGGCCAGTGGGAAGAGCACAGAGAAGCCCTTGGGTGATCTGTTAGGCTGACTCAGCACAAAATGGGCCCCCTTCTAAAGACTCTGAGTGAAGATGTTTTGAGTGCCATTTCTAGACCTCTGACCACCTCTAACAACTGAATAGAAATACTGGGGATAAGGGCAAAGCAAAAGAGGGAGACAAGTAGACATGTGTCAGCACTGCCATCTTCTATCAATACCTGTTGAATCAAATCCCACACATTAATTTAGGGTAATAATGACAGAAATATCCCATAATTTCCAAAGTCTTTCCTTATCTGTGGCTTCACTGCACGTCAATCTATTCCCAAAGTATAGGACTGCCAGGCACAGATGCAGAATGTTTGGCCTCCTGGGGAAGCAGTGAAAAGTGTTCCTAAACACAGTGAAAACATCAGCCCAGGGAACCCAGAAGGGGCTGCCCAGCAAGTACCAGTGTCCTCTCTCCCTATCCTTCTCTCTCACTTCATTTATTCGAATCAAGAAGCTACTAGGTCACTACCAGAGCTTTAGAAACTTCATGAACCTCTAGGGTCACAGGTCTTACCCCATTACAACTGCTCTGCAGGAAAGGGCCTGTGTCCATTTTAGGACAAAGAAATCAAAGTGTAGTTTGCCCCAACACATGTTGATATTTCCAATTAAAAATTCTGCAAATCCCCTTAAGCCCAAAATTCAGCAAAATTATCAAATAACCTGACAAGCAGGAAATCATTCCTAAAATCTTTATCTTCAGGAGTCAAGACCATTAGCGTTAACCCCTGGGCTGGGCTAGAGAGAGCTAAGACTCAGTTATGGCTCCCCAGAACCAAGTTCCCACTCCGGCAAGTTGTTCTGAGCGTGTGTTCTGTGTCTTTACGCAGGGTGCTCCAAAGTTACTTGCATCAGCTTGACCCGGGAGGCCTCCATTAAACTGTCCCCCTTGCATGGCAAACAGATTTCCATCCGATACCTTGATATGACGGACTGCTTCGTGCTGGAGGACGAAGGTTTGCACACCATCGCAGCTCACTGCACGCAGCTCACACACCTCTATCTGCGCCGCTGTGTCCGCCTCACCGACGAGGGCCTCCGCTACCTGGTGATCTACTGCACATCCATCAAGGAGCTGAGTGTCAGTGACTGCCGCTTTGTCAGCGACTTTGGCCTGCGGGAGATCGCTAAGCTGGAGTCCCGCTTGCGGTACCTCAGCATCGCCCACTGCGGCCGCATCACGGATGTGGGCATTCGTTATGTGGCTAAGTACTGCAGCAAATTACGCTACCTCAATGCGAGGGGCTGCGAGGGCATCACGGACCATGGCGTGGAGTACCTTGCCAAGAACTGCACGAAACTTAAGTCTCTGGACATTGGCAAATGTCCTCTGGTCTCTGACACGGGCCTGGAATCCCTGGCTTTAAACTGTTTCAATCTCAAGAGATTAAGCCTCAAGTCCTGTGAGAGCATCACTGGCCAGGGCCTGCAGATCGTGGCTGCCAACTGCTTTGACCTGCAGATGCTGAACGTCCAGGACTGTGAAGTTTCAGTGGAGGCCCTGCGGTTTGTGAAGCGACACTGCAAGCGCTGTGTCATTGAGCATACCAACCCTGCTTTCTTCTGAAGGGACAGCTCCCACGGGGCATGTTTTCACAGCAACGTGAACCAAACAATGTTTTGTAAAAGTTGCCCATGTTAAGCACCCATGCCCACTCACAGTCCCTGTTTCTTCCAGGAACGTTCTTTGGAGTCTGGCTTTTATTTTTATTTCTCATCCGCAAATGAGGTCAAAGAAACAAAGAAGAAAAAAACCAAATTTCTACCACGGTAAACTGGTTCTGGTCGGTTCATTTGTAGACATATCCTCTTACAAAGGATGCAGCTCATCTTGCTGGTCAGTGTGTCTTCAGAAACGCACCTTACCCTGGCTTCCCGTCCCCCTCCTGTACACACGCTATGCCCCAGAGTTCCTCACCGTTGCATCCAACCCTGCAACAGCTGCAGCATTAAGCATCCGAATAAGGGCCTCTAACGCTGCCTAAGCCCCGCTCCTAAATCGATCACAAAGCAAATTGGGGTTAAAGTCATGCTAACACATTCTGTGTGCAGAGAGCTTCCCTGTGCTAATGCATTATGGCAAATCACACGGAATAAAAAGAGACGCAATTCCTCTCCCAGCTCTGCCACTAACTAGCTGTGTGACCTTGGTCAGCCTCACCTTGCTTGGCTTCAGCTTCCCACCACCAGAGGCCAAAAGCAGGATGAGCTTCACGCCCATTTTAGAACTGAGAGAATAGTGACGCCAGTAAGCAGAGCTTTGTATAAGGAGCATTGTAGAAAGCACAAGGGCAGGGCTTCTGAGAGAATTGGTTGTGTGAATGAGCTGTGCTTTCAGGCAGGTCTGTGGGGTGGCTGCCGTGCACCTAGGGTCCTGTGTGGATGTCCTTGTGCTCTTCTCTCAGACCCAGCACAACTGTGTGGTGTGCTAGGCTTTGGCACGTCTTCTGCCATGTTGGATGCTTGCACTTCCATGCTCACGTGCCGTAGCATTCCCTCTCTCCACCACAGGCAACCCAGGCAGGAGAGTGCCCCGGGACACCAAGCCTGCATCTCCCTGCCAGCTTGCATCCACTCAGCATTTTCAAATCCAAGTACAGACCCTTATAATTTTTAATTAACAAGTGAGGTCCAAGGGAGCCCACGTCCTTAAAGGTTTCTCTAACCCTTCTCGGTGCACATATGCTGTGCTTCAGACACATCTGTCCTGCAGCCCACGGGGACAGATGCCTTGGTCCTTTGTCATTCACAATTCAGTTTGACTTCTCTCATCTCCTTACTGCTCCATCAAATGAGCCTACTGGGGTTAAGTTTGTAAGAGGCTCATTGTACCAAGGCCACCTTGCCTGCTGTCTGCATGTTTTCCACTAAAGAACTTAAAGCAGGCTTCCAGGTGTTTCAGTATTGTTCCACCGGAAGCACCAGGCATGCAGGAGGGGGGACGCACTGATCACCCAGATGCTGCTCCACCCACCAAGGCATTGGGGCAGAACATCAATATTAGTTCAAATTTTGAATTTTCAGGTGATGGACTTTTAAATGGTCCCTTCTGAACAAAAAGCAGTTTACTAGTTTCGTTTTTAAAGAATCAGATAGCCAGAAGAAATCCTGTTGCTTGTTTCTGTGAACTCAAGTTGTCTTTTGTTAGTAAACCCAGGACTTCCCCCAATTTTTTTCTCTGGCCACATTCTTTTCCCATCACTGTGGAAACAGTTCACCCATCTTCTTCTCGGAGTGTCTAGCCTCCATTCGCAGAGCCTCTGCTCCCTTGAGCCTAGCACGCTGCCTTTGTTACAGACCAAGCTTATGCACTGCTCGACAACTGCACTCCCACTGTAGGCTCCGCTGTGTACTATTGTCTTGTGTTGGGAAGAAGAAGTTAGGCAATAAGCTGGCAACCCCTCAGGAGGTTTCTGTCACTCACTCCATGAGTCCCAGCTTCTGCTCAGTTCACACCATCCTTGTCTGGGTGAGTGAACAAGATTATGTCATAAGGGGAAGCGAAAGTCTTGGCTGGGGACAGGATCTAGTGACAGCCCCCGAAACCGAATGTAGGGTCATAAAAGAAATTGAATGAAGCGCCCCTCAGCTCTCTGACTTGAGGCTCTACCTAAAGTTTGTGAATTGCAGAGTCACAATGGGGAGTATTAAACCAAATCACTTGGAATCTTCCGGTACTGAGGGTAACAGACAACCCATTGTGGTAGGTTTTGGAGGACAAGCCAAAGGCCTCATTGAGAAATTCTCTGTGTTAAAACATGGCTTCTTTCCTTGCTCCGTTACATTGAATGCTCATTGGTCATTGTTGTTTGTTTGTTTGTTTCTCTTTAACTCTAATGTTCAAATCACTATGTGCTGTACAAGTCTAGAAAGCCTTAATTTACTTCCACCAAGAAATAAAGCAAGATGTTGGCAATCAGACTCAGCTCCATTTTTAATAATCTTGCCTAAGGTGGTGCTGCTTGGATATGGGCACTGAAAAGCAACCAACCAACCAATCAGTCGATCAACAGTGCTTCCTGTTGAAGTCAGAACAAGCAGTTCATTGCTGCTCTTGTCCCTTTGAAGTCAGACCCAAGTTTCTGTTGTCTCCATGGACCTTGGGACTTTGGGTTTAAATTGGCAGGTAAGTGAATAAAACATTGAGAAGAAGAATACTAGTGAGTTAAACCTGTTCACTTTGAGATTCTTTGACTTAAAATTTCATTATTTGTTTACAATTACACAGTGCCTTCCAGATACCTGACTTTCGAGAGAATTCAATTTCAAGTTAAAAGATTGAATAGTTTAAGAGAAAAATTAGTACAGGATCACTGCTTACCATGTCGACATTCTCAAAGAAAAGCTGCCAAGTGTGTCAATACTTGGCCATCATGATCATTCTAGGTAACTTTCTTAAGTTAAATATATGCTACATGGAGAAGAAATATCGAAAGGCTAGGTAAATAAATAGTGAAAATACACTAAAAATCTGTGATATTCTCCACTTGGATGCTATTAGTACATTCTATTCTGGGGTTTGATACATATTTACCAAATCGTTCTTCATTAGGGAGAAATGCCATTAGCAGAGAGCTTGGTCACCTGTTTGAGAATATGCTGGTGTTATCACTAAGTTGCCTAAACACAACTCAAGTTCCCTCAAGAGCAACTTGGGCTTGTTTCACTGGATAACCTGGTACATGCAGTCCTTTTTTCTCCTTCAGTGCAATGTCATTTTTTAGGCGACGAGTTCATCTTGTGAAGCCCTATTCCAATCCCAAGTTAGCAGATCAGGTTGTATTTTAACAAATAACACCTTGACTCAGAAGTTATGCAGGATACGAGACCTGCCTTTCAACAAAACAGATGTGCTGTCTGACTCAGAAGTCCAAGAAATGTCTGTATCTCCAATCCCAATCTTACTGACCACTCAAAAAAACCATTTTTCTGCTTTTAGTGTTGTTCAAGGGTTTAGCAGTTAAAATCATTCAGATGTTTGAGGAGAGATGTAAAGGATTATGTTGTCTAGCAATTTTTTGTGTGTTGTGAAATGGTTGTCTTAGCAGCTACTCAGCTTTTTAATTTTTTTCTAGTTATGAATGCCTGGCCTTAGTTTGGCTCCTTGCTAGCCAGCTTTTCTTAAATTAACCCATTACCTTTTGCCTCTGGGCTTGCTTTCTTTCTTTCTTTCTTTCTTTTTTTTTTTACACTGATGAAATTCCACCCTAGACTACATGGTAAATTATATGTTACTAGACACTGGAGATTTCAATCATCTTTTCTCATGAATGAAAAAGTGATCATGGTAAAAAAAAAATCATCAAGTAACCATTTATTGACCATCTACCTTATGCAGACACCATTGCAATCTGTGGGAAATAAGTACAGCACAGACGGAAATAGCGAGTACTGTATGCCTGGTCAAAGTCTCTAACTTGAAAAGGGAGAAGAGAATTATAGACTCTAATGAAAGGCATACTACTATAGCCAAACTGCCTCCTATATACTTAACGTTTATAATCACAGACCAGCATGATTCAGCTGGGGTCAGAAAAGCTTCTTTTTGCAGAGGATAATGGTTAGTGCAAAGACAAATTATTCAAATGCTAAGAATGAGTGACTATTGAGCTGTCAGCTTCAAATAAAATGTCTGCATTAGCTGCTCTATGACCCAGGGACCAGCACATCAAAGGAGACAGAAAGACAGTAAGACCAAGCAGAGAGAGAGGAGCAGTAGTAACTACTATCCCCTTGCTACAGCATGGCCATCACAACCATGAACACACAGCCTCTGTGGCTACCTGTACACAACCTACACACGCACACACACATACACACACACACACACACACAGAGAGAGAGAGAGAGAGAGAGAGAGAGAGAGAGAGAGAGAGAGAGAGATTAGTGCTACCCAATATTACCCTTTGAGTGTTCTCCACAAATGCTGTTTTGAGCATTCAATAGGATTCCATTCTGTTCCCTTTTAATGCCCACCTCGTCAGAATGGGAAACAAACTCATTGGTCTACTTCTCTAAGAGGCCACTAATATTAATCACTTGTCTCCTATAGCAGTATTTTGGTAAATTCTATCAAGGCAAAAACATAATAATCTTTCAATAAATATTTTTTAATTAATGAATGAATGTTGTCGTGTTTTTCCATTTAACTCTCTGAACCTAAGTTTTTTAAATGGTTTAATTTTTTTGCCAGTTTCTTCCATGTATGTGATATGTTGTGATGTTTATACCCCATTAAACTCTTTGATCACTCTTTTCTTCCTACGATTCCCTTTTCCGATTGTGTAATTGTGTACGTTCCTACCCCTATGGCTCGTGTGTGTGTGTGTGTGTGTGTGTTGGTAGATAGAAGCATTGTGAGAAAAGGAGCCCTGAAACAGAATTTATTTGAGAAACTAAGATACCCAAAGCTTGCATGCCCCTCCAAACAGTATATGTCATCATGGTACAAACATGGGTGGCCATATGCCCATGAACCTTCAGTCAGGATTTCCAAGAAGCTAACTGTTCCCTCTGTCAGTTATCCTTGAAGTATTCAGCAGCGGGGATCTCCTCTGGTATTATTCTAGTTACAAATACCTGTGTTGAGGGTGACCCAAATAACCAAGGCTTCTCAGTTCGGTTAACCATGTCCCTTCACTGGAAAATGGACTGTGTCAGTACTCTTAAAAACTAATGGGTGGCCTAAAAAGACTAAAGCAACAGCCCTTACCATGGCCTGTAATGCCATTAAGGATGAGCTCTTGGCAGTCTCACTTGCCACTAGGGTGGCAAACCCGAATTATTTGTTCAGAGTAACAATGAACTAAACAGCAAAAGCAGCTACAAGTGCAAAAGCAACAAAAAGGCTTTTGAATCCTCCCTCTAGGCAGAACGACGGTTGTCATGGTTTCCCAGAACTCTGAGTGTCTCTCAGAATATGCAGGCCCTGATTAATCCCATTCCCAGATAGTCATGCAAAAGATACAGGAGGGAGAAATTCTAGTTACAAAGATCAACCAGTAATTGATACTTTATTTACTCCCATTATTCTTTCTAACGCTAACATATACACAGACATACTCCATCAATAACATGGAAACTAAAAAACAAAGAAAGCATCAGATTTCTACACCATTTGTTTCTCGTGGTATTTCATTTACATTTTAAACAAACTTACCATGGCCTTTTTCATTTATGGGAAGTAGATAAAGGACTAGAACTGTCAGAACTGAAACAGCCTATTCCACTATTATCTGAGAGCCTGGCGTGGATTTGGTTTAAAGATTTGAAGGTTGATTTTGTGTTTTTTGAAAATAACTAACAAATATTCTTAATTTTGACTGTACAGTTTCTTCATTTCTAAGTAGACACTGAGCTAATCCAGATCTATTGAGTTTCCATATTCTACTACCACTTGGCAAAGTGGGAGAAGAGACTGTTTGGCCTAACAATTACTGACCATAGAACAGAGTAAGAGACTTCCAATCTCTCCTCTTCTAATCATTGCTTGCATGCAGTTAAACATGTGACTTATGATCGATCTATATGAAAGGCAGCTGTGCAGCAGCATCTTTCCATGAGCAAACTGGGTCAGTGGGACTCCAGTTGGCTCCCCTCCGTGTTTATAATCTTAGCACACCCAAAGAAAAATGAATGACCACAGGCATGCTGCAAACCTAGAGATCAAGAGGTTGTGGATCTAGAGAAATGGAGAGATAGTAACCTCTCACTTATATGATGAAAACGAGTCTCTTTCCAGATCCCCAAGCTGGTACAGTTCTATTAGGGCCATTGCCCCGAGACTCCTAAGCACATGTGTGTGATGTTTCTCTTTGAAACAGCACACAGAGGAAAGCAAACATGGATGTGGGAGAACATTGGCCCCTTCATTTTGAAACTCTATTTGAGATGATCTTACAGGTGATCATGATAGATCCTGGCTACACCTTCAGCAGTAGTAAGAAGTTTTGTTTCTTTAGCTTCTCTTACCCTTAGTGTATAGACCTTCTGGTCCTGGTGGAAGATTCTTCACAGCCGCTAGCTTGTTCTGGATGAGGAGAAAATTGACCTTTCCTACCAGATGTTCTGAATGGTGAGAAAGAACCCTAGGAGCAGTTTCAAATCTTCCTCTCCACGAGGACTTGGAAGGCTTTATTAAACCCAGCTCTCATTAGAGTCACAAGAAAGACTTACAAAACTAGTACAAGCGAGGCTTAAAAACATAGGTCTAAGAGTGTCTTTTAGATGAAACTGGTCATTGTTAAAGGAATCCTAAATGATTTAAAAAACCCTTTTAAAGCAGTATTTCTTAATTTTGATGAGATAAAATTCCATAAATCTGTTTCGTTTTCCATAATGCTGCTACTCAGCCAGGTTTATGTCCACAATAAGGAAATACAAATTCAGATTTGGGTCTTAAGTTTCCAGATCTTATCATTTTTGTCAGGGTGGCTTTATTCATTTTGCTTTCATTTTGAATATTGAGATATGGCCGTTTATTTTGCTAGCTGGAATTGGTTACTTGCATATTTGTTATGTGCCATTTTCAAAAGGAATTCATGTTCTGGTTGCCTTTTATCCATGTCCTGAAAGTTTAAAATATGATCAATTCAAATGCAATGAACTAATTTACTTCATAGAGGAAATTTCAAGTCATGGTAACACTCTGGTTACTGATGGACGACTTCTTGCAACTTTTAGCCAACTTTACACTGACAACCAAGGAGGAAAATTCTATAACACAGAAATGAAAGTGTGCAGTTTGGAACCAGACAGAGCAGTGTGGGCATATAGGATACTTATGCTAACGAGATTGATACTTATGCTAAAGAGAAATTGAGAACTGCACAATGGGAAAAAGACCTTGAGGATGAGAGCCCTGTAATGGGAGACCCTAAGATGTACAACTGTAAACTCATTTAGAAAACTATTGCTTTAAAAACAACAAAGGGAAGTCAGATGTGAGGGGTGTTGGCTTGGAGTTGCAACACGCAGAAGACTGAGGTGGATGATCAGAAATCCAGACAGCCAAGTAAGACACTACCAAAAAAATAATAAAGCAGACAGGTGTGACTGAATGTGTGTGTGTGTGTGTGTGTAGGGCTGCTGCTGAGAATGAGGATATAAATCTGAGAAACTTCTAGAACAGAGACACCTAAGTACATGTTCTCCCGGACTCAAGCATTAAGGCGTTGACAGCACACTGCTGCTGTGGTTCGAAGGTGTTTGACTGCATCTCCAGGTGAGTGTCAAACATGGGTCTTCGGGCCTTCAGGACACTTGAGTTACAGGAACATGGGATGGTCTCCCAATCTACCAGAAACAAAACAACACAAACCAACCTGTGAAGCCAGGAATTGTGTAGCAGGTTCAAAGTCTCTTCAGAAAACTTCTGAGTAAACAGTGCAGGTACCTATGACAATGAAGCCTAGAGATGCCAATGGCATGACATCTTTTTTCCCCAAAGACACTGAGTAGATCTTGGCTAAAAGAGACACAAGTGGGCTGCCTAGGAGCAGATCCGTTCACCCTCTTCAAAATATGCTATTTTTGTAATATTTTATTGCATTTATTTAGGCAATTTTGTGTAGATGTAGGTAAAAGGGGATAAATCCAAAATGTTGTCTATCCTCGGTTCTAGTCTGATGATTCTGCTTCCTGGTTCTCTTGCCACACCCTGTAAAGCCTGGGCTAAGCAGCTCTCCTGTCTTGCTTACCGGCAAGACTGGATTGTCTCTGACCACCTGAAACACAGTAAACCTTCCTCCCCTGAGTTGTATCTGTTAGACATATTGGTCACACTGACACAAATGTAGCAAATCCAGTTTCCAGGGGATTTTTGTGGTTGTTTCAGATAACTCCTTAAGCAACTTCTGTAAGCATAGGTTGCTTACAGAAAATGCTGCTTGCATGACATATTGCAATATATATTTTTTAAATGACCCTGGAAAGTTGAAAAAAAACAGAAAAACTCCACCTCATGTCTTGAGGGCAAATTCCAAAATGTGTGTAAAAACTTAATTATCTTGTACTATGAATCAGAGAGCAATAGATCTGATGAGATTTGGCTGGATTATTTTGTCAAAAATATTCATGATATTTGAAGATGTTCACACACTCGTCGTGATTGCCTCTTCATTTTTGCTCTTTATAGTGCATTTATAGAATTAAGTTTCGCTCCTGTGAGAATTGAAGGTTATTCAGCTTATAATTCCAGCCCACAGCCCATCACTTAAATGTCAAGGCAAAACCTTGAAGGCAGGATCGCTTGTTATCTCGCCGAGCATCTCCTCCACCCCAGGAACTCACTTCACATCTGAGCAAGCATGGTAGGAGTCATGGAGACTGCTTGCTAGCCAGTAGGCTTGTGCTAGCTAGCTCTCTGACACCATTCATCTCTATGTGCCTAGGAAATGGTGCCGCCTGGTATTGGCTTGTCATTCCTTCATCAAGGAGAAACAGATGTTTCCCCCATAGATGTACCCACAATCCACCTGATCTAGGAAATTTCTCAACTGAAACTCTCTTCCATGGGGATACTAGGTTGGGGTAAGTTAACATTTAAACCTAATGAGCTGCAATACTTGGGACAGCAGGTCCTGTGCCTTGTCAGGGCAGCACAATAGAGCCAACATTGTTAACACAGGTGTGGGTGATCCAGCCCTGAAACTGTGAGCATGGGACAGCTGTCCCCATTACCCATGTGCCTTGTGGTGACATGGGCAGATGAGAGTGCCCCCCCCCCGTCCCTATTTCTCATCTGGCAGACCAATCCTACAGCTGCCCAGATCCAGAGCTCTGTTTCATATCAAAATACGTCTAATACACAAGCAGATCTTTGCCTACTTCAAGTCAGCATTTTAGTACATTTAGTAGAACTTTGCACACGTGATGGTGTAATAGCCCAGGAAACCATGTTCAGCTGCCATCTTTTTGTCCCGGCAGACTTGGAACTGCTTGCTGGGCCTTTCTTTGCCCTTCCTTAAAGCTCTGCAATACTCCAAGCTGAAAGTAGAGAGCAATGACAAAAGTCTCAGAAGGAACAGAGTTGATCCCTGCTCAGCATTTTTATTAACAGTTTCCAAATGCCCCTAAATTAACCATGGTTCAGTGCTTGTGATGTCTCCAAAGGTTATTTATAAAGTAATAACATTCCTGTTATTCCTGCTGACATTAGGGATCCATGGTAAAAGGCCCTCAGAGTAGTCATGGACCAAGATAAATCTCCATGCTAAGTCATCTCATACCCTGAAAGAGCAAACTCGGAAGTACAGTCCTACTCTACCCTGGTACACTTTACAGGCTTTTAAAGAAAGGCCTGCTTTGACTTTTTATAGCAAGATCAGGTCTTGTTATGTTCATTAATCACTACATTAGAAATGAACAGTCTAGAAGAAGTTGCTTCCAGGTTCTGCCATTGATGTCGTGTTGATGCTTGGAGTTTTTTTTATAAATTATTGCTTATGAGAACAATAGCAGCTTAGGAGCCAAACCTCTTGGAAATATTTCCACTGTTCATAGTTCCAAGATGGTCTGATCTTCATATAAAAGAAAGACAGACCTGAACCACACACACATATAAACACACACACACACACATACACATACACGCACACACAATTTGGCAGGAAAGTGCCCAGCATTGGTACCATCATAATGAAACTGGTGTTCTTGGCACTTTTGCTTCTTCATTATTTCATTTAGCCTCAGGAAACATAATCATTTCAAGACTCAATACAAAATTCAATACAAAACAATACAAAAATCGAAACATGTTTATGAAGAATGCTTAGCGTTGCGTCTGCCGTTCTGTTTTCATCAGCATCATCCTAATTCTGGTCCTTCTGTCTGCTTAGGAGAATGAAGGAGTAAGATAAACTACTGACGCTGGAATGAAAACCAAAAAGACGTTTGACTCAGCCAATAAAATTGAGCTGCCAAAAGAATAAATAATGATCTGAAAAGGATAGAGACAGGGCTTTATGGCCTGAATATTTTTCTCAGTTCTAGTTACTGTGAGTGAAGAAGAGTGTATTTATCAGTCGCAGTTAAAAGTTCCCCTTTTGCCAAACACAATGTTTCTTTGGTACTCTTTGCCAGTGTGGTAGTATTTGGATGTGTGCTTTGTACGGGCTTTTCAAATCCACTAGCCAAAAAGTGTAGCAGAATGTGTGCATACTGTTAAGAGCCAGAAGTAACCAACATTCCAGGGAATTAATTTCCGAAAAACACAACCAAACTTTTGATGTGAAGCCTCTTAGTGTTTTCTGTGTGATGGAACAGTTAGATCTGACTGTAGAAAGCTATAATGAAAGGGCTGAGGGCACAGAAATACTCTCAACATATGAAGGTACTTAGCCAGGTGAATGCCTTTAATCCCAGCACTCAAGAAGCAGAGGCAGGTGAGTTCAAGGCCAGCCTGTTCTAAAAGAGCTAGTTCCAGGACAGGCTCCAAAACTGCAGAGAAACCCTGTCGTGGAAAAAAGAAACTAACAAAGAAAGAAAAGATGTGAAGATACTACTATATTTTATATCGTTATTATTTCATAGCAAATACCGTCAAGAAGGGGAAGAGACTGTTCATGAGTAGTTTGTTTAGACTAGAGATTGCAGTTGGTGCAGTGACATAAACTGTTTCCACTGATGACTTGAACAATTTTATTTTTTGCTTAAAGTCTACATCACAGCAGCTCCTAAGCCGAGTCCAACCAAAAGGAAAATTAGAGCCTCAGCTCGGAAAAGGCTCAGTGCACCTGCCGGATTTTCAGCCTAAAATGCTATTAAGACGCAAAGATCCTTTGGGGGCTATAAAGTTGACCATTTTCTAGACATTTAATTGAGAATACCTTCACTGGTGGTCTTCCCTCTGTTTCTGTCACACGCACACAGAATTCGTGCCTTCGAGGTGTCCATCAGCTGGGGATGAAAAGACAACATTAAGAGGCCTTTTGACTAGAATAAAGAAGTGTTTCTTAGCCCTAAATGGTACACCTGTATCACAGCTTTCCCAAAACTCAGGTAACATTAAGGAATAGCAAAGATAACCAGAGGACAACGAAGGTGTCTTCTGGACAAGAAAGGACAACTGCATTCCTGAACTAACAGGAATCTTTTGCCATCAAAATATCTGTATGAGACCCACCCAGTCATCACTTCAGCATAGACAAGGAAGGAGCTCACGAGGTCCCCAGCGGTTGCGAAGCTGCCATTGGCAGTTCATAGCTGCTAGAGGAAGAAAAGTTAGCTCTCTTTAGGGATGTGGCCCACGATGGTTACATGTGTTCCATGGGATGATGTTCTATATCCATGCTTGTATGGGTACAACAAACAGGACCCAGTATGCTATGAAAGAGAATAAGAACAAGAAAAAGGAGAAAGAGAAAGTTGGAGGGGTAGTGGGGGATGGATAGAGTCTAAATATGCTGTATGAAAATATGAAAAAGGAATGTACTTCCATATAAATTATTAATAAAATAAAAATGGTAATGGAAAAAAGGAGTTCGTAGATACCCACTAAAGGATGCCACGTTTTGAGGCTCTGGAGGCAGAGCAGGAAGTAAGATGGCCAGATCCCATGCCTTCACAGTGCTTACATTCTAATGCCATCACAACTCGCCAGATGAATTTTCTAATTTTATTTTTTTTGTTTTTTTTCTTTTTTTCTTCTTTTTTTTATTGAGAAAAGGAAAAATAAAAAACAAGTTTCCGCCTCCTCCCAGCCTCCCATTTCCCTCCCCCTCCTCCCAACCTTCTCCCCGTCCTCCTACCCTTCTCCCCATCCTCGCACCCTTCTCCCCCTCCTCCCCCATTCCTCTCCCCCTCCCTCTCCAGTCCAAAGAGCAGTCAGGGTTCCCTGCCCTGTGGTAAGTCCTAGGTCCTCCCCCCTACGTCCATATCTAGGAAGGTGAACATCCAAACTGGCTAGGCTCCCACAAAGCCAGCACATTAAGTAGGATCAAAACCCCGTGCCATTGTCCTTGGCTTCTCATCAGCCCTCATTGTTCGCCATGTTCAGAGAATCCGGCCCTATCCCAAGCTTTTTCAGTCACAGTCCAGCTGGCCTTGGTGAACTCCCAATAGATCAGCTCCACTGTCTCAGTGGGTGGGTGCACCCCTCGTGGTCCCGACTTCTTTGCTCATGTTCTCCCTCCTTCTGCTCCTCATTGGGACCTTGGGAGCTCAGTCCAGTGCTCCAGTGTGGGACTCTGTCTCTATCTCCATCCATCACCATATGAAGGTTCTATAGTGGTATGCAAGATATTCGACAGTATTGCTATAGGATAGGGTCATTTCAGGTTCCCTTTCCTCAGCTGCCCAAGGAACTAACTGGGGACATCGCCTTGGGCTCCTGGGAGCCACTCTAGGTTCAAGTCTCTTGCCAACCCTAAGGTGGCTCCCTTAACTAAGAATTGTGCTTCCGTGCTCCCCTATCCAACCTTCCTTTATCCCAATCATCCTTTTTCCCCAAGTTCCCCCCATCCTCCCCTTCTCACTTTTCTCTCCCCTTCTCCCCTTACCCCCATCCCACCACACCCCCGAGATCCCAATTTTCTCCCCGGCAATTTTGTCTACTTCCCATAGCCAAGAGGATAACTATATGTTTTTCCTTGGGTTCACCTTCTTACTCAGCTTCTTTAGGTTCACCAATTGTAGACTCCGTGGCCCTTATTTATGACTAGAAACCAATTATGAGTGAGTACATCCCATGTTCATCTTTTTGGGTCTGGGTACCTCACTCAGGATAGTGTTTTCTATTTCCATCCATTTGCATGCAAAATTCGAGAAGTCATTGTTTTTTTACCACAGCGTAGTACTCTAGTGTGTATATATTCCACACTTTCTTCGTCCATTCTTCCATTGAAGAACATCTAGGTTGTTTTCAGGTTCTGGCTATTACAAATAATACTGCTATGAACATAGTTGAACAAAAGCTCTTGTCATATGATAGGGCATCTCTTGGGTATATTCCCAGGAGTGGTATTGCTGGGTCTAAGGGTAGGTTGATCCCGAATTTCCTGAGAAACCGAAACACTGATTTCCAAAGTGGTTGCACAAGATTGCATTCCCACCAGCAATGGATGAGTGTACCCCTTCCTCCACAGCCTCTCCAGCAAAGGCTATCATTGGTGTTTTTGATTTTAGCCATTCTGACAGGTGTAAGATGATATCTCAAAGTTGTTTTGATTTGCATTACCCTGATCGCTAAGGAAGTTGAGCATGACCTTAAGTGTCTGTTGGCCATTTGAACTTCTTCTGTTGAGAATTCTCTGTTCAGTTCAGTGCCCCATTTTTTAATTGGGTTAATTAGCATTTTAAAGTCTAGTTTCCTGAAGCTTCACCTTTCACAATATCCACAAACAGCATAAAATATCTTGGGGTAACTCTAACCAAGGAAGTGAAAGATCTATTTGACAAGAACTTTAAGGCATTGAAGAAAGAAATTGAGGAGGATACCAGAAAATGGAAGGACCTCCCTTGCTCTTGGATTGGGAGGATCAACATAGTAAAAATGGCAATTCTACCAAAGGCAATTTATAGATTCAATGCAATCCCCATCAAGGTCCCATCAAAATTCTTCACAGATCTTAAGAGGACAATAATCAACTTTATATGGAAAAACAAAAAACCCAGGATAGCCAAAACAATCCTATACAATAAAGGATCTGCTGGAGGCATTACCATCCCTGACTTCAAACTCTATTACAGAGCTACAGTAATGAAAACAGGGTGGTACTGGCATAAAAACAGAGAAGTTGACCAATGGAATCATATAGAAGACCCGGATTTTAACTCACAAACCTATGAACACCTCATTTTCGATAAAGGAGCTAAAAGTATACAATGGAAGAAAGAAAGCATCTTCAACAAATGGTGCTGGCATAACTGGATGTCAACATGTAGAAGAATGAAAATAGACCCATATCTATCACCATGCACAAAACTCAAGTCCAAATGGATTAAAGACCTCAATATCAGTCAGAACACATTGAACCTGATAGAAGAGAAATTGGGAAGTACCCTACAACAGATGGGCACAGGAGATCGCTTCCTAGGTATAACTCCAGCAGCACAGACATTAAGGGCAACATTGAATAAATGGGACCTACTAAAATTGAGAAGCTTCTGTAAAGCAAAGGACACTGTCACTAAGACAAAAAGGCAACCTATTGACTGGGAGAAGATCTTCACCAACCCCACAACAGACAAAGGTCTAATTTTATTTTTAAAGCCATGGTCTCATTGTGTGGCGGTGGCTTGCCTAAAACTCTCTTCTTTAACTCATAAAAGCCCACCTGTCTCTACCTGCATTGTGCTGGGATTAAAGGTATGTCCCACCAAGAGCATGCTATTCTATTCATTTATTTGTTTATTTATTTATTTAGAAACAGGGTCTCGCTATGTAGCCTTGGCTTGTTACATAGACAAGGCTGGCATAAATTTTATAGAAATCTACTTGCCTCTGCCTCCTGAGTAGTGGGATAAAAGGCATGAATTACTATGATAAGTTTTAGGGGGTTTTTGTTTGTTTGTTTGTAAAACATCAATTTAAAAGTTGAGAAGCCAGAGGTAGACTCAGTCAAAATCTGCACTGTCCCATAATATAGTTGCTAGACAAACCATGCTACTGAGTAGTTTGACATGGCCACAGTGCTGCTTAACTAAATAGTTAAACTCTCAGTTTCATTTTAATTAAGTTTAAACAAACACCCATAGCAAGTAATTGTTGTGAGTGTTGTTGTAGTTCTTGTCTCTCTAAGTACAGCTCACACAACGGAAGCGTGGTGTGAACAGCGCTGAGGGTGGTATAATTCAGACCCTGGGCTGGGTGTGCTGCTCAGTGGTAGATATGACATTTGGTCTGACACCTGAGTTTCATTCCTTCAACCTCAGCCAGCACACAGAGACATAGGAAAGAGAGAGTCATCCCCCTCATTTTAATAGAATCTGCAGATTAAAGTTTGAGGAACATTTTTTTTAAATTAAAAGCAGAACACACAGCAGAAAGAAAACTGTAGGGAAGTTTAGTTTTGCGATGTTTTCTTTTAATGATAGTTTAATAAGTGTTTTCTGAGAATTAGCAAGGAAGAAAGACGTGTACAGTGTGAGGGAGCAGGCCAGTCGGTGGCCTTAGGAAGACAATTCTGAGTTCCAGAAGTGAACACGGAGCAAAGGCTTTCTTTGAGAAACCTAGGGACTCAGAGATGAGTTTCACAGAACTCAAGGGTGGAGGAAATGGGGGGAGGGAGGGAGCATGTGGAGCAAAGTAGGGGGAGTCAGGGTCTCAATGGTAAAGTCACAGCTTGGGTTTTAAACAAAATGAAGTGTTTCATTGGTTCTCCTTATAAGGAAGTTTCTGGAAACAAACCCACCAACCGACCCAAAATACCATCTTTCCTTCTGGGTCCAGCTAACTCTGCATTGCTCAGACCCCTCCTCCATCTCATTGCACATACTTGGTTGTTCTCTTTGCACTAAGATTCCTTTGTGGTGAGTGAACCCTCATTAAGGACTTAATTAACTCTTTACCTGTTCTAACTAAGGTTTCTTGAGACCAATGACATGCCAAATACTCTCTTTGCTTCTGAAATCTGAACAGAGGAGACAACACTGTAAAATTTTCTTTGCTGAAAGAAACAGTGAACAAATAAAAGAAATTAGGTAGTGATGAATTCTACAAAGGGAACAGAGGGGTTGAAGGTGAGGCTAGATGCCCATGTTCTACGTGGATAGTTGGAAAATCATCTCTGAGAAGATACATTGTAGGCAAAGAGAAAATATATTTGCTTTGCATCAACTCGAAGCTCAATACCTCTTTAGAGGTTCCTTGTTGTCTCTAAATGAAGTTAATTAAAGCAGCATTCATCATTATACAGTTTCCATGGTCAGAAAATTTTGGCCACTTTTTTCCTGAATGCTATGATTCAAGGTCTTTCACTGAAGACAGTAGCCACACCAACGTCATTAAATAGTTTCATGGGCTGAAAATCCCAACTCCATTCTTACTCAGTGACTGCTGGCTAGAGGCTTTGGTTCCTGGCAAGTTGGATTCCTCCATATGGGAACACAGTACACAACATGAGGTGAGTGATTCAAGAAGGAAGGCAGACAAAGCAAAATGTCATGTGTCTTTTTATTTTATTGATTTTTATTGAGCTCTACCTTCTTTCTCTGTTCCCCTCCCTGCTTCTTCCCTCCCCCTTCAGACCTCCCCCAAGGTCCCCATGTTCCCGATTTACTCAGGATATCTTGTCTTTTTCTACTTCCCATGTAGATGAGATCTATGTAAGTCTCTCTTAGTGTCCTCATTGTTGTCTAGGTTCTCTGGGATTGTGGTTTGTAGGCTGGTTTTCTTTTGATTTATGTTTAAAAAGCACCTATGAGTGAGTACATGTGATAATTGTCTTTCTGTGTCTGGGTTACCTCACTCAAGATAATGTTTTCTAGCTCCATCAATTTTCCTGCAAAATTCAAGATGCTGTTATTTTTTTCAACTATGTAGTATTCCATTGTGTAAATGTCTTTTTTAATGAACTTGTTTTAGATTAGCATCCTGTGACTTATGCTATACACTACTGACCACAGAGTATGCGTGGGAGAGCCAAGGAAGATATGACATCTAAGGAAGAATGAGCTTTGCAGCTGCAATGGAGACTGGGTACATTCAACATCTCGCATGTTTTGTTTGACAGCTACTCAACTGTTTGTTGTTCAGTCATACCACTAGGTCAATGCTGATCCCTCTCTGTCAGAGGTCAACAGAAAGTCAGAAGGATGGGCAGAAGAAGTAGAGAAAGCAAGAAAGAAGGAAGAAGTCAGAGAGGCAAGATGGAAGATAAAAATAGAGAGCAAAGTTTTGAGTTTCTCTGAAAACCATCTGGTAACATTGTCCTAAACAGACAGGCATCTTCAGTCAACAGGAGATTCATGCGCAAAAACAAAAAAAAATCACCTATGGCTTGTGTGGCATTATATAGCTTCCTCAGTATTGTAAGGTTCATTTCTCCCACTCACTGTCACCACTGTTATCACAAGGAGGGTCTTTTGTAAAGGTTTTATTTCCCCAAGGATAAGAATTACAACAAGTATTTCTTTTATAAGACTAAAGCTAGCTATAAGGCAGTTTTCATTATAAATAATTGCTTTCATTAAATCTATTTGAAGACATTGTATATTTTATGATCTGATATCCCTTGTTCAACATCTGACATTCTTAATTCACTTAAGTTTCTGCAAAATGCCTCACACAATAAATTTCTCCTTGGCTTTAGTTTCAGGAAAAAGATTTACTCTGCAGACAAGTTTGCCTGCTTTCTTTAGCAGTCTGGGAAAATGGCATATCTCAATGTGTCTCTTTGTCTTTGTTTCTAGGAAATAAAAACATTATAGGCTAAGCCATCATTTTAGCTCTTTCCAGGTAATATCTATTCCTTCCAAAGATTTTCATGTGATTACCAGTCTTTTGTTTTTCGTTGTTTAAAGTTATATACTGTCTCCAATCCTTTTGTAGGCAAGATTTATATTCTAATAAATGGTATAACATGAGAGCGTTAGCCAAAAGAAAATGATTCCTAGCTCTGACTTGAAGGCTATGGTCTGTTGCACAGAGGTATCTTGGCATGCTGAAGAGCTGAGGAAATGTGCTGCTTTAGATCTTTCCTTCATCCTCCTCATCCTCATTATCAGGGAACTACTGAAGATTAAGAATCCTTAGCTGATCCCTCTAGTATCTCAAGAACGCTGTTTTGTTTTGTGTGTGTGTGTGTGTGTGTGTGTGTGTGTAATTTCTTTCTAAAAACCACAAAGCTACCAAATGATGACTTATATTTGGACCTCCTCTGGAAATGTACTGAACCTGGATGCTCTTTATTAATGTCTCTACTCAATGCTCTTTATTAAAATTGTCTCCATCATTACTGCAGTTTGCACACACACATACACACACACACACATATACACACACATGAGAAAGAGAGAGAGATATTGGGGGAGAGAGAGCCCTGTTGAGTCTGTTTTTGTTCCTTGTGTGGACATGGTTTCAGGGCTGAACACTTAAATTGGACAACCAATAGCAAGAGCCATTCCTGGGAGAAGCCAGTTCTCTTTCTCCGGGTTGTTCAGGAGTGGAAGATGGCAACACTCAGACTATACTCAAATCATACATCCAGATATCAGCTACATCCCAACTTAAGTTCTGAAACTGTCCTTGTCTACCGATTGTGACTGCAACAGAAGAGGCAAGACTGATTATTTATAAACAAAAGGGATAATTTGTTCCTGGTTCTAAAGTCCAGGGGCTTGGTGTTGGCATCTGCTTGGCTTGTGTTGAGGCCCTCCTGACAGAAAGCAGAGGAGAAGCAGCGTGCCAGGGAGAGATTATACAGTGAAAGAGGAAATAAGGGGAGCCAAGGAATCTTAATGTGCTTTAGAAATTCAATCTGCATTTGCACTAACCAATCCATCCTGCTGAGTGAAAGCTTCGAACAAATCATTGATCTTTCTTAATATCTAATTCAGTTTCGAATACTTCTGCACTGTTACACAGGGGCTGAGCCCAGGATACACTTTCATAGAAACAAACTATATGCAAAACACAACAGTGTCAATGTCATGGTCAGCCTATCAACAACTCAGTCCCCTGAAACCTCATTGGTTTAGGTCATGCAAATGAGGGGAAGAGATGGGTGCTTAAGAAAAAGGTTCTTATTCCTCTGTACGGTTGGAAAGTACCATGATTTGCCCAGAGAACCAATTATAATGTTCTAGTAATCTTTTAAAATTATTTTAAATCTCTGTTTTAAATGTGAGACCTACACGTTGGTAGAGACCTGGAGCTGTGGGTAGAAGACAATAAAGCATGTGCATCACCTGTCAGTGGACGTAAAAATTGATTGACACGTCCTTCTTACTTCCCGAAGTAGACAGGAGTAATTCTTGGCTCAGGAAATTTCCAATATAATGCATGGCTGCTAAAATCATGGCTGAGTAACCTTAGCAGCAACTGCTCTGATACTGTGGTTTTACAAAGTGGAGGTGGCTGAGGGCGGGGGGAGCAGTAGGAAGTGACGGGAAGAGATTTACAACCAGGAAAAAGTTGTTGCCTATAGATAAGTTAAAGACACACAAGTAATGCCTCTTAGCCTATTACTGTCTTTTTTTTAAACTACAGTAGGTATTTCCTGTTAATAGAACGGATGTAAATATTCATGCGTCTCGAGGCAGAAGTGCTGATGGCACTTAGCTTCTTTTATCTTCTGTACAATATGACAAACACAGAGATGTTTCAAATATTTCCATGCTGGTACGCCCTGATAAACATGTTTCTTTTCTAATCTCATCCGTTGAAGCTATCCTCTCGAGGATGCAAGCCGTTCCATGAGGGAAAAAAAAACTTTTACTTGCTGCCTTAAGTGTACAGGTGCCAGAAAGACATCCGCAGCTTGATGACTCTAGTGTCTCAGCCATTTATCATGGTTGAAGAACTAGCCCGTGGAAACAGAGGCTGTTATTTTTCAGCTGAAGGATGAGGGAGATATATGGTGTCTGAAGAGACTACTCCCTACTCTCCCTGGTTCTTATGCCACCACCGGCTGCTCTCAGTAACTGCTTTCTTTCTCCCTTTATTGTAATGGCCCCTGCCTTCTCCAGACACGACAGCTATCATGGGGACACCAATAGGCTTGGAAAGCAACGTGCCAGCTCTATGCCTTCTTACCTACCTATGTCCAGGAACAGTTCTCGCTCCCTGTTCCTAGTGGCTGTAAGATGACCCCAATATGACATCCTGCATCTAAGAAGTCTCTACTCATGACATGGAAGTTTCATAAATCTCTGCTGCCTAAAAGTAAAGGCTCCCAAAACAGCGCAGCTGTTTTAAATTCCTTTCCTAGGCTGTTACTCACCATTCACGTGGAAGAAGAGTAGATACATACCACATTCAAGCCACAAGCAGTCATATCTTCCACTTACTCTAGCAAGGACTTGTTTATACTTTCCAAAATCCATAGGCATTTCTCGCCCCTCTTTTTCTCACAAAGCATATAGATTTCAAATTCTAATCACTTCTTGTTCCTGTTTGAATGCTGCCATGTGCATGCAGCATGAACATGCTGATAGAATTCTGTATGTATTTTTCTTGTTAATCTGCTATGGTCCTGGCCAACGCACCTAGGAGAAAAGCAAAACCATGTTTTTACCTCGCTTTCCAATTCCTCACTTGTAAGAATTTGACCCAGATTCCTTCCTTACATAGTAACTGGGTGATATGTGAGAGATGATGAAAGAAAGTTTTTTATCACCCTGAAATCATGATAAAATAAATAACAAATGATGTGTTGGTACTTCCTCAAAAGTCTGTATACCGCAAGTCAAAGACTCCTGCATCTGTTTTCATGTTCTGTTGAACCAAATGCCATGGTTATCTTTAGAAATACCCTGTCCATTTTTTTTTATTTATGTTGCATCCTGTCTTTTTAATCATACATCAGGTTTGTATCCATTACCTGATAACATGCGCAGACTAAAACTTGCTGACTTTAACTCAAAAGTCGTAAGGTTTGTATTAAAGCATTGTGTGGTAGTATTATATCTACTTCACTGCTCTTGGTACATGTAAGATCTTCATCCACAAAATATAGTTCCTTAGCTCAATATACACTACCTCATGAAAATTACCCAATAACTATTTTGGACTTCTGTGAGAGTCTTCAAGGGGAAAAACGTAAGTATACCAGTGAACTTTGTAAGATGCTTTTCCACTGCCCTTCTACACTCTAAAGCAATCAAAATTCTGTTTCCCTAAGTATCAAGGTACTTTTCAAGAGTCGTTGTTACACCGTGCTTGTCGTTCTGTAATGAGCCTTGCTGCTGAATTCAGAGTTATCAGTTATCTAGGTTTAATTTATTTTTGAAAATATTCCATTAGCATCCTCTTTTTAGATGTTTTTAAAAAAGAACCAAATTGTTTTAGATTTGTTCTCCTCACCTATCCCTATTGGTAGCTTGTCATGCTCTGAGGAACCTGACTTCTGAATGTAATCATAGAGTAGAAAAAATGCCACCTACAGGAGAGAAGGTTCAGTAACGGTTTGCAGAGATTATGAGAGAGGCATAGAGTGTCTTACCCTCATCCCTGAATAGATGTACCAAATGCTCAATAAAGGTACCAAAAAGAGCTGCTCTGTTTGGGGAGGAATGCAGTGACTTGGTGATGAGTGAGCGGGCCTCCCCAACTCTGCCAGAGGATCTGATAACTTCACATGATTCTGGTCCTATTCATTCGTCAGTGCAGAAGTGACTTCACGTGAGGCTTTCTGTGGGCCGTGTTTCCTCAGTGATGCTGAGCACTTATGCAACCTATGCAACAGTGAGGTGGTGAAGAAGGTGGACCACACCAGTCTGAGGATAAGGAGTCCAGAAGGTGACTGTGGCTTGTGGAAGAGATGGGGGATTCTGGACCAAAACAAAAGCCCAGGTACCTGAGTCCTGATATCCTGTTCTAGAGAAGGCAAGAAAATCATCCATGCTATTGCTCAACAATTTAGTGACCATGAAAAAACTGCCCAAACAAGAGGTTCACACTCATAGACAGACACAAAGAGTTGACTTTTACTAGGTCACAACTCCACCCTTTGCCCCACTGACCCTTCCCTAAAATTGTTCTCAAATCACAGGTACCCAAAATAATACAGTAATATGTTTGCTCATTCTCTCAGCTATGCACAATATTGTGTTGCCTTCTACTGACTTTAAGGAAGGATTTTCAATTTCACATCTCACTTTCATTAAACATTAATGAAAATTTGATATCTTTTACAGGTGTCTATCGCTTGTTCTTGTTGCAAGATAAGCCCACCAGAGACCACTGTGTGGATTTATTGCCAGCCAGAGGCTGCAGGGAGAATTTGCCAAACCATGAAGCCTTATGGCCCTTGTCCAAAACACATCTTGGTTGCCATACTTAATTATGAAGAAACCAAACAACAAAAGCCACAAAGCAGGATCAGTACATTTAGGGACTTTTCTGTGACTATGGAATAGGTCTTTGATGGATTAGATCTTTGTTCTCATTTTGACAAGGGTTCAGCCTGTATCCTGAGTTTCAAGATCAGAATGTTGCCTCTAACATGGCATTCACTATGCTAAGGTCTAGAGTCCTTTTACATTCTAAACATAAAGCAAGCCAAAGTCTAGTCAAAGAGCCCCTATGTAAACAACTTTGAACACCCCCAAACAGTTGAAATTATCCTTGAAAAATCCTATTATCAGGGCTGTGTTCTGGACACAGAGAGATATAAAACTTTCTAAATCTCAAGAACTAGCTGGGCAATAGATGCTTATGAAAAAAATATTTTACTATGAATAAAAAAAATGAGAAGTACCAGCAGAAATCTGTGTTCAGATGTAATGTTCAAATATCATACACATGTACCTATAGTACACCTTCTTTACCACATATATTAACTTTTAACCTATCTGTTCTCTTGAGAGACTTTCTTATCTCTTATTTTGGAAATGAACCTGACCTCACATTCACCTGCAGTTGGTTCTTTTTGTTCTTAACTCTTTGCTCTCTTGGGGTCCTCCACCCAGCTCCCAAATAAATACAAAGAGACTTATTCTTACTTATGAATGCCTGGCTTAGGTTGGCTTATTTCTAGTCAGCTTTACTTAACTTAAATTATCCCATCTATCTCTTGACCCTGATTTTTCCTTCCTCTATTCTATATACCTTTCTTTGCTTTTTGCTCTGTGACTGGTTGTGTGGTTGGGTGACTGCCTGCTGGCATACTCTCTCCATCTAGTTTTCTCCCTCCTCCCTCTTCTTTCTCTTCTTCTCATATTTATTTTCTCTGCCTGCCAGTACCACCTATTTCTCTCTCTGACCTAGCTGTTGGCTATTCATCAGTTTATTAAACCAAGCAGGTATTTTAGACAGGTAAAGTAACACAGCTTCACAGAATTAAACAAAGTAAGGCTGTATAAAAGAATGCAACACATCTTTGCATCATTTCCACAGCATAAAGAAAGGTAATTCATCTTAAACCAATATTTCACAACACTCCTCCAAGAGCTTCCCTGGATTCCATGTGGAAAATGTTCAGTTCTTTCCTAAGTCCTGCAGGTCCAGGTAAGAAGCCCCAGGATCCCTAGTTACACTGGGCTGAGTTGAAGTGTGCTCAGCTGATTAAGCAGTGTCATATTAGAAATGTCCTACTTAGCTCATTCTGATAATCAGAATGACAGTGCCTACCCCATTGGTTGCTGTCATGCTTCATTACTTGAACTCAGGTAAATCAGCTAACTCGAGAGAGTGCTCACAGTGCGTATGCTATCGCCAAAGTCTCTATGTCAAGGTCTGAGAGAGTGTGTTATTACAAATGTTGATTTTGTTTCCAAGCCTCTAGTTTTCTTTTAGGGGGCAAGTGTTCTCAAATTTTAGCAGTCACCTGGAAATCTTGCTAATTCACACACAGATGGGTCCCAATCCCAGATCTTTAGGTTTTGATTTGTCCAAAGAATTCCCATTCCCATAAATTTTTAAAGAATGTTGGTATTTCTTGAGGGCCATACACTGAGAATCACAATTCAGACTATACACATTGCTAAAAAAATTTTTTTTTCTTTGGTTAAAGCAAACCCTTTTCTTCCAAATGAGACAAGATCAGGTTAAACTAAATAAATGTCTTAATGATATATTTCAAATCACTTATCAGAATTTCTAAGCAAAAATATACTTTTTAAGACTGGGGTAGCATGTGATCTCCTTGGGTAGGGAACTTGAAAAGAATTGAAACGTAGAACAAAATGAAGACATGGCCAGAATTTATTCTTTAGAAGCAAGTGCCACTCAATCTTACCCTTCAACTTTTGGTATAAATTATCGTTTGTTCTTTTATATCTATTGTTTTATTTACAAAACCAAAATAAAAAGTTACAACTGTGGGAATTGTGAGGTTGTAGAGCAGATGGGTCACAGGCCTGGCAGCCTTTTCTTCACTTTCCTCAAAGTACCAGCTGCAAGAACTTCTGAGATCACAGAGAGAAGGAAAATCTTGTCCTCTTAATGGAAAATGAAAATCCTCGAGGCATTTATGAGAGTTGGAAAGGAAATGGCTTTTCATGATATGGAGAAGAAGTACATGAGGCAGGCACCCAAAACTCCAAGCCTGCTTTCCATCACGTTACACACAGAGGAGGGACAGAGACATGCCAGAGAGACTGTATTGGATACAGATGTCCTAGAATGAGTAAGTTTATTCTGTTCAACTGCCATGGCAACACCAGCTGTTTATGAAATCATGCAGGAGAGTGAGGAGGGTTACATGTTCAGATGTATATTTACAGTGATTTTTACAAACCTCATTATTTCCAAAGAAGAGCAAGATGAAAGCAGCCTACTTATAAAACCAGACTCTTCAATTAGACCTACCATCCTCCACTCCCTCAAACACCATTTTTGCAATATCTGAGAGCTAGCCAGAGAGCTGAAGCAATTACCAGAGTGTCCAAGAAAAGCCTCCTTTGATTCAATCAAGTGTCTGCTTTCATAGAGAGACGTAGTTTACCCAAATGGAATTGAATCATTTCCTTATCAACAATGATGGGCTCAGACTTCTGGTTTTCAAATGACATCTGGCTAGCAGCTACCGAGAGCCTCTCTTAAGAGCCCCTGAAGCTTGCCTCATTTTGGTAAAATTCTTGCTAAATATTGATGGATTAATCAACTGAGCAAACTGTTAAGATCATAGTAGCTCTGAAAACTATAACTTATTTCAAATATTTCTATTCTTTGAGGAAGAATTAAATAATATATAAAATTTCAAAAAAAAATGCCTGTAGTATCTGCTTGTGACCAAGAAAAGGAAGAAAAATTTCAACCAGAATGTTGTCCTAGGATTTTTTTCTCTTTTTTTTTTTTTTTTTTTTGCATAGACATGCCACCTGAGCCACTAAGCGTTTTTGGAGGTTTGGTAGCATATCCACACTTAAATTCACTAGATACTTAGAATCCGACTGTTTTCAGAATACTTTTAATACAATGAGAATGCATATTGAAGAATGTACTGCAAAGACTGAAGCAAAGGATGGATCAGTATGAACAGATAGTCAACAGATCCAGTCTGCATTAAGTGACGGCTGATTTTCTATGTCACCTGGACTGACTCAGGTTCGGATGGGTAGTAAGGCATCATTTCTGGGTGTGTCTGTATAAAGATGTTTGCATTTGGCCAGTAGGCAAGTAAAGCTAAAGTTGGCAGTGTAGGTTGGCGTCATCTTCAGCCTGGTCATCCTCTTTGCCAGTGAACACTGAGTTCTTGTTTCTTGGAATTTGAAGTTCCAATACTTGTACCTCTACTTCTCTTTCCTCTGATCCCAAACTTGGACATATACCCTTAGTTTTCTTGGTCTTCATGTACAGGCTGAATCTCATCACTATCCTTTCTTACTCTCTTTCAGAAAATGTCTTCTTGACTTTGGGCTCTCTATGATGATGGCAGCAAGTCTTAAGTTCCTCTTCCATGTCATACATATTTTATTGCCCTGGCTATTTATTTATTTGTATTTGTATTTGTAAACTTGAAACAGCTGCAGTCATTTTTGTAAAAAAAAAAAAAACCTCTCAATTGAGAAAATTCTCCTACAGATTGGCAAATGAGAAAAGTGTGTGGTAAATGTTCTTGATTGGTTGATATGAAAGGCACATATGAATGTAATTGGCCCCCATAAACTCATAGGGAGTGTCACAATTAGGAGGTGTGTCTTTGTTCGGGTAGAGATGGCCTTATTTGAGACACTGTGAGGAGGAGTGGCTTTGTTGGAATAGGATGGCCTTGTTTGAGGGAGTGTGCCACTGTGGGGATAGGCGTCGAGGTGTCTCATATATGCCCAAGCCATGCTCAGTGCCACAGTCTACTTCCTGTTGCCTTCTGATCTAGATGTTGCCAGAACCGTGTCTGGCTGCATGCTGTCATGCCCTCTGACATGATGATAGTAGACTGAATCTCTGAAACTGTAAGCAAGGCACCCCAATTAAATATTTTCCTTATATGAGTTTGCTGTGGTCATGATGTCTCTTCACAGTAATAAAAATCCTAGCTAAGACAGTGATGCCAACCTGGGAAGGTGGTCCTGGGATATATAAGAAAGCAGGTTATGCAAACCATGAGGAGTAAATCAGTAAGAAGCACCCTCCACGGCCCTTGTATCAACTCCTGCCTCCAGGTTCCTGGTCTGTTTGAGTTCCTGCCCTGATCTCCCTCAATGATGAACTGTGATCAGGACACTAAGATGAAATAAACCCTTTCTCCCCAAGGTGCTTTTGGTAATGGTGCTTTATCACAGCGATAGAAATGCGAAGTATGACAGCAGGTGATTTGCTCTCTCTGGATAGCACAGGCAGATCCACATGGGCAGCTCTGTTGTCCAGAAGTTCCTTCCAGCTGTGTAAATAATATAGCATAGTTATCCTTCGAGCCCGTAGCTCTGGATATCTAGGACAGAGAAGAGGTCACATGTCGCTTTACTTAGCACACCTGTTGTCTTCACTACATTTCATTCCTTTGCATTTCCAGGCTTCCTAGAAGTCTGAGAATTTCCAAGCATTAGGTACAGAGACTTCCAAGTTTCTGGTTCCCAGTGCTTGGAGCAATAGTGAACACAGAGGGACACAAAATACGTTGAAAAAAGAAATAACAAGGAAATGGAAATTTGAGTAAGCAGTGCTTGTAAACATTCCTTACCTGTATGTAGTTATCAAAAGTTTTATAACAGCCAGGTCCTATTCAATAGTAGAGCAAGAGCAACACAGATTGATTAAGAAATGGACTTGATAAAATAGAATTACTGCTTTGGGGAAGCCTTAGGTTTTCCCCTCAATATAACCCATATTACAGAAGGCTATGTGGCTTATATAAAGACAACAAAGTATGCATGGTACGAACCCATAGTGTGTCTTCAAAGCTATAGTACATCTAGACCAGTATTTGACCGGAAGAACCGATACTATGATTAGACACTTTGACACGTGTGTCATTACAGAAGGCTTACGAATTTACTATTTACTAAGTAGAGATAGAGTAGAGAAAATCAAAAGCTTTGGAAACAAGAAATGATAAGAAAACCGTGAGCAGATTCTAGGGTCTGGGTAGAGTTGGGTAGATGTGGAACTTAAAAGAAACAGTGAACTTGAACCAGAAGACAGAAGCCCCAAGAAGGGGTCCAGAAAGTGCAGGTTCCCAGGCCCACTCTCAGTTCCCTCTATTCTCCAAGTAGAAATTTCTGTGATCTTAGCCTATGGAAACCAAGAGGAGAAGGATTCCTGCGAGACTGGGCCTAGCGGCACATGCTTTTAATTCCAACACGTAGGAGACAGAAGCAGGCAGATCTTTGTGAGTTTGGGCCAATCTGGTCTAATTAGTGAAATACAAGCTATCTGGGGTTACACAGTGAGCACTTGTCTCAAAAATTAAAAATAAAATCAACGTTAGAAATTAGGGAGATGACTTAGTGGGTAAGAGCACTTGTTGCTCTTGCAGAGGACCCAGGTTTGGTTCCTGGCACCCATGTGGTATGGTCCACAAGCATTGCTAACTCCAGTTGCAGGGGATCTGACTCTCTCTTCTAAACTTTGCCAGCACCAGACATGCATGAGGCTCACATACATACATGTAGGAAAATAAATAAGATTAAATTTCTTTTTACAAATGAGTTGTGGGAATGTCACATGGTGAAAGATAAACAACCACAAAGTCCTGCACCAGCAGCCTGGTATGACACACCAGTGTTTAAGGTGTGATTAAATACATTTAAGCACTATCCTAAAACCTCAGAAGAACAACAAAGCTTTTTTAAAAATTATTCATGATTATAGTCAGAGAAAACATGATATTAATGGAAAATACAAAACAGATATAATGACAGAGAATACAGAAAAAACAGAACAGAATAGCATAAATAGCGAATGGATGGAATAGGTAATCCTTGTAAGGAGGTTAGCTATACAATCAGTTGAAATCCTCATCTGCTGGAGGAAATAAAGGACAATTGATCACGTGAAAGATGATGTGCTGTAAATGAGAACCAGGAAGGAGCTCCCACACACAAGCAATAATCAAAGCTATGTTTGAAAAATACATTTCTGTGTTGATAAACTTCAAGGAACTTGAGTTTTAAAATTGAAGAGTGAAAATCTGAAAAGGTTACTATATTCTTGGAGGGGAGGAAACCAAGGCAAACTACACCCATTCTCTGCCAGAAGCTTTGAGTTTCAAAGATGAAGACACATTTATAAGCTTCTAGGATAGGTTAAGTAAAATTTGCCTTGGCAACTATTAATAGTTTTCTCCTTTAAGTGCATGAGAGTCTTGGCTTCACATAAAGAGAAAAATGCAGTTTACAAGGTTGAGTTTTCAACAAAAAGATTGCAAAATCCACCTGTTCAAAAAACTATATCTACACTTGGATTAGCTTGAATTGAATGAGAGAATGGCCAAACTTTACATCTAACATAAATTTCATATATAATTTTGTCTATAATGTGCTCCAGCACCTGTCTGGCTTATTATTTGATCCCATCCTCTACAGACCACTGGGCAAAGTGGTAAAAAGCAATGTGATCTGGTACTTGACTCAAGCTCACATTACCATGCCTTCCCTCCCATAATGGACTATGACTCTCGAATTATGAGCCAACATAAAGCCTTCCTCTCTCACTATGCTTATTTTCAGGTATTAACTATAGTGCTAAAAAAGTAAACTAAGCAGGATTAGCGTTGTGATAAATCTGACCATGCCATTTCTAGGCTTTTGGAACTTATTTTTTCAGAGTAATGAAGAAGATCTAGTAATTATGGCATAGAATAGCCCAAGAATATCGTAATCAGAGTGTGGAAGTCAAGAAGGCAAATATAAAGAGAGTAAAGATATTCATGAAGCTTCAAAAGAGAACAGTGAACTCTACCAAGAACTGGGACAAGGGTCATTATATTTCAGATATATGAGAGATAGATGATAGATGATAGATAGATAGATAGATAGATAGATAGATAGATAGATAGATAGATAGATGATAGATAGATACATAGATAGATAGATAGAGAGATAGAGAGATAGATAGATAATAGAGAGATAGATGATATATTGATTGATGATAAGCTGACCTGTTTTTTTGTAACTTTGACTGAGTTTGGATTGTAAAACATTATTCTAAGTTACTCAGTAAAGGAAATTTCAGGATAGGAGGATACTCAGGGAGTAGCCTGATTATTTCTTATTCCTGTTAATTAATGAAAGAGGAGGGGAGAGAGAGCAGAAATATATTTAAAAATTCGCGGTTTGGCAAAGAAAGGAATATTGGAATGTTCAAAGTTGCAGACAAGGTGGGTGCAAAGGGAACAGTTGCAGTTGCTGAAAAGATGAGCAAATTTGAACAAATCTCTTCCTCTGCACTGGGACAATAGAAACTCTTTCCCTGGTGCACCAAATTCATTTCCAAGGAAGGAAACTGAACTGAGAATCCTACTTACTCTAAAAGAGTGGTTCTCAACCTTCCTATGCTGTGGCTGTTTAACGTGGTGGTGACCCCAGCCATAAAGTTATCTTCATTGATACCTCATTACTGCTATTTTGCTACTGGTATGAATTATAATGTTAGTATTTGATACGCAAAATACCTGATATGTGACCCCTGAAGGGGTGGAGATCCACAGGTTAAGAACCGCTACTCTGAAAGAACTGCCTAGGGTAATGCTTTCTCGGGTTTAGTCACCGACCCACACAGAAGTTGTTGCAGCTGTGTTAGGAGACCACGATTCATTTGTCTAGACAAAGGGCCACTACTGTTTACATGCTGATTTTTCAGAGATGCAAAATGTAAAAGTTATGAATTTATGGAGACTTATACCAGGCTAGAAAGCCTCTGAAACCATGCAAGGTGAGGCACAGTCAGACTCTCTTTAGGGAAATACTGAAAGGTCATGGATGAAGCAATGACCATGAAGCCTAACTTACAATGGAAATCTAAGAATTTAGAGAGCCAGGATCATGGTAAACCTACCAAGAAAAGATATCAGCACAATGTGGAGCCCACTGTTGGCAGAGATTTTATGTACTGTAGGTGTCAGAGCTAAAGGGGGTGAGTGTACCTAAGGGTATTTGAGCCCAGATTACTTAATAAGTCCCAGATTTCACATGGGACCTTGCAGACTTGGGTATTTACCATGCTGAAATTCACTCTTGCTTTCAATTAATATTTCCATTCTGTACCTTCCATTTGATACCTAACATTGGCTTTCATCCTGAGACGATCCAGAATCACCCAGGGAACAAATTTCCGGATATATATATATATTCCTAAAACGGGCTAATTAAGGTAGGAATACCTACTCTGAATATGGATGGCATCATTCCATGGGCTGGATCCCAGACTTCATAAAAAATGGCAAAAAGTGTGTGTAAGCATTCAACTTTTTCTGCTTCCGGTTGTAGATGTGATGAGATCAGCCCATATTTCTGCCGCCATGTATGCCCTATCAAGAAAGACTGTAACCTCCAACTATGTGCCAAATAAATCTTCATTCCCTAAGTTGTTTCGTTAAGTATTTTAACATAGCAACAAGAAAATCAATGCATGTGTCCTCATCCCTTGGTTCTGAATTGGGATTTTTCTTTCTTTGATAGTTAAGAGGTTGCTTGAGTTTCCATAAGCCCTCTGAATGTGGACTTCACTTTCTGAACAATGTTAGAACTTTTACAACTTGGAAGAATTGGAGAAATGGATTAAATCACTTTGCATTGTTAGACTATTGTAAGACACAGACCATGGAGAAACATTATGAACTAAAAAGTGAAGCGTTTGGGTGTCAAGAGTAAGAATCAAGTTGGCAAGTCTGAAGTAGGCAAGAACTGAACTCTTGTGATAGTTTATCATCATCTCCTGAATTAAGAGTCACCTACGAGATTCATCTCTAGGGTATGTTAGGGAATATGTTTCCACAGGGGTTTAGTTGAAGAAGGTAAATGCATAGTGAATGTGATGACAATATCCCATATGCTAGGATACTAGAGTAAATTAAAGGAGGGAGAAAGTCTAAGTCAAAAGGAGTACATTCAACACACTCTGCTTCTTACATCACACACAAAGCAGCCAGCTTACTCTTGCCTTCTCTGCTATGACTGGTGATTCACCTCAAACCATGAGCAACATTAAATGCTTTCTCCCTCAAGTTTCTTGTCATCAGATATCTTGTCACAGCAATAAGAAATATAACTGATATACCAAGAACAGCTATCTCTTGAGTAGGTAAGAGATTGAATCAGCAGAATACTGGAAAATTGCTTCTTTTACTTATAAAAGCAAAACTATATCTGTAGTATATTGTCAGATAGCACCTCAAGTTATTTAAATGAAAATTTTTGGTCTCATAAAATTTAATATGAAGGTAAGTAAGATAAGTGTTTATCAACTAGAAAAATAATAAATGTACTCATAGGTTATATTTTCTCTCAGTAAATAACATTTCATAATTTTTTCATATAGTATAAAGGTATTCTGTTGATAAATTTTGATCTGTTGATTAATTTATTGTATATCATCTCATTTCAACTATTTTTCTTTAAAATCATGGAAATGTTTTACTAAACAACACAAATTAAGAGCTACATATTCTTAATGCTTAGAGATAAATTTTGTAAGTATCTGTACTTTTTCTATAATGAACATACAAATTTTATTTACTTTCATTTGTATTTGAAATGTATATTTCAAATCAGACTAAAATAGTTTTTAGAAAATCAAGCATATACAAGTATGTTACACACTTCAACACCACTGCATAAAATTCACAGTAAAACATAGAATAATATACACAATGGGTTAGTAGTACTATCTCCTAGATGGGGAAACAAGGTATTTTCTTCATTATTGCAATATTTTAACATGTTGACAGCAATCATGATTTAGATTTATAAGACCATATAAGAAGAAAACTTGGAAGCAATTTAAAAATGATGTATCTGTACGGTGCACAGAGAACTAGATGAAAGAAGAGGCCACGTGTTTCATTGAGGAGTTTTATGACCCAATAATAATAAAAATCATGCTCATAATAGCAACAGTTATGAGGTAACTTTTATATGAAGGATATTATGTGTTCAGGACTGTCTGAACTTTTATAGTCTTACTCTTATTTTGCTTCAGAAACAGCCTCATGAGGTAAGGTGTACTAAGATGATGACAACCATTTTACATGGGGGAATGAAGGTTAAAAGGAAGACATTGGGAGTAAATAACTTGTCAATCAGTTATGGGAAAGGTAGGTCAATGTTAAAGATAAAATTCTGGTTCCAAACCAAAGAGAAACAAAAGAAAATAAAAGAAATGTAGACAATTCGCACTCACATCCAATTCAGGACAAGAGTTGTTGCCAAAAATATGGTCCTTCTTTCAAGAAGGATGTGCCCAAGGCGTGAACCATGTTTTGTTAACACTTGAAAATACTTTACACCTGCTCACTAACTCCCTATGTAAGTGACACTAGCTGGCTCCTTCCCTATCTGCCTCGGTGTAGTAGTCATTAAAGAACACAAGGAAAGCAAACACAGTGAGAGAGGGAAGGAGACAGAAAGGAGAAGAGACGGAAATGGTGATGATGACAATGATGATGACGGCAACAGTGACAAGAGGCTCAGAAAAGGAGATGGAGATGGATAAAGACGGAGAAAAGAGGGGAGAGAAGGGAAGAGAGAGAGGGAGACTGGTTGGTTCTCAGCTTTGAATGGACCAATTACACTACCATGATCTATCCTCTCACCTTTTTTATCCTTGGTTGTGGGAGTGTCATGTATCAATCTGTTGATTTCATTGGTTAAGCAATAAAGAAACTGCTTGGTCCTCATAGGTTAAAACATAGGTGGGAGGAGTAAACAGAACAGAATGCTGGGAGAAAGAAGCTGAGTCAAGGAGTCGCCATGATTCTCCCACTCCAGGCAGATGCAGGTTAAGATCATTCCTGGTAAGCCAGCTCGTGGGCTACACAGATTATAAGAAATGGGCTAGTCCAGGTGCGAGAGTTAGCCGAGAAAAGGCTAGATATAATGGGCCAAGTGGTGTTTAAAAAAAATATAGTCTCCATATAATTATTTCAGGTAAAGCTAACCGTGCGGGCGGCCAGGTGTGGGGGCACAGCCCTGCAGCTCCTAATACAACACTTGGTAGTTCACACTTATTTATGACATTAGTTTTTAGTTTTCTGTCTTTCTAATGGCTGCAAACACCAGGAGAATGGAGGACCAGAGCCAGAACACTTTTAGGTGCATCCTGGTTTGTTGAGCATGTTTTCAGCAAATTCCACCTGAGTTACAGGGATACCTATTACTATTTTCCCTTAAGCATTCTTAGATATGCTAAAACAGTGCATTTTTGGAGCTTTCTATATAAGTATTAAATAAGCTGATTAATGAATGATCATCTCCCTTTACCTACCTACCACCTAGGAATTCAAGTATTCTCAGTGGCAAACCCTATCTGAACTTTCCTCTAGAACGCAAAGCAGTTTATGTTCCTGTCTTGATGTATAATCTGTTGATGTCCTCCTCTATCTGCCGGACACATTGCTGTGAGTTCCATCCCTCACTGTAGCTGTTGTGTTGTCTCTGCTTAAGTCTCTATTCTAGGAAAGAGAAAGACAGCAGGCACAATCATTTAGTTGGCAATGCAAAATCAGAGGATGGTACATTATTCAAAAAATTCAAACCAAATTGTGTGTTAGCTGCTTTACAAAATCTACAAGCAAGCAACCTATTTTCAGTGACATTACCCAGGCACAGAAAGATAAATATTTCATGAATGCACACTAGCATCTAAAGATTTTTATTTCATAGAAGTACGTAGTATAATATTGGTTACCAAAGACTACGGCAGTCAGGAAGGAAATAGACTAGAGACAATTGGCATACTTAGATATGAATAATAAATTCTGGTGTCGTAGTGCATAGGAGAATGACAATTGTCCAATGAAAATGGTTTATATACTTCAAAATAGGTCAAAAAATAATTTGAATATTCTTACCACAAGGTCACAATAATGTTTGAGTAGTAGGTATGGTAAACATTCACAACTATTATGTGTTGTTTCTAAATGACATTAAAAATAAAATATAATATATTTACTTGATAATTTCCTGAGGCAATTTTTTCTACTGCATCGCTGGTACCAGGGCATGGCAGTCAATTTAGTTGTGTAAACTCTCAGACACATATGAACCAGCTCTAATTTGAAATGACCGAACTTTCAAATATGAAAATTCTCTAATGTAGGAGATAGAAGGTGATTGTGACTATATGATGGAAATTGCTGCGAATTCTATGAATTTCTACTTCCTGACTTACCAAACTTTCTTTTCTCTTGATCAAACTGTCATATGTTGTGGTAATCTATGCCGTATCTACTGCCACACTCATAGTGCATGGCACATTTATCTTTCCATCATCATATGTGTCCAGCTCACAATGTCTCAATCAATCAAACAACAGATGTCATGAACTTTATGTTGCTGGGCATTCGGTTTCATTACTGTTCTAGCCATTTACGTTTTATGAGTTTGTGTTTTTCTTTTGATTGATGCCAACTTTCAGCAGTGGAGTACTTGAAGATTGCAGTTTTTCTATCAGTTTGTAAGAGAACATCATTGATATGAATATTCACTACCTGACTGTGTTACAGCCATCAAGCTTCAAATAAAAGTTTATTTGTGTCATAGTTAATAAAACTTAGTTCAGCCGCACATGTATTCAAAACCTGACTCTATGGGGCTGGAGAAATGGCTCAGTGGTTAAGAGGCTGCTCTTCCAGAGGTCCTGAGTTCAATTCCCAGCAACCACATGGTGGCTCACAACCATATGTAATGAGATCTGGTGCCCTCCTCTGGCATGCGGGCATACATGGAGGCAAACTGTTGTGTACATAATAAATAAATCTTAAAAAAAAACCTGACTCTACCATTCCTTTCCTAAAAACCAGACTTAGATGGTGGAGCACACCTAGATCCTAGCACTTGGGAGGCAGAGGCAGGCAGATCTCAGTGAGTTCAATGTCAGCCTGATCTACAAAATGAGTTCCAGGATAGGCTCAAAAACTACAGAGAAACCCTGTCTTGAAAAAACAAAAACCAAAACAACAACAACAAAAAAATAGACTTAGGAAATTCTCATTGGTAAAGAGTAGATAATAAGGTTAATGTCTTGACTGCCTATAGGAAAACAAATATAAAAGCGGTACAATTCATTTTCAATACAAAGTAGCTTTATGGGTTTTTTAGCCTACATTTCAATTCAATACATTAACTTTAACAATCAAACCAAAACTGAAATAAATGGATCAAGTTTAATGACTTCTTGTACAAGCATGAAGACTTGTATTTGGTTCCTCAGCATCTGTGCAAAAATTATGGTGTAACTCTAGTGCCAGGGAGCAAAGGCAGGCAGACATCGGGGCTCACTGGCTAACCAGTCTAACTGAAATGGCAAGTTCCATGTTCAGTTAGAGTGACTTTATCTCAAAGTACAAAGTGGACAGCAGCAGAAATAGATATTTCAATGTCAATCTCTGGTCTTTGCATATGTCTGCGTGTATGAGCATACCTGCACACATACACATACATGTTTATTCCACAAATACACATGTACGCACAAAACATGGAACTACAAAACTTGGAGTGAACATATTAAGACTCACCATGGGTAACTTTTTCCTGTAAATACAAGATGGTAAATTGTATGGATTCCAAGAAGCAACGGATGCTCTGTAGATACATTTCTAAATGACCAATGATGACGTGCAAAGCTGAACAGCATGAAGCATAGCTGTTGCAGAAGGTCTATAAATGGCTCTTAGAGTGACATCAGGCCCCACCCAATCCCCTTTTATCCCACATATGCTCAATTTCCTATGTGTATACCCTAGAGAGATGAGCAGATGCCATTTTCACAGAGAAGCCAAGAGGCCAAGAGGTGTGAATGTTACTACCAAGCAATAAAATCCAACAGGAAAGCTACAATCCTTGGTGTCACCTGTCAGTTCCCAGTGGTCATATACTCCTGAAGACATGGGTCTAATCACCACAAACTAAAATGAAGGAGATGTCCAGAAAGAGGCTGATTGACCTTAAAATGTGTGGTTCTTTTCATGCACTTACCTCTCTAATTGCTGTCCTTTCTGTCTGAAGTCATGACTGCAAGAGAGTGTGTAAAATAACAGGTCCTTCCTCTGAGTAGCTCTGTGTGTCACATGCTTGCCTGTCTCCCCAGAGTTCATTTCAGTGTCTCCAACCAGGAAACTTCACACCATGTTTCCTTCACTCCTCCCTTCCTGCTGTAGCTTTATGATGTGTCAACTAACTTGGCGAGGCTGAAGCACAGAGTCTGGAATTCTCTCCCTTTAATGTGTCTGGGTGAGAAATTCTTCTATGAGGGTTGGAGGAAGGAAGAAAGGAAGCAGGCAGCTGGTGGTCTCCAGACTTCTCCCAAGGGTTTAGCCAAAGAGGTTCTGTTGAAAGGGACTTTTCATATGCAATTAAAATCCTTAATCAGATGACTTATGGTGAATTATGGTAGCTAAAATCCATTCTTACCTTGGGCAGGCCTGACTTAATCACCTGGAATCCTTGGATGGAAACATGGGGGTTTCCATGAACTCAGAGACCCCAGGGAGCAGCAGAGTCTAGAGCTGTCCCATTTGTCTGGCATCATCCCCCTTGACTACACATCTCTGGACAACAGCATGACCCTGGCCCAGGGTACTCCAGCCAGTTTGTGTTCTGCTCTTTCTAGCTGCCTATCCTGTACTCACCTACCAGCTATATAATCACACACACACACACACACACACACACACACACACACACACACACATCACTCAATAGATCCTTAAAAATGGCAGAGGGATGGATTCCTTCCCTGGGTAGCCAGAAGAATACAAGCCAAGTTCACAGCTTTATTTTAATTCACTGAGACCCATTTTGGATTCGTGCTTTCTACAATCCAGAATAGAATGTACATTTTAATAACTTCAGAGTAACATATTACTTCATCAAAAAGAAACTGTCATATTGTTCCCTTGGGAGCTCATAGATAATAAAATTTTGAAACCACTACGTAACATTTTTTCCCCATTTGTTTTATAAAAAAATAATTGTATCATCAGAGTTTGCATTTTAAAAGGTTTAATTTTACTTCCGTATTTTTTATATTTATTGTATTTTTAAATATGTGTGAGGTGGGGGCTATGTGTGTGAGTATGTGTGTGAGAGAGAGCATAGTTGTCCTCGAAGGATTTGAATCCCACTGGAGCTGGAGATGCAGGTGATTGCGAGTCACCCACTTCGAGTTCTAGGAACTAAACTCAAGTCTTCTATGATAGCAGTTCGTAGTCTTAACTACTGAGTTACTGTCTAGCCCATTAGCATCTGTTCTGAAACCAAGTTTCAGAAAATTACAAGCAGGTCCATGTTTAGGTGCTGAGAAGTTCCATCTGGACGGGTGAGTGTGTGCTATCCAGGGGCGGATTGTCCCAGAAGAGAGCACAAACCCCTCTCCCCCAGCTCCTTCTGCAGGGCTGTTTTTCTTACCCACAACCCAGCACCCCAGCACCCCCCCCCCCAACCCTGCCCTGCTGTATGCTAGGACCAGTGCTCAAGAACAGTTTTAAGCTCCTACACTAAGGCTACCCACCCAGAGCGGTGAGTGCCTGCCTACCTGGCAGGCCTCAAGGTCCGCTGTAAGGGAGCCCAGGCACCTTCAGCCTGTGCTCCAGGGCTGCCTGTGCTCTCCTTGATCTTGCCCAGCCTGCCCCGTTTTTCCTTTTGTCCCCGGATCATTGGGCTACCAGGCGGCCCTGTTTAGGTGCTGTGGAGTTCCATCTGGACGGGAGAGTGTGTGCTATCCAGGGGCAGATTGTCCCAGAAGGGAGCACAGACTCCCCTCCCCCAGCTCCTTCTGCTGGGCTGTCTTTCTTGCACAAGACCCCCCCCCAAGCCTGCGTTTTCTGCTGGGTCCTTTGCTTGGGAACAGTTTTCTGCTCCTACACTGGGGCTGCCCACCCAGAGCGGTGAGTGTCTGCCTACCGGGCAGGTCTCAGGGACCCCCGAAAGGGAGCACGTGCACCTTCAGCTTTTGCTGCAAGGTGTCCTGTGTTCTACACGTCCACGCCCTGCCCCCCAAGTTCTCCCTTTTGTCTGCGGGTCATTGGACTACCAGACGTCTATGTTTAGGAGCTGAGGAGCTCCATTTGGACGGGACGGTTCCTGCTTCTACACTGAAGAGATACACCCAGAGAGTCAGTCACAGCAAAGACTGGACCAAGACACCAGGCCTCTCCTGGCTCCATTTGAAGGAAGAGATGGGAAGGCGCCAATGCAAGAATTCCTCCAACAACCTGAAAGGCAACATGACATCACCAGAATCCAGGGATCCCGAAATAAGAAGAAGTGTACACCCTACTCTAGAAGAATCAGAAGAAATCGACTCAAAAGCGAATTATATGAAAATAACAGAAGACCTTAAACAGGAGGTGAAAAACTGCCATAAACAATTAGAGATCACAAACAAAAAGGTAGAGGAAATGAATAAATCGCTCAAAGATACACAAGAAAACCAAGAGAAACAAGAAAAAGCAATCAAACAGGTAAGGGAAGCAGTTCAAGACTTGAAGAATGAAATGGAAGTAATGAAGAAAACACAATCCGAGGGAAGGATGGAGATGGAAAATCTGGGTAAACGAACAGGAACTACAGAGACAAGTACTACCAACAGATTACAAGAGATAGAAGAAAGAATTTCAGACACTGAAGATACCATAGAGAGAATAAACACACTGATCAAAGAAAACAGCAAAACCAACAAATTCTTATCACAAAACATTCAGGAATTCTGGGACACAATAAAAAGACCAACCTAAGAATAATTGAGATAGAAGAAGGAGAAGAAGTACAGCTCAATGGTCCAGAAAATATATTTAATAAAATTATAGAAGAGAACTTTCCCAACCTAAAGAAAGATATTCCTTTGAAGGTTCAAGAAGCATACAGAACACCGAATAGACTGGACCAAAAGAAAAACCATCTCCTCGCCATATAATAATCAAAACACAAAACATACAGAATAAAGAAAGAATATTAAGAGCTGCAAAGGAAAAAGGCCAAGTTACTTATAAAGGTAAACCTATCAGACTTACACCTGATTTTTCTGTGGAAACAATGAAAGTCAGAAGGTCCTGGATAGATGTACTGTAGAAGCTAAGAGACCATGGATGCAAGCCCAGACTACTATACCCAGCCAAGCTTTCGTTCACTATAAATGGAGAAAACAAAATTTTCCAGGATAAAAACAAATTTAAACAATACGTAACCACAAATCCAGCCTTACAGAAAGTAATAGAAGGAAAATCACAACCCAAGGAGTCCAACAATGACCACAATAACTCAAACATCTAGAGACCCTTCACCAGCACAACTCAAAGAAGGGAAACACACAAACTCAACTACTAAAAAAGTGACCGGAGTTAACAACTACTGGTCATTAATATCACTTAATGTCAATGGACTCAACTCACCTATAAAAAGGCACAGGCTAAGAGATTGGATAAAAAAAAAAAGGATCCAACATTCTGCTGTTTACAAGAAACACACCTCAACCACAAAGACAGGCACCTACTCAGAGTAAAGGGCTGGGAAAAGGCTTATCAAGCAAATGGACCTAAGAAACAAGCAGGTGTGGCCACACTAATCTCTAACAAAGTTGACTTCAAACTTAAATCAATCAGAAGAGATGGAGAGGGGCATTTTATACTCATAACAGGAGCAGTTCATCAGGATGAAGTCTCAATCCTGAACATCTATGATCCTAATATAAAAGCACCCACGTACATAAAAGAAACATTGCTAAAACTCAAGGCAGCCATCAAACCGCACACACTAATAGTAGGAGACTTCAACACTCCTCTCTCACCAATGGACAGGTCAATCAGACAGAACCCTAACAGAGAAATAAGAGAATTAATGGAGGTAATGAATCAAATGGACTTAACAGACATCTATAGAACATTCCACCCAAAGAGGAAAGAATATACCTTCTTCTCTGCAGCTCATGGAACTTTCTCAAAAATCGACCACATAGTCAGTAACAAAGCAAACATCCACAGTTACAAAAAATATTAGTAACCACCTGTGTCTTATCAGATCACCATGGATTAAAGTTAGAATTCAACAACAATGCTACCCCCAGAAAGCCTACAAACTCATGGAAACTGAACAGTCAACTACTGAACCATACCTGGATTAAGGAAGAAATAAAGAAAGAAATTAAAGTCTTCCTGGAATTCAATGAAAATAAAGAAACAACATACTCAAACTTATGGGACACTATGAAAGCAGACCTAAGAGGAAAGTTCATAGCACTAAGTGCCCACTTAAACAAAACAGAGAAAGCTCACATTGGAGACTTAACAGCCCACCTGAAAGCTCTAGAAAAAAAAGAAGCAGACTCACCTAGGAGGAGTAGAAGACTGGAAATAATCAAACTGAGGGCTGAAATCAAAAAAATAGAAACGCAGAAAACAATACAAAGGATCAATGAAACAAAAAGCTGGTTCCTGGAGAAAAATCAACAAGATTGATAAACCACTATCCAAACTAATCAAACAGCAGAGAGCAAATTTGCAAATTAATAAGATCAGAAATGAAAAGGGGGACATAACCACAGACACAGAGGAAATTCTGAGAATCATTAGATCTTACTACAAAAGCCTGTATGCCACAAAACTGGAAAATGTAAAGGAAATGGACACTTTTTTAGATAAATACCATATACCAAAGTTAAACCAGGACCAGGTGAACAATCTAAATAGACCTGTTAGTCGCGAAGAATTAGAAGCTGTTATCAAAAACCTCCCTACCAAAAAAAGCCCAGGACCAGATGGTTTCAATGCGGAATTCTACCAGAACTTCCAAGAAGATCTAATACCTATACTCCTTAATGTATTTCACAATATAGAAACAGAAGAGGCATTGCCAAATTCCTTTTATGAAGCTACAGTTACTCTGATACCAAAACCGCACAAAGACTCAACCAAGAAAGAGAATTATAGACCAATCTCACTCATGAACATCGATGCAAAAATCCTCAACAAAATACTGGCAAACCGAATCCAAGAACACATCAGAAAATTTATCCATTATGATCAAGTAGGCTTCATCCCAGGGATGCAGGGCTGGTTCAACATACGCAAATCTATCAATGTAATCCATCATATAAATAAACTGAAAGAAAAAAACCATATGATCATTTCATTAGATGCTGAAAAAGCATTTGACAAAATTCAACATCCCTTTATGATAAAAGTATTGGAGAGATTAGGGATACAAGGGTCATACCTAAATATAATAAAAGCTATATACAGCAAGCTGACAGCTAACATCAAATTAAACGGAGAGAAACTCAAAGCCATCCCACTAAACTCAGGAACACGACAAGGATGTCCACTCTCGCCATACCTCTTCAATATAGTGCTTGAAGTTCTAGCAATAGCAATAAGACAACATAAGGGGATCAAGGGGATTCAAATTGGAAAGGAAGAAGTGAAACTTTCATTATTTGCAAATGATATGATAGTGTACATAAGCAACCCCCAAAACTCCACCAAAGAACTTTTACAGCTGATAAACACCTTTAGTAATGTGGCAGGATACAAGATCAACTCCAAAAAATCAGTTGCCCTCTTATACACAAAGGATATGGAAGCAGAGAGGGAAATCAGAGAAGCTTCACTTTTCATGATAGCCACAAACAGCATAAAATATCTTGGGGTAATTCTAACCAAGGAAATGAAAGATCTATTTGACAAGAACTTTAAGGCTTTGAAGAAAGAAATTGAAGAGAATACCAGAAAATGGAAGGACCTCCCTTGCTCTTGGATTGGGAGGATCAACATAGTAAAAATGGCAATTCTACCAAAGGCAATTTATAGATTCAATGCAATCCTCATCAAGGTCCCATCAAATTTCTTCACAGATCTGGAGAGGACAATAATCAACTTTATATGGAAAAACAAAAGACCCAGGATATCCAAAACAATCCTATACAATAAAGGATCTGCTGGAGGCATTTCCATCCCTGACTTCAAACTCTATTACAGAATAGAAATGAAAACAGTGTGGTACTGGCATAAAAACAGAGAAGTCGACCAATGGAATCATATAGAAGACCCGGATTTTAATCCACAAACCTATGAACACCTCATTTTCGATAAAGGAGCTAAAAGTATACAATGGAAGAAAGAAAGCATCTTCAACAAATGGTGCTGGCACAACTGGATGTCAACCTGTAGAAGAATGAAAATAGACCCATATCTATCACCATGCACAAAACTCAAGTCCAAATGGATTAAAGACCTCAATATCAGTCTGAACAGACTGAACCTGATAAAAGAGAAATTGGGAAGTACCATACAACAGATGGGCACAGGAGATCACTTCCTAGGTATAACCCCAGCAGCACAGACGTTAAGGGCAACATTGAATAAATGGGACCTACTAAAACTGAGAAGCTTCTGTAAAGCAAAGGACACTGTCACTAAGACAAAAAGGCAACCTACTGACTGGGAGAAGATCTTCACCAACCCCGCAACAGATAAAGGTCTGATCTCCAAATTATTTAGAGAACTCAAGAAACTAAACTTTAAAATGCTAATTAACCCAATTAAAAAATGGGGCACTGAACTGAACAGAGAATTCTCAACAGAAGAAGTTCAAATGGCCAAAAGACACTTAAGGTCATGCTCAACTTCCTTAGCAATCAGGGAAATGAAAATCAAAACAACTTTGAGTTATCATCTTACACCTGTCAGAATGGCTAAAATCAAAAACACCAATGATAGCCTTTGCTGGAGAGGCTGTAGAGGAAGGGTTACCCTCATCCATTGCTGGTGGGAATGCAATCTTGTGCAACCACTTTGGAAATCAGTGTTTTGGTTTCTCAGGAAATTCGGGATCAACCTACCCCTAGACCCAGCAATATCACTCTTGGGAATATACCCAAGACATGCCCTATCATATGACAAAAGCATTTGTTCAACTATGTTCATAGCAGTATTATTTGTAATAGCCAGAACCTGGAAACAACCTAGATGTCCTTCAATGGAAGAATGGATGAAGAAAGTGTGGAATATATACACACTAGAGTACTACGCTGCGGTAAAAAACAATGGCATCTCGAATTTTGCATGCAAATGGATGGAAATAGAAAACACTATTCTGAGTGAGGTATCCCAGACCCCAAAAGATGAACATGGGATGTACTCACTCATAATTGGTTTCTAGCCATAAATAAGGGTCACGAAATCTACAATTGGTGAACCTAAAGAAGCTAAATAAGAATGTGAACCCAAGGAAAAACCTATGGTTATCCTCTTGGCTATGGGAAGTAGACAAAATTGCCGGGGAGAAAATTGGGATCTTGGGGGTGTGGTGGGATGGGGGTAAGGGGAGAAGGGGAGATAAAATTGAGAAGGGGAGGATGGGGGAACTTGGGGGAAAAGGATTATTGGGATAAAGAAAGCTTGGATAGGGGAGCACGGAAGCACAATTCTTAGTTAAGGGAGCCACCTTAGGGTTGGCAAGAGACTTGAACCTAGAGTGGCTCCCAGGAGCCCAAGGCGATGTCCCCAGTTAGTTCCTTGGGCAGCTGAGGATAGGGAACTTCAAATGACCCTATCCTGTAGCAATACTGATGAATATCTTGCATATCACCATAGAACCTTCATCTGGTGATGGATGGAGATAGAGACAGAGACCCACACTGGAGCACTGGACTGAGTTCCTATGGTCCCAATGAGGAGCAGAAGGAGGGAGAAGATGAGCAAGGAAGTCAGGACCATGAGGGGTGCACCCATCCACTGAGACAGTGGGGCTGATCTATTGGGAGCTCACCAAGGCCAGCTGGACTGTGACTGTAAAAGCATGGGATAAAACCAGACTCTCTGAACATGGCGAACAATGAGGGCTGATGAGAAGCCAAGGACAATGGCACAGGGTTTTGATCCTACTTCAAGTTCTGGCTTTGTGGGAGCCTAGCCAGTTTGGATGTTCACCTTCCTAGACATTGATGGAGGGGGGAGGACCTTGGACTTTCCACAGGGCAGGGAACCCTGACGGTTCTTTGGACTGGAGAGGGAGGGGGAGAGGAGTGGGGGGAGGGAGAGAAGGGTGGGAGGAGGGGGAGGGAAATGGGAGGCTGGGAGGAGGCTGAAACTTTTTTTTCCTTTTCTCAATTAAAAAAAAAAGAAAAAAAGAAAATTACAAGCATAGACTAGAATAAATAGCTTCCACATATAATTTATCCAGATTGATCAATTTTAACATTTTGTTGTGTTTCTCTCTATGCAGATATATATATGAATAACTGAGTACATGTATTTATTATCGAAAGAAGATTATATCATTAAATATTACAAGGATATCTATCACAGAATAAATCCAATCTCACATATTTGATGACATTACATTGTGGTCCTTTCCTTTTCCTTGTTTTACATGGACATGTGAAGACCTCATGAGACAATTTCCTTATTTGCTATTCAGCATTGTAGAAGATGCTGTCCCAGTAATTGCTACTTTGGATGTATGTGCTTGCTTTAGACACCCTTATTCTATAGTCCCATGTTGGATGTTGTGGTGGTTTGAATAGTTATGGCCTCCATACACTTATATGTTTCACTGTTTGGCCCATTGGGAGTGGCACTCTTAGGAGGTGTGGTCTCATTGGAGTAGGTATGAACTTGTTAGAGGAAACGTGTTACTGTGGAGGCAAATGTTGAGGTCTCAAATGCTCAAGCTATGTGGCATGTGGTTCACTTACTGTTGCCTGTGGATCAAGACGTAGGCCTCTTAGCTACCTTTCCAGCACTCTCTGTCTGTGTGCTACCATGCTTCCCACCATAATGATAACTGACTAAACCTCTGAACCTGGAAACCAGCCCCAGTTAAATGTTTTCCTTTAGAAGAGTTGCCCTTCATGGTGTCTCTTCTCAGCAACAGAAACCCTAACTCAGACAGAGGACCTCCTCATTGCTGAGTTTTTCTTGAGACCTGCTCCCTGCTCCCACAATATTTATGGACTTTCGCCACCCCTGTTAGAATGCTGTCCCTTGAGGACATAAACCATGAACTCATTGGCCACATCATCTCCTCAGGACAGAACCAAACACAGAGCATGCACTCTTTGGCTGTCAGTTGATAGAACTAGTTTGAAAAGACAAAGTATAGAGCATAAAGTTTCTTTTTAGGCTTATAATTATAGGATCCTAAAATGAAATTTCCAAATTCAAATGATCACACACTCCTCATTAGTAACTCCTTATTTTGCTATTGTGTAACTAAGGTGATTGATTCATAAAATGAGTGCAGTTAGGTTTTTCTACACATTGTGTAAAAGTATGGTTTGTGACATTAATAATGCAAAGTCATGTAGACAGTCACAAAGGAGCTTCCCGTGTTATTGAACAGTATAAACTAGAGTGTTGTAAATTTACTTGTAACTAGCCAGTGTGATCTTCCCTTAAAAAGCACCAAGAATGTGGATGCATAAAAAAGGAAAGAAGACATTTAAGCAGCCCATGGTGATGCTCTATCCAACTGGAAAGAAGAGAAATGGAAGTGAGGGAACAGTGCCCTGAGTACTTGGCAAAATGAGCAAGTACCTCTTTACCAGCGGTTACCTTACATCAAGATAGTTTAAGCTTTGCAATTAAAAAAAATGGAGGTCTGAAGAATGGATTTTTAAAAATGATCCAACTAGGTTGTGTCTACAAGAAATTCATTTCTAATACAAAGATTAAAAATTGAAAAGAAGAGGAAAAGACAAAATCAAGAGCAAATAAGTAAACAGGAGAGGGTAAAGCAGTTATTAAAATTTCAAAGGTTACAGATATAAAAATGCATGTTAATAAATGTTAATACAGAAAGAGGACATAAACACTTAAAACCTTTGCATACATGACAGCAGAACTTCAAAAGATAATAAACATAAATTAATAAATTAAAGAAAATGTAGGTAATTCTATAATAACAGTTGGAGGTGTCAACATCCAATTGTTAGTTATAGAACAATCAGACAGGAAAGGACAAAGAAAGAAATCAAGAGTTCAATGTCACTATAAACCAGCTAGATCTAACAGTATCATTCAGTAACAGAATACACATTCTCAAATGTACTTGGAGTATTTCTTGAGGAAATTGAACCTTGTACATTGTTGGTGAGAATGGTAAGTGGTATAGCCGCTGTGGAAAACAGAACAACGGATCTTCAAAAAGATTATAATGAAATTACTGAAGGATCCAGCAATTTCACTGCTGGAACTAACCAGACAACCGAAAGTAGAGTCTTAACGAGATCCGAACACACCCATGTTTATGGCAGTATTATTCATAATAGCTAAAACATGGAGGCAACCCAAGCATCCATCAATATATGAATGAATCATCAAGATGCAGCGTGCACCTACAATGGAATATTATTCTGCCTTGTGATGGAATACACTGCTGAGCTTTGCTACAACATGAAACAACTTTAGGGAAGTTATGATATGTGAAATAAGCCAGCTACAAAATGACAAATGCTATATAATTTCTTTTATATGGGGTACTTAGAGTAGTCAAAAATCATAAAACTGGAAAGCAGAATGGTGGCTGCCAGCGTCTGGAAAGAGAGGGAAATGGAGAGTTATTGTTTCATGGGTATAGAATTTCAGTTTTGCAAGATGAAATGAGTTCTGCAGAAGGATAGCGGTGTGAGTTTCACAGGAATATGGATGCAGTTAGTGCTACAGAACTGAACACTTAAAGATGGTAAATGGTAAATTTTATACTATGTGTATTTCAGCACATTTTTATTATAAAATAAAATCAATAGTAAGGTGTCCACTAGTGGCCTTCCTTCAAAAGATAACACTATCCTCTTTTTTTAACTTTCTATACCAAGGTACCCAACAGCTGAAACCACAGGGCATATTGTGTACCACAGCACAGCACAGCACAGCACAGTTTAGTTAAATAGAAAAATGTCCATAAAGCCATGAGCGGGAACACACATTTCTAGAAGTGAAATATGTCAGTTGAGCCCTCCCTTGGGTTTTCTCTTCAGACTGTTCTGAGCCATCCTTGCCTTGCATCACTAATTTCTAAGCTACAACAGAGGCCTAATTATGTTCTCCCAACTGGGCAACTTGTGTGGAATTGGATGAAGTTGAAAAAGGAATGTCAGCGAACACATTAATTCTTGAAAATCTTCAAAACTAAATGGGCTGTAAAAGACCACATGCATGTCTTCTTTGGTTTCCAAACCACAATAGATGTACTGGGAATGATTATTCTAAGCTCCCGCAATAAATGAAATCTAAGGTATTTCCAACAAATAATGATTTCATGGTGAAAAAATAATTTCACATATTTGCAATCTTATCCTACACGGTATGTTTTTCCATCTCTAAAAAAAATCACAAAAGGTTGTGAGTGTTCAGAGTCAGAAAGGAGCCACACAGGAGACAGTCACACAACATCTACAAATAAAATTGTTACACGTCTTAGGGTATTGAGTATTTTGACATTACCTCAGTCTGGGCATAGTGAATTTTGTTAATGGCATCAGAAGCAAAGACTCACATTCTCCCATGACTCTCCTATCATATGGAGATTTTTTTTCCTTCACTCTTTTCCTCTCAGTCTATCTGCTGCTGACAAGGGAGAGACAAAAATGAAATTAAAAAGGACTATGTGAAATATGTGAAACGCTGTCCACCCAAAAGTTAAGGTGCCAATCACTATGATCTATTGTTTTTACTGCAGTTTATTTATTGGGGGAGATTGCACGTTCCACAAAGTGTGGATGGAAGTGAGAGAATAATTTTTAGGAACTGGGTTCCTTCTTTTTCCATGTGTCTGGAGATACTTATGTTGTTATGTTTGGGGGCTGGCACCTTTATTCACTGAGCTGTCTTATTGGACCTCATTATAGTCCATTCCTCAATTCAAAGAATTAGGTTCTGAAATCAGGTTCCTTAAATAAGACTTTAATTAGTTTCCATTTCTTACACACACACACACACACACACACACACACACACACACACACACACAACTTTTAGAAAAAAATTAACTCAAAAAAAAACTTTTCGAAAATCAGGTGTTTAGTTTGTGTCAAGGTGACAAATCCCTGTGGTAAATCAAGTGGGAAAGAAACACAATCTGGCTGACAACGCCAGTGGTATCCGTCTGTATTGTTTGTCTCTATGCCTCTACTAGAAAAGTCTTAGAAGTTCATCCAGCATGGTGTTGTCAAAATGGATTTTCATAAAATCCTTGAAATAGAGAATTATAAACCAACAGTACCTGGGATCTTCCTACTCAGCATTTCACACTCTCGTTCATAATTACCCTACACTGAAAACAACACAGGCGGCCAGCCAAAATACAAGCCATTTCAAAGTGCCACTGTTCTTTTCCATAGAATATATTCCTTGCAAAAGAGAGTTAAACAGATTTCATCACATTTTCTTCTATTAATTCTACATTTTCGATTTAATTATGTTGAGTCCTGGTATATAGCCCATGCTAAAAAGGGAAAAAAGCTTTCCCTAGCTAGCCACCTGAAAACTTTTACCAAAATTCGTTGAATCTGGCTCTTATCCTAAGGTCACCACAGGGGCATGGAAATGGGATTTGTTTCCCCAGTTCCCTACTACCAGCTTCCTAAGTTGAATTTCCATTCACGTACTCTTAGTCTGAGCAGAAAAGAACGGCATCTACGTTCCATAAGCGAAATCAGATATAGCGCCTCGCAAAGACTTAGTTTATCTCCTTTAAACCCATTCTTGCTGCCCCCTCCAGTGTGCTTGCATCTGGCCTCGGGTGGGAGTAAATGCCAAAGACAGGAAAAGAGAACACACTCCAGGTGTGTGTGACTGTGAGCGGTCTGTGAGCGACCGTTCTCTCCGAGCTGTGGGACCAGTGGTCAGAGAAGCAAACAGTGACTCGGAGCAGAGCAGTGGAGGCCATGGGCCAATGAGGCGACAGCACATCCAGACTTACAAAGGCCAGTGGCTCTCCAAAAGAAATGCTGTGGATTGTGGTTCTACAATATCATCATAATATCTTACATTCCGAGCGACTGGAACTTTTGCTGAACCTCACAGCCAGAGTTAATAATACATGTTGAAGACTTAAGACTGAGGGCTTAACTAGCTAGAGAGAGAGAGTATAACTTAACTATCTAGAGAATGAGGGTGTACTCACACTCTGTTTAACCTGCCTGTAAGGAAAATATGTAACCATCAACCTTACTAGTCTTGGATTTCCCAGGTAATTAATTTGAACCACCTAAACAAAGGCCTATCTTGAATCTTAATTATCTGTACCCTGGTCCAGATAATGCTTGTGTGTCATTTGCTGGAAGTAGTAAATACAGAAGGTAAAAACAACTTTCTAAAGTTTACCGTAAAGGTTGAAAGCAACCATTTACAGATATTGCTTGATAAACAGTGGCATTGTTATCTGGACCAGCTGGGATCAATTGGAGGCAGTGCCAAACTCCATTAAAGATTCTGTCCCTTGTGTTATACTTTCTATGCTGTTCAATCAAGAGAGTGTGCCCCGTTGTCAGAGAAGACAGACACAGCCTGTCACACAGCAGACAGCACTTGCACACATAGGTACATGCAGCACATGTGCACACCAGAACACACACGGAGAAAACAACAAACAAGACTCACAAGGCAGCATCCAGGCACACACAGATTCAGACCCATGAGATCGAAAGACAGAGGACAGAGCACACGGGGAGCATGGCGTAGGTGATGCGAGCCTGGACTCACTCTTTGTTAAACGACTCCAAGAACACTGATTTTATTTCTTTCCTTAATTTGACACGGATGCATTATTGGTAGCTCAGAGCTAATCACTAACACATTTTAGTCTGTGCAGTGAATCCCACGGGACAGTTTGCACACAGCAGGTGTGGGAGAGGGGTAGATGAGCTAGGAGTGACTTACACGTCACTGAAGCATTATGATGACCAGAGTATTAGTCTATTTAATGCTATCACAGTGAAGTCTCTCGGACAGGCTAGCTTCACAACAAAATGAGACTTAATTACAAATTTTCAATACAGCTTAGACCAACCTCTTGTAAGGGCTCTATAACCCGGCAGATGGTGGGACTGTGTAGAACAAGGACACTCATATCCAAATAGACAAGCCTGGGAGAGACCAGGGGACCAAGTCAGGCCTTATACCAACTTGTTTCCATACTCCCTGCAAGGCAGAGCTATCCCTCAGTTACCTCAGGCATAGCTCTGGCTTGCTTTCATTCCCTTCTCTTCTAAAAACAATATTTAGTATTTAATTAGAATATAAAATATTAGGAATAATTACGACATCCCCGGATAAAATTTGCTTCAGTTGTGTCTCCTCTCCACCAGTTCCATGCTCTCCTCTGCCCCATATCCTCGCTCCAGTCTCCTTGCAAATGCGTCCTTGAGCCCTGCCTTTCCCCAGTGGCTCCTTCTACCATCCCTTGTTCTCATTTCTATTTTTCTGAGGCTTTGCCCTCATTTACTCCCATTTGTATACATTGTTATCTATATTACAAATTAGGTTTTGACTATGAGAAAGAAAATGAGGACTTTTCTTAAACCTAATTTTGGGTCACCTCTTCAAATAATACCTTCCCTTTCCTTTTCCAATGTCAGTTTCATAATTACTTTTTTCTTTAGAGCTGAGTAAAATGCCATTGTTTATACCCCATTATCATTATCCATTGATGGGCATGTAAACTGGCGGCACTTCCTTGCTATCATAAACGCAGCAACAGTGAGCAGCTGTGCAAGTGTCTCTGTAACAGTGTAGGGAGAACGTGGGGTATACACCCAGAAGAGATGTGTCTGGTTCAGGTGGTAATTCTTTTTTTTCTATTTTTTAAGAAACATTAATTATGAGTTCCATAATAGCTGTACTGGTTTCACACCCACCAGCAATGGATGAGGGCTTCTCTTCTCCTGTACCCTCAACAACATCTGTTGTCCTATGTTTTGATGACAATATCTCTGACTGGAACGAGATAGAATCTCAAAGTAGGCTTAATTTTCATTTCCTTAATGGCCAGTTGAATGTATTTTGCACTGTTACTGATTCGATGTTTAATTAAATTGTTCTTAAATGTTCCCTTAGTTCTCATTGTTCCTCTAGCCTCTAAAAGAACCAATCAGAAGAAAACTACAATGTTGCACCATTTGGGGTCATTGTGAAGGATAAGACACAAGCTGTTATCCCCTCTTCTATGGTTCAGTAGCTTACAATATTTTCTTAAATGCTGATAACATGACCATAACTTAGAATAGTCTAACAAACTAGCAAACAGTTAATTTCCACAATTCAGGAGACAGGAAGGGCAAGAAGAAAGAGCCTGTAGCTCAAGCTCCAGTGAAGTGTCCTCTTCCTGACTGATACATGTTTGAAGACATGATAAATGTTTGAGTAGATAGATACACTTAGTTCAATATTTGAATTTTGGATAATCATCAATGGAAACATCACATGTTAGCTCAAAATGATATGAAATTTTTATGTGTTAGTTAGAATATATATATAGGATATTATTCATCTTTTAAAAAACTTGAGTTTAAAATTTAACTTTTCTATGACTTAAAATGTCAGAATCAAATAAGTCCCGGCTTTAAACGGTCCCCTGAACACTCTGTGACTAGGAGATTGGGAGACCAGTGAACTGGCAGCATATGTGAATCTTTTCAAAATCTCATAATATTAATTTAAAAACTTCCTTATGGGAATTCAATTGTACAACCACAGACCTGGAAGAGAGGCAATCTCAGTCTGTTTGAATTTATCTGGAATTCTGTATGAATTTTAATTTATACAATCATCGGAGCATCACAGTTAGATATTCTCAGTGAACTACAATAAATCATGGCGACCTTTGGAACTGTTAGTGAAGCTTCTAACTTATCACCTAATGCAAGAGAGTTTATCAGATGAGACAGTGGTAAAGAACTGGCTCAGATCCAAATCAAACTCTCAGGTATTTCTGAATTCTCATTCCAATATCCCCTGGGCAAGAGTAAGTAGGGGTAGCCTGGTGCTTTTGCAAGGAAAAAATGCAGCAAGGGGCTTTGTTTCTGCCTTTTTGCCTTTTCATTCAGTCCTTCACTCTCTTGGATGGAAGGAACCAAGGAGCAACATTTAGATTGATTCCAAGATATACAATGATAAAACCATAAAATACACATTTATTGTTATATTTGTGCGTTAACTTCTCCAATAAGGCTATAAAATACTGATGAGGAGTATCAAAAGTGAATTAAGGCCCTAGCGGTCTTTAAGTTAAATGGTCAAGAGAGTCTCAGACTTTCCTTCTGTACATCGCTAACATATTTTCACTGTAGGTTGCACTGGGATAGAGCAATATGCGGCCATCAGGACTCTTCTGACTGCTTTCCGTGGTTCGGCCTGCTCTGGGCTCCGTTGTTTATGTTCTGTCCTTAGATCTCTACTTGAAGTAGACAAGGATGCTAGCTCTGGAACATGTGGTAGGTTAAGCACTCTGGTTGAGTATCAAGAGAACTATACATTTCTAGCAACAGTATGTAAGCATTCCTCCTTCTCCAAATACTCCCCAACAGCTGTTATGATGCTGTCCTTTGAATAATAGCCACTCCCAACAGGGTGCAGTGATATCCCACTGTGATTTTTGTACCCGCACAAAATAAAGGCAATGCAGATATCAAAGAATATTTAACACTTTAATGTTAAACTTACAGAACCAAGGTTCCAGCGTAGTACAGGTAGGGAGGAAAAAAAGGGGCGAGCCGCCTCTCTGCGCACCATTTATTGGCAGGGATTCGCCTGAGGCAAACCCCGCCCTCTAAAGGGGGCTGACTTAACCCCTTCAGATTTTGATTTGCATTTCCTTAAGTGATTATTGTTGTTTATTTCTCTTTTCCCTTATCAGAAGACCACGTGTGTTTCTTCTTTTGAGAAATAGTCTGTTCAGACCTTCACACATTTTAAAAATTTGGTTATTTGATTACTTTGAATCTCTTATTGGTTTCTAGATACTAATCTCTGGCCACATGCATAATTTGCAAATATTTTCTCCCATTAACTGGTTTCTCTCCTCAGCAGTTTCCTTTGATTTTCAGAATCTTTTTGAGTTAGCTATAGTCCCAGTTAGTAAATTTGTAAATTGTTTTTTCAGCCATCGTGGGATTCAAGTACCGTCACTGAACCTAATGCTCTGAATCTTGTCTTGTTTTTTTACAGAAGTTCCATAGTTTGGGATATGAAGTTCAAGTCTTTAATCTGTTTTCAGTTGAAAGTTGTAACTCATAAATCATGGGAGTTTAGCTCATGTGCCTGCACATGAAATTTCCCAGCACTAATTGCGAAAGATTGTCTTTTCTCCATTGTGTGTTCTTAGATCCTTTTGCCAAAATGTCATGGAGTTTAAGTTCACAGGTTGATTGGTGGCCACCCAAACTAAACAGAATAGTAAGCCCCAAGTCCCTTTCTCAAGAGAATAAGGCACAGAGTGGTAGAGCAGGATACCCCACTGATATGCGATGTCCTTCTGTGTATGTGTTGCTTTTATTGGTTAATGAAAAAAGACCACTTTGGCCTATGGCAGAGCAAAATATAGCCAGGCTGGATGATATATATATATATATATATATATATATATATATATGTGTGTGTGTGTGTGTGTGTGTGTGTGTGTGTGTATATATGTATATATATATATATATATATATATATATATATATATATATATATAGAGAGAGAGAGAGAGAGAGAGAGAGAGAGAGAGAGCAGACAGAGTCAGGGAGACACCATGTAGCTGTTGAAGGAGAAAGATGCTGGAAAACCTTCAGCCTTGTGGCAATACACAGATTAATAGAAATCGGTTTATTTGTGATGTTTAAGAAGCCTGAGCTAATAGGTCAAATAGTGTTGTAATTAATATAGTTTCGGTGTGATTATTTGGCTCTGGACAGCCGGGGAATGAATAAGTAGTCTCTGTTTACACCCGGCATCCTCCTCCGGGTTCTGTATTTACTGGCTTGTGCACCCTTACACATCTATGTGCACACACACCAATTTTCTGTGTACAAAACCACATTGCTTGTAAAATATGAAATAAGGGAAGGGGATGGGAGAATCTTCCCTCCTGTCTTTCCACAGTGGTCTGAGCATCAAAAAATAATCCTAGAATCATGAATCTGGCCTGATCGTTTCTCATATTTGGATATATAGAGCTAAAAGCTCATCTATGTAAAATAAGAAAGTTCAAGGTCCTTCCCCCTCCATCCAGGTCTAGGAAGGTGAGCATCTGAACAGACCAGGCTCCTACAAAGCCCATCCATGCATTAGAATCAAAACCCAATGCCATTGTCCTTGGCTTCTCAGTCAGCCCTCATTGTCAGCCACGTTCAGAGAGTCCGGTTTGATCACATGCTCCATCAGTCCCAGTCCAGCTGGTCTTGGTGACCGTCTCAGTGGGTAGGCACAACCCTCGTGGTCCTGACTTCCTTGCTCATGTTCTCCCTCCTTCTGCTCCTTGTTTGGACCTTGGGAGCTCAGTCCAGTGCTCCAATGTGGGTCTCTGTCTCTGTCTCCATCCATCACCAGATGAAGGTTCTATGGTGATATGCAGGAACCCTGACTGTCTTTGGACTGGATAGGGAAGGGGAGGAGGAGGGGGAGGGAAATGGGAGGAGGTGGAAAATTTTAATTAAAAAAATAATAAAGTGGTTATTCTAATACCAAGAAAAGAAACCTCATTCATACTTGCCAAAACTTGGAAACAACCAAGATGTCCTCCAGTAAGCAAGTAGAGAAGAAAAAAAAAACTGGAATACATACAAGCAATGAAATACTTTCATTCCTAAAAAAAATACTGTTCATCATTTATAAGACATGGAAAAGCCAAATGTGCATTATCAAATGTAAGAAGTCAATAGATAATGACCACATCCTGAATGTTTCTCATTACTGTCATTCAAGAAAAGGATAACTGTGAAGATAATAAAAACAACAGGAATGAAAAAAATTAGAAAGTTAAATTATTTCACAGGGGCTGTCTTCACACTTAGTAGAGATATGATTCTAACTAGTGTGAAAGCAAAATACTTTGATGACCTCAAGCATCTTTGTGTAAACTACACTCTCCTTAACTGCAATTAGAAAGCCAGATGCTCCCACTGCCAGTTCTTGCCCATCTCTATTAAGCTTTAATTAAAACATTAGAACTGTGGATTGGAGTATAACTCAGTATTAGAGTGCTTGCCTAACATGAGTAAGGCAATTACATCTCCAGCATCCTTGTGTGTGTGATGTACAACTTATCTTATAAAATATATATACATTTATATATAAATCGTCACACACACACACACACACACACACACACACACACACATATATATATATATATATAAAGCAATCGTCACAGTAATGTCAATTAACCTAACAACCATTGTATATTTCTACCATCCTCTCTTCTTTCCTTAGTGGGGTGTTTTGTGTGTGTGTGTGTGTGTGTGTGTGTGTGTGTGTGTGTGTGTGTGTGTAGGCACTTAGTTATGATCTATCCTCAATATATTTCAGGTACACATATTAACTGTAGTCACATAGTAGCTTCACGTAGGATTCAGAATGTTTTGATCGAGTGTAACAGACACTTCGTACTCCTCAAATATAGCGAACTGTAGTTCTATCCTGCTGCTGTGAACTTGGCTATTTTAGATTCCACATGTCAGTGAGATTCTGAAGCGTTTGTCTCTTTGTATCTGGGTTATTTCACATTGTGTATGCTCTTCTACTTTCACATGTGTGGATACAACAAGAAGATTTCCATCTTTCAACCATATGCCTCTGTTGGGGGGGGGAGAAAAAGAGGGGAGAGAGAGGAAAGAGAGAGTGGGAGAGAGTTTCTTTATTCTCATCAAAGGTGACTTTGGTTGTTCACTATCTTGGATGTAGTGAATAATCCCCACTAAACACAGAGGAGCAGAAATATCTTTGATGTTCTGATTTTATTTCCTTTGTTCATGCTCTCAGAGATGGGATGCTGGCTCATGCGGAGGTTCTAGTTTAACATTTTGGAATACGCCCATGCTATTTTCCAGGGTCTCTACATTATCTGTGATCTTATGTATTAGATGAGCATTTTCTATTAGTTTAGTAGAAAGACATATATCACTATCTGTTTATAAAAACATTGTACCTTCTCAGAACATGTAGGATTCTGTTTAACCTTTAAAAAAAATTCTGCAAAAAATTAATTACTATTTACAAATGAGTAAAATCTTGAAGTTTTAACTTTTTTACACTTTTCAATGTTAACAATTCCCAGAGTAAAGAAAGAGGATTTGTTCTTTCTGTGCAGCAGGCAGGCAGCCATGAGACAGCACAGATCCTATGTAGAGCAGCTGTTCACATTGGGGATTAGTTGAGAGTCACCACAGAAAGCCCATGTTCTTCCCACCGACTCACCAGTTTCTATGTGGAAATGGACTTTCTGGATATTTTTCTCACAATCATTCATTCTTGAGAGGAAAGACAATTTTATAATCATTTTTCACTGGCCAGTCACCTCTAAGAATTTCCTGGCACATTCGTTGTCTCAGAAGACATTGGGAGACAGTCTTCAGAGAATAGGACATATGCTGGGGTGAAATATTTAGGAAAGACGGGAGTGGGTTCATCAATAGATACAGAACACTGGACACAGGTAAATACAGAGTGTATGGCATAGAACCTACAAAACTATCCTAAGGAAATAGAAATAGGGGAGACAGGATATAGGAGAACATCTACAATCTACCTTCATAGGCAAAGACCCGAGAAAGATAAAATTCCCCAAAGGCCACACAAATTACATATTTGGAGATTTCTTTAAATCTAGGTATTTGCTTTTGCTTTCCAATATTAATTTGATAAACACACTAAGTCCTGTTAAAGCAGTCTTTCCTTTTGAAAGTGTATGATTTTGAATCATGAAAGATTGAACTTTTAATCATTTCTCAATAATACTCGGGTACAGGAGTTGTTAAGGGATATTTGAGATGCCAACTTTATTTTTCTTAGTCCTTAGTTTACTACCCATGTTCATGTAGCTTTACAGAGCACACCTTGCCAATGATTGTGTAATGAATATTTAAATGGATCGACACACACATGCGCGCACACACATACCTCTTCGTGGATTCTCGAAGGAATATCTAGTTTTTGATGCTTACTACACAAAGGTTGATGCCAGTCTGTGTCAGATTCTTCTTTCTGTTGTGGGCTCTTCCCACATTACAAGCAGAAGGTCCATCAATGGGCCCCACATTCTTATGTTCAGACACTGAGAAACTTTCAAAAGTGGTGGGGGTGCTGGTACTTCTGCGGATATTTGTAGTCTGAGATTGGGCTCAGACACCTGGATATTGAGTGCCCAGTTTATGTCCACGTATAGGTAGACTTGAGAGACACAGATGAAGAACTGAGTTATGATGTATGAGTATTTCCTCCATGTTCATTTTTATATTTTAACTGGTGTATATTCATTGTGCATAGCACTGGGGTTCATAAGGACATTTTTCATACAAGTATATAAATATATTCTCCCTTATCACCCTCTATCTACCTTTCTCGGTCCTCACCAATGGCTTCCCTAGACATGCTTCTGCTTTCATGTGATATGTACACACATTAGTCTATGTAACTACATAAATGTGAGGTACATAAAAGGGAGAAAATGTGATATTTGTCCCTTTGAAACTGACTTAATTAGCTTGAGATAATTATCTCCAGGTGCATTTTCCTTAAATATCAGAGCTTTACTCCTTTTTAACATAGAAAAATGTCCCTTTGTGTTTACATCCTGCATATTTCTATCCATTCCACTGTGGGTAGACACCTTGGTATGTTCCATAACTTCTTACTTGCATTTATATAAACTCACTGTACTTGTGATGGGTGCTGGTGGAGGTCAGAAGAGGGCACTGAAGCCTCTGGAACCGGACTTAGAGGTGGTTGAGAACTGCCGTGTGGGTACTGAAGCCAAATTCAGATCCTCTGCAAGAGCAACAGATACTCCTAAATGCCTAGTCGTCTCCCAGCCCCCTTCAGTGGTATTTTTAAGATCTCTTAAGTGACAATGAATGACCTGGATTGAGGAACTCTACAATGAAATAGTGGTTCCAGGTGAGCTGAACATGTTAAGAGGTGGCCTCAAAGAGATAAAAAAGAGGAATCCAGGGAGCACCCTTGAGCTCAGGGCACTAAACTCCCACTTCTGTCTGCTGCTGGTCATTGGGGTCCTTTATGGATTTGCTTTATGGAACTCCTCATACCCCTTTAGAGGTGCTATATCCTACCACAGGTCCAGCTGCTGCTGTTGTGACTGGAAAAAGTGGTCCCCAGGGAGGTTCTAAGAAGCAGCTCTTGAGTATTGAAAAGCAGACTTGACCAGATGGTTTCCTGCAAATGGGCTCATATGCTTTTAGATGACCCTTTGTGCCCCTGCCTGGGAGTAACATCCTTGCCTAAAGTGGAGCCATGTTCACATGGTAAATCGTTAAGAATGTGTACTCACGTCATGAATCTAGTGCGAGTTCTCTGGGGATGTGAACCTCTGGCCTCTGGGGTGTTTATTTGTGCAGCACGAATCTTTACAGAAGTTGGAAGGGAGTTTATGGATAATAACCAAGCTGGGCTGACAATTCTCAGTGCTGATGAATCTCACTCTTGCTGCTAAAGGCAAAATGAGAGACAGTTATGTGGTCCATTCTCTCCAGTGCCTGTCAATCACTCCCTTCACAGGTGGAAGAGAATGGGCATGAGGTCTGCAGTGTGCTCTAGCAACAAGAGGACCACTTTGGTTTTCCAAACCAGAAGTTGTCCCAACATTGTACAATAAGATCCACAGTTAGCCATTGGGATTTTTGAGCAACATTTTGGGTGTTCAGGGTACATATATTCTTTTTGGGTAAAAAGGAATTTATTGGAGGTATTTATATACCTCTTAATCAAGGGTTATTTGTTGAGCCCTGCAATTCCAAATTAATGTTGACTCTTTGGGCTAAAAAATGAAAGGAACTTCTGTTAAATGGGATAAACATTGGCAATATTATGGCTACGAGCAGGAAGAGATGAGGTGTGTTCCACAGACCGCATACGACAGGGAAAGCAATTTAACAACAAAACATAGTGGGCAACAAGGAGCAGTTCTGCGATAATTAAAACACGTGAGCTGTCTGGCACACGGGCAACGATCTGCAAACTCGGGCATTCACCCAGCCTCCCCTGGTAGCCTTCCTAGATAAGAGCTGTCCTGGAAGCCAGAACCTTTCACGCTTGCAATCAGCTTTTCTAGCCAGCCCAGAGAATCAAGGCAGCATCACCAAGCAGAGCTATCTGGTGCTTATCAACTCCTGATGATTCAGAAAGACACAGAACCAAGGGGGTAATTTGCAGCTGAGTTAGGGACTTGTGAACTAATGCTGTAATTCCTTTCAGTTGGATGTGTCTTTACCCATTCAGAGAAGCTTGTTCTTGAACAAGATCGCCATCTATAGGACAAATCAATTATCCAGCCTTCTACCCTCAAGTCTGAGAAGAACACTGCACCGGGAGTTCTCAATGAGGGGTGATTCTTATTCACCAGGGAATTGTTGGTAATGTCTGAAAAAAGAAATAATTGGAGCTGAAGTTTCACTGCTATTGGTATGGGACAGTGACGCTGCTAAGCATCCTACAGCACACGTGAGAGCTCTCAGTGCAGATGGTAAAGTGGGGAAGTCTGCTTGGAAACAAGAAGCAATGAAATTTATGCTTAAAGACAGGCTGTGACCCCACGACCCAAGGTTAAAAGAAAGTTCTCTATTTAAGTATTCTCATATTTCCCCACCACTTCTTTCAATTTCATATCTCCCTACTTTTCTCTATTGTTTTTATAAATTTACCCTCATTTACTAATGATTTTACATTTATAAAATTATAGAAAAGAACTAGAGGAAGAGAAATATAATTAAGTCAAAATCAGTTTTCAATGAGAGAATTTTAGCTACCAGTCCCTAAGTAAGAGCACTACTTGAGGTCCTACCCTTCCCACACAACACAAGCCTTTCAGCAAGTCGCTGCTCAGTGAAAGAAGCTGTTCACTGAAGGAGGTTCTAGAAGATGGTGGGCCAAACGTTTGCTTCCAAGAGACTCGATTTCTATCCAAAGAGAAATACTCATCTGCAGTTGCTGATAGAGCTGGAATTTATAAAAACGTCTTCTGTCTTTTTAAGTTTTTCAGCTGTGGGGTGTGAATAAATCCTTGAAGTTTTTCTTTCTTTCTTTCCTCCTCCTCTCTCTCTCCCTCTCTCTCCTTCCCTTCCTTCCCTTACTCCCTCTTTCCCTTCCCCTGTTCCCTGTTCTCTCTTTTCTTTCCTTCCTTTCTTTCTTCCTTCCTTTCTTTCTTTCTTTCTTTCTTTTTTTCTTTCTCTCTTTCTTTCATTTTAGTCATGGCTTCTCTGTATAGTCCTGGTTGTCGTGGAGCTTACTATGTAGAACAGACTGGCCTCACCCTCACAGAGATCCTCCTGCCTTCAGTGCTTGGGTTAAAGGTGTGCCTGGCAAAATCTTGAAGTCTTATGTATTCAACTTCTATGCTCTTAACGGACAATGGCCTGAGCCTTGGACAGGAATCAAAATCCTAGTCTTGGAGCCTGGAATACTCTACTACAGGGAATTCCACCCCAAGAATGTCACCTCCAAGGAAGCAAGGTATCAACCCAATTCCTTGGGAAAATGGTCATCTCTCTACACTTGCATCATGTGTCTCTTCTTTCCTTTCCAGTAAGTAAACATGGATATACCTCATTAGACCTAATTAGCTTATTGCAGGCTCATGTCTATATCATGTGAGTTGTGGGACTCAAGAGAGGAATAAAGGAGTTCTACTCCGTGAGATGTCCAATGAGGCCATGGTAGCTGTCTTCTCTGAGTGCAAAGTGTCTCCTTCATGTCATGGCACCGAGGTGGGAACATGCAGTTAAAGGAAACAGGCATACCTGGAAGTTATCTACCCATCTATTTTATCATTAGCAACAGCAGACAATTATACCTTAAAAGTCCTTAACATCCAGCCTAGGTCTTTACAATATCTAAATTCCTGCACTCTGACCAGAGGAGAAAAGTATGTAGTAAGCTGTAATTGAGCATCTTAAAATTCATATTGAATGAGTGATGATTTAATAACTTTCTTCTTCAAATGCCATCAGCAAGAAACTATACAGTTTTATGGAACGTGTGATTTATTGGTACTGAAGATTGCCTTGGTGCAGCCAGTTTGCCTATAATTTGTGGGAAAGAAATACAATTTAAAAGAAATTAGAAAGGAAAAAAAATGAACTGAGGAAAACCTGGCAACAAGCTTGTGCAGTATTAATTATAACAGAGAAGCGAAAGTCCTTGCTGAACCCGGAGTGTAGTTTTGTGTACTGTGGAACTGCGATATCCATGTCCCCAAATCTAGCAGACCTGTGGTCTTTGCTTTGGGTCAAATGGGTTTTTTATATCATTTAAAATGATATGATCTGCATATTACAAGGTATGGCTGAATACAGTCCAGCATGTATAAACACCATACACCCGAAAAAAATATTGGGTTGTTCTCATCCCAAGTAGGACTTGCTGAGTTGGCTATAGGAGAATAAAATGGTGAAGGAAATAATATAAATGACATATAAATAGAATCAAATAAAATAATGAAACAATATATTCATCTCAAGGTCAGACATCTCAGCATATTCAAACACTCATTCCATTCCCCAAACACAGTATGCAATGCTGAAACAAAACAATTGGCCAAGTTTGCATGTGTTCCTAGATCAGCTCACAACAATTCAATCAAGGATTAAGGAGATTGATAAAGATTAAATGTCTGAGTTACACACGTATAGTCTGTATAACAATAATATTTGTTAATCAAGATGATGCAGGATTTTGATTTGCTAGAAAAATAGCTCACTTATTGCTGGAAAATGCTTTAATAAATATTAATGCTGTGTCTAGATAGTGGTTACAGCGCCATGAATATGTAATTGCTTTTGTTACCAATAAATCAAGGCTAACAGTTATGCAGTTTGGGCCAATTGCTCAGATTTCTCATGTTCCCTTTGAAAGAGTGGAGTTTATTAAATCATAACCCATTTGTTATGAGTTTATAAAGCATCGCTGTTGGAGTGAAAAAAAAAAACCCATGTACTTCAAACACAGAGGCTAGAATTACTGCTCAGCTCTTTTTCCAGAAAGGAACAGATGATGCAAGTTTGATGATGGAAGTTTGGGGAAATAATGGGAAATTATGCTTTCCTGTAGAATTTTGGAGTTATAAAATCAAAGGTTACTTGAGGAGGCCAGTCAGGTAAAAGCAGGGGTTACCAGAACTTTCCGGGGATCTACTCACCCAGCTGCACACACCCCTGGAACAGGTTTAACTTCTGAAAACAGAGTGTTTTACAGTCAGATCAGATGTTTGCTTTCTAACATTTGAAATTATTAGCACTGACCCTAGACTACCTCACAAAAACATATTATACTGGCTTTTGTGTGTGCTGGTGTGTTGGTTTATATATGTATGAGTGTGTGTGTGTGTGTGTGTGTGTGTATGTGCATTTGTGTGTGTGAATTCTCACATTTTCAGAGAATCTATACAATATCTGAAGGAAGTGTGTTGGCTGTCGTCATCTGTAACCTTTTTCTTATCTTGGGAAATTAATCAATGGGCATTTTAATAAATAAAATTCTTTTTTTTAAGCACATCTCCTTTTATTCTTTTGTTGTCTATAATTTTTCATGATTGTGATCAAATGATACATGCAAAATTACATGGGATGATTTTTAAAATTGCATCTATTTAGGTAATAAATGTAATATATTCTGATTAGAGAAAGTTTGGAAAATACCTGCTTTTTTTTCTTTTTTAAGCAAAAACCCCATTTCAGTTTTTTTTGTTTTTGTATCTTCTTGTAGGAATACTGCTATATAATTTTGTAACTGTCTTTCTTGTAAAATAGCAAATGCTGAGCTTTAAGCCTTGTAAGCATGTTGAGCAGATTCCAGGTGAAGGCAAATAGAAGGAGTGGAATGGGGCGGGGGCTGTCAGGTGGCTCAGTGAGTAAAGGGGCTTGCCACCACGCCTGAAAAACCAAGTTTGATTCCTGGAACCCACATGGTAGAAAGTGATAGCTGATTACCACAAGCTGTCCTCCGACCTTCACATGTTCACATGTGATGTGCATGTGCCTAAACATACACATATACACAATAAGTATGATCTAAAAATTTTAAAAATTTAAAGTGTGAATGGAAATACATCTGCATGCATTCCAGACCTGTAACTGCCCCATCTCTGTAGAACCTACGATCTGTTTATCATTCCCCGATACCATGTTCAGAGATAGCTTTCCCATCGTGATCTTTTTCAATGACAGTGGTGATGTATTTTTTTTTTTTACTCACACAGTCTTTAATGGAAACTGTATGAGACGCCCCTACTCCTGCATCTTCTCAATCGTTTCTTCCTTGTATTTGCCCATCTCCTTTCCTACTTGTCGAGACTTGGCTTTCCTTTCCAGGATCTTCTTTCGGTCTTTGTCCAGCTTTAGCCTGGTGATCACCACCTTGCTGGGGTGGATGCCCACATGGACAGTTGTGCCATTAGCCTTTTCCCGCTGCACCCGTTCAATATAGATGACGTCTTTCTTCCTGTACACTTGGACCACTTTGCCAATCTGCTGGCCTTTGTAGTGTCCCCGGACAACCTGAACTTCAAAAGCATTTGTTCAACTATGTTCATAGCAGTATTATTTGTAATAGCCAGAACCTGGAAACAACCTAGATGCCCTTCAATGGAAGAATGGATGAAGAAAGTATGGAATATATACACACTAGAGTACTACGCTGCGGTAAAAAACAATGACTTCTCGAATTTTGCATGCAAATGGATGGAAATAGAAAACACTATCCTGAGTGAGGTATCCCAGACCCCAAAAGATGAACATGGGATGTACTCACTCATAATTGGTTTCTAGCCATAAATAGGGGTCACGGAGTCTACAATAGGCGAATCTAAAGAAGCTAAGTAAGAAGGTGAACCCAAGGAAAAACATATAGTTATCCTCTTGGATAAGGGAAGTAGACAAAATTGCCGGGGAGAAAAGTGGGATGTTGGGGGTGAGGTGGGATGGGGGTAAGGGTAGATGGGGAGAGAAAAGGTAGAAGGGAAGGAGGGGGGACTTGGGGAAACAGGAGGATCGGGATAAAGGAAGGTTGGATAGGGGAGCACGGAACCACAATTCTTAGTTAAGGGACCCACTTTAGGGTGGGCAGGAGACTCGACCCTAGAGGGGCTCCCAGGTGCCCAAGCTGAGGTCCCCAGTTAGTTCCTTGGGCAGCTGAGGATAGGGAACCTGAAATGACCTTATCCTAGAGCAATACTGACGAATATCTTGCATATCATCCTAGAACTCTCATCTGGCGATGGATGGAGATAGAGATAGAGACCCACACTGGATCACTGGACTGAGCTCCCAAGGTCCCAATGAGGAGCAGAAGGAGGGAGAAGATGAGCAAAGAAGTCGGGACCACGAGGGGTGCACCCACCCACTGAGACAGTGGAGATGATCTACTGGGAGCTCACCAAGGCCAGCTGGACTGTTACCAAAAAAGCATGGGATAAAAGGGGACTCTCGGAACATGGCGAACAATGAGGGCTGATGAGACGCCAAGGACAATGGCACGCGGTTTTGATCCTGCGCAATGTGCTGGCTTGGTGGGAGCCTAGCCAGTTTGGATGTTCACCTTCCTAGATATGGACGGACGGGGGAGGACCTAGGACTTACCACAGGGCAGGGAACCCTGACTGCTCTTTGGACTGGAGAGGGAGGGGGAGAGGAGTGGGGGGAAGGGGAGAGGGGTGGGAGGAGGGGGAGAAGAGTGGGAGGAGGGGGAGGGAAATGGGAGGCTGGGAGGAGGTGGAAATTTGTTTTTTTTTTCTTTTCTTTATTCTCCTTTTATCAATAAAAAAAAAGAATAAAAAAAAAATACATCACCAGTCTTTCCTCTTGCGGCCATCGCTGGATCACAGCCACCAAAATGAAGTTCAATTCCTTTGTGACTTCTGACCCGAGCAAGAACCGCAAACAGCATTTCAATGCACCTTCTCACATTCGGAGGAAGATCATGTCTTTCCCCCTTTCCAAAGAGCTGAGACAGAAGTACAATGTTCGCTTGATGCCCATTCGAAAGGATGACGAAATAAATAAAATTCTTAATTTAGCTTAAATGCAAATAACTTTGATAATGAGTTGGTTCACCTCTTCTTGGCACATTTTTCTTCATCTGTGGGCAGTTAAAGTCTGACCTTTCAAAGGTCATTACCACCCCAGTGGTTTTCTCATCTTACTGTAAATGGGAGTGTTGTTTACTCTTTCATTCATATTTAAATTCTATATAAGTAAATTTAAATAAATTTATTTATATTATATTTAAATTAAATTTATTTATATCAAATTTAAATTAAATTTATATTAAATTTAAATTTTAAATAAATGAAATTTATTTAAGTAGCTGCTACATGCTAGACACTAAGTGTTGGAGTTACAGTAATGAATGAGAGGTAGAGGGTCTAGCCTTTGCTACTAGAAAGCCATTTTAAATTATTCCACACCAATAGATGTTACTTAGAACACACAATAAGTAACGAGACAAAATTTGGTCACCAAGAGAAAAAATAACAGAAGGGATTTGAGTTTGGTTTTCAAGATGAGCACTGCTTTTATAAAGAATGGACACTGGATCTGAGACCACAAAAAAAGATGAGACCATTGCTGTTTTGGTGTCAATAACCATACTGTAAGACCAAATTAATTTTAGTATATAAAATGGGAACTATTTGAATTTGTCCTTATGCCATGGAAGTGCTCAGTGTTCAACGAACATTATTGAGTTCTTAAAATCATAGATAGATAGGTAGATAGATAGATAGATAGATAGATAGATAGATAGATAGATAGATAGATAAACATAGACAATTCATGTATGTTTTAAGCATAAGTGGCAAACCTCAAATAAGACTTTGCTTTCCGGGATGAGTATATATCCGAATGAAATCCTAGCTCTTGACTCTCTGTTTAAACCAACCTGAAGACAAGTATGGCAGGGAAACAGCACCTTATTCATTCACTAAGTCTTTGCAGGAACTGTCCCCAAGTCAGAAGTTTACCACACTGGCTGCTAGTTTTTGAAAATATATTTTGTCTGTCTAATTGAAAACTGTATTACTATCTCCCCTCCTTAAAATTATACTCACTCATTCCTTCATTGTTCTGTTCCCTTTTTCTTCCCAAACCTTTGGAGCATAGTGCACTTTGAATAAATTAGAATGGTTCCATGAAGAAACACAGAAGAAGCACCCTCCCTGTACACCAGGTAGAAAGAGGAGCCCTTCAACTGAGATGTCACAGCCCTTGATCTATCTGTCACTGCTGGGGTAATGGCCTGTTATATTTTGTCCCTTGCTACATCCCTCCCTAATCCAGGTGTGTGCTCTGTTTCATCCTGGGAGGCACCATCTATTCCTTCTTGGCCATTCCCAAAGCTCATGGGACATGATTTATTACTTTCATTTGGAGTACTTTCTGCAAAGCGGCCTCCCCCCTTGAAACAGGACATTTGACCTCTCGAGCTGGATTTTTATCATATGTAAAATGAGGATATTAATGAGCACCTACTCTTAGCGAACTTATGTGAAGATTGTATGAAATAACTCACACAAAGAACTTAGAGCAATGCCTGGAACTTTGCAAGAAACCCATAAATCACAGCTATTATTGCTGCTGGTCTTTGTGAGGCCATAGTCTGAGCCAAGGAAGATTACCCAAAGTTTCATTTTCAATTCTCCATACATATTATATTTCAATCCCCATCATCAAATGAGGGGTCTCTTTGCTTAAAATGACAAATAGAACAGAAAGAAAAGAAGTATGTAGGGTGTGATCTCACTACAGTAAAACATATGACATAATTACTTTAAATATATTCAGACAATGACTTGGGCTGTGATTATTCTCTTCTAAAGTTTTAGGAAGCACCTGCTACCATCATCAGGGTTTTGGAGTCACTGAAGCCTTCATTCATTCATTTGTAAAATGAGATTTTCTTATTTTACATACCTATCCCAGTTCTGACTCCCTCCCCTCTTCCTGCTCTCCCCACTGCCCCCCCTACCCTACCCCCCATGCACTCTTCAGAGAGGGTAAGGCTTCCCATGAGGAGTCAACAAAGTCTGACAGATCACTTTGAGGCAGGCCCAAGAAAGGCCCTTCACCCTATATTTAGGCTGAGCAAGGTATCCCTACAAAAAAAAAAATGGGCTCCAAAAGGTCAGTTCAAGCACTGGCGATAAATGCTGGTCCCACTGTCAGTGGTCTCACAGACTGCTCAAACAACACAACTGTCACCCACATTCAGAGGCCCTAGTTTAGGCCTTCTTAAATGTTCTTTTTCTCTGAGAATACAATTTTGATTCCTTTCAATATGTCTGCATGATTGGGGTATGTACTCAAAATTTGAGTTTCAAGTATTGATTGGCCTTTCTTTATTTAATTCACCCAACCATTTCCTTAAATGACCCCCTACATCCACCAAGTTCCACCCTTAAGATATCAATATTTTCCAAAACACTGTAACTACTTCATTCAATGACTTATTTGAAAACTTGATCCTCTACAGTTAAACTCTCCCTGCTCATCTGACTTGACACCAAAGGAGCAATTGTTCTGTGTGTTTCTTTTGCAGTCGAGAAAACATCTTGAAATAAAGACTGGTCAAAACTTACTAGGTATCCTGAGTTTTTGTTTTTGGCTTAAGCAAGTACTTATTTTCACATAATTCTAAAGAATGGAAAATCCAGGAGCGAAGTTGTGGCAGGATTTATTTCCTGGTACAGTCTCTCTTCATGGCCACTTTTGTATTACATATTCACTTGGCAGTGAGAGACATTGGAACTTAAAAATTAAATTGTGCTATAAGTTTTAAAAGCAGGTAATATGGTGTCCTGACATGTACACGAGCAATGAAATGTTTCTTTCATCAAATAAATCAACAGATTCATCATCTCACAGTTACTTCTGTGTGGGTGGCAAGGGCCAATCTTTCAGCCAGCAATCCTGAGTACTATATATTATTAATTGTACTCCTCATGTTATACACCTTTTAAATTGATTTTTTGTAATATGAGCGGTGGGGCTGCGTCCCCAGCACACCGGCCGCCTGCTAGCTTATGCCCCGAAATAACAACACACAAACTGTATTCATTTAAACACTGCTTGGCCCATTTCTATCTAGCCTCTTCTAGGCTAATTCTCACATATTAATTTAGCCCATTTCTAATCATCTGTGTAGCCCACGAGGTGGCTTACCAGGGAGATTCTAGCCTGCGTCCATCCTGGATCAGAGCTTCATTGTGTGTGCCTCAGAGAGCAGAGCTATCGCGCGTCTGCCCAGGAGAGAGGAGCATGGCGTCTCTGAGCTCACTTCCTCTTCTTCCCAGCATTCTGTTCTGTTTACTCCTCCCACCTATGTTTTAACCTATCAGGGCCAAACAGTTTCTTTATTGCTTAACCAATGAAATCAACAGATTGATATATGACACTCCCACATCATTGATTCATTTTCCAGATTTCTGACTTTGTGCCCTTTGACCCACATTTCTTCATTCCCCTTCCTTCCAACCACCTCTAGTGACATTTTCCTTTACATTTTATGTTTTATATTTTGCCTCCGTTTTTCTGGTGTTAGAATCCATATGTAAGTTAGGTCAGCAGGGATTTTTTTCTGTGCCTGCCAAAGTGACCAAGCCTTTATCGTTGCATTGACAGTTTACTAGATGTGGCTGCCCTGGAAGGCAATCATGAACTCGAGGTGAGTAACTCTTTTCTAGTCCAGGGAATTCTTGAAGACAACATTTTGGGGTATCTAGGGAGACATGTATTGTGTTTTATTGAAAACAGATTTTTTTTTCAAATATATTCAGATTACAGTTTCCCCTCCCAGTTCTTCCACCCCCTCCCCCCCAGATCTACCCCCTTCCTGTCTCATATTAGAAAACAATTCTCTTGTGTGTTTCTAAGGAATTATTCTATGGAACAATATTAAAATTAAATAAGATAAAACAAAACCAAATCCGAATAGGAAAAAAAAAACACAGAAGAAATATAGCCAAAAAAAATGCCTGAGAAACACGTAAGATCACAGATACACATATTACACACGGGAATCCCATAAACACAAAACTGGAAGCAATAATAAATATGCAAAGACCTGTATGGTTAAAAAGAAAAATGCACTGACATAACATTATGAGGCAAAGACTCTTCAACGATGCCAGTGAGTTTGTTTAGTGTTGGGCACAGGGTCTACCATTAAGAGTGGTTTGTTACCCCCATGAGACTATTTTGCAGAAAACTAATTTTCCATTTACAAATGGTTGTCATTGGAGATAGCTTCTGTGTTAAGGATGGAGATGTGTGTCCACTTTTTCTCTTATCTCTTGGACCCCATCTGATGCATACCTGTGCAGGACCTGTGCACGCTACTCACAGCCTCTATGAGTCATATGTGCATCAGTCCTGTTTAGAAGGTCTTGTTTCCTTGATGTCCTCCATGTCCTCTGGCTCTTACAGTCTATCCCCCTCCACCTCTGGGGGATTCTCTGAGACCTGAGGAGAGGGATTTGATGGAAACATTCAATCTAGGACTGAGGACTCCATGGTCTCTCTTTACACATTGTCATGCCTTGGCTCTCTGTATTTGTTCCCATCTGCTGCAGAAGGAAGCTTCTCTGATGACAGCTGAGCAAGGATGCGCTGTTTGTTACTTCCAGTTATAAGTTCATGGTTATTGGTTATTGGTGTATGAGTATAGCAGAATGTCCTTAGGAGTCATTTTATTTCTACATTCCTTTAGTAGAACAGTAGTATTCAGTTTTCTCCTAGGTATCTATCCTATCTAATATTGGGTTCTTGGCCACCCAAACAGTATCAGGTATGGGTTATATCTCATAGAGTGGATCTTAAAGTCAATGAAATACTGGTTGTTCCTATAAACTTTGTACCACTCTCAACACTAGTGTATCTTACAGTCTGGCCACCATTGTAGATCCAAGGGTTTACCAGTGTTTACCTTTCTCCTTTGGTATCATTCAGAGTGTCTCAAAACCATGAAGATTAGTCTGTAGGGCTGAAAGCTCTAGGAGGTACAACTTCGACCGTTCTGTGTTCAGTGAGGTGTGTAGGTATTAGAGAGACATATGGTTTAGTTCCAAAACTTCTACATCACAGCAATCATTACAGAATCTCAGTACAATTTAAAGAGTAAGAAGGGAAACATTAAGAGCAGCTCCCACACAAGTTGCCCCATGCTTGGTCCTGGCCCTTTCTCTTTCCTCCAACAAACAACTGTGTACCCATGGAAGTTTCACCGAAATACCTGAAACTTATACCAACTCTCAGCATCTACTTCCCAAGAAGCAAAATCATCAGCTTCTCTCCATCCTTGACACTGGTGAAGAAATAAGCATCCGTTTTCTAGCTCTGCCTACAACAAATCCTAAAAACAACTCTCATTGGCCTTTGGCTCTATCTAGTACGTGTCCTAACTACATGGGAAGCTCAGTGCTTCCATATTGAACCACACAACCCTGAGTAAGTTGCTGTGGACTGATACATGATATGACTGCCCAATTCCAGGGTGGAAATCTACTCTTACACCATTGTTTTTTTTAATATTTTTTTTATTGATAAAAGGAGAATAAAGAAAAAAAAAACAAATTTCCACCTCCTCCCAGCCTCCCATTTCCCTCCCCCTCCTCCCACTCTTCTACCCCTCCTCCCACTCTTCTCCCCCTCCTCCCACCCCTCTCCCCTTCCCCCCACTCCTCTCCCCCTCCCTCTCCAGTCCAAAGAGCAGTCAGGGTTCCCTGCCCTGTGGTAAGTCCTAGGTCCTCCCCCGTCCGTCCATATCTAGGAAGGTGAACATCCAAACTGGCTAGGCTCCCACCAAGCCAGCAGATTGTGTAGGATCAAAACCGCGTGCCATTGTCCTTGGCGTCTCATCAGCCCTCATTGTTCGCCATGTTCCGAGAGTCCCCTTTTATCCCATGCTTTTTTGGTAACAGTCCAGCTGGCCTTGGTGAGCTCCCAGTAGATCATCTCCACTGTCTCAGTGGGTGGGTGCACCCCTCGTGGTCCCGACTTCTTTGCTCATGTTCTCCCTCCTTCTGCTCCTCATTGGGACCTTGGGAGCTCAGTCCAGTGATCCAGTGTGGGTCTCTGTCTCTATCTCCATCCATCGCCAGATGAAAGTTCTAGGATGATATGCAAGATATTCGTCAGTATGGCTCTAGGATAGGGTCATTTCAGGTTCCCTATCCACAGCTGCCCAAGGAACTAACTGGGGACCTCAGCTTGGGCACCTGGGAGCCCCTCTAAAGTCAATTCTCCTGCAGACCCTAAAGTGGGTCCCTTAACTAAGAATTGTGGTTCCGTGCTCCCCTATCCAACCTTCCTTTATCCCGATCCTCCTGTTTCCCCAAGTCCCCCCTCCTTCCCTTCTACCTTTTCTCTCCCCATCTCCCCTTACCCCCATCCCACCTCACCCCCAACATCCCACTTTTCTCCCCGGCAATTTTGTCTACTTCCCTTATCCAAGAGGATAACTATATGTTTTTCCTTGGGTTCACCTTCTTACTTAGCTTTTTTAGGTTCGCCTATTGTAGACTCTGTGACCCCTATTTATGGCTAGAAACCAATTATGAGTGAGTACATCCTATGTTCATCTTTTGGGGTCTGGGATACCTCACTCAGGATAGTGTTTTCTATTTCCATCCATTTGCATGCAAAATTCGAGAAGTCATTGTTTTTTACTGCAGCGTAGTACTCTAGTGTGTATATATTCCATACTTTCTTCATCCATTCTTCCATTGAAGGGCATCTAGGTTGTTTCCAGGTTCTGGCTATTACAAATAATACTGCTATGAACATAGTTGAACAAATGCTTTTGACATGTGATATAGCATCTCTTGGGTAAATTCCCAAGAGTGGTATTGCTGGGTCCAGGGGTAGGTTGATCCCGAATTTCCTGAAAAACCGAAACACTGACTTCCACAGTGGTTGCACAAGATTGCATTCCCACCAGCAATGGATGAGGGTACCCCTTCCTCCACAGCCTCTCCAGCAAAGGCTATCCTTGGTGTTTTTGACTTTAGCCATTCTGACAGGTGTAAGATGATATCTCAAAGTTGTTTTGATTTGCATTTCCCTGATTGCTAAGGAAATTGAGCACGACCTTAAGTGTCTTTTGGCCATTTGAACTCCTTCTGTTGAGAATTCTCTGTTCAGTTCAGTGCCCCATTTTTTAATTGGGTTAATTAGCATTTTAAAGTCTAGTTTCTTGAGTTCTCTATATATTTTGGAGATCAGACCTTTGTCTGTTGCGGGGTTGGTGAAGATCTTCTCCCAGTCAGTAGGTTGCCTTTGTGTCTTAGTGACAGTGTCCTTTGCTTTACAGAAGCTTCTCAGTTTTAGTAGGTCCCATTTATTCAATGTTGCCCTTAATGTCTGTGCTTCTGGGGTTATACCTAAGAAGCGATCACCTGTGCCCATCTGTTGTAGGGTATTTCCCACTTTCTCTTCTATCAGGTTCAGTGTTTTCGGGCTGATATTGAGGTCTTTAATCCATTTGGACTTGAGTTTTGTGCACGGTGATAGATATGGGTCTATTTTCATTCTTCTACATGTTGACATCCAGTTGTGCCAGCACCATTTGTTGAAGATGCTTTCTTTCTTCCATTGTATACTTTTAGCTCCTTTATCGAAAATGAGGTGTTCATAGGTTTGTGGGATAAAATCCGGGTCTTCTATACGATTCCATTGGTCGACTTCTCTGTTTTTATGCCAGTACCACCCTGTTTTCATTACTGTAGCTCTGTAATAGAGTTTGAAGTCAGGGATGGTAATGCCTCCAGAAGATCCTTTATTGTATAGGATTGTTTCGGCTATCCTGGGTTTTTTGTTTTTCCATATAAAGTCGATTATTGTCCTCTTCAGATCTGTGAAGAATTTTGATGGGATCTTGATGGGGATTGCATTGAATCTATAAATTGCCTTTGGTAGAATTGCCATTTTTACTATGTTGATCCTCCCAATCCAAGAGCAAGGGATGTCCATCCATTTTTTGGTATCCTCTTCAATTTCTTTCTTCACAGACTTAAAGTTCTTGTCAAATAGATCTTTCACTTCCTTGGTTAGATTTACCCCAAGATATTTTATGCTGTTTGTGGCTATCGTGAATGGAGAAGCTTCTCTGATTTCCCTCTCTGCTTCCATATCCTTTGTGTATAAGAGGCGACTGATTTTTTGGAGTTTATCTTGTATCCTGCCACATTACTAAAGCTGCTTATCAGCTGTAAAAGTTCTTTGGTGGAGTTTTGGGGGTCGCTTATGTACACTATCATATCATCTGCGAATAACGAAAGTTTAACTTCTTCCTTTCCAATTCGAATCCCCTTGATCCCCTTATGTTGTCTTATTGCTATTGCTAGAACTTCCAGCACTATATTGAAGAGGTATGGCGAAAGTGGACATCCTTGTCGTGTTCCTGAGTTAAGCGGGATGGCTTTGAGTTTCTCTCCGTTTAATTTGATGTTAGCTGTTGGCTTGCTGTATATAGCTTTTATTATATTTAGGTATGACCCTTGTATCCCTAATCTCTCCAAGACTTTTAACATAAATGGATGTTGAATTTTGTCAAATGCTTTTTCAGCATCTAATGAAATGATCATATGGTTTTTTTCTTTTAGTTTATTTATATGCTGGATTACATTGATAGATTTGTGTATGTTGAACCAGCCCTGCATCTCAGGAATGAAGCCTACTTGATCATAATGGATAATTTTTCTAATGTGTTCTTGGATTTGGTTTGCCAGTATTTTGTTGAGGATTTTTGCGTCGATATTCATGAGTGAGATCGGCCTGTAATTCTCTTTCCTGGTTGAGTCTTTGTGTGGTTTTGGTATCAGAGTAACTGTAGCTTCATAAAAGGAATTTGGTAATGACCCTTCTGTTTCTATATTGTGGAATACATTGAGGAGTATATGTATTAGTTCTTCTTGGAAGTTCTGGTAGAATTCCGCATTGAAACCATCTGGCCCTGGGCTTTTTTTGGTAGGGAGGTTTTTGATAACAGCTTCTAATTCTTCGCGACTGACAGGTCTGTTTAGATTGTTCACCTGGTCCTGGTTTAATTTTGGTAAATGGTATTTATCTAAAAAAGTGTCCATTTAGCAGTGAGATAAGACAGTGCATTTCAAATGGCTAAAAGATACTTAAGGTCATGTTCAACATCCTTAGCAATCAGGGAAATGCAAATCAAAACAACTTTGAGATACCATCTTACACCTGTCAGAATAGCTAAAATCAAAAACACCAATGACAGCCTATGCTGGAGAGGATGTGGAGGAAGGGGAACACTCATCTGTTGTTGGTGGAAATGCAAACTTGTGCAACCACTTTGGAAATCAGTGTGGTGGTTTCTCAGGAAACTGGGAGTCAACCTACCTCAGGACCCAGCAGTTCCACTCTTGGGAATATACCCAAGAGATGCCCAATCATACTACAAAAAAGTTTGTTCAACTATGTTCATAGCAGCACTATTTGTAATAGCCAGAACCCAGAAACAACGTAGGTGGCCCGCAGTCATATTTTTTATGAGTATTGCAACACATATAGTCAGATCACTTCTAATATAATGTTTTAATTGGAATAACATGTTACACATTATGTTGGTGAGATTTGGCACTTTATCATACATACATCAATGTGCATTTGTTATTAAGAAAAGTAAATAATATAATTTTGAGTAATCTAATAATAGATCATCCCTTTCAACTGAAACTTCCGCCTGCCTGCCTGAAGGGCTTAGTGAATTTGGTTCTTCCCGAAGTCAAACGCTTCCTCCTCCACACAGGTGAACATTATGAGAACAGATATTCCTTATAAACTTTGATGGAAACAGCCTCAGCCAGCTGTCTATCTTCAACTGAGACATTAAAAGATTTATAAAAAATATTAGAAGTAATGTGAAAGTAGGACGTGCCAGAGGTTAATTTTTATAATAATTTAATGGTTGATTGACAAGGCAGAAAAAATAAGTCAGGAGCTGTGGAAAAGCAGTTCCCAGCAAGTGGGAACAAGAAAAGAAGGAGGAGGAAGAAGAGGATATGAGGCCTTAGTTTACAGATCGCTCTAACATTTATGTTTTTCTGATTATAATTTGTCTTACTTATCTTTGGTTGCTTAATGTTCAGTTTATGTAACCTGGTATTCACTTCAAAAAGGAATCCACTATACTGCTTGTCTTTAATTCTAATCTACTGAATTTGGACTTATTAGTGATATAATTACTAGGAAACTTACAATAAAAAGATTACACAGTAATATTTAAGTAGTACTCTCTAATCTCATGCATGAAAAATACAGGATGTTTTACTCCAGTTTCGTATAGAGAGATAGCACCAAAGAATACATAGGTAAAACAGTAATGGGATTCACACCCATTGCTTTGAGTGGCCGAATGAAAAGCCAGGATGAAATATATAGCCCATATGTGCAAAGTTGGCCTAAAGGTGGAAAGCTTAAGGGATAGAGGTCCCAGTCATAAAATTAATTTAAACTTGAAACCGATAGTTTGAATGAGGTTAAAGGTGAATTTATCCTCAAAATCTGCATATAAATTAAGCTGCACAAATTCAGGCCTTATTGTTCTCACAGCAGAAGACCCAGTGTAGGTCCTGTGAAACTGCAAGGTATTAGTTACCAACTGTTTCAAACTAATAAGTTTTCAGCAGTTTGCTATATATTATAGTTAAGACACAGTCAAGTCCAGAGAGGCCCCTCTTCCTACTGTTTGCACATGGCCAATCTCTTCACTGCACAACAGTGAAAATTTGTTCCAGTGCACCAAAGTTCTTTACTTGAACAAAAGGGAAGAACATCAGCTTTCATAGCAGAAATTTAATTAAAATGGTTGAAGTTGGGAAGATTAACGGAAAACCTTTTCTGAGACAAAACAGCCATAGGCAAGGCTTAAGTGCGTTTGGAAATCAGAGAAGATTTCAAGTGATACCTTGAAAATCAGTTTAAATTTGAAACTAAAGTGTAGGGTGGGTTTATGGGATTATGATTGTAAATTTCCCCAAGTTTCTATCAAAAAGCTACCGATTCTATGGTAGTGGATATGGGTATGGTTAACATTATTAAATTTGTATGTTAATTGGAATTCAAATTTGATTGAGGTTCACTCAGCTGTAAACTACTGTCTAGTTTGCAGTTTGAAGGTTTTTTTTCTCAGTGGTTTGGGAATGTATATTATATTTGCATTTAATGGTAGAGGCTAAATTTGCATGGAAGGAAACCTAGAGCTCATACAGAGTGTATAACTATGATTTCATAATTTAGAGATGATGATTTCTCTGTTCTCTTGGCTGATGTACCATAAATTATTATGGTTGTGTGTCTCTGGGGCTTGGGGTTGTGGGGAAGTTGCATCCTGCAGGACTTTATAGTGCGAAACTATTTTTTAAAATGTTCTTCTTATATTCTGCAGTACATCTGTAATTCTAGCTGATGGATACAACAAGTCACCTAGCAACCGATACAAAGGAGCCCAAACTGTCTCCTTCCAAGGAACTCAACCTAGGGAGACGTCATGTGACAGTGATAGCTCAATATGGACATGTGATGCATCTCCTGGGAGCAGCACTGTGCTGAGATCCTCAGTTATCAGGCTTCAAAGAACTGGGGGAAATCAAGACAGCGTAACTTATTCTAGATGCCTTCTTGGTATTTCAGAGAAATCTATGTTAATTTCTATGTTCAAGGAAATAAGTCCTTGTCTCAGAGAAGCCAAAATCTCTTGTGAGGAGCTGACAGCAGTCATGAAGGGTCTCAGAATCTCAGTGGGTAAGAATCTCAGCTCTCATGCCCAAATCTACGTGTGGGAAGTATCTAAACTCACTAAACTAGTTGCTATCAATCTGTAACAATCACTCATGCTAATACGCTTACTCTAACTAAATGCAAACAAAGAGAAGCAAAAGAGGCATTACTACCTACCTCGTAAGATCTGATGTCCACCTCATGGGCACTTCATGGTTGAAGTTCATGAAGTAACAGTTATCCTAATAAGACAGGAGACAAAATATGACAAGCAGAATGATAGGGATAGAGATGTCATACTGATGTGAAAACTAGTGTCTATGCAATAGAGTTCCAAATCTTACCATGGAAACTGCTGAAAAATACTTCCATGAAGATTTTGAGGAGAATCCTGACAATAAAATGATGTAATTAATGTTTCTTCCAATTCAGGATTTGACACAATCAAATCATTCTTTTCTCCTCAAAGTTAGCTTCTTGAGAACTTGTATCACTCCCATTCCAATGATGCTGCTGTCGGAAAATTATCTTTAGTACTGTATCACTTATATGTCCTTCACTGAATGCAGTATACATACATTTCCTTACTGAAGGTAGATATCACCTTTTCAGGGCTAATATGACTTTCGTAAGTAGCTGAATCATTCGGTTCAGTGAGGAAAAGTGAACTAAATACCAAGAAAGTATTTCATATGTCTCATACGCTTGCACTGGCATTTTAATTCATAGATTCTAGATGAAATAAACAGATTGAAAATGAAACTTTCTTCAATCCCAATATGCAGTATCTTAGCTGTAACTGCCTTGCAGCCAGTTTTATTACTTTTATTACTTGCCCCGCATTATCTTTTCCACAGTCTTTTGTATGAGTCTGAGATAATTAATACCGAAATACATCTTTAAAGTATATCTTTTTATTCAAAAACAGAATTAGCAACCTAGTTTCCCACAGAATTCCCACTTCTCCACCCTTTTCAGACCTTCACAATTTCATTTCCCTGTCTTCCTCTCGATTTGGTCACAGCTAGTTTACTTAATGCTAACTTTTTAAAAAAGTTATCCTATTATATAGATTATATTTATGCTCCATAGTTGGTTAACAGATGACATGTCAAATAAAGACTGCCAGAGATTAAAGCCACTGTTTTCCACGCAGAGAGATTCACATTTTCAAGCAGATGCAACAAATTGAGCTCACATTTCCTGTGAGTGTTTGGTTAAGTGCCAGTTAGGAATCTGCACACCTAATGTAGGATAATGGTTGTCCCATTTGATTCTGTTGTGCCTGCAACATCGGTGAACCAAATTTGGCTAACACAGACATAAGTTAGGCACATGGATTGGAAGGGAACATAGAATTCATCAACAGGAAAAGATTTTTTTTTTTGTAAACAGCCTTCAGATTTTTATGTGCCAAATATTTCATCCTTTTCCTAGGCTCTACTTTTCCATTATTTCTCTATAAGTCTGGAGGAGTTATAACCTCAGGAACTAGGCTCTGGGTAAAAAAAAAAAAAAAAAAAAAAAAAAAAAAAAAAAAAAAAAAAAAAAAAAAAAAAACCTTCAGGAGTCATGCAAAGTTATATTTAAATGTTACACCACTGTCCTCTAGAATGTATTGAAAAGCCACTTAAGTCCTTAGGGTTGGTGTCTGCATTAGTGTCTACACTGGCGACGGATGGCTTAAACGTTGTTGGCCTCCACGCTGACTGAATTGCTTTAGAACAGCCTATGTGACTCAGCATTTAGCTCAGGGTCTCAGCTGCAATTCCCCCAGCTACTTTCAACCTAAACTCCCGGTCTCGTAGTTCTCTTTGGTGAAGAAGGTTCTTGTGAGGGATTTTGGCCCCTAATACTTCTGAGTTTAGGCTAGAATTTGTAGACAGATATACTAGTCCGTTTTCTGTTACTGTAGCAAAATGTAGCATAATGAACTTCACCAGACAAAAGGTTTATTTGAGCTCACGATTTTGTTTGAACGTCTAAGCTTTGGTCAGTTGGTTTTCTTCTTTGGAGCCTCAAGTAATGTGAAATATCCTGGCAGGGAGTGAAGAATGTTTGACTTCCTTCCTCTAGGCCCAGTCTCCTAAAGATTCCATTACATTTCAATAGTGTCAGAAGCTAAGGAGCAAGTCTACATCATCCATGCTGGGGAGACATTTTCTCAAACCACAGCAATCAGCCACACAGTGCAGCTCCCGCCAGTCCTGCCCCTGTGTGGAAATTCTTTCTAATTGAGGGTTCACTATGGGCAGGTGACACATATTCCATGAACAGGTCTACCTTGGTACAGTTCCTCGCTTTCATCAAGCTTTCAAAAAATTCCCGACTCTCTTTCCTGATAAACAAGGGTTGTTGCATGAGTTACATTTTTGCACAAGCATTTTGGAAAATGAAACCGAACAATAGGAGTTAGTATGCATGATGAAATCTATTTGCCATCCAGACAGCAAGCACTGAAATACTTGCCGGGTCCAAGAAGCTCAGAAAGCAGATGGTAGATGTGTTGATTCCTCCCATCTTTTTCAGATGACAAGAAAAGACTCATAATTATTCATAGGCATCTAGGTGTTACTGTTTGAAAATTGCAGCGCCGGAAATGTCAAAACAATTCCACGACCATTTAATCCAACCTGTGTGTTTTGCAGATGACAAAATATTGCAGACTTTTTCCTCTATTGCAGCATGTCTGTCTCTACATTGCACCTACTCTCTCTGTGTATGTCTGTCCATCTCTCTTTCATGTTCTTTGCCTCTCCCTATCTCTGCCCATTCCTCTGTCCCTTTATTTCTTCTCCCTCCCAACATACACACACACACACACACACACACACACACTTCACAGTGCATCTAAGCCTCTCTTAAAGAACATGTAAGCATGCAATGATTGATCAATACAATGTATTTGTACAACTTCTGACTTGATGATATAAAAAAACAGGGGATTGAGTTGATTCATACTAATCTTCAGCTTGGCAGAATCTAGAGCCATATAAGAGATAAGTCTTTGGACATATCTGAGAGAAGGTTTCTAGAAAGGGTATGTTGAGGTAGAATGATCCATCTTTAATGTGGATGGCACCATTCTAAGGAATGGGACTCTAAACTGAATTTTAAAAAAATCAAGCTGATTACTAAAATTTGTTTCTTTATCCATGGCTTTTCTCCATGATGACCATTATACTGAGAACCAAATAAACCCTTTCTTCCTTGCATTGTCTTTGAAAGTGTTACGTTTGCAACAATAAATGTTACTGTTACGGAAAACTGATATGGAGAAATGGAGCCATTGCTAGAGCTAACCCAGTCATGCAGTTCTCAGTAAGACTTGTGGGAGCAGCAATGAACATGGGTAGACAATTATTTCTGTAGATGGATGAGCATCCTTTGGATATATGCCCAAGAGTGATATAGCTGAATCTTGAGGTACCTCTTTTCCCAACTTTCTGAGGAACCATCACACGGATATCCATAGTGTCTCTCTAAGTTTGCAGTTCTGCCAGCAATGAGTCATTCTAATGCTCATGGTTATAAACTCTTCTCCATTCCTCCCAGAGACTGAAAAAATAATGGATTACCTTGTTTGATGGAGTAATTTTAAGACAGGATAGCATTTGAGCTGTGGTTTGACTTCTTATTTCATTCTATTCCTCAGTGAGCAATAGAAAATGGACATGAAAAACTCGGAAGTGTGGCTAAGAAAGTCGTGTGAGCAAGTTTAAAACTGTGGGGAAAGAGGAACAGGTGAAGCACTTGTAGAGGTCCCCTGAGGGCCAGGCCCCACCCAGCTGAAACCACTTGGAAGGAAAAAGCCTGAGCAGGAAAGGTACTAAAGGCATTCCCTGCTCAAAAAGAAGACTCGGGAAAGTGTCTCTTTAGGGTCAGCACATGCAGGACAAGCCAGCTGTGTGAGGGGTGTTGAAGTAAAGGATGGGGTGGACCTGGGAGAACTGGGAAGTCAGTAAGATAGGGATGAAATTCCTATCTATACGAAATTCCCAAATAATCAATAAAATATTATGTTGGCAAAAAAAGAAGTAATACCTTTAGGTGCGAAGTTAAGGAAGATTTGGGGAAGCTAAAAAATAATTGCTGACTTGACAGATTGACAGGTTCTAAAATCTCCCAGGAGACAAGCCATTGTACACAGGAGAGTTTTTAAATTGTTTGAACAGGGGTGGGAAGATCCTCCCTAAAAGTGGGTGGAGTCGTCTCCTGGGCTGTGGTCCTGAGCTAAAAGAGAAGGAGAATGTGAGCTGAGCACCAGCATTCACCTCTCTGCTTTCTGACTGGGTGTGCAATGCACCCTGCTGCTCCAAGCTCTTGCCACCATGCCTTCCTTCCCCAACTTGATGGATTATACCCTTAATCCGTGAGTCACGACAAATAAACCCTTCTTTAGATGCTGCCAAAGACTCAAGACCTTTGCCTGTCAATTCTTCCCTCACGTTGGCACGTGGTGTACACATTCCCATGTGCTACATATAGCTACTATAGACAGATGACCCACAGAGTCTAAAACGTTTACTATGCAGCCTATTTGACTGCCAGAGCATACAAACCCTTGAGAGTACTCTACCCCACCCAATCCCAGCGCCAACCTAGGCCTTTGCTGACTCTCGGGAGAGTCTGTTGGAGAGAAGGGCCAAAGAAGCACATTGATTTGATCGTTGACTGCCAGCAGCACTTACCATGCAAGTCTAAATGCACGTGGCACAAACAATGGGGAGACCACTTTGGAGAGGTCATGCACAGTGGTTTGAATGTGTCCCCATAAAACTTGCGTGGGAAACTTAATCCTCAATGTCACATTTTTCAAGAGAAGAAGACTAATAAATGATGCTGTGTCAGTGGATGAACGAGGTTACCTCAGAAATGGAACCTTTACTTTGAGGATTGGTTATGATATGAGCCAGTTCAATGCTCTTCCCACCTGTGAATCTCCAGCCAAGGCCTCCTTTAGCAACACACCCACCTCGTCAATAGCAGACACTGGGCACAGACACCACAGTGCCAGAAGATGGGAATGTTCAGTTGAACTATTACAGCCATATTTAATCACTTTGAATGGTTGCATCAACACTTGCAAGCAGAAGATGAATTCTGACTGGGTCAGCCTTTTGTTCTCCTGAGATCATCAGAAATCATCATGTACTCAAATTATCACAGAAAGCTTCCCAGAGAAATAAAGGGCACCATCTACAGTAGAGAAACATTACCAGTATCCCTGTCAGCCAAAATTTTAATCTCAATTCTGCTTGCTTCCTTGTCTGCAATTCAAAGAAATAGAGACAGCCACAGTTGGAACAACTAGGATTTTATAATTGTGTATATATATTCTTCCCTCATTATCATATGTATGCATGTAAAATAAAAAGAAACCTTCCCTAAACAGGTTTATTACTCATGCTATTATGTAACCAGACCAGGCATTCTAACTTTTAATCACCTTCTCCTTTAGATTCTGAGTGTAAGTCATGGAGTCTGTGCTGATATCTGTCATTTTAAGGAGCATACCTCCCACCTCTTTGAACATAGAAACAGTATTGTTCTTCAGGGTTATTCAGTTAAAACTGACCTATAAGAGTTGCAATCACTTTACGTTTCAGTAATTGCAGTTTCCTCCATGTGTGGAAAGAGTGATGAATAGCTGTAATGATGGCCAGAGGAATACCAATAGCTTCCTTCAAAACACCTTGATAATTACAAAGTGTTCACAAAAACTAAACACACACACACCAAACTTGCTTAAATTTTCTAGCCTGTGTTGTGTTTCATTTAACCCAGATGCCAACCCTGAGCAAATAATGATTATTATACTAGTTTTCTTTACAGAGAAGTAATTCTACAATGGTTCCGGCAAACATTGAGCAACTCTTCTGAAATGAAAACAGGGAAAATACCTCCAGGCTTGTTTAAGAGAAACAAAACAGCCTCAAGTGATGAACTGAATTTCTCACTGGGGATGCTATAAAAATTGAAAATGTTGATTTTTTTTTAGGGCAAAGCCCAGAATTCCAATGCTAAGAGAGAACACATAAAGCTGGGGAAACAGAAGGTAAGCTTGGTAGCAGCTGAGGAACAGGGAAGGTAGCTGTCACTGTCTGAGAGATCATTTGTAGGGAGACTGAGTGCTACTCCTCATAGCATTACAGAGCATTTCAAGGGAATGGTACATAATACTGTTCTGTACAGTGTTGAGGTCCTCAGCTTAGCTCAGTTCATGGCCCTGAGAGGCCTTTTCCATGATACTTCTGTGGCAGGTCCTTCTTAGAGAAAGGAGCATAGGGGGCAAATAAATCAATGAATTGGTTCGAACTGCAGCTTCCCTGGTGCCTTGTCAGCATCATGGACATTTATCTCTTTCATTCACTAAGCTAGCATGCAGGACACTAAATCTGGCCCTTTTCATACATCTCAAGAAGTAGAGAAAAGTAAAACACTGAAGAGAGTCATCCCCTCCCTCTTTCTCTTCCTTCCTTCGCCCTTCCCTCTCTCCCATCCCTAATCCCTCCTTTCCTACTTTCCTTCCATAATTTCCCCTCCCTTTCTTTCTCCCCTCCCTTTTCTCCCCTCCTTCTCTTTCTTCTTTCATCTCTCCTACCTCCTTTTCTTCTCTCCCTCATTTTTTCTTTAATTTATAGTTTGACAAGCTCTGCAAATGAAAAGATGTGGTTGAGCAGAAAGTTACGCTTCAGTGCTCACTCAACACTGGAATACAATTTGTCTAGCCAGAGAAAAGTGGAATGGGGAGAGAGCTAAAGGGAAAAGGGCTTCTGCCAGGCATCAGTTACCTCAGATGACCCACACTGGCATTCATGCCAAGGCTGGATCTGCCTTGTTCAATTATTGATGTGAATATTACCAGAGGAGGCAACTTTTTATTCAGCAGAGATAGAATCAATTGTTGCTAGACATAACATGGAATTTGGAGGCAGACAAGCTCAATTGAAATGTCATTTCCATCACTTACTAGTTGCATTATCTTAGACAGGCTTGTTTGAACTTTCTTTATCCTTAGTTTCTTTGACTATTGAATGAAATTGCAAATGTCTACAGCCAAGATGTTTTTTAATGAGTTAAAAATGAAGTATACACTTCACAGAGTGGGGAAAGTCAATACACACTAGCTTACTTTTGTGGTTCCTTCCCTACCACCAAAAAAGGATTCTGGTTAGATCTAGGAGTCGTTGAAGGAAGTAAGAGTGTCCTCCACATACCAAAGGTTGTGATTGACCCACTCAACAGATGGAAATCATATCAACATATTTTCGGACAACTCAAAACACATGGGATGTCTCCCTAACTCAGGAAAATTCTTCCTATTTCATCTCAAAGATACAAATTTGTGAGAAATTTTTGTTTAAACATTTAATCCTGGAGAAATATGGAATTTCATGCATGATTTCTGCCCCCATTTGCTCATTTAAGGAATTCTGCATTATAAAGCTTCCTGAAAAATTAACTAGTTCCTTAAAGGCACAAAACTGCTCACATGGAAGCATGTGTGTACGCATGGTTTGTCTATATATGTGTGTGTATTGTTATATAAATTTTTAAATAAAATAAACTACACATTTTGATCATATTCTCTTCTCTCCTCCATTTCTTCCCAGATACTCCTTGCAATGTGACTCTATTTTGATAGTGTCCAATCAGTCAATGATGTATACACATGTGTGTAATTTGCAAAGTGAGAAAGGGATGAGATGACATTGCATGTTTGAGGGAGGGTGAGCAGGAAGTGCTTTCTGATTATTTCATTAGAAATACCATGAATAAAGTTTTGTTCTTTAAACTCAAAGATGCCTCATAGACACAGCAGCTGTTTGGAGACTGTCTTATGCAGTACTTGGTTGGACAGCCTATGCTCAATGCCACTAAAAGTTGTTGTCATTTGAGTGAATATATTGGGCCTTAAAGTTTCTTCTCATTTTATCTCTGCCTCCCCAGACACACCTTCGACACATACCTTTATTAAGAGAATAACAGTGTCCCTTAGGTCCAAAAAGGATAGTTGCTGTGGGACAATGGTCTTTTACCCTATCACTTGTATTATTTTTAATCAAATGCTGATTGGCCAGTAGCCAGGCAGGAAGTATAGGCAGGACAACTAGGCAGGAAGTAGAGACAGTGAGATGAGAAAAGGAAAGAGTCAGTCTACAGTTGTCACCCAGACACAGAGGAAGCAAGATGAAAACACCTCGCTGATAAAGGTACCAAGCCATGTGGCTAACACAGACAAGAATTATGGGCTAATATAAGATGTAAGAGTTACATCTTATAGGAACAGCAGTCAGATATAGCAACAGTCAAAGCAGAAGTAATAAGGACATGTGAAGTATAATCTATGCATGTGAGCTCTTGAAAGTTCAATAAAAAGAAAAGAGAGAACTAAAGCAACACACACATAGAAAGCCTGGACTAATAGGCCAACCAGTTTATAATCATGTAGGCCTCTGTGTGTTTCTCTGGGACTGAATGGCTGCTGGACCAGGAAGAACAGAAATCTCTGTCAATAGACAGTGACCAAAACAATCAGTTTCTAGAATATTCATGAACTCTGTGTAGAAGTAGACATTTGAAAAAGTTATATTTCTAATTAATGGGCATCTCTCTCACCTGAACAAGTGAGATGGACCCAGGCCCAGGTGTCTTCTGGGATTCCACACCAACTGACCCTGATTTGGGCACACTGGGTCATCATTTACTTATAAACTGAGGAAAACACATATTTGGGTTTGGGTATTGAAGGTGAAGAGGCCTGATAGAAGTTTTCCATGTTGTTCAACTGGAAGATAATAATTTCTCATTGAGTTTGGGACAACATCCCAGCTAACTCTGTGGCTTTTGTGTCTTCTGTATGTAACTCACTGCCCAGAAATTTCCCTTCCTTGATATCTCTTGAGGAAGGGGTGAGTCTGATGCTATATGATAGCCATTTTTGGTTTCCTGATGACTATTTGTCTTATGGGTGGCTAGGGTCCTGAAAATATTCAACAGTCTATTAAAGAGTGAAGGCAATTCTTTCTGCTCTCAATCTACACCCATTAGGTTGCATAAGGTTTTTTAAGAAAAGAAAAGGAGCGGAGACAATACAGAAGAAAATAAATGTCTACATGAAAAATGATGACTTTAAAATAGGAACAGCAGTCAGATATAGCAACAGTCAACGCAGAAGTAATAAGGACATGTGAAGTATAATCTATGCATGTGAGCTCTTGAAAGTTCAATAAAAAGAAAAGAGAGAACTAAAGCAGCACACGCAGAAAGCCCATGTTCCTGAGTTGGGAGATGGCTTTTAGTGGGCAAAATATTTGTGCGGAAACATGAGGCCCTGAGTCCAGATCATTAGAACACACTTATAAATATTCTGGAAACACAATGCTGCAGGCCAGAGCAAAGACAATTAGATCCTAGGAGCTTACTTGCCAGTCAGTATAGCCAAAGTGATAAGCTGTGAGTTCAATAAGACCTTGTCTTAAAAAGTGGAGTGTAACAAAGACAGACATTCAATATCACCATCTGGTATTCACATGAGCATGAATGGATGAATGTACCTGTACATGTACATGCACATATGTGCATACCACACAGAAAAAGGAGAAGGAGGGAGGGTAACAGACAGTTGGACCAATAGAGAGAGTTAGAAAAGTTGAGGTTATTTTTAAAAGAAAATATTGAGAAAAAAAGGGAATTAAATATTTAAAATTTTTAATATTTCAACATAGATTGTCTCCCATATTTCATTTAAGTATAAGGTTGTCTGTGATGTGCAAACAGGCTATGTAGTGACAAGATTTATTTTGGAACAACTGAAAAATTTTTCCAGCACCATACCTCACTTTACTGTATTACTAAGCTGAATTTTTCAGTTTATAGACTATGAACATTACAATCACACATGTACATATATACACACAGAGTCATATACTCCTACTCACTAATATGCCATGTTGAAATACCTAGTGATGGAAATAAAGACCATATTAAGAGAATAAAATTAAAGACATTGGCTGATTTGTTGCTGAATGTGACCTTTGTATATGAATAAGGTAATTGATACTCATAATAAGACAAATTTCAAAAATGTCATTTATCAGACAATTGTTCTCAGAGGGAAAAATTTACAGAAATAAAAGCCACTAAATGTCATGCATGGTGTTTTGGGAATGGAAGCATGTTCTCAAATCTGCGTATTCTCAGAGTGCAGTATCAAGACCGTGATGTCCCTGTTGAGCAGTGTTCTCTGCTCCTCTGTTTCATTTCTCAGTGGTATCTCCCCAGTGTGGGGACTCGAGAGGTTCTATGTTCAACTAGAAGTGTTACTACTCATGGAAGTGGACAAAACTCAGGACTAGACAGAAGAAGCAGAGATTATATGGTTTTCACGTGCAATTATGGAATTGGTCTGCACACAAGCCTGTCTCTAAAAGAACACATTTGCAAAATGTCCACCTAATAGAAGTATTGACTTTTGCACTCTCTGATGTTTCCAGAAAAATAGAACTAGCAGAAGACATTTAAAAATATGTAAAATGAGATATAAACCAGAAGGTGGTGGCACACACATTTAATCCCTGCACTAGGAAAGCAGAGGTAGGTGGATTCAGAGTTCAAGGACAGCCTAGCGTAGGACATTTGTACAAATACATGTGGCATCTGTGAAAGTCCACTGATCTTCCTTCTGCAGGCTGAAGACCCAGAAGTGTGTTGCTACAGTGTGGAGACCTGACAACAAAGTTGAAGATTTCAGTTCCAGGAATATGCCAAAGGGCTGAGAACAAAATCAGCAGTCTTTCATGGACTTGTTCCAATCACACATTGCAGTGATTCCCTCCCACAATGGAGAAGAATGTCTCTTACTCAGACTACCAGTATCAAACTAATATCTCCTTGAACCCCTTCAAACACACAGAAATAGGCTAATGTGACCGCCCAGGGTACAGAGCTTATATAGGATTTTTTGGGGGGTGGAACTTTCTAGAGGGGGCTTGGGGTTGGTGACATTTTGAAGCCTGATTCTGGGGCAAACTTGGGGATTGGTGGGATTCTGTGCTCAGGGCTTGGTGGGACTCTGTGCTCAAGGGCTGGTGATCGTTCATGCTCAAGAACCTCATGGTTGGTGAGATTCCGTGCTCAGGAACTGATGAAGATGTGAGAGTTAGCTAATAAGAGGCTAGAGATAATGGTCCAATCAGTGATTTAATTAATACGATATCTGTGTGGTTATTTCAGGGCTAAGCCAGCTGAGTGGTTTGGAGAAACAAGCAGGCCCTCCTCTTTTACATGGATTTAGCTAGCACCAATTGTAAGAGGAGGGCCCTCTAACATCTTGATTTAACCCATTTCTATTCATCTGTGTATCACCACATGACACTGGCTTACTGGAAAAGATTTAGGGAAAAACAGTGGTTTTGCCCTACCTCATAATTACAGGATTTAATATGACAAGGGTATACAGACAAGCAGAGGTTTCAGGGCTCACTACCCTGAGAAATAGCCTCATATTTACTTCTGGATATGTGAATCATAAAGGCATTTGCTTGTTATATATGTATTTATATATGCATTCTTATATGATGAGAATATTTGTACTGATTCAATTGCCTAAGCAGAATTATCATATCTAGCACCTAATACATTTATTGTTCTGTTTTGGCAAAAGCATTAAAATGAAACAACTATCATGGAACTACTTTTAAATGTATAAACTCTTTACTTTTTCAAGGTGGTCTCACTATGTAGACCTTCTCTGGCCTGGAATTCACTGTGAAGGCTGGAATATTCTTGATCCATAAATATTCGCTAGCGTTTTCCTCCTTGATGGTGGAATTAAAGGCATGTATCACCATAAAATAAGGAACATGCTGGTGATAACTACCTTATGACTTTCTGTGTTGTGTTAAGACAAATAGATAAGGGGCTTTCCACTCATCGTTTTGTGCATGAGAGTAGCAGAAAGAGAGCTGTTTCTTCACAGACAGATCAGACAAATACCTTCAAGGAAAACACATTTGAAGAAGCTATCTACCTTCTATCAAAAGCAAAGTAGGGGAATAAATTAGAACCCAAAGGCTAGATAAAACTGCTGTTTCACAGAGCCAGAAATTAGAGGCTTGGGGAGAGGGGCATGCATGAAGCCATTTCTCTCAAAATGTAAACATATATCATTATAATGGAGTGTTTTCTTTTTAACATAGAGCCACAGCTGTATACAATATGTAAATATGTGTCTCAAATTCAAAACAAACACTAAAATGGAGTTAGCCTGGGTTTCATGCATCTAAATTTTGATATCAAGGTTATGCCAAGTCTCCCAGCTGCACAGAGTGGCAAGGGTTCATCTTTTGTCTGGTCCTTTACAGGGGGTCATCTGGGCACTGGACACTTTCTGGTGATCTGCAAAGCAGAGGCTGTAGCTTGTTTTCGTTTTTCATCCTGGGAGGTAAAGTCTCAGTGGGGAGAGGGCAACACCTGTTAGCCTTTGAATTACCTGCATTAGCGATGAGTAAAATGAGGGTGCCTAGCCTAGAGGATCAGAGGATGGGATTTTCACCTGTTGGCTATTGACTACAGGGTATTTAAGCCTTCAAGGTGCTATTAAAGAGAGGCTTTTTGTTACCAGTGTTTGAAGGTCTGTGTGTTGGTCTGTCTCTGAGTGTGTATGTGTATCCTCAACCTCCATCCCCTTGCCCAAAGCTTGTGAACTGGGCTCTAGTGCATAGAGCACAGACGGGGGCTGCGGTGAGCAGCAAGTGGACTGGAGGATATTCATTACATTTCATGTCACCATGACAAAAATGACCTGTCAATATAATATTGGCTGATGTAAAGAAAGTCTGTTTGGCCATTCAGGTCTCAGTTTCCACCCTTCTCCGTGGGGAAGGCACAGTAGAGTTCACGATGGTGAATTTCACAGGTAGCAGAGAGGCTCCAAGCAGAGAACTCATGCTTGAAAACCAGGCTGACAGATACTTCAGGACCCACACCCTCTGCTATCTCAGCCACATGCCCAACAACTGAATCCACAACCTCCCCAAGCAGTGCCACCAAGTGGACATCATGTGCCCTAATACCAGGACCTCTGGGAGACCTTTCACATTCTAGCCATAGCGGGATGACTTCAAATCTGATGTATACATTATCTAAACAACAACAGCAAAAAGAGCAATTGCATATTGATTATGTAGCTATTCTATACCCACATCTATCTTTTTCTTTTCCATATAGACTATACATGTGCAGGTAACAAGAACCATGTCTATTCTAACAGGTCTTACAATTGGAGGAAAGTGATCCTATAAGAAATCTCTAAATCCTCTCAGGTGGAAATTAAAATGCGTCTTCTTATCATGTTGTGCTGGATGCTGCTGGCACTACCTCCTTCTCACTGTGGTGTGTGACCTCAAGGAAGAACAGCTTCGCCTCTTGTCCTTGATCTCTATCAATATAGATATTGGGATAACAAGACACACAGGATGGCCATGTGAGGATGCAGCCAGCGATGGCATTTTCAAGTCAGGGAGAGATGTCTGGGATGGACCCTTCCCTCATACCCTCAAAGGAACCCCCATGCTGGCATGCTGGTCTTTGACCTCCAGACTGCAGAACTGTGTTTGTTTAAGCCTTCCAGCCTGTGATCTTTTTCTAATATTACCAAAGTAGAATAATACAAGTTCCCATAAAGCTTTGCCATGAAGACAAAGAGAGTGGAAGAATGCAAGCGGAAGCAACTCTGGAATTGAACTGCATGTGGTTTCAGCTTCTCCTTCAGATTGTCTGGAGTAGCTCCATCCTTCTAGCACCAGAGTGGACGCCTTTATCAATAAGGACACCCTGGAAAGAAGTGCACTTACCACAGACAGAGAAGTAAGACATTCCTATCTCTGTCAATTTACAGATTCATTTTGGAAGATGATTGTGAGAATCATCCAAAATCAGCATAGGAACCAAAAGTAGCCCATAGTCTCCCCAAAGCTACTGTCCTTTTGCAGCAGACTTGAGTCAATACTGTGTTTTCAAAATGCTTTATTTGCTTTATAAAAGTCTTGACTTTTCCATGCAAAGAGAATTGGAGTCTGGAGTGAAATGAAATAGCTCTGGAAGGTCTGTGTCAGCATCTATTAATGAAGAACTACTTACGGCAGCCACTAAATACAGCATTCTCTGTAAGTCGCCTGCACTGGGTAATATATGCAAGTGGTATATTCAGTTCCTTACTGTGGACCCAAACGAACTGCTAAGGTTCCAGTGCAGCACAAGAGGCTAACGGGGAACATGATCAAGGCTCTGCATCTTAGCAATGTCATCGCAATCACAGCAGCACCAAAAATTCCACAGCAATCTAATAGTATCTTGCTGCCAATAGCTCAATCTTTTTATTACTAAACGTTCTCTTGCTCCTTTGCTTGTGGCATATTTTTAAAATCACGTAGTACAGCTTATGTTTGGGAGAGACCAGATGATATCTCTAAACCCTGAGGTCTGACCCCAGCAGCCCATCAGTTAGCACTTGTCTGTTATGGACTATGTGTGCGACATTTTAAGTACTTCATTAGTCTGGGGCCATGCTCCCTGGGGCTCCCATAATACAAAATATTATGGGTACTTTCCAAATGTTCCACTGTTATAAATCATTGTTATTAAAATGTAGATGCTGTAGAAGGAATAGAGTCCTAGGATTTTAGATGGTGCTTTTGAAATCTTCCAGTCCATGAATGGTAAGTAGACTTTACCCCAGTGGTAAGTTTATAACAGTTGCTGGTGACTACCTAAAGCATCCTGTAGGTTACTCATACCCAAGAAAAGTCAAATGCAGTAAGGATGGGTTTACTTTTGGCTTATAGTTTCAGGGCCCAGCTCATCATAACAAGGAAGTCTTAACAGCCAGAATATACAGGGTAACACAACAGAATCATATGACAGCTGGTCACTTGGTACCCACAGCCTAGAGGCAGAGAGGAATGAGTGCTCACATGTAGCTTACTCTCTCCCTTTCTACATTTTATTCAGTCTGGGATGCTAACTGTACTGTAAGATGGTGCTGGGTGCCTTTCGGATTAATCTTACATCCTTAGCAAACCTTTCTAGAAATATGCTCAGATGTGCCCCCAAATTGTCTATCTGAAGTGAATCTAAATACCGTTACCCTGACAATAAAAATGAGCAAGCACAATCTTGGGAAATGTGCTAGCACCAAATTGATAGGGAACTTCCTTCAGCCAATGATCTGTAAGAAGCTGGGCCACGTTAGGATATGACTTGTTAGGTACCCAGAGAAAACCGTCAGCCTTCCCAGGGCTACTTGTGCCTCACTCTCCCTTCCAGTAACATCTGGAGCCCCATGTGAGGTTCAAATCCACAGCCCTGGTACTAAGAGTCTGATGCTTACCTGAGTCTTACCAACAGCATCCCCACTCCAAACACAGTTTTTCCTCAGGTTTGGGAACACTATTTAGGGGTTGATTATTACTTGTATAGGGAAGAGGATTAGAGTAGAAATTATATAGGTCCAGAGATCTCTTTAAAAACAAAGAAGAAAAATTGAATGTGATAATAGGTAGTTTAGTGTAAGCTTACATTAATAATAATAGTAAGTAAAAAAGTAAATACTTGTGAGCTATTATTTATGGACAGTTTACATTGGTATAGATTTTTGTATATTGATACAAGTTCAAATTATATTTGTTATTTCTGTTTACAATATTTGTATACCTTTACAAAGTTATTTTGTCAGATTGTATACATGTATGTTTCTACCTCTGTTAAAGACATTTTGTTTATTGATATAATTTTTAGGACACATTTATCATATTGCATTATATATTTCTACCTCTGGACTTCATTCTCAAAAGAAACTGTAATCCAGACAGTACTGCTATCTGGCTTCCCTTCCTGACGCAAACATGATCTCCTTTCTTTACGGGTTTCTACTTTGCATCTGTGCAGGGTCCCCTTCACCTGAGAAACTTTTTGGGAGGGACTGAGACTAGGGACAGGTCTAAACACCAACAATCATCTACAAATTGTGACTAAGCATGAGGTCTGCATTCTGTATGTTCCACTTAAAGTGCTAAAGCTCTGAGTTCTTTGAAAAATTAGTACAACGGAATATAAATTTAGTTTGTTAGCAATATGCCAAATACAGGTAAAATATTAATGAACATAGAAATATAAAATATCCTGCAGTTAAATTGGACAAACCATGGGGGGACCTAAAATATGCCAGAAAACCTTTTTGAAGTAATAAGAGCAAGGAGTTAAATTTTAATTCCTTGTAGCAATTATTTTCTCCCCTGGGAAAAGGACATTAAGAACATTGTGTGGCAATGACATCTATTTTTTATTATGCCCATGAACAAAGTACATCTCTCCAAACTGCTGCTCTTCATTGCTTTTAAATCAGAATAGATGAGCTTGAAAAGATATGAAGATTCATTAGTCCCAGCTCTAAATATTGCCAGAGAAATTATTCTCATCTACTGCAACCTATTGAAGACTCAAAGGACAGTCAAGTAATACCCTTGAGCCAAAGACTGTGTCCTTGTTCATATAAATTCAGAGGCAGCAAGGCATTGTCCCTTTGCTCACTAATCCAAATAATCGTGCATTCTAACCAGTAATGTGCACTAGAACTTCACAGAAAGGGTCATTTCTGTGTGGGAGAAAGGAAGTTTGCTTTTTACATAGAATTTTAGGTATTTTGTAATCTTTAGAAATATGTTATTAGAATCCATTTAGGATAATGAAATTATAACCTCTAGAATACAATAATGGGATGGTATCTGTTCTCTGCTGGAAACTGGTATGAAGAGCCACGTATTCTGCTGAACACTTGGTTGCTGGTTTTAGCATCACTGTATTAATTGGCACAACATTATAAATGAGTTGATGTTATAATCATGTTTTACAGATGAAATATTGAGACACTTAGGACATATATGAATTAATCAGAGGATGAGTGACCAGCAAATGTGAATGTTCGGGGAAAGCAAAAAGAAACTACAGTGAGTCATGACTTTCCATTAGGCTAACATGAAGGCTGGTAACCAATTCACATGCTCAGAATTCATATTTTTCCAAAGATCTTCTTTATGAATAAGTAGACATGTGCCAAAACAGGCAAGCATCTGGTTCACAGCCTCACATGTCCGACCTGGGAATGAAACCTCTGATCCTTCCCAAATATTGGAAAGACTAGCGTACAGTTGTTCCCGAGGTGATATTTTAAATGTGCAGTACACACAGATATTAAAATACAAGGGAAGAAGCATTGCCACACCTCATTCATTTATGACATCCACTTCACCTTGTTTTTTTACTAGATTTTGTTCTTTCTGTAACAAGGACAAACATTGCATCATACACCTTAAATCACCCACAGCATTTTTTACCTTGCACACAGTGGGCGTTGAATAGAAGTAAGACTTCCTGATTAAGTGAAGGATCCAGCCACATTACTGTGACAGAGCGTCCTTGGCTGTCAAAAACACTCCCCTTCTTAATTCACCCGCGACTCTTGAACAATTTTCCGGATATAAGAGCAACCCCATCTGACCCCCTTTCCCCAGCCGCTCACCTGGTTTGCCCTCAGCTCTGCCACCTTCACTGACTCACCCCGGTGTAATGAGGCTCAAGGAGAATGACTCAGCATCTATATTTTCCTTTTTTTCTCTTTCACCATTTGCTTCATTGCTAGTTCCAGTGACTCAGCTCTTGGCTTAACGGAAGCAGCGTTTGTTTACAGCATATATAATATTCCTTGTACATAATACATTTTCAAAACTCTTCCACATCTACTGTTTCATTTGATGACAGAACTTCCTGAGATCACCAGGATTCATCTTTGGGGTTTTATACCATTGAGAGGACAGAAACACAATGTAACTTGGTCAAGGTCACATAGTTAAGCCACTTAACAGTAGACTCCTGTATCTCATATTCTTTTCAGGTTTTGCTTCACGTGACCAGTGACATTGTTTCCATCCCCCAGGCCGAAGTTTTACTCCATTTTCTCAGACCCCACCTTAGCATACTGAATACTAGGAAACGAGACTCTAACTTTCAAAAGTTTCATTATAGTTCTTTACATTGTTACAGCTTTCAGAATTGAAAGCAGTTCTGGGGGAATATTTTTTGTTATGAACAAAAAAACTGTCAGAAATATTTGATATTTTGATTTGATATGTCACTGAAATCTTATAAAAAGTAGATATTCTCTATTCTCTCTTCTATGAAGATTTGGACATGAAGGTGGCATAAGAATATGAAAACTCTGTTTTTTATATATCTTTTGTGTCTCAGAGAGACATCCTAGAGACAGAGTTACATGAGTAGGACTCCTAAGTCGTATAAACCACCAATGGATGGAGGTGCAAAAGGTTCTGTCTCTAGAAAGAAGGAGGCTTGTCTAGAAGGAATTGGAAAGTGGAGGGATTCTTGGAGAAAAAGAGGACATAGAGATGTGGAAGTGGGTGGGCTAAGGGCTTGGTTACAATATGCATCTGTGGGAACAAGGAGGATTATACGTATTCCTGCCTGCTTCTTTATTTCTTTTATGATGGTTTAAAAATACTTTCACCTGAAAGCATTTTGCGGTCTGTTAGGTGTTACACTAAGGACAAATCTACAGCCTCTTAGCTACGTGTACTGGGGTTGTTTTTCTGAGCCTCAGCTTTCTGTCTCTGAAACGGTGATGACTTGGTGCACAGTGTAGCAGTGCAGTTAAATGAGATGACCTGCCTGGTGCGGATGGTTGATAGGGAATTTATCTGGATGGATTTCTTGTGCCCCTCTTTCTGCATACAAAATGAATGTGTCCCAAACTGTCTCGATCCCTTAAGGCCAGATCTCTTCAAACACTCTAATCAGTATTTCGTCAACCCAGAAGTATGTTGGTTAAGATAGGTAGGTAGGTAGAAGATGGGTAGATAGAAGCAAACATATAGATGGAAACACACACGGAGGAAAATTGAGCATCATAGAGAAGAGGAATTCAAGTATTGTTCTCACCCCACCCACACACTACAGAAACTCACCATTTAATCTTGCTGAAACCAATGCCTGAGTAATTGCAAATGATACTTGAGTGAGGAGGTTTCACTGAAGGTCCTGGTTATTTATATTTTGTCTTGTTACTGAGCAATGAGACATCCCAGGAAAAAGGAAGTAGTGGATAAGAGAAATGCATTAAACCTACTCAGATACTAAAATTGGGATCAAATAAAAGCTGGGAAACAAAGAATGCCCTTTTTTTAAAAATATTTATTTATTTATTTATTTATTTATTATATATACAATATTCTATCTGTGTGTATGTCTGCAGGCCAGAAGAGGGCACCAGATCTCATTACAGATGGTTGTGAGTCACCATGTGGTTGCCGGGAATTGAACTCAGGACCTTTGGAAGAGCAGGCAATGCTCTTAACCACTGAGCCATCTCTCCAGCCCCAAGAATGCTTATTTTTTCTCATTCTGATTGTACCTTTTCAATCCTATAATTCTGTCATGATTTCAATGATGCCTACTCCTCTCACCCTCATACCGCCTTTCCCCTGCCAAAAGTACCCATGACCTCAACTATTAGCATGTAGCTGGGAGGTAACTAAAATTACTGTTTACATGGAATTCAGGAATGCTAAAATTTAATCTGATTGAGTAGGAGTGAAGACTGGAACTGGAGAATTCTCAGAACAAACGGAGGGGCAAGACCTGTCAAAACTGAGTGTATTGGAATCATCTATCCAGGTTTCATATTCCTGGAGTAGGAACAAGTCTTAGGATTAGCATTTTTACTGACCATCTCTTGTGTTCAGAGAGTTCTATAGTTTGGATCTGGAACGCATCACAAAGATCATGTGTGAAAGGCTTGGTCTATAGTGTGTTTTGATACAGTAGTTTTTGAAGTTGGAGATTTGGTACAGTGGTTAGATCATGATGTTTCTGGCCTCATTGATGTTTTAGTCAAGTTGTTTTATATTAATGGGTAATTTGGAGATGGCGAGAAAAATAGACATGTGAAAGGATGGAAATTACAGGAAGGAATGAGATCATACCTTGAAGAATGTATTTTCTGGCCACCTTAGTAGTAATTTGGTAATCTCTCCCTCCCTCTCTTCCTCCCTCCCTCCCTCTTTTCCTGCCTCCCTCCCTTCCTCCCTCCCTCTTTTCCTCCCTCCCTCCCTCCCTCCCTGCCTCCCTCCCTCCCTCTCTTCCTCCCTTCTTCTTTTCCTCCCTCCCTCCCTCTCTTCCTTCCCCTTCCTTCCTTCCCTCCTTTCTCCTTCCCTCCCTCTCCCCTCCCTCTTTTTCTCTCTCTCCAATCTGTTTCTCTTTCATGCCTGTCTGTCTCTGTCTCTTTCTCTCTGTTTCCCTCCCTCCCTCCCCCCGCTTTCTTCTTCCTAACTGGCTTGAGATCAGTAGCTCAGGCCCACCATTCTCTCTCTACCACAATGATTCTGCTTCATCACAGGCTGAAGAATGCTGGGAGAAGCACATGAATGCAGGGACTGGATCCTCTAAAACTGGAAAAGCTGGTTTTCTCAAACATTTTTCACAGCAACAGAAGGCTACCTTGCACAGGGAGCATCAAGTAAGAATGAACACATGTCTGAGCATAGAAAACCCATGTATTAACTGCCTTGCATCCAGAGACCAGAACATCTAGGATTCACACCCACAATGGAAGTGGCTCTGATTTTTCCAGCCTGACTCCTAGAATAAAAAGATGTTTTACAACTAAACTTCCCGCCAGGCGGTGGTGGTGCACGCCTTTAATCCCAACATGAGAGGCAGAGGCAGGCAGATCTCTGTGAGTTCGAGACCAGCCTGGTCTACAAGAGCTAGTTCCAGGACAGGCTCCAAAACCACAGAGAAACCCTGTCTCGAAAAAACAAACAAAAAAAAAATCAGAAATAAACTTCCCATAGTTCAGAACTCATTTTCAGCTATAAAGTGTTTTATATCTGCCTCTGTGTTGTTATAATGGTTGCTAACTCTTTTGCAAGGCTTATCCTATGCCAGGCACTGTTTAAATGATTTTTGGTTATATTGATTTCATTAATATTCATTCTATGCTAGGGATGGAAATGATAACATGTTATTTCATAAATATAAAGCTCAAGGCACAGAGAAGTAACTCACACAAAACCACACAGCCAACCAGGGGGTTCTAGATACGAGCCCACGCATTCTGAGTAAGCTGTCCCCGTTCCTGCCAGCTAGGCTATGCCTCCTCCTAATGGGAGCTGTGCCTTCTCTGGAGGATGAGTCAAGGAAGGACAAAAGGTACATCAAGAGACACTTTAAGTTAATGCCATACGGATGAAAAATAGCACACCTACTGCATCATTTATTTGCAGCCCATGAAGCAACACTGGATATGTAATTCCTCTTTACGGTCTGCTTACCCTGATAATGTATGACCAGTTCCCATATACTGAATGCCCACAGTCCCCTACTTTTAGTATTTTTACTGCCTCAAGGCCATATCTACCCCTTTGGATGCCGACTGAACCCCTGAGTTCCTGAGGTCTTCATTATGGTCGTTTATCTATCCATCCTATCTTGACTCATACTTAAATGAAGCAGAGTTTTAAGTTTCACTCCTCCTTTGCCCACCAAGGATTTTTGCAAGACAGATGATCTTGAAACACTAGCTTACACTGTACAGTTGATGCTGATTCTTGGTACTTTGAAACAGAAATATCAAGAGATCTTGGATTGGATGTTCACCCTTTAAAGGGACAAATAGAAACAACATCATAGGATCGGTTCCAAGGGCGTCTTCTGTGGCATCTGATTTACCAGCTTTTACAAGACAATTAGAGATGGCCAGTGGAAACAGCTGACTGGCGTCCGGAACACCTTCTGTGAAGATGACAAGGTTTTGGCGAGTCCAGGGTAGCTTCAGACGGTGACTCTCATGTGAAATGTGAGACAGAGTAAGAAGCACGTCCCTGCAGTCCTTACAGAGGACACAGCTGCCAGGAAGATGAAGCAGATGGATTTAGGGGTTTGGGAAATCTGCCTGGCTGCTTGTTCCAAATAACGGCATAATGGGAGTGGCGCCTTCGAGTCAGATTCCAAACATCCCACACAGTCTTTCCCGACTTCTTCCGAGAGCATCCCCCTGAAAGGGATGCAGGTGTTGTTATTTAAACAAACAAACAACAGAAGAGACACAGTAATACCTGACGAGAGTTCCCATGCTGGAAATTGTTGGCCAATTCCAAAGCTGCTGGTACATGAAGAGTACGGGATTGCATACTATCCGTGAATCCTATATTTACCACAGAGAGAATTTGGGGGCTCATGATCTACATAGCAGCTGAGAAGTCTTAGGTGACGCTCAGGCTAAGCGCAGCCTTGAATAAATAAAAACCCTCAAAAGGTAGCGAAATAGACCACGTGTGATTTTAAAACGACCTTTCTGAAATGGATATTCTATCACTAATTTGGAGAGAAGTTTTGATGTCAAATTGGATTACATGTGGGAAGTTAGTATATTCCTTTCTATAAAAGCCCATGTGACCTAACCCTTGTGTTCACCTCTGAGATGAACGAGATAAAAAACAGAGGATGGTCTCAAATAACTTGCCATTAACGTATAACACAAGACAACTGTGTTTGACTCCTGCTCAGAAAGAACCTTCTGAGTTGACAACCAGGAGAACTAAAACATTCTTGTCCTTCACTTCTGAATGGATTTCCTCAGACCCTTTGTGATATTTGGGGACTTTTCTTTAAAAATAAGTCCTAATGCTCACACTATATGTGAACACAGTAGCAAGGCAAGCATAGCCCTGGTGCTCACACTATATGTGAATACAGCAGCAAGATGAACACAGATTAATCCTTGCAAGTCAAACTTTTATGTGTCTCAAAAATAAGAAACATGAGAAAAACTTGGTAGGCTTTGTCAGGCTCATACAGCCTTTTAGTTTGTGTTGTCAAAAAAAAGAAAAACACCTCAGAATCAGATGCACTGCCTGCCTGTGGGAGAGGACCCGTTACGGACTGGCAGGATCAGGTCGCTCCATCTGAATTACACAGACAATCCAATTGCAGATTGACCAGGCAGAGAACAGCTCTGGATTCAGTTGTTTCTAATTAGGATGAATACGAAGAGATGGGAGGAGAAGTGAACATGAGTGTCATTGGGCAGTAACAGCTACTTGAGGATAGGAAATGCATTTTTCCTGGTACCTTGGGAAATTGCTTCATGTGTCTGGTCTATTACTGACACTATAAAATTTGCACCTAATAGGCTCAAGGATGTTTCTGACAAATACTTCCAGAAACCCAATCTATAAGAGCTACATGGGCCCAGATGGTGAAGGAAAAGAATGGATATGATTTCATTTTTATTTATAGTGAGTATATTTTTTAGAATATCATACATGATTACCGTATCACCTCGTTTTCTCTCTTTGCATCTTGAATTCCTCCCATGCATCCTCAAAGAATGACTCTTTTGGTCTGACCTACACAAAAGATAGTTTTCCTTCTTGCTTTACAGAAAGAAGGATGTGCTGAGGATGGTGTGACATGTAGATGCCCATCCGATAATCAGTCATTTGTACCTTCTGGTGTTGTCTGCTCTGTCTGGGGCTAAACTCACTATTCTGTTACTGTATTTATAAAAGAAATGAACTTCTAAGCCTATGCAATGTAGAGACAACTTTTAAAAAAAAAAAGGTACAAAGGTAGAAAGAACTACATGGACAAACCACAAAACGTACCAGAATATTTTGTAGGAATTTTTCATGTTAAAACATCCCCCCCCCCATACACTCCTACTTTCCAGCCAAGAGTGAGATTGGAGAGTTATTTTAATCTTAACTCTGTTTACGGGGCTGGAACATTCCAAAGAAAAGGAGGGTTTTGCTGAGCATTTTAAACAATTGATTCCAGATGGAGTCTCTCTGTATCATTTCTGGAATTGTTCTCTGAATGTATTCTAAAGATAGAATGTACATGTTCGCTAAAGCCTGAAGGATGCTGAACTATTCAGCAATACAAGAAAGCAAAACTTTCTGCATTTTTGGTCTCACTTGGCCAAACGGTTTTAATTCTCACTTTTTTTTTTTAGTTTTAGTGTTTGGAGGTCACTCATTCTCACATGTGTGCATATGTGAGTTCATGAGGTATCCAATACATCAACTCCAGGGAGATAAGATCTACAGGATAAGTGTTGTGGGACAATGGTCTGTACCCTGCCAATTATATTTTAAATAAATGCTAATTGGCCAGCAGCCAGGCAGGAAGTATAGGTGGGGCGACCAGGCGGGAAGCAGAGGCAGGGCAACGAAAATTCTGGGAAGAGGGAAGTTTCAGTCTGTAGTTATCACCCAGACAGAGAGGAAGCCAGACACAGAGCAAGCAAGATGTCACTGCCTCCCCGAAAAAGGTACAAAGCCATGTGGCTAACAGAGACAAGAATTATGGGCTAATAAAAGTTATAAGAGTTAATAAGAAGCCTGAGATACTAGGTCAAACAGTTTATAATTAATGTAGACCTCTGTGTGTTTATTTGGGACTAAATGGATATGGGACCTGGTGGGACAGAAACCCCCAGTCAAAAAATGGTGCCCAACGTGTGCATCCACATAAAGCCTGAGAGAGCTGGGAAAGTAATTTCAGACAAAAAGACCAGAGTTGCAAGGCTTTTTGGTAGCATTTTCTCAGGTGGGCTCTGTTTGCTAGAGGCATGTGTGCCTCATTTAAGAGAGGTTTCCTGACTCAGCTTTAGCTGCAAAACCTTGCAGCTCTTTTAAGAGGACCTGACACCAAACACTTAAATAGTGTTTATGAATTGCCGACGGCATGCTTCTTGGTGATGTCAGGGATCTTGAAAAGCCATAGAGTTGTGGCAATAAACATGGCTCTGGTACTTTTGCCTTGAGGCTAGATTTTCAGAAAAGAATGGGTTGGATCCAGCTGTCAAAGCCACAGCTTTAATCCTAGCCATATTGCTTAGTAAATTAAAGACTCACGTGGTCAGAAAAAGAGAGATATACAGTAAAGATAGATTCAGATGAAGAAAACCTCATGGTGGGACAGAAACCTCAGCCAACAGATAAGTACATAGGATCCACTATCCACAGCTCCTCTCTACTCAGGTAAGTACTTTGAGACTCTTATGATAATAATGCACAACTTTTCTTTTGAACTAGATTTTGGAGTGGTTAGACTGAGAAGTGTGTGTGTGTGTGTGTGTGTGTGTGTGTGTGTGTGTGTGTGTGTGTTGGGGGTAGAGAAAGAAACACTTCGAGTAACTCATTGCCACTCACATTGTATGACACACATCCTTTTATTCTATTTGGTTTCTATCCAATAATACTCTATCCAAAAACTCGTGGTTAAGAAGACCCTTGGTGGATTCCTAGAACCAATCAAACAGAATGAACATCAGTCATAGCTTCCAGGCTGACTGTTACTGTGCAACAAGCTGAATATCAGCGTTGAACTGATGCCCCACAGTCTGACCCCTCGGAACAGAAGTGAATCACTGTCTGCTTCCATGGCAGTACGCATACTGTGTAATACAACTGAATGAGCCAGAACTTTACTTCTTAATTAAAAACCCAGCTTTGAAACATAGCTAAATACAAAATTGGAATCTCTGTTTTGTGATGAAGAATGGCTAGCATAGAAAGAAACTTGTCTTGAGAAGCTGAAGAGTGATTTAGGAAGGAGAAAAAGAAATTCTAACCGTGAAGGCATTAAAGGAATCAGAAAACAGAGGGAGAAAAAAAGTGAGCAAAAGGGAGTTGGATGTTGAGAATGATACATTTAGTAAACAGGTCCCAGTGTGCACTGTCAACAGAGAAGAGAAGGTTCCAGAACAGCTGAAGATCTTCAGAGATGATCCAGGCCTTTTGACGCCTTGCTGTGAGAAAATTGAGGTTATTTCCTAGCCATACACATATTCCCAAGTGAGAGTTGAAATTCCCATCACCACGACTGTCACCAACCTCTCTCAGTCCTGTAACACAAAGCAAGATAATAATAACTATAACAATAAAGTGCATACTGTACACCAAATATTTAAATCAGTTCTTTTAGTGATTTTCAAAAAATTGCAAAGCGTGTATCATAATTATGTTATCCATTGTACAATAAGAAAATAGAAGATATGGAAAACTTTTTTTAATAAATATTTAAAATGTAATTTTAATTAGTATAAAATTACATCATTCCTTACTCCATTTCATCACTCCAGCCCTTTCTAGCTACACTATTTTAAGCCTTTCCTACGTCCATTATACTCTCAAATTGATATCTTCTTTTTATTAGATTATTAATGTTACATACATATATATAGGTGTATATGTGCATCTGTTATATATGTTAGATAATATACACATATATGTGTTCATATTACATAACATGCACACACACACATTGAAAGTAATTGGCCCCATAAGCTCATAGGCAGTGGCTTTGTTGCAATATGTATAACCTTGTTGGAGGAAGTGTGTCACTGTGTGGGTGGGATTTGAGGTCTCATATATGAGCCACATACAGTGTCCCAGACAACTTCCTATTGCCTTTGAGTCAAGATGTAAGACTTTGGCTCCTCTTCCAGCACCATATATACCTGTACACCGCAATGTCACACCATTATGATAATGGACTAAACTTCTGAAAATATAATCCACCCCAAATAAATGTTTTGCTTTATAAGAGTTGCTGTGGTCATGGTGTCTCTTCAATAGAAACCCTAACTAAGATCTATTCTTCTGGGTTCATTGTTGGTGATGGTTTTAAGAATGAACACTCTTAACTGGAGAGCCAATAAGGAGACTCCCCCCTGGGAGACAAGAAGCTAATTTCCTCCCAGAAATTATTAGTTGCCTATACTTCTTTGTCTAGGGGTGGGGCCACTTAAAGGTCCCTGATTCATGTTAACATGGCCATTGATAAGCCATTGTTCCAGTCTTGTTTATGCAGCCATTTATAGGAGAGTCTAGCATGTATGTGGAGAAAAGGGAAAATTTATTTGTTGTTACTGAGATTGCAAATTGGTATGGCCACACTATGGAAATCAGTGTAAAGTTTCCTCAAAAAGTCAAAAATACATCTACTATATAATCCAGATGTTTCACTCTTGAACATATACCTGAAGGACTCAAAATCTTACAACAGAGATTCCTGTTTATTAATTCCACTACTGATATATTAACAATAGCCAGGAAATGGAAGCAGCCTAGATATCCAACTGATGAACAGGTAGTAAATTGTGGTGTATTTTCACAATGAAATAGTAATCAGCTGTAAAGAAAGATTAAATTAACAGGTAAATAGATAGAGCTGGGAATGATCATTTTGAATAAGGGGATATAGATTTGGGAAGACAAATATCACATGTTTTCTCTCATTTGTTGGTACTAGGTTTGAATCTGCAGATACACAGTTCATTAAAGAGAGTCATAGATGTCAAAGAAATTGCTAACGGGTCTTGGGGTTGCCTTTAAAGGATGGGGAGGTAATAAAACAGGAGTTAAAGGGGGTTAATAGGACAGGTGGAGTAAAACTTGGGAGCAGAGAGGAAGGTATAGAGGGAGAAACAAATTACTCTTAAAGCCCTTCAAAAAGTTTTATGGAAAGTTACCTTCTACTGTAGCAACTTCCAAAAATATGTGTGTATCAATAAGCAATCTCAACAATATGGCTGCCCAAATAAGACCAGAACAATGACAATTCCACTTAATATGCCAGTATGGATGAGAAACATATCACAGGATCCCACTCCAAGATAAAAGAATACAGGTAATTAGTGACTACTGAGAGAGGAATGGAGACTCTTCCTCATGGGTGAAATTCCTGATTTGTTGCCCAATACCAAATGGTAAGCCCTAAAACTATATGAGCAACACTGAACTGGCTTAGTAGCCTTTGTGTGTAATATATTTATGCACACATGTATTGTATGTATAAATGTATACATATGAATTATATCAATGTGTGTGAATATATGTATATATGTGCAACAATAATTAAGAAAAAATCAAATTTATATGGAGTTGGGGGACATGAGATGGTTTGGAAGGAAGAGAGACACAGGAAAATTATGTAATTGTATTTACAATTAAAATAAAATCAATTTTGAAAAAGAAAAACAAAGTTCTCATTTTTATGAGAACGTTAGGTTAGGTTTCATAGAAGTATAGAGCAGAAGATTGGTCATAGTCCTCATAGGGTAGAAGAGTAGACGAATAGAGAGGGGAATTGGGTAAAGAGGCTCAAAGTACAGTTAGATGGAAAGAATAAGTCTAGTGTTCTACAACACAAGAGGCTGACAATGTCTGTTAATTATTTATTATGCCATCCATAAAATACTGGAAGAGACAAGTTTCCCCACATCTATGACCAATATTTAAGGAACTAGAAGTACTCAAATTCATCAGTACACACTGCAAGCATCCATCAAACTGCACCCTGCTTTTTACGAACATGTGCAATTATTATGTCAATTATCAAATTCATAAAGATAGTTGTAAAGTTTTCTATTTTCATTCTTGAGTGCTGATGGATTTTAAGGCTGTCAACTGAGTTCATAAAGCTAGGATAGAAGCCAGACTTCCTGCACACCTCTGAACACAGTTAGAATTGAGTTAAGTGGCTCTAAAGAGTAAACAGGATGGATGAGAATTAGATTTAGCTCAATGACTTGAGGGCACAAAGACACCAGACATTGGAAGATGAACAACTGAGCATCATCCCAATTTTCTACTCTCATGGTGGCATTTCCATGGACGGTGACAAAGAGCTACCGTCTTTCCTTTTTCCCCACCCCATGTCCCTAACTAAGTGCCTATTTTCTTCTGGCAGAGAGCATGTGAAAAAGAGAACATGACTGGAGCAGATGACTGTATTTCTGTCCTGTGGAATGTTGTAATCTCACACTTAGGATGTTTATTCTAGAAGAGCTAGTCCTTGATTATATCTGAAGAGAAGCCTCTGAGGACCCATAGAACCTTCAAGTACAGCCCCAGTAACACTCACTATTACTCATAGGTCTTCCAAGCTTGTATATGTTACAGAAAAAAAACCCATATACTGAATTTTAGTGCTATGTTATCAAATACATACACACATATGCCCAGAAAATTATTACATAAGAAAGAAGTGTCTTTAGCTATAACTGGAAATGTTTTAATGCTAATTTTCCCAAGCACAAAGGATTGGTATCATAAGGTCCGGTAGAAAATTTTAACCTATGATCATTATTGAATTCAGTTCTGACCAAGACAAAAAGAGAGTTCTAAATGATATTCTGGAGTGTTTCTGGTAAAAGAATAGACTGGGAGAACATTTTCATCTTGTACTTTTGTCTGTAAATTTAATTTGCTTTTATTTGGAAGGACATTGATGCAACGTGTTCATAAACCTGATTACCTGAACAGATGTTATTGAAGTATGATCTCCTGGGTGCAAAACAAAACCTGCAGTTAAAATTCCATTCGCTTTAATTATCTCAAATCAAAGTAAACAAGAAAGTTTAAACCTGTGAACAATGGAGGCTGCATTTTCTCCCAGGTCACTGGGAAACGTGTGTGTGCATATATGTGTCTCTATGTGTGTATTTATGTGTGTATATAGATATGTATGTATGTACGTATATATACATAGATAGTTTTGTGTTTATATGTGTATGAATATAGATATGTATATATACATAGATACAGATGATAGGTAGATAGATAGAAAGATAAATAGATAATAGAAAGAAAGAAAGATAGGTAGATTGATAGTAGATAGTGTATACATGCCTGTGTGTGTCTGTGTACACAATTTTCTACAGGATATTGTGGCACAAGTCCTTTATCTTTGGGAAAATTAGTCTTAAATATTTATTTCCAATTATAGCTTGATATTTTATTAATTCTTTGAGAATTTCATGTGTACACACAGTATATTTTGGTCATAGTCACTGGGAGTTTGTGGACAGACTTACACTAATGTATTTCTAAATACTATGATTTTATTTCAGGTCTGAATCCCTGGAGGGTGTTTGTAAGTCTTCTCCGCGGGGAGTCTTGAATGGTTTCTTCCATGAAAAGAGCAAAGCTTTTTAGCTCCTAGTAAAACTTTATTTCTTGTTTCTGAAAGGATGGTCATCATCGAGAGTTTTGTTGAGGTCATAAAGGGATGGTGATTTGTGGTGCTGATAATGGTGGTGCTGGTGATGAAGAAAGGGGGAAAGTGGAAGGGGAGTGACAAAGAAGATGAAGATAGCCAAAAGCTCTTACAGCTGAAAGGAGTGTGCAGTAAAGATCTCTCGGTCTGGCCAGCAGATGCCTGCCCTTCAAGTCTCCCAGTCAAGACATTGTGGTGGTTTTACTTGGATTTAAAATCAACACGTTATTATTTCAAAGCTGTGTGTTTAAAGTCATAACCAGGTTTATCAGGGATATTTTGTTACACAGTTTAACCTACTTTGTGCAAAAGTTTATGTTTAATCAAATGTGTAGAAATACTCATTTTGATGCCCTGAGGAATTCTGAGTTTGGGATATCACCTCTCACCTTGATGTTCTAGGCAATACTTTTAGTTCAATAACATCCTTTTATTTTTTTCTGCACTTACTTTTCTTCATCAATTTATTTTTAAACTTCCAATAATCTCCTCTGAACCCTACATGCCATGTTTTTTTTCTAGCAGATTCATTTATTAATTGCCCTCACAATGTAATCAGAACCCGGTCTGTACCTTTCCTTCTTCTGGGCGTCTTAGGAGCAACAGCAAATGAAATACAGCCCAGCGCTCATGGATGTTGTGCACTAACAATAGAACATAGTAAGGAATGGATAGACAGAATTTGTACTCCGTGACTAATGATCTCCAAGAAAAACAGAAAGCAGAGAGTAAGAGAATAGTGCCAGTTTTACAGAAATCTGAAAGGACCTTAGGACCCAACACAGCAACATGGTTCCATGAGGACATATGGGAAAGAGTGCACTGGGCTTCATCTACCCAGTAATTTATAGCAGGGATATTCTTGACAGGTTTGAGATTCAGAACAAGCCAGAATGAGCAAGTAGAGAGCTGACAGGTTGAGGAAGAAGGTATCATCAGGAGCAGGACCTTGAGGGACTTTGCAAGGACAGTGAGATGGGCCCTCAGCAGAGAACATTTGAATAGAGAGTAGTGTGCTTGGTTTACATTCTGACATGATAGGTCTGCTGCTCAGTGTACTAAGAGACTGGAAGGAAGAAGCATGCGTTGCCTCTTCCTGGTATGGGCTGTCAAGGATGCAGCTACTCTTTGGCTTGGAGGAGCATCATTCTAGTCGCTGTCTCCATAATTACACAGCAGCGTTCTGCGTATGTCTGCAACTCTGCATGCTTCCGTGTGACTAACAAAGACACTGGGTACCACTGAAGGCTTTTTCTTATGAATTCTGTCTTCATCTTCACTAATAAGCTATATTGAGCCTATTTCCTACTCCAGTCGCTCTCTGATGTCCTAGACGGTCATTGTAGGAGGAAGCAAGTCAACTTAGAATAATTGGCCTTTTTGAGGTCTTGTAACAGGTTTATTAGAGAAGATGGAGGCTTAGACCAGCAAAGGAGGTGGTCTTCTGTGATTAGATCTGAGAAAAATGCTGAAAGAATGAGCTGACTGGGGGCTGGAGAGATGGCTCAGTAGTTAGGAGCATTACCTGCTCTTTCAAAGGTCCTGAGTACAATTACCAGCAACTACATGGTGGCTTACAACTATCTGTAATGAGGTCTGGTGCCCTCTTCTAGACTGCAGGCATATATGCAGACAGACTATTGTATACATAATAAATAAATAAATATTTTTAAAAAAGAATTTAAAAAAAGAATGAGCTGACTGAATGTAGATACAAAGAAGTGGAGTAAGGAGATCAAATTTTGGGGGTCTGAACAACAGCAAGAGGGATGGGAGGGAGAACTGTGGTTTGAATGTAAAATGAAATTAAAAACTAAATAAATAAATTTAAAATAACATAATTCCTATTACAGAGGCAGCAGGGGCTCAGGATTTTAAAGAGAGAGTTTTTGTTTGGCTAGAGGGAGTGTAAGGTGCCTTGTCTCTTACTGCATGTAAGAAATTTGTGCAAAGTCAAACCAATCAACATCCAGTATGGATGGCACAAGAAGTCATGAAGTCACACCCCTCGCTGAGGAGTCACTGGTGACAGCTGCTGGGAGAGGGAGTCGGTTCTCTTCAGGAATGCAGCCCATAGAGGCTGCCCATGCTCCAGTAGATGGCTCTGATATAGGCACATGCAGGCTGCACTAAGTTGACACAGTGGAATTTTTAAAAAGAACATTTGAAGGTGGGAGGTAATAGTGGTATGGGGGATGGGGAGGGACTAAAAAGGAGAAAACAGGTGAATTTGATCAAAACATTATACACATGTATAAAATTCTCAACACTATTTAGACTAAGAAAAGAGAAGAAAAACAGGAGGTGTCAGGCGGAGGAACCCTCATTGACTTTCACAAAGCCCCGTTATTTAGTGGTCTCTAGCTTTCCCTCCTATTGGAATTGAGGCTTACACAGAAGGCACAGAAAGGCCCTTGCTCTGAGCTCTCTGTCGGAAGCCTGTATAAAGAGAATCTCCCTGAAATTCTGCAGTCTTGGTTTGTCAGTCACACCATAGGCAGTCCAACTCTTTACCCAAGGACACGGAGATCACGTCTGGAGTGAAGAGAAGCAAAAGGGACTGGGATGGAAAAAGAACGGGAGCAGGAGAAGGAAGCTCTGCTTTGAAAGAACAGCTGCCTTCTGCTCTGCACTGTGTTTTGTGATTAGTCCACGGACTTTTCCTTTACCTGAAATTTCACTGGAATCTTTCTGTCCAAAGAACCAAAGCTTTGTTTACTCCTAACCTTTTGGAACAATTTCTTGGCCTTGATTTTACTTTTCAGCCACATTTGGTAACTCTTGAGGTCTTCTATTTTGAGGCAGTCCTTTTGGCCTTGGCATTTGTATTTTTTAGTATTTCTGCTGACTTTGTGAAATTCTCATTCATATTCTTCCCCCGTCTCTCCTCCCCCCTCCTCTCTCTCACACACAGAGAGACAGAGAGAGACAGACATCTCAGGGCACAACTTTCTGTTTTCTCTTGTGGTGTCAGAAAGGGAAAGTCACTTTGCAAACAGAAAATGCTAGAAATAGGAGAAGTTGAAAACATGCAGAGACTGCTGGCTTGTTTTGAAAAATGTATATAAAATGTTTTAGATTAAGGTTTACACTTTTAGAAAAGTCATATTATGAAGACTTGAGAGGGAATTAATTGTTACTCTCAATCTCCCACTTGCTCCAAGTGATCTGTAATTTTTAGGACAGCGTTGTTTAAAACAACCTTGTCAGCCTTGACTAATTAACAAGATCAATAGCAGCTGTGTAGGTGTGGATTTAATGTCCAAACACCCCTGGGATCAGAACTCTCAGGGTTACTGCAAACTACAGCACTTGCTTACATGATGGTATCTTTTTCCTTGAACTGATAAGAATTAAGCTAATTGTGTAAAGTACCATGGTAAGATCCTAGAACTTGGCCTACTGTGACATGATATGTGGGGGATGTGAAATAAACCAAGATCCTCTGCAAGAGCAGCACGTGTTCTTTATTTCTGAGCCATTTTTCCATCCCCTAATGTGTGTTTTATAAATGACACATTAATTGATACAATTACACAGGTAATTGTTACATTTTGGGCCAAAATCAAATTTGTTTTGTTTAACTCCTCAGGAAAGGGAAGAATGTTTAGGCATCATAACAACAACAAAATGGTGTCACTAATTCTGAGATATGATGGCAGGGATTGGAAAAGAACAATTGGGCTCTAATGGAGCAAAAGCAAGGGGTTGGAGAACACAGGTGGTAATGCAGAAGCAGGCACTTGATTTACTATGGTGATCCCTCTCTCTCTCTCTCTCTCTCGCGCGCGCGTGCGTGCATGTGTGTGTGTGTGTGTGTGTGTGTGTGTGTGTGTGTTAGGACCAGTGTGAGATGAAAACTCTACCAGTGAGTTAAAAATCTAACTATTCTGCCATATATTTAGTTAGTGCAACATATAAAAATTAAATTTTATTATTATTTAAAGAAATATCAGATGACAAGCTGTAATTACTCTGAAGTGTTTAGGAGCTTTTGTTAATGAAGAAGCCATCTTCTATTTCATGAGACTGTGATCAGCTTTCCTTTCTGGAATCATGGTTTTGATGTCTCCTGAGAAGAGGGAAAGGATACATGGCTGTCCGAGGGATGCTCTGGTGTCTCTGTTGTTGTACATTACCTGCTCCAGTGGAAGCAGAAGACACGCTCATGCCCCAGACCTGGGCTTGCAAGTCTTAGTGCTTGCTCATGAATCTTTGTGGCTTTCAGTCCCATACTCTGATGTCACCCTTGTGAGGAGGGAACCTGTCTTGCCTTGCATTCCCCATTTCCCTACACACAGTGCCCTCACTTCTGCAGCATGTCTCCTTCTTCCTAAAGTGTTCTCTGCACCTCCTCTTCTGATTTTCAAATGACCGCTCAGGCTTGAGGAGCCAGGTTCCATGGTATCCCAGGGACAACCTCTCCTGATGCCCCAAGGACAACTCTTCCACACCCCCACCCCTCCAGACTGCTGCATCTCTTAGCTCACCTGGAACTGCCATGCGTGGTGCAGGACTATAGCTGCTCATTTTTTATCTCCATCCTGCTAACAGTGTGTAGCTACTACACCAGCACCTACAAAGGGGTCTAAAGAAAATCATACTACATTCAAAATTGAGAGCTAACTTTAAAAAGATGTGTTAAGTCACAAAGCAAACAAGGAGCCTCTTTTTTTCTCAGAAAAATGTATTTGCAATTCAAATGTTCATATAAAAAGCATAGATTTTAAAAAGTCCATGGATGTACAATTAGAAGTGCTATGGTTTTGCCATTCATTGCAATTACATTCCGAAATGAGCAGGTTCCACTCCCTGCTGCTGCGTGTATCTGTCACACGGACGTCACTCTCATTACCACCTCCCCGGAGCCATTGTCTTCTGACCCATCTTCGTGGGCCCGCATCCGATTGAATAGATGTAATAGGACATAGCCACACTGAAACCGTGGTGAGGTTAGCTGCGTGGGGTGGACCAAGTTCCTGTTCCTCAGGGCTGACAATGGTAACCACAAAGTCCTACTTGTGGAAGAGTCTCCTCGGCTGCTCTCTTCAATGTCTGTGGCTTTGTCATAATTTAATACATCCCAATGCAAGTTGACAGCTCGCCATCGCTTGAATACTCTGTAAACTGCAGCTCCTTCATGGACAATGAGGCCTAAAATTCAAGGAAAGAAAATAACTATTGACAAAAGTTGGAAGCATTATCTTGAGTAAAGGAATTAAAAAATAGACTTATCTGTTCCCCATCATATCAGAGAACACAGCATTCTTAGGAATGGGGTAGCTACAAGCAAACTACTCCATGATAGGTAGAGGTGCTCATTATTTAGAGATAACTCAGTAACATGTGGTGAGTTTAACTGTCATTAATATAAATGTTTTCCAACATCCTAGCTCAGAGTACACAGAGAAGGATCACATTGCTTTTGATCATTGGGTTCATTTTTTAAACTCGACATTGTGCCAACTGTGTATCATTCAGCACGTTATTAACTGGGATTGAATGGACCATCTAAGAGGTAGATATTAGGGTCACTACCATTTCCCTGCTCTTAAAGCGACAGATGACACAACCATGGATGTCTTGAAACCATAATAAAAATGTCAACATCACAGTGGGAGGAAGTGGACCCTCTTACAGCATGATTGAAGTGAAGAGCACTGAACTTTTTTTCTTAGTAGATATATGTGATCAATGTATAAAAATATGAAAAAGTGAGACTAGGGGAGCTTATAAAAGTCCTTTGAATTATACTTCACATAAAGAAATAAGGACACAGATTATCAACTGTCATTCTGAGTACTTCTGCACCTGAGTTATTCAAATTTCCCAGATAATAGATAATTTATAAGTATTCGAACATTTATTGAAACCTTCAGGGAAACAAAGATTTGCTACCTTAACCTTGAAGAGCAGAGAAGTCAAAGTCATAAATAGACTACAGAATGAAAAGGAAGAAAAAGGAGTCTTCACAGAAAAAAATGGTTGGAGTTGAAGTAACAGAAAAGGGCACAAATCAGCCGAGGGACTTTAAGTTTGAAAGAATGAGGGAATTAAAAGAGCTCTGATTTACCAGACACTCGGCAAGTGGGGGTTGAGCATATGCTTGTCTCGAGAAAATTGCCGGCCCCTTCCTCTCTTTCCCCCTCTTTCCCCCTCTTCCTCCCCCTTCCTTCTTTTCTTCCTTTTGACTTCTCTTTTCTCTTCCTTCCTCTCTCCATCCCTTCCATACATTTATCAGTGAAAACAATGTCAAGCAGGTGATGAACATATCTAGACCTTGAAAAAAGAAGTCAGACTTTTATTCGTTCACATTGCCCCATTAGCAGAAGAAAAGTTTCTTATATATGTGACTTAACAGCTCGCCGGGACATTTACAGGCCCACTAAAAATGTGTGTGACCTGGTACATAAGCACATCTTCAAGGCCAAGTCCTTCATGTCTCAAATAGCAGGAAAAACATGTTCTGTCCTCGTGAGGATAATCAATGATGAAACTCCTTTTCCTAAACGAACGACAGAAGTTGACCCAACCAACCAGTTATTTACAGGGAACAGCTGGAATTACAAGTCAAGATGACTATGTTTTAATTGGTGCTTCTATTATTAGCTTCCAGAATTAATCACAGCCAGTGAGTTAGTCTGCCTGACTTTCTCTTTCTTCCTTAAAATGCAATTGAAACACCCAAGTTTTGCATTGAGCCGGAGAGTTTGCAATTCCTCAATACTGAAGGACTTGGGTTTCCTCTTAGATGGTAAGTACATAAATGTAAGAAATTACTCTGAATTACAAAATCAATAGTGAGTCTATGGATGTGAGACTTTGGTTCACACTAATCAAAAAGCAATTACAGTCCAAGGTATAGCACATTCAGAGTGTGTGCGGTGGTGATGAGGGTTGCAGGATGGCTTTATCATAGAAAACACTTGTTTTTCTGACATTTTATTCCTTTTCTGCTCGCTCTCTTTGAAGGGCTAGAAGTTGGACCATTTACACGAACATAGATAGAGTCACTTTCTAGGAATATATTTTAGAATCCCTTCCTTGCACCCCAAAGTGCAGGGATAAGTTCTCCTCTCCCCTGAAGTACCTTCTGAGTGGTGTTTAAAGAGAATCCCTTCAAAGTTCTCAGAAGACACAGTCCTTTTTTTCTGTCTACCTTCATAGGTTACTTATAAATTATATCAGTCATGAATCATGTCTAGATCTTGTTTTAGTCCTCATAAGCATTCAGAGCTGTCCTTTGCCTTCTAAAACTTAAATTCCCCTAAACAGAATGAAGCCCATGCTGCCTACAAGGAACCTCTTGTCTCCTCTTCAAAGTCTCTGAAGCCGTGGCAAGTGCTATTTGAGCTGGTGCCTATGGGAAGACATGACTACCAGGATCTTAAACTAAGGGTTAGGATTCATGCAAATCTAGCTCATTGCGCTGAAAAATCAACATTGAAGCACTCTATCAATGGTACTTTCCCACAGGTCAAAGGAATTTTTGTCCTGAACATTTCAGGCTACATAATAAGAGGCTTGAATTCATATTTCACTTTAGCCCTTAACCTTGCAGAGAAAAACAATGATAATTCCTATAAAATATAAATATTGACTATTTTAGGATATGTGTTATATTTCATATCATAGATGCCAACAGAGCATGAGAGTTGACGAGTGTGGCGAGCATGTAGTCTTTTTTTCTTGCCAATACATTTAATTGAAAATATTATTGATATTCAAGGGGCACTTTTGTTAAGCTTAGATAGGTTTTGACTTCATTGACATAAAAAATTTATTTAAGTAAAATCAATCCCAATTTTCAAAGTAGTATGTTAGCCTCAATTGTCAAGGACACAGAGCCTAAGAGGTGAAGGAGATAATCAAGGACTATGTATTCACAAGGCCACATGTCTGCCCGTGTGCACACATGTTCTCACACAGACACAAGCCATGTTTGTCTCTATCTATATGCACACCTGAAGAATTGAAACTAACCGAGAGTTGGGCCAGGGGTGTGTCTCAGTGGTAGAGCACTTGCCTAGGTATGTTGCACTGCCCTGGGTTCAGTACCCAACACACAACAAAAACAGGAAAGGATTGCGGAGGGAGAGACTTTCAAGCTTTCTAATCAAATATAAATTATATCGGACATTAACTACAAACCCTCTGGCAAGCAAGGCAATGTGAAGTTATAACAAGGAGATATTGGTCCTAATGCCTCTATGAGGTATAAAGTATGCCAGCACCCTGAATTATCTGACTTCCAGAACCACAACAAATAAATGTTTGCTGTTTCAACCATCCAGCCCCTAGTATTTCATTATATCGTATAATCTGACTTCAATATTATAGAAAGCCTATCGTCGTCTTCATTTAAAACTTAAGTAAATCAAATACTAGAGGTTGCAATTTGAGAGACGTTACATAACTTGTTGCTATCATCAGCACCCCTGTGCTTTAGTGACATTTAATATTGATAGGATGCTTTCTATCCTATGACAAAATCCCTGAGGGAAATGATTTAATCAAGAGGATGGTTATCTGGTTCTCAGATTCAGGAGTTTCTTCACTTTTAAGTCTAAATAAGTGGAGCTATGCACACATGGTGGCCCAGGGAGGGGCTTGGACTAACACCAGGTCGCATGGTGCTACTCCTGGTTTCTCCCACCTTCCACTAGGATCATCAAGTCATGGATTAATAGCAGATTAATTAATTAAGTAGGTAGGAGCCCGCAAATCCAATCACATCCTCAGAACGTCACCTCTAAAGAGAGCACTAGGGATTAAAACTTCAGTAGAGCCGGGTGGCGGCGGCGGCGCACACCTTCAATCCCAGCACTCAGGAGACAGAAGCAGGGGGATCTCTGACTTCGAGGCCAGCCTGGTCTGGTCTACAAGAGCTAGCTCCAGGACAGGCTCTAAAAAAACTACAGGGAAACCCTATCTCAAAACAACAACAACCAAACAAAAGCCGAACACATGTCTTCAAGGGATATTCCATAGCCCTAACAACAAACTTCAAACAGCTATGGCCCTGTCCAACCCCCTCTACTTCATAGGGGAAAAGGTCATAGAGTCTTTTTGAAAGACAATGTCACAAACTGTGAAGACTTTGTCTAGTGATTGGGTAAATTATTCTCAGTTCTCCCAGGCTGCGCAGCCCTCTGAAAGTCTTGCTCTCCTCAATCCAAATGCCCTTGGCAAGGCTGGTAAGTGTGGCAGAGATCTGACCAAAGGATAATTTTTGTTGAGATCTGCTAAAATTTCTAGTTTAAATTTTCCTTCGCCCCTTGCCAAGATGTCACTACCCCAATACATGCACGTGTACACATGTACATTTACATGCAAGTGTATGTGGTCAAATGCTTTACGTGACAAGATCAGGCCCTGCAGGGGTCTGCACCTGTCCTTTGCAGGCATGTTGTGACTGTAAGCTTGATGTTTTTGTGGAATTTTTAACTGTGGGCATGGGTGTGTCTTTGCCTACTCTTGCAACTCACTTCCTTCTGTAGTGTTATCTTGTCCAGCTTCAGTGTGAGGGCTTTTGCCTTGTATTTTGGTTGGTTATGATTAATTGTTAGAGTTCTTCGAAACATTAAAGTAATATTTTAAAACACTGGCAGATGGATTTAAATATGTGATTCAAAACTGGATTTAAAAAAAGCCTAAGGGGTCATTGCCCTATTTTATGACAACAGCTTTGCCTTCAGGGGAAAACAAGGATGAAGAGAAAGATCATTAGTGGCAAAAAAAGTTACTGTGTCCTTCTTCTCCACTCTTGTTAGCCTGGTCACCAAATACTTGGCTGAATCAAACAACTATGAACCCAGATACTTACAAAATGACTGGGCCAGGACTAAAGTTTAAGTTACTGAGAAAAAAAAGAAAGAAAACAGAAAGCAAGCCATTTCTTCATCTCAAACTTTCTGCATGTCAGTTCATCAATTGGTCATATTTTTACTGTTCTGATTACTTAGTAGTGAGAGACTTTCTTGATCATTCAGTTAGTAACCTTAGAGCACAAACCTATCACTGGTAGAGTCATAGAATGTTTCTCCAAAGCTATAATAAAATGCTGCAGGTTATAAATCCAGGGCATGGCAAACAAGAGGACATTAAGGTAATCCTCAGCAGAATAATACTTATGTCTTCTACAATTTAACCAGTAATCGTTGGAAAGGATCTGTGGCTAAGGCTTTCCTCAGTGAAGTAAAGAGACAGGCCTAATGTGTTGGTAGATAACAAAAGTAGCCATGATGTATAATTATGAGCACAGATCAGAATTAGTTTAACCAGCTGAAGGAAACATCAGTGTTATTTATCAATGATAATGAAATATCTGTTAACAAAGCAGAAATACCCTGTAGCGTGGGGGCTAAGGACTGAAGACAGCCTGGTTGCTCCAGTGGTCACTTTACTTCGGAGTGACACAGCACTCTTGTTTCACTTGTTGGGGAGGAGAAAAGGGTTCTGAGATCTAGAGATGGATGTGACGTGGGTCATTCGAGGGCCTGAAGGTTAAATGTGAAGTTGTAATGTACAATTTCAGACCTCAGAGCCAAAGACCTCAGAAGTCAAAGCCAGGCATTCCTGACCACCGAGTGGTCAGTGGCAAAAAGGGAGATTATACTACTCAAGAAGAAGATGAAATAGCACCCAAGGCTGAGATGAGGCCTTTTCCTAGTGAAAGTTCAACAAACACACCGGGTTCCCATTTCTTACCCAACTAACAAACTCCTACTGAAAACTCACAAAACACGATTAATAAACCTTCAAAACTAGGATGATACATGTACTGCTGGGTTGGTTTTGAGGGGTGAGAATAATATGTTAGAACACCTAAACTGAAAGATATAAATGAGTAGTTAAAAGTGTATTTATCTTTTTGAATCATAATAGGCTTCTTTGTTTCTGTTGACATTTTTTTAGTATTTCCCATAGAATATAAAAGAAATGGAAAAAATTTCCAAACATATGGGGCCAGCTAAACATTACAATAATGTTTGACTCCTCTTTTATTCTATGAACCAAGCAAGATACCTTATTTGAAGATAATGAAATTTTTAGTTACAAATAAAAATTCTCGAACTTTAGTTTCCTCAATATTTGTTCTGTAACCTAGTTAAATGGGGAACTTCAAGCTGAGGGAGGTGTGTGTGTGTGTGTGTGATTGGTGTGTGTGTGTGTGTGATTGGTGTGTGTGTGTGTGTGATTGGTGTGATGTGTGTGTGTGTGTGTGTGTGATTGGTGTGTGTGTGTGTGTGATTGGTGTGTATATATATGTAGGTGGCATGGCATGTGTATAGAGATCAGATGGCAACTTCATAGAGTTTGTTCTTTCTTTCCATCTTTTATGAGTTCCAGATATGAAACTCAACCCAGCAGGCTGACATTACAAACAACTTTACTTACTGAGCCTTCTCTCCAGGCCAGATGAGATTCTTCATATGGATAATTTTTATTAAGAAAAACAATGGAAACAAAGAAAGGGTTAATGGGACAGGTTATCATGTTTTATACTCCCTTTACTAATACTTCTATACTTTTATGTGATTAATTATAAATAAGTGAATGAATAAAGATATATATATATATATATATATATATAGGATTTTAGGAAAAAATATTTTTTATCTAAAATCAGCCCCTCCAATCATAAAACTTACTCTTTATGCCATATTTTCATATTCTTCCATTATTATATAGACATAGTTCCCATTATTATATAGATGATAATCTTTATAAATTATTCCAGTTTAGCACTGAAGGAGGGTTTTTTAGTCAAATAGGCAATTTAATTCACTGTCACATAACTATTATTAGACTTTCTACATAATCACTGGAGCAGGAAAATGCCAATCTTAGATCTTGTTTCTGGTCTGTGCAGCCATGGTCATGGGCTGTCTGTACTCAGATTTCTCAACCCTAAGACGAGAATGACAACAAGGGCAGCCTTCTTCTGTGCAGGTCAAACATGAACACTGAGGTGAAGGGCTTGGGCTGGTGCATGGGTCCTAGTAACTCTGAATTATCCTAGTAATTCAGAAATCTCCTAGGATACATTAAAAAAGATCTTGTCTATTTACTTGTAAGTAGCTGTGAAAACACACAAAGCTTCGTCTTCTGGGCCACTCCCCTTAGCTACTGATGACTCAGAGAAGTGTTTCTCTCCTTTCAGCTTCCAGGGTCCCAGTTATCTGTGGAGGAATGGTCCCTTGAGTGAGAAATGTATCTCAAATTAGTTCAAAGCCAGGAGTGCCCAAAGGTCTAGGCATCAGATGAGAGGGACAGTCGCAGGGTTTGGGGAATTAGAGAGGCGACTTTTCTTTGTCCTTCTGAATGAGTCTTCTTGCAAGTTTGGCCTCATTGTCATGTGATCTAATTTCTTCTTTCTCTTTCTAAGCTGATTTATCTTTCATGATCTCGTCATCTCACAGGGCCATGGAACACACCCAAGTTTCTCTAAGATCCAAACTGCTGCTTCCTAGTCTCACCCATTTCCCAGGTACACAAAGCCTAGTCTAGAAAGTACCCAGGTCACAGAATGCCTCTTTACCCTCACATAGAGAACATAATTACAAGAGATGTGTACTTAGACCCACTCCACAAATGTCTACAATCATAGAAGGTCTGCTTCCTATGCCTGCAGGATCTGTGGAAATGTGGGTTCTATAGACTCAGATGCAAAATCCCCTTCTGGGCATAGCCTGCCTCCTGAAAGCAATGTCATCTCCAAGCTCCAACTCCACTTCCCAGTTCTCTGCCCTTCCCACTCTCTTCACCTTGATGCCCACTTTTCCTAAGGTCAGATGCATGGCTACTCTGTCCCAGAAACTCTATCACCCAAATCCCACCTTATCCCAGATACAGCACTTTATCCCTCTGAAGTGCTGCTGCCTGGGATAAAATGTACTGTCTGGCTGTATCTTGCAGGGCTGGTAATCTCTGGCCTTGGGAGAATGTGAGATCACTCCCAGCGGTTCTTCCTATTCCTGGGATCAGCTAATCCCCCATCGTGCTCAACAGCCAGCCACCACATTTATTACTCTCCCGAGACTCTTCTTCCCATTTCGTGCCATCTCTGAGAAGATGCCCACTCCACCCATCTTACAAAAAGTAGAGGCTGACTCCATCAGTGGCATCATCTCCAGCTGTGCTCACCCTCCCGCTTCACTCAGGGGAATGGTCCAGCTGTTACTGGGCATGGCACTCTTGCCCCCTGGAAGCTGCTCTCGGGTCTCTGCACTCTTGGAGATGTCAGGCTGCTCCTCCCCATCTCTGGAGCTTCATTCTCTCTTCTGACTTTGAACAAACATCTCTCCTTACCAATTGTCTATAGCTAACCCTACCATTAAAATGTGCAATCCAGTAAGCAACATCTTTCTCAAGCCCACATCCCTTTAGGTTTTACCTATTTTTAACTGTGTCCTCTGTCGGACAAGACTCACGAACTCAATGTTTGGAGCCCTCTTGCACACAACTTCATGCTGCTGCCACCTACTCTTCTCCATGCTCCCCCATACTGCCAAACTGGTCCTGCCCTCCCTACCTGGAATGATTTTTGATTGGGCCACCTTTCCAACTCTGGCCATGCTCCTCTGCCCTTTCTATCTCCCTGTATTCCTCAAGCTTCTTCTCATTCTGCCCAGATCATTTCCTGTGTAGACACTTGTCTCAGAGACCACATATAAATCTCTAGCTTCAACTTCTATCTTGAGCTGCAGACGCTTAATTCCAGCCGCTTGCTGGCCACATTCCCTAGGATTCCCCAGAAATTCTGACAAAAATAAATGTTCAAGAGGAATCCATTATTTTTCTCTCCTTTAACCCTGTATTGATGTCCTGTCCTTCAGGAACTGACAGTAGCTTCTGTGGGTCCCAGCAGAGGGGGCTCTCCCTGTATCCCCAGCTGCAACGCCTCTCAGTTGGTACACATGGATCACTGTCTGATTCATCTCTCTTCATTCTGGTGGTTCCCTACCGGGACTAAGAAATCCAGAATCACCCTCTCCCACATGACTGTCCTCAACACCTATGGTTATCAACAATATTTCTTCAGTATCAGGATGTGTAACCGCACAGAAAAGGATTTCTTAAGGTCTTTTGAACTGCGGTCCAGAAGTCAGTCTGATTTATATATCATGCTTCAGTCCAGCTAGGGCTGTGTAGTGAAACCCAATCTTTAAGAAAAAAGGAAGGAAGGAAGGAAGGAAGGAAGGAAGGAAGGAAGGAAGGAAGGAAGGAAGGAAGGAAGGAAGGGAGCTATGCAATACTATATGTATGTTTATAGTTATGTTAGTCCCAGTAATTGCCCCCTCTCTGGCCCTTTCTAAGTTTCTGCTCTTCTGCTAAATTCAGCTCAAGACTTTTTCTCCACATGGGTTTTACTGACCCTTTATTATCTACCCCTCCTCTTGCCAGTTCTCAGAAATTTCTCTCCTGGCACTTTCCAGGTTACAGCCAATCTTTTCTTCCTGTGAATGTCTCCCGGTAGCAAGTAGACAAAATGGTGGGCATGTTAACATCCCTGCTTAGCAAATGCAAAGGGGCCAGATAGGGAATTTTTATTTATTTATTTAATGTACATTGTTGGTTTTGCCTGCATGCATGTCTGTGGAAGGGTGCCGGGTCCCCTGGAAGTGGAATTACAGACAGCTGTGAGCTGTCATGTGGATGCTGGGAATTGAACCGAGGTCCTCTGGAAAGAGCAGTTAGTACTCTTAACCACTGATTCAACTCTCCAGCCCCAGATAGTGAATGTTTCTGGCTGTGCAAACCCTCTGGTCCCTGTTGCAACTTCCTATTGATAGCACACATATACATGGATGAGGCTTTGTCTCAATGTAATGTTATGAGCATTAAAAGTTTCAGTTCAATATAATTTATATGTATCGTAAAATGCAAAAAATACATCAAATTATTCTCAAAGTCAAAAAACAGGCAGTGTGTGCTGACCACTTTCTGCTTCTTTGCCCTGCACTTCAGGAGAAGCACACTATAAATACAAGATGCAAGCGGCATGCGTCTCAACAGGCAACTGGCACCCTTGTGGCTCCACAGTGGAGAGACACAGCTGAGAGTGTCTTGATTTCCCATGTATGAGATGGAAGTCAAGAAATAATAGCACACTTGATCTGCTATTTGGTTAATTCGGTTAATATTTCTTCAGAAGAACTAGGTCTTTACAAGGTCGTTACGATAATGGCTTTCTTGGGTTTTTCTGTTCTCTTCCTCAGGGGAGACCTATAGGGTTAATTAGTATTGAGACCATTCCAACACAGCCCAGAAAGCTTGGGTCAAAGATGAGTTCCTTTCTGTTTTAATCCCCGAGGTTCAAAACGCAACAGTATCACTAACAGCCAACCGAGATAATAATCCTTTTAGAAATTGGTAAACATCACTATGATTAAGACATAGGAAACCCTATAATTTATACCTCCAGGGAAAGAGATAATGACCCACTTCTCAAAGCTTATGAAGTGTAAAAGTCTGTTTTTCTTTAACCATTTCAAACATCCCAGGGCTACTCTGCCTCTTCCCCCAGCATGCACTCAAACTGCGGTCACATTCTGCAGTATTAGAGGCTGGGGCTGGTGATTAGGGTAGACTTGGTTGACTGATGTATCAGAGACTTTCTGAATGAAACAGTAGCATTTCCTAGGGTCTGAAGCATGTTAGCCTATTCTGAAGTCAAGGAATAATGATATGTTTATGTATATAAATTCTACTACAACTAAGGAATGATTTCTAGTGTGCTAGCACAGTGTGCTTTCTGTAGTAGCTGTGGTCAAACATGGCAACGACTCAGACAGTGCAGTGAACCACACAGCCTATGAGGTGCATTCAACGGGGAAACCCCAGAGGGTTCAGGCCAAGAACAGAAGAATGTTCTGTCCTTCATATAGAAGCAGAAGGGTGAAGGTCTCTTAAGTAGCCAATTTGTAATACTGAAGGAGGTGGGTACCTGATCAAATACAGTTCTAGAAAAAAAAAAGGAATTTTCTAGAGTTTAAAATTGCAGTGATATAAACATTCAAGAAAGGAAATACAAGCTAATCAACTGCTGTGGTTATTGTGCCTAATGGTGTTTAAGCTCCTCCATCACGTGTCTTGTGAATCATGTGACAAAGGAAGCCCAGCACCACCATCACCCGGTTTATAGTTTATTTTTTAACACTTCTGTCTCCTCTGTAGATCCATTTTTCCCACAAAACATTTTAAAATACTGTCATTTCAAAAGGCACCAGAAAATAAGATTTAAGTCTTTTCTTACTTTTTTTTAACTTTTATTTTTCTTCCTTTTTGTTTCCATACCAGGAGATCTGTTTCTTCAATATGTTTTCTTATGCCAATTGCTTCCTATTTAGTGAAAGCAATGGAGATGACCCACAGCCTCATTTTTTTTAAGATTTATTTATTTATTATGTATACAACATTCCTTCCATGTATGTTTGTATGCCAGAAGAGGGCACCAGATCTCATTATAGATGGTTGTGAGCCACCATGTGGTTGCTGGGAATTAAACTCAGGACCTCTGGAAGAGCAATCAGTGCTCTTAACCACTGAGCCATCTCTCCAGCCCCCCCCCCCCACAGCCTCATTTTGAGTGGAAACTTTTGGTCATTATGAGGGCACCACCGAGGAGGGAACATATTTATTTTCATATTGAAATTTCTTCTTGCCAGAATTATTCATCCTTATTCATATAATACCAAGAGTTAGAAAAATGTACTTTTAAAATTTCCTATTAATATATTAAACCACATGATTATTTAGTGCTCTGCCTTCCTTCCTCCCTTCCTCTGTGTGTGTGTGTGTGTGTGTGTGTGTGTGTGTACAATGTATGTGAACACATACTTATGTGCCACCACAATGGTGTAAAGTCAGAGGATAATTTTCAGTCCTAGCCTTTACACATTTTTTTACGGATTTACTTTCTATGGGTATGAATGTCTTTGCCTGCATGCACGTATGTGCAGCACACACATGAATGTCTTTAACTGCATGCACTTCTGTGCAGCACACACATGATTGTCTTTGCCTGCATGCACTATGCGCAGCACACACATGATTGTCTTTGCCTGCATGCACTATGCGCAGCACACACATGATTGTCTTTGCCTGCATGCACTATGCGCAGCACACACATGCTGGCAGAGAAGGACCTCAGAGTCCTTGGAACTGGTGCTGCAAATGGCAGTGTTCTGCTCTGCAGGTGCTAGGAACCAAACCTAGGTTCTCTGCAAGAGTAGGAAGTGTTTGTAGCCACTGAGCCATCTCCACTGTCCCTGTCCACAATGGTTTTGAGACCGGGTATCTCTGGGTGTGCAGGCTAGTGATCATGAGCTACATGGCTGCTTTCCTGTCTTCACTCCCATTTCCCACAGGAACAGTGGCTTTACTGGAACCTACTGACATAGTACAATATCTGGCATCTTACTGGGGGTCAGAGTCATCAGGTCATCAGGCTTGCGTCACAAGCACATTTACACACTGAACCATCTCGCTCTCCCTATTTTTAGTTTTCTACCTGGAAAAAATTTACAAAGTGAAACAAAACCACCTGTACAATGAATGGCAATCTAAATTTAAAAGCCAAATAAAAGCATTATATTGACTCGTTAAAATTACTCTTTTATGATATATAAAGTATATCTCTAATCCAGCCAACCAAACACTGACTTTCATTTATCATTCTTATACTCTACAGTGAAATGTGCGTGCATTGGCGACTGTGACTCAGAGAAGCTTGTGAGCCCGAGAAACTTCAGTCAGATAGTCACCTATGAAAAGTGCATTTCAATAGGGCTACCACCACAATTATAGGAATTGTTGGAATTTAAATAACTGTTTTGATTGAAAATCTAGGCGAATAAAAGTTTATTTGGGGTAAAAGGAGCCTCCTGCCGAAGAAGCATATGCTTCAGTGTTGACTGCACTTGGTACGGCAAGAAGAAAATATTTTGATCTGGGTGCCATTCTAGCACATCCCAGTTTACTTTTTAGAATTCATAGACTTGGAAGCATCCAAAAGCAGCACAGTGTGAATAGTCATATCAAACTCATGTCATTATTTTATACAAGATCGGTTGCATTTAGGGTTAGACAAAGTCACTGTTGCAAAAGAGCCCTGAAGAGAGTGTGTTGGTTCCTGGTGGGTACATCCAAGTGTGTGTCCAAAGGTGCCTGAGTATGTCAATAGCCCTCCATTCTGTGATCCTGTGCTTTAAATTCAGAAATTAATGGGGAAATAAAAGTAACAGATGAGTATTTTAGCTGGTAAACCAAGTGACAGAGCGAGGCTGTTTTCTTCAACTGTTTTCAGGCAATGGATTCCACACAGAAACCGACAGTCAATGCAGCAGAAGCAGCTGGCCCCAGAGCATCTAAGCGTATTGGGGAAATCACAGCATGTGAGAGTCGGTCAGTGTGATCTCCATCACCCATGCTCAGCTTCACCTTGGAGAGAAAAAGTGGAAATGACACACAGGAAACTTTCTCTGTCTTGTGCATTGCTGTAGGAAAGACCAGCTGCCCACTGGTGTGACCCATGGTGGTCTTGCTTATTTTCTTAGATAACATGGTCATAATGATTTAATTATAGACGTGATTTGGAGAAACTGAGTCTAATATTGTTCTGAATAGCTGAATCCACCAGTGGCAAAGTCAGAGAATGGTGCTATCCATGGCTGTCAAGGCATGGGAACACAAGGACGTTTTCTTGGTGGGTTCGAAATAGTAAAAGCCATAGAGTGCGTTATATGGTATCTTCTAAAATCTAATACACAGGCCTACTACTCTATTCTCTAACACTCCACTCTCAGGATTTTGTCTGCTACCGCAGTATCCCTCATGGCAGGAGTGACACTGAACAGACATCACCATCAGCAGATGGAAGGTGAAGCAAATCGTGGAACAACCAGCAGAGAAGGGTCTTGAGGTCACATTGCTGGGGAAAAGGATTATCTGCTGTACGTGTTTGCAGAGCATAAAAATGAACTTGCTCGGAATCTGTGATTGACATTTCCATAAAGGGAACATCACACCAAGAAGAGAGGGATGAACGAGGTGGCCTTGGGATAAGTGCAGGTGCCTCTAGTCTTATTATGTGCATGGTTGGAAACTGTTTAAAGGAACAATGTCAATCCATTTTTAAAAGAAGGGAACAATAATCAGTGCTTTCCAAATTATCCCAGGAAAAACAAAACCCATCTTTCAGTCATGGATTTGCCGTCAAATTATGGGGTTTATTAGAATTTTTAGAAGTAGGCTTTCTAACTCTGAGATATTACATAAACAAAGATGCGGTAAGCTTAGCAAGAAGATATTTCAGGATTATTTGCTGTGGCTACCATAAATAAGTTCCCTCATCAGGGATGCTTATGCAATGACACGGGGCTTCTTTTTCACAGGAAGCTGTGGGAATACCCCTAATAGAGCAAGCCTTTAGTCTGTTGCTTCTACAGTGTGCACATTCTCACTCCTCCTGAAACCGGGATGGCTTGGGAAATACCTTCATTTTAGATGCCAGTTAATAGACTGACTTCATGTTCTTTCATCCCCTAGAATGCCCTTCCTCTCACAATACAGCCTCTGAATCACACAATCAATGGGTGTATGACCTTCCGTCCCCCCTCAAGGGGCAACGTGAATCCTCTGACCAATGTCCTGGCCCTCTCCCCACAGTGGCTCTTCCATTCTGGGGTTTCTAACTTCTCCTGGTACAGGGTGCAAATCTTTCTTGGAAAAGCCAGCAAAAGTCTATGTTAGTTTAGACTTCTTCCCACGTTATGATCTCTGACTATTCATCTCAGAATCTCAGGCTGTCCTGCGAATGACGATGACCTGAATGGCACCCACTAAATGTTTGCAGGAGATCTCCAAATACCTTTTCATATTTCACTTGTTGGAAACAGACGTGGGCTGTACATAAAAGGTAGGCTGAAATTGTAGTTCATGTAAAAACTTCAGAAATCTCTCGTCAAGGTTCAGAAAAGGGTACCAGAAAAAGGACAGCTGTCAAGCATGTCTCCAGCTTGTGGCTCTTGGTCTCTCTTTTGACATCGACCCTCTCCTTCTTTCATACTCTTCTCTTAGTCTTTCTGAATCCCTTGTCACCTTACTCCTCTCTCAGAACTTAGTCCCTTTATTGTTAGGAACGTCAACCCATGGATTTGCGCAGGGTGAGACTTGCTTGCACTTTACTTACACAGTGGCCATCTGTCACCTGATGGTTTTCATCAGCCGCATTCGTCCACTTAAATTAATTTAAACAAATCTTAACTTAGAATCTAATCTTCTCACAATTTACATCCTAAACAGTCAATCATAACTCTATTTATGGTACTGAACAGCACAGATATGGACCACTTTTATATCTATGGAAAAAATTCTACCTGGCAGACATGATCTCAACATTTCAAATTTGACCCTTGGGATAATTTAAAACACTAATAAAAGAAAGATGTTAAATCTTAAGGGAGAAGAAAAGTGAATGATTACTAATAAAAATATATGACAAACCAATACAATGTATCAGGAAATAAGTAATCAAATACCCTCAATTAAGGATGTCTTCTGGGGTTTGGGAATTTATCTCTGTTGTAGAGGACTTCCCTACCAAGCACAATGCCCTGAATTTATTCCTAGACCCAGAAAACAGGCTCAGAAAACAATCTTTAAATTTGTGTTTAATGATTCAATTCCTTACACATCTCATAAAATAGCTGCACTTTAATTTCTATCCTATAGTAATCATCTGTGTATTTTTCTGGGTTATCTTTTTTTCTCTTTTGTCTTCGTTTTTTCCCCTTTACCTCCCCTTGTCATGATCTGCCCATCATCCCCCCACCATACTCCCATCCACTCCCCCAGAGAGGGTAAGACTTCCCATGGGGAGTCAACAAAGTCTGATATCTCACTCTGAGGCAGGGCCAAGGCCCTCCCTGCTATATCTAGACTGAGCAAGGCATCCCCTGAATTATTCTCTATAAGAACATTCAAACTGTTTTTCTTCTTTGAAAATGAGCAAGTTTGAAAACCTCGTAGAAGCCCGTCCAGTGGTGGAAGGGGGCGTTTCCGCTTTCACCAGGCATCAGCATTTCCTTGCTTATCTATCACTTCTCCTCCACGCAGTTCCAAAGCAGAGATCACTCCCTGCACCACTGGATGACTATTTACCTGCCTGTGATATCACAGCCCGTTTTTTCAGTTACATGTTTACACACCTATGCTCTCTGTCAAACTAAGTAACAAACAAGGAAAGAAAGTCTCCAAAGAATTAGGCTTTGTAACAGTAATGGGAATATTGATACAGCTTAGACATGTGTTCTGAGAAATGGAGGCTGGCAAAACTTCTTAAAGAAAAATGAAGGGAAGTAGATAAAATACTTTGAAATAACAGTCTTTGACCACAGGGATTAAAATCAACTATGCTCAAGGATAGTTACCAAGGGAGACACCAGTTTAAGGTCAAACAGGGAGCCTGTTTGGCTACAATGTCCTACAGAGGTATTGTCTGTGTGAGTTTGTGCTGGCCTCTCTTCAAAGCTGTGGTTCTGTCTTCTTTGGAAAGGTTCTTACCAGGCATAGCATGGACTTGTCTTCTAGGAAGTAGTTTTAAGGTGTAATCTATGTGATTGTTGTTAGTGTGCACCTTTAATGAAAAAACATTCAAATTAATTTGTAATGTTGGTTGGGGCTAATACTGGACATAATCCAGCTGGCTAATGCATCCTTTACTATCTAACTTCCTCAGTTTCTTAGGGCAAAAAACATAACATTTTCATACTTCTAAAATAAACTAATTAATGAGGTTGCCAAATGAAATAACATTCCATCTGAATTATTTAAAGTTTTTCCAATGCTGCAAATAGATCAGTGAATGATGAGAGCTGGGGTCTGATGAGCCAAAAGACAACAGAATGTGTTTTCAGTATTTATAACACAGATAAAATTCACTTTCTAAAATGTCCCTAGAAAATATGGCAACTATTTTTCTTTCTCAGGAATTTGACTTTTATAAGACGAAAGAATATTCAATTTTTAAAAGAGGATCCCAAATATAGCACATATTTCCCGAAGATCACTGGTTCACATGCCTGTGTTCTTTAAGGCAGTTCTAATAGTCTTAATTAAAATGCCGACAGTAATACGTAATAACTTAGCAATGACTGCACACCCTGAAACTCATAGAAATGATTTCCTACTTCAGGTCCTTCTTAGTTTTTCAAGGAGTTAGGAAAGGCAGCTAGACTTCCCCCCACAGGCTAACTTCTGAGCTTAATGATCAAAGTGTGTGTTTGTTGTGTTTAACTTTCTTTCTTAAATTTGTTCTAGTTGGTTCACAAAAATACAAAACTGAAGCTATTGATGGACAAACAATGTTCATATTAAGGAGTAAATAAATCTGTCCCCTCCTGAATTTATCCATTATTTATGGTGAAAACTTCCAAAATCCCTTCTTCCGGGCTAAAGAAGCGCTTCCCCTGTGATATCAAAAGCATGCCACATTTTATAACAGACATTGAAGGAATTAACACATTCTCTGAGCTGCTGGAGGGATTTGGTGTGCTGAAGGGTTTCATTACTCCTCTTTATTTAGAGCAATGCCCTAGAGATTAAATTTGAAGAGATTTGGAATTCTCAAGTATTTGCTTGGCATTAGCACTGTAGAGTGCACTCCTGTGTGTGATCAGACTAATTATCCAGGAAGCCTGTGCTTAGATTACCATCCTCACAACATTTGCCTCCTTCATTTCTCCTTTGAGATTTAACTTTCATCATTTCCTTTCTCGTTAGTCTTGTATTAGTGACAAGGGAAGAAAGGAAGGAAGGAAAGTGGGAATGGTTACATTTTAAGTGTGTATAAGCTTCCTTTTATAAAACAACAGAGGGTATGAAAATTCCTTGTTAACTTTAGACTCTCATAAGTACAGACATTAATTCAAGTGGCCAAGAGTAACTTTGGTGTTTCTGACTAGTGCTTACATATCCCATCTGCCATTGCCTACTAACCATGGGTTCTTTCACAGTTGCTGCTGCCTTCATTTAGATTTACATGGTGGAAATTGTTGTTCCATTTTGTGGGTGGAAAGAAAGAGCCTCGAGTAAAGGCCAGGATTGGAAACCAAGTCATCTGATCACCCAGGCATCATTTCCCGAGGACCTTTGACTCCCCAGAATCCTCACCACAGCAGAAAATGTGGACAACTCAGAGGCCAGCTCCACTGTCCGGTTTCTGGTTCAGTAGGTCTGGGGTGGGCCTGGTGATCAGCATTTCTAATCAGAGACAGGATGTCACTCTTGCCAGTGGTCTGGAGACCACATTTGGAGCAAACTGTTGCTTTCAATCATGGCTACCTTTCCATTTGGTTCTTTTCATGACCCAGGAGGCTGTGAACCAACTCAAAGCTGGCAAATTCTCCTGAATGTCTTTCTCCAGACAGCCTCATGGCATTCCCCACCAGCTGTCACCGTCACAGTGCCTGCAAGGACACCTCGCACACACACACACACACACACACCACACAATGTTGCCTAAATCAACTTTTGGTGAGTGGTATGGTGAACCATAGCCTAACCTTCCAGTGAAGTCTGACTGAGCTACACTTAGGGAAAGGAGGAAGCATTCCCTCTTCTCAGACACTGAATTCATTAAGCACAATGAGAAAAAAAAAATTTAACAAGGAAAATTTCCCCATGCCCTCAACTTTCTGAGGGGCCATTTATGTTCCCAAAGGAATCTGAGCACTAGTTATGAAGCAGGATTTTTAGGGCACAGTCATCTTTACAAACCCACAATATTGCCATTGGCACTGGGCATTCTTCCTCAGCTTTGGAAAGGGCACCGGTTTGTTCTTGCTCCCTGGAAACAGGTGGCAATTCTAACATTAATCCCTGTCCCCCACCTATTAATTTCGTCAGCCACTCCATCTTCTTTTTAGTTGCAAAATATGCCACATTCAGTGAACACTAACCTGCTTTTTTTTTTCTTTTCAAACTACCCTGGAAGCAGCCAAGTTGTGGCAACCTCCTCTTCCTGCCCCAAACATTTAACCAGAAGTCAAGATAATTTATACGGCAACATTCTGCGTATATTAGACGCGCTGGCAAAAGTGCAGGTGCTGAAAGAGAGGCGTTACGGACAGGTTGTGAACATTGAACACCGTGGTCTTACCTATGCACACTAGATCCATAAAACCATACATTCCATAGCAGATTTGAAAAAGGATGTCCTTCCTCTGCCACACTGCATAGGGGCTGAAGGCTGACCAGAGGAGCCAAGTCACACTCGCTATTAAGAACAGGGATCCTAGGATTACAGCAATCATCTGAACTTTCTCAACCAGTGTTATAGAAATGCTCTGCCACTAGAAGAGAAACAGAGGCATGTAAGAGAGAGGCGCCGTGCAGACTCAGACAAAATTTACAAAGTCACATCCTTAGTGTTGCTCGACATAACGCCAGACCCCTTCCAATTTGATCGTCCCCCAAATGAATTTCTCCATCATATCCAGGAGAGAAAAAATAGACGAGCAGAAATGATTAATGAATTGTCTTTGACTCCATTCTTGTCATTAATTTGCCATTCTCAAAGTGTAATGTGGTTTTAGTCCAGATAATAATACTGAGTGTGAATGGTTCAAGAACACTTGGTACCTGGAAATCATATACCCACATGAAAATAAATACCTTCTGACAACACAAAATGAGGATTGCTCCGTTTCATGCTGTTTGCTCCTTCGCAGATTTGGTTTTAAAGAAAGGAAAAAAATTCTTTCTTGTTCTTGTAGAAGAATGTAAAAATAGCAAACTATATGTGATCATCAGTGAAAATCATAATTGAAAGTAACAGAAAGTAATAATACAGGAGTCAAAATCTGCTCTTATCTGTTAATGGGGTAGCTCATGTTCTCAGACATAATTGCTCTTACTAGCAGTAGGTAAGCCATGGAGCATTCTTATCAAGATTTAGAATTTGTATACCAATGGCAGATCTTAGAAACACTTGGAAGCAAAGCAGCACACAGTATTCAATGAAGAGTGACTGAATAGAGCCTAAGCATCAGCATTTGAGAGGAATTACAGGGGCTGACAATATCCTTCAGTGGTCCTATTAGATTGAGAAGATCAATTAATCACGTTCTCACTTTTATATGCTTGAGAAACACACAAGACAAAAAATGCTTGACCCATAATCAATAAAACGCGTAAGAATCTACTCAGTCTGTGGAGGAAAGGCCTGCTCTTGTCACTTTGGGCTCATTAAAGAACCTTTCCCAAAGGAGCTCAACCTAATATGTCCATTAAATAAATCTGAGTTTTCTTAAAACTCATACTTACCTTAAGTCTGCATGTACATGTCTCTAACAGCAAATCAACCTCACTTGTAATTTCCCTCTGCATTCTCTCTTTCCCTCCTCCCCTTTTCACAGGTACCTCATCAGCAGATAACCAAATAATCCACTTGTAATATTTTAAATTGGAACTTAACATCCACTATTTACATATATATTACCGAATTCTCTGTTATTATGGATTAAATATCAGCATACATTTAAAATAGTACTATATAGTCATTTACGTAACAGAAAACAGAATGAACTGAACAATTGTTCACTGTGATAAACGTATTCTTCATTTTAGTGTGGGCTTTTATTTATAACTAACACATATGAAAATCATAAACTATTGTGTATTATTTCCTCTTTATAAGTTAATGGGGTTGCGTTTCAAGTGCATTTTTGCTTCTTCCCTTAGCTTCCTGATGTAATTAGAAACACATTAATCCCACCTGCTAGGGATTTAATGGCAAAGCATCTCAAGCTTGTTGTCACCTGGAAAGAGGCAGTGTAACTGGTTCTTGTTTACCGTGGGTTTATGTTAAAATTTGCCTTAAGTACAGCAGCACAGGAAGCAGCACAGAAAGCTGCCATGCACCCTAAATGGAGGCGGCCACATCTACATGCAGGATCTTCCCCTGAACCCATCCCTTCGGGTAAACACAAGCACAACATAAAACAAAGCATACATTTGGGGGGTTTGCTTGTCAGACAAGTCCTCTGTCATAGCACTGAAGTCACAGTTCTCTTGCTGCACAGACTCTTGACCACCACAATTGGCTCTAAAGTAACTCATACTTTTAAGTTCACAGAGCAATGGTGGCGGTGGGGGTGGTGGGGTGTATGTGTGTCTGGTAATGATGGTGGAAGTGTGTCTGGTGGTGGTGCTGGTGGTGTGTGTGTGTGTGTGTGTGTGTGTGTGTGTGTGTGTGTCTGTGTCTGTGTATCTGTGTGTGTACTTGATTTTCATCTGGAGGTTCATATACCAAGGAGAAAGGACTTACTCACAGGACTCCTGTATAATCAAAAATGCGTGAATAGGATTCTGCGAGTATGTTCTTTTACACTGGTCTATATTGTTCTTTTTCCAATAATCTGTGTAACGGGAGAGTGGAATTTTTAAGTTGAAGAGTTCAATGTCAGGTAAGTCATTCTACTCAGCTTTGGTTAGACCTTGTCTGCAGGTCAAACTTCTAACCTAGGAGATATGCCCCTCACTGGCAGAGAAGCCAAATGAGAAAGGGACACTTCCAGGAGCAAGAAATACGGATGCTTCACGCTTGTCTGGTTGAGGCCAAATTTAAGGTGGCTTACTGTGTGAATGCCTGTAGGTTGAAGGAACGTGTGTAGGCTCATGAGAGCAACTACGGGGAAGCAAATTGATCACGCTGCGCTGGGAGGGTCAGTTAAGTTCCGTTATAACAGAAATTTACTGTTTCCTGGGATTTGTCAAATTTAAAGAAGGATAAACCATATATAGTCTATAAGGAATCCTCTGTAATTTTCTGGTATCACTCTGTGAATAACTCAACTTTCTCCACTAACAACACAAACAAACTTTCCAGTACATTTATGTTCCTCATGTGCTGATGAGCGCTTAATGTCACATCACTTTACTGAACAGCTAGTAAGGACAAACACTGTCAAAGGCAGAGTTCTGGAATGTGGTCATGCGTACAGGGGCTTCTTTTGACATAGGAACATCATCTTGGTAGTTTCTTTGCTCTCCCTTGACAACTCCCTCATATTTCTAGAGTTAACTACAAAAGGGGAGAGAGTTGCCTCATTTCTCCCATAGGAATAATAGATCTAGATTCTCGTTGCTCTCAGAAGTAGGAGAGTATCCATAGTTTCCGCTCAGAGACCACGAGACAACAATAAAAAAGTAGATGATGATGACCATCTTGGGGCCTGTCTTTCCACTTCATGGTATCTAAAGACTAAACTTCAGTTTGGGAAACATTTGAAACTTGAGCTAATTTTCAATGGTGAAATATAACTGTCTTCTCTGGAGATACCATAGTAGTGCATGCCTGAAATCTCAGAACTCAGAGAAGGAGGGAAACTGCCATAAAACTGAGCCAACCTGGTATGCTGAGTAACTTCTGGAATAACTAGGACTCCATAATGAGACCTTGTCTCAAAAGGATGTTTTCCTCATATGCTCCCTTTGTCCCTCTCTCCTCTCCCTCTCTTCCTCCCATCCTCTCTCTCTCTCTCCTCTCTCTCTCTCTCTCGTGATTTTTACTGACCTCATGCCATTGATGTGTAGAAAAATGATACACCAGTCCCTAAATTAAGTACGGTTTCCCATACTTAATGTTATTTTATTTTTAGTCCATGAGACTTGATTTACAGTCTTAAAAACTATTTGTATCTATACAACAAACTACTATTTCTTTAAGAATTGGAACCAAGAAAGTCCTCTGTTGGATGTTTACCCTCACTTGATGTCCTGGAGACAACTTAGTAATAATAACTTCCATTCATCTAGAACAACATGTGGCTGTCATCTTGCATTAATTCACTGAATTACCATAGCAACTCTGTGAGAGCAGCAATCATTGCTTTAAAGAGAAGTAAATGTGGGCAGAAATGACAAGATACTTAATATTGATTACTAACTTGACAGGATTGATAATCACTTAGGAGAAGCCTCTGGACCTGACTGAAGGATTATATTGATTAGGTTAGTCTTTGGTCATGTCTGTGAGGGATTACATTGATTAGGTTAACTATGGTGGGAGAATCACCAATTCCCTGCTCTTGGGTCTTTGACAGCATAGGGAAAAACCTAGCTGAGTACAGTAATTTGTCATTCTCTGATTCTTAACTGCAGAAGCCATGTGATCAGCTACCTCACGCGTCTGCATGGTGTGTGTCAGAATAAACCTTTTCACCCTTAAGTTGCTTTTGACAGGATATTTTATTACAAGAGCAGGGAAAATAATTAAGACATAAAATTGATGCCAGCAGTGGCATCGTTATTGTGATAAACCTCACTGAGCACGAGGTATCTAGGCCTCTACAACTATTCTGTGAATGAAATGGGAACGAGCTTGGCAGTTTGTGCTTCAAACCCCTTTGCATGCTGCCACCCGAACATGGTTGGTTATTCTGGTGGGGGCTTGGAAGACAAGGATCCTAAAAGAAATGTGCTTAGCAGAGGCCCCCGAGTTCATGAGCTTTGGGAGGAACTGAACTAGGAGGCTGTGTAATATTTTGACCAAGAACCTGTCTTCATTCTGCCAGTGTTCTGAGAAGATGAGTATAGTTGAATTTAAAGATGATGAACTAATCTGTTTGCTGGAGGACATTTCAAATCAGCAGAACATTTTAGGTTTGAGCATATCTGGTGAGTTTTTATGGCTCTTATCCGTTCTGTAGTAAAAAAAAATATTGAACAGATAGACACTAAAAATGTTCAGATTACTGAGGAAGAGAATGGCTTAAAGAAGTTAAAGTTTGCAGTTTAGGTGCATGCTGAAAAGAGGGTTGCAATTCTTAAAGAAAAACACCCGATCTTCACAGGAATAGTAGGACATGTGTCTCAAGAACATCCTTCCTCTCACCAAATGCAGCTCAAGAGGGTCTGTGACCCATGAAAGGGATTGCCTGGGCCAGTGTTTCCCCATGATCAGCACAGAGACCTTTACATATCTGCAACCCTGTAAGGCCTGGCTACATCTCAAACTGATGGGATTGGCAGCAGCACCGAGGTGATACCATATTCAAGGATGTGACATATGCAAGACAGGGGTATCAAAACAAGGTCTGAAGTTTCCTTCTGTAGAAATGACTTCCAACCAGTAAAACATGTTTGTTGTCCAGGAAACCGCTTAAGAGATGTGTCTCCGTCCTGTTATCTAAAAGAGTTAAGGCATTTTCTAAGAGACCAGTTTGCTCCTGGAGAATAACATGTGCTCAGAGAAAAGCAGCCTGGACTTGGAGAGCACAGTCCCGTTTGGAAAGCATTAAATCACTGGGTCCCAAGTACTGTGTCATCTTTGTTTCTACAAGGAAGGCCAGATATAAATCATAAGCCTGTAGTCAATGCAGGTGGGGTTATTTGCAGGGCTGCTCGAGAGAACATCTGTTCCTAAGGGGTTTAGACGGTATCTATTTTCAATCACCTTGGCGTGGTGTTTAGACTGCAGTCCTAGAGTCAGGATTGAAAGCACGGGCAGAGAACTCGCTACCGTGGAATCAGAGTGACAGGAAGATGCAATGTCCCCTTGATTACAGGTCCTATTTGTCATAGAGTTTTGGGGGTTTTTTTGGTTTTTTTTTTCTTTTTTTGAGACAGGGTTTCTCTGTGGTTTTGGAGCCTGTCCTGGAACTAGCTCTTGTAGACCAGGCTGGTCTCGAACTCACAGAGATCCGCCTGCCTCTGCCTCCCGAGTGCTGGGATTAAAGGCGTGCGCCACCACCGCCCGGCTTGTCATAGAGTTTTTTATAGACTGCAAGATAGAAGTGGCTTCATGGATTGAACCAGGTCTTCTCTGCTAGAAAAGTATCTTCATTAACTTTTCAAAGCTGAAATAAAATCAGACAAAAGAAAGCTGAAACCTGAGCAACTTCTAGAAAATGATCAGAAAACATAACTATATTTTTGGAAAAGTTAACAGCAACTTGCAATCATTGACTTCTTGTCAGTCAATTTCATACTATATATAAAACAGACAGATGCCACGTCGGGGGGCAATTACTTTCTCAAAACTGGCACATGGAGAAGAGGAATGCATGGATAGCTTGATAGGTTATGGAGTCCAGGCTACCCCTTGAACCTGTATGCATCTCAAACTGGTTCTTCTCCCTAAATCCTCCTGCCTTAGTGTCTTGGGCACTAGTGTACCACACTCAGCTCTGAACCAAAGTGTTTAAACATGACTTCCACACTATTCCTCAAAAAAATTAAAGACTCAGGTGAATTACAGTTAAAGATTGAGATGTACTGTTTTTAGGTAGTTATTCCTTCCAAATTTAAATTCTAGATAAAATGGATTGGAAATGTTATCATGAAGACTGTTTCTTTGCTATTTATCATATATTTACTCATTTAAAATGATCATCTGTCAAGAAGTATCAATCATTCCAATTTTTAATCTCTTGGATAACAAGACAAAAATCAAAGTTCCAAATCTTTGATTGGGTTGAAATTTCTCTAAGAACCAGACAGCTGGAAAATCTCTGAGCCTACTTTCCTATGTGAAAACTGTCTTCATTCTAATCTCTTGGCTACTAGAAAGTCATGCAATTGACAGACACTCTCCTGGCTGTAAACTGTCACTTTATTTAACTAAAATGCCTAGACCCAAGTCATATGATCAGAAAAATAAAGCAAGAGGGGAACAGGTTACTCAAGTGTCCCAGATATGAGAGCCCCACTCTACTGGATAATATTCAGAAAGTCAAAGAGACATTGTCTTCCAGATACCTGGAAAACTCAGAGCAGAATAGATCAGGACAGGAAGGAATCTGGCTCAAATCCTGTGCAAAGGAGACACACAAAATGGAAAAGGACAAAGGAAGTTTGTAAGGCTGAAAAGTTCCAAATTCAACCCTAGAAGAAGGCAGAATCAGTGAGAGATGGAGGTTGGGTTATGAAATGAGTCAAGGCAAGCAGAGGATGGGGACTTGGATCAGAGAGGGTGCTACCCAGGGAGCATCTGTGAAGAACCAGAGACCAGAACAACTATTACAGGAATCAAACAAGCCCGTCAGGTGGTGTCTACCCACAGTTACCCCCAAGGAAATTTAACCTTAATTTACAGGCCAATTATTTGAGAATAGGTGAAGGGTCCTTTAGCCACAATTTGGAAGCTTGTTAAGAAAAAGCATATGTATTCTTCCATTATTTTCTCCTAATTCCCAAAGAACTATCCATAGCTCATATTTCTCACTTGATTGTCCAGATAACTTTTAGATTTTCATAGACTGGTCAAGATCCTATTATCCAATATTTGTGTGTGTGTGTGTGTGTGTGTGTGTGTGTGTATTCAGTTCTTGAAATCTTGTGCTACATTTTCCCTCTCTGTCTAATTTTTTATATCATGTTACATCTGTCTAACATCAGTAAGTAGCCTTGATCTCGCCACACATGACTTAAAGGTGTGTGCTGGTTCATGGTGCATGCTTGTTCTATTACTCCTCCAAATACAGAGTCAATTATGTTTACCTGTTGGGCACCCAGGAGCCCTAAATAACATGTAAGACTATAGCTGGGCTGAGTTCTTCTCCCCACAAAGATTCAAGAACTGTCTCTACTAAAGGAGACTATTACAATTTTCAGTGTTTCCAAATTTGCTTTTCCACAGAATTTCCACTGCTGGGAGCTGCCTTATCATCGCAGTTCATGCAGAACATGCACTGAGTATTCTGTTAGTGGACAGAGCGGTGCCCTTGGTAATGAGGAGTGACAGCGGAAGGCAGACAGCCGCTTCTGTGGGATTTTTACGATGCTTTCATCTCTTGCCCATAGAAAGGCAACATCATGTGGTAGGACAAAGATCAGAGGCTAAGAAGTGGCCCCCCAAACCAAGTACTTCATCTCATTGAGACCTCAGTGGCATTCTATGTGAATGACACTGGATAATTGTTATTGGCACAGTTTGGATACAGTTTTCATATGCTAGAAATTTTATAAGAGAAAGACTGAGCACTGTGTAATTATGTACTTAGGAATATGTATGTATATACACATACATGTAGTATATAACAACAATTTCAAAAGAGGCCACAAATTTGAAAGAACGCAAGGAGGGATGTATGGAAGGATTTGGAGGGAGGGAGTGGAAGGGAGAAATGAGATGATTGCATTGTAATGTCAAAAATACATATTAAAGCCCTTTGTAAAAAGGAAGCTATATTCCCAGGGGAGTAATGCATGTCTCACCCAGCCAGTTCTCCTGAGTGAGAGCAGTTATAAGAAGAGGAAGCCTGGCCCTGCGATCTCCTCTGTAAATGCTCCTGATAATATGATGCTATTTACCTGGAGGGACTCTCAAGAGGACAAAAAGATAGGGCCACCTGATCTGGAGCATCAACCTCCAAAGCTGTGAGTTCAATATTTTCTTAATAAAGCACTCAACCTTAGGCATTTTGTTATATCAAATCACTAAATAAAAGGGAACTAAGAACTAAGACAGTTATCTCAGAAAAGCTCTACCCTAATGTCATCATAATGAGCTCTGCTTCCCTAAACAGAGGGCTGGGGACTGGATCAATGGGAGAAGACCACAGAGAGGCTGAGCCCTAAGGAAAAACACAGTCTGTAAGGTGGGGGATAATTCTGCAGCATCTACTGCATGCAACTGGACTTTGCTTTAGTTCCAGGTTTGAGAAGTCACACTATGGCTTGACACCACCAATGTAAAAGTACACATAGAATTTTCATACACACACACACACACACACACACACACACACACACACACCTCTTACACCTTTTTAGGACCAAAACATAAACATCCATTCAAAGTGCACTTGTCAATTGCCTGGCATATGTAGTTTGTTTTTGTTTTTTTCATTTTTCGAGACCGGGTTTCTCTGTGGTTTTGGAGCCTGTCCTGGAACTAGCTCTGTAGACCAGGGTGGTCTCGAACTCACAGAGATCCGCCTGCCTCTGCCTCCCAAGTGCTGAGATTTAAGGCGTGCGCCACCACCGCCCGGCTGGCATATGTAGTTTGTATAGAAATTACTAACTTTGTGAAAAATTCCTGTTCTCAGGAAATCTTAAGCCTGGGTATACTCATGGAGAAGATGAGTATGATACTTAGCAAGGGGACATATTTCCTTTTATGTGGCCATCATGGAGGGGAAGCTTCCCGAAAAAGTAACCTGAATCACCTTAGGAGGATGAGTAAGAGAGTTTGGTGAAGAAATCCCTGTAGTCTTGTGGGGAGGGTGACATATTTGGAAGGACACTGGTGGGAAAACAATAAGGTTTCTTGCTAGAAAGTAGGAGGTAAGGAGGAAAGTGCTGGAGGGTTTCCACCATCAATCACAGCTTGGGTCTTTACCATAAAGCACGGAGCATCACAAAAGCACAACAGTGCCATGGCTCTGACTCAGAGACGTCTCCTGCTTAGGATCAACCTTGCCCCTTCTTTTTCTTCCAAGGATAAACAAAAATGGTGCATCCCAACCCAAGTGCTCTTCTGTCACATGGCTCTTGAAACCATGGAGTGGCAATCATTTCTCTATCCCTGTCAGTAACATGTTTTGACCAACAGCACAGGACAAGAATGAGCCTGTGTCTACCCCCAAAAAGACTGTCCTTGTGTAGCCAACGTGAATTTCCTCGGTTTTAGAAACCACAGCAGTTAACAAATCTGACCTCCTTCAAACTGGCTCAGGCTATGGGAGTGGTCCTGGGCCAGTGGAAGAGACACTGTGAGGAAAGGAGCTTCAAGTCATTAGTCAGGTGATAGAGGCACCACCTGAAACAAATTCTCTAGCTCCAAAGTACAAAAGCTGGCCACAGTTACTAGCCCAGTCAAAACTCTTGAGACCTCAGAATTGAATGCAAGATAAAGACAGTCTCTTAGACGGCTGGCATGGGTCAGTTTCTTCTTCCAATTGTGGTGAGAACATGTTGAGATTGATAGTGAGAACATTCTGAGACTCATGGTGAGAACATTCTGAGACATGATGAGAACATGCTGAGACTGACTCATGGTGAGAACTTGTTGGGATTCATGGTAAGAACTTGCAGAGATTCATGGTGAGAACATGCTAAGACTCATGATGAGAACATGTCGATATTCATAGAGAGAACATACTAAGACTCATGATGAGAACATGCTGAGATTCATGGTAAGAACATGCTGAGAGTCATGATGAAAACATGTTGAGATTCATGGTAAGAACATGATGAGACTTATGGTAAGAACATGCTGAGATTCCAGCATGAGAACATGCCTAGACATGGTGAGAATACTATGAGATATGGTGAAAACATATTAAGACTCATGGTGAGAATGTGTTGAAATTCATGGTGAGAACATGTTGAAGTTCATAGTTGAGAACTTGCAGAGACTCATGGTGAGAACATGCTGAGATTCATGGTGAGGACATGTTGAGACTCATGGTGAGAACATGCTGAGACTCATGATGAGAACATGGTGAAAACATGCTAAGATTCCATGGTGAGAACATGCTGAGATTCCATGGTGAGAACACGCTGAGACTCAGAGCAGTAAGTTCCTAGCATTTCACCAACTGATTTGAGTTGTACAATTTCACGACCCCTCTCTTTGCTGTATTTGCATAGGATTCCAGTCCATGACTCTTTTGCTTCATCACAAGGAATCTACTAATTTATGACTTAATCTGACCTTTCTTCCTCATCTCTTTTTCCCTACACTTTAAGAATTTTGTAACAATGCAAACAAACCAAACAAACAAATAAAATACTTAAAAACTCTAGAGATGCTTCGTGGGTGACAGAAGTTTAAACCCTAAAGACCCTTGTAGTATACACTCAAAATAAATGAATTACATGGTATGTAAGTCATATCTGATAAAACTAAAATTTAGAGTTCTGAAATAAATTTAGAGCCTTAAAACAGAAAAAGAAGGACCTTATCTTACTCATGCTTAAAGTGGAATAACAGTACAGGCTGGTGTGGCTCAGTGTTAGAGATCTTATCTAACATACATAACATCTAGAGTTCAATTCCAATGCCAAAAGGAAAAAAAACATATAAAACAAAAGAGCAACACTTATTTGTGTTGTGGTAAAGGTTAAGTAAAATCATACATACACACTCATCATACTCACACACACATACGCATATGCACGCAGAAGGGAGAGGCTACAGTTAGCTATATTTTTCTTTCAAAAAACAAACAGCCCTCACTCACATACACCTTCCTTGAGAAAACAAAATTCCCAAATCCTCTTGTTTTCAAGAAACATCTGGTAGAGAATGCCGCTGCTGTGCCTAAGTATGGCTGCACCATTCAGCTTCCTGGTTCAAAGTTCTCATCAGCATACGATGTCATATATCATGTTAACTGAAGTCCAAAGAAATCCCTTTCACTGACATAAGTACTATAACCTCCAGTGTGCAAATTGGTGACTCATTGCTCCCTTGTAAGGAGTGCAAGAAGAAGGAAGGCTGATGCCCTATTTTACCCTTTACTTGAGAAACACCTTAATAAAGTAGATGAACACCTCTCTGGAATCATTTGGCCTTTTCATTGCCCCTCCACTAAAGTAAAACAGACAGAAGCTATTCCTCAAGGGCATCTTCCCCTCACTTAAATGTTACACCACTCGCTCACACGAGAATTGTGAATCCACGAATCCGATAGCCTTGCTAGAGTGCAAGCTGCTGCTTCAGTGAGATGCTCAGCTCCCAGACAGAGCCCCGACCATGCAGTGAGAGTGAAGGTCCCATGGCCAATAACTGCTAGGAGACCCTGTAATCCCAAGACACAGGGATACAGAGATGTAAGTGGGATGTAGAGGTTTAAAACATTTGAAGGGAGAGAGGAGGAAGAAAGAACAATGTCTTTCCGAGGTACAAACATTTCTCAGCTTTTTTTCAAATTCGACCTTCACTTGCCTTTGTTGAGACCTGTGAGTTTTCTCGCCTGCCTCACTCTGTAAGTCTACAGAAATATTCAAACAGCAACTCCTTTAGTTCAAAAATCTAATATAACATTTGATTTCTACCTTCAGATATTGTTCAGTGCACATGAGCAACATTCCTACTGGATGAGAAATGGAACTGAGCCATGCATCGTGTCCTAGAGTCACGAACTATGAAAAAAGACTGTGTCCTTCCCAGTGGGCATTGAGTAGATGACAATTCCAGCTATGACAAGCCAGAACCGCTTCCTGGTGGAAGTAAGTCTTTCTGTAAATGGCAGGGAGACTCTGAATATACAAGTCTCAGCTGAAACCATCAACCTAAACAAGCACCACAAAGAATATATGCATGGGTTTCCCATTTAAAACAAGCCTGTGCCTACAGGACTCCAAAGAATCCATCTCAGCGGTAAAAGGTACATTCAGAAATATGACTGTAGAAATTGATCTCCATGGCATCAACAACAGGATGAAGTATGTCCCTGTAATTCCCACTGACCCATGATTGTCCATCTATATGTCTGCTCCCCCGACATCATCATGAGCTCTCACAGCAGGGACTATAACTTATCGATGCTGAGACCTTGGAACTGAGTAACCCGACACAGAGTGACATCAGAACTTAGACACCCTGGGCCTTGGAGCAAAGCTTGGTTTTATCTTAACTGGACAGACAGAATGAAAGCATCTCCAAAGTCACTGTAGCTCCTAGCCCACTCTTTCTTAGATGCCCATGATATTTTGCCTCAGCTCCACCCTAAAGCCCAAGTTTATTCATTAATTGGTTGGTGTTTTTACAAATGGTTCCACTACCATCTGTGAATACTGCTAAACACTGTGTGACATACAAGGCAGACTCCTCAGCAAAACCAAACCATCAACAGTAGCAAGTTCAAGAAACCCAACCCTGTCTATTACTACACAATTACTGTGTCTAGACCTTGGATGTGCTGGGGGAGCTTAAAGTGCATTTGTTCTAATTCAGCCATAGTTATTTCTTGTCAACCCAGGGAGCTGGCATCAAAGCGACAGAAACCACCTGTGCCATCAATGCCAAAGGAGACATTGCAGGAGGGCCCTTAAGCTGTGGCTTTGGCTGCAAGTGAGGGAGTAGTGTATTATTTCCTATGAAAGCTTTGATTATCTTGACAAGCTCTCCAAAGTAATGAATTTTACAGAACAAAATAAATCTGAACCCTTTTGCCTTGGTGACTCACCTATTACCAGTCTACTAAGCAGGCCATTTATTCATCAACAGATGTGGGGGGCACACTCCCTGGAAGGTCCCTCCGCTTAGATCCTCAGAGGAAAGAGCCCAGAACGAACTAGTGGTTTCACAAAGAGAGAGAGGCTTGAAAAAAGCACTGTTGATCTTTTTCTGGAAAATCAAATAACCCTATTATTGGTTTCCAGTAAGTTGTGTCCCCATTAAAGGATAATTTTGTCTCCAACAAACTTCTCTGGGGAAAAGGAAAAAATACCTATGCTTGGAAGAGTTGGAGTTACACTGACAATAGTAAAATAAGAGCACTCAAAACTGAGAAACAATGAACACATTGTTGAATGGAGGCAACGATGCTAAATGTGACTGCCCGTTTCCACACCTTCCATGGGAAGCAAAAAGCTTCAGAGTGTTTCAGAGCCAGGAAAGTGGGAAGGGAAGACAGCGCTGGTTTATAGTAGTGAGTGAGCGATCTTGGAAGACTGTGCTGTAGCTTCTGTCATAAGAGAAAGGGAGCTGAGTGACTGGGACAGAAGTGCTGCCGAGGTAGGGACAGATGTCAGGTAAAGAGTAGGCTGAGGGGACAGAAGGAATCTCAGCTGTGCTCATCCAAGTAGCTCTGTGTCAAGGCAGGGAGGGGGCAGGAGACGCTACAAAGCAAGATTCACAGAGCTTGAAGGAAACAGCCCATAATGTTCTGTGGAAAGTGCCTTCTCCTCCCATTACAACACCACAAAATACAACACAAGGTCAGTATTTTTCCAGGGAGCCGAGGCACCTGAAAAAGCCGCACAGTATTTTTCCCTTGCAGCTCTGGAAGCCGAGCTGTGTTTGGAGCACATCATGAAGACAGTATTTGTAAAATGTGTGCAGATGTCTTTGGGCACACACACATGTGTGATGGGTCCTCTATTCTCCATCTGCTGTTGAAGAGGGGTCAGGCCTTGATGACAGTTCTAATTATTTAGTTATTTAACCTTTTCTATTTAACCTCAGGAATATGCTTGACCTTCAAAACCTTGGTATCCTCAGCTGAAGGACAAACAGAGATAATAATTCCGACCTCATTTCTCTGCAGTGAGCACCGGTGACATAACCAGGAATATAGGTGCCTCATCTCTGTTCCCATTTCCAGGCATATGTCTCTTAAAGCTATCGGGCTCTCTAAAAGCAATAAGCATCTCTAAGAGTCACAAGCATCTTTCTGTATATTAATGAGAAGACTTGGATCTGCGGGGATCCTTGGGTAACATCAAGATGATACTGCTTCCACAAAAACCAACTACATAGTTAGAGGATATAAAATTGCATCCCCTCTCTTTGATCTTCAGTGAGGAAGAGGAGTTGAAGGCTGACCTGACCACTAAGGACCAATTAAGATAATCACCTCCACACAATGAGACCTCTATTGAAACCTAAGAGGAAAGAGCTCAGAGAACTCTGGAGTGGCCCTCAGAGGCACCTTTTTTGGTCTCTTACATTGGCTATCCCTATATCATATCTTATAGCCCACCAATTCAAACGCAATTAAGGTATTTCCTGAGTTTATGAGTCATTATTGTAAATTCCCAAGGTGCAATCTCGGGAAAGGGCTTGGAAATCTCTGATCAACAGCTGCCAAATACATGAGAGGGAATTCAACTTGGACTTACGATTGGCAACTGACAGCCAAGTTTGGGACAGTCTCATAGGTCTAAACCTTAAACTGACCCGATGTCGACTCACGTAGGTCCACTCGGGTAGTGTCAGAATTGAATTGAGCCAGGAGGCACCCAGTCACTGTGTCTGTAGAGAACTGGAAAAGCACTTGATGTGGGAAAACACCCACACATATGGTGCAGAAGTAAAGCATGTGGATACAGAGAAGAAACAGTGGATTTTTAACAATCTAATATCTGTATTAGTCATCTAAATCATAATAGCAAAATACTTGAGGCAATTAACTTACAAAGGAGAAGCCTTTTGGGGGAAGCTGAAGATGCCTGAGCCTATGACTGGAGGAACTTGCTGCGTTTAGATCTTTGACAAATGTGCAGGATGACAAGGTGGAACAGGAAGTGAGGCAGGGAATGAAGCAGGCCACTTTCTGGCCAGAAAGCAGAAAAACAAACAACTACATAGAGAGGATGGGATCAAGGTTCTGCAGTCCCCTACAGAGCATACTCTCCAATGGACCGAAGCCCTCCCTCGAGGCTCCACATCTGAGCTGGCAGTACTACCCTGGAATCAAACCTTGAAACGAACTTAACATTGAATAATAGTTATTCAACACCAAAACTCAGCATCCTGTCCCTATCCCCCCAAAGCTGCATGCCCATTTCACAGTTTGAAATGCCCAAGCCCATCTTTAAGACTTGCTAAGGTTTTATTTGTTCCAGCCTTGCTCAGCAGCCCGAAGTCACTTTGTGGATTCAAAGGAAACTCAGCTGTGAGCAACTGCAGAAAGTATAAAAGAAATATCCGTGCTTATAAGATACAATGGTGGAATACAACATCCCAAGGTGCACTTGGGCGAGGTCTGCCGAGGGCTTGGGTATCCCTACCTTGTCACTCTGCAGGCTGCTGTGCATGTGGCTTCTCTGTCAAGCTCATTTTGCACAATGCCTGTAGCTTCTCTCAGCACGTGATCCTTGTTCCTGGAAGCCTAACTTCCAAAGTCTCTACTGAAGCTTTGATGTCACCTTCACACACCACCCTACGATGGTTGATGACAGAACTCTGGTTTATGTACTGCGGAACTTTTAAGCTGTCTTTTGAAATTTCAGTACCAGATACCAAGATCCATATACCATGCTATCAAAACTAGTCTTGCAAAATTCAAGAAGTCCTTGTTTTTTACTGATGAGTAATACTCTAATATGTATATATTCCATACTTTCTTCATCCATTCTTCCATTGAAGGGCATCTAGGTTGTTTCCAGATTCTGGCTATTACAAACAATGCTGCCATGAACATAGTTGAGCATATACTTTTGTTGTATGATAGGGCCTCTCTTGGGTATATTTTCAAGAGTGGTATTGCTGGATCCAGGGGTAGGTTGATCCCAAATTTCCTGAGATAGCGGACAACGAGGAATACTGAGAACTCAAGAACAATCGCAGTGGGTTTTTTGATCCTACTGCACGTACTGGCTTTGGGGGAGCCTAGGCAGTTTGGATGCTCACCTTAGGAGACCTGGATAGAGGTGGGCGGTCCTTGGGCTTCCCACAGGTCAGGGAACCCTGATTGCTCTTGGAGCAGATGAGGGAGGGTGACGTGATCGGGGGAGGGGGAGGGAAATGGGAGGCAGTTGTGGGGAGGAGGCAGAAATCCTTAATAAATAAATAAATTAAAAATAAATAAATAAATAAAAATAAAAAAAAAACTAGTCTTGCATATACATCATCGAGGTCTATTGTTCATATAAACCATACAGAGTTCTGCTTCAAAAATAGCTGCAATGCCCCCTCGGGGACTTTCAGGCTGAACACAAGGAAACAAATCCTGTAGTTTGGAGCCCAGAGGGCACTCCAGGACTCTTCTCTAAAAAGATTCTTCCTTGGAAGGTCTTTGAAAGAATTCTGAATTTCTAAACATCTGAGCTTGTGAGAACTGCAATCTTGACAATTTCTGAAATGCCTTTGAAACATTTTCCCTGGGCACAAGCACTGAGGTGGCCCCTCTTTTCTGGTGCTAGCCACGCTCTCCTTGGGCATACCTCACATAGGGTTTTTCCCTAGCCCAAGTTGCATTTCCCTTTTCCATTCTCCCCACGGAGCTCCATGACTTCATTCTAGGGTTGCACTGTGGAATCACAAAAGCTGTCTTCTGTGAGGCTCTGGAAGTTTGGGTGCCGAATGCCTCCCCTCCCCCAGCACACACAGGAGGCCATGCCATAAAGGACTGGTCTTCCAGGCGGCACTATTTGAAAATGATAACTCCTTTTGAGACCCTCATTTGCCAGGGATGATCCTGAAGGGATGGTGCACCCTGTCCTTTCCTCTCTTTTGTTCCCCAGCCACGAAGTGAGCCATTTACTCTGACATGTTCTCTTTGCTATAGCCACCAAGCATGCCCCACTGGAACCCTCTCCTACTGAGAGGATGTGGAGGGGCCTTTGAACTTGCTTTACAGGAAGAGTTCAGTCTCATGGAGAAGCAGACTAGAGAGAGCTCTGTCTTGGAAAAGAAGCACAAAGGAAGAGCGACCAGTTGCTGAGATGACTGAGTTACCAGGAATCCCCCAACTGAGTTCTAATAGCTAGCCCAGCAACAGGGAACCATTGTGCCCATCAAGGATTTCCACATGATGCTCCGTTTGAGAAATGGAGTTAGTTCTCCAGAACCGGTTTAGTTCTCCAGAACTGACTTATTCATTGTTCTCAGTTAATCCTAAGATGAATCATGCCTACAGTTTTAAAGCGCCATCCCTTAAAAGCAAAAGCGACAGTGCAGAGAAAAGTGGCAGCGTAGAGTCCCTTGGTAAGACATGAAATAAGCTCGCAGAGTTTGCTCCTGCGTTCACAACCTGCTCTTCACAAATGAGTGATTGTTCTGTGTCACTGGATGAGAGGAGAGCTGATGGGACACAGACGACTGTCCAGCAGACCTGCTTAGATAGGTGTCCACCACGGGCTCACAGGTGTCCAGTTGGGGAAAGAGCAATGATGCTGCAGTGCAAACATGAGGTATAAGAGGGTGTGTATCTGAGCTGCGAAGGTTCAAGTACTAGGATCAGTGCTCAGAAATCCTTTAGTCCAATGTATCATTTAACAGCCACTGAGGGCAAAGGCAAGGTGACTACCAACAAGGTCACAGCTAGTGAGTGCACAGCAGAATAAAAGCTACAGGCACGCTCACTATAGAAAGTGGCCATAGACTTGGGAAGTCTTCCCAGCCTATGACATAATGATTACTGCATTCCCTGAGGTCTGATGAGAAGATGCTACCCGAAGAAAAATGATGTAAAGAAAAAACACAATATGCATGCTAATCACACAGCCCAGCACACTAGGAAACATAAGGGAAATATGTGATATATTTGAAATAAAGTCAGCTTCAGCATATATACAATTTCCTCAAAATCACTAGAGCTTAAGGTGATGGACCAAAGTCCCTTTATATATTGGATTGGTGAGGTCTCCATGCCATCTTCTGACAAACTATCCCAGAAGGAGGCCAACCAGACATAGGGTGCAGGTCACTATGTCACTGAGTCAGTCATCCCCAGCTGACCAGTGTGCCAGGGGAAGACCTGCCTCCACTATAGAATAACACCGAAAGAATTGTGTCTTATTGCTGATTGACTTTACAAAGGATGGGGTTTCAACAAGAGAATCTTTTCAGATGGATGCGACCTTCCTGCATCACACAAAATGTATTGATTCATACATGAAATGGGCATGCAGAAGTGCTCAATGGAAAAACACCAATTAGAATTTCAGCACCAGGCTGTCTTTGAAGAATCATTAACAATAGAATCCATTTTTCTAATTCTGAAATTTTTAACCCAGAGGGTATTTTTATTTTCAAAAGAACACTATTATTTCCCTTTTTTTTCTTTTTGTTTTTTTCGAGACAGGGTTTCTCTGAGTAGGTTTGTAGCCCGTCCTGGAACTCACTCTGTAGACCAGGCTAGCCTCAGTCTCAAAAAAGATCTGCCTGCCTCTGCTTCCCAGGTGCTGGTATTAAAGTCATGTGGCACCAGCACCTGGCTCATTCTAGTTTTTAACAGAGACAGTTTGTAATGCCAGAATTAAAAGTAGCAGAAATCTTTTTACAAGGATAACTAAAGGCAAAACAGATAATTTGGGAAATCCTGCAACTTCTCCGCTTTCATCCTCATGGGGCTATGTTTAAGGTCAATCTCCAGCATGCTCGATTTTTCACATCTATCTGTGCTTATCTTCCAGAAATTACCATTATTTTGTGTGGTAGTAATCTCTACTTTTCTCCCAGTAAACCTGAATCCCACCCTGTTCTCCAAACTTGGTACCAGGGTCCGTGTCCTTACAAGGTTTATTTTGCCATTAGGATGAAACAACTTTCATACTTATTAATATAAAAATTGACTACAACATGGTTGTTCATTTTTACAGGTCACATTTTCTTTTAACGAACTGTATCATTGTTTTCAGGATTAAAATCATGGTCTGAAAAATTAAACAAAGAAATCATCCAAGAATTTCTGCCTGTAGCCTTTAATTGTCCTCTGTGCCTCGGGCCGTTGTGATTGCTTTGTCCATTTGCACAGGAAACAACAGAGAGGTTCATAAGGGAGACTGTGACTCCTGGCTCTACAGTGATATTTTTAACAGAAGCTGAGATGGGAATTTGTAAATGGCATTTTGAAGGAAGAATAACTTAAGATGAAATATTTAGCCCATCTCCTTATTAAGACAAAATTTGTGAGTCTAATTTCAGCCATTATTTTGTAATGAGTGCCCTCTAGTTCCTTAATTCGTCAATTTCCTCCATGGCTCTTGCATTAGCTGTGCACTTAGCTCCCTTCCTGTGCCGTCTCAGGCTCCGCTCATGTTCTGTGCTGCCAGCTTCCTCCCAGCCAAGGACCACTGTCAAGTGGCTCTTGATTTCACAGCCTCATCCACTTAGGGGAAGAGAATGAGCTCATCAATAAATCTGAGCCCAAAGCCCCACCCCCACTGCAGAAAGCCTGAAAGAAGCTGAGCAACTTGCCACAGGGAGGAGAGTCACATTGCATATTCAGAAAGCCCACGTGGTAACAGACAGGAAGCAAGAATAAAACGATTCCCATGAAATCGACATGCCAGTTAAATGGGAACTTGGAGATGTTTACTTTCTTCCATAGTTACCTTTGTCAGTGAAAATGACTCTTGCTTACACTATTTTCAGATGTGCCTTTGGAAGAGCTACATCTTACAGCAATAGAGACACGGCTCCGTGGGAAAGCACTGGCGGGCGTGGGGTGTGTAACAGAAGACACACTTCAAATGGTAAAGAAAATGATCTCTTTTGTGTTTATCAACTCAGCTTCAAAGGAAAGAAAGTGCTCCTGTAACTAGTGCTTTCAAATGAAGCGTTTGTGTCAGCGATGCAAGGCTTTCTCTGGTTTCTGAGGGACACCGCCACCAAGCTGGATCCACATGGATAAAAGCAAACAGACCATACACTTCCATGCCCAGGACCTGCAGGATCAGTTCTCAGCACAGTCCACTACACTAGCCTCTGCTCGTATGCTCATCTAAACAGGCGTGGAGCTGCCCTTGCCCGTGCTTAGAGTTTGACCAAACTAGATTTCTCGTGGGGACGACCACTACTGGAAAACTGTCAGCACTTCCTAACTGCAAAACAAACAAACAAACAAACAAATGATACTATTTGCCTATTCTTCATGATGACGTCACACTTGTAATTCCTGGAGTCAAAGGGTATAACATCGTACTCTATGTAGCAGCTGTGAGAAAATGCTTACACCTAAAAACAAATGCTTAGGACGTCGGACATGGGCAAATACAAACTCCTTTCCCTCTCTTCCCAGAGGGTCAGACAACAGCTCTAAGGTGTTTTACTTCCTGGGCAGGACACTTGAGGACGACAGAGAGGCAGAGTTAGACTCAATATGAATAGCAATGTCACTCCAGCAATTGGGACTTCAGGGCAATTCCTTAAGTCATGGGATGGAAATACACAGAGAAGGACAGATGTGCTAACACTGCGGCAGTGACTGCAGGGATTTTACCAGCTTGATGAGGACAGCAAAAGACGGACCAGTGCTGATCTGTCTCCTCCAGAACACTCACTCCACACATGCTGGACCAAGATGCTGAGTATGGGACCAACCACTCTGGAAACTCACAGATGGATTTTCTCCAATACAGAGATAAATAAAATATGACTCCACCAGCTTTCCTATAGCATGATTCATTAAGGATGCTGTGAATTATTTATTCCTGTCTATCTGTGCTGCCTGTTTACTCACTAAGTTTTAAAGCTATATGGTAAAATGGTGGAAACTTTCCTTAAACTGATTCCTACTGATTCATTTAGGTAGACATTTGAAACGACTATATGATAGTATATATATGTGTGTGCTTTCTGGCCCTTAGAAAGGCAGAAAGTACATGAAAATGTGGCTGTTTAATTTAAATTCATGTATCTTGCAAAATAAAATTCTTCTTGCATCAGCTTAGTGGTCTCTCTGCCCATACATTAGTGCAGAGACAGGAGATCAGAAGAATCCCTCTCATGTAGCATGTAGCCTAATAGATACTATATTTAAAAAAATTAAATAAAAAGGTCAGGATGTAAGTCCATACCAATAAATTTGGAGGACGAGAAAGGGGGAAACTGAAGTAGTTTTGGGATTCCAGGAAACTTCTTTTATAAAAAAACAAAAACAAAAAACAAAACAAGAAAAGAAAAGAAATAGGAAAAAAAGAAGGGTATTTATATCAGTCACATTTTAGTGGCTATGACAAAAGGTAACATGGTTAGTTTTAATCATCTCAGGCTGACACAATCTAGATCCACCTAAGAAGAGAATGTCAGTAAGGGCTGTGTCCATTAGGGAGGTGTGTAGCTGACTGTCTTGACTAACTGCAGAGGGAGATCTGCTCACTGTAGGTGGCACCACTCACCTCTAACTACGGGAGAGAGGAGGTGTGAGCTGAGCAGGCTGAGCAGGAACACACAAGCATGATTCATTGCTCTCCACCCTTGGCTGTGGGTATCATGTGACCAGCAGCCTCAGGGTCCTGTTACTTTAATGTCCTTGAAATAGTGACTTGTGAGCCAGAAAGCCTTCTCTCCTCCATGTTGTGCTTGCCATGGGATTTTACCATGGCAACAGGAGAGTGATTAGACAGAGAACTTAATGGACCAGAGATGGACTTTACCCCACCCTTTCATGCCCTTTGGTTCTGGGTTATTTAGTGCTGTTCGTATGGGGACTCCGGCAATACAGTGAGACATCCATCACTTGACCAAATGGACAAAAAAAACTATTTTAACCTCATGATGGTTTTGAGCAGCGAGAGAGAAAAAGGAGGTGAATTCCAATATACCCTTCAAGATCATGCAGCCAGGGACCAAACTTCCTTCACTAGACCCCACCACCTAAAGGTGACTGTTCTTGATGGATGATTCTTATGGATACATTTCTAGCATTTTGGATAAACTGTTATAACTTGGCTCTGGACTGCTGAGAAGTCAAGAACAATGGCACTGGGTTTTGATCCTACTGCACGTACTGGCTTTGTGGGAGACTAGGGTGTTTGGATGCTCACCTTACTAGATCTAGAAGGAGGTGGGAGGTTCTTGGCCTTCCCACAGGGCAGGGAACCCTGACTGCTCTTTGGGCTGATGAGGGAGGGGGTGTTGGTTGGGGGAGGGGGAGGGAAATGGGAGGCGGTGACGGGGAGGAGGCAGAAATCTTTAATAAATAAATAAATAAATGAACAGGGACACATGGGCTTAACAGAGGGCAGGGCCCTGATGGACAGGCAGCATTCTGAGGCCTGTGGAGAATACAGGTAGCAGGAGACAGACCAGAAACAAGGAATGAATTCAAAAAAGCAGGCAGGACCAACATCAAAAGGGGCCTTAGTTCTTTTAAGGGAATTGAGATTTCTCCCAAGCTGGCTAGCCAACCAACCACTAAAGAGGCCAACAACTGGGATTTCCTTGTTGCTCTATGCAACATGAACCTAGGTGGAGAAGCAGCAGAAATGCCATTTAGAAGATGATGCGATTGGTCTGGACAGGGTGAGCTGGACCAGGGGAGCTGTGTTTGACGTAAGTGAGAAGAAAAATAAAACACTGAAATGTGGAGTTCAGAAAGCAAGGGCATTTCAGGAGGAAAACATGAGTTCTGTTACAGGCCCATTTAAATTCCGTTTCTCATTAGATGCACAAAAGAAGTTGTCAATAGACAGGTATTTATTTATTCACACAAAAGAGCTTCCATATTCAGGGTTTTCAAAAGCCAAAGCAAAACACAGAACCAAAATAAATCTGAGCAGTCTAAGACACAAAGAGAACTCCAGAGGAGAAACAGCAAGAAATGAGTCACACCACAAGATGTCCAGAGCCCTCCTGGCTGGCTTCGAGAACGCTTCCATGAAAGCAATGAGGGGGCACATCAGCACTGAGTAGAGAGAAGAGCGATTAGAAAGTGAGGAGACACCGTGTTTAAAGCACCTGGGACAAGGAATTACAGCAGCGGCAAGGTAGATGGAAGACTATGGGAGTCTGCGTGGTTTGGACCTTTGAAAATAATCCAACGGAAAGGGACATGTGATACTGGGGAAAGCTGGATGCAGAGGAGAGGACAAAAGCCTTGAGGCAGCATCTGGACTGAGCTTCAAGAGTGGAAAGATAGATCTTGAATAACTTAATGTTCCCTCAGATGGACAAAAGTCACTCAGGGGCCACAACTCGAACATCTGATAAAATTTAAGGGAGGATTCACTCATACTTCCAAGCCTTAGAGTTATAATAATTAGAAGATTTACAGTTGTCAAATGTTTAAAAAAAAAAGAGGCTAATAAATACTGTGTTTGAAGCCACTGAAGTCTCAGGAGATACACACACACACACACACACACACACACACACACACACACAGAGTTACGTTGCGTGACATGCTGACAATACCATTTAGGGCTCCTCAAGTCCTTGAGTTTATTCCACCTATTATTCCTTTAGAGCAAAAAGCACAAAGTTCTGTTTTATTACTTCTATTTATAGTAATAAAAACTCAATCCACAGATTCAGAGAAAGAACACAGAATGCAATGGAGTAAAATGAAGTAGCTTAAAACACAGCACTAAACAACACTCTACAATGGATCTCCACCTCCCTTGGCTTCGTGTCCACACATTTTCTGCTAAGTGCTGTAACAGGGACACTCCTACCCCAGCAGTCAGTCTAAGGACAGCAAGCACAGACAAGCAACTGCACAGCACCCAAAGGCAATGGAGAACTCCGACAGAAATTCTAAGAAGGGGATCCTATCTGGCATTTCAAATTCCCTTGATTTTTGAACTCGCTTATTTTCAAGTGTTTTTAATTGAAATACAGTCATATCATTCTCCTTCTTCTACCCCTCCAAGTTACCCTCCTTTGAATCCCTCCCAGGCCCTTCAACTTCCAAGCAGATAGTATCTTTACACTCTTTCATTTAACCAATATGTACTAAAAATTCACAGTGTTCCAGGCACACACTGAAAACATTGGGAGAAAGTGAGACAGTTCTTGCCTATATGCCAAATCTCACTCAGGTAAAGACAGTAGACTCCTTCCTGGGCATTCGGCATCTGCTCTTGGGTTTCTATTGAACAGAGTAACCTGAATTTGCTTCTTAATGGTTACAGCATCTCAGGCTTGAGCTCAGCTACAGACCCTCAGGAAGCTTTACAACTCATACACACAACGGGACAAGTGGAGTTAGGCACGAAATCTAAAAGGAGTCTCATCCTCTCCTTCTCTTTCAGATCTGCTGCAAGGTCTCTTCTGACCAAGAAAACATTGCAAAAGACAATATTGGGACAAGCATGGGATAACTTTTAGGATAGTAGACCAACATGGGCCACAGGTAAGCAACCCCACATAAGCACCACAAGACTGACCATAATCCAGCCTCCTGGGTCTGCTACTGAGACTTGCAGACGAACTGCCTGGCTGAGCCCAGCCAAATTGCTGATAAATAGGTTACTGAGCTAAACAAATAGTGGTTGTTTGAAATCATCAACTTTATGGTAGTCTACCCAGGTAGACGCAGGCACTTCCTTCAAATTTCTGCATAGCTTCAATCTATCAGTGAAGTGAAGCCCTCTGCAACAGGCCAGATAGTTTTAAGCCTAAATGCCACATTCCAGATAAGAAATTCATAGGTTTTGTTCATAGGATTTACCACCATCTGGCATAGTGTTTTATTACTTATTTACTTATTTATAATCCACCTTGCTCATGATGACAAGGAATTTCTTTTATTTCATGCTTTCCTATTTGCCTTACCATATACACTGACTGTGACATAGTAACAACATAATACATGTCAGTGACATAAACAAAAAAATGAATGAATGAATGACACAAAGCAGGAAATAAAAAACTGACACTAGCCATCATGCAGAAACTTAAAATATGGTAACAAGTGGTGGTTAGTGGGTCCAGTGGTAAAATTAGGAGCCACAAATTGAGTGGATCCTTAAATGCAAGGATTTCTCAATGATGAAGGTCAGAGTTGCACTAGCAATGCTGCTGTTGCCAACACCACTGTACTATGTATGGTGCAATACCTCAGTGAACAACCTCCATTGCTAAATCTAAAGAGCAGGACTGAGGCTTTTATTCCCAATGAAGTAAACTTACCTATCCTGGAGCAACTACCTTTATCCCAACTGCCCCATCAATGTCCTGCCCCCAGTATCACTGCAGCTACAGATCTCAGGTGTCTGATAAGAACAATGCTAACTTTTCTGAGGATTTGTACTTTCCTGGGCACTGCTGTTGCAGAAGCACTGGGCTTTGAACCACGGTTGCTATTATCTTTACTCTAGTACTCAGTGGTCCTGTTAACAATAGAAACTCTGAGCCAGAGTTGAGGTACTCTGTCTGATGGCATGTCTGTGAAGCCATGTCTGAAATAGGAGAATGTAGCTCCCATGCTTCCACCGTCTCTCATCCACAAATGACCCCTCACATCCATCCCAACACCTTATCTAGAATCACAACCAACGGAAACTTCTGGTTCCGGATGTCTCAGCATTATGCCTCCCCAGGAAGCTGTTAAACCAATTAGTTCATCCTCTTCCCCACTCAGCAGCACCGTCAAAGCAAGGGGAAGGAGACTCCTTCCAGGAGAGAGCTGGACTGAGCTTCTCCACGTTTGCAGTGGAAGACTGTCTGGCCCAGCCACCTGCTATCTGACTGTCTCTGTTACTGGATATTTTCTTGGTCAGTAATCTGACAAGTTAGCTCCCAGCATCCATGTAGACATTCTTAATAGCTTCCCAATGCCTGGCAGAAATGAGCAACATTTAAGGGGAGCATTTTCCAAACAAGGAGAAGAATGACACAAATGATAAAAGTCCAGACATTGGTATTCTGGTTCTGCCCAGTGGTTTTACTGCCCTCATCTCTGTATCCCTGTAGTCTTTTCCTCTTCCTTCATGCCATCACATAGACTCATAGCCCTGACCTCCCTCTGCATCAGCCACTACATACATTGCATCCTCACCAGACTACACCTCCTTGGCAGCAAGGCCAGGGGCCAGGCACAGCAGGGGTATATTCCCCCTCCTTCAAAAGAAAAGACTCCATCAAAGGAGAATGGTGCAGAAATGTTTAGAAGAGTTCATCATACACACATATCCATACCACCTGAAGAGACTGTTCCACAGAAGACAAGCTTCATTAATCCCAAAACATTAGCCTGTGCCATCTTAATGCTACAGATATTTCTTAAAATGAGTGGTCCTTTTACAGTTGGTGCTGAGAGACTGTGTAGGCAATGATTTCCTCATGAACTTGACTCATCCCTTCTGACTGAAACATGCCTGACTGCCTCTAACTGTGGTTGACAGCATGGAATGGGGCACTGATGGAGGAAGGTCATTGGCTAATAAGGGAACTGCCTTGGCCCATTTTATTGGTTAGGACATAGGTAGGTGGAGTAAACAGAACAGAATGCCGGGAGGAAGAGGAAGTGAGGTCAGACTCCACAGCTCTCCTCTCTGGAGCAGACGCCTCAAAGAGACGCCATGCCCCAGCTCCAACCCAGGATGGACTTAGGCTAGAATCTTCCTGGTAAGACCAATGCTCACAGATTATTAGAGATGGGTTGATCGGGATATCAGAATTAGCCAGTAAGGGCTAGAGCTAAAGGGCCAAGCAGTGATTAAAAGAATACAGTGTCCGTGTAATTATTTCGGGTAAAGCTAGCCATGCGGGCGGCTGGGTGCTGGGGACGCAGCCCTACCGCTCCTATTACTACAGGGCACAATAAGAACAGCTGAGTGGGTTGCCTTTGAAACTGAGTGGTCTTGTTGAAAGAAGAGTGAATAAGGATGCAGGCACACAGAAACAGCCTTGTGAAGAGAAGAAAAGATGGCTCCTGGAGGCCAAGGAAGAAACCTGGAACAGACCCTTCTCTCGCAGCTCTCACAGATCTTGCCAGCACCCTGATCTAGGATGCCTGGTCACTACTTGAAACAATAACTCCCTGTTGTCTAAGCAAGCAGCCCAAGTGAACCAATTCAACACACCCAGCCTTGGGATATATGCCTCGTGCTGCCTTGTCTCTGGACTCCTGGGCTCTTATTTTTGATTGGGCTTCATGGTGAAGCCATGGTGTCCTGTATTATTATTTAAGCCCTATGTGGACTCATTTCTACACCGAGGTCAAAAGTCAGAAATTATGTATTCTTATTTAATTGCACAGACATTTGTAGTAACATTACCAACGTCATCAGAATCATCATTTGGAAGAATCTAGACACATGAAGATGGATATGTGGAAGACAAGCATATGTAGTATTGCCATATTAAAAACTATGTCATGGGCCTCATTTAATATATAGGTACAAAAATATGCCTTTTACAAGCTGCCATATGGCATGAAAATGTTCAGATATCCATGAGTCAACAGAATAAAATGCTGAAGCTGGGACTGCTTGGGGAAAGCTCAGACCTTTCCTCTTAAGTAAATAGAGTTGTGATGTGTTGGTTTTTACAGAGCTGTCTAGTGTAAATCAGGCTAGCATCTGAATGCAGGAGATGAGGAGAACACAGCGTGCATCTCGTGGGCTTGTTGCAATTTCTGAGCATGAAATTAACCTTGAATGAGAGCAGGGATGGGCTGAGAACAGAAAAAGCAATTAGTGTGAAGTTGTAAAGAAAAGAAGATGAGGAATTGCTACTAGGAAATGGGAGCTCAGACTGCTGAGGAAGAGTTATGTGGAGTGACTCACAGGAGAGGGGGCAAGAGCACCTGAGAGAGGGAGCTACGAGAGCCAGCGGGCTAAAACTGCACTGCCTGCCTTCCTAACGGCATTTTCTATGAAATTCACCATGTCCACAGAGGTCGAGGAGGTCTCTGTGATCACCACATGGACTCTCAGCATTCAAGCTCCGGGAATTTATAGGATCATTAATTTATATCTTGAAAAACAAACACATATAGGGACACGATACTATAATGAACTACAGCTGATACAAGTCTATATTTTTCATCTCAATTGGTTTAGGAAGGATCCACTATAGGAATGCAAACCAAGAGGGTGGGGTGGAGAATAGCTTGGCTTCTGGGATAGGTACGAGGTGGCACAGCTACAGCTGTCTGCAATGCCGAAGAGAATCAAGTTTCCAAGACAGGGAGTGGGGTGCCTTAGCAGTCCCTGGTCTCAGTCCCATCAATGTTGGAAGTGCATTGGGCGGTCTCTGTATTGGTGCTATGATGAAGAGAGGGTAGAAACTGAAGTCTGACATCAGAGGTAGCAGCTGCCATAAACAAACCCACTCAGAACAGAAAGATTTGTAGAGCCCCTGTAGCCTCCCTCACATTTCCCTTCTTTGTCCAATCACTTCGCCCATTTGAGGGTCCCATCCTGAGCATCTGTCAATGCACTTGAGTTGACAGCACAGACCAGCAATCACACCGTCACACCAACCATGTCTAGGTTTCGGCTGATGTCTATCATATCTGATTAGACTGCTGGGGGTGGGGCTTGTGTGTGTGTAGTTTTTTTGTTTTGTTTTGTTTTGCTTTTCTAGAAACGTGGCAGTATTCATTCAAAGCATGCCAGGTTTGTTAGGTTCTTACTGTTTTAAGTTTACTATAATTCTCTTCCATCAGCGATTTCTTTGGAGGAGTGTTATTCAGCCTCCTTTTGTCAGCTGTGTGAGGTGACATGGTGTTTGAACCACATAGTGTACTAGACAGCATCAACCCACCAGGGCTCCCATGACTCTGACGGACCACATTGTGCAGAGATAACACACGGGTGAAGACAGCGCTGATGACAGCAGATTCACGACCATCCAACTTGAATGTACACCAGGCCCCTGAGCTGACCTCCACACTAAACACAGGTAAAGCTGCTGCTGCACAGATGGGGATAATACATGTAGCTGGTCTAGATCTGGAAGAGACATGTTAATATTAAACCAATCATGTTTGTAGCCTAATCCTAGAATCCTCAGGGACAGAGACAGTCCCCAAATGGCCCCGTGCCGTGTGGCCTTCAAAGCATGGGATTAACTTCTGAGCAAAGCTCATGCTGCCATGAGGAACATAATCTCCAGGCTTGCTCTGGGAATGGATTTAAAGCCTGGAAAAGCTGCCAACACTGTGGGACTGGCTCTGCTACCAAGGTCACCCAGCCTGTTAACCCCGGCTGTGATAGCTTCGTGGCATCCACTGCTTTGATAGAATACCGAAAGGAAACATTTCAGGACTCCTAGAGTGCCCAGCTAGAAAAAAATCCTATTGCACCTGCACCATGAGGTGGGGAAAACGTTAAGTCAATGTCGTGAGAATTTTTTCATTTTGATTTATAAACATAACTTCTTGCTTGAAAGTCTCTAGAATGCAATTGAATTTAGATTAATCACTTGCTACAGTTGCTGGCTTGGATTTCTTAAATACTATCCCTTTAGTCGGGAATCATTGTGCACAATAAGTATCATAAACTACTACAGTGGGAGAGATTAATGGAGGGATAAAGAACTCATGATTGCAGCTCGTCGATGAGATTTGAAGCTGAGGTGGTAGATGAAAGGGGCAGGCATCCTATGGTTTGTATATTGTTTGAGTGTTTTACCCAAAACTTCCCTTTCGGAAGCTCTGATGCCAGTGTGGTGATATAGGAGTTGATGAAGGCTCCTTAGGGATTAGGTCAAGGTAATGAAGTTGTTGTGGGACTCCTCCCCTAAGGGAAATCACGGCTACTCTCCTGTGGGGACACTGTTATGTCAACTGAGGGTTGAGGGATGGCTCAGTAGGTAATGTGTGAGCATGAAGAGCTGGGCTTGGATTACCAACAACCAAATGAAAAGCTGGGAGAAATGACACACTACTGCAAAGTCAACTCTGGGTGACTGAGACAAGTACATTCCTGGGACTTGCAGGCCACCTAATCTAGGCAAAATGACGGATTCTAGGTACAGTGAGAATCCCTTTCTGAAAAAATACTGTGGATAAGTAACAGAAGAGGACGTTAACATGCAGCCTTCCTATAGGCAAGAACATACATCTGTACCACACAGATTAACCTCCCCAACTCCACACATATAGTAAGACTCAGTGTCCTTGGTCTCTGGCTTCCCGTTTCATCATGGGATTTTCCCTGATAACGTGCACTTGCTTTTTGATGCCTTTGACCATGGTGTGATGCAGCCAAGGAAGCCCTGACAAGCCCTGAACCTTCAAAGTGGTGAGCTAAATAAACATTTTTAGAGCATTTATCTTTCCACTAGCACATTTCCATTTTATAAAACGATTGACTCTGTTGTGCTTTCAACCTCGGGCACTCCTCTCATATTCGCTACCAGTACACTGTACTTCCGCTCCCCAAGTCCCACTTCCCACTAGTCCCCATCTATTCTTCTGCTCTTATGCCACATCTAGCTTCCATATACAAGCATCATTTGCAAATTTTGGCTTTCTGAGTCTCACTTATTCTACTCAATATGAGGATCTTCAGTGCCAAGCATTTTCTTGTAATGGCATTATTTCATTTTTTTCTGGTTGAATAGAATTCCTTCGGGCACACACACACACACACACACACACAGACACACATAGACACAGACACACACACATCACATTTTCATTATCCATATATATATATGGATATATATATTTAAATATATATATATATATAAAATGGTTATACAATGTGGCTTTATGAATAGGGTTTTAATAAACATATATGAATAGGAATCCAGTAGCATATGACATGGAGTCCTATGTGTATATTACTAAAGTGGAATAATCAAATCATGTGGCATTTCCATTTTTGGTTTTCTGGAGATCCTTCATATTGACTTCTTCCAGCATGGCTACCCTGGCTTCTGTCCCACTACCTGGGAAGACAGGCTCATTTCCTTCTCTCAGTCTCACCTTGATGATGCCCTTCTGTCTGGGATGAAATGTTATCTCAGTGTAATTTTACTTTTTATTCCCCTGAAGACAATGATTGTTGGATATTTTCCCATATGCTTATTAGTCATTTGTACTTTTTTGGGGATGCCTATCTTCAATTAATTTTCTTATTATTGATTGGTTGTTAGTTGTTTTGGTAGAGCAACACAAAATTGGTTAATACAGCATATAAAGGAAAGGGAATCAATAATTAAACACTTTCTGATTTACATAAAGCTCACTGATTCCAAGAAGTTGTATGCCAAGAATGTACTATATAAATGCCACTAATTAGCAATGTAGTCATGTATTATGTTGGCAGTTAAATTAATTTATAACACATGTATTATTATGTTCCTTACTCCCAGTTTTAATACTTTGTGTATTAAATTAAGCTTAGGTTCTTAACTACAAAGTCCCTGTTTGTCATTAGCATTATAACAGATACATTTTTATGCCCTGCACATACATTTTTAAAATAAAAATCAATTGTTTGTAATAATAAAAAACTCAGTACCATAGAGTGGACCTAAATTTATTAGGGCAAGAAAAGGCAAAAGAAACTATATTATTTCCTGGGCTTTGATCCTGTGTCAAGAATTTTAAATTTCTCATACAATGATGTCTACATAGTTAAGACTGTAATGAGCATGGCATTAAATAAATTCATCCTATACATTGTTCATTACTGATACAATTAATGTTTTTGACCTTAAGAAATGGTACCTCCTTTGGTTTGCATCTACTCTTCATAAGACTAGATATAAAGAGTCAAGTTAGTAACTTGATTAAAGTATCAAAACTTGGGGGAGCGTAGCTAAAGAATCCTAAGCCTTTACTAACGACACGAGTCTGCCTACTTGTACTGGCACAGTTCAATCAGGAGAAAAAGCTTTCCTCCATGATTGGTTCAAGCAATGCATGATGAAGTTAGAGCAATATATGTAGAGTAACTTTAAATATTCAAGTTTTACTGAGTATAATGCAATTTCTGGGACAACAGGACTTAATGAATATTATAATATGTGGAATGAATATTCAGTTGGCTCCAACTCACTCCAGTCATGTTTAGAGCTGAGATTCACGTGTGCTTAGTCGAGACTATCAACCATCTTTAAACCTGCCTTTCTCTGCAGTCAGTTGAGGCAATGAAACCATGTGGTCGATTAGATCTGAGTACCCAGGTGTCCCCATGCAGGGATGGCAAGATTAAAGGTTGTCTTATGTGCTCATCATGTGCTCTCCTTTCTGGTGACTCCTAAGGCTCCAAATTCCAGAAGGTATCTCCACAACACAGAGGGTATTGGACAGGTACATTAGTGTCTAACTCATGTCCCTTAACTAGCCTTAACTGTCAACTTGACACAGTTTAGAATCACCCGAAAGGTGTCTCAGTTGGGTGATTATCTTTACCAGGTTTGTCTCTGGACATGTCTGTGAAGGATTCTCTTCATTGGTAATCGATGCAAGGTGGCCTGGTGAGTGATGGGTGGCACTATTCTTACGCAGGTGATTCTGGATGTATGTGAAAATTAACTATGCACAAATCTGTGAGCCAGCCAGACAGCATGCCAGCATGAAGTGTTAGGTCACGGTTCCTGACTCAGGGTTCCTCCCTTGAGTTCCTGGCCTGACCTCCCTCAATGGTGAACTGTGACCTAAACTGTGAGTGTAAGATGCAATGAACGCTTCTTTCTCAAGCTGGTTTTGGACAGAGCATTTTATCACAGCAGCAGAATAAAACAAAAAGAGCAAGCAAGCCACTCTGTTGAGGAAGCTACTGAAACTTGATTGGCCACATCAAGCTAATGCATGTCAGAGAAGGTCTGTAACCCACCTGAGCCAGCACAGCAGACATGCATTTGCATGTGTAGCTGGCTTTCTGGACAAGGTCTTGATATTACAGTTACAATCTGGTGTTGCTCTACAGAGGAGAGAGGCTGCCCAGTGTGTAGGGTCACATCTACATTGCAGGATTTTACTCTGACCCAATTCCTGGGCACTACACTTGCTATGCTGGGAGATCTAGGGGAGAGGCTATGTGCTAAATACACTTGATTGGACCTTGTCTCAATCCTTCTTACTTCTTACTCTCCTGTCAATCCTATGAGGTCACCTGCTTCCTGGAGTCTAAGTAAATAGGATCAACTGAGGGGAGTTTAGGAGGTCAGAGGGTGAAAATAATAAAATTGTGGTGTTGCTTACATGTGGTAGTGAGCTTCAACAAACCCTGCCTGCCCACCCAGGAATGTGGCAGTGCCTATGTTCCCCTATATACCACTCATCTCCTTTCCTAGCCACAGCCCCTGATCCTTATACAAGTAGGTCTCATCCTATGGGTCATGACCCTTTCATGGGGTTCACCTAAGACCATTGGAAACGCAGATACTTACATTATGATTTACAATAGCAGTCAAATTACAGTTATTAAGTAGCAACAAAATAATGATTGGGGGTCACCAGAATATGAGGAACTGTATTAAAGGGTCACAGCATTAGGAAGGCTGGAAACCACTGCTTTATACCCTACTGTTGCAGCCCCTGGTGCCTATCAACTCTGTCTGGTTTTCATAATCCTACCTACTACATCGACAAAACTGACCAGTCAATCCATGACCAACAGGGGGTTGGGGAGAGCTACATGGAGCTCAAAGGGCTAAAACTATTTGTGTGGAATTTTCTAAAAGACACTACAAGTAGAGGTTGCGCTGCAGAAGCAAGTGTACATGGTTCAGTGGGCTTCTTAAGGCCACCAGAAGCACACAGTTGTACCATGACTACAGTGGGTGTGGTTAATTAGCATCTCTACCTGTGGGGTTAAAGGACAATGCTTGTCTGTAGGCAGTTCACATGTGGATGGAGGCCGTGCCTGAATACTTTTGCTCAGTTCTACAAAGTTATGAATAGCCATTAGCTTCCAAGCCATGTTGCAACCTGCTAGGGGGAAATGAATTTGAAATTGATGTGATCACACTATAATGAAGGAGAAAGGGTAGCCAGAGAAATAATATCAACTATTCTTTATATTACCAGTTGTGGTGGTTAGTGTTGTTAAAATGATCAAATCTAAAAATCACTGGGGAGGTGAGCCTGTTGGCATGCTTGTGAATTATTATCTTGATTACATTGATTGAGGTGGTAATGCCTGAATGTCATGAGTAGTGAAACCCTTGGGAGGATCTAAAGCAGCTGCATTCACTCATTGCTCTCTGCTTCCTGGCTGAGAATGTGATATCAACAGTCACTCCAAGGTCCTCATGTTTTGATATCCTACCACAATGGACTACACCTTTGAACTGAGCCACAGTCAACCCCTCCTTTTTAAAGTTATTTTTGTCCAAGTACATTACCACAGAAACATAAAAGTAACTAAGACACAAACGACATGACTGACATTGTCTGGGAAAGACTCCTAGGAGACGGTTGTGTGGGAAAAGGCACATAGAATACACCCCACAAAGAGAAGTAACTTTAATGTCATTGGCCATGGATCGAACTGTATGCGTGCACACCTCTGCAAGTGCATCTTTCTGTGACCATCAAAACGCATTCAGAGTTCAAAACAGTTCTTAAAAAAATATGTGAGCATGCATTGGCATCTGTTCATGCCAGGAAATTAGAAACCATTTGGGTATCAGATTGGCACTTAAACTTTACTTAACTTTAGAGACTAAACTTACCCTGGAATATTATGCCTGGTTCCTGTCATTGACAAAACAGACTCTTTTCTTCAGCAAGTATGGCCCTGCCCTTCTATCACTGACATTCTAGGTGAAGAAGGGCCATCATCCTTGACAAACCCAGGTTGATGGGAAGATGGCTTTGTTTTGGAAGGGACCCTTGGGATTAGCTCCATAGCTCAGCATTGGGTATGAGAACAAAAATTCCTCAGGTATTCCCACAGGCCGTGTGACTGGCATGAGACTGGCAGAGGCTGGCACTCTGCAGTGTATGAGGGTATAACGTATATAAAGTGTATAAAAAGGGCACAATGCTTTCTTCATCTGAAGTGACCAGTACCTTAAACTTTAATGTTGGAGCATTCCAAAGGCCTTTTATGGATATTTAATATCAAAAGGGGCTAAGGATAGTGCCCATCACTTCCTCTCTATTAGTAGTATTCCCTTGGTGATATTTTCCTGACACCTATCAGGCAGACCTTCTAGCAGAGAGGTTATACCTTTGGGTTTTGGGGCTTTTGGATTTTTTTTCTGTAAAGTAAAATACTAAACAACTTATCAAGTAATAGTTTACAATGAGAAAAATACTTGTTTTTGATTGTTTAATTGAAATAGCATTAGTAAATTTAATGATAAGATACTCAAATAAAATATTTATTTTAGAGTTATATTATAGTCCCATGATGACTTAATTAAGAATATTAACAACTTGCAGGCTCAGCAATGCTTTCATTCTATGCTGAGTTTCAGGGACTCTGGGAAAAGCTGTGTGAATATAACTGCACAGGGTTAGAGCGACCCCGATGTCTTTCTAGAGCTTGCTTTGGGTTTCAATAAATAGTGACCTCCAGTTGGCATTCATTCCAAAGAGTTATATAATTTTTTGGATTGATATTTTAACTTACTTTAACTTTACATGTACTATGAAAAACAAGGATCCAAAAAGAAATAAATGAATGTACAGAAAGTATGCAGTTAAATTTATAATATAAAATCCAAAATATATATTTCCTTCTCTTTTCCTTTTTCATCTTTTAAGCTCTATTTCCTTTTAAAAATCAACAAAATCACCATATTTCATCAGTTACAGAGAAAAAGAGAGACCAGGGTTTATTGCCCATTAATTGACAAATATATGTGGAATCTAATTTAACAAATCTTAATATTATAACCAGATTCAGCTTGAAAATTAGATCGATCTCTCAGATAACAACTCACATTGATTGTTCTACATACTCACATATACATATACATATATTGAGTAACTGTTGGCTTCTGCCACAAATCAGTTAAAACTACCAGAGCTTCATCAATACTGGTGTACACAGATCTGGAATTCTAACAATTGTACTATGCAAAATATGCTCACACATTGGGAATACTGAGGTGCTGTGTTCCTGACATTTGTGCATTTTAAATATAGTTGTATTGTCACACAGATTCTGCAGGGATTCTCCCCAGGCGGTCCTGGAATATAACCAAGGGGGTGCTAATAACCAGAAATAACAAACTGTTCTTTGAAAAAGAAAAGAATCATGTTTATGATTTAGAAAAAAAATCAGTTGTTCTGCTGATGGAACACCTGAAGAAACCAGGTTTAAAGACAACTACTCAATTCTTTTATGAAAATAATTCAAAAGGCATATCTGAAAGCAGTAGAAGAATGTTCAGGATATGCTTCAAAATTGAGATGTAAATAGGGTAGAATAGAAGCCTCATTACCACAAATCAACCTCCCTCTACATCATACGTGGACTTTGGGACCAAATACTCCTACAACAATGTTTTCAGATGTGGTGTCTACCCTCGCTGAAGCTAGGTCACTAAGTCTTTTACGTTTGACATAATCATTTCAACACAAGTATCTGTAAGGTTGGATGGATTTATTAGAAAGATGAAATTGGATAGATCTTTCATTTCAAGCAGACGTATGCCTCTAATGGCACTGTAAATCCAGCAACCCTGTGTGTTTTCCATTTATCAAAGTTTAGTCTAATGCTGTAAACTTCAGGGAGGAGAAACTAACACTTTCCCCTATGTAAAGCCAAAGCAAGTCAACAGTTAAGGCAACCCCTAAATGTTAAAGGTTCTAATCATAGTGGTGACAATCCTTCAATCACAGGAAAAGAGTGCACAGGCATCAGGAGGCATAGCAGAAGTTGCTTTTGTTCAGTAAGTGACCTTATTATTCAACCAGAGTTGTCTTCTACGGATACATGAAAGTGGAAAACAATAAACTACAGCTTAGGATGATGCAAGCATTTCTCCACAACAAGAAATAGATTCCGGAAATGTTTTTAATCCAATTTAGAACAGATAAAACACAATGTGGAAGAGCACTGGAACAAAAGCGCAAACAGACTGCAGAAGTAAATGGAGGGGGCTTAAAGCAAAATTTATCTTTATCAAGAAGGAGCTGGATGTGGTGGGGAGGGCAGGACACGGGAGAGATTCGGGAGGCTTCAGCATACCTGCTGTGGTCAGGAATGAGGCAGTCACACACTCCAGGCTGTTTTCTCTCGGAAGCCTTCTCAGTTCTAATAGTCTGGCAGCAGAAGCAGGAAGATCACGGTACTGTGTGCTGAAGAACACGCCCCACCTGCACCAACTACACACTCAGATCTAGTTTTTTGCTGGTTTGAGGCTTCAGAAACTGAATGCTGGTGAATGCAGGCACAATTTAAACAGCCCAAGTCATTAAGTCATTGAAAAAAGAAAGCTCACCAAGGTAGAAATACAAGAAGTCGGAGAAGAAGCTCCCTATTTGACCCATGAGTGTCATTTGGAGACTGGTTTCAGAGAATTCATTTTAGCATGAGCTTAGCTGTAGAAACAGTCCAGAGGATGCAGGAGATTGCATCCTGAGTATGAAACACTTAGGGAAGGCTTACCACAGCATTGAGAACCAAAAATAAAATCAGCTCTGTCTGAGGTGTCTAAATAGCCGAAGAGCAAAAGTGTGGTGAAGAAACTATAGTGGCAAGTTGGGCACCTTCCCTTTGGCACGGCCTCGTGGACCTTCGGCCTAAAATTCGTGATATCAATGTATGTGTCTGTCAATTAGAAGTTCAATAACTTTGATCTTAATAAGATGCATTGGACTCATTGATAATAGCATCAGGTAAGAAAAAGCAACTTGGAAGTTGAAGAATGTGAAAACTACAGAAAGTCTAACACAAGCATGAAGTCAATATTTCCGTAGTAAACCATGATAAACTGCAGCGGTGTGAGAATCACTGAAGAGTTTGGAGGGATCCTTCTGGAAGTTCACAACTTTCGGGGGAATAAGATAAGACTAAAGCTACAAATAGATAGACACATAAATGGAAGAGCATATCAGAAAAACAAAGATGGGGTTTCTTTACAAATGTCTACCGAATGCGTTTACTATTCACTAGTTTTGTTTAAAGTCCCTTTAAGCTATAAAAATAGAAAGGAACAATACTGTTTGTTCACAGTGCAGTGAAATGGAAAATTTATAAAACTAGAGGGAAAGAAAGCCTATCTACCATCTGTACAAAGTTGAAATTCTCAAAACTTAGTTGTCAAAAAAATGAATTCGAAAGGAAAAATACACACTATTTGCATAATACTGTAAAACAAAAGAATGATCTCTTGAAATCTCTAGAGTCCTAATATATTCATAGGAAAGCCCATTGGTCACACTGCATACACTACTTATGTAAGTAGTATGGAATAATAAGACTTTTTAAAAAGAATTTTTCTAAGACAAGAAACATGATAAACCCTTAAATAGCCAAAATGGATGCAAAGAAAGGTCAGAAAATGGAAATCACCCAGAGCACCCATGAAACATGTATCCTAACAATTATTTGGATTAAATGGGTCTTTTTTTAATTTTTAAATTATATGACTATGTGGAGGGGCACATGAGGTCAGGTGCTCAAGGGGACAAGAAGAGGTGGTAAGATCCTCCAGAGCTTGAGTTACATGTGATTGTGAGCCACCAGGTGTGGATGCTGGGATTGAACATGGGTCCCCTCAAAACAGCAAGTGTTCTTAACCTTTGAACCATCGCTTTATGCCCCTTAGAAAGTAACTTGATGATACATAAAAACTTAGCTGACTGGATCTTGTAGACCCACAGCCAATTACTAGGAAGGAAGATGCCATGATTTCTCAAGGCACAGCCTTCCCCTGAATGCACCCGATGGCATCTACTTCACACAAGCGGACCTGACAAATCCTTCAAGGACGGATGACACCCATGTCTACTGTGCATACGGAAAAGGGTGTGAGTCTCTGAGTCTTCTCACACAATCAGCACAATCTCTAAACCAATACCCAAGCATGCACACAGTCATGTTCTCTCACACATGTGTGCACAAACAACCCTATGGCCTCATTGTAAAAAATCTTAAACCTACACCATCTAAATGGCATAGAACTGTTCAACAGCCAAAACATGTACGTCAATAGAACTTCTTGTGTATTTTCAAAACAGCAGACACCAGGCAGAAACCACAGATCTCCTCTCTATTACAACCACTCGGGTTTTTTGGGAGGAGCTGGGACTAGGTAGAGGACTTGGAGATGGAGCAATCACTAAAGAAACTGTCCCAGTGAAAGCTATGGTTCTTTTTCCCATACATACCACAATGGGAGATGGGGATTTGGGGATTGAGCTTGAAAGAGAATCCTTCTAGGACCCCTGGCCTGCAACTCCAGGGCAGCTGTGAGGGCACCTGGACCTTGTCCTCAGCATCGAGGAACCTAGAAGTGTTCAAAGTTAGACGCAGGTAGCCGGGAGCAGAGATCTTCATATTAGTATGTCGGAGAGGAGAAACAATATTTTTCCATTCAAACTGAGAAGGAATTTGACAAATTTAACAAAATTTAAATGTTTATATTTAATTTTTTAATTTTTTTTTCAATTTTTAAAAACTTTTAGAATTAGAGATCTGGGAAGAACACTAACACCTTAGGAATAGGAATGACTAAGATTTGTGTGCTGCTTATATTTCTGGCATCTTAATATGTATGTACAAATGTTGTGAATGTGGTGATTATTATTTTTATTTTTTTCTGAAGTCATGGTGAAGTGTGCCACACCACTGGAAAGGAAGGGACTAGGGCAAAGTTCTGAAGCTGAGAGAATCCCTGCACTCTCAACGGTGGATGACTATCTAGTCTACACCAAAAGAAGAGGAAACCCAAGCGCTCCATCATGCAGGTGTTTCCACACCCTCGACAGTCCACCCCGAGACTTTACGTACGGGCTAAAGAATTGCACAGCAGTGAGCAGACATTCATAACTTAGAGTCATTACTATTATCACTGCGGAGGCCAGTATCCTGTGCAGGGAGGTACTCTTTTAATCATCTTTCCACTTGACTCTTCTCTGGGTTACTGGGAATATGTGATACGATTTACCAGTGGTGGCATTTTCCCATTGATACAACAGCAATGAAACTGTCTCCACTCCACTCAAGGAACAGAGTTAAAAATTTTCCTCCTGAGACCATGGTGTTTCCAAATAGATGGCTCTGAGGGCAACCAGATGACAAAACAGGTGACAAGGAACTCTGACAAAGCCTGCCTAACTCTCAAGGCCACACTGCTCACGTGTTCCAGTTGCCAGCATTTCAAAGGAACACAGTGTACAATTTAACTCAGTGAACCAGGTCAAGTTCCCAGTTATGGCTCTCATTGCCCTTGTCTCTCTCCTTAGTGGATCTACTTATAGCAAAGCTGTTTACATTCTTTGCATATCATGTTTTAATGGATAAAGGACAACTACGTCAGACTTAAAATGGAGCAGGATATTCTATGCCTATGCTGTTTCTCATCCCCTTTCTCTTTTTTCCTTACTGGTCCTTGGTATTTCACACTGCCTGAAGCACTTCTGATCTTTTTCTCTGTATCTGCTTTTCATTTCTGATACAGCACAGATTCATGAGAAATCAGAAACTACCATCCATGAACGTGTAGGCAAGGTGCCATGGAGGAAGGATGGGGTGGGGAAGACTTGACTCCTATTCCCCAGTCCTTTTCTATCTTTGTAACAGTGAGACAAGGCAAACTGGCTGTCCTTGGTCCACTCTGCTTCATTTCTTCTTCCTCAGCACCTTGTAAGTGACAGCTAACCAGGCCACTGAATATCAGTATTCTTCCTCTCCAGGAAGGACTTTCCGTGCCCTGTGTCTGAGGTTCTCTAAGCTGTGTATTGGGAACCAGCATGTAGCCTTGAAAGAAAACTTTCCTAAACACAGCTAAGCCCTAGCCAACACTATAAATGGAGGTGCTTTTGCCACTCAAACTCAGTCTTTTTGTTTATTCTAGAGATACCAACTGTAAAACGGAGCAAGATCAAGGACCAGAAGGCAAATAACTCTGAAACTTTTGTCTGGGTCCAAGTGGAGGGAGGCATTTGGGATAGGGGTATGCAGCCAGAATAACAGTAAAGAGGTTTGTGTGAGTGCCCCAGGAACAGACCTACCTGGAACAGCCTGCTGGTAAAACCTTCTCAGAATATGGGAAGGACTTCAGAACTATTGGCTAAGTATTCCTGAATGAGATGCTGAGAACCATGGGATTTCAGATTTGCAATCTTCTTTTCACAATTTGGATCTTTACATATGCATAAAGGGATCTCTTGGAGATGAGTGCCAAGCCTAAATATGAAATTCATTTGTGTCTTATATACAGTCCACAGCCACAAAGCTTGAGGCAAACACTGACTATGCTTTAACAGTTTTGTGCATGAGGCAAAGTTTCAGTTCTTTGAATAGTCACACTTGTCTCATCACATTGGAACTCAAAATGTCTCCGAGGCTGGGATGGGTCAGGTGCAGAGATTTGGGGTCAAACATATTCAACTTGAATTTTGAATGGAGTATGACCTGCTACAGTATGGATAGAACAATCTAGAAACTTCTGAATGCCTTGGTGGGTTGGCTAACCCTGTGTCTTTACTACATTTATTTAGCTCACACTAGAGATATAGACCAGATCCGGTGGCCACACAGGCTTGGACTTTGGAGAGAGCAGTCCCTCATGAGAGCTGCTTGTGTAAGAGAAAATGTATAAGTCTTGAAGCAGTAACACCTACAGTTACCTAAGGACCTCCTCGAGACCACTCTCTTAAAAGTCCATAGCATCTCTCAATAGTGCTGCCTGTGACCAAGCTGTGGTTTTAATATACCAATGACCAGGGAATGTAGCTAAATAGTCAAACCATACCAGAACCACAGCACCGAGTTGAGTCCAGCATTCTCTAGATGTGGTCATGTCCATTTTTTCTTGTTAACAAAAACTAACTGAATTTAAGTGAAACCAAGTTCATTTCCTGGTTCAGTGTCATTTGTCACGTTACCAAGAATAATTTTATTTTTACTTCCCTAAGGCCCAATGGACCCATCTATAAAAAGAAACTAATGATTAAATCAATAGTTTGGATTTTCCTAAGGCGTTTCATAATGCTAATACATATGAGAACATTTTATGCACAAAATACAATTAAGTATTAATGGCTATTGCTCAGAAAATTCAGTCTGATGCTGTGAAATGAGTTCAGGAAACATAAAGGACTAAGACACATATAAATATTTTCATATATTAAGTTGACCATTTTTTGGTCATTTCCCCCCTCCCCCTGCCCTGCTCAGTGCTGTTTTGTAAAGACACAAAGTTAACTATCCCACCAAGTTATTCAGAAGTTCCTGGCTTGTTACATGTCACACTATAACATTCCATAGTCCATTGGAAATTCAAGTTGAGTATGTTTAAACCAAAATTAAGACCATTCATTAAGTTGCTGTCTTAAGGTAAAATTTATCAAATTGATCCCCGATACCCAGATCATGTGTGCTTTCCCAGTGTGGCGCCCATCCCCATGCACAGCCTCTCTCCATCCTTCTTCCTTCCCAGCACCGACCTCTCCAGCAGCATCCTTAACAGGCCTGTATTCTCCAGCACTAAACCATTAAACGTCTGTTCGCTGCTATTCTCTCTTTCTCATCCTTTAATCTTCCCTTTTGTTTCCCATCAGCCTGCTTGATTGATTTGAGGGTTTAGTGTTTAGTTAAGCCGTGCCTTCTGATTCTTTATCAAAGCAACACATTGCAATCTGTGTACTGAGCACACAGAGGAATACACAGGGGTGAGTCACGTGGCTCTGAATTCGGAAAAATATGTCAAAATCTAAGAGCCACATGGGGATCTTCTGTTGCCAAATAGAAGTCTATAAATTCGTAATACAAAATGCTGTGAATGTTACTAGAATGTAGCATTCAGTTTCTTATCTAAGTATTCAGTCTGTTAGGCAAACATCTAAATTGAATAGAAAGCTGGGGATAACTAGTGAAGTTTAAGTGTTGATTTGGATTTCAAATGTCATGTGCTCAACATACAAAACCAGCAAAGTGAAAGTGACCACTGATAGTATGGGAAGAGGCCGCCTGTGAAACCCACGGGGAAAGCCTTCCCTTCTGGGTTAGGATAGATTCAAACAGAAATTTGTGGTGTAGGTTAGTTGAAGAAAGCTGAACACATTTAAACAAAGATCTTCTACTTTGAGCACAGATTTCACATGCTGGCTTCTTTTCAAGGAATAAATCATGGAAACAGGTGAGGGACTTCACAGTGGGGTAATGTGGCAAACACTGTGGCAGCTACTCATTTGGGTTCAAAGATCTCCTTTATCATTCACGTTGCAGAAACTTAATTCCCAGTCCAACTAATTGAAAGAAGGTGGGCATGTAAGGCCAAGACGTATCTTGTTACAGTCCTATCAAAGAGTTTAAAGAAATGGGTTTCACTGATAACTGGAAAATGTCGCACATGTTAGTTAATTACTTACACAGCAAGCAATCTGTAGAGTTAACTGTAGGATAAGTTAAGTTGATGTGCTTTCTGAGTCCTCAAATCATACTAAGTCAGGCCTCTCTTCCATCTTGTCCTTGTCTTCTTTGATACTTTGGTGTCAAGTATCCTCTGCAGCCATCAGGGTCCCACAGCCAGTCTCCCAGGTGGGTCTGGGGTGGTCTTCTTGGTTTCACACCTTCACCTCCATCTCATCTTCTTTGCAGGTTAGTCAATTCTATAATTTTATATGTGTGTGCTTGTGCGTCTGTGCGGGTATGTGTGTGTGTGTATTTTTGTGTGTGTGTGTATGTCTCTGTCTGTCTGTCCATCTGTTTGTCTCTTTGTTGGTCTATGTTTGTCTGTGGTTGAGTGCTGGTGTCTTAGTTAGAGTTTTTATTTCTGGGAAGAGATACCATGACCATGGTAACTCCTATAAAGAAGACATTTAATTGGGGTGACTTGCTTATAGTTTCAGAGAGTATGGCAGCATGCAGGCAGACATAGTGCTGGAGCTGAGAGTGTTACATCTTGCAGGAACAGGAAGTCAACTGACTGTCACACTGAGGGCAGCTTGAGCAAAAGAGACCTCGAAGCCCACCCCCACAGAAAACACTTCCTTCAACAAGGCCACACCTCCTAACAGGACCACTCCTTTTGGGGGGCTGTTTTCTTCCAAACCCCACAGTTGGTGTATATGCACATGTGTGTATAGAGACTTTAGACATTGTTCCTTAGGAGCTGGCCGCCTTGTTTTGAGTGAGCTCCCTCACTTGACCTATCAATCATTAAATAAATCAAGCTGGCTGTGAAGTGAGCTCAATGGAACTGCCTGTTCCTCCCTCCCAGCACTGGAATTACAGGAGCATGTAACCATGCCCAACTTTTCTTATTTTACTACCGAGTATCAAACTCAAGTCTGTGCTTCTGCAAGGCAAACAGTTTATTGATTCTCCCTCTTCTGATTTTTGTTAAGGAGTCAATTTATTCATTACAGCTAACATATAGATAGCTACAGAAATCTTCAGGTAATAGGTGGGCCATTTGGACTAATGTTTAGAGACAAAAATTAAATTCTAGGGGGACAGGAGTATAGAAGTGGAAGGCTGAGACATAGTGCAATAAGCTTTATATTCAAACAAACATTTCTAGACAATTCATTAGTAACTACAGCCAAAGCCCAGTTAGTTCCCATACTACTTCTTTGCCACATCTCACTTTTCAGACTGTTCTAACTTTTTAATATCCTGACAGAATAAAGTTATCACCCTTTTGTCTTATATCTTTCATTCAGAAGCATATTGTATTTGTGTGCATAAGTGCAATTGTTCACTTATGCACACACATCTGGAGATATTAAAAATGTAATTAAATTCATTTTTACTTCCAGATCTCCATTGATAACCACAAGTAAACTGGTTATACATTTTATCCTACCCTGATATTGCTAGTAAACCTATAAAAAGAAAAAGAAACTATTAACCAAAGAAGGGGACAGAAATAAAATAAGTTGCTTTTTCATTTTGTTTTGTTGGAATTTAAGAATGAAGAAAAGGATAACATTCCCGTTAACATGAGCATAGTCGTGTGTGTGTGTGTGTGTGTGTGTGTGTGTGTGTGTGTGTGGTCCTTTCCTAATTATCTAGCTCTTCCACAATAATTTGAAGTAACCTTGGAGAGAGCACTAGTGTTTTGATGCCAGCATGGGATTGCTCTTTTTCCAGTATCCCATTCATGAAGTCTGAGGTTTGTAGTCGAGCTTTATATTTTTAATTTCTACTTCCCTGTCCTACTATGAAGAAATATTTTTGCCAAGTACATTCTTTGCATTTATCCATAAGAATGTGCCCTAACCAGTATACACACAGTGGTGATGGTACAGACCAGACAGCTCCTGCCTGACCAGCCATATAGCAAATGTCTACTGCTATCAACTAATGAGACTTAGGTCAGGTTTCTAGGCCATGGAACATAATACTAATAAAACGTGATTTTAGTATTTCTTTAGAATAGGAATAATTTTGTCTCACGCAGCCCATATCACAAATCATTGCAAACTCTGATAATTCATCTTTTAAAATACAACCAGCACCAGCCTACCTTTCCTCAGGATTCATTTGGGTTTTACCAGAACCCGGTTTTGTCTTGTAAGGATTTAATCACCAATGAGACAAGAACAGCTGTGGATGGCCCAGTCAATCACCTCCTAACATCATCTGAGCAGAATCAGACCCTCAACTCCTACTCCAAAGGAGACACAAATGTAGCCAAGATATCTCACCACCGGCTCCCAGAGTCTATGAGAAAACTGCCCTGAACAAATTGCAGCAGTTGGCATCAGTCCTGAATTCTGCTTCCTCTACTTGGCTAAGAAGGAATCAACTAGATACATAGATGTGCTGGGGTTGGACTCTAGTGCTCCCTGCCACTAGCTGCTGGCCGTGCTATCTCTGAACTGAACGTATCTCTCCAGTCACTACTATGATTAATCACCAATAATGTTATTTGGACCACACAAAGTGTAAATTTCTTGAGTGTAATATGATTGTTTAGATTGTCTGAAATAACTGTTTGGCACTAAGTGCATACATGTATGTACACTAAATCATCTGTCAGCTCCGGTTATCAGTGTGCTGTCCAGTGTTCTGCTCTGCATACAGACAGGAAGAGAAAAACACAAATCCTGTCCTCAGGTGTCTCACAGAGTAGCATACACACACACACAAAAGCTTACATCCAAATTCCTGAAGCAAAGACAGATACAGTTCAATTCTTAAAGTCAAAAAAATAGTTCAATGGTTAAGAGCATGTTCTACTTTTGCAGAAGGCCTGGGTACAGTTCCCAGCACCCACTGCGATGGCTCCTAGCTCCAGAGAACCCAGCAGTTTCTGTACTTCCAGGGCATCTGCATTTATGTGTGTGTATATATATATATATATATATATATATATATATATATATATATATCCCATGACATGTATAATTTAAAAATGAAAATAGAATATTTTAACATAGTGCTAAGGGGGTTCTAAGAAGGAGGTGAGGGAAACAATGGCCCAGAGACTGATGGTAACAAACAGCTTGGAAGACAGTGACTTTGAATATGCCTAAGAAATCTAGAAGGGATTGCTCCATGTGGAGAATAGAGTGAAAGAATTAAAAAGTAAGAAAGAAGCCTCCTCAGGGAAGGGACAGAAGCAGGAATCTGTCTGTGCTGGGAAAGCAGGAATGACTATGGCCCCATAACCAGTCCTAGGAAGTAGAAAGGAGTGAGCACAGGCCTGGCAGCTCAGCTAGCTTCCTGAAGGCCTTACTGCCATACCAGGAAACATGGCTGCCCCTCTGCATTCAAGTGGGTGTGACTGAGAGGCTCTTAAACAATAGTAAACAGGAGAAGTGGTGTTGTGTATTAAGATGTAGAAAAGCTGAAAGATAAGTATTGCTGCGAAGTTCACATCCAAAGCTAAGTGCAGTATTCACACAACAAGAGATTGGAATAGATTGAACTATTAATTAATGGATGTGTGTTGATAGCACTGGCTATAGTGGAGAGTGATAATTTCCCAGTATCTGCTCACCCAGCTCTTCATAAAGAACTAATGAAGTTTACTTCAGTAGATCTCATGTTAACTGGAACAAATACAGCACATTTGGGTTTATCTTCTCTCTAGACATGATCATATGAATAAGTTGTGGTTCATGAGATATCATTTTAAGTACTGTAAGCAATTTCTGAGAACTGCTCCCTGGATATTGCTAGATGTGTCTGGAGGAATTGTCTTTCTCCTCTCCGTGCCCCACCAAGGAATGTGGATGTGGTATCTAGCACTAAAGTGGCCATGGTAGACAAGAAGACAAACTTGAGGATGAACTCCTCTCAGTGATACAAGAGTGGAATCCTCATCCTTACAGAGTAGTAGTTCAGACAGTAGGAGGGGGCAGAGAGGCAGCTGTTGTCTCTAGCTGATGGGCCCATCAGGCCCCAAAAGATAGCTCATGTTCACCAGGACAGACCCCGTTAAAGTCAGTGTTACACAAAACATAACAAAAGGGACTTGTGCGGAGGGGGATGGGATCAGAAGGGTAACACCATATATGTGTATAAAACTGACAACGAATAAATTTAACAAAAGATTGTCTTTAAAGAATGGGATTTATACAAATGACACAAAAGGAAGGCATACTGATGGCCAGCAAACCCAGGAAGTAGCATTCTGCCTGTCTGATTAGAGAAATGAGAATTAAAATAGCAGAGTATCACTTTTATGTAGCATTAATAATTTAGTAATAATTAACTATTTATGATTTCCTTGACCATGAGGATATGAGAGACAAGCACTGTCCCAAATGTTGATGGAAAACGCAGGCTCCTACAGTGCTGATGGTGGGCAAAATCCAACCCTTCCCCGTCTGATGTGGTCCCACAGCAAGGATCCCTGTGTGCATACAGAACTCATGATTTTACCTTTATAAGAGTGAATATTAGGTGCTGCTAACAGGAAAGCAATGCAACTGCCAAATTCATTCTAAATAATACAGTACATTCGTTGAACAAAGCAGGAACATATGTACTGAGAAGGCAGCCCGCATGTAGGGGTTTCCCGTGAGGAGGGACAAACAGCACAAGTAAACACACACACAGATACACATGTTAACACATCTGCAGAAGTCTGAAAAGTCTGTGGACCTTTCCTTTTCTCAGGATTTCCCCAAGGAATCATAGATAGGTTGAGGCCTGGGAGAGAAGGAGAGATCCTACCTGTTTCTACTACACTGGTTAGTCTGTTTTCTAGGTTTGTAAACTGTCAACAATTTTATACTGTTTCGAATTAGTTGTGTAGTTAGAAATGAATCAATAGACTATATGAGATTTAATCCAAATCTCATAGTGTTGGGCAGTGCTTCATGAACTCTCTAAATGGATGGGAATCTTCTATTTCTCCAAATTGACTTAAGCTTTTAATTTCAGAAGTTCTGGCTGGTCCTATGACTCTGGGTACAAAGCGAGAAATGCACTTCTAAACTGATCACCCGTACACATTTCAGGTGTGTCAGTCCTACCGAGCACTCTGAGAACACACAGCACATGAGCGCTCCCTAAGTGGCAGCTGTCAACACTGCCAGCTTCTCAGGAGCTAGGGTTTGTTTCGGATCGTGAAGTTTGTAATATAGGAAGGAGTCCCTTATCCGGGATCACCAACTTTCACCTAGTTGGCTTGAAAAGTGTTTATGTGGTGGGATATAGAAACATACTCTGGCCCTTCACTACGAATGATTTTAACTATATCCTTAAAATGTTTTCATTCCTAAAAGTAACATACCTCTCTAAAAACAATAAACACCTGCCTAAAAATCCCATCAGCTTCCACCGCCACTTACTGTGCAAAGAAGTAAGCCTTAACTCATGAGTATCCACATGAATGAGCAGTTTTTTTGTATGAGTCCTAGATACATTTGCCACAAAAGATATCGACTATAATCTAATCACAGCAGCAGCGTTTTGTGGACTTTGTTTGGTTTTCATCAAACATTGAGAAGGAATTCCATTACCAGGCTCTCTGATAAGATATGAGAAATGAACTCTCCCGCTTCTAAAGTACCGGACAGATTCTGACTCAAAACTGATGAGAAGTTATATACCAATTTTCTATCATAAAACTGCCACCTATACAGTCAGTACCTTATTTAAAAGGCTTTGTATTTGAACTCTAAATTGAAACTGCCTTTACCTGTGTGGAACATCTTAACTCCTCGTGAGGAGACTGTTCTTCAGTCAGTGAGGGTCTGCCTAGAGATGTTTAGGTGAGTATAATGCCCAGCACAGAAAGCACCACACACACACACACACACACACACACACACACATTAATTTAAGTATTCCTTTCTTTACTCAATGAAACTTTATGCTATGCCATTGAACGTTTTCAGTTTGGAACAGACCCTTTATTAAAACATGAACTATTTTTAGTATTATAACATTGTCATACAAAATAGTACGCTATGCATGGACATAAAGGCTTAACTATTGAGAACATTTTATTGACCATACAAACCAGCTTTCAATTTACCGTGTATTTATTTCATTTACTGCCTTCACTTGCTACAGAGAGAAAGAGAATATTTTCATAATAAGTGTCATGTTATTTTTTTATTGAAGTAGGGTAGAAAATATTATTCAAGTTGCCTGAACTAAAACACATGCCCTTGAAAGATATGACTAACAATTAACTGTATCCATTTGTGTTGATGTTATGTTTAACTTTCTAAATAGTCTGTACAAATTAAACAGATCTATAAATATATTCCAATTTCCAGTAGAGCAAAAGCATTATTTGTACATCTTTATATCTAATACATTTGATAGTTATTCACTAATGTCTTTTGCAGGTTACATCTAAGTTAAATGGGTTTAAATAGACTTTAATGCACAAACTATACAAAAAAGGAGCTCTTTATATATTATGAAGGGGATCAGTTCATCAAGACGTTTTAACAATTGGAAGATATATACGTCATACCAGAGCAAATGCATACACACAAGAAGTATTAATAAGTCTGAAGGGAGAGCTAGATTAATGCAACAATCATTTAGGACTTTAGTAACTCACTTTCAGCAATGCTCAGAACACTGAGACAAAAGTCAATAAGTAAACATCAGACTTCAAATATACTTCAGACAAAATAAGCCCAACCAACTAGTAGAGTTATTTCCATAGAGTGTCTCCACAGCACACATGCAGCATTCTCCAGAATGCACTGCATTTTAAGCTGCAGAGCAAGCTTCACAAATGAAAATAGCATCAAGTATGTTTTTCAACCACAATCAAAAGAAACCAGAAATCATTAATGGTAGAATTTAAGAAAATTCCAAAATACATGGGCATTGAATAACAAACACATTAAAGGAGAAATCAAAAGTGAAATGCAAAAATGTCATAAGACAAAGGACAGTATATGAATCTATATAGGATACAGCAAAAAGAGATCTAAAATGTTTATAGTGATAAATTTCTCTATCAAGAAAAGGCCTCAATAACACCACATTTCAAGGATCTAGAAATATATCAAACTAAGTCCAAATAATACAAAGGGATATAGAATATACTCATAATGAAGACCATTGCCTTTGTTGGCCATCCCTCCCAGCACAAGAAAATAATAACATAAAGACAAAATCAAATGTGAATTTCAATTAATAAAAGGAATCAAATTACAAATTAAATGGCAAAAAATTAAATTACACCCATTTGAAATAAGCAAACTATACAAATGTAAATTTTAAATAAATAAAAAAATTGGTAAGAAAAAAAAGATCATATAACTCTAAATTAAATAAGTCTACATAAGACAATGAAATGGAAAACCAATAAAGTAAGAATTCTTTTGTGAAAAGGTAAACTAAATAAAAAATATTAGATAAACTGGGATAAAAAGAAAATCAGAAACAAAAGTGTTTCAAATGATGTTACTAAAAGACAAACAGGCTAAAGGGTGACTTTCGGCAATTGTGTGCCAACAGATGGATAACCCAAGAAACAGGTAACTTCCTGGATTCATATTCCACCAAGAGTGAATTACAAGAAAATAGGAAATATGAATCTAACAATAACTAGTAAAGAGATTGCATCAGTAGCCAAATAAATAATTAAATAAGCCCAAGACTTGATGGCTTGACTGTTGGATCTATCAAATATTTATACTGTTGCCAATCCTTTTAAACTCTACGACAACGTCTGATGTTGGCAACTCACTGCTCATGGTGCTGAGATTTTAAGGTAATACAAAGACACTATGAGGAAAGAAAGTTACCAATATCCCTGATGAGAATCACCAACAAAATACCAGCAAATGAAACGCAACAGAATATCAAAAGATAAAGTGAGGTTTATTCTCAGAATGTGAGAAAAGTTCAGCTTATGTGTCATATAAATATGACACATGACATTTATACAATTAATAATACAAATATTATCTTAGTACATGTGGAAGTACTTGATGAAATGCTCTAGAACATTAGACGCTAAGCATGGAGAGAACTCTGTGGTACCTAGTGCCATGGAGGATAAGTATGCCTGTCTCACAGGTCTTTTCAAACTCACAGTCAGAAGGGGTTTTTCATTCTTTGACAGTTTCAAACTTGCGTATAAAGAATTTCAGTCATTTTCACCCCATCACGTTCTCTCATCTCACCCTCCCCCAGTTGATGTGGAACTCCCCTCTGTATGCTGTGAATACCATTGGCTAATGAAGAAACTGCTTTAAGCCTATAGCGGGGCAGAACAGAGCTAGGCAAGGAAAATTAAACTGAATGCTGGGAGAAAGAAGGCCAAGTCAGGAGAAGCCTGACCCACTGAGTTTATGAGTTGCTTACGTAAATGTTGGTTTGTTTAGATAAGACACTAAAACCACAGACATGAAAAATGAAGTAATAAATAATAATGAAACTTAAATTTAAAAGATCCTATGCAGCAAAGGAAACTATCCATTGGGATAAAGAGACAATCTACACAATGAAAGAAAATATTTGTAATCCATGCATTCATGCAGGTAATAGTAAGGAAATAAAAGACCCAAGTCAATATATCTGAAAAGGTCAAAAGTTCAACATTTCTATTCATCAAGGAAATGTAAGGAAACCACAGTGAGTCATCATTTCGTACCTGTTAGAATGACTATTATTGAAAAGATTATAGAGGGAAAGAATATAGAGGCAAGGCATCTCCACGCAGTGTTTAAGGATGATATAACCGTGTAAAGGCATGAAGACTGCTCCAGAAGTAGAAAACAAGAACCTTAACACTAGGTATGCTCCAAAAGAAAGGAATTCATTTGGTACTTATAAGGGCTACTTGCACCAACACAGTCCATTACAGCATTATTCCTGGCAACCAGATAGGGAATCCACCTGTGACCATCTATTGCACGTTAATAGATAGAGAAAATGTGGCATCTACACATAGTGACTAGAATGTCATGTTAGAATCCAGCCTCTGTGCATGGCTCATCTCACAGACACTCTCGGGTATCATATTGGACACTACTTGTCAATCCTGAACTTCTAGACCTGCCTCTGTCACGATCACCTGGAAACTCAGTCTACATCAAAGAAAGTATACATTTGTTCCCTTCTGCCTGGGACTTAGAGACTCTAGCTTCAAACCTCATTGCTCAAAAGGTATAAAAAGATGTTCCCTCATCTTCCACATGGGCTTGAATATATTTATAGACCTTGCCATGATATCTCTCTCTGGTGTTGGGACCTAAACTATCTTACCATGTTTTTGTTCCTCTGTCTGTCCATAGCATTAATAACACTTTAATAAACTCCTCAGTCTCCAGTGTTCCATCCCAGTTTCTACTTGAGTCAATCACCTATTTCCAAAATCTAACAATGATATACAATCAGCTTTGCATAAACAAAGAGAAATAAATTTCTCTTTATTATAACATAAATGAATCAAGAGATACTACGTTAAGTGAAATAAGCCACACACAAGCATGAATGCACAAACACACACACACACACACAAACACAGCAAATATCATATGATCTCTCCTTTATGTGAAATCTGATGATGCAGAACTAAGAAGGAGAAAATAGATCATACTCACCATGTGCCAGGAGTGTTGGCCAAAGGATTTAATTTTCAATTAGGAAGAATCCAGTTCAAGCGCTCTATAGAGACTATAGTCAGTACTATAGTGATGTATTCTTAAAATAGCTAAAGGGTAGATTCTAAGGATTCTCACAACAAATGTTGAGTGTGTGTGTGTCTAGCTTGATTTAGCCTCCACACACTATATATATATATATATATATATATATATATATATATATATATAATGTAAATATATATTACTGTTTTACAAGATAAGCATGTGTAATCTTTATCTGCCCATAAAGTAATTAACTTTAAATGAAGACAAAAATACATCAACAAATGCTCTCAGCAGCCGAAATCCAGTGGTCCATCTTGAAAAGTTTATGTAAATGAGTAAAATAGGTTCAATAAATGTTATGAAACACTATCATCAAATAGACATTTGCATGCCTAAACTCAGCCCCACTTCCGTGGCTTCCCCAATACAAGGCTGAAATCAGAGTTGAAATGGATTTCCCTGACAGAGACAGCAATGTTCCCACTGTTTGCCACACTTCCATACACTTCTTGGCACATTAGTGAGTCAGTCAGAAAGGTGGGGACAGATGAACGGGCTTCTTAGAACAATGCCCTTAAATGACTGAGGTTTTGGTGCCTCAAGCCAAGAGAAATTTTGGCTTCACTAATCTGAAAAGAAAAAATTTAAATGTGTTTGCAGACAAATAATTTTTGCCTAAAACAAACTGTTCAAGTTGTTAAAATGCATTGTAACTCTAACGTTAAATTGTATGTCCCACCTAGAAAAGTAAAATGATTCATGTCTCTCCTCCTTCTTCCTTCGATATCTCTGTTATCTCCAGGATATACCACTAGGGACTCACAACTATACAGAAATATCCGTCACACATCTGCTCACCATGAAAGTACCTCAGAGATGCTCGGTGCCTCAGAAGTTACAGTTTAGTTAATGTTCGGCTGGTTCTTAACTAAAAATTAAAGCCGCCTGGAAAACAGTCCTCCCTCAAGCATGACGGCTTGCCATTAGTAAAACAATCAGTAGTGATGAAAAAAGCCCCATTTTCAAATATCGTTCATAAGCTTTACATCATTAAAATGGTGTTTTATCTAATTCTCTTTAGACGTGTGGCCCCAAGCAATGTAAAATGTTTTCTTTGAAAATGAAAACGCAGAAGCTAAGAAGAGATCAGTTTCTCTTTTAAATAATAAAGTCTTTCCAATTATTGGTCAGTAGTCACTTTTATACATGTGAGACCAGATAATTATGTTGTTAAAGAATGTCTGCCTTGTTCATCAGTTTGATTTTCAGTATATCACAGATATTCTGATACTATTAGGTGTTAATAATTACCTTATCTTTAAACATACCCCATCCATAAATACAATAACAATAATAATTGAATGTCCTTCCTAAAATAAATGCAAGTGAATTTACACTCTGCCTAAGTTCACAGGCTTTCTTTTCTTAAATTGCCTTAAAAATTATTCCAAAAATGCCTGAAGAGTTTGACCCCACCAACAAGAAGACTAGTAGATAGATAGATAGATAGATAGATAGATAGATAGATAGATAGATAGATGATAGATATAAAATGTTTTGATTAAAAACAAATAGAAAATTTTCATTTACACTTATTAGGTAAGCAATGGTAGATGATACATCTTTTTAACATTGATTTTTTAAAAAAATATCTTAAATAAATTCTAATTTTAAAATGAAAACCTTCAGATTTAATCTTGGCTTATTCATTTCCAAGGAACATGAGAAAAATACAGAGACCCTAACTCAGAACTCCAGCAGAACCCAAGAACACTATGACCATGGCTCCTCTGAGACACTAGAGGGCAGAGTTGCACAGGGAAGTCTATCTGCCACCAACCTAGAAAGAGATGCAACATGGGGTTTTCTTGCTTTATAGACTGGTTTACTCTATAATTCACTGATTTATTTGGAAATAATTTTAACCTTTTAAAAGGTGGCTTAAACTTTCCCAATATGAAACCAACAAAACACAAGAAACCCAGAGAAGGGCTCATGAAGAATAATTCCCTATGAATGACCACTCCTCCTTCTTGCCTGTATCCATAACAAACATCTCATTCCTTAAGACATGACTGCTGCTTTTCTTCTGAATAAAAGACTTAATAGCCAAGGTACACTTGTACACTCTAAAATCTGAAGATATTGAGTTAAAAATGCTTTGAACCATCAAATTTGGGGAAGCAACTAGTCTATCTGTGTTAATCAAATACCATAAGATCAAACACAAAATGTCTCCATGCTATTGAAAATTTTCTGAAGATGGAGGAATTCTCACACTCCAGAACCTTTTATATCTATATTTTTTATCAGTGGCAGAGATGTTAAAACAGCATGGGCTGTCCAGAATCCCACTAAACTGATAAATGAAATCCATTTATTTTCCAATGGATTCTGGAGGCCCAAATATCAATTTGCACAGCTGCAGGAGCAACAGAAAAAGTCATTTCCCACTCCTTAAGTCAATGCATGTCTTTCATGGTGGCCAAGTCATTCAAGACACTTTAATATATCTCAATTATATTATGCTGAACATCAGAGCACAGTCTTTCTCCAAATAGTCAAGTTTCTACTGTACATTCAAAGAGACAACTGAACTCTCCAAAGCCATTCATCCTATGTGCTTCAGTGAGAAAAATTTACAGTTGTCAAAAAAAGATCATATATTTTACCCGTTTTCTTATCACTACCTTATAAAACCAGCATTAAAAGTAATTTCAAGGTATAATATAATTAGCCATCTATGAATACTTAATTTGATTTAGTCATTCCAGTAGCATTAAAGAGTTGATAGACACGGTATTTCTGCTCTGCACACAGTTTGGCAAGTGGCTGAGCTGACACTGGTCTGCATATCCAAAGTCTATGCTCTTTCAATGATATTACAATAATCCTCATATTATCTCAACCCTTGTAAACGATATGTGGCGATTTTTAAGGGGAATGGCATAAATGACAATGGCTAGTTCTGCCAACTTGGCATCCTCCTCTGGAGAGTCTAGAGTTACAAAGGGTATTAGCTACATTAAAACAGTAGTAAGTGTTGTGTTTCTATTTACTTGTAAAAGTTAATCTCTAAATTCTTCATTTCTCATACCAGGTCATGGGTGATGGAAAGAGAACAAACTAAGAGAAAAAAACCCAGACAGCTCCCTCACAAACTGTTGATGAGGACAACTACAAGAATGTATAAGTTAACACATGTTCACAGAAGGTTCATTAGAAATTAAAGAAAACATTAAAACATTTAAAGAAAATTAAAGAAAAAATTAAATTAAAAAGCACATAGGAACTCCTGGGTGTAAATCTTGGGCTCTCTAAATTGATAACTTTATAATCAGGGTATAACAAGTATTTGTTGATTTTTAAAAATAGTTATCTCTGTTCCTCTTATTAATGATCTCAGCTCTAGAATCAGAGACCCTACTGGCTTGAACAAACCTGCCAACTCCAGGGCTTACGACAGTGCTTTATAATTGATACATAAATGAAAAACTAGTCAATCACAAAGTATTGATTATATAGCACATAGTACAAAATAATGATGGAATATTCTGTGGTTACCTCTGGGACGCGAGTAAAATCACCTTCCGGGCCAAAAATAAACATATGTGTATTAATTGTTTGTCTTGCTACTATGACAAAATATCTTTAAAAATCAATGAAGAAAAAAATAAAAGGTTATCTTAGCTCATAATTTAGGGGTTCAATCCCTTAAGAAGGCCAAGGCAGCCGGAGCTCAAACAGCCTGGAAACATCATATCCATAATTGAAAAACAGAGAATAAGTAATGAATGCATTTCCTCTTTCTCAGTTTGCCTTTTTCCCCACTTTATAAAATCCAGAATCCCATAACCAAGTAGTCTTGTCCATGGTTAAGGCAGGTCTTCATGTATCAGCTAACTTCAGACTCTTTCCACAGGCATGCCCAGAGGTCTATCTCCTGGGCAAGTCTAGACTTCTTCAAGTTGGCAATTCATACTAACCATAATAGTTGCCTATCCTGGTAGGCAACTCAAGGTGGCAGGAGCCTAAAGCAACTGGTCACACAGCATCATGCATCAGGAAGCAGGGAAAGATGAAGTTCACCACTCAGCTCATTTTCTCCATTTTATGCAGTCTAGGACTGCAGCTCACATGCATGGTGGATCCTTACAGCTTGGTTAACCTAACAGGCATGGCCAGAAACTATCTTAATCACAATAGGTCCTCACAGGCATGTTCAGATGCTTGTCTCTTCTGTTACTCTAAATCCTGTTAAATGAACAATTATTAGCTATCACAACTCCACCCTATATCAGCTTGATACTCAAGCACATCGCTTTTAAGCCTATAACTTTCTACCCCTGTCTCCATAGGCTTACTGCACTCTCACACTGCATTTGTACAACATTAGAAGTCTTCAAAGACTTTAAGACTTCCAACACTGTGTAAGAGATAGAAGAGTAATTCTCATATATGAAATTCAAACAATATCTTAACTATGAGTTCCTACACAGGCAAAAGCAAATTGTATACTTCAATTTATGATGGCACAGAATTAACACCTACATAGGTAAAAAGGGAGTAAAACAAGGATCAGACCAGATCCCAGCAGGGAAAACATCAAATGCTACAGCTGGATGAAATCACCTTGGTTTGAAGGGAGTTGAGCATCCCCATACCTCCAGGTATTACCTGAAGCACATACCCCCAGCTGCTGCCTGTAGCACACCCAGGCCTCCAGCTGTTGCCTGTAGCACACCCACGCCTCCAGCTGTTGCCTGCAGCACACCCACGTCTCTAGTTGTTGCCTGTAGCACACCCACACCTCCAGCTGCTGCCTGTAGGACCCACAGCCTCTTTCCTAAGCATCTTTTACTCTGATCCTGTTACTTTCTTTAGAGGAGGTCCCATGGTCCTGACATCTAACTTTGCACTTTTACACAGACATTCCCAGAGTCTAAATTAATCTAGATAATACCTCACAGGCATGCCCACAGGATTCTCTCTTAGTTGAGTCTCAATTTTGTGAAACTGACACTATTAATTGTCACACATCCATTCCCAAGCTATCAGCATGCTCACATTAGATATCTGCATCACTCATCGCTCATGGTGACTTGATGGGGAATTTCCTTATAGGCAGCTTGAGAAATAGATGGTACTTTTCTTCTTGCAACTTACAAGAATGGAACTTAATCATATTCCAAACGAGGAGGCATGATTCTTTTTTAAGTCTTTTTCTGTAATGGATATTAGCCTCATCAGTAGCAGGTCAGAGAGGAGACTTATAGAAGAAAGGGGCAGTCATCACTCATCCTTTAAATCATTCAGAAATGTTTCAGTGTCTGTGTCTTCTGTACTCCATAGCCTGAGAACCACACAGCCCAAAGCTACCCAATGAATTTCAGAAGAGTTCCATGGAATCTCGTTAGCCAGCCTAGCATTTTATATGTTTTTGTTTTCACTTCTTTAACTGCTCAAGTTGTCTCGATCTAAAATGAAACCCACAGAAGCTACTGCACGATTCCTGAACTGGGCTATGAAAGAAAGATGTTACAGCAGGAAGCTTGAAGAAGCTGTGCTATCAAAATTCAATTCAACCTCTAGATCTGAGGCTGGGCATTTTTGGTCCTGAGGAATGCTACACAGGCAAAGGCCACTCCCTCTCCTTCTCTCCAAGGGATTAGAATATTCATTGGAAATTTCTCTTCTCTGCACATAAAAATGATGGAAAGATGATGTTTAGAAATTTAAGGAAGAGATGGGCCAATAATAAAACAAATAATGAATAAAAGAGACCCTGTCCTCTTTTCTATTTAATTAACAGGTTTTTCATGCACTTCATTAAAAAGAAACTAATAGGCCATTTAAATGCATATTCATCTGAAAATCCGCAACTGTAACACAGAGAAGTTAAGTACAGTAACTTGTGAAACATTCTTCACAAAACCATAAAGTCCCCTGATATTTGTGAAAGATGTTATCCTTTCCTAAGAATCTTTTAAACAAACCGAGCCTGCGTAAGTATCTTGAAATAGTTCCCTACTTATCTGAAGCTCAGTATCATAATGGTAATTGAGGAAGAAGATGCCATTTGGCACAACTGCAAGACCATATATAGCAAAGTCATACCCAAATACCTCCTGGAATAAGAGCTAGACACTTGAGGAGGTCATCCACCCCCAACCCAAATTAAGCTCTCGGCCACTTGCATGTAATCAACAGGCTAAAAAATGACACAAGACAAAAGGCACATTGAGGAAAGAACCTCCATTATTCCGATTGAAATACATTGCCCATGTGTCACCAATCAAAACAAACTAATGAGATAAAAATAGAAATAGAAACAGAGTAGGATATTAGATGCAAGTTTGCACAGCATGTCAAACCTAAGGGATGATGGAGCAAGAAATGTCTTTTTCCTATGTCCCTGTATTGTGTTTGCCTGTACTCATTTCTTCTAGGTTTCCTCCTATCCACCCACACAACAGTTTGCAGTCCACCTTTGCTGATACCAAGCTTTATTTGCATAAATCACATGGAACAGATGTTGAATTATGAGTTACGCTCACAGGGGACACACTGTCAGATATCCAAGGATACAGAAAGTACAAGCCACAATACAGTTGTTCTCAGCAGAGTCCTCTGAATTGGCCATGCATTTTCTTGTAATTGTAGTGATTATCTGCTCATCGGGCCACTCTCTGCCACTCTGAATGGTCCAGTGCACTCCCAGTTTGTCCTCCACATCATCCTCTCTATTCTCAGAAGGCCCAAGAATAGAGGGAGCTGAGTTTCCTTTGTTCTGGTCCCTTTAGTCACAGCACAGCCAAGTCATAGTCAAGGTAAAGCAGGAAACAGGCAGGGAGGAAAGAGCCCTCCCATTGCTTTCTTTCCCCCTGCTGCTGTAGTGTGCCCCACAGTCAGAAATCATCTTTGAACTTAGGTTACAGTGGTACAAACCACGCATCAAAAAATGTAGCCTTGTTTTCAGTCAGGTGGCAGATTTCATAGCAAAAAGTTATATCCAGTAGACTTTCTCGGTAGCTCATCCACAGCTATGAGCACACAGTGAAGTTTCCAACAAATTATTCAAATTCTCCAAGCAAATGTTATGTGAAACCCTTCAACCAGTGACAGTCTCAAGAAAGCAAGTGTGTCACACATAGCAATTCCATTTCCACTGAGTCTCTTTTCATGACATTTTAAGTTTTTTAAAAAGTGGATATATCTCTCCGGAAGATTTTTTTCTTCTAAAACTAGGTTCTAAAAATGGATCTCTTTATTGCTTTGAGGCTTTTTGTTGTGGTCTAAAAAGCTGAAAACATTTGTCCAGACATTCTGAATCTCACTGCTAGTAGATCTAAGAACACAAATGGAAAACGAACAGCCAGCAAACAGAAAACCAACCAATACTCAGGGAATAAAAGCAATTTTAATTCCTCAAGACAAAGTCTCCCTATAGACGTAACACAACCGCCATGCTTCTGGAGCCTTGCTAAAATGCTCACTCATGCATTCACACACCTCACTCAGGTATTCACACACTCATGTATTTACACACTCACTCATGCATTCACACACTCACTCATGCATTCACAGACTCACTCAGGTATTCACACTCTCATGTATTCACACACTCACTCATGCATTCACACACTCACTCAGGTATTCACACTCTCAGGTATTCACACACTCACTCAGGTATTCACACTCTCATGTATTCACACACTCACTCATGCATTCACACACTCACTCAGGTATTCACACACTCATGTATTCACACACTCACTCATGCATTCACACACCTCACTCAGGTATTCACACACTCATGTATTCACACACTCACTCATGCATTCACACACTCACTCATGCATTCACACACTCACTCATGCATTCACACACTCACTCAGGTATTCACACTCTCAGGTATTCACACACTCACTCATGCATTCACACACTCACTCAGGTATTCACACTCTCATGTATTCACACACTCACTCATGTATTCACACACTCACCTCACTCATGTATTCACACACTCACCTCACTCATGTATTCACACACTCACTCATGTATTCACACACTCATGTATTCACACCCTCACTCATGTATTCACACCCTCACCTCACTCATGTATTCACACACTCACTCATGCATTCACACACTCATGTATTCACACCCTCACTCATGTGTTTACACACTCATGTATTCACACGCTCACTCATGTATTCACACACTCACTCATGTATTCACACACTCACTCATGTATTCACACACTCATGTATTCACACACTCATGTATTCACACACTCATGTATTCACAACTCACTCATGTATTCACACACTCACCTCACTCATGTATTCACACACTCACTCATGTATTCACACCCTCACCTCACTCATGTATTCACACCCTCACTCATGTATTCACACACTCATGTATTCACACACTCACTCATGTATTCACACACTCATGTATTCACACACTCACTCATGCATTCACACACTCACTTATTGGTTCCTATCACCAGTACTCACTGAATATTCACAAAGTGACCAAAAATATATTTAATTTCCAGCACTGTTGTGTTCTGTTCTAAAACTTGTTCTACTCAAGACTACGCATGCCCATTAGACATCCAGGTCTAAGAATCCTAAGTAAACTGCAGGAATTCAATCTCAGGGCATTCAGAAGGACACCGGGAGAGTGGCAGACGCTGGAGGGTCGTGTCAGGATGGGTCCACTAGCAGCACTCTGCGCATGTGTGCCAGGACGCACTGAGATGAGAGGATGCCTTCCTCCAAGGCTATTGAGGGCTTGTATGGCTCCGTCTTCCACTTCTGCAGATACAAAAACTATTCCTGTGGTCTGAGACACTAGGAAACTTCTTGGAAGGGACAAGGGGTTGAATATTTAGAGATAGTCAATATGTAATACTTTTATGAAGCTGAAATGTCCCCATCTTCTAAATAATGTGAGTTCATTAGGATTTTACTTAAAGTTGTAAACATTAAAACTGAAAACACTTTGTCCTTGGGATTCTCTAAGAGACACTCAAGTTCACCTTCCATTGTTTGAATTACTGCTGACCACCACAGTGAAGACCCATCTCTGTAACTGTTTTTTGTATATACTGCAATTTTTTACATTTTAAAATGAAAGGAGGGGAAAAGTCAAAGGAATACCATTTCTTGAAACACTATGATTAAGTGGAATTAAAACTCTGGTGTTGCTAAGTGGAACTTCCCTGGAATACCATCGCATCCATTCATCTACATGGGGTCTCCAGATCTTTCCAAGCTAAGGCAGTGGCCATGATGTCCCTCAGAGCTTAATTAACTTTCTATTCTGGTCCTCTGATTTAAATAACCAGGCATCAAGTGAAGTTATGTCAGAGACATACTTTTAGTCCTCTACTCAAATATTCTCTGATAGATTCACACATCTGTATTATAGATCCTTTCTCAGAGAGGCAGGTAAGTGAACAGGCACAGACAGTGAATAAGAGAAAAACTATCCAAACAAAGGAAAGATAAACTTTAAAATATGGAAAAACAGATGCATGTGAAGGAGAAATTTCTGGAAGGTATTATCCATCTGATCTACATTGTCTGTCAGCCTCTCTCTATACAGGTTTTTTAAAGCATGAAGCCCCAAATGCTCCCCCCTCCCCTCCCATTCCTCCTGCGTCAGAGCCATCTGGCTTTGGGACGAACTGGAGGATCAACCGTACACAGTGCTTTCCAGCAAATCTGACAGCTATAGTAGTGTACAAAGCTCATCTACATATTTCATTCAGCAGAGAATCATCAATCTTGTCTAGTGAGTAAAATGAAGATTCACATGTCTTGAGAATTAGCAAATAAATGAAACCAAGGCAATTTCTAAAGAAAAGAAATTGTCCTGTGGTGTGGTCCCTGTTTACCTTGGCATTTTTAGCTGCCTACAAGTTATGCCAGCATATACATCTGAAATATAGGTCTGCACATCATCCATCTGAAATATAGGTCTGCACATCATCCATCTGAAATATAGGTCTGCACATCATCCATCTGAAATATAGGTCTGCACATCATCCATCTGAAATATAGGTCTGCACATCATCCATCTGAAATATAGGTCTGCACATCATCCATCTGAAATATAGGTCTGCACATTGTCTTTTTCTTATTGGACATGATCATGAAAAGTGTTGTCTCTGCTTCTCATCTTCTGTTGAACCCGTGAAAATGTCAACAAGAGCAACAACTAGATAAAAAGTCATAGTGAGCCAAGGTTGCACACACATGGACACACTGACATCGTGAGCAAGCGCTGGGGGTGTTTCTTAGTGAGAACATGCCAGGCTGATTGTTCCACGCTCTCACATTTTCTTAATCAATTTCCACAATCTCAGTTAATTTTAATGATAATCCATAGACTTCCCTTGGTGCAGTATACTAACTATGAGGTTCAATGAAGGTGAAAGTATCTCCTTCGTATCTCATTTATGAAAGTAGCCAAGCCTCCCAAATAGATCTAAAAGCTGGATGTTAGAATAAAATAAATACAAACACTGCTAATTTGTACCTATTGTGGTGGACTGCAGTGTTTTGGTAATACATTTAAAACTGAAAAATAATCCCATGCCCCTGACCTTTTTTGTGGGCAATGTTCAGGTTATTCTTATCACTCTGAGAACTGTGGCCCAGGGTGTAGTCTGAGTGTTTAAAGGAAGCTCCAGGGAAGATAAGTAAAATTGGTCAGAGTGCTATTTCTTTGAAAGGTAACTGGCCAGCATGCAAGTCTCTGTCCTTCCCCAGGGAGACAAGCCCGGTAGACAGTACACATCTTTTCCCCTGTTCTGGTAATGGCACAGGGGGAAGGGGAGCTTGAGGGAGGAGCATCTATTTCCCTGTTGAGCTGATTCTCTGTGGTTCTCCAGCTGGTCACCCTGTGTAATTGCCCTTCAACAACCTGGAAGGCTCCCTAACTTCCCACTGAAGTTGCAATCCAGCCAATGGGGCCAATACACACTACAGATTTACAATGGCTCTCTGACTTTCAATACAGCTATTCTGTGAAATAACCACATTTAAAATTCTCAAGGTCTCATATCTCCAAATACATGAAGACTCAAGATGGCTGTCAATCAGATTCATGAGGAGGGACAGCTGGGCTATAACTGTGCTTACAACACTGAGGTCAGCATACCTCAGTGCTTCCAAAACGACTTACATGATAATAGTTTACAGTGATGGGTTCAGCTAGAAACTGGGGTGTGTTTTGCCTTTAAAAGGCAAGAAGTGAAAATGTAGGTGAAGAATAGTGTTGAAAAATGGAAAAAAAATGAAACAGAAAAGGGAACTTGCAATCACCTGGTTACAGAGATCTGTACACCTACATATTGTGATGACTATATACAAAAAAAAACATTATTTAGAATTAAAAAGCAAAAGTAAACAAAAAGAATCTCTTGCACTTGTCACATACGGGTGAAGCTTAAGGGTTTCATGTTAAGTGGAATAAGCCTGGAATTGGGTGATAAATACCATATGGCTTCACTTATACATGGAATCCACAAAATATCGATGTTTTTTCCAGTAGAATGGCAATTATCAGAAGATGAGGTGGGGTTGGAGTATGGGAAAGAGGAGACGGTGGTCACTGGGTATGAAATTATAGTTAGATGCAGAGAGTAAATTCTGGCTCCCCATGTTGTCAGCAACAATGTTCTCTTGTATTTCAAAAGAGCTAAGATATCGTGTTTTAGATAATCTGACCGCAAGATTTGTTAAATATTTGGTGTGGTGAATACATCAACTAGCCATATTTAATCATTCCACAATGAAGCATCTTTTTGTAGCCTGTAAATTTATACAGTTAGTATTCACTAGTTAGAAATAAAACTTAGAGGGTTATATGGAAAGATAGCATCATCAGTTTAGTGACAATAGACAGGCAACAAGAAGCACCTCTTGTCAAAGGAGACCAAAACCCCCATCACTTAGCGGGCTGGACAAGCAATAATGATGACAGACAAGGAGAAAGTGCAACTATTCTTAGCATGTCTCTTTTATTTATGAAGCTAATGTACAAAATAACATATGGAATAGGTGTCATCATGAGCTTCCTTTTGAAGATAAGTCATTACAGGAGAAATGGCTCAGAGGTAAAGGCATCCTGCTACCAAGCCCAATGACCCAAGTTTGATCTTTAAAACTCACATAACATAAGAAGAGAACCAACTGCCACAAGGGATCTGTCCTCTAACTGCCACAAGAAGAGCATGGCATATATGCACATACACGTGCGCGCGCACACATATACACACGCATACACAAGTACACATGCACACACAAATGCACACAAACACTAAGAAAATAAAGATCAAGACTATTAAATATAAGTTAACTCATATGTGCAATAATATTGTTAGGACTTCTCGTGTATGTATGCTTTTCTATTTTTTATGGAGGCACTTCAGTCTGAGTTTTACCCATGGTTACCTCTTAAATGTTATAACCTCAAAGATTCATATCACTGACAGCATTCATAAGCTATAACATGACTTCATCAGTTTGTAATGTCACCAACGTCTGGAAGTAAAGGTGATCTTATATACTCATGCATCTCAATTTTCAGACATAATTATGTGATTCAAAACAGAATTAGCCTTTACTTTTAAAATATCATTAATGTATCATCTCGGGTGTATTAATAACTAGATTCTGTAAGTAAGGAGGAGGGAAAAATGCATTTTAATCACCTCAAATGTCTTAATTAACTCCTATTGCTAATGATGCAACAATTAAGGTGTAAATGTGTCTGCTCAATTTCTCCTAGGTCCTACCACTGAGCATAACTGAAACATAAAGCAAGCGAGTGGGAGAATTTGAATCTTAATGAGAAAAATAAATAAATAAAACTCAAGTGTCGGACACTCTGTGGCATGTTTTGCTCACACATGCCTGTTTCCTCGCAATCACTGTTCCTGTCTCTCCGTGAACACCCAGGACATGATGACATGATGGTAACAAACACTCCCGGAAAAGGCTTGATGAAGTCAAAACACCAAGGGCGAACCAAACTTCCATGCACTGATAGCCTCCTTAAGCTCAGAGCTCCCAATGAAGAAGTTTGAACAATGCCTGCTGGTCCACATGGACCTGATGAAGATCAAATAGAGAAATCAGGGTGGGAAGGCTACTCACACTGCACTTTTTTCCTGCGGAGATGGTCTCTCTTTTAAAAATGTCTGACTCCAAGAAGTGGAGTCGATTTGCCCTTCTCTTGAATCAGAGTCAGACTAGATTTGCTTTAGACCAGAGAATGCAGCAGATGTGAAATCATGTCATTTCCAAGGTTGACAAGCTTTATAGATTAGTAATGCTCATGTGCTTCCTCCTCAAAACCAGATGCGACAGTGCTGGAAGCACAAGATGGGGGAGGAGAACTGGGGTGTCAGTGAGTATCTCCAGACTGAACCCCAATCAACACCAAGAACAAGTCAAATGGCAAAGTTATCCAGGATGCTCTTACAAGGCCAAACCTTTGGATTACAGTTTTAGGTAATTCTTGGTGTGCAAAAACACTCACTAGCTGACCTCAGTCAATACACAGACTCCTGTGACATAATAAGCTATAGCGACTGTTTAAATCACTAAGAATTTAGAAAGCAAAAGATTTTCTAATCCTTCCTAGAGAACTGTGTTAAAACCAGCTCCTGCTTCAAAAGACTGTGAAACATCAAGACATTCTAGCACAAGATTGAGAGGAAATTTCCAACACAATGGTAAAGACCATGGACCCTGAAGCCAGATTGAGTTAGAATCCTGATATACCCTGAGGAGAGACTGGCTGTGTTCCAATTTCACATTGCATAATGTAGAGATAACAGCATTGCTCAAATTACTAATATGTTACAAAGATTGAATATCATAGCCTCTGTGTGTGTAAGGCATTTAGAAGAGTGGCTGGCACAGACTAACGGCTCAGTAAATGTTCCCACTCACTATTATTGTTTATTCTCTACTCTGTTCTCATCCTGTGAGCTGCCTGCTCAGAGCCATGAGACGACCCTACTCTTAGGAGACAGAGATAGACAGGCAAGGGAGAGCCTTGCAATGCTTCCTGTTGGATTCTGCCCTGGAGGAGGTGGCTTTCTATCAGGCCACAGGAACATGGGAGTGATGCCTGACAACTCCCAGGGTCTTCACATTAGGAGTCAGAGTGAAGGCTCAAGTTGTGGGGCATCCACAATAAAAAGAACTGAGAACAAAACTCTACCTCTTCATCTGGGCATTTAAGTCCATTCTTTGAGGCCTTATGACCAATTTCTGTTAGGTAAGGGTAGCAAGCTTAGATTTGGAGTACAGCTCAGTGTTTTAGAATATTTGCATCATATGTGTGAGGGTCAGAGTTCAATCCTTAGCACCTTAAAAAATGAGCGCCAAGCTTTTTATGTATGGAGTATAGTCATGTAAAGTTCTTTCATGCAACAACATGCTAGCATATCATTCATGTGAACTCTTTCTAACCACTACTTTCCATCTCAGTGGAATAATCAGGTAATGACACAAATCATATCTATAAGTGTATATACGTGTATATGTATATACAAACATATATGTATATGTATCACAACAAAACTAATCTTAAATACATTAGTAATGTTGGTTAACTTGGGGGATTTTGATTTTTTGAAGGGAAAGTGGGAAATGGCTTTTGTTAAAATAAATACTTTTTTTTGGTCTTTTGAGACAGGGTTTCACTGTAGTTTTAGGGCCTGTCCTAGAATGAGCTCTTATAGACCAGGCTGGCCTCAAACTCACAGAGATCTGCCTGCCTCTGCCTTCTGACTGAAGACATGCGCACCACCGCCGGCAGAATACTATTATTTTTAGAATACTATATTTTTAGTGAAGCATAAGGCTTGAATTCCTTTCCCTCTCAGATTATAATGACTATAATAGCATTATATGCCCTAGACTTTTAACTCTGTTCAGTGGTCATAAAGAGCCTATTTCTATGTACTGCAAAATTAATGCTCAAAGAAATAAATATATAGTATCTCTCAAAGTTTTTGACATACAGTGTTCCACTGAAGCTCCACACATCGTCTCACTGGGCTCACTACTGAAGATAAGACTCCTATGTCATACCTCTCGTGGATTCTACTCATCACAGACACAATGATGTCAAACACGCCATGGCCTTTGGGCACAGCTCCAACTGTTTTTCAGGGCAGCATAAGTAGGTTCATTAACTCATGCACAGTTATGGAAGAGCGTGGCCATACCTCTCATTAAAGTAGCTCCTCTTTTTCAAGTAACTTGTAAGCCTGAAGTGGAGAAATCCCCCTTTTCATTTTGTGATTGCTAATCATGCCTTAAATGCAACTCTCAGAGATGCAAAGTCACTGCATAATAAATAAAGTACCAACTAAATACTAAGAAATTTAAATTAGTGGTGTAATAACAATTCACATTCTGGGTTCCTTCAGAAATGTTACAGTACCATACATATTATTTAGCTCAATGTAAAATGGATTTGATAGTTTAGATACAAACAAGGGACGCTTGGTTCCATCATATTCCCTTCTCCACTCACCCACTGCCTCTTTCATGACTGTTGAATCCCTCGCTGATGAATTTCCCTGCCAGATCTCTGCTACACCTTTCCCCACTATGTTCTAGGATATCATTCTTAATATTCTGCATTTTAGACTTCATCAACCTAGTCAAAGAACTTGAGTCATTTCCACCAAGAAAAATAAGGGAGCGGGAGAAAGAAGCCTATTGGTGGCATTTGTATGTCTATGATACTGTGTCACTGTATGATTTTAAACAAAAGTTTGAAACTATGTACAATTTCAGCAGCATTATAGAGCTAGCTGCAGGGAACATGTCTGAATCCGCTATGTAACTGAAGCCACTAAGAATTAATATGGAAAAAATTAACTCATACGAAACAGAAGCTTAAGTATGAAGAATACAAGAGTTGAGCTGACAGGTTCACCTGTAAGTTTCTGCCCTAGTAAGTAGCTACTTTATTTGCATCTGTGTTCCATAAACTGAGCTCGGCATAGTTTAAATAAATGTAAAAATGTCTGCTTAATAAGCTGTATAACATCTCTAATTACTAAAACAAACTCAAGTAGATTCTGTGACATTTTACCACCATACTCTTTAAGAAATGGAACTAGCTATAACTTGATTAGTAAATAACAAATTATGAAGAAAATCATTTGGTTAAAATGTCCTCTGCATTTCTCAGACAGAATGTCATGGCTTTCTCTAAGCGCGTCCAACAAATTCTAAATCTTGGGCTTACTTCAGTTTGCATTAAATATTCCTAAGTAGCATTAAGGGGATTGCTTAAACAAAAATAAAAGTCAAGTGCACCCGTGTTAACAAGAGCACGCCTGGAAAAGCAAGCACCGTGTCTACCTGGCAAGGTTGCTTCATCTTAATGGCTGTGACGTGGTACCTATAGCAGCACAGCTCACAGGTCCAGGAGCCCCTCTCGCTGATCCACTTCAGAAGACACAGCTGGTGTGTGTACCGCACAGACCCGTCGCATCGGCAGGGGTTTAGCAACTCACCCTGGAAAGAAAACAGCTCACTGTGAATATTCCTGTTCCTGCCTCCACTTAAAAACCCTAAGCTCTCTTTCTTTCCCTTCTAAACGGTTTGCCCAGATGGATACAAGCATCAAGCTCTATCCCAGAAAACCAAATTAAATTTTTATATGTCTGATGGGAATGATACTAAAGTCTTAAAAAAAACCTATTTCCGAGATAGTGCTTAGAGTCATGACATAAGTGTTCCACTGACATACAAAATGTCTGCAAGACATAGCCCCCAATACACTTGGGAGAAAGCTCTACTATTAAATCTCTTTAATAACTTTTAAGTGGATGGTCAGATGCATTTCCTCTGCAGTTATTCTTAATCATCGCTGGAGAAGAAATGCATAGCAGAAAGCAGCTCACAGTAGCATCATGCTTTTTTTTTTCTAAATGCAGCATCATAAATATTGACTCGGGACATTATATTTCTGAAAACCTGCATATTCTTATGCAACTTCCTTACTTTTAAAGACATCAAACCTGGTGTTTTCACACACTTTGGAAGGGCAATACATTATCTTTTCCCCTGTTTGATGATTTTCATGAAAGTTTGCATGTTCCTCTTCTCATGGTGTTTATAATTTTCGAAATGTGTTTCTAGCAATGCATCAAGTACATCAACTGGCTTTTCTTTTAAAGTGCTTCTTTCTGCAGAACTGTAGCAGCTTTAGCATTAATAACTTGCAGTAATTTTTTGCAATAATTAATAATTTGGTATTGTAGCATGAATTATTCCCCCCTCCCCTCGTTTGTAGTCTAAGACTATGCCCTCTGGATACATTAATAAAAAAAAAACAGACTTTGCTTTTGCATCCTATAGATTTGATTCTACTTGCAAACTAAAATACTTTGAGTAATTCACAGGAAACGCTTAATGATGTTACCATTATAGCACCTGAAGCGTAACCGACTGCAAAATCAAGTACAGGGAAAAAGTATAGGTTAAATGTACTTCTCTACTGGCCACCAGGACACTATCTGGTGGAGGACTGGAGTAGAAGAAGCTGCTAAGAGGCGTGCGCTGTCCGTGGTGCTGAAAAGGCTGACAGCCGGCAGACCTGGGGTCCCTCTGGCCTTACCTGCTCAGCGCCTTGGAAGCAGATCTTGCAAATGGGCTGATGGTGCTGGTGATGATGCCCCGAGCGTTGGTCTCCACCGCCGCCGCTGCTGCTGCTGCGGCTGCTGCACACGGAGCGTGTTTCGGGCTGGTCTCCCTTGCCGCGCCGCTCGCCCTCCCCACACGCGCCGGCCTCGGGCTCCCCGGGGCCGCCTTTCTCTGCCGTTTTCTCGGGGACCGCCACCTCAGGAAGGCGCCTCCGACCTTCGCAAGAGTCGCCGGCCGCTGACACCTCCTGCTCGCGGGGCAACAGAGACGGCGGCAGCCGCTCATCCGCACCCTTGCGCCGCGGGGCCACCTCTAGCGGCGGCTCGCCCGACCCCGCGGTGCGCTCTGGAGGAGCGGGCAGAGGCGGCCGGTAGTGTGGGGAGGTGGGGACCAGGGCCGGCTCTCCCGGTGGCGGGGGCGGAGGCGGCGGAGGCAGGGACGGCTGGGCTTCCCGATGGTCCACCCGGCTACACCGATTGCTGCCCTCGTCGCTCATGGTGGAGCCGCCTCCGCCCTCCTGCCCGCCCTGTGGCGGGCCGGACAAGGACTGCAGCCAGAGAGCGAGAGCTAGGGGAGGCCGGAGAGGGAGGAGGAAGGAGAGCAGGAAAGGGGACCAGGGCACCGGGACTGGGAGGGAGGAACCGGGAGGGGACAAGGAGGACCAGCGCGGCGGCGGCGGCAGAAGCGGCTGTTCGGCTGAGCCGCCGGCTCGGCTCTGATGGAGGCGGCGTAGAGTTCGGCTGCGCGTAGCAGGCGCGCGAAGGGGGGGGGGGGGAGGGAGGGAGGGAGCGCGGAGATGCGCGGGGAGGCTGGGAGGGAACAGGCGCGGGACTGGGGAGGAGGGTGCGAGTCGTGCGTGAGAAGGAAGTGTGGGGTTCAGAGAGGACCCGGCTGGAACTGGGGATCCCCGGACTGCTTCTACCAACCCCGCCCCTAATGTTTCAAGTCGATTCCGGGGCGGATTGCCCCTCTTAGAAGCGCGAGGCACTGAGGCTCCCGTGAGCTAGTAAAAGGGGGAGGGGTCGGAAGCTGCTGATCCAAAACCGTTGCTGGGTGGGTCTGGGGGGGGGGGATTTCCGTGACACCGGCCGGGTGGGGGCGCGATGAGTCAAGCGGAGATGCGCGTGGGAGTGGGGGTGAGGGAGAGGCAGGTAACCCTCCTGGGGGGCTGATCCACTGTTATTTGGGGGATCGCAATCCTTTCCCCTTCAGAGGACTCTGCATGCCAAGCAGAAGCCTCTGGAACCTTTATCATCCCACTGTTTCACTTCTCCCCTTGAATCCTTCAGTGCCCATGTCCCCTGCAGTATGCACCCTGGGTTTGTAAATTTTCCAGATGTCTCAGAGGTTGGAGGGTCACATCCTGTAGAAATGCCCCATTGGGTCTCCTTCATACCTTAAGTAATGATGCTGCCTCCTTCCCAGGAGAAGGGGCTACAACCTCGAACCTCTGACTCTGTGTGAGTCCAGTTTCTCTAACTCCTCAGGCCTGGTTCCTTTGTGAACGTTTCCCCCCAACCCCTTTTCCCGCCTTCCGGTAAGGTACTGAACAGAAATCTGTGCTCCTGTACTCTGGCAGAGTGTGTTTCAAATCTGGCAGTCTGAATTCTTAACCCCGAAAGGTGTCTGTTTATGCAAATCAATTGTGACTTTTCATGGATGTGGCACTTTAATGACTTTGACACAAGCAACTGGCCCCGGAGACATTCACTTTGGCTAACTTCATAGCTGAAGAGCCAGGGTCAGACAGGCAAACCACCACATAGCTCAAGGTCACCAGCCTGTAAAAGGAATTTTGAGACTAACTTCAGCTTTCTGGGCAGGGGCTCTGGCACCAGAGCATGTGTGTGTGTGGGGGGGGGGGGGCTGAATTCACTTCCAATCCTCTCTTCATTCTCTTAAAAATAGTTCTGTAGTATGTGGTTTGTTGGGTGTCTCTAACTCCAGTTAACAGATTTCGAAATGGTTGAGACAAAACACCAGCTTAAGTAAGTTTTTCAGTTACACATTTGGCAGTAGGAAGTACATTTGCTTTTTACAAAAGAGAAAGAGAGAAAAGACCAGGGTCTTTTGACATATATCAGTGTGATGTGGATGAGGTTGCAAAAACAGAAAAAAAAAATCAAGAATGCTTTGTCACAAATGGCCTCGGATGAAACAGCTTCCAGGAATGTCCTCTCACCCTTAATTCCCTCAGACCGGTTTATTTTTGGTAGCAGAGTGGCCAGCAGCAAACATGGTTTTAAAATAATCCTTGCAGGCCCCAGGAACTTACCATGCTGAGGAAATGTGATTGTAGATCAGTGTTGTTTGGGTCTTCACCTGTCAAAATTGCACTGCACACATCTATATATTATCCCACTCTTAGAGTTTTCATAAGAATTAATATAATCAGAAGCCTAGATCATAAATTCTTAAAGGGACACAAAATTTATATACAATGCCAAGTGATGCAATGTATTGCTGATAAATCTCTATGAGATATGACAAAATATGTTTTTAAAGGACAAAATGAAGCAGAGCTTGTGTGGATAGGGACACAGTAAAACAGCACCTAGGTGCATCCTTTTGGTTGCTGATTTCTGTGAAAAAAAGATCCAATAACTGAATAACAGAAAAGTCCGTTTCCTTAATATGATGGCTAACCACGTAAAATCTGAAGGAAGCATTGTTTCCCATCTTCATTGAAATCACAGGTAAATTTCCCTCCTCCATCCCCAAAAAGCTTGTTCAGGGTCTTTGCTTTACCTACAGAGTCTTCAAGGGGCAGTAGAAACTGTAAATTCTGACCTCTGCTGTGAAAGTATGGAGTAATGAGAGACATGGAGAGAGGAACAGCCAACACCCAAATGGAAGAGAGGAAAGAGACACAAAAAGAATGGCTGAGGAAGGACACCACAGCTTCCATGGTCACCAGAAGCTGATGTGCATCAACCTAGTTTTTTAAAAAATCAAGTTTTATCAAGTGAATGTTGAAAAGTATATGAAACCATTCTTAGCTTATAGAAATAAGGATAAGGCTAAACATAACATAGCAGATTAAACAAATCCATTATAATGCTCCCTGCATACATCCTTCAACAACGGGCTGTTTATCTATAAAGTATAAACCCTTCACATACCACTAGCCAAATCTAAGAATGGTGGAGGAAAGGAGAAAAGGCCAGGCAAGTGTCAGGTGCTTTTTTTTTTGTGGCATTCCTGTGTGCCCCTAAGAGTTTCTTCTGCAGCTTTCCTAGTGTGCACACCCTGGAATTCGATGCTGGGGAAAAAAATAACAATAACAGAAAATTCCTTCAAGAATTCCAACAGAAAAATCACTTCAAGAGAAGATGGTTAGACAGCAGTTAATGCCGGCCATGGAAGGTGGGAGTGATTTATTCTGAATCTGAACTAGGCATGATGGCCTTGGTATGTCCTTCAAACAAATAAAGATAGCTGGGAAAGCTTTTTAAAATTGCTCTTTTAACTCTTTTAAATGTAGCTCTAGAGACATTACAAGGCTGTTCCTTTGACACTTTTAGGATATGTTGATGCTTCCAAGGAGACAGAACATAATACATAGTATTTTCAGTTGTCTCCACATACCCAGGAAAAGAAACTAAGAATCCAGCCTGTACTTCATCCCAGAGAAATCATCTCCCTAGCCTTCTGCTGTACTTGAGGGTGGGGCTCTACAAGCATCTCACCCAGCACTCACCTGTAAAGAGTTTAGCTTTGTAAGGCACCAGAAACTAAGCCGTGTCCGTAGCCTCAGGGCGGCATGGTTCCATATAAAGAGAGGTTCATAATTTACAGCTTCCCTCCTCTTCACTTAACCCTAGTGTCACATACTGGCTTTATCATCCAAAGCCACACATCTCAGGAAGCAGGTCCTCTCCAAAAATAGAGGAGACCCCAAACCATTTCTCCTCTTCATTATTAACCAGAAGTTAGTTTGCTCACTCATTCTGCCATTCAATCCAGAAAATTTGATGTCATTCTTGCATTTTATTTTCATATTAGTGTATGAAATTAAAAAGTCCTTCAAAGGTACTTTCAAAATATATACCAAATTCTACTACTTCTTTTCACTGCTGTGCCCACAGCCCCAGTTCAGACTGCCATCCTGGTGCACCTGTACCGTCAGCGTGGTTCCTGATTGCTTTTTAGCAGATATCGGTTCGCCCATAGTTTGAGAACACTCTTTCTTTCCATCACTCTAGTCTTAGTTACCACATCTCCCACAGTTTTCTATTTCTGACAATGTTTCCATGCTTCTAAAGGCTTCCAAATCTATGACAGCCAGGTCCTCTCTTCCTTTGTTATTCTCACTGGTCCTCACCAACTTAATAACTCCGACCACAATCCTCCAAGTCTCTGGTCTCACCTCGAAAAGCTCTAGGATACCCAAACTCTGCAAACAAATAAACATCGTCAAAACTTCCTGATTGTAACCAAAACCACCCCTCTTCAGCCCCCTCCCCAAGGGTTCTGAGACTTGAACACAAGAAACTGGTCTCTTAAAGAGGGTGCATGATTTGTAAAAGATCATATTGCAATAAAATGTAAGGAATCCTTGTGCTTTCCTCTGCCTTGAACCTTGGAAACACAAAAGAGTTCTTCCCCTCAGAGATGTAAATACCCAAAGTACCTAATTAAAACGCTGTGGACGTCTGCATGCACAGGGCATCCAAAACCAACCTGCCATCTGGAAAACTGTGAAATCGATGTCACTTGACAGGTCAGCCAAGCTCTAATAAAGCCATCTTTGATTCTGCCCAGCTGAAATTATCTTGTTTGCTACCAAACTCATACATTAAATGTTATTTTATGCTATGTATCAAATGCTATTCCTTGTGTTGTGGCACTAAATATGTTTCTATTTGTGCCTTTCCCATTGTTCTACATTTTAGCCCATTTGAATTGAGTCTGTCTATGCATATACAACCTTTTTCTTAAGGGCTATAATTACTATGATGCCCAGTAAGCATGAATTAAACATTAAATTAACATAAATTTTAATTCAAAATATCTTATTTTTAATCTATTAATACACTTTTAAACAAGTAACAACTTAAAAAGACGTATGTTCCTGCCATGCTTGGGTAGAGGGCAGAGGAGTCAGCTACAAGACTTGGTAATGCAGACAACCACTTCATAACTAGCTTGATAAAGACTCAGGGTCCCTAGGAACCATTCAAGAGCTACAGCGCATACAGGGGAATTGCCAAGTTTCCTTACTCATTCCCACTTTTCTCCTAATTGCTGACCGCACTACCAGGACATCAGACCTTGTTGAGAAGAGTGGAAATCTGAAACAGGAAGCAACACGAGTTTGCAGGCTTTCACAGGGATGTCCATCTGTCTGCCGCAGTGCCTACCATAGAAGCTCTCTTCAACAAAGAAGGGAACCAGTTCCAGGTTTACACCAGACCACTAACCCCAGCGGCCTCCCACTGCGCCATTTCCCAGACCTGGCACATCCCAAAGGAGGGTTGTGATGTCCCCACAGTACATCACACCCTGAGGACTACCCAATGAAGATCCCACCAATAAAAATGCAGAATCACTGAGAGTCAATACCAATTCCTCAAAGGGAGGGAAGTCTTCTTTCCAGAGGAATGACTGCTTGGCTAATAAAAATCCTCTTTATGCCTACTTCTTGGATGTAATCTGTAGCTTGTAGCAACTATTCTATTAACTGGCTTCTGCTATCCTCCTGTATTCCCACACCCACACAGCTAGGCCCCTCCTCAGCTAAGGCTATAGCATGGAACTGTGCATCCAGATATACTTGTTATTGTGGTACAAACGCAAGCATTATAAAAACTTTAGTTATATAATGGGTGCCTACGTGATAAATGTATAAAGGCTTGAGTAAAAAAGCATAAATTAATCATTTATAAACATTTTAGGGGTCAACAAGATATCTCAGAGGGTAAAGGTGTCTTTTGCCAGGCCCAGTGACCAGAATATGATACCCAGATCAAAAGAGAGTAAGGGGATCAATACAAATTGTCCTCTAACCTACACACACACACACACACACAAATAAAATAAAATTTAAAATGTAAAACTATTAAATACTCCAGATTGATTGTAAAAGAAAATGTTCAATCATCAATTAGTGAGTAAAATCTGCTGCACGGTGCCCTTTGTAGAAAAACTGAGAAGATGGGAACATAGGATTAAACTCATTGCATAGACTAAGAGCTGTAGGATTGAAAGTGTTACAAAAGTCCAGAGATGTGAATAATTCTCTATGGAAAAGGGCACTCATTGCAATAAAGCTTCTCTGAATCCATTATTCGAGCTGGGTTTACCTGACGGACAAGAATATGTTAGAAATAATTCAGCTGAAACAAATCAAGGGACTAGAGAAGCTGCTGGTCATGTATAGTAAGTTTAGTATGAAGGCTAAAACATAAGGCCTGGAGCAGCTGTGATGAAAGCAGGAAAAAGTGTGACAAGGGAGAAGAACAAGGACTTCCTGCTCCAAACCACCCCTGCAAGTTCCAGCATTTACCTACCAAGGAGTCAACTACAACCCAGAGCTGAGAATCGGGGAATGAACAAGCGGCCCTCTGACAGATCACCTCAGCCCATGCCCTGAATATTCTCACAGATTTATATGTTAATATTTTCACTTCTTCAGGTGACATGATATGATCTTCTTGTTTTAACCTTAAATAGAACCCTACTAAATATGCTCTCCCAATTTCCCTGCCCACAGAAGACTGCTAACAACACATTTGGAAATGTAAGCAATACCCCCAGCATTTCAAAATAACTGCTAATGTTAATCCACTCAAAAAATTAAAGCCAATCTCTTAAAAAATATTTCAGCGGCAGGAGTTCATTTCTGAGAAAAAAGCTTTGTGCATGCTTGAGTTAGCTCCTGGAAATATGGCCTCATAGCTTCCACACTCACTGGCATCTATAATGAAGAGTGTGAGTATCCAAGAAAGTATATAGCTTTTGCATATTACTCTGGAGAGCACAATTACTTAGCAGGCACCATTCCTTCATTCAATCATCAGGACCTTAACATTAAAAAATGACTGCATTGCCCACACCACATTTGTTGGGCACTGAAGAGGCTTCTCGTGGAGTCTGTTAGCCATTTGGCCAAAAAACTGCTCTTGCCTGGACTTTTTCATGAATTGGACCAGCAGAAAAATGACTGGTGAACTTGCCTAAAGTTGAGATGCTCCTTCAGGTTCCTGCTTCATGAAAGAGTCTGCCAGACATTCTGCAGGGCACAGAAGAAAGTGACTGACAAACTGCCAATATAGGTAGAACTGTCTTTAAAATTTCCTGTTTCATGGAAAAGTATGCTAGATACTATGGGCCTGTAGGCTGAAGACGGATGCCCCGATGGTACAAAAGAACTTTGGGTGACTGCCCAGGCAGTGAGATGTCTCTGTCAATTCTAGAGTTTTTGGAAGTTGCTTATAGTGCACTTCCTGTTTACTTAGGTAATATATCTTTCTGTAGTCTTTCATGGAGTTGAAGAATCTATAGTTATAGTTTTCCTTAGTTATGATAAAAGATAGATACAGATATTGTAACTGCAATTATTGCTTAGTACCTGTGTTGTTATATGTAATTTTACTATGTTAAAGATAAGCCTTCCTTTTTATTTAAAAAGAAAGAGGGAGGTAGTGTGGAATTCCCCTCTGTATTCTGTGAATAGCAGTGGTTAATAAAGGAACTGCTTTGGGCCTATAGCAGAGCTTTAGGGGAACAGACCTAGAAGGGGCAAAACTAAACTGAATGGTGAGAGAAAGGAAGCAGAGTCAGGGAGAAGCCATGGAGCTGCCACAGGAGATAGACACTAAAACTTTAGCCATAAGCCACAGCCATGTGGTGATACACAGATTACAAGAAATGGGTTAAATTAAGATATAAGTGTTAGCCAATAAGAAGCTAGAGCTAAAGAGCCAAGCAGTGATTTAAATAATATAGTTTCTGTGCGGTTCTTTTTGAGACTGAGCAACCGGGAACCAATAAGCAGCCTCCTTCCAACACATGGCTTCTCACTGACTCCGCCTACTTTCTCCCAGCATTGAGCTTAGTTTTCCTGCCTTGCTCTATTCTGCCCTATCACAGGCCAAAGTGGCTTCTTTATTCATTAACAAATAAAAGCAATACATTTACAGAAGGACTTCCTACAACAGGTTCACATTATGCCTGCCACTGTCTTGACAAACACACATTATCACTACTTTCCACTTCAAGTTCCCCCTCCTTCTCCACCAACAGATCACACATCATTTGAGGGCAGGTCATTTATATTCATGCAACTTTGATAGTTTTTCCCTGGTGCCTGGTGCAAATGTCTAACCCATAATGGGTTTTCAGGAAAAGCTTTACAAAGGGAACACATAGAATGAAGTGATTGCAACATTTTCAAAAATTCATCTTAGAAATGAATGAGCTTTCAACTACATGAGCAATTCTTTTGCACTTATTGATGATAACTGAAATTAATTGCTCATTTACTAGGTCAGGCACTGTTCCAAGTGCTTCATATGTGCTAATTTACTTAATCCTTGTTTCAGGGCCAGCATCCAGGTGCCATTATCTTCATTATAGTGAGGAAAAGAGGGGGTCCCAGAGAAAGGGAGCTGCCCACTCAGTACGCTGGTGACAGAAGCTTATGCTTCCATTCTGGCAAATCTGTTCTCAGCCTATTCCAGCACCAAACTTTATGTGCTTCTTATACTAATAAGTCCATAGTAGACCAACGCAAGAGAGCTGCGCACCTCATAGTTGCAGGATTATGGCTGAGAGCATCCAAGCTTTACCAGTTTGAATGGCAACACAACTTCCTAGGGTAGCATAATCTTCTAAAGGCATTTGTGATGGTTAAACTTGATTGTATGGTTCAATTAGGAAGCAAATGATATTAAGAAAAGCAAATACTGGATGTGTCCATGAGGGTATTTCCAGAGAGGAGGAGCCAAAGTGGAAAATTCTGCTCTTTACCACTATAATTTGTTTAAAGCTTGGAAACTACTTTTATTTCTATAATAGAAAACTATATAGTTTTATCTAATATAGTTTTGTCCCAGCTTTTTTTTTTTTTAGTTTTTCGAGACAGGGTTTCTCTGTAGCTTTGGAGCCTGTCCTGGCACTAGCTCTTGTAGACCAGGCTGGCCTCAAACTCACAGAGATCCGCCTGCTTCTGCCTCCCGAGTGCTGGGATTAAAGGCGTGCGCCACCACCGCCTGGCTGTCCCAGCTTTCTGTAAAAGGGACTTGTCTTGAAGCACCCTCAGGATCTAGGTTCTTTGAGCCTTATAAGACTCCCTTGTATTTGCCTTCCATGAGCCTTATTTTTAAGCATCTTTTCGTGTTTCATGCATTTTTCAATGATCATGGTTTGATCATGCCATAGTTTCCATGTACATATATAATAACCCATATTCTGAGACATATAGAAAGCTGATTTACTATATTAGTAATATCCAGAATTTAAAAAGGATGTCATCTATATTACATACCAGAACTCAGGAAATTTCTCCCACACCAGAAGTAATATAAGATGAAAAAGTAGGTTTATGTATACATAACTGTTAGTAGAAGTCCATCCATCATGAGGTAGGGATTTAAATCAGGGTTGTGTGCATCCTCAGCTCTGGGAACAGTGAGTATCTAGACACGGTAGATGCTCAATAAATATTTGTAGAGAGAATCAAGAATGCCAGTCTGCTCTACTAGTGCTTGGGAAGAAGCTGATTTCTTCTCACCCTAGCCTTTCAAGTGAAATTTTTGGATGGGCTCTACACTCAGAAGACACAAAAAGACTAGTGGGTGTTTGACTCATATTCAATGTACAGAGGATGGTGAGCTTTGGATCCACTCCTGCTCTGGATAGGGAGTGAGCCAAAATAACGCCAGCTGCTCCAATGTTTGGAGCTATGGACAGGCCGTTGTCTTAAATCTACATACATTTCTGGGTTGTGTGTCAAGGAGTGTCTCAGTATGTAACTTCATCAAACTGTCACACATGAGAAAATGTGGTCTGCTTTCCAGCTCCATGACAAAGCCAGTAAGGTTCAGCAGTAAGAGATGCAATGAACTTCTCAATAGTCACAGACTAAGAAATCCCTGAGTCATAATGAATAATTTCAATGAATTAGGCAGTTCAAGGGAGCCATTGAAAAGCTGAGAACCTCTAAAAAATTAGAAAATGCCAGATCGAGTTAGTATCCATGAGAGGCTGGAGTAAGAGAGCTCAAATTGCACATCAGTCCCAGCCCAGGACTAACGGATCTGACAAGAAAGGGCTACCACACATACCTACTTCTCTCATCACCCTACTTTTACCCAGAATAGCTTCTGGCTATAGAAAAAGATGAGCCATGGGGGAAATGTGAAAGATACAAGAATTAAGATCATCCCCATATGTCCCAAGCAAACTCTCTTCACATTGGGGTTGAGGACAGGAAGAATTTGAATCATCGCCAGACACTAAACATTTGAATGACTGAACTAAGATGTTAAATAAAAGTGGGGCAACTGATCAAGAATGGGCAAGAAGCTTTAAGGCCAGTATACATTACCAAGGGTAGAAAACACTAGCTACCACCACTTCTCAGCACACTTCAACTACATAATGCAGCATCATTTTTGCCCCTATATGAGTTGTATTTATTAAGAATGGATTTTACAAAGACAGATATGTTATCTGGAGTTTTGTGGGAGGAAGGTTCATTTTTGTCCTTATTTACTCAAGGTTTAGTGACTGAGATTTCTGTGAAACAAAATAAATAAGAAAGAAAAAAGACACAGATTTGTGCAGTACAAATTGTGCAGGACACAAGAGACTTTCTGAATAAAGACAATAACCACAGAAAATTATATTCTCTTCAATCTTTGCCTCTGATGGAAGAGTAAAGAGGCAGGACAAAATAACTATCTGGCAAAAGGGTAACCTGACATTACTAAATTGGAGGGGTTAATCAAGGGCTGTACATATTGTTCTCTGTGTTCCTGAGTCTTAAGAGACAGAAATTTCCTCCCTCAAGGCAAACGGATGGTACTGGTATCACAAAAGTCATGTGACCTGAGTTACAAGGAGGTAATAGTATTCTTTTACAATTTGTATCAAGAAAAAGAAGACAAAAGACTGGGAGGAAGAGGGGCCAATCAGGCCTTTCTGCTTCCACTCTTTGATCTAATGCCAAGATGTCATGTTGTAGATTAGGGTGACCTCACCCCCATTAGTATCTATTGATACCTACACAGATTGTCTTATGCTCACTGAGGAGGGAAGAGAAGCTCCAAGGCTTGGGAACAGAATACTATAAGTTAATAGCAGAACGCCAGGGCGGTGCCAGTGGTGTACTGAAGACTTTGAACAAGAATTCCTAAAATATCAAATCCCCAAGTGCTAACAAAGAAGAACTGTTGACCAAAGTCTCTGCTCCATCACAGGAAGTAGAGGTGGGGTGACAAGAACAGAAGGATTCTGGGATGAGGAAAGATAGTCTGCAGTCATCACCCAGACACAGAGGAAGCAAGATGAGAGTGCCTCGCTGAAAAAAGGTACATGCCACATGGTTGACATAGACAAGAATAATGGGCTAATTTAAGATGTAAGAAAGAATTAATTTATAAGAAGCCTTAGCTATTAGGTCAACCAGTTTATAATTAATGTAGACCTCTGTGTGTTTCATTGGGTCTAAATGGCTGAAGGATCAGGCAGGACAGAAACCTCAGTCAACAAAGAACATTCAACAGCTATAAAGATGAAAGTATTTACTGTATAGGCCTTCACAGAGAAGAAGGAATCTCACCCCCTACTTTCAACAGCACAAGATCCTGAGAGTTTCAAGGAGATGAAAAAGCCTTAACAAACATTCCCTGACAAACATAGCATAAGAGGATGTGATGGGACCTAAGAAAATTGTATTTAAGAAGGACCAGACTGAAAGAGAGTGGGGGAAGGAATCTTTAGCAGAGCTCAAATTGGTGTTCATGTTTCTGCCCTTAAAAAATAATGGGTGAAGAAAGGATGGGGTGGGGCAAGAAGGCTAGGCCTGACCTTCTGAGATTGATGGCATGAAGTAACATAACCACACTTCTTCAAAATTACTTTTTGATTCTGCTGACAGAAAGAAAATAACAGGAGTGGAGGGTCATTGAGTAAGTATGACATTTCTATCTGTGTTCTATCAGAAAAAGACAGCCTACAGTAAAATGTCTGCCTAGTTCCCTATCTGAAAAGCAATGAGTTTACAAATGATAACAAAGGCCTAAACTCATTCTTATCCTGTGGTTCTTAATAAGAGCCAACATCTACCCAACTCCTACCAGCTAGGGATATTTAGCAGTTGTTTGTGAGCATTTTTAAATTTTTGTTGTTACTATATTTAGTAGGGTAGTTCTTCAGATATCAGGATGTGTAGACACCAAAGTTGTCAATGAGCATTGTATGACAAACACTGCCCCCCACATACATATATCATCATAGCAAAGATATCAACATTATCAGTGTAGAAAGACACTGTCCTAAATAATAGTGAATTTCTTTAAAAGATATTAATATAGCAGAAACAAACAACTTTAAATGCCACTAAGTGGCAGGGAAGATGGTTCAGTGTATTAAATGCTTGTTGTACCAGTGTCAGGGCCATCATTAGACTCCCCCTGGACCCATATAAAAACTAGACAGGCATGGCAACTTCCAGTAATTCCATTGCTTGGGAAGGGATCCCCAGAGCAAGATGGCTAGCTGGATAAATGGGAATTGTCAAGCTTCAGCCTCAGAAGAGACCCTGCTTAGTAAATGCAATGGGAAGCAGAAAGGATGACATCAGCACGAACACATTTGCACATGACATTCCCATACACATTGAATATCTATATATGATAGAATGCACTCTGCACATTTATGCAAAACACGCCACTGAAAACCAAAGCATCTACACAAAGAAGGATAAGCTAAAAGTTTCAGAAGTTTACACAAAGCGACAGTAAGAATTTAAACACTGGAGGCTGTTGTTGGATTTTTATTTCTTTTTTTTTTTTGTTTTTGTTTTGGTTTTGGTTTTGGTTTTTGTTTTGGTTTTTCGAGACAGGGTTTCTCTGTAGCTTTGGTGCCTGTCCCGGAACTAGCTCTTGTAGACCAGGCTGTCCTCGAACTCCCAGAGATCCGCCTGCCTCTGCCTCCCGAGTGCTGGGATTAAAGGCGTGCGCCACCACCGCCCGGCTGGATTTTTATTTCTTGACTTGAAGGAAATAGAAGGTTTAGGACAAAGGGCAGTGTCTGAAACTAACTGGGTAGGCTACGCACAACACAGAGACTTATGCTTAAAGTAGAAGTTAATTTAAAACGGAATAAATACAATGCATGTGGACCAACAATATGGCTCAGCATGTAAAGCCACGTGCCACCTAACCTGTCCAATACCTATGGCACACACGGTGAAAGTTGTCTTTGGCCTTCCACAGATGCACTATGGCATGTGTGCATCCCCCGCAGCAAAATATGTATGCATGCATGTGTGTGTGTGTGTGTGTGTGTGTGTGTGTGTGCGTGTGTGTGTGTAGAGGGAGAGACAGAGAGACAGGGAGGGAGGGAAGGAGGGAGGGAGGGAGAGAGAGAGAGAGAGAGAGGGAGAGAGAGAGAATAAACAAGTGTATTGAAAGCAGTGTAATTCAGCATGGTGCAATGGGAGAGGAAAGGCATCTCAGATGAATGAAGTCACGTCCTTTCGCTCATCTCTCATTTTCTCCAGTGCTCCGTGCAAAGGTTTCCCACTGACTTCAAAGGACAGTTTGGGTTTTTGCTGTGGAAGCTGAAAATTAGACTTTGAAAATTATAGCCCTCAGTGAATTAGATTTTAAATCTCCTAGAATGTAAAAGGCATGCTTATTCAATTTGTGCCGAAAATCATGTACTAAACGGAAACAAACATTTTAATGATAGTTCGGGGAATGAAGTTTGTGCTCCTCAGAGGTGACGCTGGAAATGAATTGACAAGCAAAGTGCAATGCAAATCAATAACTAAAAAAAGTAAACAGAGAAAGGAGAAACAATAGCCAATGCCGTGCAGAGGACAACTGTTTGGTTTTTTTAAATTTCAATAAACATTTTTAATATTTGTATTAATTACTTGAGAATTTCATACTTTGTATTCCATGATTACCCCAACTCTCCCCTTAAGTTCCCCAGATCCACCTGCACTTCTCTCTACCCCTGCAACTTTGTTGTCATTGTTGTTACATCTCTTTCAACTAAGGCATTATACCCGTTGCCTGCAGCACTGCAGTGCATTGACATTTCCTTCCCTTGGTGATCCTTCTACCCCAGTTTGGGGAGTCTTAATTTTGTGTTCAGCATGTGAGATGGTGTCCAAATGCCTGGCTTTGGCATCGCTGTCTCCATAGTAGATAAAGCAGAGCCAAGCAGGTAGAAGTGTGGAATGAACAGGGACTGGGCAGTGGCCAAGCCTGGCATTGGCATCTGAGATATTCGTAACCATCCCAAGAGCCCCCAACTCAGCTTGATCCTGCTGGAAGCCAGGACCAGAGCCGGCTCTTCTCCCAAGTGCAGGAGGGGCTGAAGTAGTTCTCTGCCAGCATTAGCCTTTTCAGTGTCTGGCACATCCCAGACCTGCTTTCTCCAGTACTGCTCAGTGTGAAATTTCTTGGGGAGAAGCTAAATTTGGGGGTTAATTTGCACTATTACGAGGTTCTTTTCAGCTATGAAAGCATTTCTAACAGTTTATTAGACCACTTTCCTCTTACACTCCAAAACCACAGGTTTTGTTATACAACTGGCAGGGGCCACCAGCTTTCTAATGCCTATGGATTCACACAGGTGTCCCTATTTTATTATAACGGGGTTTGAGAAGGGAAAGTAATAGTTGTGTTTTTCATTCGCTAAACTGATTTGAAACTTCTGTATCTATTAAGATTAGCAAGATTCAAAATAAGATTCCATTTACCCTACAATCTGTGTAAAGTACCATGTCTCTGTTCCCTCATTTAAAATATGCATATATGTATGCATATTATTGTGCATAAAACATGTATAGAATATTCTAGGTACAATTATTCTAGATATAATTATTTTATCATGTATATTGCAACATTTTATATCTTGTAACAGAAACCTTTTATGTGTGGTCCAATATGTTTATGTGAATGTGATTATCTTTATGCCTTCCAGTAATAAAGCTAGTACAGATACATGGTATTAACCATATACCTTGGAAGCACTGCACATATATTAACCCATAGTTCAGAAGAAGAGAGAACAGAGGAAATTGGAAAGTGTTTTAAGCAGTGATGAAATACAACACAATAAACTTAGGGTGTGTTTTTTGCCATTAGGCTTCCTAATTAGCTATTGCTCATTCTTAAAAATGTTTTTATTTCTGGTCATTTATTTTGGATTTGGTTCATACAAAACAGTGCCTCAGGCAGAGGTCTTATGAGTTATTTCAGTATTATTATTCTAAGGAGTGGAAACAAGGCAAAGGACAGAGAGGCGGTCTTCTGAGGATGTGCTACTACAGGGGACACAGCCAAGTCACACACTCAATGCTTGAGGCCTCCCTGAGAGAATATAAGCTTCACTTCAGGATGGCCTCAGTGGGGACAAGGAGGAAGAGGAAATTCTTCATTGTCTGTCTTCTTCCTTATCTCTGGGACATCAGGCCCTTAATTTCTCTGCTTTGGCAGAGACCCAACTTAATCAGCTTGCTTCTCTCCGGGAAATTCCAATTGCTTCTGTGATTGCTCTAAAAGGCACTGGAGACTACACTGAGGTCATAAAAGCTCATCTTTATGTTTTGTTTGATACATCAATTTTTATTGATATTTATGAGATTTTATCATCATATCTATGTATATATACATGCACGTGTATATATGTGAATATACATATACATGTGCAGGCATATGTTTATTCCTGTTTTGTAGCAAATAACTCCTGAAACCACCAGGATCTCCAAGTGGTAAGTGTCTTTCTATGCTAATGAGTTATCTGATCTATGCTAAATAGTTGTCTGATGGCTGGGGCCTAAAGATGTGAGTGACTGTCATTTCATAACAAAGCACCCATGGGCTTTATCAGACTGAAGAGTAACTGGATACATGGAGATTCCTGGAGAGTGGTCCCCTTCCCACATGCCTAGGCCTGTGTATCTCTTCCATGTCATTCTTTACCTGTATCTTTTGTATTATCATTGTAAGTGGTTAAATTGTAAATGACCATTACCCTAATTCCTGGACGGTGTGAATCACGAGAATGGCTGTGAACCCCCAATTCATTCCTAGGTGGAAGTGTAAATAACAACTTATTATGTGTGAATGGTAACTGATGAGGGACTCAGTCCTGTGGAATCTGTCACCAGATTTGTCAGCTTAAAATTGAGTTAGAAGAGACCCCGCTTGTGTCCATTGCAGACTCTACTGAAAACCTGGGTATGTATGAAGAGAGGTTGCTCAATACACACACATTTTGGTTCCCAGAGGCAATCCACTTTGAGAATTATTGTAGGGACACTCACACTCTGATGTCTTCCTATACATTATACTCCTTTTTTGTAATCAATAGTTCTAATTTTGATTACATCTTCTCTAATAAATTTTGGCTAAATCATCATCATCATTTAAGATGCTTGTTGGATTTTTTTTATTCTTTTTTTTTAATTGAGAAAATGAGAGAAAAAAAAACAAGTTTCTACCTCCTCCCAGCCTCCCATTTCCCTCCCCCTCCTCCCACTCTTCTCCCCCTCCTCCCACCCTTCTCCCCCTCCTCCCACCCTTCTCCCCCTCCCCCCACTCCTCTCCCCTTCCCTCTCCAGTCCAAAGAGCAGTCAGGGTTCCCTGCCCTGTGGTAAATCCTAGGTCCTCCCCCCTCAGTCCATATCTAGGAAGGTGAACATCCAAACAGGCTGGCACCCACAAAGCCAGCACATTACGTAGGATCAAAATCCCTTGCCATTGTCCTTGGCGTCTCATCAGCTCTCATTGTTCGCCATGTTCAGAGAGTCCAGTTTTATCCCATGCTTTTTCAGTCACAGTCCAGCTGGCCTTGGTGAGCTCCCAATAGATCAGCTCCACTGTCTCAGTGGGTGGGTGCACCCCTCGTGGTCCTGACTTCTTTGCTCATGTTGTCCCTCCTTCTGCTCCTCATTGGGACCTTGAGAACTCAGTCCAGTGCTCCAGTGTGGGTCTCTGTCTCTATCTCCATCCATCACCAGATGAAGGTTCTATAGTGTTTCGGTTTCTCAGGAAATTCGGGATCAACCTACCCCTGGACCCAGCAATACCACTCCTGGGAATATACCCAAGAGATGCCTTATCATATGACAAAAGCATTTGTTCAACTATGTTCATAGCAGTATTATTTGTAATAGCCAGAACCTGGAAACAACCTAGATGCCCTTCAATGGAAGAATGGATGAAGAAAGTCTGGAATATATACACATTAGAGTACTATGCTGCGGTAAAAAACAATGACTTCTCGAATTTTGCATGCAAATGGATGGAAATAGAAAACACTATCCTGAGTGAGGTAACCCAAACCCAAAAAAGATGAATATGGGATGTACTCACTCATAATTGGTTTCTAGCCATAAATAAGGGACACGGAGCCTACAATTGGTGATCCTAAAGAAGCTAAGTAAGAAGGTGAACCAAAGGAAAAACATATAGTTATCCTCTTGGCTATGGGAAGTAGACAAAGTTGCTTGTTGGATTTTTAAGACAGCTTCTGTTGTGTAACAAAAGCAACAGGATGTCACCAAATTAAAACAGGTAGTGAACTGGGAATTCCAAGTCCTATCACATTTGTCCTTTCCAGGAACAATGTGCTATACAACCTTTACCCACGTAGTCTACAATAGATAGTTTGCATCACCTGTGTCTCTTCTCAACAAGGGCCAGTGTCCAGTCTACTAAGAGCTGAATTAAATAGCTACAGAACAATTCAACTCTCCTTGCTGTAATTGCCTGTTAACCAAGGCTATGCATTATTTATCCACTGGGCAATAGGATGTGAATAAATCCCCTACTCTGCCTCCGGGAAAGTGTTTATTTGGCCTTGAAAAATTCTGAATCAGGCCCGTTTGTGAGCTTTCACACTCTGAGAACATCACCTGTGATCCACTAAACTTGGACGCATCTTCATAAATTTTGGCAAAGCTATGACTTAATCACTTCAATACTGGGTATATGCCCTTGCATGTAGACAGATTTTGGAAGCAAAGAGGATTTTCATATGATTTTGAAGGCTGATGGGGGAGTGTCATATATCAATCTGTTGATTTCCTTGGTTAAGCAATAAAGAAACTGCTAGGCCCATTGGATAGGCCCACCCTTAGGTGGGTGGAGTAAACAGAACAGAATGCCGGGAGGAAGAGGAAGTGAGGTCAGACTCCACAGCTCTTCTCTCGGGAGCAGACGCCTTCGGAGAGACGCCATGCTACCTGCTCCAGGGAAGACGCACACCATGCCCCAGCTCCGACCCAGGATGGACTTAGGCTAGAATCTTCCCGGTAAGCGCACCTAGGGGCGCTACACAGATGATTAGAAATGGGCTAGTCCAGGTGTGAGAATTAGCCTAGAAGAGAATGGGCCAAGCAGTGTTTAAAAGAATACAGTGTCCGTGTAATTATTTGGGGCATAAGCTAGCCGAGCCGGGCAGGCGGCTGGGGTGTTTGGGGACGCAGCCCAGCCGCCGCTCCCCATATTACTACAAATGACGCCCAGACGTGTGGCTAACTAAACCCACTTAAAAAACCTGAGAAGGCTTAAAAATAAGGGAGAGAGCATTTAACACAGATTTTTGCTGTTTGTTGGTGGCGTGCTGTAGAGAGATTTCCTGATTCAGCAACAGCAGCAGAAAAAAAGCTGCGTTATTTTAAAGTGTGGCTTCCCGGGGCTGTGCCGCCAGTGCAAACTCTGGCTTTATGTTTGTGTTCCCGCTTGGGATCTGAAGGAGAGTGCTCTGAGACCTTGACGATGACTCAGAGCTCCCCGCCTGCTCCTGGGCAGAAGGCAGAATCAGGCTTAGGCAGGCGGAAGAGCATGGCGGATTCCTGCTGCCATACAGAGATGTGTTTTCAGACTGCGTAGTGCTCTGCGTGTCAGATTTGGATGTAACTTGGATGAAAAGAATTTCTGTGCTGTATGCTCAGTCTCAGAATTAAAGTGCTGAGTGCCGCTCCTACCTGGCGGCCCCAGAGCTAGCACAAAATGGTACGTCCTCCATTTTGAAATTTTCCTGACTCAGCTTCAGCTGCAAAGCCTGCAGCTCATTAAGAGGTCCTGCCACGAAACACTTAAATGGTGTTGACGAAAAGCTGAACGCGTGCTTTTCGGTTTTCAGCCGTAGCAGAAAAAAAGCTGCGCCGCTTAAAAATGCCGGCTTTCTGGGCCATCCTGCCAGGGCAAACTCTGACTGTTTGAGGCAGGAGGGCCGGCTACCGAGAGAGGATTTGAGTGTTGTCTGTTGTAGCTCGCTGGCTGGCAGGGACCTTGAAAGGCCATGAGGCTGGAAAGTTAAGGAATGGACTGGATCTAGCTGGCAAAGCCACGCCTTTAGTCCTACTGATATTGCTTGGTAAATTAAAGACTCATGTGGTCAGAAAAACAGAGAGAGATACAGTAAAGAGATTCAAAGACAAAGAAAAATTTTAAATGATTTACAGTGTTAAAAATATATACAGACTAAAAGTTAAAATTCTTAAAGTAAACCTCTGTGACTTCAAGGTGTGGTAGCACACGCCTTTAATCCCAGTGCCTAGAAGGCAGAGACGAACAGATCTCTGTGAGTTCAAGGTGTGGTAGCACACGCCTTTAATCCCAATGCCTGGGAGGCAGAGACAAGCGGATCTCTGAGAGTTCAAAGACAGCCTGGTCCACAGATATACGCACAAAAAGCAAAAAGTTAACTTAGGAATGTCTCAGCTTAGATTCTTAAGCGCCTAGTGATTTAAAGGCGCAAATCAAAAGTGCTCCTGGATAGTAAAAAATTGCAGATTCACAATAGGACAGATTCAGACCACTGAATGAGTCACACTGTTGGATGAATGTACGTAGGCTTGGGAGAGAGAAGAAAAAGAATATAGAGAATAAAGTTAATGGTTTAAAAAGAAAAAAGTAAAAGTAAAGTCTTTAAAGAGACAGAGTACAGATAGTTATAGATATAAATAAAAATAAGCCGCGTAAAGATGGAAAATTCACAGAGAGTCTGGATTATGTACATTGTGCTTTCTTTAAAATTTTTGACTCTAAAGGAGCTAAGTACAGAGAGACATTTCATTACATGGGCTGCCAAGCTAAACCAGAATGGATATAAGGGTATTACGATTTCAAAATTTGGGTCTAAGAATATGATGCTTTGGAGACGGTCTTTTGTTTTCACAGAGGACCAGACCCTGTGGATTTCTTCTATTACAATTTGGTATGATAGACCACGCCCTCCTGAAAGGTTGTTGTGAACATCTTCAAAAAATTGCTTCGCTCAACTGCCAACTGAGATGAAACTAGCACACAGGTTATACCATGAAAGATCTGATTAACGACGCCCCCATTCAGCAGGAAGCAGTTTGGAGAGAAAAAACTGCGCCCATGTTCCCAAATATAGTTTATAAATGTTCTTTTACATTTAAAGGGGGAAATGATATAGGTATGAATAATTTGCATTGGTATGGATTTTAAGGTCAATTTTGTTATATGTATAAATGTTTCTGATGTAACTTTTACTTGATAACTGTTTTGTTATATGTAATTTTGCTATGTTAAAGTTAAAGCCTTCCTTTTTTTGTTTAAACAGAAAAAGGGGAAGTGATGGGGGAGTGTCATATATCAATCTGTTGATTTCCTTGGTTAAGCAATAAAGAAACTGCTAGGCCCATTGGATAGGCCCACCCTTAGGTGGGTGGAGTAAACAGAACAGAATGCCGGGAGGAAGAGGAAGTGAGGTCAGACTCCACAGCTCTTCTCTCGGGAGCAGACGCCTTCGGAGAGACGCCATGCTACCTGCTCCAGGGAAGACGCACACCATGCCCCAGCTCCGACCCAGGATGGACTTAGGCTAGAATCTTCCCGGTAAGCGCACCTAGGGGCGCTACACAGATGATTAGAAATGGGCTAGTCCAGGTGTGAGAATTAGCCTAGAAGAGAATGGGCCAAGCAGTGTTTAAATGAATACAGTTTGTGTGTAATTATTTCGGGTAAAGCTAGGCGTGGGGGCCGCCGGGAAAATAGCCCGCTGCTCCCTATTACAACAGAAGGCAGTTTGCTGAAACTATTAGCTAATCCCACTTAACTTTTATTTCATCTTTTCTAATTTTTAAGAGTATTTAAGAGGTTTTTGTAATCGAAGTGTTGCACCGGTAAGGAGAATATAAATTGAAGCTCAGTAGGGTTTTACTTGTACTCAGGGTTGGTTCTGAAATCAACTGTTTTGGCAAAAGTCGTGTGTAAAACAATTACCCTTGGCAGTCCCCTAGCTAAACCAGACAACCCTTTTCTTCAAGTCCACCGCAGCCAGAGTCTCATGTCATCACACACTGCCAATTTGGTATCTGATATCAATCTGATATCAAATGAAGCTGCTGGCTTGAATTTAGGGGCTGTCACATATAGAACAGACAATCTACTCTTTTTTTCTAAAAGAAAAGTAAGGATGCTTTTTAGCAGTATGAGATATCCATGCAATCAAAAGCCAAGAGGATTGCTGAGGCTGCAACAGATTTGTTTCCCATTTAGTTTGTACAGGAACGGATGATGTTTGATATCACAGACATAGCAGACAGAATCACAGCGATGTTCTCACGCTCGTTTCTGTTGTGTAACTCACAGAAGCTAGATGTGTGCTCTTTGTCACTGCGATGCAATTTAAATGTCCTCAGGCACCATGTCTCAAATTTGTGGAAAGATGCAGCGGGCTTTCTCTTGATTTCACCCTAGCACTCTTGTGTGACATCGACAGTCACACTTCCCTTCCGGGGTCCCAAAATACCCTTTTTGCAATCACTTGTGGAAAACTAGAATTTCCCCAATTCTCCCAGGTTCTAAAACATACGGAATATTTCCCTGAGAGCACTATCTGTTGCAGTGGCATTTCAATTGTATTTTAATAAATTAAGCCTGAGAATAAAACAACCCATTAGTCAGCCTTACAGACCAGAAAGGTAATGATAACCACACCTTTCAGTAGCCACAATGACACACACCTTTAATTCCAGTAGCCACAATAGTTGCCATAGAAACTGGGCATACTACTTTTAATCATGGTGGTGCACACCTTTAATCCTAGCCCTAGAGAGGATTATAAAACAGGAGGAAACACTCTCAGATTCAGTGTCATCCTGAGATACCTGGAGGCAGGATCGCCATTTCAGACTGAGGTAGAGGTAAGAGTCAGTGGCTAGCTTCTTTGCTTTTTGGGTCTTCAGGTTGAGACACAATTTCAGTCTCTGAGATTTTATTAGTCGTGCTTCATTCTGTGATTCTACTTTTAGGACCATGTTGATATTTTTTTAATAACTAATGATTTCAACTTTCAGAAACATCTGAAGAAATAGAACCTGGCATGTGGAAAGTGTTTCATAAATATACAACTGGGGACTTCTCATATGATGGTTTTCCACCTTCTCCTATCCTCTGAGATTCAAATACCACATGGACCCACTGAAGACTAAGGAAGATTTTATCTGACATATAGTTGTACCAACATCTCAGTGACGGATCTACTGCAAAACCATCAGGAGGTAACCCCCCTTCTACTCATTATCTCTCTGGTCCTTGAAAAGTTGGTTTGAGCGTTACTCTATTCTACAAAGAAAAGAATGGCTATTGAAAGACATTCTATAGCATATTCAAGGCCATAGCCACTGTAGGTGGTATAGTAGAGACACAAACAGCTTTCTCTGCCTCCAGGATTCCAATAGTTGTACTATACCATGCAATTAAAATTATCCATAAATTTCATGCTTCCTCTCAGCCTGTATCACAAAGATATTCTTGTTTATTTTTGAGACAGTTTTTATTAATCAAGCAAGAAATGTTTGAGGGCTGATTTCTTCCAAAGATTTGCATCTAGTTTATTAGATTTATTGCAAGAATTCTTGGTCTGGTTATTTAAAAAGAGCTAGGTGTTACTGTCCATACAAAATGTATTCTGTTTCATTTAAAGCCCTTGGTTTCAGTTCCATGTCCCTAAACAGGAGTTCTCAGACCTAGATTTTCTCTGCTTCCCATTCTCCACAGAATAACCTCTTCTCTCCGGACAGAAGAGCATAAATCCAGGCTAAATCGGAACAAAGGAGCAGGTTTGGGGTCACCGGTTCACATAAATACTTGCTGGCTATCTTTCTGTGTCCACCCCACACAGATCCAATCTGCAGAGGTAGATAGAAATTTCCATCTCCCCAAACTCCCACTTGAGGGCTTTTGTAATAGACCTCACCTTGACGTTCCCTCCAGCTCAAGCTTCAATTTCCTCTGTGTTGCTAACTCTTTTACTTTCTAACTTCCGAAATTGCGTTGCTCTTGTGTTTATACCTAGACTTTTTAACTTGTGGATTTCTGCCTACAAAAGTCTCTACAAATGTTAACATTACGTTGTTTCAATTCCCCTCTTACTTGAGTGTTGATGTTCCATTTCCCTTTTCTCTTCCTCTCCAAGGGTTGTATACACCAAGGGTTATATACAGAAGTACTGACACTGGTTAGATCACACTTTAGCTATAGGATCCCAATAAGCCAGGTCCCAAGTGGGAAGGATGAATGGGCATCACGCTGAATAGAAAGAGTTTATGATTACTGAATAGCAACTAAATTACTGAATGACCCAGTGACTAAACAAATCAGATATCAAATACTTGATTTAAGGAAAGCTGCACAGTGGCCCTGTGATTCTTGCTTCTCTGGAAGCTGCATCCTACATGGGAGGATGAGACGCCAGTGGCAGAATCTGTGTCATGAATGCCGCCATCCTGGACAACAAACTCAACTGGACAATCAGATCATCTCCACTTAGTTTCAGCTTTGAACTAAGCTGAGAGAATTGGGGGTTAGCATCAACTAAACCAGCACGTGACAGCATTCCAGAAGGGAGGTCTTCAAACTCCAGTAGGGGGTCAGTGCCCCAAGTCAGACATCACAGAGCTCGGGAGTGGGTTATTCTTTGTGTCCTACGAGATATGGCTATGTACTTATATCTTTCGAAGGAGCCCTTCCCTTTTAAAGGTGATCCTGTCAATTACCACAATACAGGTGGCTATTGTGCTACAATTGAAAGACAGAGTCACATGTAAAAGCTTCTAATTTTATGTTTGGTGGCTTTACAAATTGAAGTCATCCACGATGGTGGTACTTATTTTCAAAAATGGACGAATGGTTCAAATTTTAGCTCTACTCCCTCCCTCCCCAGGGCAAGCTGACTCTTAAACACTTGACAGCACACCACTGATTATTAACCTGGCTGCAGCTTCCTTTACCCCCCAGTTTGTCCATGATTAAATGGGTACAAAACTTCTGTTTTCCTTTGTCATTAGACAACACGTTATTGAGACTTGAGCTAGGGAATAAAAGGAAGTAATGTAACACTATTGCAGCCTCTGCTATGAATATCCAGTGAGTAAATTCTCCATGCATTTTCTATAGTAAAGGAACAAGAATCCTAGAGAATGAAAATCTAAGTAATATGTTGGTGCCTCCTTTCTCTTTTACTACACAGCAAATTTAAATTGTTCATCTCAGAATGATTAAAATAATCACCTTTCCTAAAGATGAAAAACCTTGTCAGTTCAATACATTATTAGCTTGTATTTGACATAAATATATTTTACAAAGCAAAGTCTATAAGCCTTATGATCTTCAACTCTGTTAGCATCTATTCTAGTACAACCCTCACCTTGCTCTTCCCCTTTACTCACATATAAAACAGACAATCTTAGATAAAACGCTGCTTGAAGTTCAGTTTCCGGTGAGGTGTAAGGATGAACAAATCCTATGTTAGATCCATATCTTGGGCTTTATGGACTCTGCTCTGAATGCTTGAATTAACATGGACTCTATGTCCCTCACTGGAAATGGTTGTTGAATCAGGACAGTGTGGCTATTTATCATTGTGGGGGAAAATGTTATGGGGTAGGCCATTCAGATAATGTTAGACAGCTACAAGACGCCAGGTGTTCTATTTACAGGACGATTCTGAGAGCGAAAAGAGGAGGAGTTGCGACAATTGTGTTTGAAGGACAAAAGTGGAGACAATCACAGGGAGTGCATCAGAAGGCAGGCCTCACGAATGAGATATTACTGACCTTGAGTTTCATCCATCTTATTTCCCGGAGCCGTCTTTCACACCTTCTCCTAAGAGGAGGACTTTATTAGGGGACTGCATTCAAAGATACGGTGAAACACAATCTCAAAACAAATTTGTGAGGAAGAGAGAAAAGCTAAACGAAATATGTCTTTCACATATAAAGCATAACCTGGAAAAATTTATAGGGATAAAGAGAATATCAAGGCTTAAAGAAAATAAAGAAAGGAATAAATATGGGCAGGAGAGAGGTGAAATTTGCCTAAGACAAAATCAAAACAAAACAAAGACCTTTACAGCAGTGATGACGTATAACATAGCATTATATCTTTATTTACTAACTGCTCAAAATTGTACAGCCCTCTCAATCTAAGTTCTCCCTCCCATACCAGAATAAAACAAGCAAAGGAAGCAGTGAGTAGACCCATACATCTTTCCAGGTGCCCAACACATAGGTCCACACCAAGAATCTCCCTAGGTCTTTTATCTTTGAATTCTATCTTTGATTTAGAATGAAAAGCCTGGTCCGGGTAAAGCAATTTCACGCATTATTGAGCAGGAAAGATCTGGCCCATGGAATCTATCACCTGCTACCGCTTGTATATACCCATGTATTTTTAATTATTTTTTAGTTTTGACACAGGCAAAAATATAACTTCAAAGTGCTGGTAGCAACATTGAGATTGAGTAGGTAAACTTTTCAATCTGAAAATAAGTTAAACATTTGTCACAATTAGATATTGTAATGGCTATTGTCAAGGCTGACAGCCACTGAAGATCTTGTAAGCGAAAAGACTTAGCAGCTTCCATGATATATCACATCGGTAATCGCCTCTATCGTTTATTCATTTCCGCACTGAATGTGTATTTACTGAACAACTATTTTGTGTCAAGCCATAATCATAACATTTGTTTTCTGCAGAAAGTTAACACAAACACACATACCGAAAACAACACTGTCCCCCAAGGACATTCCATTATAGGCAGCGGAGAAAACCAAGTGAACGATTACAGGAAAACAAGTCAACTAGTGACGAAGTGTTCTACAGAGACCTGGAGAGTCATGGCTATAAAGTCGTGTGGGCAGGGATCCCTCTGAGGAGGTCATGATTTACTAAAGTGAGTATTTATAAGAAGAAAAAAAATGAAGAGAAATGAAGGACACCATAGGAAGCGGAAACAGAGAGCCGCCGTGGGCACCCTGTGCTAGATGAGGAGGAGGGCGAGATGAATTTCAAGCAGACTGAGAAATCACATCTCCACTTCAGGTCTAAATCCTGCGAGCCAAATGCCCCCTGAAAGACAAGAGGGGGTGGGGCAGATAGGAAAAGGACAGAGGAAAAACTGTAGCTCATTAAAACTCGTATTTAATCTTCATAACTGACTTTCAAGCTTGAGCGCAAGAGTTTTTATTAAACAAATGTTTATTGTTTTCTTTGTGCACAAGCCACTTAGATGTATTTGTAAATTAATAAATTTGACTTTACTAAGGAAGAAGTGAGTCTGTTCTCTGTATACATCACCGTTATTATGCACTGAATGGAAACAATGTTATTTCTGGTCCCTTGTCCCCTGTACCAGAAAGCAATTTCACTTCAGCTGTTTCTACCACCCTTTCTTTTTTTGCAGGCTGGGGAACTTTGAGACAAGGTTTCTCTTTATGGCTCTGGCTATCTTAGAACTTGTTTTGTAGACCAGGCTTGCCTCACCTGGAGATCTTCCTGCCTCCGTTTCCCAAGTGCTGTGATTAAAGGCCTCTGCTACCACACCTGGCTCAACTGTTTCTTAGTGTCAGATAACAGCACATCTTCATAACTAGTAGCAAGCACATTGAATGACCATCCATGTCGTACTTCCTCTCATGTCTAGCAACAAGATTAGAAATTATACCCTCTTTGCTATATCTTCTAGTTTTTCCTTTTATGTTTTATTCCTTCCCCCCACAAACCATGTCCACCTGATTGCCACACAGGGAATTGTTTTGACCCTTGGTAACAAGTTCAGGAGCTGTTTGCAAACCTGTTCCACATCTGTATTCGTGGTAAGCTGTGCCTAGGTGGTCTCCCTGAAAGAGCTCTCACGTAGAAGCCAGGGGTCACTTTAAAGGCTGGTTGGTTTTCACATCTTTATTAAGAGTGTGAAGGAATGTAAAAACACTAGCCATGTAATCTGATTTTAAGTTGGGAATTTCTGTGCTGACAGAGGAATAAATTGAGGAGAAAAACCACAGAATAGCTGAAATTCAACTTGGCAAGTTATAATGTAATATATCAGCAATCTGAAAAAGAACACAAAATGTGAATTTCCAGGGGATGAGTGAAGTCTTCAAGGCCCGAGGGTGATAGCGAAGTTAACAGTGCATGTTAGCAGAACCGTGACTGGCTGGGCAATAATCAATGCTGTTTTGGGCCACATATGATGATTCACTACGGGAACAGAAAACATGAAGAATAAGGCAGATGACATCAGAATTGAGCCTTGTGTTGAATCTGTCATTATGTGGAAACCCTTCTCAATTGAATATATATCAAAGGCAGAAGCCAGGAAAAGAGGGGAAGGCGAGAACTGAGGTTTGCTTCCCCTTAGACTTGGGCAGAACAATTATTCTAGATCTGCCATTCAACCTTTAGTTTCTACCCAGCTACTCAACAACTCACTGTTACCAGAGTGTTGACTGTAAGTAGTTCACTGCCCGCATCCCTTTCTCCACCATGCAACTCTACCATCTGTCTGCCTGTCACTTCTTAGTCAGAATAGCCCTAATGGCTAGTCCTGGATCTAGTGCTTTTCTATTAAAAAAAGAGAATATGGAAGGGGAGCCAGATGGTAAATTCGAGGATATTTAGGACAATCTCTATTAAGCTGCAAAAACAAACAAGCAAAATTGAACAGTGTCTCTTCTTCCCTGTGCATTACTTTCCTGATCCACACAGCTTCTTAACCCTTTTTTGAGATGACAAAAATGTTCCATCCACTCATCATGCAACACATATTATCGTAAGCCCCAGCATTTCAGAGTGTGCTCTAGCTGAGCATTTTTGAAAGGACTCAGTCATCGCATAATTAATTGTTCCCCAATTCCATGCCAAATCTCTTTAGTGACTGTGGGCTGAATGATATCCTTTGTAAAAAAGAGAAATATTTGAGAGTAACTAAAGTAGAACAACAGGGTACAGAAATGGGCAAAGGCAGAGCATCACTAAAAGGACCAGGATATAAGTGACCTGGCCCAACAGTCTCCTGCTTCCTGGAGGCTGCTCACTGATTCACACATTTCCCAGAGACACGAGCAGCTAAACAAAGTATGCTCCCTGCATGAAGTCAGAAGCCAGCACTCCCCATGGCCATCTGGATCTGCTCTATTAATTAACAGACGCATTCCTTTTTCAACTGAACGTGTGTGCTCCAATGGCTTGGTCAATCAGATAACACTGAAATGAAAGCATTCCACTCCCAGTTATTTCTTTATGAAAAGAAAAATGAATGGCATGATACTTACACATTGTCCAGACAGAGTCGTTTCTTTGTCCAAATTGAACCTTTTTCAAAGAGTAGGTACAAAAACTATCAAGTATATATTGTTTGAAGTAATAGAGCAATTTTCAAGTCTTTCCCTACCATTTTGACTTTAATGCTATTGAAATAAGTTATTGTGCTTGAGGCTATTCCCAATGAGGTTATCAAGCTATATCAAAATACTAGTTAGAAAATTTATCTTTTAAAAATATGATATTCCTAGCCGGGCGGTGGTGGCGCACGCCTTTAATCCCAGCACTCGGGAGGCAGAGGCAGGTGGATCTCTGTGAGTTCGAGACCAGCCTGGTCTACAGAGTTAGTTCCAGGACAGGCTCCAAAGCCACAGAGAAACCCTGTCTCGAAAAACCAAAAAAAAAAAAAAAAAAAAATATGATATTCCTGATAAATAAATAACTCATTTCCACCCTTAACACTGTAACTCAGCATAACAACAGAGAAGATATTTTAACTTTCATATTACATTTTAAAGAATGTTGTTGAGATTATAATCTAATTATATCATTTCCCCTTCCCTTTTTTCCCTCCAAAATTTCCTGTACATTCTTTCTTTGCTCTTTCAAATTCATAGTCTTTTTTCCCACTAATTTCTTTTACATATTTCTGTGTGTGCATATATATATTCTTAAACACATAAATACAAACGGATTAGTCTATATAACTTGTGTATGTTTGTTAAATTTCAGTCCTGGCCATTTAGTATTGACTGCCTAAATGACACCTGGACAAGGAAGACACCACTATGTTATATGAGGCTGATTATTCATCCTGGCCACCCAGAACCAAAATAACCATACAGAAACTGTATTAATTAAATCACTGCTTGGCCCATTAGCTCTAACTTCTTATTAACTAACTCGTACATCTTAATTTAACCCATTTCTATTAATCTGTGAATCACCACAAGGCTGTGTGTGGCTTATCAGGTAAAGTTCTAGTGTCTGTCTCTGGCAGGCTTCATGGCTTTTCTCTCACTCTGCCTACACTCTTCCAGCATTCAGTCTATTTTTTCCGGCCTAGCATTATTCTACCCTATCACAGACTCAAGACAGTTTCTTTATTAACCAATGGTATTCACAGCATACAAAGGGGAATCCCACATCGCCAATAGACATGCTAATGTGAACAGGGCAGGAAGACTTAAGAGATCTCAGCTCTACACAAAGAACTACAGGCAAAGAGGAAGGCTGGGAGCAAGATAAAAAGCCTTCCCTGGGGAAGAGAACACCAAGTGGTTATCCAACAGTGAATGGGCACACTCCCATTTATCAGACTTCTCATTTTGAGCCCGTGTGTATCAATTACTTTTCTGGTTACAATGACCAAGGCACTGTAAAGAATGGAGAGTTTATTTTCGCTCACTGTTGGAAAAGGATAACGATAGTAGCAGTAGTTTGAGGCAGCTGGTCGGGAGACAGCAATGAGGGCCACAGTTCAACTCTTTGTCTCCTCAACATTTAGCCCTGGACTGCAGCTCATGGAAGATTGATTCCCATATTTAAGGCAGGTCTTCCATCCACATCAATTAACCTAAAAAAAAAAAAAAACCCTCATAGCTGTTTACATTGGATAGAGTCCATGATGATCTAAATTTTATCAATGAAGGAGTTAATGCTAACTCTTACACAGGTCTTGGCTGACTTGGAACACCAGGGTTTTGTGTTTGTTTTGTTTTTTGTAAATCAGGCATTCACTCTCAAGTACAGGAACTGTTGGTGAGGCACCATGAGGGATCTGTTTTTCATTTTTGCCCAAAGGAAGATTCTTTCTCAAAAAGGGGAACATTTTAACTTTGTGGAGTTTTTTGTTTCTTTTGTAAATATAAGGGTTACCAAGGTCTGCATGGGAAATTAGTCAAATTAAATACAAGTTATCATTCTTGAGAGGTTGAGGGAGAAGGTTGAGGCCAGCCACAGAATAAGAACCTTTACCCAAAACCAAACAAAACAAATTTTTTAAACTAAAAATACGGGGACAGCACATTATCTAGAGAAGACTTTCATGAGACAATGTAGAACATTTACCAACTCTGTCCCGCAGTGGGCTAGTTACTTTGCCTCATGACTGAATCACATTGCTGTCTCACTGCACCAAGCTTATCCAGGCATCTGCAGCAGATTCCACTCCCTTGCAGGTGAAAACAAGGTGCCCCACACAAGGCCCAAGAGCACCTTAGGGTGCTCTCTGCAGTTCTGACTGAAGCGCCTGATAACAATGTCAGCTAACATTTATTACTTATGACCACGAAGTCTATTCTCCCCAAATGTCCTTGGTTATGGGAGGGAAGGGATGGAAATAACATCTCTGCTATTTGCTACAAAGAACAGCTCTTTTTCTTACATGGCTAAATCATTTCTGTCTAAATGACTTCATTCGTAAATAAATTGCTGTTTTATAAATTCTTCTAGCTTGTGAGTACTTATGTGTCGTCTGTCATTCTGTTCATGAAAGGGAATTTTTAAAACAAAAATGAAACAGGGAACTACTCAACATTTTTCTATGGCTTCCCCAGACAGATAACCCTTCAAAATATTTTAGATGTTTAAGATGTTTCATTCTTCCAAAACTTGGTCGGAAAACAGGCACCAAAAACCAAAATATAAAATAAAATAAAAACTCAAAAACCAACCAAACAAAAACAACAAAGCAAAACAACTTGAGTGGTTAAGCAAAAGAAAGAAAATCTATAGTAAGTGTGACTCAGAGTGCAGAGTTAACTGGCAACTGAGAAAAGACAAACATCACAAGAAACTACAGACTCACTCAGAGCAAGGATTCAGGATTTCTCAGCATTTCTGAACAGGATTTCTCAGCATTTCTGAACACAGACTGTAGATCCTCACACTGTCCAGAGTGCATCTGAGGACCAAAACAGGAAATCCCAGAATTGTCAAACCCACCAGTCTCCAGAGATTCTTAGGGACAATGAAATCTGTGAGCTGCTTGCATGAGCAATCCTGTGTATTAAAACTCACCCTACCCTGCCCCTAAAACTACCTTGATGGCATTTAATGTGTGAAATAACAGCAAAAATTATCCCTCATGTATCTTACCTCATTATCAAAATGCATCCAAAGACAGTATTTCCTACCAATCATTCAGGTCTCAGCCTCCATTAAAGTGTCCACCACTCCTTACCGAAACCTAGCTAGAAGTTGTTTTCTTTTAAATCCAAATAACATCCTGCTAGTTTTTCCTCACACACTATGATGGCTGTGTGAAACTCAGCCTCCTTCAGAATATAAGACAGGCTTCTCCTGCCAGTCCTCCCTTTAACCCAGGCATCCTCCCAGATTTGAGAATCTTGCAGATTCTCAAACACACACAATCACTCAGTCTCTCTCCTGAAGCTTTTGAACCTTTAACAGGTTTATTGTGCGGGCTAAATTTGCTAGAAATAATTAGAAAAGGACTCAAACCACCACCAGCAGCACCCCCAACACATACATACACATACACATGTTTTCTGGAAAAGGATTCCTTCTGCCTTGACATCCAGCTTGGGTTTTATAAGGTCTCACTGTCCTAGTTCTGTTCCTGTGTTACTGTGATAAACACCTGACCAAAAACACCCTGGGGAGGAAAGCGTTTGTTTGTCTTATTTTACAGTCCAGTCCCGTCATAACAGGAAGTCAGGGCATGAACACAAGGCAAGACCAGGTGGCGGGAACTGAAGCAGAGGCCAGGGAAAAATGCTGCTTCCACTTTAGTTTCTTTCTTTCTATTAAAAAATTTTAACAATAAAATAAATTTTATTTAATCTTATTTTAAATTTGTTTGTTAATTTATTTTTTGAGTATTTAAATTTTTACATCTAATATATTTTAATCATTTTTCCCTCCCCAATTTCCTCCCAGATCCTCTCCACTTCCCTACCATCCAACTTCAACCTCTCTCTCCCAAGAGAGAGAGAATGCAAATGAAAATCAAATCAAACAAACATTAAGATCAAAATAATAAAAAGAAAATGAAACATAAAGTTTACAAAACAAAAACATGGATTAACACTCTCACTGTTGGCTGGGCTCTCCTGCATCCACTAGCAATCAAGAAAATGCCCAAAAGATGGGCACAGCGGCCAGTCTGATGGAAGCAATCCCTCAAATGACACTTCGTCTATCCAGACCTATCAAGTGGACAATTGAAGTTAGCCACCACACTCACCCTCCCTCCAGGGTAAAGTGGGTTTCTTTCCTACTTTCTGCTCAGCCTGGCGTTCAGCAGGTGGAAGCAGTTCTGCCCACTTTATTGTCATGCCTTACGTCATCTCTTTCTTCCAGCCTCAGAGGACAGAGTGTGTACGGTGGTGATGGTGGTGGTGGTGGTGGTGGTGGTGGTGGTGGTGGTGGTGGTGGTGGTGGTGGTGGTGGAGGTGGTGGTGGAGGTGGTGGTGGTGGTGGAGGTGGTGGTGGTGTGGTGGTGGTGGTGGTGGTGGTGGTGGTGGTGGTGGAGGTGGTGGTGGTGGTGGTGGTGGTGGTGGTGGTGGTGGTGGAGGAGGAGGTGGTGGTGGTGGTGGTGGTGGTGGTGGTGGTGGTGGAGGTGGTGGTGGTGGTGGTGGTGGAGGTGGTGGTGGTGGTGGTGGTGGTGGTGGAGGTGGTGGTGGTGGTGGTGGTGGTGGTGGTGGTGGTGGTGGTGGTGGTGGTGGTGGAGGAGGTGGTGGTGGTGGTGGTGGTGGTGGTGGTGGTGGTGGTGGTGGTGGAGGTGGAGGTGGTGGTGGTGGTGGTGGTGGAGGTGGTGGTGGAGGTGGTGGTGGTGTGGTGGTGAGGGAGATTAGAAAAAAATGACAGCACAACTCTTTCATACACCTGAAGCTGCTTGAGGTGCCTCTTTCTGTCTTGGCCAATGCCCAAGTGCAAGCCGCCTGGGCTCAGCCGAACAGTTCTTCTCCACTATGACTGTGATTAATCACTTGGTAGCTTTCAGCGAGCTGGGCTAGAAGGTTGATGAAGATACCCTCCTGTGTCTGGCTCCTCCAGTTGTTTGGTACAGCTCCTTCTCATTCCCTGTGCACCCTGACAGTGTGGATGTCTCAGGGAATTTTTTTTTTAAATACATCTTGCTTAAATGATAGAAAATAGAAGCTTCTAGTTCTCCCAAGAGATCAGCTGATACCCAACACAGCTTCTCATCTGCCTAAGCTCTTGATGACACAAGCCAGATTCAAATGAAGGAAAATGAGCCCCCACCACTACTTAATTGGAAGAGCAGCATGCTCGCACAAGGTGGGAAATAACCTAAGAAGTTCATCTTTGGAAATTCTTTCTCATCCTGGCCCTTCTGTTTGCTGTGTTATTTCCAAAGCACCCTGGTCACCAGCCTTCTTGACGTCATCCACATCTCAATTTAAATGTCATCACCAAGGCCATCACCGTTCCGTTAGCTAATAAAAAACACCTCAGTGGTGACTCTGAGCTTGACTTCTTCATTGCATTGCGTTTTTACTGTATATTATTCAATGTAGTAATTTACCATAGAGATGTTATTCATTTGTTACTGTGTGTGTTGTTTATCACCTATGTCTAATTCTTCAAACAGCATGGAATTTGTTCTTATTGTCTACCCATTATTTCTTACCTAGACTATGGGTATCAATCCTTGGGAAGGTAAGAATGGCCCACTCGGTTTTACTGCACTAAAATCCAGCTCTAGTAAATGTTAGAGGGACACAATTCTCTTTTCCTACCTAAACTTCAAGAGAGAGAAGTATTTTCGGTATATTCATTTTATTTATTTTTCTCTCTAGAGAGAGACAGACTCTTGGGTAAGTTTATACCATCAGTCTTGTTTCTGAACAACGTGTAGGATTTCATCTGGATACAATGACTTCAGATTTCATGAACCTTCTTAGTTTCAATAAATAACAGAACAACATCATCTTATTGAAGATCAGGGGAGACTATCAATGTCACACCTTTTATTTTTCTTCTTTCCATAGTGTGTTCTAGAAAATTAATGTTGATAATTTCAGTAAGAATCTTCTCAATGCTGTTGGTTTTACTTGGATAATGACAATACTTCAACATCTAGTTTCTAGACAGCTGTTTTTGTGCCAGACCCCAGAACACATGTTTTTCATGGTTCAAACACTGGGTTGTTCAAGCAGTTGACCCTAAAATCGTCTTTGGTCTTTAGGCAAACATGTAAGCCTTTAGGCATATACTCTCAGCGCAAATCACCACTGCCTCCCTCCAGATTCTTTTAAAACTTTGAAAGAAAATAGAGGGGTGATTTGGTACATGACCTTTCAAGACAGAAGGGACAACCATACTATAAAGTCTTTAAACATGACTCAGGTTTGGAGAGATTGGTCAATGGTCAAAAGCATGCTATACTCTTGCAGAGGACCTAAGTTTGTTTTCCAACATCCATATAAGGCATCTTACAAACACCTTTAACTTCAACTTCAGGGAATATGGTGCCTCTGGTCTCCCACCTGTACTTATATACACAAACCCACATGCAGAAACACATAATTTAAGATAATAAAATAATCCTTCATATGTGACACATTATTTTATTCTTTAATCTATAAGTCAATTCTTAATCCCCAAAGCATCCTGTATACATCAGAAATGTATCAAATACATGAGCTGTAGATATCTTACTATAATTACAATTTTACTTGATGACATCTTCCAGTAAGGGAATAAGGAAAATGGGAATCTCGGTGTTATATATTTATTATATAAATCTACTTGTACCACAAATAACGTTTCGGTATAGAATATATTTTTGTAGCGTAAGTTCTATTCTAAATATATTTTGATCATATTCTCTGGAGACATACATTCATTTTTATTTTTTAAGTTGAGTAATTTTCTTAAGTTTTTGACAGATACTATCTCAAAAGGCAAAGAGCTTCTGCTTAAAAATATGTCCATCTAGTGGTTGCTGTTCAAAGTCCACAGCTTACCTAACTATTCCATATCGAAAACTCTGGTCTGAAGATCATTATTCCCTTAATTGATGGCTACTGTCTTCATCACACAGCTGTTAGCTCATCATGAAACTGTTAATGAACTTGGCAATATAAATTGCATTACCTTTTTTGCTCTAAGGTTAATCAGGGGGAATATTTCCAAATGCACCTTTTATGTGCTGAGCTTTCCTAATAAATATGATTAAGTAAAATCTGTTGAGAGGAAGAATATCAATACAGTGAAGATTGCTTAACATTAGGCATTGGACTCTGATCTGAGGAAAGGGAAAGAGATGTCTGTGCATCCCTGGTCTGACAAAGAACACAGCTCTGACCCAAAGGAGCAGCACCTCCATTCAGTTAAATTATGGAAGTGCTGACCAATACATCAACATCGCTGTTCTGAATATGATATCATTGAGAGACTTTGAATATAAAATGCATTAGGTTTTCTGGCCTTTGTATCAAAATGGGCACTATGATTCTTACTATAATAGGAGAATATTGTATAGTTACATTTATAAAGACTAACGGTGTTGGAGTAGTACACTCCCAAGAAAAAAACTTGTTTCACTAAAGAGACACAAACTGAAATCTTAAGTTTAAAACAAAATATGTTTTCTTACTATTTAGGTACAACAAAGTAGAATCCACCTGTTGCTGCTGCTTCTATGACTGTCCCTCTTCTGAAAATGTTCTTTACGCCTTTTGTTCTTTGAAATTATTACATAATTAGATAATTTCCTGGTTCCCTTTCCTTCCTCAAACCCTCCCTCCCATCTGACTCTCTGTTAAATTCATGGCTTCTTTTTTCATTAATGTTGTTGTTGTTTTGTGTATGTGTGTGTGTGTGTGTGTGTGTTACATATATAACCCTAAAGAAAACCTACTCAATCCACGTAATGTTACTTTGTGTATGTTTTCAGGGTCTGTCAACTGGATACAGTCAGTGTACTCTTCCCTCCCTGGGGAAGACTATTTCTCCCCTTCTCAGCATTCTTTAGTTGCCTGTAGATCCCTATTTAGGCTTGAAGCCTCCTGGGCCTTCCCCTGTCTACATTAGTATTGCCTGTGGTTGTTTTTGTGCAGCTCATCTATATGTACCTGTGTCTGTCTCTGTGTGCACAGCATATGCATATAGATAATTGACCCTGGAGGCCAGAAGAAGGTGTCAGATTCCCTAGAGCTGAAGTTTCAGATAGCTGTGAGCTGCCCAATTTGGGTACTGGGAACTGAACTTAGGTCCTTGCAAGAGCAGCAAGTGCTATTAACTGCGGAGCCTTCTCCCCTGACTGACTTACATCCATTGTTCTGAGTGCCTCATTTTAGCTCTTATTGATTCATTTGATACTGAACTAATCTGGTAACAAAATATAAGCTATATGGAATTTAAAACTATGAAGATTGTACAGGTCATTAGAAACACATTTGTGATCTAATGTTCCTTATTTTAGGTTCCATTAGTGTGATAAAAATAATGGCTTTGGATTTAAACTCTGCATCATTTGTCTAGATCTAAAACGATGGTATTTTTGAACATTTTGATATAGTCAATTTAGTCATTTTCTCTGATGCCCGGAATGATGACATCAGTATTGGAGATGATAGCAACCACCATTGAAGAGAGAAAATTAATTTATATTTGAATTGGATCCAGGATATTTTTTTTTCTTTCAAGCACAGAATCAGTAGTCTCAGCTCTTAGCACAAAATGTATTCGCAAAGGACGAAAACCCAAGCGAAACTTCCTGAATTCATCTGATTTCATCTTGACTGAAGGAAAACAGGCACAGAGTAGATGTCAGAGGGAATAATCGCTGTTCTTCTCATGTTTCTCAATGGGGTGGGAGTTCTCTTGGGAGTCACCGAGTGCCCTCTCCAGACCAAATGCCGCTTTCGGGGGGGAGGGGTTGGCTTCAGTTCGTATATGCAGCTTCTGTTTTTATTAACTGGTGCATTTGAGTCTTTGTCTGAGAATAATTTCTGTTTGGTCAAAGCAGTCCAAAGAAAGCTGAATTAGCAGGAAGAGTATTTGATAAAAAAAAAACAGTAAAACATGACACACTTTAAGTACACTACCCTCTTTGTCATGAGGGGCATAAATCAGACCTGTTCCAGAATTCATTAGACATAGATCTCACAGCTTCAATAAGAAACAATGTAGACTGAAGACATTCAGTATTAAGAGCTAGAGTCTCTAGAGAAGACAGAGGAGCCTAGGGACCTGTGACAGCAGTCTGCACACTATAGCCAAACCTGCTCTGCCATCCATTCCTTTCCAATGAAAACATGTAGTGGACTAATAATGATAGTACGTGCTCAAGGCACACAATGTGATGATTTACTACACATATTCATCAGGTACTGCTTGGCACAGTCACGTGAAAACACACATCATCTCACGGTGTCACCACAAGGCGAGGAAGAGGAGGGCTGAAATTACTCTGACCAATTTTTGAAGAAATAATCCAGTATTATTAACTGCGATTGCTATGGCAGACATGAGATCTACAAAGTATATTCATCTTGGAACTGAAAATCTGTACTGTGACCAGTGTCTGTTCATTTCTGTCACCATCCTGGGAGCTACCAATCCATCCTCTGCTTCTGAGTGACCAGCATTTTCATAATGGGGGGTCACACAGGTTTTGTCTCTCGATATCTTGTTTATTTTGTCCAGAATGATGTCATCTACGTCTGTCCTTGTTGGCACAAGGTAGAATCACTTCTTTTCATCTGGAACCCCAGCCACTGTAGCATAGACCATATTTACAAATATTATCTAACACTGTAAGTTTGACATTGAGGTTTTTTATTGTTTCCTTTGCTGTTTTAAATTCTTTTTATTTGATGGAGTCCCAGTTGTTTATTTTTCCTTTTGTTGTTGTCATCTGTCTTAATTAAATTTTACTAAGACACAGTCTCAATTTTTGTCTGTGTATTGTCTGACTGTTTTTGTGTCCATACTCTCTCAAGAGTAGCTATGGTAGGTGTATTTAGTCTATGAAATATAAAGTGTTCCTATCTGGTCCTTTCTAGAAGATGTTTGCTTGTCTCTGGTCTAGAAAATATGATGAAGAGAAAGGCTATCAGAAGACTCAGAAATGCTCCCCATTTGGGATTCACTGGATGGACATATCACAGAAGGAAGGATCATCAATAGGGAATGCTTGAACTGGTTGCCATGAATCTTTGGTTTTGTAAGACTCTTATTCTGGGCGTTATTGTGTTCTAAATGTCGCTCCTCTTTTTTCTTCATATTTTATGAAACATATCTTTCTGTTAATTTATCTCTACATGAACAAGAGACTGAAAATAAAGCTAGGTATGCCTCGTGTCCCAAAATGAGGTCAGTCAGGAGAGAAGTGATGAAATATGAAGAAAAATACCATTTTGTTGTATATTTGTAAGCCCTAAGTACAATCACTATGTTCAGTGTTATAAGGACCATAAACTGAAGTATTATAACATCATCTTTAGACAGTGGAGAAGCACTGAAGATTTTGACAAGGAAAGGAATATATTTGGATGCTTTCCTAAGGAGATGCAATTTCTACAATACTTGTAATGCATATTGAAGAATAACAGAAGTTGATCAGGAAGAATAGTCAGTACACTCAGCTGAAAAGTCCCAGCAGGTACCTAGAGCTAGGGAGAGACAAGGATGAGCAGGTGGGGCACTGGGGTGGGGGTTAAGAAAATGATTCCACATCATGATATAATGTAAAATGTGTCAGTGGACATTAATCATGATCCCTTAGCATGACCAAAGCCAAGGGAGAATCTGAACATAAACTAAGTGCTGAGTTTTCAGTGCTTGGAACACTCAGGTAGAGATACCCATTGTGGAAGTAGCTGGCTGAGGATGTGCAGATTCCCAGGCCTATCAGAACACTCAAACTTTTGCCAAGTTTTGTTGTTTGTCTAAGTCCCAATATTATTATTTTAAATCTATTTTTTCAAATGTCTCTGGGGAGGGAAGACTAACCCCAACTTTATCAGATGGCTGGAAAAGGTGCCTTTAGGGTCTTCACAAGAATAAAAATCTCCAAAGATTTCTAAGAAAATGAAGCTGAAAGATAGTTTGATTTTAGACTGTAGCATGGGGGTCAAGTAGATGTCTTGGCAATTAAGGGCTACTGCCACCATGCTTGATGACACTGGGCCCCTTGGGATATAAGGAAGAAATAGCTCTCACAAATTTTCTCCAACTTTCATATATGCATTGTGTCATACACACGCACACACACACACACACACACACACACACTACAAATGTAATTTAAAAAAAAACTTTAGTCCAGAGAATCTGTGCAGATTGCATTTCCAAAACAGCTGTTTAAGGAGGTTCTATGCCATTTTCTTTCTCTCCGTGTGACACTGACTTCTGCAAGGGTTTTGCTCTGTCCCTTGAATCTTGGCAGGCCTATACAGTGTGCTCATACTGTAGAACTTTTGGGGGTCAGGTATTAATGCAATACAGGTTCCACCAGTTTCTTTTGGGAAGTTTACCACCATGCTGTAAGAGACCAGCTAGATTTGACAGAAGCCATCCATGTGTTTCTGGCTTAAAGCCCAAGTGTGGCCCCATCTGAAAGCCTTCCAGTACACTCCACGTGTGCTTAGGTGAGCAGTAAGATTGCTCAAGTTCCAGACAAGAAGCCACAACTTTTTGCAAAGTCACTTGTACAGCTGCATAAGGAAACCCAGTCAGCAGACCTTGACAAGGGTGAAATGATTCCTGTTGTATTGACATGTGATTCATTGCATGGCAGTAAAACACCAAATATGTTTAATGAGAAAGAAATGAAAAGATGCTCAAGCGTGTGACCACTGCTTTGCAATAAACCCATGGAAAAGTGCAGTTAATGTTGCCAGGTCCGGTGCTCATGTTTTTTTCTTTTTTTTTTTCACTTTGAACAAGTGGCTTAAGATTTAGCTTTCCTCGGTGTGTTGCTGAACTGACAGGATCCTGCTCGTGCCAAGGAGGTGTCTGTAGGTGCCAGAAGCAGAGTGTCCAAATGGCTACCTATGCGTTTCATTGAAAATAAAACATTATACATTCTAAGTCCATCCATTTTCCTCAAAATTTTGTAATGTCATTTTCTTTTGATCTGACTACTATTCTACTACAGCTATATACTTGTGAGTGTATGTACACAAATTTCCATTATTCACTATCTGTTGATGGACATTTTGGTTGATTATAAATCTTTGTTGTGGTGAATAAAGCATAAATAATACGGTAAATCATGCATGTAATCTCAAAAAAGAAAAAAACTGTGTTTCTTCCTCATCTGTGGAATCTAGCCAATCACATATATATGAACAAACAAGCATGTATGTGCGTACAGTGCAACATGCTGAAAAGGGAACAGGAAAGGCTGAACGTTAGAGGATGAAGAAAGACTGAGAGCAGATAATGGACCTGAGGTGCCGAAGAGGAGGTAAAGATAATTGCTTCTGTTCTAATTTTGTCATGGATGTTTATTCTTGGTATGGATAAAAGCCTAAAACATATATTCAATAGTAAAACTACCAAGTTCAATGTGGAGCTTTACAGCTCCAGAGTGGTTATTCTAATTGTACAGAAGTTCACTGAGATATATACTCTTTGGGTCTTGTTAACTATGGTGTGATGTTTAGTTTATTTGTGAGGATATTTTTAATAATAAAGTTTGTGAAATTAAAAATATTAAAAATGTTATTCATCATTTCTTGAATTCAGTTCCTAGGAAGTCAGAATGGAGTCAACAGGGTACTGAACCCTAAGGTTACAATTCATTTTTAGAAGGGTATTTCCTAATTACACTAAATATTTATCCTAATGCCCACAGAGAAGTCTCTTTCCTCATCATAGAAACATCTCTTTGAAAGAGACAAACTCCATTACAGAAGACCACAACCAATCAAAAGGCAAAGAAGAAATGAGCATCCCTCCACCTGATACATCTACACGGCAGCGCCTGCACCTGAGACTCGGTGATCGCAGCACTGGAAATAATGAGAAGATTGCAAGAGCCAGAGGAACAGGAAGGCTGTCGTTAGAGTGTGTGCCCTGGGAATGCCAGAGGAGCTACACCCATGCAGCCTCATCAACACGGCTGCCTAAACAGGACCTGCACAAAGATGGCTTCCATTTGATGGCATGGAAGAAAGAAATCTTAGCGTCTCCACCAATACACAAAGAACTATGGGCCACTAAGGAAGGCTAAAGGGAAATAGTCATCCCTAGGGAAGAGCATACCAATTAAATAGCTAATGCCAAGATGAGGGCTCTGAAATCATGTACATACAGGTTACATATGGAGTGAGGAGTTAGCATTTCTATATTTTAGAAAATTTAGGAATATGGTGTTTGTGTGTGTTGTATGTATATATGCTTATGTGAACAATTCATGAGAAAAACAGCAAGGAGTTGTATAGGAGGGGTTGGAGGAATAAAGGGAAGGGTAAAATGTTATGTTTTAATTTCAAAATATTAAACATACTTTTAAAAGACTAGTCCCCTCCTTGTCTCTAACAGGATGCCCATGCTTTCTACTAATCCTGTCACAGATACTATGAGTCCCTGCAAGTCTGGCTAAGGCCCTCTGGCATACACTTTAATCTAATTATGGCAACAGCTCCAGAAGCCTGTCATTCATTTGGATGCTATGAGATATGTGATTTAACAGGTCACATTCTTGGTCAAATTCCACTCTAGTCAACCGGGAAGCAGCTGCATTAACATGTCCAAGGATGCAGAAAGTGGACTCATCTGCTTCCAAGTCTGCACTTGCCTCTTCGTTCTCCAGAGACAAAATTCCCTCCCACTGTAGGACTAAGAGTAACATCCCTGGGATTGCTATTTACTTCTTCCTCTTGTTTATATACAATGCTCCTCTCTTACCCTTGCTATATGTTCTTTTAAACTTTATTTTGTTCAGTGGGTGTGTATATGTGTGTGTGTGAGAGAGAGGGAAGAGGGTATGGAGGGCAGAAGACAATGTCATGGAGTCTGTTCCCCCCTTACACATCTACATAATCTCAAGGGGTTGAACTCAGGCCGTCAGGCTTGTGTTGTTTATTTGTTTTTACATTTTTAAATTGATTTTTATTGAGGTCTACATTTTTCTCTGCTCCCTTCCTTGCTTCTACCCCTCCTTCAACCCTCCCCCAAGGTCCCCATGCTCCCAATTTACTCAGGAGATCTTATCTTTTTCTATTTCCCATGTTGATTAGATCCATGTATGTCTCTCTTAGGGTCCTCATGGTTGTCTAGGTTCTCTGGGATTTGTGTTGTTAGAACATCAAACTATGGAACCATCTTTGTAGATCTCAGAACAAGTCCTTTCTAATCTACCTTTCTTCTTAAATCCACCCCTTTCCTATGTTCTTTGAAACTTTGCCCATAAGTCATTCTCTGTCTTTTAAATGTCTGGCTGCCCACTTCTTTCCTGACCCTAGCTATGAAAAAATCCCACTAAAAAATCTACCACTTCCTCATCCTTTTGTCAGCGATGCCTGGCTCAATTCCTGCTTGTTCCTTGTTGTGGTGGCATTTGGGTGCCAACCATGCCCTGAAGTGACTTTCAGGCTTATTGCACTTGGCCTTCGTGGAAGTTTAGTGACTTTTCACCATTTCATCCTGGAGAACAGCTCACCTCCCTGATTTCCAGTAACTCTTACCAATATTTTGTTGTTTTGTTTTCTTTCTTCCTTGTTTCTCTCCCTAGATTTTCTTTGTCTCTGTCTATTTCTTGTTGGTCCGGAGGGTAGGACTCCAGGCCTAGCGCATGCCAGGCAAGAGCTCTCTTGCTACCAGGCCCAATTAGTTGCTAATTTTCCCTCTGCTTCCTAATTATCTCATGCCCCTTGCTACTGCCTTTCCCATGTAGATTCCCTCTCTACCATTTCCCTTCCCATCACACCAGGCTGTTCAGGACCTTGTATTTCTCGTATTGAGGTACATAGCATATTATATTTTATATCTTCGTCTTAACATTTTTCACTAGGACTGGCTATGAAGATGCCATGAAGATAAAAGAGACTGGAGAGGACCTTCTCCTTTTCATTGTTGAACTACCTATATCAGCCTGGCTCATGGGCCGGTGAAACCAAGTTTAATTCAGCTGGTCGAACCTGTACACACGGAAGCGATGGGACAGAAGCGATGGCACAGAAGCGAATGCACAGCCTCCCCTACATTCAGCTTTCAGGGACAGACATTTGAAGGACTTCTACCATTCCCTTTCTTTGTAATTTAAAAGAAAAAGATCAGTACTTTCTACTAAAGACTACAAAAGCATCCAAAGATATTAAATGGCTAACTGACCACTAAAACAACATGATGTCTTCTCTAGGTAGTGGTGGATACGCATTAATTTATTTCACCATTTTGTGTGTATTTCTGGCCACGTGCATTGCATGTGGATTCCTGACAACAAGTCGCCATCAATGTCTGAGTCTACAGAATAAATCTTGGCTCTGCTCAAGTCAATGGTCTCTTGTGGGTCCCTTGCTTTATCCTTCTGTGATTTTTTTTAAGATAAATAAGCCCATGAGGTGGGAGGAGGGAAATTGCTATCCATAATGATGCCCTGAAATAATTGTATGGCTCAAAAAGGCAAGAGCTTTCTTTTTAGGGACAGGAAGTTGGCCTCAGTATTTCAAGGTTGCAATGGTGTGATTGATATTTGAGAAAGATTATAGAAGAAAGCAATATATTCTTTTGAATACAGGTCAAAAGTTGAAGGCATAGCATATGTGACTATATCAGAAATATTGTAATAAATCATAACAATTGAGACATTCTGCTCTTCAATGAAAGTCTCAGCATAACAAATAGCTCCAGAATATAAGACCATAATTAAAACTAGGATAAGATTAAAGTATTATATCATAACATCCTACTACATTTAGACACTTTGATTAAGTTGGAGAAAAGTTTATTGGCTGCTAAGATTACATAAGTGGTTTTCAATTAATTTGTTACATATAAAAATAAATAAGGTGTTTCCTCTAAATAAACTGTTATTTATATTTCATTGGTCCCTTTTTTATTCAAATATTTACGTGGGAAATTTCAACTTTTGTTATAAATTTATCTCATTATTCTTACAACAGTGAGAATGATATGGCTTATATTTACAGAGTGTCTTATTTTCTCCTATGTCTTCTTTGACCTATCTCACTATATCTAAGTCTCACATTAATCTTATGAAGTAGATAAGCCAGATATAATTTCACAGATGAAAGAACTGTCACTTTCTCCATGGTCACACGAGTAGCAATAGGATTGGGAGAAAATTCTGATCGTCTGATATTTAGCCTAGTGCTCTATGAAACTCATCAACAATTCCAAACTCAGAACATAAATCTCCCTCTGACTTCTCTAGAGATGAGCACGGGGTTTGCAGGGGGTGAGCAGATTCGGAATTGCTTGCTGACTTTTGATCATTTCTTTCTTTTTGCCATTTCAGAACCGAAATGGCAAAGCTTGGGAAGGGGTCCAAGTTTTACGCAGTGAAAACTTTACTTCCTGGGACTTGGAAAAGTCCACTTGATTGTGTCAAAGTAGGGAAAACTGTCACTCATGTAAAATTCATAAGACAAATGAATTTTTAAAACTCGCGAAGATGGCTAAGTTATAGCCTCACAAAGTGTGTTTCAAAATTCATCAGTGGTCTTCTGCGTCCTGCCAACACAAAGTAACTTGTACCAGAAAGGCCCTCTCATAAGAAACAGATAAATCTGGGCACACATACACAATAATTATTTTCAGATGCTAAAAAAGAGGCAGCACAGATCTGTGAACCACAAGTCAAGAAACCATAAGATAAGCTTCACAGGGACCCAGCAACAAGTCTGGGAACACTGGCCAAGTGACAGTAGTCCAGGGAGCTGTGTCCTGAGGCCACTATTAGAGCTCTGAGCTACTGTCTCTTTTCCCTAGGAAGCATATGGCTTTCTTTTTCATGCCATCTTTTGACAGTTTATCTCATGAAAGAGATCACTGGTGAGCATCCCATGCAGAAAAGCAAACCCTCCCTCGTCACTTAATTCCTTTCACTTTCGTTCACTTATCGCATTTGCCATTGCTTAGCTCCGTGGTATTGCATTTGTGTGTGTGTGTGTGTGTGTGTGTGTGTGTGTGTGTGTGTGTGTGTTCTATTTCCCACCAGACTGAAAGTTTCACAGGAGAACTAGCTCTGACTTGCCTGCTGTTGCCCCTGTGTTCTTAGCACAAAAGAGAGACTGAGTCTACATTTGTCTTGTTGAATGGGAGCTGATCATTCATGTTGATATAAATATTATCTTTATGATTAAGTGCATTGGTGTTGAGAATGAGAGTGGCATATTAATAAGTGTGCGATGTAAATAGGTAAAACCAAAATCTTTTAGAGAAAATGAAAAGATGCGGACAGGGGAAAAGAAAGACAGAAAGAAATCTAACAATTATCTTTGTCATTGTCACTTTGCCTGGAGTTTATGTTCTTGGAAGCACGTTGCCATTTTTCAAATTCTGTAATGTTTTCTAACTGATGTTCATTAAATATTGAATGATGACATCAGCACATGTCACGCTAAACTGACCCTGCATCATAGCTTCTTGTATGTGAGAGCCCATCTTCTTCCCTTTATGCATTCAACAAAAACTGCTAATATTTCATACGTGCCAAGCACAACTGTTTTTGAAGTTGTAGACAAGCTCAGTAGGGGTGAAGCCAACAGTCCAGTGAGGGAAGCAGATCTGAGAACAAGTATGGAGGATACTGACTAGAATTGATGTAGAAGCCTGTACAGATTGCTAAGGAAACTCAACAAAGGACATTTAGCCAGACCAGATCTATGAAGAAGGACTATAAGAAAACTGTGCATATCCTGAGCCCCAAAACATGTACTTATCTTGTATGCAGAAGGAGGCAAATAAACAAGAAAAAGCCACAAGTCTAAAACAAAGGTAAAATCGAGCTCGCACTGTAGACCAACTAACAGAAGTTCTTCCACATTGTACCCAATGCACTGTAAGAATAAATAAGAGGCCAGATCAGGAATGTGGCATGCTTTTGAGGATTTTATATTTTAAAATGAATAAGTGTTGAAATATTAAAAACATGACCAAACTTGGAACATTGAAAGAATATTCAAACAGTTCATTAAAGAAAGATCTGTTCATAGACTGTTGCTTGAATTCAATCCAAAATAATAAAGACCTGGTCCAAATTAAGGATGGGAGCGAGACAGAGCTGGGGAAACATAAAGGATAAATGGGACAGAACTAACCATGGGTCTTAGTTGTTGATCAAATGTCAAACATCATAGGCAAGGAAGGGTTGGGACTTCTAAGCAGATGACTGTGTGGATGGGTGTGCCTACATTAAGAGAGATCCACTGGTGACTGTCATTTATGTTGGTGATATTTCTGTACATATATATCTCAAACTCAGAAAAGTCCTAAGAACTGACATCCAGCTTCCCTCATGGTCAAAATGAGTGTGCAAACATGTTTATCTTTTGGATTCATGTGCTGTAAAGTCATGGGAATAGAAGAGATATCAAGAAAACAGCAAAGAACATTACAACAAAAGTGATGTTCTGCAAGGAGGATCAGGATCATGATGGGAACCCACAGAGTCAGCTGGCCAGAGCTTGTGAGAGCTCAGGGCTCTAGACTAACAGCTAGGAAGCCTGCATGGAACTGACCAAGGCCCTCCACATGTTGGTGACAGTTGTGTAGTTTAGTCTGTTTATGAGGACCCTAACAGTGGGACCAGGATCTGTCTATAGGGTCTGTGCTGCCTTTTTGGAACCTATTTCCTATGGTGGGATGTCTCACTAAGCCGATGTGGTGGGGAGAAGTTTGGTCCTGCCTTAACTTGATATACCATGCTTTGTTGACTCCCATGGGAGGCCTTACCCTTTTGAGGAGTAAATAGGGGTGTCAGAAAGGAGGTGAGGGACAGGGAATATAGAGAGAAGAGGGAAGGGGAACTGTGGTTGGTATGTAAAACCAATTTTTAAAATTTAATTAAAATGTGGTTCTTTGGTTGGCACTCCAATGCTGTAATAAATATCATGACCAGAACAAGTGGGTCTCTAACTCTTGTGCCTGCTCTCAGGACTCTTTCCCTCCTGTTGGGTTGCCATAACCAACTTTCATATGATAGTTTTCGCTTCATTGTATTATGTTTTATTTTGTCATGCTTGATTGATGTCTCTTGAACGCCTGATCCTGTCTAATGAGAGACATAAAAGGGAGCACATGCAGAAGGGAGGGGGATGGGAAGAAACTGGGAGGTGTGGAGGGAGGAGAAACCATAATCAGGTTATATTGTGTAAGAAAAGAATCTACCTTCAATTAAAGGAAAATTCTTCACAGATCTGGAGAAGACAATAATCAACTTTATATGGAAAAACAAAAAACCCAGGATAGCCAAAACAATCTTATACAACAAAGGATCGTCTGGAGGCATTACCATCCCTGACTTCAAACTCTACTACAGAGCTACGGTATTGAAAACAGCTTGGTATTGGCATAAAAACAGAGAAGTCGACCAATGGAATCGAATAGAAGACCCTGACATTAACCCACAAACCTATGAACACCTGATTTTCGATAAAGGAGCTAAAAGTATACAATGGAAAAAAGAGAGCATCTTCAACAAATTGTGCTGGCAAAACTGGATGTCAACCTGTAGAAGAATGAAAATAGATCCATATCTATCACCATGCACAAAACTCAAGTCCAAATGGATTAAAGACCTCAATATCAGTCCGAACACACTGAACCTGATAGAAGAGAAAGTGGGAAGTACTCTACAGCACATGGGCACAGGAGACCACTTCCTACGTATAACCCCAGCAGCACAGACATTAAGGACCTCATTGAATAAATGGGACCTCCTGAGACTAAGAAGCTTCTGTAAAGCAAAGGACACTGTCGCTAAGACACAAAGGCAACCCACTGACTGGGAGAAGATCTTCACCAACCCCGCAACTGACAAGGTCTGATCTCCAAAATATATAAAGATCTCAAGAAACTAGACCGTAAAAGGCTAATCAACCCAATTATAAAATGGGGCATTGAGCTGAACAGAGAATTCTCAACAGAAGAACTTCAAATGGCCAAAAGACACTTAAGGTCATGCTCAACTTCCTTAGCGATCAGGGAAATGCAAATCAAGACAACTTTAAGATACCATCTTACACCTGTCAGAATGGCTAAAATAAAAAACACCACATAATAATAATATGATAAAACAGCACATAGTCTATTTAGCGCTAAAAGTATAATGGCTACAATATTATGATTGTTTGGGGGTAAGTAAGCAGTAATCTACTTGCTTTCTGTACAGCTATGCATAAAAATGAGGCCTCTTTATTGAATTGACTTCCTCAAATAAATTAAAAGTGCAACAAAAATAAATAAATAAATGGTTGAATGAATGAATACCATGACCAAAGAAAACTTACAGAGGAAAGGGTGTATCTGGTTTATAGGTTATGGTATATCATCAAGGGATACCACGGCAAGAGCTCAAGGAAGGAACCTGTAGGCAGGACTTCAAGTGACATCATGGGGGGATGCTGCTTACTGACTTGCTTTCTCTGGCTTGCTTACCAGCTTTGCTTATATAGACCTACCTAGGGATGGCACCACCCACAGTAGGCCGGGCCCTCATACATTAGCTAACAATTAAGAATGCTTTGCAGACATGGCCAAGATATAATCCAAGAAATTCTTCAGTTGATATTCCCTCCTCTTGGATGACTCTGGGTTGGTGCCAAGTTGACAGCTGAAGTTATCTCTAACAAGTGGCAAAAGGCAATTTTCAAGTAAAATATGTGTATATAATTTCTGTATAAGCAAACATCTTTTCTTGTTCCAGATCCAAATTGGTTATAACTAACTCCTGACAGGGATTTCAAAGATGAGTTTCACCAGGCAGTGGTGGTGTATGCCTTTAATACCAACACTTGGGAGGCAGAGGCAGGTGGATCTCAGTGAGTTTGAGGCCAATCTGGTCTACAAAGTGAGTTCCAAGACAGCCAGAACTATTACACAAAGAAATCTTGTCTAAAAAAAAAAAACATAAAAACAAACAAACAAAAACAACAACAAAACAAAACCATGAGTTTCTTTCCAAGTAAAGGGAATTACCTGAGCAGTGGAGCTGCTGGCCCTGAGTATCTATCTGCCAGTTGTGGAGGAGGAGGGGAAAGTCTGTGAACGTGTGCTAGTGATAAGGGCTCCATAGCTTCAACAAGGGTCACTTTTCCCTCAGTCTGACTTTTATAGCATGTGCTGTTCTCTACAATTCCACTCCTAACATCTCCTCCTCCCCTGCTTCCATAAGCACGTGATATTAGCTACTTAGAGTGCATATCACAATTTCATGATTGCTCTTCAACAATTTGATAAAACCAGCACAAATTCAACCGTGATGCTACCAAGTTGTCTGGTGATCAAGTGATTTGGGTTTTTGTTTGCTTGTTTGTTTGCTTGTTTTTAAGAATTTATCTTCTTTTACTTTGGCATATGTGTCCATGTTTGTGTATGTGAATGTGTATACAAGTACTCGTAGAGGCCAGAGGGGGGCGTCAGAACACAGAAGCTGGAATTAAAAATATCTGTTGAGCCACTTGACATGGGTGCTGGAATCTGAATGTCACTTATCCACCTCTCCAGACCACTGGGTATAAAGTTTTATAGTAAGTGCAAGGATAAGATAATTGATATTCATTTGCACAAAGAGTTCCCAAATTGTACCAACGTCAAGTTCTATACAGCTGGCTCCACTATTAGTCAAGAACTATAAAATCCAAAGTCACAGGAAATAGATTCAGTTCTTACCTGCAGGCATCTCCCTTCTTGAGCTCCTGCCCTGACTTCACTCAGTGATGGACTGTTGCTGGAAGTATAGAATGAAATAAACTCTTTTCTCCCCAAGCTGTTTTTGCCCATGATGTTGTGGATCACAGCAATAGACAATATTTTATTCATCAAATTATATCAGGCAGGAACGTGGCCCTCACACTCAGGTCTTCTGCAAGCTTTCTGCTCCAGCACGGGTTCTCTACCTGTTTACACATGGCAATCACCCAGTGGAGAGCTGAGGACCTCACGATTCAATACAGACTTAACAATTCCAAAACCACATCCTTGAAAAAATATAGCCAGAGGAGATAACAGTGAGACACAGAGATGAAGTTCTTTGTGTGTTTTTAAATAATTCACTGGCTGATGGTTGAATTGTGCTGAGTACTCAAACATTGACTCATGTAAAGGAAAGTCATTCTCCTCATGTGAAGAAACTATAATGTAGTAGACGGACTATTTCTATTTACTCTGCACTCCGTTATTGATATTTTATGGTTTGGATTGCATAATTAAACATCTAGCAACTCCCTGTGTTCTAATCTACATAAATCTGAATAAAACATTTGGGTTCAGGTTTTATTCATCGTCCTTTGAGTCCTTTCCCATCAAGTGCTTGAGCTCCTCATGTCACTGAAAAACTGTCTTTTGCTCTAAATTTGAATAATGGAAAAAGAGTCATTTACTCTAGCACCTGAATCCCTTTTATTTTATTAACTTTTTCCATTTACTTTTACATACCAACCACGGTTTCTCCTCCTTCCTCTCCTCTTGGTCCCTCTCCCCAGCTCCCATCTATTTCCTTCCCTATACCCGTCCCCAACCACTCCTCCTCAACTTCTTTCAGAAAGGGGCAGGTCTCCCATGGGCTTGAACAAAGTGTGGCACCTCAAGTTGAGGTTCCATGGAGCTTCTCCCCCTGTATAAAGGCTGGGTGACCAATTCAACATGGGGAACAGGTTCCCAAAAGCCAGCTAAGTGTCAGGGACAGGTCCTGATCTTAATTGCTAGGAGCCTTACAAACTAAGCTACACAACTGTCACCCGCATGCAGAGAGGACCTAGGTCGGTCCCATGCAGGCTCCCTAACTGTTGGTTTGAAGTTCATGAGCTCCCATGTCAGTCAGCAGCTGAAATTTTAATTAATTAAATATTTATGGTATCATACCTGCATACATCCATTGTGAGCACATCCACCCATGCCCCTCTTGCAACCCCTCCCCCCCCAAAATTTCCTCCCAACTAGTCCCATCCTTCTCTTTCCTTCTTTCTTTCCTTCCTTCCTTCCTTCCTTCCTTCCTTCCTTCCTTCCTTCCTTCCTTTCTTCCTTTCTCCATGTTCTCCTCCTTCTCTCCCTTCTTTCTCCCTCTTTTTTCCAGGTCTTGTGAAGGAACTCACAGAGGCTGCACATTTATGATGCTTTTAGCACACCCACATTATTCCCAGAAGTCAGTTCCCCTCTGCTCTCCTCCCCACCCTCTTGCTTCCTCAGTCCTTCTGCCTCTTCTCCCACAATGTTATCTGGGCGGCAAAGGTGCGATATCAACATTCTACCTAGAGATAAGCATCCACAGCTGAGTTTTTAAATCATCTATTTCCTTACAGAAACCTTAACATACCATGAAGTTATTTTTCAGTCTCTCTTTTAAAAAATGAAATTCTATCTTCAATAAGAGCCAGAGAAGCAAGAACAGTTGTGCATGAGAGAAATTATTTTAATATTTCCATATTTTCCTGGGATTCTCTGAACAAACAAATTGTCTTTGCTTTGGAATCCTATATATTTACACAAAATAGCATTTATTTATTTATTCCACTTCCAGTCTCTTCTCTTTAGGGTAACTTATAGGAACCCAAGGCTCTGTAAATAGAGTTAACTAATTAAGAGCTATGGTTTCATTTCAATATTGTGTGAAATTAGCAAGGTGTTTGAACTCTTCAGAATCCAGTTTCTCCTACTAACTATGCATCATTACATGGGTAGCAAGTGAGTGACCTCATGCAATATTTTTATCCTTTTTTATTTGACAAAAATAGGTTTGCTCTGGAGCTCTGACTTCAAGGTCATTGAATGTATACATGTTTAGAAAGCAATATTATGAATTACACACTATGTACATAAAGAATTTAGCCACACTTTTCAAGTCATGCTGTGAAACATAGAAAACCTGATATATATTTTCATTAATTAGAAAATGATTCCACATTCAATATTTCCTTCCATTTTGAAAATACCGGCTTAGGTGATAAGTATTGCTATCATGTAAGACTGTGTATTGTCTTGGTTTCAGAATCTGATTGACCTTGAATGACACCAAAAAGGCCATTATTGTTTACTCAATATTAGCATTGATCTCCTGATACATCATTACCCTTAAAGTCAACTTCAGTAAACAAAGCTCTCTCACTGCATAATGATAAAAATCATGGCAGTGGCTAAAAGTGCAATTAAACATAAGGCAAAGTCTAACATGGACCAAGAGCCGAAAAACTAGACCAGAAATGCGTACATCATTGAGTGCGTGAAAATCCTCATCAGAGACGGACACGGGTTAAATGAAGAGGTCAAGAAGGTGCTTTGCTGGGATCCTAGAACTCTTCCAATTATTGTCTACTTTCTCCAATTTAAAAAGCTTCTCAAAGAAAGTGAGGCCTTGCAACAAGGCTCACATGGGAGGTTGGTTTAGATAGGAGAGAGAAGGGGCAGAGACGGGGGCAGAGACCAGTCCCTGTGGTCAAAAGTGATGGAAGAGTAAAAAAGAGAGAAAGAGAGAGGGTGAGAAAAGGGAAAGAGACAGGAGGTGGGGAGGCCCGCCTTTTAAAAGGGAATGTAATGAATGTGCACAGGGAGGTGCTCTCAATGGCTGCAACTAAGGACATACCCTGTCGGGGCACCAAGAGCAGGCAAGCACAAATGCCTACTGAAGATAGAAAGTACTCCAAAGGTCCATGATAAAATAGGTAATGCTTAAAACTTTTAGAATCAAGGAGAGACTGTATTTAACTTGTGGGGAGAAAACACCTTTATCTTAATTGAAAATTGACCAAGATTTCATTTTATGCTTTGATGCCATGTGACTAGTGTTAAAATCACACAATGCTTGCGTTCTGTGCTCCAATACAGATTTTTTTACCAGATTACAAAATCCTAGTTAAGCATATTTAATTTAGTTGCTTGCGTTTTACTTGTAGTACTGATCTTAAGTGGAAATTTAATTATAAAAAGCATTTGACTAAATTAGCCTCAGAATTCCTTTTATTGTTTTTATGCAGCAGATTAAAAGTAATAATAAAAGCAGGGAGGAATCCCAATAGAACATTCTCACATAAACTTTCTGCTCATGGATTGATCCACGGTAGCTTCCACTAAATGGTCTGATGAGCAAACATCTTGCCCTGTTCAGGAAGAGCAGCTGAGAGCACATTCCAAAGTCATGAAGGCCAAGATGACATCATCATGAAATACTGCCAGTTCTTCACAGTGATATGTCAGATACACTGGGCACATTTAATCTCAACAAAATGCAAAACAAGTGAATTTAGCTTTATGGTGTTGGTTTTGCCACTGGAAAAGGGAAAGAGGCACTGTGTGCTGTCCCTTACGCTACAGCTGTTCCTAGATTGTTATGTGGCAGTTGCAAATAACATGTTCCTCTTACAGATGCTCAACTCCACAGCTCTGGCTGCCACTTTAAAATGGAGACATCATCCCAGTTGTTCACTCCCAGGAGAGGATTATATAGGCGGATGGGTGTTTGGATATCCAAATAGAAACTATTTTTTTCCTGATAAAGAAGATAGTTTCCAAGCGTAGTGGTGGTAAGGGGGCCTGACTGAGCTCTGGTCGCAGGTGTCCCTTATAATTAGTGTCAGAGAAACCTCCTCGGACTCGGTATCCTCCTACCTCAATATTGGTTCTTGTCCATCCTACACCAGAGTTCACTTCTCCAAACTGTCTAACTTCTTTGCTCAAAGCCGGCTGTTAAATTTTTCACCAAAGACCGAGCTAACAGTTCATGTTTCATTGTTATAATTTGACTGCTACAATCTTTTCTATATTGAAGAATGGATGAATACACAAATAAACAAATGAATCAATTACAAACGATGATGCTTATGTTGCCGACATGGCTAATATGCCTTGTTCATGTTAGAATGTCTAAAATGTACTCATTTACATTTAGAAGAGCTAGGAGCCCGGGCTAAGGATTTCCATATCTGTCAATGCAGTGAACGAAAGGCATTTACTCTAGGGAATAAGACACCCTACCCATTGCTTTTGTGAGGTGCATTGCTTTGTTGATTTCTGCTTTATATTTATACAGGAAGAAGAAGAAGCTATAGCTTCACACATATTCTATTCAGAAAACAAAAGCAATGAATTCTGGAAAGAAATCAAATAGAAATGAGATTGAAAGAGAAAGGGTGTTATAAAATTTCCAGCTACTAAATTTCATGTTCATGAATACTTTAAGTGGATATTTTAAATGATTATCTATGTTAAGTAATAATTTTTAAACAATTGGATATCATTTGTTATTATTGTTGATTCTATGAAGTATATTCTAAAGTGTTTCACAGAGGCTTTATTATAAACCTTGGTGACTACAATAACCCCAGAAGCTACTCATCAAAAATGTTTAAACTATGATGAGGGAACATTGTGAACTTGCGGCTTTGCTGGGGATACACAGACACATTTCTCAGAGCTCATCCATGCACACAGTTCGGGATCATTGCACTCCATGAGCTGCCTCCGTGTGCTCATTTCCCTGCCTCAGTAAACCACCAGCTGAAGTCTAAACAGTCTTTTCCTCACCAAAGCCATTATCACATCAAAACATTAGTGATTAGTAATGTTTGTTCCATTAATCCAATGGGCATTGGCCTTCCTTGCCTGGTCTGTTTGAGGTTGGCTAATTTTGTTAGGCTACCTAACTTGTTAGTTTTCTAGCTACAACAAAGCAAAAGAATAACCTGAGAGGCTTAAGGGCAGAGAAAGGCACTTTTACAGCATTCAGAGACTCCTGGTAGATGTTCCTTTGCATCTTCTTAACTTGTCATGGTGGCCGCCAGCTCTCAGTGTTCCTGCCCTGCAACTGTCTCAGTGAAACCCTTCCCCCTGTCATCACATGCCACCTTCCTCTTGTATAACTACATCTCAGCATGGCATTTTCCTCTTCATATGAGGATGCCTATCTTACTGGATTAAGGCTTAGCCTACTCCAGTGTGACCACATCTCAAACAATCACATCTTCAATGGCCCCGTTTCCAAGCTGGCTCATATTCTAGGAACCAGAAATGAGAACACACACAGTTCACACTGTAACTCTGAGAAGTCTTGCACTTTTCTTTGGTAACCCCTCAAAGCCCATGCTTGAGCATCTCCTTGGTCTCCTCTCCTCTGTGTTCCTTTAGGCTCCTCCTCTCTTCTTCCTTCACCTCTCAGCACAAGGGCAGCCCAGCCTCTACTTGTGGCAAACATCCTAGACTGTAGACCATCTGCTGAAGCTGCCCATGCCCCAGATTTCACGGTGAGCAGCCCAGTATCTCTCTCATCATGACCTCCCCTCTGAGCTCAGAAATGCAACTGGCTCCTTAAAATAACCTCTTGGCTATCTCGCAGGCATGTCTAACCCACTGCTCCCAAATTCCATTGCTCACCCCGCACTCCATCTGTGCTCCCTCAGTTGTCTCTGGCTCAGAGTCTGACACCCACACCCCCAGTTGTTCATGCCAGTAGCCTGACAATCATCTTGCGTCTATTCCTCCTCAAAATACATCTTGACTCAACAGAGCTTTCTGTGGTACATGCCAATACTCTAAATTGAGCTACCATCGTAACTCTCCTGAAATCGTTACAAGCTGGGGAGATTCCAAAGTCCATACAAGGTACCAGGGCTCCTTCTATCATTTATTAGGCCTCTCTGGTAATAAAAGTTGACAAATCCCTCTAAAGAATAAGTGGCCACCTGTGCGGACATGACATCAATCTCTGAACCCCTTTCCTGTGGTTGTCATCAACCTTTGCTGATTGGTAGGGTTCATAGGGAGAAGGTTAAAGGCAATTAAGTCCTTCTGAAGGACCCTTCTTTAGGAAATAAAGGGAACACAGGAAGTTTCTGCCTGCATCGGTGTCCCCCACGTGTCCTCAGTGTAACACAGTGTCATGTTTGAGCTGTAGCATTTCCTAAACTCCATCAGTAAAGCCATTATAAAAGAAGTCCCTGACCTCTGATGACTAATCCAAGGCTTTACAGCAAAGAATTGGTTACAGCAGACTAAATGAGCAGCGAGTGATTCGTCATAATATTCATTTTAATGTTTTAATTTCTCCTTGATACTCAGTAGACTTCGTTGAGATTCTGATCCCATTCTTCTTATGCTAACCAAAGTATGAGAAAACTATTCTGCCAAGACTTTACCTTCCCCCACACAAACTTTCTCCTATATCCCAAACCATTTTCTATGCATCTTTCTCTGTACATCCATTATGTCAAAAACCAATTGGTCCAGTTCATAGCTATACTTGAAGGAGCTTAAGATTTTGGCATTGGCAGGAAGGGAATGAGGCTGAGGAGGCAATCGTGCTGGAGTCACGATGATGGGTTTAGACGATATTCTTGCCTTGGCTGACTGTCACTTCGGCCTTCCCTGGGCTATCAGCAGCATGAATAGACAGTATGGAAAAACAGAAAAGTTACTTTCATAGCATATTCCAAGACAGGCCATGATTGTTAAGGTTCTGTCCATGACCTTGCTTCCTGAGTTGGTTTATTTCCAAAGGTCACTGAATCCATGGTACACTAATTGCTGTCTTGGTAAAGGGAAAATTATTTGAAAAGCCTTTTTTACAGCCATGAAAAGAAACAATATCTACTTTAAACAGTTTCCTTCAATCCTTCAAGTAGGAGTTTAGCGATAAGACAATCATCAAAACAAGTCACCTTCATAGCACAGTATGCTGAAGAACAGCTCTGCCGGTTCCTTATTGCCAGCCTGCCTCCCGGGCACATGCATCCAAACAGCTGCCCGGCCTTTGGGACTCTACCACCAAAAGGCCTTCCATTGCCCCTATCGTCCCAGACGAGGCCAGAACTATTACATTCAACCTTCCTAGGTTAGTCCTAGGTCATACTCCTTACCCCACGTCATTCCCTCTTTAGCCATACTTCCCTCATCCCACTAACATCTGCCGCTTTGATTATCTACACAAAGGCCATCTATAACCCCGTAACTACTTGACTTATGGGATAAAGTGCAGAACCGATTGCAGAATTTAAAGGCCTTCTACCATCTGCTTCCACCTTATTCCTCCTTGTTTTTAGTTTTATAGATCATTCACACTTCCCAAACTTTCTTTTGCTGGTCTTAAAATTGCTTTCATTAGAAGACTTCCTTTCCATGCCTATACTCCACCTGTAGGCGTATCTAAATTAGAGATTGTCAGTGTTTTTTTTTCTTAATGAGTAGTTTCTGATACTACTTAGGATATCTACTAAGAAAAACATATCTGAAGTTTATTTTGAATTACTAGAACTGTTGGGCCTTAACCTTCTGTTCTGCCCATGGTCATTTCCAGCATTTGTGTTCTGCTCAGTGACAGGGGAGTTCTTCAATCAATAATGGCTCTAGGTGACTGTTGGCACTGCTTCTTCCAGGAGGAGGATGCTACTTCTTAACAGTTCCTAGTCACCTAGATAGATGCTTTCTTCAAATTAGGGATTGAAACATTCCCAATGTATAGTATTAAGAAAGTCCCACGTGAAAACAGTTTTCAATGTTATATAATTGGATCACCAAAAGATTATTTAATTGCCTCAGAAAATACCTACATTTATCTTTGCTTTTACTAGTATGGGGTTAAAACTCAGTGGGACTGCATGTTTGTGTGCTGATTGTATTCCACTAGAAAAGATAAACCCCATGCCTGAAAGACACTTAAGGAAATGCTGGATATCCTTAGTCATCAGAGAAATGCAAATAAAACAACTCTGAGATTCTATCTTATACCTGTAATAATGGCCAAGAACAAAACCACTGATGACAACTTATTTTGGAGAGGTTGTGGGGTAAAGGAAACACTTCTGCATTGCTGGTGGGAGTGCAAGCTGGTACAGCCCCATTTGGACATCTGTATGGTGATTTCTTAGAAAATTAGGAAATAACCTTCCTCAAGAACCAGCACTTTGGGGTATATACCCAAAGGATGCTCAACCATACCAAAAGGACATGTGCTCTACTATCTTCATAGCAGCGTTGTTTGTCATAGCCAGAACCTGGAAAAAAACTAAATGTCCCTTGACTGAAGAATGGATAAGGAAAATGTGGTATATTTACATAATGGAGTACTACACAGCAGAAAAAAATAATGACATCCTGAGATTTGCAGGCAAATGGATGGAACTAGAAAACATCATTTTGAGTGAGGTAACCCAGATCCAGAAAGACAGTTATCACATGTGCTCACTCATAGGTGGTTTTTAAACATAAAGCAAAGAAAACCAGCCTACAAACCACAATCCCAGAGAACTTAGACAACAATGAGGACCCTAAGAGAGACATACATGGATCTAATCTGTGTGGGAAGTAGTAAAAAACAATATCTCCTCGGAAAATTAGGAGCATAGAGACCATGGAAGAAGGCTTAAGGTGAGAGGAGAGGAAGAGAGGGGAGCAGAGAAAAAAATGTATAGTTCAATAAAATCAATAAAAAAGAAAAGATAAACCCCAAAATAAGTATTTTTGCTGATCTGTAGGGTGTTGCTTTATTCAAACTAGCCAACATGTTCTAGCATTCTTTCTGAAACTATGTGTAACTACCCCCACTTCTCTGCAGGCTGCTTTGTCTAGCTTGTTATCTTTCCAGGTGTCTCATGAGTGGGTTCATACACCTCTGAGTCACATGATTCTGTATTTGTATAATGGTGCTGTATGAATGTGAAATGTTCCTAATAAGCCTAGTGTTTGAACACTTGGTCCTCAGTTTCAGGTGCTGCTTAGGGAGGTTATGGAATAAATAAAGCTTGGAGCCTAGCTAGCAGAAGCAGAACGGTAGGAGCGGGCCTAACTCCTACTGTTTATATTACTCTGAATCTGGTCTGTGTTCTTGATGAAGAAATGGTTCTCTACGTAACCACAAGCAAAAAAAAAAAAAAAAAAACCTTTTTCTTTAAGTTGTGTCTGTCAAGTATTTTGTCACAGCAATGAGAAAATTAAATTAATATGCATGGGAATTGTGAGTTTTAATTTTTAATTATGTATAACAGCCTCATTGGAAGTATTTTAGACTTATTCAATTTTTGTGAGACCCACAGCCTCGCTTACTTTTTCTGTGTTATTTATTTTTTATACTATTATCCTGGGTCCATGAAGAAAGTTCACCTTTTATCTGCAAATGGCAGATACTCAAAAATATAATTTGATTGTAGGGAAAATATAAGTAAAAGTTGACTTTTTTTAAAATGGTGAGCATTACTTTAAGAAGTAATTTTAATTGGTAAAATTTCTTTATACCACTATTTAAAGTATTGGTCTGTTCTCATATTTTGTTTATAAATAGGACTTCAGAAACCTTCAGTGATCATGCTTAGCTTTGATATATTTTTTTTAATTTTACAAAATCATCTGAGGAGGCCGTTATTATCACTAAAGGGAGAGCCTCGGCATTATCAACAACCACATTTACATCAGTTATTATAACAAGTTAGGCCAACCAAAACAAAATACTTGTATAGAAAGCAAATTGGAAATTTTACAACATAATTTTGGTATATACAAAGAAAACACCTCTGATAAGGGTGTAAATACAATGCTATGATTCGATGTCATTGTTTACTTTCTTGGATGTGTATGGGTGTTTGGCCCACATGTATGTTTGTGTGCCATGTGAGTCCCTGGTGGCCACAGAGATCAACCCTCCTAAAACTGCAGTTAACAGATGGCTATAAGATGCCCCATGGGTGCTAGGAATTGAACCCAGGTCAGGTCTATTAGAGCAACAAGTTCTTTTAATCACTGAGCTGTCTCTCCAGCACCCAATGTTATAAATATATATATATATAAATTTTTTATTGAGATATACGTTTTTCTCTGCTCCCCTCCCTGCCTCTCCCCACTCTTTAACCCTTTCCTAAGGTCTTTTTCTACTTCCCATGTATATTAGATCCATGTATGTCTCTCTTAGGGTCCTCATTGTTGTCTAGGTTCTCTGGGATTGTGATTTGTAGGCTGATTTTCTTTGCTTTATGTTTAAAAACCACCTATGAGGGAGCACATGTGTCTTTCTGGGTCTGGGTTACCTCACTCAAAATGATGTTTTCTAGTTCCATCCATTTGCCTGCAAATTTCAAAATGTCGTTATTTTTTCTGCTGTGTAGTACTCTGTTGTGTAAATGTGCCACATTTTCCTTATCCATTCTCTGGTCGAGGGGCATTTAGATGGTTTCCAGGTTCTGGTAATGACAAACAATGTTGCTATGAACATAGTTGAGCACATGCCCTTGTGGCATGGTTGAGCATGCTTTGGATATATACCCAAAAGTGGTATTTCTGGGTCTTGAGAAAGGTTGTATTCTAATTTTCTGAGAAATCACCATGGTAGTCAGTAGTTTTCTAATCATTCTGCTGGAAGGGTATTAGCTTATACTATATGCTGTGGATTATGAGTTTCTTGTGATTTCAGTGTGGTTTGTCTTCCAGAGTTTGTGGACCCTTGGGAAGCTTGGTCCCTAATGGGACAGCACTGAGAGGCGGATGATGGAGGCCTGAAGAGGAGTGTTCTAGTGGGAGGTGACTATGTGATGGAGGCTCTCTGCCAGAGGCGGCGAATTCTGTCTCAGGTCACTTAGGTGGTCATAGAACTACATGAGGCAGTGGTTCTCAACCTTCCTAATGCTGCAACCCTTTAATATAGTTCCTCATGTTGTGATGACCTCCAACTATAAAACTGTTTTCATTGCTACTTCATAAATGTAATTTTATGATTGTTATGAATCACAATGTAAATATCTGAAATGCAAAATATCTGATATGTGATCCCTAAAGGGGTCCTGATCCACAGGTTGAGAACTGCTGTTACGAAGAAAGGCTGCCCTGTGTCTGTTCCAGGCATTACACACACACTTCCCACTCCCAGAAGTTTCTAACATACGATGTCATCCACTATGAGAAGCAGTGACTAAGCAGGTGATGTCATCTGCTAGGAGAGGCTCTGACTAAGAAGGTGGTGTCATCATATACTTGGACAAGAAGTGCGAAACAAAAAAAATTTTTTTTTGCAAAGTACCCAACCGTGGAGCTTCCTTTCTGTTACTATGATTAACTATCCCACCAAAAGACACAGAGGACAGAGGGAGAAAGAGTTTTGCAGCTTGGAATTCTAAGCTAAAGTTCGTCCTTGTAGAAAAGCTGTTCACACCACATGCAGTCTAAAGCAGACAGAAATTAATGCATACATGCTGGCTCACTTGGTTGTGCTCAGTTTGACTTCATCATTTGTAATAACAATTGAGGGCTCCTTGCCCAGGTAACAGTGTCCTAAACTGGGCTAGGTCTTCTTGTACCAATCACCCCAATTAAGACAACCCCCACAGACATGCCCACAGTATAATCCATAGGCACAATACCTCTCTGAGAGTTTAAGATGTATCGAGTTGACAACGCTAACCATCAAATCAGACCCAATGTTTTGTGATACCAACACAAATCGAACATGACCCTACTGGAAAAAAACACAAGCCCGGAGCTGGAGAGATAGATCAGTCATAGAGAATAATTACTGTTCTCACCAAGAACTTGAGTTCAGTTCTCAGCACACATATTGAGTCTCATAACTGCCTGTAGCTCCAGTTCCAGGAATCTTACACTTCTGAACTCGGGTAGGTCCCTGCACACCCATGTACATACCTGATGTGGGATGTCCTTCTGTATGCTACAAATATTTATTGTTTTTATTGGCTGGTGAATAAATCTAATTTGGCCAATATCCAGTCAAAATAGAGCCAAACAGAGGTACAGGTATAAAAAGGGCAGTGTCAGGTAGATGCCAACAGCCACTAGGAAAGTAAGATGTGAATTAATGAACCATGAGCCTCATAGTAATATATAGAAGAATAAAAGTGGGTTAATTTAAGTGATAAGAGATAGTTAATAATAGCCTGCACCAACAGGCCAAACAGTTTGTAATTAATATTAGACCTCAAAGCAGTTATTTGAGAACTGTCAGGCAGGAAAGAAACCTGATAGATTTGGTCTGCCCCTCTTGTTCCGGAACAGACTCCACTGACTTAACAAGATGCAATGTACAGTTTCAGTGTCAGTTCGTCTTGGGACAAACCATCTGTCCAGATGCTTGAGAAGGATTGGTGCAGTTATAGTAGGGTTTTAATCACCATGATGACTGACTTGCTGTGGTTCAAATTATGACTTCTCCACTTCATGGTAGAGTGAAGGCATTATGAATTCAGTAGAAGACACACATTGCTTTTCAGTTGAGCACTGAGTGGGTTTTCAAATCATGTCTGGCCCAGAGCAAATGGACCTCAAAAGCAACTGGGGTGAAAATGCTGAAAACTTTGATGATATGAATTTAAAGGAGTCTCTTCCTTGAGGCATCTATGCTTTGATTTTGAGAAGCCTTCAGCTACTCAGCAGAGAGCTATAATTCCTTATATTGAAGGGTGAGATTTGATGGTTCAAGCTCAGTCAGGTACTGGCAAGACAGCCACATTTGCTATTCCCATCCTGCTACAGTTGGAGACTGAGTTTGAGACACAAGCACAGTTCTTGCCCCCACCAAAGAACTGACTCAACAAATCGAAAAGGTAATTTTGGCTCTTGGAGATTAGATGGTAGCAACTTGTCATGCCTGCACTGGAGGAACATGTGTCCAAAATGAAATGCAGAAGTTTCAGGCTGAAGCCCCTCATATTGTTGGTGGTACACCAGAGAGAGTATTTGATATGCAAAACAGAAGATACTTTTCCCCAAAAACGGATCAAGCATTGTTTTGGATGAAGCAGATAAAATGTGGAGCCAAGTATTTAAGAATCAAACCTATAAGATTTCCCAAAACTTAAAAACAAGCTCTCAGGTTGTGTTGCTTTCTGCCACAATGTCAACTGATGTGTTATATGTGACCAAAAAAAAAAATCATGAGAGATACCATTCAAATTCTGCTGAGGAAAAAAAGAATTGATCCTTGAAGGAATCAAATGGTTTTTATCAATGTTTGATGAGAGGAGTGGAAGTTGGACACTCTATGTGACTTGTATGAGACACTGACTATCATATAAACCATTAATTTTCTCAACACAAGCTCAAGGTGAACTGGCTCACAGAGAAAATGAATGCCAGAGACTTCACAGTTCCTGCTCTGCATGGTGACATGGACCAGAAGAGATATCATCATGAGGGAATTCCAATCAGGGTCAAGCCATGTTCTGATCACTACTGACTTGTTGGCTCGTGGAATTAATGTGCAACAAGCGTCCTTGGTTGTAAAGTATGATCTACCTACCAATCGTGAAAACTTTATTCACAGAATTAGCATAGGGGGTCAATTTGGGAAGAAAGGCATGGCTATAAACTTTGTTAGTGAAGAAAACAAGAGGATTCTTTGTGACATTGAGACTTTTTACAATACTATAGTGGAGGAAATTCCCATGAATGTGTGTTGGAGGGAGAGAGGCCACTTGTTGGTTCCCGGCCACTTAGCCCAAAAATTATCACACAGAAACTATATTATTTAAAACACTGCTTGGCCAATTACTTACGTGTATTGCTAGCTAGCTCTTACATCTAGAATTAACCCATCTCCATTATTTTATATATTATCATGAGGTTTGTGGCCTACTGGCAAGGTTCTGGCATCTGTCTCCAGCAGGGCTACATGGCTTCTCTCTGACTCCACCTTTCTTTCTCCCAGCATTCAAGTTTAGTTTTCCCCACCTACCTAAGTTCTGCCCTATAAACAGGCATTTTCTTTAATCACCAGTGGTATTCACAACATACAGTGGGAAATTGCACATCAAATATGGCTGACCATATTTAATTCCTGGGATGAGATAGTCTGAATGCAGTGCTCACTGTTGCTGAATGGGCAATCATAACATTCACCGTGCTTCTTTGAGAAAATTTGAATATTGTCTCAATATAATGGATCACAAATACAGATTCTGGGAGTAAAGTAACTCTAGTTCTGAGCTCTTATGAGGAAAGCCATTGACTTTATCCTCTTTAGAGTTAGACTATTGAGGTGGGTATAAAAAAGATGGGTTCTGTAAAATCTTTTTTTCTTAAAAATTAATTTACTAGTTATGTAGAAATGGTTGTATAAGATGTTCTCTGTGGGATTTCCCTCTGTATGCTATGAACCATTGATAAATAAAGAAGCTGCTTTGGCCTATGGCAGGGCAGAATAGAGTTAGCCAGGAAAGCTAAACTGAATGCAAGGAGAATGAGGCAGAATCGGGCAGACACAAGGTAAGCTGCTGAAGGAGAAAGTCACTGCAAACTTACTGACAGGCCACATCCTCATGGTGATACATAGATTAATAGAAACTGGTTAATTTAAGACATAAGATCTAGCTGGAAATACACCTGAGCCATTTGCCAGGCAGTGTTGTAATTAATATATTTTCTGTTTTATTATTCAGGTCTGGGTGGCTGGGATATGAATGCAAGCCTCCATTTACATTCTCTATCATTTAATAATAGACTTGTGTACTAAATATATACAATATATATATTTAGAATAGAATCGGTCAGTTATGTTAAACTAACATATCGCCTTTATTGTGTTTGTCATTAGCCTGATTAGAAAGGCCTTTCAAAGTGATATTTCTTTTTTAGAAAACATTTGAATACATTTTGTTTGGTATTGTATTTATTCAACAAAGTATTTCATTAATGCAAAGTGTGAACTGGACCCTGTTGCTATGACTCAGCAAACAATCATATCCTAGGTAGGATTAAACCCCCATAAAAATTGCCATATTGCACGTGTCTTAATGAATGCTAAATAAATTATTTATTCACTTTAAAAGAAAAAAGAAACCATATATTGGTCTTTGAATTTCAATCTTTCACTGTACTAGTAACACCTGAAAGGCGGAGCAAGCCACACCCCCAGTTGGTCCACCACTGAAGGACACAGCAAGCCACGCCGCTGTCCATCTGGGCTATGGTGTTCAGAACATAGTGGAAATGGAGCACAGTTTTGGCGAATGGCAGAATTTCCAGGGTGTAAACCTGCCGCGCACCGCGCCCCCGTGTCTGTGCTCTGTGCACTGGCACCCAGTTCGCAAGCTTCGGGCAAGGGGGCTGGAGGTTAAAATACACAGACACACACAGACAGAGAGACAGCGACACGGGTCGTCCTTGAATTCCCCAAGAATGCCCCCTTATTGTGTTCAGGGGCAGATTATATAGAGATAACCACGCCCCAGCCAAACCCACCAGAAACCACTCTCCTGCAGTCAGGAACTCCTGAAGGTCTCGTGCTCAGAGCAGCTGTAGGCACTCAGATCAGGGGATTACAAGAAATTCAGGATCTGGGGTCTCACTGCTCCCAACATAAACCTATCCTACATCAAGGAGCATCTGTACCTAATGGCTTACAACTTTCTTAACATGGAAAAATTAATAATAATAACTGAAATTTACATTACTATAATTTATATAATATTAAACTACATCAGTCATTTAAAATGCTTATGTCTAAAATGTTGAAGTAATATTCAACAAAACCCCATTAATGCTGAGAAAACTGTTTTTGAATTCTCCAATGAAAATTATCTACATTCACATTCTTACTTTTGAGTTTCAAGTTTTTGTACAACATAACTTCAATGATTTGTGATAGAAAGTTCACTTATTCATTTAGAAACACATAAGAAAATTAAAAATTATTATATACATAAAGTGATTAAAATAAAAATACCAAAGCCTCAAAACTCCACCATTTTTGACAATTTTTATTTTAGTAAGGTAAATATAAAATTCATCTAAGATAAATTTTGAAAAGTAAACTAAAACAAATATTATTACTTAAGTGAATAAATCCCCAATTTCTCTAATATTTTAATAGTTTTTTAAACTGTTCCCAAGAGAATAAGAAACAGACTTCCCACAAACTGTGACTTATAAATCACATTTACTATTGCCCACAGGAAATTTTATGCTTAATGTATGCAATGAATTATGTGAGGCAATAAATGTGTGTCATTTAAATATATATAGCTATTAAGTGTGGGTTTCACATTTTATTAAAGGAATTCTGCAATGCATTTCTAAGTGGTTGTCATTTCACATAACTGAGGCTAAATTTACACAAAGTATGTCTTCTCTATAATGTGTTTTTTGACTCAGGTTTTAATATTTTTTACTTTATTTTTATTTTCCTTGTGTAATCAAATATAAGAGTTTAAATCTTTACATCGTGCTAGATGTATGGCTCAGTGAGTGGAACTTACTGTGAAAACATGGGATTCAAGATCAAGTCCTTAGCATTCATGTAAAAATCTGGGTAGGGACATGTGGACATGTAACTCCAATGGTGCAGAGAGCAGAGGAAGAACAATCACCGAGGCTTTCTGGCTTTCTGCCTAGCTCCAGGTCCAGCGAGAGACACTGCCTAAAAGGAAAGAGTCATACTTGACATCATCTCTGGCCTCTGCATGCACACCAACATATATGTTCATACATACCACATACTCTCACACAGGTGCATGTGCGTACAATATCCTTGCATGGGTGATTTTCGTGGGGAAAGGTTCATAGTACAGTCAAAAGAAGCCTCTGGTCAAATGACAATTGCTGTATGTGTATGGCAATACCTTTCCAGTCACATGCCCCTATAGTTAACGTTTATGACCACTGTGGCTTCCACAGCTTCTCTCTGAAATGAAAGACTTGGAATGGCTTCTTCTCCAATGGCCAATTGAGCACCAATACCACATGGTTCACTAACCATATGTCTCATCCATTATACTTCCTTCTTTATTTATCACAGACAAAAGTGCTATAACAAACACAGACTAACTTCCTCCTCTTCTCACTTCTAGTGTCTTTCTGTATCTTATATTTTTTGAGACCACCCCATAACCACACAATCCCTTCACTTTCAGCAGCTGAGGTCAACTTTGTTCTCACCTGCCCTCCAACACCATCTCTACAGCTTATCCCGACATTTGTCCCCAAGTTAATTTTATCTGTCCACATGACTCAGATAAGAAGTCCCAGACAACTAATAAAGCATACTTTCTGGAAGAATCGCCTCGGGGGTTTCAGGCACAGATTGGAATGTGACCCAGTAAACTCAACAAATAACATCTTTATCAATGTGGATGGGCACCACCCAATCAATCCATTGAGGATTCAAATTGAGTTAAAATGTGGAAGAAGGATAAATTTCCTATCTCTCCCCTCTTGAATTGGACATTCATGTTCTCCCACTATTGACACTGGACCTTTGGTCCTCAAGGCTTTAGACTTAAAGCAGAACTAATATGACTGGTACCACTCACCTCTCCATGTTCTCCAGGTCATAGGCAACATACACTAAGACTTCTTAACTTCCATAAATACACGAGCCTAACCTTTATAATAATTTCTTGTATGTAGCTTCATTCATATCTACATGTAATCATTCTATGGTATATTCATAGAGTTGACTCCCTGCTGATAGAAATTCAGCACATATTTAAATCCCTTGCATAAAATGGCATGGTGTTTGAATATAACGTTTGCATATCTTCCTGTGTGCTTTAAGCCATCTCTAGATTACTTATGATAACCAATACAATTTAGATGCCAAATAAATAGCAGTTATATTGTCTTTTTTAGTAGATAAATGATAAGAAAAATAAGTCTATCCATTTTCAGCACAAGTTCAAAATCTTGAACTAATTTTGACCCACGTTCAGTTCAGTTCAGTGCAGTGTATCCAGGTGGAGAAATGGAAAAGCCAGTCTGCCTTGAACCAGTTTTGAATGCATGAACAATAAGGTAAAAAACAAACTTTGAGAGAAAATCCTCTATTAGCCATCTTATGGCTGCACATAACAGGGTATGTATATAATTAATTATGAGAAGGGACATCTACGGTGGAAAAATGATTATATGACCTCATTTATCAGTCAGAGCATACAAACACCATACCTATGCTCCTTAGAAAATAAAGTCCTCTTGAATCCCACAACAAATTCTAAAACAATAATCAAAACCCGTGCATATTTTGTGTGGTCACCTGGCCCCTTCTTATCTTTCCATTACTTTACTTTTATAGTTTCTTTGCTATTTTTGCAAATGTTTATGAGACTTTATTTCAATCCTTTTAACGAACAGTCAAAAACCTGGAAACAACTGATCCAACCCATGACCACTGGCAGAAATCTTCTCCATTTATATACAATACACACTCCAGCTTCTACTTAAAATGCACTCCTCGTTTATGGAAAAAATAAAATGTAGTGATATTTTATTTGTTTTAATAAATAAAGCTTGCCTAAATATCAAAAGAGCAAAGCTAAGTGACTAGAGGTCAGGCAGTGGTGGCACACACCTTTAATCCCAGGATTTGGGAGACAGAGGCAGATCGATCTCTGTGAGTTCAAGGCCACTCTGAGCTATACAAGATCAATGCTGAAATGAATCCAGTGCTGTTGGCTCACACCTTTAATCCCAGTACTAGGGAGTCACACCTTTAATCCTAGCACTCAAGGGAATATAAAATGGGAGGAGAGAGAGGCTCAGACTGTGTAGTAGGCTTAGTCTGCGGTCGCCCAGCCTTAGTAGAGGTAAGACTTCTCTAGTGGCTTGGCTGCTTTGCTTTTCTGGTTTTCAGGTTGAACCCTAACTTCTGTCTCTGGATTTTTATTATTCATGTTACAATTACATATTTACCAATGGAATTTTATTGAGACAAAAAGGAAATACTTCATGCTGGCATCTATCATGTGGGCTCTTAGGTGGAAGACTTTTGTCTTCAGAGCTAAATGATATGAAAATAGAACTGGTAATCTGGGTGCTACCGTTTGAATGTGATCATTCTAAAATTCACAACTTACCTATGTGATGGAGGCAGTTAAGATTTTAGTAGATATTTAAACAGGAGGTCCATTCCCTATTTATGCAATTGTGTGTTCCCCTTATAAAGGTTTTATGCTGCATTTGAATAACTTCACCTTCTGCTTTCTGTTATAAGGAGTCAGTGTTCTTTCTATCTTAAGGATGGCCCTTCAACAGTGAGGAGAACTCTTTGACCTGGGGTTTCTTCACACCCATAACTGCGAGAAATAAATTTCTTATATTTAAAAATGATCCTAACTTAGGTACTCTGCTAGAGAAGCATACATAGACAAAGAAGCTTGGTTCTAACCAATGAGCTCCTAGAGAACTCAGAGTACTGACGATGAAGAGAGAATCTTTTCAAGAAACAGAATTGTTACAAGGTGACTCAAATACAGTGGCTTTACAAAAGGAATGCTCAAATTGTGTGAAGACTTAAAAAGAAGAAACTAGGGGTTGGGAACACCAATGTAGGAATGGTGAAAATCAAGACAGCAGCAACACACAGCCCTTGCCAGTCCTGCGCCATGACAGCAGGAAACTGCAAAGAGGTCATGGAAGTGGAGGAGGGAACCTCTGACTTTCTGCCAGTTACCAGGGGTCATTGCAGCAGCTGGGGTAGGGAGGTTGTAAATTCAGGAGAAAGTATCACATGAAACTCTAGTGCTTGTTGGTGGAGCCCCAGGTGGTCTATGTGTTTGTATACACAATTTATTATTATCTACACTATATATAACTCTTGTCAGTCTGCACTAGTAAAGAACAGCTGTCTCCCACACAACAATGTGCCTCTGAGGAGTTCCTAAGAAAGTCTCAGCTCAAAGCGAAGCAATCAAGACTGATTAAAAGACCAGCATTTAACCAAGGGAGAGGCAGAGCCGACAGGGAGGAAGAAAGAAGAAATCATTAACACTTAAAATCGTACTTGCCTCATCCACGGGTGCTAATGAATCTATAATTATGATGATATCTGTTTATAGTCTCAATCACCTGTTCCAATGAGAAAATTAAAAGGTTCTCTGTGATGACACATACCTGGTGGTGTGGGTATAAAATCATGTCATATTCCTAGCATGCAATGTGTGATGTTCATTATCATGCATTTGTGTAAAGCACAATGTGGTAGGCATTGGAAACTTAAGTTACTGACACCCTCTTTAAAGTCATCTCACTAGGAGGTTATAGGGAACTATTTCCCCTTTCTTCTTAGGGCAGTTTGTAATTCATGAGTCTTTTTCTTTCTCTCTCTTCCTCTTCCTGTCCCTCCTTCTCTTTCCCTTTCTCCTTCTTTCTCCTATACACATACATCATAAATATTTATAATATTTTAAGTCAGCATTTGACCTTGAATATCCATGGATATTATTAATTTTATATTTGTTACAGATGAAATATTAATTTATTTGAAACACTTCAGATTCCAAAGTCATTTCTTTTAGTTTTCTTTTAAAAATAAACCAAACAATATTTACAGTTTTAAAGATACTGCTCTTATTTTAATGTAATGATTCACTTATTGAAAAAAATTATTCCTTCTTTCACAAATCTGAATTAAAATTAGTTAACATTATTTTATCATTACAAATGAATCAATGTATTTCACACACATATACACACATACACATGCAAGAAGAAGCAGATTACAACATAGTTATTCTGGAAGTTTAATGAATTATTTTATCAACAAATAATATATAATATTACACATAATTAATTAGTCGTAATTCAACCCATTTTCTTTGTTAAGAGCTTCCCCATCTTTTCCATATTTAACTGTTATGTAGTACATATCCACAGAGAAGAGAAAAAAATTCTCCATCTCTGAAACTAGTTAGAAATGATCATATGGCCACAATAAAATAAGAACAAATCAGAACCCTAAGAGAATTGTTTGAAATCAAATCAATCTATCATCACAGTCAAACAGTTGGACTTGATGCTCAAAACTTCCAATTTGATTAAGCGGAGTTATTCCCTAAAAAGACTGTAGATCATTTGGCATTGGATAATCAATTAGGGTGCTTGTTCTTGGGGAAGACTATTTCTCCCACTCCCTGTATTCTTGCTGCCCAGAGTGCTTTGTTTATAGTTGAAGCCTCATAACCTCCACATAAAGCCTCTTAAAAAGTCCATACAGAGGTAGGATATGAAGTAGTGAGAGGAGATGGAAAGAAGGGAAAATTGTGAGAAGAGGAGGGAGGTGGATATGGTCAAAGTTTATTGTGTACATTAAATTCTTAAAGAATAGATAAGTAAAATAATTTTAAAGTCTGTACAAAGTATATTACAAACCTTTAAATATTAGGAAACTAATCAAAAAGAAATCGCTACTTTCTCATAAATGATCAATTATTAATATCTTCGAATTTTCTATCTAACCCATTGCAAGTGAAATTCCAGTAGGGTTTACTGTGAAAATTCGAGAAATCTCAGGTTGAAAGATTAGTTAGGTAGTAACATGATTGCCTTCTCCATGACGAGGAAATGCTATGTCCTTCGACAGTTGATGTTAGGAGCAAGAGTCTTCTTTGTGTCTATGGTAGCCTGCAGTGCTTTGCCAGAGCAAATGACACCAAGCCCACACATGGATATTCAACTCCCACATAGGCAAAAAATGTAGAACAGAAGCCAGTGACTGTAGTTATATCAGGCAGTATCTTCAAGGAAATGACCTGTCAAGCCAGGTATGTAGCAAAGTCATAATTGAAAGGGAGTAGCCTTGATAGACTGGAAATGATCTCAATAGCAAATATAGAGGTTTATTCTGAAGAAAAGTTTTTAAAAAGGTGAATATAGAGCAACCCAGAAGCCAGGCACAAAGGTAGTCTCTGGGAGTTGGCTGCAAACATCTCCAGGTCAGGCTTTTTAGGATCCAGTAAGTCCCAATCAGGGGCCTCAAGATGATGGAGTTTACAAGGTATGTGGGTAGAAGGGCTGCTCAGACCTCAGGCGGTACCAAGAGGGCTTGTCTTGTTCCTTTCTTCACAATCTTGAAGGTCTTTCCTTTCTTCATACTGCAGATACAGACTGACCCCCAGAGGGACCAACAGTGCAGAAAAAGGGCATCCCAGATCATTAGCACAAACTGCTTGTCTTTAGAGAAGTTTGAAGTTTTTATTGTTTTTATTGACTGAGAACATCATGAAAAGTCAACTTAATTCCTAGGTATTTGTTACTGTCTTCATTGCTTACACTGGAGTGAACGGCTTAAAACATATAAAAGTAGAAAAGGAGCTTGATGCATTTCTTACTTCAGCAATTTTCCTTCATCTGTAACCACCACCATCATCCTAGGGCCCTAGACTATTTAAAAGCAAATCTCACACAGTCATAAATTCGCATAGAAATATTATAGAGTATCTGTCCAAAATACAAAGAATGAATTTGGGATCAATGTGAGGAGAATATTACTCATTTTCTCCTTAAAAAAAAATGCTACTTCACAGAAAGGCAAGTTATTCATGTGCTTCTTTTCTCAGTTCATTCTTTCTGCCTCCAGAATAAATTCATCCATGATGGATTACTTAGCTTTCTTCCTGTCTGCCCTGGAAATTCCAGCATTTGTTCAAATGATGTCAAGAAGAAACATGGTTGTATTAACTTCTTTCAAAAGGATATCGGACTTCACAGGTTAACGAAGGTAAATTCTCACACAGTGTGTAAATGAGAGATGTCCAATGACCTTATCCAGATGGCTTCACATGATGTCTAGGTTAAAAGTGAATCTACAAATCCATTCCTCATCCATTAGCTCTTCATGCATACCACCTCAGGGTTGTGGGTCTCAAATGCCAAGCTCAAGAAACTATACCGCTCCCTATTGTCTAGTGGTCTCCCACTTGAACGCTTTATAAAATAATTTCAAGCAGCTGTGATTTTTACTGTATCCATTCAAGTTACTACCTCTTCCTTTTGGCCATGCCAAACTCTTATTAATCATGATGGCCACACCATTTGCTCTTTTTTGATCATTGAGCACCCCCCCCACCATGATAAAATTTTCGCTTGCATATGTCATCTGTCCTCTCTCAATGACAGTGCTCCTATTTGGGTGTAATTATTAGCTTTGGGGTACTATCAAATAGTAAAAGAAAAATTACTATTTCAATTTATTTTTTTGTATTAGAAATTGTTCTTTTTGCCATTCATAAAAATGGGAATACTGTCACTGCATTAGATAGTTTTATGTCAATTTAACACAAACTAAAGTCATTTGAGAGGCAGAAACCTCAATTAAGAAAATGCCTCCATAATATCTGGCTGTAGGCAAGCCTGTAGGGCATTTTTTTAAAATTAGTGATTGATGAGAAAGGTCCCAGTCCATTGTGGGTGGTTCTATCCCTGTCTGGGTGAGGTTATTGGTTTTAAGCATCTGGAGCTAAGATGAGTGCTCAGAAAGAACGCATGGTGATGAGTTAATTCAGTTGGGCATGCCAAAAACCAGGCAAAGGAAATACCCCTAGAAAGTCAGACTCCCCTTTTCTTTCCCGGAACCTCTGTGCCCTAGTGTAGTTCCTAAGAGCAGCCATGAGGCCCAGCTAGGTCTGCCTGCCTTTCTGGTTCCTAACTCAGAAAGAGGTCACTTTGCCTTCTTCTCTTCAGTCCTCTCTTCAGATGTCATCCAAAGCCTATTCATGCTTCAACTTCTTGACTATTCTCTGAATCCCACTTCTCCACCATACTGCTGACCTTCTCACTAGCTCTCCTCAAATGGAAAGGGGTTTTCTGTTTTCCTTCTCTATTTTCATCCTCCCTCCTGGGCGGCTGCAAAATTTACAGCTTGCTTGCCCTGGTTTTTGTTTGTTTTGTTATTGTTTGGTTGGTTGGTTTTGTTTGTTTGGGGGGGTGGGCTTGTTTTAAATGCTAATAGATTGTTCTCAGACTTGTAAGAAAAATGTAGTGACTATGTCAGATATGCTAAAACTTCAAGGTAAACAAGGATGGGGAAATTACAGTGGGTCTAGGAAGATGCAAGCCATTGGTAACTTTAATACGAGAATGCCTAGTGCATGAAGTGACAAACCTAACGAAAAAGTATTACATGGAAACCTAGAGAGACGCATAAGAGGTGGCAATACAGTCAAACTGCAGGAATTTTGCTTAAAATAGAAAGCAATGAGGTTAAGCAGTTCCTGAAAACTATTCTGTTGTCAACGGAGGATTCTTTTCCTTCAACATGAATACATTACAGCCTTTCCAAATGCTGATGAGTCGGATCCAATGAAGACATGACGATTGATAATGAAGGGGACAGAGTTAATAATGCAGGAGAGAAATCCTTGGAACGGTGATGGGCTTGGATCCAGGTGCAGGAAGAGAGGCTGCGGAGATAAGAGCAGGTGCTGTCCTTCCTGTCTGCAGAACGGGCAGAGGGTGGGCTTGAGAGACTACACTACTACATACTACACTAATGGAGGTTCTGGAACTGCGGGAGTTTAGCCTCCTCTCACTGCTTCTATTGTATATTCTAACTGAAAAAGGAATTATATAGTCTGTTTGAGAAAAGAAAAAAATGCCAGCATCTGTCTCACAGAATGAGAGAAACCCTTGTGTAAGGAAGTGACGTACAGGGTGTTGCAGGGTGATACTGAGGGGTCCATTTGAGATGCTTGCAGCCGTATCTTTGCTCCATCCACAGTCAGCTATTCGAATGCAGATGTGGAACAGACTAAGGGCTAAGTTACCTAAGCATGAGATTTCACTGATCAAGTACAAAGAAGGCAGGATGAACAGAGTAAGGCTATTTGTAAAAATGGGTAGGCTATAGCTGTCTGAGCTTCATGACAAAGAAAGTATGGATGTTAAAGAGATAAGGGAGGTACTCATAGGCAAGGTAACTCTTAGACAGGGAATCCTAGAGTCCGTGAACTAAGAATTTAGGAGGTAGTATCAATGTGTAAGAACATGGTGGTGGTGTTTAGATACTAATTGCTTGATACCTAGAGTACAGCCTCTGTCTAGAGCTGGGATACATAATGCTGGGTCACCACCCTCGTGTAGCTACTGAGCACGAAGTAAGATAAATTTAAATTGAAGTACACTACAAACTAAACATGGTCAATGATGTTCAAAGATGTGGTATGAAGGACATGTGAAATTTATCACTAATACTTACGCGTTCATCATGTGTTAAAAAGGTCCTCTTTTGGGTAAAATAGTGCTAGAGTTGAGGTACAGATCAAAGGAAATCTGAGAGGTGCTGAGAATTGAGGACAACGGAAATATCATGAGCATGGACACTGACAACATTGGGAATTATTTGTAAGGTGCCAAGGATCTACAAAGAAAACTTCCAGTGGATGCATGTGTGATGGGGATGTCCGTGATGATTCAACTCAGAAAGATACCAATGTGACGCATCTGAAGGAGAGGGCTAGAGATTTAGAATGTCGTCCACAAGCACTGATTAGGAGCAAGCACAGAGTGAAAATATAGAAAATGGAGCAGAACTTTGAAACCTCAAAACCTGCTCTTAGATACATACTTTCTCCATCAAGCCTGCACCTCCCAGACCTTCCAAACAGCACAACCAACTAGGAAGCAAGTGTTCAAATGCAGCACCTGTTGGGGCTCTTCTGACTCAAGCAGCTAAACTGTTCAAAAGAAGAAAAACTGAAGAAGTCATTGAAACCCTTCTTACTTTTGTACACGTGATGTGGATGACAGAAGTTTTCCAATGCTGTCTTGGCAATCTGGACACTCTAAGATAAATGCCCGCTTTTGCTACTTTCCCCATTAGTGTTTACAGAATCAAGAAATAGCTCTAAATGGCTATTCCTTTGAGGTCTGTTGCCCTTATTTTACCTTGAGGAAAGCAAGCTCAGGAATTCTATTAAGGTTCTGAAAGATGTTGACCTCCATGCACCCAAGTCTCTTTACAAAGCTTATTTGTTCTTTACAATGAGGCATGGTTGTGGCATGACAGTAAGCTATTCTCTCTTAAATGAGCCCCTGGATCTTGCTTTCTTCCTGCAGGAAATGGTGGCAGCTTCTAGCTACACTGTCTTCTCCTGAACTAAAGTAACGTTTTCTCCTATTAATGTTCATTAATAGGACTCCACTTCTGGGAGCAAATTATTTAGAAGATCCTTTTTAGAAAATAAAAGATAAACTCGTTAACCAGATTCTTTCCCATGCAGTAAGACAAAAAGATAAAGATGTGAAGACCTGGCCAACATCAGTCATGGGTTAGCTCAAAAAGGCTAGGTGACTTAAAAAGAGTAAGACAAAGAATGTGTCGGCCCTCCACAGGGACAAAAGGGCAGTAAAGAAAAAAACTACATCCTCCAGACACATCCAAGCATAAGATAGCACCTTCACAGTCAATGCTCTCCACCTACTTGTTCCCTGTCTGACTTTTTTCACTGTAATTAAGGACAGATGCAAAAGTTGAAAAGTTAGTAAAGGCAAAGATATAATATTAAAAGTTTCTGAAGAAAGAAATACAGGACTGTTCTTGTTTTATTCTACCCCTGAAACATACATTGGTGGATGGGCAGCTGGGGATGAGCAGCTGTGGTGGGAAGCTGGGGATGGGCACCTTAGGTGTAGGTAAGGTTCCAATTCAATTAATGAACTTGCTTTGACAGCCATCCAAAGAATGCTCCCAGGATCCAGCTCTAATTAGAACAGTGGGCCACTTTCCTCCCTTTCCAGAATAGTGATCCCTGGGGTAGAAGGAATCTACAGATGATTTAATAAAATTGGCTTTAAGATCTTCATCTCTTCCATTTCTTTTCTGTTCCAACTTCTGTTCACTATTTTACTAATGTGTCTATTAATTAACAGCATTTAAGATCAATAATTTACACAGTATCATGAGACAGCCCTTCGGAATTACAAGTTCTGGAAGAAATGTACTTACTCAAGTGAGGAAGCCGTTTTTAAACCTTTCATTTGCTGAGATCCTTTTGTGAAATCATTTTTAGATTAACTTCTTTAGAAGCTATTTTGTAGTATTAGGAGGTAACCTTTGAGTGTGGAAGACCTTTCTACAAAGTCAGAAGTCTCTCAGTAAGAACGATAGAGTAGCAGGTGAATAATGTCCTTGCGTGACAGCATTTTTCTTCTGTGAAAAAGCAAGTTCACAGAAAAGGTTATGATCTAACAGAACATGCTCATTACTGGAGGAACAGTCTGTAAATTTCTAGAAAAGCTGAGGCTACATACATCCACCCCTGGGTTCAAATACTAGAGAAGTTTCATTTGCATACCTAAGGAGATGTATGCAAAGATAATGGGTACAGTATTACTGTAGTGTTGAAAAGCTGTTCTCTCTCTCTCTCTCTCTCTCTCTCTCTCTCTCTCTCTCTCTCTCTCTCTCTCACACACACACACACACACACACTCCTACAATATCCAATGACACACGTAACCAGCATGGACAACTCTGAAAAGTCAGTTTTTACAAGAAAATGATACCTTTGGTGAATGTATACAGTATGAAACAATTTACATGATGGGATAAAAACCTGTAAAGCAAACATAGATTTTTAACAATATACACATAATGCAATTATCAAAATGTAAATATAATATAAGTCCTACATCTAGACATCATGTCTTCTCATGCTTCTCTTGGTTGCAGCTATTTATGAACTTGACAGCTTAAGGTCAGACATTTTATAATACGTTCTACCACTGGATTTGCCTGCTTTTCTTTCCTAATGAGATGTAAATTCTCCCTGCTGCAAAGTTCAGGGGGCACCTCAGAATAGGGGATGGAGAGATTATACTGGCCAGAGGTCAGGAAAGATGGGAGGGAAACAGTGTCCCTGGACATAACCAGTCTGTGTTACTAATAAACACACAGCTGTGCTTGCCTACACAAGACATGCACAATATCAAGTCAGTAAATGTTCTATCACTGAGTCAGAGGAGGCTCATGGTCCCCCCACATTAATTGAGGAGCAATGGATAGTTGATGGTTTCTGGAGAAAAACTAATCAGTTTTCTCCAAGGATGTAGCTCCTAGTAGATCAGTGGATGTCCTAGTAGTTTCAGTGGATGGCTCTCTATCCAAGAGTATACAGAGAGCACAAATCAAAGTTGAAGGGTTACAGAACAAAGAAAGGAAGACATTGAAGTGGGGGAAGTAGAGTTGTGTGTGGATCTGGGAAGAGCAGACATTAATAAGATCAAACACATTATATGAAATTCTCAAAGAATTAATAGATAAAATTATTATTTGTATTATATGTTTAGAATACAAAGGCTATAACAGTCAAACATCACTTTTTTTTCCAAATTGCATAACTTCAACATGGCATTTGACTGTTGTAGTTGACCATGATTGATTTTCTAATAAACCATTTGCTGGGTTTCATCACTCTAACTTTCTCCTACCTATTTCTCGTACTGAAAAGGAGATTCTGTTAGTAGTTGATACCGGAAGAATCAATATTGTCCTGGAACATGAATGTCTATATAAATATATGTTGTCAGCAAACACAGAATCTGTGAGTTCAGAAGTGGTTCTCAGCAGACAGGGAGTCTGATAATGCCTCAGTCTTAGATTTGGTTCCAGCTTCAAGTGTTAGAAATGAATCTATGGTTAGAGATATGTTTCGATCTCTTCCATAGCCACGAATCCTGTGCATACAGTCTCTACTCGTATGAACAAATCATGACCCACAGTCCCATCCCCATATATGCTCACATCATGGCTTCATTTTCAGCACAAAATGATTTAGGAGCACAAACTCAGTCTTCATTCCACTATCTGGTTACACATCTAGAATTGCAGACACTGATTTAGGTATTATTCCAAATGGCGGCTGGATAGCAATAAAACGTGTTTTAGAACCTAAAGACTGAACTCTAGAAGTATGACAATAATTGAAATTCAGTTTGCTAATATTTTTCCTTTATTGTGGAGATAACAAAAGTCCAATTTATCATATTGTTAAATAGAGAATATTATTTTGTTCTAAGAAATTATTTTAGCCTCCAACCTTAAGTCTCTTCTAAATGGTTTGTTTTTACTTAGAGTGGAAATCTGCATCTTATCCTCCAGCTTTAAAATATTTTTATTCTTGAGAATTTGATACTGGTATACAATGAAATATAATTATATCTACTTCCCATCTCTCCCTGCAGTTCCCTTTTCCCTTCCCCCAAATATCTCCTAGACATTCATTTAGTATAATTTTTTTTTAGAACCGACTAAGTCTAGTAGTCTAGTTGGGGCTCTCCACACACATACAGATGAGGAAGCTCCCACTGGAGCACAGGAAGCTTGCAAGTGGCCACACCTTTTTTAAAAAGTGATTCTGCCTGCATCCCAATAGCTGTCAACTGCAAATATCTCTTCAGCAAGAGGTGGGGCCTGGCAACCCCATCTGTGGCAGAATTTGGGGGTTCTTGTGCACATGACTATAGCTGGTTCAAACCACATCATGTCCAGAGGGCAGCTCTTATTTTTCACAGTTGAATAACTAGCCAAGAAGGACTGGATTTCCAAGCTTCTACTTTTTACTAGCAAAATACATAAACTTCTAACAGAAAATAAATGATTAATGGGCATAAATATCCTATAATGTGCCCTCTAGGTCCAGCTGAGAGGCAGCCAAAGCCACATTTTAGTCAAAAGCATTTCAACCTATTGTGAAATACACCTGCTAATAAAAAAAATGAAGTTTTAAGACTGAAGAGATGGCTCTGTGGATAAAGTGCTTGCTGAATAAGCATTAGGCCCCAAGTTTGGATCCCCAGGAGACCTCAAATGCTGGGCATGGCAGCATGCACCTGTAATACCAACATAAAAGGTTTCAGAATCAGGCAGAATCCAGAGCTTTCCAGCCAGCCAGCCAGTCTAGTCAAACCAGTGATTTTCAGATTGAGGAAGAGATGGTCTAAAGTAAGATGGAGGGCAGATGCCCTGGCTCAGTGAGTAAAGGTCCTTGCCACCAACTTTAACAATCCGATTTGATCTCTGGAACGAATGTAATGGAAGCAAAGAACTAAATTCCTTAAGCCCTTAAACTCCACCTCTAAGAGTTCTGATGACTCCTTCTGGCCTCTGTGGGCACCTGCACACACACACACACATGCATGCACACACACAAGCACGCATGCATGTGCATACATGAACTCTCATACACGCATGCACACACACACGTGCACTCATGGACACACACACGTGCACATACACAGGCCCAAAATAATAAAAAAAGATTTTTCTAGTAGACAATAAAGCAGATGTTGATTTTTCTGTGTTTATATCAGTTCAACCTCGTCTCTTTTATTGCCTTTTTTCTAAGCATTTTTGGATTTTTTCCTCCTCTATTAAATGTAATTATTTTTAAGTGAACACATTAAATAATCCTAAGTGGCATTCAATTATCTTGTATCAGTAGCGGTTTTTGTACAGTGTCTTTTAATTCTTTGGAGGACAATCAATAAATAGACTGAGTCTCTAAAGTAATAAATTAGTTTAAAGTCTCAATATCTCAATGAAGACTTTAGAAAAAATACCTAAGTTATCATGAAGAAACAATGTTTTTTATATTGAGAATGTTCTTTAAAGCGGCCCTTGAAATAGTCATTTGGGGATATAAATTGAGTGTTTTTACAAGAGTATGTAATCTGTGATTCATCTAAGTCTTACAAGATCCATTTGGTAAAAATAAGAAATAAATAAATTACATTTTTGCATTACAATTTAACTCATTCTCTCTGATTGACATGTGTGCATTCTTGAATATTGAGCATAGATAATAATAAACTCTTTCACTTAGAAAAGAAACGCAAAAGCATTCATTTAATTAAATCTTTATGCAAAACCGAATCCAAAGTGATCTGGTTTATATCCCTCTACTTTAGCATGATAGTAACTTCACTTCTTCACAAAAGATAAACTATATACATAGCATTTTAAACGCAAATACAACTTAATGTGTCAAGTCACTTTTCTTGAATTGGTATATTAATTAAATCTTGTAATTAAAATATGGCTGCTAAAAATTGATTTTACTTTATAAGACTATAACCTCCTAATTCTTAGTTTAAAAGTCTTACTACAAAATAAAAAGTCTTCTGCCACACTGCGGTCCCAATTGTCATCCACGAGCTTCCTCTGCAAGATTGGCAAACTCTATGCCATTTGTAGAGACAACAAAGATGCTGCCCAGAGAGGTTGAAGACAAAACACCAGCTCCGGGGCTGGCTGTGCTTCTCTTTGTCAGTCAGCTTCAGTGTTCTCTTGCTTGGAGTCTGAAAGGTACCAAGCATAACTGCACCCTGAGGGCTGGGAACCTTACAGCGCTGGTCCTGAGAATTGGCTGGAAACCATTCGCCTTCACCTCGCTGTTCTCACGCGTGGGTGAAGACCAGAACTGACAAGACAGGGTTTGTCTGCCAGTGGGGAGTCTAGAGACCCAGACGACCCAAACATCTCAGGGTCTCATTGAAATAGAGACATGATCATCACATAAACAGACTTGGCTACTAGTCACAGTAGTGATTACTTGCCAAGTGGTGACTCAAAGCTCCAGGCTTACAGAGTCCGCCTACGGAAAAGTCGTGACTTCCGTAGAGAAAGGTGTTAGATTTCAAACACTGTCTTGGAAATTTTCCAAGCTGTTTGTACCACATTTTCAATCACTGGGCTTACTTCTCTTGTTATATTAAAACAATGTGAAAATGAAAATTCTCTTATTATTATTTCCTTGTCAGCCTTTGCTGTTGTTTCCTTAGTCTTGGCCATTATGACCAGGGTGGGATGAGGTCTCAAAACAGTTTTAATTTGCATACCTATAGCCAAGGACGTTGAACACCTTTGAACGTATTTCTCAGTCACTTCTGTTTCTTCATTTGAGGACTCTGTTCAGTTCCATTGAAATTTTCAACCAGATTGTTTGTTTTCTTTGGATTATGGTTTTAGGGTCTTTGAAAATTTTAAATAATAATAATCTTCCAGATATAAAGTTGGCAAAGTCTTTCTCTCCATTCTGCAGACTGCCTCTCCAATTAATACTCTCCTTTTGAGCACAGGAGCTTCTTCATTTTATGAGGCCTCAATTGCTGATTTGCATCCTGTGTCCTGTACAACCAGGATATCCTGAGGTATATTCCATACTCTTTCCTCTAGAAGTTTCTGGTCTAACATTAAAATCTTTGGTGTGTTTTTACTTGGTTTTTGTTCAGGTTGAGAGATGAGATAAAAATTTCATTCTCCTACATGTAAATATCCAGGACACCTAGCACTATTTGTTAAATATGCTGTCTTTTCGCCAATGTGTATTTTTGACATATTTATCAAAAATTGGATGGATCTAAATGCACAGACATATATATATATAGTTCCTAAATTCTATTCTACAGAACCACATATCTTGACAGTATAACTTGACATTAGGAATAGGAATGGTGCTACTTCTAGCAGTGGGTGTGGGGGAAGGGGAGTAAAAAATGGTGCAGCCACTATGAAATCAGTGCAGAAAATCCCCAGAAAGCTAGAAACAAATCTGCCATAGGAGTCAGCTGCTCCACTCCGGGAATATATACGAAGGATTCTGTGTCTTACTAGAGAGATACATGCCACACCTTGCTAAAAGCATCTCTATTCACCTTAACTAGGGCCTGGAATCAGCCTACATGTCAATGAGCTGATCAATAAATAATGAAAATGTGGTACATATACACAATAGAATTTCACTCAACCGTAAAGAAAAGTGAAACTGTAAATTTTGCAGCTCTAGATTCTTATCAGAGATGTCTCCTGGCACGGTAAAGAGCAGTTAACATGGAAATTCACAACTGGTTCAAGTGCAAACAATAAATCCCTGTGACATGTTCGGCATAAATATCTGCATTGCCCACCTCCCAAGGCCCGTACAACACTGTAGAAGAGGAAATGAAAAAACTGCAAGGGATCAGGGAGGACGGGTACGAGACAGGGTCTCCTAAGCATGGCAAGAACAGTGGACTAGTGAGCTCGCAGCAGCTGTGGTTGCCTGCACAAATCAACGCCTTCCACACTCCAGCAAGGACAGAGCAGAGGTGGCAAGACTCTGAGCGCCTAGCTGGGGAGTAACTGACAGCTGATTTCCCCTAGAGGAGGAAAAGTACACTTCCCTTAAGAGAGTCTCTGGGAAGTAAACCCTTTCTGTGTGGATGACCTAACACTCCGGCATATGTGAAGAGACAAACCCAGTAGGTTATTAAAACAATAAGATTGAACATGTCGGTGAACACCTTTAATCCCAGCAATTGTGGGACAGAGGCAGCCTAATCTGCATGAGTTGGAGGTCAGCCGGGTGTACACAGAGAGTTCCAAGCTAGTCAAAGTCACATAGTGAGATCCTGTCTCAAAAATTAAAAAATAAATAAACAAAAAAAGATGTGAAGTTTGGAGAGAGATGAGTGGAAGTGAATCCCGGTGGAGCTGGAGGAAGAATAGGAAGTGAATGTGTTCTGAGCACACTGTATGAATGTGTGAAATTTTCAAAGAATTGATGAAAATATTATACCAACATTTTGAATTCTATACTTGAAAACATAATGAAAGTAAGGAGTCTTACGACAACTCTTTTTTTTTTTTTTTTTTTTTTTGGTTTTTCGAGACAGGGTTTCTCTGTAGTTTTGGTGCCTGTCCTGGAACTAGCTCTGTAGACCAGGCTGGTCTCGAACTCACAGAGATCCGCCTGCCTCTGCCTCCCGAGTGCTGGGATTAAAGACGTGCGCCACCACCGCCCGGTTTACGACAACTCTTATAAAGGAAAAACATTTGGGGTGGCTGACACTTTCAGAGGTCTAGTCTATTATCATCAGGGAGGCTTGCTATGGCAACTGGGACTATAGTGGTAGGCAGGAAGGCATGATGCTGGAGAAAGAACTGAGAGTTCTTGCGCCCCGATTTCCAGGCAACAGGAAATGATCTGTCTCACTGGACGTGGCTTCAGCATATATGAGACCTCAAAGCCCACCTCCACAGTGACACACTTCCTCCAACAGGACCACGCCTACTCCAACAAGACCACACCTTCTAGTAGTGCCGCTCCCTTTTGGGGGGTATTTTCTCTCAAACCACCATGTAAGGGAAATGTATTTTGGACAAATTTGGTTCACAAAATGAAGAGATAGCCTTTAAATCATCATCACTGTTATGTCAGGACTTTTTCTTGGTTCAAAATCTACAAATTACAAATTTAAATTCTCACTGGGGAAATCTATTGACCTATGGCATTCTAAACAGACTGATTTAAAATTCAGGGTTCAACTATGCATCGCCTATCCAAATATCTTGCTGATAGAGAAATATATGCTTTTCCTGATTCTCCTAGAAAATGAAAAACTGTGTGTTTGTTCCTTGCCAATTATAGAAGCCAATTTTAGGTGAAAACAAACTCCTCAGTCATCTCTCCCAGACAACTGCATCACACAACTGAAGGAATGTGGTGTTCTCTGTGATCATCGATTTTCCGTCCGCTGAAGCTGCTCTCATTCCACCACTGTCTTCATAGAGAGAAAGAAAGAAGAATGCAGTCGCATGCAAATTTAGGGCCTGAAAATAACAAATCTTTTTTTTTTTTTTTTTACTGAATTCAGAGTCATCAACTCTCCTGAGCAATTACACAGACCACTACAATGGAAAACACAAAATCTGGGAACCCACCTAAGCTTGATTACTCCCCATTTTCACCCAGATCCCTTCTCAGGAGCCTACACACCAGTCTTAATTCACAGCTAATAGAGGTCAGAGGAAGGGTTAATAGCCTGCAGTTCAACATTCATTAAGTCATTCAATGATCATTAAAAAACATCCTAAAACAGCTTTGCCTTGAAGTTTTAATAGCAATAAAGGGAGACTTGCTGGTCTCAAACACTAATAATGTTCATTTATGACAGCGAGGAAGCTTGTGCACCCAAAAACTAACATTAATCTTGATCAACAGCTCTGTGATCTCAGTGTGAACTTAAATCCAATGTGAACATTTTGTCCATCAGAACTCTCATGGTCATCAGAAAAGAACATTTAGTGTTAGTCTTTGGGATCAGTCAGTCAGTCCACTGGCTGCTGCTAGAGCTTGCTCTAGGGCTAGCTGGGAAGATTCCTCTGACCAACATTTTCCCAATCCATTCAACTAACACTGATTAAAAACCTATAATGAAAGGTAAGGCACATTGCTTTGGAGAAGGTTTAAGGTCCTCCCTACTATATCTAGGCTGAGCAAGGTATCCATCCAAAGATAACTGGTTCCCAAAAAGCCAGTACACGCAGTAGGGATAAATCCTGGTGCCATGTAAATATATGTTTATCAGCTAATCTTATACATCTTTGCTGATTTTTCTATTGTTTTATCAATTATACAAGCTGAAATATTGAAATATCCAATTTTATTACTGAATAATGTATTTCATAGTTATAGATTTTTATAAAATGTCCCTAGAATAGTCCCTAGAATTCAAAGATGTGGTTTTTTATTGCATGGTCATAGAGAATTATCATCTAGATGGAAATTGGGTGGATAATAAACTGACCTCAGTAGTGTCTGAAAAAAAAACCCACCTATAATAGGATGTTCCTGAGCTGGAACAAAGTAAATATAAACAAAGCAAATATGTCTGCATGGAATCTATATTCTAACTGTTTGGGAGAAGCCTGGTTGGTCCACACAAGCTAAACTATCTAGAATATAGTAAAAGGAATCACGTGATAGCATGGGGTCACTAAAACAGTTGTGTGTATAAACATGTATATAAATTTTAGAAGCATAAAATAATGCCCCCAGTTGTCTTTTAATGAGAATCCACGTATATAAATATTTTTAAAGAGTAGAGGATTCATAATGGTTGTTTCTAAATTAGGTAAGAAGAACATAAAAAAGATCTGGGATTGGGAAGACTGTAGTTCTAGGTGCTGGTATCTAGTTTTGTCTTTGCTGGGTTGGTGCTCCTTGGTTTCTGTTTCCTCCCTAGTAGAGTATAGTGGCTGTGTTGCTTGTAGGAAATTTTCCGTGGACCATTGGGGGTTCCAGGCAAAATATGTGTCTGGGAATCAGAAGCTGACATTTATAAATGAGGATAGACTAGGAGTCCAAGAGAAAAAGAGAACACTCCACCAGAATCTGCTTATTTGGTATCTTTGGATAGGGGTAGAGTGAAGAGAAGTCACCCCAGAAGGTCTGCTATAGAACTGGGGATAAGACTGGGGTATTGGATCTAGAGAAGCAGAAGGGAAGATAAAGATCTGCAGTCAGCTTCCCTGCTTTCCTGGCAGGAGCAGCCTGTGGGTTAGCAGGGAGTTTCTACTGGAGTCGGGGGTGGGGTGCTTGGATAAAGCAAAGAGTCAGGGAAGGAGGTTAGAACGGGGTATCGATTCGCAGGAGATGTGGGCAGAAAGAGAGGGAAGATTATAACATGTGTTGTGCTACAGAGTTAGAGATGAGAGGGGACACTGGATATGGAGGGAAGGAAGGAGAGTGAAGTTCTTTAGTTAGCTTGCCTGTTTCCCTGTCCAGCTCTGATGTTGGATTCCCCTCTGTATGCTATGAATATGTTTTATTGCCATTGTTTAATAAAGAAGCTACTTTGGCCTATGGCAGGGCAGAATATAGCTAGGTGGGAAAACTAAACTGAATGCAGGGAGAGAAGGTGAATTCAGGCAAATGCCATGTAGCTACCCAAGAAGCAAGAAAGTGAGGTAACAAACCACAAGCTTTATGGTAAAATAAAAAAATAATAAAAATGGATTAATTTAAGATATAAGAGCTAGCCAGACAATTCTATCAAAAGCAATATATAGATTCAATGCAATCCCCATCAAAATTCTTCACAGATCTGGAGAAGACAATAATCAACTTTATATGGAAAAACAAAAAACCCAGGATAGCAAAAACAATCTTATACAATAAAGGATTGTCTGGAGGCATTACCATCCCTGACTTCAAACTCTATTACAGAGCTACAGTACTGAAAACAGCTTGGTATTGGCATAAAAACAGAGAAGTCGACCAATGGAATCGAATAGAAGACCCTGACTTTAACCCACAAACCTATGAACACCTGATTTTCGATAAAGGAGCTAAAAGTATACAATGGAAAAAAGAGAGCATCTTCAACAAATTGTGCTGGCAAAACTGGATATCAATCTGTAGAAGAATGAAAATAGACCCATATCTATCACCATGCACAAAACTCAAGTCCAAATGGATTAAAGACCTCAATATCAGTCCGAACACACTGAACCTGATAGAAGAGAAAGTGGGAAGTACTCTACAGCACATGGGCACAGGAGACCACTTCCTACGTATAACCCCAGCAGCACAGACATTAAGGGCATCATTGAATAAATGGGACCTCCTGAGACTGAGAAGCTTCTGTAAAGCAAAGGACACGGTCACTAAGACAAAAAGGCAACCCACTTACTGGGAGAAGATTTTCACCAACCCCGTAACTGACAAAAGTCTGATCTCCAAAATATATAAAGAAATCAAGAAACTAGACCTTAAAAGGCTAATCAACCCAATTATAAAATGGGGCACTGAGCTGAACAGAGAATTCTCAACAGAAGAACTTCAAATGGCCAAAAGACACTTAAGGTCATGCTCAACTTCCCTAGCGATCAGGGAAATGCAAATCAAGACAACTTTAAGATACCATCTTACACCTGTCAGAATGGCTAAAATAAAAAACACCAACGATAGCCTTTGCTGGAGAGGTTGTGGAGAAAGGGGTACGCTCACCCATTGCTGGTGGGAATGCAAACTTGTGCAACCACTCTGGAAAGCAGTGTTTCGGTTTCGCAGGAAATTCGGGATCAACCTACCCCTGGATCCAGCAATACCACTCTTGGGAATATACCCAAGAGAGGCCCTATCATACAACAAAAGTATATGCTCAACTATGTTCATGGCAGCATTGTTTGTAATAGCCAGAACCTGGAAACAACCTAGATGCCCTTCAACAGAAGAATGGATGAAGAAAGTATGAAATATATACATATTAGAGTATTACTCAGCAGTAAAAAACAAGGACTTCTTGAATTTTGCATACAAATGGATGGAAATAGAAAACACTATCCTGAGTGAGGTAAGCCAGACCCAAAAAGAGGAACATGGGATGTACTCACTCATATTTGGTTTCTAGCCATAAATAAAGGACATTGAGCTTACAATTCATGTTCCTAGAGAAGCTAGATAAGAAGGTGAATCCAAAGACAAACACATAGGCATCCTCATGAATATTAACCTTCATCAGGCGATGAAAGGAGACAGAGACAGAGACCCACATTGGAGCACCGGACAGAAATCTCAAGGTCCAAATCAAGAGCAGAAGGAGACGGAGCACGAGCAAGGAACTCAGGACCGCGAAGGGTGCACCCACACACTGAGACAATGGGGATGTTCTATCGGGAACTCACCAAGGCCAGCTGGCCTGGGTCTGAAAAAGCATGGGATAAATCCGGACTAGCTGAACATAGCGGACAATGAGGAATACTGAGAACTCAAGAACAATCGCAGTGGGTTTTTGATCCTATTGCACGTACTGGCTTTGTAGGAGCCTAGGCAGTTTGGATGCTCACCTTACAATACCTGGATAGAGGTGGGCGGTCCTTGGGCTTCCGACAGGTCAGGGAACCCTGATTGCTCTTCGAGCAGATGAGGGAGGGGAACTTGATCGGGGGAGGGGGAGGGAAATGGGAGGCGGTTGCAGGGAGGAGGCAGAAATCCTTAATAAATAAATAAATTGCCCAGTCCTCGGGGCGCCCGGGCGGGCTGCACTTCCTTTGTTTCTGTGGCCTGCCTGCACCAAGGAGGGTAGGCGCTTTGTTTGCGAGCTGCCCAACCAGCACGGAGGCCTGATCTCTCGGCCCCAGGAGAACCAGCGTTGGGGTGAGTTTCTGGCCCGCGGCGCCAGCCTGGGACGGGGATCTCGGGGGTCCCTTGGCCTCCTGTCTTTCTTGGGCTCTCTGCAGGACCTCTATTCCCGGGTTACTGCCTCTTTCTTCCTGGCCCACCCAGCTTCCGTCCAGAGCCCTCCCCACTTGCCCCCCCTGCCCTCTTTTGGCGGGTGGCATTGGGAGCTGGGTCCCAGTCCTCGGGGCGCCCGGGCGGGCTGCACTTCCTTTGTTTCTGTGGCCTGCCTGCACCAAGGAGAGTAGGCGCTTTGTTTGCGAGCTGCCCAACCAGCACGGAGGCCTGATCTTTCGGCCCCAGGAGAACCAGCATTGGGGAGAATCAGCATTGGGACGAGCCAGGGTTGGGCACGGAGACCTGATCCCTTGGTGCCAGGAAAGCCAACATTGGGGAGGCCGCGTTGGGTAGGCAAGGAGACCTGATCTGGTAAAAGAAGATCCATAAGGGAGTATTTGGAAGAAGAGATGGGCAGACGCCAAGGCAAGAATTCGCCCAACAAACTGAAAAGCAACATGAAGCCACCAGAAACCAGCGACCTCACAACGGAAGGACATGAACACCTTAATCAAGAAGGAGAAAAGATTGACTTCATGAAAGTGATTGATGCCCTTAAACAGCATGTAAAAAACGCCCTTATAGAAATGGATGAGAAATATAACAGAAAGTTTGAAGAATTGAATAAATCAGTGAATGATACCCTAGAAAACCAAGGAAAAACAATCAAACAGATAATGGAAACAGTTCAAGACTTGAAAACTGAAATAGAGGCAAAGAAGAAAACACAAACAGAGGGCCGGCTGGACATGGAAAATCTAGGTAAACGAATAGAGACTACAGAAACAAGCATAACCAGCAGAATACAAGAGATAGAAGAAAGACTCTCAGATTCTGAAGATACCATAGAGAAAATAAACACTATGATCAAAGAAAACAGCAAGTCCAACAAACTCTCATCACAAAACATTCAGGAAATATGGGACACAATAAAAAGACCAAACCTAAGAATAATAGGAGTAGAAGAAGGAGAAGAAGTGCAGCTCAATGGTCCAGAAAATATATTTAATAAAATTATAGAAGAAAACTTTCCCAACCTAAAGAAAGATATACCTATGAAGGTGCAAGAAGCATACAGAACACCGAATAGGCTGGATCAAAAAAAAACCATCCCCTCGCCATATAATTATCAAAACACAAAGCATACAGAATAAGGAAAAAATATTAAGAGCGGCAAAGGAAAAAGGCCAAATTACTTACAAAGGTAAACCTATCAGACTTACACCTGACTTTTCCATGGAAACCATGAAAGCCAGAAGGTCCTGGATAGATGTACTGCAGAAACTGAGAGACCATGGATGCAAGCCCAGATTACTATACCCAGCCAAGCTTTCGTTCACTATAAATGGAGAAAATAAAATTTTCCAGGATAAAAACAAATTCAAACAATATGCAGCCACAAATCCAGCCTTACAGAAAGTAATAGAAGGAAAATCACTAACCAAGGAGTCCAATAATGACCACAATAACTCAGGCATCTAGAGACCCTTCATCAACACAAACCAAAGAAGGGATACACACAAACTCTACGACTAAAAAAAAATGACCGGAGTTAACAACCACTGGTCATTAATATCACTTAATGTCAATGGTCTCAACTCACCTATAAAAAGGCACAGGCTAAGAGATTGGATAAGAAAACAGGATCCAACATTCTGCTGTTTACAAGAAACACACCTCAACCACAAAGACAGGCACCTACTCAGAGTAAAGGGTTGGGAAAAGGCATATCAAGCAAATGGACCTAAGAAACAAGCAGGTGTGGCCATACTAATCTCTAACAAAGTTGACTTCAAACTTAAATCAATCAGAAGAGATGGAGAGGGGCATTTTATATTCATAACAGGAACAGTTCATCAGGATGAAGTCTCAATCCTGAACATCTATGCCCCTAATATAAAAGCACCCACGTACATAAAAGAAACATTGCTAAAATTCAAGGCAGCCATCAAACCGCACACACTAATAGTAGGAGACTTCAACACTCCTCTCTCGCCAATGGACAGGTCAATCAGACAGAAACCTAGCAGAGAAATAAGACAATTAATGGAGGTAATGAAACAAATGGACTTAACAGACATCTATAGAACATTCCACCCAAATAGGAAAGAATACACCTTCTTCTCTGCAGCTCATGGAACCTTCTCGAAAATCGACCACATAGTCGGTAACAAAGCAAACATCCACAGTTACAAAAAAGTATTACTAACCACCTGTGTCTTATCAGATCACCATGGATTAAAGTTAGAATTCAACAACAAGGCTACCCCCGGAAAGCCTACAAAGTCATGGAAACTGAACAGCCAACTACTGAACCATACCTGGATTAAGGAAGAAATAAAGAAAGAAATTAAAGTCTTCCTGGAATTCAATGAAAATAAAGAAACAACATACTCAAATTTATGGGACACTATGAAAGCAGTCCTAAGAGGAAAGTTCATAGCACTAAGTGCCCACTTAAAGAAAACAGAGAAAGCTCACATTGGAGACTTAACAGCCCACCTGAAAGCTCTAGAAAAAAAAGAAGCAGACTCACCTAGGAGGAGTAGGAGACTGGAAATAATCAAACTGAGGGCTGAAATCAATAAAATAGAAACACAGAGAACAATCCAAAGAATCAATGAAACAAAAAGCTGGTTCCTGGAGAAAATCAACAAGATTGACAAACCCCTATCCAAACTAATCAAACGGCAGAGAGAGAATTTGCAAATTAATAAGATCAGAAATGAAAAGGGGGACATAACCACAGACACAGAGGAAATTCAGAGAATCATTAGATCTTACTACAAAAGCCTATATGCCACAAAACTGGAAAATGTAAAGGAAATGGATACTTTCTTAGATAAATATCATTTACCAAAGTTAAATCAGGACCAGGTGAACAATCTAAATAGACCTGTTAGTCGCGAAGAATTAGAAGAGGTTATCAAAAACCTCCCTACCAAAAAAAGCCCAGGACCAGATGGTTTCAAGGCAGAATTCTACCAGAACTTCCAAGAAGACCTAATACCTATACTCCTTAATGTATTTCACAATATAGAAACAGAAGGGTCATTACCAAATTCCTTTTATGAAGCTACAGTTACTCTGATACCAAAACCACACAAAGACTCAACCAGGAAAGAGAATTACAGGCCGATCTCACTCATGAATATCGATGCAAAAATCCTCAACAAAATACTGGCAAACCGAATCCAAGAACACATCCGAAAAATTATCCACTATGATCAAGTAGGCTTCATTCCTGAGATGCAGGGCTGGTTCAACATACGAAAATCTATCAATGTAATCCAGCATATAAATAAACTGAAAGAAAAAAACCATATGATCATTTCATTAGATGCTGAAAAAGCATTCGACAAAATTCAACATCCATTTATGGTAAAAGTCTTGGAGAGATTAGGGATACAAGGGTCATACCTAAATATAATAAAAGCTATATACAGCAAGCCGACAGCTAACATCAAACTAAATGGAGAGAAACTCAAAGCCATCCCGCTTAACTCAGGAACACGACAAGGCTGTCCACTTTCGCCATACCTCTTCAATATAGTGCTGGAAGTTCTAGCAATAGCAATAAGACAACATAATGGGATCAAGGGGATTCGAATTGGAAAGGAAGAAGTTAAACTTTCGTTATTCGCAGATGATATGACAGTGTACATAAGCGACCCCCAAAACTCCACCAAAGAACTTTTACAGCTGATAAACAGCTTTAGTAATGTGGCAGGATACAAGATCAACTCCAAAAAATCAGTCGCACTCTTATACACAAAGGATATGGAAGCAGAGAGGGAAATCAGAGAAGCTTCTCCATTCACGATAGCCACAAACAGCATAAAATATCTTGGGGTAAACCTAACCAAGGAAGTGAAAGATCTATTTGACAAGAACTTTAAGGCATTGAAGAAAGAAATTGATGAGGATACCAAAAAATGGATGGACATCCCTTGCTCTTGGATTGGGAGGATCAACATAGTAAAAATGGCAATTCTACCAAAGGCAATTTATAGATTCAATGCAATCCCCATCAAGATCCCAACAAAATTCTTTACAGATCTGGAGAGGACAATAATCAACTTTATATGGAAAAACAAAAAACCCAGGATAGCCAAAACAATCCTATACAATAAAGGATCTTCTGGAGGCATTACCATCCCTGACTTCAAACTTTATTACAGAGCTACAGTAATGAAAACAGGGTGGTACTGGCATAAAAACAGAGAAGTCGACCAATGGAATCGTATAGAAGACCCGGATTTTACCCCACAAACCTATGAACACCTCATTTTCGATAAAGGAGCTAAAAGTATACAATGGAAGAAAGAAAGCATCTTCAATAAATGGTGCTGGCACAACTGGATGTCAACCTGTAGAAGAATGAAAATAGACCCATATCTATCACCGTGCACAAAACTCAAGTCCAAATGGATTAAAGACCTCATTATCAGCCCGAAAACACTGAACCTGATAGAAGAGAAAGTGGGAAATACCCTACAACAGATGGGCACAGGTGATCGCTTCTTAGATATAACCCCAGAAGCACAGGCATTAAGGGCAACATTGAATAAATGGGACCTACTAAAACTGAGAAGCTTCTGTAAAGCAAAGGACACTGTCACTAAGACACAAAGGGAACCTACTTACTGGGAGAAGATCTTCACCAACCCCGCAACAGACAAAGGTCTGATCTCCAAAATATATAGAGAACTCAAGAAACTAGACTTTAAAATGCTAATTAACCCAATTAAAAACTGGGGCACTGAACTGAACAGAGAATTCTCAACAGAAGAACTTCAAATGGCCAAAAGATACTTAAGGTCGTGCTCAATTTCCTTAGCAATCAGGGAAATGCAAATCAAAACAACTTTGAGATACCATCTTACACCTGTCAGAATGGCTAAAGTCAAAAACAACAAGGATAGCCTTTGCTGGAGAGGCTGTGGAGGAAGGGGTACCCTCATCCATTGCTGGTGGGAATGCAAACTTGTGCAACCACTGTGGAAGTCAGTGTTTCGGTTTCTCAGGAAATTCGGGATCAACCTACCCCTGGACCCAGCAATACCACTCTTGGGAATTTACCCAAGAGATGCTCTATCACATGTCAAAAGCATTTGTTCAACTATGTTCATAGCAGTATTATTTGTAATAGCCAGAACCTGGAAACAACCTAGATGCCCTTCAATGGAAGAATGGATGAAGAAAGTATGGAATATATACACACTAGAGTACTACGCTGCGGTAAAAAACAATGACTTCTCCAATTTTGCATGCAAATGGATGGAAATAGAAAACACTATCCTGAGTGAGGTATCCCAGACCCAAAAAGAAGAACATGGGATGTACTCACTCATAATTGGTTTCTAGCCATAAATAGGGGTCACAGAATCTACAATTGGCGAACCTAAAGAAGCTAAGTAAGAAGGTGAACACAAGGAAAAACATATCGTTATCCTCTTGGATAAGGGAAGTAGACAAAATTGCCGGGGAGAAAAGTGGGATCTTGGGGGTGGGGTGGGAAGGGGGTAAGGGGAGATGGGGAGAGAAAAGGTAGAAGGGAAGGAGGGGGGACTTGGGGCAATAGGAGGATCGGGATAAAGGAAGGTTGGATAGGGGAGCACGGAACCACAATCCTTAGTTAAGGGACCCACTTTAGGGTGGGCAGGAGAATTGACCCTAGAGGGGCTCCCAGGTGCCCAAGCTGAGGTCCCCAGTTAGTTCCTTGAGCAGCTGAGGATAGGGAACCTGAAATGACCCCATCCTAGCGCAATACTGACTAATATCTTGCATATCATCTTAGAACTTTCATCTGGCGATGGATGGAGATAGAGACAGAGACCCACACTGGAGCACTGGACTGAGCTCCCAAGGTCCCAATGAGGAGCAGAAGGAGGGAGAACATGAGCAAAGAAGTCGGGACCACGAGGGGTGCACCCACCCACTGAGACAGTGGAGCTGATCTACTGGGAGCTCACCAAGGCCAGCTGGACTATTACCAAAAAAAGCATGGGATAAAACTGAACTCTCTGATCATGACGAACAATGAGGGCTGATGAGCCGCCAAGGACAATGGCACGCAGTTTTGATCCTACGCAATCTGCTGGCTTGGTGGGAGCCTAGCCAGTTTGGATGTTCACCTTCCTAGATATGGACGGAGGGGGGAGGACCTAGGACTTACCACAGGGCAGGGAACCCTGACTGCTCTTTGGACTGGAGAGAGAGGGGGAGAGGAGTGGGGGGAAGGGGAGAGGGGTGGGAGGAGGGGGAGAAGAGTGGGAGGAGGGGGAGAAGAGTGGGAGGAGGGGGAGGGAAAGGGGAGGCTGGGAGGAGGTGGAAATTTGTTTTTTTTTCTTTATTCTTCTTTTATCAATAAAAAAATGTTAAAAAAATAAATTAATTAATTAATTAATTTAAAAAAAAAAGAAGCCGGGCGGTGGTGGCGCACGCCTTTAATCCCAGCACTCGGGAGGAAGACGCAGGCGGATCTCTGTGAGTTCGAGACCAGCCTGGTCTACAAGAGTTAGTTCCAAAACCACAGAGAAACCCTGTCTCGAAAAACAAAACAAAACAAAAAAAAAAAAAAAGAAGATTAAGAGGTCCTGGTCAGAGGCCAGAAAGATGGCTCGGTAGGTAAAGGTGCTTGTTGCTAAGACTGACAAGTTCAATTCCTGGTACCCACATAAAGAAAGAACAAACTCTTGTCGTAGAATGTGTACATATGGTTGCTGTTACACACACACACACACACACACACACACACACACACACACACACACATTCATTGAATAACCAAATGTACAAAGTTTTTATAAATAAATATGTACAATATTGATTATTTAAAAAAAAAGAGCTAGCCAGAAATACACCTTAGCCATTGTCCAGTGTTGTAATTAATAGAGTTTTGTGTGATTATTTGGGTCTGGATGGCCAGGAAATGAAAGCACAGTCTCCATTTACACAACTCGATTGATGTGCTCCCAGGGAATGCTTGCTGGTATTGGAGGTTGGGATACTGGCATGAGTCGGGGGGAAGAAGATGGGAGAAGATCTTTGCGATTGCTGGAGATGAGGTCAGAAAGAAAAAGGAGATCTCAGTAGGTGTTCTGTCTCAGAACTGTGGGTGAGACTGGGGATTGGGTCTGCAAGAGCAGAAGAAGAGAAGATCTGCATTCAGCCTACCTGCTTCCCTGGCAGGAATGACAGCCTCTGCCAGGATGACTGGTGGATTCACAGGGAGTCACAGCGTCCTTGTGGAACTCTATCCTAGAGATCCTGGCAGATTGTGATGGCTCTCCCACTTGATTCTGAGAATTTTACAATTTCTTCTCTTTCTGCTTTTTTTTTAAAGCATTGATCTACTGTTTAGTCAACATTGTATCATTCAGTTTCCAAGTATTTGTGTGGTTTTGTGCTTTCTTTTGTTATTGATTGCTAGTTTGATTTCACTGTGGTCTAATAAGATCGAAGGAATTATCTGAATATTTGGCTATTTGTTAACATTTGTTTTGTGGCCTAAACTATGGATTGATTTTAGAGCCAGTTCCATGTGCCACTGAGAATAACATGTGTTCCCAGTCAGTGGGTGGGGTTTTCTATGTATGTCTGTTAAATCCAGTTGACCTATGATGTACATTAACTCTGAGTGTTGTTTTTTGTGGATATTTAATATGGAAGACTTACTTAACAATAACAATTTGACAATGAAGTCTCCTACTATGATTTTTATGAAGACCTATTTCACTTTTCATGCCTTATAATTTTTTATATGAAACTTGAGGCCCAAGATTCCATGCATACATGTTTATAGTTGTTACATATTTTTAATGAGTTGCTCCCTTTATTACTATGTTTGACTTTATTTCTTCTGACTAGGTTTGGTTTGAAATTTACTTTAGCAGATAGAAGACCAGCTACATCAGCTTGTTTATAGATCTCCACACTTTGACTGTCAGAATTTGGATGTCTTTGCTAGTGAGGTGTATTTCTTGAGGACAACAGACAGTGGGGTCATGTTTATCATCTCAGTTAGACTGCATCTTCTAATGATGATGTCATTTGCATGTAAGAATTTTTATTGAGAGAGATTTTCTGTTTTCTCTGGAATTTTTCAGGAATTTTTCTGTTTGGCCAGATTATTTGTTGTTTCTTTCTTCTTCCCCTGTGTTAGGGATTAACTGATCTGCTGTGTTGTGCATAACGGTTTCCTTTCTTGCCCTCTTCTGTTAGTGTTTTAATCTCATGAGGCTTATTATTTCCTGTCTTCTTATAGATAAAACTCTATTTCTTCCTGCTCTGTTTATAGTGTTCCTCTCAATATTTTCCACACAACTGGCCTGGACAGCATTAATTAACTTCATATGTGCTTGCCTTGAAATGTTCTTATTTCTCCATCAACATTGAGAGACAACTTTCCTGGGCACAACCATCTTGGTTTACAGTTATTGACTTTCAGGGCTTGAACTCTATCATTCAAGCCTTCTTTGACTTTTAGGGTTACAGAAAAGTAACCTGGTGTTCTTCTGATGTTCCTTCACTCACATGTAAGTTGCCATTTTCCCTTACAGTATTTATGTTCTGTCCATTAATTCACTCATTCATTTATTCATTTATTGTGTGTGCACATGTGTGTGCATGCATGTGTGTGCATGCATGTGTATGCGTGCATGTGTGTGTGTACACGAGTATGCACCATGATAAACATGTAGTGTGGAGATCAGAGGTGTAATTTTTCTCCTTCTACCATATGGTCTCAGAGATAAAATTGCGGTTATCAGGCTGGCAGCAGGTGCCTTTTCTCAGAGCCACCTATCTCACTAGACCCCCTTATATCATTGAATGTCATTTGTTTGCTTTGTGTTGTTGACATTTTCATAATAACATGGTATGAAGATGTTCTTCTTTTGTCATATCTATCTGGAGTTCCAAGTGCCTCTTATTTCTGGATGTTCATTTCTTTATCTAGAGTTCAGCGAGATGACATCTGTTCTCTGGTTCCTGATAATATAGAAGAGCTATTTACTCTGGTTAGTAGTTAACCATCCACTGTCATCAAACCTACTAACTGGTGACCTACAAAATACCTTGACCCGAAGTGATGACAATGACATAAGCAAACAATACAGTGATGGATGGTTAGATCCACAGTAGTGATGATGAAACTGTAGAAGCTGTAGCTAGATTTTTATATTAGATTCTAGATTTTACACCCTCCTGTTTCATAGTTGATTATGACATTAAAGGTGCTAGCACATATGGGAACTGGAAGGCTAACTGGAGATTAGAACTCTACAGCTTTCTCAAGATAGAGGGTTAGGACTTGTAATTAATTATCTTTTCATGAGTAACCATGAAAATAATATCAGTAAACACAATATTTCACCAAGCTGGAATTAGGAAAACTCTTTTCTTTGGACTAGTGGTCTGTATAAACAGATATACCTTTTTATCTCTCCAGGAAAACTAATGTAACCCAAAACAGACATATTGCTGATTATGGCATCTAACAAAGATATCAGCAAGAATGTGTGTCTCAGCCACCATCTTTATTAGAGCAGCCATGACTACTTGCAAGAAATCACCAAATCAAGTTGATTGACTACTGATATTCCCTTATGGAAAGAGATGCAGAGGAGCATCTGACCCTCCTGTAATTCTCTGCCGTCTATATGTGATTCCGTCTCGGTCGCATGTGTTCTCGGGGCCTGAGGAGGTACTACAGTTATATAGACTCTGAAACATTAGCCAATTGGGAGACTCCATCTACACAGCAATGAGGAAGTCATCATCCATGCTGGGTGAAATTTTTCACTAGTATGGCTTCTTTGAAATTATCCATGATCATGTAAGTTACTCTTCATGCATTGTTTGTATATAAATCAAGTAAACTAACTCATTGATTCTCCAAGTTGAACTTTGATGGAAGGGTAGTTTCATCTGTTGTTGGTGCCCGATCTGGGATAAAGGGTTGGGTAGCAAGGAGTTATTTGTCTATTCATTCCTCGGGGGATGTTCAGGCAACAAGGGCTGCACCTATGTTTGTAGGGCAGGAGAATAAGCTGCGGTTTGTGAGTCACACCTTTCAGCTGGAAGAAGGCAACATCATTTCCCCCTTAGGTTCCTTCTGTACTTACAAAATGAACAAGTATCAAGAAAAATTATAGTGATTGGAAACGTTAAATATTTATACTTCCGGCTTCAACATAAACCTATTTAACATAATTGTAGAGGTTATTTCAGGCAGATATTTTAGAGCAAAGGCAGGAAACCTGGATTTGGTGTCTTTCATCATGTGAAATGATTTCCTCCCAAATGCTTATGCTTGTGTGTACGCAGACACTGCCCAGTGTCCACACTGCATCCCTGTAAGCAGCTGCCTTTGGAGGCAAAGGACCGGGAAAGCTATGGAAGTCCCAGGGAATAACTGAAGCAGGGTAGCCACATCATCTCATTTTCAGTTTATGAAACGTGGGAAATGAGCAAAAGAGACAGAGGGGGAGGCAGGAAACAGATGGGAGCTGTTTGTTGTGTGGTCCATGTAAGAAATCGGACTGCGCTGACATGAGACTTGAGTTAAGTAAACATTAGGAATATGAAATCAGCAAGGTTTGATGACTGAACAAATGAAGGAGTAAAAGAAAGAGAGGAATGTGCAAGTCAGTCAAAATAGTCAAGCTATTCCCAGCTTATAAACATCAGAGAGAATGTGTCCACTGCATCTTCATCTCCTTTGATGTTTTTATATCTGTTTAGTTCACTGTTTAATATTCATTTAAAATTGTAATTAAGCATTTCCTTTTCAAAGTAATTTTCAAGGAAGGGTTGGCAAAAACAGGTTTTTTTCTTTTTCTTAACTAATCCTTTCTTCCAGAGCTTTCCTTCTGACTGGAATTCCTATGAGTCTCTCACTGCAAAAAGTATGATGATATTTGTAATCTAGTTGTTAATGTAAACCTTCACCTCTGTTAATAAACATCAATTCAGGTGTAGTTCAAGGACGCCACACTCTAAGGAAATATTGGAATAAATTGTGACACATAGATGATGTATTTGTAAATGTTCCAAAGTCAATACCTGGTATTATATAAACCCTAATTTTAGTCTTTCAATATTCAATAATCTTTGTTCCTTTATTATATCTGAAAATTAAATTTCTATGAAGGATAACAGCATGCCATTTTGCAGCCAATATCTTTAGAGAAAGGTCACACTCTTCCACAGAGATATGTCAAGGCTAATGGACATATTCAAAGGTTAAGTTTCAGGGCCCTGCATTGAGTTTGATTCATGCTGTTTTATAATTGCATGCCCGTGGCTACCCTAGTTGGTTAGCACACCATACTAATGAGGCCAGTGGCGAAAGTTCAAATCCCTAGGCAAGCAATTTGTTTTTCTCTGCTTGTGGTGATGACTGTAACACTTCTCCCAAGTCAGGAATCAGAAATGTGTGTCCATCGTCATAATGTCAAGGGAGAATACAAATGCCCAAATGAAAATCTGTCCTTTCTATTAGAAAAATGCTACAAAACATGCATGCAAATTATGTGGAACCAGTGGTGTCACCTTGAAATAAAGAGTAGAGCATTCCACACAGTACTACAACAAAGTTCTTGCCAGCAGCAAGTCATAAATGTCTTTGAGACTGATGATCTTAAATTAGATTCCCCATGAATAATTTCATCATTTTTCATCTTGGACCAAACAACACTAAATCTACCATTAAGTAAAAACTATGTGAAGTACACATTTACCTGCTTCCTTCCTGTCTCCCACTGCTGTTAAGAGGATGAGTCGGACAGTATCTTGGAGGCATTTAAAAATGATAAAATATTAATCCCTCTTGTCCCCTTCTGCCTCAGCAGGGCAGTAGATATATTGAGTTTTCACAAGCTGAAAGTCATGGCTGGTATGCAATTCAGTCTCGAACAACAATCAATTCAGAAAATGAAGGCAAAATTTCAAGCCTGGTAGTTGAATGAAACAGTGTTTAGAGGGAGTTAAGAGACCAAATGGCAGCATGAGGCACACAGAACAGTAAAGCCATTCCTGTATGTTCAGCTTAGCAATGTTCACTGTTTAATTGGGCTTAGAGAATGATCGCCATCATAGAAAGAAACCCTCCCAAGAGTTTCAATGGCTTTATGAACAAAAACTTCTCCTGGAACACAGCTTCATCAGTGATGTTGAGACTGAAGTCCTGTAAGAGGTTTCTGCAGAGGTGGCTTTAGATAAAGAAAAAAAATCAGAAAAAAGATAATTGCAGTGTAGAGTCTGGCCATGTTTGTAGTTGGCTGAATCCAGAAGCCACTATTCAACAACTCTCTCCATAGCAAGAAATATGTGTCCCCTTTCCCTATATTCTTGCCAGCATCTGTTGTCATTTGTTTTATTAATCTTGACCATTCTGTCTTTGTAAGATGAAACCCCAAAGTAGTTTTAATTTTCATTTTCAGGATGGTCAAAGATGTTGAATATCTTTTAAAATGTTTCACATTTGTGTTTCATTTCCTGAGAACTCTATATTTAGTCTTGATTTCTGTTTCTACCCTGTCAATACAAAAGCAAATCTGGGAACAGAGCAAGACAAAGGGAACATACCTTGAGAACTAAAGGGGAAAATGACTCAAATTATCTGCATGAATTTCAACTGTGACTGAGCAGACAGACATTCTTCATTATCACTGTGGCAAAATACTGGAATATGTCTTCCAAAGTTCATGATTATTTATTCTTGGGGCACTATAGAGGCTAATAAAAATTTTTTACAAAGTTCTTCATTTTTTAGCCATTCATCTGTCAATCCATCCATCCATCCATTTCTTTGAAAGAAATGACTGATTACAGATAGTTGACTGCTTAAATATTTACAAAATATTTTCTTCTGCTAGAGGTCAGGGATCATAGCCAGATAGTCTTCTTAAGTTTGTGACATGTCTCAAATATGGGGAGATAGTCATGAATATAGAGAAAATTAATAAGAAAAGATCATCCAGAAGATCATTTTTCAAACAGAGAGGCTAATTTTATTGTTCACTATCATAGCTGGCTCCTTAGGATGAAGGTCATTTCTGAGAAACTAATGTAGGTCAGTCTATTTACTTCATGGGGAAAATTACCTCCAGGGGTAGGAAGCTTTCCATTGCCAAAGTGGCACAAAGTTAGATAACCATCTGCCAGATACTAGCTAATATTTTCATTGAGTAAAATACTTCTAAAGGTGCCTTCTATGCACACTAAATAATTAGCCTACTTTATGAGTGTCAAACTTGGTTGGGGACATCTTAAAAGAAAATGAATCAGGGATATTGGAATGAATGCACACACACACACACACAAAAAAACACATGGGATATGTGTGAGTTCAATTCTAAAGTACCGCTTTGATTTTTACTTTTAAAACTATGGAGTCTTGCTTCCTTGAAGAAGACATGGATAATAGGAACTGGGTGTGGGGTACAACCACCTATAACACAGGCAACAGCAAATTAGAACAGCATAGGGAAAGACCCCAGTAGCCTCTTGCTATGTCAATACTGATCCCCATTGGCTGTATCTGGAGACATCCAAAGATGCCAGAGAGGAGAGCTAAGGAAACTGAGCAGGGCAGCTCACAGCACATCAGAGCCATGGCTCTTCATCAGCTGGATCATATCTATATTTCATCTTCACAAGCAGTACTGCCATGTTCATTGATGTTGGTTTACCTGTCTGTCTTGCTCACAATATGTGTGCCCACGGTGCACTAATTGACTTAGTGTACTGTGACCATGAACACTAATCATCTCCCTTGAAAGCACATTTGAAATAAAGCACCAGAGAGAGGCCACCTACTTTGATATATCTTTTTTTTTTCACTGTGATACAACAGTAATTCATTGGGCTATGGCAAGCCAGGTCTGGCAGTATAATATGGGGAATTATATCCAATGCCCAATGTGAGGTGAGATTTCCCTCTGTATGCTGTGAATACCTTTGGTGAATAAATAAACTGGTTTGGCCTGATAGGGCGAATATGTGGGGAAAATTGAAAGCTGAGAGAAGGAAGGCAGAGTTAGAGAGAGAAGCCATGTAGCCTCCACCAGAGACAGACACCAGAAATTTACCCAGTAAGCCACAGCCATGTGGCAATACACAGATTAAATGGGTTAAATTAAGATGTAAGATTTAGCCAATAATAAGCTAGAGCTAATGGGCCAAGCAATGATTTAATTAATACAGTTTCTCTGTGATTATGTCAGGGCTAAGCGGCGAGAACCAACAAGCAGTCTCCCTTACAACACCAAAAAAGTTTTATTATTATTATTGTTATCTACATTTTTCTCTGCTCCCCTCTCTACATCTCTCTCCACCTCAACCCTCTCCCAAGGTCCCCGTGCTCCTAATTTACTCAGGAGATCTTGTCATTTTATAGTAATGATTTTCCCTTGCTTGCCAGCTTTACCTAGCTTGGAAAAAAATGGTAAATAACATTTAAAATAATTGACAACATAATAGCAGCTAGAAATAGAATATCCTAATTCTAATTAAACATTAAAGAAAGTAGAAATCAAGAGTTGAAGGAATGTTTCAATTTTTTGAAAGACCAGCATAATTCCCTAATAACTCAAAAAGTCAAGAAAGAAGCAAACTCTATGTAGCGATCACTATATCAGATGATAACAAGAGCACCTGAGTATGAGATGATGCTGAGAATTTATGTGGTGCCACTATATGGATGCTTGATAAACATATTTATCACTCCAACTTCATCCTTTCATTCATCACTTCAAACTGTATTGGGCCTCTGTCATTTAACACTTTTATAAGCCCTATGAAGTATCCTATAGATACAGAGTCCTATTGAAGTGTGCTTTGCTCTTAATATCACTGGATCCTCCTTGAAAGCAATTAGCTTGGCATAGACCTCTGTAGAACTAATTGTATGAATACCAGTAAATCAATTCTTTTTTAAAAAATAACCAGACTTTAAATCAAACGTACAGACAAAAGAGAACTTAGCCACACAAGACACAATTGAAAATAATACAAGAATTATTAATAGCTACCTCAGAATATCAGATATAAATCTGATTAAAAGAGACCAAACTGGTTAAGGCATCAGGTGACCCTGCAAACATGACCCTCATTGTTTCTTGAGAATGCCATGTCTCTAGGATTTCTTGTCTTTGTCAAAAAGAAACTACTTCTGCTATTTGTGAAGAATAATAACCTAAAAACATTTTAATCGATAAGGCCTTTTAGATTCGGGCAAAGTAAAATTAGAGAGCAGAAGCAGTATTATCTCAAGACCTTAGCACACCCTGTGTTCACAGGTTTACCTGGGACTTGCTTCTCTGACTTTCACTCCCTCTCTCTGCATTGCAGCACTCCTCATATGGTTCCTTCCAGCTCTACCTAAATGTACTACTCTCACCGGCTGACCATAAGATACGGTAGCAATAAGGACCCATTCTACTGTAGGCAGTCTCTCAGGTACTTCATCAAGCATTCTGACCAGATGACTTTCTCACTTGTGCTTATTTGACTAGCTCCATGACAGCTGGTTCAAGGCTTTCTAGTTGAGATGAAGTGTCACTAAGACTATTTGGCCCACATTTAAAGCCATGTTTCCTCATCAGTTTCATCAATCATAATTCCATATTTCTTCTTAATCCCCATCCGTCTGTCTTCTCTGGTTCATCTCTACACTGGTTCCAAAATCTGGAGAGAAAGAGGAATGTCATTCACTAGAAGGCAATACATGGTTCTGATGGAAGAGATTTCAAAACCACTCTCCTTTCTCTGTGACTACCACACTGGGCAGGGGTAACAAGGATGCTGACCCTTCAGTAGCATATGCATCGCCCTTCTTTCTGTGACTAATAGTATACACTCATCTGTAGCCCAAGGTCTACTGATGTCTAAGATTACTTTTAATAGAATTTCTTTTTTTTTTAATTTGAATCTTTTTTTTATTGAGAAAATGAGGAAAAAAAAACAAGTTTCCACCTCCTCCCAGCCTCCCATTTCCCTCCCCCTCCTCCCACCCTTCTCCCCCTCCTACCGTTCTCCCCCTTCCCCCACTTCTTTCCCCCTCCCTCTCCAGTCCAAAGAGCTGTCAGGGTTCCGTGCCCTGTGGTAAGTCCTAGGTCCTCCCCCCTCCGTCCATATCTAGGAAGGTGAACATCCAAACTGGCTAGGCTCCCACCAAGCCAGCAGATTGCGTAGGATCAAAACTGCGTGCCATTGTCCTTGGCGGCTCATCAGCCCTCATTGTTCGTCATGATCAGAGAGTTCAGTTTTATCCCATGCTTTTTTTGGTGATAGTCCAGCTGGCCTTGGTGAGCTCCCAGTAGATCAGCTCCACTGTCTCAGTGGGTGGGTGCACCCCTCGTGGTCCCGACTTCTTTGCTCATGTTCTCCCTCCTTCTGCTCCTCATTGGGACCTTGGGAGCTCAGTCCAGTGCTCCAGTGTGGGTCTCTGTCTCTATCTCCATCCATCACCAGATGAAGGTTCTATGATGATATGCAAGATATTCGTCAGTATTGCTCTAGGCTAGGGTCATTTCAGGTTCCCTATCCTCAGCTGCCCAAGTAATTAACTGGGGACCTCGGCTTGGGCACCTGGGAGCCATTCTAGGTTCAAATCTCTTGCCAACCCTAAGGTGGCTCCCTTAACTAAGAATTGTGCTTCCGTGCTCCCCTATCCAACCTTCCTTTATCCCAATCCTCCTTTTTCTCCAAGTTCCCCCCTTCCTCCCCTTCTCCCTTTTCTCTCCCCATCTCCCCTTACCCCCATCCCACCCCACCCCCAAGATCTCAATTTTCTCCCCGGCAACTTTGTCTACTTCCCATAGCCAAGAGAATAACTATATGTTTTTCCTTGGGTTCACTTTCTTACTTAGCTTCTTTAGGTTCACCAATTGTAGGCTCCGTGTCCCTTATTTATGGCTAGAAACCAATTATGAGTGAGTACATCCCATTTTCATCTTTTTGGGTCTGGGTTACCTCACTCAGGATAGTGTTTTCTATTTCCATCCATTTGCATGCAAAATTCGAGAAGTCATTGTTTTTTACCGCAGCATAGTACTCTAATGTGTAGATATTCCAGACTTTCTTCATCCATTCTTCCATTGAAGGGCATCTAGGTTGTTTCCAGGTTCTGGCTATTACAAATAATACTGCTATGAACATAGTTGAACAAATGCTCTTGTCATATGATAGGGCATCTCTTGGGTATATTCCCAGGAGTGGTATTGCTGGGTCCAGGGGTAGGTTGATCCCAAATTTCCTGAGAAACCGAAACACTGATTTCCAAAGTGGTTGCACAAGATTGCATTCCCACCAGCAATGGATGAGGGTACCCTGTCCTCCACAGCCTCTCCAGCAAAGGCTATCATTGGAGTTTTTTATTTTAGCCATTCTGACAGGTGTAACATGATATCTCAAAGTTGTTTTGATTTGCATTTCCCTGATCACTAAGGAGGTTGAGCATGACCTTAAGTGTCTTTTCGCCATTTGAACTTCCTCTGCTGAGAATTCTCTGTTCAAATCAGTGCCCCATTTTTTAATTGGGTTAATTAGCCTTTTAAATTCTAGTTTCCTGAGTTCTCTATATATTTTGGAGATCAGACCTTTGTCTGTTGTGGGGTTGGTGAAGATCTTCTCCCAGTCAGTAGGTTGCCTTTTTGTCTTGGTGACAGTGTCCTTTGCTTTACAGAAGCTTCTCAGTTTTAGTAGGTCCCATTTATTCAATGTTGCCCTTAATATCTGAGCTGTTGAGGTTACACATAGGAAGCGATCTCCTGTGCCCATCTGATGTAGGGTACTTCCCACTTTCTCTTCTATCAGGTTCAATGTGTTCTGACTGATAGTGAGGTCTTTAATCCATTTGGACTTGAGTTTTGTGCATGGTGATAGATATGTGTCTATTTTCATTCTTCTACAGGTTGACGTCCAGTTATGCCAGCACCATTTGTTGAAGATGTTTTCTTTCTTCCATTGTATACTTTTGCCTCCTTTATCAAAAATGAGGTCTTCATAGGTTTGTGGGTTAAAATTCGGGTCTTCTATACTATCCCATTGGTCGACTTCTCTGTTTTTATGCCAGTACCACACTGTTTTCATCACTGTAGCTCTGTAATAGAGTTTGAAGTCAGGGATGGCAATGCCTCCAGACAATCCTTTATTGTATAGGATTGTTTTGGCTATCCTGGGTTTTTTGTTTTTCCATATAAAGTTGATTATTGTCCTCTCAAGATCTGTGAAGAATTTTGATGGGACCTTAATGGGGATTGCATTGAATCTATAAATTGCCTCTGGTAGAATTGCCATTTTTACTATGTTGATCCTCCTAATCCAAGAGCAAGGGAGGTCCTTCCATTTTCTGGTATACTCCTCAGTTTCTTTCTTCAATGCCTTAAAGTTCTTGTCAAATCGATCTTTCACTTCCTTGGTTAGAGTTACCCCAAGATATTTTATGCTGTTTGTGGCTATCGTGAAAGGTGAAGCTTCTCTGATTTCCCTCTCTGCTTCCATATCCTTTGTGTATAAGAGTGCGACTGATTTTTTGGAGTTGATCTTGTATCCTGCCACATTACTAAAGCTGTTTATCAGCTGTAAAAGTTCTTTGGTGGAGTTTTGGGGGTCGCTTATGTACACTATCATATCATCTGCAAATAACGAAAGTTTAACTTCTTCCTTTCCAATTCGAATCCCCTTGATCCCATTATGTTGTCTTATTGCTATTGCTAGAACTTCCAGCACTATATTGAAGAGATATGGTGAGAGTGGACAGCCTTGTCGTGTTCCTGAGTTTAATGGGATGGCTTTGAGTTTCTCTCCATTTAATTTGATGTTAGCTGTCGGCTTGCTGTATATAGCTTTTATTATATTTAGGTATGACCCTTGTATCCCTAATCTCTCCAATACTTTTATCATAAAGGGATGTTGAATTTTGTCAAATGCTTTTTCAGCATCTAATGAGATGATCATATGGTCTTTTTCTTTCAGTTTATTTATATGATGGATTACATTGATAGATTTTCGTATGTTGAACCAGCCCTGCATCCCTGGGATGAAGCCTACTTGATCAAAATGGATAATTTTTCTAATGTGTTCTTGGATTCGGTTTGCCAGTATTTTGTTGAGGATTTTTGCATCGATGTTCATGAGTGAGATTGGTCTATTATTCCCTTTCTTGGTTGAGTCTTTGTGCGGTTTTGGTATCAGAGTAACTGTAGCTTCATAAAAGGAATTTGGCAGTGCCTCTTCTGTTTCTATATTGTGAAATACATTAAGGAGTATAGGTATTAGGTCTTCTTGGAAGTTCTGGTAGAATTCTGCCTTGAAACCATCTGGTCCTGGGCTTTTTTTGGTAGGGAGGTTTTTGATAACCTCTTCTAATTCTTCGCGACTAACAGGTCTATTTAGATTGTTCACCTGGTCCTGATTTAACTTTGGTAAATGATATTTATCTAAGAAAGTATCCATTTCCTTTACATTTTCCAGTTTTGTGGCATATAGGCTTTTGTAGTAAGATCTAATGATTCTCTGAATTTCCTCTGTGTCTGTGGTTATGTCCCCCTTTTCATTTCTGATCTTATTAATTTGCAAATTCTCTCTCTGCCGTTTGATTAGTTTGGATAGGGGTTTGTCAATCTTGTTGATTTTCTCCAGGAACCAGCTTTTTGTTTCATTGATTCTTTGGATTGTTCTCTGTGTTTCTATTTTATTGATTTCAGCCCTCAGTTTGATTATTTCCAGTCTCCTACTCCTCCTAGGTGAGTCTGCTTCTTTTTTTTCTAGAGCTTTCAGGTGGGCTGTTAAGTCTCCAATGTGAGCTTTCTCTGTTTTCTTTAAGTGGGCACTTAGTGCTATGAACTTTCCTCTTAGGACTGATTTCATAGTGTCCCATAAATTTGAGTATGTTGTTTCTTTATTTTCATTGAATTCCAGGAAGACTTTAATTTCTTTCTTTATTTCTTCCTTAATCCAGGTATGGTTCAATAGTTGGCTGTTCAGTTTCCATGACTTTATAGGCTTTCCGGGGGTAGCATTGTTGTTGAATTCTAACTTTAATCCATGGTGATCTGATAAGACACAGGTGGTTAGTAATATTTTTTTGTAACTGTGGATGTTTGCTTTGTTACCGACTATGTGGTCGATTTTCGAGAAGGTTCCATGAGCTGCAGAGAAGAAGGTATATTCTTTCCTATTTGGGTGGAATGTTCTATAGATGTCTGTTAAGTCCATTTGCTTCATTACCTCCATTAATTCTCTTATTTCTCTGTTAGGTTTCTGTCTGATTGACCTGTCCATTGGTGAGAGAGGAGTGTTGAAGTCTCCTACTATTAGTGTGTGCAGTTTGATGGCTGCCTTGAATTTTAGCAATGTTTCTTTTATGTACGTGGGTGCTTTTATATTAGGGGCATAGATGTTCAGGATTGAGACTTCATCCTGATGAACTGTTCCTGTTATGAATATAAAATGCCCCTCTCCATCTCTTCTGATTGATTTATGTTTGAAGTCAACTTTGTTAGAGATTAGTATGGCCACACCTGCTTGTTTCTTAGGTCCATTTGCTTGATATGCCTTTTCCCAACCCTTTACTCTGAGTAGGTGCCTGTCTTTGTGGTTGAGGTGTGTTTCTTGTAAACAGCAGAATGTTGGATCCTGTTTTCTTATCCAATCTCTTAGCCTGTGCCTTTTTATAGGTGAGTTGAGTCCATTGACATTAAGTGCTATTAATGACCAGTGGTTGTTAACTCCGGTCATTTTTTTTTTAGTCGTAGAGTTTGTGTGTTTCCCTTCTTTGGTTTGTGTTGATGAAGGGTCTCTAGATGTCTGAGTTATTGTGGTCATTGTTGGACTCCTTGGTTAGTGATTTTCCTTCTATTACTTTCTGTAAGGCTGGATTTGTGGCTGCATATTGTTTGAATTTGTTTTTATCCTGGAAAATTTTGTTTTCTCCATTTATATTGAACGAAAGTTTGGCTGGGTATAGTAATCTGGGCTTGCATCCATGGTCTCTCAGTTTCTGCAGTACATCTATCCAGGACCTTCTGGCTTTCATGGTTTCCATGGAAAAGTCAGGTGTAAGTCTGATAGGTTTACCTTTGTAAGTAATTTGGCCTTTTTCCTTTGCCACTCTTAATATTTTTTCCTTATTCTGTATGCTTTGTGTTTTGATAATTATATGGTGAGGGGATGTTTTTTTTTGATCCAGCCTATTCAGTGTTCTGTATGCTTCTTGCACCTTCATAGGTATATCTTTCTTTAGGTTGGGAAAGTTTTCTTCTATAATTTTATTAAATATATTTTCTGGACCATTGAGCTGCACTTCTTCTCCTTCTTCTACTCCTATTATTCTTAGGTTTGGTCTTTTTATTGTGTCCCATATTTCCTGAATGTTTTGTGATGAGAGTTTGTTGGACTTGCTGTTTTCTTTGATCATAGTGTTTATTTTCTCTATGGTATCTTCAGAATCTGAGAGTCTTTCTTCTATCTCTTGTATTCTGCTGGTTATGCTTGTTTCTGTAGTCTCTATTCATTTACCTAGATTTTCCATGTCCAGCCGGCCCTCTGTTTGTGTTTTCTTCTTTGCCTCCATTTCAGTTTTCAAGTCTTGAACTGTTTCCATTATCTGTTTGATTGTTTTTCCTTGGTTTTCTAGGGTATCATTCACTGATTTATTCAATTCTTCAATTTCTCATCCATTTCTATAAGGGCGTTTTTTACATGCTGTTTAAGGGCGTCAATCACTTTCATGAAGTCAATCTTTTCTCCTTCTTGATTAAGGTATTCATGTCCTTCCGTTGTGAGGTCGCTGGTTTCTGGTGGCTTCATGTTGCTTTTCAGTTTGTTGGGCGAATTCTTGCCTTGGCGTCTGCCCATCTCTTCTTCCAAATGCTCCCTTATGGATCTTCTTTTACCGGATCAGGTCTCCTTGCCTACCCAATGCGGCCTCCCCATTTTGGCTCTCCTGGCACCAAGGGATCAGGTCTCCGTGCCCAACACTGGCTCTTCTGGCTCGGAGAGATCAGGCCTCCATGCTGGTTGGGCAGCTCGCAAACAAAGCGCCTACCCTGCTTGGTGCTGGCAGGCCACAGAAACAAAGGAACAGCAGTCCGCCCGGGCTCCCCGAGGACTCGGACCCAGCGCCCAGTGCCACGCGCCGAAAGAGGGCGGTGGGGCCGAAGTGGGGAGGCCTCTGGACAGAAGCTGGGTGGGCCAGGAAGAAAGAGGCAGCACCCAGGGAGTAGAGGCCCTGCAGAGAGACCAAGAAGGACAGGGGGCCAAGGAACCCCCGAGCTCCCCGTCCCAGGCTGGCGCCGCGGGCCAGAAACTCACCCCAACGCTGGTTCTCCTGGGGCCGAGAGATCAGGCCTCCGTGCTGGTTGGGCAGCTTGCAAACAAAGCGCCTACCCTGCTTGGTGCAGGCAGGCCACAGAAACAAAGGAACTGGAGCCCGCCCGGGCGCCCCTAGGACTGGGACCCAGCGCCCAGACAGGCTGGGCTGGGCAATGCCACTGTGCCGAAAGAGGGCGGTGGGGCCCTAATAGAATTTCTTTTAGTTAGAATGTATTTCTTTGTGTGTAACTGCGTGGTAGAACACTTACCTAGCATGTAGAAGGCCCTAAAATTCCAATCCTAACCACAGAAAGAAATCACAGGTAATAGCAGCCTTTTTCAATATCACACCCAACTGCAATAATTCTTAACTTATTCACAGCTATAGACTGTTTACATTATTATATAGAAATGTAACTGTTTATATTATTATGTAGATATGTAACACTTACCTAGCATGTATAAGGTCCTAAAATTCTAATCCTAACAGAGATAATAGCAGCATTTTTCAATTTTACACCCAACTGTAGTAATTCTTAACTTATTCACAGCTGTAGACTATTTATATTATTAGGTAGACAGGTAACTCATCCCATAAAAGTAAACCTAAGCATGTACTTTGAAGGTTTTGCATATCTTATAGCAGTTGGGGTTGCTGGAGGAAAGGAAGTCAGTAAACGGGCTGCTGGTGAGATACTCATGCTCCAGAGAGCTCTGAGCCTGTCCCCACTACAATGGTCCTAATTCAACCTGGTAGATCACAAAGCAAAAACACAAGGCCGGAAAGTGGGATGGGACTTGGTAGGAAGCAAGGCAAGGGGTAGGAGGGAAATAAGAGAGGGTATAGGGAGGAGTGTGACCAAAATGTATTATAAAGCCATATAAAATTGTCAGGTAGTAAGTTAATTATAAATAATAAGCTAGCATCTAATTTTTCTAATATCTTGAACTCTCAGGGACAATCAGCAAAGCCAATTGTCAGCTCTAACTGACCACAGAGAAAGACAAGATCTTGACTCTTATGTAGGAAGAGAACATTGTGGTCCTTAATATCAACCTCCTGCTTTATTTATTTTTTTGTCTGTTTATTTATTTCAGTGGTAAGATTGGAAACCAAGGTCTTTAGTATGCCAGGAGAACACTCGACCACACCCTAACATCTAACAAACTTCTCCTTTTAGACTGTAACAGCAGATCAAGAGGAATGTTCTTCCTGGTTGTGATGTACAGATGTCTTTAAAGTCCTTTAGGTTGTTAATATTTTATGTGCATGAGGTAAGTATAAAGACACACTGGCAAATTTTCCATCCGCACATTTATTTCTTCATGATGATGAAAAAAGATGCATAACAGAACTGTCTACTGTTTCTGGAATAATTAACTTACCTTTTGATGGGTAACAGCTATTACATGCCTCTCTAAAACAAAAATAATCCAAGTGTGAACAGATATTTAAACATACTGAACATGCTGCCAGGACAAAGTAGGTGTTGAAGAAATGATAATTATCTGACAATGGAAGAAAGATATGCCTTTTTTAAAAATCCCACCACCATTGTTTGCATTTATTAAAACTATACCATTTATGTAAACATTTCATTAAATACAAATCCGATCTGGGCAATTGGCCAAAGTGACTCTGAGCCACACAGTCCAGGCATTGGTGCTATGTGACACCACACACCTGTCAAGAGGATTGAGTTATCCTGTAACATTTTTACCTCTTCTTACCTATATCCTTTTTGTCTTCTTCAGTTGGTAGTGATTAGGTCATTGTTAGAGTCCTATTAGATCTGATGTCCATAAAAATTGGTCCCCTTCTAGCATTTTCCATTTGTCATGCTGGACATTGAGGCTCAATCAGTCTTTATTGTGGGGGCTGTCAGCATCTTTGACCTCTATTTACTAAATGTCAGTGACATCTCCTTCTCCTCAGTTGTGACAGTTATGACAACCAAAATGTCCCTAGATAGGAGTCCAAATGAACATTTCTGGGAGATGAAAGAATCCAGGTGACTCTTCAAGGTAAGAGATTCTAGAGCCACTCAAAATAGGTGGTATTTTTTTCCTAATGATTTCCATGACTCTGGGGGCCTCTCAAGTATGCATGGGAAATTCCGGCTTGTGACCTGTTAACTTCTTCTATTTTGCTTCAGAACCATTTTTTCTTCTGACCCCCACCCCATGCCATCCTTTCTGGTTCTAATCTGTTCTGTAGTAGAAGCACTGAGTGCTCACGGGAAACACCACATCTGTTACATCTGGACACATAATCAATGACTGGGTTTCCTTAATGAAAGGAAGTAGAGATAACACGGGAGAAATGAATGTAGTGACTTAATTAAATTTGCAGGGCACCATCAGTTTACCTGTGTAGTATACCCCTTGGCCCAGTGATTTTAAAAAGTTTTTACCAACTTGAATAACTTCCTCAGGAGACAAGACATTCATCCATGATATCAGGATGTAACCAAATGCCATATGGGGACTGGTTTGTCGTGTGCCTACTTCTAAAGCATCTTCATTCAAATTCCCTTCATCTTGCTAATTTATGGAGGTGCCCCATGCCAAGATGCAATGATACAGCTCATTAAGAGCCACCGGGGAATATTTAGGAAACATGCAAAAGGAGCCATTCCTTCATTTCCTTTCCCTAGAGTCCTGTTTCTGCTCTACGGTTTTTCTGTTTCCTCCAGTTTGAATAACTAAAAACTGGCTTGAAAAACAGTGGGCCACAACAATTCATCTCTAAGATAGTTTTTTTTTAACTTTTATGGTTCCTGAAATATGTGTGATTTGCTTCCAATTCTAAATTCCAAGTGAACAAACTGAGCTCATATTTGTCACCTACAATTAAATAATTCATGTCTCTGATTCAAAACATTTAGTTCAAACCATCACGTTGACAGGAAGTCATCTACTGTCTGCATTAGAAATTCACCTTTCTTTCTCCCTTTCCTTAACAACCCCATCTTCCACAATTTGAGTAGCAGTTTCAAGGCGTGCTGAGTGAACAATCAATACCTCATTAAGTTATTTCAAATCACTGAACTACAGCTGCTTCAGGGTTGGAGCATGAAATATAGAAAGCCCAGTTCTGTCCACACACAAACAAAACAAATGGATAATTCAGTCAATTTTGTGAAGAAAAAAATTCAAATAGATTATTTAGCCTTGGAAAATCCAAACAATCACATGCCGGGTTTTTAAAGTCATTAAATTTTGAAACATACATGGGTCATAGAACTGATAGAAACTGTCGTGATTTTCATGGTTCATTTCTTAGAATTCCTATAAGCAGGAAAAAAATGTGTTTTTATCCTAAATGCCACCAAGAAAATTGCCCTGCCACTTGACTACAAACACATTCTTTGTTTATCTGACCTAAGGCTGAGAGTGGCCAAAAGTTAATCATTGCAAATTGAATAGTTACAAAGAGTGAACCTTGAGGTTAGAGAACCTTTAAAATGATTATAATACATGAATCCTGCACTCAAGTAGCATGTACTTCCAGATGGAGAGACAGGCTATCACAGACGGGGAGGGGAGAGAAAAGATACCAATAATTCGTGGCAGAATAAAATTCATTGGCAAGTAACTCTTCATAAAGAAAAACAAATGTCTAAACAGTGGGGATTTGGAGCTAGCAATTCACCAATGGCTGCCAACATCTTTTAAGCATATTGGTTAATGATGTCTTTACCTACATTCCAAATTGATTTTACATACTGCATTTAGGGCAATATTTCTATATAAGAGGAAAATGTTTTGACTTTGTTAAAAAAAAATTAGGTAAAAGTGCAAATCTGTATTTCAAATAGTCTATGATGCCAAGAGCTGAAAGTGATGCATCACCACTCAGCCACCCTAAACCAGAACAAGTCAATGATTTGGCTACTTCCCCTTCATGAGTAGCTCCAATTTCTCTCTATTTATTTTTAGAACAAACATCTACATTTACTCCCAGCAACAGAAAAAAGATGGGTGATTTCAGAATGAAGATTTTTAAGTTATTAGTGTAAAATGCTATTAAGAGTACCTGAAGCATTAATCTTATTCATCTTTATCAACAAAATTTCAGGAGTCAAATATCAAGACAAAAACCTGAAAGATCAGAGAAGCAAAGAACAGCCACCAATCACCTCTTACCTATTCTGTTCCTCCAACCAAAAGGGCCTAGATCCTCTCTCTGCCCCGACTGACTGATGGGTGTGGTCTATTGATAAATAACCAGACCAGCTCAATTCAAAAGATTTTAATAATTGAGGGAAAACTTACATGACCAAAGATCCTGCGAAAGCCAGGAGCGCAGGAAGCCAAAGAGGAAAAACAAGCACACATCGATGTTTTTATAGGCTATTTGGGGCCCCCAGAGGAACACACTTTATACAGCACGCGATTGCCTGAAGTCCCCCATCAGACTTACCACTTCCTTTTTTCTCTCTGTCTTAAGTCCTTCAAACCTCTATGGTGAATTTTGGTCAACTAAAGGCTAACTTTGCCCTCTGATTCCTAGCAAGCTTTATTTGTCAGAACACAGTCCAGATATCACACAAGTAGAGGTGACACCCCGGAGCTTGGATTCAGACAGAGCAGCTTGGTTACAAGCTCCCACCAGGCACAGGTTCCACGACAGACTATTTTCCTTTGCCCTCCTCTACTAGTTTTGATTCCTCTTCCTATTCTTACATTTTTTATCTAATTTTTCTCCTCTTCTAATTATTTTTAAAACAGTCCCCTCATTGAAATAACTATGTAGTAAAATAGGTATATATTAACACATATCTCAATTAATTTCCTCACATAAAGCCAACACGAAGTGTAATAGTAAAGAAGGGATGATAATTTCTTTTCTATTCTTCCAAGTTCTTCTTTTGATCTTATAATAAAAGGCAGATAAAAACAGACAGAAAACCTATAAACAAATCCAAGAATTTCTATCTGTTTCAGAGAGGTGCTAGGAACACATGATGGGTAAAGAATGATTTCTTCAATGAATAGTTCTGGGGAAACCAGGCATCCACACAGGGAAGGGAATTAGAACTTTATATCATAAACAAATACCAACTCAAAATGAATGGAAGACATAACTGTGCAATCTGACACTAAAAATCTCTACTAAAGATAACCAGCTGTGACATGGGTGTTGACAAAGAGGTTTTTCTTCAGTGTCCCTAAAAGAGCAGGAAACAAAAGCAAAAGCAGACAGGTGGGCGACCATTAAACTACAAAGCTTCTTTACAGCAGAGGAAGCAATCAACAGACTGAAAAAACCATCTACAACAGCGGTTCTCAATCTGTGGTCGCAACCCCTTGGGATAAAGTGACCCTGTAACAGAATTCACCAAAGAAAAACATAGGTATTTATAATTTGGAATAGTAGCAAAATTACAGTTATGAAGCAGCAACAAAAATAATTTTATAGTTGAAGTCACCACAACATAAAGAACTATATTGAAGGGTTGCAGCACTAGGAAAGTTGAGAGCCACTAGCTTATTGAACTAGAGAAAATATGCAAACCATATACATTTGATAAGAAGCTGATGTCCAAATTATATTAGATTGTAAAACAACCCACTAGAATGAGTGAATAAACAAATAAATAATAACATAAATAAATAAATGACTTGAATAGCAATTTCTCAACAGAAGACAGATAAATATGCAACCAGCCTATAAAAAAAACAATAAATAGTTATGGTCACCATGGAAGTTTGTTTAATCCACAATGAGATGTGGCTTCAGCTGGGAGGACTCACTGTTAACAGAAAGGCAGGAGGTTGTAAATTGATAGGACAGAGGGAAGGGAGGCCCCACACCATGCAGATGTGAATGTACATAATACACCTCTCATGGAAACAATTTAAAATTTTTCCCATATATGGAAAGCAGAGATTCTGTATGATGCAGCAATACTTATTTTGGTTATATAGCCCAAAGAAACAAGATCAGCAATTCAAACAACGGTATGTATGCAAACAATCATTGTAGAACTGTGACCAATATTTAGGGTACAGAGTCACAGAGCTAGAGAGAAGGTTAAATGTACTGAACCGGCAGAGGACCTGAGTTCAACTCCCATACTCACGTACTCTCACAACGGTAGTAGGGGAGCAGGCCTGCCTTTGGTCCCGGCTGCGCAGCTAGCTTACACCCGAAATAATCACACAGAAATATTTTTAATTAAATTACTGTTTGGCCCATGAGCTCTAGCCTCTTATTGGCTAACTCTCACATCTTGATTCAACCCATTTCTAATAATCTGTATGTCACCACAAGGTCGTGGCTTTCTACGAAAGATTCAGCATCTCTGACCTGGCGGTTGGCTCCATGGCAGCAATCTCTGGCTGCCCTTCTTCCCAACATCCAGTTCTGTCTACTCCACCTACCTAATAGCTGCTCTATCAAAAGGCCAAGGCTGTTCCTTTATTCAACCAATGAAAGCAACACAAATACAGAAGGACGTCCTACACCACACAACAACCTCTACCTTCAGTTCAGTTAAAATAAGATAGATCCCAGCATATGACATGGTTGAGCAACATAACTTGATAAGAGCCATTCTAGCTAAGATCAAAAACACAAGTGGCAACTCCTGCTGGTGAGGATGTGGCACAAGGGAAACAACTCCTCCATTGCTGGTGGGAGCGCAAACTTGTACAACTAGGTTGGAAATTAATATGGTGGTTTCTTAGAAAATTAGGAATCAATCTATCCCAAGAGCCAGATATGCCACTCCTGGGCATATACCCCCCCAAAAAAAAACCACTCCATTCTACCACAAGATGCTTGTTCAACTTGTTCCTCACTACTGTGTGCTGGAACCTGGAAACAACCTAGACACCTGATGCGGAATATTACTTTAACTATGTAAAAATGTGTCGTGGTTGTTTGTGTTGCAGAATATTACTTTAACTATGTAAAAGTGTGTTGCATTTGTCTAATTATGTAAAGATGTGTTGCTGTTTTACCTAGCCTGCCTAAAGTACTCAGTTGGCCTAATGGAAACTGAATGGCCAGTAGCTAGGCAGTAGAGGAATATGCAGGGCTGGTGGACAAAGAGTAAGTAGGAGGAGAGGAAAGAATGAGAAAAGGGAGAGAACAAGGGAAAAAGAAAGGGGATGCCTGAGGTCATCAAACAGCAACCAGACAGACAGACATGGAAAAAAAACAGGGAAGTAAGATATACAGAATGAAAGAAAGGTAAAAAGTTCAGAAGCAAAATGTAGTTAAAGAGAAACAGATTAAAACAGGAGCTAAGGTAAGGCCAAGAATTCATAACTAATAATGAGTCTTCATGTCATCATTTGGAACCTGGTTGGTGGCCTAAAGAAAGCCTGCTACAGATGCCCCTCAACCGGAGAATGGATAAAATTTATTACTTTTATATTACTGAGTATTTAGTATTTCCAAGTATTACTCAGCTATTAAAAAATAACATCATGAAATTTGCTGACCAATGGGGGGAACTAGAAAAGATTTTCCTGAGTGAGGTAACCCAGACCCAGAAAGACAAACATGGTATACTCACTCAGAAATAAACTCAAAGGACTCCTTACATCAAATCAGCATGTTTATGTTTTTATTAATAGACAAATGAATGGTTTATACAGCAGTCTTGCATACTGGTTTTCATTTAGACTTCTAACCAACTCTGGCACAAGTCTGCCAAATAGACAGGACGAACACTGTTACTTCTGCACTGGAAAGATGACGACATTAAGAGATAATATGGAAACAATGAAAGTTAATTAGTAAATTAAGAAAGTATGTTAGCTGAGGTGAGAGGACTGGTTGCATAGCTGGCTAGAACTCAGTCTTTAGTTTCCTAGGGCCCATCCCACCTCTTTATCAACTAGTGCAGCCATAGCTTCAATGGGAAGAGCTAATAAGTAATGAACAAATTGGTGAAATTAACTCAGCTTTCTCTCCAGTGAGACGAATCATGTATAACCAATGTGTTTACTTTTTCTAGGAGAAAAAAAACCTCACTTTTTTCTATTGTTATTTTATACTGAGCTTAGTACTCCAAAGTAGATATCATGAAGGTTAGCTCTCCAACATAGTTTTAAGGTAAGCTAAACATAGCAAATATTTTTGAGCAATCCAAGTGGCTATTTTCCTGTAATAATTTTTTTTAAATATGGTGAAACTAAGGTGTAGGACATAATATACCTAACCACCCAGTAAAATGAGAGTGCTCCTATTGGTCAGTCTCCTCGCTCAGTTATTTACTTGGATTCTGAATGTTTGGCCAGGAGACTTAAGTTCTCACAGTATGTATCAGACTTCTTCCGTTCCTTTATTGGCTGTTTATCTTGTGCACACTTCTTGTAGGCCATGAAGCCACAGGAGAATGAGAGTTTTATGAATATGATTGTGAAGAATAGAGCTTGAGGAAATCTTTTCTGTTGCTGGAGAGAGGTGTACACCCCACCATGCACATATAGACATTTGTATGTGCTCCATTTGTTAGCAGCCATAACATGAAGTTAGTTTAGTCTATAGATAGCTAAAATGGTAATCAACCTTGATTTTCTATTTTCTCAGTAGATTGTCCTTAAAACAGTATTACATTTGAGATAGCACCCAAGAGAATCAACTTTTACACCTTTCTTTGAAAACTAGAGTAGCTATCTCAGCAACGAGCATCAGACTCAACAGAGCAGCTTAAATGCTCAAACCTTTCCATTATTCTACTATCTGTTCTTAAAAAGGACCAGGAATCAAAGTATCCATCTGCACTCGAGCCAAACTAAGTCTTCATACTTCAACGCATCACATCCTAAAGGGCCAGATGATGCTCTGGACGTGTGTAGTCCAGAGGAATGGATGACTTTGTGATGATCACTCTTCTGCCTCCTGTCCACTGGTCCAAGTCATCCTCACATCTGGATGAGGGCCTTGAGATGCAAAGATGACCTGATCGGGAACGTGTGAGATCACCAGGAGAATGTGTTAATTTTAAGGAGAGCAAGTGTCTCAGAAAGGCAGGTGTGGGTATCTTCACTTCACCCTCCTGTGGCTTCATGGCCTACAAGAAGTGTGCACAAGATAAACAGCCAAGAAAGGAACAGAAGAAGTCTGATACCTACGGTGAGACATAAGTCTCCTGGGCCAAACATAGAGAATCCAAGTAAATAACTGAATAATTGTTCTACATTCCAACAAATATTCCTTTTCACATAGTCATTATGCAAATAGCAGCATCCTCCAGAACTACCCTAACCCTAACCCCAGAGCATAGTACAAACCTCACTTTGTAGTAGACACTCAATAAACAAAAGAAACTAGATAGAAAGATATCATGGCTAAGATAAGTCTGCTATACATTTAGGATAGGCAAAAGTATTGTTATTTTCTGATCCAAAAAAAGTTTTTACTTGATTCATGTGTTTATTTGAATACACGGGCAATGGGACTCAAATGTGAGAAATTCTTATTCTTCTGTTTGCTGGGGGAAAGTGCTAGCATGTTAGAGGTCTAGGTGCTTTTGAATCAGGGATCACTTTGGCATTTAGGGGAAATCCTCTTTCATATAGTTTAGTAAAACTAGGAACACCATTTCCCCATGAATTTGCAGCCTTCCCTGGATCCATAGTGCATGGTGAATAAGAAGCTCCTGGAAAATCAACTTGAAATATATGTGCTATGTTCATAATGTTATATGTGTGTGCATGAATATATATTCATGATTATTTTGTTATTTCTTATTCTATTATTTTGTCATCCCCCTTGTGTGTGTCTGTGTGTGTGTTTGTGGTTTGTATGGATGTGTCTGTCTGTGTATATCTTTATGTCCGCGTGTCTGTGTCTGTGTGGGAGATGGGGAAGGTACACACACATGTGCTTTGCAGGACTTGTGGAGAACTCAGAGGAGGTTGTCAGGTGTCTTGCTCTATCACTCTCCAATCCATTAAAACAGATTGTCCCACTGTACCTGGAGCAAAGCTGACAGCAGCAAACCCCAGGGACCCTGTCTCTAGCCCCACAGCACTTGGATTACAAGTGTGCATAACCATGACCAGCTTTTGACATGCACGCCAGGGAGCCAAACTCAGGACTCATATGTGCTAAGTAAGCACTCATCAGCCCCTCCAGCGTGTTGCCCTTAATCTGGCAGATTTGGCATGTATTTTCCACTCTCTCTTGCATGGAATTCTCCCACTCTTCCGAACATTCTAACAATAAATGTTCCAAGTAAAGAACTAAGTTTAACTATTATATATAGTTTCTGTATAGTGTGTCCTCCAAACTGATACCACTCTACAGACCACCCCTGTGTAGGTAAGATGAAAACAGAGCTGGTGAGGACCAACCCTCTGTTTCCTTTCCCGTTTCTTTCTGGTCTGTTCTGAACAGAGGAAGCAGAGTTGTAAGCCACAGCATTCCTCTGCTTGTAGTAACTCCTAGCTCACTAGCGGCTTAACCAAGATGCTCAAGCCCCAAGAAGAGCTGGAATCTAAATCCTAGATACAATCCTTTACTCACGCAAGTGTCACTCCTCAATATTTTCACTTTAGTGTCTGGGAACTCGTCTGTGACACATTCCTTTTCTCACAGGATGAGGATGTACTGGACATGAGAGTGTTTGGACATTTTCAGATTGGTTCGTCTGGGTCTGTTTGACAGGATAGCATGAAGATTGGTCACTCTCTGTACACAAAAGGGAAAAACAGCAGAAAAATCATTGGAATTACTTAAATTGCCCAACAAGGACACTTCTAAAATTCTTCTTCCTCACTATTTTAATAAGCTCGTTTGAATAATGAGATGATGGAATTTTTTTTTTTAGCAGTTGCATCTTGCGAAGGATATAAGCCTCTTTGTTATATAACGTAAGGATAACTGCTTTAGGGTGCATGGGAACTGAGCCATTTCCTTAAGACTGTGTTCATAAATTCCTCTTCTTTACAGACAAAGGTGCTGAAGCAGGAAACAAAACGTGCCCTTTTACGGCAGTTTTCCCTTCTGAGCCAAACCCTCTCTCGGTGATCCGTGTCTCTATCTTCCACAAGCACAACTTCAATTTTCACTTGAAAAATGGACTCGGGCCGTTTTGTGGACACCCATTCTTCTCTGCTAGACGTTTAATTTGTTCTGGCATTTCGGGAAAGCTTCCCTGTGCTGGGGTCTGCCAGCAGCCTTAATGGAGCAATGCCCTTGCAGCCTGCCCCCAGCCTCTCAATGGGAGCAGTCAGACATCCTCAGAAGGAAGGGGATCCTGGCTCCTAGGAGATGGGAACTCTCTCCTCCATGCAGCGTCCCTTGGGGCTCTCAGCAGCACTGAACAGAAGTCCACCTCTTCATTAGCTGAGAACAAGCATTGGGAAGTGGCCAGAAACAGCCTGATGCCTCTTCTGACGAGGAGCTTTTTAAACTGCTGGGAACAGAACGCTGGAGCTGGGACAGCATCGAGTGAGAAATTTGGGTGAAGATCTATGGCTTCTGCAGGAAGAGCCAGGATTCCTCCTGTTCGGCATCTCTGGCTTAAAGGCTCACCAGCCAGAGTGGCAGGGTGCATTGCTTTCTTTCACAGATTGGTATCGTGGTGGTTAAATGTTTCCTTCAGGGAACCATGGCTGAGTTATGGCACCTCTGAGCCAGGCCCTAGCCCCAGTAGAGCTTAGTGAGTGTCTTTTGTCAGAGAATTAAGTTATTTTGAGAATCTGTCTCCTATGCCTGGCATCCTTTACCCGAAAAGATTCCTCACATTCTGAGATCAAATCAAATACTATGTGCTTCAGCACTAGCTCGTTTACACTGGAACTCTCTAAAATGTTTTTGTGCCATGAATGCTTTTGGCATTTTGGTGAATTTATCGTGCACATGTGTGCGTGTGTGCGCGCACATATGTGTGTACATGCATGTGTTTGTGTTTATGTTTGTGTGTTGTAGTGTATGTATATATGTGTGTCACAGTGTGTGTATGTGTGTTGCAGTGTATGTGTGCGTGCATGTATGTGTGCTGTAGTGTATTATACTGTGTGTATATACATACATGTGCATGTACACATACATGCATGAGTGGAAGGCAGAGGATCATGTCAGGTACTCTCCTCAACACGTCCCACCTTATGTTTTGAGACAGGATCCTTCACTGAACTTTGAGCTCACTCAGTGACTTGGCTAGGCGAGCACCTGGGTGAGTGCCAGGGTTTCTCCTTCTCTGCCCGGCCTGTGCTGGAGGAACCAGCCCAGGCAAACATGCCAGGCCTTTGTGTAGGTGCTGGGGACTCACACTCAGGTCACTCGTGCTTGTTCAGTGAGCCCTTTACTGACTGACACATCTCCCTGGACTGTGAAATCCTTAGATTCAGATTAAGATTTTATTTTATTTTATTTCAGCCATAATAATGTTACAGAGCAAGTCAAAATAAAATATCTTCATTAAAATATTTTAAAATAAGTTTGGGGAACATTGATTTTCAGACTAGCATGCAAAGATTACTGAACTCTCTACTCCATCCTAATAAAAAGTAAAAAGCTGAACAAACTGAAAAACCAAGAATTTTTACTAAATCCATTACATGAAGTCACCTGTCACCTGTTTATGAGGATACGTATGCAGTTAATGATAGATGTGGCAGTAGAGACACCATCTTCGGTGATGGAGCTACTGGTAAGGTGCCTATGTTCCTGCAAACAAACTTTCTCCCATGCAAAAATCATGAATAATGAAACTCATTGCTATAACACACACACACACACACACACACACACACACACACACGACATAAAAGTAGAGCTAGCTCAGAAGACAAAATGTATCAGTGGAAATAGGAGAACACGTGATGAAAATGAACATTGAAATACACCATGTACATGTTTGAAAATGTCATCATAAACCCATTGTTATTTATACTTACCACATGATCATAAAAGCATTAGAACAATAATCTCTAATTATATAGTCCATCTCATTTGCTTCTTTGTGTATGAGAATGGCAATACCTAAGCAAGGAAGAAGGGAAGAAAACCAAAAACGTTCATAAAGGGTTTGCAGTACCCATGAAGCCTGTAGAGTTATTTGAATCTGGACTGAGGCTAGTTACTATATGTGTATTTCAAATTCAAAGACAACTCCTAGAAGTCTTTAAAAGTATATTTGATAAGCGAGGCAGAGAAAATATGGGTTTATAAAATGCTCAATTAAAATCTTAAAGTGCTGGTGAAATAAAATCAGGAACAAAGAGCAAGGACAACAAAGGAAAGACAGCAACAAGCATGTTAGATGCCAATCCAGCTGTAAGAGAGCACTAAGAATCTTCTCAAGCATCAATCCAGCTGCAAACAAGCACTAAGCAATCTCCTCAAGCATCAGTTGTCTTGTGCGGCACAGAATGAAAAGAGCTGATTTTAAAAAGCAAGTCTCAACTAAATATCAACTGGAAACCCACTTTACATACAAAGGGAAAAATAGCTTAAAAGTCATAGACTAGAGAAAGATAACGTCCTCGTAGCACTAATGAGAAGAAAGGAGAACCTGTACTGATGTGAGCCAAAGCAACTTCAGAGCACAGAAAGTTATCAGGGCTAGTGATAAAGGAATCAATATTCCAGAAACACTCAACAGTTTAATCTGCATGCATCCAGCAACACTGAGTTATATAAGATAAAACCTGATGGAGCTACAAGGAGAAATAGATAAATGCACTATTATACTTGGAGATTTAAACACACCTTTATCAGAAATGGACAGATGTAGGAGGCAGAAAATTACCAGGGATATAGTTGAACTCAAAGGCACCATCAATCAACTGAATAAAATTGACATTTATACTTCATTCAACAATGGGAGATTACACATCCATCTCAGACTTGCATAGAATATTCACCAAGATATATTACATTCTGGGCTGTAAAACACAGCTTACACAAACAAACAGAACACAGTGCTTGCTCTCAGGCAGTAGTGACATTAGACCGGGCAAAGATGGTTCCCAAACAACAAGCCTGGAGCTTGGTCCGTTGGTATAGAGATGGTAGTCAGTGGAGGGAAGGATGACAGAGGAGCAGCTCATCTCATTGGTCAAAAATGGCTTACTGGCACAGCAGGTTTGAAGGCTTCAGATATGGAGGTGGGCCCAGCAAGAGTGGCCTGCAAACAGAAGTGCTCCCAGGTGCATGTCGGAACTGGACTTGTGGGGTCTGCACATCTACTGAAACAGGAAACTCTAACGCTGGCAATAAATGCCAGGAACGCACTTTCTCACTCATGGCTGTAGGAATTAAAAATGCCACTTTAGAAGATAGTTTAGCATGGTTTTTTTTTACAAAAGTAAATATAGTCTTACTGTATAATCCAGTCACCATGTTTCTTACTGTTTACAAAAATTAACTGAAAACATGTATCGAGATGAAAGTCACATGCATTTTTTTACTGAATTTTAATCATAATTTCTAAAACTTGAAAGCAACTAAGGTGTTCTTTACTGGGTAAATGAATAGACTAACTGTGGCACTTCCAGATGGATGAGTATTATTCACTATTAAAAATTAATAAGTTATCAACCCATGAAGAGACAGGGAGGAAATTAAGTAGCTATTACTAAGTAAAAGCCACAACTGACAAGGCCACAGGTTTTATCATTTCAACTGCATGAAGTTATGGAAATGGGAAAACTGTAAAGACGGTGGAAAGATCTGGAGCTCCCAGAGTTTAGGGGAGACAAACAGAGGTACACACAAGTTTAGGTTTTAACATATGTGGTACTACAATGCTAAATGCATACCATTGAACATTTGTTGAAACACACAAGAGCGTACTTAGCATGAAGGTGAATGTGAAGGGTGGGCTTTAGGTGATAATGATGTGACCTTCTAGTTTCATTACCTGTAAGGAAGACACCACTCTGGTGCAGGCTGGTGACAGTGGAATGGGCTGTGAGACATAGACATGGGGTACATAAGTACTCTGCTCAGTTTTGTTGAGAATCTGCAACTGATCTAACAATTCAACCTTTACAGATCTAAAGTAACTTTCTTTACTATAATAATATATGAGTTCTTTAATTGAGGAAACAATGGCAACACTGCTAACAAAGATGCCAGTGCTCTAAAGAATCTGGATAACATTAGTTTAAGATTTGTAATAGATATAGTGTGAACTTATTTATGATTTCCATTGGTAATAAAATCATAGGTAATGCTAATAAGACTCTTATTATTCTATTCCTACATTTATAATCAAGGGAAATGCTACATTTTAAATAAAATAAAAGGAAAACTTTTTATCCAAGTTTAGAGTTCTTGAATTTTCTTCACTAGCCTATTGATAAAAGAAGGGGGTTGGTAGACCAGTTGTTCCTTTGAACTGAAAAAGAAAAAGTTAAAAAGGAAACCACAGGAGCTGCCCTGAGAACCAGCTGCATCAGCAAAATGTCCCTAGCAACCTAATTGCCAGCTCTTCTAGTTTTCTGAAGAATTACTTCCCTGCATGTCATCTTTGTTGAACTTTGATTTCCTTAGACCTTGTTATAGATTGAGCGTATCCTCCACAGAATCATATGTTAAAACTTAACCCCTATGTGAAGGTTAATACTTGGAGGTGGAACCTTTGAGAGGCAATTAAGATTCAATCTGTTTTTCCACGGGAAGCTCCCATGATGGGATTGGTGCTTTATAAGAAGAGGAGTGGAGACATCACTCTGTTGTCCTGTGAGGACACAGTGAGAAGGAGACTGTCAGTAAGACCCAGAGGCACCTCCACCAGAATGGCCATGTGGTAGACATTTCCCCAACCCAAACTTTCTGGCCTCTAGAATATGAGAAACAAAGTATTGTTTAAGCAGCTCAGCCCATGGCTCTTAGCTACAGCAGCCCATGATAACTCGGACAATATCGAATCTGTACCTCAGATAGGACACTAGCCAAAATCAGGAAGGTTTATGATGCAATTGACATAAGAGAGTCAAAACTTTAAAAACATGCCTGCCTCATTGCCCAAAATGCCCCCATAAGATGATTCTTGTTGCATTTACCAACAATGAAACACACACACACACATCCTAGCTGCCATACAACTCCTGAAAACCTCCTGCCTTTCCTAAAAATAAAGTAACTTTATATGCTTAAACATATACATGGCCCATGCAACTTTCATGTATTCGTATATTTCTTTATTCATTCATTCATTCATTTATGTGCCTACATTAGAGCAGACACTAATGCAGATACAGACATCCAGAAACAATGAAAGCAGAGATCCTGTCTTCATGAGGGCAGAGGGGAGAAATAGACAACAAGTAATACACTCCTACAGTGAATCAGATCCAAGGAGAAAAGGAAGAGGTATTTAGGATGAGAGATACAACAAAGTATAAGATAAGTTTCATTATTTGATATTTCCCTTACTTATATAAGCAAAGGTGAGTAATAATTTCTCATAATTAATAATTAAACTTTGTCACAACATTTCACAGATTCAAGTACTTCTCCAATTAAATCATGACTACTACAAAGGTCAACATATAAGAAAATTCTGGTAATTCATATCTATTCATGTGTTATCCCCCCCAAAGAAATACAAAGGCATAGTTCATTGACATTATTATATATGTATATACTATTTTCAAAGTTTTATTATATACAAACTTAATAATCATTTAAAGCATAGCCATTTCTCTTTTTTAAATTCAAGATACCTTAATACAGAAAACTTTTTTCTGAAAAGCCCAGTAGCTGGTTATTCAAAGAGAAAAGCTTTAAAAATATTTAAACAGTCACAAAAGCTGGGATGGGAGGTAAGTTTTTCAGTATGGATAAACTTTAAAAGGAAACCTGATGAAAATTGGTTTTCTCCAGTAGAAAGACACTGGATCTACCAACCATACTTCAGGTGCATCCTCAAACTAATTACTAGTTGACCAACCCAAAACAGACTCCAAGTGTTTTATGTGTACATGGTTTTGTTTATAGTTAAGTGTTTTTTGTCTTTTGAGTGTTTTGTGTTGTTGTTGTTGTTGTTTGGAGAGAGGGAGAAAGAGCATGAAGTCAGTGTGTGTGGCATTAAGGAGAATCTGGTAGTAGTTGGGGAAATGGAAAGAATATGATCCAAATATAGTGCATAAATTTTTAAAGTTATTTTTAAATGTAATAAACAGGAAACAATAAAATAAATCTATCCACAAATGTATTTTCTTAAGAACATTATTTTCTTTGCTCATCAGGCTAGGGAATCCTGTGTGGTTTCAGGAAGCCTCCAAATGATAAGACAGAATTTCTTAGTACTGCAAACTCCCAAGATTTAACTCCCCAATTCCTAAATGATTTACATGTTCTATTGTAGAGATATTGCATTTGCATTTTAATAACTAAAGCTTGCCTGAAGTTCAGAGAGTAAAACGGCTGCACTGATCAGCCTTACAGACCAAGGAGTGGTGACACACATCTTTAATCCCAGTAGCCACACTAGTTTGCCATAGAAACTGGACAGTAGTGGTACATGTCTTTAATCCTAGCACTAGAGAGGATTATAGGACAGGAGGAGACAGCTCTCACACACGGTCTCATTCTGAGATTCCTGGAGGCAGAATTGCTATAAAGAATGAGGTAGAGACAAGAGACAGTGGCTGACTGTGTTTTGCTTTTCAGACCTTCAGGTTGAGCCCCAATTTTTGTCTCTGGGATTTTATTAATAATGCTACATTCTATCACCCATTCTATCTCGCTACATTCTGTGACATGGATGCTGAAAGGCATGGATTTAGCACAGGGAGATGATGGAGATGGTCCTGTAGTACTATTGGGCTTCCTCAGCTCCTATCTATGAACTCTTTCTTATTCCTCTTATAGGCCTGTTATAAGAGCCTACATGGTCAGATTTAGTTACAGCATTGACCCCCACTCCTGACAGCAATTTTCTGTATCACTTATTATTATTTTTTTTATTGTTATGCTCACAATACCCGGCAGAAATAACTTAAGTAAGAAATGATCAATCCTGTTCATATTTCCAGAGGATGAAGCCAGCTGTGGTGAGGGAGGCCTGACAGAGAGCAGTTCATGTGGAGGCTGGCTCGGAAGTAGAGGAAGAATGCCAGCCATTTTTCTCCTTCTGATTTGTTCAGGGCCCAAGGCCATGGGATGGCAATGCTCACCCTCCTTCTGCTCCTCATTGGGACCTTGAGAACTCAGTCCAGTGCTCCAGTGTGGGTCTCTGTCTCTATCTCCATCCATCACCAGATGAAGGTTCTATACCCAAGAGATGCTCTATCATATGACAAAAGCATTTGTTCAACTATGTTCATAGCAGTATTATTTGTAATAGCCAAAACCTGGAAACAACCTAGATGCCCTTCAGTGGAAGAATGGATGAAGAAAGTCTGGAATATCTACACATTAGAGTACTACGCTGCGGTAAAAAACAATGACTTCTCGAATTTTGCATGCAAATGGATGGAAATAGAAAACACTATCCTGAGTGAGGTATCCCAGACCCAAAAAGATAAACATGGGATGTACTCACTCATAATTGGCTTCTAGCCATAAATAGGGGTCACGGAGTCTACAATAGGTGAACCTAAAGAAGCTAAGTAAGAAGGTGAACCCAAGGAAAAACATATAGTTATCCTCTTGGCTAAGGGAAGTAGACAAAATTGCCGGGGAGAAAATTGGGATCTTGGGGGTGGGGTGGGATGGGGGTAAGGGGAGATGGGGAGAGAAAAGGTAGAAGGGAAGGAGGGGGGACATGGGGAAACAGGAGGATTGGGATAAAGGAAGGTTGGATAGGGGAGCACGGAACCACAATTCTTAGTTAAGGGAGCCACTTTAGGGTGGGCAAGAGACTTGACCCTAGAGGGGCTCCCAGGTGCCTAAGCTGAGGTCCCCAGTTAGTTCCTTGGGCAGCTGAGGATAGGGAACCTGAAATGACCCTATCCTAGAGCAATACTGATGAATATCTTGCATATCATCAATTTCTCCTTTTTTATAATGAGAATCTTTGCTCTGAGCCATTATATATTGGAAAATTTATTCTTGTTGGTTGGTTAGTTGTGGTTGGCTTGTTGGTTGGCTGGCTTGCTGGTTAGTTGGTTGGTTGGTTGGTTGGTTGGATGGTTGGTTGGTTGGCTGTTTGACTGGCTGAATGACTGGCTAGTTGGTTGGTTGGCTAGTTGACTGACTTACTGACTGACTGACTGACTGACTGACTGACTGACTGACTGACTGGTTGGTTGGTTGGTTGGTTGGTTGGTTGGTTGGTTGGTTGGTTGACTGACTGACTGGTTGGTTGGTTGATTGATTGGTTGGTTGATTGGTTGAATGACTAGCTGGCTTGCTGGTTGGTTGGATGACTGGTTGGTTTGTTGGTTGGCTGTCTGTCTGTCTGGTTGTCAGGATGGCTATCTGGTTGGTTGGTTGGTTGGTTGGTTGGTTGGTTGGTTGGTTGGTTAGTTGGTTGGTTGGTTAGTTTTACAAAGAGCAGTCAGTTGTTAAGAGTTTGCCTTGAGTCTGAGAAAAGACTGGACTTCTGGATGATGTGGAAACTTATTGGAAGGAGACTAAGTACATTTTGCATTATAAGATATGCATCTAGGGAGGAGGGGCAGAAATTATCATTGAGTCTGTTGTTCCCAGCATGCTAGTGTTTTGAGTGCCTGTTTCCAGGCTGATGGCACTCTTTAGAAAAGCTGTGGAGCCATTAGGATGGAGTGGTCTGGCTGGTAGAAGGATGTTTCTTGTTTGGGCCTTGCTTCCTGAGTTTTCCAGATAGTAAAAAGATAAGATGTGTGATGTGGGATTCCCCTTTGTATGCTGCAAATACCATTGGTTAATAAAGAGGCTGCTTTAGGTCTCTTGCAGCACAGAGTAGGGAAAGGGAATTCCAAGCAAGTAGAGGAGGAGAAAGAAGGTGAAGTCAATAGCCACCTGAGGAGAAAGACGTGAGCTATCAGCAAGAACTTTGCTGGTAGGCCATGAGCCTCATGGTAAAATATAAAATAATAGAAATGGGTTAATTTAAGATGTAAGAGCTAGACAATAAGAAGCTAGAGCTAATATGACAAGCAGTGATTTAAATAATACACTTTTGTGTAATTATTTCAAGTCTGAGTAGCCGGGAAGAAACAAGCAATATCTCCATCAACAGATGTGTCTACTACATATCACACATTGTCATGAATTTGGCAATACTGTCATGAAATCTGCGATACCTTCCTTGACATGATGGAGTTTTTAAAAGCATAAAAAAAATCAATCTTGCCTCCCTTAGGTCATTACTGACTGGTATTTTGATCACAGTAATACAAAATTGATACAGTAAGGACACCACACCGGGGAGGAGGGATGAACAACATAAAATCTGGAGGGGCAAAAGGGATTAAAGAGTTTAAATGAGAGTATTGAGTACCACCGAGGATTCCCTCCAAAACTGGATGAAGATAATGAATACAGCCTCTGAGTAGAGAGAAAGGTAAGAAGAAATCCCTTGTGTCATCTGATAAAGGAATTGATTGAGAGATTCATGGCTACATCAACAGGGATTGGTGAATGATTTTAAATGCAGTACATACAAGCATCTGGCCACAAAGACAGCTGAACATAGAGATAATATTTAACAATATTCTTCTAGAATAAAAAATTCTCTTCAAAATAACATTATGTAAAAATGTTAAGGATTTTGGTCCTGGTTTAAATTACACATTTTAAAAACTGGAAACAATCCAATAATTGAGCGAGAAGAACATCTCGATCTCCCTCTAAGCACAGAGGACAACTTTCAAGAATAGAAAAGTTTGTCTACATGAATTGTAATGCAAAGATGCTATGAGCCACTGAAAAGTGGGAAACCAGCTTAATACAGCATATTACAAATGGCTCTGCACTAAATAATTGCTGAGCTCATCTCAACTGCAGTGGCAAGCTCCTGGGGTATAGATATCCTTACCTAATTTCCCATGAGGAGTCAGTTTGTGTGAAGTCAAGGGCCAGGAGCTGTGGCTTAAGCAGTGATTCATCTGACCCCAAATCTCATGCCCTATACCACTGTAAAAGTACACGGAATATCTGTTTTAAAGAGAAAATACTCTTTATTTAATTAAATTCTGTTCTTCAAAATTTTTGAACCACTTAGGGTTAGCCTGAAAATGGAACCAGTTGTGGCACAGTTAGAAAAAGTCTCCTTCTTCCCTTCTTTCCTACATGGAGATGGGAGGAATTTGCATCTTAGGTTTAATGGCGGGGTCAGGCACACCATGGTTGTACTGCTAGTGGTACATCTAAGATCAGTGTTTTTCTAGATTACATAATATCCAGTACATCAAATGTTCATAGCAAGAAACTATTATATGCAGCTTTATTATTTGACTTATATAATTCTCATTTTTCTGCAAAGAAACAAGCCTTTTGAATGCTTAAAAGTCCTTTCAAATCAGTCAGTTTGTTTAGCTGTGAGGGAGGGAGAAATATTGACTCTTTCCACCAACGTTTAAGAAAAAAGACAGCTGGCGGTTGCACAGATGACTCAGAGGCTAAGGGTAATATTTATTGCTGGTCCTGAGGACCGAAGTTTGGTGCCCAGAACAAACACTGGGAGGCTCAGGAATCCTCTCTGGGTGTCTCTCTTCAGAGATACATATGTTCTTTTCCTTTTCAAGAGGAAGGGCATCTCTCACCTAACATTCTTATTCTCTTCTTAAATCAAGGTTACAGAGCCTTTTCTGCTCCTGTCTTCTTTTCCCTCTTAAAATTGTTTGTATATGCCACACAACGTGTTTTGAGGCAGCACATCCTGCATCCCATCAGGATCATAGACATAGTGATACTCAGTCTGTCCACCACATACTCTTATAAAAAAAAAAAAACGGATGTGTGCATGAGATGCCGTAATTCCACAACTGTACCACACCTGATGTGGTTGACTAGTAGAAAGTAAAGATTTACTTTGCCTCTCAGTTCTGGAAATGCCAGTCCCAAACGCAGTGGACCTATCGCCTTGGGCCCTGACAGGAGTGCCAGATGGTGATGGCAGGTAACATAGGTAGGCAAAACTCTCAGCTCATAGGCCAGAGAGCAGATAAGAAAAAAGAGACCCTGGGATGCATGTGTGACCCAGATCATCTGCCTTGACTACTCAGACAACACTGGATACTGCAGCTGCTCTGCAGCTCCTGCTACCATCTAGCCCAGACCTCAGAATCCTTGTATGGAAGTCTTCTGGGACTCCGTCTACACTAACTCTAGTCAGGACTGGACTACAAATAGGATTTCTTGTCAGTGACTAGAGAATTGTTTGGTGTGAAAAGCACACACATCTAGTATCCAATTCACTGTGCACATAGAGCTCACAACTTTAGTCTAGAGGGAACAGGGAGTAACATGACATCTAGAGGTAGGAGTGGCTGTTCACCTCCAGCCAATGGTTGCATCAAATTTCAGCTCAGTTTTCTAGATTCTTCTAGTTTTCAGAAGAATTTCTACATGGAACGTTTTGGTTTTAAGACATCAGCTCAAATTTTAACTGAATCATCCGCAGCCAATCAAACACTTATGGCAGCCACATGTGGCGTACCATCATGTTGGGATTGGCTTGCTGAGTTAAGGCAGAAACGAAGAATGAAAAAATGTTGCCTGCAAGAGGCTGGGCTCTCAAATGGTAAAGAAATAAATTTCATAGTTGAGGCAATAGGAATTCTGTGGAGCATGAAGAAAGCTTGCGTCATACTGAGACTGCCAGAAAAGTAACCACTGGTGTTCTGCCGAGGTTGGTGTTGGCAAGGGCATGGCAATTTCTCAGAGAAAGTTCTGGTAAACTTTGCATGTCAGAAAAATGCAGAACCTTCATTTCCTAATGCTGCTCTATCCCAGCATCACACAGGTCAGCAGACTAAGCCTAAGAAGTTTATTTTCTCCCAACTCTGGAGGCTTGATGTCCAAGACCAAGGCAATTTCTTCTAAGGCCCCAATTCTAAACTCATATGCTCTGTGTGGGTCAGTATCCCAATCTTATCCTCTCTGTAGAGGCTTTAATTTACAGGGAACTTATGAGAACATGAGGCTACAAGAATCCATTTTCTACATTATACTCTGAGTACACTGTCTCTCACGTCCCTCTACTGCTCCTTTCCTCCCCATTAGTCGCTTTGTTCTGCTAGACAGTTTCATGTCTACTTGGATGTCACTTCTACATATATGAAATGTAAGCTTTTTCTGATATGATCTCTCCTTGTGATAAGCATACCAGTCATTTTGGGGATGTGTTGAGAAATGAAGGCTCACTTCTGTTCCCTTAGCTTGATGAATATCCCTAACTCTGGAACAGTTATGTTTAGGTTGCTGAGCTTTGGGGGCATTAGTATATGACTTTTGAAGAGCCACAAGTTCTCTTATTGGAGGAAAGGCAGAAGTCTACATTCTAAGGAGTTAACTGAGCATCCCTGGGATCTGCATGGGAGTGCAGGGAAGTGGACAATATCTGAATATGATGAGGGCTATGTGCTGCCAAGGAGTCAGCCTGTCCTTTTAAATGAGGAACAGCATGAAGCAGAGAGGGGTAAAAGCTCTCTAGTCTTTTTCTACAGGGCCACTAACACCATCAGGAAGGCTCTGTTCAGCCTTGGCTGGTTCTCACAAGTTGATGCAATTCTAATTATCTCCCAAAGGCTTTGTCTCCAAAGTCATCACATGAATCTGAAAGGAGATGGATGGAAACAAATATTCATCCAAGGTGAGCAGAGCTGTTTTAGAAGACGTCGGAGGAGGAATATGGGAGTGGATGCAAGATTTAATGAATGCGAAAAAGAATAGTGTTTGCCTGAAGGCCACCCTCCAAAGAAAAATGAGACACAGGATAGACACTTGAAAACACAGGAGAGCTAGCTTCTAAAAGTTATTTTTAATTGAAAACATTTTTTAATTTTGTGGGCATAGTGAAGAAGTATGTAGGAGGGAATGACAATGAAGGAGAGTGAGGATAAGGACAGAAGTGAAATGGTACCCAAGAAGAGAATCGCTGGACCTCTGAAGCAAGGTCACTCCTGATTCTAAAGAGAGAAAATCAGAAAGCCTTTTGATGGAATGTCTCATCTGTTCATAGCATAGGTTGATACTCATAGGATAGAAAGTGTGAGCGTGTCCTGCATTTCTCTGGTTCAAGGTCCCACAATCGGCCTGACTCCATGTCGGCTTGAATAGATGCCTCCTATACTCGTGAAAAAAAAAAACTGTCATGACTGTTTTTCTCATTTTTAGGAAAAGACTTTAGAATTGGTCAGTGAAAATATGTAACTGTAATCTGTCAATAGCATATGCGAGCTTTATTCGGATGCCATTTTGATGTCTTTCTAGGCAGGGCACGTCCCTGACAACATGAGACATTATGGAGATTGCTGTGCAGGGGCCACTATCTAGAAGGGAAGGGAAGGGAAAGGTAAAGAAATTCCCAGGGGAGGGGGTGACTGAAAGTGGAGTTATCACAGCAGCCCAGGAGGGAGCCTGACCATAAGGGCAATAGCAGCCCTGGGGTTTGTCATCTGCATGTCTGTAAGACTTTGGAAACAGTTTCAGAAGATTACAATAGGGAACATCAAATTGCTTATTAGGCTTGTTTTAAACACTTATATGTATGAATTGAGATGTACTGGGAGTGCCAAATTCCCACTACATTGGGAAGATGTAGTATGGGCATTACAGGTTAAGCAAAATATAATATTAAAATAAATACAATTCCTTAAATTTTTAATGTAGCTAATAGAATTTTTTAAATTACATTTGAGCTTCACATTATGTTTCTATAGGATGGTGCATCCATGTTACACATTCTGCAAATATTTACCAACTACTCACTAAGTACTTGGCATACAATATTGAATAAAAAAGGCAAATACTACCTATCGAGCAGCTTGTATTTTAGTAGTGCAATAAAAAAATAAACATATTGCATAAGCAAATGAAAAGGGCAGGTAAAGGAGAGAAACAAATGTAGACAATAAATAAATCAATAAAATTCAGTGGTGAGTGTTGAACATGGCTTGGAATAAAATGGTATTGGAGCAGACATGAAGTAATCCCTTCACATGCTAATGGAAAAGGAAAGGCTAGGAACTAGCAGGTGCAAAGGTAGAGGCAGAACAAAGCTCACCTCTGTGAAATGACAGAGTCTAACAGCCTGAGAAAAGAGAGGTAGTCAGTCCATGAAAGAACTGAAGGGTGAGGCGTGTTGCAAAGACTACAGTGGGGGTCTTGATGGTTACTATGTGATACGGGAATCCACAGTGTCATCACAGCAGGTCCTGTATTTAAGAGGAATCACTCTGGTTGTTTTGTTGAAAGCAGATTGTTTCAAGTACACCAAAGCGAGGGGGCTTTTTCATGAGTCCAGGGAAGAAGCAGCAATGACATTAGGGGCCTTGGAAGCAGTCAGAATCTTAATATGCCCTACAGGTAGAAGGAACCACCTAGATTTTCCTGAACGAGATCTGAGCATGCTGAACATGCTGAGACTGCAGTTGTGTCGCCTCAGCACCTAAGACGGTGGTACTGATATTGCCACTGGAGCCTGCAGACAAAATAGTTCAGATGGGGTGCAGAAGACATTTCTGTACTATCTCAACCACTTACAGTGGAAGGTAGCAACTTTGAATATGTACACATAAATAAGGTCAAAAATGAGAAACTTTTTCTATGACCAAATTAGGGAACAGGACCAGACAGAAAAAAAAATTAAGCACAAAACAGCAATTGCAGAGAGCCAAGAGACTGATTTGGACCTAACCTGAGATATTTACTAAATACCTGACTGAGGAGTCTACTAGACAGCTGAACATAGAAGTCCAAACTCCCTAGAGCAAGTTTTTATTCCCTACAGATCCAAGTTTGGGTAACATCAGCATGTCAATACCTTATGATATTCTAACATGCTATGAATCTATAAACCTCCAGAGATCAGTGGACATGAAACCCAGGGAGAATGTAAGCTATATATTTATTTCGTTGAAATTCATGTCACTAACATTTCTGACCTTTCTTGTAAGGTGCAAGCACTCTTTCACTATAGTACATGAACAGGTTCCCTAATGAGCCCACCACAAGCTGAAAATATCATAATTGAAACCCACAATTACATGAGCCAACACTTGGGCAAGATCTACCAGCCTCAAACACATTTTATAATAGATAATTGAGTATCTCACAAGGTGGTTGAACAGAATTTATTTTGTACCATTGTAGAGTCAAGACATCACAAGTCAACCTTTTTTAAGTGTGGACGTAAGTCCCAAAGCTCTCAAAGCTGTGCCTTTGGCAGTGAAGAGAATCACAGTTATTTTATATTACCACTTTCAGAATTTCTTGAAATATCCTTTATGCTAATTAGAAATTCAAAATGATCATGGTTATTTAGACTTTTGCTAGATCAGAGCATTTGCTGTGCTAATCTACAAATGTTATTATAATGACGAGATAAACATGCTCAGAATAATTGTGGTTTTAATCCTATATGGTATATTATGTCTTAAAATAATTTTTGAAAAGGTTGTGTTCTATAAACTATAATCTACCAAGTAGGTTTGCTTTGTAGAATAAAAAAGACTAAACACCACTAAAAGGAGAGATACTGAAGAGAATTTTACCCTTAGACATGAGTCAGTCACTGGACTTGTGAGTATATATGTAAAAGGGTACGACCTGGAAGTACCAGAATTTTCAAAGATAAGAGATGAAGAGCTGGCTTGATGGATGCAAAGAGCTACCCCAGGAACCAGATGAAGACACTGTTTCTAAAGAAACTGTGTCAAACGCCAAGAGTTAGGTTAGATAACTACAAAAAAGGACATTGCAACTTAGCAATTTTGATGTCACTCCTGATCTAGGATGGAACAATTGGGGCACATTCAAAGGGGTGAAAACTTGACTGATATTCATGCAATTAAAGGAGCAAAATTGGAGATGGAGCACAGAAATAATCCACACCACTGAGAGAGCGCAGATATTGGATGTTCTACTAATAAAGAAGGAGCCAAAGGCCAACATCTTAAAATAAGGGAGAAGAAAGGGTAACAGGTGCGATATGAGGGATTTAGGTTAAGCGCCCAAGAGGACACAAGGTGGGTAGATTCAACTGCTGTGTTTGCAGTCAGAGTAAATGGAGTGTGACAGCTACTTAATCCAACTTCACGGCAGCCACCATTTTCATACGCATGACATTGCCACCCACCCCCGATTTGAATGATATAAAACTATCAAGCATTCCTTCCCTTGGCATATCTGTATGGAGAGCTGCCTGAAGCCTGCGAAATTGGGACTGGCAAAAGCTTGGGACTACCTTGCCTTCTATTTAAGTCAAAAACACACTTCCCCATCCATGCATTAGAATAACCAACCAACTCATGGGTCACTGAGGAGAAAGCATCGCCTCTCCCAGAACCAGATGAAGCATTTCCCAGGTCAGACCCTGCAGAGCTTGAGGCTGACTTGAGGACAGCGTTTCTTTCTTTATTGCATAGTAAGCATTTTGAAAACTCCCTCATATAATTATTGTGATGTAGCCTTTAATTATTCAAGTCTTTGTTTCCATTGCAAGCTCCACCAGAGCAAGCACACGCCAACAGGCCCCTTTATTGCTTCTCTTTCTAAATGTTTCCCAAGCCCCAAGACAGCTGACTTACCAGAATGAGTGGTCAGCAGACAAGGGTTCTATCCAAAATTAGTAAGCAGTTAAATTTTGCATGGCCAATAACTTGAATATTTTTTTAAATGTATTCTCAATGGGTAAAGTGTATGCCATGTTTATGTCCTGGAGAAATGTCTACATGTTCTCTCTGGAGTCTTTGCACATGTCCTGAAGCTTCCTCTACCCAAACCTCTGCTGCACTCATTCTCTCTCCCTTCATGTCTCTGATAGACATCGTGCCACCAGATACAACTGGCGATGCTTAGTGACTCTTACTCAAGGCTCTTATAAAACGAATTATCTGCTTCTTTTATCTTCTAGATACTCATGCATCCCAGACTAGCCTCAATCTCACTGTACTGAGGACTACTCTGGACTTTAATCACCCAGTGTCTGTTTCTGAGGATTACCTCGGATTATCTGAGTGTTACAGGTATGCAGGATCGTGGCTGCTTGATGTAGTCCTTGAGCTCCAGTCAAGGGCTTTGCCCGTGTTTGGCAAACACTCTGCCAACTGAGCTACATCTCCCACCGCCTAAAACCCTGCCAGGTGTGCAACAAAATAAACTGAATGAAAGAGACGGTAAATGTATGAATGGGGGAGTGAGTGCAGGAAATTCTACCCCAAGGAGAGACATATTTAGCGGTTTTATTTCATATTACAAAAGCAACATGTTTTAAATACATGTCTGCAAGTTTGCATCATTAAAATATAGCAAGTCTCAAAGGGGACTATCAAAAACAGAACTCCACACAGCTAAGGAAAAGCAAAGGATTTTCAGTGCCGAGGAAAGCTATTTGAAAAGTAAATGCTTGAAATCAAAGTCTTACACTGGGATTGTTTTTGTTTGGTTTGTTTTTGTCAAGCATGGTGTATGTTTAACAAAAGCATACACCAGTCTTTCTGTGATTTATGCCCTATTGTTTTGAGCACATCAATCTCACACAGACCAAACACAACAGCTACACAAAAATGTACACAGGGCTCTTTTCTAATGCTGAAAAGCAGGTACATCCTACTTTTGGTTGGTTGCCACGGTGATATTTATGGGAAGCACTGTGTTAAATCCCACAAGATATTCCTTGCCAAAGCCTCAGTGCACTACGCTACCCTCAGAAGCATCTGCTGTCTGGATAATTTCCTCCGTATAGATCCAGGCAACATGAGACAGCATTTTCAGATATTGCTGGCTGAAATCCAAGCTTGTATTCATAAACTCATTGACTGGGGGTATAAAAAGGGAGAGGAGGTGGGATGGGGGAGAGGGAGGCACAGAGACCAAAGAGAACTAGCTGAACCTGTTTGCAATCTTCAAGCAGACCTACAGCTAACACGCAGATCTAGCTCCAGCCCACACACGGCACTGGGTTCCTATGTCTTATTTCTCAATTTTCCACATTAAAGGAAAAATATCGGCTGCTTTTCTGATATCACGGATTAAGCCATTTGTCATCTTTCATTTAAGGACTCTCTCTATTTCTGAAAGATATTTTAAAAATTGACTGAGAGTGTAAAATGTTACCATGACAATGTGAGAATCCAAGTTCAGCTTCCCAGCACCTGGGCAGGCATGCTGGCTAACCTGTAACCCCAGAATTTGAAAGTAGAGACAGGGGTCCCGGGAACAATCCAGCTAACCAGACCAGCCAAAGCTGGTAAACTCTGGGCTCAAGAAAGAGACTGTACCTCAGCATATATGGTGGAGAGCCACAGAAGAAGATACCCAACATCCATCTTTGCCCTTCATAAACACATCTAGATGAGCCCACACACATACCCTGTATTTATATACACATCACACATCCATACACATAAGGGGGAAAGAATTCTATTTCCTTTAAAGATTTACAACTAGTTTTCAAGATTTATATCAACATTCTGCCACATCTTTGGGTAGCACTCACTCCTAACTTTACCAGGTACTCTGCATACAGTTTCAGTCTAATAGAACTGGGGGTTGGCTTTCTTTAACAGCAAATACAATACATAACCTTCCAAAACTAATGGTCTTAAAAGAAAACTGTTATTGAGAAACCAATAGTGTTCTGGTTGAATCTGGAACACATTACAAAGGAGGCAACTGATGCCTACACTGTAAACCAGATTAAAAATCTAGAAGAGTCATCAGCCACAGGGAAACGCTATTGCTGTTGCATGCTAACTAGACATGCTGTGCCCATCAAACTGCCCTTTAAATATTGATGTCCATACCAATACCTCAGTGCATATAGTATGTATTGCACTGGCCAACTGTCATGTGCCGTTTGTGATCACTGCAAAGCAGGCGCTGGAAACAAGAACTATTTCAGAACTAAGCATGTCTGTCTCAGATTGTCTTCTAAAGCCCTTGATCCGGAGATAGATTGAATTCCCTTACTCATTAACAAGATGAAAGAAAACAAACAGTCCATGAATAAAACCACAAGTTCTTGAGATGAACCTTGAGACCTCTCATTTCCAAAAGAGGTTCTTATTGTCTATCTCATGATACAAAGGTGCCTGTGGTGGGAAAGAGCATCCAGAAGTTCAACCATCAGCCGCTCATCCACAGAGAGAAGATGTGATCGGGATCTCCAGCTTCCTCAGCTTCCCTCATTGGTTTCTGACAGACATGCGTACCTGATTTAATGAGATTCGATGATACAACCGCTGTCTGTCACTGTTCTTTCATTTAGGAGCCTTAACTAAATGGTGACTCTGCTCCACTAAGGACTCTCAGTGGGAACTCCAGCTGGCTGCCTTAAAGAGACTTCCCTATTTGATTTCTGCTGGATACTTTAAATGCCTGAGTTGATGTTTTACCATCCATCTGTCTATCTGCCACTTGGTGTCTATTCTTTGACTTCGCTGCATAATGAGTTCACTCATTAAAACCCAGAAGAATGGCTGTAATAGATGATTCTCCAGACTGTGTTGGACCATGTCACTCAGAGAATCTTCTTTTTGCAGTGGGGAGCAGTTACTGCAGAGACACAGAACTCTGGGAAAAGTGCTAGTAACAAGTGACTTACAAGCACTCAGCCCCAAATGGGGTATCTATATCAACCCCTTCCAAGCTCAAGGAATGGACGTAATAGAAGAGGAGTAGAAAGACTACCTGTCCCCGGAGGAATGCTGTGCAAATGTCTTCTAGAACTGGCATTGCTATCGCACTCATGAACTCAAATGACTGTGGTTAACTGCACAAGATTGAACCTGTCTACAATCTGTCATGGATGGGAGAAGGACTCATGAGGGTCGGCTGTTAATGGTGACTAGGGAAGGGGAGACATTTTTGTTACTAATGTAGGCACTGATAAGTTGTCCCTGCTCCAATAAATAACCCCTCACCCGTGCTCATGCAAGAAACCATAATTAAACTCAGTGGGTTACATGAAACACATACAAACACAAACACATATGCAAAGAAAAAGGTAGGGAGACAACGACAAAAAGGAAGGAAGAGATGAGAGTAGAAAGGGACCTAGCTGGAAAGAAGAAGGGGCTCATTGAAGGGGAGGGCGAAAAGAAAAAGCAATAAGGGTTTGAACATAATCAAAATATATACGTAAATTAAATTGTCAAAATTAATTAACTTAAAATGTTAACCTTTCAAATAATATTGTTTTGTGTGTTGGGAGATTTTTACATGCCCCAAAAGGAGCCCCCAAATTTCCTTTACTAATCTACTTCACTCCTTGCTCTTCAGGCCTTATGATGAGCACCTACTGATGGGAGAGAAGCATCGTGGGTGCTGCAGTGGAGAAGTTTTGGGAAGAACTCTGTACCCACTTTCATGGAGGTCCGTTGAACTTGGGGTTTTCCATTGCTGCCATTGGAGCCTTAGATGAAGTCATCAGCTAAGTTCCCAAGGGCAACATTTTAAGTTTATCACAGTAGCCCCTGGAGGAGAGACTGGCTGTGTTCTCCAGAGCATTTCAGCATGTCACGAAAAATGCTCACTGGGTATATGCAACGAGCTTAATGGACTAATGTCACTGCCCTGAGCTTGACTCAGGAAATGGCTTTTCTCAAAAAAGATAAGATCGGAGTACTGTAGCGTGGGATGTTTCCTTTACCTTCCTCCATGAATAATTGATCAAAAAGCATTCTCAAATTCTGAACAACACAAATAAAGAATGAATTATTAATACGAGCTTCCCCAACCAAATCTAGTCTCTGCCTTTCTGATTCTATTCTTCTCAGCCCTCTTGTCGTAGCTCCTCAGAAAACTCTCTATTCCGGTCTCTTCTGACAAACTGCTATGTACTCAAAATGTTTGTATCTTGTTTCTTTATCTGTAAAGGATGAGGTTGGGATAAATGGTCTTATGGTCTGCCGATGCTGAGAGTTTGTCATTTTTATATAAAGATTTAGAGGTACGAGCGACTTTTCTCTTCCTGGTGTAATTCAGCTGCTTTTCTGGGTAAGGATTTGAGAAATCTCCATTCAACCTTAAGTAGAGGTCAGTCCTTGGAATAAGTCTTTTGTGAGTGACAGCATGATGCGCATCCAATCAGTGGTAGCACTCACTCAAAATGAAGAGGAGGGCCATCAGACAGAGTCCTGGAATTCAAATGTGTACATCAGTGACTTCGGCAGATGAATTTCCCAGTTGCTTCCAGCTGTCTTGGGGCCATTTCCTATGCGTGATGAGGTTTAACGCTGTGATCTGTGTTGCCTTTCTTTCCCTCTTGTCATTTCCCATCTTTCTCCTTCCTCTCCTACCCTGCTCCACCTCCACCCTCCTTTTTCTTTTGTGTCTCCAATCAGTCACTATTTTCCATCATTCCAAATGAAGCTGACTGACAGTGAAGCAGATAAGAGTCGGGGGTGAGACGGCAGCAAAATACAATTGAGAGAGTAATTGTCATGCATTAACTTCCCCTTTTTCCTGGCCTGAGAACTTCTCATTGAGATAAAGTATGCTGTTGTCTCAAGGGCACAAAAGAAGGCCTGATAATCTATGGTGATGTCTAGCCTCAGCACATCCTGTCATGGTCATGAGTCAGCATGTGTGGAATTGGCAGGGGGTGGTACAGTTACCCTAGGGAGCCTGGGAGTCTGGGAGCCCACAGCAGCTGCTGAGATGTGAGAAAATCTACTGCAGCTTCTGGGGGGAGGGGTAGAGAATGGAGGGCATGAAAGAAGAAAATAAAAAAGAGAGACAGCATATGCATTTGACTGACAGTTTGGGGATCTCCCTCAAGAATATCTCATCTGGGAAAATTCAGCTTAGCCTGAGGGTAATGACATTAGACTTCAAAGATTAATTATCTTCATCATGTTTAAAAGGGCAGATGAATATATAAAAGTTGTGTTGACACTCATGTTAATTGATCCTGAGTGAGAGAATGGCATATTGTAAAACAAACATAGAACACTTCATTGAAAAACATTCGATAAGATGCATGCAAATTCTCACAAATGGCTTTGCAGAGGACCCTGAGATTTAGATGAAATTTTGCTAATTTTAGCTCAACGTGTAGTAATAAAAAATGGAGAAAACCAACCTCCTGCTTTGGGAAACTGCTCACTGTTGTGAAAGAAGGCATTCTGCTAATTCAGCTGGAAGCAGTCATTTTAAGGGAGTTCCTAAGTGTCCACACCTTGCTCCAGGGCCAGCCAGGTTAATCTTCATGACACTCACACCACACACCGTCTACCATCCTCAGGTCTAGCTCACATCCATCGCACGAGCCTAGTCTGGTCTTCCCCACTCATGCCGCCCTCACACTCCAGGACTGGACTAGGACAGACATCTGCATGCCACTTAGCTGCCTTTGTCTATCTGACTCCATCCCACCCAGGCCACATCCAGCCTTCAGGCTCAACCTGGGCAGCACAGCCTGTGCCCTTTCCCACTCTATTCTGTCCATATGAGACACAGAACTAACAAAAAAAAAAGTCCACATGCTTAGGTTCACAATTGTAGAATTACAAACAATATGAAAGATGAAAATGGTATTTCCTACCCAAAGCCCACCAGCCCTATAGAAATGTTCTTCGATGAGAATTACCTGTGTGAACCCTGGGCCACAGAATGTTTGATAACAATCATAAGCTTCTTCAAAGAATTCAAAGAGTTTAAAGAAGACAGAAACAATTTGATGACTCTAAAGAGAATAAGCACATGAATGGTACCCAACAAAGCATGAACACGCAACTGAATGAAAAGATGAGGACAATTCAAGATTTGAGAACCAATTCAATATGGAGACAGAAATATTGAAGAGGGCTCAAGCTGAAGTGAAGATGGAATGGAAAAACTCGATAAACCAATAGGAAAACTCAACAGAAAGCCTGACAAGTAGAATTGATCTAGACTATCAGGATTTGAAGATAGTGTAGACTAAACCAAACAAGCAAAGAATGCGGGGAGGGGAGCACAGGAAAGGAACATAAAATAAATATGAAACACCATGAAAATGACAAACCTTCTAATTAAAGGCATCAATGAGGAACACAAATTACATGTCAATGCCATTGACCAGATATTCAACAAGATCATATGTAAAAATGTCCCCAAACTTAAGAGAAACATACCAATATGGATACAAGAAGTACAGAGAACATCAAATAGATAAGACCAGAAAAGAAAAATCTTCGTGTCATTTCATAAAGAAAATACAAACATACAGAACAAAAAAAGAGCATTCAAAGATAAAAGAGAAAAAAAACACAAATGACATCTAAAGAAAAAGCTTTCAATTTGTTTACTTGGTGGATTACAATGAGATTTTTGTATGTTGAACCATCCCTGCATCAGCAGGATGATGCCTACTTCTTAATCTTGAACACAGGACTTAGCTCCATTTCATCTCCTGGTGCTTCTTTTCTCCTCATAATATACATTTTGTAATTTATCCTGCTCAAGTTGCCCCTTTTCATTATAAATCTTCATTAGAGTTAGCACTAATAATCACATGACAGAATCTATACTAAGCTGTTTTGAGACTTCCTCTGCCAATGGAATTAATCCAAATCTCTTCACTTTAGACTCAGACAGAATCTATGGACAAGGGGAAAAGCAGTCATGTTCTTCAGCAAAAATCACAAGAATGATCTCTAGACAAAACACTAAATTCTGATATTCTGAAACCTCTTGAGCCAGGCACCCACAGTTCATCAAACCACACACAGCACCATTGGCTTCCATGTTCCTACTATGATGGTCCATTAAGCAGCTCTTAAAACGCTCAACTGCTTTTCTAACCCACAGTCCCAAGGTTCATATTCCTTCAAATAAATATGGTCAGACCTATCACAGCAATACCCCAATTCCTGGTACCAATTTCTGTCTTAGTTAGGGTTTCTATTGCTGTGAAGAGACACGGTGACCATGGCAATTCTTATAAAAGAAAACATTTAATTCGGGCTGGCTTACATTTTCAGAGGTACATTATTGTCATTGCAGGACATGAAGCATGCAGGCAGACACAGTGCTGGAGAAACAGCTGAGATTCCTCCATCTTGACCCGCAGCTTACAGGAAGTGGTCTGAGTACACACTGAGTGAAGCTTGATCAAAGGAGACCTCAAAGTCCATTCCCACCCCTATGCACATCCTCCAACAAGGCCACACCTATTCCATCAAGGCCACCCCTACTCCAACAAGGCCACACCTACTCTATCAAGGTCATACCTCCTGATATTGTCATTGCCTTTTGGCAGTTTGGGGGGGGGATATCTTTCAAACAACCTGAACAGGCTATCTGAACAAAAAACTAAAAAGGACAGTATCAGAATTAAATGAAATTATACAGCAAATGGATTTAACAGATATTTACAGAATAATTCACCCAAACACTGAAGAATATACATTCTACTCATTCCACAGAAGTTTTTCTAAAATAGGCCGCATCTTTCAGCACCAAACAAATATTGACAAATTCAGAAAATTTGAAATAACCTTTTGGATTCTATCTGATTATATTGCAATAAAACTAAGAATCACCAGTGAACATATCTCTAATAAGTACATAAATTTGTGAACATTAAATAACTCACTACTACTCCCATAATACTCCTAAGTATTTGGTCTCTTCATATAAAATTTGACAAAGATACCAAACCATACAGGGGACAAAAGACAGGATCTTTAATGAATGGTGTTGGGAAAACTGGAGGCCCACATTGGAGAAGAATGAAATTATATCTGTATCTAGCATCTTGCACCTTAAACTAACTCCAAATGGTGCAAAGACCTAAATGTGAAACCCAAAACACTGAAACTACCAGAAGTTAACATAGGAACATGCTACATCTTATAGGTGTAGGAAAGGACTTTATAATGGGGACTTGATTTGCCCAGGAATTAAAACCAACAACTGACAAGTGAGACCACATGAAACTAAAAGAGCTTCTGTACAGCTAAGAAACAATTGCTTTAGTCAAAGTGAAGTGGAAGCCACAGATTAGGAGGCAATATGTGCCAGCTGTACATCCCACAGAAGATCAGTTTCTAAAATATATAAAGAAATTAAAAAACAAGAGTAAAAATAACTGTAAGTGACTCATTCAAAAAATGGGCTATGTATCAGAACAGAAATTATCAAAGGAAGAAATAGAAGTGCCTAGGAAATATCTCAAAAAACATTTACCACCCTTAACAATTAGAGAAAACAAATCAAAACAACCAACAACAAATTCTGGTTAGGATTTAGGGAAAGGGCATCCTTATTCACTGATAATGAGATTGAAAACTGGTCGAGGATTCTGGAAATCAGAGAACACTCAAAAGTCTAAAAATAAATCTACCATAATACTCAGCTATACCACTCCTTGACATATGCTTAAAGGCCTTGAGAGACACTTGGTCAGCCATGTTCATTGCTGCTCTACTTACCGTAGCTAAGAAATGGAAGCAACGAAACTGTCACTGAACAGATGACGATGACGAAAATGTGGTACAAAATATACTATGGATTACTACATCTTATTATATTGTAAATAAATGTAAAGAGTGAGTACAGAATTTAGTTCAGTTCTGTTGAGAACTGTGTCCATCACCTGATTTTTTGATAAAGAGACCAGAAACACATTGGGGAAAAGATAGCATCTTCAACAAATGGTGCTGCTAAAACTGGGTGTCACCATGTAGAAGAATGCAAATAGATTCATATCTATCACCTTTCACAAAACTCAACTGCAAATGGATAAAAGATGTCAACATAAAACTAGGTACACTGCAACCTAATAGAAGAGAAAGTAAGGTGTGGCCTTGAACTCACTGACACAGGAATAGACTTGCTGAAGAGAGCATCATTAGCACAGGCACCAAGATCGACAATAAATGGGACCTCATGAAAATCAGACATTTTTATATGGAAAATGGCACCATAATTCAGACAATGCAACAACTTAAAATGTGGGAAAAGATTTTTGCCAACTACACCTCTGAGGGCTAACAGCCAAAATATATAAAGAAATCAAAAAAAAAGACTTGACACCAAGAAAAATAATCCAATTTAAAAGTGGATGGAAAGATTTATTGAAAAACAGACTTTTCAATAGAGGAAGCCCAAATGACTGAAAAACACTTAAAGAATGGTTTAACACTCTTAGTCAATTGGGAGAAGAAAATCAAAACTACTTTGAAATTTCATCTTACATCTGTCAGAATAGCTAAAATCAACAAAACACATAACAACTCTGGTAAGGATGTGGAATAAGGGATCACTCACCCATTATTGATAGACGTACAAACTTGTACAGTCACTATGGAAATCAGCGTGTCAGTCCCTCAGAAAGATGAGAATCAATCTACCTCAAGATCCAGCTATATCATATAGCAAAAAGACACTTCATCCAACCACAAAACACTTGCTCAACCATGTTCATTGCTGCCCTATTCATAAATTGAAAACAACCTTGATGTTCTTCAATGGAAGAATGGATGAAGAAAAGGTGGTACATTTGCACAATGGGGCCATTAACTCAGCCATTAAAAAAAATGACATCATGAAATTTGCAGGCAAATGGATGGAACTAGAAAAAAATCATCCTGAGTAGGTATCCCAGGCCCAGAAAGACAGATATGGTATGTATTTGCTTATATGTAGATTTCAACAGAGTCTTCAAGATCTCATTTCATATGGATTCTCCAAATGGCTGGTGTTTGCTTCCCCTCATCTCAAAGATTCACTGGCTGGCACTGAGCTATGTGATTTTATAAAAGTAGAGACTCTCTTTCTTCATTAAAATGCTTGATTTGGGCTCTCCAAGCTTGAGCATGTACAACTCTTCTTGGTGGAGTGCTCATCTTCTCACAGACATGACATTCAAGTGCCTTAGTAACATTTTTTTCTGCTGTGGTAAAACACCACAATCAAGACAACTTAAAAAAAATGCTTAATTTGGGGCTTACAGTTTCAGAGGGTTAGTTTCCATGGTCGCAAAGACAAGATGGCATGAACAACTAAAAGCTTACATCCCTAGCATAGGAAACACTAAGTCCCATAAGCTTGATTCACACATAAGCACCGGGGAAACCAGGAATGTTAAACATGAAGAATTGTCTCTTTAAAGAAAGAGGTATATAACCTGTTTTCCACCCAGAAGGCTGAGAATGGATGTAGTTAATAGTCTGATAACCTCCACACTATCTGTATGGTCAGGCCACACTTAGCTTCCCCAGACTCTTACATTTATCTCAGTCAATATATACCACTATCTTCCCCGGACCCTTATCTTCAGCATTGTTGACCTTCAGCCTGATTTCTCAGCCAATCTGTAGAACCCATCATTATGGAAGATGTTACATGTACTTTACAAATGGAAGCAGAAAATGGTTTATAGGCTGGTGACTTCTGTGCTATCTGTAGGACTGAGACCAAACCAGATCTTCCCCAGACCTTTAAGATGTCACATATAGTCAATCTATAGAAAACATTTATATGGAAGAGATCACATATATTTTGCAAGGAGTTTTGATGCAATTTTGTCTTAAGCTTTGTTGTGCACAAAGGAGTGAGTTAATATCATCAGGAAACGTTTTTACAAATTTCACTGGGCTTAAATATTCCTGAAATAAAATACCCATTGCAAGACTCTTGAAGTTTTAACCAACACTGGCTACTGATTTGAGTTGTGTTAAGCTTCTTTCTTGCTTCACATGGATTGACACTGCTGACTGTAACATTTGCCACAACTCACACAAACACACACACACACACACACACACCTTTTAAGGAGGTCAAAAGAAACATTCAGAATGATGCAAATCTTTTGGAATCTCAAAGCCCACATCCAAGAAGCATTTTCTCCAACAAAACAACATCCCCCAATCCTTCCCAAACAATTCTACCAACTGGAGAATGAAGTCTTCAAGTATACAAACCTATGGAGTCCTTTATAATTAAAACCACACCAGCATTCATATCTACTTTATCTGGAACAGGAGGTGCTGAGACAACTGATTTCAAAAACAAGAGAATAAATACCTGTACCAATAAGTATGAACATCACCCAAACTCTGCTAGAAGAATTTCAGAACCAACAACACTGAATTCATAGACAGCATCCATCCATGGATCTCAGAACTTTAAGCTTTCCCTCAATTCTATGTCTACTAAAAGGTAACAAAGGACAGGAACTGGCATTGAAGCAAGTTTTCAGTTATTCCAGGGAAGTTACAATGACTCAAAAATGGTTAGAATTAGATCTATGATTTTACAGTAGTCTTCAAGGAAATAATTTAGGGGCCCAGCAAGAAACAAATGGCATGTTCCAAAGAATGCATTGAAATAGTAGAACAAAAATATTGTTACAAGGGTAATTGGCAGATTTCGTGGAAACCAATAAAGGATAGTGCTGTATAGATTTATGCCTCAAATTGGCAAAGTAAGAAAGCAATTATGAGGTGTTTTGAGATCCCTTAGTAGGATACTGATGAGTGCCACCTGCCAAGAATGGTGGACTTCATATAGAGATGCAACAGGCCTGGAAAGGCAGAAGCTAAAGAACTAAACATCTTGACCTCTCCCTTTTCTCGCTGCAGACTCAGAGAAATACTCATTCCATTTTATCAAAGGGACCTAGAAGTGAAAGGACAAAACACTCACTGTCATAGCCACAGATCCCCCTCCAGAAAACAGCTCATATCAGCAATGTTGCTCCCCACTTCAACTTACCAGCACTTCTCAACGCTTTGGTTCTGTATTCTTCCTTGCTCCTGTGAGATGAACCAGCAGATGGGATATAAGCCAAGCAGGGCAAGGATCTTGTCTAGTTTTTGTTCCTCATTGTATCTTCACCCCTTAGTATATCTGACACACAATAGGTACCCAATAACTATTTCTCAAGTGTGTTATAAGCTCATACCACTAGGTAGCATCAACCGAGTAAAGTCTAAATTTCCCTACTCTCAATCCTGCATCTCTTCTTCATACCTTTTACGAACAAAACACAGATGTTGAGTGACTCTCCCACAGTTGATGAAGAAAGGTATGCATCTGTTCATACTGCTGGAACGGGTTTCTTGGTTCCATGAACCTTCTCTCACCTTACTTTACCTAAGCATTTGGTCCAGTGACTTTGTTTCTGTATAGTAAAAGGGTCGTTCTATTGTTGCAAAGGTGTGAGATAGTCAGTGAAAACCAGAGAAGGACAGTGCTGACTTCCAGGTTGTAGCTACAAATATTCTCTGTTTCACTGGTCACCCTGGAACAAGTTTTTTCTGCCTGCTTGTTCCTGAAGCTGCTTATGAAATAACCACCCTGAGGCTTAATATTAATTACATATTCTTTGGCCTATTAGCTAAGGCTTCTTTTTAACTAACTCTAACATCTTCTATTAACCCATTTCTTTTCATCTGTGTATCGCCATGAGGCTGTGCCTTACTGGTAAATGTTCTGGGTGTCTTTCTCCTTCGGCAACTACATGTCATCTCTTTGACTCCACCTACTCTCTCTATATATCTCTTACAACCTGTCTATATTCTGCCCTGCCATAGGCCAAAGCATCTTTGTTCATTAACCAATAAAAGCAACACATATACAGAAGGACATCCCACATCACTGGGTAGTTCTCAATAACTCTTCATGTCTCAGAACATCAGTGACCGAATTGTCCGACAGTGTAGGGTTTGTCACTGCTGTCTGTATATTGAAATGGGTTGTACCTTTTGTAAGACACCATTGTCTTCTTCTACACCAAAGAATCTGTTATAGAAAATTCTGGAAGTCCCCTGGTATTTTAATTTTCTAATAATTCTTATGTTTCTGATGTCCTGTAGTCAAGAAAGTCTTCTCTGGTCCCTTCAACTCAGCATTTCCACAATATAATTTATTCAACTTCTCTGAAAACCAAAATTTGTTTTATTTCCTGGCTTCTGTGTAAGCCCAATATTTCCCAATATCACATATGCAGACCCCTTTCTCTTTAACTTATCCTTTCAGGAGATTTCTTTTTGCCAAGTCCCAACACATTACTCCTCCACAATTCTTCCAATCATTTTCTAACTTTCATGTCAACTATCTGCCCTGCTTCATCACCATCTGTCAGTCACAGAACTAAGATGATAACCTCAGAGCCTCTGGGCACGCCCCACTTCAGCCTTTGCAGATATGGATTCGGATGGGATTTGTTGACCCCTCCTTCCCAGCCATGTGATATTTTTCTCATTAATATAAAACTTGCAAAGAGATATTTCTGCCATCTCATTTAAACTCTTCTGGTCTAAAATATGCAATAAAAATCAAAACAGTTATTTTACTGAGATGACAGAATCGTGGCTGATTTTTGTTTTGTTTTGCTTTGCTTTGGAGGAGTTTCATTTTTCACACTTATTGATTTTAAATTAGTATTTGTTTGTACAAACAGAAGATACTCAACAGGAAGCTTGGGAACTTCTTTCATCTACCCTATAAGAGTAAGCCAAATATTAAATACAGAGGCCATTTTCAATTCCATCCCCAGGATTCTGAATATAGAACTCCAGGATTATTGTCAACAACCCCTCAGGTCTCTCCTTTGCCAAGAAAGCAATCAGCATTCTGGGTCACCATATTTTACCTTTCAAGTAGCATTAAAGCCCTCAGTGCTTTGTCTCCCCCACTTCTCTCTCTCTCTCTCTCTCTCTCTCTCTCTCTCTCTCTCTCTCTCTGCGCTTTGTCTCCCCCACCTCTCTCTCTCCCCCTCTCCATCTCCCTCTCCCTCTTTCCCTCTCTCCCTCTCCATTGCAGTCCTTACTGGCCCCTCACTGGCTTGTGAAACATGCCTGACGCCTTCTGACAACATCTTTTGCTCCCAGCCAGACATTCCCCCAGAAAACTCATGCTTTATTCCTGGTCTCCTCTGTCAACTCCTCCTCATCAAGATATCAAGACATGCCCTGACAGCACTGCATAGAACTAAGATCCACCCTCCACACTTGGCTCCTTCCTACCTTTAGATTTCTCTAGAAGTTTTACTACCATAAAATTTTAATACAAAAATATTACACCTTTAAGAAGGGCTTACGATATTCTGGGACTGTTCTAAGAGCTTGACACATACATCTCATTTAATCCATACAACAGTGAAAATAAGGTTCTCTAGAGATTCCATTTAACAGAAGAGAAAACTGAGTCACAAATTAAGTAGCTTGTGTAAAGTTGCAAAATAACTGAATATTGGAGCTGGATATTTTTTTATTGAAAAAAAGGAAAAAAAAGTTTCCGCCTCCTCCAGCCTCCCATTTCCCTCCCCCTCCTCCCACTTTTCCCCCTCCCCCCACTCCTCTCCCCCTCCCTCTCCAGTCCAAAGAGCAGTCAGGGTTCCCTGCCCTGTGGTAAGTCCTAGGTCCTCCCCCCTCCGTCCATATCTAGGAAGGTGAACATCCAAACTGGTTAGGCTCCCACAAAGCCAGAACATTACGTAGGATCAAAACCCCGTGCCATCGTCCTTGGCTTCTCATCAGCCCTCATTGTTCGCCATGTTCAGAGATTCCAGTTTTATCCCATGCTTTTTCAGTCACAGTCCAGCTGGCCTTGGTGAGCTCCCAATAGATCAGCTCCACTGTCTCAGTGGGTGGGTGCACCCCTCGTGGTCCTGACTTCCTTGCTCATGTTCTCCCTCCTTCTGCTCCTCATTGGGACCTTGGGAGCTCAGTCCAGTGCTCCAGTGTGGGTCTCTGTCTCTATCTCCATCCATCACCAGATGAAGGTTCTACGGTGATATGCAAGATATTCGTCAGTATTGTTATAGGATAGGATCATTTCAGGTTCCCTATCCTCAGCTGCCCAGGGAACTAACTGGGGACATCGCCTTGGGCTCCTGGGAGCCACTCTAGGTTCAAGTCTCTTGCCAACCCTAAAGTGGCTCCCTTAACTAAAAATTGTGCTTCCGTGCTCCCTTATCCAACCTTCCTTTATCCCAATCATCCTTTTTCCCCAAGTTCCCCCTATCCTCCCCTTCTCCCTTTTCTCTCCCCATCTCCCCTTACCCCCATCCCACCCCACCCCCAATATCCCAATTTTCTCCCCGTCAATTTTGTCTAGTTCCCATAGCCAAGAGGATAACTATATGTTTTTCCTTGGGTTCATCTTCTTACTTAGCTTCTTTATGTTCACCAATTGTAGACTCCGTGACCCTTATTTATGGCTAGAAACCAATTATGAGTGAGTACATCCCATGTTCATCTTTTTGGGTCTGGGTTACCTCACTCAGTATAGTGTTTTCTATTTCCATCCATTTGCATGAATATTCGAGAAGTCATTGTTTTTTACCGCAGCGTAGTACTCTAATGTGTTGGAGCTGGATTTTTAACATGAGGAAGTCTGGCTGGAAAAGCCCAGTCTACCATGTTTTCATTAATCAAACCACATATTGTTTATTTTGAAGTTCCCTCTATGTATTTCAAAATGTACAAGGCCAATAAATTTTAAATAAATATTTTGTACTTGAGAATTCCATACATAAATACATTATCTTCAAATCCACCTCGATTCCCTCCTAATTCTCCCAACTCCTGTGTTCATCTTCAGTATATTCATGTGAGCCCAGCCTCACCCAGGCAACCCAGATAGATTCCTACCACAAAGAAGGCAAGACTTATTATGAAGGCCTAAATAACTTTCCTTCAAGTCCTGCCTTACTTGAAACTAAGCAAAGTCAAGACACGAATGCAAGCTCTCCATGGCCTCTCTTAGCAGGTCTAGTTTGTGATAAGGTATTCCTTAGAAACCCTTATCCAAACTTTGCAGAAGAGCTTGATCTAAACAACTCCATCCATCAAAGCCAGGCAGAATGTCCTTCCCAGGACAACTCTCCAGATACAGCCTCCAATTCTGGGCAGCTGCCAGTTCGCCTCACCATCTGTCAAGCTGGTCTTCTGCCCACCTGGTGAGATGCTCCTGTGGCTTTCTACACCCAACTAAAGTACACAGGAAGACTGGAATTTGCTAGAGCAGAAGCATTGCATGTTCAGACCCCATTCCTTTTGCTGGAAGTTATTCCTGACCTTACCTGGGTTACAACTGTACCTTGGGAGAAGAAAGACTTTGTGCCTCCAAATCATAAGAACGGTGAGAACTAGGGTTAGCACAGCAATTGGTCCTAATAGTAGCCTCTGCAGCTATTTCTGAGCTAGATGTCTCATGAAAACAAGGAATCTGGTTTTCAGAGATGGAGCGGGGTGGCTTAAGTGCTGGGGATGGATTCTATGGCTTCATTAGGTACCTGTTCTGCCACTGAGCCACTCGAACAAACCTAAAAGAAGCTCAGCTGTAAACTGGTCATCTCCTACAACCAGGGAAGATTTCAAGTAGAGGGACTGAGCCACAAGAACAGCCACATAACTTTCTACCAACAGTCTGCCCTACCTCCTGAATGTGTTGGAGTAAGGGTGGCTCAGAGATTGTGGGTGTGATGACTGATCTAGCCTGAGATCCATGCTATGAAAGTGCACACATCCCAACACTGCTTGACGCACCAGGACCCAGAGGCTGGATGGCTCGGAGACCAAGAATAAACTCAAACATGACTGGAGAAAAAAATGTCAATGTAATGATGTCTAAGGATATTCTGCTAGATTCATAGATTGGTCCCTAACTCAAAAGTCATCAGAAAGTCTGCATCCAGCAACTGATGGAAGAAAACGCAGAAACCCACAGTCAAACATGAAGGGGAGCTATGGGAATTCCGCTGAAGAGGGAGAGGAAGGATGGTAGGAGCCAGAGGGGTCAAGGAAATAACAAGAAAACACAAAGAATCAACTACCCTGTTCTTACAGAAGCTCACAGAGACTGAACCTACAACCAGGGAACTTGGATGGGACTGGCCTACGCCTTCTGCATGTACGTGATGTAGGATGTCCTTCTGTATATGTATTGCTTTTATTGGTTGATGAATAAATCTGTTTTAGCCAATAACCTAGCAGAGTAAAACCAGGAGGGAAATATGAACAAAAACAGAATAGGTGGAGTCAAGGAGATGCCATGTAGTTGCCAAAAGAGAAAAATACCAGAACATTACTGGTAAGCTGCAGCACCATGGTGATACATAGATTAATAGAAATGGCTTAATTTAAGATATAAGCCCTAGCTAGGAATACGCCTGAGCCATTGGCCAAATAGTGTTGTAATTAATATATTTTCTGTGTGAATATTCAGTTCTGGGCAGCTAAGAAACAAAAGCACAGTCTCTGTCTACATGTCTGTGACAGCTGTGTAACGTGGTCTTCCTGTGAGACCTCTGTGGGAGCAGGGCCTGTCTTTGACTCTTTTGCTGGATTTTGGGACTCTATTCCTTATACTGGATTGCTTTGCCCAGCCTTAATACAAGGGGAATTGCTTAGTCTTATGGAAACTTGATATGCCATGTTTTGTTGATGCCCTTAGTAGACTTTCCCTTCTGAATGGAAATGGAAGAGGAGTGGAGGAGAGTCAGAGGGCTGGGGGTGGGGGAACTGGAAAAGGAGGATTGAGGAGAAACTGCAATAGGGATGTAAAATAAATACAATTCTGTATTCTGTCAATTATGTTTTAAATAAATGCTGGTTGGCCAGTAGCCAGGCAGGAAGTATAGATGGGACAACCAGTCAAAAAGTAGAGGTAGGTCAATGAGAACAGGAGAATTCTGGGAAGGAGGAAGCCCATCCCTCCACAGTCCTGCCCAGACACCAAAGAAGCAGGATGTGACTTGCCCTGCTGAAAAAGGTACTGAGCCATGTGGCTAACATATACTAGAATAATGGGCTAATATAAGTTATATGAGCTAATATGAAGCCTGAGCTAATGGGCCAATCAGTTTATAACTTATGGAGACCTTTGTGTGATTTTCTTTGACTGTGGGAACTGGGCAGGACAGAAACCCCAACAAGCAGGCCCTCATGACAACAGTAAAAAGAAAACTCAGTTGCATTTATATGGTACATTCCTGCTGTCACATTAACCAAGACCATCAACAGGAGGAGTGGATCAATCAGATTTGGTTGTCTCTTTATGAGGCCTGGCTATACATCTGTGAAGAGGAAATAACTGCAACCCAGCATCAGTGTATGGTCTCTTCAGTTGCCAGTTTGGTTCATGTTGTAGCTACTCAAGCAAGAGAAAAATCAATGTGTGGAAGTGATAGTGCCCACAACACCCAATAACTAGGTCAACTCTATCACCTGGGTTTCCAGCTTAGGGAAGAATACTAGCTATGTGGTAGAGGGTGGAAATGGGGGAGGTCTCAACTGGGAAACAGGGACAAAGACAGGCTAATCAATTAAACATAAATTTGCCATTAAATACAGCATATAATGAGCTTGCTCCTCTTTAATAAAAAAATGAGGTATGTATACTCTCTAGAATGCTCTGGATTACAGTGAAATTTCTGGTAGTTGCCACAACCCCATTAAATTAACTAGACAACACTTAAGACACTGAACAAATATTACTGTCTCCACAATGCGAGTCAAAAGAGTCACAACGTTTTAACGTTGTTCTTATAAAACACATCATGCCAGTTAGGACATACTGGGACCACAGCCTTGTGATGGGGCCACTCCAGGCCCATTATCTGCCTTGAGGGGACCACAGTGGGCCTGCTTTAGCCAACTTAATAGTCCTACCAAAAAGCTCATAGTTTACCTTTTTGGAAGACCAGAAAGACAAGGTCAGCTCCAGTTGGACTCTTGTCTTCATTCTATTCTGAGACCACAGGAGGTGACTCACACACCAATCAACTCTTTGTGAATTTCCACTTCCATCACATAATAATAATAATAATATATAAACAAGTGGCAGAATAATACCCAGTTCCTCTTTCCCAATGCCTGTGGCTCAGTGGACTTGGGCTCTATACAAAGAGAGTGTGCTATTTTTAGGAGCACACCTGGGCAAAGGAGCACTGAGTCCAACACTTGCATTATCCAAACCACCAGAGCACTCTTTTGATCCTGCAGCTCTTCTCTGCTTCCCCTTCCTGTTATATACTTTCAAGATACTAATTTATTTATCCGTGCATCAGTGAGACCTCCGTTCATGATGGTCAATAAACTGGCATTGTTGTTAAATGATGCAAGCCCTCAGCTGGAGATCATTGGCAGGAGGGGTGAGAAGGCTAGGCTCAGAGCACTGGAATTCTCTTCTCATTCCATGGATGAATCCCTGGATTTAATTGTGTATGGCACAGACTACAGTCCGCAGTTTGCTGAGCTGAAACCATACAATTTGCTTTCCTCCCAAATTCTGAGAAATTGGACTAAAGCTACGACATTGGAAGCTGTTAAATATATTTCTACTCATTAACTGGGCCATGAAATAATTTATTCCTTTCATTGAGCTTCTGTGCATGACGTGAAAGACAAAACAGACACTGGACTGACTACAAATCACATTGATTTTCTGACTTCATTTACTTAGTTGAAGCACGCTCATACTCACACATCAGGGATCTATTGTCAGAGCAGCGTGCCGTGGTCCCTTCCGAGGTAAAAACCACTAAGTTTCTGGTCATTGCCTGTCTTTCTAGATGGACTATATGCACCAAACAGTGGCCTTAAAGATGTTACATATAAAGATGATTATCTAAAGGTGAGAAAATGGCACCTCAAGCTACATGATAAGAGTCACTTACTCTCTACTGACCTTTGAAGCAGGTTCAAATGCTTTAGCCCAACTTGGCTTCTGTAGGAAAAACTCTCTCAAAAGAAACTTCTCCCAAAGGCCGTCTTTCTTTCGACCACATCCACTGCTCTGGTTTCTCTGCTTTGGGTTAGCCCCGCCTGCGTACATTTCTTTTGTCTCCCTTTATTTCCTCTTGCTATGAAGCCTTCCAGATGCTTGAAGATGAGGCCTTCAGCCTCCTTCCTCCTCTACCTTCTGCTCAAACACAGTGGTACATCCGCATGCTTTGGCCTTCTTGCTTGCAAATGCAATGCTTTGAACAATCTGTCTCTGTGTGTACATACATGCACATATGTATATGTTTGTATGTATGTTAATTTGGATGGTTATCACAAAGCATCACAGATAAGTATGGTAATTTGGATAAGAATGTGAGAATGCCATCCCCCCCCCCCCCCCGCCGCCCACACAACTCCCTGTAGGCTCATGTATTTAGTCCCCAGTTTGACAAACTAAGAAGGATTGGGAGGTATGGCCTTGTTGGAGGAAGCATGTCACTGGAAGTGGGCTTTGAGCTTTCAAAAGCCCAAACCAGACCCAGTCCTTCTCTCCTTCCTTCCCCCCTCCTCCCCTCCCTTTATCCCTCCTTCCCTCCCTCCCTCTGGCTGGGGATCAAGAATGCAAAGCATTCACCTACTGCTCCAGTACCACGTGTGTCACCTTCCTGCCATGACAGTCATAGAGTACCCCTCTTAAACCATAAGCAAACCCCCAGTTAGATGTTTTCTTTTATGAGTTGCCTTGTCAAGGTGTCTCTTCACAGCAATAGAACAGTAACTGAGGCAGAGGAGTAACATGAACTACAGAAATGCATCTCTTAGTTCTAAAGGAAAGTCCTCAATCAGGATAGTAGCAGACTTGGAGTCTAATAAGACAGGTTCTTTCTCACACTAAAGCCTCACTGGGGAGAAGCAATAATTTCTATCATCAGGTATAAGGGCACTAACTGCATTCCTATCACTGTCATCTTGGAGACTGGGAACTGAGGAGGTTGCTCAGTGGTTAATGTATACTGCTCTTACATAGGACAGAAGTTCAGTCCCCAGTACTTACATTGGGTGGTAAACGGCTGCCAGTAATTCTAGTTCCAAGAAGTGTAATATTTCTAGTCTCCATGGACACCCGCACTCACATGCATAAACTCACATAGACACACACACACATACATACACACACACACACACACAAATACCTGTAATTAAAATGCTAATGTATTTAAAACATAAATGGGCAGCATAAACATTCAGGCCAAGGCAGTGTGTATGTGCGTGTGTGTGTGTGTGTGTGTGTTTCTCCACCTAGGTCTTCAGGTCTTTAGACACAGGAATCCTATTATTTATCTTTTGTGCCTTTGCTTGTCTGGGGACTCTTGGGCAATAGATAATCAAAACGATGTGCTCACCAAATGACCCGAGAGATAGAAAGGAGTGAGTCCCTCAAGACATCTTAAAAGTCAGGAGATGTTCAGTCAGCCAGCACTTTCACCAAATCCCCACGGCTGCTCCTTCCCCTCAGCCCAGGTCAGAATTAAGCCTGCCTGAGCCTGAGCATCTGAGCACTTGGAGCACACTCTGTTCTGCTACACTCACGCTGCTGTGTGTGTTCCTGCCATGCGTGTATTCACAATGAGCTGCTGTGTACAGCTGTGCTCGTAGCTGTAATGTGCATTATGTCTAGTCCACGGAATGTTCGTTCCATTTTAAAAACATGAAAACAGAATAAAATCATACATGCTGGACCCAGCTGTTACTCTCATTATCTACACTTCTGAACCTCTCTGGGTTTCCACTGAGAAGAGAATCCATGTCCTTCTCCAATGTTCCAGGCCTCTCTTTGCCTCCTTGCATCTTCTGCCCCCGAAGAAAATGTATCTCAATATGGAGTTCACATTGGCAATAGAATGTGAATTGTGGGTTTTTCTTTGGCAGTCCTCTCATGAAAAGGACACAGGTTCTCCTCTGCCTCTAACCATCCAAAGTCTTTCGGGAATAGCTTCAGTTCTTATGGCCAAAACATGGGGGTCTGTAATTTGAGCAATGTCACTTAAAACACTACAATACCTAGCACAGTACAATTCTTACCTTAGGAAGGAGACAAAAAGCAAACCTTCATGAGAATGAAATAAATGGTGGCTGAATGAGCAGGAGAAATAGGCTGACCCTTTTATCTGAGACGGAGCAGGTGTTTCAACGCTGGCATAGGAAGAGGCTTGCACACAGCGGTCGGTACAATTGCACAGTTAGATTTTAATGGCTGCAACCGGGCCAAAGCTTTAAGCCTCTGGCTGCACCATGTTTTGACCTTGGTAAGTGGCTACAGCTTATGTGGGATTTGTCCACAGGCCATTGACTACCCAGAGAGAGACAGGGTTGACTGCTCAGGGTAAAAAAGCTGAGAAAAGCTACAGGCCTCAGACAAAGAGCAAGACAAGGCAGGGAACTTTCCCTCTGCATGGGAGCTCAGTGCCTTTAGCCCTACCATAAGTTCCCTACACCCAGAGGAAGAGGCCCTTATCTCCAAAGACACAGAGAGAAATCTGAATAAAACAGCCTCTAAGTTTAGTATCTTTAGAATCCATTGCACAGGTCAACAGTGTCCCTCCACCGCTATCCTCCACTTTCTCAAGCTTAGCATAAAAACATGCAGTTTTGTCTGTGCAGTTGGACTTTCATTTTCCTGAGAAGGCATTGGTGTTGCCTTTAACGTTAAGTCAGCATGTTTCATTTTCTCCTGGTACTGTGCCTCTGACACAGGAGCCTCTGGTGTGAGTCACACAGTGAGAGAAGGGTACCACTGTCTCCCCTGTAGTATTCAACAGCATGTGCAGTCAGTGAAGGCCTCACTGGCACACGGTATTAAAAAAAATAAAATAAAAATAGACTGCTTTTCCTTGAGAACGTCCTTAATGAAACTGTAAAAAATTAATTTTATTAAATCTCATTTACTGAGTACACATCCTTTTAATATTCAATGCAACAAAATGTGAAGGCCGCATAAATTAATTTTACAGTGTGCCGGAGTTTGAAGGTTGTCTTGAGGGCAAGCACAGTGCAGTTGCTCAGATTAGATGCTAAAATAAAAATGGGGACAGGGGTTCACATGTATGGTCCCAGCAGCTGGGACACTGAGTCAGGAGAACCATTGGCCCAGAGCCAGCTTGGACTACAACCATGAAATCCTGTGTCAAAACACAAACAGACAACCAAAAGACATAAAACAAATCCTTCCCCCCTCTCTCCTCTCCACTGCCTACTTCTTTTTGTGATGAATATCATTTTAAAGGAGCCACTGTGGTTATTCAATCTTGAATTTAAATTTGAAAACATTTTTCCAAATCCATTCAAAGATGACTGACAATAATTGTTTCCTATCATAAAAAGTCCATCTTTCAAGCAAAAACTAGAATTTAAAAAAAGCATTCCCACAATCCCAGGATTCACAGATTTTTCTAAAGAAATGGATGATCATATGAACAAATGGGATTTTCTTTTACTCTGTATGAAGAAATGTGACAACATGGAGAGATGGATTCAATTAGGGAACATTTCTCCAGTCATCAATGTGTGCTGAAAATAAAGTAATATGTGGGTAAAAGACCTTTCCAAATGTGAGTTTCTCCAATAGGTGCTAACACAGTGAAGTACGAGCCTTGCTGATAAGGTGTCAGGCTCCACATTGCAACACACCTCTGAAGAAACTGCCATTTTTGAGCATTAACCTGAGACCAAAGAAGGAAATCCACTGGTACCCACCCCAAAAAAATGCCAAATACGTCTCCCTCTTCTAAGGACATTAGCCATGAGGATCTGAAATGACTTCACAGGTTTCAACCAGAAGAACGTATCACAGTGGCTTCCAAATAGAAGCAGATATGAAACCCAACAGTCTTCTATCAAGCCAAGAGTGAAAGGTTTGCAAACATGCAGAAAAAAAGCAAGTGTCATTTTTCACTATATTTCACTTGAAAATGATATTTATGGAACACAAATGTTTATTAGATGTATATAATTATATATGTAGTGTTATGAAATAAACTATTAGCATAGGAATTAAGTAATTAAGTATCATGTGACAATAAAACATGGAACAACAAATGCCAGAGTTTCATTGATACATCACAGTTATGTGAAGAATGTCCCACACTTGAAGATTCCACTAGATTTTCAGCAAATTTATTGACTCAATAAAGTTTCACTCTCTAGGTAAAAGAGACACAAAGGATGAGTAATTTTATTTCTTGAAGAAAATTCATCACACAGTTACTCAGCCATGCTGGCCCTATAGACCTTTCTTTTTTTAAAATCTAAACTTTTATTGTCATCAAATATTCATTTAGTATCTTATTGATTTTTATTGAGTTCTACATTTTTCTCTGCTCTCTCCTCCCCTTCAACCCTCTCCCAAGGCCCCCATGCTCCCCAATTTACTCAGGAGATCTTGTCTTTTTCTACTACCCATGTAGATTAGATCTATGTATGTCTTTCTTAGGGTCCTCATTGTTGTCTAGTTTCTCTGGGATTGTGGTTTGTATGCTGGTTTTCTTTTCTTTATGTTTGAAAACCACTTATAAGTGAGTACATGTGATAATTGTCTTTCTGGGTCTGGGTTACCTCACTCAATATGATGTTTTCTACATCCATCCATTTGCCTGCAAATTTCAAGATGCCATCATTTTTTTCTGCTGTGTAGTACTCCATTGTGTGAATGTACCATTTTTAATTTTCTTTATCCATTCTTCAGTTGATGGGCATTTAGGTTGTTTCCAGGTTCTGGCTATGACAAACAATGCTGCTATGAACATAGTTGAGCACATGTCCTTGTGGCACGATTGAGCATCCTTTGGATATATACCCAATGGTCTCGGAGATCTCCCTGTACTGAGGAAATCTAGCACGGAAACATGTATTTTTAATAAGTGGAAGTACAGTAAGAGGAATATCTGCTTTGTGCACAGAAAGGCTGCGAAGAGTTGCTAACTCCGTGGGACTTGAGAGAAGTATTAGGAAAGGCTCCCTGGGACAAGAGGTGCCTAATCTCAGCTTTAAAGGATAACTTAGAATCAGCCAGGCATTGAGGACAAGGGGACACAGAGACAAAACTTGGCATGGCATGTGTAGTAGAATGACTTTGAAGTGGCAATGAGCAAGGCAGCGGGAGAAGCAAGCAGTCCCTCTTGGAGAGGCAAAATCAGGTGTCTTAGGTTATAGACTATGGGAAATCTGGATTTTGTTGTCGAGGACACTGGTACAGTTATATTTGTAGATAGATATAGATAGATCATTTTAGTAGATTTGGACAGAAATAATTGATAAAAGTGAGGTTGTAGGATGGTAGGGCTATGGGAAACACTTGTTGCATTACTGGTAGGATAAGGACAATCTCTGGAGCAGGAAAATAGCAATAAATGAGGGATGAAGAGGGCTGTTTAACAGTCTGTATACCGTGTGAACATAGGCCAGGAGATTTGACATTCATATACAAAGATAGATTTAACATTTTTTATTTGTTTTATAGGAAACATGTTTTAAGGCACATGTGCAGGTCAGAGGACAACAATCGCTTCTCTCCTTCTAGGTTGTTTTCAGGCAGACTGTCTCTTGTTCCTGGGGTTGTGCGGGGAGTGCACTAGGTTCACTGATCTGCAAGCTTCAGCTGGTTCTTCCGTCCCTGCCTTCCATCTCAACATAGCAGTACTAGTCTGCAGATGTCACCGAATGTGGCTTTTTACCTGGCTTCTGAGGATTGAACTGAGGATAGCAGGCTTGTACAAGAAGCACTTTCATCCACCAATATGTTTCTTCTACCCTCAAAGATATATTTAATCTCTGATAATGATGGTATCCATCTTCCTCTTTTTTCACACCAAAGAGTTCTATATAGCTCTTGTCCAAAACACCTTGTATCTTCATTTTATTTTTAATATTGTGTCTTTTTTGTTTTGTTTTGTTTTGTTTTGTTTTGTTTTGTTTTGTTTTGTTTTTTGAGACAGGATTTCTCTGAGCAACAGCCCAAACTGTCCTGGAACTAGCTCTTGTAGAACAGACTGGCCTCAAACTCACAGAGATCCACCTGCCTCTGCCTTCCAAGCGCTGGGATTAAAGGTGTGTACCACCACCTCCCAGCACTCAATATTGTGTCTTAGAACACTTGATATCCAGTTCAGGATCACTCTGTTGTCTACTGGCTTTGCTTCTTGCTGTTTTGGGTACTCACTATGTATTTGATGGCTTGGTTTTACTTAACTTAGCTTCTAATTGTGGATCACATTTTTAGAATCCTATTTATGGGAGGTCTTTGAAGAATATTCATAGGGAACATTTGTGTTTGTTGCCAGCCCAACACAGCACTAACAACCCAATTTGCTCAACTAAATTCCCTGCAGCCAAACAGGCAGGGGAATCTTGAGAGATGGCAAAACCTTATTATTTAAGACTGGTAGATTAAAATTACAAAAAGAAATCTTTTTTCCTCTGACTTGCTAGGAGCCAAGATCCAGACAAACATTTTGTTTATAGCATTATCTTTCTCGGAACAGCAAGTTGTGTCCCCTCATTTTAGGGGTGATGTATTGAGACAGAATCTTTTATATGACCACCTTCTGTGCCTGGAGTCTGGGTTTTCTTCACTAACCATCTGCATTTGTCCCATTGGAACTCAGAAACTGCCCTCAGGTTTTTCTGTTTGACCCTCAGGTCAGAAACTAGCTGCAGTGTTCCTACTCTGCTCTTTGGGGTTCATGTTCCATGAAGTTTCTAGAAGGGCCCTGAGAAATTCCTCAACTTTCTCCAACATCTAGCTGTATTATAGATAATATGAGTTAAGCATGGCTGCATGTGTCTTCAATCCCAGCACCCAGAAGCAGAGGCAGACAAATGTTTTATACAGCAATTTCCAGGCAAAGAAGGGCTACATAGTGAGAACGTGTCTTAAGGCAAAAGAAGAAAAAGGAGGAGGATAAAGGAGGAAGAAAATATGAAATCTGACTTTTTCTTTAAGAATCTTCCATCCAGTGTACCAGGAGAGGTCCTCTGACCATGACACTAGAAGGCACTGCAGAAACCGAAAGCTACAACCATGCTACAGTGCATGAGCTTGCTGCTGTGATGGAATCCTTAATATAAAGCAACATTTATTTTGGCTCACTGTTTGAGTCCATCACGGAGGGGAAGATACTGTAGGTAGCCCATGATGGTGGGAGCATCCTGCTGGGACTCCCCCATTTCCTTACATCTTGGCAAAACAGGAAGTAGACAGCAAATAGGAAGTGTAGCAGGGCTGTAAAATCTCAAGGTTTATTCACAGTGATCCACTTCCTCTACAAGGTTCCTCCTCCTTGAATTTCACAACTAGGTACCAACTGTGCAAACACACGAGCTGCATGCTGGTCTTTCCTCATTCAAACCACCATGTATGCCCCACCCCACCCACCACCAGCCTGCAGAAACTGGAAGTTAGAGCCATTGTTTCATGCTGTGCAATGTGGCAATGCTCGTTACTCAGCTTCCAAAAGCATATTAACTGATTGAAAAAGCTTAAAACCACTTCTCCTGGAACCATGGCTATGAAATTATGTTTCTGGAAAACTAGGCAGGTTTAAAATCCAACTTGGTGGCTACCTGCTACCATGGTTACCAAATAATTAGTCTTAAGAATGTGGGAACTCTTGTTATTGGCAATAGAAAATGTCATAAAATACCCAATAATTTGTAAATCAAATATTTTCAAGTTCCTATGATTTTCAATTATTAAAATGTTAGAGTTCAATAAGTTTCATAAACATATACGATGTATTGTGACCACCACTCCCCCACCCCTTCCCGCTCCTGATAGCCCATTCTCCATTTAATCTAATTGCTGTCATGTTTCCACATCTTTTGTGTGGACAGGAGACTGCAGATCTGTTGCATGGTCACGCCTGCCGTGGTCATGTCCCATCCAGGAGGTCTCATTTCACACCATTCCTCTCACAATCTCTCTGCTCCCTCTTCTGAGATACCCCATGAGCGCTGAAGAGGGTAGCCAGTTGTTCCATTTAGGGATGAGCACCCAGAAGTCTCTTGTTCTTAGCACAGTGGCAAGTCCCAGGTCTTTGTAGTAACTACTACCCACGGATAAAAAGAGGCTTCTGCAACCTAGGCAAAGAGCAGCATTTGCTTGTGGGTACAAACATCAAGATTCAGAAGGCAGTGTGGTACATGTTCATTCATCAAGTTAACAGTAGAATGTTCCTTAATCCTGGGCCTGTGACCTCCCCAGTCACAGACTTTTGACCAGCACTGGGCAAGTATTTCCTCCTATACAACAGCCCTCAGCTCTGACCAGAGTGGCATTTGGATACCCTCAAATTAGTCTTGCTGCTAAAGAGGTAGGCATACCTTGCCTGTCTGGCTGATATCCTAGCATGTAGAGTCAACCACTGAGTAAGACCATTAATGACTTTCTCCCTCAGCTGCGTGCATAGCACTTTCCAGATATAAAAGCTAGCCAATAGGGAAGAAGCTCACAGCTCAGTTCCCATTTGATTCCTCTGTGTCTCATGTCCAAAATGTGTGATCTCTTCAGCAATAGAGTCCAAATCTTTGTATGTTTAGCTAGAGCTAAAATCCTCCAATGAGCATAAACCCGCTACTGCTTCAATTAGGGGTGTGTGTGTGTGATGTCTGTATGTCTGTGTAGTATATGTATGGTGGCATGCATGTGTGGGGGTGTATGGTGCATGTGATGTGTATAGTATTATGTATATGTATGGTATAGTATGGTGTGTGTGTTGTATACACATGGTGTGTATATATGTGTGTGTGTAGTGGGAATATCTATGATTTGCCTGGTGTGTGTGTGTGTGTGTGTGTGTGTGTGTGTGTGTGTGTGTGTGTATCCATGATGTGATCTTCAGTCTAGAAGCAAGAGGCAAGGGCAAAGCAAGCCAGTTGATTCAGCCCCTCACACTTGTCTCATCACTGAATAGTTCGGAGTAATCCTGGAGAGGCCTTGTTCACTAATCCTAAAACATGATCATCAGTCACAAAAAACTAATTAAATCTGTGTGTCAATCTGTATAGAATGGCAAAAAAGAAGATACGAAACCTAAATTTTTAAACAAAGTATGAAATAAAAATGTTACACATGGTGTCTTATAAATTAGAAAAAAATAAACTGGAACATCTCATTTCCTAATGACTGTCCCTAATATCAAGTAGATATAAATCAAAGTACATTGAGAAAAATCCGAATTAAAGGGTGATGGGGAATCTTTGTCAACAAATTATCTTTAAGAGGTGGGACCCAGTTAGGGTGTGGCTTTCTGGCACCTGAAGAAAAAACAGCTCACAGCCCAGGTGCCCTCTCTGTGTGGTTCCCTCACAGCACGGCTGAGCTTGGACTTCTCATTCCTGTTTCATGAGTTTTCCTCTTATAATAAATAAAAAATATAATTGTTTTTTTATTTAGCTAGCCTGGTTATTTCCCGAATCATGCTAACTTCAACAAGAGATGCTAAAATACTGCTGTAGCATTCTTTTTAAGTACAGTGTTGAAGAGTAACTGTGAGCACAGTCCTAGAGCCTGAAGCCCAGAAACTCTGATTTGGCTCTTAGATGTTTCAGTGTTCTTATCTGTGTTATGGATTGAGCTGTATTCCTTCAAATTTCATACACTGAAGTCCTAACTCCCAGAACCCTGTAATGTGACTGTATTTGGAGATAAAGAATTGGTAACACTAAATCAGGTTGGATGATGATGTTGTTAGAGTAAGCCTTCACCCTATGTGACTTGGTTCGTCCAAGATTAGGACCCAAACTGGCACTGATGGATGACTGAGCAGGACACAATGAAAGGGGAGCCACTGCATAGCAAGGGAGACATTTCAGAAGAAACTAAATACGATTGCTTGATCCTCCAATGCGAGAAACTGACTTACACCACTTAATGCAGCCAGCCTATACAGTTATTTTAGGGCAGACTTAACAGATACACATATCTACCAATGAGCTAATATTGAATTCCCATGTCAGAGGACTTAGAAAAGCAATAGATATGTAAAAGACAAGATAAGCATATGCCTATGATCTCGATACCTGGAAAGCCTTGGCTATGGAGCATAAGTTCGAGGCTAGCCTGAGGACTATAGGACACCCCATCTCAAAACAAGACAAAAAGACAAGCTAACTATGCAATTCATATTCCCTGCCCACCTAAGATCAAGGTTTGGTACGTGACTGCAGCCTGACCAGCTCCCTCACTGTCTGTTTTTGCTTTGTCGTAAATCAAGAGTTGCTCAGCCAGACAGAATGATATTGTAACCATAACTTTGAATTTGGTTTTGAATATTAACTGCCGGCTGCTCATCTGCCTTCCTAACTCAGGCAGAGCCAGTCACCGTGATGAATGGCAGCCATGTGTAGTTTCTCATCTACACATGGGCGAATTGCAGATTGAGGAATGCCAATGATTCGTTTGGCCTCATCTAGTTCGTTTTATCAGTTAAGAGGGGAGATTTATGCTATTCTGTGTGTCAGGCAATAACTCATAACATTCAACAAGATTATCAGTCTTAACCAAGCCTTCCCTTCTTCCCAGATCCTAACCTAATTCTGTCTTACTTGGAGAGGAAGGAATTGGGCATAAATCCTCAAAGGCTGTCAGAGGAGACATACCATTTCAATGGGAGGTAGAGACAGCTGGAATCAAAAGATGGTTTCAAAACAAGGCAGAAGGGAAGCAAGGAGATCAGCTAGTAAATTTGCCTGGATTGCTCAGAAAGTGAAGACAAGAAGATAGATTTATCGAGTGCCTGATGCTGGCTTGAAAAGTGTAATGAGCGCAATGATACCATGATAGATGAGCATGTTCGGGAGGGGGAGTGCGGTTAGTGGTGACATGTCGGAAAACGCTGAGAAGCCAACAGCCTTTAAAGCGATGCAGGAAACCCTGAAAACATTCTGCAGTGACAGTAAAAGGGTCACCCGGCAAATGGCCACAAAAGGAAGTTCTTCAGGGGCTCTGCCTTAGTTCCTGTAGAAAGATCAGCATCATTGAAATCCAGAACTTGAGTGAGTCAGCCTAGACCACATGTGCCGAGTGTTGCTCCCATCCAGCCCTACAGCGGACTTCCTAAAGTCAAAGTTAAAACAGATAAATGGGGGAAGAGCAAGTATGGGTTTCAGAAGAATTCAAAACCCACTTTTATGTGATATTTCTCTCTTGGAATCTCCCCTCCCCATGCACATTGGGAGTTTTCCTTGCTTTCCCTGTTTCCTTGAATAAAACTATGTTTACTCTCCTTTTACAAAATGTATTTGAGTTTCACTGTGGTGATGAAACCCCTGGACCAGCACAGTGTAACTTGCTCTGCCGGAACGACTGTGTAAGAACCACATGGAATGAGGACATTGAGGTGGACATGGAGAATGAATGATTCTGTCCATTTTAATTTTGTGAAGATGATCGTGGTGTTCCTTATCTTAGTCAGGGATCTTATAATTGATATTTGATGGTAAATATGTCAACTTAGCCAAATCATCCTGCACTCTGTATTTATTACACTGGGTCATTAAACTGCCCCTCCTCCTTCCTTACATTGCCTGTCCTTGATCCAGAAATCCCTCCCCAGGAAGACTTACTCCCCATTGGTCCTCCAGGAGCTAGACCAACCCCTTCAGCTGTGATTTCTCTGCTGTGTGCTGCCTCTTCTGCTTCCTTATGCCTTCTTAATATACAGCTGAATTTAACATAATATGATAATTCAGTAGCTATGTGCCAAGCTTTGATGACTTTTTCTCGTCAAGCCCCAAATTCCAGAAAATTAAAAGCCAAAAATTAAAACAAAATCCTTTTATCCTCTCCAAATTAGTTAATGTGAATTAAATTGCCCCAAATAACATTTCCTGTTATGAGATATTTCAAGTATATTGAAGGGGGGGGAGCACACCATTTAAATAGCCTTGCCTCTATTATTCTTCTATGTTTTTTTCTTTTATAAATTTATTTATCTATTTTACATCCTGACTGCAGTTTCCCCTCCCTTGTCTCCTCCCAGACCCTCTCATTACCCACTGTTCCCCCCACCCAGTCCACTCCTCCTCCATTTCTGTTTAGGAGAGGACACATATCCAGAGAGCATCAATAGAACATGGCATAATAAATTGCAGTAAGACTAAGCACCATGTTTTAAAAATGGACAAGGTAACCAAGTATGGGGAGAAGGGGCCTAAAAGTCAGAAAGAGCCCTGTTCCCACAAGAGGGACCAAGTTACACAACTGTAACAAACATGCAGAGTGCCTAGGTCAGTCCCATGCAGGCTCCCTGGTTATATTCAGGCTTTCTACTGAACCACGCCCAGCCCAGTAACCACGCCTCCATCCAGCATCCTAGAACCACAGGGCATGCGCAGTGGGCTCTAGCCTGCTAACAACTGCAAACGGTGGCATTTGGTTTTGTAAACACGCAATTTTTTAGCTCAGAGCGGATTGCAAATTTATGAGTACGGTGTCTGGAAAAAAAAAAAAAACCAAGGTCCTTAGCCAAGCCGGTAATTGAGTGTATAGCTGTCATTTTGATTTGTACTTGAAATTAAAGAATAAAAATATTGCTAGGGAAAAATACTTCTTGGCATTATGGTTATGTAAAAATCAAATTATATGATTTGCAAACACAATAGATTAGGTGGTGAGACTATTAAAATTCCCTGGGTCATGTGTAAACGCTCCTTAGAAAATGATTGAGTTAGCCCTGTATACTAGACCTGGATGCTACTGGCTGCAGCATCATAGCTTCCTGAGACTGGGAGCTCTTCTCTCTTCTTTCCGCCTCTGACAAGCCCACGAAAACCACACGTAATCGATAAAGAATCATTACGCTCCTCTCGGTAGTGATGATACAGCCAGCTGCGGGAGACACTGGAACCAGCAACCCCAGCACCAAGAGTGGACTGAAAACAGAAACAAAGGTGTCAGTTCCCAGATGGTAAGAGGCACCCCCCTGGTGCCTCCGTAGAGATGGAAACTGTTATTACCCAGAAGGATATTAAGTAGCAGCAGGAACATTGACGTGTATCAGGAAAACGATCGCACATCGCTACTCCGAGTGCTAATTTGTTACCAGTGTAGCTGCCTGCAAGTTATCAGCATAATTCCCTCAGACAAGCCATTCATTCTGGGGTGGGGGGAGGGCCATGAGGACTCTGCTGTTAGAGATCAGGTATCTGTAAGGCCTGTTTTTGTCCTCACCCAATCAGCAGGTATTGCAGGCTGACTTGCTAATGATAATGGCACACCAGAGGAAAAAGTTGTGATTTACTGAGACTTCACCCTTCGGTATAAACATGGCCAGATTCATTATCACTTCTAGAAAGAGACTGCCACAGGAGTGAAGGCTCCTGGTAAAAATGGCATTTTTTTCTAAACAGCCACAAGCAAAATGCAGTGGGCTAGGGATCTGAAAGCACTTCCCAATCAGACCCCGGCAAATGAGTATGCACTGCGGAACGACCTTAGACTTCTATAGCGTTAACATCTTATTTTATTAATCACAGAGAATCTGAGCTGAGAAAGAAAGACAGTGTAGAAAGGAGGGAATATTGGCTAAAGAGGACAAAAGTTAGCTCCCTGGCCAATTTCAGCATCTGTGCGAAACCTTTGTGTTTGTGCAAAGAGCAGAAAGAGAGGAGACCCCATCTTCCTTGTGGTCTTTCCTTGATCTTTGCTTGCTATTTGGGTCAAGACGGATCCATGAGTCATCCTTTACAGAGAAGGCTGGAGAAGGTTGAGAAGTGGAAATGGAAGCTGATCTCGCTTATCTATTGTGTGGGCTTTCTCTGAAAAAAAAAAAAAAGCTAAATATAATGAAAGATATTATTACTAGCATGTGTCAACCCTTGGATTCTTAAAGACTCGTGTATTTGAAACACTCATTTCCATAAAAGCTTTTTCATGCATTGGATGCTCTTGGCTTTCACTCTGTTAGCTGGCCATGGTCAGAAAGACAGATATTCCAGAACAATGGGCTGGCCTTGAAAAATCTCCAACCTAGACCACCGATCCCATCAGTGAAGGATTATGACTCCGACTTAACAGGGCTGAACGCTTTAACTTTAGAAAGATGCCTCTCCCTAAATGTCCTACACTATGGCATGCAAAGGAAATTACTGGACAATTTTAAAGTTTTAATGACCAATATGCCAGTAGTTAAACATCTGTCTTAGTATTTCTGGAACCATCTTTGCTTCAAGGCATCAGGTGGCATTTTCCACCATCAGAGCAACTGGGTTTATACAAGCAAATTTCTTCTGCCAGGACAGCCATCTTGTCAAGGAGGAGGAGAGGTCTCATGCATGTTCTCCAATAAGCCACGCACTTAGAGCCATGATCTTGTGAAGTCAGATGAATTTAGATTCTTCATAAAACTCCTGCCTTTTGGAGTTTTTTTGTTGTTTGTGGGAGCAAGCAGCAAATCTTTACATTTAATCCCATGTCCTCTGTGTTTCCCATTAAAAATCACACCTCCTTTGGCTACAGACAAAAGTATAACTAGGATTATGGGAGTTCCAAGTGCCTGGCAGAGTATAAACCGGCTTGTCAAGTCACTGGGGAAGCCTGCACTCTTTCTAATCCTGTTTTCCTATCAGAATTACATCACCAGCAGACCGATGACTCATGGGCATGTGGCATAAACTGCAGCCTTCTGCCACTTTCGTCACTGGGTCACCTATGCCTAAGGGGCACACATGCCTCTTCTCTAACTCAGGGACATAATCTCAGAAACAGTTTGCCTGTGTGAATCGAATGTATTCAAATGTGAACACAGAGAATCGAATTTCTTATCTGGGTTCAGGAAATCATTCAGATGAAGTCCACAGCTGTGCTTGACAAAGGTTCACATTCCTGCCTCACTTCTCAATTTGCTGATCAGCTCTAACACCCTTCGAACAGAGAGGCTCTGTGCTCACCTGGGTGTTTGAGGGCACAGAGAGAGGAAGGGATTGTAAACAGAAACTCCTGCCTGAGAACTAAGAGTAGGAGGGAGGGGAAAGGCCATGAACTTGAGATCTCTCAGAAGGGCACTGAAGAGATAAACCCTGGGTTGTTAGGCAGCAAGGGCAGGGCTCTCATTGCAGCTGTGTTAAAGAGAGAAACTGGGAAAGAAAGACACAAAGACAGACAGCCCCTGGGTGCTCCCAGAGATGACAGGCATCATAGTGATGGCTGGTATTTCTCCTCATATCAATGGATGCTTTTCTGACAAATATACAGTGTGGCAGCAAAGCTAGGCTTTCTGGGTGATTACTGCAAACAGAAGGACACTTTGGTTTGTGCCAAAATTCCATTGCAGTAACTATACAACACTTATATATTCAGATACTATTACACCCGACAAAAACCCAGAATCCTACTGGAAATAATTCTGTCTCTGGCTTTCACACTCCTTGAAGATGTGATAGTGGTTCACAGGAAGCCTCAGCCTCTCAAATAATCTGTACTCTTTCTAATTAAATCAATTAATAATGCCCAAGGAAACAGTTACATTTACAGGGCTGGAGAGATAGCCCAGAAGTTAAGAGCACATACTGATCTTGCAGATGACCCGAGTTCAATTCCCAGAATCTATGCTGGGCTGCTACCAACCGCCTATAGCTCTAGCTCCATTCCAGGAGGATCACACATCTCAGGCCTATGTAAACAAGTGAGAAGCTGTTTATTATTTATATGATTTCCATCTTTGCAAAAGAGAATTTATTAACAAGGTAGCTAAGCATGAAGGAAGACTAACTATACCCCTATTTTCTCACCAATCTGGTAGATTTTAAATATAGTAATAGTACCTGGATTGTGGAAATGTGTTTAATAACATCATTATGCCTCAATGGAAACATATGCTGAAACATTAGAATAATTTGTTCCAATCTAGTAAATTTGACAATGTGAAATGCTAACACACACAAATACATTCATTTTTAATTTTATATTTATATAAATATTTATACTTTTATATAATTACATTTATATTTATATGTGATATGGTATACCCTTCTATATATGTGTTGCTTTTATTGCATAATGAATAAAGCTGTTTCAGTCAATGGCTTAGATAAGTAAAGCCAGGTGGGAAATTCAAACAGAGATATAGAGGGGGAGAAGGTGGAGTCAGGGAGACACCATGTAGCCTGAAGGAGAAGGATGCTAGAACCTTACCAGTAAATCACAGCCTCTTAGTAATACACAGATTAATAGAAATGGGTTAATTTAAGATATAAGAGCTAACTAGGAATATGTCTAAGCCATTGGCCAAGCAGTACTGTAATTAATAGAGTTTCTATGTGAATATTCGAGTCTAGGCAGCCAGGAAACAAACATGCAGCCTCCATTTACATATAAATGTAAATCTTTACATTCTTAACAAACAAAGAGGTAGGGATATAGCTCAGTGGTTAAACATTTACATGTAGCAAATGTCCCCATAGAGTCTTTAAACTTCCCTCTGAAATTTCACAAGCCAGGCCTCTATTGCCTGCATTTCTCCAAACATTCTTATCTTCCAAGCTCCAAAAGAACATCCCACTGAGCTCTCAACACTCAGTGGTCCTTATAGCCCAAAATTTCAAAGTCCTTCCACAATCCTTCCCAAAACAGGTCTGTCAATCAATACCCCTGGTACTCTCCTGGTACCAATTTCTATCTTAGTGTTGTTATTGCTGTAATGGTAAAGCACCAAGGCCAAAAGCATCATAAGGAGGAAGGGATTCATTTGGATTATGCTTCCACATCACCGTTCATCATTGAAGGACTTCAGGACAGGAACTCAAACAGGGCAGGAACCTGGAGGTAGCAGCTGATGCAGAGGCCATGGAGGGGTGCTGCTTACTGGCTTGCTCCCCATGGCTTGCTCAGCCTGCTTTCTTATAGAGCCCAGGACCACTAACTACCCCAGGGATGAAGTCCTTCTGTATATGTGTTGCTTTTATTGGCTAATGAACAAAGAAGCTGCTTTTGGCCAATGGCTTAATAGAATACAGCCAGACTGGAAGACATACATACAGAGAGAGAGTAGGCAGAATCAAGGAGATGCCAGAAGAGAAAGATGTAAGCCGCCAGCTGGAACCTTGCCATGAGCCTCGTGGTAAAATATAAAATAATAGAGATGGGTTGATTTAAAAGATGAGTGAACTAGAAATATGCATAAGCTAATAAGCCAAGCTGTGTTTTAATTAATAAAGTTTTGTGTGATTATTTTGGCTTTGGGTGGGCCAGGAACAAACAAGCAGCTTTCTACTACACCAACCACAGACTGGGCCCTCTCCTATCAATCACTAATTAAGAAAATGCCAAATGCCTTACAGCAGGTCTTATGGAGGCATTTTCTCAACTTAGGTCCTTTCCTTTCCAGTGACTCTAGCTTGTGTCAAGGTGCCTAAAACTAGCCAGCACACTGGACCATTGAGTTCTCCAGAAAAAACAAAGTGAAGATATTTTAAACATTGAACGGGCATGGGCAATGCTTTAAATCTTGATTCCATTTTCTATAATCCTTCCTTGTTTTTACCCCCAAATCCTCAGTCTTGTCTTGGTAAAAATGTGATTTTTTTCCTTCAGACACTTCCATGCTCCACTTTATATGCATGGTTTCCCCAGGACGGTACCAATAACTGGCTAAACCAGCTGTGCTTTTCTTATTCATGCTGCCAATTAAATGAACTCTCTCTGTGGTATCGTGTATACATAAGAAGAACCTTGGTAGTGAAGAAATACTTGTTTGTTTAAGTGCTTTTGGAGAATGTTGTTAGCCTCACCCCCACGGGCATATCCAGCACGCAAAGGAAGCATAACAATAGATTTCACACTTATTTTTCATTAATTTAGACAAATTAAAGCTTCTGGCAAGAAGTCAGCCACCCTTATTGATTACCTCCTTGGTCCAGGGCATTGTGTGAGTGGCTAAGGGAAGAGAAATATGTATGAACAAGAACTTTGCAGTCCATAAGTAACTCGATCAATTACTTACACTGGTTGAAATTGTGACCATTTGAAGCGTTCCCTATGTTTATAGAAATTAATGGCTAGAAGTATTAATCTGCTGCTATCTTTCTCTCTTGCCTGTGGCCCTTTAATTTACCAGTGGACTACACACAGTGATTGATAAATCTTGGTCATAAGCACAGTCATTTTTGTATCCTAGTTGAAAAAGCATCTTATTCATCCCTTCTCTAACTTTGAAGATAACCAGACAGACAGCAAGGCTTGCTCTTGAGAGATACTCAGCACTTTCTTTAGCCCTCTTCAGCCATCACCCATTTCTATGTGCTCTGATCTTATCAACTACATAAACTTAAACCTTTGAAGCCCTTGTCAAAAGAGATGACGTCATGAGATGTTAATTAGTTTTTCATCTTAAAGAACAGCTTAGAGAAGAAAAAGTGTCTAGGGACTTGATTTCCGAGATTTCAGTTTCTGGTCCCTCGGCTCTCTAGACTCAATGGTACAGGATGCTCAGGATGTCATGACAGGAGCAGGTGATGACCTCATCGAAGCTATGAAGGGCACAGAGAAAGATGACCCAGGGAAAAAACACAGTCCTGAAGGCCATGTCCCCAAAGCCTACTTCCTCTAATTACAGCTTATATCCAAAAGTTTTCACCACTTCCTAGTAACCCACTAAGTTATGAATTCATAAGTTGACTAATCTATATATAAGGTCAAATCCCTCATGATCACCTCACATCCAAAGCCCTGCTTCAGAACACTGCTGCCCTGAAACTCTAGCCTTCAACATTTGATCTTTGGAATAGTATTTAAGACCCAAACTATAATATAATAAGAAGAATCTCACATTTTCAGGTTGAACGGCACACTGTCTTTTGTAAGACAAGATTGAAAAGCTTAATTTAGCAATAATGATGGAGTCATTTGTCTCTCTTGCATTCCTCGGGAGTGAGGTGTGAATATTGCTGTTTGGAGGGCAGTCCTGGAGGAGGAATGGATGGTGCAAATACAGCCAAGCCTCATGGTTTCTATTAGTTTACCTAAAAGCAGGTCTGGTGTGACTGATCAGGAATTCATAGGATGTCACTTAGACCATTAGGGTGTCGTCTACAGTATTCAACAGTTGATTGAAGGTCACTGGTGTATCATCCACTACACTCAATGCAATGATTTTTTCCAAATGAAATAACTGACCTGGAGAGTTATGATTTTAGAGTTATTAGTAACAAAAAAGTGGAATTGAAGAACACTGTCTGCTACAGAGAGATATAAGCTGATTATTATCCATGTAATGTTGGATTTCCCCAGCTTTGGCATTATAGGTTCCACATAACTAGAAATTGCCCTTTCTCTGGAAAACAGATCATTTTTTAATTAGGAGTTATCAATCTCAATTTAGAAACTCAGAGTGATTACCTTTCCCTCCTCCTTTGCTTAATTTACAGTTGACAAATAACTATAGACAGTTGGTCTTCTGTTTCTGTAGATTCTTCTGTAGACTGAACCAGTCACAGTCTGAAAATACCAAGGAAATATTGTGTCTTTACTAAACATATAAAGGCCTCTTCCTTATCAGTGTTCTCAAAAAAAAAAAGATTCCTAATGGATCACAGTAATTTACATTATGTTAAGTATTGTGAGTAATCTAAACATGGCTCAAAGTATAAAAGAGGCTTTATTTAGGCTACATACAAATACATTGCTTCTTAGAAAGGACTGGAATATCTTTAGCTATTGATAACCACAAGTGCCCCTCGTAGATATTGAAAGGCAGTGGTAGATTTGTGAAATACAGTGTGATGTTATGATGTATGTACAGTGTGGAATGACTAAATAAAGCCCATCATTCATTCACCACCTCACATACATTTTTAACATAGAGAGCATGTAAACACTTGTCTCCTGGTGATCTTTGTTTCTGTTAGGACTCTTGAGATATACACTTTCTAACTATTAACCATAGGCATGGGTAGAGATCAGCTTGGGGCTAAAACACTGCTTTAGCATCTCCCTTTGTCACAACCACTTTGCTCCTTCCCTCGCCAATTTCTGTGAATAAAGTGTGGAATGTGTACAAAATGGAGCTCTTCATCCTTAGATTTACAAAGGAAATTCTGCCATTTGCAGCAACATGGATGAACCTTGAGAACACCAGGGTAACAGACAAAGGAAGAAGAAGGAGGGAGGGGAAGAAGAAGGAGGAGGAGGAGGAGGAGAAGAAGGTGGTAGTGGTAGTGGTGGTACTTCTAAAGGTGCAGAAAACAACCTTTTAAAATCATAACAGAAAATTCCCCAGAGTTAGGAACAGCAGACAAGATCAAATAATAACCTCCCCTTTTCATAGAATTAAAGCACTTGATATACTAACAGGTAAGGATACAATGCACAGAACAAATGACAGTTGAGTGCTCTGTCCTGAACAGAACATTGTTATCATGCTTCCTGCTCTCAGGCAACATCACGGAAGTGGGGACTAGGAGAATGTCAGAACCAAAGGATCAGGAGAGGTGCTGTGGAATGTTGTTTTCTGGGCATTGAATTTAGTATAACCACTACTGCTATGGTTGCCTGCCCTGACGATCAAGCCAACAAGATCAATCAATGTTCCAGCAGGTAGCACTAATGGGACTCAATGGGTTAACAAAACCCCAAACAAGAGAGGACATGAGATGAGGGCTTAGGAACATCTACGGGAAGTGAGAAAGGGGATGTATGAGTAGATATGATCAAGACACATCATACTTATGTACAAAATTATCAAGAAATAAATAAAATATATATTTTTAAGTAACCATCACATGATCTAAGTGACTTCTTCAAAGTTCCTGGCTGCATCACTGATGATTCCCTTCCATGGCTAAGTATACTTTAAAGACAGTGTTACCACTTTTGTGAGTCTGTTTCCAAGAAGAGAGCGCCACTCTGTTAGGACATTAAATGGGTCGGCTACTCAGTGTCAGCTCTCCTCAACTCAGTCTACAGTTCCTGGAGCTCCATTAGCCAATGAGGTGTAGGAAACGCCTGCTTTGTACATTATTTTAAGATCATACAACAAAGAGATATATAATGGCTTACCATGCAAACTTGCATGTGTTTTCAGAGTAAGATGAGAGATTTTAAGAAAATGTTCTTTCCGTAATCATTTTTTTATCTCTGAGTCCTAGTCTCTCTTAGTCTTATTCTATGCTCCTTTGCTATTAGGTATGAACCTTTAAGAAAAATCTGGGAGATGCTTTCAGCCTGTGCAACTTGGAGCTCTTGGCTATCTTAATCAAAAGATGTTGCACAGGCTGCTTCAGGGGCACTGGACCACAGTCTGACACCTCAGCAATTCTAGGGCGAACCGGTTCAACTCCTTCAGTGAAGAAAGCAGTCCACATTTGGGCTAACACATTCTTAAGCTGTTCAGCACGTCCATGTCCCTGGCAGCTGGAAGGAAGAACCCAGGAAATGGGATCCTGTATAGCAACCCATCACGAATAAACAAGCTTCGGATGGGGTTACTCACCAGGTGAGTCAGTGCTTCTAACAAACATAGTAGCATCCGTTTTGATTCCTACAGCAAACATTCACGAAGCAATTACTAAATATAGAAACCTTCATCTAGGTGTGTTCCTTAGAACATGTCTTACTTCTTCCTTTCAAAAGCGTTGATGGAATTGAAGCAGACATAAAGTATGAGAAAAGCTTCCATCTAAGTGTGTTTGTTACATAATTGAATTTGATCATTCATTTTAAGGCTTAGTGAAAAACCAATTGTAGAAAGCCTTTCATTTAAAATGGGGGAAAAAAACTCGATGATTTCCTCCTACTGGAAATTTAAAGGAAGAAAAGGAAAACCTTATTATCTAATAAATTATCTTCATTAAAAATGCATTAGTAATCAATCTTTATAACATCTGGTGACAGCTACATTGCTTATTTAAAAAGCAAGAGTCTCTTTTCTCTGAGCATAACTTTATGGGTCTTCAGAAAGAAACTCACTAAACTCCATCGTAGGAGAAGGCAAACTGCTTTACAATAAATTAGTATGCTATAAATAAGAGAATACTTAGCATAATATTTTAATTGATATTTTAGTTTACGGCCTAATGCAATGCTGCCCAAAATGTCTATTGTGGAAACCTAAAGAACACGGCTTTCACTGTTAATTGGCAAATTCTAGAACGATTAGACATGGGGTTCATTGTTCCTACCCTTCACGGCAAGTCACAGAATATAAAGTTTTCCTTGCCATGGCACTTTCCTTCTTCCTTTGAAAGTTGAGTGAGCCCCAGGGTCCAGGCAGCCCCAAGATCCATGGTTGGAAAAGCAGGAGATGGAGCACACCTGCAGTCCCAGTACTGGCACGATCGAGGCTGGAGGATCATGAGTTCAAGGCCAGCCTGTCCTAGAAAGTCTGAGTAGCCTGTCTCACAAAGAATGTCAGGAAAGAAGAAGAAGAGAAGAAGAAGAAGAAGAAGAAGAAGAAGAAGAAGAAGAAGAAGAAGAAGAAGAAGAAGAAGAAGAAGAAGAAGAAGAAGAAGAAGAAGGGAGGGAAAAAGAAAGGTGAGTGCCTCGGAAGCACAGCAACACTCAGAAATACAGACTGATAATAGTGATGCTTTCTTTTCCAGCCCTAAGTGGTTCCATAATTCCTTGTGTGAACTACAGGAAGATCTGAATGGTATTTAAGAAAAAAAAAAAAACTAAGGTTCCTGTGTTAGAGGCTTGGCCCCAGCTGCTAATGTTGCTTTGGGAGGTAACAGAAAGTTTGGGAGGCGAGGCCTGGCTAGTAGAAGTAGCCCAATGGCTGTATGCTTTTCCGATTTTGTGCCTGTCTGCACCCCTTTCTCTAGTCCCGGTTTCCACATGTTCCCAGGATCTGTGGTATTCAAACAAGGCTTGGACCTAAAGCAATGGGCCCAACTGGCCTAAGAATACAACCTCTGAAACTGTGAGCCCAAACAAGGCCTCTTCCCTTAGGTTGCTTCTCAGGTCTTCCATAGTGGCAGCGAAAGTTGAACACCTTTAGTTATAGAGACAACATTGTTTGCTTCTCTAGTTGGCTGCTGGAGAATCCGTATTTGTGAAAATAGAAGAGTCAATCTCACCCAGAGTAACCCCCACCTTCTTCTACAGTGCAGCAGTATGGCCTGCATTCTCCGCCTGCTCCCAAAAGATCGGGTCGGGGTGGTGTCCGTGTAAAGAGGGCGGAGGAAGTACTTATGGTACATGACAACCATCCAAGGAACAAGAAGGCAGCATTAAAGGGCATGAGTGTGAGGGGCAGAGTGGGACTTTGCCAGGACAGAAGAGAAAGTCACGTATCTGGGAAGCTGGTACTCAGAAGGACCTGAGCTGTAATCACGGAACTAATCATGAGCAAACAATTAATAAATGGTGGTAATAGAAACTGTGAGTTTCTATAGCTTTCAGTCCCGACTTTCCATCCCCCACTCTGTGGCTTGAATGGAGCCTCCTATAAAATCATGTTGAAGCTTAAACCCCGCTGAGGTGATATTATGAACTGGGGGCTGCAAGAAGCGATTATTAGGTTGTGACAGGCTCCCCCTGGTGAATGGATTAGTGCCCTGTTAACAGACTAGAGGAACGAGTTGAGGGAACAAGTCTTGCTACCTGTGTTCACCACACTCCTTAATCACTGTGACAAATACCTTACAGGAACTAACTTGAAAGGAAGACAGATGTCTCATTGTTTCAGCAGCTCCCAGCCATGGTCAACTCCTCCATTGCTTTGAGCATTTGGTGAGAACGAGCATCAGGGTAATACAGGTGTGTGGAAGCAAAGGCTGCGACCTCACGGTGGCCGGGAAGCAAACAGAGTGATAGGAAGGACCCCTGACGAGGTGTACCATCCCACAGTGTTCCTCACAGTGACTCCCTTTCTCCAGCGAGGCTTTAACCTTCCAGAGTTTCTCCAGTTCCAATTAGGAATGCACTGATTCACCCAGAGATGGAGCTGGAGCCCCGGGACCCAGTCACTTCTGCAGAGCCTCCCCTCTGAACACTGCTTGTAGTGGGGACCACGCCTTCAGTAGCTGAGCCTTTGGAAGCACATTTCATACCCGAATGACAACTTTGGTCTTCTGCTAGGTGAATGTGCAGCCAAAAGCTCTCAGCAGCCCCTGGGTGTGACTGTCTTGATCTTGGACTCCTCGGCCTTCAGAACCGTGAGAAAATGAGATTCTGTTCTTTATATATCATGCAGCCTGTCATACGAACATGAAGAGTCCAAGTCACCATGGGTCGCCTTCACTCTAAGCAGTTTTTTTTTCCTTTCTTCCTGTTCTCCTAGCCAATCTCTGTTTATTCTGGATGCACGGTCAGATGTCCAGTGACTTGTGAGACCACTCTCCTTTGGTCACTGGTGAATGAAATACTTGGGTCCATTTCTTATTTCTACCATTGACAGAACTTTCTGTATTGTGTAAAATCCTTTGACCTCTCCCCAGATTTCACCAAGAATAACATACGGACACCTGCACAAACTCTGAGACAAGAGCATGTAACAAAGGCCCCCGTGGTGGTAGCGACAAGCCCATAGCTCTGTAACTTCCCAGGAAAGAACACTTCCAGGGCATGGGTTTATGGGTTTATAACCTTGACCTCTAATCTCAAGGCCAGGTTGCCTGGAGACCTCAGCCTACCTGCCACCTGCTCCCAACCTGCTTCTCTGCGGCTCGAGGATGATGGAACCCTGTATCTTGTCAGATCATGGGTTGATCCCTCTTGGTTCCGTATTAGAAGTCATAAATAATTACTCTCGAAAAGCAAACTTCAGATGTGACGGGCTAGATACAAGCATCACCATTTGTGACTACTGTTTAAGTATCTTCTGGTCTCCCTGGATGGGTCTGGAGTCACATGAGAGGCATACCCCTGGGCATGCCGAGAAGGGTGTTTCCAGAGAGACTTAACCGAGGAAGGATACCCACCACGAGAACAAGTAACTGCATGCCATGGCCTGGAGGCCCAGACTGAGTAAGAGGCAAAATGGAAGAATCCAGCATTCATTTCTCTGCCTCCTGATGGCAGCCGCCTCGTGTTCCTGCCCCCATGGAACATGAGTTCCAGACTTCTCTCATCATGATGGATCGTAGTAGCCCTTTAAGCAATGAATCAAACCACTCCAGCTGTGTCAGGCCGACATAAAACCAGCCAGCACAACTGACCCCTTGCCGGCTTGACACACAAACACACGACTTTCCAATTAGAACCTTTCCTTCCTCATATAGCCCCAAGACGGAACGCTAACATTAATATTACAATATAAAACATTAGCAACTTTTAAAGTCCCGGGCTTATACGAATTAAAACACATTAAAAGTTCAGTCTCTTTAAAATATCCAATCTCATTTAAAATCCAAAATCTTTTTTAACGCTTCAACGTTTACAGCTGTTTAGTTTGTAAAAATCAAAACTAAGTCAAATACTTTCTTCAAGAGGGAAGAACCGCGACACAATCACAATTTGAACCAAGAAAAACCAAACTCTAACAGTGTAAACAACTCAACATTGAACTGTAGGATTCACTCACTGTTTCCTGGGCTCCTCCAAGGGGACTGGGGTCGCTTCTTCGGGCCTCACCTTCTGCAGCACACATAGCTTGTCTTCTAGCTGAATCTACACCATTGCTGCTGCTGTGGTCATCCATGGTGCTGGCATCTCCAAAATGCTGGGGTCACTTGTTGCAACCGGTTTGCACTTTCACAAATAGGCTTTCCTGGGCCCTAAGGAAGGACTCCATCCTTGCCACATAGTGGGAAGCCTCAGCTGCTCTCCATGACCCCATCACACCACCCGGGTAGCTCTTACACCACCAATGTAGGCTGATAGTGCAAGGTACAACAACCTTGACCATGTCTGGAACACAGCTCCTTTGCGCTCTCAGAAAACACTTTCTAGAAGATTTCACCTCAATGATGCTGGTGTCTTCTTAGTCACCATTAATTTGTCAGCCCAGCTGGTGGGCATCATGCATCCCAGCAAAGCAAAGGTTTCACTTTAATAGTTCTGGCATCTTGTTAATCACAGACGATTCTTCAACCCCAGCTAACCAGAACCACGGGGTCTTCATGTAAACTAACAAATGGTGCTGATAGAGTCTTTAAACACCTCACTGAAACTTCAAACACCAGGCCTTTATCCTCTGCATTGCCTCAACATTCATATCTTCTAAGCTCCTCTAGAACTTCCCACCGAGCTCTCAACACTTGATGGTTTTCCTGGTCCATAGTTCCAAAGTCCTTCTACAACCCTCCCAAATGACAGAGGTCTACATTAGTTATAAGCTGATTGGCCTAGTATCTCAGGCTTCTTATTAACTCTTACAACTTATATTAGCTCATTATTCTTGTCTATGCTAGCCAGATGGCTTGGTACCTTTTTCAACGAGGTAGTCACATCTTGCTTCTTCTGTGGTGGGCTCACAAGAAGAAAGAGCTTCCTTCTTCCCAGAATACTCCTGTTCTCATTGACCCAACACTACTTCCTGTCTGGTTGTCCTGCCTATACTTCCTGCCTGGCTACTGGCCAATCAATGTTTATTTAAAATATAATTGACAGAACACAGGCCCCACACCAGGGCACTAGAAGGAATCTGGGGAAACATCTTAGATTTATATACCACACAGACATACAGCTTCTATAAAGGCCGGTCTGACACAACAAACATGCCATAGGCTATGTAGCTTAGGTAATGAGTATTCATTTTACAGAGCTCTGGAGGCTAGAAGTCTGAGATCTAGATACCAGTGTTGCTAGCTCTCGTGAGGACCCTCTTCTGTCTTGCAGATGGCTACCTTCCTGTTGTTTGCACACTCATAGCAGAGAGAGAGAGATTTAGCGCTCTCTCTCTCTCTCTCTCTCTCTCTCTCTCTCTCTCCTCTTCTTATAAATGTGCCAATCCCATTCAAGAAGGAAAAACACTCATACACTAATTATTTCTAAAGACCCCACCTCCTCAGTCTTTTAAAGACCTCACCTCCTAAGTCTATTAACGACTCCACCCTCTAAGTCTATTAAAAAACCCACCCCCTAAAACTATTAAAGACCCCACCCCCTAAGTCTATTAAAGACTCTACCCACTAAGTCTATTAAACTGGGGACTGAAGGCTCAGAAGGTGAATTGGGGGAGACACATATATTAATTTTAAAGTAAAGTAAGAATGATACAAAGAAAAAACAGGGACAATAAGGAACCCATAGACTCACTTCTCAACTTCAGGTTAACAGTGAATGAGTCTGCCAGGCATACTAAGCAGTGTCTGAGACTTGCCTAAGCCTCCACCGAGGGCAATTGACCCAAAATACAATGAATGAAGGCAGCAACTATTATAAGAATTAATTTCACTCTTCAAGCTCGTGATGCCTGCAAATTTGTGGATAAGGAGAATTAACAGGGAATGTCAGCAAATAATGGCTGGAGCACAGAGTTAGAAGTCAGATTCTGGGCTTGAGTCCAAACTCTGGCCATGGATCATGATGCAACCTTGGACAAGGCCATCCGGATGTCGAGGAGACTCCAGAACACAGCCACAGCGGGAATGATGTGAGCATGCTGAGTCAGCAGTAAGAGGACGCAGGGAGTAGTCACAAAAAGAGGACACAGGCAAATGCACTCAAAAGTTAGAAGTGGATCACTCATTGTCACTCATGAAAACAGTACAAGACACCACAGAACTTGACATTTCTACAAATATACATGACAGTAACTCTTTGATGGAAAAGAAATGGGGGCTTTCTGCATCCCTCCATCCCTGCTCACATACTTGGCTCAGTCATTCCCCTCTCCCTTGCTCTCAATTACCACCTGGTGATTTGATTGCATGGAGAGGCTACTAACCTTGATCCGTCTACCCCTGAAATTCTTCATCCTCGTAGGAGTATACTCCATGCTTTGTCTCATCCCACACTTCCTCAAAGCTTGCCTTTGTGTGCACCATGACTTTAAAGACTGAGTGTTCCTAAGATCTGTCCAACAAGAGAGCTACTAAATGCCACAGGGTCAAGAAGGACCACATCACTGCTCTCTTTTGCATTTCCATGGGGTACTTCATGTCTACTTGTGCAATTGAGGAAGACTCCACTGCCCATAAATTATCACTCTCTCTGTCTGTCACTGTTGGCACAATTTATATTAGGAAATTATTATTCATTGCTTTGGAATAAGAATATCAAATGGAATACAAGTGTAGGCTCTAGGGTTTGGTCCTCGGTTCAAATCCTGATATTTCTGACACTTCTGTGCTCAACTATTTCTTGTCTCAGAGAGAAAAAATAAATAAAAGGGAAGAGAAAGAAAATGATGATAGGAAATACTTTGTTTGATTTAATAGGCATTATGAGTTGATGTGTCTTTTCCCAAATTTATATGCTGACTCCCTAGTCTCCAATATGATGGTATTATTAGGGTGGGTTTCCTAGTTAGGGGTATTATCGTTGTAATGAAACACCATAACCAAGATAAATTGGAAAGGAAAGAGTTTAGTTCTACTTACATTTCCAGATAACTGTCCATCATTGAAGGAAGTCAGGGCAGGAACTCAAACAGGATAGGAACCTGGAGTCAGGAGCTGATGCAGAAGTTATGGAGGACTTCTGCTTACTGGCCTGCTCCTCATGGCTTCCTCAGTCTGCTCCCTTAAAGAACCCAGAACCACAAATCCACGGATGGCATTAATCAAAATGTATTGGGCCCTCCTTTACAAGTCATTAATTAAGAAAATGTTTTACACCTGTGTTTTATGGAAGCATTTTTCTCAATTGAGGTCCTATCCTTTTCAGTGACTCTAGCTTGAGTCACATTGTCTTGGGTTTTCTCTTGCTGTGAAGATACCATGCTCATGATAACTCTTAGAATGAAAACATTTCATTGAGGACGGACTCTTACAGTTTCAGAGGTTCAGTCCATTATCATCATGGTGGGGAGAATGGCAGTGTGCAGGCAGACGTGTTGTTGGAGAAGTAGCTGAGAGTCCTACATCTTGCAGGCAACAGGAAGTCAACTGAGACACTGGGTTGTATTCTGAGCATAGGAAACCTCAAAGTACACCCCCACAGTGGCACACTTCCTCCAACAAAGCCATATGACTCTAACAAAGCCACACCTCCTAATAATGCCTCTCCCTTTTGTAGGCTAAAGTTCCCTGTCTCTGATCCACTCGAACTCAAATACCCAGTAGTCATTTCTCAAACAATTGACTCAGAGGCATATATGAATTATAAATGCTCAGCCAATAGCTCAGACTTATTAATAACTAGCTCGTACCCATATTCCTTACTTATGGTCTGCCATGTGGAAGTACCTTTGTTAGCATGGCAGATTCATTTCCTGCTCCCTCTGCATCTGGCTGGTGACCCTTGACTTTACCATTCTCCTTCTCATCATCCTTAGTTGCCTCATCTATACTTACTGGACAATCAGCATTTTATTAAATCAATTCAAGTGAAAAATCTTTACAGTGTACAAGAGATTCCACAGCACCCTATGAAATTATCAGGGCAATTACTTTCAAACTACCACACACATTGGCATAAAACTAGTCAGCACAGCATGGGTGGGGTCTTGGGAGATGATTAGATTCTAATAGAGTCATGAAGGTGAGATTATTGTCCCTAGAAGAAAAGGAAGAGATGCCAGAACTTGTTGGCAGAGACTGCTTGTTTATTTCCCGGCTGCCCAGACCCTAAATAATTACACAGAAACTATATGAATTACAACACTGCTTGGCCAATAGCTTAGGCATATTCCTGACTAACTCTTATATCTTAAATTACATTTCTATTATTTTGTATTTTAACATGAGACTTGTGATTTACTGGTAAGTTTCTGGCTGGCAGCCAGCATCTTTCTCCTTCAGCAGTTACATGGTGTCTCCCTGATTATGCCTTCTTTTCTTCTCTAACTCTGCTTGGAATTCCCACCTTGCTATATTCTGGGCTGCCATAGGCCTAAAGCACCTTCTTTATTAACTAATGGTAATAAAACATTTTCATAGCATACAGAGGGGAATTCCACATCAAGAGCTCATGCTATCTCTGTAATATAAAAACACAGCTATATGGAGGTGTTTGTAAGGCAGGAAGAGAATACTCAGCAGAACTGAGTTGTTAGTCCCTCCAGTCTAGAATTCATCCTAGAATGATGTGGAGTACGTGTCTTCTGGTTCAGACATCCAGTCTATGGTGTTTTGTCATAGTAATCCCCATTGACTCAGTCAGCCAACTAATACATGGAAACGGAATAGAAAGGAGGGTGTGTTGATTTACATATAGACATTGGTCTTGGAGTGAAGCTTGATCAGCAACAACAACAATACTTGGTTTGACATTTTTTATACATCCGTGGTGGTTTGAATGAGATTGACCAACATAGAATCATTTATTTACACACTCTGTTCACAGTTGGTAAATTGTTTGGAAGGACTAGGAGGTGTGGCCTTATTGGAGAAAGTATGTATCTGGAGAAGGACTCTGATGTCTCAAAGGCCCATGGCAGGCCCAGTCTCACTCTCTCTGCCTGCTGCTGGTGGGTGAGGTTGTAACATTCTCAGCTACTGCTCCAGTACCATGTGTGTCTGCTTCCCACCAGATGATTCAGAGGACTAGCCCTCTGGAGCTGTAAACAAGCTCCCAATTAGATATAGGCTTTTATCAGAGTTGCCTTGGTCATGGTGTGTCTTCTCAGCAACAGAATAGTACCGAGACAATATCTAATAGTTCTTATCTTAAATAATGAGCTTATTGATACCCCTGAAATTTTGAGGTCAAGGTAAGTACCTCACCCACATATCCAGTCTCCTCTCTAGTTATTATCCCCTGATTAGTCCTCAAAGACACTTAGTTGCTTTTTGTGGAATGGCTTAAGGACAAATACGTGTTCATTAATTTTTACAGAGAATTATGTTAGTGTTTCGTTTTTCATTGTTCTGGTGAGGAAATCCATTCACAGTTCCCTTCTGTGCTATTTCTGGGTCATTACTCACATTCTGACTCATGAACAGGTCAGAATGTGACATTAAGATGAAATAAGTGTGTCACAGCCTTACCCAGAAAGATGCATGGCTTCTAGAAAAGAACCAGCCTACACGCAGGTGGGAAAGGCTTCTCCTGGTAACTGCTCTCCACATAGACCTTTGTCTTAAACACAGAACAAGGTCTTTGAGAGATATTTTGTCTGAGTTCCACCCACCTTGTTGAGGTTAAATCCTCGCTGTGCCGGAACTGGGACCTACAAAGAAGTTTCTCACTTCTTAGTATATGTCAGGGACACAATGGCTATTCTCTAAAATATGAGAGAAATCCTGGCAACTACCCCAAAACAGTGTGTATGCCCCCTTATATTTCTGCAACCTTTTGTCTCGGGGAATTTACACCAGTACCTATCACAGTTTGTTGTGTGCTAACCTATCATTGAAGGAAACTGAGGAGTAGCTCAAGACAGAAGTCTGAAGCAGAATGCATGGAGGTTTACTGGCTTGCTCCCTGGCTCACATTCAGCTACCTTTCTTATAAGTACAGGCCCTTGTTTCTAAAGATGGTATTTCCACAGTGGGCTTGGCCCTTTTCCCTGGATTAACGATCAATAAAATGACCCCCCTCAAATATGACACAGGTCAATCAGATGGAGCCAGTTATGCAACTGAAGTTCCCTTTTTCCTGGTGTTCTAAGTTAACAACCGTCTTAGTTAGGGTTTCTATTGCTGTGAAGAGACACCATGACCTTAACAACTCTTATAAAGGAAAACATTTCACTGGGATGTCTTACAGTTTCATAGGTTTAGTTCATTATCATCATGGTGGAACATGGTGGTGTGCAGGAAGACCTGGTGCTGGAGAGGAGTGGAGAGTGGAGAAGGGACTACATCTTGTTCAGCAGGGAATAGGAGTGAACCCAAATAGGCATAGTTTGAGCGTACAACTCAGAGCCTACCCCCACAGTGACACACTTCCTCCAAAAAGGCCATACCTGCTCCAACAAAGCCCTACTTCCTACTAGTCCCACACCTCTGGGGGGCGGGCATGTTCTTTAAAATCAGCACAATAACCACTTAGGTTTACTGCATCAGCCAAGAGGACATTCTGTCTCTTCTCCATGACAAATGTAGGTGTTGTGTAAAACAAGCATCGACCTCATCGCTGTGTGAGATAACCCAAGCAATCCACTGAGGCCATGGCTCCTGGGTTTCTTTCAGTAATCTAAGCCTCTATCATTTGCTTGCCCATGTTCTTACCTCAACTATTCAGTTTCATTAGCATTCATTAAAAATTATCAAACATTTTTAACTGAGAATCCCATTCACAATGTTCGTGCCAATTCCACAGTGCTGGCTGCACACCAACGTGATTCTGATTCTGCTTGTTAGTCACAAAATAGAAACACAGAAGGAAAGAGCAAGGGTACTCACTGCACATCCATGGGTTAAAAGCCCCAGTATATTGGCACCAATGGGAAGAGGTTTCAGACATCAGGTTCACACAAACAGCCCAGAGCAGATCACTAGAGCTGGTGAGTGGTCAGGCCACAATAAACTGCGAATAACGTGGTATCTCCACCAATTCTGTCTTCAAACTTGGAATCGGGAAGCCATTCTCTTCACCTAGATAAAGCGGCCTTAAAGAACTCGGAGTATCTGGTTCTCGGATGCTATCGTATTTAACTTCATTGTTCTAGGAAGCACGCTGCTGGGGGTATCTGAGAGTACTTCCAGGAAGGTGTAGCTGAAGATGGAAGCCCCATTCCTGAATGTGGGTGGCATCACAGAGGTGGGGTCCTCAAATGAATGAACTGGAGAAAGTACACTGAGTACTAGCGTGAGTCTCTTTCTGCTTGCTGACATCAAACTCAGTATGAGCAGCCGCCTCTTATTCTCATGACCATGCTGTCCCTACTGCGATGAACTGTCAACTGTGAACCCTTACTTCCTGGGGTTGTTTTATCAGAGAAATGAGAAAAGTAGATGATACCAATACCTAATGTACAACATGACAGATTTAGACTAGTAAGTGGTTTTGATATGGGCCCCTCTAACAAGTGGGCATGCCTTAAGGCTACTGTGGAAGCACACATGGGGGCACAAACATGGGGGACACAGGCCAGTAGGGTGGAGGAGTCACCATATTTGAGGCAGAGTGTCTAGACACTCTCTCAATATGGCCACTAAATGAAATTGAGAGAGAACTATCATGAAATACCCAGAGCTGCTATGAGCATGACGGGAAGCTCCCTTTAATTCACTTTAGATTTTGGCCAAATGAATGTAAGTCTTGGGACTACTGATAAAGTAAAGCTAAAGAGAGTAAAATAGTGTGGTTGTTGGGGTGCACGCCCTGGGACCTTTTTGTTGTCACAGTTAACGGCTCACAATCGGGAGGGAGGTGAAATGTTTTACAAATGTACCCTGCCAGTGCTCCGCAGCCACAGACTTTCAGAAACATAACCACAGTGAGCAAGGAAGAAGAAAGCAAAGGATCCATGAAGTGTGTCAGCAAGAGAGCGTGAAGGAGAATCATCTGGGCTTTGGCTATGTCATAGGTGATGCTAGGGTTGAAAAAATGGAGGTTAGGTCTAGACTGAGTATTGTCAGGAAGTAGAAGAGAGTCTATGATTCTATGCATGCCAACAAACTTTATCTATATGAAGGCAGACTAGAGCTAGGACAGAAATATAATCGGTGAATCAATACCATGACTCTTTTCTGCTAGAAGGGACCTTTGAAAATTTATTGGTCGCACGGTTGCCCGGTTTGGTCTCACTTCATCATGGTCTCAAAGCAACCTTGCCTGATGCCGGATGCTCTGAAAGTGTTTACGTCAAAAGGAAAAAAACAGGTATAGATAAGGGCACCAGGCCAGCTTGCGGCAACAGAGCGGTCCTCGTGGGAGCATCAGGCCAGCTCCCAGACGCCAGAGGTTGCTTTCTACTTCAATGCTTTATGCCCCTCTAAGCTAATAAAAGCATGTTCTGGCTCAGAGACAGAACCTTAAATCACAGCATCCCTACCCAAGAGTCCCACCATGCAATGAGATATGTCTCTGACTCACACTCACTGCTCTCAACAACGTTTCTAGGAAAGTTTATATAAAAAATTATCCTCAAAGAGTCTCACTCACTGGGCACGTCTCCCTTTTCTTATGTTTCCCAACTCCTTTCCACCCAGAAATAACTGAAGGGTGTAGGGATTCATCTTCATTATGCTAGCATACTTTGGAGATGACGAGCAATGAACAAAGAGAAAGTGGGGAGGTGAAAATGTGACGAAAAATATGTGGCGTGTTCCATAAATGCTGTTATGTCACCAATAAGCTAGCTGGGTGAGCAGTGCAGGTGGATCTCTGTGAGTTCAAGGCCATCCTGAGCTACACAAGATCAATGCAGAAACAAATCCAGATGGTGGTGGCTTATACCTTTAATCCTAGTTCTAGGGAGTCACACCTTTAATCCCACTAGAAGGAATACAAAATGGGAGGAGAGAGAGGCTTAGTCTGTTTTAATTTGCAGTCGCCCAGCCTTAGTAGAGGTAAGACTTCTCTAGTGGCTTGGCTGCTTTGCTTTTCTGATTTTATGGTTGAACCCCAATTTCTGTCTCTGGGTCTTCTCATTTATGCTCCATTCAGTGTTGTCTTTGGCTGGCTAAGAAAGACTTTCTACTGACTGATGTTCAAGGAGTCTTCTCCCACAGCACCGTTCCCTCTGGCTCTTACAGTCTTCTGCTTCCTCTTGTACAAGGTTCCCTGCGCCCTGAGGGGAAGGGTTTGATGGAGACATCACATTCAGGGCTGAGTGTTCCAAACTCTCTCACTCCCTGCACACTGCCTGGCTGTGGATCGCTGAGTTTGTTCCCATCTGCTGCAGGGGAAAGCGTCCCTGATGATGGCTGAGCAAGGCCACATTGATCTATGAGTACAGCAGAATGTCCTTATGAGTCATTTTATGGCTATGTTCCTTTAGCAGAACAGTAGTGCCTTGGATGGGGTTTCTATTGCTGCAACAAGACAGCATGAACAACAACAACAAAAAAAAAACAAGTTGGGAAGCTTACACCTCCACAACACTGTTCTTGACTGAAGCAACTCAGGACAGAAACTCAAACTGGGCAGGATCTTGGCAGCAGGAGCTGCTGCAGAAGGCTCCAATGAAGAGCGCCACTTACTGGCTTGATTCCCCTGACTTACTCAGCCTGCTCTCTTAAAGAACCATGAGCCCAGTGATGGAATCACCCACATTGGGCTGAACCCTCCCCCATCAACCGCTAATTAGAAAAATGTCCTCCATGGAGCTGGAGAGATGACTCAGTGGTTCAATTCCCAGCACCCACTTGACAGCTCACAGCTGTGTGTTATTCCAGTTCCTGAGAAGTTGGCATCTTCACACAGACATACATACATACAGGCAAAATGCCAATGCATATAAAATATAAAATAAGTATAATCTTTTCTTTTAATGCCCTAAGGCTTGTCTACATCCTGATATTACTGAGACATTTTCTCAACTGAGGTTCCCTACTTTCAGATGAAAATAGTGTGTCAAGTTAACACAAGACCAGCCAGCGTAAGTCGTTTGGTTTCCCCCTAGGTTTCTGGTCTATCTGGTCTCAGGTTCTGGGACACCCTAGTAGTATCAAGGGTGGACTCCATCCCATGGAAATACTGGTTGGTTACTCCACAAACTTCAGGCCACTATTGCATCAGCACGTCTCTCAGGCTGCTCTTCACTGTAGATGGAAGAGTTTGTAGCATGCTGGTGTTTACCTTTCTCCTTTCGTAATGTGCAGAGCGCCTTCCAGTACCATGAACACTAGTCATGAGCACAGCTGTAAGCGAGTTGAAGGCTTGGTTTAGTTAGCTGGTCTCTGTGATCTGTGACGAATTAGCTCCATTCTCTAATCTCCACAGTGGCATCATGATGTTTTCTACAGGTTCTCAGAGTGAACAAAAACTGCTTGTTTCCAGAGCACAGTGATGATGTTGTATGAATTTAACACATATAAACTATCATGGACAGATGTTAAATACTCAACATAGGTCGCTTGAAAACTGGCCCTTTAGATGGATTAGGCTTTCAGTTTTTTAAAGAACTATTGTAAACTTACTGTGATTATTCTCATAGCAACATGCTAACAATGTACAAAATGAAAATGACACCTTAATTCTGGAGATGTCTGAAACTTTCCCAAGGTGACCTTAGTAATCTGCCTGCAGTCCAGACACAGTCCATCAACCTTGTCCTAATGGCTTCCACTGCCAACACTCCATTCTCACGTGACTGACCATGCACTTCTGTCCATCTGAGCATCACAGCATTTGTAATCCCTCTGTTCTAGCAGGTAATGACTCCGAATTCAAGGTTTACAGAGATAAGGGCTACACTGCTCAGCTCTCAAAAGCCAGAGGAAGCGTACACTGGGGACCACTGATAACTGATGGCTGTCTACCTCTCCTGCTTAATCTAACTCTTCCTGCCTGGCTCACATTGTCTGGCCACCTCTGCCGAAAAGGTCCTGACAGCCCATCCTGATTCTTATGAGGCTTATCAACATCTGCTGGTTAGCATCCTATTTGTATGCAAATAAGCCGCTTGCTTTTGTTGCTTGTGGATTTATCACCACTATAAATTGGAGCCCTTGTCTTCTGGATGCAGAGAGTTTTTGGAATATAGGGGATTCTGGAAGTAACTTTGTAGGATAAGAAGTGCCATTTCTCAAAGCTGGGAAGATGTTTCCATTGGTAAAGTGGTTGTACCACAAGGCATGAGGAACTAAGTCTGATCTCATCTCCAGGGCTCAAAAATTCACATTGAAAAAGCATGGCACTGACTCCTGACTGTGTTCTCAGTGCTTGGGTTGAAACAGAAGGATCCTTGAAGACCGTTGGGGTCTCAGTGGCCAGCTAGCCTAACAGAATTGGTGAGCTCCAAGTTCTGTGAAAGACCCAGTCTCAAAAAATAAGTTAACAGGGGGTTGGAGAGATGGCTCAGTGGTTAAGAGCTTTGCCAGAGGATCCAGGTTCAATTCCCAGCACCCACATGACAGCTCTCAACTGTCTGTAACTCCAAGATCTGATACCCTCTCACAAACATACATACTGGCAAAACACCAATGCACATAAAGTAAAAATAAATAAATTTAAAATAAATATATGTAATTTTAAAAAATAAGATGGTAAATTGAGGAAGACATCTAGCACCAACCTCAGGCCTTCATATTCATGCATGTATGTGTGTACATACACATGCAATTGCACACACGTGTGAGCACTCACAGAGAGAGAGAAAGAGAGAGAGAAAGAGAGAGAGAGAGAGAGAGAGAGAGAGAGAGAGAGAGAGAGAAAGAAAGAAAGAAAGAAAGAAAGATTCGGGTAGATATGGGTTTCTCCAAACTCAAGATTCTAAAGTTGGGATGATTGAGCTAGCTTGGAAGGTAAAGGGCACTTACAGTTAAGTCTGATGTCTGAGTTCAGTCCCAGGAAGCCCACACATGAAAGGAAAGAGCTAACTCCCAATAGTTGTCCTCCGACCTCCACACAAACACTGATGTATGTGCATGGTCACACAGACACACATACATATGCGCACACAGACTAAGTACAAAAACATTTTTTTTAATTTACTCTGTGTGTGTGTGTGTGTGTGTGCGCGTGCGTGCGTGTGTACTTACATGATCTGTGGATCAAACTTGGGCCATCAGCTTAGTGGCAAGCATCTTCACCTGCTAAGTCATTTTGCTATCATAAAACCGAAAAAGTTTTAAGTAATTGCACATTAATCAAAATAAAAGCTATTTGCCTGGCGGTGGTGGCGCATGCCTTTGATCCCAGCACTCAGTAGGCAGAGGCAGGCGGATCTCTGTGAGTTCGAGACCAGCCTGGTCTACAAGAGCTAGTTCCAGGACAGGAACCAAAAAAAAAAAAAAAAAAAACTACGGAGAAACCCTGTCTTGAAAATTAATAAATAAATAAAAATAAAAGCTATTTTAAACAAACCTCTATGTGTCAACCATTGACTGTTTTTATTTGGTGAACAATCTCTTTCGATTATTATGAAAAAGCACTAATATCATCACATCAAAGTCAATAAATAATTTAATAATTTCAAGAGGCTTGATGGGAAACATTGTAAGTCCAAATGAAGAATAAGAGAAGTCACCGCATTGGAAAATAAAGATGTGATTAAAAACCCACAATTGTTTCATGAAAATCAAATCATTGTAATTGACAACTATCCCCCAAACAAGTCATGGCGAATTAGAGATGATGTCACCTCGAGCACCAGACCTCCAAGAAGGTGGGTCAGCCTTGGCAGCTGTGCAGAGAGTGCAAACCTGCGCAGCTGCTAGGGAGCTAGAACGCAGTGAGACAGTGACGGGGAAAGATGCATTAAGTCACACCACACACGAATTTTTGTCATCACACTCAGAGGCTGCTTCCCTGGAACATGTTTGTGCTATCGTCTTTAAAATAGCCATTAAAAGCAGCTTGACTACAACCACCGATGTGCTGTCGGGAGAAACAGAGGCGGAAAGATGGTTTGGTGTTAGCCTTTGAGCTGCAACAGCTACACAAGTGATCAGGTCCCTGGGGCCTGGGTGACATAAAAGAGATAGATGCAAAGCTTGCTCCTTTCTGATTGGCTCTTCTCAAACCTCAGGTGGGTGCTTAGCACCCTTAGGATCAAGGAGTGGCACAGAATCTTAAAGGAATAGGGACTGCAGTGACCCCTCAATCAGAAGTGTGGAGCAGTCAGAACAAGACAACTTGCCCCTATGGAGAAACCCCGCCCCCCATAGAGCCGCATAACACTTCAGGTCCAGTGACAAGCAGGCATCAGGGTGTGCCTGGGAGACTTGGTTTTGACATAGCGCCAAGCTTTAGAGCAGTGGTTCTCAACCTGTGGGTCACAACCCCTTTGGGGTGTCTAGTGAGCCTTTCACAGGGGTTGCAACAAAACACAGGTATTTGCATTATGATTTGTAACAGTAGCAAAATTAGTTACGAAGTAACAACGAATGTAACTTTATGGTTGGGGGGAGGGAAGTCACCACAACATGAGGAACTGTACTAAAGGGTCGCAGCATTGAAAAGCTTGAGAACCGCTTCTTTAGAGGATAACGAAGGAGGAAGAGACCTTGCAGCGTGTGCCTCCCACTCTCCCTACAAACTCACATGTTCCCCACTAGAGCATTTTTTAAAATTTTTTATATTTATATAACTGTTTTCATTTATTTTACATACCAACCAGTTTCCCCTCCCCCCTCTCCTCCCATCCCTTCCCCCAAAAGATGGAGAGGAGGGATCGTACCAGACATGGGTAGGGTCAGAGATGGGCGAACCCGCACCAACAGCAGACCTGAGCTCGCGAGATCTCAGGACAGACAGTGTTTTGATGCCAAACTCCTCAGTCCTCAAATTAGTGATGCTGGATGGAGGGCCACGAGCTGTTTGTAAGAAAACACCCAGGGACTGGCACCGGCTCAGCCTGTTGGGAATAACTTCACTCCTTTGAATCCCAAAGGCTTGAACTCCACTCTGGGTTGCCAGGATAGGAAACGAGAACCAGACTTTGGGTGGAAAGCTGTCAAATGTGGACGAATGGGCAGCACACACATTCAAACCAAGGAGGAGGAAAAAGCAAAAAACAGGCTGCCGCCTTTTCCCAACAGCCTGGGGTTCCGGCCAGATGTGTCAAATGTCCCCTAATTGAGTCGTCAGCAAACCGTACAGCCCACTTCATCTTGTAGGAGGCGCGCCAGAAGAGATCTTAGCTCTGTTCTCACGGGTCATTAATAGTCAATACCTTCTGAATCCTATTTGAATTAAAAGAAATAGACTTCCCCGCACCCCCTCACCTTTCTTTGTTTTTGTTTTTGTTTAAAAAAAAAAAGGCAAGCACTTATTCTTTCGTTATCCACTGTGTCTTCAAGCCCTGGGAGCTCTAACAGCGACTGGTGTCGCAGCGTTGCTTCAGGGGCAACACCATGTTTAATTGCTTCACGCATGGATGGCAATCTATGGGGCCTTCACTCTGTATTTAACAGCGTCGCACTGATGGACTTTCGCTGCTGGAAAGCATGCCCTGGTCCCCTGCACACTGCTTTCTACCTGATGGGAGAAGTTGCCCTCGCATTTGGTAAATTGCATCTGGCCTTTCCAGCCCAGTGGTCATTAATGTTTGTTCTCATCCAGTGGGCAGACTCAAAGCCATGCAGCTCTCATTAGCTCCTGCTCAATTAAGAACAATGCTCCTCTCCGCAATGGCCGGGCACTGCTGCCAGCGAGCTCCAACACTGAATTGCACAGTTGGAAGGAGTGAAGAGGTCGCAGGAGTCACTTCTGAGGCTGCGGTTCCCAGCATGAGAGCACAAGATTCCCACTGCTCCTCCAGCCTCCCATTCTGCCCACTTCTTCATGAGCAAGGGTACTAACTGGTGTTGCTGCGTGCTTCCATGTGCCAGTCAGTGTCTTAAATGATGTACATAAATTAGCTCATGCAGTCAGAGCAACTTATTTATGAGCTCCAAGATTAAAGAGCACCCTGAAACGGTTCAGGTTCTGTTCTTGACGTCGAGGAGGTTGGCCCTTGGGCAAGCCACAAAGAGGAAACCTACCCTGTTGTGCTTGAACTAGATCCAGCGGGCATTAGTGTCAACCCCTGGGTTGACCTCTGCAGTTTCTCCTTGGGTGAATCCTTTCTTTTTGTCCCCTTGCTTTCAATCCCCATACTTGCAAAAAACGAAGGAAAGAAAGGATCAAAACAAGATCTCGTAATTCCAGGTGATGTCTTGTTTACACATCTACAGTGAACTGGGTTTGGAGATAGCCAACTAGAGCTGTACTAAGACTTTCCCAGGACACTTTGCTAATATATAAAAAGTGTAAATACATGTGGCCCTTTAACTTGGGCCTTCTACTGTCAGGAATTTATCCTGAAGCATGGAAGAAAAGAGCTGAGAGGATGGCTATTTGGTAAATAACTTGCCAAATAAGCAAATAAGACCTGACTTTGGATTCCCGATATACATGTGAAAAGCTAAGCACAGCAGTGTACGCCTGTATTCCCAGCACTGGGGGCACAGAATCCCTGGGGTCGGCTGACCAGCTTGTCATGTATCATTGGTGAGATCTGAATACAATGAGGGGAATTGTCTCAAAAAATAAGAGTAACTGAGGAAGGTGCCTAAGGCCAACTTCTCCTCCCCTTACACACAAACACAAACATGTGCGCACGCCCACACACACACATGTGAACACGTGAACATACAGAGTAATGAATGGAAGATAAAAGACCGTCCGAGATATTTGTTTGTTATCTTAGCAGCATAATACTGTAGAGTCCAAATGGAGAACTGGCTAACTAAATTACAGAACATTTGTACAATGGAATATTATATAGCTATAAAATATAAGGCATTTCTGGTAAGTTCAAGGTCCTGGGCTTAGTCTTTGGCAGTGCACACACAATAATGCTATATTGGTTACTTTTCTATTGCTATGATAAAATACCATGACCAAGTCAATTTATAGAAGAAAGAGTCTATTTAGGCTTTTGTTCCAGAGGGTCAGAGTCTATGATGAAGGAACAAAAGTACACAGTACGAGCAGAGAGATGACGGCTCACGTCTTTAATTACAAGCATGAACAGAGAGATCAAATCATAAATGGCTTGAGTCTTTGAACTCTCAAAGCCTGGCCCAGGTGATGTGCTTTCTCCAAAACACCACACCTCCTAAACCTACCAACCACCATCAATGGGGACATCTCATTCAAACAAATAATAATAATAATTGATTGTTTTAAATCTCAGTGGAAAAACAGATACCATATTTGCTCAGCAAGAAGAGTAACTAACGCATTATTATGATTTTTTAAGCACGTACTTTCTGTTATTCTCTCATCACACTCTTCCTAACATGAAGTTGACAATCTCATCAGAGTTATTGCCTCTGGGATATGATGGAAGGTGGCTTGTCGTGAGGATCAAGACGGATACTTTTGCTCTGTGCCCTTTTGAAACTTTTGAATTTGTGGCACAGGAATGGATCATTAATACAAAAAAAATACTAAATAACATACAATAAACTCTCAATGTTTAAGTAGGTGTTTAAGATGTTTATAGCTTATGAAAAGGAGAGACATAAAAAGATCTCCAAACAACAATGAAATAATAATCCACTTAGAATGCAGACAAAGGGACTAGCATTTGTCAGGGAGACATTGCGGCCATGCCCAAGTTGATCACACCCTCTGGCAGAGCTCTGACCCTTTACTTACCATGTGGTACACATTCCTGTAGCTGGGAAAGGGTGTTTACACCAAATAGATTCTTAATTACTAAAGGCAGTCTGTTCTTTGTACGGGGCGTAGCTAAGATCCCAAGGGCTTTTCTGGATACTGCTTTGCCTCCTATCCAACCTTCAGCAAGCTATACCCTTAACTGTTACAGTTCATCTATGTGTCACTCTGGTTAAGTATCCAGATATATCTCGATGTCTCCATGAAGGGACTATTGAGAAAAGAAATTGATATTTATATCACTAGATTTTAAGTAGAGTAGATCCCTCATTCCCAGAATCAGTTGAAGGCCTTATGAGAGTAAGACTGAGACCCCCCCTGAGCAAGAGCATTACCTTCAGATTCAGATCTTTACATTAACCCTTTCCTAGCTCTCTACCCTCCTGGCCTGGCCTGCCTACTTCAGACTCTGGGCTCAACTGTGCAAATCATTTTCTTTAAAATAGATCTCCGTTGAGAAGAGTACAAGGAGGTCTTATTGCTTTATTTCTCTGGAGATCCCTGAATAATCCCCCATCCATAGGGATGGGTTTTTCCATCACACATCACTCATCACGCACGGTTCTATGTGTAGCCTCTGCTGTCTTCTTCTTTGTTAGCATATATCTAGCCCTGCTAGCTAGGTCATTGTGAGCCAGCAGGACTGTCTCTATCATGGATGGCTGTATCCAACACAGTACCTAAGCCAGGAACAAATGCTTGATGAGGAGGAAGCCAAACTTTTAATGACAATGGTCCTAATGCTGAGTGCTGGGCTTCCAGTGTGATTAGCACCCAAAGCATCTTTGGAAGAAAGGAAGAAGGCAAAAAGGAAGAAAACCAAAGAGTAAAAACCGTTCTGGAATTGGCTCTCAATTACCAGGATGGGTTATTTAACATGTTTCTCCATAGGCAGCCACCTGAAGACCTGCCAGAGGCAATTCATTGTTCAGAAGTAATATCCTGTTGTCAAATGTCCACCATCCTGGGCTTGCTTAGCTTACACCATCTCAAGTCATAAATCGAAAGCTACCACTTGAAATCAAATATATTTACATAGGAAAAACCATAACGAAAAGTCAAGTGTGACTCCTTGCTTATAATGTCTGCTGAATTTTATCAACGGTTAAAGCTCTCAACTCAGATTAAAACACATTCCTTCAAATCACCTTTAATCTTTACTTAGAAATCTCTCCCTACTGGTTCTACAAAAAAAATTGATGTTATTTTCCATATTTTAAAGAGTTGCCAGATAAATTCCTCTTTGACAAGTTGCCCTAAATTTTAGTTGAATAAAGAATCAATTGACTTAGCCTTCTGATCAATGAGACTATTCTCGGTGTGTTCCTAACACCAACAGTTCTGTCCCGTGAGAATTTTGATTTATAAGCATGTCAGACAGAGATTTTATTTCACTTCCTGTTTTTACTGCTCTGCCTGCATCTGTCAACCAGGACCATAGACATACTCCCCTGGGAGGGAGGAGGCGGAAGAGTGTGAGGCCTTCAGGGTCAGCCTTGAAAGCAGGGAACACTCAGCTTTGACCCCGTCTACTGAAATCAATACAGCATGGCGCGGAGAGGGGAAGCAGATGGCAGAGTATAGCTACGTCAATATTTTCTTTATTCTGTAATCTATATTCAATTCTGTTAAGAAATAAGTGAATTAAATTGACCATGAGAGACACAAAAAACAGAGAGAGACTGTAATAAACCATTTCTCAAATGCTTTGTAATCTACCTTCTAGTTTTACATGAGAGGCTTCTTTTCCTTTTAATGAAAGCTATCCCCTTTCCGTTGTAGGTTATATAAAAGTGTACAAAATGAGGCATGTGGAAGAGAAACACAGCTTGTAGTCTGCCCTCCAGTGATGCCACCATTGGCATCCTGGAATATTTAATCACAAAGTTTTTCATGCATTTTACATGGCTACGAGTTATGATTTCTCCAATTAAAACAACCTCCTGTTTTATTATAACTTTCTCCCCCTGTGCAAGGTTCTAACATCCTGGTGTGAGGTTAAGCCTCTTCTGGTCCCTCTGGCCAGCAATGAGGCTGTTATATTAATCTGGTGAGCTCAGGGCCCATGCATGCATTTTCCCCTCTGCCCAATACCTGAAGAGCAGTTGCTTTTCACCAGTAAATCATCTTTAGGGAATCTATATAGAACCCCAAATGGATAAAATGATCTGGGAGCATGTTGCGACAGCCAAAGCAGGAATCTACTAAAACTAGCCAACTTGAAAGGGAACCCACTCTCAAAATAAAACAGTATAACCATTTAAAAACTGATGATGGCACTCTTTAAAATATTAAATAAAGAAATCACAATGGCACTTAAAAAGGATAGACTTGCTTATAAGAACGTTATTAGCTCATTACTATGAAAATAACTAAGTGTGTAAAATCCAGAATCTGGCTCTCCTTTCCTGCATTGCCTAGATTTCAATGGAACCAAATAACTAATAAAGATAAGCTTTTATTGTAGAAGAACTGTGAATGACTCGCTCAGAAGCAGGGATAAAATAAGGAAAGCATGATTTCGATCCCTGATGAGACACCAGGTGGAGACAACGTTTTCAGTAAGTGTCCATAAGACAGCCAGAGAGGGCAGAGCATAGGATCCCACCTTTTTGATTATCAGTAGTATTTAAAATAGGAAAATAGACTTCATGTAACTATGGCGGGGTCCACAGAAAGTACCCAATGTGAGAAACAGTACAGCCTTAAAGCATTTGAACCTTAATCACTTTGGGAGGGGGCGTGCTGCTGCTGCTAACAGGAGACACAAGGGACAAAGGAACAAGTAAAGAACATCACAGACATCTAGACTAGACTTCAGGATCTAAAAGGTACATAAGCTGATTTCTTCAACAAATTCAAAACCAAGGAAACATTAAGTAGCTAAGGTACGTGATGACAATGCAGTTCATGGATTTTACAGTTTAGCGTTTAATTAGGCCAACTGTAAAGAATTTTGAGAAAGTTGAATATATTTGAAGATGAACTATCACAATATATGAGCCATTGTTATTTGGTAGTTCCTAGGTGATTATATACATATTTTTAAGTCTTACTGCTTAATTTTGTGCAAAGTATGAAGAAATTTCCGTGAGATTTGATATTGGTTTCAAATGCTCCCAGAGGAAATAATGTATGTCTGTTTATTTCCATGTGGCAAAATTAACACAAAGAATGATATTTGAAAGGATATTAAATCATATAAAAATAAAATCGCCAAACTAGAAAGGCATAGAATAAATAAATAAGAAAATACATATCAGAAATCCCTATGCTATATGCTATGTGCTGATCTCTTATCTCTTTTAAAATGAAACCACTTCAAGCATTATCAAATTACTTTGGAAGCTGCTCATTGATTTAAAAGATTAATCATGTTCCACATTCTTTTGACATCTAATATTATCACCAATTTAATTAGTAACACCAAAATTTTCTTTCTAAGACAGAAATTTGGTAACTCATATTTGGCTTATGGTATGCTCAGGGAACACATCTTCCTTGCTGCAAAAAAAAAAAAGTAGTTTGGAGAGGGAATGGGGACATGAATTATGCAGATCAATGCCTATGGTCCTGTTTAAAGAGGCTAAGATGATGATTTGGACTCTCAAAATCTGTCGCTGTGTGGATCAAAAAGCAAAGACAATCTAATTGTGAGTGAAGAGATGAACAGCTCATGAAGGCGCTTCTTTCCCAGAATTCAGTTAGCAAGCTAATAGTTTGCAAGGGTTAAAAATAAATCCATTCACCATGTTCCCTGACATGTACCATGAAAGACAAGTGAAGATCTAATATTAAAAACAGACTATATTTTAAAAATATTCCTGAAACATGTATCTAAACAGTGGATTAGGACTTGATTAAAAAATAAATAATTTAGTACCAAATGCCCATACAAGGAAAGAATCTATATGGAGAAGCCTTCCCATGGAAAAAAAGCTCATTGTGTTCAGTAAAATATTTTGAGCTAAATTAAATGACTAAATATTTTAATTTTCAGTTTTCTAGAGAGAAGTTATTTGTTCTTAATAATCGGTTTGTTTTTAAGTAGACTGGTAATAATTGGAAAAAGAAGGCATTTATAAAATGTTTAAGCCAGAGCACACTCTTATGTCAGGCCAAGGGAACTGGACTCTCATATGCAAGGTGAATCCATGGGGTCAAAGAACTCACTGAGAAGTGGATTAACTACCCTTATAATTTTCATTTTAGTCAAGGGTCATGATAAAATATAAAATTCCTTGCATCTCTGTGGAGTTATCATGCTGAAGGACTTTTTTAAGCATATGGGATTTACCCATTTCAAATTGTACAGTTACCCCCAGTGAAGTCCACATATTCCTTTTGGTATAGACTAGAGAAACTAGTCCAAACTAGTTTCTAAACTAACTAGTCTAAACTAAACTAGAGAAACTAGTAACTAGTATAGTCATAAACACTTGTCATTAAATAACAAGAAGCTTCTTTGGTTTTAGTAAACACGATTTGCTTCAAAGGACTGACCCAAGTCCGAATATCAGTCATGGCATTTCTGCATGGTGTGGGTGTATACTTGTCATTTTTCTTGTTACCATGACCAGATGCCCAATAAGAAGCAACTCAGTTACTCATTTTGATGGTGTAATCTATCATGAGACAGAAGGCACAGTAGTAGGAATGTCTCATGGCTGTGATAGCAAGAACATAAGGCTGCTTGTTCAAATCCTGCCAGATCAGGAAACAGGGAAGATGCAGCCAGAGTCAGGCTATTACCTATAAAGCTTTCTCTCTGGAATCTGTTTATCCCAGCAAGACCCCGACATATTAAATGTCCCGTAGCCTTTCAAAATAGCACCGCCTTTCAGGACCAAGTGTTCAAGCACGTCATCCTGTAGGCAACACCTTATATCTAAACAGGATTGGTATAATTATTACCTTGTTATCTGCTCCGTCTTGCTCCGAAGAATTCCAATTTTAATACAATACTCTGCCCCTTCTCTGCTATTTCTCGTTCTGTTTCAGCTATCTTTGACCAACTATGGTCTGAATAACAATTGGAAAACTTCTAGAAATAAGCAATGTGTTTCAAATTGCACAGTGTTCTGATTAGCATGATAAAACCTCCCATTGTCCTGATCCGGAAATGAATTATTCCTTGCTCATTATATTCATGCTATATGCCCTATCTAGAAAGTTAATCACTCAATGCTGTCTCTGCTGTGGATCCACTGTTGTGGTACAGCAGCACTTCTGTTCAAGTGTGCCTTACACAGAAGCCCACTGTTATATCACAGTTCTGTGTCATTAAACCTCACCTCACCTCATCACATAGACACTGTTTTACCCCCATCAGGACAAGAGGGTGAATATAGCACAATATGGAAGGAAGAGAGTTTATGTAACTTTTAATACAATGTTTATAATTAATCTATTTTATTATTCATTTTTAACCTCTCATTTGCTTTATAAAGCTTTTCATGAATATATGTGTATATGTATAGATGTATACGTGTATGTGATATGTAGATGTATACATATGTGTGTACACGTATACATCTATACATATATCCATGTATAAAGCCATATACATATATATGGAAAATAAATACAACACATATAGTATCTGGTTCTATCTGTAATTTCAGAAACCTGCTGGGGTCTTGGAATATCCCTGCCACAGATGAGAAAGAGCTGCTGTAAGCATCAAAGTAGCTCTCTCCAGATGGGAGCTTCCTAGATGCCACTTCAGTCTTGGCACTCACTTAGATAATTGCAAGCTCCTTGCTTCTGCCACCTTAGTTCTGCCAAGTGGCTTCTATCACTCTGGAATTATATTCCTCCCATTGATTTTGGAAAGCCTAATTCCAGAACAGCAATGTCAATGGCATCGTTGCTACCCTGTGAAGAACAGTCACCAGTAAGTTTCTCAGTGGTCTATGGTCTTCCTCACTAGCTCATCCCTTATAGAGTTAGTCAACAAGTAAACCAAGCAGAGTACTAAGTCCTATATCCAAGGATAGATAGATAGATAGATAGATAGATAGATAGATAGATAGATAGATAGATAGATAGATAGAAGATAGATAGGTAGATAGATAGATAGATAGATAGATAGATAGATAGATAGATAGATACCTTGACCAACTATATATAACATACTACTTAATCCAGGGTGCTATGGTACAATGGTCTTTTGTTGTTTTACTAAAATGCTGATTGGCCAGCAGTCAGGCAGGAAGTATAGGTGGGGCAACCAGGCAGGAAGTAGAGGCAGGGCCATGAGAACAGGAGAATTCTGGGAAGAGGAAAAAGTCAGTCTGCAGTCATCCAGACAAAGAGGAAGCAAGATGAGAATACCTTGCTGATAAAAGGTACCAAGCCACGTGGCTAGCAAAGACAAGAAATATGAGCTAATGTAGGACGTAAGATTTTATAAGAAGCCTGAGCTAATAGGACAATCAGTTTATAAATAATGTAGACCTCTGTGTCTTTCTTTGGGACTGAATGGCTGCAGGACAGAGAGGAACAGAAACCTTAGTCAACACCACACTGTTTGGAATGTGGTCTTATGTATTCTTCCCTTCTGGCTGTATGTGGGTTAGGTCTTGCATCTTCTTTGGCAAAATTAATTTTTCTTTCTTATCAGAACCAGCACTTCTACTTCTGTGGCCACCAAATTTATCCTAAAAGAGATGACTGTCAATATTTTAAGTGGTGTGGGTCATTTGCCTTCTTGTTGAGACTATCCACCTCTTCTAACATAGTATCAAAGCACACAGAGACAATATGGCCTCGAATGATGCGGGTGCTGGAGTCCAGTGATTCTTTACCCAAGCAGAATATAGGCTGGATTTGGCTTGGAGACCACCACCACTGATTCTGTTATTGGTCTTGTATCTGAGGTCAGGGCAGATGCTAAGTTGGGAACATGCTGCCTTGTAAGGTGAAGCCTTCCGATTTGTCTTTCATTGGGTGAACAAAAATGGCTCTTAATTAGAGAGCAAGCCCAGGGAATTCGGGTAACCTTGAAACTCCAGGTTTCTCTCAGAATTCAGTTAGGACCCTGACCCTGGGAGAGCAGACTTGCTGGGTTAGAAATTCTGCCTTCTCTGAAGCTCTGTAGGTCTTAGAATTAAGTGTAAGGTATGACCCTGGTTTGTCCCTGCTTCTGGCTGTAGGAAATGAGACTCTTTATAAACTACCATATACCTTCTAGCCTTCGAACTTAGCCTGAAATTTAACACTGTAGCCTTCATCACCTTTTGCTGATTCATTTTCTTGCACTAAGCAGCTGCCATCAAGTCACACTGAACTAACAATTGCTACTGGCCGTGGACTTCTCAAGGACCCTGGGCACTGTACCTACAAGTGCATTGTCTTCGGAGCTCATCACAGGGAAGGCTACGTTAATTGTCTGGCTGCAGCAGACTAAGGCCATCAGTATTTCAGCAACACAGCTATGGCATCCTTGATGGTCACGCTGGGCAACTGGGCACTCAGCCTCAATAGAGTTCCCTAACTCTAACCCCCATGGTTATTAGTGAGAATGAACTCTGAGTAAAAGATTTCCGTGAAGGACTTTTATTGTCAAATGTTTTCAGAATCAATTTTTATATGCATAGAAGGAAAAGAATATAACAGAAGGAGAAAATTACCTGTGATTCAGCTCACACAGGCCTTGGGCAATCCCGTGGATTGCTGTCAGATTTGTTCTTGTCAAGGAAAGAAGCCAGACATGGGGCGTAGGCTGTCCCACTCCATTCCAAAACTGCAGGCTGGGGTGTGGCCTGAAGCACAAGGGAGAGGGTCTTAACTCTGGACAGGAAAGTCAGTACTCCTAAGTGGGAGAGGAAGGAGTTCCCGTGGTCTGCAAGGGAGATAGGGCTGCACACTCAATGGCTTCATCAAGAACACCAGGTAGGCAGCCCACTAGAGCCGACACACCTGTTACTGGGCTTCCTGGGGGCCCTGGGTTGTTCTAATGACTTTTATAAAGACATTCTATGTAGTGAAGGCAGTAAGGCAGCCAGGGTCTGGTGTATATAGAAAATTAAATGTCAATGTTTGAAAGGCACACTAATGTGCGAGAACCACGGAGACCAGAGAAAGAGAAGAAAGTGCAGAAGGAGGGAGAACAAAGGAGAGAAACCAGATCCTTCCACCTCACTGGATCCTTCCACCTCACTGGATCCTTCCACCTCACCAGATCCTTCCACCTCACTGGATCCTTCCACCTCACTGGATCCTTCCACCTCACTGGATCCTTCCACCTCACCAGATCCTTTCACCTCACCAGATCCTTTCACCTCACTGGATCCTTTCACCTCACCAGATCCTTCCACCTCACCAGATCCTTCCACCTCACCAGATCCTTTCACCTCACCGGATCCTTTCACCTCACTGGATCCTTTCACCTCACCGGATCCTTCCACCTCACCGGATCCTTCCACCTCATTGGATCCTTCCACCTCACTGGATCCTTCCACCTCACCGGATCCTTCCACCTCACCGGATCCTTCCACCTCACCGGATCCTTCCACCTCACTGGATCCTTCCACCTCACCAGATCCTTTCACCTCACCGGATCCTTTCACCTCACCGGATCCTTTCACCTCACTGGATCCTTTCACCTCACCAGATCCTTTCACCTCACTGGATCCTTTCACCTCACCAGATCCTTCCACCTCACTGGATCCTTTCACCTCACCAGATCCTTCCACCTCACCGGATCCTTCCACCTCACTGGATCCTTCCACCTCACCGGATCCTTTCACCTCACCAGATCCTTTCACCTCACCGGAGCAGCCGCATCGCCTTTCACTGAACACAGGCATGCGTTAACAGTCTCCGCCTCTCTAGTTCTTCCCCTTTTTACAAACAACATTTTCCTGCTTCTTGACGTGGAAGAGAGCAGCATTTGAAGGCCATAATGTTAACTTTGTGCCAGTGGCAAACTCAGATCTGCTGTAAATTAAAATACATATGTATTTAAGTTGCATGGAAAGGTAAGCTTCCTATTAATACGGACGCCTAAAGAGATGTAACTTATCTCCTCCAGAGGGCAGAAATGTATTGTAGGTAAACATTTTAATTTATTTGAACCTTGAAGCTACAGAATTTTATAAAATCTCACAGAAACCAATGATTTAAAGTTTTTCAAGACTCCAAGCATTGTTATAATTCCCATGAAGTTCCACATTCTGATAAATTTGTCAGAAGTGTCATTTTGAGTCCTATAATCCTTTCTTTTGGTCCAACATTCTTTTGTAACCAGGACTTTTATCTTCAAATAACTCCAGACTTGATTATTTTGTGAAAGTTTGTACATTGGCGGATATGAGCAATATAATTCCCAGTTTTTGCATGTTGTCACCTCTTTAGTCTCTGTTACTCAGGAATGTAACAAGTAATAGATATTATTGTGTCCATCAGTGTTATATTTATTCTTCAGCTTATTGTAGTTCTGGCCAGGGATATTTTCAATAAGCTAAATATAAAGTGTTATGCCTTCATTAATAGATGCCACATCTCTTGATGGAAGTGGGGTCACCATGTGTCTAACTTCCTGCCACTGCCACTCATAAAACAAAGGTCTAGACTGCCATGCAGGCAGTATCTACAGGGAGAGACTCAGAGGCCACTCCTCCAGCCCTAGGAGCCAATAGAGATGGCTGAAGCGCAAACACTAGGCCAGGATGTCTCTAGATCCTTGGGCATCTGCAAGAATGAAATAATGACATGGTCACGATCACTCATTCTAGGCTGGAGATATATCTTCCATATTTCTGTACCACATCATGGAGAAGGGCCATCATATCTTAACTCCCACAGGGCTGAACAACAAAAAGTTATGTGTACTGTGGTAGGCAGGAGGCTATACCAAGGCTTCGGTATCAGTGAAATAAGTTCTTTTCTAGAAAAAATAGTGCATTGATTGGCAGGTCTAACATGTGCATGCACTTTATGTATTAAATAAAGTTCCTTGAAGCCCAGGTGTATGTCTCTGTAAACCAATCTTAAAATGAGAGTTGGGCATCTGTCCTTGTTGCATCTCTTCCCTTCCCATCTGGCTGGGTGTGTTTGTTCTTGCCTGTCACTAGCCAATCTGAGGCAAAACCCAGCATTGGTCAGGCATCCTCTATGTCTTAGGATTCATTAAAAAGTCTTGTTGAGTAGATTTTTGAATGTGCATAATGCTTAGCCAGGGACTGGTAATAGGTCCTATAATAAGGAATTTGAGAGAAACTCAATATGGTGAAGAGTCAAGAACACCCAAGGGCAGACCCACGTTTGCAGCCTCGTCTTTAGCTGCACAATTACTGCTGCTCAGTCTTACACAGCAGGCTGGGTACCTTAGCAAGCAGGGTTTCTTGCTGAGGATTCAGTATCCAGCAAAGTCATTTCCCAGTGTTCTGAGAGGCAGCAAGATGTAGTAGTTCTCAAGTCTAATTCAGGAATCCCTAGGTGTCAGTGAGACCCTTGCAAAGAATTTTCAAAGCCAAAGTTAGTTTTGTAATAATACTGAGATGTGGTTTACTCTTTATCCACGTTTTTCTATTAGAGAACAGAAGACCTTCCAGGGTCTACACATGTTTCATATACTTGTTTGAATACAAAAGCAACATAGCAATGTATTTGTCTTCTTTAAAGCTAGACATTTAAGGGAATTTGGGGGATAAAACATATGCTTTGCTATGTGTGCTCCCCAGAGTTCACATTTTGAAAACCTGATGCCCAGAACAACAGTGGTGAGAGATGGAGCTTCATTGATGGGGAACACACAAACCACTCTACATGTGTGGAGGTTAAAGGACAGCCTCAGCTGTCACTCCCTGTGTTCCACCTTGTTCTGAGATGGGGCCTCTGGCTGATCTCCACTCCACATACCAGGCTGTCTGGCCTGCAAGCTTTGAAGGAACTTTCCTGACTCTACCTCCCATCATCTCATATGAGCACAAAGGTTACAGATGCGTGGGCTCTTGCCCCTGGCTTTCACATCTGTTTAGGGGAACCGAACTTAGGTCTTCAGGTTTGCCAAGTAAGCACTTTACCCACTGAGTCATCTTCCCAGGCAAGGATCTGTTCGTATGAATGGATTAAAATTGCTACCATGTTTGTAAATTATCCACGAGTTCAGCTCCCTTTGTCCACCCTTGCCCTTTGTGTTTCTCCGTTCTCCTCTTCTTTCTCCTCTTCCAGTTCTCGGGTTTAATGTGTAATGGTCTTACACATTAGCTCCTGATATATTATGCAACCCTGGCTGGCCTCAAGCTCACAGCAGTCTTCCTGCTTCAGCGCTCACAGTGATGGGATCACAGCCATCAGTCACTCTCCTTGCTTCTTCCTTCCCTGTCTGCCATCGTGCGATGACACAGCGAGGTTATTACTAGGTAGTGGCACCTTGATGCTGGACGTCTGAGCCTCCAGGGCTTTGGGGAATACCGTTCTATATAAATTATTCAGTCTGTGAGATTTCATGATAGCAACGCAAAACAGATTGAGACAAAAAAAAATTGCTATTGAAATGAGGAACCATGACTATAACACCTAAACATATGGAAAATGGCTTGGAATTGGATAATGGGCAGAGGCTGGAAGAACATAGAAAGGCAGGCTTGAAGAGTCCTTTATTGCCATGAACAGACCAATTTCCCCCAATTTTGGGAAAGTTCAGAAGACAAAATGTAAAAAGGTCATAGTCTGATCAGACTACAGATAGAAACATGGATGGTAAGGCCTTTGTAATGAAGTAGCAGAGGGGAATGAAGAAGAAAGTATACGTCCATCCTTGAAAGAAGGTAGCAAAGAACTTGATGGAATTGTGTCAATGCTCTAAGTCTTCCCAGAAAATGGATTTTAAGAGGGAAGAGTTAGAATTACCTAAGCAGAAAAGAGCCTAAGATGCCCATGGCCTCTCTTGATTATTTACAATTAGATGAATGACAAGAGATGTGATTTTAGGGTGGAAATTATCATCAAAAGGGAAGCATAATGGGAAGATTTGGAAAGACTCTCAGCTTAACCATGTTAAGAGTAAAACATTATGTGCAAGGAAGAAAATCAAGTTTGTGGTCAACCATCTACTTGCTGGAGATTAATGTAAATAGAAAACAGGTTCTTTTCAATGGAGCAGTAATGGAACGACCCCAAAGGCATTTTCCAGAGATCTTTGAGGCAAAGTGGGTCAAATTTCCAGGGAGGTGTCTATAGAACAACACCACTTTTTGTACTACATCACCAGGGGCCTCTGCTTCCTGAGTTTCAAACTCAGTGCCTCTTTGTCATCATATCTTGTCCCAAGCAGAGCCATGCTTAGTGTAGCTTGAGCCACCACTTCGGAAGACACATAATAACCTGGTAACACGCATGTGATGCTAATTTTGCAAACATTCAGAATGCAAATGCTGGCGAGACCACGGTAACTTTCTCCTGAATTTCAAATGACATAACAGCTCCAAGCAAAGGCATCACTGAGGTGGAGCCACAGCAGAGAACATTCATTAAGGCCAAGTCCAGAGATCTGCAAGAGCAAAACTAATACAGAAAATTCCCTGGGGCAAATGTCTGGTAGCCTTAGGAGCTAGACATCCTTAGAGACTGATGGAGGAAGGTCATTGGTTAAATAAAAAGAAACTGCTTGGCCCTCATTGGTTAGAAGATAGGTGGGAGGAGTAAACAGAACAGAACGCTGGGAGGAAAAGGAAGTGAGCTCAGACTCCACAGCTCTCCTCTCGGGAGCAGACGCCTCAGAGAGAGATGCCATGCTCCCGGCTCCTGGGCAGACAAACGCGATGAAGCTCCGACCCAGGATGGACATAGGCTAGAATCTTCCCGGTAAGCACACCTAGCTGTACTACATAGAATATTAGAAATGGGCTAGTCCAGGTGTGAGAGTTAGCCTAGAAGAGGCTAGATAGAAATGGGCCAAGCAGTGATTTAAAGAATACAGTGTCCGTGTAATTATTTCGGGGCATAAGCTAGCCAAGCAGGCAGCCGGGGTGCTGGGGATGCAGCCCCACAGCTCTAATTACTACAAATGGCTCCCGACGTGATGGACTAAACCCACTTAAAAAACCTGAGAAGGCTTAAAAATAAGGGAGAGAGAGTTTAACACAGATTTTTGCTGTTTGTTGGTGGAGTGCTGTAGAGAGATTTCCTGATTTGGCAACAGCAGCAGAAAAAACGCTGTGTCATTTTAAAGCGCAGCTTCTTGGGGCTGTGCTGCCAGCGTGAACTCTGGCTTTAAAGCATTTGTGGCACTCTGCTTGCTAGAGGCAAGCAAGCGCTCTCATCTAAGAGAAGCTTCCTGACTCAGCTTTAGCTGCAAAACCCTGCAGCTCATTAAGAGGTCCTGCCACGAAACACTTAAATGGTGTTGACGAAAAGCTGAACGCATGCTTTTCGGTTTTCAGCTGTAGCAGGAAAAAAGCTGTGCCGTTTAAAAATGCCAGCTTTCTGGGCTGTCCTGCCAGGGCAAACTCTGACTCTTTTACGCAGGCAGTTCGTGCAGTTTGCAAGCACCGGCTGCTGAAGCTCGCTTGCTGGCAGGGACCTTGAAATATCATAGAGTTGTGGCAGTAAACATGGCTACAGCCAGTACCTCAGCCATGAGGCTGGAAAGCTAAGGAATGGGCTGGATCCAGCCGTCAAAGCCACGCCTTTAGTCCTACTAAGATTGCTTGGTAAATTAAAGACTCATGTGGTCAGAAAAAGAGAGATATACAGTAAAGAGAGATTCAAAGACAGAGAAAATTTCTGAATGGTTTAAAGTGTGTTAAAAATATATGCAGACTAAAAGTTGAAGTTCTTAAAGTAAAAAACAAAAAAAAGGAAGAGAGTTGTTGTGTGTGGTAGTACACACCTTTAATCCCAACACTTGAAAGGCAGAGGGAGATAGACCTCTGTGACTTCAAGGTGTGGTAGCACACGCCTTTAATCCCAGTGCCTAGAAGGCAGAGACAAACAGTTCTCTGTGAGTTCAAGGTGTAGTAGCGTACACCTTTAATCCCAATGCCTGGGAGGCAGAGACAGGCGGATCTCTGAGAGTTCAAGGCCAGCCTGGTCTACAGAGTTACTTCAGGTCAAAGATACAAAGAACCTGTCTCAAAAAGCAAAGAGTTAAAAGTAAAAATAAACAAAATAGAGGTTAAAACAAAGCTGCACAAAGATGGAAAATACACAGAGAATTTTGATACTGTATGCTATTATGCTCTCTTTAAATTATTTAAATGCTGAGGAAGGAGCAACAGATGCTAAAAGATATTTATTTATAAATGCTGCTGAACTAATCCAATATAGATATTTTGATGCCTTGACTTTGAAATTTGGATCTAAGGACATGATGCTTTGGAAAGGAGTTTCTTATTTTGTTTTCACAGAGGATGAGACCCTGTTCATTTCTTCTATTCCGGTTTGGTATGATGGACCACACCCTCCTGAAGGGTTGGTGTGAACACCTTCAGAAAATTGCTTCGCTCAACTGCCAACTGAGATGAAACTAGCACACAGGTTATACCATGAAAGACCTAATTAATGACACCCCCATTCAGCAGGAAGCAGTTTGGAGAGAAAAAACTGCGCCCATATTCCCAAAAAATGTTTATAAATGTTCTTTTACATTTAAAGGGGGATATGCTATAGATATGAATAATTTGCATTAGTATAGATTTTGCTTTATTGATAGAGATTTAAGGTCAATTTTGTTATATGTTTAAGTGTTTCTGATTTTGATTAAGGTATTGTGATTGTGTAGTTCATTTAAATATGTACTGTATAATTAAGAAATATAGGTTGTTAATGGATAATAATTGATAATAGTAAAGCTTGTAGTCATGTTAGTTAGATTTTCTAGATATATAGAGATATATTTTAGATAGACATTCTTCCTGTTTTTCAAAGATTACAGAGTAGGACATTTAATGTTTTAATAACTGAGGGCTTTTCATGACAATGAGACACTCTGCTCCTGGCAGCACCAATCTACTTCAAGAGGAAGATGGACATCGAAGAGGCACCTTATAAAGTTTGATAGCCATTTGGGCAAGAAACTGCTCTTGCCTGGACTATTGCATAAACTGGACACAGAGAACCCGCAGAGAGAGGACTACTGAACTTGCCTAAGGTGAGATGATCTTTCGGGGTTCCTGATTCATGAAAGAGTCTGTGAGACATTCTGCAGGACACAACAGATAGTGACTGAACTGACTTTGAATTTTCCTGCTTTATGGAAATGTCTGCTGGATACCATGGGCCTGAAAGCTGAAGATGGATGCCCCAATGGTACAGAGGAACTTTGGGTGACTGTCCAGGCAGCGAGATGTCTCTGTCATTTCTAGAGTTTGAAAGTTGGCCCATTTCTATCTAGCCTCTTCTAGGCTCTCTCGCACCTGGACTAGCCCATTTCTAATATTCTATGTAGCACAGCTAGGTACGCTTACTGGGAAGATTCTAGCCTACGTCCATCCTGGGTCGGAGCTTCATCGCGTGTGTCTGCCCAGGAGCCGGGAGCATGGCATCTCTCTCTGAGGTGTCTGCTCCCGAGAGGAGAGCTGTGGAGTCTGAGCTCACTTCCTTTTCCTCCCAGTGTTCTGTTCTGTTTACTCCTCCCACCTATCTTCTAACCAATGAGGGCCAAGCAGTTTCTTTTTATTTAACCAATGACCTTCCTCCATCAAGAGACCATAGTCTACACAGTCCCAACCATGCAACTGAAGTCTGGAAAATCTACATGACAATCTGCCAGCCCACAAGAACTGCTGGCTAAGTCTTTGGGAGAAACCTTGTGAAAACTTTAACTTGGGGCAGGGCTGGTCATGAAATGCTATGCACTGTTCTAATGTGTCCTCCAACATGCATGTGTTGAGTCCCCAGTGCAACGATGTTGAGACGGGACCTTTAAGAGGCTCTGTCCTTATGAACTGGTTAATTCTGCTGTCCCAGTAGGGTTTAATGTTTTGAGAGTGAGTTTACTAAAGCAGGTTTAACTCTCTCTCTTGATCTTTCATGTAGACTATGAAAGGCCTTTGCCAGATTAGACCGCTAGTACCTTAATATGAACTCTGCCTTTGGAGCTGTGAGACACAGTGTTTTATAAGTTGGTCTGTGGCATTGCTGTAGCACCACAAAAACAATTTAAAGCAATTTAAACTCAATCATCTCACTATAACTTTAGGTGATGGTTTTTACAAAAAAAAATTATTAATGGTAACAAATAATTTTTTTTTCTCTTGAGACAAGACTTCATGTGTTCTAGGCTGGCTGTGAACTTGTTATGTATTAGAGGCTGACCTTAAACTCCTTTTTCTTCTACCTCCCAAGTACTTGGATCAAAATTACAGATTTAAGAAACATAATTTGGGTGAGTTCAGTAGTGTTAATTATCTTACTGTAGGTTTATTAAATATAGAAAAGTGCTAAATGTATATTTAGTTCTTCTAAGAAATTTATTATGCTTACTCAGAAAATACTAAAACAAACTGGGGCTATAGACATGGCTCAGAAACATTTGTTGCTCTTTCAGAGGACTCAGATTTGGTTCCAAGCACGCGCATACTGGTTCACAATTGTTGGGAGCAGTGAGACCCCAGATCCTGAATTTCTTGTAATCCCCTGATCTGAGTGCCTACAGCTGCTCTGAGCAGGAGACCTTCAGGAGTTCCTGATGGCAGGGGAGTGGTTTCTGGTGGGTTTGGCTGGGGCGTGGCTATCTCTATATAATCTGCCCCTGAACACAATAAGGGGGCATTCTTGGGGAATTCAAGGATGACCCATGTCGCTGTCTCTCTGTCTGTGTTTGTGTATTTTAACCTCTGCTCCCTTGCCCGAAGCTCAGTAACTGGATGCCAGCGCACAGACCGCAGACACGAGCCATCCTTGAATTCCCCAAGAAAGCCCCTTTTATTGTGTTCAATATAAAATATGGGCTTAAGAATTTGATGTTTTGGAAAGGAGGATCTGTTTTTGTCTCCACAGACGATGAGAGCCTAGGGATTTATTCAATATCCATGTGGTTTGAATCCCCAAGACCTCTAATCATTCGCTTTACCAGATAAAACTGTGTTCTGCGAGAGTGCCAGCTATCCTGAGGGATAAAAAATTTTTTTATAAAACAAAAGACACCCCCCCTCTGTCTTAGGTCATCTCAGAAGAGTAAACCCTTACCCATCTTTGTGTCCTTTTCTGGGCTGCAATTACAAGTGAGTGCTCTGCGTGTCAGATTTGGCTGTAACTTGGATGAAAAGGGTTTCTGTGTCGCTCGCTCAGTCTCAGAGTTAAAGTGGTGAGTACGGCTCCTACCTGGCTCCCCAGAGCTAGCACAAAATGGTATGTCCTCTATTTTGAAAGTGGAGAGAGGTGGAGCCAACATCCAGAGCAGCCCGCTGCTCTGCAGCTAAGAGGAGCAACTAATTCCGTCACAAGTGGCTCCACCATGTTGGACAGGCTCTGTGAGCTGGCACCCAGTTCGCGAGCTTGGGGCAAGGGGCTGGAGGTTAAAGTACACAGACAGAGACAGAGACACGGGTCATCCTTGAATTCCCCAAGAATGCCCCCTTTATTGTGTTCAGGGGCAGATTCTATCGAGATAGCCACGCCCCAGCCCAACCCACCAGAAACCACTCTCCTGCCATCAGGAACTCCTGAAGGTCTTGTGCTCAGAGCAGCTGTAGGCACTCAGATCAGGGAAAAACAAGTTGTTTACAAGAAATTCAGGATCTGGGGTCTTTCTGCTCCCAACACACAATCATCTGTAACTCCAAATCTAGGTGATCTGATACCTTCTTCTGACTTCTACGGGCAACAGGCATGCAGTGTTCAACATGCATATAGGCAGGCTGCCACACCAACTCTAGTGTCGTCTGTGTGACATGACATACGTCATTATGCCATGTCCTATGGGACTAGGCTCCCTGGAGGCCAATGGCAGACGGCCTGGTATTAGCCACTGCTGAGGCTATTAATGTCTATACGGGAGGGGAGAAGGGGAAGGTTGAGGAGAACTTGGGGGAATGGGATAGTCGAGATGGAGGAAGGACAGAGATGAGAGGCAAGGAAAGAGATATCTTAATTGAGGGAGCCATTATAGAGTTAGCAGAAACATGGCTCTAGAGAAATTCCCAGGAATCCACAAGGATGACCCCAGCTAGGACCCTAAGCAATAGAGAGGGAGCCCCATCTTGACTTCTGTAGTCAGACTGATGATTATCTTAAATATCATCATAGAACCTTCATCCAGCAACTGATGAAAACAGAGGTAGAGATCCACATTGGAGCAATGGACTGAGCCCTCAAAGTCCAGTTAAAGAGTGGGAACAATGATAATATGAGCAAAGAAGTCAAGACCATGATGGGTTCACCCACTGAAACTGAGCTAATGGGAGCTCACCAACTCCAGCCAGACTGGGAAGGAACAAGCATAGGACCAAACTAGTTCTTCTGAATGTAGTACAGTTGAATTGCTGGGGCAGACTGAGGGGCCACTGATAGTGGCACCAGGATTTATCCCTACTGCATGTACTGGCTTTTTGGGAACCTGTTTTCTTTGGATGTATACCTTGTTCAACCTAGGGAGGGCCTTGGACTTTTCACAAAGCAATGTGCCTTACCCTCTGAGGATTGGATGGGGGTGGGGTGGGAGGGTGTGTGGAGGGAATGGGAGGAGGGGAGGGAGTGGAAACTTGGATTGGTATTTTTTAAAAATCTAATAAATTTTAAAAATAACGTTACTGAACTTCTATTTCCTCGTCTATGAAACAGCAGTAATTCCTTACAGTGAAGAATCAAAAAATATGCTTATAGTCAGAAAACACGAATTTGTGGAACAGAATGCAGAAAGAATACAGCAGCCCAGTGTCGATTCTGGAGGTGGGCAGTGAAAACCAGGCCGCCAGGCACCTCTGCAACACGCAAGGAGAGGAATCAGCTTATGCTGTCTCAGTACTGATCCAATCTTGATGTCTCAAGCTAAAGCTACCTAAGCCAACCTGGCAGGGCCAGATCTGGTCCTGGGGTTAATCCCAGGAAGAAAGCCTCCAAAAGCTGAAAAGGCAAATAAATGTTTACAAAATTATGTGTACAGAAGTGAGACACCAGGTTGCGCTATAAGCCCAAAATCAGAACAAAGGCTCTCTTGGTGGATGAGGATAGCTAATAAAAAAAATGGAGATAGTATTAGTATTTAGTATTTGGGAGGTTATAAACACCAAGACCATTGTCTTCTACTCCAGTGGTAAGAAGCAGAAGAAAAGGAGAAGCAAAGTGGAGGAAGGAAGATGACCAAAAAAAAGTGGGGAGGGGGGTCAACTCCATGATGAGGGTATGTAGCGGCGTAAACGAATGCAGGCAGTTTGTAAAAATATATATAGTTTTAATGTAGAAATAGACTTACAGAACCACCGTTCCCGCGGAGACCAGGAGAGTAGAAGAGGAAGCTCTGAGCACGCTCGCCAAATTTATAGGCAGACATTAGCCCGAGGCGAACACGCCCCCTAAGGGGCGGGACTTATCCCTACATCTCCCCTTTTTGTCTAAATAAGACAGAACTAAACCAAATACAACTACATACAATAACAACAAATAATAAATATAACAAACAATATTGAGAACAAAAGCTTTGCTAAACATTCTATCTCAAGGAGTCCAAATAATGTAAAGAGTAACTACAATTATATAATCTTCAACTCTGTCAAAGATCTGAGAAGGGAATAAACACTACTCAACAAACGAGATATATCCAAAATGTGCAACAATTGACAGAGACAACTGACTACCTGGGCAATCACCCAAAGTCTCGTTTGCAATGTTGAGTCAACCAATTTTGGCTAAGGCCTAACATAACTGACATACCATTATTAAAGGCAAGGAACTTTTCAAAACTATCTTACCCTGTCTTGGCAGGATATGACAGTCCTGTTTTATCCATTGATGCACGCTCTGTATCTGTGTCAGTGGTTGAGGTATAGGCATTTCTTTGCCCAAAGGCCAGTTCTGCCAAATAGAAAGGCTCCAGGTGGAGTGTCTTTGGTGCTCAACATTCTCTCGGGAATGGAGTGGTGTTGCCAGGAGCAATTGTGTCTCACTATCACGAAACTCTGAGTTAGATTAAAGGCCATTTTCTACAGCTCTTTGAAGAGGTTGAAGATTATCTATCTATACTGAGTATAATCTCTATATATCTAAAGAACCTGATTAGTCTGATTATAAATGACAAACTTAGATGACTATTTATCTATATAATTCTCAATATCTATCTAACTTAAAGACTAAGACAATAAACAACTGTGTAACAAATGAGGATAATGACCTCCAAATATAAACACTGTAAAAATATACATTGCAATATGGTAAATAAATATCAATGCACAAACATTATATAAGTATCTTAATCAGAGGTAGAAATGTACATTGCAATATGGTAAATGTATACAATATATATATTAATACAATATATGTCAATACATAAAAATGTTTTAAACAGACATAGAAACATGCATGCATACAATAGTCAATATAATTTAACTTTGTTTCAATATACAAGAATTGATACCAATATATTTGTCTAAAAGCAGTAACTCACAATTATAAATCTATAATCCCATCATTCCCTCTCTTTTTTTTTTTTTCAAAATGATCCCTGAGCTTATAAAATTCCTCCCCCAACCTCCCAACCCCTAAATGATGTCCCTAAACCCAGGGGTAAACTTTACTGGGAGAGGGGACGTCGTCCTCTAGAATTACTTCCAGCTGTCATGGGGGCGACGTTCTTTCTGGGGGATCCTGTGAAAGTAAAATGATGGTTAAATTTTAAGATCAATGTCTTTTAAAATTGCAAATAGTCTCTGAGTATTTTGTGGAGGTCTGGCCAGAATGTTGTACAAGATGTGCACCATTTCAGCTAACCAAGTTGGGATCGTCTTGTGCAGCTGGTATCCAAAACAGGTCTTGTAGTAGCGCTATCAGTATCATGACGTCATCTCAACCAGGTAGAGTTGTTGTTGTGGGGCCCCATCTTCTTCCTGGAAACTTCAAATGTCACTTCGGGAAAAACTCATTATTCATTGTGAAAAACTTAAACATTAATCATATAGACATATATATACATACATATATATATTCCATAAAAGGCATGATATATATATTCAATGAAAAGTATGATAGATATGAAGAAAAGCAAGGATGTTTTCTAAACTCATATTTCTTTCTGTCCCATATCATGGCTCTTGACATGAGACAGAAACTCCAGAAACTCTGGGTTTTTCTCTTACTAACAGGCTTGGAATTGGAGAAGGACTGAGCCAGAGTCCAACTTCAAAACCAGCTCTATATATTTATAAAGAAATGTTTAATAAGATATATAAATAAAAATTAATACTTACAAAATGTGTCCATCCATCAGTAATTAAATATTCAGGGTTCCTTAATTTCTTTGAAGATGAGTGTTTTCCTGTGGAGATAAGAAAAGAACCCCGCCTCCAAACCTATCTGTATTTCTTACCATCAGTATGTTCGCCATCCTTATGAAAGAATTGTTATTTATCTTTTCCAAGTGGCTTCTCTTCTTCAAACCGAACCTTTATTAATTTTGATGGTATCCACAATTTTTCCTCACCTGTGGAGATAAGAGCAAAACCCCTTCCCCAACGTAGCACATATCCTGGCTTCCATTGTGAGGTCAGCACATCCTTGAAATAAACTGGTTGATTTAGTTCAGTAGACTTTTCCATTATCCAATGTCTTTCTGCAGCCGTTGTTCCCTTCTCATTAGCGTTGAGAAAATTCAAGGTTAACAAAGCATTATGTAGCCTATTTCTGGGGGTGTTTTCCACCCCTTTCTGTTTGTTCAACATATCTTTTATAGTTCGATTTGATCTTTCTATGACTGCTTGACCTGTAGGATTGTATGGTATACCTGTAACATGCTTGATATTGTAATAATCAAAAAACTGTTTCATTTTCCTAGAAACATAAGCAGGACCATTGTCCGTTTTTATTTGTGTAGGTATACCCATGATAGCCATGACTTCTAATAAATGAGTGATTACTGAATCAGCTTTTTCTGAACTTAAAGCAGTTGCCCACTGAAAGCCTGAATAAGTGTCAATGGTGTGATGAACATATTTTAATTTGCCAAATTCTGCAAAGTGGAACACATCCATCTGCCAGATTTCATTCCTTTGGGTGCCCTTTGGATTAGCCCCTGCAGGCAGTGGCGTTTGGTTATAGAAAGAGCAAGTAGGGCATTTCTTTACAATCTCCTTAGCTTGTTGCCATGTAATTGAAAACTCTTTCTTCAAACCTTTGCTATTAACATGATGTTTTTTATGAAATTCAGAGGCTTGTAGCACACTACCAATCAGTAATTGATCAATTTCTGCATTACCTTGTGCTAGAGGACCTGGCAGACCCGTATGGGATCGGATGTGTGTTATGTACATAGGGCAAAGCCTGTTCCTGATCAAATCTTGAACCTGGAGAAACAATGAGGTTAGTTCAGTATCATCAGGTATAAATTCAGCAGTTTCAATATGTAAAATAACTCTTTCTGCGTATTGTGAATCTGTAACTATATTAATAGGTTCTTTAAAATCCCTTAGCACCATAAGAATGGCATATAATTCTGCCTTCTGGACAGAATTATACGGACTTTGTTCCACCTTATCCAAGTCTTCTGATTTGTAACCTGCCTTCCCTGATTTATTGGCGTCAGTATAGAATGTACGGGCTCCAGTTATTGGAGCATCACGGACGATTCGAGGAAGAATCCAAGAAGTTCTCTTTATGAAGTTGAGCCGCTTGCTTTTTGGATAGTTATTATTAATGTCTCCCAAAAAATTAGCACAAGCTCTTTGCCATGGTTCATTATCTTCCCATAATTTCTTTAGTTCATCAGCAGTGAAGGGCACTATAATTTCTGCTGGGTCTATGCCTGCTAGTTGACGAAGTCTCAGCTTGCCTTTTATAATTAACTCAGAGACTTTTTCCACATAAGTTTTCAGTTTCTTACTTGGTTTATGTGGTAAAAAGATCCATTCCAAAATAATATCATCTCTCTGCATTAAAATTCCTGTAGGAGAAATTTTTGATGGTAGTATGACAAGAATACAATCGAGCTCTGGATTCACCCTGTCCACATGTGCCTGTTGTAATTTTTCCTCAATCATTGTCAGTTCCTTTTCTGCTTCAGCTGTTAATTCTCTGGAACTGTTTAAATCTTTATCACCATCCAAGGTTTTGTTCAAATGAATTATTAGATCAGGTGTTATTCCAATAACTGGTCGTAGACTGGAAATGTCTCCTAACAGTCTTTGAAAGTCATTAAGAGTCCGTAGGCGATCTCTCCTAATTTGTGCTTTTTGTGTCTTAATTTTTTGCAAACCTATTTTATAACCTAAATAATTAACAGAATCTCCCTTCTGAATCTTTTCAGGAGCGATTTGCAATCCCCATTTAGGTAAAAGTATCTTTATTTCTTCAAACAGTCTGTTCAAGGTATCCATGTTTGAATCGGATAACAAGATGTCGTCCATGTAATGGTATACTATAGATTTGGGAAATTTCTTGCGTATTATTTGCAATGGTTGGTTCACAAAATATTGGCACAGGGAGGGGCTATTTAACATACCCTGGGGGAGTACGGTCCAGTGGTACCTCCTCGAAGGTTGAGAATTGTTATAAGTAGGCACTGTGAAGGCAAATTTTTCTCTATCTTCTTTTTGCAAAGGTATAGTGAAAAAACAATCCTTTAAATCAATAACTATGAGAGGCCATCCTTTTGGTAATAAAGAGGGCAACGGAATTCCAGATTGCAGAGGGCCCATAGGTTGAATAACCTTGTTGATGGCCCTGAGATCTGTCACCATTCTCCATTTACCTGATTTTTTCTTAACCACAAATACAGGAGAATTCCAAGGGCTGGTAGATTCTTCTATATGTCCAGCATCTAATTGTTCTTGTACCAGCTGTTCTAAAGCCTGTAACTTTTCCTCAGCTAAAGGCCATTGCTTTGTCCATATTGGTTTCTCAGTCAACCATTTTAGAGGCAAGGCTGTTGGTATCTCTGAAGGGACATCAATTGCTTGTTCTTGTACAGCCCGAATGGCTGGTTTTCTCCGTTTGTAATATCTTTTAATATTATTCTCAGAACTATAGGCTCTAGAAGTAGCAGGAATGTTAATTTCGGTATTCCATTGTTGTAATAGGTCACGACCCCATAAATTCATTGCGATATTGGCTACATATGGCTTTAATTTTCCTATTTGTCCCTCTGGCCCTATACATTCAACCCATCTCGTGCTCTGCCTTACTCGAGATAGGGTTCCAATTCCCAGGAGCTGAACATTTACATTCTGAAGAGGCCAATACGGATGCCAAGATTCTGGGGTAATGATACTTACATCAGCACCTGTGTCCAGCAGGCCAGTAATAAAAATGCCATTTACACACACTCTCAGTTTAGGTCTTTGATCATTTATAGAAGTTTGCCAAAACACACGTAACTTATCTTTCTGATCATTATTGCTTGTAACAGTAGGCATGGGGCTTCCTAATTGTCCTGATGAGGCACGTTCTCTGCAGAAACTGGATATGACTGAACCATGTTTGCCATGGGGGCCTGTGAGGCCCCCCCTCTCACGTTTCCCGACTGTATCAGGTTGCCTTGTCTATCTCTTGTAGACCTGCATTCATTCGTCCAATGTCTGCCTTTTCCACATCTTCTACATAAACCTGAAGGCTGAGTCCTCCTATTTCTGTTATTTCTAGAAGATGCATTATTATTATTATTTCTGAAAGATGCATTATTATTATTATTATTTCTCAAAATCCGTTGTCTACAATTCCTTTTCATATGACCCATTTTGCCACAATTAAAACATTTGGTATTCTGGTGTCTCCTTTTACCATTGGAAATTGCTTCTTCTACCCATGCTTCAGTGCCATAATCAAATGTATCAACATTGAGTGTATGCAAGACCCATTCTTCCAAAGGCGCTGATCTGAGCTTTAAAGGCCCCAAAATCCTTTTGCATTCCACATTTGCATTTTCATAAGCCAAAGACTCAATCATTATATGTCTTGCTTCTGGGTCAGATATCCCTATTTGTACAGCCTTAGTTAATCTTTGTAAAAAGTCACTAAAGGGTTCTCTCTGACCCTGTTTAACTCTGACAAATGATTCTATTCTCTGTCCTGGGTCTTGTACCCTGTCCCAAGCCCTTAAGGCTGCTGTAGTACACATGGAGAGTGTGTTTTCATCCAAATTAGCTTGTTCCTGAGGGTCGGAAAAGAGCCCTTCACCTAGAAATTTATCTAGGGAAATGTCAATTCCCTTTGCTTTTTCCTGCTGTTCTAAGAGTCTAGCCTCTTGCCTGAATAAGCATTGCCATTTCAATTGCGGTCCACTCTCAAGTACTGCAGAGCTCAGCTGGAGCCAGTCCAAGGGGGTTGCTCTGTTTGTCGTGGCCCAAGATCTTAGCATCTCTTTAACAAAAGAGGCTTGCATCCCAAAAGTCATGACAGCCTGTTTAATTTCCTTGAGGTCATTCATACGGACAGGCTCCCATGTATCCTCCTTGATGACCCTAGGGTTTCTGGAACCAACCACCTTCTCTGTTGTTATTACTGGAAAGGCAGGTAGAGCTGTCGGTAGAGCTTTGTGGAAATTGTCCCGGAGAGATTTACCCACAGATGTAGTTAAAATTTGCCCTTCTACCCTTTGCTCTTCTTCATCAGAATTCAGAAATTCCTCAATCTTTTCAATTCTATTCACTATTGCCTTCTGCAATGTCTGAATCTCCTGTCCAGAATTATGTTCCAAAGCCTTCATTGAGGATTCTAAAGTATGAAGTTTGTCCGTTAGAGATAACATCTTATCTTTGGACATAATTTTTATGGCATAAACTGTGCCTTCTTGTATTGACACTCTTTCCATCAAATTGTCATAAGCTTTAGACAAAATCCGATTGTCACATTCAGCAGTTTTGATTCTCTCAGTTAATGTTTCATTTCCTACAGAAAGGGACTGAATCTTATTGTCCAAATCAGCTGTTCCCTCTTCCATAGTAATGAATTTCTCCTTAATATCAGCCACTAATGTTTCAGTTCCTACAGAGAGGGACTGAACCTTACGATCCAGATCAGCTGTTCCCTCTTCCATAGTAATGAATTTCTCCTTAACATCAGCCTGGAGAGCCTCAAACTGATTCTTGAGAAGATTGTTATCAGCCTGGAGAACTTCAAACCGATTCTCGAGAAGATTGTTATCAGTCTGGAGAACTCCAAACTGATTCTTGAGAAGATTGTTATCAGTCTGGAGAACTTCAAACTGATTCTTGAGAAGATTGTTATCAGTCTGGAGAACTTCAAACTGATTCTTGAGAAGATTGTTATCAGTCTGGAGAACTTCAAACTGATTCTTGAGAAGATTGTTATCATTCTCAATTGTTTTTAAGCGTTCTATTTCTGCCTTAAGAATCCTGGATTCATCTCGTAAAGACTTTATCATATTTCTATTATCAAACCATTTGGTGCCAATGAAAACTACGAATCCCAGAAGGATCCATAGAGGTGGTGTGATAGACACCTCTTGTAAAATCTCCCACATGGTACAATTAAAAAAACTGTTAAATTCTTGAACAGTAATGTGTTCAGACATTTTATTTATAAAATAAAAAAAAATTTTTTACCTGCAATGATCGGTTCCTGCCAGTTGTTGGTCTCTGTGTTTTTGGAGCCTGTCCTAGAACTAGCTCTTGTAGACCAGGCTGGCCTCGAACTCACAGAGATCCGCCTGTCTCTGCCTCCCAAGTGCTGGGATTAAAGGCGTGCACTACCACGGCCTGGCAGGCCTCAAACTCACAGAGATCCGTCTGCCTCTGCTTCCCAAGTGCTGGGATTAAAGGCGTGTGCTACCACTGCCTGGCAGGCCTCAAACTCACAGAGATCTGTCTGCCTCTGCCTCCCAAGCGCTGGGATCAAAGGCGTGTGCTACCTGCCTGGCCGGCCTCAAACTCACAGAGATCCGCCTGCCCTTGCCTCCCAAGTGCTGGTATCAAAAGCGTGCGCCACCACTGCCCTGCCAAGTCACTTTGTGTCAGACCAAATCTGCCGCTGTGGCAGCTTTTGTTGCAAAACCGCAGGTACTTAAGCTTCAGCTAATTCAGGCAGTGGTGTTCCGCTGTAAAACTTAGCCAAGGCAGGCAGAATGGGCCTGTGTGGCCGAGTATGTCTCGGACTCGGCACTGGGGCCGGAGTCACGAACTGAAAAACAGCACCCAGGAGGGTGCTGTGTTAGCTAGCGGGCTACCCGCTTGAGTCGAGGGCAAAATAGCCCGACGTTGGACGCCAAAATGTAGCGGCGTAAACGAATGCAGGCAGTTTGTAAAAATATATATAGTTTTAATGTAGAAATAGACTTACAGAACCACCGTTCCCGCGGAGACCAGGAGAGTAGAAGAGGAAGCTCTGAGCACGCTCGCCAAATTTATAGGCAGACATTAGCCCGAGGCGAACACGCCCCCTAAGGGGCGGGACTTATCCCTACAAGGGTACCCACTGAAACAGCTGACTTGAGCTAGTAGAGCACACTGACTCCAGAATGACAACTGGGGAACCTACATAGGACCAAACATGGCCCTCTGAATGTGGGTGACAGTTGCATGGCTGGAGCAGACTGTGGGGTCACTTGAACTGGCATTTGGGAACCCATGCTCTTTTGGAAGAATACCTTGCTCAGCCTAGATAGAGCAGGGAGGACCTTGGTCCTGCCTCAAAGTAATGTGCTAGGCATTGTTGACTCCCCATGGAAAGCCTTATCCTCTCTGAGGACTGGATGGGCGGTGGTGAGGTGAAGGGAAGGTGGAGGGAGCAGGAGGGGAGGGGAGGGAGTGGGAACTGGGATTGACTGGGATTGGTATGAGAAAACATAACCCCAGAAGCACAGACATTAAGGGCAACATTGAATAAATGGGACCTACTAAAACTGAGAAGCTTCTGTAAAGCAAAGGACACTGTCACTAAGACACAAAGGCAACCTACTGACTGGGAGAAGATCTTCACCAACCCCGCAACAGACAAAGGTCTGATCTCCAAAATATATAGAGAACTCAAGAAACTAGACTTTAAAAGGCTAATTAACCCAATTAAAAAATGGGGCACTGAACTGAACAGAGAATTCTCAACAGAAGAACTTCAAATGGCCAAAAGACACTTAAGGTCATGCTCAACTTCCTTAGCAATCAGGGAAATGCAAATCAAAACAACTTTGAGATATCATGTTACACCTGTCAGAATGGCTAAAATAAAAAACACCAATGAATACCTTTGCTGGAGAGGCTGTGGAGGAAGGGGTACCCTTATCCATTGCTGGTGGGAATGCAATCTTGTGCAACCACTGTGGAAGTCAGTGTTTCGGTTTCTCAGGAAATTCGGAATCAACCTACCCCTGGACCCAGCAATACCACTCTTGGGAATATACCCAAGAGATGCCCTATCATATGACAAAAGCATTTGTTCAACTATGTTCATAGCAGTATTATTTGTAATAGACAGAACCTGGAAACAACCTAGATGCCCTTCAATGGAAGAATGGATGAAGAAAGTATGGAATATATACACATTAGAGTACTACGCTGCGGTAAAAAACAATGACTTCTCGAATTTTGCATGCAAATGGATGGAAATAGAAAACACTATCCTGAGTGAGGTATCCCAGACCCAAAAAGATGAACATGGGATGTACTCACTCATAATTGGTTTCTAGCCATAAATAAGGGTCACGGAGTCTACAATAGGTGAATCTAAAGAAGCTAAGTAAGAAGGTGAACCCAAGGAAAAACATATAGTTATCCTCTTGGCTAAGGGAAGTAGACAGAATCGCCGGGGAGAAAATTGGGATCTTGGGGGTGGGGTGGGATGGGGGTAAGGGAAGATGGGGAGAGAAAAGTTAGAAGGGAAGGAGGTGGGGCCTTGGGGAAACAGGAGGATTGGGATAAAGGAAGATTGGTCAGGGGAGCACGGAACCACAATTCTTAGTTAAGGGAGCCACTTTAGGGTTGGCAAGAGACCTGACCCTAGAGGGGCTCCCAGGTGCCCAAGCGGAGGCCCCCAGTTAGTTCCTTGGGCAGCTGAGGATAGGGAACCTGAAATGACCCTATCCTATAACAATACTGACGAATATCTTGCATATCACCGTAGAACCTTCATCTGGTGATGGATGGAGATAGAGACAGAGACCCACACTGGAGCACTGGACTGAGCTCCCAAGGTCCCAATGAGGAGCAGGAGGGAGAACATGAGCAAAGAAGTCGGGACCACGAGGGGTGCACCCACCCACTGAGACAGTGGAGCTGATCAATTGGGAGCTCACCAAGGCCAGCTGGACTGTGACTGAAAAAGCATGGGATAAAACCGGACTCTCTGAACATGGCGAACAATGAGGGCTGATGAGACGCAAAGGACAATGGCACGAGGTTTTGATCCTACATAGTGTGCTGGCTTTGTGGGAGCGTAGCCAGTTTGGATGTTCACCTTCCTAGATATGGACGGAGTGGGGAGGACCTAGGACTTACTACAGGGCAGAAAACCCTGACTGCTCTTTGGACTGGAGAGGGAGGGGGAAAAGAGTAGGGGGAGGGGGAGAAGGGTGGGAGGAGGGGGAGAAGGGTGGGAGGAGGGGGAGGGAAATGGGAGGCTGGGAGGAGGTGGAAACTTGTTTTTTTTTCTTTTTTTCTCAATAAAAAAAATTTTAATAAAAAAAATTAAATTTAAAAAAAATTAAAAAAAAAACCCACTGAAACACATTACAAAGGTACAAATTTCAGAGCCGTCAGAGATGTCAAGAGACTGAGTACTACTAATGGGGAGGATGCTAGACGAGATGGAGAAAAAAACTCAAACAAGATAGCTCCCTTCTCTCTTTAAATGATAGTGAATTTGTACCCCGAGGAACACAAAATTCAATTCTGTATCCTAAGTTTCAAAATAAGACAGGCCAGCAAAGGCCATTTAGCAAACCGTCCAGACAACTGCAGCTTCCTGGCATCCTTAGTCACTGCATCAGAGTACTGTGCTCACTAAGACATTGACCTTGGTACGGCCATTTTGACACTGAAGGAGACTTCATACTTTAACCCACTGCTGGGAAGCCTACTATGGAATGGGTACTTTGACTGGTTTATTGAGCACTCTCAACCTGTGAGATTAAAAGATTGAGACAACACCCAAAACAATTTAAAGATTAAGAACTATATATATCACCTTTCCAAAGTCCCGAAAGTAGCTCAATGGATACTGAGCTTAGCTTTCCTGACGAGGCATCCCTAGTGTCTACACTAAGAACCTCCGCGTAGACTTACCTGTGAGGCACTCACAGACACTACATAAAAGCTGGCATTCTTCGTTCTTACTTAGAAATTGAAAACCCTTCACTGCAAGCCCTTCACATGTTCTCTCTTCCCTACACTTTTATCTACATGCCCAGACACATGGACTACTTCCTCAGCCAAACACATTCATGAGTGACATTCAATTTTGCCCCATGTAAGCTGCAAAGTCCCCGACCTAGGTCCCGTGAGTTGATGTGGTGAGTTATTCGGAAACGCAAAATTCCGGGGCAGACAAATACATGTCCCCACACTATGCTGACAGCCGAAAGCATCTGGACACTGAGGCGATAAAGCACCTGTCAGGCAGTGATGCAGGTCCTGGAACCCACCAAACACATCACCACTTAAAAGCTTTAAACTGCTCAAAAATGACATCTGAAGACTGACATGATTCTGACTTTATTAGATCAGAACAAATGAAGTAGCAGCAAAAGATCAATTCCACAATCTGGCTTCACTGGTCCTCGAACAAGAAGGAAAGTGCAGTCAGAGATGCATCTCTGGTCTCAGCCTCTCAGAACCGCACTTGAGCCCTGAAGTGCATCTGCTTAGTAGCATTGTTCTTCATCCCCGTCTTCAGCATCCACTTTGACTTCATCCTTTGAACATACTGCATGTCCCGCTCACGCATGAGAGCTGCTCCTGCGGTTGGAAGGAGGGTAAGAAATGAGGCAAGGTCTCTCACTGGTTGCCAGAGAAGTCAAATCTTTGTAGAGAATTTCCAAAGTGGCTTAGGGTAAGCAAGTTCTATATTTAAAGACATGCCAATGTGGGGGACTCTAAGCAACGGAGCCCGGAAGTCTACGTGAGCCCAGAACTGTGTGTGAGAACTTTGTAAGCAGTGAGTCTGCAGTGATTCTAGGCACCAGAGCTTTCCAGCACATCAGAGGGCCCGTCCTCCTATCTCCACCACCTCCACCTGGACTGTTATTTCTCAGAAGAGGAGAAAGACAGCTTTGTACAGCACATTCTAAGAGCTAAGTGATGGCACCCTGTGGTCTCAAAGCTTAATAACTTCAGCTGTCGGCTCTACTCATTCTAATCTTCTATTTAGAAAAACTGCCAAAGAGGGCTGTCAACAAGTAGTACATGCACTATAGCACACATGCAGGAGGACAGTCAAGTCTCTCAATTATATCCCTTGTATGGATAGAAACTGATCTTTAATAATGCTCACGATATAAAAGTTTATAACATGTGACTACACGTTAGATTCCACAGTTCAAGCTATTAACCACTAAGATATTGTTTCTGTGTTACTTCCAGGTAATTTCAACTTGTACTGATTTCTAAGTTATACTTTTTATAACTATTATAAACATGATATACTATTATATACATGATAAACTATTATAAACATGATGTATATCAAATTACTAAGCCAGGAATATTATGTATATAAGAATATAAGTCTTGGACTTACTGCCCTAGGTATCATATGGTAACAGAAGCTCCAGAGCTAAGAAGTCAAGCTTCCCTTGGAGAAGACCCAGTACGATGCAAATGATATCATGTCACCCAAGCCCACGAAAGCCATGGATCATCAATGTACCTGTGCTGCCTGTCCAGCCCAGGGCTCGGTATTGCTGGAGTACCCTGCCCACAGCCTTCTGGTTTCTAGCAACTGTCACAGCTCTTGGCAAGCCAAATCGTTGTTTGTAGTATCTCATCAAGGAGCGATGACCCACTCTGGCACCTGTTTTTCAAAAGAGCAAACATTCAAATCCTGAACAGGGAAGTTCTTTCAAGTTAGAGCTATAAGCCAAAGGCTTCCAAAAAAATCTTCAAGGGCATAAAACTTTAGGAAGCCTAGTAGGAAAACAGAAGTAATCCTAGGGCAGTCTTCATCTGCTGGAGAAAAAATAGACCAGCATTAAAAAAAATATAAGAGATAAAGGCTAAAAACTCCCTGAAAAGATCAAACAGGAATAGTCCCGACATTAGGTCTACAAGTCATAGACAGAGCAGAACAAAAAAAATCATCTTTTCTCTGGGTCAGTGTATTACTCCAGGGCTCCTCCAACAGGAGTAAACTTTACCCCACAGGGACATCCGACACCCACTGGCGACATCTTTCTTGTTACAGCTGGACTGCTACTGACATCTAGTGGCTGAAGGACAGAAATGCTACTGAACAGGGCAAAATTCAGAGGCAGACCACCAACAGCAAAGTATCGTCCAGTGATAAAGCTAAATTCTCTTCAAAGCCTGTGATTATTTAAGAAATCGAATGAAGTCAGGTCAGGTGGTGGCGCATGCCTTTAATTCCAGCACTCGGGAGGCAGAGGCAGGCAGATCTCTGAGTTGAGGCCAGCATGGTCAACAAGAACTAGTTTCTCATGGTCTTTGGATGCCAGCATGGACAGATAAAAGATATCTCTCTGAAGCCAGCTACTTGATGCTTCTGGCATTTTCCTAATAAGACCTTGGTTTGCACCTAGTGCCTCAACTCAGGAAAATCACTGAATGTCCATGTGAGATGAATCTAATGGGAAAAGATTCACATCTAAATGAAGGTCCTCTCTGAAAATCTCAGCATTTTTACTCAGATTTCCAGATTACAATGCTAGTCAGGTGTACAGATTTGCAAGGATATTTATCCCTAAATGAATAAAAACTAAAATGGTAATTAGTATACAGTAAATAAATATGATGTTCATAAGCAACATTTGCAAATGTATCTTCCAACTACTAAGAGCTGGCAGAAGAGAAGTGAGCTACTTTTGCCATCGGTTACAGTGAGAACTTGGCACTAACACCATATAAAGTGCTAAGAGCAGCTCAACCTGAAGGCACACATCAGCTTTAGAACACTATGGTTGCCCAATAACAACATTTATGACTGACTTATAAAACTTCTGTCCATCCAGCTTCCATCATGCAACTGCTTATGAAACTATCCATTCCTGCTGAACAGCCAATGCAACTGATATTAGATATTAGAGTATCTCCAACTCTAACATCCTAAAATTAATTGTGCATTTCTTATAGATACAACACTAGTTTCATCTGGCCAGTTGGCAAATAAATCAATGTATCTTTCACACCAATTTCCTCCATAGGAACTGAAAAGTAATGAAGGAAAAGGAACTGTGCCTCTCCACAGTCTTCCAGAGAAATGCTCAGAGCGCCCTCTACTGGGTACTTTTTTCACTGTCTCAGAGGCCAGGAAATGAGCAAGGAGCCTCTGCCTACACAATCCTTCTCCAGTTCTCTGGTCAGAAGGGCGCAGGCCTCCCATGGACATCAACAAAGCATGGCACATCAAGCTAAGGCAAGACCAAGCTCCTCCCCCTGCATCAAGGCTGGGCATGGGAACTAGGTTCCCAAAAGCCAGCTCAGGTGCCAGGTACAGGCCCTGCTTCCACAAACAGATCAACTGTCACACATATACAGAGGGCCTGGGTTGGTTCCATACAGGCTTCCTAGCTGTCTGTCTAGAGTTCTTGAGCTCCCATGAGCCCAGACCACTGTGTATTGTATAGGCTACAATACATGACAATAAAACTTCCTGACTATCTAAGAATTTTATCCTCAAGGCATTCTCTCTGTTCTAGGCATTAAAGGTTATTATGTCTGAGTTAATGACAGCTTGTTGTATTAGATGTGTTTAGCTGCTTCGGTAGAGCAAAACAGGAAAGCAAGATTCAACATATATAATGCTTCACCAGATACCTTCATGGCAAAGGGGGTGCTGCTACTGCAAAACTCCCTACGCAATGGACAAAGCAGAGAAAGGCTTGGTGTGAGGTCCTGGATAAGGAGCCTGAACACAGGTCAGCTTCATATGCCATGTGAAGACAAGAGGATGGAATTTCCAGGCCTGCTGTAAAGCCTGCCTGTGTTATGTACACAGTAAACACCAGGTATCAGTTCATATTACTAACATCTCTATACTCCTTCTCTTTCATTTCAAACCATGCCTTCCTTCTGCAGCGACTCCATTCTTACCAGTTAACTGCACACTTCTTCCTTTCTATATAATAAATAACAGTGGATGCTTCTCATATTCATGACTTCTTCATCTTCTCATTCCTGGGATAAATTCCTACACTGAGTCCTACTTTCCAAGGAAGAAGGTAGAATTCATCCTCCATGCCTCTTCTCCAACTACTAGAGATAGGCAACCCAGCACTGCTATTCAAATATCAACATATCAAACTATTGTGGAAACCTGCTTCAGTTTGAGTGAAGAAACCAGAAACTTAAGGTGGTAGGACCTAATTGACAGAAGCAGATCACTGGAGCCTGCTCCCTGGAGACTACTGTATCCCTATTCCCTTTGCTATGAGGTAAACAGTCTCCTCTACCACATGGTCCCACAGCCATTATATTTTTACCCAAATGCATTTGGGTTAATGGTCATGGACTGAGTTTTCTGAAACCATGAACCAAGATAAATTCCTGTTTAAGCCATATTTTTGGTCATACCTATGCAAAAGTAACTGACAGAAAGCCTGAGCTATGTAAGAACACATGTACCATAGGAATCAGTTCAAAGAGGGGAAAGAACATAAAAAAAAAAGAAAGAAATGAAGGAAGGAAGGAAGGAAGGAAGGAAGGAAGGAAGGAAGGAAGGAAGGAAGAAAGAAAACCTGAGAGGAAAGCCTAGAAAGATAGATGGCTTAGTAGGTAAGGTGCTTGTCATGTAAATAATTAGGACCAAAATTCAGGTGCCCAGAACCTAGGTAAAAAGTTGGGAATCTTGGCACACATCTGTAACCCTGGCCTGGAGGGGTGCGTTCCTGGAACTCATAGTTCAGCCTAGGAAAAATGATGAGCTATATAGGTTTAGTGAGAAACTACCAAGTAATGAGGAGGAGAGCAACTCAGGAAGATGCCCAACACTGACCTCTGACCTCTACACGCACATGTATACACAGAGAAGACCAGAAACAAGAAAAAGACATACATACATATATACAGAAGGGAGAGGGGGAGTGATCTATAAGTCTACATTTTAAAAAATAAAATTAAGGAAATATTCTAAACCTGAAAAGAAACAAGGAAAACCACAATCCAGTTTTATTGAGACAGCCAACTTGGAGCTAAGCAGCTACTTTTAAAGTTTATAAGTACTTGAGAACACAAAACCAACCACTTTAAGGTCCAAGTTCTTTTCCCTCGGTCCAGCAGGTAACTGAAGATGACACGTGCCTTCCACAGCACACCGGCAGTAAGCTATTTCTTCCTGACAAATACACTCACCAGAAGGAAGTATCAGCTCCATGGTTTCATCATCACATTCCAAGGTCTTTTCTGAGGACAGCTCCTCAATCTCACCAGGGTCCTGCCCCTCCTCGTAGTCTGGGTAGCTACTCCTACAACAGTAAAACAGCACTAATGAATGGACTTGACTCAACAAACTGCATTTGCAAACGCCACAAGGCTACCACCAGCATCCAGGGAAAGTCCACTAAGGAACTGAGGGATGAAACTACTGTTAGAATTTCTCTGCAACATAGGTGACCAAATGACTCTCAAGAGGATGTCTTCCTCTCTCTAGAAAGATTAGCAAATGCAGAAGACATGAACACAGAACTGGCCAACAAGTTATTCCCAACAGAAACAAGTTCTAGAAGACTGCGGCCGGACAGAACTCTGTGATGGCAGAAAGTCACGTGTCTCACATGTTAGCTTTAGATAGGCAGGCTTTCAAGTACTGAACTTTTTCAATGCAGATAGTCTGACGAAAGCACTGAATTTTTAATATCTTTTATTTCACTTAAGTAGCCACAAGATATACCTAGTAATTACCACACTGGACAGTGTAGTTCTAGAATCTGTTTCTAAATATATCCAAATTTTCCTATTTAAATTACCCAGAGAAAAATGACTAGACAGTGATGGGAGATGGCTCAATGGGTAAAGCACCAGCCAGGCAACCAGACCTGAGTTCAATTCCGAGCACCCACATAAAAGCAAAGCACAGCAATGTCTGTCTATACCCACAACACATTATCTACTTTTGTTTTATAGAATAAATATATTATTTAATGCTGGTTTATCAAGGCTCATACTGCTAATCACTTTGGAGACAAAACAGCACACCAAGTCCACAAAAAAAAAAAAAAGGACATTCAAACAAAGAACATACTATTCTGTGTTGAGATGTTTGCTATTGTTAGTACTATGGAACAAACTCAGAACCTTAAATAAGCCAGCCAAGTGCTTTCCTCCTGAGCCATCCCTAGGCAGGAAACTTTTTAACCATTTGCATCAGTATCAACTTTAACTCCTAGCAACAGCTAGGAGCACACTGGTAAATAGTAACAATGCAACAGAAGGAGTTATCCCATCAACAAGAGGAACAATAGTAATAATACAAATTGTGTGAAAAGGTAGTAAGGGCTATAAGAATAATAAGGGAGGGGGCTAGAGAGATGGCTCAGAGGTTAAGAGCATTGCCTGCTCTTCCAAAGGTCCTGAGTTCAATTCCCAGCAACCACATGGTGGCTCACAACCATCTGTAGTGGGGTCTGGTGCCCTCTTCTGGCCTGCAGTCATACATACAGAATATTGTATACATAATAAATAAATAAATATTTCAAAAAAAAAAGAAGAAGAAGGGATAAAAATGATTAGGTAGGCATTGCTGTTTTATGAAAGACAGTCATGGAAGGTCACAATGGCAAGGTGAAATTTATTAGAGTCCTTCAGGAAATGAAAACCCAAATCACTGGACTCTCTGAGCTAAAGTGAAGTGCAAAAACTCTGAGATTCGCATACCTGATATATATTAGAAAGAAAAAGACACAGGCATGCAAACAGCAAAAGCATAGCTAGAGTTAGAACACTGGGACACTGTAGGCCATCAACTTCTGGCTGTTACTTTCAGGAGGAAGAAAAGCCCTTGGAATATTTTGAGCAGCACTTGATCTGACTTAATATGATAAAAGGATCCCTCACGCTAGCTTTGAGAATATTAACACAGAAGGTGGTGAGGAGGAAAAGTAAGATCAGGAAGGCAACAAAACTGATGGCAAACTAGCCCTGACAGTGGAGGAAATGAAAAATAGCCACACATACTGAAGATAACTTCAAGGTAGATGAAACAGGATCTGATTAAAGAATTAATGCAAACATAAAGATAAAATACCAAGAATGACTGAAAAATTATTGGCTTGCACACTGGGAAGGACAGAATTATCATTTATGTAAGGTAGAGTAGGCTTGATTGCATAGCAGAATGCAATACAAATGTTCAATAGAGCTTCAAAGTTTGAAGTTAGAGATATAAATTGGTAGTCATAGGCCATAGAAGGTACTGAAATCTGCTAGACTGAGTAGGAGCCTAAAAGTACAAAAAGCAGATGTATATAAAGAAATCAGAATGTTTAGACTTCAAGGCAGTTACCAAGTTGACTATCTCTGGTGTTTGCTTAGCCTACTCCCAATTAGACAATCAGTCTAAAGGTCAAACACACTGCAGTCTGGTAGGAAACTAGAGAGGAATAAATATTATCTACTGCTTAGGGAGGATGCGTTCTATCTCTAGCAGAAACTCAAATAAGACTTCTGCAGTGCCAAGGCCTCTAATTTTGCTATCCAACAGCCACTTTCAACTGCAAACTACAAAATCAGAAAGAGAGAACAAAAAAGTTCTAAAAGATTAAAATTTTTCTGACCATCTGTATCACTTGGGCTGTGGCTGCTTGGCACGGTACTTACACATACCTGTACATACACTATGCTATATCACAGAAATTTTGACAAAAGCAACTAATTATTCACCTAATATGCTCGTTACATATATATGAATTGTTCAAGATTCCAGTTAGAATTGACTACCTATGAAATGATCTTTCTACCAAATGCCAGGAGCTGGCATAAAGTCAGTCTTTGACTCAAAGTCTCTTAAGGAGCCCAAAACAAGAAACCTAATTTTTGTATGTCCATTCAGAAGGTAATTAATAAAATCAAAGTTCTGACCACTTAATCACAAAGAATAAAACCAAGTCATTGACACTTTGGGATAGAGATCCTGATGATTCTAGAAGTGTTCAAGTGAGCTTGTTAGCAGAAAAATGTGTAATGTGGTTAAGAATACATTGGGAGAAGTTGAGTGTGACATCACAGCTTGCTGCACGATGAGCCCAGCTCATTTTCAAGAGGGGGAGGGGCAGACACTGCGCATTATCACTTCAGTACAGATACGACTTCAACTCCTTCACAAACTCCATCTTACCTAAAGTCATAGAAGTCTGCGAACTCCAAAGCCGCGTCACCATCTGTGAAGAGCTTGCAGTGGCTCTTGTCATTCATGTGTGCCTGCACAGCTTCTGTGGAGTAGAAGGATTTCCCTTTCTCATTGCACCACAAGCAAATCTTGCCAACACCGACTTTCTCTCCTGGTAACAAAATTTAAGGGAAAACTAAGAAGTCAGTCTTCCCAAAGCAGGTTAAATCTCACTATTCTCACAAATTGAAAAACATTTCTTCATCAAAAGAAAATGATTGTACTCACCCAAATATTTAATGAGTCCTTTCAGATCTGAAAGATATTCTATATCAGGAATAAAGAAGCTGTGGATTTTAGTCATATGAGCCACATTCTTCATGAGGGAGCTTGAGTGGTGGGAACAAAATAAGCAGTCTGTTACTGGGATGGCACTCGGGGGCGGGCTCTCCCCAGCTTCTGTATCTTCTGCATCCTCTTCATCCAGTCCAGGGTTCTCACATTCCAATCCATCATCTGAATCAATATCTTCCCAATCTTCAAGCCAGACATTTTGAAAAACAAATTTACTTTTAAAAATATATTTAAGTAAGCACAAAGACACCATGATGATTCATGACCTATTATAATCCTGCCTGTCCCCCAGAAGCCAAACTCTCTCTCAAGACCTCACTTTAGACTCTTATTTACCCTCAAGACATGCTTGAATGCTAACAAACATTGATCTTTCTCTCTAACTCGCTCCTATGCCTCACAGTACCTAGCCCAGTACTTGATAGAGATAGAGAGATAAATGGATTCTGAATTGGTTGAATAACAGTGTCGACCATTTCCACTTCACAGGAATACTTGACTGTATATTATGCTATGTGTGACTGTGTTATATATGAACTGCTGCTATTTTGTGAATGTATGTGTCCTCCCAAATTCAACTAAATCACCAATGTGACCGGTGGGAACTCGATTAGCCCTCACGAACGGGTTGATATCCTAAGAAAAGGACTCAGGTGAACCAGCTATCCTTTGCTTGTCCTCCACGAGTCCACAACCTAGACCTCTCTCTGCCTTTCCCATCATGTAGACAAAGTCTGAGAAAAATACCCTGTCCATGGAACAGGCCCTCAGCAGACAGTCAAGCTGCCAGCAGCGAGACTCTTGACTTAGAGACATCCAGGACTGTGTGGCATCATATGTTAGTGTTCCTTATACATTAGCAGGCTTAAGATATTTTGCTAGAGAAGCATAAGCAGACTGAGACATTAACCCAAACTCTGCCAGTATTCAGATGCTGGAGGGGTGGCGGAATCAATACTTCATAAAGAGCCTTGATTGCTGGCTGGAGCCCCCACATTTCAGGCTTGCTTGGCAGTTTAACCCCCTGGCTCAGTTTGAATCAATTATGCTAAGTGCCAAACCCTAAGAAGCCACTAGAATGACAACTGCTAAAGCAGTGTGCCAACAGCCTGTCTTTCCGTGTGCACAGGTGTGAACCCTCACCCGTATGCCACTCGTTTATAAAGCAACTCTCCTTTTATTCTGGGCCCCGAATCCACAATAGGGAAGCAGAACGACAACATTTCCTGTGGAGGTGCAGACTAGTGAGGCATTTAAAGCCTTTGGCTCATCACTCTGCAATGTCCTAATGAAAGCCCTCATTTTTAATTCCAACAAACACGTGCTATTTCCTTCAAAACACATAAAGAAAACTTCATATGAATGAAAAATAAAAAGTAAGGCTCGCCTCGCCCATAATAAGATGTTTAAGCAATCATTAAACACTCTTCCCCTCAGGTCATCCGAAGTTAGGTGAGGTCGAGGGCAACCATAAAAACGGAGGTCTCCAACCCATCTGCTGAACTATTTTAGACACAAATCGGTTAGCAACCTTAACTCCAGGCAGGATGCCGTGGGCAGATAATCCCAGCTCCCGCGAAGGCCGCAGTAAGGGGTTAGAAAGTCAAGGCCAGCCTGGAGAACAGTGAGACCCAGTGGCAACACAGTAGAAAGGGCGGGCACGGCCTGGGTGGGTGTGGCTCCCTGACAAGCGTAGTTCAACCCCTGGAGGGGCAACATCCCTAAAACGGCCCCAGCCCTCCATCTCCATCGGCAAGTTTCCAGGGACCCGGTGCCTCACCCCAACCCAGACGGGGCCATTACCTTCCTCTTCGTCCTCATCCTCTTCCTCCTGCTCACTCTCCTCCCACTGCTGCTTCGCTAACTTCCTCGCCTGCTGCTCGAACCACTGCAGCCGGGGCGGTTTCTCCGCGGGGTCCCGATCCTGAGGGCCCCGCCGGCCCGCCGCCCTCGGGGACCCTTCCGCGGGCACGGAGGGCACTTTCTTGGGGGACGTGGAGGGCTGGGCTTTAATGGCCTGCTGGATGGCCGCGTTCATAGCATCCTTGCCCACGCTGTCGGCGCCCAGGCCCTTCTCCAGGTTCTTCTGGTTGAGCATCTCCACTTGCCGGCTCACCGCCCGCACCGCCTTCTTCTCCAGCTCCACGTGCCGCCGCGACTTGAGGTGGTTCTCGTAGGCCTTGAACGTGGCGAACTTCTTGCTGCACACGGTGCAGTAGGTGGCCGTGCCCTTGCTCTCCTCCTCCGCCACCGCCCGCTGCGCCCGCACCCGCTCCTGGAAGCCTTCGGCGGTCACCGGGTCCATGTCGGCCACCTTGCGCCGCAGGTTGTAGCGGTGCCAGTCCGTCTTGTAGTGCGCCCGCTGCATCTCCGCGTCGCGGAACGCCACCCGGCAGGTGATGCAGGTGTACGTCGCCATGGCGGGGCCGGGAGGGACAGGAGACGACCTAGCCGAGAACCCACCGAGCAGCGCTTCGGTCTCACCAGGTCCGAAGACACCACCTCGCCTGCAGCCACGCAAAGCTGCACCAGGTTCCGGCTTCCGGAATCTCATGGGGGAACATCCGGCCAGCCCACTAAGTACACTCGGCTGGGCAGAAAGTCCCGCCTCTTTCCCTAGACACGCCCCGGAAGAGGGGACACTTTGTTTCTAGTGCTCGGTCCGCCCTGTCAATCAGAGGCGTTTCCCGGAAGCCGCTGCCGCTGCCGCGTCATTGTGAGGAGCGCTGGGTAGGGTGACGTAGTTGTGCTGTGACGTGGGTAAAGTGACAGCTGTGGGAGAGGGAGGAGGGCGTGGGCTCTGCTCTGGGCTCCGGGAGGTCTCAGCGGCTCTCGCTCGGTGTGTTCCCTCCGGATTGTCTCCTGCGCTTCTGGAACGGGAGCTCAAACGTGGCGGCGACGTGGAGCTTCCGGAGCCTCCTGGCCCTGGAGTCCAGACCCAAGCCTCCGCCTCTGCAGCAAAGAGCGAGGGCGAACTCTTGCATGAAAAGTTTTCCCTACTGGGTGCCAAAAGCACAGGCTAGCCACTGTCACACAGAAATATAACCCGAGCCACGTGTGAAAATTTAAATCCAAGGAGCCATGCAAAAAGTAAAACTATTCGAAATTGCTTTTAATGATCGAAGTACTATTTCAGTATCTAAAAGCTAAAGATACATATACATACATACATACATACATGCATATATCGTTAGACATTTTTAGGCTCCGTCGTTGGAGATCCCGGGGGGTATAACAGCCACCATTCATGCCAGTTTGGAAATCGCCCCATTTTATGTACTCGATTTGTCTATATAACCTCATATATATGGTGGAGCACGAATAATAAAAACCCAGAGACAGATATTTGGGTTCAAGATGAAGATCATAAAAACAAAGCAATCAAGTCACTAGAGAGTTCTGACCTCTACCAAGGTTCAGACAAAGGGGCGATCCTGTTCTCAATATGACTACAGACTGCAATGAGTTCCTCTTCTCCTACCTTAGATCCCCCCCCCATATCACTCCTGCCTCCTCCTCCCTAGTGATGGAATTAAAGATGGAATTAAAGGCGCATGACTCCCTAGTGATGGAGTCACACTTTCTCTTTTTAGACAGATTGACTCTCGAGGTTGAGTCCTGGGATTAAAGGTGTGTGACGCCACCCACTGGCTGCTCAATGGACTTTGCCTCTTTAAACAGCATTGGTACCTCCATTAAATTTTGTAGTGAAGGTCAGAGAATACGCTTTGTAGTCAATGTGGCTTTTCCTATGCTAGCAATGGGACCTGAATTTATTTGCCACTCCTTATCAGGATGTTCTTAATTTGCTTGCTATCATTTAGATACGGTGTGTCCCTTCATGATTTGTGTGTTAAAACAGTGTTCCTCAGTGTCACAGTGTTGGAAGTCAGTGGTAATTTAAGAGGTAATTGAGTCATGAGAACTTCACCTTCATGAGTGGATTAGTGTTTTTGTCAAGAAATTGGGAGTAGATTGTTTGCTAGAAGAGTTGCCAGTGGAAAGCTGGAGAGCCTCCCCCATCACCATGTGGTACCCATCTTCCACACACATCCCCCTTCGCCTCTCCTTTTCTTCCACCTGTGGAGCATCATTTCAGCCATCAGCAGCAGTTCGTAGATGCCACCTCCCTACTCCTGGACCTCTGGGACTGAGAACTAAACATATTTATTTATAAACTTCCCAGCCTCAGGAGTTCTGTTATAGCAACAGGAAATAGACTAAGTCATCTAGTACACGTACGGTCTTGCAAACACTGTGCTGAGCTCTGGGAGTCTTGCAGAAGAAGGGGAGGAGGGATTGTACCAGCCAGGGGAGCCATGATGGGGGAAACCCACAGAGACAGCTGACCTGAGCAAGAGCTCATGGATGCTGGGCCAACAGTCAGGAAGCCTGCATGGGACCGACCTAGATCCTCTGCACGTGTGTGACAATCCTGTAGCTTGATCTCTTAGTAAGGCTTCTCCCTGGCTCTTAGGTGACTTTTGGTAACTTGTTCCCTGTGCTGGATTACCTGGTTCCGCTTCAGTGTAAGGAGAGGAACTTGGTTCTGCCTCAACTTGATGTGTCCTGTTTTGTGCTAGCCCATGGGATGCTTGTTCCTTTCTGAATGGAGATGGAGGATATTATTACTATAGTGTTTTTTATTTCTTAGATCAAAGGTTATGGTATTGCTCATAAAGGAACAGGCAGTAAAAAGGTTAGGCTTGTGGTCCTGTCTAGTCTTTATTCAGGCCTTTTGGGTTTGCTGCAATAAAATAAAAGCAACCGATCATAATATCTAGGTGGATAAGTGGTGTAGGAGGTCCTTCTTTCTATATGTTGCTTGTATTGGTTAATGAATAAAGAAACTGCCTTGGCCTGATAGGCCAGAACTTAGGTAGCAGAGAAGATAGAACTGAATTCCAGGAGGAAGAAAGCAGAGTCAAGGAGAAGCCATGGATCCTCCGCCTCAGAGAGATGCCAGTTAGAATCTTTTCTGGTAAGCCACTGCCACGTGGTGATATACGAATTAACAGAAATGGGTTAAATTAAGATGCAAGAATTAGCCAATAAGAAACTAGAGATAATGGGCCAAGCAGTGTTTTAATGAATACAGTTTCTGTGTGGTTATTTCGCATGGGTGGCCCGAATGAGCAGCAAGCCCCTCCCTACAATTGGTGTCCAACATGGGGCAACTGCATCCACATAAAGCCTGAGAGAGTTTGGGAAGTAATTCTAGACAAAAAAGAATAGAGTTAAGCATGGCTTACTGATAGCAGCACTTTCTCAGGTGGGCTCTGCTTGCTCCAGGCAAGTGCTCTCATTTAAAAGAGGTTTCCTGACTCAGCTTTAGCTGCAAAACCTTGCAGCTCTTTTAAGAGGCCCTGCCATGAAATACTTAAATGGTGTTGATGAAAGGCTTGACTGCATACTTTTTGGTTTTCAGCCGTAGCAGGAAAAACACCATGCCATTTTAAAATGCCAGCTTTCTGGGCTGTCCTGCCACTGCAAACTCTGACTCTTTCAGGCAGGAGGTCCAGCTACAGAATATTTGATTGTGGTTTGCTGGTACCTCAGCCATGAGGCTAGCATCTCAGAAAGCTAAGGAATGGGCTGGATATAGCTGTCAAAGCCATGGCTTAATCCTCTCCATACTGCTTAGCAAATTAAAGACTCACATGGTCAGAAAAAGAGAGATATACAGTAAAGAGAGATTCAAAGGCAAAGAAAACCTCTAAATGTTTTACAGTGTGTTAAATATCTATGGCAGGCTTGGGAGAGAAAAGAAAAAGAATAAAGTCCTTAAAATAAAACAAAAGAGTAGTTGGGTGTGGTGGCACACACCTTTAATCCCAACACTTGGACGACAGAGGCAGGCAGACCTCTGCAAGTTCAAGGTGTGGTGGCACATGCCTTTAATCCCAGAACTTGGGAGACCGAGGCAGGATGATCTCTGTGAGTTAAGGACAGCATGGTCTACAGAGTGAGTTCCAGGACAGCCAAAGATACACAGAGAACCTATCTCAAAAAGCCAAAAATTTAAAGAAAAAAGAAAAAAATAGAGGTTAAAATAAAGCCATGTAAAGATGAAAAATACACAGAGTCTGGATACTGTATGTTTTGTGCTTTCTTTGAATTGTGTGAATGCTGAGGAAGGAGCAACAGATGCTAAAAGATATTTATTTATAAACACTGCTGGGTTAATCCAAGATAGGTATTTTGAAGATACCGTGACTTCAAAATTGAAGTCAAAAGATATGTTACTTTAAAGAAGAGGTTTTGCTTTAGTTTACATAGAAAATGAGAGGTTGTGGATTCATTCTGAGTTAAGAAAAATGAGGTTTGATCAAGGAAGACCACCTGAGATATCTCCGGTAGGAACGGATAACCTAGATGTCTGAGTTCTACATCCAGAACAGATTCAAGATGCTGCCTGAGATGATCAAGACTCTCAGGATCCTCCAGTCAGGACTTAATCACAATTCTAAATTTTCTTTAGGTCCCCAACCATCAGGAAGTAGCCTGGAAAACTACACCCACATTCCCCCAAAATAGACGAGGATATTTTTCTTTGTTTAGGATGTTGGTTACAAGTTTTTATGGCTAATGGTCAGAAGAAAAGCTAAACAAAGGATATTAAATTCAGAGTTCTTTTTTTTAAAAAAAAGAGGGGGAAGTGGTGTGGGGCAGCGGTCTGTATTCTATCAATTATATTTAAAATAAACGCTGATTGGCACGTAGCCAGGCAGGAAGTATAGGTGGGACAACCAGACAGGAAGTAGAGGTGGGTCAATGAAAACAGGAGAATTCTGGGAAGAGGAAAGCTTGGTATGCAGTCCTGACCCAGCCACAGAGCAATCAAGATGTAACTGCCTCGCTGAATAAGTACCAAGCCCGTGGCTAGCTTAGACAAGAATAATGGACTAATATAAGTTATAAGAGTAAATAAGAAGTCTGAGCTACTAGGCTATTCAGTTTATAACTAATGTAGAACTCTGTGTTATTTCTTTGAGACTTAACAACTGTGGGAACCGGGCAGGATAGAAAACTCAGTCAACAGATAAACACAGCTATGCTCTAATAAAAGTATTTTTACAGACTCAAGAATCTAAAATAGAAGTGGACATGATGGTCCATGCCTAAAATCTCAACACTTAGGAAGCTGAGGCAGGCCGATGAGTTCAAGGCCTGCCTGAGCTAAAGGAGGAGACCCTGTCTCAAAGAGTTAAAATTATTTTTAGTGTACAGCCCATATGTAAACAGATAGCACCCTGGATTTGCCATGTGGGTTCTAGTTGGCCAGTTCTGCCTTTAAGGGACAACTCCTACAGCATTCTGTGAGGAAGTACTGTTTTATCTTTATTTTGTTTAGGTGAGAAACAGTTACAAAGTGGTTAGGTCAACCTTACTGGAGTCCCAAAGTCTGTAACATTAGAACCCTTACAAATAATGAGTGGAGAACCTTACACATGGTCCACGGAGACAGTGACGAAATACACACTTTTATAATACTTTCCATCCATTTTTTTCACAGGTATTTATTGAACTATAAGGCCATTAAAGTGCTGGACCCATTAAGTGAATTCCGCAGTTTTCTTGTGAACAGGTAGTTAGTTAAAGTTGCCTTTAAGCTATAAAATGATGGCTGCCAGGCAGTGGTGGTGCACACCTTTAATCCCAGCACTCGGGAGGCAGAGACAGATGGATCTCTGTGAGTTTGAGGACAGCCTGGTCTACAGAACAAGTTCCAAAACAGGCTCCACAGAGAAACCCTGTCTCAAAAAACAAACACACACACACACACACACACACACACACACACACACACACAAAGATCTAAAATGATGGCTTAGATAATATGTAAGCAGAAAAAATCAGTATCTTGGTTTTATACCATGTTGATTCCCCCTTAAAAGTCTTTTAAGTAGCTGTTTCTGGAACTGTGCCTTTGTGAAAGGCTAAGAGACTGTAGATTGAAGATAATCATAACACTTGGACTTTGTGTCTTGGGGCCATAATACCAACATCAGAACCAGATGTGCTGACATTTACTGGAGACATGCAAACAAATGTCTAATTACTCCAGACAGGGACTGATGGCAGAGCAAAGTATGATTCTGCTCAAGTCTAGCCTGGCCAACTAGCTAGTCTATTGGGTTTAGTTACGGAGCACGGGAGGAGTTACTTAGAGGAGTGTGGGTGAGCCAAAAGCAGACACCATTGGGGAATATTAGTTTAAGGTGTGTGGCTTTTGTTGATGCTGTATTTGTTTAACTCTGTGAGGCTGTGATTCTTTGTCTGTCTAAAACACCAAAGGGTCCTAATAAAGAGCTGAATGGCCAAAAGCAAGGCAGGAGCAAGGACAGGCGGGGTTGGCAGGCAGAGAGAATAAATAAGAGAAATGAGGAAGAGGAGGAACAAGAGAACAAAGGGAGGAAAACATCAGGGGTCAGCCACCCAGTCACCCAGCCAACCATGGAGTAAGAATAAGATTTACAGAAGTAGGAGAATGGGAAAAGCCCAGAGGCAAAAGGTAGCTGGGATAATTTAAATTGAGAAAAGCTGGCTAGAAATAAGCCAAGCTAAGGGCAGGCATTTATAACTAATAATAAGCCTCTGTGTATGATTTATTTGGGAGCTGGGCGGCAGGCCCCTAAAACACCAAAAGAGTAAAGAGAAAAAAACACTACAAGCCACGCCACTGGAAAGTCTCAGTTCTGCTACCATGTTGACTTTTCCAGCCTGCAGAGTCCCCCCTTCAGTTAACCTTCTACACTCTGTACTAGCTAACACCTCATGAGCCACATACAGTTAGGGTGTGATGTATTACTGGCCTGGCTGGAAGGCTCAGGAGGAAGTGACTAAGATCTCTTGTAACAATCTGATGACCCATCCCAATCCCTCCTCTGGAGACTGTTAGGCTCTAAGGATATCTTTCTACAACACATTCTAACCCAAATGTTGCAGCAAAAATGGAGGGACCATATGCACTGACACACTGGAACAGCCCTGGGACTTCCATGATCCATGACAACAGTTTACTCAGAGTTTCAGGGTAATTTCCTGCAACTGATAAAGCTGGGGTGTAAACACGCAATTACAGTCAGAAACATTGAAATAATTTTTCTTGAATTTGTACTTACTTCTAACCGAAAAACAGCAGCATGCTAACATTTAACAGTTTTCAAAAAGGAGAAAGTTGTGCTTATTTAAATAAGTATGCATATTTAAATAAATGCCTTAATTTCGGCACTCACAAGGTTAAGTCAGTAAGACTGCCATGAGTTCAAGGCCAACGTGGGCAACATAAAAAGAACCTTCCTGCAACAAGTCTCTACATAATTCCTAAATAGGAGGATATCTGCTAACTATAAAACTTTTATAAAAGTTTGCTTTCTCCATATTCTAAAATGAAATGTCATCCTTTTAGAAGACTTGTAGTGTGGTAAACGCAGAAGTGATTTAGAAGGACAACACGCAGGCCCCGACTAACCTTCCACCTCAGACTTCTTTTTTTTTAATTAATTTATTTATATAAGGATTTCTGCCTCCTCCCCGCCACCGCCTCCCATTTCCCTCCCCCTCCCCCGATCAAGTCCCCCTCCCTCATCTGCTGGAAGAGCAATCAGTGTTCCCTGACCTGTGGGAAGCCCAAGGACCGCCCACCTCTATCTAGGTCTAGTAAGGTGAGCATCCAAACTGCCTAGGCTCCCCCAAAGCCAGTACGTACAGTAGGATCAAAAACCCATTGCCATTGTTCTTGAGTTCTCAGTAGTCCTCATTGTCCGCTATGTTCAGCGAGTCCGGTTTTATCCCATGCTTTTTCAGACCCAGGCCAGCTGGCCTTGGTGAGTTCCCGATAGAACATCCCCATTGTCTCAGTGTGTGGGTGCACCCCTCCCGGTCCTGAGTTCCTTGCTCGTGCTCTCTCTCCTTCTGCTTCTGATTTGGACCTTGAGATTTCTGTCCGGTGCTCCAATGTGGGACTCTGTCTCTTTCTCATTTCATCGCCTGATGAAGGTTAATATTCAGGAGGATGACTATATGTTTGTCTTTGGATTCACCTTCTTATTTAGCTTCTCTGGAAAGCAGTGTGGCGGTTTCTCAGGAAATTCGGGATCAACCTACCCCTGGACCCAGCAATACCACTCTTGGGAATATACCCAAGAGAGGCCCTATCATACAACAAAAGTATATGCTCAACTATGTTCATAGCAGCATTGTTTGTAATAGCCAGAAACTGGAGACAACCTAGATGCCCTTCAATGGAAGAATGGATGAAGAAAGTATGGAATATATACATATTAGAGTATTACTCAGCAGTAAAAAACAAGGACTTCTTGAATTTTGCATACAAATGGATGGAAATAGAAAACACTATCCTGAGTGAGGTAAGCCAGACCCAAAAAGAGGAACATGGGATGTACTCACTCATATTTGGTTTCTAGCCATAAATAAAGAACATTGAGCTTATAATTCACCTCAGACTTCTTAAGCAGTGCTTCATTGATTCTTACCAAAATATATGGTCCATGTGTGCTGTTCCCATCGCACAGCCTTTTCTCTAGGAAATGAGAAAACTTTTTCTGTAACGCCTCAGCAATTAAAATAGTTCAGATTTTAATGATGTTCCACCCAGACCTTACACGCCTTTCCTGATCCAGCTGTTGGCATACTGAGAAAATACTACAGTTTGTCTACGTTCTCACGGCAACACATATGCAGTTCCCTGCTGGACTGGTTCACTCTTGGAGTTTATTCGCTACGATAGCCTAAAAGTAAAAGCACTGTTCCCACAGAAAGCACACAAACACCTCAACATCCTACATTCGAAAAGTCTGAGTGGAGTTTTCTTTCTGTCCTATGTAAACGGATGATCACAGATTCTGGAACAGGTCATGCTGAAATGCAGGAGACTACCATGCACCCCTCTGGCACTCCCCCTCGACAGGGACTATTTTCCCCTACAACATTTACTTTGTATCTAGTAATATTTTAGATTGGATTTCTTTTTGTCCAAACTATCATGATTCAGCATTTTTTTAGTTTATCTTGTAAGCGTAGCGAGTGACTTCACACACATTCATTCATGGCTGACCATTAAAATTCTTGTTTGTTCTTTAGTGAAGACACTGGGTGACCTTTGTTGTTTTATTAATGTGACGACTAAGGGTATTTTTTAAATAAAAAAAAACGAACACATAGAAAGAAGCACTGGTAACAACTATTTTATAAATATGTGGCTGTATTTTTCTTCACATCCAACAAATGTATTGAGTAGAATTCAGATATAGTCTTCCCAGACTCACACAGTTCCAAGGTTTTCAAACACAAATTTACACCAAAACGGGCAAGATAATGAAGGCACAGGCTCACTTTGTATGAATAAAGGACACTGAACACAGTCATGAGGCACTAATGACATAAGCATAGAACGTCAATCAAAAAAAGCAAGCCTTCAAAGTCTTCAGTAACTTCTCTCCCTTTTACATTTGGCAATAGAGATAGATAGATAGATAGATAGATAGATAGATAGATAGATAGATAGATAGATAGATAGAGATAGATAGATATTTTAATACCTCACAAAGAAAAAATAAATAAGAGATGGTACATTAAAATTTCAAGTTGCTTGTAAGTAATCTTTAGAAATAAAAGGGATGAAACCAAAAGAGAACACAGCTTTCTAAAGTCTTAGATAACCCTTCCCTGCTAAGGCTCATGTGTGTCTGTGTAGAAATGCCAGCTCTAACTGAAGATTTAAGATAGTTGCTGACATGGTCCCCCAGTACTAAAAGATCGTTTCACAAAAACAACTATCTTGGTTTCCACTGTAAGTCAAATTTGAATATGTAAAGATGATCAAAAATTTTAAAGAAAAAATATATTCTAGCTTCCCAGTAAGAAACAGATTACATATTTAGACTGCAGTGACAAGATAGAAACTTTAAAATTCAAGCAAGTTTCTGTCCTCTACACCTGCAAACTGAAAAGAAAAACAGTTGTTCTCATCACAAATGGCCACATCGCTCACAGGACGCGGCAGCAGCTCGTTTCACAATCTTAGAAGGCCAAACACAAGACAAAAACATCAGGTTTTACTTGAGTCTGAGTGTGCAAAAGAGATCTGTTCTTACATCTGCCCCATTACAAACATGACAAAAAGGAACGAAACCAGAGCATCGTTCTAGGATTCATAGCTGCTTGCTTCCTGTGGGTTGATACACCCCTTGCAAGGTTAGATGTGGCCGTCGTGGAGAACGGCATTTTACCAGTAAGCCTCGGTCTACAGCTGCAGAAATAACACGGACATAGTTCAGCAGATAGGTAGGACTTATTTTTAAGGTTTTTCCTAGAAAATTAATTCTGATAGCATTTCCCAAGCCCTTCAAACTACAAACATTTTGATAATTTCTCCTTTTTTTTCATTAAAATCTAATGAGGTTTGAAAAACTACTTCCAAGTATAAGCAATACGGGAGGTGATACAACATTTGTTCACAATTGTTACTTTTCAGCAAGTTGTGATAAATCTCGGCATGCTTGAAAATGATAATGAAGAATACTTATAGAACTATCTGAAGTTGGGTGGGTTTGGGTGGGTTTTTCCTCTTCTCTTTAAAAACAACCCCTCTTCACTTATGACACCACAGTATGTATATATACTATATAGTTCATATACTATAAAGTTCATTTCCATGCTTATTACATAAAAATAGCTATCAGAAATGTCAGTCTATCATCAGTTGATACATATCCAACTCACTACAGAAAGGAAAAGAAAACAAAAAAAAAATCTGAAGTAATTAAAGCTTACAATACAATTGTTTTCCTTTTTTTTGTTTGTTTGTTTGTTTTCCCTGCTTGTCTGAAATTTTTGGGTGGTTCGTCTGTGCTTTGCTGCAAGCTGATTCTCAGGTTAATGGCCGCCAAGGAGATTTGAAAGGAAGCCCGTAGACTTCTTACTGTGCTGTGCTTCTGCGTCTTGGTCTTGTGTGAGTCCCAGTTCACTCTCAATTTGATCTAGCTCTGCCTGGTCAAGTAGTTCAAAGTCATCACCGTCTTCGGTGTCTGTGTCCTCTCCTATAGTGGGTGCGGCCTGAGCACGAGCCTGCTGGGCCCCTTCGAGCTGGTCTTTGATGGCAGCAGTCATTGCCGCTGTGAGGACATCGCCAGCCAGGTTGCTCATCAAGTGAAGGGCTTGGTCACTGTTCAGAGGAAGAGAAAGGCCAGCTGCCGACTGGCCACCTTTGCTTGGTCTGTGCCCACCATCCAGTTGTTGCTTTCTTCTCTTGAGCTCGGTGGGGAAGCCAAGGCTCAACTCGTCTTCATCGTTTGTTCCTGCGCCATTTTCCAGAGATGGAAAATCTGAAAGATCTCGAGAGAAAACCTCCTCACTGGGCCGGTCAAGGTCTGTAAATGTGTAACAGAGATTCATGCATAAGTGCCACAAGACATCTGAAGTAAGAGTTGTCTAAAATGACTTGACCTGAGACCTCTGAGCAACCTCACTTTCATCCAGCATCCTCGGTGTACCAGAATCATTTTAACCTACATATTGGACCCCTGCTGACTCTATGGCAGTATCTCTTGGCAAGAAGACAAACACTATAAGTCCTTCCTGTACCTTTGGGTTTCCTATTGCAAGAAATAATGAATAATAAACTTTGCCTAGTATTAGCTCTGGGCTTTAACTAAAGTTTTGGTGTTTCTAATACTCCTCATTGTCGATTTGATTGGACTTGAAATTACCTAGGAGACACACCTCTGGGCATGTCCATGAAGATGTTTCCAGAGAGGTTTAACAGGGAGGGAAAACCCACCCTGATTGTGGTCTGCAACATCTCAAGAACTAAGTTCACGAGACTGGATTAAATAAAAAGACGAGAAAATGAGGAGGCAAACTGAGCACCAGGATGCACTGATACCTGCTTCCAGACTGCAGACACAATGTGACCATCAGCTTCATGTTCTCACCACTGCAGCTAGAGCAGCACTCACCACCATGCTTTCCTACCTTGCCGAGCTTTGCGCCTAAGCTCTAAGCCCAAATCCAGGCTTTTCTGAGTTGCTTTCATCGATCGCGTCTTTGTCACAGCAATGGGTAAAGTAACTAATATAGAGTTGATCATAATAATTGCATTCTTCCTGAAGATGGTAACTATATATATATATATATATATATATATATATATATATATAGTGTATATATATGTATATATCTTTTTTAAAAGATTTATTTATTATGTATACAGTGTTCTGTCTGTATTTATCCATGCAGGCCTGAAGAGGGCACCAGGTCTCATTATAGATGATTGTGAGCCACTATGTGGTTGCTGGAAATTGAAATCAGGACCTCTGGAAGAGCAGCCAGGGCTCTTAACATCTGAGCCATCTCCCCAGCCCATATAGTAACTATCTTAAACCAAAGAAGATACATATGATCATGGAACAGGATCTATGTCACAGTGTTTTCAAGGTTCACACATGCTATAGCAAGTATCAGTACTTTAGTCACTTTTAAATCCAAGCAACATTCCATTGTACAAATACTCCACATTTTATTTACCCATTAGGTGGCTGACAGAATTGGAGTACCGTTACATTTATTCAATACCAATAAAAGTAAGAGAACCCGGCACATCAGCTTACCATCAGAAGTGTCTGTCTGTGGAGTGTACCCTTCTGAAAGGTTGAAGGTCCCATTATCAGTCCAAGATACTTCGGACACGTCTGTGTCAGACACAGATAACTCTTTGGCAGCAACGGTGAGGCTAATCTGCGTCAAGAGAAATAGCCGTGGCACATTTCAAACTCAAGAAGACCCTTTAAAGAGTCCATGTTAACCCACTATATTTTAAAATAAAAAATGAGCACTTCTTCCTTTGAGATTATCCAACCATCTTGATAATCAGGATAACCCAAGTTATATATAAGTCTATTAGAAATCATTGTACTTTCTGTAAATAAATGGCCGAACCACACAGACACAAATTGACCAAAAATACCTTAGGACAAAGAGCTGAAAAGTCTAATTCGCTGTCATCCTTGGGACTTTTTTCTTTATCTGTTGCTGTTGAGGGGGAAAAAAAGGAAGCATTTAGTTTCCTCCTAAACTCAGGATATAGTGCATTTATTTTAATATATATTCTCCTCATATCCAACCATACCTTCTAGCTCTTCCCTATAATTGTCTGTACTAAAGAACTTCACATATTTGCAAACAATTGCTTTCCAGGGGAAATGATAGACACCTATGTTCTTATAGCACCAGCCAGCAGCAGCTCTGGAGACTTGGGGGCAATATAAGCTCTTGGCCGCTATCCTAGACTTCCTTTGTGATGGGGTCCATACTCTATGCTGCATGCTCCTTCAGGTCATTCTGCTGCATACTATAGTCTGAGAAACTCTAAAGCCACAGATAATAGATAGATAGATAGATAGATAAATAGATAGATAGATAGATAGATAGACAGATGATAATCTTATATGATATATTTAATTTTTTAAATCACACTGGAACCGCCCCCTTTTCTTTCCCTTGTTAACTCAGTCTGCTCTTACATGGCACCCACACTTACCCTTACCCCTGACATTTTCAATAATCCAACCCAAATTAAAACAAAGTGCATCACAAGTAACAAAACAGAGCTGTTGAAGCCCTTTCTCCTTCCCCTGACAATGTGTGTGCTCTGCAGTGTGCTCTGCGATCTATTTATGCTTTTGTCCATTGACAGCTTCATATTTGTGTGCAGTGGACTTCAATCCTTCACGTTTCTGTCACCCCGTCTCCTCCCCATCTTCCTACTGAAGCCCTTCTTCCCCATGTGTCTCCTTCCTCCTTTCTTGCCATCATTGCATGTGACCCGAACTTAAGCAGGGCTGCCTGCATGAGCACGGGGTAGGGAAGGGGAGTTATATACTGAAACACGGGCAACTTATCAGTGCTACACTACCCAGAAAGTGACACCCTTCCTGCAGCAGCTGCTAGCTGTCAATCATTCCTCAGAGAAGGGTGGGAACACATGAGCCCTTCTGCCTTCCAGGACTGAACACTGACAGGCACAGTCCAGTGTGTTTCTTGGGTCTCTGTTTAACTGGGTTCCTGACTGGGGCTACTGTCCTGCAGCGGTGCCCCCAGCCTCTGACTCTCAAAACCTTTCCATGCCCTCTTGGCCACTAGGAACATGCACAATGCATAGTTTAAAATTTACTTAACTGTATGTTTGAGAAAAGAATAAATCCTATATAAAGGAAAACTACACAGGTTACACTTTGGTGAGCTGACTTTTCTGGCACCATTGAAGAAAGGTCTCATTTCACGCCGAGAACTAAAATCAAGCTGTACCTACCAGATCGCTCACGTTTCTTCTGGGTAATATATTCTCCGATTCCAAAATCTAGTTTCAATAGAATGGACTTGATTTTGCTGTAGATTTTTTGTCCAATATCATTACATTTAAACAGTGGACACAAGAAAGTGAACAGTACTGAAATATAAAGAAGAAAATCACATGGGTAAAGGGTTTGTTTTGAATGCTGACATTTTAGTATTTTACAAGATACTGCTTAATTCATGGGGAAAATAGCAACTTTGTTCTTAGGGTAACCCCTCCATCAGGTAAGTTTTCTATTATTACTCTATGATGAAAATACATTTTACTAAACACACACACACACACCACATTCACGGCTATTGTTTTTAAACTTTGGTATTAGGTTGATTTTTTTTCCTCTTAATTGTCTACCTTGAAAATTTAAGCTCTCAACTGGCATCGTACCTTTATTTACTATTGCCGTTTACCACGAGGAAATAAGTTCCTATTGTTAGCTTATTTTCAGTAATACTGGGAAGGTGTCCCAAGAGGTTGCTGGACTTGTATTTGAACTCAGCACAAACCAGGTAGGAATGTCTTGCTCCTAGTTCTCCTGTCCAGAACTTTTCTCACTTTTCCCCTACATAATGCAGATCAAGTCCATGAGTTCTCTCTGAAGACTGAGTTTGAGCTGCAGCCAGCTGCGAGGTGTGCCATGCACTAGGAACACACAAGGAAGGAAGAGGCCACACTGGCTGCACTCTATTTTCAGTGTTGGTTTTTTTGTTGTTGGGCAATGTCATCTCTTACTCAGTTAGCCTTAGAGCCCAGTGAAACTCGGAAGCCAGCGTGAGAAAGGAACTGTGAGGTTAGCAGAGAGAGGTACTGTCTAACCCAGAGGTAACAGCACCAGATCTTCATGTATTTTAGGAAAAGCAGAATATTTAATCTGAAGATCTTTTTAGGGTTTTAATTCATATATAACAGACTACACATATAGTACACAATTTGGTAAGTTTTGACATGTAAACAACTAAGAGTCCCTGAAACAATCGAGACAGTGAAGAGTTTAGTGATATAATTTAACATTATTCTTATGATTCTGCATTTTACAACTGTTCTCCCAACTGTTTATATATAAATGTCTCTAGAGACAAGAAATACCAGGCATTAGGTGACAATTCTGATTTGTTTGATAATTCAGAGCGCACCTATTCTCTTCCAAACTACAGAAGATCTGATTAGCACCAATGATGTCGTATGCGTCCCACAAATTAGCAAAGTACACTTTACTTTACTACAATACTTACACAGTAGGTAGCTGAGTATGACCCCAGGAATGTAACTTCCCAAGATTGTAAAAAATGTGCACACACTGCAGACCAGGAGACAAAACTAGAAGTAACAGAAATAGCATGGGACAATTATTTCAAGACACTGTAGAATACATGCATGATATATATCTATACATGTTTCGTTATATATCCTGTATGTTTCTTGAACAGCCCCCTTTGTACTTAGAAACCTTACAGAGGCATTTTAACACTTCATAACAATTTGCAGACAGAGGAGCTAATTCTGGCACTAATAATGGCAAGTTCCCTTACTCAGGCCTGTTGATGTATTGCTGCCAGGTGCAAGAGACTCAAATAGTAACATGTCCCCAGGAACAACTTTGCTAAGCCTCATAAGTAAATCTGTACTTTGACTACTACTGTAAAACCATTAAGATCCACAGACAGGCCAAAGCATGCTATAGGTGTAGCTATATGACTCTGACGTCATTTGTTCTGCTGGAAAACCTCTGGCACAAATCTGTGAACTTGTAATCCTTCCTAACTGTATCCGCCTACATCTAGGTTACCGCAGAGCTAAATGCAAGTGAATAGGAACTTCTGTAGTGATATCTAATTCTTTACCCCCTCTCTGTCAATCACAAAGCAAAACACAAAATCTTTGGCTGTCTTGATAAATTTTAGAATTTATAGAAAACTGTCCTAACTCACACGAGAAACATCAAGATAGAAAAATATGATCTTTTGTAAAAGATCATAAACCATCTCATTTCTATGCATTGTTTTAAATTTAAGTACTGAATTAAAGTGCCAAGCAAATTCACTGGGGCGAGTTTTCAAAACTAGGAAGAAATACATATCTCTGGTTTAGAAATATTAAGATTAAGAAAAAGAATAAGGACTCAATTTCAAGATAACAAGTGTTTCATTCCATTTGGCTAATAAATTGTAAGTGAACATATGGAACAAAATTAAGGACCTAATTTAAAAAAAGTATGGGTCCTTGAAAGAAAATGAAATTCTAGAAATGAAGCAATGTCCAAAGCCGAAGGAAGAAATAAGGCCATAATGATATAATCATGGACCCAGAAGCTGGCTTTGAGAAAGGATTTGTCATCACCTATATCCTGTTGCATCATCACCCTTAACTAATGGCCTTGGGGCACGTTAATATAATCCAAAGCACATGTCTTAAGTTCAGAATATTCTCAAAATATATATGATCATGTCATGTTGGTCAACTAATGGTGTGGGACAATTGTATTCTGTCAATTATATTTTAAATAAACACTTATTGGTCAGTAGCCAGGCAGGAAGTATAGGTGGGACAACTAGACAGAAAGTAGAGGTGGGTCGATGAGAACAGAAGAATTCTGGGAAGGAGGAAGCCCATTTCTCTGCAGTCCTGACCCAGCCACAGAAGAAGCAAGATGTGACTGCCTCACTGAAAAAAGTACTGAGCCATGTGGCTAACATAGACAATAATAATGGGATAATATATGTTATAAGAGTTAATATGAAGCCTGAGCTAATGGACCAATCAGTTTATAGTTAATGTAGATCTCTGTGTGATTTCTTTGGGACTTAATGACTGTGGGAACCAGGCAGGACAGAAACCTCCACAGCAAACTAAGCACTACAATCTACCAAGGCCCTCGCATGTGTCAATTCTACACTGAGTGTTCGCTGTTAAAGAAATCCTTACAGATACAGCACTGCCAGCTCAATATGCACACATGTTCCCATGGGCTGTTCTATTACTTAATACGGCGAAATTATGAGATTGCCTCAAGATCTGGTGGATAATTCAATCTTAAAAGGAGCACTGGAACCAGCAAGGTCTGGAGATGGTACTGCCCCTCCCCAAAAAAGCCACAGGTCACATTCTTCAATTGTGCCCTTCACTCTGCAATCCCTTTCATCACGTGAGACTCTTCCCTGAGTGAGTTTTTATCTTAATCAGAAAAAACAACAACAACAAAACCTTATCCAGTTGTATAACCAGAATGTATGTTTTTGCCAAAGCTTGTTTGGTTCTTCATTCTTTCTCTCTTTTGTTATTTCAGGATGGGGATCTTGTAGGGTAACCCAGGCTGACTCTGAGTTCATGATCCTCCTACCTACCAAAGTGTTGGGGTTGCTGTGATCTACCACATTCAGCAAGTTTCCTGAAAATAAAGTGAACCAGGATCTCTACTATAGCTTTAGATTGCTAATGAGCTTCGATTACCTCGGAAACCCTGGAAGGACTACATGCTTATCTCAACTGCCTTCGATTTCGAAACTAGAGGACAGATGATAACCAACGTTCTTAATGACAATTCTTTCCATTCCCTTTTGGTTTTAAGAATGGCACAGCCCAATCATAATTCCTTTTAGTAATGAGCTAAGTCAATCCCTATAAATGTTCAAGAGTTTCACATGTGACCACATCTGAGCCTTGTTGAAGCCAACTCCTATGCTTCCGTTGTTTCAAATTCGCATCTTTACCAGCAAAACAGGTCACCTCATTCATTCCCACGCTACATTGAGGATTCCAAAACTTGCCTTGCCAGGGCTCTGCTGTTTGAAAAGAGACATTTCTTGAAGAAACAGGCCGAAATTCATCCATGATTCTGCAATGCAGTGGCTCAGTCTTGGTCTTTCATCTGGCTTGGAATTGACAACTTCCCAGCTGAAGAGAGAGAGAGAAGATGCAATTGAACTTCAGCAACAGTCACACTAACACCAGTGTTCCCCTACTGAAGATGACTGTTGGCTTCATTACGCTCTGATTGCAGAGAGCTAAACCAGCCTGATACCCAAGTCAAAAGACTCTCAGATGCCAAGAGAAACAAGGAGCAACACAGTTCATTATCTGATTACAATGTGGGAAAAACTGGGTAGGCCAGCGCCGAGGCTTTGGGGCGTGTTTTCTCAAGGAGTCATTTTCCAGCTCAGATCTGGAATGAATTAGCACTTTGCCCAATGACTGACTAGAGAACACCCCAGTCCCTGGAGAGACCCAAAGATGGCGAAAGCCAAAAGAGCTACCCAGTCGAGCCCCAGTTTGGCACCGGCCTAGGGAACCAGCAGAAAGGCAATGTATAAAGCTTGTAGGGAGGAGGCACAGCTCGTGCTGGGCCTTGAAGTGCTTGTTGAAAACAAGTCCTAAAGATAAGAAGCCGTAGCACGTTTAAGGAAATAGGGACACTGGATGTACAATGATTAATACTACAAACAATGTGTTTCCAATATATGCAGTAGCTTGGCCAACTCTAGGAAAACTGCTCATTCCATGGTGTCTTACAGTAACACCCCCCCTTTGTAATAATGGAAACAAAATTAGCATGTATGTACATACACATGCACATATGCTGTGTTATGCCACAGAGTGGAAGTGGAAGACAGACCTCAACTTTGTAAGGTATGTTGTGATTCTGAGGGTCACTCCCCGGGTGCCAGGGCTTTCACATCAAATGTCTCCCTCTGCTGAGCCATGTCAGCAGCTCCCCATTTTTCTGAAGTATCTTTTCCTAGTCATCAAATGTGTTGAATGAGATACCGAGGTTGGCAGTGCGCCATGCCCTGGCCCTTGCGTTTTCACAGGGCTCTCAGGGACCTGAGCACTAGAAACATTCCATTCACAGAATCACAGCCTTCTCTGAAATGACAGTGGCACCAGCCTCTGAAAACTGACGCTTACAATCCCAACTCACGAAAATACGAGTTATGGTAAAAAGTCTCAAATTTATAATCTGGGAGGGAACTTCATCCTACCATGTTGAAGGCTGTGCCATCGCAGAGCCGGGGACATACAATAAACAAATTCAGTAAGGGTTCCAGGGGAAGACACTAGTGAACTGTCATGGAAGGGTTTCAGAGCAAGGCTCATCTCTGGATTCAACCCCAGTGGCCCCAAAGCAAAATGGCCTTGGCTCTTAGTGCTCAACTACAAGGGAGTTATGTACATATAGAATAACAGAATATACATGTTTTGTTAATATGTTTAAGAGTAGGACAATTTTTCAATTAATTATAATATAAGGTTTGCTGGCCCTGCTGATGCAGGCCTGTAATCCCAGCTAATCATCAGGCAGAAAAATTTTAAGTCAATGGCCTATCTGGGCTAAAGAGTACATTTAAGGACAGTTTAGGCAACTTAGTGAGACTTTGTCTCAAAATAAAATAATAATAATAACAACTAAGCAGCAGCAAAAGCAAAGGGGGTGAGAGCACACACGGCAGCTAGAGCTATAGATAGCCCAGTGGTAAAATGACTGCCTCCCAAGTACAAGGCCCCGGTTCAGTCAGCATTGCCTCAATTAATCAATTAATTAAAAATCTAAGTGTAAATGAATGTCACAGTACTAAAAGGAGGGCGTGTTCCACGTTCCTTTCTTGTTACCACAATAAATGTTCTGCCAAATAATCCCAAAATGTTAGTTGCCCAAGCTGAGGTTCTTCCACCAGGTAGACAACGGCCAAATGACTTCTCGCATGTCGTGAGTAATGAATGTGTGGAGATGTCTGACTTTTAAGAAATAGTTTATGTCTATTAACATTACCCTGTCTTGAGCCAATGAGCATTTCTGTTTTCATTAGTGAGCAAATCACGCACCAGGCCTGCATACCCGACTAACGATTCCAGACCTATTATAAGAACATGAAGTACATAGCAAAGAAACCATTATCTGTAACAAAATCCTACCGGAATGTCTGCTTAATGAGGTAAGATTTTATATAAGAGAACACAATCAGCATGGAGGAAGAAATGCAAGGTTGGTAAGCTGGGGTTATTTTACCAGATAAGTCAAGTTTGTTGCTACTGACAGAGTCTAGACCATTGTCCAGCTAAATGGAACTATGGGGATGACACACGCTTTCATCCCTGTTTCTCTATACGATCTGTATTTAAGGATAGGGTTGAACTCTTTGGTAAACATAGTTCTACCAAGTCAGTCAAAAATATAACAGAATGATTCTGAGTACTGCTCTTTAAAGATTAAAATGAAATGAACACATTTGCTGTTTCACTCAGACTTGAAAGAGACTTTTTCAGGAGAATGAGTCACTAAGGGGAGCTGTGTTCAAGCAGGGGAAGATAAAACAGCAGGGAAAGCAAATGAGGTGGACCCATTGGCTTTATGTATCACTTCATAATGATAAGACCCATAGGAAAAATCACAGGAGAATGCATGCGGTGTGGTGGGAAGGACAGGTTACTTGGGCAACAGGCGGGATGGCTCGGCATCAAAGGCACCTATTGCCAAGACTTGGGATATGAGTTTAACTGCTGGGACCTACATGGCCAAGAGGAGAACTGGTTCCCACAAGTGGTCCTCTGACGTCCACATATGTGCCATGGCATGCGCACACACACGCCTCCCTTCACATGAATAAGTCAATGTAATTAGAATGTTTAAAATAAAATTGGTGGTTACTTCAGGGAGAGGACCAAGCAAAGCATGTGACATGAGCCAGAGAGGTAGGAGATCTCTAGGTCCTAACCACAGACAGCGTCTTTAGGGCAATGCTGCTGTGAAAACCAACATTCTGTGGCTACGAGAGCTGCACATACACGCGTGTGCATATGTGTGTCTGCATATGCACACACACACACACACACACATAGCACTTGATCTTTTTCAACTTTTATACTAAAAGATATACTGTTTTTTATTTCGTGAATATATTTCTCACATAAGTAGATCGTGTTTTATACATTACTGCCTAAATACAAATGCTTCTAGCTTTGTCCTCATTTATTTACCTGTGAAATAAAGACAATATTTCTGTTGGGTAAAAACATGAAACATCATTTTTAAGTTCACTGTTCAGATGTCACAACGTTGCTTGGAAGTCTATCTTTAGGATTCGTGTCTCAAGGATACCATCATATATTTATTTAGTAAGTAATGAGCCTCTGACCCTCATGCAATACTTAGATCACCACTGCAGAGATTGTGTGAAGGATCTTTTTGGTGGATTTTAAGGAAGCATAATCTGTTAATTTATTCACATTTTCAACAAATATGACCAAGTTTCCCCTTTGTTATATATGTCTTTCATTATGATGAATACACTATTTCTACAGCTTGGATACCAAAGCTATTGCTTCTCTCCCTGTGTCCAGAGATTGCATCATTTGCTGGGAGTGATTTCTACTGACGTGAGAAACCACTCAATTTCTTCATTCTGAGAAAGTCTCATGTGATATTTTTAAACAGCACATCCCCTTACTTCCCACATCAATATTAGCACAGCAAATAATTCTTATTGAAAATTGAGTTGTTATAACCCCAAACAGGGATTCATTGTACACAGCTTGAAAATATTTCCTTACCAAATGATCTTGGAAAATGCAAGAAATATTGGAGAGGAGAATAAATGTTCAGGTTTTACCAAATAAAATTTGATAGGACTTGAATAGAAAAGCTGAATTCAGAGATGAAGAAACATGTTTTATATGAGACATGGACCCAAAAGGATTGATCAATGGCATTTATTGTTAAAAATTACACAAGTAGGAGCTGGAGAGATAGCGTAACAATTAGGAGCACTTGTTGCTCTTTCAGAGGACTCAGGCTGGGTTCCCAGCACACACGTGGGAGCTCAAAGCCATTTGTAACTCCAGTTTCAGGGATCAGTTACCTCTTCCAACCTTCAAGGCACCAGGCATGCATGTGGTCCACAGATATACATGCAGGCAAAACACCCATACACACAGAAATAAGATTTTAAAAACAAATTAGACAATGATTATTATAGAAACACACATGTCTATACTCTCCAAGTCTGAGTGGGTAACACTGAATTATACAATTTGGAATAAAGCCAAACATGTTTGGTTTTCATATTTCTTCATGTCATAGATGAACAACATTAAACCCACCCAATTTGTCTCGCTTACTTAGGGACAGAGTCAAGACCTAAGAACAAGATTTCTGGTTTCCCAATACAGTTCTATTTAAACAGTGCGACTCTTCAAACAACAAATAAATTCAGTGCTATCCTTAAAAAAAAAACTATTATTGAGAATAAGGAACACTCCTTGTTTCTCCACTTCCAGGAATGAAGAGAAAAGAGCTGTGATTGACCAACGCCAGTGTGTGCGCACGCAGGACCAACCCTTTCCAGGAAAGCCGAGTGTGCCATTGCAGAATCCAATACTCAGCGGAAACTCAGACCCACGTGTGGCGGGTGGTTGGTTAGCACCAGTGACATCCGTACGCACAGCTGCTCCATCACAAAACTCCAGGTTTTCTTAGAAAGCCCGAGAAACACACAACAGAGGAATGAGCTCTGTGAACGCTGGACCAAGTTTAGCAAACATCTTTCCCATGGCTGTCTTATCGCCATCCTTGGGACTAATGGATGAGCAAAGAGAGGCCCAGCTGTCATATATAGGGAAGTGAAATGCATGTTAGCCTTCAAAGCAGTTTGAGATTTTACCAAGTTCTTAACCGAAGACAGCAGGCCATCCATGATGAAGGTTGTTCTAAGGAAGAGACTTTAGTTGCCACCAGTGTCACTGTTAGTATCTCAGACAGGACAAGCAAAGTCCAGGTTCAAAGGAAAGTGATGTTCATGTACCTCCCTCCCAGCCTTGTGTTCCTCAGGCAATGAGCCGGCGGCATACCACAGCCACACGCAAAAGTCCCCTGACACACCAGTCCTGGTTCCCTCCAGCCTCAGTTATCTATTTCCCTCGCGCTTTCAGTCCTAGTTGTTAAAATCAGTGCACAGATCCTGGTCCCCTCACCGGCACGCCAGCTTTCAAAGAGGCTTGCCCTTAGAGTCAGAAAAGCTTCTTCTATCAAAAGAGAAAAAAAATGACTCAATGCCATTTGCTTAAGTTTTCCTTCTAAAGAAAATACTACGATGTTTTGGGACAAGAGACATTCTATAACCGAAATATGCCACTTACTGATGAGCCCTTAGCCCTGAAGTCCTTTGTCAACAGCTGAAGATTTACAGCCTCCTCTGTCAATGTGCTATGATGGCTCTTTGGACACCAGTACATAGACCTGTTGTAGGGGGCTGCTTGCTTGTTCCCAGCCACTCAGCCCTGAAATAACTACACAGAAACTGCATTAATTAAATCACTGCTAGCCTAGTACTCTTGATTCTCAAACCTATTTTTGCAGTGTGGTGGAATTATATAGGCATGTGCCACCATGCCCAGTAAAAAGGCCTGCCCGAAGTCTTGAGCATTTAACCACAGGCTGTCTGTGGCTTCATGGTGCAGGACACAGGATTCTCCATTAGGGGGTTCTCTAAGATAAGGAAACCTGACACTCAATGCTCCTTAAAAATAAACTCTCTCAGGGTATCTGTAGCCTCATAAAAAAGAGTTTGGCAATGCTCCTTTTGTTTCTCTTATGTGGAACACTTTGAGGAGTATAGGTATTAGCTCTTCTTGGAAGTCCTTAAAGAATTCTGCACTAAAGCCATCAAAGCCTCAAGGTCACAGTATTAAAGGAGCAGGGGTGACTAACACAGGAAGTACACTGTCCACCCCGGAACATGCAGATCCCTTCAGAGATGAATGGCCAAGGACCTCCATCCCTAACTGCAAGCTAATTCTGTCAAGATAGAAATATATAAAGAGCAGCCCTGGTTCTAACAGAAACTTGGGCCTAAGGAATCGAGGTTCCTCTCTCCTCTTCCCAGCACCTTAGCAATTTCGGAGCAGTACCCACAAGCAATCCTGTAATCTTAGTCCAGCTTCCCAGACTAAATTACATCCTTTTGCATAATCATGACTGTGGCTGCGGTTTGCTAAGCGCTCCCTTGGCAAGCGCTGTCTCAGATAACCTCCATGTGATCCCTTCCCTCACCAAGTCATCACAACACCCTGCAAGTCAAGACTGGTGCTGTGACCTCCACTTTACTCCAGAGGAAACGGGGGCCGTGGAGGGTCTGAAGCAGGAGGTCTGTGAGTGTCCGTTGTGCATTTGGTGTTGTAGAATTCCTCGCAGAAATTCTATTGTGATGGGTTATGACCTTTGCCATGCTAGCTCCCTAGTAGACTGTAAATCACATTACAGAATTTGCAGCCACTGTTCTGACCCGTCTAAGGCAAGCGGAGAGGGCCAGGGAAATGGCTCAGTCCGTACAGTGCTATACACACACACACACACACACACACACACACACACACACATTTTCCAGTAACTTTACAGCTTTTTCATTTTCATATGAATCCATGATCCAATAATCATCTTAAAACAGACTTAGAAGATTCTGGCACAGCACTGTTGAAGACTATTTCACAGTGTGATTTTACTGCACATAGGAAATCTACATTGGAGTTAAACAGCACTTTTCAGAAAGTTAGCCATGTCATTGCCCTATGTGACAAACTTTAAAAAAAGGATTTGTAATAACTTGTCACCTAGCAACTGTGGCAAACAGCTGGTGTAGCCCTCACACCTATAAATATGCTTTGGACTGGGGACCTTTCTCAGCTCGTGACTCAGCATCCCATGCTCACGGCTAGTGACCATCTGTTGATGGTAATTCCTGTTAAATTTTTCTTAGAAAGGTCAGTCAATATCTGGTTACGGACTTTAACATCTCTTAGTGTAACGTGTGAGGACGGTGTTTAATCCCTCTGTGAGTGGATACGTGGAGGGAAGGAACAAAATAAGAACAGGGAATGTCTCCCTGCACAACACTGAATTAGAGCCATGACAAAGCAAACAGGATGTGTCAACTAGAGGATTAAACAAGAAAGCTGGGGATTAAAAAATTACATAGCACTCAATTCGAAGCTTCCACCTTCTCAGACCAATAAGCCAAGGAGCAGCTTCTCCCCAGATCAGGGACAAAAAGGCGCCAGCTGAGGGCCTGTTTTTCCTACCCAGGGAAGCTGAACTCCACCTTCTGAGGGCAACTTAAGTGTTCTTTATAGATAAATACACACACAGACACACAGACACACAGACACACACACACCCCTCTGTTTCTCTCTAAATTGGAAACAGCAGAAATTGGTCTTTCCCTAAGACCGGCCTTCCTCCTATATCTTAAACAAAGCAGCGCCACTTTGGGGTGGGGAGGCATAGATGATCTAACCCACCATCTAGAAGGATGCTGTCTTTCTTTCTTCTGCTACATGTGGTGTTCTTTTCAAGTGCAGGAGGACAAGAAGCCATCGTTTTCAATGTTCCCACTTTGGTTAGTGTTTAATAACTAGATTCTATAAGCCAAGGGCTGAGCAAGGTAATGCCCCTCACAAGCAGGAGGCAAGCACTTTCTTGAGACCAGACTATAGGAGACTAAACCGTCCTTCCTTCCTCAACACCAAGGCCAAGATCTGATTCATTCCCTTCACTGTTCCTAAGCAGGAAAGAAATTTCCCAGTTCTCAAAGGACAGATCAAAATCAGAGTAGAGAAACAGGCTTCACAGAAAGCAAACTGTTAAAAAAAAAAAAAAAAAAAAAAAAAGAAAGCAAACTGTTATTGTGGAGTGGGTTTGCTAACTCCGCATTCTATTTGCCATCTTCAATTCCCAACAAACTTAGAGCCTGGGATTTATTGCAGCTCAGCTTAAGAGCAAATATCCCCTCCCTGCTCTTTGACCTTTGGTTTAGCTGTATGAAACTGGTGACAATTGTTTTCAATATGTTTCTTAGAATTGAAAAAATATAGTTAACATAATTCCTGATTTTGCTTTTTAGCAACTAGACCCACTGTACTGGGCCAGAGCAGTGCATCTAGCCCAGACTTACAGAGCTACTGAACCATTCCAAAGTGTGTCTAACATCAAGCCTAATGAAAATTAATTTTGATGTATGTGATGAAGAAGGTAACCTGGGGTATAACAAAACCGGGTGACTCTCCTGCACAGGACAGATATCAACGACCAAGCAACATGTTGGGCCATTTGGCTGTAGGTCATTCATGTCTTGGGCCTTTCTTTAAAGCGTGCATCTTCTTGCTTCTCTTTATAGGTAAGCCAGCAGTTGAATGAGATAGCCAGTAGCTTTTAAAAGAGCACACCAAATGAAGATGACCACACCCCTACCGATCATATAAACAACTGTTTCTTCAATGTGATCTCTCTGCTTTGCCGATTTTGAAAAGAAGCTATGGTGTAAACGGTGCCTGTGTTAATGGTAAATTAGCATGTTGTGATGCAATGTCAACATGAAGGGAAGATAGGTACAGAATCAACTAGGGGGATGCACAATAAGAAAAGGGATGAGGAAAGGTGACATTCCCCAAACACTGTCAGAAGTCTGGAAAGAAGCTAATCCCTAATGAGAAGTCTTACAGGAAAACAAAACTGTAAATGTAAAGTTTTCCTGCCTGATGTAGAGGATGTTTCTATAGGAATACATTTCCTCCACTTCCTTATACACACAACTACCAACAGGAATTTGCCGTTGAATGGAAAGGATTGGTCTTTCGGTGTATCTGAGTTAGAATACAGCAGTCAGCACGTGTAGACATGAAGGGCAGCCTCGGAAGAGTTCTTTAGAGTCTATCTACTGCTTCCTTCCCACACACTATCAATCTGCTCCAGAAGCTGTCCTTGTTAAATGTATATTCGTGAGTGAAATGGAATACAATACAACTAAAGGAGTCTGGGACAGTCTAGACTGAACCCTACTAGTGACAGTGGTGCCTGCTCATCTCAGCCCCTTCATTCTTACCTGTGGGTGCCACCTATCTTTGCCTATCTTTGCCACCAGGGTTCTCAGCTGGCTCAAGTTTCCGCCAACGATGGGCAGGGGAATTTAATGAGGGCCACCTGCAATTTATGTGTGTGTAAAATGTCAAGCAGTATATTGGAGATTGTCGGCTAGCCAAAAGCACTTTCAGGAAATCACTTTCAAGATATCGGAAAGCACAGGGAGGTCATGGGTGTTGCCCACCGACCACATCTCTTCAGATCTGGGGGGCCTAATCTCTCCTCTTCTCCACTAGGGTCATAGTTTACTGTAAAATGATTTTAGATGGCCTTCATCACTCACGGCTGCCAGGCAGAAGGGACACTCAGGGCTTTGCCTCTTTCCATCACCTTTTGCCATATTAAGCACAACTGCAGCCCTCCCTCCGTAGAAAAAGGATCTGCTGCAGTCTGGTGATGCCTCTTTGAGACACTACTACAGGTCACAACACCAGTTCTTTAATAGACCTGGCTGGTATTTACCCAGTGAGTGAAGACTACTCCCGGAGCATGCCAACTCTACAAAAATAAGGCTAAAGTAGGAAAGTGGGCATGGCTTGAACTGGATGTTTCCCAGAGCCTCCTTTAAGGTCGCTGTTTCATCTGTATCACTAAGGAAAGGGCTAATTGATCCATGAGAAGCCAAGCACCACTACTGTCCTCAGAGCCATCGTGTTCCTTATGTGTCTCCAGGGACAGCTGGGACATTCCTGCCCCCTTGTTTCCCAATGTCAGCACCAGAACACTTTGTGACCTAGATGTACTCCAGGCATTGCTACACCCAGGGTTTGCCTCTTGCCTTTCTCAGTCTGGGATTCTGAGGCAGCAGGTGTCTGAGAAGGGAGGTCACTGAAGACACTGGAGGAGCAAAGAAGGCAAAGAGTGAAGATGGATGGATGGGTTCTGAGGAGGCTGTGGAAGAAATGGATTTTAAAAGGGAGTGTTAGGGTTTGTGGAGACAGATGGCCTTGCTCAACTTCCTCCTATCACCCAAGTCACTAGATTAGGCATTCCTATTCAGGCCAAAAAGCCTGAGGACAATATTCCTTCATGAAATCATTTTATTTTACCCCTTCATTTTCTGGTGGAGTCACAAATAATTGCTGAAAAACATAAGCAGAGTTTACAGTCAAAAATTCTTCCTCTGAGTGTCCTTCCCCATTGGTTCTTGTTATATCTAAAGAATTTAGGCAGCAGCATGGCCAGCCAAACATAGAAAACAAAAAAATACCCAGATTTTAATTGAAAGAGAAGTTTGGTGACTGAAGAAAATACCAATTTTCAAATCAACCTCTCTGCTTGGAATGTTAGCACTCTACTTTTTCAAACACAAAAATGAGGCACTATGTTCAAAACCGTACCCTTAACTAATCTTTAGAATGAACCCCTTTATGCCCTCTAGTCTTAAGTTGAAAAGCCAGGTGACTAAAACACACAATGCTCTCTGTTTGCATCTGTTGTGTTACACAAATGCGTTTTGTGCCTGAAAATCTATTATGAGTTATGCGCAAATTTAACACACATGAACCCAAGCCAATGTATAAGAGAAATCTGCATGTTGTGGCCCTGAACCACCTCTCTGGCTACTCACAGCCTTATAATATGCACGGTGTGGGCATCCTGGCTTGCCTGAGAAGCCATAAACACAGTTAGTCCTCACACCCACAGGGTCCATTTTCAAGAATGACCCAGCCCAGGCCAGACATATCTGGGGGAAAGGCTTATACTTGCACTGAAGAGATCTGGGCACCTGGTATTGAGGGTGAGAGACTGGGAGCAACCCCTAGAGATACAGCTGTACTTCTCATTCAACGCAGTCTGTGGCCTCGCACTAATGCACACATGGGCTTAAACAATTGTACAAAGTGTCAAGAGAAGGTGAGCTGAACACACCCCCTGGAGTCCCATTGGAAACTGGAATAACACATAAACTTTCCATACTAGACCCTCCAGGAGCCCATTCCACAGCTGTCTGGGGAGCTGGGAAGCAGGTGCCCACACAACTGAGCCACCATCGAGGGAGGGGTAGATTCTCATGTCCCGTCTGCCATGAGGATGCACACAAGATCACAGTGACTGACATTTGAACTCAGTCGTGACCCAATTAATGTTGCTTAAGGATGTGTGTCACTTATATATTATTATTATATATATCTACTTCCTGGAATTTAACAATGGCCCTTCACACCATTAGGGCAGGCACTACGATCAACTATTAATAAACGTAACCTCAGCCGGGTGGTGGTGGCGCACGCCTTTAATCCCAGCACTTGGGAGGCAGAGGCAGGCGGATCTCTGTGAGTTCGAGACCAGCCTGGTCTACAAGAGCTAGTTCCAGGACAGGCTCCAAAACCACAGAGAAACCCTGTCTCGAAAAACCAAAAAAATAAAAAAATAAAATAAACATAACCTCATGAAACTGAAAAGCTTGTGTAGGGGGAAGGACACCCTACCTTTGTCATCTGGACAAAGCAGCAGCCTACAGAATGGAATTTTTTTTTTTATCAATTCCACGTGTGAAAGACGACTAATATATAAAATATATAAAGAACTCAAGAAACCAGATATCAAAAAACCAAATAGTCCAATTTAAAAATGAGGTACAGATCTAAGAAAGGTGTTCTTAATAGAGGAAACTCAAATGGCCGAGAAACACTTTGAAACTGTAGTGAAGGACAGCATGTTTGTCCCGTCGACCATTTAACAAATACAACACAATGAGAATGGCACTGTGCCCATTTCTAGGCCCAGGTCTTAAGGAAATGGCAGTTGATTCTTCCTCCCTTCCAATCTCCTCACTCCCTACTTAGGAAAACCATAGTGCATAGCCCATCTCATTTATAAGTGGCACAGTTAATCTCAATAATGACTAGAACATATGGGCAAAGCTCAGTAGGATACGCTGGCGGGCATTTTTAAAACATTCTCATACTGTTTAGATGCCACTGGAAAGTACTTTAAAGTGGAAAATAAAAAAATACATCTATGTGTATATACACATACCATACGCTAAACATACCTGTCAAAAAATTCACCAAACAAGTATAATATAATTACATTATATATGTATGATTATACATACCATATAATTACATCAGGATTCTGGGGTTAGAGCTGATCTTTTCTACTTTGTTCTTTCTTTTCTGCATTAACATTTTTATCTCCCCCAAATAAATAACTAAAGTTTCCTTCAGCAGATCATCTTCAGTGGGAAGACTTCTTTAGAAATACATTCATGATAGTAAATGAGACTGGTCCTTCAAGAAAAGATCCATGCCCCCATGCATTCTACACAACCTGGAAATACACATCACGAAGAAGTGAAAACATGAAATGTATTTTGATGCCAAGTTACCATTAAGAGTCAAAAGGCTTGTGGTACCAAAACGAGGATAGCCCACCCAATTTCAACCTTGCTCTGTCAGTCAGTAGGGATAGATAGACTTGCCCACAGTCTGCCACAGATACTCTGTGGTCCTTTGGCATTAAATGATAGAGACCTTCATCATATTTAGTGATGGCAACAAAGACTGTATCACCATTTACTGATTAGAAACCAGCTTCACTGGGGCGGGAATGCCAGAAATCTGTTGGGTCCCTGCAGGGTTCAGGAAGCAGGTCACTGGTTCAGTAGCGGTTAAGATATTGCCCACAAAACAAACTCCCCTGCAATAAGGACAGACTGTAGTGTTCTACATGTTCTTAATCAGGTTCAAATATTAGCCCAGCTGGGTCAAAGTAGGATTTCAAGAGTGATAAATATTTTCCACGATTGTGTGGGAGAACAGATAAAGATAAATCATTAATTCCTTCAACCAAAGTTGAAAAATATCCGTGGTGCCTTCAGAATAGAGAATATGTAGCCTTTATTCAAACTAATGCTGATGCTGATGTTGGCCCATCATCATTTGCGTGGCCTCCACAGGTTCATGAGAGCCACAGTGGGAATTCTCTAACTCTTCAGGGTCCCGCGCACGCCTCCCCCACTTATCTGCAGAGTGCTCAGAATCCCTTCTCTTACAGCCTTGTCAGCTTCAGCTACACGTACACCACCCGTCAGCACTCATTTCCAAATGAAAGGCAGCACGAATACATCCAAGGACACAAAAACTTAAATATGTTTACTCATAGGAATCCACCTCAACTGAAGGGCAAAGTACACCAAGCTGGCTTTGACGCACCTGGTCACATTTCTATGTCAGGTCTAGATTTTTAAGAAATGGCATTCTCAATGGATAGACCACATCCATGACATAAAATCACACCTAAAATCCTTCTAGTGTGAACTATTATAACAATGAAATTATTCTTGAGTTTCCAATCAATTTCTTTTAATCTTCCAAAATTAAAATTCAATGCAATCACTAATAACATTTTCATACTAATTGGCCGATTGTGTGTTTAAAAGAGCCTTGGATTTCTTAAATACAACCACCCTTCAACAACCCAGAAACAAATCCAGGCTAGACAAGACTAGTCTGAAACCCTCAAGTCTAGAATGCTCTAAGATCTGAAACTTCCTAAGGGCTGACATGATCCCACAAGTAAAATCTGCCACCCCAGACTTCATGGTCACAATGCAAGCACACTAAAAACACCAAGAAAGCTAAATTTTAGCATGTATAATACATTAGTATAATACATGTGTAGACATGGATCCTACCCCCAAGATATGCTAATTACAGATAGGCAAATATGCCAAAATGTAGAGAAGGGACAGAAGACCCTGAAATCCAAGACTGCTGGAGCAGGAATTTCAGAGATGTGATGCAACAGTCCCCACCACTCTAGAGCAGAGAACAAAAGAAAGATCTGGAAACACATTGAATTCACAGTTCTAGAGTCCCGGTGACGTTTGCAAACAAGCTTGTACATCTTCACTACACTCCAAGTAGAGGACCAGTAACACCCGAGTCCAGATCTACCACAGTGTCCCTGTAAAGACACCAGAGCGTCAGCACGTACACCAGGTGTTGGCTCGTGTTGCCACTTTAAAGTGTATCCTTGGCCCTGTGGCCTGAAGTGCTCTTACTTAGGGATTCTTTCACCCCGGGGCCATCTTCCACCTCAGACCCTTTGCTCCAAGACAGCAGGGTCCGCACCTACCACCCCATCACTGGTACAGCCACAAGTCAAGGAGTCAGAACTCAACAAATGTCTGCTGTGTAAACAGGTAATTGTGCAGAGATAACTACCCAGTTAGAGTGTCTACATGACAAGACACACAAGCATAAAACAAGTTCCACGTTTGGATGGATCCCATCCTCATGCCTCAGGCCTATCTCCTTCTGTGTCATCTGGAATCAGGGATAGACGATTCACCCACATCCGATCACCCATTTAATCATGGTACTTAACAGGGCCAGCCTGGCTGCCACTCTAAGGCAGGAACCAAATGAGCTCAGATAAGGAGCCGCAGGCTGCAGGTTACCGCATAAGCTTTCCCATAAACCTGGAGCTACTCTACCTTCCAGGTTTTCCCTTTCTTCTTTGCCATCCGGTGCTTCTGGCTTAGATATCTATTTACCTTCTGCAGCTGCTTCACTAAGGTTTCCTTGCCCTTCCCCCTCAGCTCTTGACCTTGAAACTTGTTGTGAGTCCTCCAGGGTTCTTCTAACACTGACTAACAACAAGGAGGGTTTCCTCTTCCACCTGGTGAATTTAAGATGGGACCTGGAGCCACCAGACTGTAATCCACTAGCAGCTGGTGCCTGTGAGCCTGAGGCTACACCCCAGTATGAGGCAGACATCCCTACCCTGCGGGCTACACTGCTTTTTATTGTTTGTTCGTTTGCTTGGTTTCCGAAGGGTATTTTAGTATTGATTTTGTTTTATCAAAGACAAAACTTTTATTTAGCACTCCACGAGTTACAGAGCAATCCAGGACATCCAAATGATTCCAAAATGAGACTCAAGTAACATAATCAGCCTTGATGTGAGATTCAATTAGGAACTGCTGCAATGAAGTCCAAAGGACACGTCTGTCAGCAGATTCGTGACTATAATAGTTATTTCTCTTTCAAACGTGGCACCAAAGGACTTATCCAAAAGCACATAATCTCAAATTTAGCAAGAGAAAAATTATCTACCAATTAAAAATATTTTATTTCTAGCCTAGCTTCAATCTTTCACCATTTCTCCACAGAGAAGGAAAAACCAAACAAACACATGAGACAAATCTAAAAAGAAAATCCGCCAAGTGCTGGGAATAAACATGAGCTCATCAGAATGAAAAACGAGGGCCAGGGATATGTTACCTCACAGGAGTGAGAGGGGTTCGCACGTGCAATGCAACATTTTACAGTCCCTGAGGGCAATAGTAATTATCATGTATGTATTTACGTGTGTACACACATACACACACACACACACACACACACACACACGCTCTTTTTCACCTGTTTATATTTATATATTTTTTTAATTGGTGAGACTTCCAGAGAAAAAGCTAAAGCTTGTTCGGTTCACATCACAAATAGCTCATGATATTTCTTATCAGCAGTTAGTTACTATTTAATTCTGATAATGCTGCTTCTCAGGAGAGCAGCGCTCACTCCCTTTGTGCCAGGTCTCTCTCCTTGAACCGTCAGATGATAAGGATTCCTGAGCCCCTGGTGTAAAAACAATTGATCAATGCATTTTCATTTGCTGAGTATTCCTTTAAAATGCCCAGCTGTCCAAAACTCCTCATGGAGCCAGAGGGAATGCCTAGGCGTTAGAGGAAAGGGAGAGCCTTGCTTTGGGGAAAGTTCAGAAGTCTGGGGACACAAATGTATGACACCCATGGACCAACCTATCAACCAGTGCGGATGTTTCAATGCCTCTAAAAATGTTCTCTTCGCTAGTCAATCACTGCATGGACAGTGCCACGCACTGTTACAAAGGACACAGTCGGGAGCTACACCTAGTCTCATTTTACACAGAAACTTGCTCAGTAGAATACCAATCTGTCCCTTTTTTATTTAATAGGATTTGGGAAAGATAGAAATTGGAGGACCACAGAGAAATGCAGCCTTTAAGGAAACTACCACAACTGGTTAAATAGCCACACACAACCCATACCCTCGGTCATGATTTACAAAAACGGTCTGAGGAGCCCTTGTTCCTAGAAACATCTGTTCTTTGGCAATAAGATGACCCATGAGCCCTTTCTTTGTTTTGTAATTTTCTCTCAGATTCAAATTTTGGGGACCTCAATTGGAAATCCAGTGGGAACACGGAGCTGATCCCGTCATGTCTGTCTGGGCCGGATGGGCAACTCCATGGGTACAGCTAGGCTCGAGCCAGCTTGCACTGTTGCCTGCCTGGTACTCACGCCTTAGCAGTAAGAAAGCAATGAAAACATTCACAACCAGGCACCCAGGGCAGAGAGCTAAGTGAATTTTCAAAACCCACAGCTTGAGAAATGTTTAAATATCAAAATTGATAAATTGGCTCAGTAGTCAACTCTTACAACTGCCTGTCAAATCTTTAAAATGCAAACTTTAAAAAAAAATGTGAACTTAGATTTTGACCACGATCATCTCAAGTCAAAAGAAACATCAAAAACTTCAATTAGACTCACACTGTAAATGGAGAAATGAGTTTTAAAAGCTCCAGGATGTTATTTCCTTATTCAAGGAAACATAGACACTTCTTTGCATGTATTTATTTCTGAGCTTAGATTACTAATTTTGTCTCTCTTCTGCTAGCTTCTGCCAAAGAAAATTTCCTAGAATTATAATTTTCATTTAAACACATTTAAACTTGTCACAATATGTTTAAGATGAGCAACAATGAAACAGACTCCAGACAAACAAAATGCCATAATTACCTTCTGCCTGGCCCACAGTCGTCGCCTTCAGGCATTTCTGCCCTTTAAGAATAACTGCGGCCGCACCTGCCTCCACAGCGAAGACAGCCAGACAACGCTGTCTTTTCCACTCACCGGTGGGCAGGAGAATTCTTCCCTTTCTGGAGAAAAGGGCTCCTACTCTACTCAGAAAGTCGGTGTTTACAAACTTGCTGAGTGCCTGCCTACTGCCCTGAATGAAGCAGACTGGACGGCTGTGACAGCCCCTGCTAAAAATAAAGAGGTCACCTCTCAGTCCAGGCACTCTGACAGGCAGCTGGGCGGGAGTGTTGCCCAGGGGCCCAACATTTTCCCTGAAGTCGTGTGAGAAGGTGTCACCAGGGATGACTTCACCCAGCAGCCTGCCTGCCCTCTTTCCTTTTTTTTTTTCCTGGCAAGTTCTAGGCACCTACCAAAGGTGCAGTGGCCACAGGCAGGTTGAAACCTCACTCCGGCTATCAGATCTCCTCCTTTGAGTCACAGTGGGGAGTTGGAGAGCAGACAGAGAGAGAGAGAGACAGAGACAGAGAGACAGAGAGAGGGAGGAAGGGAGGGAGGAAGGGAGGAAGGGAGGGGGGAAGGGAAGGAGGAAGGGAGGGAGGGGGAGGGAAGGAGGGACAGAGAGGAGAAGGAGGGCAACAAAACAAAGCTGTCCCAGCAGTAGGGAGCTAGGTTTGTTTGAAGGATATCTGCTGCTCAGCAAAAAGTCTCTTACTCAAAAGGAGAAAACAAAACAAAACAAAGAATGCAAAACAAAAACAAAACCCCACAAAGTCATGGGCGCAGTCAGTTGTGAGGGACACTGATTTGCAAGGAAAGCTCTCTCTGGACCATAGAGGTTCCCCAGTTCACAACAGGCACACACATGAACGTGAGCCTGTGTGCCCACGTGACCAAAAGCTCCTCCCCCTCCCACAGTGGCACTGTGGCCAGGGAGCATAGGGAGCAAGCACAGGCACATGACCCTGTGGTGGCTTTGGGGGACTTTATTCTTCAGTTCCTTGATGGGCGTTTCTCAATCTACTCCCACCACAGCGCCTTGTTTACCAAATGCCAGAGACTCCTTTACCACCACCCAATAAAAACAGAGTTAAAACCTGAACCCATTCTCTTTCTCTATTTTCCTATTAAGAACATAAGGGAAGACTCAAAAGAAGATCTAATAATTAAAAAGTGATAATTTTTCCTTTTAAAAGTGCATATGATCTATTTGTTGTGTTAGATGTCTTTTATGGGGGTATTTTACATGATGACTTTGCTAAAAATGGTTTTCCAGATCACTGAGGCATGGAAAAGTCAGAGGATTTAAAATAATTTTCTGCTTTCTTTTGGAAAATGTTGGTGATCTTGTGGTGTATGCATGCCAACTTTAACGGGCAGTGGTGGCGCACGCCTTTAATCCCAGCACTCGGGAGGCAGAGGTAGGCGGATCTCTGTGAGTTCGAGGCCAGCCTGGTCTACAAGAGCTAGTTCCAGGACAGGCTCCAAAGCTGCAGAAAAACCCTGTCTCAAAAAAAAAAAAAAAAAAAAAAAGAGAGAGAGAGAGAGAGAGATACTGAAAGGACACAGTATTTCACACGAAATGCTGCCATTAGAGACTTCAAGCCTAAGGCCTGAAATACATACACACGCCTAAGGTGGATCTATGTATCAAATGCGTAACTTATTTTTAAATAGGGCATACTTTATGGATCTGCATGTCATCCTTGCACAGGATCATGCCAATCTTCTCTGTATTATTCCAACCTTAATAAATGCCCTGCCAAAGTGAGCACTCTCAGATACGTAACTTGAAAGCCCATTCCCCTTCAGAGGTTAGTAGACCAAAGCAGAACAGCCTCTGGAGGCCAAAGCTATGCACTACGTCATGAGACACCGCAGCTTTGTAAGAGCTGAGAAGCTAAAATGCTAAGAGCGATCTCCATGACGTCAGCGCTTGCCCTGAACATAGTCAGCACCAGGGGCTAATTCCACTGTCTCGCGCTCGCTTCTGACCAGTCTAGCACTTTAATTTTACTCTGTCTCTCTCCAAGCTCCCATCTATTTCTTAAAAAGCTAGGCAGACCTACGCTTCTGGTTAGCACTGATCTGAAGACACACCCCTGAAGCATCTCTCAGTTCCAGAAGAATTCACTGACAGAGTGCCAGCAACCAGCACGAGACAGTGTCACCTCTTCGGAGCGCTCAACCCTCGGTGCATTTCCAGATTACTTGCTACAGCTGGATTCCCCTGAGGTATTTCTGTGGCATTTTGTAAAGTTCACAAGGATAAGGACGGAAAATAAGGACAGCACAAGCAACAAACCCCAGACTGTTGCTACTGGCCGGCGACTGTTCCTACTGAGACTCTGTTACTTTCTGTCCTGGAAACTAGGTACTGTGGGTCTGCTCACGCTGTTGACCTGAAAAAATAGTGGACAACCAGAACTTAAAATGACCCAAGGAAACTCTCGCCAAGATTTTCAGATGTTATCGTCGCCTCAGAAAGTTAGATGGGCTGCTGGGGACAGTCGCCTACAAGTTGGAGGCAGTGCCTCTAGCCAAAGCCAGAAGAGCCCTCACAACAGGCAAAAGTCCAAAGCTCGTGTCCCAGACATTTTTGAGGTTTTAGGTTTCCCTCTGCTCACGCTCTCCTCAAATATGTGTACATTAACTTTTAGTAATGTATTTTATTTTTCCTTTGACATTCCATATGGCCTAAAAAAAAAAATCCGTCTCCGTTCCATGGTGTCTACAGCCTCCACAAATCTACAGTATAAAAGTTTTATGTTGTTGCTATATCCTCAACAGCAGCTTCAAGGAACACTCAGACTCCACCAGGAATAACAGGGCAGACCCTACTCCCATCTCTTGGAGATTAAAAAGCAGTCTGAGCAACGAAGGGCAAAAAGCCACTGCCCTTGTAGAGTGCCCTTGTAGGCTCTTCTCATATTCCCTTCCAACTTCACCAGGTATCAACCTGGATTAGTCCCAGGCATCGCCTTCCAGGATAAAAACTAGAATGCTTACTGCATCTGAGCGAAGGAAGGCTTTGTGTTTACGTTCTGACTGAGGGGGTGTCAGCAAAGTCATTGGGCAGCTCCAGGGACTTGCAGTAAATGACACCCGGGTGTAGTCCTTCTACCTCCTGCTAGAGAGGTTTCAGACTTGATAGCTGGGTCTCCAGAAGCCACTTTCAGTAAGATGTGACCTGTGCAGTGGAGGGAAAGCCTGGCAGAGTCCTCATGACAAAGCAGCTGCCTGGGTTGGCAGACAATGAGAGCAGTCAACGACTGGATAACTTTTACTTTTTTGTAAACTGCAAGTGAGACAGACAAAAATGTTTAACGTCACTGTTCTTTTGAAATACCATTGGAGTAGCTCTCTCTCACCCATGGTTTTCTTTTCTATGTTTTCAATCACCCAGAACCAACCATGGTCTAATAATTCCAATAGGAAGTCCTATGAAGCAGCAAGCCATCAATTTCATCTTAAATCATCCTGTGATGTCCTCCATTTTCTGTGCTGGCTTTATTTCTATCCCAGCATGGGGATCATTTTTCTTTTCCAGTACCAATGATGTGTATGTTGCCTGCCCGTTAGTCACTTAATAATCATCTTGAGTTATCAAATAAACTATCAAGGTAACTGTAGTGCTTAAATCCAAGTGACCATTATTAAACCTATAATAATAGCACCAAAGCATAAGGTGCTTCCTTTAAAATGATAAGGTGAAAGTTTTTGGCTTAATAAAATTTTGAAAACCGTGCTATGATCTGCAGGACATTATAGATCTGTACTCTACCTGCTTCATAAATAAAACTTTATCATATGTATGCATGGCTGTTTTACAAAAACAATACATATAAGGTTCAGTTAATGTGTGGATTCAGACATCCACCGTGGTCTTAGAAGATACCCTCTGTGGAGGAAGAGGGACTACTGTAGTCAATCCAACGTAACCCTGCCCAAACTATTTCCCTAGACGTATAAACAGTGGACATCAAAACAAAACAACAACAACAACGCCAGTAAAACTAAGACCAAAAGTAAAGCAGAGATCCTTCCATCAGGCCGCACTGTGCGGGAGGAAAGAACTGATGTGCCCTCCTCCCCAGCTGCCACACGAGTCTGCCATGTCTGAAACATGTCAAAAATGCCACTTAAAAAGAACACTATGGGGCAAGATTTAACAACTGTACTAGATTAGGGGTCCATTTTTTATAGAGCTACTAATGCAACCACAGAGGCCCCACCCTAATTAACTTATCAACTCTTAAGTACCTCCGAGTGGCCTCACCTCCAAATATTGTCAGCATATGAATTTGCATACTGAGCTTTCCCTGGACATGGGCCTCTTTCTTGGGAGCACATCGGAACCTCAGCACTTACCCTCTGAGAAATTTTCTGTCCGTCAATCCTCACCCCCATGACCATCTGTCTCCTTGGCTATGCGTTCCCACTCTCTCTCACTGAAAAGTTAAACCCGATTTCTCCCTTCTGCTGCAGAAACCCTTACACATCAGTCTCCTGAATCATCTGTCTTCCCACTCTGTGACGTGTCAGGATAACTTCCCAGCAGCAGAAGTTGTCCCTGAGGACAGTGGACAGCTATGACCCAGTAGCTAGGGACACGGACTTTGGACCCGGATGTGGATCCTGGTGGAAAGTCACCGCTTTCCATCCCAGTGACTCTGGCAAGTTCTCCACAAATCCCTGCATGTGGGCTTCCTGGTGTGACTGAAGTGTCGTCGCCATGTGCTGAGGAAACGGCAAATGTGCTGCTGCGAACGGCACTACCCTCTGAGTAATGCTAAAAAACACACATTAGCAGTCACATTGTGGATTCCAGACTGATGGTTGGTTGGTTACCCAGGACTAACATTTGGTCAGTTATTCTAGAAGGAACCTCTTGACTCTTAAAGTCTAAAGGAACATTAACCTAAATCCCTGGTAATACCACGACATCCAAACTTAGGTACTATATGTACTCCAAAGGGAACAAGCCTTCCTTGTGCATTGTGAGCCTGGCTGTTCTCAACAGCACATCTCAGATTCGGATGATAGACAGCTACCGAAGCTTTGGGGCATCGATCACCCTCTCAGAGGCTGCAGTGGTTCAGTCTCTGTGCACACGCTGTGCTGGCCCAAGTCTACAGGGCACTGAAAACAAACAAGGCAGGCTACCTTAAGGAGGTAATTTCTGAATAGTGTCATTCGGTGCCAGTTCAGGCAGCTACTGGGGATAGGCATGCCACAAAGAGGCAGAGGTCTTGTCAGCTGATGTCAGGCAGGGTATCCTGGAATGTTTGTGGCTGTTAGGGAAGGCCCATTCTATTTCAGGGGCCTTATCTCGGCCCTTCTCACAGTCCCTCAGCCGGCTGCAGCCAAGTAAGTAAGCACATCCGAGGTGTGGCTTGGCTCCCTAGTTGGCCCTCAGGCACCTGGATCTCCAGGGGAGTTTCAGGGATTTTCTTGTAGGTAGAAATCTGGCAGGGGTAGCTAAAAGATCCTCTATAATCCACAAGTCCTCAGCACCAAGACTCCTAGCCCTTTCCCTGGGACCTGGGGGAAGCTCTGCAAGCCTGGCTGGGATGGGAGCCTTCCTGCCTCAGTTTACACAGTCAGGTGCCTTCTGGATTCTTTCTGTATCTTCCTCATGGGTCAGAGCCAGAGTTCTCCAGGTCCCTTCGGGGCTCTAATAATCTTAATGTTTTATCCCCTCTAACTCTTCACCCCTTGATCTCAGGTCAGCTCTCCCTTGCAGAGCAGACTGGATGGATCCCTCAGCCAGGGCCTCCTGAGGTGAGCACGTTCCTCCAGCCCCTGCTGCTGCATCTTCTCTGCGTTTCTGGAGGTAATGCCTTGTGATGGGCACCTCCATCTGGGTTTTCCCAAGAGCACCTTAGAACATCAAAAAACTCCCAGATACAATCGCATCATTTGCCGCCTACCCTTTCCTCATTCCCACCCCTTCCATGAACCTCTGCCTGCACGCTCTCAAATTATGGCCCCTTTCTTCAGTTGTTTTTACACACACACACACACACACACACACACACACACTTCTAAATATATAAATACAACCTCCTCAGTCCATATAATGTTACATACACCCATATACACACATACATACACATGCACACATATGACTTCAGGGATGACTACTTGGTATTGGGTAACTAATTGGTCTGCCCCTCCGTGGAGAAGACTATTTCTCCTGCTCTCAGCCTACAGTTGCCTATAGCTCTTCGTCTAGGGTTGATGACCATGCTAGTCACTAAGCCTTGGTTGCAGGAACTGTGTTGTAAATGTATCAGCTGGGACTGGGAAACACATTATTTCTAATATTAGCACTCAGTGCCACAAAAATCCCCCAAATGCACCATTCACAGTAGTGTCCACTGGCCATCCGTTCTAGGGACTGAACACCCTCTTCTAGCCTCTGGAGACACTGCACACACATGGTGCACAGGCATGCATACAGGCAAACCACTCATGCATATAAAATAAAAACATTTAAAGGTGCAGTGCTAAAACAACCTTAGCAACTGTCTCAATGTTTCTGGATTGCTGTTAGTCAGAAGGGACAACATAGAGGTCATAAAAGGTACCAAGAGGGAGAGACTGACAGCAACAGTCCACAGGACATTTCCTCCCTCCAGATCCTGACTCAGGCGGAAAGACAGGCCCTTCTCTCGCTGCCCATACTCCACTGGTGTCAACAGAGAATTCATTTTCCACAAAAGTTCAGAGGACACTGTGTACACTTTGCACCAGTGGGATTAGGAAGGACACCAGTATTAGGGCCAGAATACTTCTGGAGCGACGTGAAAACAAAACAAAACATTTTTCTCCTTGGATGAAAAACAAAGTAAATCAAAGGATTTACTTTACATGTGTGCACATGGCACAAACAATACCACTCAGTACTGTCAGTCTGCTGGCTAACCAAGTGTCCCAAGCAGGTGCCTCTCTCCTGTTCTGGGGTTGGTGGAGTCACACTGAGACCCACCCTGGATTCCTGGTTCTGACAACAACAACACAAAGATATTTTTCTCTCAAGGGAGATGTTATGCCAAATCTTAATACAGAAAAGATATAGCAACAGCAAAACTTAGACATGCTCTTGAAGTCCCAATGGAGTTCACGTAAGGCACACGGCCTCAGTCTAAGGGCAATTGACACAGACCTGTGGACCTGCAAACCAGATAGGATCAGCATGGCTAGACAGTGAAGAGGAGAAAACGGAGCCTTCCCCTGCTGTCTTTCTTCATCCTTACACCGGACTCCACCCCTGTCACTCTCTTTGCTGGAAGCATCACACACGAACTTTCCCTCCACATTCTTTCCAGCTAAACACAGCAACTCTGGAAAAACCACCATATCAACCTCTCCCACATCTGAGCTCTGAGCACTGCCTATCTGTCTGTTTTCTAGAAATATCCCTGCTTTGGGTGTGTCTGAAACTCATTTATCAGAAGTTTAATCTCCAGGTCGACGATGACAGGAGATGGGGATCAATGAACGGTCCCTGGGTCCTGAGGACGGAAGTTTCATGAATGAGTTTGTCTCCTTAAGGCAGGATTGGGTTAGTTATCACAAGAATATCCTGACTCTCTTAATAGAGCTCCATTCAATGTCACTAATTTTTGATTTGTGGTATTGAGCGGTTAATGGGAGTACGCTTTGTTCCCTGGCCTAGCTCCACAGAGGCTGGCAGGTGTAAAGGCAGATGGAGAAGAGTAGCAGGAAGTGGCAGGGAATTCTGGGTGCCAGAGTAGCCTTGGGAAAGGTGCCAAGGAATAGGAGGCGGTCTGGCAAGAGCTTAGGGAAGAAGCAAGAAGACAATAGGCACCCCTACCTTGTGAACCACATCACCCCACCACACAGATTTCTTGGCTGGGTCCAGCCACTGTTGTGACCCATTTCCTAACACTGAAACTGGTCTCTGCAAATGTTCTCCTAGGCTGCCTTGTAGGGGTGGGTTGATCACCTGGAACTAGCTTTGCTCCTTCTCAATCCCTGATTACCACTCTCTTTTAGTTGACATGTGCTTCTGCCAGCAAACCCATTTCTTTCTCCTTCCCACTCTCCCTTCAGCCGTACACACTCCTCTACGTCCTCTCCTCTGCCCTGCAGGAAAGGACCAGTGAAATTCCCACAAGAATTTAGACACTTGTGGGGCCCAATTACCCAGTGGAGTCCATCTGTTCTCCACCGCCTCAGCCGCTCCTGCTTGCTCTTTCCCACAGCTTCCCTCTATGGCGGCATATGTGTTTGAGTGGTCTAGTTCCTTGACAGAGAAATCCTAGTTCCAAGAAATTCAGAACAAACACCACAGCCATGAGAGAGAATTCTGGCAAGCCTCACTGACCTGTGCAAGCGAAAGGCATTGGAAACTTTCCAAGGCCACAAGGGGTGGAGACAGAGGTCTTTGAGGACAGGGAAGGCGGGCGGTGCTCAGATCAAAACAAAGTTTATCTCCAGAGTTTAAAAACACAGCCTACTGCACGTACTGGCATTGTGGGAGCCTAGGCAGTTTGGATGCTCACCTTGCTAGACCTGGATGGAGGTGGGTGGTCCTTGGACTTCCCACGGGGCAGGGAACCCTGATAGCTCTATGGGCTGACAAGGGAGGGGAACTTGATTGGGGGAGGGGGGAGGGAAATGGGAGGCGGTGGCGGGGAAGAGACAGAAATCTTTAATAAATAAATAAACGGAAAAAAAAACACAGCCTAACGTGGGGAACAATTGTATACAAGCACCTGTTTAATAATGAGTTATGAGATGACTTTTGTGATACGCTGATCTTCCTTGTTATATTTTGCTTATGTTCGTGTTAAAACATTTTCCTCGCTTGAACAACTGATAAGCTGTTTCTTGGCTGTGCATTTACACAGCTCTTTTGCAAAGGAGTCAAGCTGAGCTAAAGGTCATTAGCCACACAACCGTGATAGTTCATTATTTGAACTGTCACTCTGAAGCCGCGGGCCAGGTGACAGAAAGCTTCCTCCAAGTCTCTCCTTGTCCTGTGCCATGGGGCAAAGCAGGGGCCTAGGCCAGGTAAGCGCTACCCGTGACCCAGCCTTGGCCCCTGGTAAGATGTCCTCAGACACAGAAGGAACTTCTCAGGCCCTAGGGTTTGGAAAACCACACTACTGGCCAACATCCTCCAGCCTCCGGGCCCTTCTTGAAGAGGAAACAGCTGCTTCAGAAGGATTGGCTACAAGGAAGGCTGGACGCCATGCTGATCATGATGAGTGGGGAAAGGAGACTTTGACTGACAGAACCTCCTCACTGTTTCTCCTCAAGGTGCAGTTCCACCGATATCCTAAAAGGCGGCTATTTACCTTCAGCTCTCACTGCCTGCTGATAAATCAAGTATCTCAGGAGCTTGGATCACCTCCAGTTCCCACTAACAGGACAGCTTGAAAGGATCCCATATGTATTTTTGCATCTATCAGGCTAGAAACTAAAGCCCCTTTACCACAGCCCTTGGCACTGGGTGTCTTAGTTAGGGTCACTCTTGCTGCGACAAAACACCATGACCAAAAGCAAGTTGGGGAGAAAAGGGTTTATTTGATTTACTCTTCCACACTATAGTCATCACTGAAGGAAGTCAGGACAGGAATTCAAGCAGGGCAAGAACCTGGAAACAGGAGCTGATGCAGAGGCCATGGAAGAATCCTGCTTAGTAGCTTGCCTGCTATGGCTTGTTCAGCCTACTTTCTTATAGCACCCAAGACCACCTGCCCAGGGATGGCATCACTCACAAAGTACTGGGTTCTCTCCTATCAATTACCAAGTAAGAAAATGCCCTACAACCCAATCTTATGGAGGCATTTTCTTAACTGAGGCTCCTTCCTCTCACATGACTTTAGCTTGTATCAAGCTGACATAAAATGAGTCAGCACACTGGGTAATTCATAAAATAAGAAGCTTTATTTCTTATGTTTACACGAAGGCTGGGAAGCTCGAGGTCAAGGCACCTGCTTCTAGGACTCTCTCATTACATGGTAGAAGGTAAAAAAGCAAGAGGACACATCCAAGAGAAAGGGGTGGAACTCACATTTTCATCAGAACACTACAACCACAGCAACTAAGCACCCATGACATCAGCATCAATCTACTCGTGAGGCAGAGCCCACAGTCTAGTCCGCCCTACACGTTTCTTCTTCCAACATTGACTCTGGGGGTTAAATTTCCAACAAAGGAACTCAGGACACATTAAAATCACAGCGCCCTACAATGGAGCATGAGCCATAAAATCAGAGTCACACAATCCAAAAATGTCAATCTTGATAAACAGAGTGTGGTAGTCCCCAGTAGGGTTGTTTCATGATTCCCTGACCACAGGCTAGCGCCTTAGCAATATGGGTTTCGGGATGCAGCATCCACGCCTGAGAGCACACACAAACCTGTTTTGTTATAATGTCTCTGTTGAATTACTTTGGGCTTGACAGATCATCCATAAAGAGTCCAGACACTGCTATATACCCTGTCAGGGGCCCCTGACAGTTTCCTACATGTTCAAAATATGTTAAAACTAAAAGCCAACATTGGTCCATCAAAATGAGCTAAACTCCATATTCCTTTTGCATCTCAATGGTTTCTCACTAACATTTGCATTCAAGCATTAAATCCATCTTGTCACTCAGGGCTAATGAGAATTGCTGGGGTCTCTCACAGCTTTTCTTCCTTTTGCTTACTTTTTTCCTTTTGTTTTTGTCTTTATTCTTTTTTTTCCCCAAGGTATGGTTTCACTGTAGCCCTTTACTGTCCTGGAACTCATTCTGTAGAAAAGGTTGGTCTGGAACTCACAGAGATCCGCCTGCCTCTGCCCCCTGAGGGCTGGCTGGGATTAAAGTCACGTGTCACCATCTTTCAAGGACTTAACAGTTCTGGGGTATTCTGTAGATAGCTTTCTGTTTGGATGTGTCTGCTCTTTTCTCTGTATTAGACTGAGAGTCAGCAAGAAAACCTTGGAGTGCACCAGCTCCCGGAGTGTTCAAAGGGCCCACATGACTTCCCACTGATAACGTCGATTGGATCACTTGGCTAAAGTCATGTTTTCAGATAGGCACACTGTAAAGTTGCCTTTTTCCCCTGTCCATACTCTAATCCAATCTACAGTCAAAGGATGATGGGGTAGAAGTGATCAAAGTCATAACGCCTTAGCAATGGAGTGTTGGCACATACGGGGTTTCTTCTCTCCCGTTTCCTTAAGGACTCATTTAAGAACCTTGTGCTCTGTTCTTCGCTGTATATTATCTACTATCATAGCTCCAATTGTTCCAGCCACAAACGTGGTTTTACCTCTCCCATCTGACCTCATCCTCTAACTCCTCACAGAGCCAGAGGCCACCTCTGCGGTGGTCACTCCTGCCCATTTAGCACTGACCTCCTCCACAGGTGAGACACCGAGTTCCCTCCAAAATGACCCCATCTCCTGTGGACCCAGTGTCAACACCAACCAAGAGACAACACCAGGAGCCGGATGGGCAACAAATGTCTGGACCCCACACATATGTCCATCCCTGTGAATCCATACACGACAGAATGACAGGCGTGTGTGCTTTCAGTGGATAAGCAATGTCCACAGAACTGGGCCATGGGAATTCTTTCCAATGAACTCTTATGAAGCCAAGAATAACAAGCTGTCATTTCCCCCCAACTTGACAAAATCTCTAAAACGTAATACGCCAAGTCCAGATTTCCTTGCCATGTGGGTCATCAGTCTGTACCTTCCATGTTTCTCTTCTCTGGAGAGTATTAGACAAAGTCCGTGGTTTAAAAATAAAACAAAACTTGGCTTCATTGGATGCACCTACTTTTAGCACCAAACCATGACAACCTCACACACAGTCCCTCATAAATTGGCACAGTGGGTTCCCAGCAACAGACTTTGCCTTCAGCCCTATCCACCACCAACATGACTATTTTCTATTCAACATGACTTTACATTATTTTTTCTCATAAGACAAATCGCAAACCATAGTAAAAATTTCAAAGTGAATTGAATGGCCTGCTTCAGACTCCTGCCCCAGCAGCTCTGGCCAGGCAAGCAGTTAAAATGTGAGTATCACCTCCATCCTAAATATAAGTTAAAAGCAAAGGGACAGCCTGTGTCAGGAGTTTTAAGAGAGGCCAGAAGACAACATGAGTCCCATCACGTGCCAGCGAGGACATCATGTTTACACTGCCCGGAAGGGTGGCTGCTATCCCTTCTCTCCACGGCAGTGCACCTGGCCTTGTGTGAGAAAATGGACAAGAAGTTCCTGTCAACAGTGACAAGCAGCCTTTCCTGAGTTCTCTGTGATGGGCAGAAGGACCAAGCCCACAACTGAGGAGGAAGGCTGCTATTGGGCCTGAAGACCGAGGCTGGAACAGAGGAAGTCACCCCAGATGAGCATGACCACTGTCTGGGTAAGACTTGGGCATGGAGACTGAGTGAGTACTGGGGGTTCCAAAGAGCATCAGCTAGGTTTCTCAGGGAAATGGACCAACAGGATGGATGCATAGAGAGACCTAAATTGTCTTAATTGTTCATGTACCAAGAGAGTCGGCAAGTCTGACATGTGTAGGACAGTCCAGGAGAAGCTTCAGGATGTGGCCTATACACAGTCTGAAGGCCAAGCTCCTTCCCTCAGTTTACTCTCAAGACTCTCCACTAGCTGGACACAGTCCACTGCAATTATGAAGGACAATCTGCTTTATTGATAGTCTGCTCTGGAGTTTATCACATCCAGAAATACCTCCATAACAGCATCAGAAGGGTGTCTGATCAAATGAGTCAACTAGACACTGTAGCCTAGCTGAAACTGCCATTTTCATGTGTATGAGTACACATATGTCTGGCCACTGCTTTCATGCAGTGTCTATAGAAACCAGAAGATAGTGGTGGACCCCACTGGAACTAGAGTTACAAATGCCTGTCAGCTACCACATAGGTGCTGGGAACTCAACTCCGGTCCTCTGCAAGAGGTAGCAAGTGCTCTTGGCTGCAGAGCTATCTCTCCTGTCCGCTTGAACTTACACAACTCTAAACACACATTACACGGGGGGGATCTCTCCATTGTTTGTGGAGGCCATTGCTCTGGCTGTCCAACGGACCGAGAAGATTATGTAGAAGTGTACATTCTGTTTCCAAGAAAAATCGGTAAGTTTTGAGCAAGAGCTACTCTGTGGGACAGATGAGAACATCTTAAGCTCTCCTCATTCATTTGCACTCATTTGTTGGAAACATCCCACGCGGGACTACAATCCCAGACCAGCGATGGGAGTGTCTCAGCAGGCTCAGGTACCAGGGATCTAAAGCAGGAACGAGGCTTACAGAATACCAAGCCCAAATAAATGTTCCACCACGCATTGCATGAGAAAGGGATTATCAGCAAGCAGGTCATTCTGTGACGTGTTACCAGGTCCCCTTGCAGAAATGAAAGGCTGACTATGCCAGTTGTGGGGAGGGCTGTAGGACCATCTTGGCTAAAGAAAATGATTCTCCCAATGACAACACACTAGTAGCTGATCAGACCAGGGATGCAAATGCCATGTTTCCTCGTAAGGATCTGTAGATTTTCAAAAGTTCTCTGTCAGGACTTAATGGAGAAGATAATTATTTTGGGAAACAGGTCAGTATCAAAAAGTAGCCACCAACAATAAAACTCTAACTGGGGAGAAGAGTAAAAGGAGCATCTTAGAACTGACACATTCGATGAAGAAATGTGATTTCATGCGTACCGTGTAGCTGAGACGTGATTTTACAGAGACTTGTATTTTGTGGGAAAGGTTCCTCTTTTACATTTACACTCCTGGGGATGTACACACTTAGGGTGTCCAACAGTTTTCCCAAGATATTGGGCATAGAAAGGGGGCCATGGTCACCTTGTGCAGATGGAAATCCAAAGGCACTTTATGCCAGGCATACAGTGCATCTGGGTGGAACAGGAAGGCATGGGATTAACTCGTGTTGGCATGGGTACTCATCAGGCTCAAGAGAAGGGCAGGGACTGGAGAGGGATACGAGCTGGGTTCTGACAGTCCAAGGTAAGGGACAGGCATCTGGGACACATTAAGAAGAAAGAGCCAAGAGGGTTTACTGATGGAGGAAGGTGTTTGCTAAAGGACAAGTGGAATCAACACCTTTACACATCAAAACACTATGCAGTCCTTAAAAGCACGCTTAAGAGGAACATTTGATGGTGTGGGAAGCTTAACATATTATGGACAGAGACTGCAAACTTTTCTAGGAAGAGCAAGACAGTAAATCCTATCAGTTCGCAGCCCAGATGGTCTCTGTCACAACTGCTTGGCTCCAATTATCACAAGAAACAGGCACAGACAGTGTGTAAACAGGAATGTGGGCTGGAGTTTGTAACTCTTGTGTTTTACTCAACTTATGAAAGAACATTCTGCCTATTTGGAAACTGGGTTCTAAAATACCATCTGCAGGGAAGAAGGGACCTCCACACTTTCCATGATTTAATAACAGCTGCTGGGATGCTTTGAATGAGAAATGTCTCCTACAGTCTCACATGTTTGAGCATTTGGTCCCCAGCTGGTGGCACTGTTTGGAAGGTGGTGCAGCCTTGCTAGAAGAACATCACTAAAAGAGGGGCTGGAGCACTTATAGCCTTGCCCCACTTCTAAACTGCGATATGACCTCTCTGTTTCCATTTTGTGGGGGTTAGGGGAGACAGGGTCTCACTGTGTAGCCCTAGCTGGGCTGGAATTTGCTCTGTAGACCAGATTGGCCTTGAACTCGGAGAGATCCACCTGTGCCTGCTCCCTGAGGCTTGAGATTAAAGATGTGCACCCTCACACCCAGCTAACTAAGTTCCTAATGCCAGCTTGTTTAGCTAATTTCTACATGTCGTTAATTACACTGACGCATTGGTGCAATTAGTACTGTCTCTAGGAACGGGTATTCTGTGTTTGTATGTTTGTTGTGAGTTTTCGAGTGTCTCAATATGGAGTCTAGGTTGGCCTCAAATGTGCAGTTTCCCTCCTTTGGCCTGATCAGTGCTGGGATAAAGCGGGGTGGGTGCTATTACACCTGGCTGTAATTTGGCTTTTTACTCTGCTATGCATTAACAGTTTCCCCACATATGTAAATCTCTGTCTCCCTTACCCTCCTCCTCTCTGGGGGTGGTGTTTGTATGTGTAAAAGTGGGCATACATGTACCATGAACATGTGGAGGTCAAAGGGCAACCACCAGTGACAGTCTTCACCTTCTACCATGTGTGACACTGAGTCTCTTGTTCACAGGTGTATATGCCAAGCTAGCTGGCCCACACGCTTCTAAGGACTCCTCCTCCTTTTTCTCTCTCCTGTGTCTCGGTTGTAGGGTGGAGATTACAGGAAAAAACTAATACATCTGGCTTTATGTGAGTTCTGGGGATTCGAACCCAGATCCTCAAGTTTGCACAGAAGCCTTTTGTCCACTGAGTCTCCTCTTCAGTCCTGTGCAGTGTAGCGATTTCATCCAAGATAAAACTTCCATCTTAGAAGGAAGCTCCTTAAGCTCAGGAAACAACGCAAAGCCTCAGAAGGTCCCTGAAACTGATCAGATTCATTAACTCCCTCCATCCGCATGCTTACAAAAGCAATGAGAACTTCTGAGAGATAATCTCAGATGAGCTGAGTTGCCTAGGAGCTCGTCAGGCCAGTCAAGCTTCCTGGAAGAGGCTCAGACCAACTGTAGGCTGTGCTCTAGGCTTCCAGCTTCCATGGGCCATCACCCCTCCTGGGTGGGCTTTTGATGACACAGATGTCTTTGAGCCATTTCTACTCCTGTAAGTAACCCCAATAAAACTCATCACTTCCCCAAAGAGGATATTGGTGATTTCCTTACTTTGATCTATCTGTCATCAGTTACCTATCTGGGGTGAACAGACGGCTGCCCTCGTTTCTACAGGATAGTGTCACACATAAGTACTCTGTATTCCTGATGGAATCAGATAAACATCTCCAAGTGGAAACAGAAGTCTGGGATTCTCTCCTTAAAATTCAACAAACGGGAACAGAATCAGTGCACGGTGTCCTCCCATGGAGTCCTGTCTTTTGTTCTGTTTCAGTTGCTTGTTTGTTTTGAGGCTAGTTAGTATGAAAACACAAGGAAGGTCATCAGATCACAGTTTCTAATTCAGTAGCTGACAGGAAATAACTTATAGCTGTGTGTCAATGACCTGGGGCGGGGCTGAGGGTGCCTGTGTGAGGAGGCACAGGGAAGCTTGTTTTGACTGCATTGGCGGAGTCTCTGGAAAAGATTGCATCTTGAATTAGCAGCTTGCCTTTGCTGCCCAGATAAATATTGTGTTGCTAGGACCTAGCCTGCCCTGCCACGTGGGTCACCCTGTCGTATAATTATAGCCTCTTATCATATCAGGTGCTGATCAAGCGAGGGGCATTCGCTGCTAATGTGGTAATTCAACGGTAAAAAACTGTTCCGGAGGATGGGTGCCTCCCCGCTCCCTCACCCCCCCACCCCACCGGAAATGCACTGGGTAGTTTACAAACATTGTTCCTCGGCAGGCAGCTGCACCTCGCTGTCAATCAGATACTTGGATGTCAAGTTTTTAGCTGTCAGCCAATTTGGGCTAATTCTTGCACATCCCGGGTGCTTAGCTGCCTGTCTCATCTATCCAATGGCCACGCAATAGGACAGAGGATAAAACTGATTGTCCTGGTGCAGAGAGCTAGGCTCTTTCCAGCCTGGTCCATCCTTCATGGTCAATGCGTGATGCTTTTGCCTTTATCAAAGAGTAAGTCAACCTGGCAGGGGTCCACAGGGCTGTGCCCTTGCCTCTACATCATATACCAGTCCTGCTGTCCCCAGAAGCCATGCAGCTTTAGCTCCACTTCCCCTCCTGGGGTCTCCTCATGACCCCTTACCTCCCACCAGCATGGACCCCACGAGGTGCCCGGTGCTCGCCCCCATCTCACAGGCTACTCCCACAGGCCCACCTAGCTACAGTCCTCCTCTGCTGCCCTAAACTGCATTTACTTCTCTGTGCAGCTGTAACTCTGCCTAAACAGAGTCAGGACCTCACTACATGGCAGAGCCCTGGTGTCCTTTCTCTCTGTGGTGGGCGTGGCACATGTACTTCCAAGGGGCATCTCCACCAAACGGTCCCTAGAACCCAACTGCCTGGGTTCTCTGTGATCTTGGGCCAGTTGTTTACCTCCTCTGTGTCTGTTTCTTTTCTTCGCCAGCATAATGGGGATAAAGACAGTACTTCATACACTTGTTTCAAAGAGTCTATATAAAGGGAAATGCATGCAGGGAAGACTCTGTATATAACTGGCTTAGACAAAGTACATAGACTAAATGAGACTAATCATAACGAAGCAATAATGCCTGCCATCTTGGTTTTCCTACATAGATGCCTGAGTAAAGGAAATTCTGGAGAGCATTAGAGAGACGGTTCAGTGGTTACAAGTGTTTCCTGCTTTCTAGAGGACCCAAGTTCGATTCCCAACACCCACACTGGGTGGCTCACAGCCACCTATAACTCCAGTTCTAGAAGTTCATGACACTTCTGGCCTCCACAGGCTCACGTGCATATCACACTCACTCACACATACACACACACACACACACACACACACACACACACACACACACTAAACGTACAATAAAAATAAATCTTTAAAAAAAATACATCCAATAATAGCCAGGTGGTGGTGGTGTATGACTTTAATTTCAGCACTAGAGAGGCAGAGGCAGGTGGAGCTCTGTAAGTTTGGAGCCAGTCCAGTCTACAGAGCTAGTTCCAGGACAGCCATGGCTACACAAAGAAACCCCGTCTTAAAAACCAAATATATTCTTTCAATAAAAATATTCAAGAGATTCAAAGAATCTTATGCACACCTCACCTCTGTCTGCTATCACAATGACCTTCCTTTTCCTTTCCTCAACATTTCAACAGAAAGAAAACAAGGCCAAAACGAAGGAGAGGGGCTGGGTGCTGACTCAGCGGTGAGGCACGTGGACAAGAATTTGGATCCCTAGCAATCACATCAAACCTGAGCAATCTGGCATAGACTTCTGTCTCCAGTGCTTGAGGCATAGAGACACGAGGATCCTGGAGGCTTGGGGCCAGGCAGCCTCACTGAAATAGAGTTCCACTGTCTAAAAGAGTGAGAGAATGAAGACACACAGCATTGGCCTCTATGTGTACACACACATGTGCAACGCACACACAAAATAGTAAACACATTTTGAAAAGGAAGAAAGAGTGAGTCCTAGATGGCTTTTTTTTTCATTTTAATTGCTCATTTATTGATCCTTGTTGAGAGGTAATAACATCAGCAGCCAGCATGCTCTCACTAGGCCCCGGGCCCTCTGCTGGCTCTTTCACAAAACCCTTGGACCGTTTGGAGGAGGATGCTCTTAGCCCATTCCGGAGCTAAGGAGAAGGAAGTCAACACAGGCCTAGCATCCCGCCCAAGGTCACAGAACGTGTAAACAGCAGAGGCAGGGCTACGCTGTCCTTCCCTGCAGCCACTCACCGCTTAGAGCAATGGCCAGACACGCTTATTAATGACATAGGCTGATTAAATGAAAAACTCGTTTAACAACTGTTTATTGCAACTGCCAATTGCAGGGCAAAGATAAGAAACGGCCTCTGCCGTCACTGTGTTTCACTCTGGAGAGAAACGGAGACGGAGCAACAAATAATTAAGAAGCGGCGTGATAAATAAAGGCTATTACATCGGGGAAAGTACAACATGACATGGAAACTCAAGCCAAACCCAGCAATCAGCCTTGGAGGGCTGGGGGCTGCACAAAGGCCTCCCAAGCGAGGCATGCCCCAAGTGTGCTAAATGAGTACTGGACCTGGCAGCAGAGATTCCACGTGGAATCAGACATCTTTAACACATCTGATGTGAGCAGAGACTTAGACAGGACAAGGAGGGCCCATTCGCCAAACAGGACACCACGGGTCACCTCTCCTTCACAACCCAGGAAGTTTAGGAAGGCTTCCATGTGCCGTACCCTAACTACCAGGCTCCTTTCCCCAGTGGGGCCCAGGAGGGGCACGGGATTCAGACCCTCTGTCCTGTGTCTGCCCTGGTGAAGCACCCAGACTGCTGGCACTGAGAGAATGGACTCAGGGTTTCCATGGTCTCTGAAATGGAACACATGGAAAAGCAGTCTCTAACAGAGACCTGGTGACATTGAACTATCACAGTTAACCAGTGTTGGGGGCCACTACAGATGTTGTCACTTTCTAAACTACTGAAATTTCTCAGTTTGCTAGTGTTCAAAGATTTTTTTTTTGTTTACTCTGCCTCTTTATCTCCTTCCTCCCTTTCCCTCCCTCTCCCTCCCTCTCTCCCTCTCTCCCTCCTGCTTGTTCTCCACCCCCCCCCCCGACCCAATGCTGGGTTCTCCATGAAGACAACTCAGAGGAAGACTGAAACAACCACACTGAAGCTGATTTTCAGCTTTTGCATTTTGTTCCCACCATCTGCATATCTTTGAAGCCCGTCTCCAGGTTATCTGCCCATGTATGAGTGAGTCTCCCACATGAAGTCTGGAGTGCCCAAAGTATAAGTCCATCTTGGGAAAGCCAGCTGAGATTCTTCATGGTTAATCAGAACCTTTGACTTCTAAACTGTTAGAATTTGTACAATATAACATATAAAGGACTCACGTGAAATTTAAACCAACTTCTAATAGAAACTAAAATAAAAAACTATTTCACATGCACAGAATAAATTGTAAAACTCAACCCAGATGCAAGATGAACTACAATACGCTGATCTTAATTCCTTGTATGTGGCACTATGGAAATAAATGAAGAAACCCCTTTTAGGAAGATGCTTATCCTAGATTCGAGACTTGAGAAATGAAAGAAATCAGCAAGGAACTCAACTACATACGTAAGCAGCTGACAAAGTGACTACCAAATGTTTTAGATGCTCCAAGATTCTTTTCAATGTTTAACCTACAAGTTTCATCCCTGTCCTCCTCATCTCCCAAGAAAAATGCCCAATTTTCAACATCAAGGAAGTATGTCCAAAGGTGGACCACCCTGGGAGCATTCAGGCCTAAACCTCTCTCAGCTGATGCTCAGGAATGGATAAGTCACCATGGAAACTGGCAGATGGCCCACGGGAAGGCCAAGTATAGTGTCTCACAATTTATTGACAAGTTCAGTCACAGTTCCTGGTAATGAATAAGATGGAATACTCTGGCTGGTTTAACCAGAAACCAGCTGAGGCCAGCCTATAAAGGTGTTTACCTCCAAACCTGTGACTAAAGTCTGACCCAGACGCACCTGGTGGGTACTCTTTACTCTTCCTTGGAGGGAGGCTGGGAAAGAAAGTTCAGCCTCTCTTTCGGAAAGGCCTGGACTCATGTCCAGGAAAACCCCTTCCAAAGATCTGGGTAGTCATCAAGAAGGACACAGCCTCTCATACCCAACAACTCTCAACAGGACAGACTATCGCGTGTGCTCCCATGAGCTAAGACATCAGTTATGTGTGTTGTTCATCCTGTCTACAAATGCTCTCAGATATGAGTTACCCACTGAGCGGAGTGGTGTGACCAGCCCAAAGTGGGAACTCCCGGAGGTTATCGTGCTCAAGTGCACGGGGCTCCTCGCTCATCCTGCCTCACTGCTGAGTGAGGACATGAGGAAGGGTGGGGAAGAGAGACTACCACGCCCACTGAGCCGGCCTTATCAATGCCAAGGCAATCACGTCATGATGTGCAAATCAATCCAAAGGGGTAGCCCGGGTATTTCTGAGCCCCTATCAACATTCACAGCTCAGGTCCAGCCAGCTCCCACTCTCCTTCTGGGCTGTCACTGGCCATTTCCCAGGTGAGACTCCTGAGAAATCCTTCAGAATTCTGCCCTGTGCCATGCACTGCTCCACGGTGAGCACACCCGTCGGTCTTCAGTGGGAACTGTCTCCAGTTAGCACTCTCTTCTTCTCTAAGCGACAGTCTCTATTGTAGGAGCCAAATCATCCATAACCAGCACTTTCAGAGAGCATCTTCTAAGTGCTGGCACTGCAGCCGGGATTGGAAATTCAGGGCGGGAAGGAATGCAGCCCCACCTCAGACACTAAATTAATGAAGAGGCTTAAAAAAAGCGCTGTGGAGCTGCTGCTGGACCCTGGGATCCTATCAAATCATATTAAAACACCACAACCACTGGGTGTGGTGGCAGAACCAGCAATCGCAGTACTCAGGAGGCAGAGGCAGGAGGATCACCATGATTCTAAGACAAACATGGGACATAGAATAGGAACTACGCCGGCCAGGGATATATGACAAGATCCTGTTTTTAAAAACCTAAATTCTCACCGTCGCAGCACAGAATGCCTCTCTACATCTCTCACTACATTTACGTTTTCATAATAAGTCATCTGTTTTCACCACCCCCCACTCCTGGGCTTTTGGCCGAGGTCAGCCCTTGCACGAGCACACCATACTCAATCTCTACAATGCCAAGTGCAGAGGACATGCCCCACGTTGGGAGCTGTGCTCCTTAGGGACACACAGTCTTGGGCTGAAACAAGAGCCATCTTGAGCTCCCGCATACTCCGTCTCACAAGAGGCACACACACCAGGAGCTGGCTGAGTCCTTTCCTCCCTTGGAGCCTGTCCCTGGAAGGAAAGTGGTGAACTCTCACCCACTTTACTTCTGCTCGAGATGAACCAGCCAGCCAGTTGCATAAGGGCAACATTTTGCCTCTTACCAGGGATGGACTTAGAGCCATGAGCCGAGGATTTCTTCTGAGAAAGGCTCCCACTCAATACGCTAAAGCGCAGCAGTGGTGACATGAGCCCATGAAGAGGCTGTCTGCTTGAGGGGCCTCGAGAGTGACCGGTCTATCAGTCAGCCTGAGGGAATCAATTCGTAAAACTGCCTTACTGCCCCAGTTTATCCTCCGGCCCAGGAAATGACGAGACTCAACAGATGACACAACACGTGGCCCTATCTCCCATTTCTCTCTCTTTTTGTTAAATTTTGTTGTTCTTTGGTTTTAGAGACAGGATCTTACTATATAATCTTGGCTGGCTTGGAATTCAAGACCAGGCAATCCTCCTGCCTCAAGCACCTCAAGTGCTAGGATTACAGGTTCATGCCACCAAAACCATTTTTTGTTGTTGTTTCATTTTCTTCACACTCTGGCTTTTATTCTTTGTCTCATCCAATAGGAAATATTAACTTTGTGCCAGACTGTAATTTCATCAGATGATGAAAACCCATGGATCATGATGAGGTATGAAAAAATGAGGCACTAAAAATTGGTACAAGATGTAGATGATGCCAAAATAAATGGATGCCTGGGGACAAATTAAAACCAGAGTAGATGTGTTTCATAGACTAATGAGGTTTGAAATTTATCTCATGTCTTACATGAGGGTTTTAGGGTTTTATTGCTGTGAAGAGACACCATAACCACAGCAACTCTTACAAAGGAAAACATTTAATTGGGCCTGGCTTACTGTTCAGAGGCTAGTTGACTGTCATCATGGTGGGAAGACCGGCAGCATGCAGGCAGACATGGTACTGGAGAGGTAGCTGAAAGGTCTACATCCAGATCCAGGGGAAGCAAGAAGTGACAATGACACACTGCTCAGGCTTGAGCTTCTGAGACCTCAAAGCCCACTCCCTGGAGAAACACCTCCTCCAACAAAGTCACACCTTCTCCAACAAGGCCATGCCTTCTGCTTAATAGTGCCACTCTCTTATGGGCCTACAGGGGCCATTTTTATTCAGACAACCACATGCATCGCAACATTCTTTATGGAGAAGACAGTGTTTTCCAACACAGATTGGTGTTCAGTATTACGATGATGTGGGAAGCAGACAATGGCAGCACTGCAGGTTTGGAGTCAGCCTGGTCTACATGGTATGTTCTAGCCAGCCAGAGATACAGAGAGTGGGATTTGTCTAAAATAAAAGGAAGGGAGGAAGGGAGGGAGGGAGGAAGGAAGGAAGAAAGGAAAGAAGGAAGGACAAGCTAACCATGGATCTACTTAAGGGTTTCCAGCGATGAACTTTGAGTAGGGGAAGAGACTAGTTGGAGGCCAAGGCACCAAGGTTGGACTCTTCATTGACTTCCTATCTTAACACTTCTAAGAAGGTAAGAGCATCTTAGATGGGTCTTGGTTCACAGTTCTGCAGATTGGAAAAATCTATGAATACTGGGCCCTGGCATCTGATGAAGGCCCTGTGTTGTATCAACGTGCCAATGAGATGGCAAATGCCAGCTTGGATTTCTCCCTCCTTTTCTCAGCACACTAATGACATTATGCAGATTTTCGCATCATGACCTCCTCTAATCTTAATCAACCTCCTATAAGTCCCACCTCTAACTACCACTACCATATCAACTTGAGGAATAAATCTGTAACACATGAACTTCTGTGGGATATTTTTAAACCATAGCCTTTACCATTGGCAAGAGAGTCAGGCCAATCAGTCCAATGGTATTCTTAATAGCCCTGGTATCTCAGGCTAATAAGATGATGCAGTGGGTGTGGGTAAGGGCATCCATCACCAAGCCCAATGACCTGAGTTCAATTCCTAGGGCCCACAGGCTGGAAAAAGAGTACCAGTTTCTTCAGACTGTCCTCTGATGTCTACAAATGTGCCCACAAGAAATAAAAATAGAATTGAAAGTCTTTTCAAAAATCCCTTCCTCCATCTTCCTATGACTAGTCCCAAGTCATTCTCACCATGTCTATTTTATCCATTGCTGATACAAGGACCTATAGAACTTAACTGCATTAATCCAACACCTCTGCTTATAGAAAGGCTCTGAGCTATGCATGCTATGGACTTTTTTTAAAAATAATTAAAATAGCTTTATTGAGCATACTTAACATTTCTACAATCATAACTTTTATGTGTGCATGTGTGTGACTTGAATTTTTACAGTGAGCATTTATTCACATATTGCTTATACAATATTAAAAATAAAGTTAATGATATTAAGAGCAGAAGTGGAGAACACATTAAGTGTATTAGCCTAAACTGTAAGCCATGCAGGGAAAGAGGCTAGCTCTCTCGTTGCCCTAATTTCTCAATACTATGGGCAATAGGGACTATTCACTTATGATTAGGAAACATCAGCATCCCAGATGTTTAATCACTGCAGATAATATGGGCACAGATCATGCCTATGGTGGTCACTAATGGATAGTCAGGGTGAGGACCACCACAGTTTCTGGCCATAAAATAAATAGTAAAATTTGCTGAATGAGTGAATGCTATGGACTTTTTTGAGTGTAATCTCACTACAACCGCTGGAGGCAGGGAGAGAGAGAGAGAGAGAGAGAGAGAGAGAGAGAGAGAGAGAGAGAGAGAGAGAGAGAATGGGATTTTGAAACCTTAAACCTTGCTAAGGGTCAAGTCCTTGTCGAGAGGAGTGCTCAGTTAAAAATCCATGTGAGCCTCAGGTACCATCCTGTTAATGACCCATCTCCACCATCACATGATGCTAGACCAGCAAACAGCCAGTGACGGGCACACCACCTCAGCTATACAAGGTGGGAGTGGACAGTGTGCGGATTTGGCCAAAGACCAACAGCCTTAGTTCCTATTAGGAAAAGGATAATACAAGCAAAGACATATGAAAGAGAATACAAATAGCCACTTTCACTATAGTGTTATACATGCACAGCTAACAGCAGTGTCACTGCCCAGGACTACTGTCTCGACACAAACACAGCATTCACAGCTTTCCCAGCAAACATCAAGGAGAGGAAGCCCACTTACAGCAGGGCCTCTCTGCCTTTGGCTACAATGACAGAAGCGTAGGATTGTAGCAGAGGTAGAACCCTGAGATCAGCATAGCCCGTTCCCTTCATTTTTACCACAGTCTTGACAAAAGAGCAAAATGATGACTACAGAGTTGGACACTGAGATCTCATGGGACCCCAAATCAGAAGAGATTTCCAGAGCTCTGGTGCAACCCTGAGTCTTGGAGAAAGCTAGGAAACTTAACCCTGCCACACACTCAACCTCCACTAAAGTGGACAGCAGACGGCGCCTGGCTCCCACCATTAGGACCCAGCGGCCAATCTCAGGGGCAGATGAAGAGATGGGCTTGGACGACAGGGAACTGTGATGTGAGGGCTCCCAGCAGCTGCAGGATTAGCACTCGAGTCTGATCCTGTGGTGTCTTGGGCTTGGCATAAAAGCTGCTTCGGATCAGTGGCTCTTCTCAAATCAAATGAAGGTAACAGCAGGGATCAGAGGCGGCCAATGCACGCCTTGCACCAGCTTGTATTAAGTGCCACATGTCCGTGATCTCCCTCCATCTTGCTAAGCTCTGTCAGGCTTTCCCTACTATACCAATGTTGAAGATGGTACACAGCAAACCCCTCAGGATCCGAATGGCCTTAACTAACAGAGAGCTTCTTCCTGACATCATACAGACCTACTGAGACTCTGAACCCCATGGGGGTCACAGACACAGCCCGGAAATGGAGAAGAAAGATAAGCGTGCCCCTTCTTACAGCAACAATGAGGATCAGCTGTGAGACTCTGACAGGATCTCACTTGACCCTCTAAGACTTTTCAGAGGTCTCTCAAGTCACCTTTACACATGGAAGATCACACATCCCTATGAGGGGCCTTCCCAAAATCTTTAGCAACCCTATTTCCCCACAAAGAACAGAGGATTTCTTTGTTTTGTTTTGTTTTAAGGCTTAGAGACACGCACCGAGAGAGACCAGGGGAAGGAACAAGGCTTGGCCTCATGAATTCTCACAATGACACTAGAAAAATAAGTTATTTTACCCCCACACTCACGTGCTGCACTCTGAGCCAGCTGGGAGAGTCCTGGAATTTGGTGACTAATCAGAGGATGGGCTGGGGAACACACCCCTGAATGTCATCAGACCTCAGGCACTGGCACCAGGAATCCTGAAATAAGCTGTCATCAGAAGGACGAGTGCCCTCTGGGAGCAACGTCCAGAGCACATTTCGTAATCTCCAGCTGGGACTCAGCGAGCCAAGAGACAAGGAAAGGTCAAGGGCCCGGCCTGGCCCAGGCCCTACTGCCTGCTTAAGAGTCCCCTGTACACCCCAACCAAACGACTCTCAGCTTGTCATGTCTTGGGCCCCTGCGTTGCTCCTCATCAACGTCTCTGGTACCAGGATGCTGCCATCACCTCGGCATCTGGAGCAAAGTGTGTGAATTCCTGGCAGATATTAGCATCGAGTCCTGCTCTTGCCTTGAATGCATTGGAGCAACTGTCAGACATTAACGAGTATTTTATTCACCAGACGGTTAGTGTCAAATCATTGCTGCTTCTCAGCTCTCTACTTATCATATATGAGTGGAGTGAGTGACACATTTTAAAAATAACTTTTATTTTGAAAGTAATGCACCTTTGTATTAAAAAAAAATGAGAATGACATTTGGAAGGAACAGAGAAGAACTCATCTTGAAGCCAGCACACAATCAAACAATTTTCCGTGTAGAGTTCTTGTATTTATACTTCTCTGTGTTTTCTTGTTAGGAACTAACACATATTTTTATCAAAAATCACTTCTTTTTAAGCTTATTTATTTATGCGTGTATGCAGTGTGTGTGTATATATCTCTGTGTGTATTTGTGTGTATCCTCGAGAGAGTGTCTGTGTGTGTGTGTGTATCTGTGTGTGCGCCATAGCACATATATAAAAGTCAGAGGTTAACTTTGAGCAGTCTCTTCTCTACTTCTACCATGTGGGTCCCAGGGTCCAAACTTGGGTCTCCAGGTTTGGTGGCACGTGTCCTTTCCTACTAAGCCACTTTGTTGGGAAGGTTTGTCATTTTGGATTTTATTTTTCTTGGCTTGTTGTTTTGTGTTTTGTTTGCAATGCAAAAGATCAACCCCAGAGCCAGGCAAGTGTTATACTTCTGAGCCAACCCTTCAGCACCTGGAACTTTGTCGATTTGGCACCAGGAATGAAAGGAAATCTCTTAAATCATGTTTGCATTTACCAACTGAAAAGGGCCAACGAGACAAGCCTGGCTGTGGGCTTCTTTCCGATGGTGACCTCGGAGCTGTGGGTGTACAGTAAGTTTGCGCAGCTTCTCAGGCACCTTCAGCTAGCTCAAGAGCCTGACCTTGTCAACACAGGTGTTGGTGATATCTGGAAATGAGAGCAGAAGGCACCTGCCGTGGAAGAGCTGCGGAGACATCCTGCCACTCGGGAGTGAGAAGTAGACAAACGCTACTGTCACCCAGGGGTGATGGCACAGATCCAATTCTATCACAAATTCAGGAAGAAAGGGACCTGAAAGACTGAATTTCTCAAACACTTTGGTTCTGTCCCTTTCAAAACCTCATTCATAGCCTAGCGACTCATGCACTAAGAAAACTTAGTCTGGGAAAACTAAAAACCTGTTAAGGAGTGATTCGGAACTAACAGAATCATGAAAAAACTAACAGTTGCATGAAAGAGAAAGGAAGCTTCTGGCCTATAGCACAGCTCCAGCATTCTCACCTCAGCTGCCCTGGAAAGACTAAGGCAGAAAATCTCTCAGCCCTCTCACAGCAGAGGTGTGAGAGCCCTCTCACAGTAGCAGGGGTAGGCTACCTCAAGTTCAGAGTGCAGTGAGGAACAAGACAGAAGACTAGCTAACCTGTCCTGTGGGTCTGTGTGAACCACAGAGAAGCAGCTAAGGGTTCAGAAGAGCTGACAAAACAAGGCTGAGTTCATCAACTGTACAGTCCATAGTGCTGATACACAGATGCACCACTATCCTACATATAGATATCCCACTATCCTAGGGGTTCCAGGAAGAGCACCATCTGGGGCCCTGTGCTGTTGAGAGCTGCCACACCAAAGAGCAGACTCACAATCATTAACATCACAGTCTAAATGTTTGTGTCCCCCTAAAGTTGTATAGTGGACCCTGATGCCTAAGACGACAGTATTAAGATGTGGGGCCATCTAGAATGTAATGAAATGATGAAGGCTTCCCTTGTGAAAAGGAGTATAATGCTCTCCTGAGAAGTTGCCGAAGGAAGTTGTCTTGTTTCTTCCACTATGTAAGGACACAAAGGGGAGGAATAAGCCTACATCAGACACTGGCTCTCGCTGCACCCTGAGCTCCCCACTGCCCCAAACTGTGATCAGTACATCCTCCTCTTCATAAATGTCCACAGTCCAACAAATTTAGATAGAGCAAGTACTAGCTAAAATAAACTGCCTCAGTTCCACACTGGACTCTTCCCTTATAAACATGGATACATGATGGATGGGTGGATGGATAGACAGACAGACACACAGACAGATAGATAGAAAAAATAAATATATTCATGTTTAAAACTAAAAATTAATCTATATGCCTATATTAACTTTTTTGTTGGTAGTTGTGGTGATGGTACTATAATACCTGGTTTGTTTAACTCAAGGTTTGGGGGGTTGGAAGTTTGAGGATGGAGGTGTCCTCATTAGTTTATCTTCTGTTAAATGCCTTGCCATAAATGCTATTATGGTCAGGTATGGTGGGCAACGAAATCACACTGACAGAATGCCAGACTCCAAGAGAGTGACCAGTCTTGCTCCTTCTGTAATCATTTTCCTGGGGGATGTAAGGAAGGGATCTCAGGAGGACCTCCGTAAAACCTCAGGGCGGCACCTCCATCACTGATCTCCAACTGGACCCACCTTCAGACCAGTCTCTAACAATAAGCCTCTCAGGACAAACCACATCTATACCACAGCAATGCCTGCAGCTGAAACTGGACCTGGAGGAGAAAGTCAGTGTTTGTCTGAGAAAACACAGGCAGAACACATAATTATTTTATTACTACCTGTGTTCAACAGCCAGAATGTTCCAGAACTGAGGGCTGAAGAAAGAAAGGTGTAGACTTCATAGAGGTAGGATTTACATGTAAGTCATAAAAGTTTGATATATTTCACCCATTAAGTCACCACCACAAGCAAGACAGAGAACATTTCCAAGTTGGTAGCCACACCCTCATCTCAGGGTCTTTTGCCATCTTGTGATCTGGGCCTCCAAGGCTAGGACTCTACTTTTTAAGGAAAAGACGAACAAAAGTAAGAAATGGGAGGAAATAAGAATCTCAAACTCATCAAAGTCATTTTCCTCTAACCTTTGGCAAAATCAAAAGCCTGACTGTTTCCCACAATACTGCAGGTTGAAAATTGGTCCCTAGAGATATGGGACCTCTGGGACGTGTGGCCTGGTTGAAGGATTTGCTGCTGTGTCCCTGAAGAGGCTCTGAGACTCTAGCCTCTTGTTTTTCCTTCTTTGCCTCCCAACTGGATCATAGAAGTAGCCTCTTGTGCCACAAGTTTTCACCATTATATACCAAGCTATCACTGATCTGAAGCAACAGGGCCAAGCAAACATGGACCGGCATTTCTGAAACAGAGTCAAAAACATTCTTGTTCTTGGCAGTTGTTTATTTAAGGTATTTGGTCACCGTGTCAGGAAACTAACGCAAAGGACAAGGTTGCTCTCCAGTAAATTCACATAGGACTCACGTGCAGATGTGCCAATGTTTGCACTATGATGCTCAGTAGTGTTAATTTCACAGGACCTAGAATCACGGAAGAGATAAACCTCTGACATGTCTGTGAGCCATGGTCTAGGCTGGGCAGAGGCAGGAAGACTTACTCTAAAGGTAGTGGTACCATTCCATCTGCTAGGGCCATGTCTTGATGGCCACAGCTTTATACTGAGTCTGCTCAGTTTGTTTGAGCCAGTAAAGGAACTGAACCCCAGGTAGTTGAGCTGATTTATTCAAAACTTTATTTTCATTGGGGCCACCTCACCTACTGATACTTGGTATACTTTTACAAGCAAGGGGAAACTCACGCCAAGACAAAAATTAGTTGATGTAAGTCCACTCACACATATAAGAACATGTACACCTGTCAACACATACGGTCAACTGACATGCCAATGACTGACATATAAGGACATGTACACCTGTCTACACATACGGTCAACTGACATGCCAATGATTGACATATAAGGACATGTACACCTGTCAACACATACGGTCAACTGACATGCCAATGACTGACATATAAGGTCATGTACACCTGTCTACACATACGGTCAACTGACATGCCAATGATTGACATATAAGGACATGTACACCTGTCTACACATACGGTCAACTGACATGCCAATGATTGACATATAAGGACATGTACACCTGTTTACACATACGGTCAACTGACATGCCAATGATTGACTTGATCGCGCGCAAAACACAGCTCATTTCCGTGACTAGAACAACCTTTAAACCTATTAAATAGAGCTCTTAACGCCAAGCAAACACCCTGGATCATAAAGATAACATAAAAAATTGTCTTTCTCTCCAGCGTCTGGAAGGGACCAGGGTCCAAGTTATTTCTGCCCAGCTGAAGCCCCCCATGGGCTCTGATCACCGCCAGTCCACAAACACAGATGATACCAACATTATTGCCTCAATTATGACCATATAATAAAACTACTCGAAATTCTGCTCTACATTTCTAACAGTTTTCTGAGATGCCATTAAAGCAGCTATATCCTTATAAAGAACTCACACTACTTAAAGCCACTGGCATGGGGGAGAGGGGAGGTGAAAGATGGAGTTCCCTCAACCAACTTGCTGTCCCTAATCTCTAAATGAGGCTTGTCATCCTGCCGCAGGCCAGGGCTCAAGGATAAACTAAAGAATGTGCAGTAAGCAGTAGCATAGTGCAGACAAGTGTTAGAACTAACAAAAGATAGTCAGCCACCGCCACCAGCATCATCCTCAGGACTTCCTGCCCTGAGGGCTCCTCACTTCACTCCAAGCTTTCTCTCCCTCTACTCTGCTCCTCAGAACTTCCTGGTTCCACTGTGCTCCCTTGTATTTACTACTGTTGGCTTCCAGAACATACCCCAAGTCCAAGTGACAAGTTCCCTTCATCTCCACTGCAGAGGAGAACAGTCACTTTTTGTCCCCACAGGAACCTCTTCAAAGAGACAGGTCAATGAGCTCTTTGGGCCCCTCACTCTATCACTCTATGTCATTCAAGCCAGTCAGAGAAGCCTGATGGGGCCAGGTGCACAGCAGAACCAGGACAAGATGGGGATCTCCAATTGTAGTGCAAGGAAAGCCCTTCTGCCTCCACTGGGATCTCCCCAGAAGTCCACGCTGCACTGTCACTGATGTCAACCCAGTCAATGCAATGACAGAAACACAAGGAGCAAAACTATGAGAGGAAACGAAGTCTCTGTGGCATATCTGCGTGCCCACAGACCTTGAAGGTTCATAGTCTTGGAATAAGTATTCATCGTCTGAAACGTAGTCCATTGCTAGAAGCATCATGTTACACCAAAGATCCCTTTGAGTTGAACAGAAGGCAGAGTGATTGTAACAGGAAGTGGACAAAAAGAAAATAGGATGTTGATTCCAAATAAGAACTAATGGCAGGCTCCAGTCCAGAAAGATCGTGAGAGCAATGAGTACAAAGTGAATTTACTGGCCTTCCTTCAAGCATCCCTCTCCAGTCTATCTTCTTTTGAAGTGTGCAATTGGTATCCTGATCCCTTCAATGGCTCAGGTTTCCCAGGACTTTGCTTGACTCTCTAATTCTGTATTCTAAGGAGCTGTATCAACCCCTTCCATCCCTCTGCTTCCCTCCTCGCTCTCTATATCCAAATGAGAAAGCTGAGCAGGGAGAATGAGAATCCTAGAAATGACCACCAGCAAACTAAATTTACAAGCAACTCACTGACCGCCCCACCCCCCCACCCCCGACCCAGAAGAGGAATCATACCAAGAACCCATCATCTCAGACTGCCAACTTCCAGCAATGTGAGAAATAAATGTTGCCATCGGGGCCACCCGGTCCACAGCATTCTTTAGTAGAGTACAAACCAAGAAACAGACTCTGAGCCAACAGGTCATGCTGAGCGGAGGTGGGGAAGACCGGCAGTGTTACCCATGTGGCATGAGAGCTGGACACCTGTCACTGAGCCTCATCTACTTCTCGCTGGCCTCCCTCTGTCTGTTGAAATCACGTGCTGGCCAGAGAATAGCTTCTCGCCTATTCCCAAAACCAGGTGGCGTCAATCAGAGGATGAGGCTTCCTCCGGACTTTACAGCTACCATTCCGTGGTTGGTTACACATCAATCCTACATTCTGATCAGCAATCTATTACAAGTCGTCTTTAACTATTGGAAAGCTCTGATGTCTTCTTGACTGAGGAATCAAAGACAAACTTAAAATTGATTTCAATACCCACACTTGCTAGACAGACACACAAATTCTTTAACCCATCATCACCACATCCTTCCACTTGGGGCGGGGGGGAAAGGATGTGATTTTACCACCTACAGATAGCTCATATGTAAACGTTGTGGCTTGGATGTCAAATGTTTCCATAAAGTGTTCATGTGTAATGCCAGGTGGTGGTGGTGCATGCTTTTAATCCCAGTACTCAGGAGGTACAGGCAGGTGGATCTCTGTGCTCTGTGAGTTCGAGGCCAGCCTGGTCTACAAGAGCTAAGTGTAGGACAGGCTCCAAAACTACAGAGAAACCCTGTCTCAAAAAACAAAAACAAAATTAAAAAAAAAGAGTGTCCATGTGTTGAAGGCTTGGTCCCCACCTGGCAGTGCTACCAAGAGAAAACTCTGAACGCACTTACTGCATCTATGGATTAATACAAGAATATGAACATCGCTGATGATCATTGGGGGAATGTGCCTGTGAAGGATATAGCTCTTCCCTGGTCTATTCTCCCCCTTCCTACTTTCTCCGGTCTATCATGAGATGAACCACTTTGCTCCAGCGCATGTCTCCACACCATGATACCCCAGCCCATCGTGCAAGGGACAAGGCATAGCAGTCAAGAGACCAAGCTCTGAAGTCTCTGCACTGTGAGCCAAAATGAATCCTTCTTTAACTTTTTTCTGTTTGCGGGGGTATTTGTTTACACTGCGTGAAAATGTGTCTGTATTTTGCCTCACCTGTCTAGGGCCCCTGACTGGTTTAATAAAGCGATGAATGGCTAATAGCTAGGCAGGAAGATGATAGGTGTGACTTCTGGGCAGAGATGGGAACTCTAGGTTAGAATCTGGAGCACTGGAATTCACCGGCTGGACACAGAGGGAGTCGGACATACAGAATGGAGGAGAGGTGAAGAGCCATGTGGAAGGCAGAATGGAGATGAATAGAAATGGGTTAATTTATTAGAGCGAGTTGGGAACAAGCCTAAGCCAAGGCTGAACCTTTCATAATTAATAATAAGTCTCCACAGGGCTGGTGGTCCAAAGAAAGGCTGACAAGAATGTCCGCCTACAAGTCTCAGCTATGCTATCGCAACAATGAAAACTGGTTTTTTTTTTTCCCTCTCCGCTCATAAGGAAGAACCTGAGGGCCTCTCATTGTTAATAACAAATTCATCTCAGACCCAGCATTCAATTTAAAAACACAAGTTCCAATTCCACTTAAAACTCCTCTGGCGGGCTAGAGGGATGGCTCACAGGCTAAAGGCTGGGAGCACTTTCTGATCTGGCAAAGGATGGGGATTCAGTCCCCAACTCCACATGGCGGCTCACAACCTCTACCTCCAGTTCCAGGGGATCTGACACCTCTTTCTGGCCCCAAGGGCACTGCAAGCCTGTGGTGCAGGTACAAGCATCCAGGCAAACACTCAAATACAGAAAATAAAAAATAAATTGTAAAAAATGAAAACTCCTTTCAATTATATACTGAGCACAATACATTCATTTAAAGTCCGTTAAGCATTATTATCTTAGCCAGTGTGGGGACAATATTTAAATGTTCAACTTATTGAAATTTAATGTCCCTTTCTGAGTTGAGGTTGTTCAGCCTGGGACATCTTAGGAAACAATATTCTTTCCACAGCAGACGGCTCTAGAGTCATGACTGGAAATTTCCTCGCTCATTTTAACAAAATCTGTCACTGACTAAACATAAGACAAACACCAAGGGAAAGATTTTTAATTTTTTTTTGTGGAATTCAAAAATAGTATTGGAAATCTAAAGCAGTAGTCCAGGAGGAGAAAAAAAGGGACCCAAGGGTGCTGCTTGCTAAGCTCTCGGTGATACGAGACGGCCCCGTATGTTATAGTTAAAAATACTCTCGGAGACGACAAGCCAAATGACTGCAGGATTAGAAGTCCTCTCTCCCAGTTGTCCGGGTATTAAAAGCAGGCACAAGTAAGAATAGCCTTCAAAATAACTAACGAAGAATGCATGAGCTATAAAGCGACGCTCCCTGGTCAGGGGCCACACCACAGCCTGTTCCCCCTTCAATCCGACCGCCACCAACAATGCAGAACCTGGGCTTCCAGTCGTCGCCGAAAACTCGCTACTACTATTAAAAGGAAATTTAAGAGGAAGCTGGACTTACAGGACAGATGAAGGACACGGTTCTACAGAAGTGATGTTTTTGCTTCAGGGGCTAGGGGAGGGGCTGGTATGGAGACTGCCTAGAATTCAGCATTTGTGGAGTTTCTTCACGTAGCTTCAATTTTCCACAAAAGACATGTAAACTAAGACAACCAGAAGCGCAGTCCTCTGTGGCCACACAGACCCGTCCCCGGTGACAGAGCTGAGCCCCACCCCCGTAAGGTCTACCCATAAATCAAACTTCTCAGGAGGCCAAAACAGAAATAACCAAAAAAAAGACCATCAAATGATGGCAGAGCAAAATGTGGTGTGTCCAGGCGGCGGGGCACTACTCAGCCGTGAGAAGGAATAACGTATGGTAAAAGTGATCTCTCAGGTAAATCTTGAAGTGATTACGCTAAGAGAAAGAAGCCAGACACGACTGATTGGGGACATAAGGCTGTTCATACGAACATCCAGAGGCAAATCCATCAAGAGCAAGCAGACTGCGGTTGTCTGGAGGAAGGGGAGAAAGGAAAAAGATTACTTGGTGGATGTGGGGTTCCCTTTGTGGGTCATGAGAACCTTCTGGAACCAGATGCCCATGCTTGTGTGTTCCCCAGGTCACTGAATGGTCTTTCTCCGATCTCTCCCCACACGGTTTCCCAGGGTGTAGCTCCTACTGCCTCCCTCCATCTTCTCAGCCGTCCTCTCATCCTTGGACTTGTTTTTAATCCTAAAAGCCTCTTCCCCAACCTCCCCAATACACTTGGAACCCACAGAAAGCTACCCACAAAGTTCTCCACGGTTTGGATGCACTCAGTGCTCTCCTCCTGGACACGGATGCTGCTGCCTCCAAGCCAAGCTCCCCCCTGGCTCCTGGCAGGGCATCCTCATATTACTCGGGACCCTTCTGGCCACCCTAGTTCTTTGCTCAATCCTCGTTTTTCCTCTGGCCCAGCGGCGACACCCTCCTAGGCAGTTCTTGGCTGGCTGCCCTCTCACTTGGACTCTGTCATTCTTGTCTTTCTGTCCCACCAAACCTGACACTCCTGTTTCAGGATATTGCTCTTGGACAAATTGGGCCAAACTGCAGCAGGAAGCAACCACTCCCAAAAACTAGGTAAACTGCACTTCTTTGGTGGATGGAGCTATGCCCTGATGGACTTGGCCTTGACAATTTCCAATAAAGACTGGTTCTCTCCGGTCCTAATGAATATTCCATTAGCTTCCTATTGTTGCTGCAACAACTGTCACCGGCTTATGGCTTGAAACCTCTCTCACAAGCCCCATCTTATAACTGTGACCCTCTCAGTTAGCCGCCTCTGTTCCAGAGGCTGTGCCCCGCCTCTTCTGGCTCCTTGGAGCACCTTGGACTCCTTGACTCCCTTCATTTACCTCCTGGGCCACCATCAGCATCCTCTCTCCACCCCAATCCTGCCTTGCTCTGGGAAGGACCCTGTGATGATCCTGGGTCCATGAGCATAACCCATGGAAAAAAAAAACATCCCGCATCTACAAAGTCCCTATCGCCATGTAAGGTAACGGCCATGGAGGGATTAGAATATGGACATGGTGGGGGTGGCAGGATTTTCCAGTCCACTGTAAGCACATCACGGCTCTGGTAATATCCCATACTACCACAGTCTCATTTTTCTCACAAACAGATCTTTGCTTAGAAATTTAAATAGTTATTTTATACCCAGAATCAATGAATCACCAATTTATCCTCTTTCCACACAATTACCTAAAAATTAAGCTATTTTATGGGATTTGTGTTTTTTATTTTATATAGGGTTCTGAAGCAGGAGGTAGAAGAGAACTATGTATTTTGATTCAGGAGCAAGATGTTGGGGAAGTGGAGAAGGGACTTCTAGAGAAACAACAGACCCATTCAGAGATTCTGACCGTGGGTAGAAATAGTAGCGAAACAGCCTAGAACTCAAAGTGCCCGACTTCTGCTCGTGCAAATGATTGGTTTGTTTGAAAACTAAGTGTTACAGCCATTCATCCCTACTCTGTGACATTTATTTTTGAGAGTCCTCCTTGCTCAGTCTATCTTACTCTCCACAGATACGTGTTTCTTCACACCTTTCTCTCGCTTCTCTTGGTCTACATTCAATTTTTATTGTTCTTCTTAACATAGCACACACACGCAACTATGCATCCTAAGTATAAACAGATGCAACTTCTAATTTGTTTCTCATAGCTGGGAAAGCACCAAGATTTCTGTCTTGACCAAATGCCTAGGTATTAACCCCCGTTTGGAGTCGATGGCTTCATTGCTCTAGCAGCCACAGCTCCTACACACCCCCTAGTGGCCACCAGCGGAGAAGCAGCGCTGAGCACACTATTTACTGAGCCTGAAGGAAAACTTTCCAGAAGGCTTTGCGAGGGTTCTAAACTATATATTTAGGCCCTAGAAGAGGTGCCAGTTTCACACACTCTCCCATGGGTGCAGCTCCCTCGGTTCGGCAACTGCTCACACTCTGCACCAGGCTTTCCCCTGCTCCCTCCCTTCAAGCTTTTGCACTGCAGTGTGGTAAATTCCGAGACTGGCAGAAACCATGGGAGGTGCGACCAGATGGGAATCAACGGTTCTACTGTATGCGTATCATAGAACATTATTAGCGTGGAAGCGCAAGAGAGCCACAGCTAGGCGCAGAAGCGCAACTATGATATGTTATCCCAGGCCAGCCTCCAACACGCTATAGTCTGGATAACCTCCAGCTACAGTTCACCTGCTTATACCTCCCTGGAACTGGGACTACAGACCTGTGCTAGCACACTGATTCTATGGGGTGTGAGGGATTGAACTCAGATCTTCAAGCATGCTAGACAAATACTTTATCAACTGAACTACACTCCCAGACCTCATTTTTTTTAATACTTTGAGTTTTATTTTTAATACTTTGGAAAAACCACACTCATTGGTGTTGCAAAGACCTACATTCACTTCCAGGGCCTTCTTCACCTTCTACTGTAGGCTGGCACTTTCTCCAGTCTCACGGTCCCCCAAAGAAGACTGCTAGGCTTAAACATCTAGCATAAGACACTTTAAATGGCTCATAAAATATTTTTATATCAGTGGTGCTGAGAGATAATAATTTCCGAGCATGTCATTTCCTCCAGGGTGACTTTCACAACTGAGTCCCATTTTGCATTTGTCTTTGATGGGTCTCAATATCAAAGTACAACTTGAACCACCAACATGAATACAACCAACGTGGCCAGAATCTTGGGGGAGCCCTGTGCATGGCCTGGAGACCCAGCCCAGCAGCCCTCATGAAGGATTTGTTCTGCCTGTGAATAGGCCCCTTCTTTTGTCCAGAGAGGAAGAAAGGGGCTTTGAGTCTCCATTGTACAATAGATAACTACAGAATTGTGCTCAACTGTTATTTTTTTAAGGCATAAAAGGCCTATTGGAGTTTTCATTTTGGCAGAAGACAGACTTTCAAGTTTGTGGAGCTCCAAGGACTGCCTGGATGTCATCAGCCAAAATAGGCTTATGCAGGCGTCCAGCACAGCCTGATCTGGTGACTGTACTTCCTGAAAAAGAAAAGCCTTTCTTCATTTAGCCCAACCAAATGTACCTTTCACCAGAAGACATTCCCTTAAAACTCACTGACACCCTCAAAGAACATGTCTAGACAGCCAGGTGCCGCACTCACTCGGGCAGGGTCCAAGGTTACAATGCAGAGAGCGCAAAGAAACTAATAAACGTGAAGAAAAATTAAAGGTGTGAAGTCTGAGAGTAGAACCCATGAGAGCTAGAGGTAAGGCTCCTGGGGGAGAGTACACATTCAAACCAGCAACCCTCTGCTTGGGCATCTGGCTCTGCCATCCTGCCTATAGAGTGTATATGAGCAAGGGTCATAACTGCATCTAAGATCATTTCCTTGGCAGGGAAGTATATATCTTAATTAAGGGAGCCATTTTACAGTTCACAAAAGATTTGTCTCTAGAGGTGTTCCCAGGTGTCCATGGAGATGTTCCCAGCTAGATCCTTGGGCAGCTGAGGAGAGGGAGCCTGAAATGGCCCTATCCTATAGCCATACTGATGAATGTCTTGCATATCACCATAGAACCTTCATCTGGCAATGGATGAAGCTAGAGACAGAGACACACACTGGAGCACTGGACGGAGCTCCCAAGGTCCAAATGAGAAGCAGAAGGAGGAAGAACATAAGCAAGGAAGTCAGGACCGCGAGGGGTGCACCCACCCACTGAGATGGTGGGGCTGATCTATTGGGAGCTCACCAAGGCCAGCTGGACTGAGACTGATGGCGCATGTGATCAAACCAGACTCTCTGAACCTGGCAGACAATGAGGGCTGACTGAGAAGCCAAAGACAATGGCACTGGGTTGTGATTCTACTACATTTACTGGCTTTGTGGGAGCCTAGCCTGTTTGGATGCTCACCTTCCTAGACCTGGATGGAGCGGGGGAGGACCTTGGACTTTCCACAGGGCAAGGAACTCTGACTGCTCTTTGGACTTGAGAAGGAGGAGGAAGGGACATGGGGGGAGGGGAGGAGGTGGAAATTTATAATTAAAAATAAATTTTAAAAAAGAAGGAAAAAAATCATTTCCTAGGGCTGGTAATGTTGCTCAGTGGTAGAACACTTGATCAGCATACATAAAGCCCTGAGTTCAATTCCTAACAACATACACACACACACATACACACACAAAACAAACAACAAAACAACCCACATTTTTAAACCTATGTTTCACTTGTCAGAGATAATAATAGGTGAATTTTCATTTTTTAAAAGAAATTATGTCCTTACTATCTACCATAAATGCTCTGACTCATTCCAGGCCTATGAACTGGGTGGACACCACAACTTGGACTTATGGTCAAAGATTCTTTCCCTGTCCCTCAAAATGCACAGCAAGAGCAATTTTTGTGGCAATTATCTGGAAGCCCAGGGAACAAAAGAGCATTTCAGGACGATGCCAAATGCCGGTGCCCATGCCGCTCCTCTCAGTGTGCGAGGGAAAGAGAAATCATGTGAGAGACAGAACAAGGAGAACCTGTGATTTGGCTACACTGGCAAAACCCCAGGACTCCTGCTTAGCCCAGCTGGCTAAGATGGCCTATACTCTGCCTCATGGTGAGTCAGGTTGGTGCACGGCCCAGTCACAGCTGAAACCAAAGACCACCACTGCCTCCTACTGATAGCTCCCTGCTAGAAGCTTCTGGATGTCCAGGTCTGCCAGAAATCCTCCACTGCTAGCTCAATCTCAATTTCTACATATTTTTTAATACTAATGAAATAAACCTAAAATAAATTGATTCTCAACAATAAAATAACTTAACGGTGAAGAAAACCTAGCCTTTTAATTTGGGTTATATGAACAAACTCCTGAAGAACTAGGTAAAACTATTGGAATGGCAACAATTTAAGTAAAGAGACCTCTTCTTAACATATCTACTGAGAAAAACTGGCTAAACAGAAGGTAAATTCTCCTTTTTTTTTTTTCAAGGCAGGGTTTCTCCATGCAGCTTTAGCTGTCCTGGAAGTCGCTCTGTAGACCAGGCTGGCCTTGAACTCACAGAGATCCGCCTGCCTCTACTTCCAGAGTGCTGGGATTAAAGGCACGCACCACCACCACAACCTGGGGCAAATTTATTTTTAAAAGAAGGGGAGCAAAAAAAAAATAAAAAAAAATAAAAGAAGGGGAGCATGAAGAAAAAGGCAGAATGTAGGCATTATCATCTATTAACAGAGGATTTGATTAAACGAACAGCCATGGTTCTGTAGAAATGAAAAGGTACTGTGAGACTCAAGAGTGGGTCTCAACCTAATACAAGGATGGAGTCACAAAGGTTGTTAATTCAGTTCAGCTGAGAGCAACCACTGCACAAACTCCACACACAGTTTGTGAAGCTCCTGTTGGGGAGCAAACAGGTGAGGGGTGAGCCGGTGTCAGAGCATGCTCACTAGAGTCACGTTTGCACAAATGGTTGCTCTGGGTACTAACACTGACTCAAGAAGGCATCTGAGCAAAAGGCCCAATTACCATTGCTGCTGCTGGAAATCAGAGACCGGCTTTGTCATGATGAGCTGCCACGGTGCAAACACTTGCAGAGTCTACAGAGTGCTTAAACGTCTGAAGTCTGTACGCATGCTTATGTGTCCCCACGTATCACCAGCTCCATGAGGGATGCTGAAGAAAGCCTCACAGATGGAAGCCAGGCTCACGCTGAGCTCAGGCCCAAACTGAAAGCAGACACTGGAAACTAAGCCTTATTGAGGAACCCGAGTATCTCAGCTATTGCACAAAGGGCAGTGGGGGACAATGACCAGCCACTGCCAAGGAGAAGGGTTAGAGTTAATACCCATGAACTTGGAATAAAAAAAATACAAAAGATCCTAACCCACCTGACTCCCGTGAGCACAGAGTGCCTCCCCCTCTACCTCCAATGATCTGCTTGCCATCATGTATGTTAATCTGTAAGTTGTTTTCTTCTTTAATTTTATTTTCACTGTTAAAGACAGGCATACAGATGCCATCTTCACCAACTGGATGAAGATGGGACTCACGGACTCTAAACCGACAGCTGTGGATCCCGCATGGGACTGAACTAAGCCCTTGCATGTGAATGACAGTCATGTGACTTGGTCTGTTTGTGGGGCCCCTGGCAATGGAACCAGAATCTATCCCTGGTGCATGAGCTTTTTGGAGTCCATTCTCTATGATGGGATTTCATGTTCAGCCTTAATGCAGGAGGAAGGGGCTTGGTCTTGCCCCAACTTGATGTGTCAGGCTTTGTTGCCTCCCCATGGGGAGCCCTTACCCTTTCTGAAGAGTGGATGGGGGGGGATGGAGAAGGAACAGGAGATGGGGAGGAGGGGAAACTGTGGTTGGTATGTAAAATGAATTTAAAAAAAACTTAAAAAAAAGACATAGACACACCCAAGACCAGGTGTTGAGAACCACTGAATATGTATATCAACTTATCACCTAGCAAACTGAGGCAGAAATATTAGAAACTACCACCACTAAAGTCCCGAAGGGTGTGCCTCACTGGAAACCACAGTGAAGAAACACAGAAGGTCAGGATCAGGGGTATATGTGGTACAGACCTTGCTGGACCAGAAGCACCATGCAGTAAGATACAGCAAGGGCTGCATCTCCCAGTGGCAATCCCCTCTATAACCAGGGTCCTTCCACTTACAAGAAGGAGCCCTCATGATATAGGCCCTTCCCACTAGGGCCCACCACTACAGTAACACAGAACAACCACTCTTTCTTAGGGGGTTAATTTCTGGCATGTGAATTTTCTTTTAGTTTTTCATTTAATTATATTAAAATCTTGTTCATGCAAGTATAGATTGCACATTGAACATATTTCCTGCCGTGCCATCACCTCCTTCCTCTTTCTCCCTTTTGTTCCCCCAGACAGTTCCTTGTCTACTTCCGTTTTATGTATGCATACATGATTTGATGTAACTGCATAAAATCTAGAAACCACAGACGGAAGACAACATACAACAGCTTTCCTCCTTAAACTGGCTTAATTCACCTACTATGATCAGTTCTAGTTGTGTCTTTCTGAAAACAAAGCAATGTCATTCTCCTGTATGTCTTTTATTGGCTGAGAACAACTATATTGTGTATATATACCACATCTTTCAAATCCATTTCTCTGTGGTTGAACGCAAGTTGATACCATAACTTAGCTACTGTGAACTGCCACAGGAATTCTGATGGATGCTTTCCAAAGCACAGCAACACACGCCGACTGACAGAAGTGTCAGAGACCCTGACAGAACTCTGCATCAAAGAGCACAAGGCTGTGCTTGCTTGCTTGCTTGCTTGCTTGCTTGCTTGCTTGCTTGCTTGAGTCCCTTGGTCTAATCTTACAGCCACCACAATTAGGAAGCAAGCCTCTGTACTTTTTCCTAATGTATGGAAAACATAGAAAGCATAACCCACTCATGGTGGCCCAGCATGTAGCTGGGATGGACCTGGAGTCACGTGAATGCCTCTAGAACACTCTTGTCTGACTCGTGTTCTCATCAGCAGCCTTCTGGCTACCCGGCTTTCCCCAAAGACTCCATCTCTAAAGGAAAGTTCACTCGGGGACAGTCGTAGACCAGGGCTCCCGGTCACATCAACAAGCATAAACCATGCTGATGTGATGAGATGGCACAAACCCCTGTCCGTGCCACTCCATTATTCGGGCTTCCTGAGGACACCATGTTTTCTGTCCTTCCTTAAAGTTCACGATTTACAGCTCTGCCTTGCCTATGCTTTCTCTCGATGGTCCACCTCCCAGAACCACCAAGCCCTGTCCTTGTGAGAAACACTTGAGGCAAATGCTGGGTGGTGATAAATGCCGCCATGCACCTACCCAGCATGCCTCATGGCTCTACATCTACATGAACGAGGGAAGTCTAGAAAACTGTCATGGCTGAGAGCGGCTTAAGGACTAGGGCAGCGGATGTAGTAAGGCCGCTGAGTGGAGCCCTGGCACTGGAAAACAGCTTCAATCAGTGGCTCAGGAATCCTATGGAGAGTGTGGGCCGAGAGGAAGAGGAATACTGCCGTGCTTCATCAGCTGCGGTGCAACACAGCTAGGCCGGATGCTCAAAGCATGGGAAAGGAAGGTGGAAGCAACGTTCCTTCATGGGCATTCCATGGATGCAGCTATTTGGTTCCTCTCTCTGTGTGTTCGTTTTCTGATGTGACTCTGGCATAAATTAGGTCTCCCCAACCATCCTTTCTTAGGTGGCACAGATATACATGGCCAAATCAGTTCTTTTTTAAAAAAAAATAAGTTCCTGCAAACACTAACTTCACAAAACTATTAATCCTCTGGTGTAGGAGGTTCTTCTGTCTATGTTTTGCTTTCATTAATTGAATAAAGAAACTGCCTTGGCCTTTTGATAGGGCAGAACTGAGGTAGGCGGGGAGGACAGAACTGAATGCTGGGAGGAAGAAGGCGGACAGAGACCCACCATGCAAGGTCAGACATGCTCAATCTTTCCCGGTAAGCCACGACCTCGTGGTAAACACAGATTAGTAGAAATGGGTTAAGGATGTGAGAGTTGGCCAAGAAGAGGCTAGATATAATGCGCCAGGCAGTAATTTAATTAATATAATTTCTGTGTGGTTATTTCAGGGCTAAGCTAGCTGAGTGGCAGGACACATACAACAATCCTCAACTTTCTCTGTCTTTCTTATCTCTCATACATACAGTGACCTCTCACCACTGCCCTAACTGGAAGCACCTACCTCCCTTAGGGCAGATGACGGTCAAGATGAGGGAGCGGATGAAGCCCTAGGGAGGCAGACACCAAGTAGCTTCACATACAGAAGGCTTTTGTCCTTCCTTCTCCTCTCCTCCTCTCTCAAGCCCTCTAAACTGACGGCACGACCAGCCCTTCTGGAACTTCCCAAGGGACTTCTGTACTCACGGTTACCCATTCTTCCACTGTACCACCTGTCACGAATCTGAGGGAAAAATCGAACAAAGACCCCTCTCTTCTCACTGCTGTTTCCTCAGACAAGTGACTCACAAACCCACTGCCTGGCCACCACTGAGATGCATTTATCCCCAGAGTGGCTTCCCCATCTTGTCCTCATCTCTAGCGTCGCTGTAATTTCTGTCATTGTTCCCTACTTTTACAAACCATTATAGAGACTTAGGTCCCTGTCACTACAGCATGGCTCCAGTGATCCACATCAGCAGCTCAGTCACCTGACCACCCCACCACTCATCACCTGCCCACCCCACCACCCAGACGTCCATTCGCCGCTGGAGGAGAAATTCCCTACCTTTCACTGAGGCTTCTCCACAACTGCGCACCTGCAATAGGAAGTAAAATGGGAAACTTAAGCAAGCTGCCACTTCCCAGGAGCATTTGCCAGCTTAGAAACCTCCCAAGCTTCTTCAAGCAGACATTTACAGGCCAACCACAGTGTCCATGTCTGTTCCCATGGCAGAAGCAGGTGGCAGTCTCCAGAACACCTGAGTACGTGTCATAAAGGCAGGACACTCTAGAACACTGTCCCTGCCCCAGGTACCTTACTGACCAGTGGGGCAGAAAACATGGGCTCTCAAGGAAAAGTGCTGTCAAAGGACAGTATAAGACTCCACAAGAGGGGTTAACCATCATACATCAGAAAGGACAGAAGGCGTGACTTGTCAAGGAGGAAAACTGGAAGAGAGACTGAAGGGGAAACTGGTATGACGTACTCTTCAAATATTGAAAACTTATATCTAAGCTCCAATGAAATCAACAGAAAAAAGGTAATTGACAATAATGATGAAGATAGATGGATAACTAGATAGATAGATATGATAGGTAGGTAGGTAGGTAGGTAGGTAGATAGATAGATAGATAGATAGATAGATAGATAGATAGATAGATAGATATGATAGGTAGATGATAGATAGATAGATATGATAGGTAAATGATAGATGATAGATGATAGATAGATAGATATGATAGGTAGATGATAGATAGATAGATATGATAGATAGATAGATAGATAGATAGATAGATAGATAGATAGATAGATAGATAGATAGATATGATAGGTAGATGATAGATAGATATGATAGATAGATGATAGATAGATAGATAGATATGATAGGTAGATAGATAGATAGATAGATAGATATGATAGGTAGATGATAGATAGATATGATAGGTAGATAGATAGATATGATAGGTAGATGATAGATAGATATGATAGATAGATATGATAGGTAGATGATAGATGATAGATAGATAGATAGATAGATAGATAGATAGATAGATAGATATGATAGGTAGATGATAGATAGATATGATAGGTAGATGATAGATGATAGATAGATAGATATGATAGGTAGATGATAGATGATAGATAGATAGAGATGATAGGTAGATGATAGATATGATAGGTAGATGATAGATAGATATGATAGGTAGATGATAGATAGATATGATAGGTAGATGATAGATAGATAGATATGATAGGTAGATGATAGATAGATATGATAGGTAGATGATAGATAGATAGATATGATAGGTAAATGATAGATGATAGATAGATATGATAGGTAGATGATAGATGATAGATAGATAGATAGATAGATATGATAGGTAGATGATAGATATGATAGGTAGATGATAGATAGATATGATAGGTAGATGATAGATGATAGATAGATATGATAGATAGATAGATGATAGATAGATAGATAGATAGATAAAGATGATAGGTAGATGATAGATGATAGATAGATAGATAGACAGACAGAGATTTGTTTTTCAAAACTGTAGGGGCTATTTCTATTGGACCAACTCTTGGCAGTACACTCCCAGCTACCAGATTTAAGGAAGCTCAATAAACAACCACGAGAAGTTTTCTGCACTTTCCATCAAGCCAAAGGTCAAAGGTATTGCCCTGTGTATTCTTGAATCTCCCCTATCAAGTGAACATCCCCTATCAAATTCTTCATACCATTCACTGCTAGGAAAACGTTGCTTATGGCTTCCCATTCTTTGGACAATTTGAATTTTGCAATTAATCTGGTTTCCTTTACTGCCTTGGTTGCATGACCATAGGGATGCATCATTCATGTTAAGAGACTAGAGGTCCTCTGTTAGGTCTCTGAAACAACTGTTTCCTGTACCTTCTAGAATAACTCAAATTTCCTGGAGTTGAACAACATGTAATGAAGTCAACTTAACCCCCGGTGCTAAGCGATACTTTGGACTCAGCTAGGGGTGGATACGAATAGAAACCATACCAGTCTCCTGTCACCCCATGTTAGTCTACCTTCCCTCTTCACCGCAATTGCCCAACAATTCTGGAGCCAACAGTAGAGACAGAGAGGCTAGCATGAGATGCTGGCCTTTTGTCAAGAATTGCAGAGATGATTACGGTTGAGGTCCAAGAGAACAGGGAGACTGAAATCGCTTCCAGTGTGGACTGCAAAGAGGAAGGAAGTTCTGACACAGATGGTGTCAAAGCACAGCATAATTGGAAAGGGCTAAGGAGGGAAAGAGTAAAGAGCTGATCCCACAGGAGCAGAGAAACCTGGACAGCGAGCAGAGTGTACTGGCTCCGGGGATTCTCAGGTGATGGCTTGACAGAGCTTCCAAGGCCTATGTGCAGACAAGTGGCTACCACAGAGACTACTGAATCCAGGCCTTAGATAAGCCAAGTCAGAAGAACAGTGAAGGAAGAGCACGGGAAGAACTAGAGACCATGGATCCAGTCTCAACTAGGTCTAACCGCAACAGTCAAGAGACTGCGGGCTGTGGCATCATAGCTAGTGTAGATTTCACAGAAGAGAAGACAGAAAGACACAGTGGTTATAAGAACTACCACCAACACAGCTGTGGGCAGAGGCGGGGGCATCTACTTTCCTCACGAAAGCCTGAGATGAAGAAGGCTGACCCTAGTTAGCATGAGGGGAAAGGACACGGTGGTCACAGGCAAGTTTGAGGATGCAGGGGGGATTCTACACACTGCAGAAGATCGCCTCGGAGCCTGTGGGTGAGCAGCACTGCGGGGGTGCACAAGAGCTGCCAGGAAAGCAGGAGTGCACACTTTCCAGGTCTGCGACAGACAGAGGAGCCTGTGCAGCTGGAGGCTGCAGCGACTCACAGACCACAGGCCTGGGTCCCTGCAGCATCCACAAAGACAGACAAACGGACTCAACTGCATCTCTGCTCTCTTTCGTTTCTTTCTCATGAAGTACCTGGGTGTGTCAGAGAGAATGGTGGGGAGCAGAAAGGAGACAGGGTGGGGTTTGCTTGCTTTCCTGTGGGGGTAGAGCGCTTGTCTCCTGAGATGAAAAAGGTCACAATCAGCTATTCAGTAATGAACACACAAAATGTGGAAAGTGTCGTAAAAATATATTTGGGGGGAGGGAAGAGCTAAGCTCATAACCAGCAAGGTCCGTATCTTTAGCCAAGAATGTGGAAAGTGGGCAGACGAGAGAGGGAATGAGACAGAAGGTCCCAGAAAGCTCTGCTGACCAAGGCTTCACTTGGCTGGCTGCTGTTTTCAGCATTAAGAGGGGCTTCTGAGAATGACTGACAGCTCTGGCCAGAGCTAAGGCACTACCACAGAAGCCTCCACAGAGATCCTGCAAGAAGTCGACATGTTCCTGAGAGCAGCCTAGTGCAGCCAGCACTGTCGGGGGCTGGAAACCCTGCTGCTGTCTCCAGCCAGCTATTCATGCAGCTCAATTGAGTCTTTGTAAAGGAGGCCAAAGAAGGCCCTACGGTCTCTCCAGCCAGTGACTGGGGAGTTCTGGGAAAGCAGCAGAAGGAAGTCTTTTTTTTCCTTCTTTTTTCATGTATAGAAATGCTCTGTTCAGAACAACATCATTCAGTGAAAACCCTGAGAGAAAGATGGGCCTGTTGCAAAGGGTGAGGGCAGAGGCCAGCCTGAAGGCATCCCCGTTAGAATCTGGTGCTTCTCACTAGCCTTGGCACAAAAAACGCTCAACGTAGTCTGGCTGTTGAGAAGATAGATGTGCTGACTGTACCAGCTAAACAAGGAGACTGTCCCTGAATGGGCTGTTCACTCACTGTAGCCTTTTGCCTGAACCAAATTCAAGTATGCGGTGTGAGTGTGGGCTCTCTGCTATTACAGAATCAAGTGGCTCAGTCATCAAAGTAGGCTGAGCATCCGTGAGCACTGCTTCACAGAGAAAAGGGGACTTGACAGGTGCCACCTGGCTAAGAACAGAGAAGACTCTCCGTCATCCCGGTGGCACCAGTTACAATCACAAGCGTTCTTGGTAGCGAGCACGGAGGGAGGTCCGACGTAAGCACAAGAGAAGCTGATGTGGTCATGGAGGCTGGGACAGTGATGATGGATTGCAAAGCCACGAGGCAACGCCACCAATCGAAGTCAGGCAGAGAGCAGGAAGGGTCTGTCCCTAGAGCCCCCAGGACGAATGCAGACCTTCCGATGTGTTGTCTAACTGGTGACTTCCAGAGCCATGTCAGAAGGACTGTCTACTATTGGGGTAGCACAGCCACAGGAAAGCATCTACAGTGTGGCTTCTCCGTAGCTAGGAATGGACATGAACTAGCTCAAGAACTATTCCTTGTTTGTCACCCTTGGTTTTTGCACTCCTGGGGACCAGACCCGAGGCCTGAGCTTGTTGGTTACAGTGCACTGCTGAGCTAGATCCCCTGTTTTATTTTAAGACAGGATCTCAATCAGCAGCCTCACTGTGGCTTTGCACTTCCTCTCCAGCCCAGGCAGGCCTCAAACTTCTGATCCTCCTGCCTGAGCCCCAAGCAGCTGGAGTTACAGGCCGGCTTTGTCAGGCCCCGACCTAAGAGTTAGAGGGTCTCCAGGCTGGTAGACGTCAACTCCACCTCATGAAGGTTTTCCAAAACAGTTTTGCCTGTAGAAGGTTTTCAAGGATATTGTTTGCAAATAAGTAAGTTCTCCACTGCGCAACCACAAAAACGGCTGGTTAAACTGAAAACTGATGACTTTGGAGGGTCTAGAGCAATAAAGCCGGAGGACTCCAAAAAGCCCCGTTTTCAACTCTGGCCCTGCACTCAGGAGCCAAGTCCTCCAGTTCGTGCCCCTCTACTCATTCGTCCGTTCTTTTTAACTTGTCCCTAAGTGATGGGCAAAGTGATGATACAGCAGAAAATACTAAGATGCTCGGCTTCCTGAGCGGTCCGCTGGCTCTAAAGGCTGCTGGACACACCTGCGAATGGTTCTGTCTTCTCTCCTTCTCCTCAGGGAAGAACGTGTCACAAAATACGTTCAGGAAAACAGAGTCCTCCTCTACTGGCTAAAAATCAAGGCAGAAACGCAGGGCTTTCCAGGGCCTCGAGCACCCTCAGTGTAGCTGGGATACAACAGCAAATGCTGTTGGGTTGAAAGTGAGGGAATTAGGTGCCTCCTCTCTGAAGGGGGAAGGTGGGAAAGGGAAGAAAAAGGGAGAGAGGGAGAAGAGGGTGTGTGTATATGTGTGATGTGGGATTCCCTTCTGTATGCTGTGAATATGTTTTATTACCATTGGTTAATAAAGAAGCTGCTTTGACCTATGCCGGGAAGACTATAACAAGGCAGGAAATCCAAGCAGAGATGGAGGAGGAAAGAAGACGGAGTCAGGAAGATATCGTGTAGCTGCCTAAGAAGCAAGAGGTAACAAACCCAAGCCTCATGGTAAAACAGAAAATAATAGAAAGATATAAGAGCTATCCAGAAATACAGCTGAGTCATGAGCCAAACAGTGTTGTAATTAATATATTTTCTGTGTGATTATTCGGGTCTGGGTGGCCGGGAAACCAAAGTGCAGTCTCCTTTTACGTGTGCGTGTGTGTGTGTGTGTGTGTACATATATGTATGAATATAATTTAAATTCATGGATTTGTAAAATACCTAAACTAGAGTAAAATGAATTTATCTTCCCAGCAAGGCTAAGTATTACCTCCAAACCTGAACACACCAATGTAAAACAATCTTTCTAAAAATTGTTTCTGTGGTAGTTTGGTTTTAAATCTTGGCAGACTTACACATTAGCCGGCTTTAAAGCTGATCCATGAACACCACACTGGTAAAGTCACAGATCAGGTGCTCAAGTCTTATTTGAGAGATGGTGCCTCTTTCATAAAATACCCCCGTGACAGGGAATCAGGCAGTTCCTACGCATGGCAGTCCATATGGACTCTAACCAAAGCCTCCTCTTTGTGATTTCAATCAAATCGATCTTAATACACGTAGACTCATAGGGCACATTATATCTAGAGGAGATTTTTGCCCATTTACAAAAACTAGTTCAAACATTAGCAGAAGAGGCATAGAAAAGCTTCACTCCAGTTTGAATATAGTTACATAGCTCCTAAATCACTAATCGATCATTAAAAGTGATTCAAAAGGTTTGACTATAGTTACACAGCTCCTAAAGACACTCATCAATCATTAAAAATAATCCAAACTCTCACTTTTAAATGTAGTGTTTACACTTGATTCTCTTTTCAACGTCATTAATTATTCAAAACTTTTATGCAATTTTCAGTCATTTTAAACTCATTGCTTTCCTTCACTGAGGTGAAAGGAAGCTGTCCATAAACATGCTCATGTCCCAGTGGTCCAGTGTGAACTTGTAGGGCGGAGTAAATATCTAACTGTTGTTCTCACAGCAGCCCACTTATATGTCACCCTACTATGAGAAGTAGCTTAAATCCAAGGAAAAGTCCAGCACACGTGGACCGTTTACCTGCTCTGACAAGAGACAGAATCATGAAATACATTAGAGGCTGGGATGTAGTCCAGTGGTACGTTAGTTGCCTAACATGTGCAAGGCCCCAGGTTCAAACCCCAGTACTGAAGTGTGTGTGTGTGTGTGTGCACATGCGTTCATGAGTGTGTCTCTGTGCGTGTGTGCACGTGCGCACGTGCATGCGTGTGTGTATGCATGTGTGTGTAACACAGACTATATGTTGCCTCATTCCTATAATCCTAGCACTCAACAAACTAAAACAAGAGGACCACTGAGAGTTCCAGACCAGCCTGGGTACAGAGCAAGGCCGCATCTCAGAAGCCCAGAGGAAGGCAGGGAAGGACAGAGAAAAAGGGAAGTGAAGAAAGCGATGTCTGCATGAGCCTCCCATTCAAAGGGTCAATTATGTCGGCACAAAAACTAGACGTTTAGACTCTAGAAATAAAATGCACCAGAGTTAAGTCTGAGTGTTCTTACCTCTTGTCCTAGACAGAACCATGTCCTTGATGATCTGCATGATCACACGCCCAAGCAGCATGACGGAAATGAGATGATAAACTCTCCACGGAGTCAACGCAAGGAACCTGTACCGCAAGAAACAGACAGATAACCTCCTCAGTGTGAAGATTTTCAATTTTTTTTTAAACCTAAGTTGACTTCCACAGAAACAAGCCTAGTCTCTAATTTGAAGAGGGGATTCTCTCTCTCAGGTCTTACTTTGGGTGCTGCAGGGGAGACGGCAATGACCTGGAACTGAGTTTTTGACTGACCAGAGAACCAGGGCTACAGGATGCTCTAGCAACATGGGGCAGCTGTGGGGATGCCCTGTCTGCTAAGAATGGCATTAGGAGGGATGGTAAAGTGGCTCAGCAGGTTAAAACCCTTACTGCCAAACTGATGACAGAGTCAAATCTCCAGAACCCCCCGTGGGGAAGGAAAGGGCCAGCTTGCTCAAGTGGTCTGACCTCTCTATATGTGCTCTGCAGCCAAGGGACTGTGTCTTCCTAAACCACGAGCCCAAATAAACCCTTCCTTCTTTAAATTGCTTCCATTTGGTATTTTGAAGATAGGGTTGTGACCTTTAAGCCACAGGTTATGGAGAGAAAGCAGGGAGCAGGAAAAACAAAACAAAAAGAAAGAAAGAAAGAAGGAAGGAAGGAAGGAAGGAAGGAAGGAAGGAAGGAAGAAAGAAAGAAAGAAAGAAAGAAAGAAAGAAAGAAAGAAAGAAAGAAAGGCTAAGTGATTTGGGAGGGTAAGCTGGGCTAGGAAGAAAATATGTCATCAAGCTACCTTCTACAGTGCTATGCAATATATTTGGTCAGTGACTCTACATAAGATTTTGGGTCATGTTGTAAATAAAGCCCTGCATCAGAAAGGGACACACAACCCATCTTCTATTCTGGTTCCAATGCTAAGTGCCTAAGTGACCGGGACAGTGAAATGAACAGGTAGACAAGGTCAGGACTTCGAAATCAGTGTTCTGCAGCTGTCTTAGTCAGGGTTTCTCTTGCTGTGATAAAGCACTGCGACTCAGAGCGCACTGGAGAGGAAAGGGGTCATGCTTGCACTTCGCCATCACCAAAAGGAGTCAGGGCAGGAACCTGGAGGCAGGAGCTGGTGAGGAAGCCATGGAGGAACACTGCTTTCTGGCTTGCTCCCCTTGACTTGCTCAGTCAACTTTCTTATGAAACCAGGCCCACCAGCCACAGCCCCACCCACAGTGGGCTGGACCCTCCGCCAAGAGTTACTAATTAAAATGCCCAACATTCTTGCCTACAGTTAGATCTTTTTTTTTTTTTTTTATTTTTCGAGACAGGGTTTCTCCGTAGCTTTTGGTTCCTGTCCTGGAACTAGCTCTTGTAGACCAGGCTGGCCTCGAACTCACAGAGATCCGCCTGCCTCTGCCTCCCAAGTGCTGGGATTAAAGGCGTGTGCCACCACTGCCCGGCTCCTACAGTTAGATCTTATGGAGGCATTTTCTCAACAGAGGTTCCCTCCTCTCGGATGACTTTAGTTTACATCAAGTTGACATCAAACCATGCAGCACAAAGCCACATTATTTTTTTGCCTTTAAAATTTGTTTTAACACATGCTGTGTTTCAATGTCTGTTTTTTCCCAAGACCATTCTTTAGCCTGAGTTTATAATTAACAGTTGCCATTGTCCATGTGCTGGATTCTTACGGACTTCCCCAAATCATACTGAAATGGCAGCTTTCCAGATTTTTATTATAAATCCACTATGAGAAAATTCTTTCTTCAAAATATTTCATTTTTTATTGTACACGGTGATATACATTTTCATATGCGTATATCCATGACACTGAGCAAGATTTATTCACAACGAAATATTTGCAGTGAAACCCGAGTTTCAGGAGGTAATATATGTCCTAAGCCCCTGTCTGATCACAGATCTTTTCCATCAAATCTCTTCAGACCTGACTCAGATGCACTAATGAGTTGTAACGCACGTGGATCAAGTGTTAGGTTAGCATTTGTCAGGGGGATTGTCTGTGCTGAGTGGGGCAGAGCCCTAGAAGAGATTGAATGCTCGCCAAAGTTTCAACTCTTCAGAGCCAGCCAGGGAGCCATTTCAGTCTCTTGCTGACTATGAAGAAACGCAGACTTAGCTGAAGCTCTGGAAGTCTCTGCTTGTCCTCCTTGTGGGAATTCCAACTTCCAGGAATTAATAAAAAGAAAAAAAATAGGTAATGACAGGACGTTAACCCACAGACCTCCTTTGGCGAGCTCTGCCATAGCAACACCAAAAAACACTCTAGAAGCCTTTTTCTGTGTCCTGGGCAAAGGCCCAGCTGGCATCTCAGCTAAGGGTCTTGTTGGTCATTAAGAATCCATGGTCAGCTGAGAAGGCAGCATCGACAGTTGCTTGGAAACTGATGCCAAAATGTGTGGGACTGCTTAACTGTCTCCTTGGTAGGTTACTGTCGGTCCAAAGGATGAGAATAGAGAAGCAAATATTAAAGGTAAATAAACACACATACAGAAAAATCTGTGTATGTTTGGTGTCTCAATCATGCATCATGTTTAATATAAGTCATGTCCCCACTGTCCTTTAAATCCATAGTTCTATAATTTATACTTGGGATTTGAAATGGAAAAATCTTGGAAACACTGATGCATTTAATTTGTTCATTTTAAAGGAATTAGCTGATATTATGGAGGCCTTATGTTATTGGATAATTTGTGTCATTTGAAAAAATATCCCTTTGGTAAATTTTAAACATATACAAAAAGAGAGGCAATTGTTTACTACGCCAGCTTCAGAAATCCCCCCCCCCAAAATCACATTTCTTCCATATCCCCACCCCATGCCCCACCCCAATACTTGAAGAAAATTCCAAACAAGTAATTTAATCTGAAAATGCTGCCATTTATCCTCCCAAAAAGCTATTTTTAACTGAAATACCACTGTTATGTGGAAAGCCACGCCTTAATCCTTCTGTGCTCAGAACTGTATCTATGTATATGTGCTCGTGTATGTGCCTGTGCACGTCTGTGCATAGGAAGCAGGGCAGAGTCTGACATCAAAGTCTACTTCTGTCGCTCTTCACCTTAGTTCTGGGTACAGGGTCTCCCACAGTCAATTGACAGTCAAGTGTTAGATTAGCGTGTGTCAGCAAAATGGCCTTTATAGAGTGAGGCAGAGCCCCAGAGAGAGAAAGTTCACCCAAGTTTAAATCTCTTCAGAGCCTGCCAGAGAGCCATTTCAGTCTCTGGATACAAAGAAACGCAGACTTAACTGGGTTCTGAAAGTTCACCACTTCATCAGCTCGCAGCCTGGCCAGAGGGCCCCTCCTTTCTCTGCTTCCTGAGCACTGGGATTACACGTACAAACCACTGCGCTGGCTTTCCATGTGTGCTGGGGCCCCATACTCAGATCCTAATGCTGGTACGGCAAGTACTTTACAATGGAGCAGCCTTCACGTTACCTAGTTTTAACACTTTAATCTGTATTTGTAATCATTGTGTGTATGGTGTGAAGACACACGTCACAACATGTGAAGGCTTTACATGGATTGAACTCAGGTCACCAGGCTTTTGGGGAGAGCATCTTTACCAGCTGAGCCGTTTTGCTGCCTGCCTTCCCCCCGAGTCCCTTGGTTAATCTTCAGTACCATCCCATACCTTGTCCACGTTCATCTCTACAGAGCCACTTCCGCAGACCCATGGAAAGAGAAAGACAGACAGACAGACAGACAGAAGACCCAGCAATGCTAGCAACTGAAACTGGCCTCTGTGGTCGTGTTCCTCCCTTACATTAAGCCTGCTGCCACGGTTTATGACAGTGGAAGAAACATTCATTTCTCAGCAAAGTCTCCCAGATTCTGGGAGCTGCTCACTGAATTCTGGTGGTACAGCTTAACATTTTCCTGTACCTTGTGGCTAGCTTAATAATTGGCCGTTGGATCTAGGGTTCCAACAGGTTTGGATCTTTCTTTTTTTGGTGTATGGTGGTGTGTTCAGGGGTTCTTGAGAGGTGACAACCCTTTATGCCTGCCGGGTCTCAACTCAAAATGTTTGTTTTTTTTGTTTTTTTGGTTTTTTTTAGTTTTCAAGACAGGGATACCTCCTTAGAGGGATGCTACAGATGTCCTACGGAAAGCTGAGCACCCAAAAGCCACTCATTCTTAGCCCTTGGCCAGTGATGAATCTCTTGCAGTGCAGACGGAAGCTTCTCTGGCCAAGACTGGGAGGGGGAGGTGTCATCTTCCTCCATGGTGCAGTGCATGGTGAGTTCTCCACGCTCCAGTAAAACCCCTGCCCATGTTTATGCAAGTGACTCCAATAGAACTCAGCGTGCAAAAATAAAAACCACGAAAGCAGCAAAGTGTGTAGCTGGGAGACAGAGGGGTGAGCAAGAGTCTGAGTTAGGGGGACAACAGCAATGGGGGCCAAACACAATCACAACTAAGCAACTAAGGAGGAAGGAGCCTTCACTGCACCAGCCGGTGATTCCCTTCAGGTGGAATCATGTACCTCTACTCACTACATCTCACCTCACGTGACCAACATCCGTGTTTCATCCAGCCTTCAGCAGCCCGTCAGCACTACTGCTCTTATGCAGCTAAGCGTGTGTCAGCCACCAGGCTAGCGGTGGGGGTTACAGTGAATTCTGGGTCTACCCAACAAATACAGGAAAGCACGGAGATGAATAACCATGTTGGACCAAAGTACCACTCCAGCTGCTGTAGGCACAGAGAAGACAGCCCCTAACTGCATAAGAAATAGAAAGTTTCAGGGCAATGATGAATTCAAAACTTTGTCTTCCAAAAGAAGTCAACTTCATCCAGGTGAGAAGGAGAGGCATGCTCCAGGCCACGAGAGTAGGTGGAACCTAAGAGTCAGGAGGTGTGCCCTAAGCCCGTGACCCCTGCCCACTCTGGTGCAGGGTGTGCCTGGATGAATGCAATAGCTGATGTGCAACGGGCAGGGCTCCATTCCAGGGGTTTCAGCCGCTTGCTTCATCCCTAAAACCAACCATGAGGAAGACACCATCATTATCCCCATTACTCAGATGAGCAAAGAGAAGCCAGAAACTTGCCTCAGGCTCCAAGACAAGGTGAGGTGGCAGTGAGATGTGAACACAGGCTGCTGGCTGTAGGCCCGCCTTCCCACTCTGCCAACTGCTTCTCAGATAGAGCCATTTCTGCCACTTCATGAGCCCCTTCACCCATTCATCGACTGAAGACCACCTTGGTTGCTCCCAGCTGTTAGCAATTCAGACTAAAGCTACTGTTGTGGGATATTTGTGCACTGTGGGAAGATGTGTTCTATGATTGATTTAAAAATATATATCTGAACAGCCAATAACTAGCCAAGAAGAATAGGTGGGGCTTCTGGGAAGAGAAAGGAACTCAGGGGAAGAATCTGAGGTGTGTGGGATTCACCAGTCAGACATGGAGCAGAACACAGATTAATAGAAACAGGTAATTTAAGTTATAAGAGCTAGTTGGGAAGAAGCCTAAGCTAAGGCTGAGCTTTCATAATTAATAATAAGTCTCCGTGTTATTACTTGAGGGCTGGCAGAAAGACTGACAAGGAAGACTACTCCCAGCTACCATCAACATGTGTATGTTGTGTTTCCGGAGGACATACATTTTCAACTCATTTCAGAACAGCCTTTAAAAAAAATAGTTCTATCAGCATGCTGCCTGTGTTGAATTTATAGACAATTAAAATCCCCAGGTGTTCTATTTTTCAGATGCTGTTTGAACCTAAGTATATTAAATCTGTCCTTGTTGACACAGACCATCCTTCACAGTGACAGACCTTGATGGTGACATCAATCACATCTGTTCCCTTGTCTGGCCACACCTGCATGTTTATTATCTGCATTTCAGTTGTCCTTGTTCACATTATTGATCTCAGGTGTCGGTCCTGACTCAGGCCCTGCCACTCTTCAATAGCAGGATGACCCACATTTAGTAGGCTGCATCTCAGGAGTCCAGCAGGCCCCCGGCTCGCCACTGCATTGTTGTCGCAATCACTCCATCATAAAGGGCTCTCATAAGCAGCTTACTCTGAAGCTGCCGCATCCTGAGGTGTCTGTGAGTTACTCCACCACCTACCTTAGGGAACTACTGTGGAATATTCGATAATCCTCTGCAGAAGAACTCATCACCACCAGACCCTCCCAAGGATTCCACGGGGCAAAGCCTGAGCAGAATCCGAGGGACATCACTGATGCACTCAGTCACACAGTTCCCAGAAGCGTGCTGTGACCACCTATGGTGTCTATGGATTCTTGAACGCGGCAGAGCACAGGATGCTCTAAAGATGATAAGAACAGGCTAACCACGTGCAAAGCCAAGGGAGGGTCTGTGGCCAGACACACACCATCCTCACTCAGGACCTTCATAATCAAGGTCCAAGGCCAAGTGAGAATGATGGCCCTCTTCAGGACTGACAACGTCAGCACAGACACACACACACACACCCCTCCAGCTTAGTGTCACTCCAACAAACAATCTCCAGGACAGCTCAGGGGCCTGGATCTGGTGAGAAAGGAAGCCTCTGCCCCATTACTGTACCCATGAGCACCACTGACCTCCGGAAAGAGGATTGCCATTGCCTATCTGTGACTGTGGAGCACAGTCCTGTGTGCTCACACCTCCTTGAAGGACAACAAAACACAAGCTTCCCTGCGGGGTTAGGCAGGGCCAAGCACCAAGTGGCAGGACATGAGCCTTACCTTCACTGTGTCAAACCAAGCCTTTTCATCTTGAATCTAGCTCATTTCCCAAAGGCTTTTATAGCCCTTGTGTCTATGTGGTTTAGCCTAGGGACTAGAAAAATAAACATCGAGAAAGATCACTTCCACCAATGCCTAAAACTCCAACAAGCAGGAGCATCTTCTGTAGGTCAGTGAACTTCCTGCAACCAGTTAACTATACCCCCAAAACAACTCTACCTGTCTTCACTAAAATGGATATTTTGTTTACTAAGGAATTCCATATTCTTTTAGCTGGCATGGGATATTACTGTTATCTGGCTGGATATTGCATGGTTTGGACACAGGCAAATATGTATGACAATGACAACAAACACATGTATATCTTAAGCAAACATTACATAAGAAAAGTACACACATATAAACTATAAAGTTATCCATGCGTTATCGTCCATTGGTCTCATAAAGACATACTGTGTCTTCGCTTGCTGCTGGAGTGGACAGTTCTATAAATCACTACATGTGCTCTCTCTCCATCAGGTGTGACCTCCTTCTCCACCTCACCATGACGACAGCTTCATGAGAATGCCACGTCCCCCAGGTGACTCCTCACATGATCACCACCCACAGGTAGTCACCTAACCATGCTTGTCTAACATCACCTCTGATTCATTTTTATATTAAATAAGTCTGTCTCCTTGCTTTATTCTGTCCTCCTCCTTTGAGACAGGGTCAATGACCTTGAACTTTTGATCCTCCTGCCTCCACCTCCCCAGTCCTGAATTCTAGGTAAGCATCACCCTTCCTAGCCTGCTAGGTGCTGGAGAGGAGACCAAGGTTTGTGCATGCTAAGCAAGCACCCTCCTGGCATTCCTATCTCCAGCCCACTCATTCGTCAACTCACAGAATCACTGCCATGATTTTGAACTTGAATATGGTTCCCGTGTAACCAACAGTCTCTTCCCACTTGCCATCATTGGGATAGTTCAGCTGTCTGGGTCATTTAAGAAATGATACCCATAACTTTTGCACCTAAAGCTCAGAGAACACTCCAGAAGAAGGGACATAAAGATAGTAAGAGCCAGAGCAAGCAGTAGTCTGAAGTGAGAGCATGTGTCCTAGAAATGTCAGAGAAGCTCCACCTATGAAGTCCCACCAACATGACTGCCTAAACATGAGCTGGACAAGGACAACAATGGGCATGTTAATATGGACGGGGGAAAGATCACAAGGCCTCAGACCTAGACAAAGAGCTGCAGGCTCCTAGAAAATCCAAGAGTAGGAGAAATGGTCTTTCCCAGGGAAGAGCACACCAATTAATTTTCCAATACCAACTGGTCAACTCTGAAAGCGTGTGCATGCATGCAGAGGTGTGTGTGTGTGTGTGTGTGTGTGTGTGTGTGTGTGTGTAAAACATTACATGCACTGAGCAGATTTATTTTTATATTTAGAAACATACATATTTATGCATCTATATATAGACATATATTAGATGTGTTTCATATAAACTATATACTTATACAGAGGCCATCGTTTGAAAGAGAGCAACGACAGGTACACGGAAGGGTTTGGAGGGATAAAAGGGAAAGGAAATATGATGTGATGATAGTTTAATCTCAATAGGGAAAAATGAAACCCAACCCACATTCTTGAGTACCAATAAAAATAAGAAAAATGGGGAAAGTTGCAGAGAAAGACGTAAAGATAACACTTCGTTTATGGTAAATAAAGGGCATGGGTAAAGTTCAGATTATTTCCATTTCAGGGGGGTAAGTCATATCAAAGTGTAGGCTTTAGGTAAGCAAAATTAGTCTGCACTTGATGCTCATAGGCCACAGCGAGCTGAGGCACTGGCTCTACAAATGCTCAACAAGGGAATGATAGCCCAAAAGCCTAATTTGCTGTGCACGGGTCACTCAGACTCCAGCACAGACCACAGCCCTTCCTCTCCCCTTCATTGATGTCTACAGCATTTCACACCCATGGGTTCTGTGTGTGGCTGCAGAGACTTGGAATAAAGTCACAGCTGAATGACCAGGCTGTCCAGAAAGTAGAGACATATTGACTGAGGTTTCTGTCCTGCCTGGTTCCCGCAGTTGTCAAGTCCCAAAGAAATCACACAGAAGTCTTCATTAATTCTAAACTGGTTGGCCTATTAGCTCAGACTAGAAGTGCTGTGTGACAATGGTTTTATCCTGTAAAGATTTGTTTCTTGTACTTGTTTAATAAAATGCTGATTGGCCAGAAGCCAGGCAGGAAGTAGAGGTGGGGCAATGAGAACAGGAGAATTCTGGGAAGAGGAGTCAGTCCACAGTCTTCATCTGGACACAGAAGAAGCCAGACACAGAGGAAGCAAGATGTGACTGCCTCGCCAAAAAAAGGTACCAAACCACGTGGCTAACACACACAAGAATTATGGGCTAATATAAGTTATAGGAGTAATAAGAAGCCTGAGCTAATAGGCCAACCAGTTAAGAATTAATGTAGACCTCTGTGTGTTTCTTTGGGACTAAACGGATGTGGGACTTGGTGGGACAGAAAACCTCAGTCAACAGAAACAGACCACAGGAACCAAATGACCAGGCTGGCCGGAGAGTGGAGATAGGGCTCAGGCAATGTGGACAGTTTAGATGATGAAAAAGATAAGCTCCAGACCAAACCCTCTGTAAACCCCATTTAGTGTCTAAGCACAAAAACTTTTCTCAGCTAGTCTATGTCTCTTCATTACTCCATGGTGGGTTCTGCAAAGTCAAGGCCACATTGAACAAATGTCTTATGGGGCCAAGGGAAGGGTCACACACAGAAAGGGTGCCAGGATACTTCTTTAAATAATGAATGGAAAAGACAGGCCTAGTTCTTTCCCTGTGTAAAAACTTGACCTCCGTCCCCGCACTTTGTACCATGGGTGAATCGTGTCGGGAGCTAAAAGAAAGTCCGTAAACACTGGACTCCTTCATGGTGCTGGTGCAGAAACTGCAAACCATCATTCGCTCTGAATCTCTTCCAAACCAGAGGCCTAAAAGCAGAGCTTTGTCTCCCTTCACTGAAATATATATAACTCCAGACTGCACCCAGACCCAGTCTTCAGTCTAGGCCAGTTTTACCTATGACCATCTAAGGCAGCACTAATCCTAAGGAGGAGGGTGGCAGGGTGGCTCAGTGGTAGGGAAATGACTAGCATGCAGGAGGCCTTGAGTTCCATCTAAAGTACTACAAGAAAAGGAAGTAGGGGAGGAGGGAGAGAGGAGGAGGGAAAAGAGGGAAACAGGGAGAAAGGGAGGGAAGGAGGAAAGGGTAGCAGCAGGAAAGCCTCAAGGATCTAATGATTTACCAAACATCATTCAAAGTCCAGATCATCCTACCAGAAAATGATTATTTTACCAGCTGTTAGGTACATGGCACCACCTCCCTTAATATCAGAAAATCCCCAATCTTCCATATTAATTCTGCAAAATTAGTGACTGAAAATGCTACATGAAATTAAATTGCCATTAAGAGGAGAAAAAAAAAGGTGTTTGGGAGGTAGCTCAGTGGTTCAGAGTTCTTTCTATTCTGTCAGACCCAAGTTTGATTGCAAGCACCCACATCAGGTGGTTCACAAGCACCTGTAACTCCAGCTCCCCTGGCCTTGGGTGGGGAATCTGCAGGAATATGCATACACCCACATGCAGAGATGCGCATCTACACATAATGATAGACGTGCACATCTCTACAAAGAAGGGCAACGGGAGGTGGTGGTGCACACCTTTAATCCAAACACTTGGGAGGCACAGGCAGGCCTTGTACAGCCAGGGTTACACAAAGAAACCCTGTCTTGAGGGAAGAGAGAGAAAGAGAGAGAGAGAGAGAGAGAGAGAGAGAGAGACCAAATAAATTTGGTACTCTAGATTATAACTTGAATCTGGTTTTTAGCTTTATTTAAACCTATGTGCAGCTGAAGCTTGGTGGTAGAGTGTTCGCCTAGCGTGCTTGAGACCTGAGCTCTGATCCCTAGCACTGCCAAATGTGTATGTACTCAGTTATCCATCTTATTTTAGGGTCTCACACTGAACCTGAAGATCACCAATTTGGCTAATTGGGCTAGCCAGGGAGTGCCAAAGATCTGCTTGTCTCCATTGCCCCAATCCTGGGACTTCCAAGCACACACTGCTACACCAGACATTTCCTGCATGTGCTGGGTGCTGGGATCCAAACCTGGGTTCTCAGCTTATGTGCACCGAGGAATTGACAAACTGAGACATCTCTTCAGGCCCAAGTCATATTTTTAATTACAAATCACAGATTGAGACTTGGTTAACTTTATTTTCTTGAGAGGTTATTCTTGTACAGATGAAAAGACTGAATTGGGGGGGGAGGGGGCACGGGCTCTTCCTCTAGGAAGATGAGAGATTCCAGAGACCTCAGGAAGCAGAAAATGCTGGGCAGCAACAATCACTGCAACGCTGCTGCAGAGAGGAGGACACAGGCAGTAGCCATCCAGTGAGCTCAGGGAATGTGCCCCGTCGGCATGGCACACTGGTGCAGGAGAGGCACAGCAGCCAGCCAGCGTTCTGTTTGCGCACACGTAAGCTGAGGAAAGGAGAGGCCAGGGCATGGCTAGAGGGGATTCACATCAGATCCAAGGCAGTAAAAGACACTGCCCTGGCACACCACCTCGCATTCTAACTCAGCAAAAAGGTCCCTGGAAAATCAAGTCATGTGGAGCTTTGGACTGTGTTGTAGGCACCTTCGAGTGCCAACCATTTTACCTGGCACCTTGTATGTGACCTGGTAAAGACAAAGAAAAGGAAGTCCCCAAGGTGGAAGATAAGATCTCTACAATCTGCTCTAGCTGGATTACCAGTAAATTCAATCCTAACCATCAGATTCAGTCATGGGGGTGTGGTAAAGGCAGGAAAGTGTCAATCAAAACCACAGGCTGCCATGGAGTGGGGTAAGGTAAGGGGGCGACCAGAGGAATGGAAAGTGGAAATAAAAGAAACAAACATCTGGCAGGGACGATAGATGCCCCAGTGGTTAAGAACTCTGGGTGCTCTTCAAGAGGACCAGATTTCAATTCCCACCACCCACTAGGGTCGTTCACAACTGTCTTAATTCTATCCCCAGGGGATCTGATGCCCTCCCTCTACTAGCCTTCCTGGGCACTTGTAGGTATTGGGTGTGTGTGCGCGTGTGTATACACACACACACACACACACACACACAAATGATTTTTTTATTTAAAAATGGAACTAGATTAGCAAACTTTATGAATAGATAGGGGGTTGTGTTCAAAGGGCAAGGAGGCCATGTGCCTGCACAACACAGTCCCAGCCACCCAGAGGCGAGTGCAGCTCAGAAACAAGTACACCATCTGCCCAAGACTCTTCGTGTTTAAAATCAGTCCCTAGTGATAAGATCCTTCCTCAAACTGCATTTTCATCATTGGAATTACCTGAAGCTCTTTTTCACAGTCTAGATTCCTGGGTAGCACCTGCATCAGGTGGACTGGAACAGAGGGTACAGGAGAGAAACATACGGTCTCCTGTGAACATGCAAGCTAGCAGGCTCCTCAGGGTGCCACCACTCAAACCTTCTAGACCATGTAACTGACCAAATGCCAAACGCAGCTCTGGGGCTTCCTCCTTCCGAGACTGGCTATTCAGGTCCTTTCTGGCTACTGCAGCAGAACACAACACTATTGCCTAGGTGGCTCATCAATAACAGAGCTTACTTCCCTGGGTTCTGGAGGAGGGGCTCCTGGCTACCAGATCTAGGTAACCCGTTTCTAAAAAACTGAAGCTTGATCAGATCCTAAACCTACTGTCAAGGTCATGACCACGCACAGATTGACCTCTGTTAATGGCCTTCCTTGCCACATCTTCAGACTCAACACTATGGTTTTATTTGGCCAGAACCTTCCTTCCTCATCTGGTACCGCAACTCTCACCTCCAGAACTCGACGCTTTTCCATCTCTTGAGTCCTGGATGATAAACTTAACAGGCAGGGCTTTAAAATGCATTTTCTTGTAGTCTGGGAATTTAAAAACCCAAGATCAAGTTGTCAGTGACTTAGTTTGTTCTACAGTCTCTCTCTTGGTCTGCAGACGCAAGCTTTCTTGTGGTGTCCTCATAGGGCCTTTGTCCGCACTCCTTGGAATCTTGCTCTTGATGATAGCACCCATATGGCCTAATTTACCCTTAATCTCCCTAAAATTCCTGTCTCTAAATACACAGTCAGCCACATCCCCATGGGTGCACTGTGAGTTTGGACTTCGGTGTCTGCAATTTGGAAGGATATGGTTCAGTTCACGACACCAAACCTTTGGACATTCAACTACTTGCTCCAAGCTCTGCTTCAGTTCCATTGTCACCCACTGTGTTGAGGGACCATCCACCTCTTCCCAAGCATTCTCTTAGGCTGCTATTCTGAAAACAAGGCCAGATGATCTGAACAAGGCACAGAAAACTATGCCAAATAGAAGGCTTAAGACCAGAGGCTTTAATTCTCTCGTTTACACACTGTCCTGGCCTACTTAGGGTTAGACAGTTAGTTCTATGTCATCCTGCTCAGGATCCAAATGAACGTATGTCACAAAGAGAAGCAACTGTCTAACTTGTTTCCAAAACCCAAAGATAAAATATATGGAAGAGAGAACCCTCTCATCTGGAAGACCACTTATGTGAAGGCCACAATCAAGTGTCTTAAGTGTACAGTTCTCGGCAGAACTGGCCTGGTCACACTGTGAACATAGCCCTCTGTCGAAGGTTACGGCACCCTTGGGTGGATGAGGTTCACAGACAGCCTTTAGTATCAGGAACATATCCAGTAGCTGCTCTGGAAAACATCCTTTAAAAAAAAAAAAGCTTCAAAACCAGATGTGGACACTTGTCACCAAATGCACAGCACAGTATCATGCTGACCTGGCAAGCCAGCCCTACGATAAGGAATTCAAAACTGAAGCCAATCCCTGTGAGAACAGCTGTCCCCACTAACATAAAGTGAAAGTAACATCTAAAACAACACAGAAGGAGCCATGGCACGTTCAGTGGACACCCTCTCATTGCTGGATGGAAGAGGAGACCCTGGTGCTCCATTTCAGAGCACTCGGACAGAGCACGACCCAGCCTAAGAAGGAGTAAACAGAGACAGATACTGGTCACCATACTATGCTTCAGTATGGCCACTTGACGCCGATGGCCACATTACAGATGGTGTTTGACGCAGGCCTTCCTCAAGGCCAGAGACTGTTACCTCATCCCAGGAAGGAAGGCAGTTTCTTCTCCTCCCTATGGGTCAAGTTAAAAGATGAGCAAAGCACACGTGCATGAAATTGTCCTCATGGAGTACAGCGCCATGTACCATGAATGTGTGTGATGTAAACTGTCCTCATGGAGCACAGCGCCATGTACCATGAATGCGTGAGATTTAAACTGTCCTCATGGAGTACAGCGCCATGTACCATGAATGCGTGAGATTTAAACTGTCCTTATGGAACACAGCGCCATGTACCATGAATGCGTGTGATGTAAACTGTCCTCATGGAGCACAGCGCCATGTACCATGAATGCGTGAGATTTAAACTGTCCTTATGGAGCACAGCGCCATGTACCATGAATGCGTGTGATGTAAACTGTCCTCATGGAGCACAGCGCCATGTACCATGAATGCGTGAGATTTAAACTGTCCTCATGGAGCACAGCGCCATGTACCATGAATGTGTGTGATGTAAACTGTCCTCATGGAGCACAGCGCCATGTACCATGAATGCGTGAGATTTAAATTGTCCTCATGGAGCACAGCGCCATGTACCATGAATGCGTGAGATGTAAACTGTCCTCATGGAGCACAGCGCATGTACCATGAATGCGTGAGATTTAAACTGTCTTCATGGAGCACAGCGCCATGTACCATGAATGTGTGTGATGTAAACTGTCCTCATGGAGCACAGCGCATGTACCATGAATGCATGTGATTTTAAAAATGGCTTAAAATCACCACAACATTTAAATTTTTTAATTAAAAAAAAAGAGGCTGGGGAGTGTGGAGTGTGCTTTTAACCCTAGCATTTGGAAAGCAGAAACAAGCAGATCTCTGTGAGTTCAAGGCCAGCCTGGTCTACAGAGTGAATTCCAGGATAGCCAGGGCTACACCAAGAAACCCTGTCTGAAAACCAGAGTGGGTGGGGAGAGGAGAGAGAACAACAGAAAAGTGTAAGGAAGAAGGGAGAAACCCGACGGCTTTGAAAGCTGCCTCCCGGGTCTCACACCTCTATATTTTCATAGACTCTGCATTTCTGGAACATTGCACTTTAAGAGTAACCTGGGCTAAGAATGACTCTCCCCCAGTTGCTGTTAACTCTCTAGGGCCCCTTACCCACACAGGCCATGCTATCCACTCTGACAGAGACAGTGTGCACGCTCGCAGGGTTCCGGCTCCACTTCAGCAATCACCGTCTAACCACAAGCCTGCACAGCAGAAATGGAATCTCCCCCTCCACGTACAGTAGGCTGCAGAGCGGGGCTTTCTGCGGGTGGGCGGGAATCTGGGTTTGAGATCATATTCTAATGTCCCACTTCCCAGTTCATGATTCCAAACATAACCCTCAGTAAAAGGCTCCAAAGCACAGACTAGGAGGAGGTGTAACGACACATCTTAAAGCAGGAAACCAGGATAAGCTGAAGGAACCCACGGCAAGGCCACCATTGCCCTGCTTTGGGCTGGAGGTGTCACCCTCAGGTGGACCACACCTTTGAGATGGACTGTGACCACAGGGTGGGCTGCAGCTGTGAGGAGGGTTAACCACCAGGGCTTCGCCATTTCTCTGTAGGATGTCTCTTATGTGTTCGTTGGGGTTTGTTTGTTTGTTTGTGTTTGGTTTAGTTTTGGGGTTTTTGTTTTCATTTTTATTTACAAATAATAAAACGGCGACTCAGAAACATAGGTCACTGAGTTGAATTCATCTTGCTGGAAGCTAGTTCACCTCTCTCCAGAATCTCCTAAACAGAAACACATGCGCATGCACATGCTCACACACACATGTATGCATGCACATAATCTGCCTGCCTCCAGGAGCATTCATTGCTACCACTCCTCTGACCAAACAATAATTTAAAGAGCTTAAATATCTACTACACAGCATAAACATAAAACATATAAATGTTAGGCAATGGAAAATTCAACCACAGAAATGAAGATGACTCTTAAAAGTGTGGCCCACAAGAATTCAAACCCTGAGCTGAAACGCCCCCTTCGGGGTGCGAACTTGAGACATCACTATTAGCGGGGTGTATTCTTGACTGACTAGGAAGCGAAGTCAAGCTAATGTGGGAAACTGTTCCTGCCTCGGCGCTGTAGAAAGGAACCCACGAACAAAGCAGAGCAACCCTAGAGTCGGAGCACGGCTCAGACAACCTCAGGCTCTCCGAACATCTGTGAGCCAGAGGGATGGAGAGAGCAGCTCCACACCGACTCCTCCACGGTGAATCTGCTAGCTTCTAGGTTTTTTGCTTCTTGACAAAGAGCAGTGACTAAGTAGAAAGACAAGAGAAATGATTGAAAGTGTGACAAGAGGGAGCAAAGCCACCCCCTCCAATAAACAGCGTTGAGAACCCACATGGGTGTGCCACGGTGGCGCCTTGATGCAGCGGGTTCGCTTAGTCTCCACTCCCTTTGTGTGCACACATGTGCACTGCACAGCGGAACAAACAACCCTAACAACTCCCTAATTAAACAAGGGAGACAAAGCTCTCCCTCAACGCCAGTCGTCCCCAAGCTCCAATGGAAAACATATGTCTCTCCTGGTAATTCCACCTGAGATTGCCAGCACCGTATTAACTTTGCGAACAAGAGAAACAGAGCCCAGGAAACACAACGTGCAGAGTAAGAATAGAAGAATAGGTAATGAGGAGAAAGGACAGCTTTTCCTTAAGCTCCCCAGTTGAGCAGCACAGCTTCCTTCCGTTTGTAACATTTCACATCAAACCCGAACATGAAAGGAAGACGCCTCAGTCAACTGCCAATGGCAGTCAGCGTGGAGGACCTGGGGTCTGCATTCCCAGCTCAACTTTCATTTCCGGCAGACGAGAAGAGGAGGAGAGGCAAATGTGTGCTTTTAAAAGCCATACCACCAAGCAGGGTTTGTTGAAAACAACCCAATCATAACGTCTGTTATATCCAAACTTAAAATCCAGATATCCAGAAAGAATTTACCCTCTTGACTGATGGATAAAACCCCAGGCTCACTGGGCAGTGGCGGTGCATGCCTTTCAAGTCCACCTTAGGAGGCAGAGGCAGGCGGATTTCAGTGAGTTAGAGACCAGCCTGGTCTAAAAAGTGAGTTCCAGCACAGCCAGGACTGTTACATAGAAAAATTGTATCTTGAGAAAAAAATAAAAGAAAGAAAGAAAAAGAAAACAGGCTCTCTGGCAAGAGGCAACCAACCACACAGCAAAGCGTGACCCAGGCACAGCCTGACTCAAGTGCACATGGAGGTTACACTCCACGGTGACACAGCCAGGCTCCTTGGCAGGCTGCCATCAAAGCAGACACGCACTGCTCCCCAGAGGAATGTGCACCCCTTCCCCTTCCACAGTCCTCGTCATGGTTCCCACCTGCATGCCTATCTATCTCCCTGTTCATTTCTTCACCACCTCCTTCTCCATTTCAAACACAGGATGGGCCCACTCCTGTCTGCTTCCCAGCATCTCCCAGCTTGAGACACTGCCTTACCAAAAGCAGCACTCAAGGCCCCTCGCTTGGGGTTGGGGCTCATTCGACAACTGCCAAATGATTGACTCAATTAACATCAGGTGGGCACCCTAGGATAGCGGCTGCTCAATACTCACGCTCTTGAATGCAGCAAGCAATGCAGCGAGGATGGGCTGCATTGTGGTCTTGGAAGCCAAACTCACACAGAAGACCTTCGCTGGGCAGCTGCAGTACCTGAGTCACACAGGGCACCAACATACGCATGAAACCTGACTATATAATCAGTGATACTCTTAAAAATAAAGCAGGCATGTGCTAACAATCTCAACATTCGGGAGTAAATGTAAGAGGATGAAGTTCACGGGCGGCCTCGGTTACATAGGAAAATCGAGACCAGACTCATCTCTATGTAACCCTGTATCAAACAACCAAAGCTAACTAATTAAATAATCTCTCCTGAGGTTCAATTCCCCTTTTGATTACTGAAAGGTACTGTTGTTCTCTAATACTGGTGGATTTAAAAGAACACAAAAGCAATCCTGAAATGGTATCTTATTCCCTCCGAATCATATTTAAGTACATGGTCTAACACACTGAGCTCCTGAGCTCAAACTGAAATTCACTACTGTCTCTAAGTATTCAGACAATTTGTATAATAAAAGGATGAAAATTTGTCTATTTTTCATGAACAGTGAAAAAGAGGCTAAAATTCTCACACTAAAAATTCTCATTGCGCATTATAAAAATGATGTCTCCTATTTTCAATTTACTCTGAAGGTATTTTGAAATTAAATTCAAAGTAAACCAATATGCCAAACATTCATTCCTTAAAAGATGAAGATGCGCACAGTCGGTACCTCTAGCGATGCCCATCAAGTTGCAGGAATGATGTCCCTATAATGTCCCTCCTTCAGCTGAGGAGCCATTTACCCCCGCAGGAAAAGATGCATTAGGATTTTGTGATGAGCAAATGGTTCCCAGACATGAAGCCATCTCTGACTCACAGTTTAATTTCCACACCAAGTTCTGGCTGTGGGCAAAGCCACAGCGGTTACAGCTCATACACAGTGGCTCCTTTGGTCTTTGTTCTAATTCTGGTTTTGATTCTAAAGGAAAGGTCAAAGTCTTCAGGTCCTGGGTGCATATGGGCTCATGTAAGTGTGTCCAACCTTTTGATTTTTCTGGGTCACGTTGACAAAGAAGAACTATTACTCACAAACGCCACAGTCAAGTTACAGAAGAACTATAAATATATCTCATAATGTTTCGAATAAGCTTGCGATTTCATAGTGGGACACGTTCATGGCTACCCTGGGCTGCGTGTGGCCCTGCAGGCTGTGAGATGGACACTCCTGCAAGACCCGTGGACTTTACATGACACGTAATAACTAAGAAGGGCTGCATGAGAAGGAGCGAACATTCTATTACAGAGATTTCATTAAGCTGCACTTTGATGGCCAAGAGAGCCATCAAAGCGACCATGTCCACGTTAACAGGCCTTCAAGCTGCTTCAGTAAACACCAATATAAATCCATAATTAGATCAGGAAAATGTTTCCTTTGATTGGCAAATGTGTTTTCAGCTGCCAAGAATTTCCTGTACAAAAGGTCTTTTGAGGATGGATCCTCCCTCATAATTCGAAAGAAGGCCACGACGCCACGAGCCCAATGTCCTGTTTCAAGTAGAGTCAGACTCAAGCCACTGATACATTGAGTAAGAGAATGCCCTCCATTGTGAGTGTCTATCAGTGTGACTTCTAACAGGCAGATTCATTCGTCCGGAAAGCAAGAAGGCAAGGGCAGGTCTAAGGTGTGAGGGGCACAGCGAAAAGGCCCTGGGTGAATATGAGGACATTCTAGACCCTCAAAAAGCTCCAAAGTTGTCTGTGCTCTTGTAAGCATCCTTAATGAAACTCACTAAGTCATTAAAAAAATATGAAAATAGAAGAGGGGTTAGCTGGGGAAGAGGGAAATATTATAACAGGAGTGGAAAAGAGTTGGGGAGAGTAATGAGAGACAAATATGATCGAAATATTTTACAAACATGTACGAAAATGCATTAGTATGTATAATAAATATGTGCTAATAAAAATGTTTCTTTTAAAACCCACACAAACAAAGAGGTCCCAAAGACACAGTTGGCTCGACACAATCAAGTTCCCACACAGATCCGCAGACGTAACCAGCGATCTGGGTTCTCTAGAATGTTCTTACCCTGCTTCCTAAGTTTCATTGCATTCACTGGTTCAACATTTTGCAGCAGAATTTACAGAGGGGGCTGGAGATTATGACATGGGTCATGTTGTCAATGCCTTCCTGTGGGATGTTGGGACTCAGTTTACTCATCAATAAACCAAAACAAAGATTCCCTCTCCCTTCATTTCATCACAGAGAGGCTTTCTGATGAAAGAGTTAATTGCCAACCAAACAACCCACTTTACTAGGTCAGAGCTCGTGCAACTAGACCACAGGAGTGAGTGCCTCCCAGGTGTGGGGAGACTGGAAGCAAGTTGGTGCCCTTGGAGAGCTAGATGGGCTGCAGGATGTCCCAGGAAGTTGTGATTCCTTGGCAGAAATCTCTTTATTTCAGATGTATTTCACTCAGCTACACAGTTTGGCAAACGAACCTAAAATGCCAGAGTGGCATTTGGAAGCCCAGAAGGGTAAAATGGCTCCTTTGTGGCCCCAAGTTTCAAACCAAGTCTAGAATATAAACAGCAATGACCTTCGCTCTACTCAAAGCATCCCGGACAATGGCAGGTGGGATATTTGTTCTGAATGTTCTACAACCAACCAAGATCTGGCATGACTTTCTTTTTCTCTGCCTTCTGGGTCATTCAGGCACAACCTATTCTAGAATCACATAAAGTTCACAAAAAGACAGCTCAGTTACCAGGTCTGACTTTGATCCCCTCAGGGCACAACTCAGTAAATTAAAAAAAAAATCACAAACCAGGGTGGCCTTCTTGCATAACTCCGGAGTCACCACACCCACGTGTGTGTCCCTCCACCTGGACGATGGATGACAAAAGACAGAAGAGAAATACTTTAAGTTTGCCCTGAAGACCTAAAGAGTGAGAAATCAGAACACACGTGTTCACCTGATGTCTGCTTCCCTCAACATGAGAAGCTGCAGTCAGCAGCTAGACCAAGCACAGAGAAAGGCGTCTTTAACAAGACAACAAAGAAGACCGACCAGCAGGCTGGCCAGTGGCAATGGATAAACAGAGTACCCCCAATAGTCAAGGGCAAGCACCATAAACCCATCTTCACTACACATAATCTATGTACCCTTGGCAAGGCTCTCAACGTCTCTGGTCTTTGGGGTCACCCCTTAACTGAGTATACTAGCACCGATACTTAAGACTTCTTATTCAGTCATTGCAGATATTGGGTAAACTGCCTAAAACAGCCAACATAAGCATTTACACACTGGCTGTGAATTTCAGTGTTATCAATCACTGGTTTCTCACTGTGTCTTCCACTAAGGCCCAACTCTCTATTAATGCCCAAACCATAAGCCCTAACCAGGGAGCCAGGAAAGTGCATTACCTTTCTCTATGGAATGTGAGAACCCTCCAAAAGTGCTGGGGACTCACACAGGTCCCTTGTGGGCCTCAGACTTGGTGGGATGTCGGCAGCCATTCCAGAGTCCGCCCCTGGAGGAAGAGTCACTTCATACCTTCTCTGCCCTATGTTCTCTCCACATTGCAGGGTGGCCTCAGGCCACTCCAACAGTATATCCTGTGGAAATCTGGCGACCTAGCAGACTTCCTCCTCAGTCCCTATTCTCTGGCCTCTCATGGGCTCCACACATCCCACCTTCTTGCCTCCCAGCATTTTCTGTCACAGAAGGCCTGATGTCAGTGCCAAACATTATCTATCATCCCCTATTGGCTGACCAGGTCTAAAAGGTTTGGTCCCTGTACTTGGGCCAGTGCTGAGGACCTTACGGATCTAGGCTAGCTTCTCTCCACCTCATCTCTTGCTGCTTCCAAGCACTGTGTCCTTAGGAGGAAGTGGAAAACAAGTTTAGCCACCAGGACAGATGCTGCTTCAGACTGCTCTCAGGGAAAAGCCTAGCCCCTCCACTACACAGACCTCTCATGGCTGACCTGACTTTCATGCCTCCCAACCCTGTCACCTCACACTGCCACTGCCCCACACCCCCACCCATGTTCGAAACAACTCCTTCCGGCTGCATACCTGGTGACCTGGCCAGCTCTACTGGCCATTTAAGGTCTCATCCAAACCATCACATCCTCTAGATCCTGCCAGCCAGGTGGCTGCCTTCTTAGAGACCCTGGTGAGACCCTTCATACCAGAAGAACTCCCTTCCTTTCTTCCCTGTGTTTCAGGACAGACATAGCACAGGCAATTTCAGGCTTGGTGACTTCTATCTGAAATGTCCCCACTGGCCATTTGCTAAGGCAATGAACCACTAATTTGTCATCTACTGTCACCCTTTGCATCCTCCAGGGCACTTTTATAGCCTTGAAGGCCCTTCTCACCCAAAGCTCTCTATTTACAACTAAGCTACGGTGTGCATATCCCAAGAGAATCCTATTTACAGGATAGGCCCCGTTCCCATTACCAGATTGGAATACATGTTACATGCATCCTTCACATCCAAAGATATCTGCTCCTTACTGTGCTTTTCTCCCAGGAGACATCAAATGGCAAGATCCATGGGTTTTGATGGAGCTAAGGTCATAAAGGGAACCCCAACTATTCAGCCCTCCCTTTATTAGACTCCGTTAGGTTATTAAAGCCTGCTGACACTTAAGAATTCAATGTTGTGACTTGAGAGATGGCTCAATGGTTAAGAGCATTGGGTGCTCTTTCTAAGGACCTGGGTTTAATTCCAAGCACCCACATGCACATACATTTACATACATGCCAGCAAAATACACATAAAATAAATTTTTAAAAACTCAATAACATATCTCAATAGGCTAAAGATTTGTAGGATTTATTTTCTTAGACCCTCTATTCACCAAATCATGCTCTATTTGCTTACAGTTTTGGGGAATAAAACAATATGATGTATGAAATGTCATCTTCAAGTTGATACAAGCAGTAAAAACCAAATACGCCTTATACTTGGCAATGTTTAATCTTCATTGTGACTGGATTTAGAATTATCTAGATGACATACATATCTGGTGATGTCTGTAAGGGCATTTCCAAGGGCTTCACTAAGGGGAAGACCTGGTGCTAGAGATGGGTGGTAGCACCTCATGGGCTGGGGGCCTGGGTTGAATAAAAGGTAGAAAGAGAGAAAGCTGGCTGAATGCCAGCATTTATTCCTCTCTACTCTTTGACTGTAGACTCAGTGTAACCCTTGGGTTTCTACAATCACGCCTTCCATACATGACAGACTGCATCCCCTCACACCATCAGCCAAAATAAATCCTTCCTCCCCTTCCATTGTTATGTTGAGCCTCGCCACGTATTTAGTCATAGTGATGAAAGTGGCCAACACACTACCGAATATTCTACTTTGTGAAAACTCTAAACCATGGGTAGGACTGACTCAGAACTGAGTGACTGTTAGGACAATTTTTAATTTAAAATACATGAAGGGTCACATACTTTGATTGGAAAGGGTTTCACATAAGTGCACAACCAATATTGGAGGAAGAAAAATGAAAGAACAGAAAGTGTCCTCCAGGGAGGTAAGCAGAGGCCTTGTACCCATACTTCTTCTCACGGTCTCGAAAGCCATCATTTGGTCTTCTCCTCTGGGATAACTGAGCAGCTATTGCACACCACAGCACATGCAGACGACATATGCCGTCTCCTGCAGACAGACCTACAGTAGGAAAGTACTGACTTGGAGTTAGACATGGAGCTCTAAACACACGCCCTTCTCTGTCCCTACCTCTCCTAAGTGCACCAGGAAAAAAGTAAAACAGGGACCAGGATGGACAAACAGAAGACCAAAGAACAGCAACCTAGATGTCAAAAAAAGTCCTTTGTGCAGAATGGATGCTGGAAAAGACTTGGACCTACATGCTAGGACCTGGGGAAGGGATGATAGGGTTGAGAAGGAACCAAAATCTTGACAATGAAGCATACAAGTGTAGGAGAGATACTCTCTTATCCCCTTACAGAAACTGAGGCCTCTTCTCTGAAGACATCAAAGGGCAGGGTTCACATTCAGAGACAGAAGAGCAGGAATGGGGATTACGTTGAAAATAAGGGAGTAGGGTATCAGTATTTGACTCCAGAGTCTCCATCTTCAGCCTCCTCCACCTCTCAAACTCAGTTTCCAGAACACAGCCAGGCTTCTTCTACTTCTATGCCCTGTGCTCCTGCCACAGGAGGCTTGTGGCAGTCAGTTCATTCTAAACGTGGGCAGGCCAAAGCATTGCTGGCCATGCCCTCGGGATGCAAGAGAGAGGTTGCATCAGATGAACCACAATAACCACACGCTGAGGTCACACCCTGGCCCACCTTGTCAGAGTCACTCACTGTGAAATGGGAACAGGAGCCTAAGGCTCCCTATTAAATATTTAGAGAAAACTTCCAACGTCTAACAGAGTACAAAACACATATTGTACTCTGTGTATTGGAAGACTGAACGAACACAGGAAAACATTAAGTCAACTCCCTGAAATTCTCAAGGAGAAAAAGCCAAAAAGCCCAAATCTAGAAACAAATCAAGAGCATTCAAAAAGGAGAAATCAAAAACCAGGGGGGAAAATGTCTTAGAATGAAAAGGGAAACAGCAAATTTTAAGTGACAGAAAGATAAAAGAATCACAGTGAAGAACTAAAAATAAACAGAGACAAATGGTGAGAAAAATTAGGAACCACTGAAGCCCAACGTTTGACTAATGCATTTTCCAGGAGAAAAAAATTACAAAACAAAATAAAAACAGCAGAGAACAACTCACTGTTTTAAGGAAACCTTCTGTAATTGAAGGACTGAGTTTGCATATAAAACCTAGAACAAGGAATTAAAATAAAGCAGGTGTCATCTGTTGGGACAAAGTATCAAGAAAAGAAAAGAAAAGAAAAGAAAAAAAAAAGAAACCAAAGAGAGACAGAACAGAAGTTCCTAGAAACCTTCAGAGGAAAAACAAATCAAGAAATCCAGTGTTGAAAGCCTGCCTAGCTAGTCCAGGCCAGGCTGGGGCTCAGGCCTCTAATCCCTGCTACTTGGTCCTGCTATGAATTCTAGGACTTCTGACCATAGCAGGACCCTCCCTCAAGTTGGAATATGTGTAGGAGGAGCGTAATTGAAGCTCAGTTGTAGAATACTTGTCCCGCATGTACAAAGCATAGGATTAAATCACAGAAGTGGGGGGATTGTGTATGTGCTGTGTGTATGTGTGGTGTGTGTGTGTATGTGATGTGTATGCATGGTGTGTGTGTATATGTATGTATGCATGTGTGGTGTGTGTGTGCATATGTGTATGCATGTATGGTGTATGTATTGTGGTGTGTGATGCGTATGTGTGGTGTATGTATTGTGGTGTGTGATGTGTATGTGTGGTGTATGTGTATGCTTGTGTGCATGTGTGTGGTGTGTGTATGTGTGTGGTGTGTATGTATGTGTGTATGCACGTGTGGTGTGTGTGTAGTGTTTGTATTATGTTTATGTGTGTATCTGGTGTGTATGTAAATTGTGTGGTGTGTGTCTGTGGTGTGTGTGTGTGTGTGTGTGTGCACAGAAGAGAAGTCTAAACACAGCATCTACTTAGCTCCACTGGGAATAATTTAACCAAAAGCTATGATATGAATAATCACAGTGGAAGCAGGGCAGGAAGAGTTTATGTAGAAAAAACAAAGAACTCAGACCAAACCAGCAGTTAAGTTATTCTCCAGAAAAATGGGGACCCCCTACTCTCTCTTGGTCCCCAATTCAGGCTGGGTCTCCCTTAGACTGCTTATATAAGATGTGGCATTTTAAGAATGTTACAGAATTATTAGTTAGGAAGTCTAAGGAAAGCTGAGCATGCAACAGCTGAGGGAAAGAGGACTGGGAATGTACAGTGGAAGACGGCCACAGTTTACTGCAAGTCCAGTGAAGTTAGCCAATGTGAAAGACGTGTGTGTCTGCATGCATGTGTCTCTGTGTAATGCATGTATACTTGCGTGCGTGTGTGTACATGTGTCTGTGTGTATTGCACAAATTCTAATGGGTCTTAATAATAAAAACCCGGAGCCAGAGATGGGGTAAATGTTGAAAGGTCAGAGAGACAAAGGAACAAGCCACAGCCTACTCTTGCCTTGTTAACTCCTCAACCGAAAAAGGGCCGAGCTCCTGTCTCCTCCCACCTTATATATTCCTCTCTGCCCAGCCATATCACTTCCTGTCTGTCTGTGCAGACCTCCAGACCTCTATGGTTAACTAGTGGCTAGCTCCATCCTCTGATCTTCAGGCAAGCTTTATTTGTTAGAGCACAAACAAAATGCAACCGCATGTATGTATGCATGTGTATATGTGTCTGTATGTACACATACGATATGTGTTTGCATGTCTGTGTTCTGTGTGTACATGTGTACATGCATGTGCACCTGTGTTTGTGTCTGGGTTGCATGTGTGTGTGCATGTATATGTATATGTGTGTCTGTATATAGGCATAAACATCAATGTACATGAATGCACACTTGTGTGTGTACGTTGGTGTTCATGTGTATAGGTCTTGGTGTACATGTGTGTTTTTGTGTGTGTGCATGTATGTACATAAAACAGGATTTTAATTTTATATGCATTATTCCCCATATCATATGCTCTGTCACTGCAGTTTTTGTCTTTGACCTAAGTTCACAGCATTTAGAATTCTGTCTCTAGGACTTAGAAAAAATAAGCACAAAGAGAATAAAAAAAAATGCTCTCAGATTTTAACAAATTCTCATAAGAACAGAAGCACAGCTGGAATTGAAATTCCCAGATGTTCAGAGGCTGGAGCAGGGGGACCTCCGCCAGGTCAGGGTAAGTTCCAGGCCAGTCTATGTCACCCTTGCCCTAAATCTGCTCCTAATTCACCCACTGCAGGATTTTAAAGGTTATTATATATTTACAGGAATAAAGTAGGAAATGAGCAACTAAGACCAACGAAGCCTTAAGAAAGATGTGGTTTTCCCAACTGTATTTGATTGGAAAAAAAACTTCAAAGAAAATATGGGCATCCGTTAGCCCAGCCTCTAGGCAGAGTATAATCATCGCTTACAGTCTGCATGGCGCCCTTCTGTGCAGGCCTGAGCACAGACAAGGCTTCTTAGTGCTCCAGCTCAGGCTTTTGTTGTACAGGACTGACAGCCCTCTGAGCCGGGGAAGAGCCATCAAACTTCACTTTCAGTGTAACAAATTCTATCTCCTATCTGCCGTGTCCTCCACTCATGAACTTAACACATCACAGGCAAGAACCTCACTGCTATTTATCATAAATTTTAATCTTGATGATGCTGGGTTTTACATATTGTAATTTAAAGGAAGTGCTTCTCCAGACTCATAGTAACCTTGGTTATTAAAATATGCCCTTAAACTAACTTCAAACAACTTTACCAGGCTAATTTCTGAAGTATTTATTCTTCAATTTCTATTTAAAAAAATGCTTTTGGGTAACTTAGTTTAGTAGCAAATCACACATCACCATCGTAAATAATTTTTCCTTTTGCAAATAAAAAAAATAAAGGAAGAAAGGAAAGAAGGAAGGAAGGAAAGAAGGAAGGAAAGAAGGAAGGAAGGAACTCAAAGATGCTATTGTTCAAACATGTACCTCAACGTTCACACGCTGGCAGTTAAATTCCCGGGGCAATGGTATTGGGAGATGGGATAACAGAACTGATTTAGGTCAAGGGTTCCACCCTAGTGAAAAGATTAATGTTCTATCTGGGGTGTAGTTGGTTACCACAGGACTGGGTTTGCTGTAAAAGTACATGTGGCCCCTTCGCCCCCCACACCCTTGCTCTTCCTTTTGCTTGCCTTTCTCCCTCCTACCATATTCTGAGAGAGGACGACAAAATTTGTCAGAGACAGGCACCATGTTCCTGGACATCCCAGACTCCAGAGTGTAAATCAATAAATCCATAATATTGTTAGCTACGGTGGTGCACACATTTCATCCCAGCACTCAGGAGGCTGAGGCAGGTGGATCTCTGTGAGTCTGAGAGTAACCTGTTCTACATAGTGAGTTCCAAGCTACCCATGGCTTGTAAAACCCTATCTCAAAAAAAAAAATCTTAAGAAAAAAAACCATTATTTATAAATACCCAGTTGGGGGCATTTTGCTTTAACAATAGAAATACCTGAACTTAAGAGGCAAGCCCTCGATCGGCGTGGCCAGAAACATCTTGACTGGGGACTGACTCTGAAGCCTAATGATAGAGAAGAGGCTGGGCATGGGAGATGGAGACACTGGCAGAGCCTTGAAGCAGGAGACAGAGGTTTTGGGGAAGCTAATAAGAACCCCATGACTCAGCCCAGTGAAGGGTGAAATGATAAACATCTCCCAACATCCTCTGTTTCCTGTCAATGGAAACACCTGCCCTGTAGCCCAGCAGTCCAACCCCACCCACGGTGTTCCAAACATCTTCCTTAAAGGCAGTGTTCACTTCCACAAACTCAGCCACCCAAGCCTGCATCCCAAACACCCTCACCCTACCACCCTGAGGCACGAAGGCATCTGGACCAGCTAGAGTCCACATGACATGTTACCTGTATACAAAAATCTATTTCTGGGTCAAAAGGGCAAACACAGAAAGGAAGTGAAATATGATGAAACTAGGTCACTGGACAACTCAAAATATAGAACCCAGCCCAGATAATAGATGCCTGAAGTGGTTGCCTCTGTGGGGTGAGGCCCTCCATGGGGTTAGGGGCTTCTGTGGGGAAAGGAGAACCTCTGTGGGGTGAGGCTCTCCATGGGGGTGGACACTTTTGTGGGGGAGGGGGAACCTCTGTGGGGTGAGGCCCTCCACAGGGGTGGGGGCTTCTGTGGGGAAAGGGGAACCTCTGTGGGGTGAGGCTCTCCATGGGGGTGGACACTTTTGTGGGGGAGGGGGAACCTCTGTGTGGTGAGGCCCTCCACAGGGGTGGGGGCTTCTGTGGGGAAAGGGGAACCTCTGTGGGGGTGAGGACCTCCACAGGGATGGGAGCTTCTTTGGAGGAGGGGGAACCTCTGCGGGGGGTGAGGCTCTCCATGGGGATGGGGGCTTCTGTGGGGGAGAGGGAACCTCTGTGAGGGTGAGCATTACATTTCCAACATGGATATTTTTAGGGGACCCTGTAAAAGCATAGCATCCATTCACTGCCTAAAAAATCCCTGCTGCCTCTTCCCGGCTCCTTTGTGGCCATTTAGCACATACAGCAGAACCTGTCATATACATAGGCACTAACTCATTTCTCTCCCCATCCCCAACCCAGGGATTAGACTGTGTCTCCGGCATCTTTCTGTTCCCAGGGGCAGGAATAAAGACACACCCCATTTACTTGTACTCATTTGGAGCAACTGGAGCAGCCTGAGAACATTCATGCACAGAACAAGATAAAACGGCAGACATGACTAATGGAGCTGAGGGAAAGTGATTACTTAAATCTCTGCAAAAATCACTGACGTTGCCTGAAGAGGTGGCTCCGGGGTTCAAGGCCACTACAGCACAGAGGAAAAACCGACTGGTTTTAGGCATAGGTGTTGATCTGCTGAGATCAGCCCTGCTTTAGCTGGTACTGAGGACTGAGGCTGAGAGAAAGTGTCACAAAGAGCCACTGAGTCCACCAGGAAGCCCTTGGTGGACATTTGCAGAAGGCTCGGTATCCAAAGGACTAGAGCTACTTTTAATAAACTGAGTCCTTTCTACTTTGAAGGCCTTGCGAATCAGCGCCATCCTACTGGGGATAGAGGAAGATTATCTAGTGCACCTAGACCCATCACAGCCTTCTGGTCATCCGCCTTTCAGATTCTCAACTGGTTTTGGTATCCCATATTACATCCCCCCTCCCCCGTTCCATCCTCCCGATGAGTCAGGTAAGTCTCCCTAGTCTGAGGGTACCTAGAGCTCACGTCTTCTTTATTCCTGGTTTATCCTATGTCAAAAGGTCTTGGCATTACCCTTACTTTTATAATCAGACTGTTTCCTTTAAACCCATTCAACGCGCTACACCAAGCTTTCACCAGCATTGCCAAACTACCCAGGATCTGCACTTTCCCTAAGCTGGAAAGTCCTGGAGACTGTGGCATGCAGCTCAAAGCCAGGATATACTGTTTGGCTCAACTTGATGAACCAACCATGCCTTCCCCAGCAGAAGGGAAGCTCCCAGGGGCAAGGGGAATCCTTGGTCTTCAGCCATATCCCTGGACGCAGCACCAGACCAAATAAACGCTCAGCTGTGTCTTCTGATAACCCAGGTCAAATAGAAATGGGATGATGTTTTTCTGTTGCTGCAATGAAACAGCACAAGCAAGGCAAGCCATGGAAGAGTTTAGGTGCATTTGTTCCATGGCTTAGTGTCTCCAGTAGCGGCGTGAAGACATTGCAGCAGGGGGGGCAAGATGAGAACTCACAGATTGAACCACAAGCAAGAAGCAGAGTGGGCAAACTTGAAAATGGCACAAATCTCTAAACTCTCAAAGCCAGCCCTCAGTGACGTACCTCCTCCTACAAGGTCCATCTCCTAAGTCTCTCAAACAAGGCCATCAACTGAGGACCAAATATTCAAATGTCTGAGACTATGGGGAACATTTCCTACTCAAACCATCACAAGAAATGAGCGAGGAATCTGGACTCCTCGTGAATAAACTGAAAAATAATCCCTACTGATGACAAAACGACAATGACCTCCAAACAACGGTGTCTTCATACCGTTCTGAAATCACTAACTGTAATGCTGTAATATTGGAAGACATGACTCAAGTTGTCTCATGATATTCTTTTACAGCAATGGAGTAGAAAATACTGAACCTATGAAATCATCAAGAACTGTGTGTCTAACAGGATGGAACACTTTACATTTAAACTAAACACAATTAAAAGTACATTTATATATATAAAAAAATACATCTATCAAGGGGCTGGAGAGATGGCTCCTTGGATAAAGCACTTTCTGGACGAGCATGAGGAGCCGAGTTCAGATCCCCAGCATCCACAGGTGGTGTCTGCCTGTAGCCCAGCGCTAGAGGACAGAGACGAGCAGAGCAGATCCTAGGGACTCAGCAACAGTCAGTCTAACTAAAATGGCAACTCCAGCTTCAGTGAGAGACTCTGCCTCAAAAACTGAGATAGAGAACGAGGGAGGAAGACACCCAGCGTGGACGTGTGACCTCCACAGACAACCTCACAGTGACTGGAAGGATACACACACCGTGTGGTGGGAAGGGGCCGGTGAGGGGGATGATACACTACATGTAAGAAGAGCTCTGAGACACTCCAGTGCTGTGGTTCTCAACCTTCCCAACGCTACACTTTAATACAGTTCCTCACGTTGTGGCGACTCACAGCCATAAAATTACTTCATCCCTATTTCATAACAATAATTTTATTAAAAAAAAGAGACTCGATCCCTGTAAAAGGGTCATTCAAGGGTCGTTCAATCCCAAGGGGTCATGACCCACAGGCTGAGAACCACTGTTCTGCCACATTTCAGGTGCTCAATAGCTCCCCAAGAACCGACTGGTCACTGCAATGCCCAAGACAAGTAAAGAATCATTGCCCTCATGGCAAATACTTTGTTAAACAGTGCACAGAGAAGCTATGCTATGGCAGATATTCTACTGAGCACTGCACAGGGAAGTCGTGCTATGACAAACACTCTACTGAGCACTGCACAGGGAAGTCGTGCTATGGCAGATACTCTACTGAGCACTGCACAGGGAAGTCATCCTATGACAGATACTCTACTGAGCACTGCACAGGGAAGCCATCCTATGACAAACACTCTACTGAGCACTGCACAGGGAAAGGGAAGCCGGGTTATGACAAACACTCTACTGAGCACTGCACAGGGAAGCCATCCTATGACAAACACTCTACTGAGCACTGCACAGGGAAAGGGAAGCCGGGTTATGACAAACACTCTACTGAGCACTGCACAGGGAAGCCGTGCTATGACAAACACTCTACTGAGCACTGCACAGGGAAGCCGTGCTATGGCAGATACTCTGCTGAGCACTGCACAGGGAAGTCGTGCTATGGCAGATACTCTACTGAGCACTGCACAGGGAAGTCATCCTATGACAAACACTCTACTGAGCACTGCACAGGGAAGCCATCCTATGACAAACACTCTACTGAGCACTGCACAGGGAAGCCGTGCTATGACAAACACTCTACTGAGCACTGCACAGGGAAGTCGTGCTATGGCAGATACTCTGCTGAGCACTGCACAGGGAAGTCGTGCTATGGCAGATACTCTACTGAGCACTGCACAGGGAAGTCATCCTATGACAAACACTCTACTGAGCACTGCACAGGGAAGCCATCCTATGACAGATACTCTACTGAGCACTGCACAGGGAAGTCGTGCTATGGCAGATACTCTGCTGAGCACTGCACAGGGAAGTCGTGCTATGGCAGATACTCTACTGAGCACTGCACAGGGAAGTCATCCTATGACAGATACTCTACTGAGCACTGCACAGGGAAGTCATCCTATGACAGATACTCTACTGAGCACTGCACAGGGAAGCCATCCTATGACAAACACTCTACTGAGCACTGCACAGGGAAGTCATCCTATGACAAACACTCTACTGAGCACTGCACAGGGAAAGGGAAGCCGTGCTATGACAAACACTCTACTGAGCACTGCACAGGGAAGCCATCCTATGACGAACACTCTACTGAGCACTGCACAGGGAAGTCATCCTATGACGAACACTCTACTGAGCACTGCACAGGGAAGTCATCCTATGACAAACACTCTACTGAGCACTGCACAGGGAAGTCATCCTATGACAGATACTCTACTGAGCACTGCACAGGGAAGCCATCCTATGACAAACACTCTACTGAGCACTGCACAGGGAAGCCGTGCTATGACAAACACTCTACTGAGCACTGCACAGGGAAGTCATCCTATGACAGATACTCTACTGAGCACTGCACAGGGAAGTCATCCTATGACGAACACTCTACTGAGCACTGCACAGGGAAGTCATCCTATGACGAACACTCTACTGAGCACTGCACAGGGAAGTCATCCTATGACAAACACTCTACTGAGCACTGCACAGGGAAGTCATCCTATGACAGATACTCTACTGAGCACTGCACAGGGAAGTCATCCTATGACGAACACTCTACTGAGCACTGCACAGGGAAGCCATCCTATGACGAACACTCTACTGAGCACTGCACAGGGAAGTCATCCTATGACGAACACTCTACTGAGCACTGCACAGGGAAGTCATCCTATGACAAACACTCTACTGAGCACTGCACAGGGAAGTCATCCTATGACAGATACTCTACTGAGCACTGCACAGGGAAGCCATCCTATGACAAACACTCTACTGAGCACTGCACAGGGAAGCCGTGCTATGACAAACACTCTACTGAGCACTGCACAGGGAAGTCATCCTATGACAAACACTCTACTGAGCACTGCACAGGGAAGCCGTGCTATGACAGATACTCTACTGAGCACTGCACAGGGAAGTCATCCTATGACAGATACTCTACTGAGCACTGCACAGGGAAGTCATCCTATGACAAACACTCTACTGAGCACTGCACAGGGAAGTCATCCTATGACGAACACTCTACTGAGCACTGCACAGAGAAGCCATCCTATGGCAGATACTCTACTGAGCACTGCACAGGGAAGCCATCCTATGACAGATACTCTACTGAGCACTGCACAGGGAAGCCATCCTATGACAGATACTCTACTGAGCACTGCACAGGGAAAGGGAAGCCGTGCTATGACAGATACTCTACTGAGCACTGCACAGGGAAGTCATCCTATGACAAACACTCTACTGAGCACTGCACAGGGAAGCCATGCTATGACAAACACTCTACTGAGCACTGCACAGGGAAGCCGTGCTATGACAGATACTCTACTGAGCACTGCACAGGGAAGCCGTGCTATGACAGATACTCTACTGAGCACTGCACAGGGAAGCCGTGCTATGACAGATACTCTACTGAGCACTGCACAGGGAAGCCGTGCTATGACAGATACTCTACTGAGCACTGCACAGGGAAGTCATCCTATGACAGATACTCTACTGAGCACTGCACAGGGAAGCCATCCTATGACAGATACTCTACTGAGCACTGCACAGAGAAGTCATCCTATGACAAACACTCTACTGAGCACTGCACAGGGAAGCCATCCTATGACAAACACTCTACTGAGCACTGCACAGGGAAGTCATCCTATGACGAACACTCTACTGAGCACTGCACAGAGAAGCCATCCTATGGCAGATACTCTACTGAGCACTGCACAGGGAAGCCATCCTATGACAGATACTCTACTGAGCACTGCACAGGGAAGCCATCCTATGACAGATACTCTACTGAGCACTGCACAGGGAAAGGGAAGCCGTGCTATGACAGATACTCTACTGAGCACTGCACAGGGAAGTCATCCTATGACAAACACTCTACTGAGCACTGCACAGGGAAGCCGTGCTATGACAGATACTCTACTGAGCACTGCACAGGGAAGCCGTGCTATGACAGATACTCTACTGAGCACTGCACAGGGAAGTCATCCTATGACAGATACTCTACTGAGCACTGCACAGGGAAGCCATCCTATGACAGATACTCTACTGAGCACTGCACAGAGAAGTCATCCTATGACAAACACTCTACTGAGCACTGCACAGGGAAGCCGTGCTATGACAAACACTCTACTGAGCACTGCACAGGGAAGTCATCCTATGACGAACACTCTACTGAGCACTGCACAGGGAAGTCATCCTATGACAAACACTCTACTGAGCACTGCACAGGGAAAGGGAAGCCGTGCTATGACAAACACTCTACTGAGCACTGCACAGGGAAGCCATCCTATGACAAACACTCTACTGAGCACTGCACAGGGAAGTCATCCTATGGCAGATACTCTACTGAGCACTGCACAGGGAAGTCATCCTATGACGAACACTCTACTGAGCACTGCACAGGGAAGCCATCCTATGACGAACACTCTACTGAGCACTGCACAGGGAAGTCATCCTATGACGAACACTCTACTGAGCACTGCACAGGGAAGTCATCCTATGACAAACACTCTACTGAGCACTGCACAGGGAAGTCATCCTATGACAGATACTCTACTGAGCACTGCACAGGGAAGCCATCCTATGACAAACACTCTACTGAGCACTGCACAGGGAAGCCGTGCTATGACAAACACTCTACTGAGCACTGCACAGGGAAGTCATCCTATGACAGATACTCTACTGAGCACTGCACAGGGAAGTCATCCTATGACGAACACTCTACTGAGCACTGCACAGGGAAGCCGTGCTATGACAAACACTCTACTGAGCACTGCACAGGGAAGTCATGCTATGACAAACACTCTACTGAGCACTGCACAGGGAAGTCATCCTATGACAAACACTCTACTGAGCACTGCACAGGGAAGTCATCCTATGACAAACACTCTACTGAGCACTGCACAGGGAAGTCATCCTATGGCAGATACTCTACTGAGCACTGCACAGGGAAGTCATCCTATGACAAACACTCTACTGAGCACTGCACAGGGAAGCCGTGCTATGACAAACACTCTACTGAGCACTGCACAGGGAAGCCATCCTATGACAAACACTCTACTGAGCACTGCACAGGGAAGTCATCCTATGACAAACACTCTACTGAGCACTGCACAGGGAAGTCATCCTATGACAAACACTCTACTGAGCACTGCACAGGGAAGTCATCCTATGACAAACACTCTACTGAGCACTGCACAGGGAAAGGGAAGCCGTGCTATGACAAACACTCTACTGAGCACTGCACAGGGAAGCCGTGCTATGACAGATACTCTACTGAGCACTGCACAGGGAAGTCATCCTATGACAAACACTCTACTGAGCACTGCACAGGGAAGCCATCCTATGACAAACACTCTACTGAGCACTGCACAGGGAAGTCATCCTATGACGAACACTCTACTGAGCACTGCACAGAGAAGCCATCCTATGGCAGATACTCTACTGAGCACTGCACAGGGAAGCCATCCTATGACAGATACTCTACTGAGCACTGCACAGGGAAGCCATCCTATGACAGATACTCTACTGAGCACTGCACAGGGAAAGGGAAGCCGTGCTATGACAGATACTCTACTGAGCACTGCACAGGGAAGTCATCCTATGACAAACACTCTACTGAGCACTGCACAGGGAAGCCATGCTATGACAGACACTCTACTGAGCACTGCACAGGGAAGCCGTGCTATGACAGATACTCTACTGAGCACTGCACAGGGAAGCCGTGCTATGACAGATACTCTACTGAGCACTGCACAGGGAAGCCGTGCTATGACAGATACTCTACTGAGCACTGCACAGGGAAGCCGTGCTATGACAGATACTCTACTGAGCACTGCACAGGGAAGTCATCCTATGACAGATACTCTACTGAGCACTGCACAGGGAAGCCGTGCTATGACAGATACTCTACTGAGCACTGCACAGGGAAGTCATCCTATGACAGATACTCTACTGAGCACTGCACAGGGAAGCCATCCTATGACAGATACTCTACTGAGCACTGCACAGAGAAGTCATCCTATGACAAACACTCTACTGAGCACTGCACAGGGAAGCCATCCTATGACAAACACTCTACTGAGCACTGCACAGGGAAGTCATCCTATGACGAACACTCTACTGAGCACTGCACAGAGAAGCCATCCTATGGCAGATACTCTACTGAGCACTGCACAGGGAAGCCATCCTATGACAGATACTCTACTGAGCACTGCACAGGGAAGCCATCCTATGACAGATACTCTACTGAGCACTGCACAGGGAAAGGGAAGCCGTGCTATGACAGATACTCTACTGAGCACTGCACAGGGAAGTCATCCTATGACAAACACTCTACTGAGCACTGCACAGGGAAGCCGTGCTATGACAGATACTCTACTGAGCACTGCACAGGGAAGCCGTGCTATGACAGATACTCTACTGAGCACTGCACAGGGAAGTCATCCTATGACAGATACTCTACTGAGCACTGCACAGGGAAGCCATCCTATGACAGATACTCTACTGAGCACTGCACAGAGAAGTCATCCTATGACAAACACTCTACTGAGCACTGCACAGGGAAGCCGTGCTATGACAAACACTCTACTGAGCACTGCACAGGGAAGTCATCCTATGACGAACACTCTACTGAGCACTGCACAGGGAAGTCATCCTATGACGAACACTCTACTGAGCACTGCACAGGGAAGTCATCCTATGACAAACACTCTACTGAGCACTGCACAGGGAAGTCATGCTATGACAAACACTCTACTGAGCACTGCACAGGGAAGCCATCCTATGACAGATACTCTACTGAGCACTGCACAGGGAAGTCATCCTATGACAGATACTCTACTGAGCACTGCACAGGGAAGCCATCCTATGACAAACACTCTACTGAGCACTGCACAGGGAAGCCGTGCTATGACAGATACTCTACTGAGCACTGCACAGGGAAGCCGTGCTATGACAGATACTCTACTGAGCACTGCACAGGGAAGCCATCCTATGACAGATACTCTACTGAGCACTGCACAGGGAAGCCGTGCTATGACAAACACTCTACTGAGCACTGCACAGGGAAGCCATCCTATGACAAACACTCTACTGAGCACTGCACAGGGAAGCCGTGCTATGACAGATACTCTACTGAGCACTGCACAGGGAAGCCGTGCTATGACAGATACTCTACTGAGCACTGCACAGGGAAGCCATCCTATGGCAGATACTCTACTGAGCACTGCACAGGGAAGCCGTGCTATGACAAACACTCTACTGAGCACTGCACAGGGAAGCCATCCTATGACAAACACTCTACTGAGCACTGCACAGGGAAAGGGAAGCCGTGCTATGACAAACACTCTACTGAGCACTGCACAGGGAAGTCATCCTATGACAAACACTCTACTGAGCACTGCACAGGGAAGTCATCCTATGACAAACACTCTACTGAGCACTGCACAGGGAAGTCATCCTATGACAAACACTCTACTGAGCACTGCACAGGGAAGTCATCCTATGACAAACACTCTACTGAGCACTGCACAGGGAAGTCATCCTATGACAGACACTCTACTGAGCACTGCACAGGGAAGTCATCCTATGACAAACACTCTACTGAGCACTGCACAGGGAAGTCATCCTATGACAGACACTCTACTGAGCACTGCACAGGGAAGTCATCCTATGACGAACACTCTACTGAGCACTGCACAGGGAAGCCATCCTATGACAGATACTCTACTGAGCACTGCACAGGGAAGCCATCCTATGACAGATACTCTACTGAGCACTGCACAGGGAAGTCATCCTATGACGAACACTCTACTGAGCACTGCACAGGGAAGTCATCCTATGACAGACACTCTACTGAGCACTGCACAGGGAAGTCATGCTATGACAAACACTCTACTGAGCACTGCACAGGGAAGCCATCCTATGACAAACACTCTACTGAGCACTGCACAGGGAAGCCATCCTATGACAAACACTCTACTGAGCACTGCACAGGGAAGTCATCCTATGACAGATACTCTACTGAGCACTGCACAGGGAAAGGGAAGTCATGCTATGACAAACACTCTACTGAGCACTGCACAGGGAAGTCATCCTATGACAAACACTCTACTGAGCACTGCACAGGGAAGCCATCCTATGACAAACACTCTACTGAGCACTGCACAGGGAAGCCGTGCTATGAGAATCACTCTACTGAGCACTGCACAGGGAAGTCATCCTATGACAAACACTCTACTGAGCACTGCACAGGGAAGTCATCCTATGACAAACACTCTACTGAGCACTGCACAGGGAAGCCGTGCTATGACAAACACTCTACTGAGCACTGCACAGGGAAGCCATCCTATGACAAACACTCTACTGAGCACTGCACAGGGAAGCCATGCTATGACAAACACTCTACTGAGCACTGCACAGGGAAAGGGAAGCCGTGCTATGACAAACACTCTACTGAGCACTGCACAGGGAAAGGGAAGCCGTGCTATGACAAACACTCTACTGAGCACTGCACAGGGAAAGGGAAGCCGTGCTATGACAAACACTCTACTGAGCACTGCACAGGGAAGTCATCCTATGACAGATACTCTACTGAGCACTGCACAGGGAAGCCATCCTATGACAAACACTCTACTGAGCACTGCACAGGGAAGCCGTGCTATGACAGATACTCTACTGAGCACTGCATAGGGAAGCCGTGCTATGACAGATACTCTACTGAGCACTGCACAGGGAAGCCGTGCTATGACAAACACTCTACTGAGCACTGCACAGGGAAGTCATGCTATGACAAACACTCTACTGAGCACTGCACAGGGAAGTCATCCTATGAGAAACACTCTACTGAGCACTGCACAGGGAAGTCATCCTATGACAGATACTCTACTGAGCACTGCACAGGGAAGTCATCCTATGACAGATACTCTACTGAGCACTGCACAGGGAAGCCGTGCTATGACAGATACTCTACTGAGCACTGCACAGGGAAGTCATCCTATGACAGATACTCTACTGAGCACTGCACAGGGAAGCCATCCTATGACAAACACTCTACTGAGCACTGCACAGGGAAGTCATCCTATGACAAACACTCTACTGAGCACTGCACAGGGAAAGGGAAGCCGTGCTATGACAAACACTCTACTGAGCACTGCACAGGGAAGCCATCCTATGACAAACACTATACTGAGCACTGCACAGGGAAGCCATCCTATGACAGATACTCTACTGAGCACTGCACAGGGAAGTCATCCTATGACAGACACTCTACTGAGCACTTCACAGGGAAGTCATCCTATGACAAACACTCTACTGAGCACTGCACAGGGAAGCCATCCTATGACAAACACTCTACTGAGCACTGCACAGGGAAGCCATCCTATGACAAACACTCTACTGAGCACTGCACAGGGAAGTCATCCTATGACAGATACTCTACTGAGCACTGCACAGGGAAGTCATCCTATGACAGACACTCTACTGAGCACTTCACAGGGAAGTCATCCTATGACAAACACTCTACTGAGCACTGCACAGGGAAGTCATCCTATGACAAACACTCTACTGAGCACTGCACAGGGAAAGGGAAGTCATGCTATGACAAACACTCTACTGAGCACTGCACAGGGAAGTCATCCTATGACAAACACTCTACTGAGCACTGCACAGGGAAGCCATCCTATGACAAACACTCTACTGAGCACTGCACAGGGAAGCCGTGCTATGAGAAACACTCTACTGAGCACTGCACAGGGAAGTCATCCTATGACAAACACTCTACTGAGCACTGCACAGGGAAGTCATCCTATGACAAACACTCTACTGAGCACTGCACAGGGAAGCCGTGCTATGACAAACACTCTACTGAGCACTGCACAGGGAAGTCATCCTATGACAAACACTCTACTGAGCACTGCACAGGGAAGCCATCCTATGACAAACACTCTACTGAGCACTGCACAGGGAAGCCATGCTATGACAAACACTCTACTGAGCACTGCACAGGGAAAGGGAAGCCGTGCTATGACAAACACTCTACTGAGCACTGCACAGGGAAAGGGAAGCCGTGCTATGACAAACACTCTACTGAGCACTGCACAGGGAAAGGGAAGCCGTGCTATGACAAACACTCTACTGAGCACTGCACAGGGAAGTCATCCTATGACAGATACTCTACTGAGCACTGCACAGGGAAGCCATCCTATGACAAACACTCTACTGAGCACTGCACAGGGAAGCCGTGCTATGACAGATACTCTACTGAGCACTGCACAGGGAAGCCGTGCTATGACAGATACTCTACTGAGCACTGCACAGGGAAGCCGTGCTATGACAGATACTCTACTGAGCACTGCACAGGGAAGCCATCCTATGACAGATACTCTACTGAGCACTGCACAGGGAAGCCGTGCTATGACAAACACTCTACTGAGCACTGCACAGGGAAGCCATCCTATGACAAACACTCTACTGAGCACTGCACAGGGAAAGGGAAGCCGTGCTATGACAAACACTCTACTGAGCACTGCACAGGGAAGCCATCCTATGACAAACACTCTACTGAGCACTGCACAGGGAAAGGGAAGCCGTGCTATGACAAACACTCTACTGAGCACTGCACAGGGAAGTCATCCTATGACAGACACTCTACTGAGCACTGCACAGGGAAGTCATCCTATGACAGATACTCTACTGAGCACTGCACAGGGAAGCCATCCTATGACAAACACTCTACTGAGCACTGCACAGGGAAGTCATCCTATGACAAACACTCTACTGAGCACTGCACAGGGAAGTCATCCTATGACAAACACTCTACTGAGCACTGCACAGGGAAGCCATCCTATGACAAACACTCTATTGAGCACTGCACAGGGAAGTCATCCTATGACAAACACTCTACTGAGCACTGCACAGGGAAGTCGTGCTATGGCAGATACTCTACTGAGCACTGCACAGGGAAGCCATCCTATGACAAACACTCTACTGAGCACTGCACAGGGAAGTCATCCTATGACAAACACTCTACTGAGCACTGCACAGGGAAGTCATCCTATGACGAACACTCTACTGAGCACTGCACAGGGAAGTCATCCTATGACAAACACTCTACTGAGCACTGCACAGAGAAGCCATCCTATGACAAACACTCTACTGAGCACTGCACAGGGAAGTCATCCTATGACAAACACTCTACTGAGCACTGCACAGGGAAGTCATCCTATGACAAACACTCTACTGAGCACTGCACAGAGAAGCCATCCTATGACAAACACTCTACTGAGCACTGCACAGGGAAGCCGTGCTATGACAAACACTCTACTGAGCACTGCACAGGGAAGCCGTGCTATGACAGATACTCTACTGAGCACTGCACAGGGAAGCCATCCTATGACAAACACTCTACTGAGCACTGCACAGAGAAGCCGTGCTGTGGCAGATACTCTACTGAGCACTGCACAGGGAAGCCATCATTAGGAGTTCTGTTCACTTCAAAGGGCCTTAGTTTCCTTTTGTATAAAATGAAGATAATACATATAATAAATAAGATGTAAAGAGCTAATGTGAACACTTTTTATAATAATTATAATCACTAAATTTTGATGAGCCACCAAAACTGTAGTTTTCTGACTATTACGGGCGAGACTTGGATGCTGGTGACTCCAGATATAAGATGCAACCATAAATCAAGGTAAGGATATATACTAGCTAGAGTCATCCAGCAATAGAAATGGTATCGTATGGAGAAGAGGGCACACATCTCCAGAAAGTGCTCAAACGTAAATGTGTCAAGTCACCTGGAGAGCTGGAGAGACCTGGACATCTCCATCCTACCTCCAGAGATTCTGGTTCCATAGGCTTGGGATGTGCCTGGGTTTCTGAATGAGTGACTGGCAGGAAATACTGCTGCTAGTCCATGCTCACTCTCCCCAGGGCCCTGCTCCACTGCAAGCTGGAGGAACATCAGAGCAGAGGAGAGAAGGGTCCCAGGACCCTTGCCAGGTGTGTCCCTGTGTAGCCACCTCAAGAACACCAATTTTCTGCTCTGCTCTTTAATAGTTCCACAGGTAGGAGGAGGTACAGTCACATATCCCTAGACATGAAGGAAAACTCCTCCATACAGACTTTTAGATGTCATGGCCACCAACAGTGAGTTCAAAGCTCGATCAGAGCACCTTTTCAAGCTGCAGAGCATGTGACTCAAAAGAGGAACTGCATCAAAAGTTATTATATTTCAGAATCATGTCCCACAAGGAGACCTGGAAGATGGGCATTTTGTTCCATTCGTTCCTGATCCAGGGCAACTATCATGAGTCTATCATAAAATCCAGAATAATACCACTTACCACTTCCCTTTACCCAAAAGGAAAGCTGCACACACATCCCGCTGTACCTGAAACTTTCCAATAACTCTAACAACAGGAAATAGTAATAGGCAAGCATGCAAATTCTTTATGTGAATATCAGCTTGCAATGGATAAATCAATCGGACTTACTCCTCCAAAGTTGCTATTATTATTAGCACTCAGTAATAATAATAATAATAGAACAAATAACTGATGTACATAGTGGGAATGAAGCTTAAAAATTCAGGCTTTGGTTTAATCAGACACAGAAGACAGCATGCCATGTGATACCACTGTGTGGGACTTTAGAAAAGAGACCTGACATCAGGTTAGAGCACACAGACTGAGGACTGACGGGAAGCAGACCAAAAGTGCCCCTTTAGGTTGTGGTGGCTGGGGTGAGAATGACCCCATAGGTTCATCTAAAAAATGCCCTGTCCAATGCTGGCGGGACTGTTTCGGGAGGGTTAAGAGGCATGGCCTTGTTGCCTGCCTGTTGCCATGTACGCCACAATGACAGTCATGGACTTGTGAGCCCCAAACTAAATGTTCTCTTCATAAGTCGCCTTGGTCATGGTGTTTGTCACAGAAAGAGAAAAGCAACTAAGGCACAGTTGAGAGAATAATTTAAATCTTGTCATTGTGGTCACATATATATGTATCTACACAGACACACACACATAACACCCACACATCTAACTATGTACATATAATATTTACTTTTTAGTGTAAATAAACCACAAAAAGTTGATTCCTTAAAAACAAAGGTATCCAGCTGGAGAGATGGCTCAGCGGTGAAGAGCATGGGTTGCTCATGAAGAGGACCTGAGTTCAATGCCCAGAACAGACCTCAGATGACTCCCAACCTCCTGTAACTCCAGGGCCAAGGCATCCAGTGACCTCTGGCCTCCACGGACACTTGCAGGCACATGCACATACAACCCACATGCACACTTAGAAACCCAAATGCAAATCTTTTAAAAAGAAAACTGTCATTTCTGTTCATTGGTTCACTTCCAGCTGTGTTTGAAACTCACACGAGCTGCCCTTGTGAGAAGGCTGGGTGCCTGGCATGGGAAAGATTTCTAAAATGTTTACCCTTTTCTGCCCTTTAATCTTTGGAGTTGTGAGGTTATATTAGCTATTTTAAAAATTAAGGAAACAAATTTTGAAAATGCATTCCTTGTAAAGTAAATGTAAGATAGTGCATTCTGAAGCCTTGCGCAGTTCCAGGCCTACTGGACTGTGGCCTGATTATCCACTGGAGAAACCTTGAGTCTGGAGACTGGCACCTAATCACAGCTTTCCACGATACGATTGGCACTCCTTCACGTTAGCCTTTTTCCTAAGTATGTCATATGTAAGAACATGTATGTATGTCCAACTGAGGAATGCTGTCTGTGGTTTTAGCTCCTGTGTGTGTGTCCTTAGCTCAGGCTTGTTTACTTTCACACACCTTAGAACTGCAAATTAAGTCAGTCAAGAGCACAGCAAGACTGGACCATTGCGCATGTCACTTTGGGCTTCTTTGATCTCAAACGACACTTGCAAAATTCATCTGCACTGTTACCTGTACCCATTGTTTATCTCCACAGCTATGTAGTTGTCCGTGGTGGGAATAAATGAACACAAATTTGTTTATCCATTTTTAATATTTTTGCATGTTTCACAGAGCATCCTTTTTGTCCTTGTTAATCACAGAAAAACTTAATGCAAGCACTAAACATGGCGCTTCTGGCAAGCCCTGTACTCCAAATCTCATCTACATTTTGTCCCGTTGGTACTTTTCTCTTCTGTGTTGAGTTGTAGATAAAATATTAAGTATATCTTTAAGATGTGGCTCTTTTCCTGCAGTGGTGGTACATGCTTTTAATCCCAGCACTCGGGAGGTAGAGGCCAACAGATCTCTGAGTTCGAGGCCAGCCTAGTCTATGGAAAGAGTTCCAGAACAGCGAGGTCTATATAAATAGAGGAAATTCTGTCTTGAAAAAAAACAAACAAGCAAACAAAAAAGATCCCACTCTTTCATCCAGTGTAATCTTTACGGTTAGACAGTTGTCCAAATCCAAGATCTACTCCTGTCCATCAAGGTCCAGTGAAGCACAATCCATTAAAACAGGACAGCCTCTCCCATCCACAGTGACTCTGTCCCAGATCCTTCCTAGAACCTTCCATATGCCTGCTGAATGCACTCTCTCCAGTTGGAGACAATCCAGCTCCCCAGGACCTGTTTCGATCCCAGTTTTCCAATGCACGATACTAATTTTACAGATCATGGTCAGGCAAAGTCAAAATTTCGGGGTCAAATTCAAACTGCTGAAAGTAATTATTAGTACCAGATATTAAGCCATGCAAATGATATATTTACAAAGTTACCTTCCACAAGAATGGAAGAAAAGCAATGGTAAATAAAGCATCCCACTGCTTATGCCGGGATGTGGGTTTTCTTTTTTGTTTTTGAGACAGGGTCTCATTCTACAGCACATTTTATTTTAACATAATGATTTCTTTGTTTTCCTCATAGGAAACACAAGCTTTAGCATTCTCAGGACACAGAATATTAAGAACCAAATGAGGTCATCTGTAACCAGGAATGATGGTTCACACCTTTAGTCTTAGCACTTAGGAAGTTGAAGCAGGAGGACTGTCGTGAGTTTGAGACCAGTTTGGATAACAGAGTAATAACCTGTTTTTAAAAGAGGAGAGGGAGGGAGGGAGGGAGGGAGGGAGGGAGGGAGGGAGGGAGGGAGGGAGGGAGGAAAAGGGGACTGGAAATAAAGATCATTTGATTAGAAATAAATTGGCTTTTTTTTATTTTAAACTTTAAAATTCTATTTTATAGAATTTTATATTTTATAGAATTTAGAGCTACAAATAGGGAAGATTTCAAAACAAGTTCTGTCATTAATAAAGGGATTATAAAGTCCAATGGATCGTAACACAAAAGCAACAAGTGATTCAGAATTCAGAGAGCAGGGTGGCTGTCTGTCAGAGGAAATGCATGCACGGAATCCAGCTACTGCAAACAGAAACAATAAGACATTCTAAGGAGGCTCAGAGCCTGTTCACTATTTGTTTTTCCCTCAGAGTGGTTAGTAAAATGGATGGGAGACAATACTCATATGAAAAATATCAAATATACCTTTTAATTATCTATTTAAAAACATTAGTTCAAACATTGCTCTTAAAGAATTTGTCTTAGGGAGGCTACAGAGGTGGCTCAATCAGGAATGTGGCTGCCACATAGCATAAGGACATGAGTTCAGATCCCCAGCCTACAAAAGCCAGGAGAGATCCATGTATCTATAACTTCAGCATGGAAGGGTTAGAGGCAGGCAGATCCCTGAGCTCACGGACCAGCCAATCCAGTCATATTGATGAGCTCTAGGCTTACTGAGAGACCTCAGGGGGCCTCTGGTTCTCCGACATGCACTCACACAGACGTGGACCTGCAACACACATTCACACAAGAACACGTCCTAGGAATAATGCTTGCAACACGTTACATCATTATGCTAAAAATCATCCGATAAAAAGAACTTGAGAAAGTCAATAAGAAGAAGGTCAGTGTCTACAGCGAACAGACCAGCGCTGTTATAGGTAAACAGGCAGTGCAGAGAACAGATAATTACAGTGGCCTTGAACACAAGGAAAACAGTCTCAGATAAACACAAATTTAAAACCATACCAAGTGCCCTTTCCACCTACTAGATTTACAAGATTAAAACGTTTTTCAAGATCTTCTTGGTAAGAGTATATAGCAGTGCAAGCAGTCAGTCACACTGTTGATGGGCAAATAGTCTGGTAGAACCCCAATGACAATACAGTGACAGCCATTCAAATGACAAGGGCACATTCCCTCTGACCCAGTGGTTTTACTTGTGGGATTAATCCCTTAAAATGTCTTGTAAAGTGATACATATACAAGACTCAGCTATCACACTAAAAATGCCAAGTGCTGGGAGCTCCATCTGAGCCTCCTTAGGAGGCTCAATACTCTGAGCATCTTACAAAGGAATTCTATGCATTGGAAACCAAGGAAGTAATCAACAAGGCACCCGCCCTTAGATGAGGAATCTTTACTATGCCAGCCAACAGTCTGCACAGAACACAGTGCTTCTGCTTAAACAGGCACTGTCTGAAAAAAACAAAAAACAGTACAGAGAACTAGCAGCCCTAGTGGCCTCTGGGAGGAAGCTGGGGAGCTGGGGATGGGCGTGGGAAAGAGGTTTTTCAAAGGGAAAAGATTTTCAAAGGGAAAAGATTTTCAAAGTGTTTACATTTTTGTACCTTCAAACTTTGGAACTGTGCTGTTCTTATCTAAATAAAATTTAAAACATGCTGCTTATTGGTAACTAAGTGAGACATGGCCCTAAGTAAGACTTGGCTTCCTGTTCCAGCCTCGATCAACATAATATAACCTCTTTATTTAAGGGCTCAGGTAACTTTACAACAGGATGGAGACTTAGGATAAACTCCAGAAGCAGCAATAGCTGAGAGGCCCAAAGTTAATTAAAATCCTCAGACAGCAACAAGACACAGCTCGTTTTCAGAGCAAACCAAGACTAGCAGGGCTCTAAAGAAAACCCTTCACGTTGTTCAGGCTAATCTAGAAAAATGACAGGTTACGTCTCTCTCTCGTGCATTTATTTCCCAACTTTGGGGTTCAGAAATCTATGTCCTGTAAGTAGGTATCTGTTAGTGAAAGTGCTTATTCTGCACTGCGAGGGTCATGTTTGTTATGAAAACAATCAACAGACAAAGGAGGTTTTTCTCTGCCTTCGGAAAGCTAGTACCAGATGACAGGGCACATCCTTCAGGGGATGGAGCCAGACACTGCCTAGTGCTTACCTACGCAGAACACTTTCTGGTGAGGCAAACCTGTTGATTGGGGGGCTATTCAAAGAGCATTTCTGTCCAGTCCCTCTGGAGTAATTTCGCCTGAAATACTACCGTCCCCACCCCCACCCCGCTGTGCAACCCTGGGGCGGGGCGATGTGCCTAATCCACCTGTTTGTTTACCTCCTGCTTTCTCATCTGGGAGCAAAGACAGTAAACCCTACCCTCCAGGGGAAGGAAACCATCTCATTCACTGCAGCAGTGTAGAGACTGTAAGCGGGCCCAGATATGCCGTGGAAACACAGGTCAAAGGACCTGCGAGTTGACGATACCAGGGCCGAAGTTTTCAAGAGCTCTGGGACATCCCTAGATACAGGAACACGTGGGCCAGCCGACCATCACCTCCCCTTGGAAGGTGGACACCTGCAGCCAGGGTGACAGTCATTCACAGGGAAGTGTGTCTGGAGGAAAGTTGAAGTGGGTTACTACCTGTTTCCTACAGGTGACCGAACAAGTGAGACAGAGCTGTCACTTCCCCCACAGCGCCCAGCTCACCCCGGCCAGGCCACATCCGGCCCCGGGCGCCCCAAGGTCACCTGCCCTCCGGGGCGCCCCCACCCAGCCCCAGCACTCACCAGAACAGCAGGTTGGCACCCAGGAAGGCGAGCAGGCTGCGCAGCGGCCTCTTCCAGCTCAGGAGCTCATCCGCGCGGCAGCCCAGCCACAGCACCGGCTCCCCCAGCAGCCAGGTCAGGGTGGCGGCCACCTTGCTCGCGGCCTCCTCCACCTGCGGCCCCGCGTCTGCCCGCTCTGCCTCCGATGCAGCCTCCTCCCCGGGAACCCCGGGCCGCGGTGCCGGTTCCTCCGCAGTCGGAGCTGGGCATCCTTGCGCGCCGCGCTCCCCGGGCGCCGGGCTCGCCATCTTCAGCGGCGCTTTGCTGGCGGGGACAGGGACGGGGACGGGGACGGGGAGGGACGCAGGCGGGCGGGCACGCGCGCGCCTGGCGGTGAGCGCCCGGAAAGCAGCGGCGACCGGTCGGGGCTCTGAGTGAGCACCGCGGGGCGCCGGCGGCTGGGTGCCTTGTGACGTCAGGCCCGGCAGCGCGGGGGAAGAGGGTGCGGTCAAGTTCGCGTAGGGGCGGGGCCGCCCTGGGCCTGGCTGCACATCCTGCGCTCCACTCGCTCTGGTGGATGCGAGCTGGGCGGCGTCCCTGGGTAGCTGGGGACCAAAAGAAAATACTCTTTCCCCTTCCAGTTGAGGAGGCCAGGGAGAGAGGACTCATCTCGAAGGGACTATGGGCTTTGGATTTTAAACGCGGGAAGGGGAATGAAAGACCATTGCTGCCTCCAGGGAGCCCCTGGGTTAAAGTTTGTGATGTTCACCTAAACGGCCAGTATATACCTCTGTGTCTACTTATGCAAACATCTACACATTGCAGGCTAGATGGAGACAGTTGCCTGAATGTATGCCGTGGTTGAAGGGAGCTCATGTCTAGGGCTCACACAAAGGTTTGTTGACCACCTACTCTGTGCTTGGTTCATTGCTAGATCCTGTGCATACAGCTTCTGCCTTTTCGAGGCCTCACAATCGAAAAGGTACCACTTGAAATGGACCAATGCAGTGATGGAAACCCTCAGTGCCAAGAGATTCCTCGCTTAAACTGCATCCAGAATCAGGTTTCAGAAGGGTTTGGGCTATAGATGGCATCTTCTGGCTTTTAAGCCCAGAGACGTGCTGTGGGGGTGGCAAGAAAGAGTTCAGCGTGGAAGATGTCCTAGAGGAGCTGCAGGTAGAAACCAGGTGTTGTGTTCTCTGAGGACCTTCGGTTATTCACTAGTGCCAATGGTTTTTATGTTGTTGTTGTTTTGTTTGTGGTTTTTGTATCTGTTTTAACTGAAGGCAGTTTTGCAACCCTCTGGCATTTTCAAATTGCCAGAGGTACCCTGGTGACACCTCCATGGACAGAGGCCCTGGAAGTAAGGAAAAAGCAGTGTGGTAGCAATTCAGTCACACACACACACACACACACACACGCACACACACACACACACACACCTGACCTAGTCCAGTGTGGGACCTCCTTGGCCTTGGTGGAGGAACTCTGGGTAGATAAAGATGATGCGGGAGTGATTTCTTTCTAATCTGTTGCTTTCATTGGTTAATTAATAAAGAAACTGCCTAGGCCCATTTGATAGGCCAACCCTTAGGTGGGTGGAGTAAACAGAAGAGAATGCTGGGAGAAAGAAGCTGAGTCAGGAGTCACCATGGTTCTCCCACTCCAGACAGATGCAGGTTAAGATCTTTCCTGGTAAGCGCACCTCATGGTGCTACATAGATTATTAGAAATGGCTTAAGAGGCTGAAACTAATGGGCCAGGCAGTGTTTAAAAGAATACAGTTTCCGTGTAATTATTTCGGGGCATAAGCTAGCTAGGCGGCTGGGGTGCTGGGGACGCAGCCCCGTCGCTCATACTACAACATAAAGATGCTTTCTGGAGTCATTTGAGTTCTGTTTAGTACTCCACAGATCTGAGCTTAGAGGCCAGAGCATTGGAATTTCAGAACCAGTAAGAACCGGTATCCCTGTGGTCCAAACCCTGTGTTGATAACCTTTCAGAGACAAGTTTACAAGATTCTTCACATTCCTCCTCCCCCTAAGTTCTAATTACTGCCATCAGGATCTGTGGATGCAGCAAAAACTGATGACAATGGAGTCACCAAAAAGCTAAGCTCTGGCTACTATTCGAGCTTTGCAGCCTTCATTTTCTCCCTTTAACGACAAATCTTCCCCTAGCAGGTCTGCGTTCTGAAGGGTTTCCTCACCCTTCTCAAAATCACTATGGAGAAAAGGCAGCTCAGACAGTGTTGTATTAAAGACCGGACTAATTGCTTTCATTCTATCTTCTTTGCCTGTGACCTCTAATAATTACTGAAAACCTGTAGGGTGGAAGTAGACACTACTACTATAAATACATTCATCAGTACTACTGGGTAGTTTTTCTCTGCCTAATTATCTGCGCGGTGCCTGGGTAGTTTATTCGGCCCCGAGCACAGTAAACTATGTTGTTCACTACTTGCAGCTTGTGTGATGTTTACAGTGCACTAGTGCAGGGGTGGTGGTGCATGGCTTTAATCCCAGCACTGACGAGGCAGAGGCAGAGCAGGAGCAGGCATATGTCAGGCCAACCTGGTCTAGGTAGCGAGCTCCAGTCCAGCTGAAGCTACACAGACCCTGACTCAAAATAAATAATTGAAAGGAAGTCCTGTGGGTTCCTTTTTGAATGTGTCCTTGGTGTTTGTTGGGAGCACAGCTACAAATACTAAGGAGCTACACAACTAGACAATAGATACCAGAAAAGGGCAAGGAAGCTGGAAATGTACCCCCCTCCAAAAAAAATCAGAGGCAAAAAATTGTAGCTGCTGTATGGAAGGAAGAACAGTTCAATAAGTAATAGCTCTGAAAAGGCTGGCACCAAGCACGCAGGAACTCTTGGAGGCCACTCATCCTTCTCTTCTAAAAGTAGGTAGTAAATTCCTAACAGAAAAGAAAAAAAAAAACGGATAATTAACTCCCCGTGTACTGAGTCCCATTGGGCCTAACCAAGCTGCGCAGCGGAAGAGACCGAAGTACACCAGCAAGACTGGCTTTTTCGACTTTCTCTTTAGAATCCCATGGCGGGTCCACAGACCTCAAGGAAAAGGAGTCATTGAGCGTGTTGTATGTGCCATGGCTCCTGCAGGTAGAACTTCTACAGCATGCCTAGCCTGTCTTCTTTCGCATGCCTTCTATTCCTTATTCCTAACAGTCTGACACCAGTCACTGAATCAAGACGCCCAGTAGGTCCCTCTAAGCACAGATCAATAAGGACACCGCGTTAACAGTGACAACGGGGAAGGAGATCTGATGCCACTCACATCCTCCTCTGACCCTGATTCCCAGTCTGAATCAGAGAAGCAATTGTCATTCCATGTCAGCTGAATGTCTGTGATGCTTGCAAAATACAAGACTATCTGAGCCGGAAGTGTCTGTCTGAGCAATGGTCCCTAAAGGACATGTTCATGGCAAACTGCCTCATGTTGAGTGCTGGCCTCTCACACACACCTGTTGGGGTACTCAGTTTGGGTACCACTTTGAAGACCAGAGTGGGATCATAATTTTTCTTTTCTGTCCAAAAATAGGTCATATCTGCAGATCAATGAGCATAGCAACACAAAAGCTTTTGCAAGTACCTTGGGGTCCTTTTGGGGACTGCTGGGGATACATACAGTGACTGCAAATTAGGAAAGGCACCCCTATGTATGACATTGGGAGAGAAAACTGCTTCGGGGGGGAGTTTGTTTCATTTGGGCTATCTTTTTGGAAGTGTCAGGTGAGTGGTCATAGTGACTGTAGCTCAGAGGCCAGCGGGCATCTTGAACAAGACACAGACCCAGGCACATGGAGTATCTTGTATGAGAGCCTGGTGTGACGATCAGTTTATAGTCCAGCTAGTGTGGCTGCTTGCAGCAGTGTGCTGACAGTCCCTGCTTATGCTAGCTCAACTTAAAATTGATGACGTTTCAGATGGCACAAAAGCAAGGCACACTCGGTAGAAAGCACCTGGAAATTTGCCTTAGCTGGCGGTGTAAGGTACCTGTGCTCCAAGGGTGGAGAACTGCCGCTAGCTACATCTTCCAGCCAACTGCATTATCATGAAGGCAACCACCAAGATGGTCCAGTGTGCTGTGCATGAGCCAGGATGTGCAGTAGGCTGAGAGTATAAACTTAAGGAGTTTATCCACATTTAACCCTTTTATAGGCTGAGGAACTGCTATGTGTGCAAAGACATTCAGATAAACATCGGAGAAGAAAGCATTGGCGCTGTGACCAAGGTCGGGTGGGTAGTGAACTTTATCCAGAGAGTGGGTTTCTTTGCTGTCACCGTTTTTCCATGGCTTTCGACAAAGAAGTGACAGAATCAAAACACCTGTCTCCAAAGGCCCCAGCTCAGCTTCTATCACCCAGGCAAAACAAGGATGTCATTATCTCCAAATCCAGGTCTCCAGTCTCCAGTGCATTCTGTGTGCTAAAGTTAGATCCGAGGCTCATAATGAAAGAGCTATGAAAGCCGCATCCCACGAACAAGCCTTTAGAGTGTGCACTTGGTTGTCACCTGTCTGGTGACTGCAGACCCTGTGCTTTCCCACAGGGTCACCACAAGCCATGAATAAACGCACAGCCAGTGCTAACCAAAGGCCTAGAACAGCGCAAGACTCAAGCTATCTGTACCACTAAAGCATTAGTATTAGGATTCTACCCTGCTCATGGTTCTTGGCCTTGTAGGTCATTTCACTAAATACTGATTCTTTCTCTCTCGGGCCACCAAGATGTCACACTCACAGCACTTCTGATGTCAGAATGTGGGTTTCTCATACCAGGGTCAACACGAGACTGTGGATGCTTATCCAGGGGCTAGCCTTAATGCCCCTGGCTTGGCCGCACAGTCTTTAAGACCCCCATTTTATTGGCTAATACAAGTCCTTGGCCTGTCTTTCTTCTGACTCTCCACCTGCAAACCACGGATTCCCACAGCCCACCCCCTGGTTTGACAAGTGGCCGGGATGGCACTCAGAACTGGAACCCATTTCAGTTACTGCTGCCAGTTTATTGTACAGGATATTATAGGGGGCACAAATGAAATTCAGAGGGCAAGGTCCCAAGCTGCTCTAAGCAGGAGCTTCTTATCCCATTGGGGAGTTGGTGTGTACAAAATAGCATTTATTCCCCAACCACAAACCTCCCTGTACCTTTTTATTTAGAGGTTCTTATTGAGGTCTCAGAGGCAGACGTGTGTGCGGTAGCCATTGGCTATTAGTGAGTAACCCAATCTCTATCACCTTGTTTTCCCCAGAGGTCCGAGGGTGGCACACAGGGTCCTCCATTCTAGTCATATGATTGGCTCCTCTGGCCACCAGCCCCTACCCTGAGGCTATGTAGGGGCCCATGAAGTCACTTGATTAGCATAATCTCAGGTAGAGATAGGTGTGAAGATTTCCTATGAATACAGAGCTGTACTGTTCTCTAGGGGCCTATGACATCACTTCATTAGCTTAATCCCAGGCATAGAAAGATGTGAAGATTTCCTATGAACACAGAGGTGCGCTGACGTCACTTTCAGCACTCAGGAACTTCCAGGAGACAGAGATGCTGACGCCCGATGCTGGTGCAGAGAAGGAAGCCAGAGCACAGACTTCTTCCTCTATCATATCACCACAGGGTCCCACTTGTTCCCTCACTCCTGTCTATTCTTCTCTAAATGGGATATTCCACTGCACAGAGCAAACCTGTCCCCCTCAAATGGCCTCATGGATTCACTCACTTACCTAGATATGGCCCTAAGGAGGATGAGATGCCCTTGAAGCTAGGACCCCATAGCCTCAGCGGTTCCTTCCGTCAACCAGTTTCTCACTGACCCTCAAGTTCTCCGAGAGTGGACAGCTGGCTTCTCCTGGGTAACTTATGCTAATCATTGGCATTGAACCTCCTTAAAAAACCCTTCTTCCACAACCATGTTGTCCAGGAAAAAGGAAACACCGGTGAGTTGGATGGAAGTGTTCCTGTCTAGAAAAGTCCACCCCAGTGGTCCCATACAGCATCCTGGTTGGCTCACCCTGCTCTGCGTGGTTGAGACGAGTGTCAAGATCAAGTGTTGAGAAGAACAGCAAGGAGGAAAAAGGGGCTTCCAAGGCCCCAACCCTAGTTGAGGAAGGATCGATGGGACCGGCTTTCCCACAAGGCACCTTACCCATTAACCCAGTGCCAAAAGAAGGACTTCTCTTTGATGTCACTGACCTTGCCAACAATTACAGCTCCTTTATTCATATGTATTTTTTCCACAGCTTTACATGGATTCCTGTACCTTGCCTTGCCAACCCTTTTGCTCTGCTTTTTGCAATTTGTTTTGTGAGATGGGTGTGAATCTTCGGGATCCGGGAGCAGAATGTCACTGCTCAATTTTGTGTGGTAGACCAACATTTTGGACACTCAGTCCCTAGCCTTAGGCACTGCTTTAAAGGTCTTGGAGCACTTAGGAGGTGGAGTTTGACCTGTGGAAATCACTAGTGGTGGGTCTTTGAAAGTTGTAGCCTGGGCTTGTTTCTAGTTCTTCTGTTTATTGATCTATCAAAAAATAAGGCAACTCCATCACCATATGATGAGAAGACCCCCTGCCACCATAGATACCATATGAGGCCATGAAGGGGGGAGAGAGAAGAGCAGGAGAGAAGGAGAAGGGGCGGGGCAAGTGGACCAAGAGAGGAGCTGTGGACTAAGCAATAGTACAATAGTAAGCCAGGAGAGCAAGAAAGCTACAAGGAACCAAGAGAACACATAGTCAAAATGGCTGAGTTACATAGAAATCAGAACCGGAGGAAGAGAAGCAAAGCCCAGCCCCTGAGCTGGACAGGCTTAGGGTAGGGGTGAGGTGAGAAGAGCTGAGAGGAGCCACATACTGAGTGAGACTTGTCTCGGGGGTTGAGACCTGCCACCTGCCACCATAGATTCCACCCCTCCTACCCTAGATAACCCTGTGCCACCATAGATGATACCACCCTGACACCACAGATACCACTATGCCTTCCATAGCACAGCTGAAACCTCCCTGAAACTATAAACCAAAGCAAATCCTTGCTTCCCTAAACTCTGCTGGGTAGCTTGTCACAGCAACAAGGGGAGTGACTGATATGACCCCACCTGAGTGCTCCCGGTCCCTGAGTGCTCACAATCCCTGTGTCCTCACAGTCAGCCCCTTCTAGACCCACAAAGCCGCATAGGCAGAAGCGGCCTCCCAAAGTCTTGCTCTCTGACCCATCTCTCTGGAGGCTCTTCTAGCCTGAGCACCTGACCAGAGCCAGTCTACCCTCGGTCCGCACGCCAGAGAAGCTTCTCACCTGTGCTGTTGCTGAAACCATAAAGGCGTTTTCTGGCTTCTCAGCCTCTTCACACCCCAGCCATTCTGTCTTCAGTGCAGTCCACGCCTCTTCTGTGGATGCTTACGCAAAAGGGAGGCTCATGGGCTTCTTCTTCGGGAGAACCGTGATTTGCTGATAAACAGCCCATTGACTGTTAGACTTCATTGACTCCAAGAACCACTTCTCTTCCTCCTCCTCCTCCTCTCCTTGCTACGGCTTCGTGTGTGTGTGTGTGTGTGTGTGTGTGTGTGTGTGTGTGTGTTCATGTTCAGATGCATGTGTGTATGTGGGTATTCATGTACACATGTGAATGTGGGAGGCCTGAGGACAGCCTCAGGGGTCATTGCTTTGGTGCCAGAAGTTACAAAGAAGGCTGAGCCCAGTTCTGGGATTACAAGCACATGTCACCACACCAGCCCTGGGGGATGGGAATGGGGTACGGTGGAGATCACACTCAGGTCCTTGGACTTGCAAGGCAAACACTCTAACAAATGGCCTCTCTTCCCAACCCAAGACGATCATTTTTCTTCACATTTGAGTAGTCCTAGAAATGGAATGTACCTTGAAAACTAAGGCATCTCAGGCTCCACAGAGCGCAGTAGCTCTGTGACTTTTTGCTGCCACAGCCTCTCTGAGACTGCTCTCCTTGAGTTTATGATAGAGAAAACAGCATCCCCGACTGCTGCAGGAAGGGTGGAGCCCATCACAGCCAGTGGGGGCTGGAGTCGCTGCAGCAGGAAGGGTCAGAACGAGAACCCTGTCTTCGCTCCTGGGCACAGCTTTGCCAAAGCTCTCCACAGAGCACGCAACTCATAGGCAAGAACTAGGAGGTTTCCCTAAACACAATGGACTCAGTTACTCTGTGCTGGAAGCAGGTCATCCTCATGGCCAGAGCTGCAAAGGCTACCCTGTCCTGAACTAACTCTCTGGTAAAAACAGCCAGGAAGCCATTGGGAGGAAGTCCACAGTAGGCCTCTTAAGAACCTAATTAGGCAACTATCTCCCTTGAGAGACATCATCTCTATGATTAGTAAAAGTCAGCCTATCCTTGAAGACCCATTGGGAATACCTGTAGCCTGGGTGTATTATAGCAGGCTCACAAGGGAACTGAGTGTGATCGGGATGTATGATGTGAAATTCCCAAAGAATCAATAAGCATTATGTTGAAAAAATGTATGCTTTTTTTTAAAAATCATGATTTAGAGTGATTCTAAAGGGTAGGGAAGGAACTGGTTCTAGTAGTAGATTAAATACACAGACTAAATTTTACACCATTTTGTAACTCTGTGTAATAATTTATCTACACCAGTAGTTCTCAACCTGTGGGTCTGGATTCCCTTGGAGATCATACCACCCTTTCCCAAGGGTCATATATCAGATATCCTGAATATCAGATATTTACATTACAATTCATAACAGTAATGAAATTACTGTTATAAAGTAGCAATGAAATAATTCTATGATGGGGGGGGTCACCACAACATGAAGAACTGCATTAGAGGGTCACAGCATTTGGAAGTTTGAGAATCACTGATTCAGACAGTAATAATTAGTGAATCACATAATCACTGAGAACAACCCTACAAAGGCAAAGGATATTCCGACAGCCTCACAAGTTACTTGTGAATTCCAAAGGCAATGTGGCTTTTACATTGAAGAAAGTTGCCAGCATCCACTGGGTCCATCCTGTCGTGTTAACATTACCAGCACGGACAAGCTGACTCTTAAGCTCCTGATCTGAAGATGCCAGGGGAAGGGTACCTCAGGACAAAATATCCTGGAAACATTTCCCTACATCAAATCCTGATGGAACCGATGAGAATGTGCCAGTTAGTTGTAGCAGGAGACCGCTTGTTAGTTTCCCGGCCAGCCAGACTCCCCAAATAACCACACAGAAACTGTATTAATTAAATCACTGCTCAGCCTATTAGCTCTAACTTCTTATTGGCTAGCTTTGGCATCTTAATTTAACCCATTTCCATTATTTTGTCTTTTACCATGAGGCCCATGGCCTACTGGCAAGGTTCCATGGTTTCTCTTTGGCTCTGCCTCCTTTCTTCCAGCATTCAGTTTAGTTTTTCCTGCCTAGCTCTACTCTACTCCATCACAGGCCTAAGACAGTTTGTTTATTAACCAATGATATTTACAGCATACAGAGGGGAATCCCACATCAGTTAGTTTTTTGCTAACTTGGTACGAACTAGAGACACCCGGTATGAGAGAAACCTTGTCTGAAGAACTGCCTCCATCAGATTGGATTGAGGCCATATCTGTGGGGCATTTTCTTGTCTTGTAGTTGACAGAGGTGAACCCAGACCACTCTGGGACAGTGCCATCCTGGGCAGATTGGACTGGACTACATAAGAATGACAGCTGAACATGAGCCTAGGAGGAGCCAGGGGGCAGCATTTCTCTGCTGTCTCTGCTATAACTACTGCCTCCACGTTCCTGCTTGAACTGCCCCAACTCCCCACAACGAGGGAATACGACTTGGAAGTGAAGCCAGTCAACCTCTTCCTGCTCCAAGCTGTTTTGTTCTGTGTTTTATCACAGCAATAGAAAGCAAACTGGGTTGCAGAGGAATCCAAGAAGTGGGCATTGTGCAGATTAATGGGGCTGGGTTTTACGAGTCAAGTGGACCTACTGACGAAGTGTGTGGGGAGATGAAGAAGCCAGACCCTTGTGCCGGATTTGACAGGATTCCTGGTCAGGACAACGGGTGCAGTCAAGGTTATTTGGAGGACAACCGGGGAAAGCAGAGTCCAGACAGTAGGCGAAATGATCTTGTGGCATTGATTCCCTTCGATATAACAATGATCGGCTCTAATCGTTATTATACTGAAAAGAACCAAGGTTATTTTTTTAATGAGTCAAGATGCAGGCAGGGATCAAACGCTATGAGGACAGCTGAGTGTTGTTGCAGAGAGAAATGAGAGGTGTGTGTATGTGGGTGGGTGGGGATAAGAAAGCTTGTGTGGAAAAGACGGTACTGTGTGGATTTGAGGGGATCCAGAGGTTGTTTGTGTCAGTATAGAAATGTCCTCTTTAAAGTGGGTGTAGATCTTCCCCAAACAAAATGTTTTTCAGAAGACTGAGAGAATAGGAAATAGAGTAGTTCTAAAAAAAATTTAAATAATTTCCTTTTACTTCCTGTTCCCCCAAACAGTGCCTCACAGGTGACAGCAATTTCTCCTTCTTGTGAACTGTTGCTTAAGATCATGGTGACAGAACTTAGCTGGGAGTCTAGTGACACTGGCTTTTTGTTAACAGAAAGAGATGAAATGTTTACCTTCTCCAAGAAATAAATCTCATTTCTTAAGCTCCATATTTTTTTAATTGAGCTTCAACTGTTCCCAAGAGCCTGGGAGGGAAGTAACACACAGATAAAGCCATTCCCTGTCATCAGTGGGCACAGAATCGAACGTGTAAAGATGGGCTCGAGAAACACCTTGACAGTGGATAATATGAGCCAAATGAATGCTAGAAAGAATTCCACTGCTAGATAGAAGGGCCATCAGGGACCCTTGTCTAAATACACACCAAGATAACTCAAATAAATTACACAAGGTTGATGAAAAGACATTAACCATTTCCAAAAATTATAACCAAGGATTTGCAGCAAAGAATATTTCTGAGCCAGAGTTTAAAGACTGTGCTGGCATTCTTGGTTGTCAGCCCGACTACATCTGGAATTAACTAAAACCCATGACCAAAAGCAACTGGAAAAGGAAAAAGGTTGATTTCATCTTACAGTCTATAGCCCATGATCCAGGGAAGTCAGAGTAGGACCCCGGAGGCAGAAACTGAGGCAGAGGTCCTGGCGGGGTGCTGCCCACTGTATCTACAGTGGAAAGCAGAGCGATGAATTAAGGTATGCACGCTACTGCTCAGTTTACTTCCTTGTCTCTGCCCAAGGAATGGCGCCACCTACAGTGGGCTGGTCTTTCCAACTCTATTCACATAAGATAATTACTCAAAGACATGCTCACAGTCCAACCTAATCTAGACAATCCCTCATTACAATTCCTTTCCCAGATGGTGTCAAGTTGACAGTTAAGAATAACTAACTACTAGCCTACTGAGATGGCTTGGTGGGTAAAGGTGCCTGCCGTAAAATGTGACAGTTTGAGTTTGATCGCTATGACCCTCTCTGCACCATAGAAGTAGAGAACGGGTGCCCACAGCTTGTGCTCTGACTTCCCACATAGTCCATGGCATGTGTACACCCATATATATGCTCTCTCTCTCTCTCTCTCTCTCTCTCTCTCTCTCTCTCTCTCTCTCTCTCTCTCACACACACACACACACACACACACACACACACACACGTGTGTGTGTAATATAAATACAACATATATGAATAAAAACAAATGCAAATTTAGAAAGAAACTAACCATCACAATTAGATTTTGTTGTCCCTACCAAGACATGGAATAGAAAGACAAACTCAGTGAGATAAACAGGGTTTGGAGATGGTGCATTTCAGCCAGCCATTAGGACAGACACTTAGGATACATCTTGCTATTGGGTCGATTTTAGCCAAATGAATCCATTTGGTATTCGAGGATGTGTTAGTGCCTTTGTCACTAAGTGGCAGAAGCTGGGTGACCTCATTTATGTCTTCCAACTGGTGCCTTAGTTGTTCCCCATGTGGCACCTCCCAGCTCACCCTTCCTTTCTTATGGGTGGGGTTCCACAAGGACAAGACCTAGCCCTCCAAACTTCTTAGTTCTCTGCTTCAGTCTTGTTCCCCAGAGTCCTGATGATCATAGCAAATCTCGCAGAGAAGCTCATGTGTAGAAGTGGACAACACAATAACCTGGAGTTCACTGGGGTCTATTGACAACTAATACATGTATGTAAGTGCAATGAAGGAGACTAAGGTGCAGCCTAAGGATGGACAATTGCATTGAAAGAGAGGTAGAGTGGTCAATGACATTCTGAGTAGAGACCTAAAGTAATGCAGACAGATACTCATGTGACATTCAGGCGTCAAGGCCAAGGCAGACAGAGTGAATGGGGAGTGTAAGAATCATAAGGCTAGCATTAGCTTTCAAATATGTACTCAAGAAACCACCAGAGCACTGTACAGGTGAGCAGAATGGACAAGGGCTGAATGAGGAGGAATGACAGACACACGGCTGGGGATCGAGGGGAGCACACTCAAACAAAGCTTGGCAAACCGTGGCAAATTTTATCCTAAAAAATGGTAATTGAAAGCACAAGGGAATTAGTGATGATGTGTCTGTCAGGGTGACAAGCCTCTGAGAAAGCCACCTTCAGGGAGGAAGGTTTCAGCCTGCCGTCAGCTAGGCCCATTGCTTCTGAGCTGAGGAGAGGCAGTGCTTCATTCCAGAGAGTGAGCTATAGCAAAGCTGCTCACCTCATGGTGGCCAGGAAGAAGGCAGAGAGACAGGGATGCCTTTGAGAGCACACGCTCTACTGACCTACTTCCTCTCACTTGATCCCACTTCCTAACTGTCACCACTTTCCAAAGATGTCTTTAAATTACAAATCATCAACAGCTGACTCCACTAAGGACCTGAAGCCCCCCCCCCATCTGCTTCCCCAAAGCTCCGCCTCCAAACACTGTTACATCCAATCAACCGCCATCAACACAAGAGTGATTAGAGAGCCACCTCATCCAGCCAATGGGTTTTCTGCAAGTAACTTCATCTGGCTTTTGTCTTTAAAAGACTGTTTTGGTAACTCGTGAGAGGACAAGCATGGGATCAAAGATATGGTCCAGGGGCTGGAGAGATGGCTCAGAGGTTAAGAACACTGGCTGCTGCTTTTCCAGCGGTCCTGAGTTCAATTCCCAGCAACTACATGGTGACTCACAACCATCTAACATGAGATCTGGTGCCCTCTTCTGGCCTGCAGGCATACATGCAGATAGATGTAAATAATAAATAAATCTTTTTTTTTTAAAGGATACAGACCAAAATATGAATGGAATATGAGGACTTGGGAGAGAACACTGAATACATTCTGTTTTGAATTGGACTTTCGTGCTGTTGTATGTAAGTGGGTACGAGGTGCAAAGATTTAAACAAGGAGAGTTTAAGACAGGGGTTTGTGGGTGCAGGATACCATGAGAGGTGAATTCACTAGGGATACATGCGATGATGAGTGTGGAGGGGCTATCAAGCTTCTGAAGACTGTGGTCATGAACTTGAAGTGAGGGTTGACTTGGTATGGCCCAGCTACAGGGGAGGCTGGGGGAGGAGGACTGCTCAAACTGAGAAGTTTCGGGCCAGCTTGAGCACCACAGCACAACCCTATCTCACAATATCGAGTAGTCTGATTGGGTGTGGTAGCTAATGCCTGTAATCCTAGCATTCTGGAGACCGAGGCAAGAGAATTGTAATTTCAAAGACAGCCTGGGCTTCATAGTCAGACTCTGAACCTTTGAGAGAGAGAGAGACAGAGAGAGAGACAGAGAGAGAGACACAGAGAGAGAGAGAGACAGAGAGAGAGAGAGACAGAGAGAGGAAGAAGGAGGAGGAAGGAGGAGGAGGAGGAGGAGGAGGAAGAAGAAGAAGAAGAAGAAGAAGAAGAAGAAGAAGAAGAAGAAGAAGAAGAAGAAGAAGAAGAAAGGAGGGAGGGAAAAAGGAAAGTGAACCATCATGTTTGTGTTTCTCCAGCAACCTTCAACTGCTTAGCTACAGAATGTTAGTTAGTGTTGCCCACATAGACAGAACCAAGAGACCTGTGTATATGTATGGCAACTGGAAATTCGTACATTGTGACTTCATCTAGTTACAAAGGCTGGGAACTCTTGCAAGTTGTTGTCTCTAAGCTGTAGGCTAAGGAAAGGCAGCAGGATCTGTCAAGGGTCTGAGGTCCGGAGAACTGGGATCCCTACAGCAGCTGGGCTGCAGGTCTGAGTCTCAAGAGCTCCCAAGGCAGGATGCCAATGATCCTGCTCAGCCAGGCAGAGTGACCTCAACCTGTCCCCGCTTTCTGCTCTGTGCAGGCCCTCCGCAGACTGGGCAGACCACTCCGGAGCACCAGCCATTTGCTCAGCCACCAATTCAAGTGCTAATCTCCTCTGGAAACTCCCTTCCAGACACACCCAGAAATCATGTTTAAGCCAGCTGTCTGGGCCTCCCGGGGCTCAGTGAAGCTGACACATGAAATTAGCCATCACGTATGAACTTGGAGAGATGGTTTGGTCTGTGGGTGGAATAATTTCAATACAGGGGGAAGGGAGGAAGTGGGAGTTGGGAGCATATAAAAAAAAGTTATTGCAATTCTGAACTGGGAAAGGAGAAGGGAATAGAGATTGAAGCAGGTGGTGACCTCCCTCATATAGAGGTAAGGGGGGGCTTGGGGAAGGGTAGTCATTGAAGACGTGTCTTCAGGTGAACAAGTCTGGAAGAGGTGGGGATGGAGCATTTGAGAGCCGAGACTAGACTTCGGGAGGATTGAAAGAGGTCAAGGAACCAAGAAGCCGGGTAACTGGATGGATTTTCATGAGAGAAAAGTCTCTATGCAGAGTTCCAAAGGCAGCGCCCAAGCTTCCATTCCGTGGCTGTGACAAAACACTGATGATCAGCGGCTTAGGTGAGTGTAGTAGCTTAAATGATAAATGTCCCCAGTAGGTTCTTGTATCGATCACTTGGTCTCTAACTGATGATGTGTTAATCCCACTGGCCAAAAATAAGACCACCACCATAGTTTAAAGCCAAATTTGAAGCAAGCTTTAATTAAATACTGGCCAGGTGAATGAACTCTGGCCAGGTCCGTACCTGGGTTCCCAGGAAATGGCCCCGAGTCACATTTTGCAGGGGCTTTTTTTTTTAAAAAAAATATTCATTTTATTATGTATATAGTATTCTGTCTGTGTGTATGCCTGCAGGCCAGAAGAGGGCACCAGACCTCATTACAGATGGTTGTGAGCCACCATGTGGTTGCTGGGAATTGAACTCAGGACCTTTGGAAGAGCAGGCAATGCTCTTAACCACTGAGCCATCTCTCCGGCCCTTGCAGGGGCTTAAGAAGGCAAAACCCAGAAGGTCCAGTAAGGGAGAGGCATACATCCTGATAGACTTCCTGCCTCCATACCGTTTGCCTATATCCAATCAGGGGCAAGTATACATCATGACATATTTCTTGCTCACAGGCGATCAAGCATATCTGGTGTAGTTGGGTCAAGCAAACTGTTTAGGGGAGTGAAGACGTGTGGCTTGTTATCTCCTCCCATAAACAGCAGCCTCCAGCACTTCAGGACGGTCTGTCCTTGGAGGCAATTTGGTCAGAAGTGTTCAAGGCTGGTCCTGTTCACGTCTACCGGAGATGAGGGCCTGTCACTGCCCCTTTCTTTCTCTAAATTGGCCAACTAAAACCAGGGAAGGGGGATGAGCCCTATGCCACCATAAACAAATGTTTACCAGTAGTTGTGGCCGTATCCATTTTCTCTTGCTTGGTTTAAGCTGACTTACACAAAGTAAGGGGAAGGGTGCCTATTTCAGGTCACCAAAAATACTTAAAAGCCAGAGTTCACCAGGGGAAAATGGATTTCGATATCATAGTTCCATCTCTGTTTTACAGGGAGTCTTTTTCTCTGTGTGCTCTGCTCTGCGCTCTCTCTCTCTCTCTCTCTCTCTCTCTCTGTGTGTGTGTGTGTGTGTGTAAATGCTCCTTCACTTTTAATAAAAAGTTCATTACCTGTGTCTTCCTTCTGTACCTAAGATTTTTCCAGCCTTTTAATCAAGAGCCCTAAATTATGATAGTATTTTGTCACAGCAACAGAACAGTAACTAACACAGGGAGGAAAGACTTTATTTGACTTTTACTTCCAGGTCATAGTGTATCATGGAAGGGAGTCAGGGCAAGAACTCAAGGAGGAGCCTGAAGCAGAAACCATGGAGAAACAGTGATTGCTGACTGGCTCACTAACTCACGCTTAACTAACACAGCCTAGGACCACCCGCACAGAAAACAATGCCCCTCACATATCAGCGAGGGGCTGTCTTGATTAGCCTCACTGAGGTGAGAAGAGCAATACTATGGACGGACAATAACACTCCTTGATCTGCAATACTGGACTGTATAAAAATACAAAACAAAGCAACAACTAGCTGAGCAACATGGCTGGGTGACACGTGACCAAGCCTCATGTGCTAGCCCCATGCTTTTTCCCCCATCGTGATGGATTATACCTTCGAACTGTGAATCAAAATCAACCTTTTATGGTGGGATGTCTTGTCACAATTCAAAGAGCAGTTGACACAGTCATTATTAAGTTGGGAGCTTAGGTCCCAGCCCCTTGCATCTATCCTAGTCCCCTGACCCTGAGAGTAAGCACTCTGGACTCCAAATCCCAGCAGGCCAGGTCCTGACCCCTCCCTGGGGGAAGGTCAGGACGACTCCCAAGAATATTTAAGTGAACTCCCAAAAGAGGAAGACGTGGTCTCCTTTTCTTCGTGGTCTTCCTTTCTTCCTCCCGGCATCCTGATTTCCCCTTTTGGCCACCTGAGAGCGCAGAACTCCCATTAAACCTGGATATATGTTAATTTGGCTTGTTTTGATTTGGTTTGATTGGGAATTTGCATCGGGTGGAGAGCTTGCGCTAGGAAATATTCCTAACAGTCATTGATGTTGGTGAGGATTTGTTACACAGCAAAGCTAACTGTTACAGCAAGTTCAACAGTTTCACTTCTAAACCTCAGTATCCTCCCTCTAAAGTAGAACCTGCATCATGGCCTCTATGATGACAAACAGATAAAGACGATGTGTTCGGTACATGTGTGGTGAACACATCAGAAAGAGACAATGGAATGAAGGGCACCATATCTTCTTGAGTTTTCTTGATGTTTGTTCTAATGTACGCGTCCTTCTTCGCAGTAAATATCATGAACCTGCATCTGTTTTGGCGCAAAGTTCATGTACCATCCTCGTCACGCTTCCTTCCGGAGCCCTTCGGCACACAGCAGCCGGCCCACACTGGGGCTCTCACTACTGTCCTGCTCCTTAACTTTAGACGTTGTTCAGCTATGCTCTGGGTAGCTTAACAAAATTCTGTGTCCTTTGCCAGTTCCACTAAAGTAGCGCTGATGTCTTGCTTTTTTAATCCACATGGTAACGTGACAGTATATACTTAATAGATTATGATCAATTAATTTATGTTGAAGTTTAGGGTTTTCCTTTCTCTAACGAGGAAGCCAATTAAATTTCTTCAATGTGAAGCCATTTCTTGAATCTGCAGGAAATTCTAGGCATTATTAATTTAATTCAATTTGATTTTTAAAATTACCTTTTTACTCCATGAGGGAATGGAGAGAGTAATTTAGCAACAGGCACCCACCTCCCAAGCAAATGCCCCGGTGTATTGATATTTATGGGTCCTGCTTCTGCATCCCACTGTTGACAACTCTAGCACTGCTATCAAAGGGATGACATGCAGCCTTGGAAAACAAAAGCCAGGAACAGGGCTGGTGACGTGGCCCATCAGGTAAGGGCATCGCCTTCGCAGCTGAAGGAGAGAGCCGGTTCCCACAGGCTGACCTCTCATCTCCACACTCATGCTGTGGTACATGGACGCGCGCGCACTCACACACACACACCCCTGGTAAGAATTCTGCCCTGCGAAAATATCTTTTATTTTTCCATACCCACTTCTCTCCTTCGTCCTCATGACACCTGACAGCACCTGCACCACTGTCCACCTTCTGGAACAGGTCCGTACGTTCTGTTGTTCTTTGTGACCCTGCCTTTTCCCCTTCTTGTGGGCCACTTTCTGATTTTGTTCCCACTCACACTCACATCTCCATAAACACACACACACACAAATCAGAAGCTCAGATGTGCATGAGAGAAAGTGCTGGACCTTATCTCTTTGAGCCTGGGTTCTATTGATTTATTTTCTTTATATTTGTGGCTGTATAAAATTCCTCTGTGCATCCCGGCTGCAGTTTTGCTACCCACTCATCTGCTGGTGGACATCTAGGTTGATTCCATTTCACTATTATGGTGAACACAGTGGCATAAACAGAGGTGATAAGATACTGAGTTGTGTATATTAAACGTTTCGAGAAAAATGGCCTTATGTAACTCAATATAGTAAAATTTAAAAAAACCTAAAAATAAAAATGCCAAAGTCACCCCCCTCACATGGCTATTAAAAACTATCCAAATAAAGTAAACACATCATGTTAGCTAATATCTTTTATTGTCAGACTTTGTGAGTCAACAAACACCACTTTCATATAGCTGTCCACAGGGATAAGGCAAATTAAACTTTTCTTTGTGAGTAGACTCATCTGGCCCACCTTTATAATATTTCCATATAAAAATAAAAGACCAAGTCCAGATTCTTCTTCTTCTGGTCATAAACGCTGTTATTTACAGGTGCTGTGTTCAGGCCACCATCGTGAGCTAGGGACGAAAGAACGGGTAAATTTCATTGACGTCTTGGCCTCAGCATTCAGAGTCCTTTAGAGGTCTGCTCGGGGTTACAGGGTTTGGGGAGGCAGCAGCTCTCCCCATTTTCAACATGGCTATGATGTCCAGAGAGATGATACAAAACTACCCTTCAGAGGAGACAACAACAGAATTAACTTAACTTTTAGAAATAAACGACTCCAAAGTGACTTCATATTGTTCTACAAACAGCACTGGGGCCAGCAGTTTAAGAGTGGTTTATAAATTATCTCCACGGGCCGCGGACCTGCTGGGATACAGCAGTCACAGGTCGCAGCCCTTGCTACATGTAAAACGAAACCGAGTCAAAATGTCTCTTTCCAAAATACAGCAAAGACAGGAACATCCAGGGTCCTGATGTGTTAGTAAAACCACCTTGGAGCCTATAACTCTGAACTATGAAAATATACAGACAGACTGTTTACACCATTGCACATCTTCTTCCCTTTGTGTTTAATGCGCACGCAACAACGATTAAAGTGTTGAGTGTATGAACACATGCTCGGGCAAGCACAGACGTTTAAATGAAACAAAGCAAACTGTTAATACCCGTCCATGAGGAAGGCTGCCAGCAGCGCTCCGACTACCACACTGTCCCCTTCCGCTCTGTCTCCCCTCCCGGCTCCCTCACCTTCCCTCACAGTCGGGAAATCAGGCGGGGAGGTTAGTGCACAATTCAAGCTCTGCAGATTCTCCCAGAAGGGGAAAGTGCATTCCCTCAGTAGCACAGTTAAGGTCGATTAGGGTTGATTCTGCAAGTTAAGGCACTTCTGGCTGCTTTGGTGGCAGCATGGTTTTCTCCCCTTTCTTTTTTTAAGGCAAGTATCTATGAGTACTAAAGCTTTAGAAATTGTGCAGACGGTTAAGGTTGACAGCTTAATACGTGATCACTGAAGTGGATTGGGGGGAAAGGAGTCCCGGAAACTCCTCCCTCTGACGACTGGTTTCCGAAGGCCTGGGCAGCTGTGTTTCCAAAGCTGGGTCAGGACCTGGCGCTGGCCTGAGCACATTCAGATCTGAAAATGACATGGGCTTGCTTGTCTTCACCTGGAGCTGCCCTGGCTGCTCACGGAGCGTGTGGTGCTATAGCGCTTCTTCACAATCATGCTGATGTAGGCTTTCATGAGCTTGGCCACATCCACCACCTGCCGGGGAGAGCAGAAGCACACAAGGTAGAGACCAGATCCAAGCACCTAGCTCCGCGACATCCTCTGACTATCCTCCATGTAAGAACCAGCAGCTGCTAGGCTAAGTCTGGGCTTTAGACACGCAGGAAGACAAGGGTTCAGCTGACCATTTCTAGCCAAAGAGAGTAACGTGGAGCTTTTCTAAATAGAGCATGCACCACCTGGTGGCTCCAGCACAGAGAAGCATGCAGCACCTGGTGGCTCTGGCACAGAGAAGCATGCATCACCTGGTGGCTCCGGCACAGAGAGCAGGGGTTTTATTTGATGCAAGCTGTCTGGTTTTGCAGTCAGTACACCACAAGTACACTGGACAGCAGAGTTTGTACTGTAGGATTTGAACTGCTAGTCTCACTGAAAATGGTGAAATTTGGAAACCACATCAGCCTTTATAGGCTACAGTCACTAATTCCAGTCTATTCATTTGGAAGCAGTGGAAGAAGCCGAAGGGAGCTTTGGGGGCCAGGACAGGACTATGACCAGCTGGCCGGATGCCTAGCCCACTTCCATTACAAACCACACATTTTCCCGAGCTGGGATTGTTCATCAGCATCTTCCAATGATGTTGCCACCCCTGTTCTCCCTTCCCTGGCCAATCTGTCTGTCAGCCTGGGCAGTGCAAAGGCATCTTACTAGGCTTCTATATCTCCTCCTGCCCTTCCAGTCTCACCCCACACTGATACTGGTAAAGCCACTGCTGTATTGTATTACAGTCCCAGATTTCACAGTAGGTTCCTACCTTCCGTGGGATTCAACTAAATGACACAGCCCAGCAACAGGACCCTCCCCTGTCACAGAGTCTTGGGCTCTTTCTTCTCTCTGCATACTTTCCTCAACAACCCACTAAGCTTCATCCTCCGCCACATCCCAACAGCTCTTCAAATACCCTCCGACCCACCATCATAGGCACCATACAATTCATCCTTTTTGGTAGCAGCGCCCTTTGTGGAGGCCTCATGTGGCCTCTTCATTTATTACTACACCTACTCAAGTTTGGAGCTGCTAGCATACAGATTCAGTGGCTTTTTTGAATATGATTTTGTGATCCATGAACTATGGCTAGATGGGAGGTCCCTCAGGTCCCCTGTTCTGTGGATGCCATTGTAATATAATCGTTTGTGTGTGTGTGCATATATATGTCTTATTTGGCTTATTTTATGTGTTTTGCTTGCATGCATGTTTGTACTCCATTGTTTTGCTTGTATGCACATTTGTACACTACTGTTTTGCTTGCATGCACATTTGTACACTACATGTGTGATTGGAGCCTGGGGAGGTCAGAAGATAGTTGTGAGCCACTGTGTGGGATTGAACCAGGGTCCTCTGCAAAAGCAACATGTGCTCTTAGCTGCTGAGTTATCTCTCCAGCCTCCAGAGTAGAGTCTGATTGCTGTGGTCCTTTGCCTTAATCTCCTAGTCTCTGCAAGGTATCACTGCCAATTTAGGAGACCTGGTCAAAGGTGGCCAGGAGATGGGAGCCCTGCTCTCTTCTTTGACAGAGATCCTGAATGAATCCTGTCTACCCTGCTTCTGCCTCTTACCTCACTTGTTTCAAAGAGCAGCTCCCGCTCATCAACTACGATCTTGTACGTGTTGGCCAGGGGTGCCCCAAAAGAGAGGATGTGCTCATACTGGAAGACTTCTAATGGTTTGCCCTCTCCACGCTTGTACACCGACACGGCGTCCGCACTGACGCCCAGCCAGAGTTCCTGGGGGAAGCCGCCTTCCTTGCACTGTAGGGGCAAGAGAGTCACTGTGAGTCAGCATTGGACAAGGCAGGGCAGAACACGTCCTAGAAGCCACAAGACAGGCACCGAGGCCAGTGCTTGGTAGATGATGCTGACCAAAGTCAGCACGCCAGCACAGAGACAGGAGAAACTGAACCTTGGTGCACACTGGTTGATCTCTGACTGGCTAATCAATTTTAGGGTTTGCAGAAAGCCAACTGGTGCTCTACTTCTTCAGAAGGCCTCTCTCCACCTTGAATTAGCTCTTCTATTAGAGGCACCTGAATCAGCCATATAGCAGAAACCCAGGACACACCAGCTGGGCAAGTAACCAAACAGCAATGCCAGGCACCTTGGGTAAGCCAGCTCTGCTCTGCTGTTTCTAGGTCTGTCCTCAACCTGTCTGGACTGGTTTACCTAGGATCACAGAGATAAATTCTCCCGATCACTGTGTGTTGACATCTGTCCACAAGAAGCGGCCACATGTTCAGTGTAAACACACTTGACGGGCCTAACTCCAGAGCAAAGGGAGGAAAACAAGAGCCCGTGTAGGGAACAGCAACGCAGGAATGACAGGAACCAGAGCATAAAGGGGTGGCGTATGTTTGGGGAAACAGAAGAGAGAGTGCAGAGGGCACAAAGGGCCTTATTTGTGAATCAGAGCAGTGGTTCTCAACCTTCCTAACGCTGCAACCCTTTTCCAGGCAGGATTTCTCTGTGTCCTAGCTGTCCTGGAACGAGCTCTTGTAGACCAGGCTGGCCTTGGACTCAGAGAGATCTGCCTACCTCTGCCTCCTGAGTACTGGAATTAAAGGCATACGCCACCATCGCCCGGCCCAGAAAGTCATTCTCGTTGCTACTTCCTTACTGTTATTTTCCAACTGTTGTGAATTATAATGTAAAATATCTGTTTTTTCCAATGATCTTAGGAAACCCCTGTGAAAGGGTTCGCGACCCACAGGTTGAGAACTGCTGCTTCAGAACAGACATAACCATATCAACCAACCTACCACACCCAGAACAGCATCCTACCAGAAGCAATTAAAGCATTTTGGAATATATAATCAGTACTTAGATTTCTGTAAAGCTTCTACTTAAAGTCATCAAAGACCATGCTAAATTGCTGCAGCCATAAGAAATCTAGAAGCTCATCTATACGGGGGCTGGGAAACTCAACCATTTTTGCGGGAGGGGGGGGAGGATGTCTTGGGTCTTGCAGGCCTTGTGATCTCTGGCACTGACTAGGGCCTCCACAGCTGTAGAGGAAACACACAATGGAGGTGGCGGGATTTGACACGCAGGCCAGTTTGACAAGCATCCCTCTGCTCTACACCACTGGTTAAACTTCCTTCCGGGCAGGGATCTTAAACAGGGAAATCCGGAATTAGTACTGGGTTGAGGCGGTGGCAAATTCTACTTTCTAAGATGCTGTTCCTTCAAGCAGACATCACGAGGCAAGGGCAAGCCCGTCGTTTCTAACCTAGTTATCCAGAATCGGAAATGTCTTAAAATCTGTGCTGACTTGAAGGACTTGGGCACTAGGGCCTCAGGATGTCACTCAGTGGTAGGGTACTCACACGGCCCTGAGTTTAGTCCCCAGAATTCAAAAAAGGAAAAGTAAATATATTTTTGAAAATTTGGATTTTGCTGCTGGGAGGTGGTGGCGCACACCTTTAATCCCAGCACTCAGGAAGCAGAGGCAGGTGGATCTCTGAGTTCGAGGGCGGCCTGCTCTACACAGTGAGTTCCAGGACAACCAGGGCTACACAGAGAAACCCTGTCTCAAAAAACTAAAAACAACAACCAAAAACAATGAGGTTGGATTTTGCCTTTAATCTCAGCCCTTGGGAGGTGATCTCTGCCCATCTGAGGTGAATCAGGTTTACATAGTTAGTTCCAGGCCGGCCATAGATACGCAGTGAGACCCCATCTGGAAAAAGACAAGTGAGGAGATGGGGTAACGTGAATTTTGGAATATTCTAAATTAACAGACCAGGGATACTCAAGCAGGAAAATTTGTGTAAAAATTCTGAAATTAGAAAAACTGTTAATCTGGGGAAATTTCCCCAAGTATTTTAGATAAGGAATTCCTAAATCTGCATGTATAAAGTTCCTAAGTGAATATATAAGTCTAAAAACAAGGCTTCAAAAAACCCACAGATTTTAATAAATATTTTAAGAATTAGATCAACAGCTTGTATTAAAAAAAAGTTATTTAAGGCCTGGGAGGTGGAGAAAGGAGTTCAAAAGCATCTTCAGCTACAGAGCAAGCTGGAAGCCAGCTGGGCCAGGTGCTAGTCTACCTCAACACCAACAGAAATCAAGCCAGACAGCCAACCAGACACAGAGATAGAAGTCATTCTAATGATGATCCTATTGATAGAAACATTTGCTACAAAGGAAGAGAAAAAAACCTTGATGGGCCAGCAACATGGCTCAGTGGGTAAGGGTGCTTGCCGCCAAGCTTGACTACTTCAGTTCAATGGACTTTGGAGCTTACACAGGAATCGGAGAGAACTGACTTCGATAAGTTGTCCTCTTCCACATGTGACACACACACTAAATAAATACATGAATAAAGTTGAAAACAACAAAATAAATCAAAAAGCGCCTTTGGGAGATGAAGAGGCTAATGGTAAAATCCAGGAAGCACAGGGCCAAGAGGTCCATTTTTTGTCCCTCTTCCCCCCAGTATGAACCTGGCAAGGTTCAGACTCTGACACGGTGTGGTCAGGACGTGGCACCTGCCTGCTCACAATGAGACATTACAATGATCAGCGCTCACCTCCACATCAAAGAGCGTGGATCCGTAGCCAGGCCACTCCTTGATCAAGGCCATATACTTGGCCATGGCTTGCTCCTGGTTCATTCCCTGCAGCTTCTTCCACTTGTCAATGATACTGGCTCGAGCCGAGCAGACTTCTTCCTTAATCCACATGTCCAGCATCTGTTCCTCCTCTGCTTTCTGCCGAACCACGGCCCCGGTCCGGAAGCTGCGCCTCAGCGTCCCCTCCAGGAAGCTGGTCCGCCTCTTCTCCAGGCGTTCATACGGGGTGAAGGTTTTGGTCGACTGACTGATGCGAGCTTTGAGTCTCTGCAGGGAGTAAACCTCCTCTAGGGGTGGGACTGAGGTGTGCAGGGTATAATCCCCCTGCAGGTACTGGAGTCTCAAGGCAGCCAGAACTTGCAGATTCTCTTCAGGGGCTGGGTGGTGGCCATGGATGACGGCTTCATGGGCCTGAAAGGTGAGAGGAGCTGCGGTCAGATAGCTGCCGAGTATTACAGGAAGCCCCAAGGCCAGCTCCCTCATGCCCTGTGGACTGTAAGCTGAATTCCACCCCAGCGGAGCACAGCCCACCACTTTCACGTTGGATTTCTCTCCAGCAAAGCACGGCCCACTGCTTTCAAGGCAAATTCCTCCCCTTCGCAGGTACCCTCCAACACTGCAATACCTTTTATTCCTATGGCCAAGTGTGTAAGGTTTCCTTCTACAAAATGAGCTGCTAGCTTCTCCTCGCTGGGAAATCTACCGCCCTACCTAATCCCAAGGACCTGAGCAGTTAATTTATATGGCATAGTAATGGGCTTCACGCCTGCCTCAAACAAAGGAATCAGTTTCTCAGTTCCTTTTACCTGTTCAAACATAAACGCAAACTCCACGCTGTCTTTTGGCACGCTGTCGGTGTCCAGGAAGCAATAAAGTTTGAAGTAAAATTTCCATGGCGAGTCCCCAGCTTCTGACGTGGCTGCGAGCCTAAGACAGAAGCCACAAAAGACTCTGAGCAAAACTGGAATCGGGCCGCTGGTGACCCACAGCTCACTCTGAGGATACAGACGTCCTCCCTATGGTGGTACTGGCACGATGTGGGGGAGATGACATAGGGGACAGTCACACAAACAAAAAAGCAAGACAGTGTGTGTCAGAGTTTCTCAGGGCTTTAACCAGAGGGAAGGTCCAAAGAGAAAGCCTTCAGGCAAAGCCTGCTGGCAGGGACTCACTGAGGATCCCAGCTGAACTGGTACCATCGAATCTGTGCTTAATCCACAGAAATGCTACTTGTTCACTTCCTCTAATAAATCTCGACTGAGTTTTCCCAGTTACAATTGCGGTGAGTACTCAGTAGACTGCCTGCCTTCGGATGCCAAGTGTCTTTGCCGAGCTAGGCAATCTAAGTCTGAGATCAGGGATGCACTGTTGAAGGGACATGAGAGGCAGTTTCGAGAGCTGGGGTGCGGGCGTGAGTCTACCATCATGTCGAAGCTCATTGGTAGTAAGTGAAAACATCAGTTCTAAGAGACATGGAATACAGGGGCTGGAAGAGAGAGAATGGGGGTGAAGGGCTGAGGATGAGCTAAATCAGCGTTGAGATCATGGTTTTGTCTCTGAATCAGGACATATAGATGGCAGAGAAGACAGGTAAATAGATTAATACAGGTTAAAACAAACAAACAAACAAACAAAAAAACCTAAAGGAAGCATGCGACAAGGCCAAACAGGGAGCATCAAATGTTCTTCCAGCACTGGGAGGAAGAAGAACTTACTTCTCAAACTTGGCCAGGACATCGGCTACAATGGTCCGGCTTTCAATGGCCTTGTCCACGAGACCATTGTACTCAAACAAGGCAAACATGTTCCTACTGTCCTCCATGGCGAGGCCCCGGATCAGCTTCTCCACCACCTGGAAGACATATGAGGAGGCCCTCACTTCAGAGGCTGTGTGCACTTCACAAAGCACACACAATGTCGTGAACTCAGAGAGGGCTGGTGGCATGGGAGAGTCCACACAGCCTCCTGAAACTGCTGGCTGCGTGCCGGCCCCGGAGCCTAACACGCACCGCTGGCTGCTTTTTCTCTTACTCTCTTGGCAAAGTTAGCTTTACTTTCTTCTTGCTACCCCTATGTTTCCCAAAATACTCCCCCTTAGGGAGAGGATGGTAAGCTACTTTTATTAGTAGTATTTTGCAAAGCCACAGTAGTTGGGAAAATGGATGAAATCCCTAAGTCCCATCTTTTATTTGACACCGTGATAAAGCTTGAGAAACAATAGTGATTCTGACTGAGGAGTCATCCATAAAGGCTCTCCAGGCTTCATTAGCAATACTGCCATTACCCCAGCTTCCACTGGGCTAGTTTAAAGGGACCGGGCAAAATGTGTTCATTTGATGTGGTCCTGTCAACAGCCTGTGGCCCAGACGACCTGACACACCCTCTCACAGTGTTTCCTCTGTGGCGGATCTCTGGAGACAACGGGTAGGATTACACATCAGAGACCTTGGCTCGAGCAGAGCTGTGTGTTTTCCCACATTTAACTGCACGTTTATCTCTATATCTGTAAGCTTGCTGTTGGCTGCTGGTTGTATTTACTTCCCATTTGTCATGCAGATGCGCTGAGCATAAATACCACCGTGGCTATGCTCAACCTGGGAGCCACGGGTGTCTGGGCAGGCACAAGGGGCTGTCAGCGCTCCCTACCTCCCCAGCTGTGGTGTGTGAGTTGATGGTGATCTTGCAGGACCCTCCGCCATGGCAGTACACCGTGGACGTCATCTCCTGCCGGTGGATCAGAGCTTCAATTTCATCTCGGGAAGGCACAAACTCTCTGCATTTGGTTTTCTTAAGAGATTCATAGATAAAGAGGGCATACTTTTCCATCTCGGTTCCCGGGAACTGTTCCCGTATCCTAGGAGACAAAGGGGAACTGTGAGTTGTGCACAAAAGCTGACTGGCTTGAAGGAGCTGGACTGTGGGCAAGGAAAGGTTAGGAGGGAGGGAGGCTGCCTCCTAGTGGTGACACGAGCAATTGTTGGGAGCAGAGAGACCCCAGATCCTGGATTTCTTGTAAACAACTTGTTTTCCCCTGATCTGAGTGCCTACAGCTGCTCTGAGCAGGAGAACTTCAGAAGTTCCTGATGGCAGGAGAGTGGTTTCTGGTGGGTTTGGCTGGGGCGTGGCTATCTCTATATAATCTGCCCCTGAACACAATAAAGGGGGCATTCTTGGGGCTTTTTGTATCAGTGTTAAAAGGTCCGTGTGTCGGTCTGTCTCTGCGTCTGTATGTTCAACCTCCAGGCCCCTTGCCCAAAGCTCACAAACTGAGGTCTAGCGCACAGAATGCACACACAGGGGTGCGGTGCGCGGCAATTGGAGGTTCCCACCAAGATATGGGGAACTAGGGAACGCTGAGGTCACCCTCAGAAGGTGAGGGTGGATTGGGGTATGTGTTAATCCTGACGTCCTTCGCTCGGGTTGGCAGCAAGTGGAAGTCCAGCCGAGAAAGAGGGGTGAGCGATCAGGGTTGTCCCCAGCCGGATGGGACGTATGTGTTGGGAAAAGATAGAATGTATATGGCTCAAAGAGATGAATGTGTACAGATGTGTGATATGTTGATTGTGTTGTCTTTTGTGTTCTGGACTGGAGAAAGACATTTGATTCTAGGAACTGCTAAGAAAGGTATTTTGACATTAAAATATGGGCTTAAGAATTTGATGCTTTGGAAAGGAGGTTCTGTTTTTGTCTCCACAGACGATGAGAGCCTAAGTATTTATTCAGTGTTCATGAGGTTTGAATCCCCGAGACCTCCTGAAATGTAGCAGTGGAGTGTGAGCGGCTCCAGGTGGCAGGTGCTGAGGGGCTGTGACACGTGCAAACCCCGGGACCTGCCTCAAGGACTATGGAGGTCTGAATGCAACCCGGGTCGGAGTGTAGCTGGAAAATGGCAGTAAATTGCAGTAAATACCCCTAAAAATGCAGTGTCCCCGCTCAGCAGGAAGTAGCCAGACAGATTGACAACGCCCAAATTCCCTAAAAGATTAAGTGGGGCCCCTTCAGTGGTTGCAGAGCAGCAAGCCCGCTTCCCTGAGTTCCCCTCCACTCCATGCACCAGTTTGGACCCAGAACGAATGCAGTGGAGCTAGAAGGCAGCTGGAGCAGAGCTTTCTAGGTGGCTGTGGTGGAAGGCACATTGCCTCAGTCCAGTCGGTGCCTAGCCTGGCGGATGCCACAGCAGTGCCAGGAGTATCAGCAAATGCAACAACAAGTGCTGGAGCTGAGACAAGCTGGAGCACAGACCCCACTGGGCTGCCCGAGAACGCAGCCGCAGGGCAAGGAGAAGGCAGTGGCAGTTCCAGGCTCTGCACCCCAAGAGTATGCGGCATGGTGAATTTAAATCAAGAGACTGCCCTACTGTAGGAGCAGGTGGACCTACGGCTGGTACAACAAATGTCTTGTTATTTCATTTGTATGACATCTGTTAATATTGCTAATGCCTCTTAATGTGGTGAAACAACTCAATGGTTACTTGAATAGCCCTTGAAACATTACAATTAGCACACCAGATTGTTGATACCTGTGTGCTCTGTTTTAGCCAAAGGGTTGGTAGAATACGATAACCCAAATGGGAGGTTGGGTCCAGTGGTGATTGGGGACCCTACTGCTGGCAATCTTAACACCTGTTGCCATGGGCATTCATCTTTGAATCCTGTGTAAGATCAGACAACCCATGAGAATGCAGCATATGGTCACTTAACAGAAGCAGGATCAGCTGGGCTGCTAGGGAAGCCAAAGAGGTGCACAAGCGAGAAGGTGTCTTCCATGCACTCAGCTGACAAGAATGAATGTGTCACGGGGATATGGCAGCTGGCGTATGTTATTTAGGGGACTGCTGAAGGAGCAGTGGTTTCTGTCTGCTCCTGGGGTCATGGCAAAGCCACTCCTAAAAGTCCCGAGTCTGAAATGGTCACACACCTCTGTTCACTTGAGGGAAAGAGGGTGTGTGGGAAATAGTATGAGGAACCAACAGTCTCTGGGATACTTGGATGTACATGTCTTACAGGCTTAAGTTGCTCTCTGTGTTCCCTAAAAGCCAGTATTCTCCTGAGGAGATGCGGTCACTCTCTCCTGAGTACAGGTTCAATAGAGTGCTGGCCAAAGTGAATCTAAGTGCAGTAGAGACCAAAAGGCTGTGTGGACAGGAGGGTCTTCTGCTTTATAAAAAAATTTAGGGGGGAGATGTTGGGAGCAGTGAGACCCCAGATCCTGAATTTCTTGTAAACAACTTGTTTTCCCCTGATCTGAGTGCCTACAGCTGCTCTGAGCACGAGACCCTCAGGAGTTCCTGATGGCAGGAGAGTGGTTTCTGGTGGGTTTGGCTGGGGCATGGCTATCTCTATATAATCTGCCCCTGAACACAATAAAGGGGGCATTCTTGGGGCTTTTTGTATCAGTGTTAAAAGGTCCGTGTGTCGGTCTGTCTCTGTGTGTGTCAGTTCGTCTCTGCGTCTGTATGTTCAACCTCCAGGCCCCTTGCCCAAAGCTCGCGAACTGAGGTCTAGTGCACCGAAAGCAGACACGGTGTCTTTTAAGGTCCAGCTTTCCCTGACTGAGTTTACTTCAAACAAACAGAAAGAACGGCTGTTTGTGAGTGGGCTGTGGCCAGGTCTCTACGCTGCACCAGCACTGCTAATACAGGAAATGTTTCACACCGCCTTTAACAACAACAACAAAGACCATGGCCTTGAACTCAAGAGGCCCACCTGCCTCTGGCTCCTGCAGTGCCAGGATTAAAAACGTGTGCTACCAGGTACCCTTGCCTTTTGTTTTGTTGAGCTAGGGGTTGGTTCACTCTGTAGCCCAGGCCGGCCTTGATCTCTTGTTCCTCCTGCCTCAGCCTTGTAAGTGCCGAGCTTACTAGAATGAGATAGCTTGTCCAGCTTTAAGCAGTGTGTTTGCCTGAGTTAAGTAAAATGAGATTTTAACTGCTTTTGCCATACAGGAAGCAATGAGATGCAGGTCCAGGGCTACTGAGATCCACCCAGGTAATCATTTTGTTAACTAAATGTTTCCATAACCTCAGGCTATCAACCTCAAAAGAAAACCCATTAACAACTAAGTTAATATATATATATATATATATATATATATATATATATATATATATATAAAATATCCAAGTTGGGGTTTTCTATATTTAGAGTAGTAGCAACCAAATGCACCTAATGTGACTGTATTAGAGTGCTGTACCAATAGTTGTTTGGATCCCTATACAGTTTTGTATGGCTTAAAGGGAGAAGGGGCACCTAAGTCATACTAGCTTCTATAAGGGCCTATGGGTCTGGCTGGAGGCCCCTGATGCAGTGCTCAGTGCTGGAATCCAGCCCGTTATGGCACAAGCTTCCGCCCAGCTTCTTTCAGAGTGTGTGTTCCCGTCCCCCCCCCTTACCTTTTCAGGTGGAACTTGAGGTACTTGAGGATTCCTCGGCTCGGCAGGAAAGTACAGCTGAGGCACGTCAGAATCTGCCAGCTGTACAGGTTGCCCACACTGCCAGGGTGGGGCACCTTATTGGTCTGCTTGATGAGCTGACAGTACAGTTCATCCCGCAGAGGCCGCAGGTCGTGGCCTGTCTGCAGGATGCCCTGGATGATGGGGATGGGGTCGGACATGGACTCCAGTTGCTGGAGTGAATTGAATATCTTGATAGCTTCATCCTGGAGGGTTGTGTAGCCTTTGTCTTTGAGCACTAGAAAAAGAAAATCAACAGCCATCGCTCAAAAGGTTGGAAGTACAAAAAAGGAAGGAGTGATGTGGGGGGCAAACAGCCCCTTCCTAGTGCAGTGTCCACCCTATTTCCCGTGTATTCGAATCAGCTGAGCAAAGCGGGAAAAAGCGGTGAGGGGACTGCCCTGCTCTGTTGTGCAGCTGAAACGAGCACACGAAATGCTCACTTGAACTTGAACTCCAGCTGGGCAGCTTCCTCACTTAGAAAGCAATACTGTCTAGGACCTCTTGACCTTGATTTAATCCATTATAGCTTAAATCATTGCAAGTCAGAAATGCATTGAATGCAACAAACACCACAAACTCTAAACCCCAGAGCTTTTGCCTCATGTACCGCAGATTTGACCTGAACTTCCCACAGGCCGCTGCTGAGCAGCATCGTGCTACAAAGCCATTTCAGGGTGAAGGAATGAACACACACAAATAACTGGACACTGTATTGAGAAGTAAAGATAGAAGGGATGTAATGCAGGGAGGGCTATATGGGTCCAGCTTCACACCACTGTGAAGCACAGAGGGCTGAATGGGTCCAGCTTCACACCACTGTAAAGCGGTACTATATACTCTGAACTCATGGAGAGTGTTAGCATTCTCTGATGTCCCTTTGAATCTTGACTTCAGTCTATTTTACTGACTCTTTCCTGCCTATGATGACGTAGGAACTCCGCATAAGCAACGCTTCTGTGTTAAGAGCTGAAGTTGACAGGAAAAACCAAACCACAGGCTCTGAGGATCCTAATGGCTTCCTGAACTCACAGTTGAGATTTATGTCCCCGTAGGGGAGAGGCAGGAGCGGCGAGTGCAGGGGGTGATGCGTGTATCGAAGGATCGGGTTCCGCTTGTAAATCTGCTCCACCACGTCGGAGTTCAGGCAATTCTCCTGGAACACAAAGCTGACATTTAATGAAAGCAAGGAGCTGACTGTGGGAGCTCACACTCAGCAGATCCGACCATGAGCCCGCACACAGGACTGACTTCCCGAGAAGAAAAATCTAGTGTTAATCATTCCCAGCCAACGCGAATCCAGGACCGTGAGCAAGGTTGGTGGCAGCTGATTAGGCATTGGTTCTTTCAAACAGCATACGTTTACTGAACAACTAAGCCTACAAGCAGCAAATAGCAATTTAATGAAATCAATGAGATTTGTTGTTTCTGGCTATTTCGAGGTAGCCATCCAGGGATCCTGTGTGCTCTGGATCAATCTGGGCTTTTTTTTCAGAGATTGGCCAGAATACACACCAACAAGCACTCTATGGATGAGCCATATCGCCAGCCCTCCGCTCTGGGCTCTTTGTATATTGACTTCTGTGGCCTAGGACTGAGCACTGAGAAGTGAATTACTGTCGCTTCTAAGAGGTCCCCAACTGGGGCTGAGGTGACCCTGGGATGGTTCGGATGGTCCCTAACCAGTTCACACACAACCTTCTGTCTATATATAGAGTGCCAAATTCTAACACTTTTATAGAGACAAACATTTTTAATGTAAAATCTCACTGAGACTCTCAACTGAAAAATATGCAAGCATGAGCGAGAACTGAACCGGTGAAATCCTGCGGTCTTTTCTGCCAAGGGAAGACTTCACAAGGAGCTCTTGGGCTTCTCTTCTCACCTTAATATCTTGGATCAGCTGCTGGGTGGGCGTGTCGATTGGAGCCTTGGTATCAGTCACATTTTGAATGGCACTGGACCACCGAGTGGCCTCATTGAGTAGTTTGGTGTAGAGCCGGTAACAGTGTTTGCGCCCATACACAGTGACATTCCAGTAGCCTGCAAGGCAGTGCAGCACACATATGTCAACATCACCCTCTGGGACCAAGGTTTTAATCCCAACCAAGGCTTGTACTGGAGCCCCGGTCAGCAACACAAGAAGCGAAGTCTTAATCAGTCGTTTAACTCAGTAAACACTGGCGTTCTACACATGCTGTGTCTGGCACTAGGCATCCAGTGACAGAAAACAAGTGTCCCTGGCCTGGTGGAGTTTGTAGTCAAGAGGAGACAAATACTAAAAAAGTCCAGAATTAAATACTTTAACAAAAGCGGACTCTCAGAAAAAGAGTGGGTGCAGGCTAATGCCCTGCTCTTGGGACTGGCACAAAAGTCAGATTACAGCTCATTCTAACATTCCTTCCAGCCCCTGCTTCAGCCTGCCCCCCAGCAAAGAGCGCTGCTAGATACTGTATGCCCAGACAAGATTCGTGCTACTGCCCGCATCCGACAAAAACAGAGCAACTGTATTTTAAAAAGCCCCAAATCATAACTAGAGACAGAAATCAAACTCTTATAGTGCCACAAATTAGGGGAAGAACCAAAACAAATCTGCCTACTTAGCTGTTTCTTATGCACTAGGCTAACATACAATGATCTGGAAAGCCTGTATGTATATTGCTCTTACCAGTATCTTTCCCAGCATCTTTACCAGCATCGTGCCCCCCAACAAACTGTCTTCGCTATAGCTTCAAATACAAAGCATTCAGAACCAACCCCAGCCAGCCTCAGGACATAGATCAAGAACAGAAACTTCTTTTGGAGAGGAAGGATCCACACTACACTACGTAGACATTTATCCCTTCACACTGGAGCAAGCCCCGGCCTCCTGAGACTTGTCACCCTGTGTCTCCAGCTTGGCTATGCTTCACCCTGTGGCCTTAAGTACCTGTCTCCTTGAATATCTTCTCGTCAGGGGGCACAACAGAGCACAGGCTGTTGAGGACCAGGGTGCCCAGTTTCAGGGCGTTCTTCTCCGAGCTCTTGTAGTAATCCAGGGAATTGTGGGTTAGGACGAACCAGCGCTTCTTCAGCTTCAGAGAGGACATCTTCGGACTGTTCTTCACTTCCTTGTGCAGCCACCCTGGAAGAGAAGGTTGAAGTGGCTGTCAGAAAACCATCAGGAGGGGCTGGAGGTAAAGAATAGCAGCAGAGGACTTTAGGGATGGACATGCTTGAGGCCCCGCCCCGTGACCCAACCATAGAAGCAACAAACGTGAGGCAAAACCCTAAGTGTCATGCCATCATTTACATCTATAAAACATTAAATAAGAGCTTCAGTTTTACCTATTGGCTAGAAAATGGTCATAATAGTTGCCTTTTTTTTTTTCAAATTTTTTCAGACAAACTTGGAGAAGGTATTTGAAGTCAGGAGATGGCTCTGTGACATGGCACTTGCTGCACAACTACGGGAGTCTGAGCTTGCAGTCCCAGCATCCATGTAAAGAGCCTGGGCATAGCCGTGTGTACCTGTTATCCTAGAGATGGCTGTGACACAGAGTGCTTGCTGCACAAGCATTGGAATCTGAGCTTGCAGTCCTAGCATCCATGTAAAGAGCCTGGGTACAGCGGTGTGCACCTGTTATCCTAAACAGGAGGATTCCCTGGACCTCAGTGGCCACCTAGTCCAGCTGCACTGATGGTTTAGTGAGAGCCCCTGACTTAGGAAGACATGGAAACACGGCTGGCAGTCACCTCTCACGATGAACTCCTGGCCCTCCACCCTGGTGTCACCCTTGGACCTCTGCAGCAGCGTTATCCAGTGGTGCATCTCCTCTGGCGTGTCTGCGTTGCAGTGCAGCACCCGGTTGGCCGTAATGATCACAAATGAGTTGGGCCTGAGAGATGAGACGGGAAGAGAAAAAGGCGGAGCCTCTTAGACCTAGTGTGGGCTTTACCGCTGTCTACACCAAGGCTTCACGGCCGTTCCCCTGGCGTAGGGGTCCCTGGGAGACACTGGCATGCTATTTATATTTCGTATTAAGGCAGACCTTACTCATATTTCCGTGGCATTTACTTTATGCATCATTAACCTTCAAACTTGGAGCAAAACACTCATCCAGATAAGTCCTGAGAGAAAACATCTCTTCCCTTAGACTTTCCAGAACAAACTAGTCCCGGGGAGGCAAAATAAGGTGGTCATGGGGGATTTTTTTTTTTGAAAATGCATCTCAAAAACCAATTTCTTCCTGCCTCCAGATATAGCCTTGGATAATATTTCTGTGGGTTGAGAATGAAATACCAGACAGCGGTAATGGAGGAGGATTAGCAACTCGGAGTCGGGAGAACATCTTATGCCCTTGGTTGTGCCTGGCACAAAAAGCTACTTGGGTCCATGTTTTCAAAGCCACCCAACAGGGGCTCATTTCCCAGTCAGGGATAAAGTGATAATGGAAACTTGCTTTGTCCCGCAGCTCCCGTCTGTCAGTGCTCAGCAGCTCTCTCAGGACTGTGCAGACACTAATTTCATCAGCTACCTATCCTACTATGAATTCTCCTGTCTTGTGAGCTTCAGTGTTCACTGTAATGAAGCACTACCAGAGTTCATGAAAGAAAGGTTAACCGGACAGACTGCCTGCCTCAGCTAAAAGCTGTAGTGGGGGTGGCGTACATCTTTAATCGCAGCACTCAGGAGGCAGAAACAATTGGATCTCTGTGAGTTTGAGGCCAGCCTGGTCTATAGAGTGAGTTCTAGGACAGGCAGAATACACAGAGAAACCCTTCTTAAAAAAACTAAATGAATCCAAACCAAACCCCTGTGAAGGATTCAGAAAGGTGGGAAAGCTAGAATATCAGAATGCCAAGTTTTCCGCATGGGTCATCCCCTGTGTGCGGGTTTGAAAGAAATGGTCCCCAAAGTGAGTGACACTATCAGGAGTGTGGCTTTGTTAAAGTAGGTATGGGCTTGTTGGAGGAAGTGTGTCACTGTGGAGGCGGGCTTTGAGGTCTCATATATGCTCAAGCTTCGCCTAATGTCTCAGACCACTTCCTGTTGTCTGTGAGTCAAGATGTAAGAACTCTCAGTTTCTTCTCTAGCACCATGCTTGCCTTGCTTACTGCCATGATGATAATGGACTGAACTGTAAGTGAGCCAACCCAATTAAATGTTTTTCTTCCTAAGAGTTGTGGTGGTCGTGGTGTCTCTCCACAGTAGCAGACAACCTGATGAAGACACCCTCCAGGCTTGCTGGGGTGGTGGGTTTGTAAAAAGCAAGAAGCAGGCTTAGTAAGGTAAAACTTAAAGTAAACACGAAGAACTTTGGGTCTTTGGTGCTGACAGCATGGGTGTGAACATTCCTAAGCCAGGCATAAGGTAGGTGGTGCAGCTTGACTTCTGGAGACAAATGATCCCCATCTCCCAAGAGTCTCAGAGACCTCAGAGTTCTCACTCTGCCTGGAAGATGCTATTATTATTATTATTTATTACTATTATAAGTTTTAACACACTCATATTTACTTTCTGGCTATCTTAACTGGGTAGCAGTCGGTTCTAATTCTGACTCTGGCCCTAGAACAACTAAGTCTGCCAAGGACCAAGAAAGGAATTTACAAGCGGCAACAACAGACAGGGTGTCAACCAAGCCAACCTAAAGACAGTTTGCCTTGAAGGTCAAACAGGGAAAGCAGAAATGTCAAGGACAAGGCTTATGGTTGGATTTACATCTATTATGTCTATTTTACAGGAATAAATCATCAAGGTCATTAATTTTTAGAGAAAGGAACACTACAGACTCCGTATGCAGGAGTACTATTTTCCTAAACAGTCGTTTTCTTGCTGTAAGAATTTCAAGACTTGGGCTGGAGAGATGGCTCAGCAGTAAAGAGCACTGGGGCTGCTCTTCCAGGTCCTGAGTTCAATTCGCAGCAACCACATGGTGGCTCACAACCACCTACAATGAGATCTGGTACCCTCTTTTGGCTTGCAGGCATACATGGACACAGAATACTATATACATAATAATAAATAAAATCTTAAAAAAATAAGAATTTCAAGACTGTTAGGTATGGTGGCTCACACATGTGGTCCAAGAAATGGGGAGGCTGAGACAAGAGAACTGTCCCAAACTTGACTCCATCCTAGGCTAACATAGCCAGGCCCTGTGTAAAAAAAAAACATGAAGAAAAGATACCCCTAGTAGATCTTTCACATAAACACCATGCTCTTCTTGGGCTGCAGTTGGCATTTGAAAACGGAATGTCAAGATCTGGCTTCTCATTGAGCTTAGCCACTGAAGTCACCTTCTGGATGACTGCATGAGGGGGTTGCTAAGGGTTCATACCGAGCCTGGCACAGGCAGCAGCGGCAAGGCCGCCTCTGGGGATGGGCAGATGTTCTGTGTCTGTATTGAGCTTACCTATCAGGGCTGTCCGAGGCGCACACAGAATCAATCAGCCCCACATCCAGTGTGCCCTGGAAAGGAACAAAGGAGATGGTGAGGGAGGAGCCCGAGCTGAATGACATCACAGGACATCCCTAGGCTGTAACTCTTCAGACCACAAAGCAAAGAAATGCCTGCTTTTTTCGGGCGAGCTTCAAAATGACAGTAATTTTGAAGAAAAGTTGCCACCCTTTAATGAACGACAGTCTCTAGATGGGGCACGGGTGATGGATGGTCCGCGCCTCAGAACACATGGTCATCTGTCAATCCCTCTGGTTAGGAAAATGTTTTTACAGAAGACACTCATCAACTTTTCAAGTGTAAATTTACCAATCCTTTACTAATTTAACAATTACTCTGCAAAGAAAATTTGGATTTTAAAGTTTTCTGGGCCGGGGGATTAAAGAATGTGGCACTCTTGCAGAGGAGAATTTACTTCCCAGCACCCACACTGGGTGGCTGACAGTCTCGGAAAACTGCAGTTCCGCGGGGATCTGAGGCCCTCTTCTGTCCCGACAGCTACTGTAGCATACATGCAGACTAGCCTCTTAAATACAACTAAAAATAAACACATTAAAAAAAACCCAAACTGTATTGTAAAAAACCTTACATAGCTAAACAAAAAAACCTCATCTTTAATTTTTAAAAGTCACTATAAAATGTTTAAAAATTAAAATTTCTTTAAAAAATGTATTGTTTCCTCATGGGGAAATAAATCTTTATTTTTAAAAATAATATAATATATAATAATATAATTTCCTGTGTGTTCGGAATACAAAAACTATTATTTTTGATTCTTTATAAGTTTTCCAGTGCTTATGTAATATCATGAAAATTGTGATTTTTTTTTTTAAGATTGAGGTAGAGGATGAGGAATGTTGCAGAACTCACCTGTGATTTTTCTTTTTCTATGTGAGATTTTAAACAGAATTTAAGATTTTAAATAGTCCTGTTTTTCTCCGTAACCATTATTCGTTTACTTACAAAGATTACCTAAATAGATCCAGTCCCATCCTCTTGTCCAAGCTGACTTTTTCCCATCATCATCTCTGGACACCCCGCCTCCCCCAGTAAGTATACACTCAACCATGGCATTCTGGGGGTTCACTACCTCTGGACACCCCACCTTCCCTAGTAAGTTTACACTCAACCACAGCATTCTGGGGGTTCGTCACCTCTGCACACCCCACCCCGTCAGTGTTCACTCACCACAGCATTCTGGGGGTTCGCCTGCTCATCATGCATCTCTCTGATCTCCTGGTCTGTGGATGAGTGGACCTGACTAAGCACGCTGAACCACTGGCTGTGGAGAGAAGAGGGCAATGGTCAAGGGTGGCCAAGCGCAGAGGGGCAAAACAATGCTTTTCCACGTTTTCTGCCCACAAGACATCTCTTCTGAGCAGCTTTGCTTGCAATTTGTCTGTTTCTCACAGGCAGGTGGAGGTACGTACTATCACAAGCAAAGTTAAGAAATCACCCAAACTGCCTTTATCAGGATGTATTGTTACAGTAAGTCTCCCCCCTACCAGACTCAGACATCAGTGAGTACCAGGCTCATGTCCTACAGGACACCAATCAAGAAAGTCAACAATGGAGGATAAACTGCCTCAGATCAAGTGCTTTCCATGGCCGGCCAGGACTTCCAGCCAAGTGAATAAAAGCACAAGGGAGGTAGGAATTAAAGCAGGGGCTAAGTCAAAAGCAGAAAACTATTTTGATCAAAATTCTTCCATCTTCACTCCAACTGGGTCTTCTCACTTTAGTCTCACCATGATCAGAAAAAGGAAAACCATGAAAAGCAAAAGGCATGCCAATTCCAGAGAAACCCAAGCAGAACAAAATTCCTGCTAGAACCGGGAACTGAGACATACAGAGAGAAAATGACCTAGAACAGACAGACAGACAGACAGCACTGATTACACAAACACAGAGTGGGAGGGAGCGGCCACGGCACCCTTCTCCTCTCAAGGCTATTCTTACATGTAATAAACACACACTACTGCTAAGCAGGACACGGAAGAAAGACTGGGTGTGCATGGGATATTTAAGTGGGAAAATAACATCTCCACATAAAGATAGCTGTAGAAATTATTTACAGCAAAAACTAAAACCTGCTTCCTAAAATCCCTGAAGGAGAATCTGTTAGAGTACAAAGCAAGACCTCCTCATGTGCCCTTGCGGCATCTTTCTTTGACCAGAAGGCACCTTGCAGTCATAACCTCAAAAAAAAATTCCCTAAAGCAAACACTGTAACATACATAATTCAAGATGTATGCTATATCAACCACATACACATGCACACACGCACACATAGCAAAGAACAAAACTGTGGTGCTTTCCATTTCTATTGACACTCTTACAATACACAAAATTTCTTATGAATCATTTATAACTTAAAATCTGTAACGGGATTTTTTTTTTAAATGTGTTCCACTGGACAGGGGAAAAAGGTTTTGACTCAAACATCCCAAATGTTAAATTTAGCAGGTTCACAATGGCACAGAACAGAGCGAGCAGCTGCCAGATGACTGGCCTGTAATCCGGCTGAGCACTTGTGGGCAGTCCCTGGACCACAGAGAGCCACAAGTGGTCTCTAGGAGTCCCAGACAGAAGGTTAGGGCTGTAATTTCAGGTTTGCTTGTTTCTCCAGTTTGTGCTGTAATTTATGAGTCCAGTTAAGGCTTCAGTTTGTTCCCTTGGGAAGAACTACTTTCTGGTGTCTGCACCATTCACATAGCTGCCACGGTGTTACAGCAACTTAAAAACACTCCAAGGGTGGCAGGAGGCAGTGAGAACACAACAGAAAGCTCTGAACACAGGAGCAGAGTCCCTTGTTGTCTTGCCCATAGAGTACCACCCCGCACTGCTCAGAGAAGATAACAACCTCTTCCACCAGAATCCTCGAGTCCCACAAAGACCCCAAAATGTGTCCTAGACACTACATGACCATGTGCCGTTTTATCGCTGAAGAGAAATGTCACTTTTCCCCAGCTTCGTCCCCTCCCTACGCTCAGTGTTCCTGCATGGAAACTCAAGGTTCAAAGACAGGCAGCTTGCACCAGCCAAGTGGGGACTCCACTTTCCCCTCACCTCAGCCAGAGATTTAATGAAGCCCCTTCAGGAACAAATGCAGGGATGGGGTAATGCATCCATTCGACAGAACCGAGCTTACATCCTATTATAGTGTGTTCACCTTTCTCTGTCACTCAGTCTGCACAGTATAAATGATACCCACCCACAGGACTGACGGAGAAGGAAATGAGCTCATACTGCCTGCAATACAGCTGTTAGTTAACAGTGGTTCACTGACTCCTTCAAGGTAGAGCCTTTCAGACCCTCTGCACGCCACGGCGTATCACCATCCATTCAGCAGACAATCGCTAAGGCAACCGACCGCTCTTTACATCTCTGGACAAATTCTTTGCTTCTGAGGCTCAGAAACATCCAAAGTGGGGGCTTCCAGTTTCATCTGTACCAGACGCTAGCAGCAACAAAAGCTCCAGTTTCTGTCTTGTCTAGTGACACCTGAAGCTGGAAAAGGCCAAACTGCTGTACTTAAACAAGAGACCCTAACCTTCATCTCCTATGCCTCCTAAACTGTTCTGATTGAAAACCTAACTAGAAAATGAAAACCCCTTTCACGGCAACAGAGTAAACAGAGTTCACACAGGGCTGGTGCCTGAACTCGGGAGAGGATGTAACGAGGAGGGAGGCCATCCCGCGGCCCTCACCTGGCATCTTCAGGGGACTCTGCGATGAGATGGAAGGTCCTGTCAGCCATGATGATGTCGATGCCGTTCTCTTTGCTTGTGTTGTCTATGATCTCCCTGCAAGACACAGAGGCAGCAGGTGGAAATCAAGCATTGCAGAACGACCAAGCTGGGAAGTGTTTAGAAATTACATACCACGCCCCACTCCCCTATTCATGCAAGATTTCTTCTGAGACTCCTAAGGGGTATCCGAGACTGCGGACAGTAGTAAACCTCACAAACACTATGGGACACCCTGCCCCCGATAGTGTTGAGTGTCCCTGGCCCAGAATACCTGAGACCAAGTGTTTTACAGTTCAGAATGGGACCTGACTCTAAGCATGGAATGCATTTATGTTTCAGATACACACAGCCTGCAGGCATTTGTTTTACGCTAAGCAGAGGGCATACTACGGTGCTATGCTCCAGCTTCCAGAATGCAATGTCATATGGTGCTTTCCACACGCCTGAATTCTGACTGTAATTCATCATGCAAGATCAGAGTGGAATTCTCTACACGAGGTATCCCAGTGGCATTCAGAGTTTGGAGACCTTTAGATTTTGGATTTCCCGAGTGGGGGCATATAACCCACCCAAGCATCTGAACTGGAAAGCTTGCTTCGTAAATTAGACACAGCAAGGGTAATCACCAATAGAACAGATGCTATATCCCAAACATCTCCATTTCTCTCCCACTAAATAGGAAATGTTTCTAATTAGTGTCTTTTGACCACAGTTAACTGAAATCATAAACATGAATGAAAACAAGGCCAGATGAACAGAGCACATTGTCACCAGCCTTTTTTTAGCGACCTCTAGGGGGAACCAGACTCCTCTGTGTTCCTAATAGTGGGTCTCCAGTGGGGTTAGGGATGGGGTGGGGAGGGAGAAGGGTGAGGTGTTTCCCGATATCTCTGCAGAGATCTCTTATCACAGAGGACATCCAATGTCTAACTCTGCTCAAAGCCTAGAAAAGCCTTCCTCTGGCTCCCATCTTTGATCTACAATAGGAGGAAACCCAGAGGGGAGCCTAGTATGGTATGAGTGCTTTCCCTACTTGATCTCAGCTGCCGCGGCTTGAGGATGCCTCTCCCAAGCTCCTATGTCAGATAGGTTATCAACCTTCTTTTTGTCCCCCACCCCTTTCTCTGTAGCTCTGGCATTGCACCCAGGCCCTGAGCAGTTGGACAAGCACTCTACCACTGAGCTATATCACATTGGTGTTTTACTAGACAGGGTCTCAAACTGGCAAGTCTCCTGCCTCTACCTTTACAGTGAGGATTCGGGACATGTGCTACCTGGTATCCTTACTCCCCCCTGAGAGCATGCATTTTGCCACTTTCCCAAATATTTGTGGTTTCCTGATTTTAAGCAGTATGGGTACAGGTTCTTCCAAACAATTATTTTTTTTTTAATACTTAGAATTTATTTAACAAAAAAAAGCTGCCCCTAAGCCCCCCAAATTTTCTAGACACATTAAATTTTAATAATAAGAGTTCCTTGAAAGTCCAAAGCTTTGGTTCTAAAAGGGATTATTGGCAGGAAAGAAGGCTGTGTGGAATTCATATTCCAGCTCAGTTCTTCTCCTGAGGGGAACCACAGGTGGGGAGTTAGTAAGCACAACACGGATAGATGATAAACGATTCATTTCAAAATGTACCTGTCAATCAACTCTCCATTTAGCTGTTGGCTGGCAGCCAGAGTGAGGAAGAAATAGAAGGGGCGAGCTGACCCGCAGGAGGGCTCTCAACCAATCACCTCACACACATTCTTTCCTAGTTTACTGAGATAGGGTCTTATCATATAGGTCAGGCTGCTCCCAGACTCTCTAGTAGTCCAAGCTGGCCTCAAATTCGATTTTCCTACCTAAGCCTCCCCAGAGCTGAGTTTAGAGATGTGTATTATAACTGGCTTTATTCAAACCAACTTTCTCTGCATACACATCATTATATTTCTAGTCGATATATATATATGTGTGTGTGTGTATGTACACACACACACACACATATATATGCTCAAGGGTCTATCTTCCAAGTGAAAATCAACATCTGGGTGTAATTTAACCTCAAATAAAAAAAATAAATGATTCACAGATTACCTCGTTTCCTAGTTCTTTCACAATTTAATCCACTAAAGTGAGTTGTTAAGTCTGTCGGAGAACCTATGCTGGCCCACTGCTGCAGAGAACTCGTGGGCTGGGGACACACACAAAGGTTACATAAAATGTGTCAACAAGAACAGAGAGAACTGCCACACTACACCCCTAGGCATAGCGTATCTTTCCTTTAGATACCTCACATGGCCTGCAGTCACCTTGACAGCGTAGTTCTGTGTCTGTGCTATCGTCTTGCTATTTATCAGTGCTTCCTTTTCCTTGCTAGTTGGTGGTGGTGTGGGGACTGGGAACTGAGCGCATTGGCACACATTAGCAATCTCAGAACTGGGGAGGCAGAGACAGGAGAATCCCTAGGGCTTGCTGGCCTGCCAGCCCAACCCAATGCTCCAGGCCCCAATGACAGACTATCTCTGAAGGAAAGCTTCTGAGGAATGGCATCCCACACTGATGTCTGGTTTCCATATACACACATGCATGAGCGTGTGTGCAAACACACACACACACACACACACACACACACACACACACACACACACTTTCAAAAATGAAAACACATGCCCATCAGTACAATCCAGAAGCCAGGCTGCAGGAACATACTTGGCTGTCCGGACTTCCACAGTGCCCTTGAGCTTCTCCTCGCTGTCGTTTTCAAAGTACATCAGCTTGGACTGGCGCAGGACAAACCAGCGCCGCTTCCAGTTCCTCCTGGACAGCGTGGAGGAGCCTCCACCTTTCTTGTGTAGCCAGCCTTGCTTGAGGGCCTCCTGCTTGGAGCGGAACCACAGGAAGGTCTCATCCTTGAGGACACACCAGCGGCGCTTCCAGGAGTTCATTAAGCCACCTGTTCCCCCAAGAAGGGGCAGGGAAAGGGTTACGGAGTCAATAAAACCAAGCGACAAAACCCACATAGCTCATTCTGAGCCTTGCCTCAGCTGACAGGCACTCATAGACCCTTCCAGAGTGGAGGAGGGGCTTCTGGTTTCTGTCCAGTGGACAGAAGATGATCCAGCAAAGACGGGACATCCTAGAATGTTGCTCCTCCTCAGTTAGCTGAGAAATCTCATTAAGCAGCCCACATAAATGTAATCCGTGACTGATCATCGGCCCAGGAATGATTTCTGAAGAGCCCCAGAGAAATCAATCTCCCCTTACTTGGCAGATGTAGGAGCGAGCATTGTCAGTTCTAGAACTCGTGATGGAGTCTCAATCTAGAGACTATGAAAATACTGTGTTTTGGGCAATGTATCTTCTCATAGAAAAATATCATCATCTGAAGATGGATTATAGGTGAAAAGTAACAGGCTGAGACTATCACAAACAAGCAGGAGTGGAGAGGGACGTCCATCAGACTAGGAAAGAGAGAAAGGGCAGGTGGAACTGGATCTAGCCTACCTACCTTCTTTCCTTCCGTTCTTTTTCTGTGGGACTGGGGTCTAACCCAGGTACCTATGCATGCTAAGCAAGCTGGTATATTCCACTCCAGCTCACCCCATTTTTCAGTCTTTATTTTGAGATAGGGTTTCATTCCAATGCCAATGTTGCCCTCCTGCTTCAGCCTTCTGAGTAGAGGAAATAGCACTACATACCAGCACACCTGGTGGGAAACGTTCTTGAACGGAGATAACATAATGAGAATACATACATGGCTATCTTTCATAGGGTGAGGTGACCTTGGCAGCCAGGTTCACTCACAGATATGCAGCTGGCATCTTACCAGCCACACTCAGAAGTCTTTCACAATGGCACATGGGAGAACACAACCTATTTCTACCTCTCACTATAAAACGGTTCATACTATTTTCTTTTGATCAAACCGTGACCAAAGCAAGGGACACATGACATGGAGACTTAAGGCCCAAACAACAATGTATTCCTCTTCAGTCAGAAAACACATCTAACAGACCCTTTCCTGGAGCCAATGGAGAGCCGAGAGAGCCCCTCCCCCCACAAAAATACCCACTCTCCCTCCTCAGACTTTGGAAGTTCTCCACTCAGCTGGCTGAGACCGCTGGTGACTAAGCCAAGGCAAAGCTGTTTCTCTGCGCAAACCTGCCAAGGACTCTCACGATGAAGCATGATGATTGTTCAGATTTGTGACTTTAATCTTCATTGTTCAAAACAGGCCCAGAAGAAACCTCAGCACAAGGCTGTTCTGTGGTCGCTTTATCTTTAAGTGATAAATCTTAGTCAAATGCGTCAATAGTAGTGGCTGTGCGGGCCTCCCTGCAGCTGCTCTTCTGCTCAGAACACATGACTGTATGTTTATGATTTCAGGGTGACACTTGGCATTGGATAACCAACAGGGAGGCTTTCCCTGGAGAGGACAGGTCCCCTACTCAGTGTGGCTAGTTTCCTATAGTTCTTTGTTTAGGATTGGGCCCTCGGAAACTTCCTGCTGTGTCCACTGCACTTGGGCACGCAGGGGGCCCTGTCCTTGAGACTTTCCTCCTTGGTCAACACTCACTGAGTGCTAAGTGTCTTAGGAATTTCCCAGCATTCATCTTTCCAAACAGTGACTTCAGGCAACAGAAGTCTTCCCCAAGCTAAACCCGGCAGGAAATTTATGAGCACTTTGCAGATATTTGGCTCACAGTGAAAACTGAAATAACTGAACATGGTCATTGGACTCATGTTTTAGAAAAGGCAGGCAGGTGGACACACACGAATTTGTGTGTGCATGTGTGAGCGGGCAGGGAAGAAAAGGGCTGGATATAACAAAATCCTTGCTGATAGCGAAATCAGGAGAGCAAGGCTTGCAGAATCAGGGATGAGTGCTTTTGTTGTCATTCCGAGGCCCCGTGCTCTACTCCCCGCTCCCCACCACCCCTAGCCTAGGACCCTACAAGAAACAATCCATCTATATTAATCTGCCAGCCAATCCCGATGATGACTGGTTTCTCACTGTGCTTGACTCTTTGTGAGGACCCAGCACCACACATGATCCAAGCACAAACTTAAGACCTGAACTAAAACAATTCCTAAGTGGTAGGTGCCTCCAGGTTTTTTGATGCTTAACATTTAAGTGCAGCACATTTGATATTGAACAGCAACTGGAAGAGATGCCCAAAAATCTCATGGTGCAGCAGGTGTGAGCTGGCTATGTCCCCACAGCTGTCAACACATCCTTCCAGGTCTTGTGTGTGTGGAGGAGGGACACAGCCGCTCTGGGACCGAGTTTCATTAAACTCGGTCCCAGAGCCTTCACAGCAGTGACCGAGTTCACATCTGAGTGTGAGTGAGAAAGAGGTGACACAAGACAGGTGAAGAGTGGGATGAAAAACGGACGCTGCATGCTCGCAAACTCTGACCTATCACCCGGAACCAATTCAGAGGAGTCAAGGCCACATTCATCAGGCAGTAGCAGCCACACTGCCCCAACGCGACCCAGGGTTCTTCATTCACCTAAGTGGCCCGTCACTGGTGACAGGTGAGGGCTGTGCTGACTGATTCTCCATAGCTTTACCCCAACCCAGGCTGTGGGGGCTGCAGGCTGTACCTTTCATGTACAACCCAGGCTGTGGGGGCTGCAGGCTGTACCTTTCATGTACAACCCAGGCTGTGGGGCTGCAGGCTGTACCTTTCATGTACAACCCAGGCTGTGGGGGCTGCCGGCTGTACCTTTCATGTACAAAAAGCTGTGGAAATAGGGCAGAGTGACGCAGCTGTACACAGAGTCTCGCCGGTAGGAGAGCTCGTCGTCCGTGTCGAACCTGGAGTCAAAGTCCTCTTCGCTGTCTTCGAACTGGACCAGGAGACAGAGAGGGAGAGGCAGCGGTGAGCAGGGTGTGGGAAGCAAGCGATGAAAACACCTGCCAACTAAACATCAACATAACTGGAGCACACTCCCTATCCAGGCCATCACAGTTTGGGGCCATCTGAGGAATTCAGAATTACAGAGTACTCAGCCCTTAGGGTCAAGCTATGAGCTGACCTGATACCTACAATATAAATTGACCTCAATTTGAAGGCTCCCTGCTAAAAAGATGTTTAGCCAGGAGGTGGTGGCACACGCCTTTAATCCCAGCACTCAGGAGGCAGAGATGGGCAGATCTCTGTGAGTTTGAGGCCAACCTGGTCTACAGAGCTAGTTCCAGGACAGCCAGAGCTGTTATACAGAGAATCCCAGCCTTTAAAAACAGGGCAGGAGGAGATACTTAAGGGTATCATTTTAATCAAGCCATGCCAAAGTTACTCTTCTTTAAGTTGTTATACCAAAAACATGGCCAAGTCTGAAAAAGTAAAGACAGTATTTAATACATAACAAAAAGAAAAAACCTAAGAAAACTTAAAAAAGAATAAATAAAAAACCCAGAAAATGAAAAGAACATTCCTCCCTTATCAAGATTATAAGAAATACACTGTTTTTTTATGGACTATTAAGTTATGGTCAGGAAATTCTTCAATACAAGGGACTCGGGCCAGCTTAAGCCAGGTATGTCTGTAGATGGCTTGGATGAAGGCCAGTTCTGGGCTCCGCACTGACCTCATTTTGAAAAAGAAAGGAGTTGAAGAGTTTCTTTAAGAACACAACTGACATCTTTAGGGGTCCTGTCTTAATGCAGCAGTGTGGTAGAGGGTGGGGCACCTCTACTCTCAGTGACAAGAGGACAGATACTCACCGAGGACTGGGCCCCTTCCGAGCTGAACCGGTACGCTCCAGAACTGTTGTAGGTGCCCACAGAATACCTGTAGTCTGGGGACCACTGGCTCCCATAGGAGTTGGAGAAAGTCACGCTGCTGCCGGAGGTGATGGCCCCGTCCTCGTAATCGTCCTGGTCACAGTCGTAGTCGCCATCGGGGGAGGGTAGGTCCCCGTTGTTCTGGGGCATACAGTAGGTAGACTCCCCACTGGAGGAGTTGTGCAGGCTGGCAGAGTCCTGCACGGACGGAGCAAGCAGTACCGTGCTGTCGGCACTGGGGCTGGTGGGCACCACCGTGTAGTTCATGTAAGGGTCCTCCTCCGAGGAGTCATCACTGGTCCGGATGCCGCTGGTTCGCTGGTCAGAGTGGCCATGCTCACTGGGGTTGGGCGAGTCCTTGAAGGCATCGTCGTCAGCCTCGAAACCTTCGTCCACCTCCTCCTCGGGGTAGGGCTGGCTGAAGTTGAAGTTTGGCTTCTCACCGCTGGCCGTCTCCGCGAGTTCATTGAGCTCGCCTGAAATCTCGCTCCCCACGGACAGGGAGCGCTCAATGTTGCGGACACACTCGTCGATCTCGTCGAAGTTGAGGGACTCCAGGAACTCCTGGGCAGCACGGCAGGCCTCGTCCTCCAGCCTCCGCAGTTCCTCATCCCGCAGCTGCTGCAGCTTCTGCAGGGAGGCCTCGGTCAAGGACAGCTCCTGCTGCTCTTTCATGCGCTGGAGGTCCTCGATTTCCTTCTCCAGACGGAGGATCTCCTCCACCTGCTTGTTCTCCCTCTGCTTTTCCAGCTCCCGGGTAAGCTCCGCTTCCCTTTGGCTCTTCTGCAAGGCTTCAAGTTCTTGCTGCCTCCTTGCTTCCTCCTCCTGGACATGGGGGAAGATGGGTTTTAGAATCAGCACCTTCTTCCTTTATACACATCGAACTATAGCCCCACCCAACTGACATGCTGAAGTCCTATCCCTAACACCCAGGATATGGCTGTAGTTGGACCAGGGGCTTTTAATCAGGTGATTAAGTTAAAATGACTAGGCGTCAATGAGGTGAGCCTGTATCCAATATGAATGGTGTCTTTATAAAAGTGGAAAGTGGAACAAACACCAGGAAAGACACATTAAGAACCAAGCATGGTGTAAGGACACAGTGAGGCGGCCACCAGGTCACAGAGAGGCCTCAGGAGAAACCAAGCCTTGGAAACGGCACAGAATGTGATGGCATCCCTAGGGCACTGCCAGGGCGATACCTTACTACAGACAGACCGTACTATTCACGCTGAAATCTCAAGCACTCTCTAAGCCCTGCACCACTGGGAGGGGCGGGTACCAGCAGCATCTCCCCAGCATCTCTGTTATTCCACTACCTCCCGCTTGACTTCCATTCTAAACCCCAGTGTCAAGGGTTGCCGCAGGAAAAAAGTACATAAAGAGCCCCAGATGTAGCCCTGGTCCTTACCTGCTGGGCGCGGAGGAGCTCGGCTTCTCTTTGTGCTCTCTCTCGCTCTCTAAAAAAAAAAAAAAAAACAGAAAAGAAAAACAGCTGGTGAAAACCAAAATCTCCGAAACTGTTTTTCAATGGGACTAATTTTTTTTTTTTTTTTGGCAGTGCCGGTGCTTGGATACTAGGCAAGCACTTGACTGCTCAGTCCGTAAGGTTCTCACTGTGCAAGCATGAGGGCCTCTGTTCAGATCCTCTGCACCCATGCAAAGAGCCAAGCATGCGGTACATATTTGTAATTCCAGTGTTGAAGGAAACAGAAATGAGGAGCCCCTTGGAGCTCGCTGGTCAGTCAGCCTTTCCAGATTGGTAAGCTTCCGGTCCACTGGTAGCAGAGAGAAACTGAGGAAGCTCCCTGACTTCAACATCTGCCCTCCACATCACGCACCTACATGTATGCTTGTTTGTGTGTTGCATACGCATACATGCACGCGCGCTCTTGCGCACGCGCGCTCTTGCGCGCGCGCGCGCGCGCGCGCGCACACACACACACATGGATGGGTGTACTTACTCTGTGTATAAAGAGAACTGTTCACAGACCTGAGTCTTCTGGGCTGTCAAGAACTACTGTTTCACACGAGCTCTCCAAGTCCCCTGGGAATTCCTGACACCCATGAGGGGTGACATTCCCAAGGTCCCCTTATGTCTCACCCAAGCAAGCACATACCTTTCTTCTTCCTCTCGCTTCTTCTCTTCCTCCTGCCTCTTCCTTTCCTCCTGCTCCTGCTTCTCAGCCAGCAGCTGTCTGTAAACCCGGCGAGCCAGCTGTCCTCTGAGTTGCTTCTGGAAGACGATGGCTGCCTTTCTCAAGAGCAAAAATCGCTTCCTCATGAGGAAGGCTCTGTAGTTCTTCTGTATCGTCACTACACCGCAGAGGACCTTTCTATATTGTTTCCTGCAAATGAGATGGCCGTGTAGGAGATGAGGCTCTGGGCTATTCAGATGAGCTTACATTATGACGAGACAAAAGGAAATCACTCAGATTTGGGCCCGGATTCTCATTATGGAGACTGGCAGGCAGAGGAGGAAGTTTAGGCCCAAACAAAACAGAAGAGAAACAAAAGAATGATAATAAACAAAAGAAAGCTAGAATCCTATCATTATCTCTGCTAAATTAACAAGTAACCCGAAGACCAACTTTGAGCAGTCTGCCGCAGGCTGGTGAACACAGCCAAAGAAGATCCCATATGTTTTGCTGTTCGTGTGAAGGCAAGAAAACAAAATGCTACCACATGAAATGGAATAGCCAAGGGCTTCCTGTGGCCTGCAGAGTACACCTGACCAAATGACCATGAGGCAGAGTTGGTAGCACATGGCTTATGTTGGTGGTGGTTTTGGTTATTTTGAGACAGGGTCTCTCTGTGTAGCCCTGGCTGTCCCTAGAACTAGCTCTATAGACCAGGCTGGCCTTGAACTCACAGAGATCCACCTGCCTCTGCTGGGATTAAAGGCAGGTGGTTTCAGCACTTGGGCATGAGGCCAAGCTGACCAACACTGAGTTCCAAACCATCCTCGGCTCACAGTAAGATTTTCTCACAAAACAGCAAAATTAAACAGCCATGAAAGAAGTAATGAGAGAAAGGGTCTCTAGACAAAGCGAGGCAAGTTGAGAATTCTTCATCCCCAAACCTCAAATCTGCAATTTCTTGAATGCTAATAGGAAGCTTAGAAATTTTAGATTCAAGCACTGGAGAAATGGTTCAACGCTTAAGAGCACAGGCTGCCCTTCCAGAGGACCAGGGTTTAATTCCCAGCACCCACACAGCAGCTCACAACCACCCGCAGGCACATAATACAAGGACATACATACAAGCAACAAACCCATGCACATAAAATGAAATTAAGGGCTGGAGAGATGGTTCAGTGGTTAAGAGCATGGCCTGCTCTTCCAAAGGTCCTGAGTTCAATTCCTAGCAACCACATGGTGGCTCACAACCATCTGTAATGAGGTCTGGTGCCCTCTTCTGGCCTTCAGGCATACCCGCAGACAGAATATTGTATACATAATAAATAACTATTTTAAAAAATAAATAAAATGAAATCAAGAGATTTTCCGATTTCTGGGGCTAGGGATGATATAGCTCATAGGCAGAATGTATGCTTATCATATATGAACAAATATGGGAGGGGTCAATGTTTCACACAGTAAAAAAATATTTGGATTCTGGAGTATTTTCGTTTCTGCCTGTCAATCAGTAGAGACCAGGGAGATATTCCAATAAGAAGACTCCAGAATCTGAAATGCAATAAGAGACACCCTCAGGTAGCAGTGCCAAAGGACACTGCCACACCCCAGGGGTTTCAGGATATGCCACAGAGCCAAGCGTGAGGCTTCTAAGTGCGCTCTGCCCAGGTCAGGCTTACTGGGTTGTTGCTGCGGCCACTTATCTGATCTAGAGCTTCATGCCCCTCCCGTGGGTGGGGTTCTTACCTGGCCAAGTAGCCCAAGATGTGCGCTCTGATCACCATGGCTGCGCGGTTAATCTCCTCTTCCCGCCTTTTCTCCAGTTTCTGCTCCAAGGATTCCCGAAGGAAGACCTGCCCACGAGGGAGGCATGTGTCAGGGGAAAAGAACATGGTTGCAGAAGGAGACATCTGGGGACAGCACCCATTCCTTTACTGCCGTCTGTTGCAAACTCCCACAATAGGGCTTTTCAGGACAGGGCATTTTACACGGCTCACTTGCCACAGACCAATACATTCTAAAATCTAATAAAGGTATATGAAAAGAAAAACAAAAAGGCGCAGACAGGAAGTCAAGTCCCACCTTCTGTTGTTATTACTACATTCAACAGGCATGAAGGGATGGTCAGATGGCCACCAAAGTTCCTAATGTCTTGCTTAGGTCATTGTTGCCAGGGCACACTTACTAGCTGCATTGGTCCTAGACTGAATCTGAGTGACAAGAGACACAGAGATCGGCACAGAAAGAGGAGACACCGAGGAGTGAATTCAGGAGAGTCCTGAAACATTATAATTCTGCTATCTTGTGGGAAGCCACCTTCTCTCCATGCCTGCTAAGCAACTGCCACCAGAGTATCTTGGCTTCAAAAGTTTACACGTACAGAAAAGTACTGATACCAGGAAAGCATCTCGGGGCACTGGAGAGATGGCCCAGCGGTTAAGAACGCTTGCTGTTCTTCCAATGTGATCAGGTGGATCACAATTACCCATAACTCCCAGTCCCAGAGGATCCCACATCTTCTGGCCTCCATGGGCACTTGTGCTCATAGGCATACTCCCATACACATAACTAAAAACAAAGTAATTTATTTTTAGAGACAGGATTTGGAGCCTGTCCTGGAACTAGCTCTTGTAGACCAGGCTGGCCTCAAACTCACAGAGATCTTCCTGCCTCTGCCTCCCAAGTGCTGGGATTAAAGGCATGAGCCACCACTGCCTGGCATAAATTTTTTTTTTAAAGGAGGGTGAGGAAGAAATTCTGGGATCTGGGAACATAGTTTAGTGGCAATGAGAGCCTAGTAGACAGTATGGATGAGGTTCTGAGTTCAGTTCAAGCCCCTTCCTCCCCCACCCCTGGTAATTCTGATTACCAAGTTTGAAGTTGGAAATGAAGCGTATTGGTTCAGGGGTTACACACACACCAGGTTCAGAAATGAATAAAAAACTACAGATCCTTCTAGGCTCATTTTGGTTAAGGGTCTCGTTAATCTAATGCTGGTCAAGTTAACTGCATCTCATATGGGTCTTTAGCATTAGTATCTCTCAGTTTTGAAAAGATGCAGACATGAGGGCTTTCCCTCAGTAAAGGTACCAGCTCTCATCTGGAATAAGGGGTTAAGGACCTCTGCTCCAGCAGCAAGGCAGAATGTGGGCTTTACTTTTCTTGTTCTTGGCTGAGGTTTTGGCAACCCAAAGGGTTTCAGGCTCTCTGCTGATCTCACACACAATAGTTGCTGTGGTGGCTAAGATGACACACACGGCATTCAAATTCAAGCTGGAAGACCCTGGGGCTTCGCTTCTGAGGTGCAGGGAGTTGCCTTGCAGATTCACAACGCAAGGGTCTCATTTAATCAGCATTCCTGACTGCCTGGTATGTGTGCATGCACATGCCGTGCGCATGCACACACGCACACACACCCCACATCAGGATGTTAATAACAACCACCGAGCAGGGTCTGGGAACGCTACACCTTATGGACATCACCAGTCCCCAGGGCAGGTGTGGCAGTTTCCCGCCATTCTACCTTGGTCTTCCCCAGTTGCCACTCGCTGTTGGAGGCATCGTAGAGCTGCAGTAGCACAGTGCACTTCCCTCGGATGTCCTCAGGCAGGGCCAGGCTCCGCATCAGCACTTTGTATCTGCGAGAGAGGGTGCATGGTGTTACCTTCTGCTCTCTCCTACCCCTTCTGGAGAGAGAGGTGGGGCGGGTGAGAGGAAAGGGAGGCTCCATCTAGCTCCTTCTTGCCTTTTGTAAAAATCCTGAAAGGGTCTCCGGACAGCATATCCTGCTTTTCGAATCCTCACAGTCTCCAGCATCCCAGAGTAGCGCAGCTGGTTTAACACCACCGCCTGATCAAACTGGTCTGGCATCTAAACCGTGAACAATGGGATGACATGGGATCGTTAGATGACACAGCGCTCACAAGGCCACCCTCACTGCTGTTTCGTGTGCATATACACCTGTAATTTTGAACCGACACAAAATACACAACAGAAAATAAATGCCTGTGGATTCATCACCAACTTCCCCAGTCCCAGCCAAGCCTGCTGCGCCCACCAGCCTCTTTACTGTACCTTCATACCTTTGCCAATTTAATCTCATTAGTAAAACGTTAAGCATATATATGACAGTTTAACATAACTACCATACTGTTACTACATCTTAAACGATACCATCGATCCCTTAAAATATCAATATCCATGTTCAAACACTTGATCATGTCACAAATACACCTCAAAGTTGACTTGTCACCATTTTAAAGTCCACAACGTTATGTAAATACAGTTCTGAATATAGCTCTCTTTGTTAAACTTCTATTTAAGGATAACGAGAGATATTTTCTTAGCTGAAAAAATACAGTAATCAATAAGGAACACACAGGACGGAGATTCTCTCTCACACACATACACACTCACGCGCGCGGCGAGGCCAATACCTCACTGATTGCGAGTTCCCCCAGAGTGATCCCAAGGACACAGAGATGAGACAGGAAGCCAAGCCAAGGCACCTCCTCGGGTGTCTGCTCTCCCGTCTGCACAGCTGCCAGCTGGCTCTGCCGCTGGAACAATCGTTTTTTCAGGGGAAAGCAAAGCGGGTCACTTCCCACTTGCAGCTTTTTGGACGGTGATCCATTCTTCTAACCCAGGCCCCTAGTCCCTTTAATTAACTTGTATGCTGTTATCCTATAGAAGTCTAATAAAAGAACCCAAACCAGCCATACTGTGGAAAAGGCCAAAAAACACAAAGTAGTTTCTTCTCTAACCCTTAAAAAAAAACAAAACAAAACACAATTAGTCATGAACACAGAAGTAGGCTTAAAGCCAGGTTATTCTGCAGCTTCAAAAACTAAAATTCAAATGACGAGGACAACAGTGCACGCGCGTGCGCACACACACACACACACACACACACACACACTGCAAATCCCTCTGATGGAACAGCTGCCCCCATCTCCAGCAGGCAGACTCCTCTCAAGAATGCCTTACACAAACACTGTGGTCAGGTTGTCTTTACTTAGCAGTATTCTAACAGAGTGTAGCCAACAAATTAGGGCAAGCGGCCAGGGACCGGCGACTCGGATTTTTAGTCTCTGCATTTGAACTCTCCTTAGAAAAGGAAGAAAAGCAAAAGGCTCTGAAATCCAAATCCCTGTGACACACTTTAGCTCTGGGTTGAAGTTAGGAGTGTGAGGGTAAGTAGCTGCGCTGGAAGCATTTGGCTGTGACGCTTCTAGCTTGACAGATTTAGAAACAAAACCTTAGCAGCAATGACCTACGAAGAATAGTACAGAATGCATTTACAGAGTGAAGTATTCACAGACTAGCAGACACCTTCAATTTCGTTAATAAATTCAGTGGAAGCGGAGAAACTTTTAACTGGCGTCATCTGAGGTTCCAAGAAGTGAGAATTAGCACTCCTCCTCCAGTTATCGCTGTCCCTGACCCACATTCTGGCCCTGTCACCTTCTCCTTCCTCCACATAATTCCTTAGCCTGGCATCCACGTTATTAGAGCACTCGAAAAGATAGGCCTCCAGGGGCCGCCCCTCTGAACCCGGTCGGCACTCACCATCTTCCTGCGTCTCCGAGGGACATTCCACCTTCTGCTAGGCTCTCGGGCCAAACTTCATACGGAAAACGACTGCCACCCTGACCTTTTCCCCACAGCTAAAGACTTGGAACAATAATGAACACCATTCCTGGGCTTTAAAAAAAGTGCCCGGTCACCATGACAACCCTTTCCACTCCGGGCTAATTAGTGTGGTGTGGTTCTAGGATTCGATACAGTGCTGCGAGGGGAGTGAGGGACGCTGGGAGCTGCAGCTTTCTGCAGACTCCCACAGCCATTGTGCCTCGGCCCCTTCCCAGTAATTTAACCAGGGGAAGGGGGCTCTATAGGCCGATTGTCGCCCTGGGCAACCCGCCTACGGTGGTCACGAGGGGGTAGCCCAGGCTTTCCATTGGTGCTTCTCTTTTCAGTGGCAACTTCCTTTTCTGGTGAATTTAACTTTCAAAGATGTCACAGCTGGAGGCTGGACAAGAAGCATTTTGCTTTTCAAAGCCTGCCTAATGCTTGCTAGTCCTCACTGGTAACCAGTTCTCCCAGCCCTGCTGCACGCAACAAAGACTGCCTGCGGGGCTCTAACAGCCAGGTTTTGATGGGAACAAATAGACTGGATTTTTGGAAGAAGCCTTTCTAACTCCAGGCAATTGCAGCCCCAGCGAAGTCACTAACTGCACTATTATGAAACACCTTCTACGGACAAGATTTTTGTCATTTGGGCTCGTGGAAGAGTCACAAGTGGGGGCTAAATTTTGTCCTTAAGGTTTCTGACGTTTGGAAGGGTGCCAAGGGTGTCACCACTGACTGGGAAAGATGGTCCGTGGACAAAGATACACCCCTGTAAAAGCTAGGCACAGTGACACTTCTGTGAACCCTGATGCTGAGCTTCGTACACAGGCAGATCTTAGGAACTCAGTAGCTAGCCTGTCTAGTCCAAAGCCAGCTTCAGTTGGAGGTCAAAAATAAGGCGGTGGTGCATCCCTGAGTTGGCCCAGTAAAGGTGCTTGCACCGGGATTTGATCCAGGGAACACACACAGAAGAGAACGCATTCCACCTACAGGTATGCCCCTTTCATAAATGAATAAGTAATGGGAGGGCAATAGAAGTTACTCGAAGTCAACTTCTGGCCTCCACATGCACACTCTGGAGAAAGAACATACACACACAGGTGGCACACACACACACATAATACAACAGAGAGTCTAAGTCTGCACTGCAGCAAACACAAACAGAAAGACAAGAATGGTCTTACTTATCCAGATGAACCTACGGGTCATTAGTGGCATTACTGCTATGCTCTCAGGAGGGAATTTCATGCCTGACGTATGAATGCAAAGGTCCAAGGCTGGGGAGTTCAAAGGCCCTGGGGGGTGGGTATGGCGTGTGGGGGGGGGCTACTACCACTAAGTAAGTCTAAGTGGTCAGGCTGTCAAACTGCCTTCTAGATAATTTTAAACAATTAGTGCTGTCCTCAGCTTTGGTCCTTCTATCAATGAGCAGCAGTTAATATAAAGTCATAACTGGTCAAATAGCTAAGGATAAGAGATTGTTGGGTGCTCAGTCCTAAATGATGTAGCTACCCTTCCAAGGAGGAGGAAGGGATGGAAGAAATGTTGGGGGGGGGAAATGACACACACCTGTAATCCCAGCCCTCAGGAGGCAGAGGCAGGTGGATTTCAGTGAGTTCAAGGTCAGCTGGGTCTACAGAGTAAATGCTAGGACAGCCAGGACTGTACACAGAGAAACCCTGTCATGAAAAGAAAGAAAGAAAGAAAAAAAAGAGCCTCGGGCACCAAATGGACTTGCACCAGTTTGGTGTCACAAGGGCCGAAGAGGAAGGTTGGCTGTAGTGGAAGGAGGAGCCCAAACAAGGGAGTGGGCAAAAAACCCCGCCTGCCATGGTCTAGTTTTCACATGGGGCAGAGACGAGATGCAGGGAAGAGACCCAGGCTGAGCAGGGACATAACATTCAGGACGGAATGGTTTGGGGTTCAAAAGAAAAGGCCAAGTGTGGACCTTTGTGTGATCAGAGGACAACACTCAAAACGAGGCAGTCACCCACCATGGGAAGGCCAGCGGCCACCTGACCCTCCAGCACACCAGAAGCGGTGGCACCTTCTGCAGAGATGACTGAAAGCGCCAGCCACGGATGCTCTTTGAAAATCGACAGCCCCCTTCCTGCAAAACTGGCCGTACCTGTGGCTGGTCACAAGGCAAGACACACACGACAAACAAAGCAGGTGTAAGTGCAGGGAGACTGCTGAGGAGAATGGGTGGGAAAAGGACCAGACTGCACTAGAGAAGAAACTAGTCATTCAGACAACAGGTCTCCGTGTGAGTTTATCTTTATAAAGACATTCCAGAACGGTACATCTTTGTGTGTGGTCATGACTGCGCGGATACACACATGTATGAGGAACGTATGTGCATGCACATATGTGACTAGGTGCCAGAGGGACAACCGTAAATATTATGCCTCACGCACTGTCCACCTTTTTTTAAAAAGATTTATTTATTTTACTTTGTGTGTACGAGTGTTTTATCTGCATGTGTATATGTGCACCATGTTCTTGTGTGCCAGTCCCCACAGAGGCCAGGAGGGTGCTGGATCCCCTGATAGTAATGACAGCAATTGTGAGCCGACTAATGGCTTAGGTACCTGAATGCAGGTCCTCTAAAGGAGCAGCGAGTGTTCCTAACTGCTGAGCCATCTCTCCACCCCCTAAATCCACAGTCGAGGAACTCAAGGATAAAAGGGCTGACTGCACATATTTTATCCCAGAACGAGGAATGCTATACCAACACGTTACCATACAGTCATGCTAAGTGAAAGAGTCCATCGCAAAAGATCACACATTCTATGATTCAATTCAGACAAAACATCCAGCAGAGGGAACTCTATAGAAACAGAAGTGGACTGACCAGGGAGCTGGGGAGGAGAAAAGGAGATTCTCTTTGGGATGGTAATTGTGGTCCAAATGGTGACTTTGGTGATAGCTGCCTGCGCACCTGTGAAAAATTTAAAAGCCACCGAAATGTGTGCTTTCAGAAAGTCAGTCACGCGGTGCCTGAATTGGCTGGTTGTGGTGTGTGTTGTAGTTAGTGTCACTGGGGAGACTGAGGCAGGAAGATCAAACAAGCTCAAGGTCAGCCTGGTCTACTTGGTGACTTCCAGGCCAGCTAGGGCTGCAGCAAGTGTGACCTTGTCTCAAAGATAAGCAAAACAAAACGACAAAACCCAAGTAAAAGACTGTAAATAAAAGTCTGGGTATGGTAGTTATGCCTATAATTCGGAGTCTGAGCCGGGGAGTTGAAGGTAGGACCAGCCTGGGCTATCCAGTGGACCCTATCTAAAAAGGCAAGGCAGCAGAGAGAAAGCTGGGAATGTAGGTCAGTGGAGCACTTGCCGAGCACACACATGGGTCTAAGTTTGAGCCCCAGCAGTGAGAAAGTAAGAAAAGAAAGGACATTAAAGGCCCAGCAGGCCACTAGGCTTTTAAAAACACCTAAGGAGTGAAGGTAGGAGAAAGTTTGCATTCCTCAACAGGATGAAACAGTTTTCATGTATGCTTAACTGTAGCTAAGGAATTCAGTCAAATACAGAAGAAACAAAATAGCAACATCTCTTAGAATGTGTAAAAAAAGAAGAAAACAAATATTTTCTTCAAAATGAAATAAGAAAGCAATATACCTAGACAGGAACAAATGACCTATCATAGAACAAGTTATTAGTTAAATAACGAGTAGGCAAACATTTGCCCCGGGAATTTACATACAAGGACATCAGGCGACCTGGCAATGTGGGGCAGAGGACCAGAAAAGGCTTCACAGTGGGGCCAGAGACAGATGTGAGTACACTTCTAAATCGGATTGCCTCCAAATGTGACCCAGTCTTGGGTCAAGCACATCACACAAACACAGCGTGTGCCATCTGCCAACGGTAAAGAAAGATTCCATCTGTACCTAGTAAATCTAAGAAAACCGAGTGAGTTTATTGTCTTTGGAACTTTTGTCTGTCTGTCTATCTGTGTGTCTATCATCTGTCTACTCACTTGTGTTCTGGACCTACAGAGTACTGGCTAGGCTATACAAACTAGCCAAGGAGCCCTAGGGAGCCTCACCGCCCCCCACCCCGCCGCCTAGTGCTGAGAATACACGTATGTGCTAGCATGGCTCAGCTTTCTAAGCTGATGCTAGAGACGGAACCCACACCCTCCTGCTACCAGGTCAGGAGCCTTCCCAGCTGAGCTGCCCTCTTGGACCCATGCCCTCCCCTCTAGCGCCTGCTTTTACCAGCTCAGCTGCCCTCTTAGGCTGTGCTATTAATGGATTATAATTTATTTCCAAAATGAATCACTTCTTCCTCTTTTGGAGATAATTTATGAGATCATGTAAACATGACATTTTTAATCAGTTGAAAAAAATTTATGAAAGGCCTCACCCACACATCCACAAGGGAAGCCAGCCTCTGTAGGAATCACCGCAAGTCAGCCCTGCCTGGTCCAGCCTAGATGGTGCTTGGGACCCAACTGCTAAAATTGCAAAGGACAGTGTGGCCTGGCTCTGGAGATCCAGGAGACCTCTAGAGCACCAATGGCTACAGAAGCCAAACAAGGAACCCCAGTCGTGCTAACATCTCCTCTGCTGTCCTGCAGTCATGGACTGCCACTGTCGGACAGACAGAACACCATCCTCCTCAACTGTGGGCACGAGCCAGCCTTGTCTTTTGATATTTAGAGATTCAATACCACAGGCATGTTAGATTACACTAAAACTCGAGGTCACCAATATAGTCTTCCTGATCTTGCTATTCCTGCCACTGACAGGCAAAAGCCAAAGCTGGCTCAGTCAGCCACAAGCTTTCCTGTTTTCAGCTGCCATCATCTCTCCAGGGCTGACAGGCGTTTCATATAGCTGTTGCATTCTTGCTAATTTTCACACTGGGGGAGGGGGAGAAGAGGTTCATTCCCCCCCCCCATGGACTGACGGATGGACCGGGCAGGTAGTCTCCCCAGGTAAGAAGAGAAAGCCACAGGTGACAGAGAGGCCCACCTGGAGCTGTGAGTTAGCCTGGATGTTATAGCCTAGGGGAATTTCTCACACGGAGGGGAGCAGGTGAGTTAGTACTGGGACACAGGAAACCCTGTCCTGAGTTTGGAACTGCCTGCTTTCTCCAGAGCCACACAAACCCGGGTGTTACGATGGGAAAGGAAAACCGAGGATACGATGAAGACAAAGGGGGCAGCTTCACACTCAAGGACCCTCAAACAGGGCTCCAATCCCCCTTTTCATGGAAGGACACACACCTATATTTTTCCACACCACAGATAAGTCTAGTTGCTTCTCAACTAGCAAATGCACTTGTCTTTGCTGCAGGTGAAGCTCACCTACCCAACCTGAGATGATCCTGGATGCTTCCAGGTCTCCCTGTGCATGGGTCACCTCTCCTCCCCTCTGCGCACGCATGTATCTCACAGTCTGCACAAGTCACTGTCTACAATGACAAGTGCAGCTTGTGATGTAAGAGATGACCATTTGGGAAATGCTGTTCTACAACTTCCAAAATACTGCAGGCAAGCAATCATTTGCTTATTTCTCTTCTCTCCCCAGCCCCAGGTCACTGAGTACCGAGTCCCTGGGTCTGGATCCTTCTCCTAGACTGCAGTGGTCTCCATGCGAGTGCCACAGCCATCCGCTGTGGGTCACTGTCAAGTGGACCCTCCTCTGTTCCAGCACCTGGATTGGTTTGCATTTAGGAGGAAGAGGCACAAAAGTAACATCAAAACTATTCACGATGGCAGCCAGAACGAAAGCTACCACGTCTCGAGGATTAGGTGCCCAGGCACCGATTTCAGCGATTCTATTGGATAGGCATCACCGCTATCTGTTTTACAGATGCCATTCCTTACCTCGAGGGTCACAGAGCACATGCCTGCCAGAGTCGGACAGAGTGACTGCTAAGGCCACACTTGCGTAAGTTCAGAAAGGGGATGGGGTGTTCCTGCAGCATCAAAGCATGCATTACACAACAGCAGAGTTTATTTCCTGGTATTCCTGAATGAATTTCACCACAGTGGCTATTTTGGGAGTAGCTCAAAATAGAAATCCAATCTAAGGATTAAAATGCAGTTGAGACAGTGACTTTAGTTAGAGCAGGGGCTAACAAAGTATAGCCTGTTTATATAAATAAAGTTTTATTGGAATACAGTCATACAAGGTTGGGAAGCATGGGGACCTCAGTTCAAATCCCCAGCACCTATATAAAAAGCTGGGCATGGTCAAGTGCACCCACAACCCCAGTGCTGGGGGGGCAGGGGACCAGGAGGATCACTGAGCTTACTAGTCCCCTGTCTGGCTCCAGGTTCAGTGAGAGACTGTCTCAAGATAAGGCAGGGAGAGATAAAAAGGCTACCCGATGTCTTCCTGTGGCCAGCTTATACACCAGCACTGGACTGATCACCACACACACACAGCACACCTGGACGCACACCCACACGCGCATGTGCACACGCACCCACAATGCCGATTTCTGAGTTCAAGAACAAAGGCCATGCCTGGGACTGAGGCACAGTTCAGGGGTAGGGCCCAGAATCAGGATGCAGGAAGCTATACACGCTATTAAAAATCATCTTTATAAAGTTAATGTTCTTTATACTTTTCAATACAGCTATTGGAACGTGTTAGGTTCTGTACACAACTCACATCATGCATCTCCTGATGAAACAGAGCCCCAAAAGCTCGCGGGGTAAGAAAACATCAAGTTTAAAATCATTCTCCTTTAGTTTCTAACACAAGGCTCATACATTTAGATAAACTCTCAGACGAACAATCTCACCAGCTGCTCTGATCAGACAAGGAAGATTGATGAGGCAAGAATGTGAACCAGCAAAACCAGCAAGGCACGTCAAACATCGGGTACGGGGACCTTCCTCCAGCATCAAACACGCCACGTGAAAGGCTTTCAGGACAGAAACAGTGTTTCTCAAACATGGCAGCTTTCCCAACAATTCTGCATTTAGTTTCTGGAACACCACAAAACATTGTCGCAGCAACTCTTTAAAAATAAACCTTGAAACACAGCGTTGTCAGTGCTCACAGCTGTGGGGAGAACTTCTGTAAGTGTGTACAGAAGCCGGGACGGACAAAATGGGGTGCACACATGCTGAGATGGGGTGCACACAGCCGAGAAGGGGTGCTCACACAGCCGAGAAGGGGTGCTCACACAGCCGGGAAGGGGTGCCCACACAGCCGAGAAGGGGTGCTCACAGCCGAGAAGGGGTGCTCACACAGCCGGGAAGGGGTGCTCACACAGCCGGGAAGGGGTGCTCACACAGCCGAGAAGGGGTGCTCACAGCCGAGAAGGGGTGCTCACACAGCCGAGAAGGGGTGCTCACACAGCCGAGAAGGGGTGCTCACACAGCCGAGAAGGGGTGCTCACACAGCCGGGAAGGGGTGCTCACAGCCGGGAAGGGGTGCTCACACAGCCGGGAAGGGGTGCTCACACAGCCGGGAAGGGGTGCTCACACAGCCGGGAAGGGGTGCTCACACAGCCGAGAAGGGGTGCTCACACAGCCGGGAAGGGGTGCTCACACAGCCGGGAAGGGGTACCCACACAGAACAGTAAGTGCTCGGAAGGACTAGGCCTACCAGGCCTCCAGTGTTTGCAGCCAGTCTTCCTCTCTCATTGTACCCATGGGACGTTCACACATTCAGACCTTAGCCACTATTGTCTCCCTGTCACGTACTTGTTTCCAATCCCCACACGGGGCCTGAAAACCACACAGTGAACATATGGTCAGATGTTTCCCCGAGGCATGAGAATGCCAGCCTAGCCTCCACCCCAGCTCTTCCTCCAACCTCGCTCTTCTAGCTTCCTGCTTCTAGCAGACCCTGACCCTACTGTTGACTTCCTTCCCTTCTCCAGGGCTTTGTGCTTAATACTGCCCAGGGACGAGCTTCCTGTTCTTTCATCTCCACGCTGCAATGTAGACCCCCCCCCCACACACTCCCAGCACACTCCATAGCAAGGTGCCAGTTTGCATGTCAGCATAGGGATCCCTCCAGCAAGGCACGGAGTCTCCCCTGAAAGTGCAGAAAGACAACAATATGTTCCCTTGAACCCAGCAGAAAAGCCAGGCTACGGGGATGTGGACAAACCCACTAAAGAACCCCAGGGAAAGCTTCCTAGTAATGGGGGCGGGGGGCTCCCAGGGCTCAGCTCTGACTCTTCCCAGCCTTTGATTTTAGTTAGATTGACCTAAATAACATATTTTTTTTAAAAAAAATGCTGACAAAACTGCTTGATGATGCTCTCAGAGTTATGATAGTTGTCATCTTGCAATCCCAAGGGGTTACAGATGTGTTAACTGGGAGGCTCGACACTGTGGAAGCTCCCAACAAACACCTGCTATGAAGCAGAACCTCTAAGCACACCAGATGCACAGGTCACTGTTGGCAGTTACCGTCTGTCCTGAAGATTTGGCGTTTGTGCGGAAGGACACACAGAGAGAGGACTGCGTGCTGCACTTTCCTAGGTTGCTGGCAGACAAAGGTCTCCCAGGAAAAAGTGTTCTTCCACATAGGAAGACTGTCCCCGGTGAGGAACCCTAAATGTAAAAAATATGCTCAAGGCAAGCCAGCGTGGAGCAGCGGTCAGCATAGCAGCACAAGTCAGCCCAGGATGGTAAGCTAGACTGTCAAGTTCAAAGGTAGGAACTCAGAGTCAGCTGGGAGAAGGGACCAGAGTTCCTGGCCTCAGGGAGAATCCCCAGGGAGGCCTCATCAGCAGTGGCCAAATGCCCAGATTCCCTGGGTGGGAAAGTCGTGGGAAAACAGTGCTCAGAGTGAGGACGGAGGAGGAGGCGGAGACTCGGCTCCAGTAGGAAACAGGTGGGTTGTGTGGGCTCAGGAATAGATGCTCTCAACCCTTGCTGAGTTATAAGGTGAGCTCATGGGCTGTGGAAGCTCAGGTGTGGGCAGGTGGGGGAGAGTCAGCGAGGAAGGCACTGGGGAACTGAGCCCATCAGTGGCTCATCACTTCCTCCCTGACCCAGGATGCTGTGGCCCCTGAAAGAGCATTCCAAAGTGGACAAGAGATTTCAGAGCTCAATTTTTCATATGCAAGCTATGCTGCAATCAGAAAAAAAAATTCTCAAGCTGACCAAAACATTAATTGAGGCAAAAAAAAAAAAATAGTGACGTTCTTTGCCGGCGGTGGGTCCCTAAAGACACTAAGAAAAGTATTGTGATGCCTGTGTGACCAAATGAAGCCAGTTCCTACGTTCCACAGGGCTGAGACAGTAGATTTAGAAGAAGTTGTAGAAACTAAAATGGGGTGAAAGGATAAAGGATAAAGGTAAAATGGAACCAGAGTGTTCATTAAGACGTGGACTGGGGTGTAGCTTGGGGGTTACCTATCATGAGCAACCTCAAGGACCTGGGCAGATTTCATTCATGGGCTACTCATGAGGGCGGAACCCCCTGCATGGCAGGGAGATTGGAATCACGCGGGTAAAACCTAAGTTACTGCTGTCCAGAAAGCAGAAGAGGCAGGCCCTGCCCTGAAGGCCACCCTGGTGGGAAGCCAGGTCACCCAGTTCTCCCTTTGCTCAGAGATAGTCTTAAGCTGAGCCCTTCTTAGGTTCCAGCCCTAGAAGGCTAAGCGGGAACACTGCATCACCACAAGTCCTCCGGGTTATGGAGGAAATTCCAGGACAGTGAGGCCCCATTTCAGAAAAGCCAAAACTCTCTGGGCAGTGGTGGTGCACTTCTTTAATCCTAACACTTGGGAGGCACAGGCAGATGTCAGTGAGTTCCAGGACAGCCAGGGCTGTTTGTTCCACAGAGAAACCCTGTCTTGAAAAACCAAAAACAACAACAAAAGCTAAAACCCCAAAAGACCCAGAGGAAGAGGATGGGAAGGAAGGATTTTTCCAGTCTGACCACAGCCCTGGAGGAGTTGACGACATAAGGTCCGGCCCATTGTATAAACCCCATCTGCGAACCTTCAGAGAGCAGCCTTGGGTATAATCTGTTGCCTTCTTATCTAAAGAACCCAAGGCAGGCTTTTCATCCTGTGAAACTAAACTCCAATCTCACCCTATTCATCATTGTTCTGCCATTTCTCCAGCCGCCATACGGAGCAGGTCGCAGCCCCCTCTATTCAGACTCCCTCTGACAAATCATGCTGAGAAATACAAATTAGGAGAGCAGCTGTCCCTCTCCCTGGCAGGGATGCCCACACCGTTCATTAGAATGCTGAATAGCTAGGCATCCCTCTGAGTCACTTATCAAGACCCAAGGTTATGGCTATGCAACGCAATCAGGATTTACAGCTAGGAAAAGGCAGGGATTAAATAGGGAACTACAGGTAAACATTCTTTAGTGTCCAGACCCGGAATATTGTAAAACTGAGATCTGGTCTGGGTGAAGAGTTTCACAATGCTGGGTTTACAGCAGATATAATACACTGTGGTAACCATGCAAACCATCGTATGGATGATAACTAACCAGAATACGTGTATGTGGGTCCTTGCTTAAGACACCAGATACAGCTGGGTGGTGGTGGTGGTGCACGCCTTTATTCCCAGTACTCGGTAGGCACAGGCAGGTGGATCTCTGTGGGTTTAAGGCCAGCCTAGTCTCCAAGAGCTAGTTCCAGGATAGGCTCCAAAGCTACAGAGAAACCCTGTCTTGAAGCTCTCCCCTCAGAAAAAGACACCAGAAACAGACAGGCAGACTAAACACACACACACACACACACACACACACACACACGCACACACGCACACACGCACACACGCACACACGCACACACGCACACACGCACACATGCACAAACACATACAAACCATAGAGCTAAAAAGTCTAAATTATCTAAAGAAAGATGAAAACAGCAACTTAGAAAAAGTCAAGCCAAATTTTAGTCATCAAGCAGAGTGGTCGCCTAGGAGAGTAAAGATTCAGGGAGGGGCTAAAACAGTCTTGAGACAGCACCCCATTCACAGGGGACCCAATTTGCATAAAAATGTACAGCGAAGAAAAAAACTTCAATAACGAATATAGGCGATTTATAAATATTCATGAACACATGCAAAATACTGGGAGAAAAACAAAATCAAATGGGGAACTTCATTTGACGATTGCTCCACACGGTGTGCTGAGACAGATAGAAAAGCACTGGCAAGCCCTGGGTAAATTCTACTGAGGGCAGGCGGGCCTGGTGGGAGGGGGCATGGGTGAGCATGGTGTCCTAGGAGTCTTCTCTTCTGCCCAGTCATGTATTAAAGTGGCTGCTCGCATGTCATAGTGGGAAATTAGCCAGCGCACAAAATCCGTCTCGCATATCTGCCAATGTCTGTTAAGTATAAATTAGAGCCATCACACAGTATTACACTGAGCAGTTACAAGTTGCTAGGAAACAAGAGGTCAAAAGATACTCAAAAGCTGGGTTATTCCTATCCTTGGTTGGGGCATTCACCAGGAGTCTATGCACACCAGATTCCCAGTTCAGAAGGGGCTAGGATCTGGGGATCACCGGAGCCCTTAGCGTGCTAGTCTAGGTTTCCTTCTTTCCTTCCTTCCTCCTCTCCTTCCCTCCTTCCCTTCTTCCTTCCTTCCTTCTTTTTTCTCTGCAGATCAGGGTAGCCTCGAACTCACAAAGATCTGCCCGTCTCTGCTTCCCAAATGCTGGGATTAAAGGCTTGTACCACCACTGCCTGGCCAGCCTAGGTTTCTGCGTGATGCAATCCCAACTGTTTAAAATCTGGGTGATCCTATCACTTCCAGACTCCAGCTTCAGAGAAGTACCAGCGGATGAGGTACCTTACCCTGCCAGCATCTATAGCCAGATTTGTATGAAAGTGCTTGATATCAACAAAAGTTTCTTTTTTTTTCAAGTCAGCCTTGGCTATCCTTGAACTCTCTCTGTAGACCATGCTGGCCTCAAATTCAGAGATCCACCTGCCTCTGCCTTTTGAGATTTTAATTTAATCCCAATTAAAGGTGTGTGCCACCACCCCATTTTGAGAAAAACTTTAAGACTGAACAAAATATCCAAACTAAAGGGGCTGGGGATGTAACTGCATGGCAAAGAACTTAGCCGAGCATACTCAAGGCCCTGGGTCCTCGTCAACCTACACACGGTTAGACACACTCACAGATAATAAATAAGCAATAATAATAAGAGGAGGGATTGGAGGGGGAGGGAAATGGAAGGTTGGGAGGAGGCGGAATTTTTTTTTCCCTTTTCTCAATAAAAAAAAATAAAAAAAAAAAAAGGAAACCACAAAAAAAAAAAAACCAAAGCTATATTTTCTCAAAAAAAAAAAAAAAGAGGAGGGATTGAAAATGTTTACATGTGTATGGTAGGAGCAGCGGTGGTGGGTGCATTTCCTGAACCTGAGACACAGCCATGGGACGTCCACTCAGACACCTTCCTTCTGCTCACCTGACCCTGGACTAGCATTTCCCTCCCATCAGTGATCCACTTCACCTCACACCAAGCATGCCCCAGCTTGCCTTTTGAGAATTTCCAGTTGTTTTTTCCGGGATGGATATGCCTCCCCAACAAATTCTACTTGGGGAGGTTGTGAAAAGTTTGGAAAATGAGCCCTCTTTTCCTGAACGGCCACGCAGCATCAGAGTCCCCTAGCAACACACGTGTGTCACTTTGTCCCACAGAGATGGAAGGATGATGGAGGTTGTCAGCCTCAGTGACCATCAGTGGTGACATGGAGCCAGAGCGTGGACACAGGCGCGTTCACAGGCAATCCTCAGGTCCTCCCCAAAGCAGGTAAAATTCATCTTCAAACCATCAATGGCAAAATGAACACTCAGACATCAGGCAGTGACCTGAGCTGGCTACAGGCAGGTGGCATTCACCTGTCCTCCAGGGATGTTTAGAGAATAAAGCATTTTGTCATGCTGTTGGCCATGGGCTGTCTAAAGGAAAGGTGACTTTTCTCACTGGGTCAACAACACAGTTAACTTGTTCTTTGAGAATTCTGAAAGCCTTTGTCATTGGCCCCACAAGATGTAGCAATACAGTCCTGGTCCAAGGGACACAGGCCAGCAGGGCTTTATGCAGGAAAAAGCTGAAATTCTGATGAAACCATGGAAGGTAATAAGGGTAAACAAACAAAGTTGACAAACCCCAGTGGTGTGGGATTTCCCTCTGTATGCCATGATGATCATTAATAAAGAAACTGCTTTGAGCCAATAGCAGAGCCATAGCGAAACAAAGCTAGGTGGGGGGAAAACTAAGCTGAATGCTGGGAAAAAGAAGGGTGGAGTCAGAGAGACACCGTGGAGCCACAGGAGACAGAAGCCGCAGATTGGAACTTTAGCAGGTAAGCTGAAGCCATGTGGCCATACACAGATTAATAAAAATGGGTTAAATTCAGATATAAGAATTAGCCAATAAGAAGCTAGAGCTAATGGGCTAAGCAGTGATTTAATTAATACAGTTTCTGTGTGATTATTTCAGGGCTGAGCAGCTGGGAACGAACAAGCAGCCTCCTTACTACACCCCACTCCTTACTACACTCCTCTCAGGTCTCCCCAGTTCCCCAACATGCACTCAAAAGAGAGTGGTTGGTGTCTCCTCTATGGCTTGTGTGTCCTACAATGAGACCTGAACAATGACTGATAAGAAACAACAGCAACAAAATCCTTCTCAACCATTCAAACGTCCTATAGCAACATGTTAACTAGAAAGAGAAGCAAGGCATGAGCAGGCCGGGGGAGTGGGGCTACAGAACAAGTGGTGATTGTGTTGTAGCTGCTTTTCTTAAATGAGCCATGAGAAAGAAAAAGTTTTCACCCCAAGGACATTGGCAGAAGCTGGAGGTGATGCTGACCACTGACCGCCGCTAGCTTGTTCCAGACAGCAGGAGCAACAGGTGAGGGGAAGCCAGCTCCCTCAGGTCGAAATGCTGCAAGCAAGGCTGGTCTAAGAGGTGGCCGGAGGCGTGGCTTTGCAGCTCCGGACCCTCTTTGTTCCTCTGACGCTCCGCCCTGAGTACTAACAGGCTGTGTTAGATGCCTGGAAATCAGAATCAAATGACATCATGGCCAGGTCCAACCTGTTCTTCCACCTCCCCGGGACCTCATTTCCCTAATTTGCAAGCTACCTCTGACTGAAGACTCCCAGGGCTGCAACTGCGTGCACCTGTGATCCAATGTAAACCAACTAGCCTGGGCACTGCTGAAATTATGCAATGCAATCCTCGAATCAAGTGACAGATCCAAATTTCAGAACAAGTGTCAAAAAAAATAAATAAACAAAATAAAGCTAATTTTTCTTCTCGAACTTCCTCTGGGCACAATTAACGTAAGAAAATGATTTGTATTGGGTTTCCTTGATCCCACGGACTTTCCTGTGGTGTAGCAAATCTTTATGGTGTTCTATGTAAATATTGCAATAACTGTATCTAAGTCTAGGCCGCCTTAAAAGAAGTCAGTATGTACACATCTCAAAGACTTATCCTGTTCCTTTGCCTAGGCCAGGAGGTGAAATCTCAGCTATCTACGTTTATTAAGTAAAGTATTAAGTAAAGTATTACCTCATCTCATTTTTTTTCTTATTTAGAGCTTTAAAAACAGCCAAGGAAACAAATTTTTTTTGATGGATTTTTCACCCATCTAGCAATGTTATAACAGGGCTACTTCTCTTCCATTTCCTAGAGGCAGACGCTGAGACGATCCCCGTGTCGTTCCGAAGCTAGGAGTATTATTCCCTTTAAAGTGCAGTGCCGACCAGAGCGGCATCTGGCACACGTTAATGAGCGGCTGCATCCTTTCACTGGTCTGAAACTAGGGCAGCCATTCATCTGAGAGGGTGGACAGTGCACAGCCGCCGCACAATGATGTACGCACACTGGCCTAAAAGCCCCTCACACATTCTCAAAGTCAGAACACAGCTTACTAAAACCACACCACGTAACATCATCTCAAAGATCCTAAATGATCCAGCTTTCTAAGAGTAAACACGAGGTTAAAAGCAACAGCAAATTCGATAGAAAAAGTTAATGTGCGTGCCATCTCCCTAAGGGCAAATAATAATAATAAAAAAATAAAAAGCAACAAGAAGTTCTAATATCATCATGCAGAGGTTCTACGGTAGACACTGGGGCTACAACCTGTATCTACGGAGTGAGGTCCATGACCACTGCTGAGTCTCTTGCAAAGAAAAGGCTAGACTACAACTACCCTCAACTGCCCAGCCCACCTGTCAGCAGTGCCAAGCGCAGCAATCTCTGCCTTAACCTCCTGAGAAAGAAAATGGTAAGGGAGTATGAGGAGAGGAGGGGAGGAAGGGAAAGGGTGTGAAATTAAATCATGAATACTTTTTACTTCAAAGACCCAGTCTGCACAGAACTGGAAAATCCAGGCAACTGCACCCAGAAAAGTGGACTCCAAAATTAAGGCGACTGTGAAACCCAAATACTGGAAAGATACGGTGGGAAGGGTAGGTACTCACCAGCCAGGAGCTTCAGGAGAAAGGAGCCTGGATCTAGAGGTTGGAACAGGCAGGTGGGGGCAGAGCCCAAGGCCAGGCCTCCGCCTAGAGGAGCCAGTCAAGAGCGTGGCGTGGGGGTGGGGAGGCTGGTCAGAGGGCGGGAAGGAGTGGCAGTTAGTAGCTAGCGGTGCCCCTTGCCTGGGGGTGGGGTGGAGACCAGGAAGGAGGGCAGAGCAGGAGGTAGGAAGCTTACATAGGGTGCCACGAAAGGCTTTGATCCCTCAGCCTCAGACTAGTTAAATATTCAGCAGTGAAGAGTTGCTTGCTCAAGGGGACAGCCCAGTTCAGGCCTCACCTCTTCCCTCTTGAGAAGAAGGTAGACATGTCAGTCTGTCTATCTCTTTTAAAGTATATTAATGTATGTGTGTATAACTGTATATCAAAGTAGGCAAGAAAACAGATTCAATTAAAAATTAATTTATGCCAGGCATTGTGGTACACGCCTCTATTCCCAGGCAGGGGCAGGCGGATCTTTGTGAGTTCCAGGCTAGCTCAGTCTACATACTGAGTGCCAGGGCTGCCAGACCTTATGTAGAAAGACAATCTCCAAAACCGACCAAATAAAAACAAACACAAATTCAAACTTCAGCCTGAAAAAATTACCAATTTTAATTTGAAGATCCCCAGATTTCATTACTTCTTGCAAATTTCTTGATTGCGCTTTCTTAATTTCTCTAAAGCATCTGTTATAGTTTTAATCAGTTTGTAAATGTTCTTTATATAGTAAAGCTACCTATTCCTTTTCCCTTTCTTCCTTTTTTTTTTCATTTGTTGAGACAGGTTTCTCTGTGGAGCCTGTCCAGGAACTTGCTCTGTAGACCAGGCTGGCCTCAAACTCATAAAGATCCACCTGCCTGAGTGCTGAGATTAAAAGCAAAGCTTGTGCCACCATCATCGCCAGTGAAGGCTACCTGTTTCTTGATTTGTAGGTGGCTTCAGTGAACAGGAACTCAGCTACATGTATACATATATTAATAGAGCCATAACAACATACATACTTGGATTTAGGAAAAGAAAAAAATACTTTTAAGAAAACATGAGAATAAGACAACAGTGATGTTTGCAACAAGAGAGACAATGCAGTAACAGAAATCTTTCAAATAGGGGCTGGAGAGATGGCTCAGTAGTTAAGAGCATTGCCTGCTCTTCCAAAGGTCCTGAGTTCAATTCCCAGCAACCACATGGTGGTCTGGTGCCCTCTTCTGGTCTGCAGACATACACACAGACAGAATATTGTATACATAATAAATAAATAAATAAATAAATAAATAAATAAATAAATAAATAAATAAATACTTAAAAAAAGAAATCTTTCAAATACTGCCACTGAGGACTGGAGACACAGATCATTTAAAAAGCAAGTCCCTTCACCCCTATCGTGCAGAGAAGGTCCTGGGTTCATTCAGCAGCATGCACACAACACACACATACACACACAGCCCTTGACAGAATCCTAAAGCATATAAGAATGCTTCCTAATGGCCTGGCACTGGTGGCGCACGGGAGACAGAGGCAGGTGGATCTCTATGAGTTCGAGGCCAACCTGGTCTACAGAGTGAGTTCCATGACAACTAAGACTGTTACACGGAGAAACCCTGTCTGGAAGGATAAAGAAAATGCTTGATGACATATTAGGTTGAAAAAAATACTTTCAAAGTTTAGATTCCAGTTCAGAAAAACTAAGTATAGCTGGGTATGGTGGCACCTACCTGTCATTCCAGCTACCTTGGAGGCCAAGGCTAAGGAGGACTTAGCCTACAAAGGAAGTGTAAGGTCAGTTGGGTAAGGACCCTGTCTCAAACTAGAACTATGATATAGAGACTGGAAATGAAGCTCAGATGAACAGGGAAGACAGTCAAGGTCCTGTTTATTCCCTGGGGACGGGGGGGGGAGGGGGCAGTATATATACATTCAAATATAAACGGATGGTCTTTGGGTAGTGAAATTATGGGTGAATAAAGAAAAAAGTTCACCGACAACTTTGCAATGTTTACAATAATAAACCCGTCCTTTACACTGGCGTCATGAGTGGAGGCACATGCTGTTTGTATGTTTCTCACCATTCTTTCTCAATGTTTGTAATCAAGGGAAGTCAGGTACTCCCCCACCCCTACTCCCACCCCCCACCACTTCACCAGAATGAGAATGGAGGCTGGGGAAGAGTGCTCTTTGCTGAGCTCAGTGAGCTGGGAAGGAACAGAAGTCACACATTGTGGGGGTTGCCTGTGAGCATACTAATGTGGGGCTTCATATGCCAAAAGACTACCCCCCCCAAAAAAAATCTGTCAGTGACAGCCAAGTGTCTGAGGCAGTCTCCTCATAGGAGCCAGTGGGTCTCCCATCTGATTGGATAATATTCTGGAAGTTCAGCAGGAGGAGCTAAAGACTACTGGAGTACGACAGCAAGGAGGGAGCAGGGGCCCCATTTACAGCTGTGACTCCCCAGAGAGCAGCAATCACCTCCTATACAACCTTTGACCTGCCATGAGGTCCGTCAGGGAGACAAATAGTGGTCCACTCAACGGAACCACGTGAGGGTGGTGAGAGATGGCCGTACAGTGGTCCAGGTGCTTTGCGGGACACCTTTCCACACAGAGGGAGGAAGGCCCCAGATAACCACAAGCCCACGAGAGGTTTTGATTATTTCTAGACCCTAGACGCCTATTTCAACAGAAAGGTAGCTGTAGCCAAGTAGGTGGTAGACCATTATTATGCATGGCTTTCAAATGTTGTCCTCTTTAATATGAAAGACTACCTTCATATTGAAAACATTTAATCCCTCCCAGGACCCACTTAGCAACTGAATGGACACCAGCCTAAGCCATCCCACCCTCTCGGTGCTGGCTTCCCTCACTCCTAGAGTTCTTTCTTAGGGGGCATTTCCCTTCGGAGAACCGAGCAAAATGTGCCTGTGCTTCCTCATAGTTCTCCAAGCTGGTAGCAATATTCACATACGTGTGCACTTGTGTGTGCACGCGTGTGTGTGCGCATACGTGCATGTGTGTGTGTGTGTGAAAAGAGCTCACATTATCCAACAGATCAGTTAATTCACCTAACTTCTCACAATCTCCACACTAGTAGACCCCTAAAAGGAAAATTTAGGAAGAGTTAACTTTTGTGCCTATTTCTTTGAACATTCCTACGCAGCCCAAGGCACGGGAAAGCTATAAGACGGTAGTAAGAAGCTTTTGGGGAGAAATACGTCAAATTCAAACAAAAGACACCATTACCAAGTTTCCTCTTCAATTCATTCACAATGTTTTTCTTTAAATTCTTGGCTTATCAAAAAGTAGATCACACAGTCAAGGCCTCAGCTGATAAATGGAGTAATGCCTTCATTTTTACAAAGGATTATTAATATTTCAAACCTGTACCATCCGAACCAGCACCTCCCCCATTTGTTTAGGGACCTAAAGTCTGGGGCTCAGAGAGGCGACCAAACCCCTCCTTTGGTATTTCATCCTACAGTTTTGCACGACAGCAACCATTACAAAGCAGACGAAACTTTTAGGCAGAGCCCCGAAGAAGAAGGAAAAACAGAGCAAAACAAAAGCCTACCTTGAGCTTTATTTCCCTCCCTTCAGGGTCCGTCCAAGGCACAGCTGCATCTCCAGAGGAAGAGCCCAAGAGTATCTGAGCTGACAGGCAATCCCAGCTCTCTGAAGCTTGCACAGCTCCCTGCCTTTTATGTGCTGTCTTGGGCTGTGCTTGCTTAATTCATTCCTGCCTGAGTCTACTCAAAGACGCCCAGCCTCTCAGGCCAGCGTGACAGGAATGGTTGATAATACTTTTGACTCCAAGCACAAACGAGCCATCATCCACACACTGACAAACACACAAATCAAGTAAGAATCCAAAGAGGCTAAATTTTCAAAGATTTTATAAATATATATATATGTATTTAGAGATGCCTAAGGACAAAAACACTCAAGTATTTTAGCTGTGATCTTAGAAAACCCACCCCGAGGACAACACTTTTCACTTGAGCTGAGTTTCATTTACAGCTATTTATCCAGGTCTTTACACAGGGCAGCTGAATAGTTGCCATGACAACTTGGTAAACAGGGCTGAAGTGACCACTGAGGGGTTTCCTGGATTGCTTTGTTGGGGGAGAAGAATAGTTGCTTTAATGGTTTCTTTTTACCAAAATTTCCTCAAAAGGCAAAGCTGCCTCTTCACAGATCTTCTATATGAGATATTCTCTAAGCAAAAGGAAAACTCTAGAAATGTGTCCTAGCTGAAGGAAGATGGTCAAAGCCAGCCAGGAATATTGGAGGCAATCAGAAAAACAGAATTATTGAAGGTTAGTTAACGTTGGGGGAGTGTACACAGAGGAAATGTAGCCACCTCTAAAGAAAGAACTCAATTCACCCAGAGTTAGTTAAAAGAGCTGACAGTCTACATAATGCTACAAAACCCCTACTTTCATTGTTCACATAATCTTAGATTCATTTGTTTGTTTGGTTGGTTGGCTTATTGAGACAGGGTTTCTCTGTGTAATAACCTTCACGTTCTGGAACTCATTTTGTAGACCAGGTTGGCCCCAAACTCATGGAGATCCACCTGCCTCTGCCTCCCAAGTGATGGCACTAAAGGCATATTCCACCACCGCCCGGCTCACATAATCTTTTCTATTTAAAGTGATATCATTCATGTTTTCTTTTCTTTTTTTATTTGGTTTTTAGAGACAGGGTTTCTCTGTAGCTTTGCGGCCTGTTCTAGAACTAGCTCTCGGAGACCAGGCTGGCCTGGAACTCACAAAGACCCACCTGCTTCCACCTCCCGAGTGCTGGGATTAAAGGCGTGTGCCACCACTGCCCAACATCATTCATGTTTTCTTCTGTTCAATAGAAAGTCTTCTCAGCCAGGTTGTCAAAAACTAATCTTACAAAATGTTTCTTAAAAAAGATATTCATCATAGTTTGAACCAAACATGAACATTTAACATTTTGATACATTAGTGATACTGAGAAAATCAGGGTCTCCTTTTAGAGTTCTTTGTATTCTAGACAGGGTTTTTCTGTGTAGCCTTGGTTGTCCCAGAACTGGCTCTGTAGACCAGACTGGCCTTGAAATCATTAAAGTGTGTGTGCCACCACTGCCATGCCCCCTCTACGGTTCTAAGTATTTATAATTAAAGAATTCAAGAATGGACTCAAATGGAAGATGGAAGACTGTGGTTACCAGCAGAGGAGATCCTGGAGCAGGCAAGGTGCGAATCTTGCTGCCTGGAGGAAGAAGAGGAAGAGAGAGCAGAGAAAGAGAATAAGCTGGCATGGGCCTTTAGAGAAAGAGTGAAGGCCAAAGCATTAGGAAAAGCATACTTAGAAAAGAGATGAGGACTGGACGTGGTGGAGCACACCTTTAATCCTAGCACTCAAGGAGGGGGGGGGCAGAGAGAGGCAGATCTCTGTGAGTTCAAGGCCAGCCTGGTAGCCTAGTCTACAGAGTAAATTCCAGGACAAGCTCCAGAGAAACCCTGCAGAGAGAGAGAGAGAGAGAGAGAGAGAGAGAGAGAGAGAGAGAGAGAGAGAGAGAGAGAGAGAGAGAGAGAGAAGAAAAGGAATAGTTATGATCAGATTTAGGGAACAGTCTGCAGTTCTCCTAGTGAGGCCGCCGCTAGGGGGCAGGTTAAGTAGTCACCTCATTACAGGGCAAGTTTTTGCTCCTACCTCTTTAGCATGGCTTAGGGTAAACCTGCCTTCCTGAAGGGTGGTCCCTTGGTCAGGAAATTGATCTGAATTTAATTAATTTTTTAATTAATTAATTTTAAGCATATAACAATAAAAATCATAAATATTGAGTAAATTCTCCACCATAAATGTAAGGCAGGCATGGACGACTTCACATGGTTGTCTGCAGCTGTTTTACATCTTTACACCCTCACAAAACACATATAACCACCCATCTATGTAGATGTTGTCAAAACATACAGTCTAGAGGCAAGGAGGGGGCTACACAAGGCTTAGAGAGGAAGGCTTAGCCAAGCCTAGACATACGCCTTGGAATTTCCTGCCATGGCTTTTAGGGCTTGTGTGCTCCAGGAATGTTGCAATTTCCCTTTCACGCAAGAGGCAGGTACCTCTGAATGGGCTAGACCAGAGCCCTGTGTATCAGAGCAATGGGGTTAACCCTCAGAGTCCTGGGCACAGAGGATGAATAACCCAGCGGCCCCAGGCAACAGGAGCTGATGTGTAGGTAACTGGTGACAACCGTGGCCAACAGGAACAAGTCCCAGTCTCATAGGAGTTGGTTCTTTCCACCACGCGGACTCGGGTCAAACTCAGGTTGTTAGGCTTGGAGGCAAAGGCCTACACTTGCTCATCAATTCTTCCGGTCCCTTGAGTGACATTTAAAAGAGATAACCAGAGCTGGGATTATGGCTCGGTAGCTAATTGTGTGTGCTGTGCAGGCAGGCAGGCATGCAGTCTCGAGTTCTGACCCCAGCGCTTGTTAAGTCTAACAAGGAGCTAGACTTGGTCATAGTATGCCGGTAACCTCAGTGCTTGGAGCAGACAGGCCGGAGAGGGAGCAGGCTTTCTGGATGCTGGTCTTATTTAAAGAGAATAAGGCAGAGTGATACAGCAGTACACAGCATGGCTTCTTCTGGTCTCCACAAGGATGGCACACCACTCATGCCAGTGAGTTCACCACACACACATACACACACATGCGCGTGCGCACACACATACACAGATACACAAAAGAAGATAACTAGTCTGGAGAAGACAGGTTATGTTTCATTTTTTTTGTTTGTTTGTTTTGTTTTTTTGGACAGGGTTTCACTATTGCAGCCTTTGGTTGGCCTCAAATTCACAGAAATCTGCCTACCTCTGCTACCTAGGATTGGGATTAAAGGGATGTGGCTGTTTCATATTTTAGTTTATTTTTTTTCGAGACAGGGTTTCTCTGTATATCTCTGACTGTCCTGGAACTGACTCTGTAGCCCAGGCTGGCCTTGAACTCACAAAAATCTGCCTGTCTATCTCCCGAGTGCTGGGATTAAAGACGTGAGCCGCCACTGCCTGGCTTTCATATTTTATTAATACAAATGAAATCTAGATGTGTCTGATCAGATGTCACCTAACCCGCTGTCCTCTAACCCTAAGCAGCCTCCACAGGGCAACACACTGCCTGGTGCGAGTGAATTTCATTTCAGCCGTTTCTACTGTCTTACAAACATGAAGCTAACCACCCACCCTGCTTGCCTCTTCTGTAGTTGCACATTATGTAGCAGAAGGAGGAGCAGCTCATCAACAGGGCTCTTGCCTGGCATGCACGAGGACTGGGGTTTAATCCCCAGCACCGAGAAAGCAAAACAAAATGACTACAGATCATCCAAGACATAAAATCATTTTATCCAAAAGCCTGGAGACTGAGGGGCAGGGAGAGGAGTGACCTCCACTCTATGAACTTTTTAAAGTAAAATGGCAAAAAAAAAAAAAAATGGTGAGCAAGCAAGGCGTCTGTGTGGACTGGCCGGCATCCTTGCTGATTTTGTTCAACCTGCAATGACAGAAAAATTCTGCACTTCATTCTTACGGGACCTTAGGTTCAACAAAGTATGATAATAGATTGTGTTTGGCCCAAACAAGTAATGTAGAATTCCAGAAAGAGTAATTCAAATATTAAGCTCCGATGTTTAAACTTTCTGCTTAGCTTTTTTCCGTGGGCAGATCTGCCATCTGTACATCCATGAAGATATGGTTCCAGAATGCCCATACCATGCAGAGATCTTGGTATCTGAGTAGGAGGCACCAACCCACAGCTGGAGGATGATTTGAGAAAGAGTGCTGGCATGACCAGAAAGCTAGGGTATCAAACCTGAGAAGGGGGGGTCATTTGACAGAGACAGCTGAGGTGAATCAACACGCTAATACGGCAAGACTCATACATATTACAGATGCCATTTCTATCTTGGCTTTCGTGAGGAGACACGTTTTGAGAAATATATTATTAAAACTTGGATAGCAGTGTTCTGGAATCCTGGAACCCATAACACTTCCCTCCTCAAATCTAGGCCCTCATCATACCAAACCAGTGACAGAAGATTGAGACATGGTAGCCAGGCATGGTGCAAGAAGCAGGCTTGGCTGATGCTGTGGGCAGTGGCCTCAGCTTCACCTTGGCTCCCTGGAGCTGTAGACTAGTTCTCACAGCAGGACGGACAGCCTCCCTGATACTCATCAGTCTGTCCTGTCTTTAATTCTGTTCAGGATAACCTCGGGCTTTTCTGAGGAATGTTAATGAAAGCCTTTCCAGATGAGATCTCACTTGCTAAAATATGGGGCAGGGAGAGATCACAGGCCCAGGATGCCCTGGGGGAGAGAGGCAGATGAGGTCCAGCAGGTTAGCCTTCAATCCAGAAGAGTCTCCCTGCTTTTAGGGGCAGTTTTTGGCCAGCTATTGCTATACCCTAGTATATCCCAACAGAAGGAAGCTGAAAGGGCACATCACCATCTAAATACAACCATTTAAATTCACCCGTCTTCTGTGAATTATCAATGTCTAAACTCAGCGGAGAGCTAAACTCTCTCCAGGCTGTCCCAAGCCCAGCAAGGCCAGGCTAGGCTGCAGACAACCTTCTATTAGGAGTGAGTTTTCAGCTTCATTGCAATTTGGCAGCAGGAAGACTCTCTCTCTCTCTCTCTCTCTCTCCTCCCCCCATCCTACAAATATACAAGGGGGGAGTGCAGCGAAGGATGGGGGGGGGGCTGGTGGGCATAGAGAAAACCAACAGCAACACACACACACATACACACACGAGTTGGATGTGGGGGAAGGAGCCAAAAGCATAGCAACAACAGACAAGTATACAAAAGGCACAAAGGATCCCCAATTATTCAGACTTGAATGACTATCCTGGGGTCTAAACAATTGGTGGCAGGAGGGAAGGCTGCTAATCCCCAGACACATGCTGCATGGCCTCACACACCTGGTCACTCTGTGACTCCCGAAAGCAAGTCCCTTCAATTCAATTCTAATCCAGTTCTTTAGTCAGCCCACAGACTTTGTTAGCTATTGTGGTCATCTTTTTTGGCCACAGAACCTGTAAAAAAAAACAAACCTCTAGAATCTGTCCAAGCCACCCAACATCTCCATCCTGAGGCTATGCAAACACTTCCACAGATATTTAAATACATCTCCAGTTTCACATAAGGAACCCAACAGAAGAGGATGAGGTGAGATGAGCGGCCTTTATCCCTCCCTGGATGTGTCCTGCCAGGGACACACACGGAAGAAGGGGTGGGCAGATGCAAGAATCCCTGTGGAAAGTTCTGGATTTGTCTTTAGACTAAAACCTTTTGTGAGAAATCCCAAGCGAGGGTCGGTGTGGTATTGTATGTTTCCCAGTACGCGATGGGCAGGAGCAGAACAATATTCTTGACGGAACTGAATGGATGCTAATCAGGTCATTACTTGCTATCTCCATATTCTAATTAGCATTCTTTACACTCATAAACCACACCTACAGTTTAGGTCACAGACAAGTTAGCTCTTGTGTCAAGGCCTTCATATTCTAGTGCTCTTAAAATGGTATCGAGAGATTTCTTACAAGCTCTCCCTTGGCAAGTGACTAACTAGTGTCCGCAGTAAGTCAGGAGGACACGAGCCCATGAGCCAAGGTAAACAGAGAGCGGCGTTGGATCACTTTGTAAAGTACAAAATTCCAAGCAATTGGGCACAATCAAATCTCAGCATGGAAAAATAACAAGAAAAAGGAAGTAATTCCTTCAATTCTGGCTGCAGATGGGCTTCAAGATTTATAATATCGTCTGAAGGAAAAATGAACTTTGTGCCATCTAAGAACAGAAACCATCAAGGATGGAAATTTCCCAAAATGACATTTTTGTCTGAGGAAAGTCAACATGAGGGCACATTCCTGTTTCACGGAATCTGAGATACTAATACTGATAGAGCTGCCCAGGACTGTCTCATGGCTGGAAGGAAATGGTTCAATTAAACTATGGTGCACCAGAAATCCAATGGGCACCCAACTCCTAGACTCCAGCTGAGAAAAAAACTGACAGGCTCAAAGGGTGAGATGTGGCATTATCAGCCCTACCGCACGGAAGAGCAACACTGCCTAATTAGGCCACTCCTGCCAGAACACACCAGAACACATCTGTGACTGTATGTGGAAACAACACAACATTAAGTCAGAGCCCAAAGTCAAACAAGGACACTGTTAGCAGCAGCTGGAAGGCTGGGAGAATAAAACCCAAGCTCTTTTTTTTTTTTTTAAAGATTTATTTATTTATGTTATGTGTATGAGTGCTCTATCTGCATGTGCACCTTTATGACAGAAGAGGGCACCAGATCCCACTATAGACAGTTGTGATTGCTGGGAACTGAACTCAGGACCTCTGGAAGAGCAGTTGGTGCTCTTAACTACTGAGCCATCTCTCCAGCCCCCAAACCCAAGTTCTAAGGGGACAAAGGCGAGGTCAGATTTCGCATCTTCATCTTTTCTATTCTTTCACAAGACAGAGTTCTAGAAATTACTGCATGGGGGTTGGGGTGGGGGGTAAGTCTCTCTCAAAAGAAGGGTTCTAAAGAGGTTTGCTTGCCAAATGAAAATTAACTCCATAACATTTTGTATGGGCTTAAAATGTAGCTCGGTTGATACAGTGTTTGCCTAGCATGCACGAGGCCCTGGGGAATCCCTAGCACAGCATAAAACTGGATGTGATGTACACACCTGCAATTCCAGCCTTCAGGAGGCTGAGGCAGGAGGATTAGAAGTTCAAGTCCAGCCTATGCTACATAGCGAGTTCAAAGAAAGAATGGAGTTCATGAGACGATATCTCAAAAAACAAAGCAACCCCATACACCCACACATTTGTGACAAGTTCTCCTTTTAGCTTTTAATTCTCTTGGTGAAGAGCTTCTCTTCTTTATTTTTTTTTATTTATGTATTTTTATGTAGATTGGGATTTTGCCTGCATGTATGTCTGTGTGATGAGGCCAGAACTGGAGTTACAGCTGTGAGCTGCCATGTGGGTGCTAGGAATTGAACATGGGTCCTTCAGAAGAACACGCAGTGCTCTTAACCACTAAGCCATCTCTCCAGCCCCAGCAGCTTCTCCTTTTTAAACTGCTTCTAATTGAGTCATGATATTTAAAAAGATCTAGCCTTAAGTTGCCTTGTTATCAAAGTACTTAGAATAGGTCTGGAGAGATAGGTCAGTGGTTAAGAGCAATTATTGTTCTTGCAAAGGACCCATGACCTATTCCAAGCATCTATATGTTAGCCCGTAACTCCAGTTTCAGGGAATCAGATGCCCTCTTCTGACCTCTGAGGGCACCAGGCACTCATGTGTACAGACATACATGTAGGCAAAATATCCATACACATAAAACAAGTTAGTCTACCTTCTTTTTAATTTAAAAGATAAAATACTGAAAACATTGTTACTTAGTGATGTGGGAGGGTCTTCTGTTTTGTGTTGATTTCATTGGTTAATAAAGAAACTGCCTTGGCCATTTGATAGGCCAGCCCTTAGGTGGGTGGAGTAGACAGAACAGAATGCTGGAAGGAAGAGGGAAGTGAGACAACCACCATGCCTCTCCTCTCTGAGCAGACGCCATGGAGCCAGCCGCCAGGTCAGACATGCTGAATCTTCCCTGAGAAGCCACGACCTCGTGGTGCTACAGAGATTATTATAAATGGGTTAATCAAGATGTGAGAGCTAGCCAATAAGAGGCTAGATATAATGGGCCAGGCAGTGTTTAAATGAATACAATTTGTGTGTTGTTACTTTGGGTAAAGCTAACCGGTGGCTGGGAGCTGGGAGGCGGAAGCGGCCTGCAGCTCCTTCTATAACGTAGGTTATAATCTTCTCCCCAGAGTTAAACAATAAAACTAAAAAAGAAAACTTAAAACAAAAATAAAAACAAAATAGGGGCTGAGAGATGGCTCAGAGGTTAAGAGCATTGACTGTTCTTCTAGAGGTCCTTCCTGAGTTCAGTTCCCAGCAACCACGTGGTGATTCACAACCATCTGTAATAAGATCTGGTGCCCTCTTCTGGCCTGCAGATGTTGTATACATAATTAATAAATAAATCTTTAAAAAATTAGCTACAACAGAAAACATACTAAATGCTTTTTCTTTTTTGCATTTTGGAGCTGGAGCCAAGCATTTAGAACCAAATAATAAAGAAACCATGTCGGCCTTATACTTATACTTATCAAAGTAGGATTTCCTAAATCTAGATGGCAGCACTGAAAAGCTGACTCACAGGCTCAGAGGATGAAGGGTTCCCACTTCCTGTCAGGTTACAAGAATGCCACATCTGTTTTCAACCATGATGAAGAATTCTGGAGAAACCAAATCTAAGCGTAACCACTCCCAGAGGCTGTCCTTAGAAGACCACAGGCTGGACTGCTCCTGGACTGTCCTTCAGGAGAGCCCACTCTGGTCCTTCAGAAGCCTTACCTTCTTCGTGTTGGGCTTGATGCAGCGCACAAAGAAGGGATTAGAGGAGCTTAGAGTTGCCATTAAGGAATGCAGGGAGTCCTGTCAGAGAAAGAGGACAGGTGGGTTTAGTCAAAATAAAACAAAAAATAACAAACCAGAGAAATGAGCCTTTTTCGTTTTAAATGACCTCACCATAACATAAAACAAGGCAAAGGATCTCACTTAGATATTTAGAGTCTAGGCTTGGCGCACATAGCTCTGACTCAAGTCCTATTGCGTTCCTCTACTTCCCCAGATCTTAGTTCCCGCCTCCATAGACACAGCGATATTGTACTCAGAGGGTGAGGCAAACACCGGCACAGCAACGGATGCAGAGCGCTTGTTTCAGCGGCTGGCACAGAATAAGTATTCATCGATGGGGCCTGGCATTGCCACATCTTCCCTGTGTAAAGCCTGCACTGCACACTACAGTCCCAGGGCTGTCAAGCAAGCTGAAGTGTTCTTCCCTCCGCTCAGCCTCCAGCAGCACAGCCCTGTGCACCCCAGAGAGCAGCCTCCCAGGGTGGATTTTATCAGTGTCTCTTGACTGACAGGATACCATTGCCCCTTGAGTCAGGGTTTTCACTGAAGGACAAACAGATAATTAAATGAGGGGGTGGTGACCTTCCCAGGCTCTACTTCCAATGACAGAAAATGTTTACACATTCAAGATGCTGGTGCTCCCATTTCCCTTCAATTTGGGTAACTGGCATCACTGTTATTTGGGCATAGGATGGTCATTATTTCCAGATATGATGCTGTAATATATATATATATGAAAACATATTTTATATATTATATAGTGCTTTATATGATAGTGCTTTCATATATGTGTGTGTGTGTGTGTGTGTAAATGGGGAAAAAACAGACATGGGAAGAAATATGCCCTATTTTCACATGAAATGTTAAATACAATAACATTTAAATGACCTCACCATAACATAAAACAATTTTGTTGAGGAGGACAAAATGAGCCTTCTGAAGAAGATATGCTATTTCTTTTCCTTTCCATTCTTTCTTTTATGTTTTTGTTTGTTTGTTTGTTTGTTTGTTTTTCAAGACAGGGTTTTTCTATGTAGCCCTGGCTGTCCTGGAACTTACTCTGTGAATCAGACTGGCCTCAAACTCACAGAAATCCATTTGTCTTTGCCTCTTGAGTGCTGGGCTTAAAGGTGTGCACCACCACTTCCTGGCAAGATGTGCTTAGAATTAAATAGCTTTCGCTTAGTTAATTAAAGACATATTTCCATGCATTGTGCAAAAATACATATATTAGTACATTTATAAGTTATATACACACATATTTGCCTTTTAAAAATATTTCAATGTTCTATACACACATTTCAAATTCTCCTGTACACAGATCTGTATATACATCTCTTTTATAGATATATTAAGTGTTCCAAGTTCATCCTGTGGTAAACCATCAGGATAATAACCTACTAACCATGCTGTTGCAAATACTAGTGCCCAAACACTTGAGCACGGGCAGTCTACACAGTCCTTCTCAAAATAAAGTGAGATCTGAAGGCATGAAATAGTTCTACTTTCTGTTGCTGTTTGTTTTTCTGGTTTTCTGCTTTTTTTCCAAACAGGGTTTCTCTGTGTCACAACCCTAGCAATCTTAGAACTCGCTCTGTAGACCAGACTGGACTTGAACTCACAGAGATTCACCTGCTTCTGTCCTGGGATTAAAAGTGTGCGCTAACACTACCTGGCCAAAATATTTCTACTTTAATGACATTAGTAATTATAATTATCGTGCCACTAGAGGGAAAGAATAGTATAATTTAATTTATAAAATCCAAAGAAAAGTCTAAATATTCATGTGTATACCTTTTTTGGTTCTTTTTTTTTTTTTTTTGAGTGTTGGAAATGAAACCAAGGTCTTTAAGCATGATTAAAAGAACAAAAAAAGCAAAAAGCAAGTATATCCTTAAGCCCAAGATGTGTACCTGTGAAGCTCTGCCTGCCTTAAAAATGTGACAGAACAGAAACCAGGTCCAGTCTCCCCACAACTCTCAAACACCCCACTCCTGCCTCAGTTCTTTGGATCACAGAAACAACAGATTGATGCAAGCCAGTGGTGCAGACTGACCTTGAACTGTGAGCTGACGGTGGGCCGCCGGTGTTTGCTTCCGCATTTCAGGGTGTCCTGGTTGTTGCGGCTCGAGACGTGTTCAAAAAGGTCATAGATGAAGTCAAACCTGTGTGAAGGACGGGCAGGACTGTGAGGGGAGCGCACGCGGGTGTCAGGTGCCTGGCCAGTGTAATTACAGTGGATTTCCACAACGATAATTAACGCCGTACACCGAGGCCTGCCGAGCTGCAACAGCACGTGAAAGATTCAGCCAACCAGCGCCTGGCGGCTGGAGGCAGTCCTGGGAGCACTAGAGTCCTCCACCAGAGGGAGGGAATGAAAAGACAATGGCCTGGGGTGGGGTATCACTGAGGGACAGGCCTGTCGGGAGAACCCCCTGAACTCCTCACTGCCGCTAAGGATGTAGGGGGAACAGATTCTAGGTCCTCCCATTGAAATCAATGCTCCAAAAGCTCAAGTCCCTTATTTATGATAGGGCAAGGTTTACATAGGGAACATACACATTGTCCCAAGCACTAAGCCATGTCTAGATTGTTTACAAGGGACGTTTCCTTGAGTCGGTAAAGTGCCGTTGTTTAGGGAGTAATGGCGACGACAGAAGTCTGTACATCTTCAGCACAGCCACTGGCTTTTTTTATTTTAATAAATATGTTCAGTCAATAGTTGATTAACACAATGGAGGAACTAAAAGACGCAGAGCTGTTGGGTTATGCCCCTTGTTTAGTGTTGTGAAGGTTCAATCAGAGAAGTGTTGGGAGCAAGGCAGATAAAGGTTCAAATTCTGCCTCTTCTAGTTCCCGGATGTGTCACAAATGCAAGATGCTCCATCTCTCTCTTAAGGACTCAAGAATAAAATGAGGAAATACAGTCCAGGGCTAGAAGACCAGCACCTGGGTCTTAGCCAGTACTGATCCCAGCTCTATTATATTAGTCAGTTTCTTAAAACACTGCCACTATTAATAAATCAAAAAACTTCCCAATAACTCGTTGTATTCTGGGCACAGAGGACATTAGGTGCTATAAAACTGGAAGGTTGATGGCTTCACTGTCACCAGGAAAGGTAGAAGAGCCATCCGGCAGGGGGCGATGGCCAAAGAGGTCAAAGGTGAAGGGCGAGAGCAAAGAGAGAGGCTCCCCCATTTTCTAAAAGGAAACTCCAGGCTGCAGCAGCGAATTCAGCACCCCTGTCCTAGCACCCCTTTTAACGGAAGGGCAGCGACAGCTGGTGACCCTGGTCCACTATCCAGCCTGTGAGCTAGCTTTTCACCAGAACAAAACATTTCCGCTTCAAACCAGCAGGTGGCTTGGATTTAAATGTATCCTTTTAAGGCGACCAGTCAAGACCGCTTTGACAGGTAACGAGCTGTGCGGTTTCCCAGCACCGTGTATTTTCTGCACGGCTGAAAACTCATCTACAAATAGAAATAGCTGATAATAGTTTAAGTGGTGTGTTTTCACATGCGAACAGAAACTCGAAGATCAAAAGTTTCAGATTCGGGATCAGCTTGGCTCCCTTCATCCCAATTCATAGCTGGCTAAGCGACAGGATGGCCACCTGGTATTTACACTCTGAGAAACAGCGTGGCTCTTTAACAATTGTCTACTTCCTTCCGTAGATATTAAAAGTTTATTTCTGTATATATTCATGCTAGATCCTCCAAAGGTTTGGAAAGCCTACAAGAAAGGGCTTTGTCTCAAATTCTTTCTCTTTCACCAAGTTGCTAAGTTGCTAGACAATAGGGAACTTCCTGGCTTCATGGATACAAATAGCTGAACTAACCATTAAACTTTCTAGAGGTTTGCCTTAACTCTCGATGGTGTGTACGAACAGTTCCTGAATACAAGAATGTGTAATACGTTTATAATTCTGGCTGCATTAATACTTGCTTAACTTTCTTTACATCTCACAACGAAGAGAAACAGGATCCTATAAAACCAACCTGACATTAAGACAGCTCCATGGCCGCAGTGGGGAAAGCAGGCTGGACTGGTCAGGAGCAGGTTTCTGAGTCATACGTACTTCTTAGCTAAGCTTGGCGCTACCAGCTCAGATACAACCCTCAGCAACTACTTACCTGCTCCCAGCCTCAGTTTCCCTTCCTGTAACAGCAATGAGGAGAGCATCTACTACAGGGCTTTGCTGTGGTTTCTACTCATTAAGCGGTAGTCCTTGCTACTACAGTGCATCCCTAAAGTCACCGAGGCAATGCGACCTGGAGAAGACGTTAAGTTAATGCTCCCACAATAGCAGCCACAAATTACTGACATGTGCTGGGTGTCGGGAGGCAGAGGCGGGCAGATCTCTGTGAGTTGCAGGCCAGCCTGGTCTACAGAGTGAATTCTAGGATAGGCTCCAAAGCCACAACGAGAAACCCTGTCTCGAAAAACCAAAACCAACCAACCAATCAACAAAAACTACTGACAGCTGCACAAAAGGCAATTTGACTTCCTAGAGGAGACCCCACGTACCTGCTTTCCCTCAGCAGGTTGAGAAGATCGTCTCTAAAGGTGTCCCTGTTCTTTTCCAGGATGCCTCGGACATCATACTGCACCTTGTTTCAAAAACAAAACAAGAGACAGTGTCATAATCTGGATCACCTATGGGTTAAAGTTAGAATCCAACAACACTAATTGCAAAAATTCTACATACTCATAGAAACTGAACAATTCTCAACATAATTACCCCTGGATCAAGGAAAAATAAAGGAAGCCTTCCTAGAATTTAATGGAAATGAATGCATGACATACCCAATTCTTTGGGATACTTTGAAAGCAGTACTAACAGGAAAATTCACAGCACTAAGTGCCTACATAAAGAACCTGGAGAAATCTCACACTACCATCTTAACAGTTTCAAGTTACGAGTCCTGAGTCCTGAGATCATGGGCAGAAGTCACCATACCTAGCTAGTAACTTCTGTAAAAGCTAGACTCATGAAAAGCAATCATTTTAACAAAGCTGTGTTTGGCTTCTCAAACAACTACTTCTTGTTAGTACTATGTGGGCAAATATCAATAAATACCCTGTTTTATTTGCTAGTTTGTTTCTGTTGGTCTAATGCAGCTCAGGCTCACCCCACACATTCCTCTATACGTAGAAATGACCGTGGATGAAACCCCCAGAAACACAACCGTGTGCCTGGCTTGACCATTCTACACAGGTTACGTGAAACATTAACGAAATAGGATCCTATAAAACCAGACCTGACATTAAAACAGCTCAATGACTGTGGACAGTTCGGAATGTTGTAGGTAGGGAGCCTAATTACAAATTATCACAGGCTATCTTGGCCTCTTGAATAGCCATTATCCTCCTCTGAGTGTGACTTAATGTCCTTATGACCGACATATGGAACATTTTGGGATGCATTAATTCAACAGGTCACCAGCTCCCACCAACAGGAAAGCTCAGAATGGCCTCTGAGCAGCCAAGGTCTGGAGCAGAGGCTCTCTGAATTCTTTGCTGTTCCTACCTGCCTGGCATTCCTATCAAGGTATTTAAAGAGAGTCTTGATTTGTGATTTTCTCTGTTCTGTTACTACAAAATTTCATGGAATCTGATGTTTGGGGTAACCTACACTGGTGTTCCCAGGTATGGTGATTCATACTTGGCTTCAGATTAAGACTTCCTCTTGCCCCTCTGAGGTGAGAACTGTATTTTGGCATGGATATGCCCTTTAACTTCTGATCTTCCTGCTTCCACCACCCTGATGTTTCAGGTGTGCGCCAGCATGCCTGGTTATGTGGTACTGGGCATTGAACTTGAGGTTTTCTTTTAAACTTTATTTAACCTTATTTCATGTACATTGGTATAATGGTGTCAGATTCTCAGGAACTGGATCTTCAGACAGCTGCAAGCTGCCATGTGGGTGCTGGGAATTGAACCCCGGTCCCCTGGAAGAGCAGTCAGTGCTCTTAAAAACTGAGTCATCTCGCCAGCCCCGAACTTGAGGTTTTTCATAGTCACAGTAAGAGCAGTGGCAAGTCAGCAACATCCCAACCCTCCACAGTATCTTAAGAAGTTACCTCTCCAGCATAGTGCTTCACTCCGAAATTGTTGACCGCAACTCGGGGCTTCACGTAAAAGTGGTTGTTCTAATGTAAAAAAACATACAAACATGAAGGTCTTATTTTATTCATTGATTTCCTTTGACATCTTGGAAAATCCACATTAACACAATGGCAAAGATAGCCACATTTCATCAGAGTTTTGGCATATGGCAAGGGATGGGCTCCCAACCATTGCTCTCAATGTGTTATGACGATAGCTTAAACATTCCAGTTTTCCGCTTATGAAATAAACTTGGGCACATTCTGTCCAGCTTCCCCAAAGCTAACTTTTCCCACTTAGATCTAATAAGTACATGAGGAGAAAAGCTTCAATTTCAGGGACACAGAACATAAAATGTGGGAGGCGTAGTAGGGCCAGCAGCCCGGGCACCTCACTCATCATTTTAACGCTCGGATCTGCTGCTCAGACAAAAACGAGAAAGGCTGGCAGGTTTTGACATACAGCGTGTTGATTGTGTAACTTCTCCAACAAGGTACTGTCTGTGGCTTGCGGAAAATGGCTCTCTTCATTGATCAAGGCAAGCAGGCCGAGTTTCTACAAGAGGAGAGACAAAGGGTGAATGAATGAAGTGTGGGATGTCTGTCTCTCAAACCACTTCAGAGATCCAACCCAGTCAGTGCTTAAAAACAGAAACATCACCGTATTCTCTGGGGCTGAAAAATTCAGAAAGAAACACACCAAGAAAACCAATGAAGTTCTAGTTGTCTTTGCAAAACTGGGACCCACTGAAATGCTATGGATAAACTTCCAGAACTGGCAAGCCCACCAGTGCTGTGGACAAGGATTTGCTGGCACTTAACATCTGTGAGGCCAGTTCACACACACTGTTGATTCTGAAATACTGAGTTCGGCGAGACAATAGCCTGGCAGCAGCCAAGTATTAAATCCAACTCCATGGTGCATTCGCATTCAGGTTTCCAAATGGCCCATTGTGTTCTAAACATTCACATCTTTGATGTGCGTGTTTGCACAAGCTATTTTGTTCACACAACCATGAATCACCCCAGCTGGCCACCCTTGGGACTGCAACCACTCCTTCTCCAGCTCCAGCTCCCCATTACCTTCTCAATCAAGTCGAGGCACTCTCCATTGTCTATCCAGTCAATGTCTTCCCACAGGAGCCCTTCTCTGGCGGAAAGAAGAAAGAGGGCCGTGGGAAATCAAGATACACCTCATGCTAACTTAAATACTGATCAAAACCAAAAATATTTTTGAAGTAGAACCTTTGTGTGCTTACCTGCTATATTCTAGTTGCTCTAAAGAAAAAATATGCTTGTTGAAGTATTCTTGAAGCTTCTCATTTGCATAGTTGATATTGAACTGTTCAAAGTGGTTAACCTAAGGATGGAGATACAGCGAGTGAGTTCTTCAGGTCCCTCAAGGGTACACATAGAAGCGACAGAGGGGCAAGAGAGAAGAAAGGGCTGCAGAGAAAAACACCCACGGCTGCTTTAGGGAACATCCTGGTCTCTGCAGGCGTACCTCGAAGTTTTCAAATCCAAAGATGTCAAGGATGCCGATGGATTTGAAGTCCTCTTTGCCCTTGATCCGGCTGTTGATCTTCTTGATTATCCACTCAAAGCAGCGTGCATAAAGTGCCATGGCCAAGGAGTCTCTGCTATCTATTGCCTGGAGGGGAGAAGACAGTGGCAGAAGGCATACCCAGCCTGTCCCACCCCACTGGGGGATACAGTGCTCTGGGGAATATTTCATATTTTGACTATGAGCTAGACGTTTAAAGGGTTCATTGTGGTCACACAACGCAAAGCGAGACCTAGATCAAAAACCCCAAAGATGTCATTTGGGACAAGTTTCAACGGCACTGAGGGCAGGGGCCATACCTGCTGAACGCTGAGAGGCGTGAGGATCTCTTCTCCCCTGAGGAACATCGATCTCTGGGTCAGAGCATCTGTGAGCTGTGTTGGGTCCAGCCCAAGTAACTCCGCAGACCTACCCAAAGCTGGAAGTGAAGAAGGAGGCAGAGATGAACCCACTGTCCCTCAAACACACCAGAGGCTGGACCCTAGCTGGGTTCAAATCCAACCACATACAGCAACACCAGAAAGCAGAGGACATTCCGCAGCTCCTCAGGCAGAGTTGATGGATGCAGCTCACTGCTAAGTTAATGACTCCCATAGCAATCCCATGTTAGGAGAGCAGAAGGACCCAATACCAGAGCAAAGTGATGGCCGGTGACCCTGAGAGGCTGACGAGGTGTGTGACTATTTTCACTGGTAGCACTCAAGTATGACCGGCTTTGCCACTACAGATCTCTCACCAGAACAAAAATGCTTTTAAGAGGTTTCAAGACACAGGGGCATCTTAACAAACTGAATTTAAAAGCAGATACAAGCTGTTGGGGTTGGAGAAATGGCTCAGTAGTTAAGAGTACTTGCTGCTCTTGCAGAGGACCTGAGTCTGATTCTCAGCACCCACTGTAGGTAGATCACAAGCATCTAGCTTAGTGAAGAAACCTGCACTCAGACTGTAACATAAACAGGTACACATACACATACAATAAAAATATACAATAATTTAAAAGGGACAGAAAATCTGCCTTTTATGATGCAGGACATTAAAGAAAGTTGCTATAGCTGGGCAGTGGTGGTGCATACCTTTAATCCCAGCGTCCAGGAGGCAAAGGCAGGTGGATCTCTGTGAGTTCGAGACCAGCCTGGTCTCCAAAGCTAAAACCCTGTCCTCAATAAACAAAAACAAACAACAACAACAAAGTCACTACAGACAGAGACCGTTGCAGAAAAGCAGAATTGGTCAAAGTTCTGGGAGCAATGCACCATGCCCAAATGCAATGGAGACATCTCCAACACAACTCATTCATCCAGTGCTCGGGCACATCAGGGAAAAGGAGGTGGAAAGAGAGTTCCCAGACAGCCAGAACTGCAGCACAGAGAGAATGGACATTTGCATTGCCCGAGGAGGCCAGAAGAGGGCACTGGGTACTCTAGAACTTGGTTACAAAATGCAGACCCTCTCAAAAAGCCCTCAGTCTCTTGATCTCTAAACCATTTCTCCCTCTATGACCCTAAACAAAGGTCTTGGCTTCTAGGATGTTGAAAGGAACTAGGTGGGGTCAAACACCCGATAACCATTGCCCAAGGAAGGGGCTCCCAGACAGGCATTGTGATCCCAAACACATCCCGTTTCCCGTTTCTGCAACGCCGCTTATTGTCTCCATCAGAAAACTCAAAATGCTTCTACGTACATATTTAAAAGCACCTCAACTGGCATTTTATACAGACAACAAACTCCAAGGTATTCTACCAAAAGAGAGTCCTAAGGGAAAAGGGATAGGAGGAGGATCGCCTCTGGCAGGGCTGGGCTATGGACCCAGCATCTGCACAGCGAGCCAACAGTCTGATGGACTGTCATGAGGCACCACAATTCCATAACTCTAAAAACCAAGACAAAGTGGGACACTCACTGACAGACTTAACACTTTTCATATATCAAGAGCTTATTGTTCATATTCTACTTATTTGGTCCATTTTACTTCCTAGTAAGAATAAGAACAGACCCCAACTCAATTCTGGAACGTTCCGAAGGCTTTGACCATTGCCCTGACACTTCACATCACAGGTGAAGCTCCACAGCTCCGGACCTGGACATGGCACAGTTGCAGACATGTGCTTAGCATGGGAGAGTGGGTGAGAACATAGGTTCAGGCCCCAGTGTCAAAGAGAGGGGAAATCTGAAGCGCTACTCTCTAGGGGAAAACACGTAGCTCTACTCTAGGCACCAGAAAACTTTCTATAAAGAACGGTGCGGAGGCTGGAGAGATGGCTTAGCGGTTAAGAGCATTACCTGCTCTTCCAAAGATCCTGAGTTCAATTCCCAGCAACCACATGGTGGCTCACAACTATCTGTAATGAGGTCTGGTGCCCTCTTCTGGCCTTCAGGCATACACAGAGGCAGAATATTGTATACACAATAAATAAATAAATATTTTTAAAAAAAGAAAGAAAATTAAGAACCGTGTGTCAGTCGCGTGGTGGTGCAAGTCTTTAATCCCAGCACAGGATTCGAGAGGCAGAAGCGGGAGGATCTCTATGATTTCAAGGCCAGCCTGGTCTACAGAGCTAGCTCCAGGATAGTCAGGACTATAGAGAGACCCTGCTTCAAAAAACAAAAACAAACAGACAAACAGACAAAAATGGCTTGTCTCACCTGTTTTGAAGGAAACCTGCGCCCCTCCAGCAGTGATGAATTCTATGTTGCCGAGGTGCAGTATCCCAGCCAGCAACCTCAAAACCTCACGAACTTCCTCCTTGCTGAACTGCATGACTTCCATTGCCGTCTAGAAGAAAACACAAACTGCTCATGATTAAGTTACATTAATAGGTATGGTTTCAAGAACAAAAAAAAAAACCATGATAATCACTGACTTTAACAATGCTGCATAGTAAAAAAATAAAATAAAAAATTAAAAATTAAAAAAGGGCAGAAATGAAGACTGCTGAGCATCCAGCAATACATGACCACACGTCTGTGACAGACAGCCTCTTGCTTCCATTACTAAACAACATCCGAGGAATCACTGTCATGTCAACAAAACACCTCTCTCCTCCAACAGGAAAGTACAATGAACACTGCTTTCTTTACAGAAACTGTAGGCAGGGGGACATACAAAAAGGGAGAGCAAAGAAATGTGGTTAAGAAATAAATAATCATCTCTTAGTCTCAAGATATTTATTTATTTATTTATTTATTTATTTATTTATTTTTCTCAAGACAGGGTTTTTCTGTAGCTTTGGAGTCTGTCCTTGAACTTGCACTTGTAGACCAGGCTGTCCTCAAACTCAGAGATCTGCCTGTCTCTGCCTCCCCAGTGCTGGGATTAAAGGTATGTACCACCACTGCCAGGCTGTCTCAAGACTTTTTAAACAAAATTAAAAACCAAGTCAGAAATGAATAAAATAATTACAAAGTACCTATGCTCTACAAACGTGGACTTCACTCCTTTCTGTGCGTTTATAGGTATTTTCTAAGCCAAAACCAATCACGGCACTGCATGCCTGCAATCCCAGAACTAGGGAGGCTGGAGAAGAACAATTACCACAAATTCAAGGCTAACCTGGGTCATGTGGCAGGACATCATCTCAAAAATCAAAAGAAAATCATGTGTTTTTATCTCCCCCAGTCAGTTTGACAAGGACCACAGAAATGAACATCTTCACTGAATCATGCTGGGTGATATTTGCACACTGCAAACCCCGAGTTTGCATTTGTGTTAATTAAATAAAATCAATGTTGGGTCAGGAGGACTAGTTGACATAAAGTAATCATAGAGCATTAGAGGGCATCCCGGAGAGATAGAGAGACAACAGGAAGTAGTAGGGCGGGGTTTGAAGCGGTGCGGCTTTTTCTGGTTTAGTGAAGCAGAAGCTCCGGTCTTTCAGAGATGCCAGCAAGGAGAGGTTAGCTAATTGTGACCCAGCCTTTCTGATCTGGCAGGTTTTTACCCAAGCCTTTGAATCTTGAGTCTTATTTATAAATAGAACAATAGAACCGCTGCTTGCAGGCACAGGGTTCCTGCCAGGCTGCTACTAGAGAAGCCGACTGGTATCTGGAGTTGCAATTGCTGCTGAGATAGCAGTAGATTAAGACACAGCCACTGTGCCGAAGCTAAAACAGAGTCGTCTACCTTGCTTCTAAAACACTAAAAGTAGTAAGATTTAAAAATATGTATGAACAGTAGCAAGCAATTCCTATCAGATGAAATAGTCTAAACACGCAGTTCATAACACAAAATTACCGGGGGCTGGGGAGAGCGCAGTGGGTGAAGCACCTGCAGTGCAAGCATTGCGCCTGCCATGCAAGCGCTGCACGTGCATTCAGATCCCCAGAACCAAAGTAAACGCTGGACATATTAAAGCAATATGCAGGTCCAGCGTGTTGGGGTGATGGCGTTGTGAGCCAGCAAGAGCTCATCTCAAACAAGGTGGACTGACACAGATGTTCTCTGAGCTCTACATGTGCACCATGACAGGCATGCAGCCACACTCCATGCAACTGTACATGTGCATGGGGGTGCGCACACACGCACACACATATAAATCTTAGATATCTTCTTAAAATACATATGAAGGTAGCGTATAAAAATACAAAATGGGACCGTTAATATATTCATTGTACTAATGAATTTTAACTTCTTTCGTTTCAAGTCTACCTCTAAAGGATTAGTAAAATAGACTATGGTGATAATGTTCATTGAATTAACCACAGGGAAATGTAATAGCTCCAACAATTATCACTAGCATGGGCAAGTGCCTTAAGACTCCTAGCAATAACCACTATTTACTTACCTTGCTGTCATTTATATAATTGTTTAACCAAGCAGGCTCCCATTCCCTTTGGCAGGAATAGCTGAGTTTAAGGCTATATATATTATCTCAATAATATGGCTCAAGACTGAAATAAAAATCCTGGGAAATTCTCACTATCAGCTTGGAATTGCTAAACACTTAGTTATAAAATGGGTACCGAATTACACAGAGTTTTTTTAATAAAAGCTTTTATTAAGCACATAAAGTAGATGCCTGTGGATGTGATGTGATGTGGTGTGTGTGTGTGTGTGTGTGTGTGTGTGTGTGTGTGTGTAGGGGTGTTATATGGCGCTAAATTCTGAAGCAGCACACTGTCACACTAGAAATAAGCGTGTCACAGTAGAAACTAAAGACAAGTGACCCTCTCAGAAAGCACAGGGACCCTGGCTGAACCCTGAATCATGGCGTGCTTCAAAGGGTGGAAAAGAAAGCTGGTGGGAGCTTAATTCTTGACAAATAAGTACTTAGGTAGTGATACACTATATAATAGTTTATATGTGTTTTAGACTATTTCATGTATTATGTTAGCTTATGTTGACTGAAGGCTGTTGAAATCAAAGTGGAGTTATTTATGTCAAGTTGCAACTGGCCAAATAAAGTCAGCAAGGCATGAAGGAAGGGCTCCCCTAAATCTATGTCCGACAAGAAGAATTTCTGCAGAAGCCTCTGCCAGTACCACAGTGTCCTCAGAAGATACAACACAAGGACCTCTGCCTATCACCCAGTCACTACCTCCACGATAGCCTTGCTGGGGATGCTGCACAAGGGATCAGTATTTCAAGAACACCTCTATAGTCCCCTTCATTTTGAAACTGCCCCTAGTTGCAGCATCCTTAGATAGGAAGTTGACATATTCCCTCTGCAGTACCATTCGAGAGTAAACTCAGTATATCTCCCCAGAGTCTTTTCTACTCCTTGTTCAACTTTTCGTTCTTTTTGTTGTTGTTGTTTGAGAGCAAAAAACAAAAAAAACCAAAAAAAAAAAAACCTTACTATGTAGGGAGGGATAACCTTGAGTTTCTAATCCTCCTGTGCTTTAGTCCTCACTGAAATTTAGACAGACCTGGTTTAGGTGGTGTGGTATTGGGATGGGACCTGGGGGCTCTGCATGTCAGGCAAAGCCTACCAAATCAACAACATTCCCAACATTCCCAGCCCTTTACCTGTTCCCTAGATCAACAACCCCTAAGTTTTCCAAGATTGGAAGAGAGAGGGGAAAAAAATCAATTGTTTGAGAAGTCATACAATATGACTCATGCCAAATGAATTTTCAGATACGTAAATACAGCCACAGACCACTCAGAACCCCTGGGTGCGTGCAGGAAGGTCTCTGAAGTCTGGAAATCTTAGTGGTGGTCCACAGTCAAGAAGGATGTTGTAAACACTCAGAATTTGCGAAGAGAACCAACAGGGCATCAAGCATCAAAGTCCCCAGCTACTTCACACACGTTTTGTCATCCACCATCCTGTTGGGCCAGATGGAGGCAGTAAAACAGATCAGTTGCTACTGCTGACTTGAAACAGCTTTTCATCTCAGCTGAAAAATTTATGGCCCAATTCTGAAAGCTGTATTAAAATTGGCTATGACATTGAGCATACATTCATAGCCTATGGACCATGAAAAAAGCAGGTGTCCTTGCAAATAATAACCATATAATCATGGAAAAGATAACATGTTCATTATGAAAACATAACATCCAGAGAATGGCATAAAAATAAAATAAAATCATAGACTTGTGCCACTTAAAGTAACACTTTTGGGACATACTTTTTTTGTTTCATTATTTTTTCTTCATTTATAATTGCTAAATGTATGATATTATATAAAAATTTCTAAAAACAAAGGGATTCTATATATGTTCAATGCATATTGCTGCCTCCTGCCCTCCTCGTTTCTTATATAAGAAACAAATTTACAATATTTTTAAACATTCCACTCAGCCATGTGCTTCACTTGCTACAAGGGGATCTCATCTGTGTGTCTAACAAATTATCTTAAATATCTCTCAATTAGTCTGAAAGGAGGAAGACCTTGCTGTTTCCAGGAAGGAAGATTATTTTTGCTCCATCAAAGTTGTACCCTTCTTTTTTTGAAGCCTTGCTTAGAATCTCTAGAATAAAATTAAATAACTAAATAATAATAGCAAAATGTCACACTTATGATCTTAGTAAAGAGCTAATTTTTCACTACTACTTCTGGTGGGCTAATAGTAAGAAGCAGCTGTAAATCAAACATTTACAGATCTACAAGGAGAGCCATAAAGAGAATGTGTAACTAGAACACATCAGTCAGGAACATTATGCTGATTTCATATGTAAATATCACTGTCTTTTTACACGATATATCATTTTGTCATAAGATCAAATTTCAAATGCCAACACTTGTTACTTCAATGTAATCATAAAGCTGAAATACAGTGATTAAGAAACAAACTATCTAACCTGACTGGGAGCCCACATAAGTTTTGTCTGGGGAAATAAAGCCCCAAGAGGAAGAGAGAGGAACAGCACCCAAGGTCTTCCCAGGCAAAGCGCCTTGGTGGCCACAGCTCTGGAGTGGGCGTGCCTGCAGCAAGACTAGACTAGAAAACTGCCTCTTCTCCCCTCCCTGCTCATTAGGAGAAAGAATGAGTGCTAATCTCCACACAGTAAGAAATAACCATGAGAGGAAGGCTGGAGAGTGGGAAAAGCGTGTGACCAGAACGGAATGAAGAAAGACAGCTTAGAACACAGTGGTCTGTCAGTGCCTGTGAGGAGTGCCACGAGCCACCCGATGTAAAAAATCCACAGAAGCCTAACCTAATACAGTTCTGTATATAAAATTGTGTGGCACTTGCAGAAGAACACACTTCAGGCTGACCCTGAACTCACAAAGCATCCCAGGTTGGCCCCAAATTGGCATCAGTCATCCTGCCTAAACCTCTGTGGTGCTGGGATCACAGGCATGTGTCGCTGTGCCTGCCCCCCTCACCCCTGCAGACTTAAACCACCTCTAGATTGCCTCTGATGCCAAACTCAGGGTATAGGCTATCAAAGCAGAAGTTCTTAAGTTATATTACTTTTGTAGACGCAACCTTTTTGTTTGTTTCTTTAAAAGCATTTTCTATCTGAATTTGGTTATCCTCAGAGAGATGGGACTCACAGATATGGGGACTGACAATACTTTAAAGAACATGTCAAAAAATCCAATGTGCCAGGGCAAATCCTTTCCCTCCAAGGAATACACACCAAAGAGTGATGTCTTCAATGGGCGTAGCTCAGAGGCAAAACAATTGCCTTATATATGTGAGGCCCTAGGTTTGATCCCTCTAAATGAGGACCGATAGAATAGCAACAGAGTGAATGTCAGAGACAAAGATGGAACAGACAGAGATAGAGAGATACAGAGACACTGGGAGACAGTGATCACTCTGCACACTTGTGTGGCTTTTCCCAGAAAGTAAAGATGATCACACTACTCCCTCGTCTGCTCTGAATTTCATTCGCCCCCCATTTATGTATGTATGTATGTGTGTATGTATATATATATGTCTTTTGAGACAGGGTCTAACTCTGCATATTAGGCTAACCTTAAACTCATGGCAATCCTCCTGTCTCAGCCACAGAAATGCTGGGATTGCAGGCATGAGCCATCATACCAAGTTTGAATTCCATTTCCAACTTTGACCTGGATTACATACATGGGATGAGAAGAGTTTTTGTGTGACTTGTGGACATTTTGAAATCACATGGCAGTCCTTTTTGTATGTCATTTGCCAGGTAACAAGACCTTAAGGCCTCCCAGAACTATAAAGGATACACCATTGGTTACACCCTAGAACTGGATGGAGTGAGAGCCTACTGCTGAGGCACCACACACTGAATGATCCAAGTTTCTGGCCCTTGAATGACTCAGAAAGACAAGGCTAACATGCTTTGCAGGCAGGAACAACCCAGCTGGTGGCTCTGCCTGGGATATGTATCCTTTTTCACCAGCTCTGTGATGTGTGGATAAAAACAGGGTCATTAAGAGCAGAGTTAAACCCCTGTGAGGTTTAGGAAAGAATGTGCGAACATGCCTGGGTACGTATGCACAGTGAATTGACCCATGCTCCCCTGCAGGCATTACAGTCTGGGAAGGCTCAAGTCCCTTATAAATATGTATACATGGCCGATGCACATCTCTATATACTTTAAATTATCTCTAAATTACTTATAATCCCTCATACAGTATATACACATAAGTGCTATACTGTATTGTGTAGGAACTGGCAACAAGGGAAGAGGCCTGGCTATGTTAAGTACATTCAAAAACCTTGTTTTCCCCTCCACTGACAGTTAACTCTGAGACTGTAGGTAGTGGGGACAGGGTACCTCCACCTGTGTCAGCCGCATTTACAGCCGATTATGATTGAGGATGAGTCAAACCCTATCCACACTGTGTCCTAAAGCTGAGGACTCTGGCAAAGACGCTGAGCCCACCGTGATGTGATAGCCGGGCACACTCAGTCAGACAGGCTGATAACGGTGGGCGGTGACCAGGCTTATTCAGTGCAGTCACGCCACCCAGAGCCCTTGTGGGAACCGAGAGATGCTAGTGACCACTGTTGCTAGGAGCCAAAGTCAAGATCAGCACATGCAACCAGAACTAGTTCCAGTTAGGAACCAGGTGACAACCCCATGCTGACCTTGTCCCATGACAAACCTGTTTTCCAAAAGAAACTCTACCTGCAACCTCAAAACTGGAGAACATCTGTGGGGTGCAAAGCCCAGGCTCTTGGGGCTTTGTTTTGAGAAAAGGGGGGCACAGACCGCACATGCTGCTGCCAGAGAGTCCCACACCAGTCCTGACTAACACAGCCACTCATCATTTCTGAGGACTCCTGGGATCCCTTTCCACCCTGGAAAGCAGGCTTCACTGTGACTTACAGGGGAAGAAACAGATGTTCTCGTATGTCCTTCCAAACGTGATCATGTCTGTTTTCACTACACAAAAGAACTTTCCTTGAAAACAAAACTGAAACCCAGACTCTTATGAGGATAACTTACAATTACTTGTGTGAAGGATTCTTGGTCACTGATTGTCTTGTCCTCTGTACATCCAGACTGATTCAAGTAATGGTAGTTCTCCGGCAAAGATAAATAAAATTCTTCTGCAGAAAGACAAAGAAAGATGGAACATCAGGACTCAGCTGGTCCTGGCTGAAAAAAGTCAGAAGCGATCACTGTAATTTACATACATATATACTTGAGTCCGCGGGAGACTGGAGTGTGGCTTCAATAACTAAAGTACACACACAATTTTATACCCAAATGCTACCTTTTAACAATCTAAGCAAAATATAAACAACTCAATTAAATTAAATAGGATCAGAAAAAAAATTCATGAAGGCCTTGCTTTATTATTTCCTTTTAAAAGCCAAACATTTAGGGTTAGAGACTGGTAAATGGGAAAAGACTTGCTTAAACATATAAGCTTTGGGTTCACTCTCTAGTAGGACAAAAAAGGAAAAAAAAGAAAGAAATTAAGAAATGAGCTTTTAGAAATTTGATGTAGATATGTTTTTAAAGTACAGCCATAGATAGGCTGGGGAAAAAGCCCAGCCAAGCAGCTCAAGTTCAGTGCCCAGAACACACATGAAAAGCCATGGGGGATGGTGAGCTTATAATCCCAGGCTCACCAGTCAACCAGTACACACTCAACTGTGTGCCGTGGGCTCAGTATGGGGTCCTGTCTCAAAAGGAAGATGAGGAGCAGCTGGACTGCACCTGACATCAACTAAGCACAAACAGGCAAACTCACTAGCGCTCTCTCTCTCTCTCTCTCTCTCTCTCTCTCTCTCTCTCTCTCTCTCTCTCTCTCTCTCTCTCTCCCCTCTCTCTCTGTCACACACACACACACACACACTGCAATAAAGGTGATTACAGTACATTATATAATTTTTGTATTCTTTTCTATTTTTAATTAAAAATTTCCACCTCCTTCCATCCTCCCATTTCCCTCCCCCTTCCCCCCATTATATATTTCTTACAAAATACCCATCAAATTAAAAATACGCTAGATACAAATAGCTTGCGGTTTCTCTGCTGTTAATTTCTCCCTTTGTTGTGCTGATCCCGGATCAGCTCGGCATCTTTCACTCTCAAGCACACATTTCACCGCAGTGTGTGGAAGTCCGGGCATGCCCAGGCTCTTGTCATTCCCGATGTGCTTGAGATGAACCATAAGCTGCCATGCACCACTCACCTCGCTCTCCCTGTCCCAGCCCTGCCAGCAGTGCATAGAATATGTGATAATTCCTCTCCCCGGGATTCTGCCTCACTACTCGGTTCTGTGGAGAGAAACCACATTTATAATAATAATAATAATAATAATAATAATTTCCATCACTTAATACAGAACAAAAAATGTCATAATAGGAAAATTGTGAATTGAATCACAGTTACTTACTTTTTCTAATAAATCTTCGTGTGAAAAGGAAGGCAAGTCAAGGAAGAAAACAGATACGGCAGGAGGTTAGTCTTGACTTGGGTTATGGCTCCAACATTGCTGCCATTGGTGCCAAAAGACATCAAAGCAGAGCCCACTTCACCCAAACTCAGCTCCAATGGCATGGTGCCCTAGCAGGTGCCAAATGAAGGGACTGGATTCGAGCACACAATGAGGGCTTGATGACTGCGGCAGGTAGGCATGGCTATACACATGGGCCCTGCACAGAGTCCTTGATCTATGGCATGAGGGTGGGAGACCCCGTACATGAGGTGGGGCCCGGTGGAAGGTGGCTAGGTCAAGGTTATTAAAGCTACATTAATGCTGATCTCATAGGTATGTCAGTTTCTTGAGAATTGTCAAGAATGAAGTCCAGCCATCCTGGTTCTCTCTTCCTCTTACTTCCTGTCATGTGATCTCTCGCACATGCTCCCTCGATGACACCATCCAACATGCTACTGGAGCTAGAAGGCTTGTACCAGGATATGAATAAACGACTGACCTTGGACTTTGACCCCCAAACTGTGAGCTAAGATAAAGTGATCAGAAAGAAAAAAAAGGGCAAAACCTCTTTTCTCTTATCAAGTACCCATTTAGGCATTCCATTACAGCAACATAATGAATCTAGACTGCAGGCATAATATGAGTTTTTACAAAGGAAAAACAAAGGCACTAATATCAGAGTAAAAATGAGCTTGAACTAGAGTTAACAAGTACTTCACGCTCTTTAGGGGCCCTCACAACAAGTGAGCAGCAAAGTGTCCACTGATAGAACTGATAGAGCCAATTGCAAAGACGAACATGAACATGAAACGGAACAGGATACAATCTACAATTCTTCCGCCCTGGATATTTCCCTTCTGGCAGATGCTCAGTTGAACGAACTTCCCAAAGCGACTGGAGTTGTTGTTGTACACTGTCTTCGCGTTGCCAAATGCTTCCATGATGGGGCTGTGAACAGAGCGAGCAGAGCGGAGCACTCGTCAGGGCAAATGCTCCACCACACAAATGCAGGAAATCTGTGCGTGCAGGGCCCAGCCTGACTCTGGTTACAGAGGAGCCAGCTTTTCTGAACACTCACTGAAGCGGAACACCCCTTTAGTCAGGATAAGAAAGAGGATGCCACACAGCTAAGGATGCCACAAGGGACCACATGGTTCGGCTCTGCACGAATGAACTAGGTTGATACTCGCAGCCCAAGAGCTGCACAGAAGAGCCCACACTCGCATCTAGGAGCTGGAAAGCCCTCAATTTTGGACATTTCACACGTTTGCTGCGTAACCCGGAGGTAATTTATTTAACACCCTGGATGAGCTCCAATTGTGAAATGGAGTCATAATAGATCAAGTGTGTCCAAGAAAGTTCACCAAAGGACCAGATAGTGCTACTCACTGCTGCCGCCATCACGTAAAAGCAGCCAGGAACAACACAAGAGAGCATGGCAGGGTCCCAAGAAAATTATTTACAATGAAGGCTGCAGGAGGCAGATGTAGAAGCCTGAGACTAGACAGTGATGACCGTTGCTACTGAGCTGGCTGTGAGAAAGTGGCTAAAAATTAAAGTATGCGTATTTAACTGCAATTAAAAAAGATTGTGTGTGTAGCATGTACAAACGGTACCTTTGATCTTGAACATACTAAGAAAGCATTCTACTACTGAGCTGTATCCACGATTAAAGACTAAAAAGCTGCAGGAAACTGTCCTAGGCTGTAGGTTGCTGACCCTGGTCAGCTCTCTGCATCTGGGGTCTATAATGTCTCTACCAGTTCTACCACCTTACAGAGCACAAATAAGATACTGAGTCAGTTGTCTGTAGATGACACAGGGCCACATGGCCCTCTGTCCGGGTTCCAAGGAGCATGGCTGGGTACTGCTGGGTACTGCTGGTCTGTCCTGGGGAGGTTATGAAAATGCACTCTGCTCACATGGACAGCACCTTCCTCAGTCTGAACGCCAAGCCCACTGCACGTGGCAACTGGGTTGGTATGCGTTGGAGCCCTTGGCAATCAGGCAGCTGGAGTTAGGCTGTGTCTCAAAACCTTGTGGTATCAGCCTGAATGGCTCAACGGGGAAGGAGGGTCATGGAGCTGCTTCGGCCAAAGCAGGTGTTGCTGAAAGTTCCAGAAAGTGCTGGGTACATGTTAAGACTGATTCTCTTTTGGGAGGAGGGGTTGGGAAGTGAGTCGAAGGCTCACTATGTCACTTTGGCTAGCCTCCAACTCTCTACGTAAGCCCAACTGGCCTTGAAATCACAGAGATCTGCTTGCCTCTGCCTCCCCAGTGCTGGGGAAAAAGGTTCGAGGTATAAATCCCTTGAGGAATCCTAACAGGCAAGTCACTAAGAGAAAGAGACCGACGAACTTTAGCTATTCCATTCCAGAGGAAAAGCGAACCCTATCGCTTGGGAGGAAGAAGACCAGCGAGATACCTGCTTTGGAGGATGGCTTGCTCAACACAGGATGTCTTCTCCTGTAAGGACAAGTCCAAGGAATGCTGGCTGATGACGGAGAGAAACTTGAGGATCAACTTGGTGCTTTCCGTTTTCCCAGCCCCACTTTCACCACTGAAAGACAAAACACACACAATTTGGTTTCTACGGGAAGACAAGTGTTATGGAATAATCTTTCTGTTCACCGTGAAGATGTGCTGCCCTCATGGTTAATAAAAAGCTGATTGGTCACTGGCTAGGCAGGATTTTCAGGGCATAGAGAATGCTGGGGAGAAGGGAGGAGTCAGAGGAAATGCCATGAGATGCAGAGCGAGCAGGATGGGAAGGACGTAAAACAAGCCTTGGGGCAGCACATAGATGAATAGAAATGGGTTAATTTAAGTTATAAGAGCTAAAAAAAAAGTTATAAGAGCTAGCTAAAAACAAGTCTAAACTATCAGCTGAACATTTATAATTACTAAGTCTCTGGGTGGTTATTTGGGAGTGGCAGTCAGGACACAGAAAAACTCCGTTTTCAGACAAGTATTCTCAAAACAACTGTCAAAGGCGCTGCATTCCATAAGTTACTATTAACAGCAGGGAGAATGGAGAAGAAGCTCAGTGGCCAAGGGGGCTTGCACCGAGCCCGATGACCCTCACTTCACTCTCTTGAACACGAAAAGAGAAAACAGACTCACACAAGTTGTCCTGTGACCGCCACACGCCTGTCTGCTACAGCATATGCATGCCCTCCTCTCTCTCGAGTCATAAATGTCATTTTAAAATTGCCTGTTATTAAACAACTTGAGTTGAAAGGAAGCAGAAATTCTTTCTCCTGCAGGCAGGTCCACTTCTGACCTCCCCTATGCAGATTCTTTTTTTTAAAAAAAATTTATTTATTTATTTATTATGTATACAATATTCTGTCTGTGTGTATGCCTGAAGGCCAGAAGGGGACACCAGACCTCATTACAGATGGTTGTGAGCCACCATGTGGTTGCTGGGAATTGAGCTCAGGACCTTTGGAAGAGCAGGCAATGCTCTTAACCTCTGAGCAATCTCTCCAGCCCCCCTATGCTGATTCTTATGCTAGACTCAGGAGAGAGATGCTCCTTATGCTAGACCCAGAAGAGAGATGCTTCTTAAACTAGACTCGGGAGAGAAATGCTTCTTATGCTAGAATCGGGAGAAAGATGCTTCTTAGTCTAGACTCAGAAGAAAGATGGCACCTTTCAAATGAGGGAAGCTCGGTATGTGCAAGATCTTTATTTCGTCGTGTTCCCACGCACATCCCCAGTCCTCCAACAACACCTGCTCAGGTGGACTTCTGGTGGGTGGCTGTTCAATGAATGGGCTTAGGAGCGAACAGGGAGTAGTGAGGCTCCAGGATGCTGGCAGCAATGTGCTCTGAAAGCAAGGGGGAGGTGAGCCAGCCACCTGCAGGAGGGGTACCGGCATGCACACACTCTCCATGCACAGCACGGGAATGCTGGTCCGTTAGCAGGACACACTGGTGCTGGCAGTGTTCTAGATCCATGCATGTGTGGACCACCTCTGGTCCTTACACCCCATCTTCCTGCCCTCCCATCTGTTCGCATGTTTAATTGCAATTTCAGGGTAGGGCTGAGATGCTCAGGCGCTGGTGAGCTGATCACAGAACAGAAAATGGAAGTACTCTGGCCCCTTTGTATCTGCTGACTAAGCATGCCTTTCCTATGACTCAAATTCCAAAACTGAACAATCTTCTCAAAATGTAAATCAGGTCAAACCTAATTCCTATCATTTCCTAGTTGGCAGCCAACTAAAGAAGAGACTCTGGTGTCTCAAGGATTAAGTCCAAAGGTCTTAGCGAGTTAAACAACCCTTCCATCATGCCTGTAGCAGGAAGTACCACTCTGCTGAAGGAAACTGAAGTTCAAATCTCTGCAGTCATTCGCTCACCAGCTTCAAGCCTAATTTTCTCCACAGAAAAGGTTCTCAGAGCTTCTCTGGGACTTATAAAGAGGAGCGTTCTCCATGGTCTCCAGTCCCCTCTATTTTCCTCACCCACACCCTTCATCTGCTTTTTAATGTGGTCCCTTCCTAACCCAACCCACAGATTTGGGCCAGCACTCAGTGAGAGACACTTTAAGAAACAAAGAAGGTACATCCATTAAAAGGCAAAGTAAGAGCAGAGTTCCAGAGACTGGCAAGACGGCTCAGCAGTTAAGAGCACACATTGCTCTTACAGAGGACCTGGGGCTGGGTTCCTGACAGGCACACCTGACAGCTCACAGCAGCCTGTAGCTGCAGACACAGGGAAGCCAATGCCTTCTTACGTCTGTAGGCACCTGCACACATGTGCTTCACATTAACTCATGCAGGTACAACACACACATACATGTTTTAAAAATTAACTTTTTTTTCAAAAATGTCGTTTAAGAGCAGAACAACCTTGGAGCGGAGATCAAAGAGGCACAGCCTGGAAGCCTAAGGACCTGGTGTTGTCACAACCAGCTGGGGATCTCAGCCGAGGCTGAACCACAAGACCCAGTCCACTTCCCAACAAGCTCTTTTTGTATTTACTTGACCGCGTGGAGGGCTAGGAATCAGTAGTCTCTGATTTTAATGTTGATAGCATGAGAGAAGGTTGTGAGACTAGAAAGACACACTTTGTCCACCAGGGGGCAGAGCAGGCCCAAGGAAACCACACAGATGCCCGGTCCAGTCACTTAGCTTTAAAATTCCACAATCTTTTTATTAGGACTAGGAGGAGAAGGAGCAGGGAACGGGGTAAAGGAGAAAGACAAGAAAAGTCCCTGCCTCTGCCTCCTGCACGCGTAATAGGAATTTTCTGTTTGTTGCTCACTAACAGCCTGTGGATAAAAACACCACCCACCTTCTTAGATCTCACCTGCAAGGTGACCACACCAATTTTCCCCTCAAACTGCTCTGGTCTAGCAAGGGCTTGATCAGTCATGTCCTCATCCTCCACCATCCCCCCAAAGAAACTAATCAAGCACTCATCAGTAGCAAGCATCTCCGCAAGTAACTGTGAAGCACAATTTGATACCGCGGTGCATTCTGCTTCCTGCTACTGCCGTAACAGCATTCTCAGATGCTAAACTAATGACTCCATATTCTCTCTTTAAACTTGCTAGAGTCGGGCTTAGTGGTGTACACCTATAATCTCAGCACTTGGGAGGCAAGGGCAGGTGGGCCTCTGTGAGTTTGAGGACAGCCTGTCTACATAATGAGTTCCAGGGCAGCCAGGGAGACATAGTGAAAGCCTGTCTTTAAAAAAAAAAAAAAAATCTAAAAAAAAATTCACAATTAAGATGCATATTCCTCCCCTTGCCCCCTTCTCTTCCTTCCTTTACTTATTTATTTGAGGTTTTTGAGACTGAGTTTCTCTGGTTAACCCTAGCTGTTCTGGAACTCAGATTCACCTGCCTCTGCTGCCCAAGTGCTAGGATTAAAGGTGTGCACCACCACCTCCCACCTAGTAGCACAGTTCTTCTCCCAGAACTCCCTAGATTAAGATTTGTGTGTCCGGAGTTGAAGGCCAGCTTGAGCAACAGCCACAGACCCTAACTCACAGGGGTAAAAAAATGAGTCTTCCATGGTGCTTGAGTCACAAGTGACTTCATTAGGCACACTATACTTTTTTTTAAAAAAAAAAAAAGAAAAGAAAAGAAACTATCTTTCTTCATTTTACATACCAATCTTAGTTCCCACTCTCTTCCCTCCTCCCATTTCCTTCACCTACACCCCTCCACCCATCCACTCCTCAGAGAGGATAAGGCACATTGCTTTGGGGAAGGTCCAAGACCCTCCCTAATATACCTAGGCTGACCAAGGTGTTTATCCAAAAAGAATAGGTGCCACTGCCAGTGGTCCCGCAATCTGCCCCAGCCATACAACTGTCACCCACATTCAGAGGGCCTCATTTGGACCTATGCTTGTTCCTTCCCTATCCAGCTGGAGTTGGTGAGCTCCTATTAGCCTTGGTAAACTGTTTCAGTAGATGTACCCACAACAGTTTTGACCTCTTTGCTAATATTCTCAGTCCTCCCACTCTTCAACTGGACTTTGGAAGCTCAGGCCAGAGGCAACTATTCTTTAACGCTACTTCTGGGCTTTGCTTAACTTTGAATTTGCACGATCCCTGTTTGCATTACCGCATACAGTTCTGTCCAAGTTACTTCTCCAACGTTGCATGTTAGCCGTGCTACAGTGACAAAGGGCACAGAGTCCTTCTCTCCATGTGCTTCAGGGGAGGGGGAACTAGCTCAGTCGTTCATACACATGCAATTTCCATTTACTCAAAAAGCAGCGAAACTTTTAACAGGTATAATGGGCAGATTGTACAGTATGAAAACTGTGTGGCACCTGCAATGGTCATTACAGAGTGCCCACATCAAAGCCAGCAAAAGCTTTCCATGCCTTCCAGCCTGGCACAGTGAACGATACACCATAATCCTGTAAGAACGTGTTAGCCGTTATTTAGCAGTATGAACACATCTCCAGTGTCTTCGGGCACTCTCCATCCCCTTGCCTGGGGTCTGTGGGAGGACTTCCACTGGTACCCCTCCCCTGACAGGAATAGTTCCTATGATCTGGGGAGAGGAAGGGCCCTAGTGCATGCTCTGCTTGGCCTCTGATCCATTCTTCACCATCTGGGACTTGGTCACCCGTGGGGATGAAGGCCACCCATTACCTAGCTGGGTCAGTGACCAGGTGGTCTGTCTGTGCGACAGTGGGCTACAATTTTGGCAAGCTCGATTGGCTTGAAGTCTGAAAATGACATACGGCTCTCCATCTGTCTCCTGTGTCTTACTTTCACGGAACTGGAAATCCCGGGGGTTTCTATCTGTTGCCCTCCCCCAAACCCAACTGTCCTCTCCACTTCCTTTCCTCTTGAAATAATGTAACTGTTCTGTCTCAAGTTGGGGCTAGAACGCCATGTAAAACAGTCGTCAAAATCATTCACGACAGCAGTTCCGTGGACTGTCAGTCCTTATGAATGGAGCCTGGAGGGGTGAATGAATGAGGTGCTTTCATACGCCATGGAAACCTCAGTGCGTTCATCACATCTGTGTTGGACTCCATCCAGGCCTTGCTTATCACCCCTGGAACAGACTCCCGGTACAAACAGTAAGTTCCCATCGGATGCCACCGGGATGTATGCAGTGGGCCAATTTGTATTCCTTAACAATAACATTTAAGAAAATTAGAAAAATGTATTCCAGTTCTTTTTTAAAATGTGGGTCTTAGTGGGAAAGGGTTTTATGGTGGGGGATCCTAGTACTTTATTTTCCCAATAAGTAAGAGCTGGTGTGTTGGTTGACACACATATGCAGTCTCAGCACTTCAGAGGATGAGGCAGAAGGATTGCTATGAGTTTGAGACCAGTGTGAGATACACAGTAAAACCCTGTCTCAAAGATAACCAAAGACATAAAATCATACAAACAAACATATAAACAAACAAGACTTGGCTCGAACAGGCATTTCTTATCTAATCTAACACAAAATTACTTTAAATAAACATGTCTTTGTACCATTCTCTTAACACGCGCACAGCAAGCTCTCTTTCTCCAGCTAATTCACAGGTAAACATTAGGGCAGTGGTTCTCAACCTTCCTAATTCTGGGACCTTTAATATCGTTCTTCATGTTATGGTGACCCCACAACTGTAAAATTGTTTGTGCTGCTACTTCATGACTGCAATTTTGCTACTGTTATGAATCATAATGTAAATATCTATCTGTGTTTTCTGATGGTCTTAGGTGACCCCTGTGAAAAGGTCAGTCATTCCAAGAGGGGTCTAAACCCACAGGTTGAGAATCACTGGTTTGGGGGCATCCCATTATAAAAAAAAATTCTTAAAATCGGGACATTTTATCTAGGGTGATTTCTATCACAGCAGAGAAAAAAGAAGTCTTATTCAAACATTTGAGCATCATGACAAGCATTCTAAAACATGTAAAATATTTCAAATATGAAAGAGCCATCTATCTTTAAATAGACTGATCACGCTTCATCCACAAAATAGATTGAAGAATAATTCAAGAAAACTGGAAGGAAGCAAAAGAAAATGGGAATGTATAAATGATGAAACAAATGAATGAATGGAGGGCCTGGGAGGAGCAAACCGCCAACCCATACAGTCCATCTGCAAGCTCCATGTGTTTTCTGAGCGCCCTCAGCAGGAGCCAGGTGTCTGCTGAGCTTTTATCCTGCCAGCGGCTGGCTTGCAGGTTCGTGCTGGGCTAGGGACAGTCGGCCTACCCCTTGCACCCCGCTGCTCCTGGCTCACCTGATGAGCACGCATTGGTTGTCATGGCGCTTCCACAGGCAGCGATAGCACTCATTGGCGATGGCGAAGATGTGCGGCGGGAGCTCGCCGAGATGGCACCTGCTGTACTGCTCCATGGTGGCGCGCTCGTACAGGCCGGCGATGGGCTGATACGGGTTCACTGAGGCGATGATGGAGCCGATGTAGGTCTGCAAGCAGAGGGGAAGGACCGGGCAAGCGTTACCGGGATAGTGAGCCAGGCTCGGAACTCGCACCTCGCCGGCTCTGCACTCTGCACAGGGACCTGAACGGACCCAGCGAAACGATCGTCTCACAGGGCCTCAGCGCCCACTGTCCACACCGTCCCTACACCCTAATCTTGTCACTGCGCAGATGCACCGTGAGCAGGTTCAGTGCGGGCTTTCAGGGAATGGTTAACAGCAAATGCGGATGGCGATGAGCCCAGACCAAATCCCTGTTCCCAGGTGACCTCCCCAATCCCAATCCTTTCCTGGCACAAAGCCCAGTCTGTTCCGGTTCCCTTCCTCCACCAGTGGCTGTTATGAAACAGCAGGTGACAAAGGCAGAAAATAGAAAAAAAGGGCAGGTGGGTGGGTTGGGGAGAGGGGACGGTACTATTGAATGAGCAGTTTGGGTGTGGGGTAACTTGTAGAGGTCAAGTTATGGATGCACTGGGGACAGCACCGGAGACAGATGTCTGTTGAAATAGTTAAAAAATCCTCCCAGTGGCAAATCCCATGCTAGGGTTCATCATTCATCAGTCACTTTCTTTTTTTCCCCCTGAGATGGAGTCTCCCTCTATGTAGTCCTGGCTGTCCTGAAACTCAAAACTCACTCAGTAGATCAGGCTGGTCTCGAACCCAAGAGATACACCTGTCAGCACGTGCCGCCATGCCCACTAAGGAGCCACAGGTTTTTAAGGATGACCGACTGTTTGGGAAATGCAAATGCCGCCTAACTTGTCAGGAATGTCGGTGCCTGGAAGCATCACCTTCCTGGGTCAATCTCTGGGCAGAAATTACTCTCCCCCCCACCCCCCAGAGCAGTTACAGCACAAGCTGCTTCCCACAGCTGAGAGCCCTGGCTTCCCTCCACAGGGGCCCTCCTGCGTCCAGGCTCCCAGGTTTTCCAGAGTCACATATAGAGAAGGAACTGGCATCCTGTGGACACCTCCTGCCTCCTAGGGAGCACACCTGCTGCGGCTTTACAGGGACCTGTGTGTCCTTCTCCATTTCCCATGTGTTGAAGCCCCGGCCCACAATGCCTAAAAATAGCATTACACTTGGAGACCGGGCCTTTAAAGAGCGATTAATTTAAATTCAGCCCCTAGGGGTATCGGAATCCAATCCTGCCTGGTGTCTTCTTAAGAAATGGGCAGCTGGGCACATTCGGAGAACCCAGGGATGCACGCTTGGAAGCAGGCTGGTAGAAAAACCGCAGGAAGAACCAATCGTATCTGCTACCCTGGCCTCTGAGACCGTGGAGTATGTGTTATGGGGTTTTCTCATGGCAGTCCAGGCAACCTAATGCTAGAACCTTCTGTTACCAAATTCACTACAGTACAGTAATCACGGGGCAGGGAGGCAGCGAAGGTAGAAAGTCCGAGCATTCTGAGAACATCTGTGCCTCGTTATAATAATTTGTAGTGATTTTTACATTCATGGCAACTGCCAAAAACGGGCCATCATGGATGTTCAGTGCAACTTTTCCAATGGAAGAACGTCTAGATTGGGAAAATAATCTGAACCAAAAAGAGATTAAAAACATGAATGGCATTGCCATGGTAACTGTGCTCTTAAGCTTACAACAAAAAAGGCTGGAAAGCAGACAGTCGAATATGTGCCCACCCATGTTGACAGCAGCGCTACTAATACAACCGAAGGGTGTGAAACCCTAATGCCACCTGTAGATCAACAAGGGAGAAAGCCGTGGCACAGCCACGCCACAGAATAATAATCTCTAGGTACCCATATATGCTGTATCAGCGTAGAGGATTTGAAAGCATTGCCAGCTGAGAAACACCAGACACTTTCAGAATAGGCAAAGACACGGAAACAGGAAGACGGGTTGAAAAGCATCGTGGTGGCAGAACTCCCTGTGTGTGGCAGTGTAATCAGGACCAGGTTCCGTCTGGGGTGACAAAGATATTTGGGGACTAGATTAAAGTGTGGGCTGGTCAACATCACGGATGCACTAGATCTCACTGGTTCGCAGACTTCCCGTGACAAGCTTGATGTTAAATAAAGTTCAGCTCAGACAAATTAAAGCTATTTTGTAGGGAAATGAGCAGGTCTGTGTGGTGGGCTGCTTTAGTCTTTCCACTCTTTGCTCTTTGTTTTTGTTTTCTTTCTCACAAATGCCCGACCTTAGCTTGGCTTATTCCTAGCCAGCTTTTCTTATCTTAAATAACCCCATCTATCTTTTGCCTCTGGGCCTTCTCCTTTTCTCACTTTTGTATATCTTACTTTCACCACTTCTTTAGTGTGTCTGGCTGGTGTCTACCTGGCTTCTTGCCCCAGGTGTGTCCCTCATTCTTGCCTCCTTTTCTCTCATTCCTTCTGTTCTTAGCCCAGATTTCTCCTCCGATTTACACTCCGTCTGCCAGCCCCACCTATTCTTCCTCTTGCCTCACTATTGGCCATTCAGCTCTTTATTAGACCAATCAGGTGTTTTAGACAGGCAAAGACTCCCAGCTTCACAGATTTAAACAAATGCAACCTAAAAGAATGCAACTTATCTTTGCAGCATTAAACAAATATTCCACAGAATAAACAACTGTAACACACCTTAAAATAAGATTCCACAACATCTTTGGAAACAGGAATCCCCTGAAAGTCCACTTTTCTTTATCACACCTCTGTAGGGAAAATTTAGCCAGAAAGACAAACAGAAGCCACTCCTCCCGCTGTGGAAGGAGAAGGGCTTCTCAGGTCACAGACATTCTGGTCCCTTCTCTCTTGTTAGCTCTCTATGTGGGGATACTTGAGGCTCTGAGGTGCTTGGTCCTTATCTCCATTTTGTCAGTCTGTCCTGTTTCTACCCTGTCAGCGTTATATTTAATTGTTAACTATTAACCAAAGGCATTCATGTTTCCATTGTGAGATACTTCTCCGCTCACTTCAACAGAGGTCAACAGTCAAAGTCATCACTCTTAGAAAGCGAAATATGTCAACAGCGCAGCAACTACATTCCATCAACATAGCGGCTTCGATGGACACACGAGCTGGCCTGGGACAGGTAGAATACGATAGCCATTGGCACGGTATTAAGCAGATCACCACATCTGATTCACTTAATGTGGTGCAAGGTTGTAGACCTGTCATTAAAGAAACTGTTTTTTTAAATGCTATATCATGTCTTAATTGTTTTGTATGTCTATTCCTAACATTTGTATGATATTGCAAAATTCTGAGCTGTCTATTCTCCCTCCATCCCTCCCTCCGTACTTCCCCTTTTCTCTCCCTTCACGTATACCTATGAAGGTCAGAGAGAGGGTGATGCCAGGAATCTTCCTCAATTGCTCCCTACCTTATATTTCTTTTACTTAAAAAAAAAAAATATGTGTCTGTATTCCTCTAGAAGTGTAACAAGTGCTCTTAACCACTGTACCATTCTCCAACCCCATCTTAGTTTTGAGACCAGGTCTGTTAGTGAACCTTGAGCTCATTGATTCAGCTAGGCTGGCCAGCGGTGAGCTCCAGGAATCCGCCTTCCTTTGCCCCAGGAGTAGGGTTAAGGTAAAGGCCACTGCACCCAGTCTTTTATGTTGGTGCTGGGGATCTGAACCTGAGACCTCTTCCTTGCATGGCAGGCACCTCCCTCTTCCCATCCCCACCTTTATTTATAAAACTCCAGAACTACCAGCAATTCTAGGTCCTCTTTTCTGCAAGCTTGCTTAAAAACAAAGAACTTATTTCTGCTACGGTCTCAAAGCCATGCTCTCCTCTAAATCACACAGCATCCTTCGGGATGCGGCTCATTCTGACAGCATGGATGACATGGTTGCTATGCAGGAGACACAATGGCCTTCCTTAGCAACGGTAAAGACAGCAGCCACGGTCTTGCCACTCATTTCTTTTGTTGCAGTAAATCAGACTGGACTTGACCAATGAAATAGCTTTCTGTGATCAGTCTGGCAACTGTGCTGGCTCTGGCTATCCGCAGCCCAGAAGTCCAGGTCTACATGCTGTCCCCACCCAATGACAGTGCTTCCTGGGGTGAGAGGAAGCCAGGTACTTCTGGCAACAGCTGTTCTAGTCAAAAGCAGTCTGCAGAGATCAAAAATTTGTGGTGTATCTCAGTGGCCAAACTACACGAAAAGCACTATGATTGCTTTCCCCAGTGACATGGCCACTACCACCCAGGGCCAGCATTTACAGCTAGCCCATGACCTGAAGGTCACTAACACCATTCTAGAAACATCTAAAGACTCCTTCATGAAGGCACCACCTTTCAGGAGGGAGGAAGCCATGGATGCCAATAATCACCTTAATCAAGGTTCTCCAGAGCCCGTGATACAGGCAGAAGACAAAGCCATTGGAGCTGCTGTGGTTTTAAGGGAAAAACTAACTGGCTAATGTCCACAGCAGCTCTAGTGACCGTACACATTTCCTAAAAGCATCCTGGCAGGGAGGGTGCTCTGCTCAGTTCCCACCTGCTTAGTGAGCTGGCAGGAAGAAACAAGGTTTCTTATTCTTACAGACTACTGAGAATTTCCAATTTATATAAACATGGCTGAGAGGTATAATTCTTGCCCCAGAGTCCTGGTTTTCCACAATCTGGAAGGAAACTTCTGAAGGCTACGGCATGTGCTCTTGTGTCCTCAAACACGGTTCGTAGCTGATTTAACATAGTCCTCAGGAGTTTTATTTTCACTCCAGCTCTGAGTCCACAAATACGATGTCCCCAGTGGACAAAAGAGATGGTACCTGCCAATCTGTGCTGAAATCATCCCAGGCCTGGCCCATGGCTACACTGGAGAATGGTGCCCTAGGTGGTGGCCTGTGGAATGAAAGGCTACATCAGAGGAATGGCTGTGGGGGCCGTAAGTGGTCTGCCAGCAAAGAGTTTTAGCACAGAGTCCAGATAATGGAGGATACCACACTAAGTTCTTCTCTTACTTGCCATTTTAGATATAAGACAATGTAACAACTGAATACAGGTTTTCAAAATGATTTACATTTTAGTATGTTTAAAACATCTTGCCTCTAGTGGCTGGGGTCGTAACTCAGAGACGGACCCATGCTTAGCAGTATGAAGTCCTGAGTTTGATCTACAGTGCCACAAAAATCAACCACCTTTGTACCTTTTAAGGTCAATTACGAGTAAATCTGCATGAGCCATAGAGGCTGCCTACTCTAAGGTATGTGTCGGCCTTCAACTCCAGGCTCTTACATTTTACAGCTTTCACCCAGCCCAGCAGTTGCATTTTCCTGCCCTAATAAGGCTTGGGACACATCTCCCTGTTGGGGAAATGACATCAGGTGGAGCTGTACCCAATGGCTAAAAACCAAGCAGTTGGAGCTGGGGGATGTAGTTCAGTGGTAGAGCACTTGCTTGACAGGTGAGAGGGTTGGGGTTGGTCCCCAGTATTGACAAAACAAATGTCTCGTGCAGGGTGGAACGCAGCTCTTCCAACAGGAGGATGAGAGTTTGACTGTTTTCGCTTATCATTATCAATACTGTACCTCGACTTCAAAAGATTCCAAGCACACAAAACTTTACCCTTGCCACAGGAACTGTTGTTCTTTCTCTTTTAAGATACAAGTTCTCCTGTAGCTCAGGCTGGCCTTATTCTCCCACCTCAGCTTCCCATGTGCTAGCATGATAGATGTGTGGCACCATGCCAACCTTCTTTGTCACAGCATTTTAGATGACAAGTAAGCCTACATTTTTCCAAAACAACTTCAGCTGACATTTCATGATCCTAGGTGTGGCGGTTTGAAAAAGAATGCACCCCCCCATAAGCTGATGTATTTGTATGATTAGTCCCTAGTTGTTGAACCGTTTAGTAGGGGTAGGAGGTGTGGCCTTGTTGGAGTGGGTGTGTCTTTACTGGAGGAGGTGTGTTATTAGGGGTAAGATTTGAGGTTTCAAAAGCCCACTGATGTGGGATTCCCCTCTGTATGCTGTGAATACCATTGGTTAATAAAGAAGCAGCTTTGGGTCTATAATGCAGCACAGAATAGGGCAAGGCGGGGATTCCAGGCAGTTAGAGGAGGAGAGAGTAGGCAGAGTCAGGGAGATGCCATGTAGTTGCAGGAGAAAGATGTGAGCTGCCAGCCAAATCCTTGCTGTTAAACCATGAGCCTCATGGTAAAATATAAAATAATAGAAACAGGTTAATTGAAGATATAAGAGCTAGCTAGCAATATGCTTAAGCTACTGGACAAACAGTACTGTAATTAATACAGTTTCTGTGTAATTATTTCGGATCAGGGCAGCTGGAAATAAACAAGCAGCCTCTGTTAACAGCCCACAACAGTCCCAGTCTCTGTCTCTCTTAAGATCTCTTTCCTAACTCCCTCCTCCTCTGCACCTCTGTGCTGTTGCCTGCAGATTAGGATGGAAAGCTCTCGGGTACTTCTCCAGCAGCATGACCACTTACCTACACCGCATCCCTGCATGATGACAATGGACTAATCCTGCAAAGTGTAAGCAAGTCCCATTTAAATGCTTTCTAGGGGTTGCCTTGGCCATGGTGTCTCTTCACAGCAATAGACCAGTAACTAAGACATCAGGCAAAGAGGGCTATATGCATATCACCAGGCTTGTTGCTAAACAAGACCCTTCCATGTATGCAGGCAGAGGCTACCACTTTGACATCTGTTGGCTGACACTGGACAGCACAGACAGGAAGATGATGCCACTACAGTTCCTTGGTGGGTGAGTAAGGGTAAGGATGGCAATCAGGTTTTGACAGATGCCATGCTGTGGATTAACAGCTATGGTCTCTACCACCAACATACAGAGCTTATCTCAGTTCTGTCCCTGTCCTATATACTCTGTTGACTTACATCTAGAATCCATCCAAGAGACTGCCTTACTCGGGGCCTCACCATACTTCAATTTCCACAAGCCCTTCCTCCACAATCCAGTCTCCCCCTCTCCATCCCACCCCTGAAAAGGCCATATAACAGTCCAAGTCCTACCCCGCTACATAATACTTGGGCCAAGGAATGGGCTGTATATACAAGAGGGGCTTCACAGTGCTCTCCCTCTGTGTTAGCGTACCCGCTGATGTCCATGTAATGACCAAACTGCCTGGATCATTTCTCAGGCATCATCCCCATCATTCAGTGATATGTGACCGCAATCTCAGAACAACGGCTTCAGCCCACAGAAGCATCCCTACTAGTAAACTTTAAGGGCCTGTGCCAATGAAGGTGCAAAGCACACTTTTGACCTCACCATGGAAGGATATGGAATGGCCACCATAGTAACGGTTTACAATAGTCTACCCAAATAACAAGTTACAGTGTTTGAAACCTAGCCAAAATAATTAGGGTCAAAGACAGCCCCCCCACTTAAGGATACCACCCTTGGCAAAAGTGATTTTTGTCTCTAAAACACAGGCTGTGCCTTTAGAGGGGTCAGGAAATAACAAGAGAAATGCGACAAGCAGCTCGGGGAAACGGCAGGTGGAGGGAGAAGAGGTCGGGCTGGCAGGTGGTACCAAGTGGGGCGGAAGGCACAGCCCTGGAAGAGCCCCTAGCAGCTGGGAAGCAGCACTGGTTGCAAGCTTTGATCATTCTGCGCTCTATAAAAAGGTATTATCGCTGCTCCCAAAACAGCTACGATGACTCTGCAGCTTAAGGCTGGACACACACAGGTGCCAGCTTCTGCAAGTTGGATTCCAAATTCCACAACACCAAACAACACAGTCATTTTTATGGCTGTTCGGAAATAGAAAACACATCCTATTTTGAAGCATGTAAACTTTCTCACCAGAAAGGTTCCACATAACTCACATTGAAAAACATGCTTCCTGCCCACTCTAATAATTCGGAACAACCACTGCACGTGTTACCCAAAATGCTAAGAGAAACCCAATGGTGTTTCTTCAACACCAAATCCATCCATTCAGGGCTGGAAAAAGCAGAATGTACCTATATCTAGCCCATCAAAATTTTAATTTGATTCCACAGTATATGTGTATGTCAAAACGCCAGGCATGCGGTATATCTTCATAAAGTATTTGTTTTTATCTTTCAGTCATGCATCTCACTTCTCAGCCCTTTGACTGAGATCAAGTGGAGTTCTTGTGGTTTAGTAACAGATGCACCCTGTATCTAAGAATGATATAGGGAGTGTATTTTCAGAGGCGGGAAATCGAGTAGCTTGTTATGTTCACTCCACACACTGGCTTGGTTTCTTAGTACCTCTAGGGACAATATACCCCATCTTACAGGAAAATCAAGTATAATTAAAAATCCTGTATGACCCACAGGCTTTAGCTGCGCTGAGCTATAGACGTGACAGTAGCCACACTATCGGTGGGACAGCAGAATTCCCTCAATGGAACAACTCATCGGGACAGCGTGGTCTGGAGACGTCCAAACACCTGCTCCTCGGCCCTAGTGCTGCATTACCTGATACATGGCTTAACATCTCTGGACCAAGATTCTTCTCGGCTAGAGCTGGTCCCCTTCAATACCTTACATGGTTACTGTGTGGAAATGCTCCATGAGTCAGAGGGGCTATTATTGTCATTGCTAACAACCCTATTCCCCACGGTTCTGCAAGGCTGAACAGAGATCAAGTAGGTAGTAATGTACCAGGGGAACTGGTTACCTATAGTTTGTGCTGGGGGTATTTTCCTGAAGGGAGATGTTGTGAAGAAATAGAAATCGCTTATTTTCGATTTATTTCCCACCCTCATTGCCCCATCTCCTCTTGCAGTCACCCTAGTTGAATATGGCAGTTGTTTTTTTTTTTCTTTTTTATGTTTACAGTGTTCTGCCTGCACGAATGCTTGCAGGCCAGAAGAGGGCACCAGATCTCATTACAGATGGTTGTGAGCCACCAAGTGGTTGTTGGGAATTGAACTCAGTTAGTGCTCCTAACTGCTGAGCCATCTCTCCAGCCCCAGTGGTTCACTTTCTAAATCTTTACCAGGCGTTAACTTCAGCTTGAGATCCATTACTCAATGGACCATTGCATCTCTTCCCGTGGATACCCAACAGATGGCTCAAATCCAACATGGACAAGGCTAAGCTCTCCTGAGCACCTGTCTCCTCCCACAGAACCACACCTTGACAATGTCACCACACCTAGCCAGACCGCAACCCAACGATCTTATAGAAAGTCAGACTTTTAGAGCCAACAAGTCGGCTCAGGAAAAAAGGCTCTTGCCAGCAAACCTAATGACCTGTGTTCAATCTCCATCCACCACAGTCCCACAAGCTTCCTCTGCCCTGCATGTGTGCACCATGGCATGATGGCCTGTACATGTATGAACACAAACACAAACACACACATACAGAAAGAGAGAAACTCATGATAAATAAATAAAATATATAATGTTTTAAAAGTAAATTTAACTTTCTTACCAGCTAACGTGACTAAGGAACTGGATTCTGCTTCTCTGACTCTCTGTGACTAAGACATCAACCCTCCTACCAGATCTGGTGCCTTCTACTGTTAGCCAAATTTTTGTTGCCAGAGTTTCCCCAAAACTCATGTCTATTTTCTGTCATCATTTTTATGAGTTGAATGAAGTTCATTAACTCACACACCCGCTCGCAGGCACCTTGCTGACCAGCAATGTGCAGCCTTTGCTCCAGTGTTTTGAATGGCCTGTATTGGATACATGCATTGAGCTATTTTACTCTTTGTCTACACCCAAATGCTGCCACGACAGCCACTTTCCTCCTTAGCCAAATGTCCTCAGACACTCCAAACTCTTGTAGCTAGCACCTCGGCTGAGGAACACCCTGCCACTTCCTCATCCTGATGCTTCTCCACCAGACTCAGCGTTTTCCACACGCCCACTGCCGCCCTGAGCCTCAGGCATGGCTTGCTAATGTCTGTCCTCACCAATCAATTAAGTGACTTCCACTTACGCAATCTTTCAACAGACAGTTACTGTGAACAAGAGGAATTCTGCAACCTTGGAGCCCGGCACAGAGTATGATACTCAGGCAGGGCTAAATGGATACGGGCATACTGGGGACATACATTGCAAAGAGCCCCTCTCCCTGAGCTGCCTCAACATATCCATTCTGTTTCATTCTGTTCAAGGGTGCTCTTTGCTCGGTCCTATGTATAATTATACCATAGCAAGAGAACCACTTGCCATGGTATAATTATACAAAATGAAAACATTTTTAAACAACAACAAAAAGTTAAATGTTAAAAATACTTTATAAAAGATGCCTGCATCACAAGGCTGAAGCTCAGTAACCGGGTTTAGAGTTTTCAGTGTCTCCATTTCCTATGAATGAACTTATGTTTCACGTTCATGTCATGTTGAAAGGAATCCGAACCAAAGGTGAATTAGGGTATGTGGGGAACCTCGCAAAAACACAGAGCCTGATTGTGACCATAGGTGCAGTCACTGTATGCAGGAGTGAAGGGTGGTGACTCGTGGGCCCGGTGGGGTAAACGCTGGGAACACTCAGAACCAGCCAGATGGTTACAATTACATCTTGGTAACACAAACCTTGACTTCAAGTGAGGGGTATAAAAAAGTCAGGAAACAAGAGCCTCCTCACAAGCCACACCACACGGGTGTTTCTGGTGTGTGCACAAGCCAAACTGGACAATCGGTCCAAGCTCTAGGTCCTCCTGAAACTTGTGACTTGTAGAGATTGTTGATTCTGGCTTTGCTAATAGACAGAAGCAAATGAAAAGGACTGCTTTGGGAAGACTCAGCTTGTGGAAATGAAACACAAATTTTGATGATGGTGTGTCCAAACAGAAACCTCCATGCCACGCCACTCACTGTCTGCTAAACCAAACAGGTAACTAACTGGCCAGAACCTCTCGGCTTGTGCTTTTCTCTTCCTAGAAGTGAGCTTCAAAAGTAACTCAGGAACAGTGCACATTTTTACATACTGGGGCTAAAGGGCTATTTTTGAAAGAACTACAGCTAAGTGAGCTGTATGCAGAACATCTTCCCTGCTCACAGAGCCGTATCTGTAGACATAGTCTTACTCCCCAACCGGAACCTTTGATTCTGATCTCTGTGGCTGTTTATTCTGCAAGAGCAACAAACTAAGAGAAGAGCTGGGCGGAACACAAAACAGCCTCCTCTGGGCCCTCCTTAACACCATAAATGCAGGTTCCCTGCAGCTCTAGTGATGTGGTCTGGAGCCACTCCTTAGTTGCTGGGAGGGGAGTCTCCTCCACAGAGCTAACTCAGAACTGACAGCCACTGCCAGTCTCCTCCATCTGGCAGAAAGCAGAGCTGCTGGACCAGCAAGCCTGGCAGTTCCCACCCACATTCGGACACAGCACTTCCTGCCAGAATCATGGGAACCTCTCCTGCTCCAGTCAACACTATTCAGACACTAGACAATCTGAGATGATCCAGGCTCCAGGGATGACTAGGACAGGCCTCCAAAACCCACAAATCCTTTCTAGCCCTTGAGGAGCTGCCAAGACTGTTGGTGTCGCGCTGTCCCGCCACAGGGCTTCACAAGCTGGGAATCCTTCCTGTGCTCTCTCTCCTGCTTCTCACCTAAGGCCTTACCTCCATCTCAATGCTGGTCTAAAATCTCCATCTCAACACTCTTGGCTGGAAGATCAGATCCTTACCAACTGTCCAGCGAAGTCACTTTCTATAAACTTTTAACAGAGGTAACATGGACTCTATACTGTCAACTGTACACTTTTCAGATCATCATGATGACGGGTGGGGTTCCCAATCTTGTCACTTGTGACTAGTGGGGCCAGTTAATCCCCTGTGGTAGAGGCTGTCCTACAGGTTGGCAGGAACCATCCAAGGGCCTTTAGCAGCTAGAAATCTTTAGCATTTCTCAACTTACCTATAATATTTTAAAATGTCTTCAGATACTACCAAATAGCCCAGAGAGACAGTTATTCATCTGAAAACAAATGCTTTAGGGTTTTCTAACCTTGGATGCCTATCCCAGCTAATTTTCCAATATTTCCCAGCAAACACCGGGTTCTATAGCCACAGTCTACTTTCTCCCAATTTAGTGAAGCCCTCACATAAAACTTTCATCTTTGTGTGATGTTTACCAGTTTTCATCAAGAGGTGGGAAGGGATGAGACCAAGGAGGGGAGGCCCTCCTCAGACCCCCACCCGCACTCCCACCAATGGACTTGAAGGCATATGTCAAGGAGGCCCAGAGTGAAACCCAGGGCCACGGTGAGGAGGGGCAGTGAAGAGCAGGCGAGGATGGGAAGGCAGATGAGGTGAAGCCCCCAACACAGACGAGTCTGGAGTTCCTGCAAAGAACCCAGTGTTAGGGTCTAAAGCAGGGCTCTGACATGGGCGGTGTCAGGAAGAATAGAGCTGCTGTGGGAGGGTCATGGAGCCAAATATGTTAGAGGCAGGACAGAGCCCAGGGGTCTACAGATGTGACCAGAGGAGAGTGTTCACCTTCTCCCTACCTAGGGCAAGTACTGGGCAGAGCTACACCCTCCCACAGGAGTTAAGGGACATTAGGTCATGAGAAGATTGTATCATTCTCGTATCTGCTGTTCCTCCGTGAGATTGGATCTTCAGTTGCTCAGTGTGTAGGCTGTCAGTTAGTTTTGGGTTTTCCTTCCTGCTAAACTGCGGGCTGAGGCCAGGGACATGCTCTAGACACCTTCCAAATGCTCCTGAATGCGGTGCCAAGTTCCAGGCTGGGGTTTTCTAAATAAAACTCATTGGTATGAGATGAATAACCTGGATAAGAAAAGACAACAGCTAAAGTGTCTGAAGCTTTCTATTGTTCTATTTCAGAGCAATGGCGGAAAGAGAGCTATGATATCTGACCTTCCCAAAAACAAATGATAAGAAAGGGCAATTCTGAAAGATTAAATCAGCCATGTGGACCTGAAGGGGGCATTGAAGAAGAGTGGGGCTCCGTTCTCACTTGCCTAGTCCCAAACCTTCTCTTCTTTTCATTAGATATTCTCTACCTCTTTCCATAGTGAATGGCAAATGCTAAGAAAAAGAAGTTTTCTTTGGATCAAGTCCTCGTGAACAGAGAGCAGCAGATGTCTTTGCTGGAAGTGGTCCTTACTGCCACCAACTTGTCACCTCAGAGCAGAAAGCCATGGCTGTTGACAGAGGTTTCTGTCCTGCCTGATCCAGCACACGTTGGTCCCAAGGAAATACACAGAGGTCTACATTAATTATAAACTGGTTGACCTATTAGCTCAGGCTTCCTATTAACTAATTCTTACATTAACTCATTATTCTTGTCTGTGTTAGCCACGTGGCTTAGTATCTTTATCAGCGAGAGATTCTCATTTTGCTTCCTCTGCAGCTGGGTGACGACTGCAGACTGCATCTTTCCTCTTCCCAGAATTCTGCTATTCTTGTTGCCTCACCTCTACTTCCTGCCTGGTTGCCCCACCTATACGTCCTGCCTGACTACTGGCCAATCAGCATTTTATTAAAATACAAATGACAGGGTACAGACCATTGTCCCACAGCACATGGCAGGACATTCACATGAGTGGGGCCTAGCAGGAAGAGTCCTTTTTTATTAGTGGAAGGCAGAACACCAGCTCCTCCCCAAAGAAACAGAGTCGCTCACCCCCAGAAACTGATTATAAATGTCCACAGTGACGGGACTCCATAGGTACGAACAACTGTGAATGCAGCTAGGACATTACCAGGGGGTTCTGCCGGTTTGATTTGTTTTAATTTTATAAAAGAAATTGTATGGTGTATATTTATGTGTGAGTTCATGTATGCACATGAGCAGGGGCATATGGTCATGTGTGTATGTACAGAGGAGGCCAGAGGTTGAAGTCAGCTGCCTTCCTACATCACTTTTCACTCTGTCTTTGGGAACCCAGAGATCACGGATTCAGTTGGGCTGGCTGTGGGTCACTCCTCAGGGACCCCTCTGTCTGCTCTCCTACCCAGCACTGCTGTTTACATTCACACACTGACTCAGGTCCTTGTGTTGACACGGTAGGTACTACACTGACTGAGCTGTCTCTGACTCCCTGGTTCTGATCTAATCCTGAGACTTAAAAACTGTCACCTTTCCTCATGAGAGACAGAGATAGAAAGACAGATGAGAGAGGGAGCTGAACAGCAAGGGGGGGAGAGAGAGAGAGAGGGAGAGAGAGAGAATATAACTGTGTGCCCAGAGGAAAGGGAAACGGAACATGAATAGCTCTAGAAGCTGGGGATTCCCTTCAGATGCCAGTCAGGAGTAAAGAACAGACTCCATCTACAACAGCACGTGACTGAATTCTGCCATCAAAAGGAATGAACAGGAAGTGGGCACCCTAGGGACCCCAGAAAGCAGAGTAGCCCCTCAGGCACCTTTCTTCCAGCTTGTGAGATGGCTTTCATCCATCACGCCTACCCACTGTTACCAGATAAATTAGCTGTCTGGATTGAGCACAGGTATGGCATTGTGTTCATTCAGAAAGAGAACATTAAAACAACACCCTGAGCAAAATTGAAAGAATCCCCCTAAATGTGTTAAGATATAAACAGGCATTGTGCAGAGCTGGGACTCAGGGAAAGTGGTGGCTCTTCTGACAGTGAGCAGTTTGATTCCACTGGACCACTTCAGAGGGACTGTACCTCCCGCAAACAGTACAGCAATGACCAAGTCATGCTGTGCCCGCTATGGGCAATAACACAGCCGAGCACATCTCAAAAAGAAAGCACACTGGGGCATAATTGGCTCATTTTAGCTGCAAGTTCGGGGCACAAAAATCATGTACTTTTCCCTCAAAAGAGATGGAGAACTTCATGTCAGAAAAGAGGACCAAGATCTTATTCAAAGAGTTATTGGGCAATTTAGCTATCAGGTTTAACATTATTATCATGAACAGAGAAAAGAGGGTAAAAAAAGGCCCTGGGATAGCTTAGCTTCTCCCAGCTGACCTACTTTCTTATCTATTGAAAACGTGCAATAAGAATGTCCATCTATTTTCTTACGATGGAAGAGTATGAGTTCAGAAATAACTGAAGAGGCATACTACAATAAAAAAGTTTGCAAAAATCAAGCTTCATGTTCTAGCATCAGCTAGAACAGGCTATTTTTTAATGTGCATGGCATTTACCTTTTAAATGTTTAATATACACTTACTAGGCGACGGGCCTGTCTTCTTTGACCCAAGACAACCTAAGTCATCAGAAAACCTAGGCTGTGAATTCGCTGCTGACAGCCAAAGAGTGGTCGCACATGCTGTATGTGCAAAACGGAAATGACATGGTCACGTTTACACAAACTTGCATACATGCCACCTTTTCAAAGGGGCATGTGGAACACACTGCAATCTGAAGACTTGGGGTCAGCAAGTGCCACAGTCAGGGGACTGAGATGCAGCTGGGTTCCTCTATGCAGGGCTGTCTGAGAGTGTGTATCAAACAGCAGGTCAGGCTAACAAAAATGACACTATCACAGTGTAAAAGAAGTCCAACGTCTCCTTCACACTAAAGAAAAGCGAGCATTAAATTATGTCTAGTTTCTCCTCTACCTCACTCCCTCCTCCACCTAAGCACAGACCATGAGGAACAAACAGCTTCTGCTAGCACTGTTCAGAGATCGAAATCATTACAATAACCATAATTCCAAAAACACTGGCAGCATTAAACATAAACTCCTATGGCACAGAAATTACTATGAGTCCAAGAATTTCAATAGTATCATTATGTTAGTTCTCAAAGAAAACTATATGAAATTGAACTTGACACAAAAAATGTATAAGCAATGGTCTCCATTTTCACTTTTTAAAAACTTGCTAACAGACAGAAAAGGGGATGATACATGTAGAGCATTAATCTTGACGCAGGACAATATCTGTATTTCAATTTCAAAAAGTTATTATAGAATGAATTTCTTAAGATTATTTTTAATTTTGAAAACAATCTACTTTACATACCAATCCCAGTTCCCTCTCTCTCCCACTCCTCCCACCTTTTCCCCACCACACCCCATTTGTTGGGAGCAGTGAGACCCCAGATTCTGAATTTCTTGTAATCTCCTGATCTGCCTGATCTGAGTGCCTACAGCTGCTCTGAGCACGAGACCCTCAGGCGTTCCTGATGGCAGGAGAGTGGTTTCTGGTGGGTTTGGCTGGGGTGTGGCTATCTCTATATAATCTGCCCCTGAACACAATAAAGGAGGCATTCTTGGGGAATTCAAGGATGACCCATGTTGCTGTCTCTGTCTGTGTGTGTCTGTGTATTTTAATCTCCAGCCCCTTGCCCGAAGCTCGAGAACTGGGTAAAAGCGCACCGAGCCCAGACATGGGGGCACGGTGCGCGGCACCCATTCACTAATAAAGTCATTTGAGGCAGGATCAAGGTCCTCCCCCATGTATCTAGGCTGAGCAGGGTATCCCTCCACAGTGAATGGGCTCCAAAGAGTCAGTTCATGCACTAGAGATAAATACTGGTTCCACTACTTGGGGTCCCACAAACTGTCCATACAGCATAAAGATTTATTTTATTTTTAATTATGTGTATATGTATGCTTCTGTATTTGAGTATGTATGCATCTGCATGCAGATGCCCTCCGAGTCCAGAAGAGGGCATCAGTCCTCATGAGACTGAAGTTATAGGCAGTCAGTCATGTGAGCTGACTGACCTAGATGCTAGGAACTGAAATCAGACCCTCTCAAAGACCAGCATGCACTTCTAATGGCTGCACCATCTCTGCAGCTGAAAGGCGAATTGTAAATATTACTTTTTCATACTTATATTCCATATTACTTATAATACAGGTTTAATCCCATTTCATGATGGAAAAATGCACACGAAGGTTTTATATCTGCATTTCTCCACTGAAAGCAGGAAGTAGAAACCCTGCAACTTAGAAAGGTAAATTTCCATGAAGGCAAAAATCACTCTTAGGATGGACCCTAGAGGCAGAAATGGCTACATAAAATTCACAAAACCAGAAAAATTCAAATGAATGATAAAGAAGTTTTGATGGGGTACTGGCATGTCCTTTATTGAGGAAGGCAAAGGATCCTAAATGATTTCTTTGCATAAAAGAACACTCAGCAACAAGACACAATGTGTGGCTTCACAAGACGCAGGAGGGTGAGCCATCTCAAACTGCAGAGGACCTGTTTTTTTCTCTCTCAAGTTCCTAACTTGGGAAAACTTTAGAAAACACAACTTTTCAGAAATTAATAAGAGGCGCTCAAAGGTCAGGGAATATTCTTTGAAAGTTAAAAAAAAAAAACCACTACAAGTTGAGGGGCTTCTTTTTATGGGGCGTGGAGTGCTGGGATGGATACCAGGGCTCACGAAGGTTGGGCAAGCACACTGAGCTACCCGTTACTCCACGGAACTGCAGGTGGAACTTACGTATATTTGATTCCTCTTGTACCGCTGGTATAAGTTGTACATGATGGAGCCTCCATGGAGCTCGGTCAGAGAGGCCATGTCGTCCACGCCCTCCTCATTCATGGGGTGCATTGCCGTCACCTTTTGGTGGGTGATTGTGCTCTGCTTGTAGGTGAACACCTGAGGGCAGGAACGAATTCACTGTTTAGTCTCCAGTAGATGACTCTGTGCAAGTGCCCAGACCTGGGAAACAATCTCAGTACAACAGTCTAAGTGTTAGAAGTGTATTTTTTTTTAATTTTCTTTATGGCATCTATACATTTTCTAAGGAAGAAACTATTTTGAAGCTTCTGGAGTAAAGTTATAATCAATCATCTTTGGACTCACAGAAACTTTAAATTCATAATTCACTTTCTACGCAGTTTTTTAATTGATATAAATCAAGGAACTCACATGGGCTGAAGAAACAGCTAAATGGTTACAAACACTTCTTGTGGAGGACTCAAGTTCAGAACCCAGAACCCACACAGACACTTCTAACCAACCGTAACTCGTGTTCTAGGTGATCTGATGCCCTCTTCTGAACTCCAAGGGTACCAGGTGGGGCACACACACACAGGGAGGCAAAATACTCAATTAAAATAAAAACGTAAATCTAAAACCCTTTTCTTTTCAAGACAAGGTTTTTTTGCATATCCCTGGCTATTCTGGAACTCACTCTGTAGATTAGATTGGCCTCGAACTCATAGGGATCTGCCTGCCTCTGCCTTCCAAGTGATGGGTGCCAACAGCGCCCACAAAACTTTTTTAAATGACCAGTTTTGTTTTATTTCTTTTTTTAAAATATTTATTTATTATGTATACAATAGTCTGTCTGTGAGTATGCCTGCAGGCCAGAAAAGGGCACCAGACCTCATTACAGATGGCTGTGAGCCACCATGTGGTTGCTGGGAATTGAACTCAGGACCTTTGGAAGAGCAGGCAATGCTCTTAACCGCTGAGCCATCTCTCCAGCCCTTGTTTTATTTCTTTAGACAGAAATGTGGCCTCCCTACAGTTTTACTCTGAATCACTTGGTAGCTTCAAAGTTTCACAGCAAAGTTCTTTGATTTAAGTTATATTGTTATACTGATTATTAACCAAGTAAATATTCCCCCCATCTGCTACAAGACTGCCACAGTCATGACATCAATATTTAGAAAATGTGACCAGCATTCCCTCTCCGTCATGGAACGTAACATGCATGTGTTCTTTGTTTATCGGATGATCCACCTTATACTTCCAGACAAAGGTAAGGAGTGATACATACATACATACACATACATACATAAACATATATATTAGCATGTACGTCAAGTGACACTAAATACTTATGGCTCATTATTGGGATCAGCACATATTTCTGAAGCCACTTGGTATTCTGTTAGTAAGTGACCACAGAATTAAACACAGAAAGCTATGCTCTGTTTGTTGACCAAGTTCAGACTGCTGTACATGTAAACGTACAAATAAAAGGGATTTCCCCATGAAGTCTAAATCTTCAATTATGCATTCATAGTTTGGGTTGGTTTTGCAGTACAGGGAATCAAACTCAAGGTCTGGCAAGTGCTCCTACCCCTCAGCTGCTTTCTCACCCCTACTAGCGTCTAGTTAATAGTTTTTAAGCCATGCAAGCTTCCTTTAAATAAAACAAAACTGCCAAAAGGTTCTTTGAAAAAGAATATAAATAGCATGAGGAACTCATAGCCTTCACACGTACACACGTGCATATGCCTGCACACAAAGCCCTTTCTGCCATGTCTGAAGAAGTTTTTGATTCAGGATTTTAAATTTAATATCAACCAGCTGTCTACACTGCAACAAATAGCACATTCCTACAAAAGGGAATGACACACTGAGAACTACAAAAATGCCAACCCAATGGTTTCGGTACAAATGGCATGTTTTATTTTTCTAGAGAAAAAATAAACTTCCATAGTGGTACTTAAGCCAGACATACCACAAAAGTCGGTCCAAACCAGCCCTGAGAAACTTCCCCAGGCCAGCATAGAGACACACCCTTCCCTCCCAAGAAAGAACCACCCTCCCCAGATGCTGTTTGACAGACCTTCACCTGAGAAGACAGCCTTGTTTCCCTACCTCAGGTGGTGGAGGGACCCACCCAGCCACCAAAACACCATGAGCTGGACAGAGACCTGGAGCTGCTGAGGGAGTATGGGTGGGGTGAATCACATCCAACAAAACAGCTGTGTAGGTAATGGCACCAGAAACACATGCCTGAGTCAAAACCACCAAGGAAGAAAGTTCAAGAAACATGGACGGGCAATGGATGTCGACTAGGCGCAAACTAGACAAGCCTTCTGCCCTCTGCTAGCCTGCTTTCCTCCGGGATGCCAATTCAAGCAGGTGTTCCCGAAACACCCCAGGAGGACAGCATACTCCACAGAGAGGGCTGAGGAGGTGCAAGGCTCAACTTGCCTAGCCTGGTCAACTCTTCTCAGCTGAGGAGCGGACTGAAAGGTCTTGTGTTGTCTTTCAGGAGGCCTTGTCTTCAGAACTTCGAGTATTGGTTAAAAGCAGTCCTGAGAAACTGCTCCAGACTCTGTGGCCTCAGAACACCCCTGAGGTCAATACAAGTCACCTCCAAAGCTCTTTCAGGAAAGGGGACAGCCTCAAAGTCAGCACAACCAGTTCCCACTCCAGATCTCATACCCAACCAGCATCAGCTCCTGTCCAGTGCCAACACCATTTCCCTAAAGCTCGTCACTATGCATGCGCTAAGCACCCATCCCAGAATCTGAAGACAGAACATCATTTAAATATTAAAATTTTGTGTTATATTGATTTTGATTTCTAGAAATAATGTACTTTTTAATAGTCACAAATATGTATACTTATATATGTATTTATTGACTACATTTTCATGTCAAATATAAATATTTCCTTGTCCTTTTTTTTTTTCATTTTATTGGGAAAAGCAAGGCAATGCAGGAGCCCATATAAGAGAGAAGAGCTAGGCAGAATCTCAGGGAAAAGCAAAAACCAAAGTAAAAATCTAAAAAAAACAAATGGTCTCAAATTATTCATAGAGCCGCTACCACTGCCTTCCTCATATTGCCAGCAGCCAGTGGCAGACAGAACACAGGCACATGCCCAGTCCAGGAGCGGGAAAATCAAGAGGATGTGAACTGTTCTTTTTCATGACCTTAGGAGGAGAGAATCACAGAGGGCAATAACTGTGGTGGGATTAAAAGAAGCCGGGAGCACATAGATCATTTGTTGAGGCAGAGTGTAGCAGATGCTTAAAGCCATGAGCATTTCCAAGGAAAGAAGTGGAGTGGTCCAGAATGTACCTTGGAGGGAAAGGTGAGGTTCACTGCCTATCAGGAAATGGATTATCACTGGCAAAGATCCTAGAATAGGATTGGCCACAGAGCAGCCCGATAAACTTAGAAATTCAGAAAATCCATTCAAAGATTTTTTTTTTCTGGTGTGTAAAGGCAGTGGGGACAGATCTCACACCCCACCTCAGGTGAAGTCAACAAATTCACAAGGCTGATTGGCTGGTATGCACTACCAGGTCTACGGGATGCAGAATCACCTAGGGGACAGACCGCTGTGAGGTTCTAAGTTTCTCATGTTCTTTATTTCCACATGGTGAACTGCGGTGGGAAGACTCACTGTAAAGGGGAGGCACACACTCCCTGGGCTTGCGTTCTAGACTGCATAAGGAGAAAAGGATCTGGGAAGCAGAATTCATGTCTCTCTGCTTCCTGACGGCAGCTGCAGTATGACATCATGCTTCTTCCATCGTAACGTCCCTTCTGTGATGGACCTAACTACCCCAGTAGAGCAGGCCAAAAACAAACCCTCAACCCTTAAGTTGCTTCTTGAAAAAATACAAATAAATATACAGTATCATTGATGTCTTCAAAGGCACAAAGGAGCAGAGAAAATATATACCATGACATATAAAAGAGAGTTATTTCATGTCATATGTTTTGGGACAGCCTAACCAGTAGGCAAATATAAAAGAAACCCTGTGGGGGTGAGGGACAGAGCCTACTCTTTGCATTGTGATGTCTGAATGCGTTGCTGGATGAGTAAACACCTGACTTAATTTGGGAGGATTTCAAAAGACCAGTGACTGACCCTCCATACCATTCAAGAATTTCTTTACTGTGTGTCTGCATCCGTGTGGGTCCACATGCATGTGGGACATGCGAACGTGAGAGGATGGCTTCAGTGTGTCTTCCACTCTTCCCTACTTTTCTTATATGTTCTTTCTCTCTAACCCTGGAGGTCAGCGATTGTCTAGACTAGCCAAGCAAGCCTTAGGATCTGTCTTGTCTGTCTGACCAGAGCGATGGAGTTACAGACACACATCACCATGTACAACCTTTCAGTGAGTGCCTGGGATCCAAATTCAGGTCCTCATGTTTATGCAACAGGCTGACTGAGCCATCTCTCAGGCCCATGGCATCTCTCGAACTATATCAGAAGCCATTTTAATATACATCAATGAACCAGGTATTGGTTTTTCAAGATTCTTTCTAAACATTAAGAAATTTTGTAAGTCAAAATGATATAGTCCTTTTTACAAGACCTTTCCTTCCAGAACTGTTTCTGGAAAGGAAGAGCACGATATAATAATCAGATGTATTTCTAAAAGAAGTCAGAAAAAAACTGAGTTACATCCATAAAGCAAATACCATGGAGAAACTGGTGAGACCAATAAACACAAAACAGGGTCAGCAATCAGCCAGAGAAAATGCTTGCTGCCGGGCTCGAGGACCTGATTGTGATCCTGGGGACTTCCATCTCTCTCGAGTATTGAACTACATTACTTAACATCCATAAAGGAAATTCCTAATCATTTCTAAGAGAATGTACCTGGCAAAGAATCAGCCACGAATCATTATAAACCCTCTTTATTGCTTATACTGCCATGTAGGCCAGCTATTGGGAAAGGGAATGCATGCAGCCCCCTGTGGCCAGTCTCCTCACACTGAAGAATTGAGTGTGACGGAAAAGATTGCAGGGTGATAATGCTTTTCTTATTCCAGGACTATTCTAAAACAAACCCATGGTGCACCTGGACGCCACACCTACACACTACAATAATAAGTTTACCTTTTAAAAGCACGCATACTAACCAGCAAGTTGGGCACTGATTCTAGATAAATGAAAACTACTGCTTGCACAGAAAACTCACACATAAATGCTCACGACAGCTGTACTCATGATAGTCAAAGCTGCCAGCAGGCAGCAGTGGAATAAGCCTCGCTGTGCGAGTCTACTTCTTTTACACTCTTGAAATGACAGCATTCGGCAGCACAAAGAGCAGAGTGGGCTTCCAGAGCTTAAGGAGGGACCTAGTAGGGCAATGAGCTGGCAGTAAAGGGCAGCTAAGGGGTTGCCGGGTAGATGTCTTGCCTCCGGGTCTCAGTGTCCTGCTGTGCCCAGTTACCAGGGTCAGTTCAGTTCTCCTCGGTGAGGAGACTGGACCCATGGCTCCTGGGAGCTTTCTCTGTAATTGCTTACAAACGAGTGTGGATGTACACTTACATTAAAAAAAAAGTTTAATTATAAAGAAGCTAAATCTGGTTGTGGTGGCACACACCCATAAACCCAGATCCCCAAAGGCCCAGTCAGAGCTCCTCAGCGCCCATGTGGACTTACTTACTCTTTTCTCAGGGATGACTCCTTTGCCCCACACCCCACTTCAAGCCGGAAACCTGATGACCTAAATCACTCAGCCTTACTAGCTACCATGTCTACCTTGCAAGCCTGGGGACAGAACTGAGCCTACTAGAACCCATCTGCTGCCCCACATATGTAAAATCCATCCATACATACGTCCATAGAGCCTTGTGCTGTGTTTTTAGTGGCATGTTCGCAACAGTTTAGCACCCCTGTTTCTAACCAATGATCTAAGCGTATTTTCATAGGCAGCGTTGGCTGGTATTGACCCACACAGAAGCCACTAATATCTTTTCTCCTTTGAAACAGGGACTGCTTCAGTGCGAGCCAGAGGGACTTTGGCTGTATTGAACTCCACGGGAGCTTCGGTGGCTCAGCAGTGGTCACTTTCATTCCCAGTCTCTCCATAGTCTGTGACCCAGGGGTCATCAGAAGCCTGAACCCTGGTGTAAGAACAGAGTGTGGTCACAGAGAGGTCAGAGTCCTGGGCACCCCAGGAAGCAGGAAGTTTGAGTTGACCAAGTGATGACTCTAAGGAATGTAATCTGATGGCTACCATTCCCAGGCTGACATTCCTCGCAGACTGCTCCAGTGGTTTCCAAGTTAAAGCCTGAATTTCCTAAGGTGCCAGTCCATCACCAGGTAAAGCAAAGCAACCATCCCTTTGAAATGGGACTTCGGACCTTCCTTTTCTGCCAAGCCCTGCCCTCCATCCCTCCCAGGTCCAACACCCAAACAAAAGCCTCATGTGACACTCACCACTCGAGAGTCATTTCTGACCTTTCTTATCTCAGTCTGGTAATGGGGATAACAAGGCTTGCAGTTCAGGGGCAAAGGATGACAATCTAGGGCAGCCTAAAACACAGTGGGAAATGGGGCAGGACGAATGTGTGGTGGCCAGGACAGCCAGGCCCTGGAGCTAGACCCATTCCTGGCTGGAATACGCGGGAACACCCTGGATCTTTATCCAATGCCACACTGGTTACTTAGTAACTGCCTGCTAAAGGGAAGAATGCCAGCTGCCCATCACTGGCCCGCCCTGTGGTCATGTTATGAGGACTGGCATTTGATGTCCAAACCAGACTCCAGAGGCTGAGCAGTGGATCATTCTTCCGCCACTGCTTGCCTTGAACTGGGGAGCAGGGCAGAGGTGGAGGCCAGAGGTAGAGGCTGGAGGATGACCTGGGGGTTAAGAGCACTTGATGCTCTTGCAGAGGACCCAGGCTCAGTTCTTGCTGTCCTCATTAGGTGGCTCACAGCCACCTGTAACTCTAGCTCCAGGTGACTTGATGCCCTCTTCTGGCCCCCATGGGAACCCACACACAGAGAGACACATAAATAAATGAAATAGGTCAAAAAATGAAGACAGCCATGTGGTTGCTTGGTAATTAAGGGAAAAGGGTACATCTGAGCAGATTCCCCATCAGGCAGAGGTTTTGTTTTATTCTGTTGTTTTTTAATGAATTTATTTATTTTTATTTTATGAACATTGTTGTTTTGTCTGCATATGTGTCTATGTGACAGTGCCAGATCCCAAAAAGCTGGAGTTATAGACAGGTGTGAGCTGCCATATTGGGTGCTAAGGACTGAATCCAGGACCTCTAGGAGAGGAACCAGTGCTCTTAATTGCTGAGCCATCTCTCCATCCCAAGTCTGGAGTTTTAAACCAGTCAAAATCACTTTTCTGAATTCTACTTTAAACACTCTTGAAGTGGAATTCCCCTCTGTATGCTATGACTATGTTTTATTACCATTGGTTAATAAAAAAGCTGCTCCGGCCTATAGCAGAGCAGAATATAGCCAGGCTGGGAAAGATAAAGTAGGCAGAGTCAGAGACGCCATGTAACTGCCAAAGGAGACAGACACCAGAACAGAACCTATCTGGTAAGCCACAGTCTCATGCACAGAGGAACAGTAATGGGTTAATTTAAGATGTAAGAGTTAGTTAATAAGAAGCCTGAGCAAATAGGCCAAACAGTGCTGTAATTAATACAGTTTCTGTGTGATTATTCAGGTCTGGGCATCCAGGAAACAACAGAGCAGTCTCTGTCCATACACTCTGCTTTTTCTTAAGCTCCCTTGTCAAAGGAGCATGTTTCTAAGTGCAAGGCAGAGACAACTCGAGAGGTCTGTAAGAATCTAGAGGGGAAAACAGAGTCAGATTGATTCCAGATTCTAGACAAAACCCACAAATCATTTTTGGCTGTTCTGTTTGTTAAAGTATGTACAGAGAGGGACCGCAGGTTCACTTGGCTCAAACTCATGGCACAAAAACTAAAAGCTCGCAAGGCCAGAAACAAAGCAGAAGAACATGGAATTTGAGATGATTCCCTCTTTCCACAATATCCCCGTGAACTGGCCCTGCCCCACTGTCCAGGGCACCTATAGAAAGATAAAGAAAACACTACATGGACCCACAGAAAGGAGGAAGAAAGGGCAGTGGGGGGTGGTTAGGGAGCAGGGGACCAAAGACCATTAAAGTGAAGTCCTCTTAAAAGAGAAGCATTTTTAATAACACAAGAAAAGTTAAGCCAGACATGATTGCACATGCCTTAATCCCAGCATTTGGGTGGAAAAGGCAGGTAGATTTCTGAGTTCGAGGCCAGTCTGGTCTACACTGAGAGTTCCAGGGCAGTCAAGGATCCATAGAGAAACCCTGTCTCAGCAAATGAAAGCAACAGAAAGAAAAGTGAACATCATGAGCTGAGACAGCTTCCTTGGTATCTGTAGCATGAGCAAAATCAGAGGTTGAAGAGACTGTTCAAGAGTGTACTGGTCCACATCTGTACTCCCAGCACTCAGAGGCAGAGGCAGGCAGATCTCTGTGAGTTGGAGGTCAGCCTGGTCTACAGTGTGAGTTTCAGGACAGCCAGAGCTACACAGACCCTGTCTCAAAAAGATTCTTCCCCTGGGCAGGAAACTGCTGTTTGAAAAGCCTTATACAGTGGCGCACACCTTTAATCCTAGCAGTCAGGAGACAGAGGCAGGCAATGTCTGTCCCTGTCTATAGAAACAAAGAGAGAAAACCCCTGTGCATTCTGTGTTGGGAATAGGGGTCAAAGACTAATAGCCCCGGAGCTGGAAAGATGGCTCAGAGGTTAAGAGCATTGCCTGCTCTTCCAAAGGTCCTGAGTTCAATTCCCAGCAACCACATGGTGGCTCACAGCCATCTGTAATGGGGTCTGGTGCCCTCTTCTGGCCTGCAGGCATATACACAGACAGAATATTGTATACATAATAAATAAATAAATAAATTTATATATAAAAAAAGACTAATAGCCGGAGTGTCCGGTGAGAGAACCTAGAGGAATCCTAAGTAAAGCCTTCCGCAGGGCTGAGGTTAAAAGGGATGAGCATGGCTGTGCTTGTCGACATCATCCTTCTTTACGTACACAGCCTCCATCCCCACTGGCCTTCCTTCCTTCCGGATGGTACCTTTCCAGCCACACATCTTCACATTTGGGTTTTGTGATGAAAGGGTCAAATATAGTATAGAAGAGAAGTGTGCGCTCATTGGTCCACAGCCCCAGAGAGAGCCCCTCCTCCTCCCTCTCTGTTGCAAACACAGCTGGCTATCATACACCTGTTCTCCTGCTTCCCTGCTTCCCTTGTAACACCTGTCCGGGCAGTGTTCTGTCCCTGCTCCTCAGCCTTGCCCTGCGCTGCTCTATCTTCATCTCATCACAGAGGCAAAGACAAGACCAACACCAGCGCCGCAGAGGCCACACAAACACACACGAAAATGTGTCCAGGTGGAGACGAGGAAAGAATGCAACAACAAAACTGTACCAGAGGATGCGGCCACCGCCACCATGCTCTGGAAGGAAGAGGAGACACTGCGTCACATTCAGAGCAGCCCGTTTCCTCGGGATTAGAAATAAAGTCTCAGCCACACTTGGTGGTACAGCCTACAATACCAGCACCAACGGCTGGGACGCTGAGCCAAACCTGCACTATGACAAGACTTTACCTCAGAAGCCAAAGCAAATGAAATGAAATTCTCTGTTTTCCTAATCTCTTGACAGTTGTGTATATGTCTTTGAAAATCATGTGGGTTGATACATGGTTTGTGGGGACATGCAAAGGTACAGATGCTTTGGAAAGCAGTTTGGCAGTTCTAAAAAAAAAAAAAAAGAAAGAAAACAAGCAGAGTTGCCATGACCTGGCAAGTCCACTTCAAAGAACAGACACCCTGAACAAACATTCACATAAAATAAACAGTCATTCCAAATTGTTTGCAAGAAGGTAGAAAAAAACCTAAGTGTGGCACAATGGAATGCCACTCAGCTGTGAAGAAGGACAGACTGACGCCTGTCCTTTATACTATAGAATAATGAGCCCTGAAAACACTAAGAAACCTGGAGGAAGACACAGAGAAACTGCCATGTATTGTAAGATTCCAGGTGTCTGAAATGTCTCAACAGTGAATCCAGAGAAAGAAAGAACAGGCAGGACTGCCAGGCTCCGGGGAAAGGACTGGGGACTGACTGCTCCACATAGTGAAAATGTCCTAACACTTGGGGTTGGGAAGATGGCTCAGGGGTTAAGAGCACACATTATTGTTGCAGAGGACCCAAATTCAGTTATCAGCATCCCTGTTGGGCAGCTCTCACCAACTGTAACTCCAGCTTCAGGGGCTTGGATGTCTTCTAGCCGCTTGCATATGTGTGCATCCACACACAGACCTTTTTGTTGTTGTTTTTTAAAGATTTATTATGTATACAACATTTGGCCTCCATGTATGCCTGAAGGCCAGAAGAGGGTACCAGGTCTCATTACAGATGGTGGTGAGCCATCATGTGGTTGCTGGGAACTGAACTCAGGACCTCTGGAAGAGCACTCAGTGCTCTTAATCTCTGAGCCATCTTTCCAGCCCCGAGACCTAAGTTTTAAAAGTTCTAGAAATTTTATAAAATTGCTTGTGCTGATGACTACATAACTCTAGAGATTAAAAACCCACTGGACTATAAATTCTAAGAGGCAAATTCTGTGAAATCGGCTTTATATCAAAGGAAAACTTAATTAAAGGGGGGCTGGAGAAAGGACAGGCAGTTAGAACAACAGAGACACAAGTGGGACTAAGCAAAAGACGAGCAGCCTTGTACAAATGAGAATGGAGAGGGTTAAATGCCGCTTCGACAATCTCCTGGCAGGTGTGCTACTCATCAGTGTAGACCAGCCCATGAGAGCCCATCTATCCAACCACTGATATTCTGCAACACGGGGTCCCTTCTTTGCGAGGTGGGCCTCTTGAAAAGAATCATTATTTTTAGTACTCAGCCAGAAGCGTGGCTGCCACTGGCACACTATGACACATGAAGACATATGTGTCTTCAACACGGATGCTGAAAACACAAGTAGACGACAAAGAGACACGCTGTAAAGCCAGATCTTAAAACAATAGTCTTCACCAAGTGTCAAGTCAATATAGAGAGAGCAACTCAAAGTAAGGATCTAAATATTCAGATGCCACTGATATAATCCCAAAGACTACTTCAGACAAAGAGAACAGTCAACCTCCATCCATACTGAACTTACAGGTGAGTTCAATGCTGAAGCTGTTAAAATCCTATTAACTATATGGAAGAGCTGAGATAGTGTACAAATTATTTTTTGAGTTGAGCTAAATCCATTAAAATAGACACAGCATTTCTGTACAAAAGTCAGAACACGTTACTAGCCAAATGACAATTCTGTTAAGTAGGCTAAAATTCCATGGAAGGTTCTCTAGACTTTCAAAATCTTAAGCATCTTTTACTTAAGAACACCAAAATCTGTAGGTACAAATGTAATACCCTGTATATTATGCACGGCCATGCACCAAATAGCCAAGCTAGAGATAAACTTTCATTTGCAAATGTTTAACTTTTGCCGTTTCTCCCAGATGGAAAAGGCAGACCGTCTCACAGGCTCCACAGACCATCAAATGAAACCGGCTTTATGGGCAGGACACCAATGACTAAGTAGGGCTCCTTAGGCAAAACTCAGTTCCATTTGAACTCTTAACAATGGAAGCTGATTTCTACGCCAACTTTTCTCATACAGTTTCTCATTAATTAGCTTTGTCAGTGTGTCTAATATAAAGTCTACGGTCTTTGTAGGGCCTCATTAGCCCTGACTCCAGAGAGCTAGAGACTTGGAAGGTTTTTTTTGTTTTTTGTTTTTTTTAAACATACACTAGCTTAAGGTCCCCTCACTAGGGGACGGCCATGATCTTTTCTGCTGATCGATTTGGACAGTATGTGGTTACTAGACAAAAAGAACTCAATCATAAAGGCTCATATGAGACTAATCTTGGTGGGAGGAAAGGGAAGGAGTGGGCGTGGCGTTGTGTTGCACGAGAAGCAGAAGAGCAGGTGGCCAGGGTGTTCTTGACTTCACAGCATACAGTAAAGCCTTAAGACAAGTCGTTTCATAGAAAACCCTTTGTACATAATAGCATATATTAAACGGCATGCCCCTGGGCTTATCCGAGTTAAAATAACTGTAATTTCTGAGTCTTGTGACAGGGGTTAGGTCATCTCCTGGCCCAACTTTATTAAAAGCTCTTTTGTTCAGTGTGTTGACTCTGTACCCTGTACCAGGACTATACACAGAGCCGAGGAGACAAACACATGAGAAGCAGTAAAGCGGATGCATCAGATGCAGGAACTGGGACAGACAGGGATGACTCAAAGTGCCCACCACCATGAGGCAAAGCTCTGGAATCCTGGAAGACAGAAAGACTCTGCACAGAGTCTGTCGCTCCTTGTTCTTGGTTCCGGTTGCACCCTGTCACTAGGGGAAATGCCTGGCAAGTGACACTGCACTGCCAGACCTGTCCTTCCTGGACCTGCAAGCGGGCAGGAGTACTGCCGCTTCCTGATTCGCAAAGCTGCCTGCCTGCAAGTGCTCACAAGCTCACAACATGTAGGCCTGAGGACTTCACATCATTGGCTGCCACCAAGATGAGACCGTCAGGCCACCGCTACCATCAAAACACTGTCAAAGGGGCGTACCCCTGGGAACCCTGCTTTGCATTCAGATTCTGCTTGCCCTGTTTATATACCAGGTCACACAGACACCAACACACTCCCTGACTGACCTGCCAGCCAGGCAGGGCCACGCTCAGCTAACAATTCGGCACTGACCTTCTTCAGGTTCCTTCTTGAAGCCTGCAGCTCACCTCCCTTCACTTCCAAACCATGACTCAGTTGGATGTCTACGTGCACATAAATTATCTAGACATGCACAAAGACACATAACTAGGGCAATTGTGATCAGTATAACTTGCCAAGTACCTGTGCTCCCTCTGGCAATCAGCCCTCTGAGAAGGTGCTATTCTTACATCATCTTTATGAATGAAATATGTGAGGGTCCAGCCAGTTTAAGTCACTTAAGGAGGCATATGTGGCAGGCAGAAATAAGGACAAGCAGCTATCGATGGGGGCACGCCAACCTGACGACCACTGGATTACATCTGGCTGTTTTCCCATTTTTAAAACTGATCTTTATCTGCTGGGGTCCATAGGGTCCTGGTCATCTGTTTATTTATTTTGTGTATTTACATGTTGCCTGTGTACATGCTCCCAAAGAGTCCAGGAGAGAGTGTTGGATCCTGGGAGTGGAATCCAGGAGGCTGTGAGCCATCTGGGGTGAGTTCTGGGACCTGGCACCCTCCACCACTCAGCCGTCTCCGCAGCCTCCCCACCACCCCGTGGCTTTCTCGGTCTAAATTATTAACTGATGCTGAGATGATCTCTCTGGCCTACCTATTACTAAAAGTCTAGTTAAAATCAAACAAGATTTTATAACTGCATTAAGGATTTGCAGAGCATATCAAGTACCAAGTCACGAGGCGAAGCAGTCATGGGAAATGGAAAGTTAATGCTTAACCAAGAAGCTTCTGGGTCCTCTAGAGTTTATTAATGGAATCAAATTGCTCTGTACAAGTTAACCTGGGAAGGTTGAGTGAGGACATCAACAAATACTAATCATACAATTACATAAGCGCTTCAAACACTTGACCCGTGTCACTTCATTTTAATTCAGCCCAACAAATGCGAAGACACAGCACAAATCAGGAAAGTGGGCAAGGATGGGGACTCCTCACTCAGCAAATCAGCTGCTGGCTAACTACTTCCGGCTCACTTTCCCCCCACTGTCCCCCAAATAAACCTGGAGAATCCTCCACTCTCCCATCCGCTGCCCTCCAAAGATCTCCAGAGTGCTTCTCTCTAATTATAATACAAGAAAATCATTCTCTTTCAGGCATTTTCCTTTTTCTGAACCAGGAGCTCACCATTTTTCACCTAGCCAAGCAGCAAACCCAGCTATCCTCCTGTCTCCGCACACCACAGCAGCAGGGTCACAGGGGCCCTACCACAGGCAGCCATACTAACTGTTCCCCTTTGTGTCAGGGATCTGAACGTGGGCTGTCCTGTTTGTATAGCAAGTGCTCTACTCACTGAACCATCCTCCCCCACCCCATTTTCCTTTCTGAGCACCATGTAGGCACAATCTAGTATTCAACCTTCAATTCTCCTGCCTCAGCCTCCCCAGTAGTGAGATTACAGGGGTCTACAACCACACTTGACATTCCAAACATGTTACCCACTTCTTTTCTTTCTTTGAATTAGGTCTTTGTCCAGGGCAGATATATATGATCAATTGGTTTCAAGAGTTTTGTCTTGTTTTTAAGATTGTATTATACACACACACACACACACACATATATATATATATATGTACCAACATGTATGTCTCTGCCCCACATGTGTGCAAGTACCCATGGAGGCCAGAAGAGGGTGTTAGATCACCTGGAGCTGAAGTTACAGGCAGTTGGGAGCTGCCTGATGTGGGTGTTACAAATTGAACTTGGGTTTTCTGCAAGAACAGCAAGTGCTCTTTCCTGCTGAGCCATCTCTCCATGCTGGGTTAGGATTGTTTCACAGAAACCAAAGTAAAATGTGTATTTGACTGTTGGGTCTATGCCAGACACTAACACAGATGTTCATTTTCTGGGAACTTTAGTAAAGTAAGCAAGCCAGAGATCAATATCCTGAGTAAAGATGAAACTATGATGTAAAATTTATTCCTTTTCCATCGCCCAAGAATGTATCGACCGAGCCGCCTTCGTTCCTTACGGTCATAAACACACAAAAAAAAATGTGTGGCTATAAAAGTAACTGTGGTTCAAAGACGAGAATACCTTCTAAGTGGAGTAAGAAAACTTGCTCGTCTTAACTTTTGATGACTTAAATTCATCTACCAGAACTCAACATCTGGCTGCTGTTTTGAAAAGCAGGGGGTGTCCTTGTAATATCCTAGAATATAAAACTGGTGTCTCGTTTGTGTGCAAGCACTCATTCGAGTTTCACCTTGTGGATTATTTTTTTGCCTTTAAGGTTAATATAGCCACTAAACTGAAATGGTGAAAGTTTCGCAGCTTTAAGAGTAGAAGTTATAGTGTGCAATGAATCAAATAACTCATTGTTATTTTGTATACACGAGACACACTAACGAAGAAATTAAAAAGCAAAAAAGCCAAGCATTTGAAGTATCTAATAAAAAAGAACAGTGTTGCCTGGACTCAAGTATCCTGAAGCAATAGTTTTAAGATCTTGTTGTCATAATGTATGCACGTGTGTTTGTCCTAAGTTGAGTTACAGGTGGTTGGGAGTCATCCGACATAGGTGTCGGGGAAACAAACTTGGGTCCTCTTCAACAGCTCTACAAACTTAACCACTGAGCCATCTCTGGAGTCCCTCAAGCAATAGAATTTTGAATTTAAGATTTATTTATTTTTATTTTTTGCACAAGAGGCCAGATAAGAGCATGGGATCCTCCCTGGACTGGAGTTAGACAGTGGGCACGGGGTGCTGGAAATCAAATCCAGGACCTGTTAACAGCACTCATCCAACACTCCAGCCCCGGGCAAAAGTTAGTTCTTGAATCAAGTAGTCCAGACTTTAAAATTTTCACAGAAAACTTACGAAATAAAAGGATTTCTGTTCACCACTCCTGACATTGCCTCTAAGACAAAAAACTACCCAGTTAGATGTCATCCAAATAAAGAAATTTTATCTATGTGTTTTCTCAAATGTTGACTGACTTTAATTATATCAGTAAAAACAGCAATTGATGATTCAACAAGAAATGATAATGTGTTCGAGAGACAGCTCCGTCAGGAAGATGCCTGCCATGGAAGCATGAGGTCGTGACTGGACCCACAGCGCCCATGGAAAAGCTGCTGAAAGCAGTAGAGCTGGGAGTGGGGAATACTGGCAAACTCCCTGGAGTCACTGGCCAGCCAGTGTAGCCAATCAGTGAACTCCAGGTTTGGTGAGAGACTGTCTCAGAAAGAAAGATGAAGAGATAAAAGAAGACCCCCAACCATGGATCTCTATCCCCATAGTCACCCACACATGCATGCCCCCAGACAATTGCCCCTGTATGCCTACACACATGCACACGCACAACACAGACACATGCATACACCAAATACATACATACACACACATGCATATACCAAATACATTTATTCGTACAACTTAATTACTTCCACCTGAAAGACTGCCCTTTACTCTGAGTCTATGTCATTGCTGTTGAGGTTTGCTGAGTTATCTTTGGTAAGTAAAATGATAGCAGTGGTTACTACATGCCCTGGTGTGACAAAATAAAACAGGGGTCTGGCCTATGTTGTTCTCCTACAGTTTCTGGATGGAGGAATCCAAAATGCTGGGACCTCTGGGCGACAGCATCCAGGCACTAAAGACCATCAAACACTGACTGGCAAGTACTGTAAGACCGAACAGGATTCGGATGAAATTCCCTTCACGCCAAGCTTTTCTGCAACATTAAAAACTGCCCTAAAGTCGTTCAAGGGTGACAATTATTGCTGGGTGTGAGACAAAATGTTCTAGAACGGAGCTGCCAAGTCCCTTTCATTTCTTTTCTCCCATACCATAGCATAAAGACCCACACCTGGCTCCACAGAGTCTATTGCCATAAATAAATAAATAAAAAGAAAATTCTCTCAGATCTTGGTCATCAAGAAAAAGCACCACCTTCCTCGGATTAGCTTCCAATGCTTGTATTACCTTGGCTCTCTATCCTTAAAAGTAGCTCAGAGAAGCCACAGACAGCTGTGTCATCAGCGTGACTGGTACGGAGAAGCCACATCATGGTTACTGCAGTCAGGTTTGCCTATGGGTGATGGACAGGGCTACTCACTCACTCACCCCAGGCACGGCCTCCACACTCCCACACTCCTTCCTTATTTCTCCAGTCAATCTGGAAAGGCTGGCCTTTACATCTCAGACTCAAAAACAGGCGATTCCAAGTCCCTTAACAACAGCCAAATATACAGACCCCTAGACAACAAGTTGGTGCCATGTGGCTATCGTTGATGACAGGAATTTAAATGTTAACAGGCACCCCGAAGAAGGAAGACAGCACATAGGGTGAGCCAGGATTTCCCAAAGAGAGCAATATTAAGAAGTATTAGTTCACAATCATAAGAAAGCATTTTTTTTTTTACTATCCAAGAAGCATGCTTACAAAAGACCTGAACTTTACTCTAGACACTAAGAGTAAATGGAGTTGTTATTTTTTATTTGTCTGGTTGCTTTTTTGTTTGTTTGTTTTTCAAGACAGGGTTTCTCTGTGTAGCCCTAGCTACCCTGGAACTTGATTTGTAGACCAGGCTAACCTCAAACTCACAGAGATCCACCTGCCTCTCATTTCTTAATTTCTTAAAACAACAACAACACACATAACCTTTAATTTAACCCACCCTTACCCTGATTCTCCCAACAGCATCCAGGGCTTGTCTTTTCTATGTAACACTCATGTCTACAGATGCTGTTGGTGAAGCCTGTGGAGGTTGGCTGTTGTTTTACTTCTTAGGGTTTTTTTTTTCTTTTAGAAATAGTTTTTCTAGATGTTAGTCCAAATTGGCCTTGAACTCACTACAATCCTTTGGTCTTAATCTCTTGAGTGATGGGATTCCGTGCGTACGCCATCATACCCAGCCTAAATCCTGGGAATTGATTCTTACCAGTGATGGACAAAAAAAAAAAAAAAAAAAAAAACAGCCAATGAGGTCTGTGTTCACATCGGCCCCACCCTAGACATTGAAGATCCCAGCTACCATCATTGCTAACTAAGTCCAGGGTATGGACCATGGATGGCTCTTTAGTTCTGACAAATACATCATAGTAATTTAAGAATATCACCCAGGAAGGCAGAAATAACACTATACAAAGAAACACCAATTAAACCTGTGTTTGAATCATCTGAAAGCATTTGGCCTTCCATTTTAGTAGCTGAAAAAAATTATTTTGTCCATTACCCGCATGTTATGGGATTTTATGGTTCTTGCACTCTAACCTGTCACTGGGCAGTGGACAGGTAATCCCTCCTTTCAGCTATGTGAGGGCTTTTCCACAGGTGACAAAATGAATGCCAAAGACGGCACAGCTGCAGAGACACAGGAACTGAACATATATTAGTGATAAAGCTCTTATCCGCACAGTTTCCAAATACCTGGCCTATAGAAGCACAGCAAAGTAAGACAGAGTTAGGAGCACATACCTAGAAATTGCAGGAGGCTATGCCTGGAAGAGACAACATGCACTCTCAGACTTCCCTCCATATAAACATTAATACCAAAATTCTTTACCAGTTGGCATTCTTCTCTTACACATGCTAAACCAAAGTCTAGTAGCACAATGCCGACATACGTTAAACATCTGTCCAAAAGACCAATTAATGACAAATTTGGAGAGACATCCAAATGGTATTAAATAAATGTACTTATTTCAGAAGATACTTGTTCACAAAATATTTGAACTGTTAAACTCCGTCATGGAAAAAAAAATCAATTCATTTTGTTCTTCCCCAGTTTGGTTTGAAACCTTTTCAACATTTCGAAGCAGCTGAAATATATGCCAAGCCATACAAAAGAAATTCAGATGGCAGGCTAAGCACATCTGCTTTGACCCAAAAACAAAGGCTCTTTTGCAGTCTCTAGAGCCAGCATAATAAAGACCCAGAAAGTCCAGATGGCTTAGATTTTCTTTACCCAAAGTAACTGAGGAGGCTGACATTTCAACTGTTTACTCGGCATGCCTGATCCTAGAGGCCACTTTAGCTACAGGATTGCTGTGAGACAAAAAAGGAATGCTTTTAGGCAAACAAGAAGTTAATTGGCCTACATTAGCATCCCCAGAGCTAGAGGAGCCCATCCTGCCTAGCCAATACCAGTGGGAAAACGCCTGCAACGACAACCATACACCCACAAAGCTATTTCTTATTTATGTTGGCTTCACACAGGAAAGCCAACCTGTTAACCTCTAGCTGCTCACATCGTATTTAAAAAAGAATTCCTGAAAAAAGAGTCATTGTTGGTTACAGATGTGAGACCTGAAACAGACACTGGTGGGAGAAATGGAGGACTGCCAAGCAGAGGTAAATTCAGTCCATGTCCCAAATCCTGGGGCTTAAGGCGACCACCTGAAAAAGTGAATGGGGAAGTGGAGGGCAGGGTTTTAGCTCCCTTTTAAGTTGCCTTTAGTAAAACCTTAGCTAGCATGAGACATCTATCTATCTATCTATCTATCTATCTATCTATCTATCTATCTATCTATCTATCTATCTATCTAGTTTTGAAGATTTATTTATTTATTATGTAAGTAGTGTTGTGTTTGCATGTATGCCTGCAAGCCAGAAAAGGGCACCAGATCTCACTACAGATGGTTGTGAGCCACCATGTGGTTGCTGGGACTTGGACTCAGGACCTCTGGAAGAGAAGCCAGGGCTCTTAACTACTGAGCCATCCATCACTCCAGACCCGGAGATCTCTATTTCGATAGGAGGCATTTAGGAACTGGTCTCTCAGGAGAGAATAGAAAAGCAGTCACTGGATTCTGGTGATTTTGTTGTTGGTATTGCTGAGCTTTGTTTTGTATTTCTTAGAAAAAAGTTACACTCAAATCCAGAGACACGGCCTTGGAAACATTGCCCCATCTACCTAGCCCAGTGGACACTGTGAAGTCAGGTCTTCAGATCTGAAATTGCTCCCTGTTGCTACAGTAAGAAAAAGAAATCGACAGATGCTCACAAAGACATTCTAAACTTCCAAAGGCAGATCACATGACTGCTGATCACATGACGGCTGCAAGGCTCAAAATGGGCTCCCACCAGACAATCGGCTGTAGAGACCCCCATCCCTTTCACACAGAGCATCTCAGTATAGTTGCCCTGCAACCCTTTGACATGGTGTCGGGAACATAGTGGTTATCCAGATGTGTATGCCCACTCATGTGGGAGCACATGTGTATACATGTGCACGTGGTGGCCTGAGGTGGATACTGGAGTCATCCCAGATCTCTCTGCAGGTTGTTCTTCCAAGGCAGGGACTCTTGTTCAAACCCAGAACTGCCCATACAGCTACTCTCTACAGCCTTCCCCGAGCCTTCCTAAACTGTCATTGCAGGTGGGTTGCCACGCCCACTTAGCACTCACATAGCACTGGGGTCCAAATCCTCGTCCTCAAGTTTGTGCTTTACCCAGACCCTGGAGCCTAGACTTAAAAAATTATTGTACGCTTCATTAGCAAATGAATGAAAATCAACATGCAGAGGCCACTGTGTGTCTCTGTGCGGCAGTTTGGATGAGGACGTGCCCTGAAGGCTCCAGTATTTGAACATCTGGTCCTCAGTTTACGGTGTGATGTGGAGCTGTGGCAGCAGGGAGGATGCAAGGTTGTATGTGTTGCTGGTGGAAGTGCATACAGGCTTGATGTGGGATTCCCTTCCATATGCTGTGAATACAATTGGTTAATAAACAGAGGTAGGTCGGGGAACGGGGAAACTAAACTGAATGTGGGGAGAAAGGAGGCAGAGTCAGAGAAAAGTCATTTAGCCCCACCGGGGACAGACACCTGAACTTTAGCCAATAAGCCACAGCCACATGGCGATAAACAGATTAGTAGAAATGGGTTAAATTAATATGTAAGAGTTAGCCAATAAGAAGCTAGAGCTAATGGGCCAAGCAGTGTTTTAATTAATAGTTTTTGTGTGATTATTTTGGGGCTAAGCTGCTGGGAACTAACAAGCGACCATCCTCCTACACAGGCTCACTCTACTGCCTGTTTCCCTCTTTCTGCTTAATGCTTGCCAATAAGGGTGTGAGCTCTTAACTTCCTGCTCCAGTCACACGTCTGCCACTTGCTGCCACCCTTCCCTGCCTGTCAGTCCAAATAAACTCTTTTTTGTAAGCTGCCTTGGTCCCGGGTCTCTATTTTAGCAACAGAAAAATAATCAATACACTCTGCGGGTCCAAGAGAAGGCCATTCTCTCCTGCAGAAGAACTACAAGTGGCAACCCCTCCTGCTTGGCCAGAAGAGGCAGAAGGGTCCCTGGCAACCCTTGCTGTCCTGTCTACGGCTTCAGCACTTGCCAGGATAGGAAGGAAGCCAGCAGTTTACCCTCAGAGGCTGTCACGCCATTTGCTGCCCACACACTCTGTACGCTGCACTTGAGATCCCGAGCATCGGTCTTTCTTGGGTGCTAGCCCCTCTTCTCCAGGGTAACGCCCCGCTTCCCAGCAGGAAAGAATCCACTCCTCACCCTGAGTGATGGCAGCGTTTACAGCAAGCCTTCACCAATCCCACTAGCTCTCCCGATCATCTGCCAGGCTTCTTCCACAGAACCCATTTTCCAGGTCTCACTGCTCTATCAGCCGTTTTAGAAGAAGGAGAAATGCTACTTTCAGATATGAGACTATTATATATTGCACTCTGGAGGCAGAGACAAGAGGACGGTTGCAAGTTCAAGGCCAGCCTAGTGAAAGACAGAGTTCCAGGACAGCCAGCGCTGCACAGTGAGGTTGGCTCAAAAACAAAACAAAAAACAAGCATAACACAAGAAAAGACTATACAAGGTTTCCAAGAGAAATCTAAACTTATTTTTAAATCATGTAAGACTTATCTTTTAACTACAACAGTGATCACGTCAAACTTACCTTTAAAATGTTAAAATGTGACCTCCGATGAACACTACAGGAACTGGATGCTTATGGACAGACATTCTCCTCACCTCTTTTTTTCCTTTTGTCTTTTTTCTGTTTTTTAATGTCTTCTGATGTTTAAAAGACTGCTTGATATGTGACATTTCTATACAATGGGATATTATTCAACCATAAAAGGAGTGAAGTTACTAGTATATACTCCAACATGGATGAGCTTGGAAAATATTAAGCCAAGTGAAAGAAGCCAGACATGGAGGATTGTATACTGTATGAGTACGTGTATATGAAATCTCCAGACATGGAGGAGTGTATACTGTATGAGTACGTGTATATGAAATCTCCAGACATGGAGGAGTGTATACTGTATGAGTACGTGTATATGAAATCTCCAGACATGGAGGAGTGTATACTGTATGAGTACGTGTATATGAAATCTCCAGACATGGAGGATTGTATACTGTATGAGTACGTGTATATGAAATCTCCAGACATGGAGGATTGTATACTGTATGAGTACGTGTATATGAAATCTCCAGATGCTGCAGAGTGATAGAGAGAGACTTCCCAGGACGGAGAGTGGAGGGAGGGTTGAGAGAAGGTCAGGGGATGGCATCAGGAGGTGTGATCTCACCCCTCCCCCCGTAATAAAAATGTTCAAAAATCTCCTGAAGTGATAAGGACACAACTCTTTAAATATACCGAAAGCCATGGAATTATGTTTTTAAATGAGTGAATTATATGGGAAGTGAGTCATATTTCAATAAAGCTCTTAAGTTTAAAAAAAAAAAGGAAAGAAGAGTTAAGGAGCTACAGAGCAGGTAAGAGTGCTGGGTGCATAAGCCCAAAGCACAAATCCCGAGAAACGATGTGAAAAGCCAGGCGGAGTCGCACACGTCTGTGACCCCAGGGCTGTATGAGATGGAGACAGGAGGCTCGCTGGGGCTTGCTCACCACCAGCCGAGGGACCCAGTGTCCAGGGACTAACGCGAGAGTGACAGAGCAGGGCACACTCTCATCCTCTGGCCTCCCTGTGCGCATGGGCATATGTCCCTGCACCCGACCTGCACACGTACTACACGTCCACACGCACAGCGCTCTCTTCTGCAAAGATTAAAGAGAAGAAAAAGCTATCCCTTTCCGTTTCAGACCGTAGCTCAGACTTACGGCCATTATTCATGAGTCAGATCCTAGGTGCTAAAATGCGGCTTTAGCCACTTTTGCTTTTTCCTGAAAGTAACATCTGCAAGCTATTTTAAGATCTCCATCGGAGCTAGCAATGAGCCGATAATGCATAACGTGGGCATGCCTTTCCCTGCGCTGTGGGGCTTCTTTTCTCCGTGGTGGTTACAGCCCTGCAAAAAATGACGGGGGACCGAAAGGACGCCGGGAGTTTTAGACGCTGACATCCAAGCTCACTGGTGTGTCCCTCAAGTGTAAGCCAGCATCATTTTCCAAGGAGCGGTTGAGTACTTCTGGTGTAGAAAAAGAGACAAGTAAGAATAAATGTTTGAAATGAGCTATTTTCAGTTTTCACGATAAATACATTCTATGGATATTTTAAATGAGATGTGTTCAACTACATTTGGTGGGGGTGGTGCTCGCGTTGAAACAGCAGCAAGGTCAACCTCCCTGCTACCATGGCTGGAGGCAGAATTGCCAAAGGCAAACTGGCAGCACTTCTCGGAGGCGTGGTCCCTTTTGAGTTCTTTGTTACAAAGGCTTCCTGAAACAGGACAGCATATGTTCCAAGCCATTGTCACAGGAGTGACTGTCTGGGCTCAGCCAGTTTATATCTGTCATTAACTCTATTTACAAGAGCAAAAGCAGATGCTTGAAGCAAAAGACCATGAACTCTGCCTAGGCAGAAAGATGGATGCATTTCAGAACAGAGGATCATTCCAGGAGGCTGAAATAGTTGCTCAATTCTCCAGGGTGAGCTACCCTGTTACCCTCTCTGGAAGACTCAGAAATGACATTAATTATTGCAAAATCACTCCATGAACCACTTGGCACATCCAAACATCAGTTCCATTGAAGACTGACTTCCGCCCCTAGAATGTTGTTTCTGCATTTGGAGCCTCTAATACAGCCTATACGCTGAACTTAGAAATGCAGGGCTGGAGTTCTCTGTGAGATTGCACAAGCCTGCTCTAACGTCTTCGAATAAAAAGCCCTCTGGGGCAACTCTATTTCAGCTCAGAAACCCACTTGGTACAATCAAAATCTTCTAACACACCAACCATGGTATAAACCTCAGACATTTCGTCTTAAACAACCTTATGAAAAATGTATACACAGGGATCTCTTAAAACCAAATTCCAAAGGAAGTTCTCTTCAAAAGGAGCCATTTCTTTGGAAATCGATGTGGCGGTTTCTCAAAAAATTGGGAGTCAATCTACTTCAAGACCCACTTAGGCATATCCCAAAGGATGCTCAATCGTACCACGAGGACACTTGCTAACTATGGTCACAGCTTCTTAATTGTAATAGTCGGAACCTGGAAACAACCTAGATGCCCCGAACCAAAGAATGGATAAAGAAAAAGGGGTATATTTACACAATGGAGTATTAGTCAGCTGTTAAAAACAATGTCAGGAAATTTGAGGCAAATGGATGAACTAGAAAAAAAATCATCCTGAGTGGGGTAATCCAGACCCAGAAAGACGAGCATAGCATGTACTCACTCATAAGTGCATACTAATTGCAAAGTGAAGGATAACCAACCTACAGTCCAGACCCAGAGAGGCTAGGTAACAAGGAGGGCCCAAGGTGGCGGCGGGGGGGGGCAGAGGAGTGGGGGGTATGGGGACAGGACATACATGTATCTCCCTAAAGGGGAAATAGAGGAGACCTCCTGGTTGGACTTGGGGCAGGTGGACATGAGGAATTGGGTTAGGGGTGGGTGGAGGGGAACAGTAATAAAAGATAAGACTGGGAAGGGGATAAGAAAGTTGAGTAGAAGCCTGACCCAGGGGAAATGCCCAGAAGTCTACAAGGATGGTCCCAGCTAAGACTCCCAGCAGTAGCGGAAACATAGCCTGAACTGGCCCTCCAGTGATTGGACTGGTGATTACCTGGGCTGTCATCAGAAAGCCTTCACCCAGTGAATAATGGAGGTAGATTTAAAGACCCATGGCCAAACATGGGAGGCCTGCAGGCCTCTGAGTATTACAGAGGAAGGGTGGACTGGAGGGGGTATGAGAAGAGGGAGGGGATGCTGTGGTTGGAGCCTAAAATAAATACATTTATAAAAGGAGCTATTTCTCAGAATGTTTTAACGGTATCAGTGCATCGTTCAAGCAAATGAAGGGGGGGGAGCCTATGGTGGGGAACTCTTGACCTAAGGCAGGGGTGGGGTGAGCAGGTGGAGTTGATCTTGTTCATCAAGGTCCTGAGTTCTGATGGGAGCTGGGACTGGGATAGGATCATAGGATGGAATGAGCCCCACTCTAGAGGTGGGGTGCCCTCTGAGCGTCTCTACATTTCACTTGCAGGGCTTCACTCCTCTTGCCCACTCTCGCTGCCTTTACTGCTCTTTGATAGCAACTAGTGTGAAGGACGGCAAAGTGGCACCTGGATCCCTGCACTAGAGAGGATGCCACTCACAGACGGTGCACTGGAGGCCAGCTGGGGCCACACTGCAAGTCGCCGCTTCAAATCAAGAAACGCAAAGCCAAAAGAGCCTAGCTGACAGAAAGCTAACTATGGGTGCTAAGACGGCAACTTCCAAAAAGTGAAACTGTCTCCATCTCAGGCTTTAGCACCTCACCTGAAAAACGAGGACTATAAATTAGCCTCACGTGGCAATCTGTGAGCTGACACCTGAACTGCTCTTCCATAATAATAAGCACGAGGTTCCAGGCTTAAGCAGCAGCTCGTGGGTATTTATGCACGCAACTGGCCTGTTTTGTAATTACTTCAAGAAGGCGTAAATCTTCCTCCGAAATGTGTTAGGCTGGAATCCACAGACTTCTCCCACTTTTGCTAATACTGGGAGTGGCTCTCCACCCAGCCCTGGGAAATGGGGGCGGCTATGGACTAAGTCCCTGGCAGGTAGTAACATTAAAGACTGATCTCTAGACCCCACGTGGTTTCCACCCGACACTGCGAGAATGGTTCCTTTGCAGCAGCAGCAGGTGAAGAGGGGCTTGACCTGTGACCACCTTTGTTTCCTTTGGTAGGAAGACGACGCCAGTCACTTTTATTTAGAACATGGATTTGAGAAAGAAGAGGGGCGTGGGGACCGAACCCACAACCTGCCATGCTCTGCAAATGCATTTTCAAGGTGTGGCCTGCAAAATGGCAGTATCCCCGGCTCCTGCGATCTGTCAGAAAGCAAGTGTTCAGGTACCATGAGTGACCTGCCGAGTCAGAAACTGCCAGTGGAGGCCCAGGACCCGGCTGGCCCACAATTTCCCATGGAATTCTGATTCTCATTCAATTCTGTGAGCACTGGGTTAGAGGAAAGACGAGTTCTTTATTTGGTTGGTTGATTGACTGATTAAATTTTATGTAACGTGTGTGTCTGTAAGGGCACCACAGTGCACATATGTAGGTCAAATGACAACTTTCAAGAATGGGTTCTGTCCTACTGTGTGGGTTATGGGGATCAAATTCAGGCTGTCCAGCTTGGTATCAGGGCCTTTAATCACTAAGCCGTGTCCCCAGACCAAGGAACATGAGTTTTGCCTCAAACCACCTTTACCCTCTTGGCCAAGGCATTTTCCCTCAAAAGAATAAAAAGAACGAGAGAAAGCTGGCAGCTTCACAATGACTGAATGTACTAGCAGCCTATTAGAGGTCACAGGTCAACTCAGGCTGATTGGCAGTCCTGGACTCGGACAGATGCCTGGCTTCACAGGCAGTGAGGCCAGCCAATGGGAATAGCTCAGTGGGCCTGAATCTCATTTAGATCACTCTCTCAAGTGATTCCAGTGTGTTCCAGGCTGGGAATCACTGGAAGGCCCCTGAAGTCCAAATATCATTGAATCAGAAGAGACTGAAAAGCAAGATCATCCTGATGAGGCTGGCAGAGGTTTTCTGCAATGAGCCAGGGGGGAAATGCCTAGGCCTTGAATCTCTGCCCCGGCCCTGCTGCAGTGGCAACGCCCTTGCAGACCACAAGCCAAGGAGTGGCCAGCATTCTGTTCCAATAGAACTGTATTAAGCCTCAATTCCACATAATAGTGTGCCATTAAATAGTCTTCTTTTGGCTTCTTCCAAACATTCAACAATCTGAAAGACATTCTCAACTTCTAGGCTGTTCAAGATTGGGGTGTGGATGAGGGCTGTGCTCGCTGCTCCTGTTCAGTCAAACATGGAAGTCATTATGTAAGCACTAAGTTAAGTAACGCTGCCTTCCTGGCATCTGCCACTTCAATACAAACAGCTGCATTAAAAAAAAAAGCTGGATGTGACAGTTCTAAAAACTCATGATTTAATTTGTGTACAATAATATATACAGCCTTGATGGCTGCATAAGCGGATAGACTAAGTTTCCGGGGACTTTAGGAAGGCCAGTCCCTCAGAAGTGGCCAATTAGTTTGAATTCTTAGATGCCTGTTATGTTGACAACAGCAGAATAACTGGGTAGCTTACACTAAAGGCTCTAGTTCAGTGTAACGAGTTCCTGAAGAAGCTGCAAGACAGGCATCCAAGAGGCATGAGCTTCTTGCTCCTTTCCCTTGGCAGCTCATCACTACCTCTGCACTCCCATCCAGCCTGCACTGGAGAGGGTAAGAAACAGGCTAGCCTCTGTCTTTTCAAGTCGCTGTAATGAATTACCACGTCGGAAGCCTTATCAAAAATGGAAGTGTATTTCTCACTAGGCTAGAGTTGAAGTATAAACATCTGTGGGGTGGCAGCTCCCACACCTGGTGAGGGATGCTTTCTGTGTTATAGACAGTGCTTTTTTCCCCTGTGTCCTAACATGGAGGAAGGGACAAGGAAGCTCACATGGACCTCATTTCTAGGGACAGCAGTTCCTACTTAGGACTCCTAAAGACCTCAGCTCCAGAAACATGACACTGGCGGTTAGAATTTCAACACTAGAAATTCAGGAACAACTTCTTCCTCTCTCCTTGAGACAGAGGGAAAACTTCTCTCAGAAACATTATTATAACTCACTTGCCTACCATTGATGGTCAGGTAAGTACAGCTCAACTGAGGATGGAAGGAACAAGGGAGAAGTCAGAACGTGGGAACTGTAACACCATCTCTAACGAGGCATTAGCTCCTACCAATGGACTAATCTGAAAGGGTGAAGAAAGAGATGGAACTCAGAGGTCAAGAGTATTTGCTGCTCTTACACAGGACCTGGGTTCCATTCCCAGTAGCCACTTGGCTGCTCCAGCTCCAGGGATAAGGTACGATGCCTTCTTCTGGCATCTGTGGGCACAATATATACATGTGTACATACACATGTCACAGAGAGAAAGAAAGAGGAGTGGGGTAGGGTATCCAGAGCAAGCAAAGGCCTCATCAGGGTTGGCATTGCATATGGGTGACACCAGCATTGCTGGAATGTGTGCATTCCTGGACCCAGGGACGGACAGCTTCCTTATCCCTAACACAGGCTGGGTATGATGGTCTGCATTAACCATCAATATACAGGATCTAGACTCACTCGGAGGCTCTGAGCGTGGCTGTGGAGGGTTGTCTTTCCTACACTACTTGAGGCCGGAATACCCACCCACTGTGCATGCTGACACTTCCTGGCTGGGATTCCGGACCGAACAGAGAAAGGGATTGGAGCAGCAGCATGCATTCAACCTTGTTTCCACACTGTGGATCAAGGTAAGGAACCACTTCAGGTTCTGACAGCCCTGACACAGTGCCCCTTGAATTGTGAGATAAGCCCTTCCTCCCTGAAGTCACTTTGGTGGCAGGATTTCATCAGAGAGACTGGAGAAGAAACAAGACAGCTGGTCAGTGCCTTCCCTGCAGGGTAGTTTGGGGAGGGAATCAGCCTGAATAGACTGGAATGCACCACTGAGGTCCCAGCAGGAAGACATTACTAGGCAAATATCACTTCCTTTCACACACAGGCAGCGTCAATCCTGAAGAGGCTTTCTCCTTACCACCCATGAGAAGCACACACCTTTCAGGTGACTCTTTTTCTTCCTGTTTCTATCTGTGGGAGGGGAGGCAATCAAGGGAAGAATGGGACTTTCTTTAGTCACCACTGAGGCATCCTGGGATAGGACTCTGAAGATGGTTAGAGCCAGAATCAGGCAATAGAGAATTAGCATCATCCTGCCTTCTGGTGTATTATAGATTCCAGAACAGGTCTTTGTGGATAGACTGGATAATCAATTAGCCATGGATACCACGAGTCTTTGGAAAATCTTGTTCCAAATAACAGGCTTATAAATTAATTTCTGGAATGGAATGCAACTCATTCACAAACAGATAACCTCCTAAATTTAACCAAGTTTTTCTACTTATTCTACTGAAATCCCACACAGCATTAAATGATGCTGTGTCTAATTCCCATAGATAATTTCTGAGTTGACTATGATCCAAATGAGGCTGTTGTGTACATTTCTCACAAGCTGATATGCATAACAAAAGTATATTTCTTATTTAAATATCCATATACAAAGAATGGGTTTGATTTGGTTGGTTTCCTGTTGAGTTTCCATCAGTTGAGAATTACAGCTTGGTCTAAGCTGCATCTATCATTGACTGACTGATGGTTGCAATATTCATGGGTACCCAGAATACAACAGAATACCCCAATATGAGTAACTAAGTTTCCTAACTTAAGCCTCAAACCAAACACAATGATGGAGGTCATGGAAAGCAGACGTCAGCTCTTTCTCTTTGTGCCTAAGCACCATCTCTGTAAGGCCAGAGACTCTGGTCACAAAAAAGAGCTGTGTGTACAACAAACCTTCCCAGGAACAAGAAGACCCAACTACTGGAAGTGTAGACCCAATCCTAGAAGTCAGCAAAGATGAGGGGTACAAGGTTAGAGGAATGCCTGAGTCCAGACAAAAAGACCAAGAAGACCAAGCCCTAGGGTTGGTGAGAAGAGGTGTGTTCAGTGGACCAATGAAGGAAAAGTAGGTCACAATTACAGGGGAGAAAAAAAATCAGCCCTCACCCAAGGTAGAAGCCATCTGCTCTCTCTTTAATGTATGAGTATTCTACCCAGTCTTCACTGAGGCTAGTAAATGCTGCTATCAGAGACCTCATCACCTTCTTTCCCAGTAGGAGGCAGAGGGGACCCAGATGCTCAGAAAAATGGAGCTAGGCCGGGAGGGTGAAAGTCTTGTTCTTGAAGACAAGGACTGGAAGTGAATGGTATTCAAATCCACTCACCCTAAATTCAGTTAAGTGAATGGAGAAAGCAGTCCCAGAAATCAGAGAGGCCCGCCCAACGGCATCAGACAAGGGCACAGGAAGGATGTTGTGCCCTTGGCAAACTAAATCTCCAACACTGGGCACTCCCCATGTTCCTTAGTCCAGCACCATGGCTGTAAGTGTTTGTTACTGGAAATGGCTTCTGCTTCAATGTGGCTTCTCAAGTTTATAGATCAGCAACCCTCAGGTCCTAATATTATAGACTTTGAAAGAAAGATTTAGAATAAAACTCAATACCTACTAACTATCCCACCTCCAGGAAATGAAAAATATAGTTTATATATTTCTGGAGTCTATCAAATGAAATCATTCCCACAAAAGAAGACATCCGTGCGCCATATTGTTATCTCATTCTGTGCCTTTGAATGCATGTGGATGATTTATACACTTCCTAGGCAGAACTTAGAGGGTGCAGCCCCTCACCCATGATGCTTGTATGTACTTCTGCTATCTGTGGTCTTTTCAGACTGAGAGCACTGGGCTGGTGAGACGGCTCAGCCAGTGAAGAGAACCTGAGCTTGATCCCCAGGACTGGTAATGTGGAAAAGAGAGAACTGATCCTGTAAGATGTCTCCTGATTTACACTTTACACACACACACACACACACACAATTTTAAAAGGCCAGGGAACTGCACCTGAGCTAGAGATCACTAGAACCTGACTTTTTGTCCCAGCCTTTGGCTTTTAGAGTCATGGCGTCCTAATGACACACTGCAACAATTTTACTTTGATAGCACAGATGTTCCTAAACTCCTTTTCCTCCAGCTTCCTAAGTCAAGTTATTTCCTGGCAAGTCTCCACCTCGTCCCACACTTCAATACCCTGCAGTTCTTCTCAGGCCACCTGGGGGGTGTGGGTGCAGCAGCTGGCGCTCCCTACTTCCCGTCCCAGCAGAGAAAGGAGTTGGTCCAGGACATCTCATTCTTTCATCCTGCAGACTCCACTAAGACAGCTGCGTTGGTGGACAGCCGGCCTAGCGTGTGAAGCCTGGAATGCAGCCTCCTGGCTGTCAAAGGCCTGAGTGTTCCTCAGCTTCGCAGATGACAACTCAGCTTAAGTGCCAAAGACCTGCACGGTCCCTTCTGACTTCTGACCACCTAGAATTAAAGCCACTGAATTCAGGTTGTCCAGCTCCCAGGGCTAGCGCTGACAGATGCCTTCCTATGGGACTGCTTCAGGGCTTGGCTCCAGCCTTCTGCAGGTCTGGGGAAGATCTCTCCAGCAGACAGCAGCGTGCCCAGACACTGACAAGCAGGAGTGAAGAGGACAGAAGCTACCCATGTTCACAAGATGTTCAGAGCACATAAGGCATTTATAAGCATGAGGAAGACAAAAGAGTTTTAGGAGGGGTGGAGCAACATAAAAGTAGCCAGAGCAAAAAGAAAGCAAAAGAATAAAAAAAAAAGAGTGAATGAAAAGTCACTGCATTAATTAGCTCAGTCCTAGGTTGCTCAGAATTAGGCCCACAGCAGGAACTACACCGCAGGTCAATCTAGAAGGTCAAACGGTCAGATTAGAGCTGGCATTAAGGGGCAGGCATGACTATTGTCCTCGGTGTGACTGGAAGAGTTTTTTGCCAGCAGAGAGAGACAACTCAAACACCCGAATGGCTTTTCCTGACAGTGTAATAGTGAGACTAGCCCTTTAAACCAAATCTAATTATACTTGTTGGAAATCAACAGACAAGGAGATGAAAGAGGGTACCGACTTGTAGATTTGGGGTAATCATATTCCCCACCAGTAAATATCTTAGAAGACGCGGATAAAGATAATTCAGATAGAAAACCATTGCAATCCTTGCAGATAGATTAATAGCCTGAATGAAGTCAACTGAAGTAAATTCAACAACAAACAACCCCTTAAAATGCAATTAGGTAAACTGATACTACTGTAAGATATTTCAGAGCAATGAAATTAGACATTTTCTAGATAAAGATAATACAATAAAATTTCAATCCCCCCTAGCGAAAAATCTAATTGAAAATATAGTCCTCAATTCTACACTTCCCTGGAGGGTGCTCCTGTGACTGTCAGTACACCTCCTGAGTATTCTAGAAAAGACGAAGCTCAGTACGAGCTAGCCGCCCTCACAGGGATGATCTCAGCTATGTCTGCGCTCCACAGAAACAGACATGGTGACCCGCTGTGCAATCTCCTGTTATGAAACTGTCCAGAGATTGCTGTCCAAGAACACTGGGGTGATGGGAAAGAGAAATACCCTAGCAACCTAGGCTCCGATCTTTTGAATATATCTTCCCAGTTGGTGGTGCCATTTAGGGGACACTATGGAGAGCAGGAGAGCACGGGAGGGTGTGAGCACGTGGCCTTGAGAGTTTTATAACCACCCCCACCTGCAGCTCGCTCTGTTTTGTGTTGAAGGTATGAGCACTTGAGCTACACGGGGTGTGTGCTGCTTTGCCAGCCTCTGTTGGTTCTTGGCCCAAGCCTGAACCCGTCCTTTGAGTGGTGCCTCACTTTTCCCATACTGGGAACCCTGCAATTCCTACACAAACCACCAAGCTAATTATATGTGCTATATTTGGAGCAACAAACTAGATAACATAAATCATACACTCAAGAACCAACGACAGCTTTAGAGGTCAGGATTTTGTGTTGTTTTCAATGTAGGTACACATTACTCTGGTTTAGTTCTTCTGAAGCCTGCACTCTATAAATACTGTTCAGAGTGATCTGGCCACCCATCCCACTATGTCACCACTGAGAGCCGCCGCCTACCCAGCAGGGCCAGCAGAGGGTTCATGTGGCACAGACTGTGAGCACAGTTCAGAGCAGTAGCACAGAAAGGCCGTGTTGACCTGGGGAGCAGCTGCAACGTAAGCGAGTTGGGATGAGAAACAAGGCAGGAAGGAAGGACAGTGTGCTGAGCAGAAGAACCAGACTCAGAACAGGTGCTATATGATGCCGCTCACATGAAGTATTTATCCAAACCAGAGACTGAAGAAGTAAAGCGACTTACCAGAGACTGAGGTGGAAGGGAGGAATTTGTGGATCTGTTTGGGGGCATCTAGGGTGGGAGGAACATTCTGAAGACAGGCTACAGAATGTGGATCTATGTATCTACTGGAGTATACAATGGACAGTGGAGAAGAAGCCCTGTAAGGTTCATGTCACATGCTTTATTTTTATTTATGCATACATGTGTGTTTCTGTATGTGTACATACCGTGTGTGTGGGTGCTCGAGGGTCAGAAGAGGGCATTGGATCCCCTGGAGCTGAGTTACAGGTGGTGGTGGATCGCCTTACATGAGTACTGGGATCCAAATTCTGGTCCTCTGAAGAGCAGCAAGTACTCTTAACCACAGAGCCATCTGTCCAGACCATGTTACATGTTTTCATCATGATTTTATTTTTTAACTTAAAAAAAAAACCAAAGCAGATTTGGAATGAAAACAAAACTGAATAAGAAAAAAAATGATAATAAAATTTATTTTATAGTGCTCTCAAGAACATAGTTATATTGATAGCACGCTATTTAATACTGTCTTCCCTTTTCACATCCTCTAGAGCAGAGCTCGCAGGGCCTGAAAGGAACTGCACACTCATCTGGGGAAAGTGGGAGGGAAGCTGGACAGTAATGGTGAGGCAGAAAACACTGACTAGTCCTGTCAGGGAAAGTAAACATTTTGGAGGTATTCCTTCCTTCCTGCAGATTTCCTGGTCTTAGTTCTGAGCTGACAGATCAGATCAGAGGCTGGTGGGGAAGCAAGTAAAGCAGACAACGGCAATGCCCACACTGCAGATGGATTTTAGAAAGTGGCATCTTTGCCGCTTTTCCAGATCCCCAAATCTACCTGGTAAACAATTAGAGTCCATCTCAGACTCCAAATGAGACAGAACAAGACTAGATAGCAGCCCAATGTCACGGCTGCTTACAAATCCAGGATTCGAGAAAGGTTCTCCAAGTGGGCAGTCCCTGTGAAGTTGAGGCTGGCCAGAGAGCCCTTCCACCTTAGACCACGGAGTACTAGCCTTCACCACAGCTCATCAAACCAAATGGCTGCTGTTACTTCATGTTTTAAATCCGTGGGGAGCAGATAAAGTCCTGAGAGGATGTGTATTGGTGACATGAGCACAGCCAAGTTAGTGACCCCAACACCTCAGACCCATGGCTCAGGGGAATGGAGATGTCTTCCTTTAATCCCAGTTCTGATCTTGCCAGGAAGGGTGCAGAAGTATCAATCCATAGCTTCCTCCTCAAGGAGGACTACAGCCTGAGACTGCTCTCCTAATGAGATCCCCCTACCCAGATTAGCTGACCTGCCTCCTAGGTCAACGTTGAGTTTCCTGGCTGCTGTAGGGGCATCTCCATCAGAACCCATGGCCTGTGTCCATCGCGGCTTTCCTGTATGTGTGTCTGTCTTCCTTCATTTCCCATTACCCAAGGCATGCTGATCCCTAAACCACACAGGTCAGGGCTCTGAAAGGGACCAGAACACCAGCACCCTAGACTCATCACAGACATGCCAGGATTTCAATCTGTTGTAAACTGCAGTCTGAATACTAGTGCGTGCTCCCTACCCCGACCCGTACATTCCCACCTTAACCCCAGTTAATACCCAGAGCAAGGGCATCAGTGGGTGAGGCCTCAGTGCTGTAAGGGTATCATGAGGGTGGAGTCCTCAGGATGAGATTATTGCCCCTATAAAAGATCAAGAGCACACACTGCCTCAGTCCTCCCACGCCCGAAGACACAACACGCCAGGTCATAGTGAACCAGGAAGTAGAACCCTCTCCAGGCGCTGGACCAGCTGGAGCCTTGACCTTGACCTTTTAGCCTCCAGAACTGTGAGAAAAACAACTGTCTGCAGAATCTGGTCCTGCCATTCGGACCACACAGAGGACACTATGGAAGCTTAAGGTTTTCCAGGGTTAAGGACAAGAAAAGCAATCGTTTAACATTGATCCTTTGAGTTTTGTTCATAGAGTCTAGCAGGCATGTCCCATCTCTTAAGCCGGCAACAAGATAGCACCTGTGAAGTTCACAGTCAAGAACCATCAGTCAAGTTAGAAGAATGTTGGGAAGTAGTCCAACAATAGTGGATGCTGGAATCTCAATGTCATCTTGGGCTGCATGCCCAGCTACTCCTGAGAGAGAAAAGAGACCCAGGAAGGAAAGCCAGCAACTGCTATGTCCTTCTACCCTGCACTAGTTGGGACTCTTGCTGATCAGATGGTGTCCTACCCACCAGACACAAGGCACACATTCCGAATGTCATGCCCTCATGGGCTCTGATTTGTCATTTAGGAAAATCAATAAGAGAGTCGGTCTGCATGTGTTTGTTCTATGTGTATGCCTGTGTAGGAAAACCACTCGCAGGTACCCCAGGGGTGAAACTGTGGGGCGTAGACTTCAGGAAGCAATGAAGATTTGTCCTTACCTGCCCATAGTCAGTCTGGAAGACCACGACGCCTTCTGCACAGGAATTTACAGTACTCGGAAAGTGCTGGCCATTTTCTCTCAGCCAGACCCGTGTTCCCTGGAAAGATAAAAAAATTGAATTATGAGTTCAAATGGTATTCTGTCACAAAACACCACTCTGAAAAATCACCATGATTCCTACAGAGTTTCGAAAAGCCAGCGTGGGGCCTGGTGAGAGGGCTCAACACATGAGAGCCCTAACTACTCTTCCAGAGGACCCAGGTTCAATTCCCGGCACTCAGGTGCCGGCTCACGCCCTTTGCTTCCAGGGCATCTGATGCCCTCTTCTGGTTTCTGTGGGCACAGACACACAGTGCAGAGACATAAAAAGATATAAATAAATAACATTTTAAGAGTAATCTGTGTGAAAAGCAAACGTCTTTCTCATGCAGGCAAAGAAGCAATGGCTGAGAGCTTATCTACAACCTTCTTCCATCCCTGGGTGCGACAAGTGTCACCAGGCAGACAAAGCAAAGAGGACGGCATCCCATGTCCCTACTGTGCACATGACACACTAGGAGATCTCATTTGACCCCCAGCACCCAGGAAACAGGAATTACCACCACCCCTACATCACAGAAGGAGAAACTGAGGCTTACAGATAAGTACCCAACATGCTAAGACTGAGCAGACTTGAACCCGGAAAGTAGGCTTCAGGGGCCATACTTCTGCCCAGGCCACTATCTCGGTGCTGGTGCCTCCCACCTGCCCGGGTCACGCTTCGCACCTGTGTCTGCTTAAGGAACATTAGCCCGCTCCACGGGCACTATCTGTCCTAAAACTCTCAAGTCAACAGGAATCTTCAATAGAGGGATTAAACTGCCCAATAAGCAGTCTTTCGGTGTGAACTTTGCTAGGAACTCACTAGACACCTACAAGGCTGCAGCCCTAACAACTACAGCTTATGGAGCTTATGCTTTAAGACTGGATTATTTCCGTTTTTATACTGACCTGACTTCCATTTTTTATTGTCCTGCCAAACAAATGACCATGGCTTAAGCAGTGGCCCAAGGAGGTCACAAATGAGGCCTTCCACTTTCTACTTTTTAAAAAGTGTATTCTATCTTTAATCCCATGTAAATGTGCGGAGTGACATGAATTTGAACGCATTGGTCCTCAAAGGCCAGAAGAAGGGGTCAGCTCCCCTGACACTGTAGTTCCGGGGAAGGTTGCGAGCCTCCTAAAAGGGTGCTGGGAACTGAACTTGGGTCCTCTATGAGGACAGTGTATGAGCTATCTCTTCAGCCCCAACTGTTCAAATTTCTGATGCCACCACTTTTCCACGTCACATTGGTGATATTTGTCTCCTTAAGATATTGTGCATGTGTGAGACGAAACCCAAAGGATGACTGTTTAGAGAGTAGAAAGGGGGCTGACGGGAATGAGGGAGGAGGAGTGGGGAAGGGCGGTAAGCTGGGGTGGGGATTTTTGTATATTAAACTAAAGATTTAATTAACTTCCCCATTCCCTGAAAGAAACACATGTGTTACTCGGGTCAAGAAAAAAACTCTCATATGCCAAATCCATTCAGGAATCATCCATCAGCACTGAAAACATAACAAGGGGATCACTTTAAGTAGGAAGTTATGCATTTAACATACATATGATTTATCTCGCTCTCTATTCCTAAAAAGAATAATCTGGAAGATATAAGTCTGACTTATTTCTTCCCTTAACACAGATGAGACCTTATTTAAAATCCTTCAGTCGGGACCAAAAGCCTTTGCTGCCACCACCATTTTTGGGGCCCCTGAGTAAGTCGGCTTGGCCAGTCAAGCTGAACCCAAAGGTCCCAGCGGGAAGGGGTCACATGTTCAGGAGATTTGAGCATTTTTGAGATCAAGGTGGCCAGAGTGACAAAGTCCCTTCCCCACTGCCTGACACACTTGGTTCTCCAGGGAGCTTTGTGACTGCTGGGCCCCAGGGGAGGACTCTACGGAAGGGCCCCCTCTTTCTGAGCGTGTTGGTTGTTTTAAGTCATCTCTAGTTCATTAGCCATCATCCGCAGGGGTCTGGAATCCTCCACCAAAACAGTGGGAAGCGGCATCAAACACCAATATGAAGTGCCCCATTTAAATCCTGAGGACTATTTAAAAAAACACATGTGCCAACTGTGCCAACTTCCTTTCTCCCTCAGGCCTGTCACGTCCCTCTGACTCCCCACTTTGAGCTGAGCCACTGGGAACACATGGAAAGAAAGACACCAGGGCTGTCAGTCCTGATTTCTTTATTAGCAAACAGCTGCTTCCAAAAAGAACATTTACCTCAGACAGCCGCTAAGACTGTTCTCTCAAATGTCACTCCGTACCCTAACTGCAAAATTCTAGGAAAGGGCTTCCAAGTGCCTGAATGACTTTATTCATTCTTTTTAATTTGTGTGTTATGAACTGCAATGCTTGAAAATTTTGAAAGATCTCCAAACATACACACACATATCCACACATGTATACATACACACATGCATGCACAACCATGCAGACATATACATGCATGCACATAAACAGATATGTACATACATTCACATAGACACATGTATGTACACACAGATGAACACACACACATCTCCAAGGCTATACACGGTAAGACTTTTCACTAAGGTTAAAATATGAAACAATAATTCATTTTCATATTTGTCCCAGGACCAGGAGTGCCTGCCCGGACTCTCACCTGCATTTACTTTCAACAACACCACCACCAACAAAAAACCCTCACAGGTCCATATCCTCGTTGATCAACTTTGTCTGTTTCATAAGAATGAAGTATCTTATTATCCATAATCTAATTAGCACACATATAGTGATGTGGGAGTGTCATATATCAATCTGTTGATTTCATTGGTTAAATAATAAAGAAACTGCTTGGCCTCATAGGGCAGAATTTAGATAGGTGGAGTCAACAGAACAGAATGCTGGGAGGAAGAGGAAGTGAGCTCAGAAATCATGCAGCTCCTCTCAGAGCCAGACGCGATGAAACAAGCCGCCAGGTCAGACATGATGAATCTTTCCCGGTAAGCGCACCTGGTGCTACCCAGATTATTAGAAATGGGCTAAATTAATGCATGAGAATTAGCCTAGAAGAGGCTAGATATAATGGGCCAGGCAGTGTTTAAATGAATACAGTTTGTGTGTTATTTCGAGTAAAGCTAGCAGGTGGCGGGAGCTGGGTGGCGGAATGCAACCCGCAGCTCCTACAACAATATAGCTCATGGGGTTGGGGAGATGGTTCAGTTGGTAGAGGGCTTGCGTGCAAGCCAGAGAGCCTGAGGTCAGAACACGGAATGCATGTGAAAAGCCAGGCACAGTGGCATTCAAGTCTAATTCCCGTGCCGGGGTAGCCGGCCAGCAAGTAGAAAGTAACCGATGAGCATTAGCTTCAGTGAGAGACTCTCTCAAAAAAAAAAAAAAGTGGAGAATAATTGAGGAAGACACACAACAACGTTGACCATTGATTGGCCCCTCTACACATACACACACCCCTGTACACAGACACACAACACACATGCAAGTACCCCTGTGCACACACACACACACACGAGACCAGGGATAATATAAACTTCCACAGACCACAGGAACATGCTCTGCCCCTGTGTGCAGTTCCTTAGCTATAGAGTCTTGTCCTCCAGAAGTTCTCTCCCCCAGCTCAGTGTTGACACTGCCTGCTCCCTGATCAAACACACAGCTTAGCTGTGTCCAAAGGTCTTTCCAACAGGTATGAAGTGCTGCTGATAAGGAACCTTTATCAGATTTCAAACTCAGAGTCTGCCAGGTTCCCTAAATCTGTACCAAGCAGTTATCTTCCACGGAAAGGAAAGAAAACTCACTTAAATCACTCTTTGTTCTTGGAAAATGTATAAACCCATGACTTCCACAGAATTTGCACTGCAAACTGAAACTCTGAAATGGACATTCTTGCATAGACTGATCCTGGTGGTTTCCCTGGAGTCCCCAGTCTTCCCGCTTCCACTGCATTAGAGCAGGACGCACATGCCCAGGTCTAGAGGAGGCCACCCACAAGCACTTGGTTTAATAAGTTCACAAGCGGACATTTACCAGACCATCCAAATCTGAGCGGGGAAGAAACTTTGCCCACCATATGTAAACTATTATAGTCTGACATTGTTAAATAGGCTGATAATTTAATACACAATACAGGCAACCTACCATATGGAGAAAGCTCACAATTTGGGGGAAAAATGCCTTTATGAGCAAGCGGAACATGCTGAATCCTAACATATACATTTTACTAAAACTCAGACACGTTTTCCTCTTAAAATCTCAGATGGATAAGTGAGCGTTAAATTTAACAGCTAAAAACTTCTGAGAACATAATATCCAGTAACGTTTGTGCAACACAAAGCCCTTGCATAGAACTGTGTATCGCCTCTGATCTTCAGAAGAATCCTGTAGAAAGGCAAGGGACACATCCGTTTCTTCAAAAGTGGGGTTCACAGGATTTTGTCTTTTGATGACCAGTGTTTTCCGGGAGACAATAAAAGCACTCTGCCAAATGTTGGTGAAGATGCAGAGAAACGAGAGTAATAGAAAGTACATCCACTGTAAACCTTGCTCAACCTAGATGTAGTAGGTAGGGCCTTGGACTTTCCACAGGGCCCTTAAAGTTGGAGGGGTGGGGGGAAGGTCTGTGGAGAGAGAGGGGACTGTGAGGAGGGGAGGGAGTGGGAATTTGGATTGGCATTTTTTTAAGTAATTTTTAAAAAAGGAAAAAATAAAGTATCTTTAAATTTCAGTCTCTCAAACAAAAAAGAAAGAAAGAAAAATAGAAAAAAGTACATCCACTTTGGAAGCTAGTCAGGCAACCTCTTAAAAGCATAAGCAAAGACTTACTATAGATAGTCTCCAGCCATCCACCCTCTAGACACTGATGAGGAGAGAAGAAGAACTCTAAGATAATCTAACCCCCTGAGAAGGAAAGCATTAAACAAGACTGTGATACGGGATATTGACTGGTAATTACACAGGATCTAGAAGCACCCAGGAGGCAGGCCTCTAGGCACACCTGTGAGTGGTTCTCTTGATAGCCTTCCCAAAGACGGAAAGCCCCTGTAAAGGAAGATAGCATCATGGCCTGGCTCGGGTCCTAGACTGTATAAATAGTGTAAGGAGTATTTATCACTCTCAGCTTCCTGGCCGCAGGTCAGTGTAACCAGCTGCCTCCAGCTCCTTCCTTTCCTCACCACTGCCGACTGTGCCCTAGAACTGTGTGAGCCAAAGTAAACCCCTCTACTAGTTGTTAGGTGTTTCAGCACAGCCACAGGAAAAGGGACTCAGACAAAGCCTATGTGCAAGAACTTACAGCAGGATCACTTATACCAGCCAAGCACTGAAAACATCTTAGGGGTCGACCGATTAGTGCAGGAACAGAGAAAACATGGCAAATTCATATATGACTCCACACTGCAATAAGAAAAACAAAATCTCTGATATGATCAGTGGTTTCTCCAGCAAGGATGGGTCTCAGAAACACTGTGAGAAGTGGAAGAGGCCAGACAAAAAGGTTCTGTAGGCTTCTATGTCACAGATTTTCTTCTGGAAAGGGTAAATCTCAGACAGGAAAGGTACATGAACCGTGCCCTGCACAGAGGTACAGATACACCAAAGATCATTTCAAACAATTTAAGCTGTTAAAAAAAAAAAGTTGGCCGGCTTGAATACTTCCTACTGGCATGTAAATATATTCCTAACCTTCTACAGTGGAAAACCAAACTCATCCTTACAATTAAGCAATGGAGAAATCAAGACCAAAAAGCAAATCCACAATGAGTAAGTATAAAGACCATATGTTACACATTGAAACTTTGAAGATCTCACGCTGAATTCATTTAGTCCCTGCTCAATGTTAACAAATCCTGGGGCAGGGGAGCCTAGGCGACCACCTGAGGTGTGCTCAGTCCCCCCAACACACACACACACACACACACACACACACACACACACACACACACACACACACACTGGGAAATGGCCATTTAGCACCTCTCTAGGCAATGAATTCTACCGGAACTACCATGCTTATTCATTTTCCACTGTCTAAGGCTCCTTCCCACCCTTGGGGCAAAAGAGGTAATAGTACAAAGCCTGATGTCATGTTGCCCCCACATTCTTAATCTCTGAAGTTAAGAGGATAGCACCACCAAGATTTTGACCTACTCCTGTTCTTTAAAATGTTCCTACTTCTCCTGACTTTAAAAAATATTTTCTTCCCAGATTGGAATAAATCTAATGTTTGTTCTCACCACAGAGGCACTACAGAGAACACGCTAAGACAAGCACACACAGGGGTCTCAGCGCCAGGTCAGGGCGGCTGTCCCTCACCTGACCTAGGGAAGGTACCCAGATGAGGATTCGCTAGTGACTTCCAAGCCACAGCTACCATTCGTTTCTGATGTGTGGTGTGTTCTTGTCCTTTTTTCTCAGGAGAGGGCTGGTGAGGTAGCTCAGGTGTTAGAGTGCTTGCCTAGCGTCCACAAAATCTGGACGCCTCAGCACCATATAAAATGGGCATGGTGGCTCGTGCTGCTGGAGGGATCCGAGTGAGAGGCCCCATACAAGTCTCGGGGACGTGAACACCCCAGTTAGGGATGCTTTGTTGGAGAAAATACATCACTGAGGCTGGGCTTCTGAGCTTTCAAGCAAACTTGCCGTGTGTTATCCCCTTCTGCCTCCCTGTCCCCCCATCTCTGCTGCCCTTTGTGATTAGAGACAGGAGCTCTCACCTGCAGCTACAATGCCCTGCCATGCCCGATACAGCCATACTTCCTGCTGGGCTACTACTCTGCCCGTGGAACACTAAGTCCCAAATAAACCCTCACTTATAAGTTGTTTCAGACATGGTGTTTTGTCCAAAAAAGAAAAGTAAGTATAACAAAAACACCTGTAACTCCAGTGCTGGTGATATGAAGGAAGGAGGCTGAGACGGCCCATCCTGGCCACACAGGGTTCCAGTTCTACCTCAGGTACACTCGGCTGTTTCCCCACCCTACCCCCAATTACTCAAGACTCATGGAACTTTAGAACGGACATGATAAACTGATATGAATATTCAAATCTATAAACAGTGCAGCAACCAAACTTTTCCTTGTTTTGTTTGTATCAGTCTGACTTCCAGGGTGTAGAAGCCTGGCTGTGGCTGGGGGTGGGGATCCTGTTCCTAATTCCAGAAACTGGATCCAGATAATACACTAGTCCTATGGCTTTAAACAGAACAGTCTCTCCTGGGTCCCAGTACCATCCACGCCCATCTACAGGAAGAGATTCTGAGCAAATGCAGCAGGTGGGTTTTGTTTTGTTTTTCTTTTTCAGCCCCTCACTACGCATACCCACAAAGGACACACGACCTTCACAACAGCAGCTTTCTCCTGCAGAGAAAGTCTACAGTTGGCAATACTTCTATCTTGAGCTAGACAAGTTCTTGTTGATAAGGAGCTGTCCTCATTGAGAAATAACTCTAGAGTAGAAACTTCACAGCCACCATGAAACTCTGAGTATTAACAGCTCACCGCTCTTGACCTAATTCTCTGGAAGTAGACTCTGTTACAGTCAAGTCTATGGATGGCAACAGTCTCACCAAGCAGAAGCCAGGGAAAGCACAGCTAGAGCAGATCCCGTTTCAGGAGCATTAAAGCGGGATGCACACTCTGCTGCAGCATAATTCAAAATGAGACAAACGCAGCAAGAAGGGCTACGGGGGCAACTGTTTAGTGGGTGTCTAGGGGGTGCCGCCATTTCCCTCTGCTCTTCTCACCGTGTGCTCTGCTGGTGTGGAGCCTGGGTTTGATTTTAATGGAGCCTCACCTTGTAATATCTGTACAAGGATAGCCGGAACTGCACAGACAACACATCCATTCAGGTGTTCTCTTTCTCCCTCTCCCGCTTCCTCCCTCCCTCCCTCCCTCTCTCCCTCTTTTTCTCTCTCCCTCTCTTTTCGAGACAGGGTTTCACTGTATAGCCTTGGCTGTCCTGGAACTTATTCTGTTGACCAGGCTAGCCTCGAACTCACAGAGATCTACCTGCCTCTGCCTCCCAAGTGCTGGGATTAAAGGCACAGGCTGCCACCACCTAGCCTAATTCAATTCTCGAATGCTTGCAAACCCCAGTGTAAAACCCAGAAAGCTCAGGCTTGGCTAAAGCAAGAATATGGAGTGAAGTGAAGGGTATACATCCCAAAAGAGCATGGGAAAAAAATGCGCCATGGGGCCAGGAGCCAGGGACCGGAAATGCAAGAGGAGGTTCCAATGGACACCTCCTCCTCTCCTGAGAAGGCCATGTTCTACACTAGTGGGGGCCTGGAAACAGAATAAAAATTACTACAAATGCTCTCCTCAAAGTACTGCACTGGAAGTGCAGTAGTGGCCTTCACATACCCTCAGCATCCTTTAGGAAACTAGCAGAGGTGTAGACCCACAAAAGCCCCTCCTGACGCATTTCCTTTTCTCAGGGCCGCAGGGCGACCCTGAGGCTGGTAATCACGAGTCAACAATGGACTCACATTCAATGAGGGAAGTCTCAACTGGACCCAAGGATGGTCTGGCTCTGAGTGACACCTGGATGGTTTCTGACTCAGGCCAAGGGAGAAATCAAAATCAAGGATCAGGTCAAGGTAGTGTCCCATACTCACTACTTTGATGATAACTGCAATAGAGGGTTGGGAGAGAGAAGTTTGGGAGCCTATGGGTGCTACTGTTGGAAATAAGTGGTTTAAGAATCCCAAACCTGTACTGTTGTTTGGTGGTGGTGGCGGTGGTGGTTGAGCAATGACAGAGTTTGTTTTCTATTTAGGCAACTGCTGTGGAGAATTATGACTGGGACTCAGCTGGAAGCCGCAACCACTGTCTGGCATTTCTCATGTTGTAAGGAACTATAGCACACTATGGGAGGAGAAAGTCACCATCAATCTCGTCCAACTGCAAACCCTGTGAGGGACAATGACATCCCACCTGCAGACACAGCCACTGGTACAATAGCGGCAGGAGTGTGATGGGGTAAGCAACCAGTTTTTGCTCAAATTTAGGGCCCACTTCAGAACCTGACACTGTTAATAAAGCCAATAATTAGACATGAGATAGGTCACAGACCCGAGGGAAGAAAGCTATTACTATTGTTCGGCTAAATGAACATAGTGATTAAAAGACTCTTAATGACACACTGCTATACCCATTGGTCAGCCCCATCAGAGGAGCTTCTTCTTGTGATAAGTGGGAACAAACATAGAGATAGACCCACAACTGGACGATATGGAGAGTGAGAGACTTTGGAAAGCTCATCCCTAAACGGGATGACTATATTACACTCCTCAAGGCTAAGGAGCTTACACAGAAGAGGGGGCAGAAAGATTGCACGAGCCAGAGGTTGCGGATGACTTCAAGGACACAGCGTTTGCTGGATACAACAGAGCAGGCGCACATGTGAACTCAGAGACTGGTTGCATGCTCAAAACCTGGACAAATTCAAGCCAGGCAAAGTCCCTGCATGGAGAAAGCAGGGGTTGGCACCAAGTCCTACCCCAAATCAGGAAGCCACTCAAAATGGAAAGCTGTTGGGAGACGGAAAAAAACCAGTTTCTCCAATGGAGTGACACTAAGTGTATCAGCCACACTCCAGGGCAGGCCCCATGCTCAGAAGTTACCACACGTCATACGCCACAGTGTGTGTGTGTGTGTGTGTGTGTGTGTGTGTGTGTGTGTGTGTGTTGCGCATACATGCAGGCATGCATGTGCCATGATGTGTCATGTGGAGGTAAGAGGACAACTTAAAGAAGCTTATTCTTCTATTCTACCATGTGTGACCAGAGAATGAAACTCAGGGCCTTGGGCTTGGCAGGAAGCATCTTCACAGTGCAGACATCTCGTTGGCCCTCCCGTACATTTCTGTAAGAAGCCAGCCACATCAGCTCATCCATAATCCAATACCCCAAAGGGCGGTGTTCCACAAACAACTCGGAAACCCACCTAGGATCAAAGGTATGTGGCTCGGAAATAAGCCACTCAGTGGGTAAGCACTTGCCACATGGATATGAGAACCTGAGTTTGCATAGAACCCATGTACACAGAGCCACAGCAGCGCACATATGTAATACCAGCACTCTCATGGTTTATATTTCCAGGTAATAGTCCATCACTGAGGGAAGACAGTGCAGAAGCTTAGGGAGGAACCCGGACCAGACACCATGGAGGAAAGCTATGGATTGGCTCTCTTGCTGGATTAGATCTACCTGCCTGTAAGTGCTGTTCATAGTAAGCTGGACCCTCCCATATCAATCACAGTTCAAGATAATTCCTCAGAAAGTGTTTATGGGCCAATCTGATTGGCATTGCCTCCTCCCCGGTGACTCCAGGTTATGTTCTGCTGGCAAAAAGTTAACCAGCACCTCGGTATGGTTGATAATGAGTCAGGTCTGCCTACGCTTATTATCACACAGTTCTCTTTGCCCCAAGCCTGGTCCAAAGGAGGGCTCTCCAGTACACAAGGATCACGTGACATTCCATTCCTCCCACTCCTGTGCAGACTGTAGCAAACTCTATCACCACCATCAGAAAAAGTCATTTTCATAAAGATGACCGCAGGCAATATATGAACAGAAGCGGGTGGGAAAGGAGGGGGTGGGAAAGAGAATAGTAACAGGTCTATTATTACCAATAAAGTACCCTATACTCAGTGTTCCCCAGGTAATGATACAAAGCCTCATTGGCTTCCCACACTCCCAATCAAAATCAAAACCACAAAAAAGAAAACCGCGTGGCAAGGTGTCTAGTCTGGACTGTGTGAGGCTGCAAGTCAGCCCTGCTTCTTATATCTTATTTCCCTCACCTCCCTCACAATTCCTGAAAACACCAAGCCAATTACTCGTTTGAACTACAGAGATAAGAAAAAAAAATCCCAGAAACAAGCAGACATTGAAAGAAATCATCCTTGTCCAAATTACTGAGTCTAGCCCCAAACCTGCAGAAACATGACGGGGCAAGAAGCAAAGATGAGCAAACCACCCACAATGTCTCTGCAAGCTATGTGTGGATACCCGCAGTTCTCTCCTTCGTGGAAGCTGGTCTAGCTCCCAGCTTCCCACAAGCATCACCTTCTTTCCTCGAAACCTTTCCCTGCTATGAGTCAAGAACCAGGGAAGATCTGACGGGACAATAATTCCCTCGACCGAGCAGACAGGGATACACACCATGCCCAATCGAGCACCTTCCCTCCCCAGCCTCTGTTCCTTGGTGAATAATTACATAAGGAAACAATCACGTGACCCAGGCAAGAAAGAGAAGTAGGTAAACAGGGTGAGGACGCGTGAATCTTAAAATTTCCAGGGGCTGGAGAGATAGCTTGCCATCAATGTCACTTACTGCTCTTGCAGAGGACCCCAGTTCTATTCCCAGCACCCATGTTGAGCAGCTCACAACGGACCACAAATGCACCTCCAGGAGATCCCAATACCTTCTTCTGACCCATGTAGGTACCCCTATTCACGTGCACATACACAGAGACACGCAGGGAAAAGTAAATCTCTAAAAACAAGCAAACAAAACTATTCTTACAATTCCATAAACTGTCTAAGACTAGAGAAACCTCCTCTTTAAGGGAAGGGCATTCCAGATGCAGGGGAAGCTGCAGCAGCAGAGGCCTGTAAAGGCAGCACATACCGTGTGAATCTATGGGCCAGTGGACAGTTCCAGACCGTGTGGACAGTACTGCGGATCATGGTGACGGATGGCCTGTCCCTTATTTCCTAATTCACAGGCCTTTCCCACTCTTGGCAAGAACATTTTTTTTTCCTCCAAAAAGAACTACAAATAAAGAAAACAGGTAAGAGCATCTTAATGAAACCCTGATTGTGTTCTGGCTACCATCTGCCTTTGGAAAAAAAATATACAACTTACTAAGACCAAGGGCTTGTTGTTACTTCATAAAAACGAATGACCCTGAAGGACAGTAGGAAGCAAGAGCCCTGAGAACAGCTAGCTCCTTCTCATTCCAGTTTCACACATTAATAAACTTCTTCCCAGAAGCCTACTGAGCTTCAAAACCAGTTAATGCTTGTCACGAAATCGTTATTCCTGAATTACAAGTACATAAAAGATTATCTAGTTCAATTTAAAACAACAAACAAAAACCTTGTACAACATAGTGGTACATACATACAGAGAAATTAGAACCCTGCAGTTGCCAGAAGAATAACCTGTAATGATCCACCCACTGGGGGGAATTTGTGAGGCCCTCTAAAGTGAAACATGACATTCCCATATGGCTCAGGAATCCATTTCTAGGTACACATCCTACAAGAGTGAAATGGCATGTCCACAGACATGCACACAAATGGTCACAGCAGCATCGTTCATGACAACCGGAAGGAGAGATACCGTGAGATTTTATGATCTAATAAAGTTTGACTGAAGATCAGAATATAAAGTTAGTCACACTATTCAGCCATACAGGCCAGGCAGTGGTGGCACACACCTTTAATCCCAGCAGCCACACTAGTTAGCCACAGAGGTCAGTGGTGGTGGTACATGCCTTTAATACCAGAACTAGAGAGGAATAAAAGGCAGGATGAGACAGAAACTCACTCTCTTTTCAGCCTGAAGATTTCATAGAGGTAAGAGCTCTCTAGTGGCTTGGCTGATTTGCTTCTCTGATATTACAGCTTGAACCCCAATACCTGTCTCTGGGCTCCAATTACTCGTGCTAGAGAAACACACCGAGTGGAATAGGTTTTTCATGTGGGATGTCCATGAATGGAAAATGACTGAGCAGTGAAGAACCGACACAGTCTGAGCAAGCTGCGGAAGCATGACGCTAAGTGAAAGGCTGTGGTCACAGGGGCACATGTACTGTGCATATCATGTAAGTGCACTCCCGTGACATGACCAGGAGGGCTTTCTCTAAAGGCAGATGATAACCAGAACACAACCAGGATTTCATTAAAACGATCCATGTGGACAAAAGGCAGATGGAGGGCCGCCTGGGACAGAGGTAGGAATGGCACTGAGAGGGACAGTACATCACTGAGAGGTGTACAAACGCTTATGAACTAGATGATGGGGATGGCTATACAGTCTCATGCAGACAGTAGAGGCCACTGAATTTTTACTCCTAATGGGTGAAACATAGGATATGTGAACTGTATCGCAAATAGTAAGATCAAAGAGAAAAGAAAAGAAGGGGGCAGAAAGGAAGGCAGGCAAAAAGATGCTCAGGGAGGCAGGAAGGAAGGGGCAGGGAGGAGAGAATGACTACAGAGGATAGATAACTGGTAGCCTTCCGCGTAAACTAATTCACTCCCTGTCTTGAGACAGCCTTTGCCGTAATGGAAAGCAGAGAATGGATTAGCTATTATTGTCACATATAAACAACCTAACCTTCAGAAGACATCTGGAGAAACTCACAGGTGTAGCTGAGGACTAGTATTAATCAACTGAGGACACTATGACACACATAGTGCTTGTGCGACCGATGGACGGCTCGAGTTCCCAGGAGCACATTCACGGGAGAGCGCTACCGAGCTTCAAGTCTGCAGACGTTTCTACCCAACGAGGCAGTGTCTATATTCAGGTCCTGTTCTTGCCACCTTCTTGAGTCACACCCAGGTCCCACAACTTTAATGTAGCCTCTTTCTCAAAGCCTTGCTGAGGGCAGAGGAATATACAGGCCTCATTTATCTAACCATATACCCCGACTTTTCCCTCCAAACCACCAAAACTACAGCTTCACCTGCCACCAGTTATGAAGCATCTAAAAATAACTTAGTCATTTAAAAATAATCCATCAGGAACGGGGGCGAGGTGGGGGGAAGGAGGGGAGGGCAGCCCAGCCGAGCAGGGAGCAACGCACGCCTACATGACATCAGTGTCTGCATTTGTTCCTCTTGGTAGCAGACAAGAATTTATTTAAATAAATGTATTTCGCTCCTGCTTGAAAACCCACCCTCCTTCCTCTTTGGTTTCCTGGGATTTGGAGAGCACGTGACACTCCTGATGAAGCAGGCAGGCGCTCGGGCCTACCTGCTGGCTCAGCAGGTAAAGGTGATTGTCAGAAAGCCTGACAACTTGAGTTCAATCCCCAGGACCTACAAAATAGAAGAGAACTGACTTCCACAAACTCTCTTCTGCCCTCCACCTCTGTGTGGTCCCACATGGGAATGTACACACACCCAAAGAAAACAATTAAGTATTAAAATATTTTTTAAATCTTCAAAAAAAATAAATAAAAGGTAAGAAGCTGAAGATACAGCTGAGTAGCAATGTGTTTAGGATGTGCAAGACCCTGGTCCTTCCCCTAGAACCAAAACAATAACAAAACATTCTGCCAGCCCACACTTGGACATAGAAATAGAAGACTATGGTGGTCCAAAAAAAATGGTCCCCATAGAGTCATGTGTTTTAATGCTTGGCCCTATCAAGGAATGGCACTTTCAGGAGGTGTGGCCTTGTTGGTGTAGGTGTGACCTTGTTGGAGGAGGTGTGGCCTTGTTGGAGTAGGTGTGACCTTGTTGGAGGAGGTGTGGCCTTGTTGGTGTAGGTGTGACCTTGTCGGAGTAGGTGTGACCTTGTTGGAGTAGGTGTGGCCTTGTCGGAGTAGGTGTGACCTTGTTGGAGTAGGTGTGACCTTGTTGGAGAAGGTGGGGCCTTGCTGGAGAAGGTGGGGCCTTGCTGGAGAAGGTGGGGCCTTGTTGGAGGAGGTGGGGCCTTGTTGGAGGAGGTGAGGCCTTGTTGGAGGAGGTGGGGCCTTGTTGAAGTATAGGTGCCTCTGTGCAGGCTTTGAGATCTTATATGTTCAAGCTACACTTAGTGCACAATCTCTTGCTTCTGCTGCCTGTGGATCAAGATGTAGAATGTTCGGAACTCTCAGCTCCTTCTCCAGCACCATGTCTGCCTGCACGCTGCCATATCCTACCATGAAGATAATGAACTAAGCCTCTAAAACTGTTAAGCCAGCCCCAGTTAAATGTTTTCCTTTATAGGAGTTGCCATGGTCATGGTGTCTCTTCACAGCAACAGAAACCCACACTAAGACAGAGATCAACAGTTCTCATGGACAGGGCCTCTCCACCAGCTGGCAAATTCTCAGAGCGAGGACTGGAATCACACAGACAACCTTCACAAAACAGGGAATGGGAGGAGCACACATAGGCATGATGTTCCTCCAAAGTAAATGGTTCATTTTAGAAAGTTTGAGAACACACTAAGAAGTAGCAAAGATACTACAAGAAGTCCCTGTTTATACCGCCGCCGCCACATGCATCCTCGTCACAAAGACTGGGAACAACGAGGTTTTCGATGCTACAATCTGATTAGACTTCACCGGTTTTCCCTGTCCCCCTTTCCTATCTCACAGCTCCTCCAGGACATTGTGTCTAGCGCTGTACCTCCCTTTTCCAGTCTCTCAGGCCTTTCTTGTTTGATGGCCTTGACAGCTTTGAGGATCGCTGGTCAGGTGCTTGCGACATGCCCCCCAGTTAACGAGCCTGGGGAGTGTCGTGGCTGGACTGCAGTGCAGTCTCGGCGACCTGGATGTATTCCCCAAATTTCACATGCTGGAAACTTGGAACCCCCTGGCTAAGAAGGTAAACAGGTACTGAATCAGCGGCTTTGTCAAGGAGTTCTCTAGAAGCCCTGCTCTGTCTCCCCAGTGATGTCCTCGGTCAGGTCATGAAGGAACAGGCTCTCCCCATCCGCCCTGGGTGCTCACCTTCAGAACTCTGAGCTAAATGAACTAATTTACTCTTGACATATTACCTGATCTCAGGTACTTTATTTTAGCAATAGAAAATAAACCATGACCATAGGTTTTCAAGGATGACTCAGTCCTGAATGCCATGCCAAACTGCCTTACCAGAGCCTTTACCACACCTTCACCATGAGTTGCTACAAACAGTAAGCTCTAGGATTCTTTTATATTGAAAGACCCCCAAGGTGGGCTGCCTTTCAGTCTGGGGAGACCCTCCCAAAGAACAGCGAGGCCACTCATACGGCTGCAACAGCAAGAGGTTTATTGAGTTAACACAGGTACCTGCGGGCAACAAGTCTTTCGGAGGACTTGCGCACCTTCAGGTTGGAACAGTGGGTTTTTTATAGGGTAGGGAAGCAGAAGCGTGGGAACAGAAGCGAGATGCATAGTTACAGGGTTCTGATTGGGCAATTCAAACAAGGCTCGGGTTCAAACTGAGTACAATTTTGTGGTTTCCAAGAAATCAGATATACATGCTATTCTGGCCTATCTAGGGTGCCATTCTTCCTTTGGACCCCGAGTCCCCTGCTGACAGTCCGGATGGTTGACCAGAGATATCTTGCCTTGCTCAGCGCCCCTGCCCCTAAGCTGACCACAGCCCTTGTCTCTAAATTAAACTCCCCTGTCTTAGCTTTTAGTTATACTACTCAAACTTTAAGCCTTGTAAAATAGCGTTATTGCTGCTGCTAACTTAATGCTGCTAGGTAGGGGTCTTTCATCATGTGTATAAATTATATACAAATAATTTATATATATATGTATATATATATATATATATATATATTATTTTTGGTCGTCACCAGAAATGGGGAAATAAATTCAATCTACCTCCCAGAAGCCAAGGAGCTAAAATAAGCAGCTTGAGACTGCAGATGGGCAAAAGAATTGGAGCTTTTGTTCAGTGATGCGGGGTCTGTGGCACTCCGATGAGATGAATTTAAACTTTATGCCACAAGAAATAATTTGGGAAATGTCTTCAGAGTACTAGAATCCAGCATGTGCATGACAAAGACAGACTGCAGACAGACAGACAGGAGCAAGGAGGCAGCCTGCCAGGAGCAGATTATGGGGGCTGAATGAACCAAGTTCCTATATGTAAGTGCAAGTCTGGAGCTGAAAGGGCCAGTTTTCTGCCAAGTGTCAACCTAGGTTGAGACACCCTGTAAATTGGCTTACACAGTTCCCCTTAATCACCAGCCATAAACTATTAACAGCACCACTCGGCTCAACAATGGAGGCATTCACCTTTGTCTAGCCCAGGAACAAACAATCTAAGACACCTTACCCACCCAGCCCTGGAAGCCACTAAGGACCCAAATCACCCCTGTTGCCAAAGAAATGCAGATAAATGCCTTCCACAAACAATACCCTGCATTGGTTTCTTTCAAATTGCATTTACAAGATGCAGCACACATGCACAGAGTGGGTACCCCATCTGTGCAGGTCAGGGGCTACTTCCGTCGCCGTGTCAGTGGTTTTAGCCACTCCACACTTGGAAACCTGCAAGGTCACCAGCTGAATAAGTACGTGGGGAGGCTGAGGCTTAGCTGAGACACCACTGAGCTGGACACAGAGAATGAGCCAAGTCAGGTGAGCTGCATCTGAGGTCTGCCAAACAAGGCCAGCAGTTCCCTTCCAGAGCAGACACGCGGGCTCTAAGTCGCGAACATAAGGGAAGGCAATTCCTCATAGCTCCTACAATCATGATCAGCCTTGTTCTTAGCCCCCACCCCCAGAACACCAGGCTCTATGCTAGTGTTTCTCAGTCTGTAGGATGAATATCAGACATCCTGCATATCAGATAATCACATTACGATTCCTAACAGTAGCAAAACTACAGTTATGAAGTAGCAATTTTATGTTTGGGGGTCACCACAACATAAGAAACAGTATTAAAGGGTCGCAGCATTAGGAAGGTTGAGAACCACTTCCCTCTGTGGACCCAAATGACCTTAGTCCCAAACAAAGGCCCCGACTTCTGTCTCTTACTCAGGAAGCTGCTCACCGACTGACATCCCAATGTAAAATGGGACAATGGGCTACACCTAGGATGCAGCTGGTGCCACACTGAGGCACTCTCCATCACCCAGAGCAGTTCCCTGGGCTAAATTCCAGAAACCCCAACTTTCATAAGCCATGAAAGCAGGACTAAGCTGACATGATGAGCGCCATCAGGGATTCACACTGCCCGTACCTAGGCAGCCTGACTCGCTGGAAGAAAGGGCACAGGTGAGAAAATGTGTAGAGCTCCAGGAGATCAGGATGCTAGCCGGGCGGTGGTGGCGCACACCTTTAATCCCAGTACTTGGGAGGCAGAAGCAGAGGGATCTCAGTGAGTTCGAGCCAGCCTGGTCTACCATGACAGAGCTCCACAGAGAAACCCTGTCTTGGAAAAAAAAAAAACAAAAAAATTCGGGATGAATTAGCTATTCTTAAAACTCACTGCAAGTGGCGGTCCCAGTTGCTGGCTTCTTCATGTGCAAGACCCTGCTCTCTCTTCTCGGAAAAGTTGAGCTCTGCCTTCCATTCACAGGCAAGAAAAACTTCATGCGAAGTCAGCTAATGACTCAGGCCGCGGTCACCAGCCAGCAACAACTCTCACAGGATTGAAGTTTTCATGCCTGCCTTCACAGCAGAGTCAAACCACAGGGAGTTGGCAGTGCCCAAGGACCAAGTGGAGACATTTAAAAAAAAAAAAAACAGTGTAAGGGCTGGGTCTTCAGTGCCCCGCCAGTGGCTGGAATTCATCTGGCTGGAAAGAGGCGATACATCTTCCAGCTGGGACTAGATGATTGCAAATGCACCAATTCAGTGACTGTCTTAGTAAGGGTTTATTGTTGTGATGACTAAAAGCAACCTGGGGAGGACAGGGTTTATTTGGCTTCCATATCCTGAATCTTTATCCATTGAGGAGAGCCAAAGCAAAGTCAAACTGAGCAGGAACCTGGAGGTAGGAGCTGATGCAGAGCCCATGGAGGAGTGTTGCTTACTGGCTTGCTCCCCATGGCTTGCTCAGCCTGCTTTTTTAAAAAATAGACCTGGGAGGACTAGTCTAGAGTGGTACAACCCAGAATAGGCTGGGCCCTCCCCTATCAATTACTAATTATGAAAATGCCTTACAGGTTTGCCTTCAACTCAGTAATATAGAGGTATTTTCTCAGTTGAGGTTCCCTCCCGGCAGATGACCATAGCTTGTGTAAAGGTGACAAAGAATTAGCAAGCTTAGCGACCCTCAAATCTAGTCTGACTGGGAAAATATCACAAGAAGCAAACAGTGGTGACAGCTTAAACATAGACCCCAGGGTACAAAGCCACGGTGTAAGCAGTCAGTCCTAGAGAGAAAGGCCAAACAAAGCCAGGGAGGAATGAGGGGACGTTAATAGCTCATCCTCAGGATGGAACTCGCTGCTCCTGCGGAATTTACATGTCATCCTAGTAGTATACACGTCCACAGCCAGAATTTGCCTCTATGATGAACACTCTCTGCAATCCAAGTTCTTGCTTTGAATTACTAAGTTGAAAGGTCAGTATAAAATATGTGATTTAAAACATATTTTAGAAGTGACCACAGAGGCACACGTGAAATCAAACAGCTTGCCAAACTATGTGTCCAAAGTCCTTGCTCTGGAAACTAAGTCCCGAAAGCAACAGTGTTGAGAGGCGGGGCCTCTAGGAGGTGTTAGGTATCGAGGACTGGGCCTCAAGAATGGATTAATGGCCTTATCTAGGCAGTAGGTGAGTTATCACAGTAAGGGCTCCAGCCAGAAGGTGGGGTTTGGCTCCCTTCTATCTTTTCTCCCAGAGAAAGAAATCTTTCCTTAAATGCCTGGGCAGGCTCAGTCCCAAAAGAACTGAGAGTAAACTAAGTCCAGTGTTCACCAGAAAATGTTCTTCATTAGTTTGACTTGGGGACTCGTACTGCACGAACACACACACACACAGAGACCTCGTAGTGTCTGAAGCATGCATCTCTCTACAAGGACTGAAATCTGTGAGGCCCACACCTCGGCTAATCAATGGACAAGGAAGCTAAATTCTTCCACACAGTGCTGTTCCCTCTCCTTCCAGACAGCAAGCTGGAGGATCTCTTCCACTGCACAGTCTAAGGGCCTTTGTTTTCCATACAAATATTACAAAGGTTTGTCAAGGACACTCTTACATCCTGCTTCTAGGCACCAAGACAAATCTTCTTGGAGACCTGTTTATGGGAGGAGTTCTAGCCTCATTTTTGAACAACAGAGTCAACAAGGTACAAACTTCTCATTTCCTGGGAAAGAACAAACATGGGGCTGGAGAGATGGTTCAGCAGTCAGTTAAGAGCCTTCCAGAGGCCCAGCATTCAGTTCAGAGTACCCACCCAAACGGTAGCTCACAGCCAAGTCTTTCATGGTCACCAGGCATGTGTATAATTCACATATACACAAGCTGCAAACACACCCATAATATAAAAATAATCAAATAAATATTAATGAGGAAGAACAAGAGGACCTCAGAAGTTTTCTTTTTCTTTTTTGTTGGTGGTAGTTTTTGCACATATACTAGGGCTCAGGGAATGTAAAGTGCTTAGCAGTGCAAGGAAAAAACCAGATGCCCAGGGCCCGTGTGAAAAAGTCAGGCATGAAGATGAAGGTTATAATCTTAGTTCTGTAAAGGCAGACAGGAGGATCTCTGGGTCTCACTGGCCAGGCAGTCCAGCTAACAGTAGGCCTCCAGGGTCAGGGAGAGATCCTGCCTCAAAAAGAAGAAGGGGTGGCGAGGCAGAGAAGCAACTGAGGAAGACACTTAAGCCTGCCTGACCTCTGGCCTCCAGATGCACAGTTCCACGTGTGAATATTCACTACGCAGTCCAAATGACAAAACTTAATTCTAAACAGCGCAGGTACATCAGAGGAAAAACAAGCCAGGGCAAATTCTGCCCAGGCAGCTCACCCAGAATTCAGACCCCTCATCGCCAGCTCACCAAATGTGCAGCAGCCAGTGCAGACTGACGAACGCGTGCAGGCTCTAAGAGGAACTCCGGCCTTGCTTGTTCTGAGAAAGCTGGCTCACAGCATCCACACCCTCCTGTCATCAGTCACAGACAGGAGATAAGAGGACACTGTGGGACGTTCTGCTGGCAGGCAAGGAAGTGAAATCCCCCAAGAGGCTGTGCCTGGCAGTGGCAATGGCAGGAAACAGCAGGAGCTCGCCCCTGACTCAGCAGATAAACTTTTCAGGAGTGTCTTCCTTCAGTGGTGGCCAATTCCTTAGGAAACCTTCTCATCTGCCTCTTAGGTCCAGAGCTGGAGCCATGAATATAATTTTTAAATGTAAGTCACATTTTTTTTAAAAAATGCTGGAGAAATGACTCAGTTGGCAAAATGTTTACATATGAAAGCGTGAAGTCCTGAGTTCAAACCCCAGCACTCACTTAAGAGAAGAAAAAAAAAGTCAGGTATGTTGGTCTGTTCGTAATTGAGACCCTGGTGAGACAGACACAAGAAATCTCTCTTTGGGGCTTTTTCCGTAGCCAGCCTAGCCAAACTGACATGCCCCAGGTAAAAACTGAGAGATCCTGCCTCAAAATTAAAAATAAAACAAAGTGCTAGCAAGATGAAGAGCAGCTGAGGAAAACCTCTTGTCATCACATGCTTGAACACACAAACATAAGAGAGAGAGAGAGAGAAAGAGAGAGAAAGAGAGAGAGAGAGAGAGAGAGAGAGAGAGAGAGAGAGAGAGAAGCAGACACATACCATTAACCCAACTGCTCTGATGAGCTTTTGTCAACTTGACCCAGACCAGGGTCATCTGAGAAGGAACTGCAATTGAGAAAATGTCTCCATCCAATTTGCCTGCAGACAAGTCTATCAGGCATTTTCTTGATGGGAGGGGGCTCAGTTCACTGTGGGTGGTGCTACTCCTATGTAGGTGGTCTTCAGTGAGTAAGAGAACAAACCAGGAAGCAGTGGTCCTCCATGGCCCCTGCTTCACTTCCTGCCTCCAGGTTCCTGCCCTGTCCCTCAGTGATGGACTGTAAGCTGATGCAAACCCTTCTGCTCCCCAAGTTGCCATCGGTCTTAGTGGTTATCATAACAATAAAAAGAAAACTAGGGTACTAATCAATCCAAATCACTATAGCACCAGGATGTCATCAACATAAAGAAGAAAAAGGTCCACTCTTCCCAGTCACTCTTAAAACACGGTATGTTAGACCCACACATTCTTAGTATTCTTAGTTTGGAATATCCACAGACCTACTGCTTAAGAACCGCCACAAGGCTGCCGGCCTCGATTGTGCAAGTCTAGACTCCAGACCTGCAATTGTGAGCACGAGTGGCTGTGTGAGCAAAGATTAAGAACAGATGTGTTACCACCTTTCTGTTTGCTCCCATTTGGGGTAACATGTACAAAACCTCAGTGACAACGGACAACACGTGTATTAATTCCGACCCTTGCCTACTTTCCCTCGCCATTCACTAGGAGGGAGAAGCAGAAAAATCCTTTTCTTTCCCTCTGGAATGAAAAAAGGATTGAGTAAATCAGAATTGTGGACTAATGTGAATTCTCCATGTCCTGCCTAGAACCGGACTGGCCCACCACAGAGCAACTTAGCATTTACCTTGCCTGTGACTTGAGTGACCAATCAGAGGACGAAAAGCATGTGTTTGCTGCAGTAAAGACCACTGCCATTTCCGCAGCAGCAGTGCGTTCTAAACTCTTGAACTCTTAATTATACTGGTAACTGGTAGTTCAGAGCTGCAGGCAACCCTAGACAATTCCACGGAGGGAAGCTGAATGTGTTTCCAACTCGAAACTGCCCTCCCTCCTCCCAGTCAGACCCAGGGTTTTAATGCGATGGGGGAAGGAGCAAACACTTTGTGGACTTAATGGAGGGCTGTGGTAAGTGTGCCTTGATTGGAGTCTCTACACGTCTACAGTCTACTCTGCAATGTGTCCAAGAAAAAGGAAAATAACCCACTCTGGAACCTAGAATATGAGCGATCTGGAGGCTGAATGCACAGCATCTTTGTACATTACCCTCACCCCCAAAACTGACAGGGAGACAGGAAGCTCTGAGAAAAACTCAGCTTTTCTAAGTCAGGGGACTGCAACAGGTGGTGACAAGGGTCCCAGCCAATTCAACTGCTCTCAACTTCTCATGTCCAGTTCCCCCTGACTGCATGCATCTTAAATGCATGCCACTATCAAGATGGTTCCTCCTGACTGATAACTCTCTTAAAGCCCCCCCCCCCCCACTGTAAAAGAAATTCCCTTCTTAAGGCATCCAACAGACCCAGACAGGTTCTGACCTTTTCCTCAGGCACCTTTCTCTTTCCTTTCTTAGATCTCCCCCAGGCTGAGCATTTTCTCACTCTAGCCTACACCATACCAATGGACCCCCTCAGCCTGGGTACCAGCAGATCTCCCCAACTCTGGGAGGCCCTCCCACTGCTAGGCAACCTGACTCAGTCAAGATCTCTGTGGTGGTCTGAATGAGAATGGCCCAAAAGCTATTGAACTCTTGTTTTCTAGTTGGTGGAACTGTTTGGGAAGGACTGGGCAATGCAGCCTTCTTGGAGGAGGTATCACTGGGGTTGGGCTTTCAGGTTTCAAAAGCCCACAAGCCAATCCCAAACACGTTTCCCCTCCTTGTGCTTGTGGATCTGATGCAAGCGCTCAGCTATTTTTCCAGTGCCATACCTGCCTCCCTGCTGCCACGCTCCCCACCATGTTGGTCATTAAACATTTTCTTTTATAAGTTGCCTTGGTCCTAGTGTTTGTCACAGAAAGAGAAAGTGACTAAGACAACTGCCTCCAGCACTTGGGTCCCCTGATGGCAAAAATCGAACTGCAAATTCATAAATGAGCATCATAGCTGCCTACTAGACCACCATTAATTCATCCCTCTCTCCTGGCTCAGTGTGATACCTGGTACCAGGAAGGCACAGGTGGGAAAGTAAAGGAGGATTCGGGGTGGAAGATCCAAGGACACAGCAGACCTAACTCCACCCATAGTGCCACCTGACCAGAAGATTGACTTTTGTCAGTCACGCCCTATCAGCAATGAATTCAATCTTTGTGTTCTGCTCTCCTTCCCAGCATTTAAACAGATGAGAAGACTCACCTATTTTTAAAGTTCACGTCTACAGACACCAGCAGTAAAACTGATAGGAGCACCCTTGGGTTCTCTGCCAATGCCTGTGCTTTCTCAGGAGCCAAGCACAACACCTGAATCACTCATGGGCTGTTGCCATGGTAAGGTAGACCAGATGTCTGAAAGACGGGGTGTTAAGAATCCCCACCCCACTGTTTCTGTCCTGAGTCAGACCATCAGGAAGCCACATTTTCCACATGGGCCAAGGGCTCTTTCTCTCTCTCTCTCTCTCTCTCTCTCTCTCTCTCTCTCTCTCTCTCTCTCTGAAAGTGACTAATCCGGGGAGCTATTTGCTTTTACAGCCCACACTAAGGGATACACGGGCGCTCTCCAGAGCTCTGACCTGTTCTGTTTCTTTCATGCATCCCAAGGTATGTTCTTACCTTCTAAAAAATTCTCTTTGCCTGGAAAACCACCACATAAAATTCCAAGATGTGTTCATTCATTCTACAAATATTTATCTAATCCTCGTGACCAACCCAGGCACTGGGCCACAGCCAAGAAGGGCACAGAACCAACGGCAATGACATGGCTTTGCCGCTCAGGCTCCATTTCCCTGCTGGCTGGGTGACTATGAAGAATGGCAGTTAAGTACAAGCAGACAAAATGACCACATGCTGGCCACTTCTCTTCCACTAACTTCTTTAACTCTTACAACACCAAGTGAGTCACTATATACTCCCATTTTACAGATGTGGGAACCAAGGTTGAGACGTTCAAAATACTTGCCCAAGGTCCTAGGACTAACAGGTCATAGAACAGGTTTGGGGTTCCTTTTCTTTCTTACTTTTGTTGAAAAAAAATGGTTTTATTGATATGTAATTTAGACACACACACCATAAAATTAATGGTGCCCAAGCAGGTCCAACCTTACAACTATATACAATACCCCTCCACTCACTCACTGCCTTCTAGCTATCCAGAGACACTGATTCCTAGTTCACACAATAGAGGAATAAGCTGTGCTCCACCCAGCAGCTAGGAGGCCTGGTGAGGGAATGAATAATGGTAAATCAGTACAGCCCAGGGCCTGACATGGAGGACTGTTCAAACTGCGGTCTGTCAATGAGTTTAATCCAAAACAAACTGGTCATTATAGAAAGTAGCCACAGTAGAGAGTGCAGGGAAAGAAACATTGAGTACAGACAGAACTATCAGAAAAGGGGGCATTATTACAAAGGGGTGAGGTCCCCATCCTGGATGTTGGCAGGTTTAAAATGATGGGCCTTTTGGGGTTACTCTGACTAAATCCACCTAAAGCATGGGCTCGTGCCTCTGCTAAGATGAGTCTTGCATGTAATACACATAGAGCAGGAGGCAATGCATCTGCAATGCTGTAGGGAACATTTGGAGGGATGATGACCTGCGAGTTCACCAGCATGCACTTGGCCCTGAGGCCTCTACAAGAACCCCCCCCCCCCCCCCCATTCACTGTGCAGACGCAACCTCCTCCAGATGTCTGGTCACATTCTGAAGACTCATTGTGGCGACTGAGGGTGCTAATCTCCCTGACCTTGAAGCCCTCCTCTCCCAAGCCACCCCTACAAGGAAACCTGTCCTTGGGGCCAGTACTCTCACCCCACCCCTCGCTCTCAATAAGACAAGGCAGTAGGAGAGCGGAGTGAAGAAGAAACCAAAGGAATATTCACCCAACCATGAGGCCAGCTGCTCTCCCGGTAACCAGAGCTGCCCCATGAAATCCAATTCTTACCTTGCTTCATGAACAGGCCATGGCACAGGCCATGGCAGACTCCCACTGATATACACCTGCAGCAAAACTTGAAGGTTCATTCTGGGGTCTGCCAAACACAAGATGTCGGTTTACCTTAGATGCAACTCATGTTCAAATACATTTCACGGATCTGATAAATCTGACGGCACAGGGTAGCTTGCAGTTTGCTTGAGAAACTGTTCACGTTGGAGCCAAGAAATTCAACTCCCGATTTCAAAGACACTGGTTATCTGTGTGGAATTATCTTATGTGCTACCCACGTGCAGACAATGTAGGTGTGGCAGTGACTGCTGGGGGAGGCCAAAACTTGTTATAATCCAGCAACCATGGCGTCCACCTTCCTGTCCACATCTTCCAGGGGAAACAAGAAACACAAGATGAAAGAGTGTCACGAGACTAGGGTGGGTCCATCATTGGGTCCCTAATCGGGTCCCTAATCAGAAACAAGCAATTACTCGGCTTCTCAAAGGTGATGATGTCACACACACACTCACACACATAGCCAATCACAGGCCCTGAAGGCACGCCAACAAGGTGAGCCCTGATAAGAGGTTAGATTTGAGGACGTTGAGGTGGATACAAAGACCACCCTTTAAAACTGCATACTGGAGGGACACACCAGCAGGTTCTCCTAGGACTAAACAAATGTGAGCCCCTGAGTTCAGGAATCAACTGCCACTGCCACATGGGGTGAGGAAGCAGTTTACAGTGCCTGGTGCTCTTTCATAGCCTTACCAGCTGTACTCCTGGCTGTACTCTCCGGAGAGCACTGGCTGCTGGCTGAGCCAAATAAAAATGTCTACAATGTCCTGACAGTAATTCATTCCCACCAGGCCCAGGGACCTAAAGAGAAGCAGGTTCCTGCTTCACACCCAGCAACACCCCACTTTAAATCAGTAAGTCCCAGGACTAGATGTCAAAGACCATCATGACCCAAAACACTTTGCTAGGGTCTGTCCAGAGTTCTATTTCCAGAACCCCTCAAAAGAAAAGTCTGCCCTTGGTAGCAAGTGCTCGTAGCTGGAATGCCAGGTAGCGGGAGACAGGCAGATGCCTGTGGCTCAGTGACCAGCCAGCGTAGTAAGAGGAAAACAGCAGGGAGCCTGTATCATTTTTGTTTTTGAATTTTATCTTTAAAGGTGGATGGTGTCTAAGGAACCACACCCAAGGCTATCATCTGGATATACACACACACACAGAGGAACAGAGACTGGCAGGCAGCACGGGCACACACACAAAATATATTTCTGCTATCTTTGATTCAAAGACTGGAGCAGTGATAAATCACTCAAAACTAAAGCCAATAGAAGTGACTTCTGAGTGTCCTCTTACGCTAGATAAGAAAATCTTCGCACTCATTTCAGCCAGCACGTACTTAAGGAGAGTGTTGAAATCCACGCATAAAACCAGGGGCCATGGTCCTTGTTAAGTCACACATGGAGGCTGGGCCCCGGGCTCCTGTGAATGTGGTCACTGTGGGCTTCTGATGGGGAGCCGATAGTCTTAACTGCTTCGGTTGCGGTCTCTGAAATAGAGACTCCCATCTCTAGGAATTGGAGAGAGGCCGTAAACTCTTACAACAGGAAAACATAACATTTCTCCTTCAAAACAAAGCTGTCTGGTTTCCATCCATGGATTACCTGAGTGAAACATAACTGAATCAAAGACCCAGACACCGTGGGGATCCATCCAAAAGCTCAGAAACACATCCCAGCTCAGGCCACAAGCAGAGCGCGTAAGTCTGGGGGACAGACTACAAGTACCTCAGGAACAGGCACGCCACTCCTTTCTGATGTACAAAATGAAGTCTCACTTTTCACAACCCAGGGAGTGCAAACTCCAGCCAGATTGTTTGGCTCATTCTCCAAAGACCGACACTCTGTTAACACAGAATTTGGGTGCGAGACTTCCTCTTCTTGGAACCTGGCATCACCAAGCTCTAACTCTCCTAGGTCTGTTTGCTGCCCGTCCCCACTGCTCCCTGTCACACAGGGCACCTCATCTCGCCCTCCCTCCTGGGCTGCAGGTTCAGCTTGTGTGGGCCCGGATTTGTCTCATTTCTATCCAATGCTTTGCATAGTCTGGGTCTCACTTTGGGCGTTTGAAAAGGCATTGTTTTGTGTATAATGCCTCCATTCATGGTCCGGGTTTGAAGAGAAGTGTTTCAGTTATTTAATGGACTTGTTAAGTGTTGCTTTTAATTAAACTTGGCTCCAATTGAAAGGAAAAGTGGGTACGAGTGAGGGCCAGTCTTGGGCACAGGACAGTGAGTCATACCTTAATTCTGACCAAATGGCAGGATAAACTCCATTTCAAAAGTCTGTATTTGAGCTCGCCAAGGAAGTATTCATTCTATTTATAGTGCCAAGGGTTAAGCTTCCAGGCGCCCTTCATCTGCCACCCTGCCCCCACCATGCGCGCATGTGCGTGAACACACACACACACACACACACACCCTCCTAGGTATTTAATTTCAGCCTCCAGCAAGTCAGGCTTTTTCCGTTAGTTTGTTTTTGATGATTCCTGAGCTATAGGCACGCTTTCTGGCCACCTGCCAACCACACGAGGGAATTCTGTTTATTCCTCAAATAAACAGGGAGTAGGGGGGAGTGCCTCCCTCACTTTGGTTTTTACAGACTTGTCCAGAAGAAAGCTCACGCTTCCCAGAGCACTTCCTTCTTAACTGATGAACATCAGACCAAAACTGGAAACCATTTCTGTCTCCCCCGTAATGAAGCGAATCATTTTACATTTAGGATGGATGTACAGGGGCTAAAACTCAGAGAAGCACAAGGAGCTATGCAAATTCTTTCAAGACTCTTGCCAATTTATCTTAGGATCTGAATGGGGAAGGCTGTTAAGGACACGGTTCAGTGGGGAAGCATGAGGTGCTCGGGTCACATCACCAGTGCCCACTCGAAACCAGCACTGGGTAGAGTGATGGGGGATCCTGGCTCAGGAAGTCTGTGATGGGGATCCAGGCTCAGTCTCACCGTAACCCCAGCAGTGGGAGGAGGGATGGAGTAATGACGAGCCACTCTAGCAGAAACGGGGAGCTCAGGATTAATAAGATGCCCTTTCTCACTAAATAAGATGCAGAGAGCACATCAGAGGAAGACATCTGTTGACCTATGACCTCCATACGCCCTCGCATGCACAAGTGAGTCCACATATAAACACGCACGCACATACACCACACAATACACACTGATGAACGCACACACAGAACAAAATTATCAAAGTCTTGAGTCTTAGGTCTCTCTGATTAGGCAGGAGGCAGGGGCTGTATTGGAACCGCAGAGGGGATACAGGCCTGCTGACCGGAAACTGCCTGTGAACATTTCAGACTGCAGCTCTTTGCTCCTCCCTCTGCAGCCAGCCACCTCAACGTCACGGCTGTGCCATGCATTCCAACTTTCACCCTAGACTGGACACTCTTTCCTTTCAAGTCCATGAATAAAGGTTACTGATGTGGGATTCCCCTCTGTATGCTGTGAATACCACTGGTTAATAAAGAAACTGGCTTGGCCATTTAGGGTAGAGTAGAGCGAGGCGGGTAAAACTAAACTGAATGCTGGGAGAAAGGAGGCGGAGTGAAGGAGAAGCCATGTAGCCCTGCTGGAGACAGACACAGGAACTTTACCTGGTAAGCCACAGCCTCGTGGCAATACACAGATTAATGGAGATGGGTTAATTTAAGATATGAGTTAGCCAGAAATATGCTTAAGCTATTGGCCAAACACTATTGCTAATACTGTGGTTTCTGTGGCATCATTTTGGGGCTGAGCAGCCGAAAATGAACAAGCAGCCTCCTACAACAGGTTACCTTGTGAAAAACTGAACCATAGGCTGCATCCTCAGCTCAAGAACGACAGGAACTCATGCCACCACTGGGACTCCAGGCTGGCAATAGACAAGCCACAGGTGCCAGGAAACATG